>NC_140752.1:96680000-101560000 GCF_051527215.1 Medicago sativa
GGCCTTTATTTTGTTGGAAATTGATTAAAAGAGGTTTATCGCCTCTTAACCAAAGAATTAGATGCATCAAAACTGATCTCTATACCTAGCTTGAATATTGAATTCAATAGATGGCTAAATATTTTATGAAGTATGTAAATATTTTGGTGTTGATTAAATATGGGAATCTTATACTATTTTTAATCAGTTTTTTTAAAAAAATTGAGCCTAAAATATTCTCTATCAAAATCTCTTTTAAAGAAATAATATGAATTATTATTATTATTATTATTATTATTATTATTATTATTATTATTATTATTATTATTATTATTATTATTATTATTAAATGTTATAAATTTGAATTATTTTATGTTCAATTTCATTATTTGTGACACCAAATATCATGTTGTTTTGCTGGTATTTAGGGGGGGTGTATTGGATTAGGATTTTAAAAGACAATTTTTGCATGAAAAAGTCTAGTGGATTTTAAAAGACTTTGCAAGATTTTCATGACTTTTAAGATTTTAAAAGACTATCAAGATTTATCATATGGATTTCAAAGGATTTGTATCATAAGATTTTATAGGATTTTAAAATACTATCAAGATTTCAAAGGATTTATAACAAGAAGGCAATTGTGTTTTTTCTAGGTGCTTATGTGTTGAGAATTATCTGTGGGGATGTTTTTATATTTTTCAACACTGTGTATTACAGTATTATATTCATGGTTCTTACAAAATTTGAAGCGTATTACAGTATTATATTCATGGTTCTTACAAAATTTGAAGCCAAGTATTCAATATAATGGTTTTATACAAATGTAAAAATTAAGCTTGACGTAGAACTAATCAAAATTTGAAGCCAAGTATTCAATATGGTCTTCAAAAAAAAATAATAATAAGCTTGACGTAAAACTAATAAATTGAACTAAGCCACCAGCATGATTTCGATTACGTAGAAGGGAAGGTTTATACCCCAGAACAAAGTAACAAACATCCTTTTGTGCCCTGGAAGTCAATAAGAAAAAGAAGCCACCAGCATGAAATGAAAATTGTGAAAGTCTCACAAAGTCTTGCAAGTTTTTGTGAGATTGTTGAATGAGTATTTTGTTTATATTTTTAACTAAGAAGTCTCACAAAATCCACTCGATAAAAGAATCCATTAAAATCTATGTAATACCAATAGACATTTTATAAGTAATGAGAAATCTCAATTGAATACCAACGGATTTCGTTGAATTGAAAAAAGAATCATGATTGTTTTAATTGAATACGACAAGATTTATTTATATTTTATAAAAGTCTTGATTGAATACCTCAAGACTTTTTTATAATTAAAAAGTCTTTTAAAATCTCTTGAAATCTAAATCCAATACACCCCCCTTATATTGCTCACTTATTAAAATTGTAAAAGATTTTGTCAAAAAAAAAATGTCAAAGATAATTGTTTTGAGCATAGTAAGGCAATTAAAATTATAGCATTCATATATTAGAGTATTAATGTTAAAAACACTCTCATTCAAGTATTATCTCCAACATTCACACTCATATTGGATGAAACTTCATTTCTTGTCACATTCTACAAGGTTAGTGTATTTTAATTCTTTTTAAAACATTTGTGACTTATTGTGATTGCTAATATGGAGAATTTTGGTAGCATTTAATTCTCTTGTTGTTATTACTATTATAAACATGCAATCATTGAAGATTTTTTTTTTAAAATTGGTGGTGTTTAATGTGAAATCGTATATAAGCTTAAATCATAGGTAAAATTAAAGATTGTTCGGACTAAAATTTCGCAAAAATATATTTTATAGTATTAACACTAATGTGAATTATTTCATTAAAGTGTTATGATTATCATCCAGAAAACTTTATTGGATTTGTGACTCTGTGCTATAGTACTAGAGAAAATTATCGACTATTGAAGACTATTTGAATTCTTGTAGAAATATGCAGTCCAATGGTTTGACTGATAGGTTGCGTTCAGAGCTTGCAAATTTGAAATATCTTCAAGAACTTCGGCTCGATAGATAGCACTTCAAATGTTCCTTCAAATATGCATGAATTGTGAGTCAAATTATTTAAATTTTATTTACTGTAGTTTGCTTATGGATTCATTATCATCGTGCATGTAGTAGTGACAAGCTCACAATCTGGATTTTGTTAATCTGATTCCATTATTTATTCAGATATGCCTCAAATGCGACTTCGACTGGCTTCTGTCGTTCCTCGCTTAAAGTTGCATATTCCGGATATTTTGTTCACCCCAACTTGGTAGCATACCAAAATGTTTGAAGTATCATCCAAGGTACTTTTTCTTTTAATCTTCTTGGCATGTGCCATTCTAATTAACCTCCTAACTTAGAAAACGGGAACTCTGTCATACAGAACTAGCTTTCAAGGGAATTGCCTCTGTGTCAAAGTCGTAAAACAGCGGACTGAAGTTCAATGTGGTACGTAAAATATTATATATTTTGCATTCAAAATCTAAAAATCAATTAGCATGTATCTTTGTGGACTTGTCATAAATCTGAATCATAATATAATTACAGATTTACTATAATATACTTTTTACTATCAACTGTTACTAACTAGTTTTAGAATTAGATCTAACAAACAAATTGTGAGTATTACTTACCAAACTAACAAATTATGAGCACTGTCTTGTCTCATCAAACAAAAGTGTGAGCACATAACTCACCGAACAAACAAATTGTGAGCATTATCTTATCTCCGCCAAAGAACCAAACAAAACTTTGAGCAACTTGACTCACCAAACAAACAAACAAATTGTGAGCTTTATCATGACTTACCAAACAAACTGTGAGCACTTGACTCACCAAACAAAGTCATAGCAAGAGAGTAGAGACACTATGATTACCCCAACCCTTACAAGTACCTTGTCCATATGCCCCATAAAATACTCCCAAAAAATCAAACACATAACTGCCACCATTATCACCAACCAAAATCCACCCAACACCAACGTCGGAACCCTAAACCCTACTTTACTTCATTACCAAATCTTGTCACGATGGCACATAAACTGCTCTCCTCATCGGTTGTTGGATCACAACTCTTAACTTGGGTATAGATCCCATCACCAATGGCTCGTAAACCTCTTTCCACATCAGCTGTTGGCTCACTCCACCCAAATTGGGCCTAGTTCTCTTTTGTCCACCGTGAAGAGAGGTGGTAGATGGATACATAGATTCAGGATCTACTCCCGGGATGATACCAAGCATTCTAACTAGCTCGCCAGATTTCATGGGGTCACCGCCGGTGTACGGAATTGAACACGTTGTCATTGTCTGCCTTTTAGGTTTTGGTTTGTGTCAAGCACCAGACACAACTAGTTGGTTAAGCAGAGTATTAGTTCCCATATTGTGCCAAACAGAATAGTCGTGTATGTTCCTTAACCCAAACCAAAACCCAAATAGCCGACAACAACAACGCGTTCTATTCCATACACGGAAATCCCATGAAATATGAGGAGCTCGGTAGAATGTTTGGTATCATCTCTGGAGTATATCCTAAATCTACGTATTCATCTTCTTTATCTCTTCAAGACAGTGGACACGTGAGACCTAGGCCGAACTTGAGTGGTGTTTGCCAACATCCGATGAAGAGAGCGATTTATGGGCTGCCAATGACAAAATCTAGCTCAACTCGAGTGGTATGAGCCAATAGTCGACAAGGATAACGATTTATGGGCTGTCGGTGACAAGATGGGTAAAGAAGATAAAGTAAGGTTATGAGGTTGGTGTTGTGTGGTTTTGGTTGGTGATAATAGTGGCAGTTATGTGTTTGATTTTTGGGGTGTTTGTATATGGACACAAAAGTTTTGATCCCGGTGGTACTTGTTATTGTTAGGGTTGATATTATCATTTTGTCTATTACTAAGGATTTGTTTACTTGGAATTGTATTTGAAAAAAAAAAGGTTTGTTAAAACATACTTAGATAGATTCACTTGGGGTTCTACATATACTAAGAAACATGTAGTAGATCTTACAAGATTTTATATAGCAAAATGCACGATCTTATTATCTAACGCCTCTTCTATCTCTCGATGTAACAACAAGAAACTTCAAAAGTTAGCATTATCTTGTCTCATCGAACGAATTGTGAGTACTTGACTCGTCAAATAAACAAACAAACAAATTGGAAGCATTCTCTAGACTCACCACACAAAGTGGTATCAAGAGACACTATGATAATCCAAACTCTTACAAGCACCACCATGATCACATTTTTATTGCTCATATGCCGCATAAAATACTCCTAAAAAATAAAACATAATGATGAAGTCATCATCACCAACCAAAAACCACACAACACACCCCTCAGAACACTAAACCTTACTTTCACTTCTTTATCCAATCTCGTCAACGACGATCCATGTATCGCTCTCCTCATCAACTGTTGGCTCACACCACTCTGGTTGGGCATAAATCTTGTCTCCAACGGCTCCTAAACCGCTCTCCACACCAGTTGTTGGCTCACTTCACTTGAGTTGGGTCTAGATCTTGATGGATACATAGATTCGATCTACTCTCGGGATGATATCATGCATTCTACTACCCAGATCCTCGGATTTCATTGGGTCACCGTCAGTCTATGGAATAAAACGTGTTGTCGGCTTTTTAGTTTTTGGTTTGGGTCGAGGAACAAACATGACTATTCTGTTACGCGCTCTGCCTAATGGAAGAGCTGTGTCTGGTCCTCGACCAAAACCCAAATAGTCGACACCGGCAACTCATTCTACTTCATACACTGGCGGCGAAACAATGAAATTTGGCGAGCTTGATAAATGCTTAGTATCATCTTGAGAGTATATCATAAATCTATGTATTCATCTTCCTCCCTTCTTCACAATGGTGGAGACACGAGATCTAGGCCCAACTTCAGTGGTGTGAGCCAACAATTGATGAAGAGAGCGTTTTACGGGCCGTCGTTTACAAGATCTAGGCCCAACTCGAGTGGTATGAGCCAATAGCCGATGAGGAGAGCAATTTATGTGTAGTTAGTGTCGAGATTGGATAAAGAAGTGAAGGTAGGGTTTCGAGTTTGTTGTTGTTCGGGTTTTGGTTGGTGATGATAGTGGCAGTTATGTATTTTATTTTCGGCGAGTATGCATATGGGCAAGAAAGCTTTGATCTCGATGGTACTTGTTACGGTTGAGATTATCATTGTGTCTCTCACTGAGGCTTTGTTTACTTGCAATCATATTTCGAAGAAAAAAAAATGATTCGTTAAAAGATGCTTAGATGGATTCACTTCGGGTTCTACAAACAGTAGGAAACGTGCAGATTTTTACAAGATATTATATAACAAAACCTAAAATGACTCTCGTAACTTAGAAAATAAATGGCCCAATAGCATAAGCACAATCTTATTATCTAACGCCTCCTCTCAAACTTACAATGCATCAACATGAAATTTCAAGAGTTTTTCAAACGAAAAAAATATTCATTAATATAAAACGAAAACAACTAATATTCTAATACTTACCCCTTAAGAAATATATTCAAGTAAGCTTTAAGTATGTTACAAAACTAACCCTTAAAATAAACTAAACCAATTAATATCATAGCCAATGGAGAGGAGTAACCAAAGAAGCCGAAGCATGAAACTGTATCAAAACAAATCCAAATTAAACAGAAGAGCCTATAGAAGGAGAACCAACCAAAATGTTCAAATGTCTTTAATGAGAACTCTTCACAAACAAATTATGAGCATTATCTGTACTCATCACATTATCCAAAACAAACACAATATTATAATGCTTAACAATCAAATTGTGAGCATTTGACTCACCAAACCAACAAATTGTGAGAATTACCTTGACTCACCAAACAAACAAATTCTAAGCATTATCTTGCCTTACCACATCAAATAAACAAGTAAACTAAAAAAACAAATTGTGAACATTATCTAGACTCACCAAACAAAGTCATATCAAGAGACACTATGATAATCCAAACCCTTACAAGCACCACCATGATCACATTTTTATTGCTCATTTGCCCCATAAAATACTCCTAAAAAGTAAAACACATAATGATGTTGCCATCATCGCCAACCAAAAACCACACAACACAAAACCTTACGTTCACTT
Organism: Medicago sativa; assembly: GCF_051527215.1. Lineage (NCBI taxonomy): Eukaryota > Viridiplantae > Streptophyta > Magnoliopsida > Fabales > Fabaceae > Medicago > Medicago sativa. The sequence continues at coordinate 96,686,104 of NC_140752.1, forward strand.
CTTTACCCAATCTCGACATCGACGACCTATGCACCGCTCTCCTCATCAACCCAGCTGTTGGCTCAATTCACTTGAGTTGTGCCTAGATTTTGTCTTCCACCGTTGTGAAGAGAGGAGGAAAATGGATACGTAGATTCATGATCTACTCTCGGGATGATACCAAATATTCCACTACCCAACTCTCCAGATTTCATTGGATCGCCATCAATGTATGAAATAAAACGCGTTGTCGAATTTTTAGGTTTTGGTTTGGGCCGAGGACCAGACATGACTATTCTGTTACGTACTCTGCCTAACGGAATAGTCGTGTCTGGTCCTCGACCCAAATCAAAACCCAAATAGCCGACAACGACAACTCATTATACACCATACACTGGCGGGGAACCCATGAAATTTGGTGTGCTCGGTAAATGCTTCGTATCATCTCGAGAGTATATCATATATCTACATATTCATCTTCCTCCCTTCTTCACAACGCCGGAGACACAAGTTCTAGTCCCAACTTGAGTGATCTGAGCCAACAACTGATGAAGAGATCGTTTTACGAGTCGTTGTTGACAAGATCTAGGCCCAACTCGAGTGGTATGAGCCAATGGACAGTGTGGAGAGCGATTTATGGGTCGTCAGTGACGAGATTGGGTAAGGAAGTTAAGTAGGGTTTTGAGGTTGTTGTTGTGCAGTTTTTGGCTGGTGATGATAGTGGCAGTTATGTGTTTGATTTTCGGTTAATGTGCTTATGGGCATGAAAGCTACTTGAAAAAAAGGTTTGTTAAATAATGCAAAAAAATGTAACAACTTAGTTCCTTGATAATTTCATTATTGGTACTCCTTCAAAAAAAAAAAATGCATGATGGTACAGTGACTGCATGACCTTATGAGTTAAACTAAATATTGAATCCACGGAAAGACAATGATTCCTTTCATTTAATTAAAATTTGAAACTTCTAATCACATTATAAGTGATTATGATGATGGCCATTGATCAACTTCTTTGGGGAGAATGAGAAAACAATTGAAACATCTTCTTTTTTCGGATTACCTTCAATTATTGATAGTGTTTTTTCTTCCAAATCGATAACAGCGGTACATAGCGTGTGAAGCAATGGACCTAAGAATAAGGAAGAAGAAAAATGTGATGATCAAGAGAAAAATTCAATAGAAGGGGTTTGTATGTATCCAAATTACCTGTCATATAGATGGGATTTTTTTCGTCATCTGCGTCTCCTAGAATTGACAGAAAATCCTCTTTTGTTGTTTTGGTTAAGACATTTGCCCTTTTCTGCCTGCTGATTGAACTCTCATCTTGTGCCTTCAATTTAAATTCCATTGACTTTAGTAATAGAAACTTGTAAATAACTTTTGAATACAACTTATGATATGTTTATAATTTGTTTTCCGTTTTTCTTCTTCTTTCAATATGTTTATTAAAATAATTAATGAACAAATTCCATATACCGTCAATCTATGATTTTCAGATCATACTAAACGTTCGACTTTAATCATAACAACCTCTAAAGTCATGCATATGAATGGTTGCAATTTGCTGACAAAAATGCTGACAGTGTAAAACCTAAAACATTTTACACTGAAAGTGCATGATAATTAAAATCAATCTTATCTTATATGGGTAATGCAATTTAATCATGCTCTCTTTAGGCCTGTGCAATTAAACCAGTACACCGTCCCCAATATTAAAACTGAACTTCAGAAGACTTGTATCTGTGACTTAAAGTCACCCCCAAATATAAAGTGGATTGAGATATTTCCATGACTCAGAAAATGGCTAGGTATCTGTCAGTAATTCTATGCAACGTTAATTCAAAACTTACCTGATTAATATGTAGGTGACGATACATGTTTGCATGGAAGAAAGGTTCTTCTCCAACCTCATGAATTGAAATTCGCTTCTTAGACGCAGTTTCAACATTAACAATCCTACGAGTACTTATTTCAATTAGGTTATAAGAATGCCCCACCGAAATTTCTGATGAACGAATCCTCTGTTAAAACAAGAGCATAACATATTATAAACATTAAATTCACAAGAGTTCATTAAAATTAAAAACTGCAAACGCTCTAAAATCAAACATTTATAGCATCGTCAATGCCAGTAGCTTCAAGAATGCCTCGCGAAATGAAGTTGCGCCCAATCCCACCAGCTACAATTTCATCTTCAGCTGGTGGTACTGAATTTAGAGTGAATGCCTAATCATCATAAAGCAAATTTTGTTCTTAATACTTACATTACATGGTTTTTTATATTAAGAGATCATTTTAAATAATAGGGAATTTTTACCAATCCATTGCTATTAAATGCAAATGCAGAGCTTGGAAGCTCCCCAGCATATGTATAAGCAACAAAGAATAGCCCATTTGGCAATATTCCTTTAATTAAGTAGCTGCATAACAGAAAGACCAAAAAAGGAAAGAATACTTATAAAGCCATTTTATTCGAATTTCAAAACAAAAAATGACTATAAACGCTTACGTGTGACCAACAAGGACAACATTTGCATCCTCATTGTGTGCTGCAATGGCCATAGATTCACCAACAACAAGAACTGTAGAACACTCATTTGACGAATCATCTTCTAAACTTTTTTCTTTCGGAACAAATGCAAGAATTTCCTTCTTGAAATTAATAAGTAAAATCTGCTCACAAACAAAAAAAAAAATATGTTACTATACATGCAATAACATTGGTGTATGTTTGTAGTAGAGGAAATTTACATCAAGAAGAGGCACGCCACTTCCAGCTGCAGTCCCCAAGAGTTCATCCCAATACATTGGGAATTTGGTTTGATTATTATGAAAAAGTGCTTTGAGAAGTGATTCTGATTGAGGAGTTTGAGTTTGAGCAAAGGGTCTAAGCTGATTTTGAAGTATGGTGTCTGCAGCCACTCTATTTTTTATCCGTTGGGAGAATCTTTGGCCTATTAAGAAACCCATTTCGTATGAATCTTTGCATGGTCCAACTTCAAACATCTCAAGTTTTTCACGTTCCATTCCAAAGCTTCCCATTTCACGTTCCTGTGTCTTTGGCCAAGTTCTACAATGAACACAAATTAGATTATTGTCTTATCCTCTTATAGTGCTTAGATACTGCTCATGAATAAATGTCTGAGTTAGCATTTATCAAGTGTTCATGGCTCATGATTGGGTGGGTGGATAGCCATATTATCCTCATTGTTCATGGCTTGGGCCTCTTTCTTTAACTTAGGAATCTACTTGTTACCCCCCTCACTTATTATGTTATACCCCACACCTTCAAATGTTGTTCATATTTGCAGTATTGACTGAACTGAAATGTCGATTGTGTAGCCACTTCAACATCTTGTAACAAGTTAATCAAAATCACTTCAACATATTTGATGCTTTAATAATTTTTTTTTTGTTTACAACTTTAATAATGTTTGTGTGTGCCCTTCAAAAAAAAACGTTTGTGTAATTTAAAAATAAAACAGAGAAATAATAAAACGATAACCTTGTACACGTAAAAATTAAATCCAAAACAATTAAATAAATAAAAGGTTAGTATTTTTTAATATTCTTATCTTAGAAAAAATTCCTGGACTAATACATTTTCCACCATATACTTTTCTAGTGCTCCTTATTTTTTTTCCATAAATGTCCTTGAGCATTTCGGGTTATATATCCAAAAAGAATTTTCTCCCTATTTTTAGGTGAAAAAAATGAGATAAAATCCGAATACCCCATAAAGAAGTTTGTAAAGGGGATAGTCAATTAAAGAACTATATTAATCATTGTAACCTTCAATCTATTGTTTAGGTCATTGTTAGTTGTTTCTGCTTGTCCAATCGAAAATCCGATTATTAGAATATTTGATCAAATTGCTTCAGAACTTGTCCAGAAAATCAGAAACAAAACGAGACTCTCGCAGAACTGACATTTTACTGGATTCTGCCCCTCAAAATCCAAAATTTTGTCATTTAGACTTATTTTTAATTTTATTCTATTTTTCACATTCTCAAAAAATTCCAAAAAAAAAAATAAATTGCATTAGCTTAATTTTATTTTTAGAAATTTTTTGTGATATTTTTATATTTTATTTGGCAAGTTTTGTCATTTTATACTTTATTTTTGAGTAATTAGCCAAATACCCCCCCGAAATTGCAAGGCGCGTCAATTACCCCCCTGCAGTTAACGAAATATCAATTACCCCCCCGAAATTGATAAACGTTAGTCAATTACCCCCCTCCGTTAATTTCCTCCATCCAACATGCTGATGTGGCAGTTAACTGCCCACGTGGCACTGCCACATGGTCAGAAAAGGCATGCCACGTCAGAGGGGGTAATTGACTATATTTTTTAATTTTTTTTGAATTTTTTTTTTTAAAAAAAAAAAAAAAAATTTGAACAAAAATATGATTTTTCCTTGCAAATTTATGATAATTGATCACCACTATGAATCTTATTCCTTCTATATGCTAATTTATATAACTAATATATGCCACTGTCATTATTATCACTACTATATAATGTGCTTATACAGAGATAATTCTGTCATATAGTTCTGTCATATAGATGTTCTATGCTTATACTGTCATTATACTGTTCTATGCTTATACTGTCATTATAGGTAGCATACTTAAATGATGATTTCACAGAGATAATTCTGTCATATAGTAGCATACCTTAGTCATAGATTATAAACTTAGACACTCATGCACCTAGACACTGCAGGCACCCAGACACTGTAGACCGCAGAAACACGCCACCAACCACAAACAGAACTAGCATAACAGGTTTTGTCAAAACATAAGCCCAAATAATTCAAATACAGGGGGGTTTTTGACCATTATTGATAAACTACAGGGGGGTTTTTGACCATTATTGATAAACTACAGGGGGGTTTTTGACACGAACTTGTTGGAACAATAACAACACAAACAACTTAGAACAATAGCAGCACAAACAGCTTAGCATAATTGCCTCTTACATTTGTTTCCAATACACATAAGAAAATACTTAGAACAACAATACATATTTCATATAACTATTGTGAACCAAGAATTTTAATCAAAACTACCAACATACACAACAATACTATCATGTACTTCAATAAAAATCAACATGCAAAGCTTCCATTATCATTTTCATCATTATTAAGCCCTAAAGCAAGCTTCAATTCCCCCTCTTCTGTCCAAATCGAAACACACCATCAACTTCACATTATATAGTAGTGATAATAATGACAGTGACATATATTAGTCATATAAATTAGCATATAGAAGGAATAAGATTCATAGTGGTGATCAATTATCATAAATTTGCAAGGAAAAATCATATTTTTGTTCAAAAAAAAAAAAAAAAAATTTCAAAAAAAAAAAAATTTCAAAAAAAAATTAAAAAAATATAGTCAATTACCCCCCTCTGACGTGGCATGCCTTTTCTGACCATGTGGCAGTGCCACGTGGGCAGTTAACTGCCACATCAGCATGTTGGATGGAGGAAATTAACGGAGGGGGGTAATTGACTAACGTTTATCAATTTCGGGGGGGTAATTGATATTTCGTTAACTGCAGGGGGATAATTGACGCGCCTTGCAATTTCGGGGGGGTATTTGGCTAATTACTCCTTTATTTTTTGATTGTTTTTAAAAGCAAATTCGCAACTCGCAATTTTATACTCCATACTTTTTTCTCTTTTAATATGATATGGGTGACATTTAGCCTGGGAATGGGTACTTCTTTCCCACCATGGGAAAGTGCCATTTTCCAGAACACCTGTCAGTGGGCAACTTATTCTAAAAAAGAAAAAAAATTGAAATTAGTTTTTTAATGTTATTTGTATTTTATCCAGTACACCTCCCCATTTACTGTTGTACCACTTCAATTTCTCTTCTTTTCCAAAACAACAAGCCAATTTCTCATATTTTTTACTATTAAAATCGAAAAACCCAAGGAAAAAAGCTTAATCTGAAAACCTGCACATACTCTCTTCATCATTGTTGAACTACCTCACTTTAAACACCAAACACCAATATTATCCATTGACAATGGCAGTAGCTTTGCAATTTGTCTAAAGTTTGTATGTCGAACCAACCAAAACACATCAGATCTCAAGCTGTTCTTGTTACTTACACAAATCAAGCTATGGGTTTTCACTTATCTGTTAATGAATTTGCATTTGAATGTGAAATGGTGATGATTGTGATTGTTTGTGTATTTTAAATTGAAGTGGAGTAAGGGAAAGGATTGCAACGAGATTCGACGGAAGAGAAAGGGATACAGGAAGAGAAAGGTTTATTGAAGAACACTTGAAAAATTGTTATTCAATTATTTTGTTGGGGTCCACTTTTTTGGTTCACAATACCCATCAACAAGTCATAGCGCTTACCAAGTAAAAGATCTCAGCCATCCAAATAAAAAAACATTAAATCTATGGCTACGGTTAAACTTTTCCATCATAGGAAAGAACTTCCCTTTCCCATACTAAACCACACCTATGATATGATTAGGTTATTTCAATCGGGAGGTATTCTGATTGTTGTTTATATATAAACATATTTTATATTATATAATCTAAACTGTATTTTTTTATTCAAATTATATAATTCAAATAACGGACGTATTTTAGAGATAAGCTATGAGAAGCAGGAGAAAGTCATTGTGCGAAAAAGTAATAGCCAAAAATTTTTAAAAAAAAAAAAATTGATAAAGAAAAGTTGGGCTCCGCCCTCCTTAGTTTTAGGGCTATCTAACAATGGGAACATTTTGACCCCAAACATGCGAGTAGAGCCATGTCTAATTTCAAAGGTCTTTTAAACAACAACGAAAAAACCGGACAATGCATTCAAAGTGTTGATCAGTAAGATGCTGCATCGAGTACAAGTGAATAATTATTATAATAAAACTCGCACAGAAAGATTGTGTGAATCCAAATCCAGGAACTGAGTCTTCTGGGTGATGGAGGAAAGTGCAGACTATCTTGCTGGCAATAGAATGCATCCAATTTAAATGGTAGGGATGCCATGGTTCAGTTTCAGACAAGAACACCTCATATGCACTGCCTCTGTCCAATACCCCACTCACTAATTGCTCTTAGGAAGGAAATACATTATAAATTTAAACCTTTCTTTTTATGGCATGATTCTTTCTTGAATATTAATAAATCCAAATCAAACATTTGTTAATTATGACCCAAGGTTGAGCTGAGCGACATAAGCCACTGTTTATTTATTTCTGGGGTATAAACATATGCCACCATTTTGATTACATTATACTAGTTTATTTATACTTACACATCTTCAGTTATATATGATGGAATTTGAATTAAAAAATCGGTGGTTAAAACTGTCAGTTTTGTTTAAATAAAATATTCTCCGCACCCTGAAATGATTAATCCTAAGAAATAATTGAGACCCATTTAAGAATTTTATCTCTTCCAACAAATATTTTTTTATATGAGCTTTAAAAAAAGTTAGCAATTAATTATAACTTAAATATTCTCACGTTTTTTTAAGTTAGATATTTGTAACAAGTTAGTATTTAAGTTTTTTTTATTCAATAAATTGATGATTTATGTCATAAAATATTTTCACCACTATCATCTATTCATAAAACTCAGTTAAAAAATGCTTGTAAATTAAACTATGAGTGCTAACTACTCTCAGAATTATTGTTCAGAAATATACTATTCACTCTTAGATTGAAACAATATCAGTCAATTATTTTATTTATAATGTTGTTTATGAAACATTTATTTGTAAAATTAAGTTTGAATTCGAAAACAAGAAGAAGAAAATATATTAAGTACTAATAAGTAATTATGTCTAATGTCATAAACATTCTTTGGACCTTCCACCTAAATGTAATGGTAACGTAGGCCGTTTTTTATAAAGTTGGATGAAAAAGTACAACAATGTAAATATTTTATGACTTAAAAGTACTAATTTGTTAAAAAAAATTAAAGAACTAATTTATTATAAACAATTAGGAAAAATTTGATCTATAACTAACTGCTAACTTATTTTGAGGATTTATTGATCTATGACTAATTGCTAACTTATTTTGAGAGGATTTAATTTCTAGTGGATGTAAAAAAGATGGAGTAATGATATTTGTACAATTTTTCTTGACAATTTTTGTGACAATTTTTTCTTTCATACTTACATTAAATTTTTATCTTTTCTCTCTTTTGTTTTGATTTTGTGTCAATACCTCATTTCCATTATAGTTGTCTTTAAAGTTGTCATTAAAATGGTTGTTCAAATAACACAACTCGTGAGAAGTTCAATTAACAAAAAAATGATAAGAAGGTAGGAATCTCTTAATGATTCATTAGAGTGTTGTTTGTTTAGTTTATAAATGACATAGAAAAAGGAGAAACACAATCACAATATAACATGGAGACTTTAAAACTAGAGAAAAAAAAATTATAATTGTGTCTAATGACAACCAAAAAATATTTTTATACGCAAATTGTTACTCCCTCCGTTTTAAAAAGAGTGTCGCTTTAGCCAAAAAAAATTGTTTTAAAATGAATGTCACTTTCAGTTTCCAATGCAATAATAATTTTTTCTTCTCAATTGTATCCTCCAATTAATACTCTGCACACTACTTCCAAAGCATTACTTTTAAAACTAACCAATAGTTAATAAGGATAATTTGATAAAATAACCATTCTCTTTTTTTTTTTTTTTTTTTTAAGCAAAAAGATAATAAAAAAAACGAAAATAGAAAGATACAAAGACTGGGGGGACATAGGACCTGACCCAGGAAAACCCAAACGGGAATACAACTTTATAAATCAGCCTAGGTGTATCTACTTTAATCAATCCTAACAAAAGTTCACTAATCATAGGCGCAATCCAGCGAACCAGCGTACTGGCGCGAAACTAGATTACAAAAAAATAATGAAAAGTGAACATATGCATAGAACAATCCAGCGAACCATTCTCTTTCTTTTAATCATTGCATTTCTTAATATGTGTGAAAACACCTAAAATGACACTCATTTTAAAACGGAGGAAATACAGAACATAGATTACTCTCAAATAAGCAGTTGCCCTAATACACCAACACCTCCAAAACAAATAAATACATCTCACAACACCCTTAACCAAGAGTTAGAGAAAAAATAAGATACAAACTTAAAGCATTTCTTAGTACTGTACTGTCTTGTAAAATAGAAATTTATAATATAGTTTTGTTCAACCATTTTCTTTAGAGCAGTGATATTTTGACATCCAATTTTCAACAACTTTTAGTGACAACTTTTTTCCTCTCTTTGTATTGGACAAAAACAATAGAGGGAGAAAAAGGAAGAGAAAAATAAAAATACAATGAGAGTATAAGAGAGATGGTTGTCACAAAAGTTGTTAAAAAATGGATGTTCAAATATCATTTCTCTTTTCTTTAGGATTATAATCGACATGTTACTTCCTCAACCTATATTTTTTCAACCAACATGGACAAATATTTGGAGTCACAAAAACTAGTTTGTTTACTTTTATTTTTCTAAAATAAAACAAATCTTTCTATACTTAATACTACTCGCTCCTTCTTTTAATTTTAAGATATTTTTTTATTTTCTTAAAAAAAGAGTAGTATTTTTTTAAGGAAAAAAGAGAGCAGTATTTCTTATCTCCAACTGTTATTTTTTTTCTTTAGGGGATCACCCACTGTTAAATCTACAAATGAAAAATTACAAAATTAATCGGCGCAAAAATTGACTAATCTTATTTTGATTGAATTGAATAACACGTACAATACGAATTTGCATTTTACAAGGGCAAAAGCATAAAATATTGGAAACTGCAGTGGTGCTGTGGGAGACATCGATTCAAGTCTAGGAACTTGTTGCAGCTGAGAAAAGACGAGGCCCGAGATACAGCAGAAGATGGACTCGACCTGCTCATGATCTTGCATACTTTGAACATCAATAAATAAATATTTAATTAGAAAAAGAAATACTAGTATATCATATTCAAACCTTAACCTAACTCTAATTGGAAGATCGAGGGCTTCACAAGCTTGTTAGATACCTTAACCTAACTCTAAATGGAAAACTATCAAGTATCATGTGCGAACCTGTTGGAATCCATTTTACCGTACCAAAGGAACCCCACAACCATTGTTAATTAATACAGTATAGTCCAAGATCTTACACAAGCCAGTCATAACAAGAAGAAAGGTTTAATTAATTAATTATATTTCCTTAAAGGGTAAGAACGTGCAGGTACTTTTAGTTAGATAAATCTCATGTGTATGCAATAACTAAATACAAATATGAAAATAGGAAAAAGAGATTAAAGAAAGAGATAAGAAGCAAGATAAAAGAGATAATAGGAAGAAAGAAAAAAAAAAAAAAAAAGGGAGCTCCCTTCAGTCCAAATACAGGAAGCTTAAGATTCAATTTGTCTCCCGCATCATTCACTCATTTGCTGAGTATACTTAGGTATGTATATTCACTCAGCATTTGGATGAATGAGTCAGCAGCTAATTAAATCTTACGGCAACCCATGAGTGGACTAAAGAAAGCTCTCTCTCTCTCTCTCATTACCATTCGCCATGCATCCTTCCATGATTCTATCAACTAGATCTGTGTGATATATACATATTCAACAAACATTGTTGGTTAAATATAAGATGGTAACTATAAGAAGGAAACTGATACAAATCGTATCTTATAAGAGTATGATACGGGGTATATGTAAGGACAATAGATGAGCTAGCAACTCTTGGGGAGTCACTGTATCAACGAGCAAGAAGCTCTGATAATGACAGTGAACATGAAGGAAACCATTCCCCTCGTGGCTTTTTATAACCTCAAATGGGAAAGGTATGGACAAAGATATTTACGGGGAGTATCATTTAACTTTATTTATCTACCATACATTTACTATAGTTTTTAACCTGTGAAATAGATAAATACAATTAGAAGATTAGGGAGACCTATAAATGTGTTCACTTCACTTGTTAAAATGAATTCCTTTAGGCTCTGTTTGGTAAAAATAGCGGATAGCTTATAAGCTAGCTGATAAGCTAGCTGATAGCTTTTAGCTGATAGCTTATAGCTGATAAGCTAATTAAAGTGTTTGGTAAAAATAGCGGTTGAACTAGCTGATAAATGTAAAATTACATAAAAGGACATTATTAATTCATATAAAATTTATACTACTATAAATTAATATTTAAGATATTTGATAATTTAAATATTTTAAATTTAATAGATGTTTATATATTATTAAATTATTGTTTTTCGGTAAAAATTTATTTTCAATTTATTTCGATTCAGTTTCCAGTTATTATACATTAATAAAAAAAACTAAAGTTTACAAATTTATTTTAAGAATAAAATAAAAAATAATCAATTCATATGATTAAAAAAATTTGTTAAAAAGAACGAAGGATAAAACAAAAAAAAAAAACGTATAAATGGAAATAGGATAAAAAACATGGGTAAAAAGCTATAAGCGAAGCTATAAGCATGGGTTTAAATTAAACGAAGCTATAAAGGAAGCATGGGTAAAACACGTATAAACGAAGGATAAAAAAAATTTGTTTTAAATTATAATAAATTAATTATTAAGGGTAAACATGGGTTTTAGTTAAAGTGGTAAGGGTATAAATGGAATAAAACATGAAAAGCTATAAGCTATAAGCTCAAACGCTACTTGAAGTAGCTTCTGAAAAATAGCTTATAAGCTCGTGGAAATTCGTGAAATAAGCTATAAGCTCGTGGTAAAAGATCGTTACCAAACAGAGCTTTTTTTGTCAAACGAGCTTATAAGCTATAAGCTCATTTGGTGGCTTACCAAACAGAGCCTTAGTATATTTTTTTTCTTTTTGAATAACCCTTAGTATATTATTTGTGCTTACTCTTTCATAAATAGGCGGTCGATAAATAAAATATACTTGAGCTCGGTATAAAAAATATTTTACAGGATATTTTAACTTGTGTCTTAATGACTAAAGCTATTAAAAAACAAATTTAATATTTAGTTTACTAACTTATGCTTTTGACTACATAAGTTGGGGAGAAGATTGTCTCTCGTGGTTTCTCTCTCATGTGTAATCCAAACCATCCATTAAATATGTGAGATAATGTGTTGTAATATTAAAAAGGGAGATAGATTGTATTTAAAGGTGGATGATGAACCACCGCAGAAAATAGGAGAGATCTCCCCTTGATATGATCCACTCTCCATAAGTTGATATTTTCTTTATTATATACATCATTTTATCATTACTATAAACAAAAATTAATATTTTAAGTTTATTGAATAAGTTATCCATGTGTTTGTATACATGTCTTATTCAATGAATCAAAAAGTGCATTTTGATTATAATAGTGATCAAAAGGTGCAGGGTGATCACATTAATTATAAAGTAATTATAAAGAAATGTTAACGAGTCTCGAATACTCGTTAAGAACCGCTGGTGGTAAATATTTATGAAAATACGTGTTTTTAATGCATTGAAAATTAAAATATTTAAGATTTTAAAAAATAAGTTTTTATTTTCAATTTTTTTTTTTTTGTGGTGGACGGAGTTCGAACCCCCAAACCTTGTATTATTATTCATTGTCTATACTAACCGAGCTAACTTCACGAGGACTTTCAAATGTTTTAAATATGTCCCAAAGGCATTGATTAATAAGATCCTTAATTATAAAACAATTACACATATTAAAAAATATTGCTGGTGGTATTTAACTATATCATGAATCACAATGATGAATTATTTGTATAATCATGTCTCGACAACTTTTGTGACAACTTTATTTTACAAAAACAATAGAAAGAGAAATAATATAAAATAATAATAAAAATGCCATAAGAGTATAAGAACGAGTTGTCAAAAAATGTTTATACATATATAATTTCTTATCACAACAGACCAATTAAGTGTATTGTCTAGATTACCTTCTAGAATTAATAAATTTGCTCATTTGATATATAAACACTTAATTATATTTTTACCTCTCTATTTTATCATACTTACAAAATAGTCTACCCTTTTAAAACTAGAATATTTTGTTCCTTCAAGTATTATATTTGTTGCAACTATAAACCAAACTTCTATTTTTAAAAAAATTATATTGGTCTTGTCAAAACAAAATTATATTGGTTGCAAATTTCGTCATTTTGGAAAAGAAAAAAAAGATACTCTTTTATTTTTTACAAAGTTGCAATAAAAATTGCAACAGATATGATATTAAATATATTTTTTGTCCCTATAAATATTATAACTTTTCATTTTAATCCCTTTAAAAATTTTCTTCGACTTTTGGTCCTATAAAATTTTCAATCATCACATTTAGTCCATATTTTTCAGTCAATTGATGTGTATCAGTTGTATTTTTAACGAAATTATGTAGAATATTGTAAAAAAATTCTTCCAAAAAAAAATTAGAATTTTTCAACGAAACTTGAAATAAATGTGAATTTTTAACCACTAAAAATATAAAAATTTATATTTAATTCATGTTTTATTAAAAAGTTCTATTTTTTTTAGAGATTCTTATAATATTATAAATTTTATGGAAAATTTTATTCAAAAATATAAATTCACATATGAGTTTACATAGGACCAAAAGTGAAGATGAAGAACTTTTGGAAACTAAAAATCGAAGAAATATTTTAGAGGGCTAAAATAAAAAACTAACATATTTACAAGGATCAAAAACTTAATTTTTTTTTACAGGGGCCGGGATTCGAACACCGGACCTTGCATAAAATAAAAAACTAACATATTTACAAGGATCAAAAACTTAATTTTTTTTTTGTAGGGGCCGGGATTCAAACCCCGAACCTTGCATATTTTATGCATTGTCCATACCAACTGAGCTAGGCTCACAAATTTAACCCTTGATATTCAAGGGTTTATTTTTTTATATAAACGGAAACTATTTTCATTAGCGTAATAAAGTAGAAATACAAAAATAAAAAGTTAAACTCAATGGGATACAATGACGGGGAAGAAATTATATATATTATGGTGGTCGGGGTTCAAACTTGCATGTTTTATGCATCGTTCATATCAATTGAACTATGCTCACAAATACAATTTTAAAATTATATTATTTGTTACAACTATACTATTTCATAATAAAATTTTAAAATAATATTGAGTCTACTATCGTGATTATTATCCCCAAATTTCAATTCAATGTCCATGTGAGCATCCACAACGGAGACATCTATTTTTGGGTTCTTAAATGGGTCACACGTGTACACATCACTCATTTATAATTTTTTAATAGTAGTATCTAATAAACACTCAATCACTCCAACCCATATCTCACTCAAAGTTCTTAAATGGGACCCACTAATCAACTATCAATAACTTTATATTATTAAATTTCAATTTTTTAATATTAAAAAAGTGTGGGTCCCGCTTAAAAGTGGGGGTCTTAAGTAGGACCCTGGTCTTATAAGACTCTGAAAAAGATTCTCCCCATTGGAGGTACCTAATAAGTACCGAGTCTTAAATAGTTAAGACTCTCCCAATAGAAATTGTCTAATCCGTGCATAATATATACAAAGTGTAGAGTTCAAATCCCGAAAAGAAAAAAAAAATCCCCAAGTTTCAATTAGGTGTCATTATAAACGCCTAAAAAAAGAATTGTGTCATTAAACTTTAGTATTTTTATTGCTTTTATTATGAGCAGTGATATTTTAACAATTATTTGTGATAATTTTTATGACAATTTTTTTTTAACTGAAAAAAAATAATAGAGAGAGAAAAAAATATAAACATAACGTGATTATGAGAAAGAAAGTTGTTAAAAAATGGTTATACATGTATCATTTCTCTTTTGTTATATATCTCTTTTAGTCTATTATTATTTTATCTAAGTAATTTATTAGTAACTTTTTAAATTGAAAAAACATTTATTTTTACTTTTTTTATGGATTGATTACACAATTTTCAGTGATATTACTACTTTATAACTTTCTTTTTTAATATCCTTAACCAGTATTCAAAGAGTACATATGAGCATTTTCTTTAATTATTTTAATCACTCACGTACCATCAAAGAGAAATGATATTTTATATAATAATTTTGTAATGACTTTTAAACAACTTTTTGTTTTATATTTACATCATATTTTTACTTTCTTCATTGTTTTTTGTTTTTCTATTGTTATCTATATATACTATATATAAAAGGAAATGGCTCATGAATTTACCAATTTGCCCCTAGGAGGGGCATTTTGGTAATTCAATTATTGGAGGTGGTTTTTTTTTTGAGGTTTGGCCTATGAATTTTCATTTTTGCCCCTAACCAATTTTTTTAATTATTTTCTTATTTTTATATTTTTAATAAATTTTAATTATTTTCCAATTTTTATATTTTTAACTATTTTTCAATTTTTCCTCCCAAATTCAATTGCTTCTACATTGCCGTTGTGGGAGATTAAGGTATCATTTGACCCGACTTTTTTCAAACCTCTCTGCATTTTTAAGGAGAAGTTAGGCCCAATACAAAATCAATTAAGTACTTACATAAAAAAGTACTTTTTTTGAACGCATAAAATTGAATGGAATGAGCTTTGACCAGAAGCTGTTGAATGTTACTTTAAAAAAACTACTTCTCGACAATTTATTTCACAAACACCTCTTTTCAACTCACGCTGGGAACTTTTTCTTTATTTTTTAATATTATATTTCAATATGTTTTTTTTTCCATTTAACTTTATTTTTTTTAACCGTTCCATTAATTTTTTAAAAGGAAATGGCTCATGAATTTACCAATTTGCCCCTAGGAGGGGCATTTTGGTAATTCAATTATTGGAGGTGGTTTTTTTTAGGTTTGGCCTATGAATTTCCATTTTTGCCCCTAACCAATTTTTTTAATTATTTTCTTATTTTTATATTTTTAATAACTTTTAATTATTTTCCAATTTTTATATTTTTAACTATTTTTCAATTTTTCCTCCCAAATTCAATTGCTTCTACATTGCCGTTGTGGGAGATTAAGGTACCATTTGACCCGACTTTTTTCAAACCTCTCTACATTTTTAAGGAGAAGTTAGGCCCAATACAATATCAATTAAGTACTTACTAAAAAAAGTACTTTTTTGAACGCATAAAATTGAATGGAATGAGCTTTGACCAGAAGCTGTTGAATGTTACTTTAAAAAAACTACTTCTCGACAATTTATTTCACAAACACCTCTTTTCAACTCACGCTGGGAACTTTTTCTTTATTTTTTAATATTATATTTCAATATGTTTTTTTCTTCCATTTAACTTTATTTTTTTTAACCGTTCCATTAATTTTTTTAAGGAGATTCCATTTAATTTTATTACCTTTTTTTCAAAGGAATTTTATTATCTTTTTATCACTTATATATTTAATTTCAATATCGTTTAATCATCACAATCTCACAAATATTTTTATTCACGCTGTCATTTAATGATCCCAAATATTTTTATCTCCTTTCTTCAACCTCGCGAATATATACACACATTAACGTTTAGAGTAATATTTTATCTCCGTCTGTCTGTTTTTTTGTTACGCTAATGCATATAATTTTTTTAGTGTTGCTTGGTTGAGTGCTACCTCACCAATTTTTTTTAACTATTTTCCAATTTTTATATTTTTAAAAACTTTTAACTATTTTACAATTTTTTATTTTTAACTATTTAAAACTAAGTTGATGGTTCATGGTTTTTAAGGTTTATATTTTCACATATTACAATGATTCATAATTATCCGTCATTTTACCATCTATTCTTTCAATGTAATCTTCCAGACTGAATATTACTAAGCATATGTGAATAGACTGAATATTGCTCAGCTGATATTACTTTTTTGACGTCAAAGAGATTTTTTTATTTAACGGTCAAATTATTAATAACCAAGTTCCTACACAAGACGCTAAAGAGTTTAATGTGTTTCTTTCGTTCATTTTGTGTCATGTAAATATTGGTGTTAATCCCTTTTTGGTAACTCTATGACAGTAGCGCTCACTTTTATAATTTTAACTAATATGTAATTTATGATGTTTTCCTGCTCTTGATAAAGCTTTCATAAATATTTTGATAAAGATTTATAATTTTTGTGCAATATTCGTTAATTTGTTCATTTTTCCTTCGGAACAATTTTTTTACAAAATATGTTACTGAACCCCATGCCTTAGACCATGCATCACAAATATTTGGATTATGCGACCTTCATTCTCAAATTTACGAAGAATGGTAATATTCCGTAATTTGAACATCTCTCCTTTAAAACAAGTTTTTAAAAGTGCGTATAATTCACATGAAAGGACTCAATACTAAATTGCAGTTAATATCTGTCTTTGCTGTAGATCATGTGAAATGATTTATATACGTTGAAACTGAAAGGCAAAATGATATAAATCAAGTAGAGAGGCATTCAACTATCTGTCTGATTCAGAAGTTTGTTCACCTGAAAGGACTGGATACTAAATTGCAGTTAATATCTACCTTTGATGTAGATCATGTGAAAGGATTTATATATGTGGTACTAAATTGCAGTTAATATCTGCCTTTGCTAGGGGTGGCAAAAATACCCATGCCCACGGGTACCCGTGGGTAAAATCCGTCACGGGTATGGAGCGGGTAGCTAAACGGGTATCCACGGATATAATAAACGGGTATTTGACTACCCATTATTATATATGGACACAGACACATATTGGATTGTATCCATACCTACGGGTACCCATACCCGATAATAAATTAAGTAAATTACTAATATATCTTTATATATCATATCTTATTACTTAAAGTTGGTACCTTATTGAAGAAAATTTTACCGCCCACCTAAAAATCCTCAATAATAACCTATTTTTATTTTAAATTTTTTTAATTCATCTTATTAAGTTTACCGTTTCCACTTCATTCACATCATAAAACATATAGATTATATAAGAAGCATGAATTTTCTATGAATTATGTATGGATGTTTAAAAGTTGAAGTTTTTTGGTAATTAAAAAAAGTTATTATTTGTACCAAAAAATAAATAAATTCAAAACTTCATGGGTACCCATGGATACCTCAATACCCACGGGTACCCGTATAGTGGGTACCCACGAGGATACGGGGTGGGCACGGGTATCATACTTATCCAACGGGGCGGGGACGGGCAGGGGCGGTTGCTAGTATAAGGGAGAGGTAGCCATGGCTACCCCAAAAATAAATATTTTTTTGAGCGAGTAAGTATATTTTTATATTTAGCTACCCCTAATAATATATATTTGGCTACCCCAAGTTTTATTTTAAATGAAATAATTTTTTCCATCTTTATTTAACTTCCGGTCGAACTTCAAATTATTTTAATCATGTCGTATAGGAACCGGAAGAATAACACCCAAAAGGGATAAATAACAAATAATAACAATCTTTGCTTTATTTAACAAATAAAATGATTCAATTGTAGATAGATTGATTCGCCTTGTTTAATTGATAGATTGATTCGCCTTGTTTTGACACTCCCAGTCTCCACAACGACAACAGAGAGAGCTTTCTCATCAATGAAAAATCTCAAGACAAAACAAAGAAACAAAATGAGTGATAATTTTCTTTCAAATAGCTTGGTTATTTACATTGAAAAAGACATTGCAAGTCAGTTTAGCTCAGATGCAATTATGGATGAATTTGAGTCTTTGAAGGGTCGCCGAGTTCAATTTTCATAAATAGCTACTATTAGTTTTATTTCTTTTGTTGTAGCTTTTTTGATACAATCCGCTATTCTACTGTGGCTTTTTTGGTACAACAATATGTTGTTGCCGCAGTTTTTTGGTATAATCCGTTCATGCTGAATCAAGTGTATATTTTATGAAGAACATTTTATATAAGTAATAATTATTGTGATTTTTTTTTGCCTCCCAAGTTAGATTAGTTTAAAAAAAAATTCTTTATATGTGGCCACCTCATGAAAATATTGCTAGCTTCGCCGCTGGGGACGGGTATCATGTTATCCGTGCCCATGGGTATCCATTGACATCCCTAGCCTTTGCTGTAGATCATGTGAAAAGATTTATATACGTTGAAGCTAAAACACAAAATGATATAAATTAGGTAGAGAGGCTTTCAGCTATCTATCTGATGCAGAAGTTTGTTCACCTGAAAGAACTGGATACTAAATTGCAGTTAATATCCGTCTTTGCTGTAGATCATGTGAAATGATTTATATATGTTGAAGCTGAAAGTCAAAATGATATAAATCAGGTAGCTTTGGTAATAGGGTTTTCATTGGTTTATAGATAGATATCAATTATTACTGGAAAAATGTTTCTACCGCTGACAAAATATGTTTTCATTTGTTACTCGTGATCAAACATTTTTGAAGATTTAATTTTGTAATCCGTAATGCAAGAGTACTCTAAATATTGTATTATAGTTTATAATTATCTGTCATTTTGCAATTTATCCTTCCAATATAATATTTTGTCAAATACGTTACTGCTCTATTCAATCTTTATGATATAATGTCTGTAATATAATAAAGTTTGTTTTATTATATTCTATCTCGATTGTTTCTATTCAGCTTCCACAACCGCGCCATATACCATGTGTGAATGTACAACATGTAAGGAACATGTTCAGTCTTCATGTCACTAATGTCTTAATCAAACCTTTTTTTGGTAATCAAACTTAAATAGGTTTTTAACTATATCGCAACATCTATATTTTGACTGCAGTACACTATATGTGCAATAACAATGGTTGCTATGTTAGTTGCTATGTTAGTTCATTTCCATATCTGAGAAGGATAACAGTGTTCTATGATTTCAACAGTACTCCTTAGAATCAGTTCACTTTTAACCGTTAACAAATGCGATTGCCAACAAAATTATCCGAAAAAAAGCAATCCACCCCGTGACAGCTAGTTCATCAATAAAAAATAAAACAAAATAGTGATCAAATAAATATCCAAATATCATTATTCATCTTTAAATACCCTAACACATCAAAAAACATCAATGTCTAATGTCATCTACTCCCTCAGTCCTTATATCTAACCACCCATTTGACTTTATTTTCGTACCTAAATCTAAACCACTTTTTAAATTACTAGATACAATTATTATTATTTTCCTAAACATACCCCTAATTAATACTACTAACTTATCTTAAAATTTAAAAAGTCAAATTTAATATATATACAAACAAATGACAATATGGTAATATTGACACAAAAAACAGACATAATAATTACAGTGACAATTTTTCTTAAGAAATGTGAAAAAAGAAAAGGGAGGTTACATTAAAGACGGAGGAAGTAGATGATATCCCATTATGTCATTAGACTGTGCCCGAATTGGTGTCTTGTCTATGGAAAAAAAGCTGCCTACCAAATGTGGATAGACATAGGTCTTCTCTTGGCACTCTTCTTTTGCCCCTTCCCAAACTTATTAGGCTTTCATTTCAATGTGTCCGATCACAGCTTTTCCTCAATCACTGGTGACCTGTCCATCCATCCATCCCATCTTCTTTCTCAAACAGCTGCTGGCTTTAATTGAATTGAATGGGAAATTTGAGTGAATACACTGTTCCACTTCCATTGCTAAGAGGAGCGGAATGACCAAAGTTACCACCAAACAGCCTATTAACTTCCATTGTGAAAAGGGTAGGAATCAGGGCCATCCATGTAAAACCGAAGATTCGACTCTCATAATAAAAATAGATTTATAATAAAAAAAACACACAATTTTTTTTAAAAGATTAATCTTTTATTTAAATTAAAAATAATTCGTATAATGATTATTAGACACCAAAATCAAAATTAGAAATTATTTTTACTAAAGACATGTTTTTTATCTTAGAAATAGAAACATGAAACATGATTTTTTTACTTAGAAATTGAAACATAAAACATTTATTTATTTTTTTTGAGTGGAGGTGGGGATATTGAGCAATAATTTTTTTCTTGAGACCCATCACTTTGGGAGGTCCAGTTCAATTGAGTTATTTGCGCTCCCAAAAAACGGCCCGGATAGAAATCACCAAAGTTACCACTTACCACTTCCATTGGTATTTAAACCTTTTTTAAAAAGCCTATCCACTTCCACTGTTGGTGTTTAAACCTTTTTTAGTGATACTAATTTCTTGCTTAGAAGTAGAGGAATGACCTTTACACTGTGTTTGGTAGAAGAGAAATAAGAAAGAGAGAAAGAGGGAAGAGAGAAGTTGGATAGAGAGAAGCAACTTCTCCTGTTTGGTTGAGAATAGAGATTGAAGAGAGAGACCAAATATGGTGGGACCCATGTCTGTTTTATTTCTCTCTTGATGTGCGAAGAAATAGAGTAGAGATGTGAACTTTTTTCTTTTTTCCAAAACTATCCCTGGTATTGTAGCTGATATAAAACTATTGTCCTTTTTTTTGTTGTTACCACTATTGTACTGTTTCAATGGTTTTTGTTGTAGCAGGTAAAAACAAAAACTAATACGCAACTCTCCTGCCTTTACCTCTTTATTTGAATCCTCTTTTATTATAATAAATAAAATTAAACTAGTAGTTAGTTAACTAATGAAATAGCTTAAACGACTAAATTGTAAAATTGTAAATAAATAATTAATTAAGGAAATAAGTTATCAAATTTCTTTGTAAAAAAATTACTTAGTTTCTTAATTAAATTAATGTAAAAAATTATATCAATTTTTATAAGAAATTAATTCATATATAATAAAATTGTATATTAAAGTTTAGTAAGGATATTTTGGTCTTTTCAAAAGTTTAACACACTTCTTTCTTCTCTATTTCTCTCATTTCTCTCTTATACCAAACAATAGGTCAAATCTACTCTATTTCTCACCTATTTCTCTCTTCCTATACTCTCTCTTCACAACTTCTCTCCTAAACCAAACACACCCTTAGTAAACAAGAGTCAACTAGATGAAATTAAGAAGGCTAATGTTAACTTGTGCCCTCAAGGCACAAGTTAAGAAGTAAAAATAGAAATGCTTTGTTGTAATTAATGTATTTGAATTTAACTTTTTGAATTTTAACTAATTGAATGCACAAAATTTAAGAAACAATTTCTACTTTTAGGTTGCTTAACATGTGCCCTAAGGGTACAAGTTAACATGACCCAATTAAGAATAAAAACATATGACAAAGAAGCTTGTAAAGACAAAACCTTGTTTTTAAGAAAAGATTTTTGCACTTCTTTCAGTATTTTATTCGTATTGATAGGATATCCAATTGTTAAGTAAATGGTTAAGAGATTCAAACATCTATACTACAACTTATATTGCATCATATTGATATAATTTAAATGGATTTAGGAAAGGTACTCTATATACGTTTTAGATGACGTGAAAACGATCCTCAAACTAATGGAGATCAAATTTCATTTGTTTGATTCAAATTATATTTAAACATGGACAAAAAACAACCCAATTTAATGATTTGGATATGTTCGAGTTTATGGGATCATTGATTTCATTCTTACTATCTTAAAAAATAAAAAAAAACTTAATCCTACTATAGCCTAAAATCATACAAAATCCTAGGTATTAGTCTTTTAAGTCCTCATTGGATATAACTCTACTTCATAAAATAAATATAACTTTAAGGTCGTTTTTTATTTTACTATTTTAAGGTCGTTTGGGGTTAATTTCTGATTTTTAATTTTAAAAATTTTATTTGAACAAGATAATGTTGAATTGATATTTTAATTAATTTTAAAATATTTTTCACTTCAATCTCAAATCCCAAAAAAAGTTTAATAATTCTTGCTATTGTTTTTTTTTTTTGAAGAATTCTTGCTATTGTTTTAACGTCAACAAATCACCACAAAAGGTTGTCGGATGCCTCTTTGGCTCCAGATGACCACCACTTTAGTCATCGTTCTAACCACAACCATCCATTGCAACCGCCTCCGACCACCAATCAACACTTTAATAGATGTCAATTTCCACCTTCAACAATAATCCCTTCTATCATTATTATTAAAATTATTACTGAATAAATTATAATATTTAAATATATTTGAAAAAAATTAAAATTACTTCTAATAGAGTTTTTAATAAAAAAAAACTTTTGTTTTATTATTGTGAGTTTCAACATGGTAGTGCGATTCACATGCGAGAGAAACACATATGTTTTTAAGTACCACCTTTATTTCCTATAAAAAAATAAAAAAAAAACTAAGTACCACCTTAATTAATCAACTGAAAATATTCTCATTGTTGTATGTCACCATTATTCAATGTACAACATTGCCCAAAGGAATCGAGTCGGTAGGAATGTGCTTCTCTCTCACAACATATGAACCAAAGTACAAATTTTAGTTGAGAGAGTCGTCTACATTTACACTGTGTTTGGTAGGCGAGAGATTAAGGGGAGAGAAAAAGAGGCGAGAGAAAGAGAGCAGAAAGTGACAATTTCTCTAGTTTGGCACATCGAAAAAAGAAGGAAGAGAGAACAAATATGGCTGGGCCCCACGTGTTTCAATTTCTCTCCAAGGATGCGAAGAAAGTGGAGAGAGTGAACTGTACTAGATGATTTTCCCTTCTTGCCCCCTTTTTGGTTTTTGTCTCATGCAAAAATAATGTTAACATTTATTTTTTTTTTCAAAAAAAGCAAACGGGATGCATGTTTTTGTTTTTAATTTTAATTAAATACTGCACGTAAAGTAGGAAGTGGGAATTGACCAAATGAGATGGATTGTGTGTGCACTGGTGTGAGTGAATCAGTTAATTAAATTGAATTTAATGGATTAGGGGTATTATAGTACTTTTATATATAATCAATACTTCTCTCTCTTCTATTACCAAACAATACATCAAATCTACTCAATTTCTCACTTCTTTCTCTCTTCTCTAACTCTCTCTCACTTATTTCTCTCTTCTCAACTTCTTCTCTAAACCAAACACTTTTGGAGGGTTTTGAAGTGCAAAGTCTATATTTTTAGAATATACTTTATGGTTTTTTTTTTATAAAAAAAAACATGATAAATGATCATAAAATACTTTAATAGTGCTTAATTTTTTTTCTTAAAAAAAATAGTGTTTGTGATTTAAAAATAAAAAATAAGTCATTTTCTCCGCTACGAAACACTATGTCCAAACATACCTTTCTAGAATAAACCGATGACAAACCAAAAAATTGTACCCAAGATCACTTCGAAAATACCATCCAATGAGTCAAAGTAACCATTCTTTTTGCAAAATCTGAAAGACGATGCTCTTTAGGCACCTAGTGATGGCTCTGAGACACTCACCAAACAACAATTAACTGTCTTTCGATACTTTTGGCTCATTGACATAAGTATTTCTAGGACCAAGATTTAAATTTAATGGATCTGTATTTCCATTAAAAATTACTATATGTTCGGTTCTTGGAGAACAAATATGAGCCACTTTTGTTATTCTTTCCATCACTAGCTCCAATTCGTCGATTAAGTTGTATGACCATCGAGACACAACATCAGACTGTGGGATTTTCATGCAGGCGATTTCTCATGGCCAAAAAGACACAAACAATGGAAAAACAAGCTATTGAAGATATGGTTCTTGAAAGCAGATGGGTTGGCAGTAGTAAAATGCCTTTCGCATCCGCGACAAGAACTCAGCCAGTTCTTGAAAGTATTGCTTCGTAAATCATTTCATTTTCCCGTGTATCATAATTTCACTTTGATTTTAGTCTTTTGTTGGCACATATATTAATACAAGATTCGTTCCTTATGCAATGAGGAACACATTTGTATTTTAATCATAAATGAAGGACCGCCTTCCTAGTTCATAGATATTTCAAGCTATTATTAGTGTCTTGATTCTCGTTTACTCGCCTACACTCTTGGAGGATGTTTTCTACCAGGGCCATGAATTGCCACAGTTAAAGACTTCATCTTCTTTGCAGTCAGAGGATCTCACATTTACACATTCAGAACATCAATAGTTGTTCCTTCAAGATTGGATGGTCGAAAAAAATGCATATCTTGAATTTTATTTGTAATTTTGAATATCAAGTTTATATCTAAACTCCGATCTTGATTGGCCACCAATATTCCAAAGGTGGGGAATCACTTGCTGCAGTGGAGCTGAATTTATCCGCCAGTTAACACGCAATACCTTTCTCAATCGCATGAAGCAATTTGCATTTGTTAATTATTCGAATTCTAATACAACTGCGAAGTGTTTGCAATTAGCTTTTAAAAATAAAAAGCGTAAACTCCAATAAAATCCAGAAGAAGAAAAAAAAAACTAGAAAAGCATTCCTAGTCCTGATTTCCCCAATGACAAAGACGCCAAAATAAA
The DNA here is from genome assembly GCF_051527215.1 of Medicago sativa. Lineage (NCBI taxonomy): Eukaryota > Viridiplantae > Streptophyta > Magnoliopsida > Fabales > Fabaceae > Medicago > Medicago sativa. Next base: position 96,711,316 of record NC_140752.1, read on the forward strand.
AATCAATCTACAAAGCATACAACAAAATGTAAAAAAAAAACATAAAAACATATTGTTGTACGCTAGCAAGACCACAACAGCAACTTTAAAAACCATACAAGTGCAGGAGTATGGGGATGCATGCAAAACAACACTGGATACACATTGAAGTTACAGAAGTGAGAAAAAGGGAAAAACTTTCAGGAGATACACCATGATCACAAATAAAGTAAGACTAAGGAAAAAAAAAAGTCCAAAATATCTTGAAACCCGAGAGGATGTTTATGTCATTGTTAATACAGTCTTAACCACAGCTTGAAAGGTATCAAAGAGACAAAGCATCGACAATTTAAGGTGTACTAAGGACTCAAATTTGAAGCAAAAAAAGCCTATAAATTCAAATGACGGCTTTTCTTTTATTTGTTAAATTGAAAGCAAAAACAGCTACAGTAATAAGGAAACAAAGATCCTCAAACAGGACATACGGTTGCAACTCAAATATTGCACTAACCAAGAACAATTAACCACACAGAGGCATATCATCGATGATCAATAAAGAGCAGCAACACCAGCACCACTTTGACATATCAACTCAATGGCTAGATGTGTGGCTTTCAATGGAAATGGAACATTTCAATTCACTGTGATGAGTTCCCCCGGTGTACGCCACTCGAGATGTGTGGCTTTATAATCAATGATCAATAAAGAGCAGCAACACCAGCGCCACTTTGACATATCAACTCAATGGCTAGATGTGTGGCTTTCAATGGAAATGAAACATTTCAATTCACTGTGATGAGTTCCTCCAGTGTACGCCACTCGAGAGCAGGGTCATTTTTCAGTTGTTCTCCCATTGGAGAAGAAGCAGCTATTGTGGTATATGTGGGTGACTGCGTGTGTGCTTGGATTGATAACATTAGGTCATTGTGGATTTTCATCCATGAGACTTCTCAAGACCCAAAAGACTCAAGCTATGGAAGAACAAGCTGTTGAAGATATGGGTCTAGAAAGCAGATGGATGGATTGGTGATAGTAAAATGCCTTCTGCAGGGTGATAAGAACTCAGCCAGTTCTTGAGAGCATTGCTCCATAAATTATTGTATTTTCGTGTTTGTCATCATGTCCTCATTGGCCCTTCTCACTTTTTGATATTAGTCTTTTCAAAATGGATGGATTGTTAAGACTCTTTTGGGATTTGGATTCTCTCATTTTTATATACATTGGGAAGGAGGGTTATGTTGATGATTTCACAATTAAATCTCATTGGGTTCTACAACTTGAAAAATATATAAATTGGACCCAATGAGTTTTAATGTGGAGATAATCAACATAGCCCCTCATGCTTGATTCAAATATGAGAGGAACCAAATCCAATCTTCAATCAAATGCATATTGCATATATTGCAAGGTTCTTTCCTTCTGTGCAATGAAAAAAGCATGTGCGTACTTGCCTTTCTAGTTCCTAGTTATTTCAAGAACGTCTCTTATTAATAGTCACTCAACTCTCTTGTAGACTTATACTTGCCTAGTCGCTTAGGAATATATGTTCTCTATCAGGGTCATGAATTGCAAAGTTAACACATAACAATCATCTTTCTCAAATGCATGAAGCAGTTTGCATTAGTTAATCAGTCTCAAACAACTGTAATAAAGTGTAAGCGATTAACTTCAATAAATAAACTGAAGGGGGAATATAGGAGTGTAGATTCCACTAAAACCCACAAGAAGCAATATAAGGAACGTTGCCTAGTCCTGAATCAATCTACAAAGCATACAACAAAATGTATATTAAAAAAAAAACTTAGCTAGCAAGGCAACAAAAGCAGCTTTAAAAACCATACACAGTGCATGAGCATGTGCATGCATGCAAAACAACACTGGTCACACATTGAAGTTACAAAAGGAATAACAAAGGGAATACACCAAGTTCAGCTATAAAGTAAAGCTAAGGAAACAAAGTCCAAAATATATTGAAACCTGAGAGGATGTTTCTGTCATTGTTAATACACAGTCTTTAAACACAGCTTGAAAGGTATCTAAGAGACAAAGCATCAACAATTGAAAGTGTACTTCAGGCCTCAAACTTGAAACAAAAAAAGCAGGTGAATTCAAATGACAAAGCTTTTCTTTTATTTGTTAAATTAAAAGGAAAAACAGCTACAACAATAAGGAAACAATAGTTGCTCTGCCTAACCAAAGATCCCCAATCTCAATGAAACATACAGTTGCAACACAAATGCTGCATTAAACAACAAACAAACAACTAACCACACTAAGAGACATATCATCAATTAAGAGCAGCAGCACCAGTACCACTCTGACGAGCAAGTTTTGTCCACTCGGTATGGAAAGCGCCAGGACGATCGAGACGCTCATAGGTATGAGCTCCAAACAAGTCCCTCTGAGCCTGAACAAGGTTAGCAGGAAGCCTTGCTCTCCTATATGTATCAAAGTATGCAAGACTAGCACACATTCCAGGAGTACTAATCCCAGCTGAAATAGCCAATCCAACAACCCTTCTCCATGCTCCTTGTCTCTGCACCATTTCCTTAGCAAATTCGGGATCCACTATCAAACTAGCCAAATTAGGGTTCCTCTGATAAGCCTTCTTAATCCTATCCAAAAACACAGCTCTTATAATACACCCACCTTTCCAAATCCTAGCTAACTCCCCAAAATTCAAATTCCAACCTTTCTCATCACTCTTTGCCCTCAACAAATTCATCCCTTGAGCATAACTACAAATCTTAGAAGCATACAAAGCTTGTCTCACATCATCAATCAACCTTTTCTTATCAACCCCACTTCTCACAAACCCTCCCACTTCCTCACCCAACCCCGCTTCCTTCAAAACCGCCGCAGCATTCTCCCTCTCCTCCTTTAACCCACTCAAATACCTACAATCCAACGAAGCAGCAATCGTAGGAGCAGCAACTGACAACTCCGCAGCTTGCTGAACCGTCCATTTACCAGTACCCTTCATACCAGTCTTATCCAAAATCTTATCCACCAAATACCCATCACCACCTTCATCCTTGACCTTAAAAATATCAGCAGTAATCTCAATAAGAAAACTCTCTAACTCACCACTATTCCACTCAGCAAAAATATCAGCAAGTTCAGAATTGGACAACCCACCAACATGCTTCAAAACATCATAAGCTTCAGAAATAAGCTGCATGTCACCATATTCAATACCATTATGAACCATCTTAACAAAATTACCAGAACCACCTTCACCAATGTAAGTAACACAAGGACCATCTTCAACTTGAGCAGCAACCTTCGTAAGAATATCTTGAATATTACTATAAGCCTGGTAGGACCCACCAGGCATAAGAGAAGGACCATTTCTAGCACCTTCTTCACCACCAGAAACACCCATACCAAGATAGAGTAATCCTTTTTCAGAGATTTGTTGGATTCTTCGTTCGGTATTTTCATACCATTCGTTACCTCCGTCGATGATACAATCGCCAGGCTCCATATGATCGGAGAGCGCGGCGATTGTTTGATCGACAGGGGCACCGGCTTTGACAAGGATGATAACTGATCTAGGACGTTGGAGAGAGAGAACGAATTCGCGAGGGGAGTATTGACCGGTTAAAGGAAGGGAGCCTTCACGGTGGGCCCGATCTACGGTTTCATCGACTTTGGAAGTAGTGCGATTGTAGACGGAGATTGGGAAGCCTTTCTCGGCGATGTTTAGGGCTAGGTTTTGGCCCATTACGGCTAGGCCGGCGAGGCCTATGCGAGAGAGAGTGGAAGCGTCCATAGTTGAATTGAAGAAATGAAATGAAATGAGTTGGTGAATTGAGTTGGTGAGGGAGAGGGGAAGGAGTGAAAGTGTTTTTGTATGATGAGTTGTTGAGAAGTGGCGGACTCGTCGAGGGTGTGAAAGGACAGTGACTTAACCACCAACGAGGAGCTACCGTTACCTCCAAGATGTGTCAAAATTGCTATCTAAACGACTGCGTTTTAAAGTATCCAGTCAACTCGTATATATTTTCAGTATTTTAATTTTTACACACTATAATCCGTATGTCACAAACAACTCACAACTAAAAATTTAAATCGATATTTTTGTTGCTATTGAAAAATTATCCTAGTTAGCATCCTTTCGTCTCAATCCAATTATTATTTTATTTTGATATAATTTCATACACAAATGATATTTAGATACCCCTAACCCTCTAATCACATAAGAAATTAGCATATTACTTCTATGTCACCATTTTTCTTATAGTTGATGCATAAAAACTTTTAGTTCATCTTTGTGCTTACTCTAATATAAGTTTTCTATATCATCTATAAAAAAAAAGAGAAATGATATTTGTACAACCAATTTTTGACAACTGTTGTGACAACCCTCTCTCTCATACTCACATGTGTTTTTATTCTCTCTCTTCTTCATTCTCTCTCTATTCTTTTTATCCAATAAGAAGAGAGAAAAAGGGTTGTCACACAAGTTGTACAAATATCACTCCTCAAAAAAAAAATTGGGCATAATGCATCATACTCTAAAGTTGCTTTAAATTATTTCTTTCTGTCAAGAGATTAACAAGTGAGTATATAACTTCTTTCAATTTCCTAAAAAAAAAAAAAAAACTCTTCTTTCAAAATAATTTTTTTGGGTCAAGTAGCCTGGGTCAAGTAGCCTAGTGGTTAGAATTCATCTGTAAGTAGGGTGTCCAGGATTCGAACCCCGGCCCCTGCATATAACAACGCATGTCCCTGCCAACTGAGCTATGTTCAGAGGGACATTCAAAAAAGAAAATTTGCTACAACGTTTGAAGTTTGAACATGTGAAACAAAAAAATAAACATAAGGGACTAAATACTTAATTTTTTTTTTTGAGCGAAAATACTTACTTAAACCTTTTGTTTTTCGTAACTGTCACTTTAGTATGGCTTGAAATAAAATATTTGCAATTCTTTATTTTCATCAAATAGAAAATAACTTTGCCAAGTAAACTAAGCTTAAATATGAAACTAAGATTTTATACAAACACTTACTCAATTTTTACAAGTTCTTAGAGAGAAATGATTTTTAAAAATACTATTTTTTTTTCTTATGTAATTTTATGATGACTGGTTGTGTGTGTCCCTAAAACTCAGCTCCCTTAAACTTTTCGAACGAGGAAAGCAATCTATAACTAATATGAAAATAAATGTCCATCGAATTTACCATTTTGCCCCTAGGAGGGGCATTTTGGTAAATTAATTATTGGAAGTTTTTTTTAAGGTTGGCCTATGAATTTCCATTTTTGCCCCTAACCAATTTTTTTAATTATTTTCTAATTTTTATATTTTATTAACTTTTAATTATTTTCCAATTTTTATATTTTTAACTATTTTTTCAATTTTTCCTCCCAAATTCAGTTGCTTCTACATTGCCGTTGTGGGAGATTAAGGAATCGTTTGACCCGACTTTTTTAAAACTTCTCTACATTTTTAAGGAGAAGTTAGGCCGAATACAATATCAATTAAGTACTTACTAAAAAAAAGTACTTTTTTTGAAAGCATAAAATTGAATGGAATGAGCTTTGACCAGAAGCTGTTGAATGTTACTAAAAAACTACTTCTCGACAATTTATTTCACAAGCACCTCTTTTCAACTCACGCTGGGAACCTTTTCTTTATTTTTTAATATTATATTTCAATATGTTTTTTTTTCTTCCATTTAACTTTATTTTTTTTAACCGTTCCATTAATTTTTTAAGGAGGTTCCATTTAATTTTATTACCTTTTTTTCAAAGGAATTTTATTATCTTTTTATCACTTATATATTTAATTTCAATATCGTTTAATCATCACAATCTCACAAATATTTTTATTCACGCTGTCATTTAATGATCCCAAATATTTTTATCTCATTTCTTCAACCTCGCGAATATATACACACATTAACGTTTAGAGTAATATTTTATGTCCGTCTGTCTTTTTTTGTTACGCTAATGCATATAATTATTTTAGTGTTGCTTGGTTGAGTGCTACCTCACCAATTTTTTTTTAACTATTTTCCAATGTTTATATTTTTAAAAACTTTTAATTATTTTACAATTTTTTATTTTTAACTATTTAAAACTAAGTTGATGGTTCATGGTTTTTAAGGTTTATATTTTGACATATTACAATGATACACAATTATCCGTCATTTTACCATCTATCCTTTCAATGTAATCTTCCAGAGTGAATATTACTAAGCATATGTGAAGAGACTGAATATTGCTCAGCTGATATTACTTTTTTGACGTCAAAGAGATTTTTTATTTTTTAACGGTCAAATTACTAATAACCAAGTTCCTACACAAGACGCTAAAGAGTTTAATGTGTTTCTTTCGTTCATTTTGTGTCATGTAAATATTGGTGTTAATCCCGTTTTGGTAACTCTATGACAGTAGCGCTCACTTTTATAATTTTAACTAATATGTAATTTATGATGTTTTTCTGCTCTTGATAAAGCTTTCATAAATATTTTGATAAAGATTTATAATTTTTGTGCAATATTCATTAATTTGTTCATTTTTCCTTCGGAACAATTTTTTTTTACAAAATACGTTACTGAACCCCATGCCTTAGACCATGCATCACAAATATTTGGATTATGCGACCTTCATTCTGAAATTTACGAAGAATGGTAATATTCCGTAATTTGGACATCTCTCCTTTAAAATAAGTTTTTTAAAAGTGCCTATAATTCACATGAAAGGACTCGATACTAAATTGCAGTTAATATCTACCTTTGCTGTAGATCATGTGAAATGATTTATATACGTTGAACTGAAAGGCAAAATGATATAAATCAAGTAGAGAGGCATTCAACTATCTGTCTGATTCAGAAGTTTGTTCACCTGAAAGGACTGGATACTAAATTGTAGTTAATATCTACCTTTGTTGTAGATCATGTGAAAGGATTTATATACGTGGTACTAAATTGCAGTTAATATCTGCCTTTGCTAGGGGTGGCAAAAATACTCATGCCCATGGGTACCCGTGGGTAAAATCCGTCACGGGTATGGAGCGGGTAGCTAAACGGGTATCCACGGGAATAATAAATGGGTATTTGACTACCCATTATTATATGGACACAGACACAGATTGGATTGTATCCATACCCACGGGTACCCATACTCGATAATAAATTAAGTAAATTACTAATATATCTTTATATATCATATCTTATTACTTAAAGTTGGTACCTTATTGAAGAAAATTTTACCGCCCACCTAAAAATCCTCAATAATAACCTATTTTTATTTTAAATTTTTTTAATTCATCTTATTAAGTTCACCGTTTCCACTTCATTCACATCATAAAACATATAGATTATATAAGAATCATGAATTTTCTATGAATTATGTATGATTTATGAATTTTTGAGTGGATTATGTATGGATGTTTAAAAGTTGAAGTTTTTTGGTAATTAAAAAAAGTTATTATTTGTACCAAAAAATAAATAAATTCAAAACTCCATGGGTACCCATGGATACCTCAATACCCACGGGTACCAGTATAGTGGGTACCCACGAGGATACGGGGCGGGCATGGGGTATCATATTTATCCAACGGGGCGGGGACATGTATCATATTATCCGTACCCATGGGTATCCATTGACATTTGCTGTAGATCATGTGGAAACATTTATATACGTTGAAGCTAAAACACAAAATGATATAAATTAGGTAGAGAGGCTTTCAGCTATCTGTCTGATGCAGAAGTTTGTTCACCTGAAAGAACTGGATACTAAATTGCAGTTAATATCTGTCTTTGTTGTAGATCATGTGAAATGATTTATATATGTTGAAGCTGAAAGTCAAAATGATATAAATCAGGTAGCTTTGGTAATAGGGTTTTTATTGGTTTATAGATAGATATCAATTTTTACTGGAAAAGTGTTTCTACCGCTGACTAAATATGTTTTCATTTGTTACTCGTGATCAAGCCATTTTGAAGATTTAATTTTGTAATCCGTAATGCAAGAGTACTCTAAATATTGTATTATGGTTTATAATTATCTGTCATTTTGCAATCTATCATTCCAATATAATATTTTGTCAAATACGTTACTGAACCCCCGTGCGAAGCACGGGTTTGTAACTAGTTTTTTAGAAAAATAAGTAAGAAAATAGCATAATTTGGACGTCTCTCCTGGGTAGAGATCATAAATCCAGTCACTGCATAAGAGTTCTATTTTCAACAGAGAACAGTTGTATACTTTCACCATGCACGCTATTGGAGAACAGCAAACATCACAACATTGGCAACAATGTCCAATATATTATTTGCAACTAGTCGGAGAAAACACCATCAAGGTGAAACTTATATTGGAGTATTTCAACACCACATGCCCCCATCATACACGATATGAGAACTACAGGTCCTATAAAAAAATGGAGTATTTCAAAGAACAAGTTTACATAAGCAATGACATTGAGGATATGTATTCCAGGGGCAACAAATGTAATCGAAGTCATCAAACAGCAGCTTGTCCAAAGAGCTGCTTTCGGATCTGTGGCAATGAGCGAGAAACTTCATTAGTCACCAGATGCTAACCAGTTTATTTTCAACACTTCCCATAAAACAGAAGAAACAAAAAAGAATGTGGACAATATAACTTCAATTATCATATGATCTATAGCCAAATCTTCATTGGAGCCACACATGAGTGCAAACATATGTGGTATTTATTTATTTAACGCCAAGACAAAATAGCAGAAGACCAATAAACCAAATACATAAAATGAGACAACCCTCGTATTCTCCTACATAGGACACTCCAAAAAATACCAAAGTTTTCATTCTATACAATATCCAAAGTCAACAAAATATAATCTGAGAAACTTCATTAGTCACCAGATGCTAACCAGTCATTTTCAACATCACCCACATAACAGAAGAAACAATAAAACGATGTGGACCTATTGCCAACTTTGATTGTCATGTGACCTATTTGCCAAATCATCCTTTGAGCCACACATATGTGGTAGTTTTTTAAAGCTGTGACGAAATTGCCCAAGACTAATAAACCAACTAAATAAAATGAGACAACCCACATATTCTCGTAAACAGGACACTCCAAAAAATACCAAAGTTTTCCTCCCAGATATCCAAGGTGAACAGAATATAATTTGATGGGAAGTGGGGTGATAACGGATTGATGAGAATATGGGAGGAATAATTGGTGAAAATGATCTTTTGGAGCAGTATAGCAAATACAAAGGTGCAAACAGAGAGAAGGGGAAAAATCTCCCTGGTTTTCAAGCCAAAAATTCAAAAGTTTAGAATATTAACGACTGAAGTGCATAGCACGATCCAAGAAAATACACATTGAGTAAGGAAAGAGAATTGCAAATGTTAGAAGTTATCAGGGGGTGAGCAGTTCACAGAGTTTTGTTTGAAGAACTACTTTATTCCTTGTTGCATACTAATAACCTTAGCCCTGAAGTCCCTCCCCAGCTATCTTACCCTTAATACGTACAATATTTCAAGTTAATTGTCTTAGTTGTTTATCAAAGTGTGTATGAGTATGAATCAGTTGAAGTGTTATATTTCAATGTCAAAGTTCAAATATCATAAAAATAGCTGCCTTTTTTTTTTTTTTTTGGTACAAAAAATAACTGCCTTTCTAGTTGAAAATAATATGAAAGTCAGCAATACAAACTATTATAATGAAGAGAAACGATTCACAGAACATGACAATAGCAATGCACAAAAAAAATTACCTCCGGAAGCTTTTTACGGAACACTACATCCAGCCGTGCATCAAGAGTATTTTCACACACAATCTTTCCATCACGAGAAGCCAACACCACCCCACCAGAGCTGAATTTTCCACAAATATAATCAGCTATGCTAAAACTGATATCTAATATTAAAGCAGGTACACAACTAATCACATGTTTAGATGGCCATCAGAGAAGGCTTTCTTACGTCTCAATGTCAAATCAACACGAAAATACAAAAGCAACAAATTGTAGAGTCGTTTGACCATATGGTACTGTCGTGATTTATCGAGTCTCCCAAACACACACTAATACAACTTTAGCAAGTATGCTCAGTCAACTAAAAACATGGTAATCTTATGTTTGAAACTCTTGATTAATTTTGACCAGAATATGTGTAACTAATCAAGAAAAATGTACAACATGAGTAAGAAGCAAGACCCTGATTAACAGATCCATACAGTTCCTTAATATTTAAATAGAAGTCTACAACATGAACTTTACCAGTAGGGTTCGTGAGTGTTGTGATGCTTGGGTGCAGGTGGAAGATAGACATTGTGGTCAACAATGATCTCTGGTGGATGAACACCTGCTTTTTCAGAATACTCCTGTGCAGCTGCATCCAGCACATGTTCTACCAAGTGCACGTCATGTTTCCGACATCTCAACAAGACAGAAGGTTCTCTCAGTCTTAGCAAACTCTGCAATGTACAAATCTTATATTACATTATACTCCTAGTCCACATACTTGTAACTTCAATTAAACATGCTAACTTCAATTATTTTGGTTGCTTCCTATGCCAGTATATAATTATCATTTGAAACAATCAATGAGAATGGTTCATTAAGGTCCCCTGATCACTCCAATTTTTCATGAATATACTAGTTATATAACTTGTAACTTCAATAAGTGTGAACAATAAGTGTAATGTTCAAGATCAAACGAAAATCTACAAATAATATAAAATTGGAACACAGTAAGTAAGTAACAGCAACACTACCGATAAGTGTAAACAAGAATCTACAAATGATAAAGATACTTGGCAAAATGCAAGATCAAACGATAATTAGGTGTAAAATATTTAAATGTTAACTGACCTGAACAATGAGATCTTTTAGAAGGTTTCTGTACTCATGATTTCCCACATGTAAAATATCTTCAACACGGTGATGACGGCTCACATTCAAAAGTTCCTTGGCTGCAACTTCTTTCATTGAATTAACAATGTCATCTTGAGCTTGAAGAACTTTGATCCGAGAAGCATTCAGCTGCATTGAGTACTCACTGCCACAAACAATTGGGCCACAGAAATTAGAATATATCAACTAGCACTATTTTTATAAGTTTAGAATAACAATACAGAAATGCACAATATTCACATCATGTAACAAATTAAGTTTCACATAAAAAAATAAGTTCCACACATCATATTTTGGAAATAAAAAACCTTAAGTTTAATCTGACATGTATGAAGCACCGAGAGAGACACGGACACCAGACACACGTTGACACCGGATTTTTTTTTTTGAAAAAAATTAAGTAATTGGATGTAATCAAAGGCAAGTTGGTGTCCGACATATAACACGTCTTCCATCAGAAGTGTCAGTTCTACATCAAAAAACACAATGAAGATACGGAGTGAAGCTAAATTAAACATCAAACTACATTTAACCGAACATCACGATAATGATCCACTAGACAATGACCAGAAATCAAGCTTTGGCAAATAATAATAATCAACATGCTTTGTGTCACTATCACATGCAAGGATAAAAAAAACAAGATATATGCCAATATATTCAATATCTGAAATTATAACATTGAGATTGTGATCGGAAACGATCACCAGAATTCAATTTCAACCAATTCCACAGACAAATGTCAAAGTAATAAAAAACAATTGAAAGTTCAAATTATCAGTGAAAAAAACAGCGTAAAAAAAGCTCAGAGAAAATTACATTTTCTTTCGAATTTCAACTTGGCGCTCTTTCCGCTCATATTCTTGTCTGATCTTCTTCTTCTCAGCTTCAACCAACTGAAGCTTCTCGATATTGAATTCCTACACGAAGAAACAAAAAAAAAAAAAAAAACAGGAGAATTACATTGCCGAGAGGATCAAATTTCAATGCAATGCAATGAAGCTTGATCGAGAAAAGAGAATGATTAGAGAAATGGCGTTACCTCTTCAGCAGAGAGAGAGATCTCGCCGGCTTTTTCTTCAGCTTCTTGGCGGATAAATCTCACCATCTGGTGGATTTGCTTAGAGACATCACCATCGTTCATTTTCGGAGAAGATCGACAGGAAAACAAGTTCGTCAATGGCCGACTCAAGTTGATATGTTTCACAGTCTAATACTACGGGGGCCAGCTAAGCTCCTTTTAAATATGCAAGTAACTTACTTTCTCACCATCTGATGACTATAATTTTTGCGGTGAAAGTTTTTTACTTTCTGGAAGAAAAAAAAATTGTTAAGGTGAATAAGCACGATATTTAAGATTCGAACTTCGACTCGTATGCAATTAGGGGTGGCAAAACGGGTCTGACCCGCCGGGCCGGCCCGTTTAACCCGCTATTTTTGGCGGGCTGAGTCGAAATTTTGAACTCGCTTTCTATAGTTGGCTCGGCTCGTCTCGTTAAAATACGGGGCGGGCACGGGGCGGGGCGGGCCGGCCCGCTTAACTCGTGTTTCAATTTGTTATTTTGAGTCTTACTTTATGTTTTTCGATTTATTTTGGTTGTTAGATATATTTTGAGACTTATTTTATGCTTTTGGATTTATCTTGGTTGTTGAGTTTATTTATTTTGAGACTTATTTTATAATTTGGTTGTTGGATTTATTTTATGATTTGTTTTATGTTGCGCATTTGCCTTATTTTGCTATTAGTTATGATGTTGAATTCGACAATTTGATAATTATTTTGTTTTTCACAAGTTTACTTGCTACCTATTCTTTTATATTTTTTTTACGATAAAAGCAACATAGTTTTTTTGTGAGAATTAAGTTGTAAAAAAAAAAAATTTAAAAAATTTTTGTTTGGCGGGCCGGCCCGCCAACTCGCAAGCCCGTCATTAAACGGGGCGGGGTGAGATTTTGGACTCGGTCACAAAATTTGACTCGTCTCGTCTCGTTTTTAGCGGGCTTAGACGGGGCGGCCCTAAATGGGGCGGGCCGGCCCGCTTTGCCATCCCTATATGCAATATCTCTTTCATATCAGTTAATATCACGGGACTTCTTTTATAAACCATTATATTTATAATTTTTGTTAGATAAAGTACTTATAATTTTATCATTCTTCCTTTTAAATAATCAATTATTTTTTGTAAAAATATCGATTTTTTATATATAACAACACCAAACCTGTATTTGTGTCTTGCGTGTCAATTTTATAGAATTTCTTTTATTCATTACTCTTTATGTATCTCAATTCTCAATGAGCGACTGGTTTGTAAAAAACACAATATCCTAAAATGAATGATTTGTTTGAGCTTTTTGATCTTAAATGTCTGATATTTAACCTCTAATTTGACTGATCTTTTACTTATCTGATTGATCCTTTTATTGAATTGGTCGGTTCAACATTTAAAACATATATAAAACTATTATATCATCTTACCTTCAAATAACCAACAAAAAAAAATCTTATCTTCAAATAGATACAAGAATAATTAAATAAGAACATAAATATAAATAATAACGTATGGATACATCAATGACATGGGAGACTTGAAAACCGAGATTAGGGTAAAAAATTACAAAGATAAACTATTTACACAAACTAGATGTTTGACCCGTGCTATCGCACGGGTCTACTAAAAAACCATAAGAGCTAAACAATGATACAATATTGAAATGAAAATAGTCATAATATCAAGGGAATCTACAAAGAAAAATTATCATATTTATATTCGATTAGAATTTCTAATCAAAACTTAAATTTAAATAATACATGATAAGTTGACTCAAACAAACTTATATCAAAGTATTAGGACATCAACTTTAACACATGATAAGTTCACAACTTTAACAGGTCTGTTCGTATAGACTCCTCAAACTTGTCACCATCTTTGCCTTTAGCTGTTAGTGAAAGGAAGACAATTAATATCAAAACTTCTTGGCATAGTATAAATACTTAAGTGAAGACAATTAAAAACAAAGGTGTGCATAGAACATACTTAAAAAAAATGATAAATCAAAGTAACTATCATACTAACCTAAATTTGAGAAATATATATATTTTCACGTCATAAGCATCTTTGTTTATATTGCAGAATGATGTGTGGAATGAATGGCAATGCAAGTGAGTATTTTTTTGCTTATGTGGCATGCCTTTATATAAAATATGCAGAGTAAAATCTGCAGTCAAATATTTTCATGTCTTTGTTTGTAATGAGGTACTTACAGTCACTTCACATAAAATATAGGCAAGTTGCAGGAAGTATTTTTTTTTTTTGCAAAATAAAAGCACTTTTGGATACACAAAAAGAAAAACAAAACCATTGTTTGAAGGTTGTTTAATGGACAATCAACTCAGCACCAAAATTTCGAGTTGCATGATGTTTTGCACACCAAAAGCTTGGTCGTTAAATCTGAACAATATCAATCACATGATGGTTATTCCGTAGGCTTTTCGAGAGAAAATCATACCTAAACACAATCATAGATTTAACTCAACAAACCGATCAGGGGAGACATGTCGCAACAAAGAGAATCGACACTAAGCAGTTTCATACATAAGTATGTTTACCAATATTTGGATAAGCAACTATAAAGGACATAAAGCAATGAACTTGTCATATGAATAAAAGAACAAAAAACTATGCAAAACTAATATTGGTAAATATACTAAGAAGAACAAAATTGCGAGGAAGAAGATATAAATACTAAGAGCAGAATCAAGTTTGTCAATGCAAAAATGCAATCCAAAGCCCTTGTAATACATGCCAAGTAGACAATTAAAAATGAAGTCAGCTACCCTCAAAAATGCAACACAATGCAATTCAAAAACTCATTGAATTACGATACCCAAAAATCAAATTAAAAACATGCTCACACTCTTATTTCAACACCCAATTTGAAGATTCATAAACTGCAAAATCAACAAACCAAACCCACAACAATTGGAATATTATTGGGAATCAGGAAAGGGATGAACTATCTCCACAAAAATATTTATATGAACTATCTCCACAGCATGTCTTAAGTAATATTATGTACTTCAGACAATTCTGCAGCCAATAATAGACCATATCTTGTGCAGATATTAAATTTTGGGCAGATATTTATCCATATCTTGTGCAGCCAATAATAGACACGTGACAGTGGCATGTAATAGGTTGATTTGAAGCACACAAGATCTAGATCATATAGAACAACATAGTGGTAATCATGATGAAGCATAGAATAATCCAAACTGTCCTGAGTTTTTTCAAGCCACCCCTTGAAGACAGACCATGCTATTGTTATAATTAGAATAGAATGACTGTCATGATAATCATCTAAGCTAGGTTGTTGGTGCATCAATTGAAAAAATGAAGGAAAAATGAGAACTGAAACGGTTTGAACGCAATGATCTTATCTCATGGTAAGATAGGAATCCAAAACCATGTTCATCCCCGAGAACCTATAAGGTGATTAGTTCATTTTTGCAAGCATATTTTTATTGCAAGCGGGTTAGGCATTTTCAACCGGCAACTATGCCTAATAAGAGAACTCATTCTACTGAATTGGAGTTTTCCCTAAACATTCAAATAATATGGACAAATTTAAGGATGCAACTCTTCTTTTTTTGTTGTTTGCATGGCATTCCAAATACACATAAGTTATAAGCAAATGGAAAGGATTGTAAACATCATCACAGTAGGCAAAGAAGTCAACTAAGAACTAAAGCCCGTCCCTTGACTGGCAGGAATACATAAGGTTAAAGTAATGACAGAATCATTCTCCAACAAACCAAGCTGTACTGGCTAAATAACTACATTACCAATAGATACTGTCAACCATGACTCTTATATAGTAATCTGCATTCTCCTTGAGTGACCATTATACATCAATCTATCAAATAGTACAACATCCCTCAGACTAATGATAACATGATCACGAAGGGACTACTAAGCTATAAATTACAGAATCATGAAATTTAACATTAATAGAAGTCTACCATCACATTTCATAAAGAACGTTAAACAATGCTAGATATAAATACAAAAGATTCAAAACAATCACCAAGGAAGACATACATCCGAGGGACGTTAATCAATAGCAGTACAAACCAAAATACATCACCCTGCAATTTCCCCACCATAATCAAGAAATTCAACCATATATTATCTCCTAATTAAACCAAACAAAATAACATATCAAAAATCACACATATCTAAAGTAAAAATCATGGAATTGCAAGGAGCACAAACCTGTTGCAATTACTCCAACTCGTGAGATCTCATCGTTTGTCAGCTTATCTTGCATGAAAAAGCAATTACTATTCAAAATAGAATCAAAACTAAAAATGAACAGAAAAAATAGGAGGATAAGCGAAGAAAAACCCATGGAAAGTAGAATTCAGCACAATGTTGAATCTGACATATCCTTTTATGTAAACACTTCAAAAATCATCTAAAAACTGCTTGAAACATAAAAAGAGTGCATGAAACATAAAAATCATTTTGACTGGAGGATTGTTGACGGGATAAGCAACCTCCTCTCCAAGAAGATTCCTCATCTCCATCAGGAAAAGATGTCGATTAGAGTAGACAACTGTAACCCACCCTCCACCCAAAAGACCATAATATCTCTTCAAAACACCCCACCCATCAGTGAAATATACTTTCCCATTCTTCTTTGCAATGGCCACCTCAAACTCATTGAAGTTTGGATCACGCAGCATCACGAATGGTGCAACCTGAACACCAAAGCCTCTCGCAAAAGCCGCCGGTAACCTTCCCTTCCGCTGTTGATAAAAAACAAATGATTACAGTTGCAAAAATAAAAGCACAAATCATATCCACCAGCTAGGATAGGCATCAACACTCACGCTGCATATATCATACTCAAGATGGAATGTTCTCATGTTGATCAAATCGTTCCGAACCTTGTTGTCAATGTCAGGACCAGCATTGCCCACAACTACAGACATCACGAGGTTAAACAGATGGGTTAATACACCGAATCATCATAAGAAAACACACATGCAATGCTCTAGTTATCAAAGACATAATACACCCCACATAAAATTTCCTTGCTGACACATTTTTATCAGACAACCACGCATGCAGTAATGGTTTTAACACAAACCATCATATACACCTTGCATTCAAGTAGAAAACCAAAGGAACAAAAAATAATATGCATAAGTAAAGGCCATGGAACATTCAGTATGGTCCACAACAAAACAATAATCACAAAATAGATATAAAATAGCAAGAGCAACAGGATGTAAGATACCTTTGATATCCACAGGAGCCGCAGATTGCCAATCCTTGGCATACATACTCAACCTCTCCACAGCAGGCATCTTACAGGAACAACGAAACAGGATGAAAATTGATAGAAAAGTTAAGAAAAAAGGATGATAAGAAAAGATGGTGAATGATGGTAGAGGAAGACGCCCCACAGCTACTTAAATATAGATAATGGAAGGGAAGTTGGAGGCCATGTTCTTTCTTAACAATCCAGGATAAGATATGTTCAACGATGGAAAATTGTTCAGACTGACGAGCCTATGAATGAATAGGAATGAATGAATAGCAATGATTTCAGTCAACATTTGAAACCTATTTTGAAATCTATTTTGGCGCCCTGGTACTAATTAAGGGCTAAAAAGTCATTACCACACTTATAAAACCTAGGGTTTTACCGCCAGGCCATAAATCAGTACAAAATGTAAGAGTATGCTTAGGTTATGGCTAGGGTTTATGTGCAGAACTATTTTGCATTTATATTTTAAGGATTGCAAGGGTATGATCAGAACCTCAATGGTGGGTTTCAAAGTTCATGAGATGAAAGCAGTGGAAGTTTGAGAAAATGATGTCATTGAATCATTTTGGAGAGTGATTCTCTTTCTGTCATTAAATGGTTGAAGATGGTGTCAGCTTTTCAAATAATGTTTATCATCTCTTAGCTTAGATAAAGGTGTTATGTCATTCGTCCTCTAGTGTCCGTTGGCAACATGTTTATTGAGAATTTAATCAAATGACATAAGCTCCTACAAAACTTGGCCTTGGCCAATAGATTCCTTTCAAAAATTTGGATATGTAGTTTTGGATTTTCGGACTTGCAATTTTGAAAGATTTGATCTGTGTTTCCTTTTCAAGAGGTTTATAGTGTGCTTTGAGTCCTTCCCTCCTTTTCTTCACAAAAAAATAACGAGTTTGCTTATTTTTTAAAATACTTCAAAAGATGTCAATCAAAATTTAATATGATTAATATTTTAATTTTATTTTTTTCCAAAAAAAGAAGACAGTGTTGGACCTGTTTTTTTACTTGTTTCATGTATATTAAAGAATAATTTAATATATATATATATATATATATATATATATATATATATATATATATATATATATTTGTGCGCGCGCGTGTTTTTGTTTATACAATACATCTCAATGATTCTGTTATAATGCGATTAGAGGAATTAATCTCTACAATTGTGTCGGGAGGGCGTTCACACCTATATACTTATTGTATATGGTTGACACTAACTTTAAGAAAATAGAATATTTAGATTATTTTTCTTCCGAAAATGAAATATTTTTAAATCTGATTTTCACAAGCGAAAAATTAGGAACTAATTTTTTTCATGATATAACTCACTTATGCTTTTTGAAAAAATAATAATAATAATATTGTCAAATGTTTAAAGGAGTCTTTTGTAATTTACTAGGTTTGTTGGGGGTAATGGGAGACTAGGTAAGGTCCTAGTAGATTTTCTAAGAATTTTAGTTAAAAAGATTCTGTAAAACAAGCTTATTGGGTTTCTACGAAAATGGGCTCAAATGGCCTAAATCAATTCTTCAAAAACATGTCAAAGATGCTCAGACGAAATAAAAATACACCCCCCTAATATGCGTGATATTGGACCATACTACAACAATCAAGAGTTATAATCGAATAATTAAATAAAGGTTTAATTGCACTTTTAGTCCTCGGATTTTGACCAGCTCACAAAAATGGTTCTGCCTCTTTTAAATCGAACAAGACTGTTCCTAAATTATCATTTTTTTTGCAGTTTTAGTCATAACCCCCATTTCCCCCTCAAAGAACGTTGAGAAGGCGAATGAACACATACGTAGCATTGCCAATCTGAAAAATGACATTAAAACAACAATTTTAAATTTCTAAAAACAATTTAAAAATTTCATAAATTAAAACTAAAAACAAATTGAAAGAAAAAAGAAAATTTAATTGAAAGAGAGCTATAAACCCTAAATCCCAAATTGGTTTTCAATCCATTCAGAATTCAACCCCAAATCAGTCATTCCTCCATTTTCGTTCAATTTCATCTTGTACCTCCTCATTTTCTTCTTCAGTTTCTTACCATTTGCGTCATTTTCATTCTCACCTTCATTTTTGTTCTCGTCTTTCCAAGAGTGGTATATTGAAGCTGAGTTTGATTTTTCTGGGTTAAATGTTCTTGGGTCACGTACGAACATAAAAGAGGGCACATGAATTTTATTCTCGTCGACGAAAATGTTCTTGGGTCACGTACGAACATAAAAGAGGGCACATGAATTTTATTCTCGTCGACGAAGAAATCATGATTTTCGACGAGTGAAGGATTAGAGAAAATGGGTGTTTTATTTCAGACCTGCATTTTCTTTATCTATATATTTTTTAATCTCAAAATTTGTTTTTGTTTGAGTATGATGATGATAAGGAGTGAGATATATGTTTGTAGGAATAAAAGGTGTTTGACCCAAATTGATATTCTTGGATAAATTCGGTAGTGAAGTTTTCCTTTTTTGTTTAATGGAATAAATAAGATGATGATGTTGAAGACATACATGAAGATAATGTTGTTGAAAAATAGGATGATGATGTTGAAGAGAAATGGAATGATGATGATGATGGTGGAAGCACCTACGTGAGAAGAAAGAAGAAAGAGATGATAGTTGAAGGAGTGAGGGAGACTATGCAATTAAAAAAATTCTGAAATGTATTTTTAATTCTAAACATTTGTATTTTTAATTGTTTTCTTTTATTTAATTGGTTTAAATGTATTTTTTAATAATAAAATAATTGTTTTTCCATGTATGATGTGCCACATAAGCGCGTTTTTGGACACCTCATCTAAAAATACAACACATCAACATTTTTTGAGGGGAAAACGAGGGTTATGACTAAAACTGCAAAAAACATGATAGTTTAGGGACAATTTTGTTCGATTTGAAAGAGGCAGAATCAACTTCGTGAGCTGGTCAAAATGTGAGGACCAAAAGTGCAATTAAGCCTTAAATAAACTAATTATTTATGAGTCTTGTTAACGAGTGCCCCCGGAGCACTCTTTAAGGATTCTAAAAGAAGAAATTATTTTATAAAAAAGTCAAATATTTTGATTTCCGATGCATTGATTACACATGTTTTCATGATAAGTTACCTTAAAGCCTTAATTAACTAGTGCACCGGGGCGTTGGTTAACATTTCCCATTATTTATTTATCAATAGAGTATGGTGAAAAATTATTCTACTTATGATCGAATAATTAAATAAACTAACGAAAATGTTAACTTGTGCCTTGAGACACAAGTTAATGATTCAAATATATAAATAATTTATTTTATTTGAATGTGTGCATTGCATTTAATCTTTAACTTTTTAATCAATTAAATGTATAAAATTTTAGAGAATATTTATTCTTTTGAGTTTCTTAACATGTGTCTTAAGGGTAGCACTACCCACAAACTAATTATTTCTTGATCAACATAGTATTTATAGTTTCCTGAGAGAGAAAAAAAGCCACTTGTGAAATTGTGATTGGCTAATGTCACCAATATGGTGTCCGTGTTTCTACACTTTCCTCGGAAATCGAACTCCAGAGATAACACTCCACGTCCATATTTTCCTTCATGGTAATTTAGTTAAATAAATTTATATTTTTTAACAACCGGTATATGTTAATTGAAACATCAATACAGTATATTCTTTCTACTAAAAATTAAACTTAAAAAATAATAGTAACTGGCACAAAAATTAATACTATTATACCAATTTTTTAATTATCGGATTTAACAATGATAACTGGCAAACTAATAGTATATTAATTTCATCTTTCGACATATACAACTCAATGCTCCACCCAGTACTTGTTGTCAAAACAAAACAAAAACTGTCCATAACCAACTTTTTTCATTTATCTTTAGCTATGTCATTTTATAAAAATATCATTCAAACCATTCAGGATTTATGCTTTTGCTGCCAACCACGATATGAAGTACATTGAAAAATAAACATTGTCTTTTGAATCCCAAAAAATTTCCATCGTCAAGTCTAAAACTACAACATGGTACGTATATGTTCAAGTGAGCCTGAAACGAAGCTTTAATTACCTCTAAAGTTGGTCAGTAGAGGATGAAATGTACAACTCAATTGGACCATCTTTCACAAAATTAATTAGTATATTTTCATCATATCACTTTCATGCATACTAAAGCAGATTGTACTGCACCAATGTTGAAGAATAAACGGCCCCCAACCCCACCCTCACAATTGAAAGGGTAGAATGCAGATAAACAAAGAAACAGATAGCTCTGTAACAATTTTTTTTTTAATGAATGGCTATTCTTTAATCACGACTATAAAGATTAATATCTCGAACCTGACAAGGCTACAATAGATAGCAAAGTTCTTCTTCACAGATTTGTCTAGCATGAGTTTGATTACTCTAATTAATTAACTTTATTAGATATGTTTGAGGTAATTGTACATGGTTGATAATTATATGTGATGCTGCTTTCAATTTTCATGCGAAAATTTGGTTTGTAGCAAGGACAACGGAAACTATTGTCTTATGAAATATCTGTTGGCACTTGATCCCAACCATCTCAAAGGTAGTTTTTTAGTTTTCTTAATATCAAACAGTGTAGTAAGATAGGAATTAGGAACAGAGAGGGATATGATTTCATTTATTTCTTATTCAAGTCATTTTCATATTAGTTGATGCTCCAAATTAGCTACCACGTCTTTCATGAAAAAGGGACGAGGTGAAGAGCCCTTTTTCACTATTTCACAACAAAAATGGATTAAAATGTAAAATTATAAATCATGACACTTTCAAGCCAATGATATCCATTTTAAAAATAAAGCAAATATTGCATAATCAAGAGTTATCATTTTTCAATAATAGTTGATGTTGGAAGACAATACGTGTAGATGACCTACCTATAAAATCATAGTGCCCCAAAAGTGTAGGTGCATTCACCAAAAATTGCCTAAGGTAGTGGTAATGGCAAGCTAGTAGTTACATTCCATTCCGCCACCAAATTGGCACATCAAACTTTCATTCAAAACAATGAACTAAATGTTGAAACATTTTCATATGATTATGAACAAAGTCGTTCCTACATGTCTTCCCCAAACACAAACGGGTCACACCATTGGTTGATTTATGGCTTTCCTCTATCCAAACAAACTTACAAATACTACGGTCTCAAACACTGCAGACAGATTTCAATATCAAAAAGCATGTCAAATTATTAAAGTACTCCAATGAGTATTTTACAATTTTAGTCCCAAAAAAACACATTATAAAATTACAATTTGTACAATGATGCCACGTACGCACATAAAACATTGAATAAAATAAATATTTTAAAGTAATTGAATATGTACCCCTTAAAAAATGATTATGTATAGTTAAGTGTGCAAAAACGACGTTAATTCTGTAAAAAAAATGAATAACTTATCTACCACGTAAAGAGCTTAACTAAAAAACAAAAAAGATTACTTATAATTTTTTTTGAAAATGAGGTATAATATGTTAAAATTAAAATATCATTGTGCAAAAACGACATTTTCTTTGTTAATGAGGAATTTGATCCACATCCCGTTTCATAGACCAACTGTTTTTCTAGATGATGGCCTGTGTTAATTTATCATGATAGCCATCGAAGAGGACATGCTGTTGGAAGAAAATGACATGCATAAACAGACTCTTTTCTCCTTCTCTTGTTTCTTACCCACAACACCACCCAAATCACACTTCAAAAACAGCAATACTTGATTAACTTTGTCCTTGTTTTCTTTTTTTATCTTCTTCGTACACCCCTACATTTTTTTTTGTTGAAGGATCGTACACCCCTGCATGTTTCATCAAAATGAAAAAACAAAAAACAAGATAAACCCACGTCACTTTGTTAAAATACCCTGTTCCTAACGGATTTGGATTTGGTGCTGTAAATAACACCACAGTTGCTATTCTAACCATTGGATTGTTTTGACAAAAGTATAATAGTAATTAGTACCATTCAATAAGATCCAATGGCTATTAATCAAAACTGTGTGAAATTGTGTTGTTTCACTACAGCAGCAAATCCTGATCCGTTCCTAACAACTTCAAAATCACCGCAATAGACACATGGCTCATTGCTAGCATGTAGAGCTGTCAAAACGGGCGGCCCAGCCCGTTTAGGCCCCGCCCGGTCGGGCAACGGGCTTTTTAGGGCCGGGCTAAAAAGCCCGGTTCGAATATGGGCTAGAAAATTGGGGCCCGAGCCCGGCCCTGCACGGGCTCCTAGGCTAACGGGCCGGCCCTGGCCCGTATCTTTTTTTTTTTTCCTTTCAAAAATCAAAAAATAATTTTATTAGAATAAGTTGAAAATGAAATATCGAGGCAATCACTTGGATGTAATTAACATGGGTGTGATGTTGAACAGCTGAAGTTTATAAGTGTTGCACTTTTGCACATCTAATGTCACCAAAAAAAAAAAAACTAACATTAATACGAAAAAAAAGGGTTCTCAATTGACTGGATATTATTTTATATTAATTCTGAGACGTGAGTGAGCTTGCGAAGATGGTATTGTCTGGCGCCTGTGTGAGAACTAAGAACTGAATTTCATATACACACAAAGACAAAAAAAAAAAAAAATTGTATTTTTTGGCGGGCTTGCGGGCCGCCCGCGGCCCGACCGGGCTAGCCCTACCGGGCTCCGGGCTTTTTCGGGCCGGGCCAAAAAGCCCTGAATCAATTCGGGCTCCAAATTTTCGGCCCAGGCCCTGCATTTAATTCGGGCTTTCGGGCCGGCCCGTTTTGACAGCTCTACTAGCATGCAAAGTATTGAAGCTATATCACCGATTATGAGCAATATTTCAATACTTGGTGGACTAAAGAAGCACACCTGTTAATTTTTTTACTCAAAAAACAAATAAAATCACTCATGTGTTGTTATAATATGTGTTTTCGTGAAACTTTTGTGATAAATCTTTTCGCTATATTAAGCATTAGCGTTTAACATATTATACCTCACATTAAAAATTTATTATAAATAATCCTTTTTGAAAGAAATAATCTTTTTTGTTAAATGGGTGCACTAACTTCCTTTTCTGTATTTTTTTTGGTGGTGGCCGGGGTTCGAACCCCAAACCTTGCATATTTTATGCATTGTCCATACCAAGTGAGCTAAGCTCACGAGGACTCCTTTGCGGTATGCGTTTGCATGAAGAATTTTGACGGGCAGAGAATGATTTTGTATAAAATATTTGTAAAATGGATTATGTGTGATTAAATTGATTTATGATTATATATCGATTTATTGTTTGAATTTTTTCCTTAAAATTTCAAATACACTAGTACCATCTTCTTTAAAAAAAAATACACTAGTACCATCTAAATTTAACCATTATTGTCTATAAATAAAAAGTAACCTTTTTTTTGACAAAAAAAGTAACCTTTTAAAACCCTCCTTTAATTTTAAAATTTTCGATACAAATACGAATACACATAAAATAATTTAATATGAGATGGAGAAATAACATCAAAAATATTAGTTTATCATAATATTTAAACACTATTTAAATATATTCACACTTCCTCAAAATATATATATATATATATATATATATATATATATATATATATATATATATATATATATATATATATATATATATATATGGGATTTGCTAGAACACACCCACTAGTTTTTATGTGGGAGTGTTTTAGCAAGCTACACCTTAAGGTGTATTTAACTACTTTTTAGTTATAACTTGCTAAAATACACCTTCTAAAAAATAAGTGGGTGTATCCTAGCAAATGCCTATAGGAGTTGCTAACATACACCCTTATTTTTTAGAAGGTGTGTTTTAGCAACTTTCACCTTAAGGTGTATTTAACAACTTTTTAATTATATCTTTGCTAAAACACACCTTAGTAAAAACTAGTGGGTGTATCCTAGCAAACCCCTATATATATATATATTCACACAAACTTTTATCACCTATGTTAGTCGTACAATGTGTTTGGTATACTGGTCACGTTTTTGGAAACCACGTTTAAAACCACGTTTGCATTGAAGCTTCCTTTTGTAGCTTTCAAAAACCACGGTAAAAAGTGCCTCGTAACGCGGAAACCACACTTCCACCGCTTTACCAAACACAGCTGTAATCAACTATATATATATATATATATATATATATATATATATATATATATATATATATATATATATATGGGTTATGATAGAAGACACCTTTTATAAAGGTGTCTTTTATCAAGTTACTCTATGAGCATTTGCGAAAAGACACCAACTTACTTTTAGGAAGGTGTCTTTTATCAAAGTTATAACTAAAAAGTGAAAATCACACCTTAAGGTGTGACTTGATAAAAGACACCACCAAAGGGTGGCTTGTAACACAACCCTATATATATATATATTCACACAAACTTCTTTTTTTTTTGAGAGAAAAATTCACACAAACTTATCACCTATGTTAGTCGTAATCAACTACTCTTATTCATAATGGATTATAGAAATTTTTAGCAGTTTTACAAATCCTTTTCTTTTTTCTGGTGTTGGACCACTGTCCACTGGCAACGTTGACTGTTTGTCGTTATTGTAAAAGTGCCAATGTTCATTTCACCCCTCTCTGGCCTCTTAAACCTGCCACTCATTGCTCCTACCCTCCAAAATAATTACTCTCTCCGTCGTTTATTATATGACATGTTTGATAATTTGCATTTTTGACTTAACATACTTTGACTATATTTTTCTATTAATATACAAAGATAAATAATATCATATAAGATGTTGTTGGATTCGTCTCGATTAATACTTTTAAAATATTAATTTTTCATAATTTTTTCATATAGATAATTAAATATCTTAAAGATCAAATATATGCATTAGTATGTGTGTCTGAATCAACTAAATCATCTAATATAGGACGGAGGGAGTAATATATAGATATAGACTTATTTCAACACTTTTATCTATTTAATATTAGGATTTTGCACTCGAGTAATTGATGATAGAACCTATAAATAGATACTTAATTAAATTCTAATCGTTGATTAGGGTATGTTTGATTTTGTGGTAGATAGTGAAATGAAATAATCTAGTTGTATTTTAAAAAGTGGATCAAATACATTCTATTTTATTTCACTTCAGAACACCTTACACAACTAATTCAAAAATACTTTTTAAGATTATAAACATTTAAAAAAAATATTGTTAATTTAATTTAACTGTATACTTCAATGTGCGTTACCATTTATCAATACAATATTATATAGATCAAAGTCAAACTGAACCATTTAAATAAGATTTTGATCATAAGCCATGTGTATGAAAATAATATGGTTGAGAGGGCAAATCCCATTATAGATGGTCAGGTTTTTTCCTTTGATATTACTTATTTGCAAAATTGGTAGATATATCACACTTGGGAATATAATGCTAGCGCCCAGCGGCATACTCTTTAACCCACATCAAGATACTTTAACACACATCAACGTACTCTCTTTTATTGATTAAAGTACATATGGTTCTCATCAAATTTATAATCAAATCACATGAAGTGGTGGGACACATAAATTATAATCAGTAAAAAAAAAGATGTTGAAAAATGTACATGTAGATTTTTCAATCACTATTATAAGCAAATATTATTTTTTCGGATTCATTGAATAAGTAATCTATCTAGTTTGTAAACTAGATACATTATTTATTCAATGAATCTTAAAAAAAAATATTTGCTTATATTGATCTATTGGTGTATGAGAAAGTGTATTGTTAACCCTCCTCGTAATATGGCTATCTAAAAATACTACTATGCATACTTGGTTTTTTCGTTTGATAACATAAAACCGACTTCAATTTTATGTTCAAACATCACTTGAAAACCTATACACATAAAGAGAAGATTTCAAATTCAGATATGAGTAACCACAAAAATATTTAGTTTTACAATCTCGACATTGTCGATTAAGTTAAACCTTACAAACAAGTGTAATGAATTATTTTAGTGCATTTGTAAAAGTAATTATAGCTTCAAAATGTATGATGAATCTTAATTTCATCTACAATAACTGAACAAATGTACTATTATTTCCAAACTTAAAATCTTATTATTGCCAAACTTAAAGTTTTGTTCTTTTTATTCCATCCTTTTTCTTTTGTACTTTTCCAAAAAAAGTCTTGTTCCATTTCATTTTGAAAATATAACACTAATTAAAATCGCAAATGTTAGTGTAGTTGTCTTGTTTTAGCATGTCTATTATCAAACTTCATATTACAATTTTTATGAACAAATTCAAATGATACTTTTTTTATGATCACAAATTCAATTGATATTATCACACACTGTTATGAGTTGTTTTAATATTTCACAGAAAATACTCTTACATATTATTATTCTATCAAAAATAAACATATTACGAGGAGGGTTAACATCGAATATTTTTTTTTTTTTGGATTTCAATAAAAAATATACTCCCTCCGTCCCTTAATGTAACCCCCCTTTGCATTTTTCACATTTCTTAAGAAAAGTTGTCAGTGTAATTAATGTGTCTGTTTTGTGTATTAATATTACCAAATTGTCCTTTGTTTGTATGTGTATTAAATTTGACTATTCATATTTCAAGACAAGTTAGTATTATTAATTAGGGGTATGTTTAGGAAAAAAGTAATAAATGCATCTAGTAATTTGAAAAGGGGGTTACATTTAGGGACAAAAATAAAATCAAATGAGTGGTTACATTAAGGGACGGAGGGAGTATATATAAATCATTATTTACATTTGAATAGAAGGCAAGCGGGCAACAAGCTGCGCCGCTAAACCTTTTTGGATGACAAAACCATTCCTCGTGAACACAACATTCATGGACCTAGGAGACATGACATTGCTATGCATGACCTTTTGAACATTCATCGAGCATGACTTTATATTTTTCTTCTTCTTTTTGATAGAAAATACTTGTATGAGTTACGAAATGATAGATTTGAGCCAAAATAATCCAGAAATAATAATAATCCATGTGAATCCATTCCAAACAAGTCATTTATTAAGGATGAAATCCAAACATGTAACATATGACCCCACATGTGAAGTGAAGAGGTAATACTACTACCACGTCACTATTTCCACCATTTCCATGATGCTCCTGTTTTCCGTTATTTACTCATTATTATCACTTGCGGTAGTAGTAGTAGTGGCGCTCCCATTAACAAAACACGTGTTTCTGTTAGAAGAGACGTTCCATTTCACACCATTTTTATCGCACACCGTTACATCCACCGCAACAAAATCATCAAAATAAAGCCGTTAACGCTTGTTCAAAATCTTATGTTATGTGTTCCCCACAACTACTACCTATTTCATTTCACATTCCATTCCATTCCAGTGCATTCTATGCCACCGCATTCATAACCAACTCAAACACAAAACAACTTTTTTTTTTCCTTCTCTAATACGTTGCTTTGGTGCAAATTAAAGTGTGTATGTTTTGTTACGGAACAAAAAGACATTCTTTATTTCAGATCTGCAACACAAGAAAAATTGGCTTTGTCTTTCAGCCAAGTGAGTATTACTTTACTTTGCTTTAAACTTTACCTTCTTCCTATAAATTTTGAATTCCACTGAAAAGTGTTTACTGAATAAATAAAGAAATTCCAAAAAGATGAAATTCAAACAAAGCCTTTTTTTAATTTTTAAAAATAAGTAAAAAAATTACTAGAATTAGAATAGAAAGAAACACAAGCACCTGCAAAGCTCATTCTTTTATGCAACAAGTTTCTCAGTGTCAGTTTCTACTTTCATAGACAACCTTCTAGGAATCACAATTTGAATTTTTCTCTCCAACCCTTTTTCTCTTTTTTACTCTTTTGTCTCTTCTCTTCTCTCCTCTTTTCTTTATTTTTCGATTTTCACAAGCGGGAAATTTCACTTTATTACACTAACATTCTTGTACTTTCATTTGAATCTATGCAGCATTAAGCTTATTGCAGAAACTACTTGAAGTGGAAAAAGGCATGAAATTTCTTCACATTTTATGCGTATTGTTGTGTATATGGCAAGGAAATTGTGACCCTGTTGAAGATAAAGTGGTTTTGCTTGATTTTGTGAACAAGTTTCCACCTTCAAGGACTTTGAATTGGAATGAAAGTTCTTCTGTTTGTGATAATTGGACTGGTGTTACTTGCAATGAAGATAGGTCTAGAGTTATAGCTATTCGTTTACCTGGTGTTGGATTTAATGGCAATATTCCACCAAATACTATTAGTAACCTTTCAGCTCTTGAAATTCTGAGTCTTAGATCCAATTTAATATCTGGGTTTTTTCCTTCTGATTTTTCCAATCTAAAAAACTTGTCTTTTCTTTATCTTCAGTTCAATAATTTATCTGGGTCTTTGCCTGATTTCTCAGTTTGGAAGAATCTTACTGTTGTTAATTTGTCTAACAACAAATTCAATGGTACTATTCCGCTTTCGCTCTCTAATTTGACTCAGCTTGCTGGTTTGAACCTTGCAAATAATTCTCTTTCTGGTGAAATTCCTGATATTCATTTCTCAAGGTTACAGGTGCTGAATTTGTCTAACAATGATTTAGAAGGAACTGTGCCTAAATCATTACTGAGATTTCCTGATTCGGCATTTGTTGGGAATAACATTACTCTAGGAAATTCTACTGCTGTTTCGCCTGTGCTTTCGCCGGTTTATGAGCCTTCTTCGAGGTCTGAGAAACGTGGGAGGCTAAGTGAAACAGCACTGCTGGGAATTAGTATTGTTGGTAGTTTACTTGGGATTGTAGCATTTGGTTTTTTGATGTTTGTGTGTTGCTGCTCTAGAAAAAAGGATGAATATGATGATGATGCATTTGTTGGAAAGTCGAATAAGGGAAAAATGTCTCCGGAAAAAGCAGTTTCGAGGAACATGGATGCTAATAATAAACTGACTTTCTTTGAGGGGTGTAATTATGCATTTGATTTGGAGGATTTGTTGAGAGCTTCTGCTGAGGTGCTGGGAAAGGGAACATTTGGTACTGCTTATAAGGCGATTCTTGAGGACGCGACTGCGGTTGTTGTGAAGAGATTGAAGGAAGTAGCCTTAGGAAAGAAGGATTTTGAGCAATATATGGAGATTGTTGGAAGTCTTAAACATGAGAATGTAGTTGAGCTCAAGGCATATTACTATTCCAAAGATGAGAAACTTATGGTATATGATTACTACAGCCGAGGGAGTGTCTCTTCTTTGTTGCATGGTATGTACCTTTATTTTAACCAGTTGCAATTTCATATATTTACTACGGTTGAATCAAATTTAAATAGATAAATATGTGCTTATTTCATATGTCTATGGCAATGTTTTTCATGAAAAAAAAAAGGTGTTTCTAATCTCTTGCTTGTTTAAGTAGCTTGCTGTACATGTTCACTTTTCTACTAGCTTAGTTGTTGTAGCTACTAACAATTAAATGGGCACTTTGACAGTCTGAACTTTGAAGTTTGAAAATATAGTTACATGTTCACTTTTCTACTAGCTTAGTTGTTGTAGCTACTAACAATTAAATGGGCACTTTGACAGTCTGAACTTTGAAGTTTGAAAATATAGTTGGTTTACATGTTTTCAGAAACATTAGGAATATCTACATTTTAGGCCATAATATCATTAAAATGGATTTGATGTGGTTGTTTGTCACTCTAGTAAGTCAACAATCTCTGTAGTTGATGAGGATAGGATGATTGAATTCCGAGTACTCAATTTGTCGAAGTGGCGATATGAATCATTTGATCTATAATCAACGACTTAAATTGACTGACTGCAGTGACTGTGGGAAACATGATTGCTGATGTTTCAATTTCTGATTGCTTACTGTACTAGTATTAATTTAATGCCTCCATGATAATAAACATCATGGAAGTTCACAATCTTACATAGGGTATACATGATACTCAACATTTTCTGTTTTGCTAGAGAAATAAAGATAAGTTTTTCCATAAATGGAAACTTGTCATAAAAATGTTAAATTAGTACATCAAACACATTACTCAATGTCTTCAATATATTCTTATAATTTTGCTTTATGAGAATTTCAGGGAAAAGAGGAGAGGACAAGGTGCCATTAGATTGGGATACTCGGTTGAGAATAGCTTTAGGTGCAGCAAGAGGCATTGCTCAAATCCATGTCGAGAATGGCGGTAAACTTGTCCATGGCAACATCAAGTCCTCAAATATCTTTCTCAATTCTAAACAATATGGCTGTGTATCTGATCTTGGTCTAGCAACCATATCAACCTCACTTGCCCTACCCATCTCACGCGCGGCCGGTTACCGAGCACCTGAAGTTACAGACACAAGGAAAGCCGCACAACCTTCCGATGTTTACAGCTTTGGCGTTGTATTACTAGAGCTTCTGACCGGGAAATCGCCCATCCACACAACCGGTGGTGATGAGATCATTCACTTGGTGAGATGGGTTCATTCAGTTGTCCGAGAGGAGTGGACGGCCGAAGTGTTTGACTTAGAGTTGATGAGATATCCAAACATAGAAGAAGAGATGGTCGAGATGTTGCAGATAGCTATGTCATGTGTGGTAAGAATGCCTGATCAGAGGCCTAAGATGTCAGAAGTTGTGAAGCTGATAGAAAATGTGAGACAGATTGATAATACACAAACTCAGCCATCATCTGAGAATCAAGGAGGAGTTAAATTATCATCTCAAACTGATAATGATAACATTAACTCCCCTTCTTCCACTTCATCCCCCTTACCAAAAGGAAGTGAATGAAAACAAAGTAAACTTGTTGCCTTTTATTTCATTTGAGTGTATCTGTTCCACGTTCTTAACAAGAGCAAGATGATTAACTACTATTATTTTGTCATCTTTTTTTAGCTTCCTGAATTAGCACCTTCTTGGTGCAACAGTCAGGTGATTACAAATTACAAGCAAGCATTTCTTTGTATGTTTGTGTGTGTGTGGAGATGAATTAAAACGTGAAGCATTTTTCACCCGAGCCAAACAACATACTAACTTAAAATTTTCCTATGTATATCAACCTGATCTGATGTGATCTTATCTTATGTGTGGATTGATGGTATATGTTGTTGGAATGAAATGGAATGATATGAAACTCAATTCCATCATATATACCACTAATTCAAACATACCACGTGATCTGGGCATAGTAATATCACGGTGTCATTGCAGTATATTCCTTTTCGTTTCTATGGTAAATTAAATTTTGTAATTTTTTATGTAAGCATTTTAGATGACTGCATTGAATGCTACAGATTGTTATTGATTCTACTTGTTATTATACTGCCAAACGAATTCACGTGTTCGAACCTTCCCCTGTCTCTCATTACACCCAATTTTGTTGGCCAGTATAAGTCTCCAGAAATGGACATAACATACAGTTTGCATAGTAGTTTGTATTCTTCTGGTTTCGACATTTATTCCAATGGACCAGTGCCTAAAGACAATGTCTCATTAGAAAGAGACAATTGTGGGCATGCCGGTGAACTGTTTCCTGATACCATTCATTTTCTTTCATATAAAGAGAGATATTTATCTGTTTCACGTGTTTAGAAGCTCACCTTTATATTGATAATCTAATCGACATTTTTGTTGGGTGCTCTGGTATGAAGTTATTTTAAGATATTGATCATAGTTTGTAGTTTGATCAGCAACCGAGCAGTCTGGATGAAATGCAATTTTCACTAGTGAACCAATGACTTTCGTTAGATTCTCTTTCGTTATTTTTTCACTAGATCAGATCTCCGAATTCTGCTCTTTACCCAATCAGTTTTGCTTAGTTCCAAAGTAAAATACATATATACCCCTACGCAACTTAACTTGCGCCAGTACAAACTGCACCTAACTTAAGTCACGTAGCGTGACTTAAGTTACGCTAGTACAAAATATCACGTGACTTAAGTCACGTAGCGTGTCTTTAGTCACGCTAGTGTAAACACTGGTTCAGAGCATGCCCCATGACTAGGATCTGTAGCGTGACTTAACTCACGCTAGTATTAACACTAGCGTGACTTAAGTCACGCAAGCTTTAACTCAAGCGTACCCTAAACAACATCTAAACAACAATTCCTAAGTTAAATCATCACTAACAATCATAATCTTTAGGGAAAATTACACTCACCTCCCCTGAGGTCTATGAAAATGACACTAACACCCCTCTAGTTTTAAAACATACAATAACCTCCCTTAGATTTTGGTTTAATGGACAAACACCACCCTTGGTAGTAACACCATTGATTTTTTCCGTTAACATTTTTTTTTAGAATTTTCAATTAACTGTTAATGAGGCAAAAATCTGTTGTTGAATCTATTCAAGAAACCAACATCAAATTCAAATATGAGTATTGGATCAAACATTCAACAAAGGTATTCCAGACATTAAAAAACCATAGGGTTGTAGCTTCTTAAATTCACTTGGATTATTCAAATCGTTAACTTTTTTGTGGAGAATTCATATGGTTTAACTTTGCTCTTATCCTTAATCTAATTATGCATGTTGCACGTGATTATTGATTAGTGGTTCTATATTTTTGGAAGATTTAAGGGAGGTTAATGTAAGTTTTAAAACTAGTGGGGATGTGAGTGCCATTTTCAAAGACCTCAGGGGAGGTGGGTGTAATTTTCCCTAATCTTTAACATGCAAGACAATTTTTTAAAAACCTAAAAATGTTAATTTTCTACAAAAATTCGAAAACCTAAATAATGCAAAGAAGTAGTATAATAATCACTTACTTGATATTGTGGACGAAATTCGGTTTGATTGGCACAAGAATGGTGAAATTTGGATTTGGGAGTGAAATTTTCGTGTTTGGAGAAGTTGGAGGTTCTGTGTTCTGTGTTGCTGTTAAACTAACTTAAGTAACGTTGCGCAACTTAAGTCACGCTGCGCAACTTAAGTTGCGTTAACGTTATAACTGACGCAAGTTAACTCACGTAGCGTGAGTTAACATGCGTAAGGGCATAATTGTCATTTACTTTGGGAATGAGCAATACAATTTGGGTAAAGAGCAGAATTCCAGATCTCCTAGCTCAAGCTGATTGACCAAAGACATTTAAAGGAGTTTAAAAAGTTTAGGGTTTGTACCCTAACACACAAAAATAATTTACTAACAACTTGTTTATCCAAATAAAAAATAGAAAAGTTGGTAGAAAATAGGCTTAGATGGTTTGTGTATGTAGAGAGAAGACATGTAAATGCCGTCATAAGTAGAGCATAGATCAAATGGAGGAGAGTCAAGTTAAAAGAGGTAGAGGAAGACTTAGGAAAACTATTAGAGGAACTATTAGAAAGAATTTAGAGGTCAATGAGTTGGATCATAATTTGGTACACTATGGCGTAATTTGATCCATGTAACCGACCCCACTTAGTGGAATAAGGCTTGATTGTTGTTGTTTATCCAAATAAAAGTTTGATATTGCAACACTCTCAAACCAAATATAATCTTATGCATTGGACGGACGCTAGTTTCTTGCACTAGATTATATTTGGTTTGAGAGTGTTGCAATATCTTATGCATTGGACGGACAACACTCTCAATCATTAGTTTTAGATTAAATGACTCACATAACACAACTAGTCAAACAATTTTAAACGATTTTGACTATCAGTTTAAATTAGACAATCAAGATCTATAATTGTGTCATTTAAATTAGTTTAAAATTGTTGCACCAAAAATGTAAAATTAGACAATCAATTTTTTACTTTTATTTTCTTAATGTCCTTAGAATAATTGTTAGCACAATCCAATTTTGATTACTTTTTATTTGTCATTTTTAAAATAAGAAAGAGTATTAGCCATTACTTTGTCATAATTATTTATTGCATAGAAGTAAACTCTTGAAATGAAATAATGAATAGTTAAAAGTATTACACCATCCACAACAGAGCATCCCAAATTGGATGCTTAAATGGATTTCATGTCTACATCATTAATTTTACCGTAATACTTAATAAGCACTAGTTTTCTCCAACCCAGCACCTCAAAAAAATTATTAAATTTGTCCCACAAACGATTCTATATCATTACATTTCAACAAAATTTATTTAATTTATTAAGATTTATTAAATAGGACCAACAAAAAAATGAAGAGAGAGAGAGGGTGCTTCCATAGCCACCCTTCTCCATAGGCACCCATATAGTTTACTCCACAATGGGGTGCCTATTTAATGTGGTGCTAAATACGTTAAGCACCCACCATTGTAGATGGTCTTAGAGACCAATAATTCCATTCAAAATAACAATATTTATTAACTTTAAAATTATAATTAAAAAATATTGCAGGACTTTCTATTAGTGTCCGTTTGATGGTCAGGATAGGATAGAGACAAGATATGATATAAAGCTGAATAGAGATAGGATATGATAAAAATTAATCATATTATGTGTTTGATGTGCACATGATAACAAACATGATATCATTATAATTAAATGAAAAAATTGTTGTCATAATTAATTAAATATTGTAAAAATGACACGTTATTAATTATAATAAAAAATACATGCTATCATTATTTTAAAAATAACAATATTTTAAATATGGTAGAATATCAAGATAATAAATAAGGAATGATCTTCTAATCTCATCAGGATAATTTCTAACCCATCCTATACTCAGGATGGAAATTACAAAGGAAAGTCAGGATAGGATAGGAAAATGGTTTGTTTTATCCTGTCCCTTTGGTGCATCAAACATAAAATTTAAACAGATATGATTAATGTATCATATTCTGTCTTCCTATCCTGACCAACAAACTGACCCTTAGGCTTTGTTTGGGAGTTTGGAGGGGAGGGGAGGGGAGGGTTTTGGAAAAGAGAAATGATATTTTGACAACCACTTTTTGACAACTTTTGGACAACTTTCTCTCTCATACTCACATGATGTTGTTATCCTCTCTCTTCCTTTTTCTCTCTCCATTGTTTTTGACCAATAAGAAGTGAGAAAAACAAGGTTGTCAACAAAGTTGTCATCAAATGGATGTCAAAATATCATTACTCTTTGGAAAAAAGGAAGGAGCAAGTGGAAGAAATAGAAGACATTGAGAGGATAGGGATTTGGAGGTTAATTTTTTACTTATAATAAAAAATCCCCCTCATTTGGGGGAACTCAAAAATTGTATTGAGGGAGGGTTTTGGGGGGTTATGGAGGGTTTATATGAATTTTTCAAATTCAATCTATGTTGTTATAATATTCTTAAAATTAAAAGTATATTAATCATAAGTATTAGTTTATCATTATCTAAAAAACTGTTCTTTCAAAAAATG
Source organism: Medicago sativa (assembly GCF_051527215.1). Taxonomy (NCBI): domain Eukaryota; kingdom Viridiplantae; phylum Streptophyta; class Magnoliopsida; order Fabales; family Fabaceae; genus Medicago; species Medicago sativa. The sequence continues at coordinate 96,747,746 of NC_140752.1, forward strand.
TGAATTTTTTGTCCATTTTTCTATATATTTCCAACCCCCAAAGCCCTCCCCTCCCTTCCCTTCCCCTCCCCTCCAAACTTCTAAACAAAGCCTTAAAGTCGTGGTGTTGGGGAAAATAATTTAGTTGAAGGATGATGTACGAAAGAAAAAATAGTTGAAGGATGCAGATGCACAATAGTGACTTGTGGTTGGTTGAAGGTGTGGTGACCGGTGAGACTGTGATGCTAGAGTGATAGTGAGTGTAGAGGCTAGTGGAATATGAGGATAGTTTTAGAGACTTTAGAAAGGACTAAATTTAGGTAAAAAATTAAGAACTAACATTAAATTTTGATCTCATATTTTATTGGAACAAAAATTAAATATAGGGTTCGTTTGGATTAACTTATTTTAGAGCTTATACAAAACAGCTTATGCAACTAAATAAGTTTTTATGTGTTATTTATAACTTTGTTAAGGTATATTATGAAAAAAACAGTTTATGAAGATACAATTTTTATTAATGAGAGCTTATAAATTAAAATAAAAACTTATTTATTACATAAACTTTTTTTTAAATGTTTGAAATATTTGGATTGCAAGAATCATAGGAAAGAGAAGTAATTACCATTGATAAATCTTATCACAAAAAAAAGGCTCACAATAAGTCTCAGCAAAAGAGGTAGGATCACATACGATATCACAATTATGTTCCTCGTGTTACTGTGCCCACCTTTGTGGTAAGCCAGGTCATCATGCACCTCAGTGCAAACATAGCAAGAGGAAAGATAATTCCTCTTCTGATGTCTACACTAAAGTGCATGATCATATGGATTACCACAAACATAACTAATTTTCTTTTGCAGGTGAGATTAGTAACACGAGGAACATAATTGTTATTATTATGATCAGGCTTACGATCAGATTTGTGAATTGTGATCTACCACTTTTTATGAGAATTATTATGAGTCTTGAGATTTTCTTGGTATAACTAAAGCCTGGTCGCCTTGACAACTTGCTCTTCTTTCAGTTGGTACCTTCGATAATATGTGTGATTTGATCCACCAATGGCAACTACTTCCTGCTGCTTGTACTTCAGTTGATTCTTGTAATCCTTCCAACCATTCAAGTAACTTCTCAATGAGGATTCAAGACTCACGTGGAAAATAATATTTTTCATGTTTGAATTCTTTCAACAGTTTGTGGTAATTGTTGATTGACATCTTCATATCTCTGTCTCGGAGGTGATCATTTGTGCCAATGGTAGTAATTACCGATGACAAATTTCCGTTTTTCATCTTCAAAATCATCAAATCTCGCGTCTCCCTCTGCTTCCTAGTAAAAGCAGTAGACATCGAACATGTTAGAAAATGTACTGAGAATTGTGTGTCAGCATTCGTTGTTTTCACCCGGTGACCTGACAAATAATATTTTGATTTGCAGACTGGGCTGACTTTGGTTCCTTATAGTGCACATGCGACACCAAGCAAAACAAAGTTGAGAAATATGGCTTTATTTATGCAAAACTATAATATCACTGATTGTGTCCCTCAGTCCCTCACTTGAGTACTCAACCTGTTGTTACAAATTTTCAAAATTGAGCAGGAGAAATTAGCAAAGTTGATATTTATAATTAGTTAACATTTTTCTTATAATGCTCTGAAGCCCAATTCCAAAGGCTGTTTGCCAAAAAAGCAATGGAAAAGAGGTGATCGTCATCTTCCATGACGGGACCACAGAGAGCAAAAATTTAGATTGGAAGATTGAGTTTGTTATCACTTTAGACAAATTGCGGTAAGCAAGGAAGGAACATGTTGGTGTTTGTGATGAAGCTCATAGCGCTGCATCATGTTTGTGCTAACATCAAGAGAACTTCTTTATAGGTGAAGAAAAGTTTTCATTTTCATATGCAGAAAAGTTGTGTCATTGCTAATCTTCTAAATCATAATGGTTTGGTTTGTATTGGATTCCACTCTATAAGTTAAATTGTGGTGTAACGATAACAGCTGGTGTGCTTCGTGACAATTTTGGTAGAATTATACATGCTTTTGCTTCCAATTTGGGGTTATACTTTACTACATTTGCTGGGTGTAAAATTAGCTTCAGAGAGAGGGGCTTCCAAAAAATCATCATTAAATCAGATTCTCCAGTTTCAATGGGTTTGTCGAATAATGGTTTTCCTTTATATCACTTGTGTTCTCTTCTAACCATGAGTATTTCAAGTCAGTAAAGAATAAAAAGATTGAGATGAGACCTCTTTTCTACAAGTGACCCGACCCATTGTACATTTTCACACATATTGATACAACTCCGTAAATAAAAAGATGATAATATCGGTGTATTATCATTATCATAAATATAAAATGAAGATGCAAAGTATTATTAATTAAATGGTACAATTATTATTTTTTATTTAAAAAACTCATTATCCGGCTCAAGGACCAGATAATTTGAGGGGTTCACTCTTACCGTTCATTTGAGTCAGCTCCATTTAAAGTGAGAGCAAAATTATGTGTCAGCTCCATTTAAAGTGAGAGCAAAGTTATGTATGAAGTAGCCCATCAAAATTGAGATCAAGAAGAATCGAATATGAAACCTTGAGATGAAGCATACTCTAAGGTCCTCAGCCAACGCCGCTACTAACCCATACATGTCGAAAATATTTAATAGTACATAAAAAATTAAAGGGTCGTTAGTTTCGAGATTTAAAAAAAAAATGAAGTCACTTATTGTGGGGCAAATAGAATAATACTCCCTCCGGTCCTATTTATAGGAGAAAATTAGGTCAACAAAAGTTAATGTATTTGGACTAAATTTTTAACTAGATACATCAACCTTTGTTGACCCAATTTTCTCTTATAAATAGGACCGAAGGGAGTAATATATTAAGGGTAGTAAAAACAAATGGAGACACTTATTGATTGTATTAATATGTTTAAAAAAGAGTAAACCATCATTTTAAGTCTTGAAATTTGAAGTGCTTGCAATTTATGATCCCGGGTATACAAAATATCAAATGCTCCCTTGAATTACTTAATGTTTGTCAAAATGCCCCCACCATCAAGTGGTTTTATAAGAGGTGATAATGTGTCACATACTCACATTAAGTTACATCATGGCTTGTCACACATTGATTACACATCACACAACCCTAAACGCATGTTTGGTATTAGTTCAAAAATTGAATTGGGAAATGCTCAATCCAACGAAAAATTCAATCACGAGAGCATCTCGAAACTACATGGCACTGTTGTATTGTTGGTAACCACCTGAATGGTAAGTGCGGCCTTTTTATTTTATTTTTTAATATCAGAGCCTTTGTACAATCGGGATACATTCGCGAGAAAAATCTCGCGATATATAGCACTGTCGAATTGAATTTTTATGTGTATTGGACTTCCGTCATCCAAACCTTAAAACCGATTAGCACAAATGAGAAGACAATTGATAAAAATTTAAGTTTTTAACTAGTATGAAACTTAAGTTTAAGATTTTGTGTGACGTGACATAACTTTGGATAAGTCAAGGTGTCACTTGAACACATTAACACCTCTAACAAACCTTCTTAACAAATGAAATATTTAACTCACGTTAAATAATTTGAAGAACAATTTGATATTTCGTAAATTTTGAATTTCAATTGATACTTACAAATTCATGATGCAAAATGGCAATTTAGTTGTTTACAAATTTATTTTAGTAGTTTTCCCTAAAAAAAATGATTAAACGATAAGAGGACACTGTACCTTTTTTTTTGGGTACAACGGAGAATGTACTTTACTATGCAGTTATAGACTTGTAGTAATGTTGAATACTCTTATGATCGATAAGCACAAATAATTTAATAAATGTTAGGAGTACATCATTAAGTCATATACTAATAAAAAAAATTGTGGAAAGAACCTTACAACGACAATTGATATTACAAAGAAACCTTAATAATTAGAACAATGGTCAAATAAAAAACATGCTCTAGAACAAAGCATATCTGGACATCAGCAAGAGCATCCGGCATTGGTCACAGCACTCGTTGACTTAAAAAATAAATTGAACAATAAACAACCTACAAGTGCTTTAATTAATTTAAGTATCGAGCATCGAAGCTTCTTTCCCTTTTGTGGCTCAAGGCATGCTTGCAAGTACGCAACTTGCTTTGATCATATCGCAGTCCCATTCTTTTTTTTTTTTAAGTGAAAGTTGCACGGAATCAAGCTAAACTTGTTAATGATCTCAAGTTAAGTTTGAAATTTGAATAGATTGGAAGTTCCAAATTATTTAAGTTTGACTACCTCAATGTTTAATCAACCTTAAAATTGAGCTCAATTAATCAAATGTTCAATCAAGTTCCTAAACTTGCATTTGACATAAACAAGGATATTCTTGAATGTGACAATGACCGGTACGTTGTAAGTCATGCACGCCAACAAGACTTGCATGCTACCAACCTTTATTTCTTGAAGATCAACTCAAGTGTCTCATGGCCTCCATAAGCTTAACATGAGAACATTAGAATTACCATGACTGGGTCTGGTGTAACATATTTAACTAAAAATGTTGAAATAGGCTTACAACTAACAATAAAAGATTTTAAAATTGAATATTCTTGAATAGAATAAGAGGAAACTCCATGAGGAGTATTATCAAATATAGAGATACTCACTTTGACCAAGTTAATGGATGGTTTGAATGTAATAATATTACTACGAAATCACGTTTCATTGCTACAATACAAAATCAATCAAATCACAATTAAAACAACAGCAAGAATATCCTTTCATTGGGATGACAAACCTCTATTACAAAATATTTATAGAGTCCAAAGGGATAATTACAAAATACATGCAAGGATAATTCTTTTTTAACAAGCCAAGATTAAATATATTAACACCAAATCATCCTTGATAAAAACAAGAATTCGAAATAAACAACCGCTAAGTGATTAATCCCATAAACATTAAAGGATTAGTCCACCAATGGTTAATATCGAATACTTGTGAACTTCCATCCAAGAAAACGACAAAGAGTTAACCTTATTAAGCAATTTAGCCATCGTTTCAACCTTATGTCTAAAGCAAATCATATTAGACAATAAACACAAGCAAGCCGTATAATGTGCATGCATTATTTTTCTATAATAGCCACTGCTGCAGCTTTAAAACGTAGAGATTGTTACACAACCATAATTCCAAACTATCATTTCTCTAGTGATAATTTATTAGACAATAAAAACAAGATCATCAAAGATTTCGAAAAGGAATCCCAAACCGACTTGCAATTAATTTTATTTCTCAAACTATCATTTATCTTCATTAAATTTTCAAGAGAAATTTGTTTATGTAGATGAAATTGAACATAGTAAAAGAACTAGTCTTAGACACAATCACCAAATATAATAGTTTTTGCTTATTCAAGTATAGATCATAGAAAATTGAATTTCATAAATATAACTATTGAATGTAATTAATCATATCATCTAAAATTTTGTCAAAAAAAAAAAATCATATTATCTAAAAAATCATACGACCATCTTTATTTTTTGGCATAAATTCTTGTCAAACTAACTTTGACAAGATAAGGTTAAATCTTTGTCATTTAATCTTTTTTTTACTCATTCACATCAAATGTTATGGTTGACACTGAGTATTTGGGAGTATTTGACATGAGCAAAAAATAGATAAATAAATTTGACATTTATAGTTTTTTTTGGGGGTTTGCATTTTTTTATAGTAAAATTTATGGTTGACACTGTACTGCAATTTTTTTAAGGCTGACATTTATAGTTTTTTTAAGGTGGACATTTGTAGCTATACAATCATACGTTTACCCCAAAAAAAAAGTTATCATATTGCTCTTAATTTTTATTTTTATGATTGCTCTTAAATTTCATGAAATGTTAACATTTCCTTTCACCAAAAAAAAAAAAAGCTTTTACAAAAAAGAAGTAAATACTCCTATCAAATTAGTTTGAAGAGTTGTTGATTTTCAATTAGTTCATGAAATTTGAGGCAAGTCTTGCTTTTCAGTCAAAGATTAACGATCTGATCCTAAGTGTCTCACCGCACGTGATTGGTATGCCTTCTGTCCGCTCACGTGTCGTTTTGGTATTTGCCTTACTACTGCGGCATGTCGTTTTCGTCTCGTATCTTCGAAGGAGCAGAGTTTGTAGCTTGCTGTTTTTTCTTTTGTGTACTCTTTTTTTTTTTTATGTTGTTTTGTGTACTCAAAATTGAAATGAAGGTGGCATTTAGGGTGGGAAGGGGAAATAGTTTTCCACTATGGGAAAGTTGATTTTAACCATTAGATATAATCAAGAACACAATCTTACCATGGTCTCTCAGTATTAGATCTCACTCACTTTCTCTCTAACCTCCTCCTCTACCTACCTCATGCACAGAACCACCACCATGTTTAACTTCACTTGCCTTGACCGTCCCAATCCTTGCCATGAAGCAATCTTCATTGTATTTTAATTACACTTGTCATTGCCAGAACAATTTTTTCCATTAAAAAATCACAGGACTTTGCATGATAAATTTGCAGCCGAAAACATTTGAAAGGAAAAAAAAAAGTTCAAAACTTTTCATTGAAATCTCGAATCCAAAGCCTTCTGGAAAAAAGTGGAGAAACAAAATTCATTCAGCAGTGAAGAATATGAAACACTGATCTTCAACCTCACCATCCTTTACCTTTCTGTTCAGATTTCACTTTCTCTCTCCCGTTTCAAAACCCATTTTACCTTTATCAATCTCAAATTTCTACAATGATCTTGTTTTTTGTAAATGATTTTTATTTTTCAAGCAAATATATGTAGTTTACAGTGTACCATTTGGTAAAGAACCTGTAATTGCAAATTGTGATTTAAGATTCATGAACACAAACAAAAACCAATGTTCAATTTACAGAAAAATAGTGACCCATTTGGCACTCAAAATTAAAGTATCAGATATAGAAAGAGAGAAAAAAATACTGGGAGAAGTTGTGATTCAAGTTGTTGGAATGGTGGCCATAATTGGTCTGAAAGCTGGTGGTGATGTGGGTGAGTGATGAAGGTGAGATAAAAAATATGGTGTTAAGAGACCATGGTAAGATTGTGTTCTTGATTATATCTAATGATTAAAATCAACTTTCCCATGGTGGGAAACTCTTTCCCCTTCCCACCCTAAATGCAACCTGAGGGGAAATGAAAAGTATTATATATAAAGAAACATAAATTAATGGTGGCATTTTACATGGAAAAGGTGGATCCTTTTCCACCATGGAAAAATTTATTTTTACCATTAGATTAAGTAAGGAGTATAATATTATCATAGACATTCAACACACTATCTCCTACCACTCTTCTCTCTCCTCTATCCCCAACAACAACATCAAACACATCCTATCCACACATCCTATCTTACATATTTAATTTGATTTCATTCTTCTCATTGGAATCTCACAATAAAAGAAGGTAAATATGCGGAACAAATCATCAACTGTATCACTATTTCACTCTAATCTCACACTTCTCCTTTCAAATTCGCGAAATTTCTTGGTCCCTCAATCTGTATTCAAACCGAAATCTATGAAGAATGAAAGAGTTAGCCATGTTGCCATGGAACTAAAGATATTGAATGAGTGAGAAATTGAGTGAGATGTGTTTGAAATAATTTTGAGGAATAAGTTTTTTGTGATGAATATTGTTGTGTTCAAGTTTGAATGTTTTGAAACAGTATTGTTGTTGTGTTTAACTTGAATCATGAGATAGAAATTGAAATGAAATTGTTCTTTGTTTTGGATCTATGAACACAATATTTCCTGGTGGAATTGACAATTACTATGGAATGTAGTTCAAGGAATCCATTTAACAATGAATAATAATGAGTGGATTAATAAAAGATAACTGATGCCAATGACTAAACAAGGGAAGAAGGATATTTGGGACTACTGGGTTAGATGGTGTTGCTGGTGGTGGAGGGTGAGTGAGGGCTATGGAGGAGAAAGAAGAGTGGTGGAGATAGTGTGTTGAGTGTCTATGATAATATTATACTACTTATTTAATCTAATGGTAAAAATAAAGGGTTAATATGTCTTTACCACCCTGTAATATAGGCGAGTTCCGGTTTTCCCCCTTGTAAAAAAGATTCTTTCGATTCCAACCCTGTAATATAAAGATTCCGTCGAAAACCCCCCTGAGCACATTTGAGACCCCCCAGCTGATGACGTGGCGTGACGTGGCGCGCTGAGTCACCCTTTTCTGCTGACGTGGCGTGCTGACTGTATAATTAATTTTATTTTTTATTTTTTTTATAGGGTACACGTGGCATTTGTCATTTTTTTATGTCTTTACCCCCCTGTAATTTAGGCGAGTTCCAGTTTTCCCCCCTGTAAAAATTTTAAAAATAAAAAATAAAATCTCGAAAATTTAAAAAAAATAATTATTTTTTTAAAAAAAATTCTGGAAAATTAATAAAAATTGAAAATAATGAAAAAATTCCAAAAAAATTTAAAAAAATTAATAAAAATGAAAAAATAGATTTTTTTTCGAAATTTTAAAAATTATAAAAAAGTTCGGATTTTTTTTAAATTTAGAAGATATTTAAAAATACTGGAATTTAATTTTCAAAATAAAAAAGTTTAGATTTTTTTGCGAAGTTCAAAAGACATTGGAAGAGCAACTTGAGGTACTCACTTTTTAAATTTTAATGTCTCTTAAATTAGACGCTTTTTAAAAAAAAAATTTAAGCAAAAAGAAAAATACATTAAAAAAAAGAGAGAGATACAGAGACTCCCCGGACATAAAACCTAACCCAAGTAAAACCCAAAACGGGCATACATCGTTATAAATCAGACCAAGCAAAACAGTCCTAAAATATCCAAACAAAAATTCACTAATCATGAGCATAACCCAGCGAACGCACGTACGGGGACGAAACCAGATTACAAAAAAAAAATATGAACAGTGAACATTTGTCAAAAACATTTAGGAGTTAATTTTAGCGAATGGATTGACTGCCAACACAATAACAAACCCAAGTGTCAACAACTCCCTGCTCAAGCAGCAAGCATAAAGCTCTTTCGTGCTCGATGAACCTGAGTGTAATTTTTAAAATTTTACACGCATTAATAATTCTTTTTACAAAAATATTCCTATGTAATTCAAGCTTCTTAGATTTTTTTCCTAAATTTTCAATTAAACTAAAATCAATTTTTTTTCTTCAGATTATATGATTTTTAAAATTTAATTTTCATATTGTAATTGGATTTTTAAAAAATATATATCCAGATTTTTAAAATTTTAAATATTTTCCAGTTTTTTTATTTCGCAAAAAAATCTAAACTTTTTATTTTGAAAACTAAATTTCAGTATTTTTAAATATCTTCTAAATTTCAAAAAAAATCCGAAATTTTTTCCAATTTTTTAAATTTTGATAAAAATCTTAATATCTTTTCTGCTTTTTTATTTTATTTTTTGAAAAAAATAATCTGATTTTTTTGTTATTTTTAAAATTTTAAAAAAATCAATCTTTTATCTTTCTTAAAAAATAATCTGATTTTTTGTTATTTTTAAAAGATTTTCAGTTTCTAAGTTTTATTATTAAAATGATTTAATGATGTGGTATGTATATACACACATGTCATGCAAAATTTTTTATCCAGATTTTTTATTTTTTAAATTTTTTTGTATTTTTTGCATTATTTTCAATTTTTAATAATTTTCCAGCATTTTTTTAAAAAATAATTATTTTTTAAAATTTTCCAGATTTTATTTTTTATTTTAAAAATTTTTACGGGGGGGAAAACTAGAACTCACCTAAATTACAGGGGGTAAAGACATAAAAAAATGACAAATGCCATGTGTACCCTATAAAAAAATAAAATTAATTATACAGTCAGCACGCCATGTCAGCAGAAAAGGGTGACTCAGCGCGCCACGTCACGCCACGTCATCAGCTGGGGGGTCTCAAATGTGCTCAGGGGGTTTTCGACGGAATCTTTATATTACAGGGTTGGAATCGAAAGAATCTTTTTTACAGGGGGGAAAACCGGAACTCGCCTATATTACAGGGGGGTAAAGACATATTAATCCAAAAATAAAACTTTCCCATAGTGGGAAAAGATTCCCCTTTCCCATGTGAAATGTCAAACATGGGAAAGGATAATCCCATGTTAATTAAAAAAAAAACTCACACTCCACCACCAGCAACACCATCTAATGGGACTTTAATAATTAACAAAATTTGGGATTAAAAAAATTTCCCATCTAAGGTGAAATTTGGAACTTTAATTAAAATAAAAACTATATACAGATACAAAAATTAACATAATCAACTTTTTTTGCATTTAACTGTCAAATTTCGATATTTTATTTCCCATTCTATAAAACTGGGATTAAAAAAAATTGCAAAAAAAAAACTGGAATTAAAATGTTAAGTTTCAGTTTGCTACAGAATTAAACACAATTACCACTACACTTAACAAATGCAGATAAAGTGATGAACAGTTATTGTGGGGCCTGTTTTTTGTTTTGTTTTAAGTGTAGAACAAAAAGTATATCAAGTAACCAGTCTATCATCTGGACCGTCAAATACATTTAATAATATATCAATGGTTTTAAAGCAACCTGCACCATCATGGGAAATGATTCTCTTTTCCCATGTTAAACTCCACCAAAAATAAAAAGTGAAACGTAAATATTTGCAGTTTTAAAAGTATAATAATTTAAGAGAAATTTTTGCATGGTCTCTCACCTAACACCTCATATTTAGTCTCAACCAATGAAAATATGACACATCATTTAAATTTAAAAAACTGTAGAATTAAAAAAATCAATTTTTTTTTGTTGTCTCTCTAGATCATGTTCAACCATTTTTCAAGCGGTTCCATTACCAAAATATGCAACTAAAAGTGCACCTCCATTAAATTTAAATGATGTGTCATATTTTCATTGGTTGAGACTAAATATGAGGTGTTAGGTGAGAGACCATGCAGGAATTTCTCATAATTTAATATTCGTTCAAAATAAAAGAAAGTATAATAATTTAATATGTTTAACCTTTTTTTTTTTAGAATAATTTGATAAGTTTAAGTTGGAAATTTGAAAAATAGGAATGGCATTTTTTTTATGTTAAGATGAAATCTTTTTCATATTAATCTTATTTAAAATAATTTTTTTCAAAATAATTTTTTTCTTCCTAAATTTCGCCAGTCATTTCTTATTTAAAATCTCTAACAAGTGCTCTTTGCATAACCCTTTGTTATATAAGTAAAAAGAAAAGATATCTTATATTAATGATGATTGAGTGCCTTATTATGTAACCAAACATCAATTATACTATCTTATCTAAGATACTTCTACGATTTTTAACATACTCACTTTGTCACGTCAAATTCCTTCAATGGAGATAAATAATAAAGATATGGTTCGTTCTTACATGAAATTCACTTAGATACCTTCATTCTATAAACGCATCTACAACGGAGCTCTCGATTTTCTCTGTTTAAATGAGTCTCACGTATACACTCGTTTTATAATTTATGAATGTTACTGCGCACTCAATATTTTCTAACTTAATTCCTCAAACAAAATTTATAAATTGGATCCCATAAGTAATACTATATCTTTACATTTTAATAAAACTTATTTATTTTAATATATAATTTATTAAATGGAGTCCGTAAAAGGTGAAGAGATAGTTGGTGCTTTCGTATTCATCCTTCTCTGTAGATAACCAAATTTTGTAGTCTACAATTAAGTGTCGATTTACGTTGATGCTAAATAAGTGAAACATTCATCGTTATGGATGCTTTTAAATTGTCTACATTTTAGGTTTTGGCGTCATAAGTTAATATAAGACAAATCGACTTTGATATTTTTTCAAGTCAAACTTTGACCTCTCTTTCAGTGTCTAGCATTTATAATTTAAGTGGCTAACATGTCTAAAGTTGGTAATTTAAGGAACCAATATGTATACATTTCTATTTTATGGACCAAAATGAAAGAAAAAAAACACCATGGACCAAAATGTCTAATTTTATAAGTTAGGATTAGGAGACAAACAAAAATTAAAAGACTAAATTGAAACTTAAAAATAACTCAAAAGAGACTAAAATTGTAATTTATCAAAGATGATTATCGATTAACCTTTATAATCTATTTATTTTTGAGTTTAATTAGAATACTCTGACAGTGTAAAACCACTTTACACTGTCAACCAATTAAATTTTTTCAATCAAACACATCAGCTTTTGTGTTGAAAATAGAAAAAATCAAATAAAATATTTTTTAATAACTTCCTCTCCCATGTGGCATTTAACATGGGAAAGTCTAAAACTTTCCCATCATGGGCAAGTAGGTTTTTGACCATAAGATCAAAAGAGGAACACATTCTTATCATACTCTCTCATCACTAGATTTTTTTCAACACCATCTTCCACCACCATTCTCTTTCTTTTATTCTCCCACTCACCCACCACCATCACCATCAAATCCAGGAAGGTAAAATGGCGCTCCTACAAATCCGTTCATCAATGAAAAGCTTCACATCATCGTATTTTTTAAGATCCATTCATCTTTAGCTTAATAAAATATGAAATTGAGCACTATGATATGAACAACACATAAGGGTTTTATTGAGAAAAAAACACGTAAGGGTTTTGATTTCCACACCTACAAAAATTTGTCAATCTAAAAAACTAATATTTGCAAAGAAATGTGGAAATTAAATCATTGAACATCCCTCCACCATATATCAATATTAGTTAAGCATTTTAAGTGAAATTTCTTGATTTGAACAACAACATTGAAATGGGCCATCTCCTCTCTGAACTGAACCACCATCAATAAGTTTTTTTTTTTTTTATTATTTTGAGCAAACGCTATTAGCAAGTTTAAACCACCAAAATCTGCTTGCTGCTGGTAATGTTGGTGGGGGTGAGCATAAAAGAGAGAGAAAGGTGGTGGAAGATGGTGTAAGAAAAAAATCTGGTGTTGAGAAAGTATGATAAGAATGTGTTCCTCTTTTGATCTTATGGCCAAAAGTTACTTGCCCATGGTGGGAAAGTTTTAGACTTTCCCATGTTAAATGTCACCTTCCTATTATATGTGTATCTATTTTTGCCATACTGCCTAATTCATCCTTTCAAATCTAGTTTTCATCTCTCACACCTCCCACACCACCTCTTCCATTACATCCATGTCTGCAAGGCTAGTTTGTACGTAATACATAAGATAAAACTTTGTTTGATTTTTCATTGTAATCAAAAGTTATCTGTGAAGAAAATAAAAAAAAAATATGTGAAGAAAGTAATATCTTAAAAATTAGAAGGACATCGAAGTGCATATTGTTTTAGCATAAGTCTGCATAATAGTGAATGACCACATATTTTTTATGACTATGAACTCTCTCAAAATTATTTGCAAGTAGATTTATAAAATTGCTCCAGTTTTTTACATCAAAAATTAATTTCCTTTTTGCGTTATTTTTTATATGGCTCCAATTCATGCTAAATAGTGTTTACATTTAATCATGAAAAGATAAACATATTGAAAAGAGGAAGAGATGAAGAAGAATGAGGACAAGAGTGAAAACAGAAGGAAGAAGGAGAGAAGGAAAAAATATCCTGTCGTGCAAATGGATGAGAGAGAATGGATTTGGAAGTGTAAAATTAGAAAGATGGAAATAAGACATTTATTAAAAAGATTTGATTTGATTTTCTTTATTTCTAACCTATAAGCTTATGTGTCTAATTAAATGATTTTAATTGGTTAATCGTGTAAAATGATTTTACACCGTCAGAGTATTCTAATTAAACTCTTTATTTTTTATCAAAAAGATAGATAAGCCGCCTTAATTTTGTGTGTGTAAAGCCCAAAGATAAACCTCCTTTATTGTATCTCTTCCACATGTGCAAATGAATCCTAAATGTAAGAAAAATTAAATTGAAAATGTTACTATTACTATACTTTTGAGAAACGATCAAACAAATGCATATTAGTACGATCTAAAAAATAAAAAAAAAAACGAATGGACATATGTTGATGTTGAATATATCAGCAGGCCAAATGGTCAATCAAGAAAATGATAGTAAAGAAGAATTGAGTTGGCATTTAAATCGTTTATTATGAGCAATAAGAAGATTATCCGTTCCGTTGTTGAATCCTATAAAACAGATTCCACGCAATAATATCATCCGATAAAACAGAACATCCTCTTATGTTGCCTAAATTCCACTCTCATCTCTTACTCCCTCACACTTCCTTCCAGTACATGCAAACTCATATACTCATGTTTTACTAGTTCCTAAATAGAAGTGAATTGAACAAGTCCTCAGGAGAAATTACAGGAGCAATTTCATTTTTATTTGATTTGGGTGGCAAGTCATTCACGCACGCTGTGTTGTTACTTTTAGTGTTATTTATTCTCCTTTTAAAACGTCACTTTCTACTACCGTTTCCTTCAAATATCTCATTCATTCTTTTATCTTTATTAAACTTTAGAATAATAAACAGTATTTAATCCCATGTTCTAGTTCTTGCTACATTTCACTCTCTCCGACATTTCATTTCACTCTCTCCTTTCCTTTTCTCTTTAATTCTCTTTCCCTTCCCCCACCCGTGTCAGTTTCCATTTCTCCAACAATTTCTTCCTTTACCACTTTAATTTTCTCTCTCTTTCACCAACTTCACCAATTCAACATTCAATGTTATATTGCTGTCTCCAACAACATAAACAACATGCTTAAACAACCTTCTACACCTCCCATTCCCAACATCATCAAACACACTCATCACTTCACACAAACCAAACAAATCAACAACATAAACATCATGAGCAAAACTATACAAATACGTTACACTGACCCTGACGCCACGGACTCTTCTTCCGACGAAGAAGAAAATCCAACACATTCCAATTCTACCCCTCGCCTCAGAATCAAAACTTTCATCCACGACATTATCATCGAAAAAGAAACCATTTCAAATAAAAGAAAAAAGCCTAACACCAGTGGTAAAACCAAAACTCCAGCGACTCAACGGCGGCCGGTGATTTACACCGGGAAGAAATATCGTGGAGTGAGACAGAGACCTTGGGGAAAATGGGCTGCGGAGATAAGAGACCCGAAACTGAAATTTCGACGGTGGTTGGGAACTTACAACACTGCTGAAGAAGCTGCAATGGAGTATGATAAAGCCGCCATTGAAATACGTGGTGCGGACGCGCTTACGAATTTCATTCAACCCACGACAAAGAAGGTTGTTATAAACTCCGGCGATGAATGCGTTGTTTCTGCCGCGTCAGTACTTCATCATGATCAGTGTTGTACTTCTTCCTCAGAAGGAGGTGAATCCGTAACAGTAAAAGACAATGTTATCGTTCCGATGAGTACTGAATCTTTACGTGAATGTGAAAATGAATGTTCGTCTGTGTCGGGGAATTTGTTTGACAATGATTTAGTAAAATCTGAGTCAGTTTTTCCAATTCCTAATGATACGTTATTCGATGAGTTTGGGACAGAGTTTGGAAACATGCTCTTATTCCATGATGATTTGAGTGGAAGTTTTGTCGATACTTCGATTAATAGTTTTGATTTGGGTTTCACAGAATGGAACAGAGATTATGGTGATTTCCAGGATATAGGGGATTTGTTTGGTTCGGATCCTGTTACTGCTGCTGTTTTGTTTGATGAAGAAATGAGCCAAGTTTTGTAACGGTAGGGATTAAGTTGTTAATCAGTTTTAGTTTTTTTTTTTTTTTGGGTTTTGTTTTCATTAGTAGTATGATAGTGCTTTAATTTGTAATGAGAGAATTAATGTTTGTTAATTAATTATCATGAGGTATTAGAAGCAACGTTGTTGACTGTTGCATTCCATTAATATTGTATCAATGAGTAAGTAACGGATACTGTTCTGTAGTGAAAAAATTGCTGCATCCATTTAATGTTGTAGCAATAAAAGGAATAAGTAACCGACTACAACTATATATGGTGCCTGACAAAGATAACAGTAACACCAATACCCTAGGAGTTTTGAATAACCATTTTCTTGACAATTTCCTTTGATTTTGTAAAAAAACAAACTTTCTTGTGGAAGTCATTCCCTCTAAGGCTTATTATTCGTCTTCTTCATAGAAGTTTGGGTGTGGTGCCATTGTACTCCATTTGTGTCTTTTCCATTTTTCAATTTTCTTTTTTGTTTCTAATTTATCAATTTGTGTTCTTGTTATTTTAAATTCTTGTCAATTTATATAACTTTGTTCATATTCTTCAATAATTTGAATCTAAGATGGAATTGAAAATAATATATATAGAATGACAAACCAATCAAGTCGATGTAGAAACAAATAACTTTCATCTCTATCAAAAAATATATTTGTATTGAACATTTGAACAAGACTAACGTGTCACTAGATCACTAATTTTATTTTAATTTTTTATAGAAAAAACAACATTTATTAAAATGTAAAAAAGAAGAAGATAAACTCTTCCATAATCACAATTCACAATATATTAATTAAAAATAGATTTTAGTTAATTACTTCATCCAGTCCAGTCCTTTTTACAAGAGACAAATGGGTTAACTAAAGTTGATGTATTTGGTTCAAAATGTAGACTAAATACATCAACTTTAGTTGACTCATTTGTCTCTTGTAAAAAGGACCGGAGGGAGTATGATATATACAAGCTCTAATGGTAGAGGTCTAAGAAACCTGAAGAGAAAATTGTTTTTCTGACATAGAATACTTCCTATTGACACAAGTAAATGACCAAATTACTGTTATACCCTAATTTTGGACCTAAAAATACTTGTTCAATTCTTTTTTTTTTCTTTTCTTGCATTCAAGTCATTTGAACTGTCTCTAATCAATTACATCTTTCTCTGCATTTTATTTCAATATTACTTGCAAAATTCATGAAAAAGGGTATTTTAGTCATTTCCTGCATTCAACTCATTTTAATCCTTGAAAATTGTTTGAGTCTTTTAAATTGGTTTGTATAAGTCCTTGTTTCAATCTCATGTCAAAATTCATTTCAAAAATATCAGTTGAGTCATTTTTTTAGTCAGTTTAGCCCCTAGGGGGCATTTTAGTCATTTCCTATGATAAAATTTCTTTCAATCTTTAAAAATTTATTTGAGTCCTTTCAAATAGTGTGAATAAGTCTTCATTTCAATTCTATGTCAAAATCCATTTCAAAAATTGCATTTGAAGTCATTTTGAGTCAGTTTTGCCCCTAGGGGCATTTTAGTCTTTTCATGTGTCAAAACTCTGTTCAAATCTTAAAAATTGTCTCTGAGTCTTTCAAATTGGTTTAAGTAAACTTTTGTTTCAATTCTCTGTTAAGAATCCCTTTTAAAAATTTCATCTGAGTCATTTTTAGTCGTGTTAGCCCCAGGGGCATTTTGGTCATTTCACACGAAATTTCGGCAGAGAGAGGTTACTTTAAAGTACCTCATTTAGGCCATTGGTTCGTTTTAGTCCGTTTTGTCAATTTTAGTCGTTTCACTTTACGTTTATTTCAAATTACATTTTTAATTCGATTTTATTATTTTTTTTCATTTTTGTCCTAGAAATTTCCAAAATTTGCATTTAAGTCCTTCTCCTAAGTTTTAAATTTTACTCTTAAGTCCTTTTTTATTATTTTTCGAATTTTCAAGTCATTTTTTTTAGTCCTTTGAGTCATTTACAGTTAAGTCCTTTTTGTTCAAAGTTTTGCAGTCTGGTCCTTTTTTCTTATTGCAGGGCAGTCCTTCAAAGTTTCAAAATTGCACAAAGGCCCCCAAGTCCAAAATACAGCAAGGAACGAGTTAGTTACAGGTCCAGGACACATGTCACTCTTTCAATGGGCCTCAAGCACACATGGCAGATTATAAATAGTACACAGTGTCAGAATTGGCCACAGAATCAACGCCACATCACAAACACTATTCCACATTCTCTCTCCAAAATCACAGATCAAATTCAGAATTCTCCAGAAACTCAAGAACGTACCAAACCCTAACAGCATCAATTGAACCAAATTCAACAAAATCAATGTTGATTCTCAGAGATTTCTTGAGAGATCATCATCATCGAATCAATACCCCTGCAATTCAAGCTTGAATTCAACACGAGAGTGACGAATCCAAGCGATCATAGAGAGGAGATAACAAGAAGAAGAAGGATCGAAAATTCGAATCAGAGAAGACGAAGAAGAATTTCACCAGTTCAACAACAACGAAGTATTTACCAGAAAGCTCAGAGAGGATCTACGAAGATTTCCTTCGTCTTCTCACTCGAACCTTCAGGTATATCCAAAAACCTTCTCGCTTTTTCACTAAAAATCATCATCGAAGTCTCAGAATGTGAAGTAAACGGTGAATCGAAGTGGAATCTTCAAAAAAATGCAATAAAAGTTCAAAACGAAACCCTAAACGAAGAAATCATGAAGATTCACCGTTTAATTTCTTAATCAGAGTTTAGATTCGTCATCAGTGTAGAAAACGAAACAAGTTAGGGTTTCGTATCAAGAATTTCGAAAAAGTTCCAAAAATCCAAAAGCCGTAAAGTTTAGGTGTAGATCTAGGTCGATCTATTAGGTTTTGGAGAAAACGAACGCCATTTCTGGACTTAGGACGAAGAAGACGACCTAATAGTGTAAAAAATTTCAAGGAACACTGAAGTTTCAGCTCCGGTGTGGCGGCGCTAACGCCAGCCACCGCGTCGAAGAGAACTCCGGTCGTCTTCTCCGGCCTGCAAGTTGCAGAGCTCAGGAGCCTTTAGAGAGAGAAGGAGTGGAGGTAGAGAGAGAAAGAGAGGAAGGAAATGAAGTGGACCGGTGTCCTTAGCCTTTTATAGGCGCTTAGACCGGTCCGGTTCAGGACTGGTTCGTTCTCTTCTTCTCTCCACCGTCAGATCCTGCTTTGATCCATATGGATCAATCTGACGGCTCCTGAACCTCACCTGTGATCCAGATCATTTGGACTTTGGGTTTGGGCTTTTTGTTTGCTGCAGTTAACGTTTTTTCTTGATTTTCTTGCTATTTCCCACGCTGTCTTTGATATTTGTACCCCTGGCATGCTTAAAATGTTTTAGAAAATCCTAGCAAAATTTATAAAGCTTTCTTAATATTTTTGTGATGTTTTTGTGTTGATTTTATACTGAAAAGCTTGATAAAAAATATTGAGATAGTTTCTTGTGTTATTTCTTGAATTTTATGTTAAAATTGGTAGAAATTGGCTTAATTTTGTTTCCAATTCTTGATGTGCACTTGTGATTCATGATGTGTGATTTTGTGAGGAATTTACCATAGCTTGAATGTGTTTTTTTACTGGTCATGTGCACATATTGTTTACTTGTTTGCTTTGCAAGTAATCTTGGTGAATAAATAGTGTAAATAGATCTAAATTTACATTAAGATGTAAGGCTTACTATAACTCTTAGATTCTCATCTTTAAACCTGGATTTCATGTCTTGAAAATATATTGAACCATGAGAATTATAAGTCATAGTTAAGTCTTGCCTTGGTGAGGAATTTTAGGTCTATTTTACATTACTCTTGCTTATTTCATATCCATTCTTTTCCTCCTCTTGGTTATAATGGCTTTACTTACCTATATCTTTTTTTCTATGCCTTATATTACTAACAAGTTCCTCTATTGTATTTCATACATCATGAGCATTCCATTCCCCATCTCACATCTCCATCCTTTTATCTTTCCACACTTTAAAGTTTCACCAAAAATTAGAATGTAATACTTAGGACCTTTTGTACTTTACTTTCATGCAATTTTTAATTTCTTGCAAGACCATAGAATGTAAACTAGGGCATGATGTAATAAGGACAATGAACTCTAATAATGTACACCGACACAAGCACCGACACATGCACACACACTACTTTAGGTATATAGTTAGAATATGCATGTTTAGATGTATGTTTAGGATTGTATGTTTAGATGAATGTTTAGGCTTTATACTTAGAAAAATCATTTTCCAAAAAATATGAACAAACTTCACTCAAACCATTTTCAAAATAAACCTTGGGATCAAAATCCCATTGTATTTTCCTTTTTCATTTTCTTAACCAAATTTCAATGAATTGTAATCATACTTGACTTTTTCCAAAATAACTAATTCCACCTCACCATTTCTAAATCTCATGCCCTTGAGGCCTCTCTCTTATTCTTCAAAATCCCATTTTCAAACTTAAAATCAACCAACAAAAACAAAAACATTTTTGGAAGAGAACTACGGTGGATTTGATCCCTTAAATGGGTACGTAGGCAAGGAACAAAATTCCTTCAATTCAAATAAAATAAAAATTCAAACATTCTTCTCCCTCCAATTCTTCACTTAGAATACCTTTAGGCTTAATATCAATTTTCAAATAGCATTTAAAAATAAAGCGCGCGCGTAGAAATTAAAGACGGTTCCTATAGGATATTATAGTCGTTATGGGTGCCTAACACCTTCCCGTAGCGAAAACAACTCCCGGACCTCGATTCTCAAGGGTTTTGCTTACTTTTTCCCTTCCCAAGAAAAAATAAGATATCACCGGTTTAAAAGGTTCAAACGTAATCAATGTTTGACACCCGAAAAACCAAGATAAAACAATTACCCCCAGCGGTAGTTAACTACCTCTGGCATATGCGCCGGCAGTTAACTGCCGCTGGCTCCTCCAGAGGTAGTTAACTACCGCTGGCTCCTCCAGAGGAATTGAATCACAACAATGAGCGGCTGGCTCCCGACAACTTCTAGAGGAATTGAATCACATCGGAATGAGAGGGATCCTAAGGCCGTGTAGGTATGAGGCTACATGGTTGAAGGAAGGCTTATAAGAATTGTTTGGTACTACCTATACCAACATGATGCATCTTCTTTTCGGTAGCTCATTCCATAAGAACTTCACAGTTAAGCTTGCTTGACTTAGAGCAATTTTGGGATGGGTGACCTACCGGGAAGTTTCCCGGTAGGCGTGCGAGTAAGGACAAAACATGCTGAAAAGACTCGTGTTGGTTTGTGGGGTCAGTCGGCAATCCTGAAAGCAATATGGGATAATAGAGAAATAAAGTAAAACATGATGTGAGTATAAGAGAGAAAGTCGTCACAAAAATTATTAAAAAATGGTTGTAAATATCATTTCTCAATTTTTTAATGGAAGTAATATATACTTATATCAATCTACACATCCTTACTCAACCGAAAAAATTGTCAAGTCAGACGCCGTCATATATATATATATATATATATATATATATGGGTATTGCTACAACACACCCATTCACTTTTGTGAATGTGTGTTTTAGCATGAAACACCTTTTCAATTGGACACTAAATGCCCTTACTTTCATTATAAAACCAATGAAGACAAAAGGGTAGGATTGTTATTTCAATTTAATTTAATTATTAACAAAATCATAAATCTCCTTTTTTTCTCTTCACCGCTTTTACAAATCTCTTCACACTATTCAACTTCCTTCAACCAACTCCTTTTCTTAAACTAAACCACCTTCTTTTGCCTTCAATCTTCATAGTCTTTCGATAGAACTAGACTCTTGTTTATGTGTTCATCTTACACTTGCCTTGCTCCTGCTTGTTTTGTTGTCTCATACTGTCAAAGACAATTTCTTCATATTTGAGAATGAGATAAGAAAACCACTCCATATATAATGCTAGAAAGTCATCTTCAAAATGTATAGTTTTTTTTCCTTTTTTATTTATAAGTCCATTCCAATATTATTGGTTCCAATTTCTCCATGGATGAGAATGTGTTTTCGATCCAATTTGTTTGATCATAATTAATTTTTCCATGGATGTGAATGTATTTTCATTCCAGTTTAAATATGGCACAGTGATGTTGGTGTTGATTAAAAAAAAAAGCATTAACTTGATTATTTGAAGAAAAAAAATCATTTAAATGACAAAGAGGCTCATGAACGAGTTTTTCTTATATATTATATATATATAATATATATATATATATATGGATATTGCTACAACACACCCATTCACTTTTGTGAAGGTGTGTTTTAGCATGAAACACCTTTTCAATTGGACACTAAAAGCCCTTTTCTCTCTCTTCAATTGTGTGATTACTTGATGCCTATTAAAGTCATTTTCATACCCATGAGGCCATGCATGACCCACTTTCTTTCTCTTGCTTCAGCCAATTATTCTAGTACTTGTGCAGAGAAAGAAGAAAAACTCGTTCATGAGCCTCTTTGTCATTTAAATGATTTTTTTTCTTCAAATAATCAAGTTAATGCTTTTTTTTTTATTCAACACCAACATCACTGTGCCATATTTAAACTGGAATGAAAATACATTCACATCCATGGAAAAATTAATTATGATCAAACAAATTGGATCGAAAACACATTCTCATCCATGGAGAAATTGGAACCAATAATATTGGAATGGACTTATAAATAAAAAAGGAAAAAAAAACTATACATTTTGAAGATGACTAGCATTATATATGGAGTGGTTTTCTTATCTCATTCTCAAATATGAAGAAATTGTCTTTGACAGTATGAGACAACAAAACAAGCAGGAGCAAGGCAAGTGTAAGATGAACACATAAACAAGAGTCTAGTTCTATCGAAAGACTATGAAGATTGAAGGCAAAAGAAGGTGGTTTAGTTTAAGAAAAGGAGTTGGTTGAAGGAAGTTGAATAGTGTGAAGAGATTTGTAAAAGCGGTGAAGAGAAAAAAAGGAGATTTATGATTTTGTTAATAATTAAATTAAATTGAAATAACAATCCTACCCTTTTGTCTTCATTGGTTTTATAATGAAAGTAAGGGCATTTAGTGTCCAATTGAAAAGGTGTTTCATGCTAAAACACACCTTTACAAAAGTGAATGGGTGTGTTGTAGCAATACCCTATATATATATATCAACGGTTACGTCTTATAAAAAAAAGAAATGTTAAAGAGTATCCTTAAGACATTGGTTAAGAACATAAAATTGAAATGTTGTATTGGAAAATGAAAAGTGATGAATTTGACTTTTTAAAAGTTACTATATTGTTGAATCTAATGCAAACTTACTACTTTTAGTTTCCTTAACAAGTACTCCTTACGTTTCAAAATGAGTGTCACTTTAGCCAATTGCACACAGATTAAGGAATGCAATAATTTTGTCCAAAGATATGATACTTTTACTAAAATAGTCTCGCTAGTTATTGGTGCATTTGTCATCATTATAAATTAAAGTACAAAATGATACTTTAGAAGTTGTGTGGATAATAATAATTAAGGGTACTATTGGAAAAAAGTAATTGATAGTACATTGAAAAGTGAGAATGACATTCATTTTGAAACAAATTATTTTTGCTAAAATGACACTCATTTTGAAACGGAGGAAGTAGTATATTTATGACACTTGTTAGCTTAACCCAAAGAAAACATCAACGTACTGTTGCGTAATTAATGATTGTTCCGAGACTTAAAACGTGTTAATTTACGTTCTACGGAAATGACCTTTTTTTGTTTGTTGAATATCTGTTCGGGTGAAATGAATGCCTTGAGCTACAATAATTTACCGTATATTCAAACATTCATATCACTTTCTTACCAGGAAAATTTGCTACGGACCACCCTTGGTTGCATGGATGGCCCCATTATACTCATGATTATTTGAATCCATATATTTGGAGTGGAAAACTAAGAAGAAAGATCCTTCTCAAAACAAACACAAAAAACGGAAAAGAAAAAGAAAACAGAGAAAAAAATATAGGAGATTGTACGCGCTAAAACTGATCTAAAATAGATATATAAAAAAGATGACTCATATACCTTAAGATTTTGGATGAAAATAGGTATCTCCCTCACTTGATCCGACCTCTCTTCAACACTCACCCGAGCACACCAAATATTTCTCATGTCCCTCTTCTTTTTTGTGACCAAAAGGGAAAATCAACAAAGTTATCTACTAACATAGCAAAACAAATCAACAAAGTTAAAAACCTCAAGGTAACACAATCCCAAATTTATCTACTAACATAGCAAAATAATTGAAATATGCCGGTAAATTAAAAACCGAGCTACTCCATTGGGAGTTAGACCATGTTTTGCAAACGCGTCAGCAACTTGATTTGCCTCGTTATAAGTGTGAGAGAATAATTATCAGTGTCACGTTTCCTCTTAGGAATGTCAGCAACAAAATTATAGCAATGATGACTAGTAGGGCAACCATATTTATTCAGGTTGATAGTTTATCACTTTTAGTAAGTGTATTAAAAATTCATCGAAATAATAAAATAAACTCGTCCACAACAAATATTCCAATCTCGACTCAGCAATTTAATTATAATAAGAAATTAACAAATGAGGGGTATGCAAGGCATATATGTTAGTTCAACAAAAAATAAATGGGTTTTGATAAATTAAGAAATTAAAATGATCAGTTCTTTCGAATCAATTAACTTTATTTGTTTGGTAATTGTACCAATTTTCTACAAGATCTCGTATAAATTAACAAAATGGTTCATTACAATCTCTTAAAAAATTCATATTTAATTCACGTTTTCTTAAAAAATTCTAATTTTTTTATTTTATATACTCTTAATTATTTCCACAATGAAAATGTCCATACATGAAGGAATAGTGTAAAAATTGAGAGGAGTGATGTGTGAATACATGTCATCAAAAGTTCAATACATGAATAGTGTAAAAACTGAGAGGACTTCTAACATAAATGGATCTCTTTTTCTATTTGACTTATATATATATATGATGTAGTTCAATTCAAAAGCTCTCATTTGATATATAGTAGCCTGCATCTCCCTCTGGTTTTATAAATACCGTCTTATGTATATCATCATATCATATAATGATTAAGATGAAATAATTGAAAGGATTGTGTGGAGAGATTGTATAACTTCGATTCTAGAAAGGGTTAGCGATGCAGCTTGTTGTCTATTTGACATTCATTTCTGTTTAATTAACTCTGTATCGAATCCATTTAAAATTGTACATGAGATATGTGAAAATGAGGCATCAATATCTGGTATATTAAGGAAGGCATACATCAAGGAGTATTAATGCAGCTGGTTTCATAAATTGAGGAAAAAGCTAGGCTTGGCCCGCGCACGGATAGAGTACTGTCCTAAGTCCTTATCATAACTACTCCCTCCGTCTCATAATAATTATCCCTTTAACATTTTTTTTCTGTCTCAAAATAATAGTCACTTTAGAATACCAATGAATCATTTATTACTTTTTTCTACTACCATATCCTTATTTATTGAATTTCATTTAACTTAACTACTCCACTAACTACAATTAATAAGGGTATATTAGTAAATAATATTGATTTTACCATTGAAATCAACACAATTAATCATTTCCTTAATTACCGCGCACAAACCTTAAACGACTATTATGGTGAGACGGAAGGAGTATGATTTTTCGAACCACACTTGGCTCTCCATTGATTTGAGAGTCCTGATCGAGGCACTTCTTTGGCACCTTAAACAGATTTGGTCCCCACCCAATATATTACTACTCTTACAGTTAGGTATATGTCCCTAACTCTCTGCATTTTTACATGTTAATTTGCATTTAATTAACATCATTATTGATTTCAATATCATATTCATGTACATGTACAATCAATCAATAATTCAATACGCAGAACTTTGTCTCAGATAGGATATATAACCAAATTAAACGTATGTTCTTTCTAGCGACAAAAAAGGCCACATCTACCCCAACGATACTCATAATATTTCTCCGCATGCAAATTAACAAGAAAAGTATCTTGCTTGCTCTGCTATCAGTTGAATCACATGATATTGGTACGTTTATTATCTTGATAGACCGGGAAGGTTTGCCGAATTGAAGCAATGCTCCGATAACGCAAGGAGTACCATATGTAATTAAGAAAAGAGCTATTTTATAATTGTTTGCTATGCAAATTTTGCCGACAACAAAGACATTTGATATGCAGATGCGCAAATTTGTACTTGTAATTTCTCACTTATCATCACTTAACATGTGCGTGCGCGTCACCGTATGCTCTTTAAAATTATGAAAAAGACAATTGAAAATACATAAACAGAGATTGAGGATTCATATTTCATAATACACAATAGGGGCAAATTCAAAATGCCACGCAACGCAACTATATTGCTTATGGTACAAGACATAAACAAATGGAAAATTGTGTGCCCACAATATACCTTTCTTTTAAGGGCACAATATACCTTATGTACAATTGATGGGCCAAATAACATCAATAAGGTTCAAGCTTAAATAAATTAATAAGATGAAATGATCAAATCATTGAACTTTAACCCAAAGTTTTTGGCCTGTCTCACAACGCTTTCCAACAGAGCAGAAGAAATAATAGTCCCCAGGCTTGTCCAAAGTAACAGTGGTGTTCCCTCTGAAGTATGTGTAGATAGTATTTTTGATAGTGCAATTATCATAGTCATCTTTGTATACCTGAACAACGGTGCTCATCCCCGGGTTGTAGTCGAAAACTGCAATTTTTTATCTACCTTGTTAATTTGTAATATCAAATATTATATACTTCAATGTAGATCCTATTATGCTGGTATTCAAAGGAGTCAAGTGAGAGATCTCACAATTAAAATTCATTTACGTATTTTATAAACTGTGTAATTCATTAAATTTTAACCGTGATCTCCAACATACTACGTATCTCATATTGAATTAATCACAACATAAACCTCATGTTTGAATTGTAGTATAGCTTGAGTGAAAAAATAGCGTTGTTGCAATGCAACCTCATGTTCTAAAAATTGAATAAACATTATGCCGAATCAATATCAAGTAATGGAGATAATGGAATTAAGGTGACACATACGAAGAATGTCGCCAACTTTGAAGGTTCTGTTCTTGGTCCAGTCATCGAAGAATCCATGATAAGGAGGTGTACTCCAACCCATGTTGTCTCCAACAATGTGAGTTGTTGTTGAATTCACAGATACAAATACAATGCAACCAATCATGGTAAATATGAGGATACTGAGGTGCATTTTCTCGGCCATTGTCTTCCCTAGTTATGTTTCTATTGACTGTCTTATTCCTTAACTTGTGATGTTATTGTTTAGATTAAATGAGAAGGTGGGGAATGAATTGAAGTCACTCTTTTAATAGTGCTCATCACACAAAAATTGGCATTTCCCCTTTCAACTTCAATGATTTGAATTAGTCAAACTACTCCTTAGAAATGACAATGGCTCATTTTCAAGTCTTCAACGAGGATGTTACCTATATTCTGGTTGAATTGAAGGGATGTGAGTACTTTATGATCCACCCACTAACACAATAAACACAATGACACTATATTTGGTAAGTTTAAATATGTGTTGTTGTATTTTAGTAATAGTTTTATCAATGTGTGCCATATTAACCAATTATGTGTAATTTGATTTTTTGGTGTAATTTTGAAAAGTATGTTGGTCGTAGAAGATAAAAATAAAGAGTTCCATACCTATGCGGTGTTAATACAAGACATCAAGGATATAATAGCTTTCCATAATTTCACTATCCTTCACACTCTTAGAGAAGGAAATCATTGCGCTGACTTCTTGGCAAAGCTTGGAGCGTCATCTAACATAGGTTTCCTAGAGCATCAGTCCCCTCCTCATGATCTCATTGACAAGCTTTGCATTGATGCTATGGGAACTTGCTTCCTAAGAGCTTAATTTTCTTTTCCTTTTGTTCTTGTTTTCCTTTTTTCTTTTCCTGTTTTTTCTTAGCTTTGTAACAAAAAAAAAAGGGTTAATTAAGTTTTTAGTCCCTATAAATATTCACAGTTTTGTTTTTAGTCCCTACAAAATAAAATCACACTTTTTAGTCCCTGTGACATTTTCCCTAAAAATTTTAGGGACCAAAAATGTTTATGGAATTTTTTTACAGGGACTAAAATGCTGATGGAAAAATTTTATAGGGACTAAAAAATAAAGACCCTTGTTAACAAATGTTAACAAATGTTTAATGAAACTTAAAAAAATGACTTTTGCTTCATTAAATTCATCAATTATTTATGTTTTTGTCTTCTTAACCTTAAAGACCCTTGTTAGTGTAACGCCCCATTTTTATTCTATTATTTTTAGTAGATGGGTGAATATTTTATATGACTTTATTTGTTATATATGTGTGATTTTATGTGAAATATATATATATTATATGATTTTTATGTGATATATGGTGTGATGCTATTTTATTATATCATTCATGGAGTTGTGTATTATTTAAATGAATGTGGTTTTATTATTTGTGGAAATAATAGGAGAAATAGAAATAGGTAGAATTAGTATTTATTTTTGGTTAATGGGAATTAAGTAGAAATTAAATAGAAATTAAGGGAGTTAAGTGAGAAAAGAAAAGAGTTATATTTTTGGGAGTAAAAGAAAGAAAAAGAGATAGAAACATTTTCACGTACAAACATTAGAAAAACTGGTTTTTGGAGAGAAAGAGGAGAAGAACCAAGAGAAAGCTAGGAGAAGAGCTAGGAAGAGAGAATCCAACCGTTTTTGCTGTCGAATTTGCTGAGATAATGTAAGGGTGGGATTCCTTTCACTAATAATATGTATAATTCTGATTTTTGATGATTGTGGTGTTTTGGTATTAGGGTTAGAAAGTTTTAGGTTAAATTGCTTTAATATGATGAATTGTGATGTTGAAGCATGTTTCTATGTTATTTGATTGCTATATTGCCTAATTGAACCTGAAAACTTCTGTTGAAACGTATTTTGGGTAATCAGGGATTGAAAATTGGGATTTTCGATTGAAACGTCGGTGTCTGAATGTTCTACAGACAAGTGATTATGGGAGGTTGGGAAATCAATTTTTTTGAGTGGTGAAAAATTGAATGTTTCTGTAGATTATGATAGAGGGAAATGTCAGGAGCGTGTAGGCGAAAATGACACTGAAATCCGCTTAACGGTTTGAATTTTATGCGCGAAATGGTGAAAACGAAAAAAACGAAGAAAAAGCTGTGCTGTCAATCGAGCACGGCCGTGCCGTGCATGGCACGGGCCGTGCCAACGTTCTGTTTCTTCGTGCTGACAGAACTTCGGTTTCTGCGTTTTTTGTGCTTTTTCACCCATTTCTGTTTTGAATTGGCTTTTGATGTAAACATGAAAGTTGTAGATAATTAAGTTAGCTTTATAATGGCCTTGGTTTGGAGTGGAAAAGATTTGTAGATTTTGAGTTATGATAAAAATAGTTCAGGTGGGTCTTCAGAAAACCTTAAGAAAACTTAGCATAACTAATCCCAAGTTAGTCCAAAAACTTATGGTTGGTTTCCCAACTTCAAACTTAAGTGTTAGGGATTTAGTTGAGGTGTTTTATGGATATTTGACTTATGTTCTATTGATCAAAACTTAATTGCTTTTGGGGGGATGTTTTAGACTTTGAGATGAATGTAATTGATTTATATATATGTTATGTTGTTGATTTCCGTTGTTGATGTCGTTGTATCATCTGATGTCGAAGTTGGGGAGTGTGTCATAATTGTTTTAGGCACATATGTTGTTGTTGTAGTCGCTGTTGAAGTTGTATGTTGATATACACAAGTTGAGTCCATTTGCATACTCACATCTGTTGGGAGCTTATGCCCTGGAATGTTCATCATTCAATCCGTTGGGGGCTTATGCCCTGGAATGTTTATCTTTCACCTGTTGGGGGCTTATGCTCTGGGATGCTTTAACCATCCAAATTGTTGGGGGCTTATGCCCTGGAATGCTTAGCATTCAACGCGCGTAGATTGGTACCACCTGCATGATGCATTAGTTGTTGTCGTTGTCGCATTGTCAAGTTGTTGTTGTCGTTGTCGCATTGTCAAGTTGTTGTTGTCGTTGTCGCATTGTCGAGTTGTTGTTGTCGTTGTCGCATTGCCGAGTTGTCAGTGTAGTTGTTGATAATGAAGTTGTTGTTGTTGCTGCTCTTTGTTGCGGAAAATGATTATGTTGTTGCTATATGTATTCTTTATATACATTATTAATAATGTATGTTGTGATATGTTGTTGCTTTCATTAATTTGATGAATTATATATTATTATTATTGGATAAGTTTCTCACCCCTTCTGCTTGAAAATGTTGCCCTTCGTATGGGTAACTTGCAGGTAATGATGGCTTGTAGGTTGGTTGGCTCAAGTGTCTAGGGCTCTGATACATATTAGGATGGGGATTCGTCGCGAATGTTTTCGTTTTCTTCATTTCTTTTATGTATCATATTTTTGGGAAAAGACTTAATAATGGAGTTTATCGTTGTTGAAAATAATGCTGATTACGTTGAGGCCTTTGTGCCAAGATTTTCCTTTATGTTGGATTTGGTTGAAATTGTATTTCTTAAAGAATTATTCCGCTGCAGTTTTGGAGATATTTTAAATGTTGATTTAAATAAATAGCTATTTTCTATTTATGAAATTTTGATTAGCAGTGTGACACTCCGTTGTATGGTTTACTCTGATTATAATAATTAATATTACGTTGTTGGGAGAACGGGGTGTTACAGTTAGCATAACCTTAAACATAAACATATATGTTCACAAACTTATTTGCTATTTTTAAATATATAAACAACCAAATTGTACGTCCAACAACTTATTTGCTATTTTTAAATATGTTTTGCCCAATTTCGTTTTTTGTGCTCTTCACAAATTTATAAGTTGTTGCATTGATGGTCCAATTTTAAACGTACAAATAACATAGTTTCTTTTTTTTTTTTACAAATATATGTTCACATTTGGCATCCTTGTTTTACTACAAATTGTATTTGAACAAGTTATTAATTAATATTGTAAAAAAAAAAGTTATTAATTAATATTTTTTCCTCAATACAACATGTGAGTGGGTCATAGATACTTTTTTTTTGACAAAAGGGTCATAGATACTTGAAAGTTAAGAAATAGGAAAAAGTTAGGCTCTGTTTGGTAAAAATAGCGGTTGACTGATAAGCTAGCTGATAGCTTATAGCTGATAGATGATGACTGATAGCTTATAGCTGATGATTGATGACTGATAGCTGATAAGCTAATTGAAGTATTTGGTAAAATTAGCGGTTTAATGAGCTAATAAACCTAAAATGACATAAAAGGACATTCTTAATTCATAATAAAATTTACAAAAAATAATATATGCTTTCCATTGAATTAACGGTTCAACTAGCTAATTAATTATTTTTCATTGAATTTTTTTTTTACATTCATTTAAGTTTTATAACGTAAAAAATAATAATATATGTTTCTATCTATTTACAAATTTTTTTTTGAATGATCCATTTTAAATTATAAAACTAAGAATAAAATTATAAACTATAAACTAACAAAAAAATGATAAATTTAACTAACAAATAATATTAAAAACGTAATTTGTTTTACAGTATTGTAACAATTGACTTTCCTTAAAAAAAATGTTGTAGCAATTGACAGTAACATAAGAAACCATTTTTTTGGAAAAAAAAAATAACGTAACAATGCTTATATACGTGCCTTAAAAAAAGTGTAACAATATATGTTTTATTAGAGAAAATATATATCAAAACAGCACCAGAAAAACAATTTATATAAAAAAATGTTAGTAAAAAAAATGTTAGTCAAAACAATGTATATAAACGTAACATGTTGGTGAAAAAACAATACACTCTCCGGTCACTAATATAAGGAAAAATTAACATTTTAGATTCATTCATTAAATATTGTATGTGGTCTATAATAAAGACCATATACATCATTAATTGAATGAATGTGAAATGTAAATTTTTGCTTATAATAGTGACCGGAGGGTGTATATATAAACGTAACATGTTAATAAAATTTTTTTTTTAAAAAAGAATGTTAGTCCAAACAAAATATATAACGGTAACATTAAACAAATTATAAAGGGGTAGAATTGGATTTTAGATAAATGAATAAGGATAAAATTGGAAGAAAAGATGATAAGCTATAAACTCAAACGCTACTTGGAATAGCTTCTGAAAAATAACTTATAAGCTCGTGAAATAAGCTATAAGCTCATGATGAAAAAGTGTTACCAAACAGAGCTTCTTTTGTCAATCGAGCTTACAAGCTATAAGCTATGAGCTATAAGCTCATTTAAGGGGCTTACCAAACAGACCCTTAGTGACCAAATTATTTTTATATATTTTTTTAAAAAAAACTTATTTAACCCTTAATTTAATTTAATTAAAACAACTGACTTGCGTTAGTGAAATTAGTGTACGCCAGTCTCACTTCGCCGCAACACGAAGGGTTTTAGCTTTTAATTGAAAAATCTTCAAATTTAACTCAAAAACCCTAAAAATCGAGAATGGATGAAAGCGGTGCTAAACCAGTGTGTGGCCAAGAAGCTCTCGATCTGCTGAATTGCGTTACAGATTCTCCGTCATATGATAAAGATAAATGCCTCGCCCTTTTGAATTCGTTGCGCGAGTGTGTACTCTCCAAGGTACTTCTTTTCCTCTCTGTTACTTCACTTTCATCTTTTCTGAAGAATCTATACGAGTTAGTTTTGAACCTTTTGGAGGTATGTTAATTAAATTTTGTAATTCATGCTCTGTTTGGTTGAAAAGAGTTAGGAATTTTTTTCCAATGTTCATATGTTAAGGTCCAGTTCAATTTTAGGTTTTTTTAAGCTTTTGTGTGGAATTGAGTGTTGGACGGCCAATAACCAACCCGGGAATAAAATAAGCTTAACAGAGACGATGATCTTGTGATGAATGTTTGGTAAGACTAAATTGGATAGAATTAGAAATGTCAATGTTTGAGAGAGAGAGAGAGAGAGAGAGAGAGAGAGAGAGAGAGAGAGAGAGAGAGAGTTTGGGTAGCACCCTACAGTAGAAAAAGATTGTGGAAAATAGATGCAAGTGGTTTGGGCATATAAAGAGAAGACATGTAGATTTGGTAGTAAAGAGAGTAGATCAGATGGAGGATAATCAAATCAATTGAGGCAGAGGAAAACCTAGAAAAACTATATGACAAACTGTTAAGAATTTGATCAATGTAGCCGATCCACTTAGTGGGATAAGACTTGGTTGTCGTTGTTGTTGTGAGCTTTTCATAAAGCTTGAAATTTTTCGGATGTTTAATAAGTCAAGACAACAATATTTTCTTGAGAACTGAAATGCTTAAAGAGTTTTCTCTTTGTGCTTTGTATATTTTCTTAACTCTGCATTTTATCCTTATGAAGTACCATTGTTGCATCTAACTCTAAGCTTAGTACTACTTTTTTTATTTTCCAAAATATAAACTACTCCCTCCGTTTCAAAATATAAGCAAACTTCACTTTGTAGGTTCATTCATTTAATGATGTATGTGGTCCATTACATCATTAAATGAATGAACCTACAAAGTGAAGTTTGCTTATATTTTGAAACGGAGGGAGTATCAAGTAAGAAGCATGAATTCATGACAATTCTCTTGCCCCCCACATACTGTTGTCACTTGGCTCATTGTAATTAATGTTTGTTTTTCCCTAGAGTATTTTCTCAGTGTTCATAAGGGATGTTAAATTGGCAAATTTGCATGATTGATATGTTTGAGAACACTTCTTTTAGATAATTGTGGAAAGAGCAGGGGATAATAAGTTTTGCATCCTTTTATTTTCTTCCATTGTCGTATCATTTTATGGTTTTTGAAGGTCCATTAAAGATTAACAAATAGAAAATTTTCATTAAAAATTAACAGCATTCAATTTATTAAGTAATTTCGAAAGATAAACTTACAAATGATTTTGATTTTTGAATCAATGCCCTTAAGAACACTAGTTTTCATTTCTCTATTAAATATCAATCATTTAGAGAATCTAAGAATGCAATGGTCAATTTGAGGTATTTTTAGCAATGGTAGTTTGAATAATACTGCATTGGCCTTAATTGACCTCACCCGGTATGATAGTTATATCTGGGCACAACAGCAACCGAATACGAAAGCAGTACAAACATGGCATCATGTGATTTGCATTTGATATGGTATATCAAACATAATATGAAAACACTTTAATCTAATCCATATTTGTTGTCATTGTTCTCAATGGATGCCATACAATTATGCACTTACGAGTTCGCTGTTAATGGCTTTGCCTTGCCTTTCACTTCCAACTCAATGGATTGATATATTTGAGTTTATGCATGAAGAATTACAGATATTTGAACAGAGTTGTGTATTTTTGTGCTTTCTTATGTTTTATTTGAGTTGGTTTTGTTTTCTGCATCAACAGAAAGTGAAGAAATTTTCCCTGGCTGGGCAGGAACAGCAGGAAACTAATCTGAGTAGCAAGAAGGCTTAATTATGTATTGGTATCAAAGTTTTCCCGTCCCTTTTAATTCATAGTTTCATGTAACATCTACTCCCATTAACCTCCATTTTTACCATTCTGATCTGTTTTGATGTGCAGAAACTGTATACTTTCACATATATGATATATCCACAAATAATTCTGATTCTAATAATATTTTGGTTTCAAGTCTGAAGTTGAATGGAAGGTGAAATCAAAGGCTACCTTTCATAATTGAATGTTATGATGTTGCTAGATGTTTGCTTTCTTTCCCACCTTATTGGTAGCATAGGATTAAAGAAAAAGATTTATAGTTTACATCGGTTTTCTTTACATACAAAACTTTTTTGCAAGTTGAAATTGAATTATGATTTGTTCCAATATAACAGGTGTTTCTAATTATTGTCAAATGCTTGACTTCTAATTATTGTAGTGCCACCTTTGACTCAATTGTTCTTGATTGTGTAAGCTATCAATGGCTCAACTAGAGTGTCAATGTCAATAATTTTTTTTTTTTTTTTTGGAGTGTCAATGTCAATCATGTTAGGCAACATTTGAACATTGTAGCTCATAACCTTGCTATGTTGTCAAAAAGTGTGGGATCTAAAACTTGGATGGGTCATGTCCCATATTAGCTATGTGCTACAGATTGTAATTCAGCTGTTTTTTTTCTTCTTAACGAAGCTATCTTTCCATTAAAGTAAAATCGTCTAAGTTGAATCATGAATAGAAATTTTGGCATTCTAATGGTTGTGTGGTCTTTAATGGATCACACTTAACTTCCATAATATTTGGGTTGTGAAAATTTGCATGTTGAAAGTGAAACTTTGACACTCCTCAAATGTTAAATGTAACGAAGAAGCATCGCAAAAGGACTGTGAGGAACACGGCGACAACAATTTCATTGGCCACTCACCCTTTTTTCAGTCCAACAATTGACTGAATTTTTGCCTCAATTGATCTGGAACGGCGCAATTGCTGTCATGATTTTTCGTGATTTTGACGAGTCAAATTTTTCGTTGCATATAGCACAGCTCATAATCTATGCATATAGCACAGCTCATAATCTATTGACAAATCCTGGTTGTTAATGAGATTGGCTATGCAGTCGAAATAACAAAAACAAGATGATGGTATAAAATTACCAAGAGAAAATAACATTGACAAGATTGCAATAATAATAATACCTAGGCCGGTCATCACTTACATAAATGATAAATGTAACATCGGTACTAAACTACAACGACCAATGTCAGGAATCATATTCTTTTCTTGACTAGGAAAACAAACATAAACACCTCTCAATCTATCATTATTACATATACCCCTCTCCTCCGCGTTCTACAAACACGTTAATTATTAATCATAAGTCATAAATAAAAAAACACAACACCATCTTTCACAAATCAACATTCAATTCAGAAGGTGGATGAAATATCAGCCGAATGAATGATGTACGTGAGTACCAGCGCCAACAACATCAACAAATAAGCTATTCCTTGATCAACCGATGACCCTGAACACATTACAAAAACAATATTAAAAACTGATGAAAATTTATCAAAATACAGTGGTATATAGTTATATTTTAAAAAAAGTATAAATACGATTTTAGTCCCTACAATCATGCATTTTTTCATTTTTATAAGTAAGTTTTTTTTTGTTTGTTTGTTTAGATTTAGTCCCTCAGCAAATTCAAAAATAGTTTTTTTAGAGAAAGAAATTCAAATTAGAAAATGGTTCAAATTCAAATTCAAGTTAATTTTAGGTTTCACCAAAGCAAAACCTAATATTAACTTGAGGGGTGGCAATTTGATCATATTTAGAATCAGATTTAAACATTAAAAAAATGATAATAATTCATCAGAAATAAAAACAATGCAAGTACTAAATAAATAAGATTGCAGCTGATTTTTTCAGGAATAAAAGGAAAGAACGTGAAATCGAAACAACGTAAAATGTAGATACACAAAATCCAGATCTAGAAAAATAGATCTGGTATTATAATAGATAGATCAGATCTAAGAAGAAAAAGAGAGAGAAAGTTACCGTCGCTGGTAGGAGAAGGTGCAGGGGCAAGAGTTTGAGCTTGAACAGCGGCAGGGAACGAAATGGCGAAAATGAGAGTGGCGATGATAGCCATAATTCCGAATCCGAATGAATGTTTAGATGAAGCCATATCAATCAATAATATTAAGAAGGAATTGTTAATATTTCTCTTTGTTTGTCTCTGCTGCGTCTCTCTCTCTTTCTGTGTGAAATGAAGAAAAGACGCGCAGAGATAGAGAGAAATGGTTCAAGAGGAGCGACGGAGAGTGATGAGTGGGGGGTTTAAAAGGCGGTTATTGGAGGTGTGTGTGGGAGAGAGAAAAGAGGAGAGAGGCAACCGGTTATACCGGTAATGGGAGGAAAATGCCATATTTGAAAGAGGTGTGATGTGGTGGGGTTCACTATCCAGCCTTGTGTTTCGGTAACCCATGTGATTGATTACATTACCCTTTCGATTTTCTTATTATTTCAAAATTGGATTCCCCTTTCTCTATCCAATCTGACACCCACCTTTTGGCGCCACATGCATTTGCCCCTGACTGCCCTCCCCCCTCCTCCCGCCTTCTTTTATTTGTTTTTAACTTAAAAATAAAAATGCAAAGTCTCGAGTTCGAACTTAAATGCAAGTTCTGGTTTAAAAATATCAACATTGTTAATTAAACTAAGTTATGCCCACAAGACAAGGGATGTTTTATAACATTTTTTTCTTAACACTCTTTCTAATGTATGCTTTTTTATTATATGAAACGCATGTTAATCTTACACTTTAGATAGAAATGAATCTTAGATTAATGATCCTTTTCAAAAAGATCTCACATTAATGATAAAATTTACATGAGTTTCATCAAATAAATGAGTGGTTGTTAAAGTAAATGTTTGAAAGATTATGTTCTTAACATTTCCATACAGACAAATAAGAAATGAAAAATAATTTTAATATTAATCTGATTCATGAAAAAATATATATGTTTTTGTTGGTAGTTTGCAATGACTTTATATGTATTAAGATTAATAAATTTGTGTGATTAAATTTAAATCCTAGTTAATAGACGTGGCTAATTGACACACAAATTGAGCTTGGGAGTGTTAGAATTAATTTTTCAATTTCTAAAGGCACTTTTGAAAAGGAGTAAGTGTCTTTTAAGTATAACTACGTGTTAGTGACATACTAGTTGGTCCCAAAGAGTCAAAATGTGAAAGTATATTAGGTCACACGGGAGAACCAAATGCTTGATTCCACAATGTTTTAAATAAATATAATCACGCTTATAAGAGAGACAGGTAATTTTTTCTATCAAAAAAAAAAAGATAGAGTGATTTCATTAGAAAGATGTAGGATACGATTTTATTACAAAAGGAGAAGTTCTTGTCAAAGTTATTTTTCCCAGTGAAAAAGAATGTAATTTATATTAGGCCAAATACCTCCCTGAGTCCTTTAAGTTTTACGTTTGTTTCAGATAGGTCCTTTAAGTTTCTAAGATTTCAGATATGTTCTTTAAGTTTCGAGTTTGTTTTGGATAGGTCCTTTCTGTCAACCTCCGTTAAGTCAAAGTTGTTCTGTCCGTTAAGCCAAAGTTGATATGTCCGTTAAGTGGGTGAGGTGGTTTCTCTGACACTTGGCATCAATTTTTTCCACAACCAGATCAACTTTGGCTTAACGGACAGATCAACTTTGGCTTAACGGAGGTTGATAGAAAGGACCTATCTGAAACAAACTCGAAACTTAAAGGACCTATCTGAAACCTTAGAAACTTAAAGAATCTATCTGAAACAAACATGAAACTTAAAGGACCCGGGGAGGTATTTGGTCTTTATATTATATTAAATAGTTCATTGTAAATATTTGTTTTTTAATAGATGGGATGACAATAAGTGGCGGAGGGAGAGAAAAAACTTCGGGTGGGTCTCTTTTCTTTTTTATAGTACAAATGTTAATTTGAGAAATTTTTAGTTAACACAATAATATAGATCGAAGTTTGAACCCCCGCAAATTATAAGGTTTGTAAACCTTCGCCAACCAGTCAAGTATAAACATGACAAAAATCATGTATGCTAATTTTGAAATCGTCGAAAACTAAAACCATTGAAAAATTGTTTAAAACCTCACAAAATGGATCTATGATTAATTTTTTTAATTTTCTGGATGCGCCACTACATCCCTTTACGGGAATTTGGATGTGCCAAAAACTAAAACCGTTGCAAAATTGGTTAAAATCTTACAAAATAGACATATAATTGTTAATTTTTTAATTTTTTTTCTTCAGATGGGCCATATGAAGGGCTCTGCCATTGATGACAACAACAATTATGAACTTACACAAAAGTAGAGCAGTCGGACTCGAACCTCACTCACATCATCCATTGTAACAATCTTAGCATATTTTCCGGTTGAGTTATAACTTTGGTTGTTTATTGTGAATACTATATATGTACCAACTTCTATTGTTAAATACAAATAATTATACATAAAAAAATATGGCTAAAATATGGTATTGGTCCCTGCAAAATAGGTCAGTTTTGGTTTTAGTCCCTGCAAATTTTTTTATAGTTTTTGGTCCCTGCAAAAATAGGCCAGTTTTGGTTTTAGTCCCTGCAATTTTTTTTATAGTTTTTGGTCCCTGCAAAAAATTTTGTTTTTGGAAATAGTCCCTACCCCAGTTATGTGATGATT
This sequence comes from Medicago sativa, assembly GCF_051527215.1. NCBI lineage: Eukaryota > Viridiplantae > Streptophyta > Magnoliopsida > Fabales > Fabaceae > Medicago > Medicago sativa. The sequence continues at coordinate 96,786,653 of NC_140752.1, forward strand.
TGTCACTTTTATAAATTAAAAAATAATTATTGTATCTGTTTTATTATTATTTTTTAATTAAAAAATAATTATTGTTATATAAATTATAAAAAATAATATTCTTTTTATTAAGTAAACACATATGCCACATATTCACAAAAGTGACAAATCATCACATAATTGGGGTCAGGGACTATTTCAAAAAACAAAAATTTTTGCAGGGACCAAAAACTAAAAAAAAAAATTTGCAGGGACTAAAACCAAAACTGGCCTATTTTTGCAGGGACCAAAAACTATAAAAAATTTTTGCAGGGACTAAAACCAAAACTAACCTATTTTTGCAGGGACCAAAAACTATAAAAAAAAATTGCAGGGACTAAAACCAAAACTGACCCATTTTGCACGGACCAATACCATATTTTAGCCAAAAAATATTGACAATTATAAAATTTGTGTGTCACATTTGAGATTCATTATGCATTTGAGTCATGACCATCAAAATTGTAGTATATCCTTATCCTTGTGCATTATCATTGCAAATGGATGCCATTTGTAGGGCAACAAAAAGAAACATATATACATGGTCAAGCTGTAATGATACTTCAATTATATAGTCATCCGGGAATATTACAGTTGAAACTTTTAAGATGCTTTCTTTTTAAGGCATCATCACCTGAGGTGTGAGCATATACAGTTTGCTTGGTTACCAGGGTAGAGGAGTTAAAGAAGTAGAATAATAAGGAGGTCGAAAGATTGATCTCCACTCTCAACATAATACCAACAATATTAATATTAGTTTCCATTTTAAGGATATTAAAAAGAAAATTATTACCAAAAAAGGAAATATTTTGAACTCTTTATGGATCGATTACACAACTTTCAATGCATAATGAAAACAACCAAAAAAGGAAACATTTTGGACTTTTCTACCATAATGAAAACTTGAATTTACTTCCCCACATGTTGAATTCAACCTTAGAATCATAAAGATGTAGATTTAGATTGAGAACATGTTACTCCACCCAAGCAGAGCTCAAGACGTCAAAAGAATTAAGATATTGGCCAGAACTGTTCGGCTCAACAAAGAACAAAGACATCATAAAAGACAAAACTTCTCTCAAACCATATCTGAAGTAAGCCTTCAAGATTATATAGGTATCTTGCTATACAAAAATAAATAAATGTAATAAAATAAGCATAAAAATAAAAACTCAGGACTGCCCTGTCCCTCATCTAGATCATAATATTCTTTTAAAACTTTTCAGTATTAAAGATTATAATGCTGCAAGACTTAGATATGACATATCACAAAATTTGTGCATACATAAATGGCATAATAGGAGATGTATACCCTCATTTCAGAACATATTGGGAATAGATGTTAAATTACAATACATGTTTAGTTAAACTAACCTAAATAGCTGAATCACTAATTTAACCCTTTTGTATTTGTCAATTTAAAGCTAATCTAAGCACACGTTTATTTCCACAGTGATGATGTTACTCCCAATATGCGCTGATGTTGCAGCTCCACGAGGTAGCTTCATAACTACCGCACGTCCAACTTGCCTCCACTGTGAAAACAAGCATAGGCTAAGAAATGCTATAATGGAAAGGAGTATATTCCTCATTTGTTTATGAACCACATGCAAGATATACATTGGTCGCTAATAAACCGCCAAGTTTTGTTCAAGCAAGAGGTGGAAGATGTGAGCAACAAAAACAGGTCAAATTTCTGATATGCAACCTTAGGAGTTTTAAACTAAAGTAGTTAATGAGATCATTTAGAACAGAGGAAATCTAGATACCATAAATATGTGATTAAACTAAAGTAATATCATTACTTAACCTATTGCCGCAATCTTCATAATCTTAGAAGGTACTAGTGTTAGTTAAATTGTTTAAATGTGTTTGTAACATAAACAATATGTGACTATCCCTAAAAAAAAAAATCAATATGTGATTAGCATTTTTTTTACAAATATGTGATTAACATTGTTTCCATAAAAAAGTGTTTGTTCCAAAGTATATGTCATTTTACACTATGAAAGAAATATTAATGTTTATTTTTCTATTATGCCTTTATTATTTATTACTCTAGCTTTTTTCAACACTTTTAATTTGGGCTCGTTTGGTTTGGCTTATTTTTTAGCTTATGAAAATTAACTTATGCAAATAAATAAAATTTTATGTTAATTTATAAGTTTTTAATCTTCATACCTTGATTTTCTATAAACTACATTGACAAACTTATAAATAATATCAAAGAACTCATTTATTTGCATAAGCTCAAAATAAGCCTTATCCAAACAGACTCTTTATCTTCCTTAATTATATCATTAATGAATGATATTTTTGTAAAGTGACACATTTTTTCTCTTTGCTATACAATATTAATTATTAATTATATTTCTTAATTTATTTAAAATTGATAAATGACATACAACTTGGGATGGACGGAAATGTATATAGGAAATCAAGTTTCCATATAAAAATATGAGAGAAAAGTAAAAATAAGAAATTTGAGATGATTTGTAATTTCACTTCACCAAAAAATTGATTTGTATTCGCAGTGTTTCAAATCTCGTTTCTCATTCGCGTGATGATATTGAAGGGCTTTCAAGCGTAACAATTCTAATCTTTAAGGGCATTTGTTCCATTCAAAAAAAAAGAATACATGTTGCTCTCAAAAGAGAATGGGACAGGCACGACAACAATAATATACTCATTTTTTGAATAACAATAATATACTCATTATTATTGTTTCAGATTCATTTTTATTATGTTTTGTTTATTATTCTTTCACTTTACTTTTCAGGTTCTTTTTTTCTTAATCAAATCGATTCGGTACATATATGAAGCTCCATTTTCAGGTAGTTATTGTATTCCATTCACACATTTGCAGAAATCACAAATGCTACGTGATCTATTATTATTTGTTGATTTGCATAACTTTTTTTGGAGGATGAAACCGATTGTTATTAAAATTGGAATGATCAATGTAACAAAATTTTGTACAACATAAAATTCTGAAAAAACGTGCCTAATTGTCTAATTCAGATTAAGATTACCATTCATAAATTCATAGCATCATAACAACTAGTACCATTTAATTGGAATTTATTGTTTGTGCATATATCCTCTAAATTCGATTGTGATGTTATTGAAATTGAAATTTTATGTTGCCTTTTCTATGTTTCTCTTCTTGCTCTGATTTATCAATGTTTTTTTTTTTTTTCACCCTTTATTTACAAGTTGTTCTATTGCTGATCAAGTTGAGTTCGTTAGATTCATGTCCTTAATCAAAATTGGTCTAGCCTTTCTAGTTTCTGTGTACATCACCAAATTATAGTTCTCTCAATTGTTGATGAATATATCCCATAAATCATAGACTCAAATTGAATATTTATCAAAGTGGTTATTAATGATTTTCATTTTAAAATTAGAAAGTGATTCCAAAACAAAGAGGAAGAAACACATACAACCATATGTTTTATATATTAAGGGTGTTAGTAATTATGAACTGTAAGTTTAAGACTTATGTTTTCTTAATTGTTCCACTTTATGGACTTTGATTCTTGTCCCTAAATCTAAAATGTCTAATTTATAATATATGCAATAATTATTTTCTTTGAAGGAACAATAGTAATAAGCTGGAGCTGTCACCTTGGCCCTCTTTGTATATAATATTTGCTTTTTTGGCACTCAATAGTGAACTTTGAATGAAATGGCAAAGGTCCTTTTCTGTTTGAAAAAAAACAAATGATAAGGAATTTTTAAAGCCTTATCTTAATGTAAGGGATTTGTAACATGGGAATTTAAGGTCTTGTTTTTCAATTTGCAAATGTATGTGGGAAGTTGACATGTGCCTAAACCTAAGCCAGACACATTCACCGTTTTGTGGATAAACAAACAATTGCATGGTTGTTTGCAGTGCAATGGGTCAAGGCATGATCCAAACTTTGTCAACATCTCAATACATGTAGACCACCAATTGAATTATAAGAACCAAACTGGAATGACATGGTTTTTTAATTATTGAATTGCCAATTTATTGAGATTAAAATAAGACAAATGCAATACGGCTATAGTAATGTAAATTAGGCTAAAATGCAATTTGATTATTGGTAAAATTATGGGTTAAATTATGAAATTAGCTTTTTTAAAAATAAAAAATCAAACTTGCTTTTGAAAATCTTGAACTTATAGTTGAGATGTCGTTTCTTCCTTTTGACTAGTATGCAAAGAAATATACAATTGCCTTCTAAATGGTCGATTTATATTCATTTTTCAATTTCAGGGTTCCTAGTCATTTGTGGAGACAAGGGAGAGTTCCTTAATCGGGATTTCCTTCTATATGTAGCATTGCTTGTACTCCTATTGTAAAAGATGATAAATCACAACTCAATGGAATCAATCGAGATCATTGTCGAAATTGATCCTGAAAATGCTGAAGAACTCAAGAAGACTAAAACAGGTGTGGATTCTTTCTTATATGCATACATATATCACAGATGAATTTTGGAATACCCTATTGGCCTGTAAGATTACTAAGAGATCAGTCACCTTGCTTTAGAATAGGAATGAAGGATTGAAATGATTACTTAAAAGCTTGGATGCATACTAGTCAATGAAGTCGCTAGAGTGCTTATAGGAGTTCTTAAACTGTAATCAGTTTAATACGAGAAAGGAGAGACTTAACTATCACATGTAAGGATGGTTGCTTGTAGAATAAGCAACCAGTCCTTATGAATAAAAAATTAAAATGAAACATAGAATGCGAAAAAATGTGGTAACTTTTGGAATCCAATTGGAGTTTTTGCACTATTGAAGTGAAAAGGAGGTGAGTTTCTTAAATTTAATGCGTCATAATAAGGTGGACTACATCATCGGTGATGTTCTTGCTAATATTGTTGCAACTGAGAAATCTTAACACTTGTATTTGTAGTCTTTGCAATTGACAGCTTTTTCTAACTGAATTTTGAAATGTTTGGGATTTATTAATGTAAATGTATCATATTTTCCCATTTTATGCAGATATTGAAACCAAGATCACAAAAATCCAGAAGCTTATTAAGAACGAAAACCAAAGCAAAAAAGATGCGAGCCCTAGACGTTCTAGAAAAGATACAGAACTTATGGGATTAACGGAGGACTTATACAAGCAGTACCAGTCACTTAATGCACAATATGATAATCTCATTGGGAAAGTGGTTTCTAACCAAAGAAAGGATTTAATGTTTTCATCTGACTCAGACTCGGAGTACTTTTCCTCAAAGGAAGAACAAAAAGTAGCAGACACTGTTAAGCAGGAATCTGATACAGGTGATAATAGAGGTGTGACAGATCTTTACCAAAATATTGGCAATACAAATCAAGTTCTTAAGACTGAAGCATCTGTTGAGGCAACCGAAATTGAAATAAAATTAACTTCACTAATGGAAGAGATGAGGATCTTGAGCAACGATAAAACGAATCTAGAACTTCAAATTGAAAGCCAAGCAAATGAAGTTAAACAGCTAAGCATACAAAATACTGAGCTACAGAATCATGTCATGGAACTGGAGTCGTTGTTGAAAGAGAAACAAGGTGTGCTATCTGATTTGGAGATGAAACTCAACAACAGCGAGGAACAAGCAAAATCCAACATTGTAATATTGATGGCACAAGTCAATGAACTTGTACTTGAGACCGAATCTCTGAGGACCCAGAAAGATGAGATGGAAGAAAAAATAAAATGTGATAAAAACGAAGCGTCTATGCAAAGAGATGAATTGATGGAGAAGCTTAACGTTATGCAGCAAAAGTTAGATTCTATAGAGAATCATAACAGAGAATTAGAAGCTCAGTTGGAAAGAAAAGCAGAAGAAATATCCCAGTTCCTAATTCAGATGGAAAATTTAAAGGAGAATTTAGCCGAAATGAAATCAACCGAACATACTATGATGGAAGAGAAAGAGGATTTTCATGCAAGGTTAAAGGACATGGAATTCAAATTGGAAACACAAAGCAACCAGAAAAGTGAGTTGCAAGAGCATTTAGCTGAAATGAAATATACCGAACAGACTATGATGGAAGAGAAAGAAGGTTTTCTTGCGAGGTTAAAGGACATGGAACTCGAATTGGAAACTCAAATCAATCATAGAAATGAGTTGGAAGAGCAGTTAAGAGATACAAATTATGAGATTAAACAACTGATGAATGAAAACAAGTCCCTGCAGGATAGAAACCATGAACTGAAAGCAGCAATGATACAGAGAGGTGAAGAGATATCAAATTTTTTAAAGGAAAACGATAGCGATGAAAATGGAGCTTCAATGGAGATCATGGCTTTAAAAGCTGAAGTTAATGACATGAGGCTAGCGTTGGACAATTTGCAGGAACAGAAAACCAAGCTGGAACTCCAAAACGAGCGAAGCCAAAAGGAATATGCAGAAAGCCTAGCAAAGATAGAAACTTTGAACACAAAGTTGATAAGCCAGATAGCTGATCAAGAGAAAACTATAAAGGATCAGACATCAACCATTGACCGAATAAATGCGGAGCAAAGACAAACCATAATCACCTCGAATAAACTTATGTTGAATCAACGATCGACAGAAAGGAAAATGGAAGAATTGGCAGAAAAGTTGAGGAAGAAAATGGAAGACAATATCCGCTTGTTGCACCAGAGGATCCATGTGGCAGAACAGCTGAACAATGAAAACAAAAACAGTTGCAAATTAACAAAGATAAGGTATGAGGAAGAGAACAAGATTCTTGGAGAGAAAGTTTATATTTATGAAGAGGAACTAAGAAGGCTTAAAGAGGGTGCTGCTGATGTTCCTGCAGCTGCTAGTGAAGTAGCACACTCCACAATGGTTGATCTAAAGGGTTTTGAATTTGAGGCTGCTCTAAATGGATTAGATGTAGTGGCTGCAAAAGTCGAGGAACACAGAGAGTGTGTCATGAGCAATGTGTCTAAAATGCTTTGTGAGGTTCAGTTTGCAAAGGATTGGATAAAGAAAATGAACGTCGAAATGAAACAATTGAAGGACAATGTGGATTGTCTTACAACGCTATTGAGCGAAAAAGAAGAGCAGGAAGTGTTGTTAAGAGACAAAGTATGGAATTTAGAAGCCACAGTGAGCAAAGAAGGAGGAGAGAAACTGAACTTGACAAATGCAGTGAGCCTGCTTGAAAAGAAAGTCGGGAAATTGGAAAAGAATCTGAAAGAGAAGGATGAGGATTTGGATAGCCTTGGGGAGAAGAAGAGGGAAGCAATAAGACAGCTTTGTTTGGTTGTTGAGTTTCATCGCGACCGTTGTAACTATCTAATGAATTTGGTCACAAGTATGAGAGTTAATAAGAAGACATGAACTTTCTTTTTTCTGCTTATTATTGTACATGGAGATGGAGTCATTGGAAACCAATACTCCTAAGTTTTGTAAAATTGAAAAATGATTCATTCTATTATTGTTTTTCTTACTTTACCCCTCTCAGTTTTTGTTTTCAGCCAGTTTAAAAAATATGGTGGCACAATAGGCCTGATTACCAAAGTGATAGGTGGATCTATTCGCAGACAAAACAGTTAGAAATGTTTATATAAGAAATACAAACACCTGCAAGCAAGACTCATAAGCTACTCTTTATCCTTCTAGACATTAGTTAAATCCAAATTTGTAAAACAGTTTTAAATTTTGACCAAAATTCGAAATAATGGTTTATAGAATAGAATAGTAATACTTACAACTAAAGTGATGTTTGTATCCTGACTCTCATCCTCATCAATTGATATTTTCAAATATTTCTTTTATGTAACTCTTCGAAATTTACAACATATTAGTGACATTGTGAGAAAATAGAGTGCGGAAGATACACTCTGATATGCTTTAGAAATTTCCCTTATAATAGTTGAGAGAAGTTATTTCGTCAATCTAATACTTGTCTGATACGGTATTTTTATACGGTTGACAATTTAATAAACAATTTTTTTCTCTCTACTTTAATCAAACACATACTTTAGGTGTATTTTTAAACAGCGTATAAAAATGTCATATATTTTGGTTATTCAAATATCACTCAGAATAGTTATCACAAATGAAATAACCACATGGAAGTGCTATGTATATGTAATTAGTGTTTCTAAAAAAAAAATTGTATATATAATTAGTGATAAATAAGGATTTGATTCAATACTAATGTATTCTTAAATAACTCGCTGTAATTAGGGAGTTGACAGGATCATGTTGTATTGGAGAAAGAGCGATTATACAAGTGAGTTGAACACTACATCTTAACTCAAAATCTTAAGACATTGAGTTTATGAGTCACCTCGCTTATATATTGTTCAACCTTCACTCTACTAATCAATGTGCGACTTTGCTTAAAAAAAAAAAAAATCAATGTGCGACTACAAACTCATCCCACACTTGCCACAACACAAACTTGAGAATATTCTTGGAGAAAAGAGTTCTCACTGCACGCTCTATCAAAGATGATTGGTCACATTCAAAGGGGCTAACAAAAAATATCACCAGGTTACCTCTAGATGAAGATAATAGGCATTCTAGTAAGGATCAGAAGCTTCCATGGTGGTGGCTAAAGAAAGATCGATTGCCGTATCATTGTTGCTCGCATCGAAAATAGAATGATCGTTATCAGAAGCAACCATTGAAGAAGAAAGGTATAGTAAGAAGTTGATACCATATAATGAAAAGAGGGAAATTGAATTTAATACTTCAATGATAGATGATTAACTTGTTTATGCAAGCGACAAAGCTAAAAAATACATTCCCTCAAAAAAAAGCTAAAAAATACAAAGAGCTAGTAGAATCTAACGGTTATATAACTAAGCATCGTTTTATTTTGCTTTGGATCAAGCTAGTGTCTCGAGACATTAGTTAAAGAAACAAAAAAGGTAAATTTTACATTGAAAACAATATTTTTTTTACACTTTTAAATATTTAACTACACAAGTTCTAAGAAATTTTTACTATATTTGTTTTCTTGAGGGATACTAATTTTGCATTTTCCTTCATAAAATATATCGAAATATACTAAAATTACAACGATTTTTCTGTGGGGAAACAAAATCCAGGAGAGACATCCTATTTTTTACTCTCGAGGTTAGATTACCTCCCACATTAATGTTTCAGAAATTTAAACCTTGTGTGAGAAAATCATCTTGTTAAAGAGTTTTAAATTGAACAAAATATGGTTTGAACATGTGTTCATAAGTGGAGGCTCACAATCCAATTTTGTGGGGTTGTGTTAACCTCAACTACAATTTTTAAGATGGTATCAAAGCTTTTCTAAGATCCATTATGATTTGAACATGTATTTATAAATGAAGGTAATCATCACCTCACAAACCGTTTTAGAGTTGGGTTAGACCCGACCATAATTTATAAGACATTTTTTTTAGGGGATTTATAAGACATCTTAGCAACACTTAATATTTATTTATTGTAAAAAGTATAAAAAAAAAAAATTACTCATTTTATTCACATGCTTGAATCTATCTGTTGGTGTTCGGTGACAATTTCCATGTATCTATCTATGACTATAACCAATTGGAGTACTTCTAAGTTAAACGTACTATGTCAAGGACTCAAAAGACATTAACGAAAACAATAACAAAAACATTATGAAGCTGTAAAAGGTGACAACAATTGGTCACGTGAGTTGTAATTGCCGGCACGAGGAAACTGCATCGTTACAGAACAATGAAAGCATGAGCATGAAAAAGGTCCAGTTAGTGATTACGTGGAGTAGCTGGAGACAGATCAAACACAACATGGTAAAGGGGATCTTCGTGGCATCGTATTCTGCACCTTTCTGGCAATTTTTGTTTCTTCCCAAGTAATAATTGTGCTGTTTTGATTCTATTATTGTTACTTGCGAACTGTGTTTCTATTGCGTTTTTATTTGTGGTGGTTGGAGTTTGAATCTTATATATTGCATATATTAAGTTTATGAAGACGGTTTTTATTGCATTTAAGTGCACTCTATGTAATCTATATATAAAGAAAGGGTCATGTTAACTTGTGCCCTTAGGGCACAAGTTAAGAAACTAAAAATAAAATTAAAACACAACTTTTGCATTGAAAATATAAAATTTTAAACTTTTAATATAATGAATGTACAATTTCCAAGAAAAAGTTTCTATGTTTAATTTTTAAACTTGTGCCCCAAGGGCACAAGTTAACATTTTCCATAAAGAAAAGGCTTAATTGCACTTTTGGCCCCTTATCTTTCCAAAACTTGCGGTTACAACCCCCTAACTAATTTAAATACAAAACAGCCCCCTAAGTATTGAATCTTTGGCAGTTTTGGCCCCCCCAAGGCCAAAAATAAATATAAAAAATGACACGTGGCACCACATTTGGGTGCCACGTCAGCGTTGGGGGCCAAAACTGCCAAAGATTCAATACTTAGGGGGCTGTTTTGTATTTAAATTAGTTATGGGGCTCTAACCGCAAGTTTTGGAAAGATAGGGGGCCAAAAGTGCAATTAAGCCAAGAAAATAAGAGGATTTAGGGATTTTGGGGTGACTTTTTTGTTATTTTAATTATATCCTTAGGGTCTGTTTGGTAAACACCAAAAAAGAGCTTTTAGCTCTTAGCTTCTAGCTTATAAGCTCATTTGACAAAAAAAAACTCTGTTTGGTAACACTTTTTGACCATGAGCTTATAGCTTATTTCACGAGTTTATAAGCTATTTTTCAGAAGCTATTCCAAGTAGCGTTTGAGCTTATAGCTTATAGCTTCTCATATTTTCTTCCACTTTTACCCCTATTTTTTTTATCTAAAATCCATTTTTACCCTTTTATTATAATTTAATTCAAACCTACAATTCTCTAATATACATCCCTCGTTTTTTTTCCCTAATAAATATACATCCCTCGTTATTATTATTTTTTTTGACAAATACATCCCTCGTTATTATTTATCTCACTTGCCTTATGTTGCTGACAATATATATACCTCCATTTATCTTCTGCCTTATGTTGCTGACAATATATACCTCCATTTATCTTCTTTCTTTTTTTTTTTTGACAAAATACCTCCATTTATCTCTATTGCTTTATGTTGTTGACAAAAAATATATATACCTCCGTTGACAAAAAAGTATATATACCTCGTTATACTTAAATAAATTTTTTAGTCAATAAAATTTAATTTACAATATAAAAGATATATTAAAATTATAAATTTCAATTACTTTTTAAAAAACAAAATTGAATTAAGAATTCCTGAATATTTAAATATCAAGTTATATAAACTTTATATTTTGAATTAATAATACCCTTTTATGTCATTTTACATTTATCAGCTAGTTAAACTGCTAATTTTACCAAACACTTCAACTAGCTTATCAGTCATCAGTCATCAGCTAGCTCATCAGCTAAAAGCTATCAGCTAGCTTATCAGCTAAAAGCTATCAGCTAGCTTATCAGCTATCCGCTATTTTTACCAAACAGAGCCTTAAACAATTTTTTTTTTTTATAAAAATGTTATATTTTTGTGTTATTAAATAAGGTAAGAATTTTTGTTATATTATTGTTGTCATTTGAAAATATAAATATGATGTGTTGAGTTTGTTAGATTTGGAAGTCACAAATATCCATACTTATAATTTTAATCTATATCATAAAATTTATAAAAAATATTGTTGATAATCTACACACGTTGCACAAATTTTCGCTGGTGAAATATAAAAATAAAATAGTTAAAAATACGATGTATGTAAGCTAAATTTTTAATCATATATAGTGATCTTTTAACTATATTTTTTTTTATAAGGCAAGAGCATAATGATATCAAAAAAGAAAATAGGTGATTTCTGAACTATGCTCATATATATTATTAAAAAAGAGAAAAATACATAAAAAAATTGGGGGAAAATAAACCTAACCCAGTAAGTTCACACAAATATGCAGGACAACCCAAACAGGCATTACAAACATTTTATGCCACATGTATGATCCAATCTCCAATGGTTAATCCTAACATTAAACAAAGGTCAGCTACTTGGCGTATGAACCAACTGTCAACACCTAATAAATAGTTCAAGAACCAACAACTCCCTGCAGCGAGGCAACAAGCAACACCGACTCTTTCGAGTCCAATTAGTCCAATGTCAATCATATGAATGACTGGGATTCTAAATCAGTCTGAAGTCATTCGCAATGTCTACGATAGATATTCAAACAACATCGACGCGTCACCATATCTTTGAAACCTGCATAACTCAACAAATCTAGATAATAATTAGATAAATCAAAGTCATGACCACGCGACAGACACCGACAACACCAAACACAATTGTGAGATTGAGGTGGTGCACAGAACCAAATCACCAACAACCAGTGGCGGAACTGGGGGGGGGCAAGGGGTTGCCACCGCCACCCCATTCTTTCTATGAAATTACGATTTTACCCTTCATTATAATTATTATTTTCCTGCACAATTTCACACTTAGGCATCAATTTCCTCTTTCATCAGAAGTGGAAAGAGAACGCGCTTTCTCTTCTCTCCCAACCAAGCTTACAAATCTGAATCTGATCCACCACCACCAGGAAACCAACCACCACACGTCCACACCAAATCTGTATGCTTTCTCTTCTCTTCTCTTTCATCTAGTATGTATGATTACAAATCTGTTGTGTTGTGTTGTATGATTACAAATCTCATGATAAAATATGATAATTATAATTGCTTTATTGTTCTTAATCTTTATTGCTTTATTGGTTCACAATCACATCAATCGTTGTCTTCTAATCCCCACCTGTTTGTGTAGTTGGTGCGAATTCTTCCTCCTTTTTCAATTCCCTGTATTGTATTTCTTTTGCTGAGTGTCCCAAATCTTAATTTGTCTCTAATTTTGAATTCATTTTTTTTTCTTCTAGAAAAGGATTTATTTTACCCGTAGATGCTTTTGTTTTGTTATAGGGTTATTTCAATTGACATTAATAAAAAAAAGGATTGACATTAAAAAAAAAAAAACGTAGTATATGTTGGGTTATTTCAATTCCCAAATCTTAACTTGCCTATTTCTACCTTTTTTTATTTCAATTGACATTAATAAAAAAAAAGTAGTATATGTTGGGTTTTGGACTATCTCAGTATGACTTTATGAACACTAGAAAGCTGAGGATGGATATAAAGCTTTTGACATTGACACTATATGCACTCTTGTTGAAAAGTATTATCCCATGGATTTTAGTGATCAAGAGAAGATTAATTTGCCATTTCATCTTCGACATTTCCTTTTTGAGGCTCGCCAATCATCAACTTTCAAAAATTTATCAACTATTCAAGAATTATGCTCATGTTTGGCTGCCATCATTCCTGTCAATGGACAACCCCAAAATTACTTGTTGCTTGATAGGTTGTTGCGTCTTATTATGACTCTTCCGGTTTCCACAGCCACAACTGAAAGATCTTTTTCGGCAATGAAAATTATCAAGTCTAAGTTGAGAAACAAGATGGGACCTGAGTATCTAGCAGATAGTATGTCAGTTTATATTGAAAGGGAAATTAGCGCATGTATTAGTTCCGAATCAATTATTGATGATTTCAAGGCACTCGGAAAGCGTAAAGTGCATCTTTAGGTATGTAATGAACAACTTTATTATATTATGTAGTTTCAATTTTGAATGATCGATTTTTGGTTTATTACGACTTAAATGTGTTGTGTTTAATATGATTTATATATTTTAGTTTATTTTGATGGCGAGATGGCGGCCACCTCAAACTTTTTAGTCTGGCTCCGCCACTGCCAACAACCACAACAAACCCTTTCGGGTATGGATACAGATTTTTCATAAGGCTTGGGATACTACTGCCAACACGGATTAACCGAACCCTACACTTACTCCCCTGTAATCTATATTATATATAAAAAAAATACAAATTTTATTTGCTTATGTACGTTATGGAAGGAGTGTATATATTTTACACTGCACCCACCTTTGTAATAAAATCCAATACTCTATAATGAAGATAATACAGTTAGGACTGCTCTGAAGCCCCGATACTTTAAAATTGACGACGTATCGTATCCCATGTGTATCCTGCACCGATACCTGATACTTCCCGATACGTATCAGGAGAGTATCCAAAGATTAAATTTTATTTAAAAAATAATAATTATCCGATACTTCCCAATACGTATCAGGAGAGTATCTTATAATTATCCTACACCGATACTTCCCGATTAATGTTAACTAAAATAACTTAACCCTTGAGCACTGATGTGTTCTTTTTTGGATATAGTGTTTCTTTTTTGGATCAATATAGTATAGCATTAACAACGTTCCTTTTGGATATAATATAGCACTGATGGTCCTCTTTTTGGGATATATTGTGTATGTAATTGACTAATCATCACTCTCTTAATCGTCAATATTATTTATATTTATGTTGATGTGCTACGAGCCTATGATTGGTCTATTTTGTTTGTTAATATATTTGCATATTAAAAAAAATTGTTATAATTATATTGTACATTTAATTATATAATTTTTTTAATTAACGTATCCCAGCCGTATCGTATCTTGATTTTTGAAATTTTTCCGTATCGGCGTATCGGTGCAGTATTGTATCCGTATCGTATCTTGTATCCGAACTTCATAGGTTAGGAGCAAGAGCATGATGTTCGAACCAAAAGGAGAATTCAGGAAGAACCGAAAGTAACATCCTTATCAACACATCAAAGCATCCCAATTTCTGAATTGGTGGGATTCACTAAATAGTTAGAGGACTAAGGGTAGTATATATAGGTGAGTAACTTGTAAAGGTGGATTTATAGTCTTAAGACTAGGGAGAATAGGAGAGAAACTCTAATGGAAAAATTGATTTTTTTTTGCAGGCCCTAGTTTCCAAAAAAAATATCCAATGTGCCCCAGTTTGAAAAAAAATATCCAATATGCCCTACTTTGCCATTTTCCCTTACATAGCTCCATCTGAGATGACACCATGTATCCTTTAGGATAGCTCCATCTCAGATGGAGCCATCCTACCTCCTTTTTTTTTTTTTGGGTAGCTCCATCTCAGTTGGCACCATCCTACTAGCTTCTTTTAATTTTTTTTCGTTTAATTTTTTTTGCTGAAAATTTATTAAATTAATTTATTAAATAGAAATAATATAAAATAACTTAATAATATTGATTGATACATTAAAAAAATTAAAACAACATTATTATATAAAATGATAAATATTACAATGAAAAGTACTACTGACGTGCAAGATTACAATTAGGGCAATTTGTGCTATAATGACCCTCACCTCAACACAATTTACATTTTCTTGGAACCTTTTCAACTTCATCCATTTCGGTCCTAATGCGAGTGGTATTTGGACGACCCTTTTTTGGTCTTCGCGTAGACAAATTCGGGCAAAGTACAAATCCCACATACGGGGGCCAATAACTCTGGTGGTGAACAGGGTTGAAACTTCTGTTGTAAACAGCGTATACTCTCTCATTTCGGAAAACTGGATCTATATAGGAAGAATAGTCATGACTGAAGCTCAAACATGCAGCTATGACATGTGAATATGGCATATGTAGAGCTTGGAATTTTACACAGTCACACCACCTTGCTTGTAGGTCGACCTTGTATTCTCCCTTTGCCATTCCTTCCTTATGATCGATAGTTTCACGAACAGAGAAGGTGTATCCCATTCGATCAAAATGGGTGACTTCGTGAGTGGTTGACTTACTCACCTCTTCCTTAATCAAATTCATGCACTTTTATGCAAATTGCGCACCAGAACCTATTGTTGCTCCTGTCTCATGTCCTCTTAATGCAAACAGCGCTGCTGTCCTATAGTAGGTTGCTTTGACCATAGCTGAAATTGGCATGTTGCGAATACCCTTATATATATTGTTCATTGACTCAACAAGGCTTGATGTCATGTGGCCCCATCTTCGACCTGCATCATACGCTTGAGCCCACTTCTCTTTTGGTAGATCGTCAACCCAATTTGCAACTTGCTGGCTTTCCTCTCGAATTACTCTGCGGTAATAGTTGAATGATGGAATGTTCATTGTATATCCTGCATAAGGAAAATTCATGTCAGTTTTTTAATTGTATTTATCTTAAATATATTTATGTCCAATAAACCTTTTACTAACCATTTTTTATTTATGTAGGGGGCACCTATGCCAAGCTTTCGAACTCGTTATCATAAATGTGATATTCCACCGAACAAAAATATCGAAAAATTACTAACAAAAGTGGGGTTTAGAGATTTCATTAAAATTAATAAATTTCCGATTGACATTGATTTAATAATTGCTTTACTTGAAAGGTGGAGACCCGATACCCACACTTTTTTTCTTCCCACCGGTGAATGTACAATCACTTTGGAAGATGTTAGATTATTATTGGGTCTACGTGTTCAAGGACGCGCAGTATTTGACGATAAATATGTTTGCATAGATTCTATTTGTGAAGAATTGTTGGTGCAGTTCCTGACAACAAACATATAGATGGTAATTGTCTTAACTTAATATGGTTAAAATCACATGTTAAGGATATATGTTGCAATAAGGAGCGGATAACCAACGAACAAAAAATAATGCAATGCTAGAGCGTATATACTTTATTTACTCGGATGCCAAATCTTGCCTGACACACGCTCCAACAAACTATATTATTAAGTTATTTTTTATATAATTATGTTGTTTTAATTTTTTTTATTGTATCAATCTATATTATTAAGTTATTTTATATTATTTCTATTTAATAAATTAATTTAATAAATTTTCAGCAAAAAAATTAAACAAAAAAAATTAAAAGAAGCTAGTAGGATGGTGCCAACTGAGATGGAGCTACCCTAAAGGAGATATTAAATAATAAGCCAAAAAAAAATTTAAAATCGAAAAAAAAGGAGGTAGGATGGCTCCATCTGAGATGGAGCTATCCTAAAGGATACATGGTGCCATCTCAGATGGAGCTATGTAAGGAAAAATGGCAAAGTAGGGCATATTGGATATTTTTTTTTTCAAACTAGGGCACATTGGATATTTTTTTTGGAAACTGAGCCTGCAAAAAAAAATTCGGAAAAATTAAATTAGTACAAAAATGTACGCGCAATTAAAGTATTCTAATATGAAGGCCTATGACCTAGATCTAAATTTAACTCTGAAAGTTAATATTACTATATTTGTAAAAGGGCCATGCTAATCGGTGCCTTCGGGCACTGGTTAAGCGCACCATAAAAGGAAAATATTACTAAAAAAGGAAACTTTTCTAACTTTTTATGGATTAATTACACAGTTTTCACTACATTAATTACTACTCCCTCCGTCCCGGATTAACTGAGCCATTTACTAAAAAAAAGTGTCCTAAAATAACTGAGCCATTTCAATTTTCAATACTACTTTCATCATTTCCAATTCAATATATTCCATTTTTTTCCCTTTATAACTCTAATTAATACTACTTTCATAATTCCCAATTCAATATATTCCACTTTCCCCTTTATTTATACATTTTTCTTAATAAGTGTGAAATGAGCCAAGGGCCCAATTAATTAGGGACGGAGGGAGTATAAAATTTCCTTTTTTAGCATCCTAAACCAGTGCCCCGGGGGCACCGGTTAACATTTCCCTGTGTAAAATGCTAGAAGATGTCTTTAAGATATTATTTATGAAATAAAGAGTAATTTTTATCTTTAAAGTTGTATGATTATGACTAGAGTATTGCTAACGAGTGTCTTAAGGATACTTTTTAAGGATTTTTAATTAAGAATTTTTTTATTAAAAAAATCAATTATTTCAATTTTCAATACATTAAATTCATCAATTTTTATAAAAAAAAACTTACAAAAAATCACTATTTAAGGTTGTTAAAGAGTGTCATTTATGTAGCATTCCCCTTATAATTATAATAAGTGTTTGACTTATATTTTAAAGACAAATTTTTCTTTCATGTATTTCTTAAAAAATATTTTTAGAACACTTGTTAACATGACCAAAAAATTAACACTTCCACTAAAAAAATATAATGTAAGAAAGGGAGGTTGTGCCAAAAAAAATGTAATAAAATGAGATTTAATCTTCGTAAACTTAACTCAATTGATAAAAATCTTGCATATTACTATGTAGAAGTTAAAGTTCAAACCTCAAACATTCATTTTTTTATATTTAAAATGTGTGAACTGAAATCAAGTTGCTTGATAAAAAAAAAAAGAGGGGAAGTTCTCTTTTTTATATGTGATGCGAATGGAGTACTACATTGATGGAGTGGCTAGAAATTTCAAAATAATAATGATGATGACTAGTTGGCATGTCCCCGCCCAAGTAAAATGAATGACATTATGGTAATAAACAGAGAAAAGAGGGGGCAAACATCGGAATAAACAATCCAAAGATTCCATTCATGAAATTTGAAGATGAAAAATGCTGGCGTCTCTCTAATCCAAACAAAACAAAGCCACTTTTCATTCCATTATTATTATTTTACAAAAACAAATTATTTATTTTTTTGTAAACTTAATTAAACTATAGGCTCTTCTGTATCTGTCTCTCTTGCATTAACTCAATACCTCTTCCTAACTCTCTATCTCTAAGTTTCTTTCCTTCATCATCTTCTTTTTCAACTCTCACAGAGGTAACAGTGAATTCCGTTTTTCAAATTTTTCATTTCCTTCTTCTGCGTTTTCACTTCAAATTCAATTCAATTATTGATTCTCTCTCTTTTATAGTTGAAGCGTTGAAGAAGCTCTTTAGTTTCAGCTTTTGGATTCGATCAGATCAACTTAATCTACTTGAAATTGAAATCACTCACGTAAGCTTTTATTTAATTCTCTAAGTTTCGACTTTGTTTATTAATCAAGTATTAATGTTTCTTTGTATACTCCGCAGAAATTGGATATGGTTTTGATTTGAACTTAGTTAATCCTGTATTCTGAATTATTTATTGTGCTATTTATTAATCTTGTAAAAGATGGTGATCTTTGACGATTCTGCTCTTTACTTTACTTTGGAATCTAAGAAATAAAAATCTAACAAGGCTTTAATTTTTGCCAAAGTAATAATAATATTAGTTGATAAGTTAGCGGAAAAACTTATACTAGTGGATACTGGATAATTATAGCACTAACTGATTGAATTTGTTTTGTTCGATAAAATTGATGTTTGAATGAACTTATAAATATATGAAATGACATATATAAAAAGATATTTTCAATTAATATTTAATTTTTTTCAATTAAGATAAAGAAATGATATATGTTATAAGCTTTAGCTTATAAAAAATGCTATTAAAAATAATCTATAAGTTGGTGAAAAAGTGAAGGTTATCACGAGATTTTATTAGTCATATGAACTAAAAAATTATAAGATATCAACTATAAACTATCTTATTGCATTTGCTAAACAGACATTAAATTAGCTTAGTCAATTGGAAATAAAACTATACCTGCTACTCAGTATCAGTATATTCTAGTATTTCTATTTGCCTTTGGTGTTTTTATTATCATCAATAACATAGTTTTAATTTGAAGCTCAATTTTGTTTGTTGCATTGAATTTGTTGTGTCTTTTATAATTTTTTCCTTTTCTTTGTAGGTTGCTGCAATCTTGTTGCTAGAGCTTAATAGATTCAGAAAAGAGGATATAAGGAAAACTTGAAGCAATATTTAAGGTACTTATTCCAATTTACCAAAATATTGATAATTGTTATAAGAGTATTGAGCCTATATATTGGGGATTATGTTATGTATGTAAGATTGTATTTGTAATTATGTTTTTTTTCCATTTTTTTCTTGGATAGTAGTATTAGTACAGAGTTGTTGTTTTTTACATTTTTTAAATAATAAAAAACTTAATTCTTGAAAGTTGTTGTCGTGGCGGCAGACTGTAGCTGAGTTGTAGTCTTGGAACTTAGTGCGTTTCTTTCTTTTATTTTTTGGTTTTAAATTGATAATCTAATTGCATTTTGATTATTTTCCTTCAAAAATAAGTGCATCTTGATTATTCCGTTCTCAGTAATAGAATCGTGTTAAATCCGTATAGCTTAAAATTTGGACCAGTGGTGCGTTAATTAATTAAGAGTTTGGGACCACATTTTGGTTTAGTAACAGTAATTATGGCAACCGCGTCTAGTATCTTTTTGACACTATTGACCTTTTTTTTCTTCCCTTTTTTTTTTTGTATTTTAGGGACCCAGTTAATCACATATAATCCGTAACTGAACCCAATTTCCATCATATGAAACATTAGTAGTGCCTTGTTCGAATAAACCCCAAATAATTATACAATCTTTCCCATATTTCAATGTTTTTATTTTCCCTGCAACATGTGTTTGCGCTATAGCATTTTATTAAAATTTTAAAAAACTCCACATGCACAGGATGTGCACAAGTGGAAGATAGCAAACAATACAAAGAGGATACATACAAATACACACCAATCAAACCAAACAATCATGAACACAACCTAAAAGCCACACTGCCAAACTGTGCAGGAATTGGCACAAATACGTAGCAAAAGAAGAACTATCCCCTTCAGAGCCTATATAATTGATAACTAAAGATGGAATACATTAAGTATCAAGGATAAAATTCTGCAATCTTGCAAAATCCCAAGCCTCATAGCATTCTAATCTGTTGCTATTCACATCTAAACCATTTTGCAAGCCAAGTATAACACCTATACTGCAACCATCCAATAGAGGCAATCAACCTCTCACAATCAGTGTACTTCACTTTAGGAAACCAAACAGGAGCCCAAACAACAATCCCTCCATATCTTCATTAAATTATTATTTCCGATGATACATGTTTTCTCCACACAAGAATTACGCCTCTACTGCAATCTCCCAAACCAACCTGCATAATGAAAACTCCAATTCAGACTGAACAAACATTATCTCCGACTAACTATCCAAAACAAATCAAACAACCATAACTCTCAGGTTCTTAATTTCCAAAATATCTCTACTAACGAAATATGGCAATCAAGTATTCGATCCCTCACTTCTATCCATATAGCTGCAAACAACACCTTGACACAGCCTTCCCAATTATTTCCAGCCAGCACGATGAGACACAACCAACATAACATCATCTAATCTGAAACCATGATCTTAAGATAGCTCTTTTGATAGGACCAAAGCAAATTAAACCTTAACTGAGATGATGCAGGCCTAAAATCTCAACCATTTATATCATCTTATGTTAAAAAAACGAAAAATACAATTATAGACCATCCATTCAAAAAATATACAATTACAGACAATATTTTTCCTACACTGTTATTTTACATTTTTTCAGCTGTTTTACACTAATTATTTTTCTTTTCCTTTAGGTAAAAAAACAGATTCTTCAAAATTGACTTTGTAGAAAAATTGTGTGCACCTCATTGCTCAAATATCAAATAATTGTGTTAAAATTTTCAGCTCTTCACTTCCTGGAATCTACATGGTGAACAAATTATCTCTGACTTGATATTGCTAAGAAGTTGGATATCAGTGGAGAAGATGGTGAAACATCACTTGAGAAAGTCTATAAAATCGCTGTTTGAAAGTCACATTGACCCTGATAAAGAAGAGCAGCTCCAGGGAGCTAAAGCAGGTACGATCTCTATCCACAATTACACTCTGCCCCATGACAGCTGAAATGATATCATGGAAGATCACTAGGAAAGTTATACTATGTTATCTGTATATCACCTTATGTTGATCAACAATTGATTTCGACTTTTTCTAATTTTGCTACAGAAATTGAAGACAAAGTTAAAAGGATATTGAAACTTATCAAAGATGACAACCTTGAAGAGGATGGTACCTCAGCAGAAATTTTGAAGAGGGAACCGCTTGCTGAATTGATTGAGGATATCCACAATCAATACCAATTGATTTACACACAGCATGATCATCTGACAGGTGAGTTAAAGAAAAGGATCAAAGGCAAGCGAGAAAAAGGAAGTTCTTCATCCAGCTCTGATTCAGATTCGGATTCGGATTATTCTTCAAAGGACAGAGGCAGCAAAAATGGTCAACTGCAAAATGAGTTTCAAAAGATAATTGATGGATTAAAGCAAGAACTTGAAGTGGCGCATAAGGAAGTCGCTGACTTAAATCAGAAGTTGACAGTTACACATGAAGAGAAGGAGAACATAAGTTCAAAACACCTTGCAGCATTGACCAAGATACAAGAAGCAGACAAGGTTAGTATGAATTTGAAAACTGATGCTGAGGCATTTGAGATACAAATATCAAAACTTTTGGCTGAGAATACTGAACTAAATAAGCAACTGGACATTGCTGGTAGAGTAGAAGCTGAACTGAGTCAAAAATTGGAGGATATGAAGACAGAAAACAATAGCTTGGCCATGGAGAAAGAGACAGCTCTCCAACAGATTGGTGAGGAAAGGAAGATTACAGATGACCTGAGAAACCTAGTTGATCAATTGAAGGATGATAAGTCAGTGATTGCAAAGGAATTACAAGCAGCAACAGATGAACTTTCTATTCTGAAGCAGCAATTGAAACATGCAGAACAACAAATAACAACAATAAGCCACAATCTGGAGGTTACAGAGGAAGAAAATAAATCATTAAAAGCAGAAATTTCACAAGCTTCAAATGAGATTCAGCTGTCTCAGAACAGAATACAGGAATTTGCATCTGAATTAAGTCAGTTAAAGGAGAAACATGATGAGAAAGACAGGGAAGTGTCAACCCTCACTCAGATCCACGAAGGGCATAAGAATGAGTCCTC
Organism: Medicago sativa; assembly: GCF_051527215.1. NCBI lineage: Eukaryota > Viridiplantae > Streptophyta > Magnoliopsida > Fabales > Fabaceae > Medicago > Medicago sativa. The sequence continues at coordinate 96,809,350 of NC_140752.1, forward strand.
AAATCTTATCAGGGAACTAGAGACACAAATCACAAATCTGGGGATGGAATTAGCATCACTGCAAAACGAGAAAAAAGATATGGAGGATCAACTTAAGAGCAGCACCACTGAAAAAAGAGAACTGGAAGAGCGCAATTTAGGCTTGCTAAACCAAATTTCAGAACTTGAAATGAAGTCCAAAGAAAGAGAAGAGGAACTATCTGCTATCATGAAGAAACTCAAAGATAATGGGGATGAATCATCTTCCAAAATATCAGATTTGACATCTCAGATAGACAATTTGCTCGCTGATTTAAGCTCATTACATGCTCAGAAAACTGAACTGGAAGAGCAAATAATTTTTAAAAGTAATGAAGCCTCAACTCGAGTTGAAAGCATTACAAATGAGCTGAATGTATTGCAGCAGGAAGTGGAGTCTCTACAACACCAGAAATCTGACTTGGAAGTTCAGCTTGTGGAAAAAAGCCAAGAAAATTCCGAGTGTTCAATTCAAATTCAAAGTCTGAAAGAGGAGGTTGACAGAAAATCCCTGGAACAAGAGAGACTTATAGAAGACAGAGAACATTTTACAAAAGAAAGAGAAGAGGAACTATCTGATATCATGAAGAAACTCCAAGATAATGAGAATGAATCATCTTCCAAAATATCAGATTTGACATCTCAGATAGACAATTTGTTGGCTGATATTAGCTCATTACATGCTCAGAAAAATGAACTGGAAGAGCAAATAATTTTTAAAAGTAATGAAGCCTCAAATCAAGTCGAAAGCATTACAAATGAGCTGAATGTATTGCAGCAGGAAGTGGAGTCTCTACAACACCAGAAATCTGACTTGGAAGTTCAGCTTGTGGAAAAAAGCCAAGAAAATTCAGAGTGTTCAATTCAAATTCAAAGTCTGAAAGAGGAGGTTGGCAGAAAATCCCTGGAACAAGAGAGACTTATGGAAGACAGAGAAAATTTTACAAAAGAAAGAGAAGCGGAACTATCTGATATCATGAAGAAACTCAAAGATAATGAGAATGAATCATCTTCCAAAATATCAGATTTGACATCTCAGATAGAAAATTTGTTGGCTGATATTAGCTCATTACATGCTCAGAAAAATGAACTGGAAGAGCAAATTATTTTTAAAAGTAATGAAGCCTCAACTCGAGTCGAAAGCATTACAAATGAGCTGAATGTATTGCAGCAGGAAGTGGAGTCTCTACGACACCAGAAATCTGACCTGGAAGTTCAGCTTGTGGAAAAAAGCCAAGAAAATTCCGAGTGTTCAATTCAAATTCAGAGTCTGAAAGAGGAGGTTGACAGAAAATCCCTGGAACAAGAGAGACTTATGGAAGACAGAGAAAATTTAACCAGGCAGATAAAGAATCTGGAACTGGAGATAAGCTCCATCAAGAGCAAAAATAGCAAAGATGAAGAGCAAATAAGGACCAACGTCCAAGTGATCAATCATCTCCAGGATAAAATTCATATGGCAGAGATAGAAGGTTCAACCCAAATAGTTGCCTTTGGTGAGCAAATTAAGAATCTTCAACTTAATTTGGCACAGGAACTAGCGCAGCAGCGCAAAAAAATGGAGTTGGAGCTGGATTCCATACGCAGCCAGAAGAGTGAAGTTGAAGAGCAGTTAAGAGCCAAAGACCGCGAGTTGAACACTTTAGAGCAAAAAGAAAGTGAATACGCAAAGCAAATAAGTGCTAACCGGGATGAGATCAGTAAACTGGCACAGGAAAATTTGGAGCTAGCAGACAAAATAGATCATTCGGAGAGAGGATTAGCAACAAGAGAATTTGAGTTCTCTGCGCTTCAGGATAAACTTTATAAGGCAGAGGAAGAGGCTTCAGGAAAAACAATTGCCTTCACAGCTCAAGTTGACAATCTGAAAAAGGACTTGCTTTCCTTGCAGAAAACAAAAGAAGAATTGGAGCTCTGCTGTGAAAATATCAAAGAAGAACACACAGAAGTCCTCAGAATGGTTGACAATGAAAAGAATGAATTAGCCAACAAAAACATGGATCTTCAGAGAACATTGGAAGAACGAGAAGATGCATATCAGAAGTTGAATGAAGAATATAAACAAATTGATAATTGGTTTAATGAATACAAGGTCAAACTTGAAGTTGCTGAGAGGAAAATGGAAGAAATGGCAGAAGAGTTTCGTGAAGGCATTGGGTCAAAAGATCAGATGGTAACTGATTTGGAACAGCAAGTTGAAGACCTGAAAAGAGACCTGGAGGAGAAAGGAGATGAAGTCAGCACTTTGTTTGAGAATGTCAGGAATCTTGAGGTAAAGCTTCGCCTGTCAAACCAAAAGCTCCGGGTTACAGAACAATTGCTAAGTGAAAAGGAAGATAGCTTTAGAAAGGCGGAACAAGAGTTTCAGCAAGTTCAGAGAGAACTTGAAGACAGGATTGCTACTCTGGTAGCTACAATCACCGCTAACAATGAAGCTTTTCATGAAACTATCACAAGTGTTAAAGTGTGTGTCAACAGTGTGATATCTGGGATAGATACTGTGAGCAGGAAATTTTCCGACGAAAGCAAAAATCATGAGAACCACATCTCAAACATCTCCCATGAGCTTCAGGTTGCAAAAGAATCTGTCAGCGAGATGAATAGGGTGAAGGGGCAGTTACAGAGAGATAAAGATCGTTTGTTGGAGGAACTGCAGGGTAAAAAGGAAGAGGAATTAACTCTGAGGGAAAAGGTTGAGAAGCTAGAGGCGAAGGCAAGAAAGGAGGAATCAGAGAAGATGAATGTGACATCAACTGTTGTTGAACTTAAGAAGACGGTTGAGGCGCTAGAGAAGTTGATGAAAGAGAAAGAGGAAGGCATGTTGGACTTGGGAGAGGAAAAGAGGGAGGCCATCAGGCAGCTCTGTTTGTGGATTGATTATCACCGCGAGTGTAGTGACTATCTCAAGGAAATCATATCGAAGACACGCAGCGGCCAGAGAGCAGCATAAGTCCTTCTGTATATTTTTTTATGGAACTCTGTCCTGTTAGGTATTGTTGTGATTTGACATATAAATAGCTCATATTTTTTCTGTGAATTGATTCTTTTGTTTTTTGTTTTACAAACATGAGTGTGTGTATAATTTGATATTTTTCCCATATCATGAGCAGAGTTAGTCCTGTTCTTCTCTTGAATTTGAATTGAATAATCTTAGTGAGGTCTTATTGTTTTGTTCAGTATACAAATTTGGATGAACACGTCCCATTATTAAATTTTGCCAATTCTTTCTTACTCGTCTTTGATGCTTTTATTTTACATTTCTTGCTTTTTTGTTCTAAGTAGCTTATTAAGCAGGCTGGTATTCTCGTCTTAAACAGATAGTTCTTTCATGCCTTCTGGTCTAAAACAGGTCTTATCATAGATTATTAGAAACTAGCTAGCAATGATAGTTAGCTTGATTAGAAGTGTTCTTATTCCGCAGAGGACTTGCTAAGGGGGTGTGTTAGCGGCCAACACTCGGTGGGATTTAGTCCCACATCGGATATATATCATTCTTGAGAAGAGTTTATAAAGAGGAGGCACTCCTCACCGTACAAGCCGGTTTTTTAAGGATGAGTTAGGTCTCGATAAGGATGAGTTAGGTTTTTTAAGGATGAGTTAGGTCTCGATTTTTAATCGATTTTTAAGGATGAGTTAGGTCTCGATCTCGATAAGGATGAGTTAGGTCTCGATCTCGATATCTTGCATAGAGACTCTGTCACCTCTGTGGATCAGTAGCTTAGCTTGATATTAGAAGTGTTCTTTCACTCTGTGGATCAGTAGCTTAGCTTGATTCTTATTCCGCAGAGGACTTGCTAAGGGGGTGTGTTAGTGGCCAACACTCGAAGTGTCCTTTCACTCTGTGGATCAGTAGCTTAGCTTGATTCTTATTCCGCAGAGGACTTGCTAAGGGGGTGTGTTAGTGGTCCGCAGAGGACTTGCTAAGGGGGTGTGTTAGTGGCCAACACTCGAAGTGTTCTTTCACTCTGTGGATCAGTAGCTTAGCTTGATTCTTATTCCGCAGAGGACTTGCTAAGGAGGTGTGTTAGTGGCCAACACTCGACGTGATTTAGTCCAACATCGGAGAAGTGTTCTTGTGGATCAGTAGCTTAGCTTGATATTAGAAGTGTTCTTTCACTCTGTGGATCAGCAGCTTAGCTTGATTCTTATTCCGCAGAGGACTTGCTAAGGGGGTGTGTTAGTGGCCAACACTCGAAGTGTCCTTTCACTCTGTGGATCAGTAGCTTAGCTTGATTCTTATTCCGCAGAGGACTTGCTAAGGGGGTGTGTTAGTGGTCCGCAGAGGACTTGCTAAGGGGGTGTGTTAGTGGCCAACACTCGAAGTGTTCTTTCACTCTGTGGATCAGTAGCTTAGCTTGATTCTTATTCCGCAGAGGACTTGCTAAGGAGGTGTGTTAGTGGCCAACACTCGACGTGATTTAGTCCAACATCGGATATATATCTCGATATTCATGACATTACTACTCTTGCATAGAGACTCTGTCACTCTGTGGACCAGTAGCAGGACCTTAGCAGGACCTCTACTACTCTGTGGACCAGTAGCAGGACCTTAGCAGGACCTCTACTGTCGGTCTGATCCTGAGAACCAGGACTTGTATTTTCTTCCATGCTTATAGATGCGCATCTCACAATCAAACGCAAACCATAAACTGTGCAGGAAAAGGAAATGCATATCACTTTGGATATAGAAGATTCACGGCTTGTGTTTATCTACCTCATTCGAGCTCCTACATCTTTTTCCTGAATTTTCTGTGCTTCTTGTTTTATCCTCTTCTAGTTCAGAAACTAGTATTTCACGTTCCTTTTGGGCCTGCAAATTCTTGGCAGCTAGAACTTGCTTTCGTCAGGTTTTGTTGTATACGGAGTGAATTTGGAATCATACCGAGAGATAAGTAATGTCTAACAAATAGTTTCAATCATGATACAAATTTGGTTATCTCGAACAATTTTTTTTTTAACTGAACTGATCACTAGATTTTGTTCTCTAATTTTCTATTCAAGTAAATGTTGTCTTTCAAGTTTATAAAAATGCCTTTTAGAATAAATTTCTATATAGTTTTCTTCAATTAAAAATTTATAAATATAAAACCTATTGGAGTTTTAAACAGGTGATGTTTCTTTTCTTTTTTGTAAAAACATAAAGCTGACGTTTTCTTAAAAAAAAAATTATCTCCTCATATTTTGTTGCACGTTGCAGAAAGGAAATATAAAGATGAAAAAAAATACATATAAGAATAGCTTATGAGGTTCTATATTTTAAAAGAAAAAGAGCCTGTGATGTTTTTTTTCTTCTTTCTCCGAGAAGATGGACGAAAAAATAACCACTCGAAACTTCTAACACACATAAGTGGAGAATCAAGATTCCAAGTGAATTATGACGTCTAGCATAACAATTTCGGCATTTGCCGGTTGAGCTAGGCTTATGAGACTCTTAAACCATATATAAACAATTCTTAAAAAGTATCATTGAATATTTGAGAATTTTAAAAAAGTAAAGTCTTAAGTTATTTAAATAATATTATTTTTTTGAAGGAAAAAATAATATTATTAGAGGATTGGTTTTGTCATTCAAAAAGAATTGACGGCACAACTTGTTACCCACTTGCCTTCCATTATCAACATTATTATTATTGAATATTTATAAACATTAGTATTGAAATCCTTCAATTTCAATAATGGTGTAGCTTGTTGTCTGTTTGCTTTCAATTTCAGTATAAACTAATATACAAACATTATTATTGAATTGAAATCTTTTTTGCTATTTTTTGTTGCAAAATAATTATTAAATGATTTATTTGTCAAATAATAAAAATAATTTATATTGTGACAGGTAGATGATAAATAAGTCTTCAATAATTTTAGTTTAGAATTAATAATTTGTTTTACCGAATACAAAAGTAACACTGATATATTTACCAAAAAAAAAAGTAACACGAATAATTAAGACTACCCTTAAAACAAATCAAGTTTACTAAATTTCCTCCGGTCCTTTTTATAAGAAAAGAAACCAAAAATCATCAAAACCAAGACAGTCATTACTAGTTATTGTAATTTTTTAAATGTTTTTACAAATATACCCTCATAAAAATTTGTGAAGTATTAAATATATCCACTAATATTGAAAAGACCAACATTAAATGAGGGTTAAAAAAGTCTTTTAAACAATAAATATATCTTAAAATTGTAACTTTTTCTTATAAATAGGACCATGAATTTTTTTGAAAATTTTCTTATAAATAGGACCGGATACAAAATTATACTATTATTTTGCCAGTTACTATTGTTACAACTTTATTTTACCGGGAAACCGCGAATTTGGATTTTCAAATTTTCCATTTCCTTGTTGCGTTTCGTTTCTTCAAATTAAATTCAATTCTTGATCCTCTCTCTTATAGTTGAAGAAGCTCGACTTTGATTTCAGCTTTTGGATTCGATCATATCAAACTGAAATCACTCAAGTAAGCTTCAATTTCACTATCTCAATTTCTTGCATTGAATTTGTTGCGTCTTTTACAATTTGAAGCTCACTCTTCTTGTTTCTTGCATTCAATTTGGAACCTAACAGATTCAGAAGATAAGCTGATACAATATCTAAGGTACGTATTTCAATTTTCAATATCTAAGAATATTGCAAATCGATTTTAGGGATTATGTATGTGGTCTCCATTTTTTTCTTTGGGTAGTAATATTATTACATAATTATTGATTCTTTTTTCTTTTAAAAAAAAACTTAATTCTTGCAAGATTCCTGAATTTGTTGTAAAAATTAGATGTTGGTGATGCTTATTAGTATTTTTTTTTTTTGTTTTTATTTGTTTTAAAATTGATAGATAATCTAGTTTCATTTCATTTTTATTTGTTCTCATAATTATTGTTTCTTGCGTTAAATCCTAAAATTTGGAGTTTTGGACCACATTTTGGTTTAGTAACTGTAATGATGGTAGAGATTGATCATGTATATCATCTTTTATATGTTATATACAAAAGAAACATTATCGACGACATTATTTTTCATTTTTATTTGTTTAACTATAATTCATTATCGACCTCTATAATTCATTTTTACTTAATTGCACAAAAGTAGTTAATAGACATTTTCAGAAATTTCTTGAAAACAGATTCTATAGAACAAAATTTTCAGCTCTTCACTTTCTGGAATCTACACGTGAACAAATTGTTTTCGACTAAGAAATTGGATATCAGTGGAGAAGATGGTGAAAATTGACATTGATCCTGATAAAGAAAAGCAGCTTCAGGGAGCTAAAACAGGTACAATCTCTACCCACACAATTACACTATGCACCATGACAGCAGAATTGTGATATAATGGAAGATTGTGATGCAAGATACCTTTTTTTTTTTTTTTTACTTTTCCTATAGAAATTGGAGACAAAGCAAAAAGGATTTGGAAACTTATTAAAGATGACAAACTTGGCGAAGATGGTACCAGAGCAGAACTAGCTGAATTGATCAAACAATGCATCTGCTATCATGATCATCTTGAGGGAGCTAAAACAGGTACAATCTCTACCCACACAATTACACTTTGCACCATGACAACTGTATTGTGATATGACAGAAGATCACAACACAAAATATGCTATGATTTATGTATATCAGCTTTGGATGATCAAACAAATGATTTGGACTTTTTTTTACTTTTCCTACAGAAATTTATGACAAGGTAGCAATGATATTCAAACTTATTAAATATGACAAACTTGACGAGGATGGTATCCGAGCAGAACTTTTGAAGAAGGAACCACTTGCTAAATTGGTTGAGGATTTCCATAAACAACTCACCTGCTATCTTCATGATCATCTAGAGGGGCACAACTTAGGTCCGCGGAACCAAGTTTCAGAACTTGAAATGGAGTCCAAAGAAAGAGAAAAGGAACTATCTGTTATCAATCTTATCAGGAAGAAACTCGAAGATACTGAAAAGTATGATAAAGAAAAGCAGCTCCAGGGAGCTAAAGAAGGTACAATCTCTATGCACCATGACTTCTGAATTGTGATATGATGGAAGCTCGTGATGCAAAATATGCTATGATTTTTGTATATCACCTTATGGTAGCTCGAACAAATGATTTGGACTTTTTTACTTTTTCTACAGAAATTGAAGACAAAGTAAAAAGGATAATCAAACTTATTAATGATCACTACCTTAATGAGGATGGCACCCCGGCAGAAGTTTTGAAGAGGGAACCACTTGCTGAATTTATTAAGGATTTCTACATTCAATACCAATTTCTTTATGCACAATATGAAGAGCAAGCAAGGGTCAACATTGAAGAGATCAGTGATTTGACACAGCAGAAGTTAGAGTTACATGATAGAAATGTTGACTTAAAAAGATCAGCTGATAGAGAATTCGCCTTATCATGTATGCGTGAATTTAATAAGTCCCTCCTGGAGATAATTCAGCAACATAAACAAGATTCAGTTCACGTGGAGAAAACTTTTAAAAAAAAAGCAAGTGAAGACGAAAAGCAAATAAATGATCACAGGAATGAGATAAGTAAACTGGCACAGGAGAATTTGTTGATGGGAGAGAAAATAGATCATTTGGAGAGAATATTAGCAACAAGAAAATCTGAGTTCTCTGCCCTCCAGAAAGCAAAAGAAGAAATGGAGCTCTACTATGAAAAAATCAGAAAAGAACATGCAAAAACCCTCGCAGTGGTTGACAATGAAAAGAATGAATTAGCCAACAAAAACATGGATCTTCAGAGAACATTAGCAGAACGAGAAGATGCATATCAGAATTTGAATAAAGAATATGAACAAGTTAACAGTTTGTTTAATGAATTTTTTGTCAAACTTGAAGTTGCAGAGAGGAAGATGGAAATAATGGCGGAAGAGTTTCGTCAAGGCATTGGGTCAAAAGATCAGATGGTTGCTGATTTGGAACACCAAGTTGAAGACCTGAAAAAAGACCTGGAAAAGAAAGAAAATAACATCACCTTTTTGGTTGAGAATGTCGAGAATCTTGGGGAAAAGCTTCGCTTGTCAAACCAAAATATCCGGGACAAAGAACAATTGCTAAGTGAAAAGGGAGAGAGCTTTAGAAAGGCAGAAGAAAAGTTTCAGCACGATCAGAGAGCACTTCAAATCAGGATTGCTACTGCAGAAGCAACAATGGCCGCTGACAATGAAGCTTTTCATGAAACTATCACAAGTACTAAAGAGTGGTTCAACAGTGTGATATCTGGAATCGATACTGTAAGCTTAAATGTTTTTGACAACCACAAAAATATTGAGAACCGCATCTCAAACATCTCACATGAGCTTCAGGTTGCAAAAGAATATATCAATAAAATGAACAAGGAAAGGAGGCAGTTACAGACAGATAAAAACCATTTGTTGGAGGAGCTGCAGGGTAAAAGGGAAGAGGAATTAACTCTGGGGGAAAAGGTTGAAAAGCTAGAGGCAAAGGCAAGAAAGGGGGAATCAGAGAAGATGATTGTGACAACAATTGTTGTTGAACTTAAGAAGAGAGTTGAAGAGCTAGAGAAGTTGATGGAAGAGAAAGAGGAGGGTATGTTGAACTTGGGAGAGGAAAAGAGGGAGGCCATCAGGCAGCTTTGTTTGCAGATTGATTATCACAGGGAGCGCAATGACTATCTAAAGGAATTCATATCAAAGACTCGCCGGGGCCAGAGAGCAGTGTGAACCCATCTATATTTTTTTATGCAACTTTGTCCAGTTAGGTACTGTCGTGATTTGACAAACATGAGTATGTGTATAGTTATATTTTTTTTTCCCTGTATCTAAAGGAATTTGAATTGAATATATCTTAGTGACGTCTTATTGTTTTGTTCAGTATAGAACGTTGGGTTAACATGTCCCACTAGCAAAATTTTCCAGTTCTTACCCGTCTTTAATGCTTTTTATTTTACATTTTATCATATATTTCTAGAAACTAGCTAGCAGTGATAGTTAACTTGATTAATTAAGTCTTCTTATTCCACAAAGGAATTGCTCTTGTATAGAGGCTCTGGGGATCAGTAGCAGGACCTCTACTGATGCTGAGAACCAGGATGTGTATTCTCTTCAGTGCTTATAGAAGCCCATCTTACATTCTTTCTACAGTTAACATTCCTCTTGTTCCGTGGGACCTATAAAATCAAATAACAAGGAGAATCTCACAAAATCAAACACAAACCATAAACTTTGCAGGAAAAGGAAATGCATCTAACTTTGGAGAGAAGAAAACAGTAGTAAGTGAAATATTTAGAAGATTTACGGCTTGTGTTTGTCAACCTCATTCGAGTTCCTACATCTTTTTCCTGACTTTTCTGTGCTGCTTGTTTTATCTCTTCTGGTTCAGAAGAGAGAAACCTACATTTTGTGTTTGTCTAATGATCAAGTGAACTTGCATGGTATTCAAAGCAACTCCCGTCGAATGTGGCCTGTGATTCTTGGCATTTAGGATCTAACTCCCATCGTTGAGCATGAAATAAAAGTACTACATGTAGTCTATAATAATTTCTGATCCTAAACAACTAGTGAATATTGATGCAGACATAAGTATCCTACATATGACAATAATGCTCTTTATATTCAATACATGCATAAAAATGATCCACAGGTGTCTGGCTCAAGTGGAACCAAGAGCTAGTATATTGGAAATGTAGATAAATACAACTCTACAACAATTCACTCAATAAGGTGAAAGAGATGAGTTGATGGAAAAAAAGAAGATACAAGGTGAAAGAGATGAGTTGATGGAAAAAAAGAAGATACAGAATGAAAGAGACCATCAAATGACATTTATAACATGATTATAAGAATGATTAAGGGATAGCAAAATAAAAAGGATCATAAATAGAATCATCAGTCTGTTACCTTTCGAGAGGCCTGTTCAAAAGCTGTAACCATCTCCAAAACTGATGTTCCCTTCCCTGTTCCCAAGTTATAAACCTCACAACCTGTATGCGCAGACGTGAAATTTTACCAAAACAACATCACATAAAAGTGAAAATCCAAAAACGCGCCAAAGAAAAAACAACTATCATTGATTATGGGAATCCAACATCAGTTCACAACCATTGCTACTGTCACGGAGTCTACCAAAATGAATAGACTGAATAAATTATTAGAAGAATTTGATCAAATTTCAAATAGTACCTGTCTTAGGATCATCTAGCTTACAAAATGCAGCAATGTGCCCATCAGCCAAAAACTGTCAACTGCATGAGGATGTTCCAGTAACTATTGTTGACTTACGAACTTGTGCAGCAAACAGATAGCTTAAATTTAAATTTCTTGCATAGTCTTTAGTTTCCTAACTTTATTCTTTCTTTCTTGTCTAAAACAGATAGTGTTGGTGATTTCCAAAATAATGGAATCACTTTAGAACCAAAAGTTGTAACTCTTCATGGGAATCATTCATATACATTGGAACCTTTGGCAAAGGGATGCTTAATGAACATTTGCATTGATTCAAATGTATATGATTATAACCTTTGGCAAAGGGGTGCTTAATGAACCTTTGCATTGATTCAAATGTATATGATTATAACATTTGACAAAGGGATGTTTAATGAACCATAACATTGTTTCAAATCAAAGGGGTGTTTTCTCTAATATGAAGGGTCATATAATGCATTATAAATGCTTGACATTTGGGCATTAGTTTGACAAGAAAAACAACACACAATTTTGGACAAAATTTTGTTGCATTAACTACATAATTCTCCCTCATTCTCTTACTCTAAATCATTCATCAATTCTCTAATGCATGAGTGAATTGCTGGAACCATAAATCTGTAAAATACTGTTAGGAGATACGCTTGGTGTGGTTGTGCAATACACGTCAAGGAACTCATAGTATCCTGAAGGGGATTCGCTGGTCATTCCTTATTGCATCCAATATACAGTTATTGGTGGGGGCGAATCGAACCTAAAGGTTAGTATGGCAACCCCATGCGCTTTGAGTTTTACATGCATAACCATTAAACTTTTCAGGAAAATTGCTGTTGACACATTAGAGAAGGCTGGGACACACATGTAAAATACGTTTTTGCCCCCTCGGCAGTTAACTGCCGAGGATTTCCTCGGTAGTTAACTGCCGAGGTTTTCTGAACATAAACAACACGAACAGAAGCAGTCCAGTTTCATTGTTTTCACTTCAAACACATCCAAATTCTCTCCAAAAGCACATTTTCACGAATTGCAAGCCAATCATCACCACATTATCACAAGTAAGTACCCTTAATCATTGCAATGTTAATGTTAGGTTGTTTAGGTTTATTTTTTTAAAAAATTAGAGTAGTTTGCATGTGGTTAGGGTTGATTTTAAAATTGACAATTTAATGATTGCATGTGTAGTTTTTGAATTGATAAACGAATTTAGTTGTTGCCTATGCTGTTTAAATGATAATGTGGCTTTGAATGGTGGCAAATGAACACAATTTGAATATGTTTTATACTTTGCACACATAGTGTTTGATAAAATGCCTCAATGACAATTTTATTGATTATTTAGTTAGTTTATGTTATGAGAATTATATTGTATGATGTTTAGGTTATGATGGAAATGTTGCACACAAATTATATTGAAATGATGATTATATTGAATGGATTTAGGTTTAGTTATGTTTATGTTTATGGAAATGTGAATGTTTATGTTGAAATGATGATAATAATGATTATATTGAAATGATGGTTATATTGAATGGTTTTAGGTTTAGTTAGGTTTATATGAATGATATTAGGTTATGGAAATGAATAATGTGTTTGATTATGTTTATGTTTAGTTTAGGTTTAATGTAAATGTTTATGTTTAGTCTAGGTTTAATGTGTTTGATTAGGTTATGGAAATGATGTAAATTTTTTAATTGTTTGTGTAGATATGGCCGATCAGGAGCCCATTGATCCATCTAAGATGATTGGTGGTAGGCGTGCGATGACTCAAAGCCACCGGAGGGAGAGGCAAAGGGGGCACATCCCAAAGAGGGGAAGAGGTCGGAGGGCGGATGGTTCAGGGACTTCTCAGGCATCTGAGGCTTCTCAGGCGCATCCTGAACAGTCGCAGGTGGTTGATCTGACCTAGGAGGTGGAGTACCTGAACTATCAGGATCACCATGATGTGACTGATGGTGGGTACGACGAGAAGTATATGCCAGAGCAGCCGCATATGCCAGGGGAGCCAGACGAGGATGACATTGCTATGGCGGCTGCCCCGGAGGTGTTGCCTACGGACGCTCCCTTTCCTGGAGGACCGCAAGACATATCTTTGCTTCACTCTTAGGCCAATCATGTGGCATTGCCGCTTTGGTATAATAAAGATGACGTAAGTATTGTTTTTTTAAATGTTCTTTCTTTATGTTTAATTATGTGTGTGTTTGTTTAATTATTTTCTTTATTTTTTCTTTCTTGATTTAATATGTTTTCTTAAAATGTTTTCTTTATATGTTTTCTTAATATGTTTTCTCCATTTTATATGTTTAATATGTTTAATTATGTGTGTGTTTGTTTAATTATTTTCTTTATTTTTTCTTTCTTGATTTAATATGTTTTCTTAATATGTTTTCTTTATATGTTTTCTTAATATGTTTTCTCCAGTTTATATGTTTAATATGTTTAATTATGTGTGTGTTTGTTTAATTATTATTAATATGTTTTATTTATATGTTTTATTAATGTTTTTTTTATATGTTTTCTTACTATGTTTTTTTTAATTATTATATCAACTTTTATTAATATGTGATTTTCTTTATATGTTTTCTTTATTTTTATTTTAGCATTTATTAAGTTTTAAATGTTTACATTGTTTAAACTATGTTTATTTTTCTATTTTTTCAGTGCCGCAAGAAGCGTGTTGTAAAGCCAATTAATCATGGCCCCAAGATTTTGAGTCTCGGACGTCCAAACCCCAATCAGAGATGGTTTTGGGATCCGCTTAGGGCGAGTGGCTTACATGACTTGGTCTACTTGGGCTACGCCACTGTGCCTCACGCTTTGCTGATGACTCTATGCGAGAGGTGGCATCCCGAGACCAGCAGTTTTCACATGCCCATGGGGGAGATGACTATGACTTTGGACGATGTCGCATGTCTTATGCATGTCCCGATTGAAGGGCGGATGTTGGGCCACCGAAAGAAGATGTTGAGAGAATAGGGAGAGTCACTGCTGATGAGGCATTTGGGTGCGTCGAAGAAGGAGGCAGAGAAAATCTGCAATACAGAGTATGGTGGGTACATTAGTTATCCAAAGCTGAGGGATTTCTATACGACGCACCTTGGTAGAGCTAACTTGTTGGCGGATACAGAGGATCCAGAGGAGCTGGAGGAGCTGGGGAGGGTTAGGACTTATTGTGTGAAGTGCTACCTTCTCTACTTGGTTGGATGCTTGTTGTTTGGGGATAGAAGCAACAAACGCATCCAGTTGATCTATTTGACGACTATGGAGGACGACTACGCGAGGATGCGTACTTATTCGTGGGGAGGGATGGCACTTGCATACCTTTATGATGAGTTAGCTCATGCCTGCTTGCCCGGAGACAGACAGCTTGGGGGAAGCGTGACACTGCTCACTGTAAGAAAAATTAAATTTAAATTTTATTTTGTTTGTTAACTATTATTATTTTGTTATATTTTGTTATATTTATTTTGTTTCTTAACTATTATTATTTTGTTAAATTGAAATTTTATTTTTTTAGTTAACTTTAATTTATTTATAAATGTGATTTGTATGGTTTGTGCAGACATGGTTTTTGTCGCACTTCCCTAAGTTTTACACTGTTGATCCAAACCCGGACTACATTGAAAATTTACCGGTTGCGGCGAGGTGGACTCTTCAGAAGGGTCATGGAGAGGGGGCCACGTATCGGATGGCACTTGATCGGATTACGTTTGATGACGTATGCTGGAGGCCATACGAAGGGCACAGGGAGTTCCAGCCTTTCGAGGAGGTATTCTGGTAGGATCATGTGCGGCGATCGTAGGGTGTACCGTCACCTGCCGGAGAGGGTATTGAGGCAGTACGGATACGTCCAGTCCGTACCTAGACCTCCGACGGATGTTCCAGAGCTGACACCGGCTGAGATTGTGCAGGCCTTCGTGGACTTCCGCCCTCGCACGCTTAAGGAGGCTGATTGGGGTGAGCAGGCAGGAGAGCAACCATGGCGTATGGCAGAGGGCTATGTACGATGGTACACGGTTGTGTCTCACCCTCAGATTTTGCCACTTCTTCCGGGAGATGTTCCGAGGCCTCCAAATGAGGAGCAGATCGTTGCAGAGCAGTGGGAGTGGTACGAGGCGAGAAGCTCCCCTGACACCTATGACATGGTTAGTGGCGCTGTTGCCCATGCTGATGAGTTTTTGGGTCAGGAGGTGATGAGCATGACCCCTCAGCAGTTGTATGCGGCCTTGCAGGATGTTAGGCAGCAGATCGCGCCGATCATTACTAGGAGGAGAGCCCAGAGACCGAGGAGGAGGCACCAGGAACACCAGCATGACCAGGACCAGCAGTAGGATTAGGACTGCTAGTATTTTTAGGATTTATTTTTAGGACTTGGTGTATTTTCATGACATTTGGCCGTTTTGTTAGTACTTCCAGTACATTTGTTGTTACTTTGTTTGGATGACATTTTTTTATGACAATTGCTCGTTTCCGTATTATATTTTCAATTTCAATTATGTTTGTAATTTTATTTGACTAGCTTTATGGTTTGGCATCGAAACAATGTGTTTACAATGTGTAAAAACACATGTAACAGGTTCTGCCTACAACAGGTTCTGCAAATTCTAGGTTCAGGACGACTCGGCAGTTAATTGCCGAGGAAATGATGAAACCGGCGGTAGTAAACTGCCAAGGTTTTCCTCGGTACTAAACTGCCGAGGTTTTCCTCGGCACTTAACTGCCGATTTTTTTTTTTTTTTTATTTTGTTTAGAATAGAATTGTGGTAGAAAATTATTAGAAATTTTAAAAAAATTATTTTATGTTATTTAAATATTGCGATAGAGTGAATTCCAATAAATATTGCGATAGCGTGAATTCGAATAAATATTACAATAGCATGAATTCGTTCGAATAAATATTGCGATACAGGTTTCGTTACATTACATAAACGACGTATTTAAAAAAAAAAACAATTACATTACATTCCTGAATGTACCTTCCAACTGCAACAATTATCTTACCACTGAATGGGGCAAATTCAAACTTGCTAAGCAGCAGGACTCCAACATTCGATGGTCATCTCCAACGATGGTATTCAAGTGCCAACGAAATGAGGTCCATTCCTTGACACTTGAATACCATCGTTCGAGATGCCCATCGAATGTTGGAGACCTGCCGATTAACAAGTTTGAATTGCCCCATCTAGTGTAAGATAATTGTTGCAGTTGGAATGTGCATTCCAACTACAACAACTGTCTTACCTCTGAAATGGGGTAAATTCAAACTTGCCAAACAACAGGACTCAAGCATTTCGCCTCGCGTTCATGCTTTCCTTTGAAAAGAATAAATTTTTGTCAGATTTGATTTAGATGATGGTATTCAAGTGCCAACGAAATGAGGTCCATTCCTTGACACTTAATACCATCATCTAAATCAGTCTAACAAGAATTTAACCTTTTCAAAGGAAAAACATGAACGCGAGGCGAAATGCTTGAGTCCTAGCCGTTTGGCAAGTTTGAATCACCCCATTTCAGAGGTAAGACAATTGTTGTAGTTTGAATGCACCTTACCCTAACTAATGACGATCTTCTAGCGGAATCAAGTTGTTGATGATATCTTCAGTTGATCTCAGCAACGTCACCCGCATATCGATCCACTGGAACTTGGTGTGCTCCCAAAACATACTCGTCACGTTTTCGTCGTTCTTTAACTCCACCCAAGTGAATGATACGCTCCCCTCGTCGAGCTTTGGATGTTTATACCGAACATTTTGCACCCTTCTTGTGTCTCTTGGGTTGACTCCTTGGTTGAACTCATTCAGTTGATCCTTGAGATCTCTTAACGTTACATCAAGGCACCGAACCTTCAACCTTTGAGGTTCTCCTCCGTTGAATGTTGCATGAACGTCGATCCATCCGGCCATTGTTGCAAATCTACGCACATAGAAATTTAAAATAATCAATGAAAAACTCATTCAAACATTTCATCAAACACTTAATGTGCAAATTATACATAGACTCTAAAAATCATAAAAATAACCCTAAAATGTAATTGTCTAAAAAAAAAATTAACGTAAAATATAGCAAAATTATTCAAATTATATTTACTCTTAAAATAAATCATATAGTCTTACTAAAATAAAATAAAAAATATAAAACACCAAATTAAAAAATAACCCTAAAATTTTTAAATTATAACATAATCATCATGCAAACATTTTAACAAAATTAATCAACTAACATCTAATCTAAAAATGATTTATAACATGTAAATCTAATTAAAAACTAAAACAAAAAATTAATTTAAAACACCAAATTAAAATATAACCAATAAACTTTAAACTATAACATAAACATCATACAAACATTTTACTCTAAAAATGAATTATACTATGTAAATCTACTCAAAAACTAAAATAAAATAAATCTACTCAAAAACTAAAAAATAAAAACATTTATAACAACTAAAATTTAAGTTAATAGCATTATAATTACTTACTTGTGATTTTGTTGAATAAATTTGGTTGGATTTGGTTGGGTTTTTTAGAGAGATTTGTGAGAGAGATTTGAGAAAAAAAATTTGAAGATGTGATGAATAATGGAGATGAGAGAGCTTCTGCCAGACTTGTAGCAGAAGATCCTCGGCAGTTAACTCCCGAGGAAATCCTCGGCAGTTAACTGCAGCCGGATTTAAAATTCCTCGGCAGTTAACTGCCGAGGGGGCAAAAGCGTATTTTACATGTGTGTCCCAGCCTTCTCTAATGTGTCAACAGCAATTTTTACTTTTCAGGTTTCAAGTGCAGCATCATCTTCCCAACAATCAAGATATACAACAATCTTTGGAATTTATGTGCACACTTCATCATATTCATATTTATCATCTTCTTGGTCAAGTTACTGCAGCAGACCCCCAACACAAGTTCCCAACAGTAGTTCTTACAATATATATGTTTTTCAAGATAATATTTTCTTTAGACTTGTGATCAATCATCAATCGGATACTACGCCCAAAATATTTATTCATTTTATCTATATTGTTTCAATAATTATTTCGTATGTCAAATCAAGAATATAAATCCTTATTTATTAATTTTGTTACGTACTTAACCTAATTTTTTCCCGCTCATTTGCTTTATTAGGTTTGCAATTATTTAACCTAACAAATTCCATCTAAAAAAATGCATTGCACACCAATTTCATTCCTATCCTCTTGCCTTTTTTTTTGAAGGAAATATTTTCTACCATATCAATGATTTTACGGGTTAAAGATTGATTATTTATTGATCTCTATTATAGTCGAGAAAACCCGTGCGACGCACGAGTCAAAACTCTAGTAAGATTTTAAAATATCACTTCAGCATAATTTGCTTATTTATTGGCTCTAAAGAATTAGCGGCAAAGCTCGCATGCTTATCTACTACCGAAAAGAGAAATGATAAGTAAACACAAAAATACCAACACAAATACGACATCAAGGGTAATGTTGTAATTTCCTTCAAAAAACAATGGCATATTTGAAATTCCAACTAAATATGAGGGGTATTTTTTAATTGATTGTTCTCTTCACTCTCACTGTCTGTCTCTGAACATCCAACAGCACCACCGTCCTTCTACCACCCTCCCATGACCGCCTCTCACCACCGGACCCTCCGTCCACATAACCACTGTCATCCTCATCAGTCACCACCACCCTTCTCACCACTGTCATCGTCGGTGTACAATCTGTTTCATTTATGGAGAACGACAATTTAAAATCTTTTCTTCTCCGTCGACCGCTGCTATCCAGATCTCGTTTCTCCTCCGACAACCATCGTTCTCCTCTGCAACCACCGCCTCTTGAAACCCAATAGGTCAGAAGTCGATATACAATGATGTCGTGATCGGTGAGAGCTAGTGTTCAAAGGCACAGTGAGAGAGAGGAGGAGAGAGTGGTCGCCGGTGAGAGCAAGAGAACGACGCCGACGACATAACAGTTGCCGGTGAGAGAAAGAGAGAGTTGCAGGAAGAGGGATTAACAGAAAAGAGGAAAACATTGTTTGTGGCATATGACAGAGAAGAGAGATGTGCTACTGTGTGAGAAAAGAAAAAAAAATATGGAATAAATGAACAGTAAAATACGGTGTCGTATTTGTGTCTAGTTATCATTGCTCATCTAGGCTAGTTCTAATCAGACACGGTTTAGTAAAAAGTAACGGGTAGTTATAGGCTAATTTATAGCGGATGAGTTTTATAATTTATTGATTGAAGTAGTTTTTAAATATGAAATGACATAAAAACATATATTTATTAATATTTAAAGTTTTTCAAATAAGATGAAAGGGGTAAAATTGAGAGAGGAAAAATGATAAGCTATATGTTTTAAGATATATTCTACTTAAATTAGCTTATCACAAACACTTTAAGTTCGGGAGAAAATTTATTGGCTCATTTTAATTGTCATTTTTGCATTTTTTTTCCATTTTCAAAATAATTGTCACTTTATAATATTAATGTAACATTAATTAATTTTTTCAACTATAATATTTTATTTGTCTCATTTTAATTGTCCCATTTAGGTTTTGCACGATTCCTAAGAATATGATTAGTAGATTGATGGATTAATTACGTGAACTGAAATTCAATAAATAATGGATTAGTTGAGTTCCGAACTTCAATTATTTTTTTAATTTCAATTAAGCTAATTACTCCATTAACTAGAATTAATAAATATGTTTAGTTTAAATCACTAGCTATATATTAGTGGCAACGGTGAATTGCGTTATTCAAATTTTTAATTTTCTTCTTCTTGCGCGCGTTTCGTTTCTTATAGTTGAAAGTCTTGAAGAAGCTCTTTCGTTTCAGATCAACTTAATCTTCTCTCAAACTGAAATCACTCATTCACGTAAGCTTCATTTTAATTCTCTTGTTTTCTACTTTCGTTATCATCATTGTTTCTTTGCACATGATTTTGATTTGAACTTAATCTTGATCCTTAATCTCAATAATCAATCATGCATATGGTTTTTATCATCATCAAGAACATAGCTTGAAGCTCATTCTTCTTGTTTCTTGCATTCAATTTGTTTCTTTTTCTTTACAGGTTGTTGCAATCTTGTTCTTGGAGATTAACAGATTCAGAAGAGAAGATACAAGGAAAACTCTTACAATATTTAAGGTACTTAATTATTCCAATTTACCAATTATTATTGCATGAATATTGAAAATCGATTTTAGGGATTATGTATTTTTTTTCTTCTTTGGGTAGTAGTATTATTACATAGTTATTTTTTTGTTTAAATTCTTGGAAGATTCATGAAATTGTTGTCAAAATTAGAAGTTATTGATGCTTTGTTAGTATTTTTATTTTTTTTTATTTTAAAATTGACTGATAATTTAGTTTCTTTGAAACATTTTCAGAAATTTCTTGAAAACAGATTTATTTTTCTGGAAAAGGAATAAACAGATTCTTCAAAATTAGTGTGCTCATTCAAATATCAAATAATTGTTTTAAAATTTTCAGCTCTTCACTTTCTGGAATCTACACGTGAACAAATTGTTTTCGACTAAGAAATTGGATATCAGTGGAGAAGATGGTGAAAATTGACATTGATCCTGATAAAGAAAAGCAGCTTCAGGGAGCTAAAACAGGTACAATCTCTACCCACACAATTACACTATGCACCATGACAGCAGAATTGTGATATAATGGAAGATTGTGATGCAAGATACCTTTTTTTTTTAACTTTTCCTATAGAAATTGAAGACAAAGTAAGAAGGATTTTGAAACTTATTAAAGATGACAAACTTGGCGAAGATGGTACCCGAGAAAAACTAGCTGAATTGTTCAAACAATGCATCTGCTATCATGATCATCTGGAGGGGCACAATTTAGAGTTGAGGGACCAAATTTCAGAACTTGAAATGAAGTCCAAAGAAAGAGAAGAGGAACTATCTGCTATCATGAAGAAACTCGAAAATAATGAGAATGTGTCATTACATGCTCAGAAAAATGAACTGGAAGAGCAGATGATTGTTAAAAGTAATGAAGCTTCAACTCGGGCCGATGAGGTGAATGTATTGCGGCAGGAAGTGGAGTCTCTACAACACCAGAAATTTGACTTGGAAGTTCAGCTTGTGGAAAAAAGCCGAGAAAATTCTGAGTGTACGATTCAAATTCAAAGTCTGAAAGAGGAGGTTGAGAGAAAAACCATGGAGCAAGAGAGACTTATGGAAGATAAAGAAAATTTAACGATGTGGATAAGGAGTCTGGAATTGGAGATGGGCACTATAAAGAGCAAAAGTAGCGAAGATGAAGAGCAAATAAAGGCCAACATCCAAGCGATTAGTCATCTGACACAGCAGAAGTTGGAGCTGCACGACAGAATAGCAAAATTAGAGAAAATATCCGATGAGAGAGAATCGGAGTTATTAGTTTTCCAAGATAAGCTTAATAAGGCAGAGGAAGAATGTTTGGTTGTAATATCTACCTGCAAGGAGCAAATTAAGATTCATAAAGATGATCAGCTTTCCATGTATAACGAGATGCAAAAATTAGGTCAGTCGATCGAAAAGCTGAAATTGGAGATGGATTACATAGACAACCAGAAGAGTGTAGCTGAAGAACAGTTAAGAGCCAAAGACTGTGAGTTGAACACTTTAAAGCAAAAAATAAGTGAGAACGAAAAGCAAATAATTGCTTACTGTGATCACATCGCTAAACTGACACAGGAGAAGTTGGAGCTGGCAGACAAAATAGATCATTCAGAGAAAAGATTAGCAACAAGAGAATTTGAGTTCTCTGCACTTCAGGATAAACTTTCCAAGGCAGAGGAAGAGTCTTCAGGAAAAATAATTGCCTTCACAGCCCAAGTTGACAATCTGCAAAAGGACTTGCTTTCCTTGCAGAAAACAAAAGAAGAGTTGGAGCTCTACTGCAAAAAGATAAGAGAAGAACATGCACAGGCCCTCACAATGGTTGACAATGAAAAGAATGAATTAGCCAACAAAAACCTGGATCTTCGGAGAATAGTGGAAGAACGGGATGAAGAATATAAACACATCGATAGTTGGTACAATGACTGCCAGGTCAAACTTAAACGTGCAGAGAGAAAGATGAGAAGAATGACAGAAGAGTTCCGTGAAGACATTGGTTCAAAAGATCAGATGGCAGCTGATTTGGAACACCAAGTTGAAGACCTGAAAAGAGACCTGGAAGAGAAAGGAGATGAGGTCAGCTCTTTGCTTGAGAATGTCATGAATCTTGAGGTAAAGCTTTGCCTGTCAAACCAAGAGGAAGAGAGCTTTAGAAAGGCGGAAGAAAAGTTTCAGCAAGTTCAGAGAGCACTTGAAGACAGGATTGCTACTGACAATGAAGCTTTTCATGAAACTGTCACAAGTATTAAAAAGTGTGTCAACAGTATGATATCTGGGATAGATACTATAAGCTCTAAATTTTCGGATGACTGCAATAATTATGAGAACCGCATCTCAAACATCTCATACGAGCTTCAGGTTGCAAAAGAATCTGTCAGCGAGATGAGTAGGGAAAAGGGGCAGTTACAGACAGATAAAAACCATTTGTTGGAGGAGTTGCAGGGTAAAAAGGAAGAAGGATCAACTCTGCAGAAAAAGGTTGAAAAGCTAGAGGCAAAGGCAAGAGAGGATGAATCAGAGAAGATGAATGTGACAGCAACTGTTGATGAACTTAAGAAGACAGTTGAAGAGCTACAGAAGTTGATAAAAGAGAAAGAGGAGGGTATGTTGAACCTGGGAGAGGAAAAGAGGGAGGCCATCAGGCAGCTTTGTTTGAGGATTGATTATCACAGGGAGCGCAATGACTATCTAAAGGAAATCATATCAAAGACTCGAAGGGGCCAGAGAGGAGCTTAAATCCTTTCATATATTTTTTATGCAACTTTTCCCAGTTAGGTATTGTCGTGATTCGGCATATAATTAGCTCATTTTTTCTTTCTATGAATTGATTCTTTTGTTTTAAAAACACTAGTATGTGTGTATAATTTGATTTTTCCAGTATCATGATGACTAGTGGGGTCTTTATGTTTTGCTCAGTATAGAAATTTTTTGTTCCATGTAACTTATTAAGCAGACTGGCGTTATGGTCTTAAACAAATACTCCCTCCATATCGTTATACTCCCTCCGTCCCATATTACTTGACCTATTTAGAATATTTGCACTATTCATGTAACATGTTTTGACTTTATTTTTCTACTAATGTATAAGAAATGGTTTGCTTCTTATTATTGTTATGTTTATTGGTTTTCACATAAAGAACTGTGTGTGACTGTGATTAGAGAAAATTATGCATTGGTGGCCACAAATACCCTTAAGTAACATGTAGTCATGTACTGACGTACATTGTATATCTCTTGCAGATCAAAATTTACTTAAATAACTGATTGAAAAATTAAGTATTGATTAAAGTTAACAAAATTAATTAAATGCTTTCTACTTTTTTTTTTTTTAATAAAATGCTTTGTTTGAATATGTTCACTGTTTATAAAAGAAAATTCTTTACAAAAATCTATTATAAAAGTTGATCAAAGTTAATTTCATTTTGACTTTTTTAATTTAATTTGTATGCACCAATAGTCTTTTTTTTTTTACACAGAATGCCCAAATATACTAGTTATAATCATATTAATCGAAATAGAATATGCTGAATTGATTCGCAAAGTTAATATTTCAATACATGAGCCTAACAACAACAAAAATCAATACATGCATTATAAATACTGTAATAGTTCAGCGGATTTGGCTCCATTATAAAGCCAGAGAGACATTATTTGGCTCCTATGCAATTCTTTTTCAGATTTAATAACAGATAAAATCATTGGTTGAAGCTCCAACCAACCATATGTTAAAATCTTTTTGTGAACACTGCTATGATTTACTAGGAACATAGTATAATTGATATTCAATCGTCTTTTTTGTTAAACACAAATTTTGGACGAGGGAATGACGCATTGACAATTCAATCTAAGACAGACAAAACTGATAAACATTACAAAAAGAAAATGGTGAAATTAACTTATTTCAATATTGCATATAACCATAACATGGGACCATAATACAAACTCATAGCACAAAAATAAAATATATATATCTAACCTACTGAACATACCCAAGAAGAAGCCTGCCCATAAAGATAAATTATTTAGCTAGATATATAATTTTTATATTTTAACAACACTCTCTCACACTCACAATATTAATTATTTTATTTTAAATATATAGATATCAATATAACACACACAAGCCATGGCCACAACACAATCACTAATCAATAATCATGGAAGACTTTCTTCAGCTTTAGGAGCACCAGTTGTGGTGATAACTGTGTGATCCTGAGAAGCACACAATTTATAATACAGAGGCCACAAATAAGGAAAAATCAAGCACTTCTTATACAAAATCAGACAATCGATCCCCGGATCAAGCTTTTGAGATTTGTAAATATGATCATCTTTCTCATGTTGATTAGCTCTTTTTGCACCCTCAACATTACAATCATTGATAATTGCCACAACAAGGAGAACTAAAATCAATGAAGTAGTGGTGACTTTTGCCATAGTATATGATCAATGAGATTATACTACTCTTTTAGACTTTGGTTTATTTTTCTCTTATGATGAATTTACCAATGAATAAATTGGCTCTAAACTCACTCCAATTTATAGAACTAATTTATTACCTTAAATGAGAAGTGAGCTTATTAAATTTGGCTTTGCATAAGAAAAACTATTTTCCCAAAATTATGTAGCTAGGTGAAAACCGTGTGGACTGTGGAGCCATGGTGTTAAATATTATTGACATGTAGTTTCCTTTTATGATTGTTGTCTAAGGTTGACTAACACTTAAATGACTCAGCATAGTATGTTATCAAATGGAAATTTTAAGATGATCTCGCTTTGAGCCATTTATTTAACATTTGTCTTCACTTGTCAAATGGACAAGGTCTGTTTCCAAGAGTCCACACGATCATGGTGGTTGTTTATAATTCTATGATGCTATCTTTTCAAGTCAAATTTATTCTAGTATAACATTCTTAATTTGTTGAACGTACTAATTATGTAGTTTCTTTCTTTTATTTTCAGATGGATAATAACTCAACAATGAATGGCAATGGTTACTATTTTTATTGTAGATTGAAGAGGATCTCTCATACAATGCTTAAGGAATAGTGACTACGAATTCACTCAAAACTCGGTAGACTATGAGTTTTGAAGAACAAACTTGACAGATAAGGGAAAAGATGTTGGTGATTTCCAAAATAATGGAATCACTTTAGATCCAAAAGTTTTAACTCTTCATGGGAATCATTCATATATATTGGAACTTTTCTTAAAGAGGGGCTTAATGAACCTTTGCATTTATTCATGTGTATATGATTTTAACCTTTGGCAAAGGGTGCGTAATGAACCTTAACATTGATTCAAGTGTCTATGATCATAACATTTGGCAAAAGGGTGCTTAATGAACCATAACATTGATTCAAGTCAAAGGGGTGTTTTCTCTCATGTGAAGGGTCATATAATGCACTATAAATGCTTGACATTTGGGCATTAGTTTGACAGACACAAAACAGGAATTTTGTTGCATTAACAACATAATTCTCCCTCATTCTCTTACTCTAAATCATCCATCAATTCTCTAATGCATGAGTGAATTGCTGGAACCATAAATCTGTAAAATACTGTTAGGAGATACGCTTGGTGTGGTTGTGCAATACACGTCAAGGAACTCATAGTATCTTGAAGGGGATTCGCCGGTCATTCCTTATTGCATCCAATATACAGTTATTGGTGGGGGCGAATCGAACCTAAAGGTTAGTGTGGAAACCCCATGCGCTTTGAGTTTTACATGCATAACCATTAAACATTTCAGGTTTCAAGTGCAACAGCCTCTTCCCAACAATCAAGATGTTCAACAATCTTTGGAATTTATGTGCACACTTCATCATGTTCATCTTCATCATCTTCTTGGTCAAGTTATTGCAGCAGACCCCCAGCACAAGTTCCAACAAAAGATAGAATCCAAGTGAGGAGTATTGGGTCACGACGGAGTCCGGGAAATCATCCACATTGGGTACAGTGTAGAGCAACTATACAAGTGAGTTGGACATCACACTTTAACCAACTTAAGGTATTGGGTTCGTGAGTCATCTACTTGTAAAGTGTTCAACCTCCACTTTTCTAAGCAATGTAGGACTTTTAACTCACATTTGCAACACAACAATCTCCTCCTCAAGTGTTGGTCCATCAATTCATCATGTCCCTCTTAAGCAGAAGCTTTTCCGTTCACTTAAATTGCTTGCACTGTCGTTGCCCACGACACAGAACGAGACACACCTCCTGAACACATTGCCAACAAGACTTCTGACGCAAGAAGTTGGTTGAACCCTTGTCGAAACACAACTCTGATGCCACTATTGAGTTACGATAGAAACTCATCGGATCATCCACATTAAACACAAAACAATCATACAAGTGACCTTAAAATTTTGAGTTTATGAATCTTCTCACACTTAAATTTTTAAAATTCACTTTTCTAATCAACGTAGAACTGTTAACTCTTGTTACACAACAACAAGAAGTTGCATTAAACATTTCATGCATAAGTCATTGACCCTTCTAATATTCATTTGGTTCTTAATTTTATGATTAAAATCAAATATTATAAATATATGACAATTAATTTTATTATAATTTATTATATTTGTAAAAAACAAAATTATTTTTTTAGTCATTGTAAAATTTATTATATACAAATTAATTTTCGTGATAAATAGAATAGTAGATTTTCTTTTGATAAAGTAACCTAGTGATTGAAGTTTACATATTTCAAACGTGAAGAAGAGAATAGTATGGGGTTTGAATTTCAGTTCTTACATAATGTGGTCCTTGCACCTATCAACTGTGGTGTATTTACATGACATAGAATAGTAGATTTTAGTTCCTCGAAATAAACGCTAAAATTATTTTTAATATCAAATTTTCCTATATAGATCAGTTTTAATATGGACGAATTTGGCATGGAAAAATAATTATAATTGAATAAAATAAAAATAATTTTTTAAGGTAAACATAGCTACCACTAATGAGTTTTTAGTTATTTGAAGAAAAAAAATTGGTGTTAACGGAAAAAAATTATTATTTTAAAAAATGGGAAAAGTGTTATAAAAGAAGAAAGAGTTAACATTAAATTAAAAGTTTGTTCTATAATGTTGACTTGAGACCTTCAAATATACTTTTGGATTCCATTCTTCATGATGTCAATATTATGAACTAATTTAACTTCTTAAAAAAATAAATTAACCATCAAAATAAATAAATAAAAAATTGACAAATTTAACAACAACAAAAATATTAATTTTAATTTTAATTTTAAAGTAAGTACTACTTCTGGTATATGAATCTGACATGGATCTAGAAATTACATAGACACAACTTGACTCTGATCTATACTGTGGTACTCTTCTTAACTTTACTGAAAAACACCCCAACCAAAACCATTCTCAATCTATCCGTAAGCAACACCAACTCCAAAAGAATCGGTGTATTTCCGTGTTTGTCGAAACAGTAACAGTACTACTACTACTACTACAAAGAAGAAGAAGAAATGAGGATCGATTCTTCTTTCAATTTCAACCATAAAAATTACCTCATCAAGTTACTTCTCACTCTTTTCTTCTCTGTACTCGCTTTTCGTCTTCTCTTCTTTCAATCTCTTCCCACTCTCACTGAACCCCAAACCCCACCTCAAACTTCTTCTCTTTCTGACCTTCAACAACTCCCTCTTCAAAATGAACAAGAACAAGATCAACTCTCTCCCACCGACACTGGTCAGTAACATTCTTCATTTTTATTTGTTTAGATCTGAAATAGTGTTTAATTCCTGTGGTCTCAATGTTGTCTTTGAATCAGATACCGAGTTTCCAAAACAAGTTAAAGTTGGGTTGGGATTTTTACTTTTTATTTTGGATGCAGGTAAATGTGATTATTTTAATGGTGATTGGGTACCAAATCCATTGGGTCCAATTTATACAAATGAAACATGTGACCTCATTGAATCACATCAAAATTGCTTGAAAAATGGGAGACCAGACAGAGATTTTTTGTACTGGAAGTGGGCTCCTAGAGATTGTGAGTTACCTATTTTTGATCCTCAAAGGTTTCTCAACTTGATGCGTGGTAAAGTGTGGGCGCTTATTGGCGATTCCATTTCTCGAAACCATGTTCAGTCCTTGCTCTGCACGCTTTCTAAGGTTTGTTTTTTTCATTGCTGAATAAATTGAACCATTGTATTCATCGTTGTTGTCAATAGTTTTGTCAATAGATTGGACAAAGCTAACATTCATTAAGCTGCAATGTTGTTTTCCTTTTTTGTCTGATCTTTTGTGAATGTTTCTTTGAGGATCAGACAACTGTCTTTTTTACGTGTTTTTTTGGCTGATGCGTTGACCGGATCTTGTTTTGGTTCCAACGCATAACTTTGGTAGTTTATTTATCGAGTCTGGAGAATAACTCAAGAATCTGTTGGTTTGTGTTAGAAAGTTGTTGCTCAATTGCACTTATTTGTTTGCATATAAGCTGTAATAGAATAGGTCTATGCTCTTGGTGATTGATTATATATTTTTGAAGTAATTAATCAACCTAGGATGAAAAGAGTGGAGAATGAAGTCAAGTCATTGTTTTTATTTTGTTTGATCTAGTTGCATTGCATCAGAATCTAGCTCAATAGATAAGATAAGGCGCTGAGATCTAGTTGTATTAGAATATAGCACCTGAGAATCGGATTGGACAAGAACTCTGGGATTTTGAGGTTTTGTTTATCAGCTCCAAAAGTAATTGAGGAAAGAAGCATTTTATTTACAATATTTGATGGTCAATTGATAGATATTGTTTTGAACTTTGATTGGAATGATTATTCAATTTGTTCTTTGTACTTGCAGTGAAAAGCTTTTCTTAGATACTTGTGAATTGTGATTAACGCCAAAAAATGAAAAAGTATAGACTGGCAAAACTTGAAAAGTTTTCAACTCAATTAAGAACAGTTAAAAAGGATAATGATTATGAAAGGTAATGGCTTGAACAAGCTGAGGCCAGTTACAAGTCCTAGACTGGCAAAACTTGAAAAGTTTTCAACTCAATTAAGAAGAGTTAAAAAGGATAATGATCATGAAAGGTAATGGCTTGAACAAGCTGAGGCCAGTTACAAGTCCATACACGTATAGTTGCCACCGGTCTAGTCAATTATGCATTTGTTTTAAATTGTAACTTATGAGATTTAGTTCTTTAGATGATCTATATCTCTCCCTCGTTTTTTCTTCATGTACACGATTAAACACATTTCCTTCACTATTTTTTATCTAAATTAGAATAATATGTACGACTCTTATGATACTAGATTTACTTTCATGTACACAGTTAAGAACATTTCCTTCGCCGTTTTTGTTTTAAATAGAAGAATATGTACAATACAATACAACTCTTCTACTAGTAAATTTACTTTCTATAATTGATTTATATTTACTGCTTTTTGTCAATTTTGTGAAACCTGGACTTTTTGACCACTTGTTTGGACTGAATTGAAGCATGGTAGATTATGAAATTAATCATATAAACTTTTACAATGGAAGCGAGTGTTATTCGCTTGAACTATTTTGACCTTCAGGTAGAAAAAGCTGTCTTAGTCTACCACGATGAGGGATACAAGTCCAAAAGCTGGCACTTTCCTTCATACAACTTCAGTATGTCAGTTATTTGGTCACCATTCCTTGTGGAAGCTGCTATTTTTGAAGACATAAACGGCGTTTCAAGTTCTGAAGTTGAGCTATATCTCGACAAACTGGATAGTAAATGGACAGATCAGTATCTAAACTTCGATTACATTATTATTTCAACGGGAAAGTGGTTTGTCAAATCTGCAATCTACTATGAGAATGACACTATATTGGGCTGTCACGGCTGTTCAAGTAACAAGAACCTGACAGATCTAGGGTTTGACTTTGCATATCGCAAAGTCTTGAAAAATGTCATGAACTTCATAGTCTCTTCCAATCACAAGGGCTTGATTTTGTTCAGGACATCCACACCTGACCATTTTGAAAATGGAGAGTGGTTTAGCGGCGGAACGTGCAACAGAACTGAACCGATTAAAGAAGGTGAAATGGAAATTAAGCTTTTGCTTAGGATTCTTCGAGACATTGAGTTAGAAGAGTTTAAAAAGGCAGCGTCTAAAGCTTCAAAAAATGGAGTGAATCTCAAGCTTGCTGATTTTGCACCACTTTCGCTTTTGAGACCAGATGGGCATCCGGGTCCATACAGGCAATTTCAACCCTTTGCCAAGGACAAAAATGCTAAAGTTCAGACTGATTGTTTGCATTGGTGCTTACCTGGGCCTATAGACTCTTGGAATGACATCATAATGGAGATGGTTGTCAATGGATAACAAAATCAGTTAAATGGTCCTTGCAGTTAGTTTTCTTCCCTCATGCTAGTTGTGCATGTGGGTGAATTCAATCACTGAATTGTTTCTCTATGTATGTATACTATGATTCTTGATTGATATTCATACAGATGTACGATGTAATGTTGCACAAAGATTTAATTATAGTTTTATATTTCATTTTGGTGTGTAGAGTTGGAAATGCATGGCCATAACAATCTATGTTCTTTTATGATTTTTTTTTTTTTTTTTTTTGTTGAGGGGGTCATCCGAGGTTATTTGAGACAATTTGCCTCTCATATTTACCATGAATGGAACGGCTACACGGATAAAATTCATTCCAATACTTCAAATGTTGGAATTTTTTATGGGATACTCTCCCTTTTCCATTAGGGAAGACTTTGATCTCCTAAATTATTTTATTTTATTTAAATAAGTAGGTAGGTTTTATATTTAGCTACCTTAACAATATATATTTAACTACTTCAAATAAGTTAATTTGTCTAACATTAGTGGAAACAAGAAAGTCAAAGATTATCACTTGATTAATAGATTTATTTTGTCTTATTTTTTATACTTTTAAGTCTCGTTAGCAACTATACTAGAACAATTTTTTAACAGCAAAAATTATTAAGACAAAACTCAAAAGGGCAATGAGTTTCGTTTAAACGACTTAGTGTATGTTTGGTATAATGGTGGGTTCGTCATAATCATGGTAATCAGTGGATGTGATGGTGGTTCATCGTGATTCTGACAAAGTCACCTTGATACTAAGCATGCACTTAGAGAAGAAAATACTGTTCCAAAAGTTGTTTTAAAATAGTTGCACAAATATCATTTTTCTAGTTGTAAACACAGTTCATGGTCCTATGGAGATGATGTAGTTATATATTCCCTCCCAAATTTTATATATATATATATATATATATATATATATATATATATATCAATTAAGCCTTAATTCTTGAGTCCATGTCAGCGTTATCTTATCTAAATCTCAGTCAACCTATCAAATTTTAAATTCCGTGACAAAAGTGATGACATCGACGTTATCTTATGTAATTCTCAGTCAATCAATCATATTACGAAATTCCACTACAATCATGTCTCGCGTAGAGTTTTTATCTAAGTATATTACAACGGACATGTTGAGAGGAAAAACACAAGAGAAGCATAACTATGTTGGAGAGTTTTTATGCAATAAGAAAATAGTTATGCATAAAAAATAAAAAGGAATGGTGCTTTTTGCCTTGTCTCCAAATTAACACATGTCCCTCAAAATTTGTTCAAGTAGTGTTCAATGGTAAAAAAGATTATAGGGGTGTTATTAGTTATAAAAGAGTGGTAGAAAAGAGAGAAGGGAGATTATGGCCCAAATGAAACCTCTGTCAAAAATTTGCATATAACGGCTATTTCCTTTTAAAACCATCAAGTGATGCATTTTAAAAATTTCCCTGCATATGGTAATTTTATATTTGGTCAGAAACCTATGGTAAACAATTTATTGCAATCCTCTCTAGTTTGAACCAACGGTCAAAAATTAAATTGAGAATAAGCACAAGCATATGGTCACAGCTCAAGCCCAAATTCAAAAAATTCGACCGTTGTAACCTTTCACAACTCTCCTATAAAGTGACTTCACTTTCCTCTCACCAACACAAATCATTTCAATACATTTCTGAATTTATCCGAATTCAGTTTTCTCTCTCGTTTTAACAATGGCCGACGTAGTTGCCGAGATCCCCACAAAGAAATCAAGAGGAGGAAGCAGAAGGGCTCTCAAGGAGAAAACCCCATCAACCAATGATGCTAACATCGTAGCCGGGGAGGCAGCTGTCTCCCCCATTTCTGAGAATCTTTCTAACCCTAAGAAGGGAAAAGCTGCATCAAAGAAACAACAAAAGCCAAAGGAACGATCTTTCGAGCAAGATTTGCTCGAGATGCAGGAAAAGATGGAGCAGCTGCGCCTCGAGAAAGAGAAGACCGAAGAGCTGTTGAAAGCCAAAGATGAGATCTTGAAGCAAAAGGATGAAGAACTCGAGAATCGTGGCAAGGAGCTTAAGAAATTGCAGAAATTGAAAGAATTCAAACCCACCATGGTTAGTTAGTTCATTTCAATTTCATATTTACTATTATCTTATTGGCTTAAATATGTTTTTAATCGCGTAAATATATCATTTTTTAAAATTTAGGGTTTAGGGTTTGTGTTAAAATTGGTCATGTAATATTCATTTTATGTCTTTATATTTATCTCAATTTTTGTATCTTATTTCACAATGTTCAGAATTTGCCTATGGTGAAAGACAAGGAACAAGAGAAGAAGGAAAAGAAAAAGAATGGGTGCCCTGAGAAGAAAAGGCCTTCTTCAGCATACATGTTATGGGTCAAAGATCAATGGCATGAGGTAAATAGTACTATAAGCAATCCAATCTAACTATTAGGATAATGATTAATTAGACTTTTTGTATTTTCTTTTAATTTTCAATGTTGCAATGTGGATTTATGGATTGATGATTGGTGCAGGTTAAGAAGGAAAATCCAGAGGCAGAATTTAAGGACATTTCAAACATTTTGGGGACTAAATGGAAGACAGTTAGTGAAGAAGAGAAGAAGCCTTATGAGGAGAAATACCAAGCTGAAAAGGAGGCTTATTTGCAAGTAATTACAAAGGAAAAACGTGAAATTGAGGCAATGAAACTCTTGGAAGAGGAACAGAAGCAGAAGACTGCTATGGAATTGCTTGAACAGTTTATGCAATTCAAACAAGAGGCAGAAAAAGAGAGCAAGAAGAACAAGAAAGAGAAGGATCCATTGAAACCAAAGCATCCTATGTCAGCTTTTTTCTTGTTTACTAATGATAGGAGGGCAGCTATTCTTGCAGACAACAAGGGTGTCTTGGAGGTAATTGATCATATGATTGGGCCTGTTTGAATAAACAGCTTATTAGCAGCTTATAGCACAAGCGCTTATATGATAAGCGCTATATAAGCGCTTGTGTATGCTATAAGCTTTGCATAAGCTATTATTATAGAAAAAGATGAAATTATGTTGAATTGTTTTAGTATATGCTTTGAAAAATGCTAATGAAAAAAATTATCATAAGTTATTTTAATAATTTCTCCCAAATAGTCTCACAACTTATGCGAGTAGATAAGCTCAAATAAGCCAAATGTTGTGTAGCATTCACACATTTTGGACAACACTAAAGGCAGATGAGCCGGATCGTGTCCAATAGAATTAACATTATGATTGAATAAAATTTACTTAATGGTGGTGTTGTGCTTTGCAGGTTTCCAAGATCACATCTGAAGAGTGGAAAAACATGACAGAAGAACAAAAAAGGCCTTATGAAGAGGTACAATTATGCAAAACCATTAGTTTTTCATTAATATTTTTTGTAGTTATTTGATTTCTTACACTCTACTTAATTGGAAACTTTTAGATGGCTAAGAAGAACAGGGAGCAATATGCCCAAGAAATGGAGGCTTACAAACTGAAGAAAGATGAGGAGGCTGCAAATCTTATGAAGGAAGAGGAAGAACACCTGAAACTTCAGAAACATGAAGCCTTGCAATTGCTCAAGAAAAAGGAAAAAACTGAAAACATGATCAAGGAAACAAAATTGAATCGTCAGAAGAAGAAACATAACAAGGAAGAAAAGAATTCCGATCCAAACAGGCCTAAAAGACCTGCATCCTCATATATTCTATTCAGGTGAAAGTCAATTTAACTTTGTAGGAAA
The DNA here is from genome assembly GCF_051527215.1 of Medicago sativa. Taxonomy (NCBI): domain Eukaryota; kingdom Viridiplantae; phylum Streptophyta; class Magnoliopsida; order Fabales; family Fabaceae; genus Medicago; species Medicago sativa. The sequence goes on from NC_140752.1 coordinate 96,843,687, forward strand.
CATTGTAAAATTATTATTACATTATGATGTGTAAATTAACATATACAAAAATTTAATTCCATGCAGCAAAGAAGCAAGGAAGAGTATACTGGAGGAACGTCCAGGAGTTGGAGGAAACATGCTTAACACACTTGTTTCAATGAAGTGGAAGGTATTGTTTTGATTTTTAATTTTTTTTTTTATGTAGGTATATTTGTTTTGATTGAACATCATTTTTCACACTATTATTATATATTGATTTGGTTCCCATTTATTTATATAGGATATGAGTGAGGAAGATAAACAATTGTGGAATGGCAAAGCATCTGAAGCAATGGATGCATACAAGAAGGAAATGGAGGAATACAACAAATCTATTGTTGCAAAGCTGGAGCAGAAAACCAATGAGTAATAATTGACTTTGCCATGTTCAAATCTGTATTGAACATATATGCTTGATTGGCTTCTTAAAATAAATCATGTTTGATTTAATTTTCTAGTTGTAATAATTTCTTGAAGGAATAACAATTGGTTTTAATTTCAGACCATTTTCCGATTCAACTGTTATCTGATGTCCTTTTAAACAAAAATATAAATAGTAAATATTGAACAAAATCCAAATAATAATAAGAAAGGTTTGACAATGAGAAAGGTACGAGACGTTTTAACATAGACAATGAGATAGGTACAAGACAATACATTACATTCATTTCAATAAGATACGTACCTTGTACGTACACATGTATTCTCAAATGGTACGAGACAATGAGACATCATTATTCATTTCAATAATTAGTCACTTTAGTCCTTGAATAGGAAATGATTCGTCACTTTAGTCCCTGAATGTAGATAAACTGCAAAGTAGACTATGATAGTCAATTTAGTCCCTGAATACAGACTCTGTTAGTCAATTTAGTCCCTGAATGTAGACTTCGTTAGTCACTTTAGTCCCTGAAATTGACCAACAGAGTCTACATTCAGGGACTGTTTAGCAATTTCTCTGCATTCAGGGACTAAAGTGACTACTCCTTTTCCATTCAGGGACTAAAGTGACTAATTCCCCTTTCAATAAAGGTTTCACTATGGCAAAGACTGATAATGCTTTGGTGATATTGGCTAACCACAATGTCACTGTCTTTTTTTTCCTCTCTTTTACAAGATATTTTTGTCATTTTGTACACTTGTGACATTGTGATTGACCAATATCAGAATGTCATCAGCCACAATATCATCCAAGTGCTACACAAAGACATAGTACTAGGCGAAGACAAATTTGCCCTCGTGACTCATTGTTTAACCGTACAAAGCAGAGAAACTCTTGCTTGGAATAAGTAAGTGGTTAAATAATTTGTGTCAATTTGTTTAAGTAATTGATAGTTTATTTGTTTCATACAAAATTAACTACAGTCTAACTAGTAGTCAACACTTATCCACACTCAACTTTTCCTTATAATTGAGTCCGGAGTGGTTTTATTTTCATGCAAAAATTGTTTAGTAATTAACCAATCATAAATCTATAAAGTAATTGTGTATGTAACTCTTAAATTAATTTATACTATTGAGGGGGATCGTGACATCCACCAGTCGCTCATCTATCTCTTCGTGACAATTTAGTTAGTGGAATAAATCATGAATGCTCAATAGTTAATGGGATAGGACATGTAGTCTTAGGGTGGGATTTACAATGCACAAGCAAAAGACTTGTGCACAACACAAACTTGTGCATTTTGTGGGCCCAAATCAAATCTGGACCGTTCATATATTATTATTTTAATGCCAACGGTTGAGATTTGTTTGGATTGAGAAATGGGTGACCTGCTGCCACAAAGGGAGAGAGGCCATGTGGGTCCCACGCGGGACCCACTCCTTTGATTAAATCTGAATTTTATATTGCAATTTTTTTGGTGGGGTTTGTATTGGACTTGGGCTTGACATTTGTGAGTAAAATTTTATATATGGGCTGCCAAATTTAATATTCTTGGCCCGAAAATAGGAAATATTTTTTCCATGCATAATTTTATTTATTTGTTGACAATTCAAATTCAATTGAATTGAATATTGAAAAATCTGAAAATTAGTAGAAGTTGTTTTATTAAATTGGACGGTTGTAATTGGATTTGAATTTTTTGGGAAAAATAAATGGGAGAAATTATAAGATGAATAAATTGGGTGTTATATTTGGGTAGTAAAATTGTTTTGGAAAAATTACAAGATGAAGAATTATGATGTTTTGGAAAAATAAATTGGAGAAATTATAAGATGTTTTGTTGGTATAACATAATATTAATAATGTTTATTTATATTGTGAGTCAATCACTACCAAAAAAAAATTGTAAGTCAATGATGAATGATTGAATTATGAGAAATTATGGTATCAGAAATTAAACATTGGAGTATTATTTATTGTACAGTTAATAGAAGGAAATTATGTAGAAAGTAAACTATATTAATAATATTAAGATGTAACATTGAATTAACAAATAATTAGATATTATTTTATTTGGAAATTAATATTTTTGTATGTTATTTTATTTGGAAATTAGTTGACAATTTTTATACTAAAAAAAGTAAACTATAAGAGTTAATAGAAAGCTAAAATGTCCCGGAAAAAAAAAAAGCAATGACAGGTGAGCACGACCGTGCTTTATAATGACACGGTCGTGCTTAAAGTGACTGGAGTTGGATTTGAAAAAGTAGTGGAAGGTTCGCACGGCCGTGCTTTAAATAGGCACGGTCGTGCCTTAAACCACTGGCTGTTGCCTTGAAATTGTTTTGGGACAGACGCACGACCGTGCGTGTAATAACACGGTCGTGTAAGAAAGACAGAAAGTGACTGGTGTTTTGTCTGCAATAGCTGCACGACCGTGCTTGAATTAGACACGGTCGTGCCTTAAACCACTGGCTGTTGCCTTGAAATTGTTTTGGGACAGACGCACGACCGTGCGTGTAATAACACGGTCGTGTAAGAAAGACAGAAAGTGACTGGTGTTTTGTCTGCAATAGCTGCACGACCGTGCTTGAGTTAGACACGGTCGTGTGTGTATCAGGTGCCATATCCAGTAGAACCAACAATCATTAGTGAAATAAAAATGTGCACAACATACCAGAGCATGCCAATTACTAGCACGAGCCATGTGTTTTGTTAACATGCAAACAAGTTCAACAAGTTCAGAGCTAATATAATTTACAACATAATTATATTTGGATCATTGTTCACACAAAGCATTAAAGTTTATGATTCTGGACCGGGTGGAGGATAATGGAAGTTGAGTCGCTGCATCGTTTCTGCAAGCATTCGTTTGATGCATGCAACCTCATCATACGTCTTGTCAGCCTTCGCCTCCATTCTTCGACGCCAATTATCATCGTCATCTTTCATTCCAGTCGCAGGTTGTTGCTCCTCCCGGTAATCACCCATTTCTTCATCTCTGCCAGCCTGCTCTCTAGGTACCTGTGAATCTAAATCCATATAAAGCCAATTTGCTGGATTTGTTACGTCAGTTCTAGATGGATCTGGCAACAAGATTGAATCTTTGTCGAATACCATCAATATAAATGTCTTGTTTTCCCCATCTAGATCCCTTACCATATGAATATTTTTACAGAAATCGATATCAATGGCATAGTTCCCGTCAATGCCAATTTCTTGTGTTGCAGTTCTCGCTCCCAGCTTCCATGCAATGAAACTTACCAATCCCCCCGCCACTATCTTACCTTTTGGTTGTGCCGCCACATATGCCAAATGGTCTAATAGGTAGTAGCCAGTGTTTACGGGACATTTGTTAATCATGGCCCATAAAAGGAATAGCTCATCAGACCTCACAGTTGCAGTTTCCGGCCTACCGAAAATGGTGCATGCCATAACTCTATGCAAGTATTTGAAAACAGGGTTTTGTATCATGCTGGCCTTGGCAGTTTTGCTTTTAAAACGGTTCCGGCCAGTTATTTTAAACCAAAACTCCTGTTTGTCAAAATGTCGATGCTTTTTATCATGAATGATCCCCGTGCTATCGAAGCCCATTATGTCATTAAATTGAGTGAGGGACATGTTATATTCCACGTTGCCCAAACTAAATGAAACCGTGTGGTTTGGGTTTTTGTCATTGTCTGTATCATGAACAAAAGAGATGGTACTTAAAAATTCAAGTGTACTAGTTTCGAAGGCGAAGTGCGTCTCGCCTACGAAATCTTTCCAGCCTACATTACTAATCAATGTCGTGACATTGTCCTCTATACCCAATGCCTGTAGAGCGGCTGAATCGGGGTACCTATTGGGTACAACGTCTCTGTTCACAAGAATACTGTACCTTACCTTTTCAGATTTGTGAAGAATAAGTCCCCTCTCATTGAGTCTACCCTGTTTCTGCGTTCCGGAAGAAGTGCTGCCAACATGAACACCCTTTCCTTTAGAAGCCATTTTTTCGAAATTTCTGTTCCTGTCGCAAAACAAAAAGTAGTAACAATTTACATACATTAATTGTACACACACATATGGCAGTACTAGTAACAACAATCAAAAAAGCCCCTTTTCTTTTGACTAGGGTTAAGGTTATGGGTACATTTACACTTACATTTACATAGAAACACAAGATTCATAAGCAGCAAAAAAAAATGAAATAGTAGTATTTAACATTTCCTGATAACAATTAATCAGAAGCCCCATTTCCATATAAGAAACAAACAGGAGTAACAATACCCACCAATCAGAAACTCATTCCTAATAAGAATAATGAAAGCAAAAAGAACCTAACAATCTCTATCAATGTAGTGTTTCAACATTCAATAAAAAGCAACCAACTGCATGAAATTAAGTAAAAGGAAAGAAAGAAATGGAGGTTAATTACCTAATAGTGAGTGTAGATTTCAAAAGGGGAAAACCTAAGGTTGATGATGGTGATGATTTCTGGCGCTGCAGGAGGAAGAAGAAGTAGGAATTATAATAAGAAGGAAGTAAAAGAAGAAGATTGAGGTAGGAGACACGTTTAAATGTTTTGGTGAGTTGGTGGAATTGTGGGTTGTTGACAAATCATTAATAATCATTAATATGAAAATGATTATCATAAATGAAAACAAATCATTAGTATGAAAATCATTAAAACATAATTGATAAATGATTAAAAATAAGGGATGCACATACATTTAATTATGAAACGTTTCGAACACGACCGTGTGTAAGTATGACACGGTCGTGTGTATTTGTACTGGACTAAAAAAAAGGAAAATGAATGGACCAAAAAAGTGGTTGTATGAAACGTTTCGAACACGACCGTGTGTAAGTATGACACGGTCGTGTGTATTTGTACTGGACTAAAAAAAAGGTAATGAATGGACCAAAAAAGTGGTTGTGGGGACTCGAACCCAAACCCTCAAACTTGCAAGGACAAATCTGTAACCATTTAGCCACATGGGGCGTGTTCGTCAAGTAAACAAGTTCACATGTATATAATTGAGATTTTTTTAATTATTTTAAAGGCATGGTCGTGTTCTATATTGACATGGTCGTGCTGACATGTAAACTGAAAGGCACGGTCGTGTTGTATACGTGACACGACCGTGCAAGAGTATATTGTTCTGTTTTAATCAAAGTTTTTAATACCATATTTTAAAAATGCAAAACAACAATGTCTCATACAAGCATGTTCCCTTCCAACGATAGTAAGTTTAAGAGACTTACAGTGTTCAAAGTACACAATAGCTATATAATTTTTGTTTTTTAATGGATTTTATTGCAATATCTATAGATTAAAGCCTAATTACATGTACCAAAAATAAAGCCTAATTACAAATAAAATGATTAAAACATAAATGATTAAATCATTATATTAACTGATTAAATAATTTTCCTATTAATGATTATATGAGGGTTTAATAAGTTTTTGGTCCATATAAATATAGTCTAGTATTCTCTGAAGTACTTTAGGTCAAAAAATAATGTCATTGCGGTTAGAGTTGTAAGTTGCTTCATTAGCCGGTGAACTATCTTCTTATTAATGATTAAATAATGTAGTATTATGTTATTTAAATTTTAATGTGTATAAAAAATAGTTGTGATTTTTATGTAGATTGAATTTATAAGTTAGTTTTGGCATTAGAAAATATTATTATTAAATTAGATTTATGATGTAATAAACGTTAATTACAATTAAAACGATAAAAAAGTTTTAGTGCAATCCACGTAGTGAATATCTTGATTGATTAATTACCATATGTCAACAGTGTTACAAATGCAAGCTAGGGTAATCGATAACAAGAGTTTGAGTAGTCAACGAATGTTCATCCAAGTACTTTGACTCGAAGATTCTTCCAGTTAGGGTAAGAGTTTCTAGTTTGATCGGTCTTGGTGACATCTTTGAACTAGTTTATGTAGAGGAATCATGCAGTTAAGGCGTGAGTTTAATTCGAACACTATGGTCGTTAGGGTTAGAGTTGTCGGCAAGATAGGTTGGTGAATAGTTTGATTAGACATTAAACATTCATCGAAATACTTATCGTATATTATTCTACTTGTCTGGGTAAGAGTTGTGAGTTTGATCAGTCGTTCAGACATCGATGAAGTAGTTTAGGGTGAGAGTTACAAGCTTGATTAGTCGATAAAGTGTTTGATTAGTCATTGAACTTTGATCCAAGTACTTTGACTCCAAGATTATTTTAGTTAGGGTAAGAATTTTGAGTTTGATTATTCGTTAAGAAGTCTTTGTAGTAGTTTAGGTCAAAGAATATTGTCATTAGGGTTAGAATTGTCATTAGGGTTAGAGTTGTAAGCTTGATTAGTCGATAAATAGTTTGATTAGTCGTTGAACATTCATCCAACTACTTTGACTACAAGATTCATCACCCGTTTTGAGGTCTTTGTAGTAGTTTAGGTCAAAGAATATTGTCATTAGGGTTGGAGTTGTAAGATTGGTTAGTCGATAAGAAGTTCGATTAGTCCCTGAACGTTCATCCAACTACTTTGACTCCAAGATTCTTTCAGTTAGAGTAAGAATCTTGAGTTTCATCACTCATTTTGAGGTCTTTTTAGTAGTTTAGGTAAATGAATGTTGTCATTAGGATAAGAGTTGTGAGTTTCATCACTCGTTTTGTGGTCTTTCTACTAGGGTTGGAATTTATTTGTTCTTCCTTTTCAAAATCATAATTTTTCTAATTTTCACAATTTTGTTCCTTTTACTAAGGTTGGACTTTATTTTATCTTCCTTTTCAAATTCATCATTTTTTTTAAATTTCCACAATTTTGTTTCTTCTATTAGGGTTGGACTTTATTTGATATTCATTTTCAAATTCATCATTTTTCTAATTTTCACAATTATTTTTCTTCTATTTGGGTTGGACTTTATTTGATATTCATTTTCAAATTCATCATTTTTCTAATTTTCACAATTATTTTTCTTCTATTTGGGTTGGACTTTATTTGATCTTCTTTTTAAAATTCATCATAGTAAGTTATATGTGAGATTCGTTTATTAGACATGTCAAGTCAGTCTATCTGTGTAATGTTCCAGAAACATGGTAGTAATAGTATGGAAAACGATGCTTTGAGACACTTATACACGTTAACGAAAATTTAATTTTCTGTCATACTGTGTTTATAACTTATGTCAGAAGCTCTAATAACAGTTTCAATTGCATGTCATAACATACTACCAAGGGAGCAAGATAGTTTTTCGTGTTTTATTTATGGACTTATGTTCCAATGAAGTTAACCTCATAACTTATATAAAGCTTATACAAGTCCTCAAAACCCTAAATTGGCTGGTTTTAGCAGATATTTTGTCAAATTGGTCTGCTTAAACATGTTTTGAACTTGACTTCTCTTATAGGCTTGCCTCAAGACAGTTCATTGTATATCATTTTGATTTTTATGTTGATTATCCTACTATCCTAGCAGGTTAGACACCTCAATTCCTTTTATCATTTGAAGCTTTTGAAACCATGCAGGTCTTTAACTGTATGTAATTGTTTGGTCGCACAAAAACATGACATTTACTTTGAAATAACTCTAAAGTGTGAAGAATTCTGGTGTGGTTAATTTTGATTCCTAGATTACTTCATGAGCTTTCTTGCACATGTGAATAATTTATTTAATTTTCTTCACGAAAAAACTTGTGTTCGAGTCCTCTTCATCTAACCCAAGACAGTGCTATCACTTAGATCTTGGGGCCTAGTGAATTTGTGAGTTCAAGTTTTTTAGTAACTGATTTTGACATCTTTGTTTAGATGAATTCAATAGGGATCCTTTGACTCTTTACATTTTCTTCTAAATGGTCACAAGTCACAACAAAACAACTAATTTAATTGTATGAGGTATTTGAATATCACTGCATCTTACATTATTTTTTATTGCTTTTTTATTAGATTTGATCACACAACACACTTCTTTAGCTTGGGTATTTACTAACTTCTTTTCCGTTATTAGATCTTAATCAAAAGTTTTGAAGATCTGATGATGTTGTCGATGATCCCTAGGGTGTGCTTTGAATGGTTGATCAGCATTGACTCATACCTATTATGTCATAGTAAAGTTTAGCTACTCATACCTATTCAGTCATAGTAAAGTCTAGCTACTCATACCTATTTGAGTAGCTGAGTAAAGAACAAGAGAGTAACTATTTATTTATGATTTGTGTTTTGAAAATTGCTCTTGACACATTTGGCTTGGCTGAGAAACACATTTAAAAGATAGGTTTAGGGTTGCAAGATAAATTGTTTAGTTAGGCTTTATTTTAATTATTTTAATTATGTTAGCTATTAAATAAATTCACATCTATCCTATTTATATATAACCAAACACTCTTCATAAACAAACATATCATATAAGTCTTTTTCCATCTACCTTTAAGCACCAACCAAACAAACATTTAGGGTATATGGTTGAAATAATAATTGGGGATCCAATTACTTTCATATGTTGCATTCATTACCTTGAGCTACCAAGATCCATAAAAACACTTAAAAAAATTAAATTTGTTCTCAATTTCTTGAAGTGAGCAAGAGCAACTGAAGCCATCTTCTTCTCATCATTCAGAGCCGAATTCTTCTCCTGACAACATTAACTCCACACAATTGTAAGTTTTCCATTGTAATAACTTTTTCCCATCCTCTTGTTATTCAATTCCTTCTGGACTTACTTTTGAATTAGATATCTAGTTTGATTTTGTAATTTGTTGCTTCAATGTTGAATATGTCAGATAAGTTGTTGTGTTGTTGAATTTAACTTTGCTGATGATGGTTCTCAAACTTTATCCTTTGCTTCAATTTCGTGTGTTGTAATTTGTTGCTTCAATTTTATAATATTGTTAAATTGTAGTTTAAAGGTAGTTGAAGAAGTTGCAGAAATTCTGCCACTTTGTTTTGGAAGTTGATGAAATGTAAATATTATTATAATTGATTGTTTGATTTTTATGTTTATTGATTGACCCATTATTAATATTATTTGATTGTAACAGTGCAACCATGAATGTCTCGAAAGGCCTCAGCAAGCAACATGGGAGAGAGACAGAGCTGGATTAAATATGCCAACAAGGTATGCCATTGTAACAAAATAGCAGCGATAAAGGTTTCAATGACTAATGAAAATCCAAACCGGCTGTTTTACGTTTGCAAGAACAACAACAAAAAAAACAAAAGCAAACAAAGGTGTGAATTTTTCAAGTGGTGTGAACCAATTGGATGTGAAAAGGATTCAACCCAAGTTCTGGAAAGTAAGTTGACGGATTTTGGTTCTACAAATTCTACCTTAGAACATGAATTGGAGTGTGTACTAGTTGATCAAGCTATGAAGTTTGATGCTTTGAATAAAGAATTGGATGCTAAATTGGTGGATATGAAACATTTAATTGAGGAGGATATTCAGCATGTGAAGATTCAATCTGAGATTGAATTATTATTCCTCCAAAAACAGTTTGAAGAATGTAACCAGCAACTGTTGGAAATTAAAAGAGAAGTTAAGAATGAATCACTACATGTTCACAAGAGATTAATGGATGATATTGTTTTTGTCAAAAAAAACCATTGTTATGAGTTGTCTATATTGAAGGAAGATTTGAGAAAGGCAAAATATTCAATGTGTAAGATCAAATGTTTAATTGTTGTACTGGTGTTGGTTCTGGGTTCTCTAGCATTCATCACAAACTGAAGATCATCTTCACTGAGAATAAAGATCAACAAGCAGCTATATTGCTAACAATGATGTTAAGCACGGTCGTGTCGTTGTGAAGTACGCTCGTGTCTAATAACCAGTGAAGTGATGCACGATCGTGTCCATGTTACGCACGGTCGTGCTTAATCTCCAGGTCAAATTTACTATGGTGTTTGTATTTAGGCTAGTTTTCCATTTAGGTTTATAAGTTAATTATCTCATGCACGGTCGTGCAATAATCGTGCACGGTCGTGTGTATGTTTTATTTGAAAAGAAGGTTGTTACCAGTGTTTGGTAACACGCCCGTGTCATAATTATGCACGACCGTGCTCATATGTAGTAGTATAACTCAGTCAGTTAGTGCACGACCGTGCTGTATTTAAGCACGACCGTGCGCAAAGAAACCTAGACCCTACATTAAGATGTAATTTTATATTATTGTTGTTGTTAATTAAGTGACTTATTTATTTAGTGACCTATTTAACTATGTTATTAATTACAAAATATTGCCACCTAAACCCTAATTAAGCATTTCGAAATTTGGCCAAAAGCAAAGAGGGAAAAATTGGCCAAAATCTAAGTGGGAACCAAAATTATTTTGATTTGAATTGAGTAAGTACATGAGACACTGGTTTATCCAATGGACAAAACAGTGTTGACAGAAAGTCAGCTTTGATGGGTACCTTATAGTGAAAAAGCTGTTTTGGATTGTGATTTGGACATAGAAAAAGCTGTCTCCCATGTGTAGTAATACAAGGAAAAAGGTACATTGTAGATAAGAAGGAGATTCTTTTATTTTCTGGTTTATAGTAATCAAATATTTTTGACAGACTTTGGTTGGTGTAACCATACCATTAACATTTATCATTTGTTGGTTGGATATTAAATACTAACATTTAATTTACAGACCAATAATTTTATACAAAAGTCTATATTTAGATGCACAATCTCATAATTTTGTTAGTCTAGTTCTGATAAAATGAATTTACATAACATAGTATATTGCATAATATTTTTTTTTTATTCATTTGTAGTGGAAAAAATCAACGTTCTTATCATCTATTGGGGCAAAGGTTTCATTAAGATAATGGTTATAAAGAAGGAAAATAGGAATGTAACAATTCTAACAGGATGTGGCCATGGACATGAAGAAAAGGTATGAAAACTAAGTGTACTTTTTTATTTATGTCATTTAGACTTCTGTTGGTTTTTTTGTTTTTTTTACAAAAACTGTTGTTGGTTTTTTATTATTTATGATGATTTACATCAATGTTTGACCACAAATTATGTATATCAATTTCTGCACCTCAACTGATTTAAATGTACCTAACAAAACAATATTATTTTTGTTGATGGAGCTTAACAAAACAACATTGAATTCTGTAAAACTTCTTGCAAAGACAACATGATAATATAACAATAATTAAACGATTACATGAGGTTCACATCACAAATGCCAAAAAACATAAAAAAAATACGATACATTGAGTAGGATAGCAATAATTGGTGGGATCTATTACTTGGATAATTGACTTGTAACATACAAATACAAAGGGTCCCCTACGTTTGTCCTCCATCGAAACATGTTTTCAACCTCACGGTCGGTTTCAAGATGCTTGACATCGTAGCTTAATTTCCAGTCGTTATGGACAGTTTCCAACGAGTAGTATGGTGTTATGCAGTAAATTTTTTTCACCCTACGAGTTGGTTCATAGTACCTCATGAAATATTCGTTGAAGTAGCGAAATAGTTCGGATAGCGTCTCGACTGGTATCAAGTACCAAGCGTCGTGGACAGAACCATCATTTTCCAACTTGACGGTGCACTTTACTGGTCCAGGCGCCGATGGTTGAGTTGACATGTTGAGAATGAAAATTTAGTATGTTAGGAAGAGAGTAATTGTGTAAGAAATTGAGAACTGAGGGTGTGTATTTATAGGGAAGAAAATATAATATTCAATACAATTTAAGTTAATATTTTTTTTTTATATAAAAGTAGTTGATGGTGACTCCATGTAACTACATGGGCCCACTAATTAGATTGATAACCTAGTACCATACTTTGGCCATTAGGTTGCACGTGAGAGTGTAAATGAAATGCCAAAATGACACTTTTCTTTACACATCAACATAAGACATATATTGGTATTTTAATAACCAATGGACCAATGATAGTGAGACACATCATATGGTAGGCTTTTTGCACAGAGTTATGTCTATGTTTAAGCAAAGTTTCTCTTTATTCTCTATCCATTGTAACACTAACATATCAGAAAATCTTAGAGAAACAAAATATCTGAACTCAATGGCTGAAGAAAATGATTTCCAACTTGAAGAACTTCAACATCCTCCTTCATTACGGTGGGTGTACAATAATAAACTTTTTGTTAAGTTATTTTGTGTGTTGATAAAGCTCTTACAAAGTTTCCTTAAAATCACTTTTTATGAAAGGAAAAAACTTGATGTTCTTAACATTATCCTTTTTTAGTGTCCTTTTTGTTGATGTTCTATTTGATGTTCTTAAAACTTGAAAGGAAAAAAACAAAAGTTCTTTATGAAAATAGCAAACACCTAACATAAAGGGTTTATTCCTTTTGTGTGATCATAATGTGTTTTTTTCCTAGTAGTGAATGATGTATACCATGATGTTATTAATAAAAAAATGTACAAATGAGCTATAATTTGGTTCTGCATAATGTACACGGTCGTGCGTGTGGTCGACACGGCCGTGTCAGTAGCTACTGGACTTGTAGTGTGCTAGTCTGCCTTTTAAATGACACGGTCGTGCAAGATATGGACACGGTCGTGTTGGCCATAGACTGTGTTGTACATGTGTTTTTGGTTATGTGGTGTACGAAGTTCATGATAATCATATTGTGTTTTGAACATCATAACAACACATCTGAAAACATATGTTTTTGTAGACAACATACAATGGATAGCATAGATGACTTTGATGAATCGGCCGCGAATAAGGATTCGCCAGCACCTACCCCAAAAGGATTAACTCTAGAAGATGTGATGGAAGAGATCAAAGGCTTGAAACTAATTGTGTATGAAGTGGCTAATAAACAAAACACAGTTGAAAAGGTACACCTCTTTTATCTTCATGTATGGTATTATTTCGACAATGTTGGTTGAAACTAAATTTTTATGTTGTATAACAGGGAATTACGGATCAGGTGGTAGGATTACGGGGTTCTCTATTTGCCATTCAAGCCACTGTTGAAGCTCTGGAAGTGATTGCAGTTTCACAAGGGAAAGATGATTCAACTAACTTTGAAAAGCAACCAACTAATGACCCGGACTTGCTTACTGAACAAGAACGTTTCGATAAGGAACTTGCTGACATGGATTGGAGTTCTAAATCTGGAAATGACGAAGATTACTTCGGTGGAGGGAGGTTTGGGTGTAGCAGCAGCGTGTTCGCTGGAGTGGAAAGTATGGATGATCGTAGTGTTGATCTAAGTGTAATGCAGAGGAATGTTTCAAAATCTGTTGAGAGACCATTCGTTCCTGATTACTGGTTGAAGGAAGATACACCATCCAAGAGCTATAAGTCTGAGAAACAAACTTTGCTGGTAAGTCGTAGCGACTTCAAAAGACACGCACGAAATAGTAAGACACCTCCAACATTCTCTGGAGATGGTGTAAACAAGAAATTGTTTAAAGAAACCCCTTCACCAAATCCAACAATGCGTGGTTCGTTGAAAACAAGTACCAAACTGTCTCAATCCGAGAAGAAGGTCACGGTAAAACTGGAGGAAGCTACACCAAAAAGGGCAAGGAAGTCGGATGGGGAAACGTCAAAGGTAAACAAATACTATTATTATTAAACTTATGTTTATCTTAAACATGTAATATGATAACGACGTACATGGGTTACATGCATATACCATTTTTTTTAATTTTTATTTTTATTTTTTTGTAACATTTCAGGGAAAGGAGACAGCTGACCCAACTTCATTAGAAATGAAAAGACTTGTTGTTAGAGATGCACAAGTGTGCACCTATCTTTTTCATCATGCATCTGATAGTAATTTGAGAAATGAGAGACTAGTGTGGACAATGGGGTTGACGGCAACAAGAGCTGAGCTTAAATGCCTGACGTCTGGTGAATCAATTAATGAAGTGGTATGAACCCAATTCAACTTAAAATTTACATTATTTGATTATATTGACATTAACTACTGTTATTAAATTTATATCGAAGGCAATTGCATTAGCTGCTGCAAGGATCACACGTAACCAAGTTGATAGGCAATCTGTGTGGACATTACCCCCTTCGTTTGCGGTGAACTTACAAATCTATAGTTAACTTTTCAGATTTTGTACAAGTTATGTAATCAAAAACGTAGTGATGCAATAGATTTGATTTTATTTTGTTTACAATTAGTTGGACTTGGAGGATAGAGTCAGCGTCACACAAATAAGAGAAAAGTACAAAGATTGGATGACTCCTTTCCCAAATTTGAAGTTTGTAAGTCTGCAACACACTATTGGATTATATGCATATGTTGTGTAGGCAATGTTATACATTTTAAACCGGAGTCGATTATAATTCTAATTTTAATTGCACCATATTTTTGTATAGATTTACATTCCATTGAGGGTTGCCCCAGATTTTCAATGGTACCTGATGGTTGTAGATGTTGAAGCCATGATCACCTACCGGCTTGACTCAAATTGTCCACTTATAAGTTCTTCAACCAGACAAATGAAAGTGAAACAAATTGTGAGTGTGTTATTAAAGTATTTAGATATATACTTCCCGCGAGTTTTATACTTTAAAAGCTGATGCAAACTTCATTATAGGGGGTGTTGCTGTATCACATTGTACGTGCGGGTGGACATAGCAATGTCTTTCGCAATAAGTCCATTGGTTTTCAGTACAACAAAATTGTTGAGGCTACTCTAGGAATGCCCAATCCTCCCAGCTGGTAATGACCTATAATTGTTATATATTTATGAATCATCTTGGATAGGGTCGCCATATGATTGTAGAGATAACTTAAGTTGTTGTCCATACAGGGACAATTCAGGGGTATGGGTGATTCACTGGATGAACATGGAACACCTATTCCACCCGAACTGTTTGATTCACCCGGTAAGTACTAATACATTATAGGTTGATACATTGACGGCATCCTTTAGTTTACAGTAAAGTCAATGTTCGTTTTCCATTTTTACTGTTGATTAATTACTCCATTTTATCATATGTAGCTGAATGAGAAGGCGGTAAGGATGAAGATTGCAGCTGACTTGCTCATTGGGGACCACAACATTTTACGCCTTGAGGTTTTGGAAAAGACTGATGCATATTTGAAGACCATAGATAGCCCGGCTAATAAACCCATCCATATAGACGATGATTAGTGTTGTCGTTAGGTTCCTAACAAACCATTATTGCAGTGAAGTAGTGGTTTGATCGGAAGCTGAAATATCATTATCACTTATGGTTTTATCCGAACTTTGAATATTATTAATATGTTTTGATTATGGAGCCCATATATTTTGTTGGTACGTACCGCTGACTTTTGACTATCTACTTGTAATGATTGTTGATGAACACATTTTATCCTTGGTTTATCATGAATTTGGTAGACCTTAATTATGTTATTTCGCTTTTAGCTATGCTATAATGTCCATGCAATTATGTATGAAAAGTTGATTCTATACAGAACCATTAGCACGATCGTGCAATTGTAACGCATGGCCGTGTTAAAGAATATGTAGGTTGTTAAATGTTGAACAGAACGTTTAAGCACGACCGTGTTAGTATACAACACGACCGTGCCATTCACAGCATTCTTTTTTATTAACATTCAGTTGTTTAGTTCCAGTACGTTTAAACACGACCGTGTCATATTTACACACGGCCGTGCTCGAAAAATGGCATATATTATAAGGTGCATCCAGTTTAAAGAAGCACGACCGTGTTTGTTTACAACACGACCGTGCCGGTCCAAGTGTTTTAAAGAACTAATAATTATATACATATGAAGTTGTTAACTTAACGAACGCGCCCCATGTGGCTCAAGGGTTATGATTGTCCCAGCCTCCACCTTTTTTTTTATTAACATTAATTTTTTTAGTTTCATTGGTTGTTACATATTGAAAATGATAAAACGATTATTATAAACTACCTTAAAATAAAAACGTCTCATACATCATAATTATACGGTGGTTGTTACATATTGAAAATGATAAAACGATAATTATAAACTAGCCTAAAATAAACACATGGCATACATAGTTTCCGTCACTGTTTGAAACGATATTAAAAAGCTGATGATCTCCGTTATCTCCACATAACATTAAAGTTCGACATACATTATGTTCGATGTATTGACTAAAGTCCGAAGGTAACTTCTGCATAAGGACATTAAAAATAAACTCATTAATATATTATTAAAAGAATATGTAATAATAATTACCAATAATTAATATTTTAAAGTAAGTATAGTTGACTTTACCAACTTGTTTCTCATTGTTAGACCCTCCCGTAATTGAATATCAAAAAACTTGATTTCATTTCGCTTCAAACTTCTACTGTGAAAGGCAGGCAGTTGGCTGAAGATATTGACTTGACGAAATTCGTGGACTTTGAATATATTCATTCCATAGTAAGCAAACTTTACAACCACGTTGGTTGGGAAATTGTGGTATTGTTGCAGTGTGTTCCAACCATTGGTTATAGTTGGATTAAAGAAGTTTTTTGTTAACTCAAGTGTTACGATATTTCCATAAGGTGTGACAACGTTCCACACGTCATCAAAATCATTAGTGTATGCCTCGACAAAACCCGGATCAACTTCAACACGTGCCTGAAAAAATTATAATATAACAAAAATATTACATACTAAAATATAAGGAAGAATGTAATAGATGAAGCCGAAATAAATGTTTCAATGTTGATAAAATAGGGGTAGAGAAATAGACCATAAACGATAATTTGACAGCACCAAAAAATGCCTCTGGGGAATCTGGAATCATAACATGTATATGATTGTGTGTATGGGTGAGAGCCATAGTGGAAGAGTTGTATTTTTTTTAAGGAAAGGAAGAAAGAGTTGAGTAGTGGTATACTCAAGTGTAACAATGTGAATGTATTTATAGTGTAAGGCAATTGAAATTTAGTTCAAAACCATGTATAAAACAATTAAAGATTGAGTGAGGGAGCATCCACTTTATGGAATCTCTGCCATGGCAGTTGAAAGACATATGCATGGTGTAGGAAAGTATTCAAAAGCAAAGGTATGTGCCATCAAATCGTTAATAGACTGTAATCTATACCTATTGCAATCAAATCCAGAATAAATAAATATATATATAGCTATTATAGTGCTTGGAAATGGCATAGGATTAAAGGGTGTGCATCCATTTTCAAGCAGCACGGCCGTGTTAGTATACAGCACGACCGTGCAATTCATATGTTGACAAAAAAACGAATGTTTATATACATCCCAAGTTGATACCATAACGAAAGCGCGCCCATGTGGCTTAATGGTTATGAATGAGTCTATAAGTGTGCCTTGCCTAAGTAACGAGGTGGTGGGTATGGGTTCGACTCCCAGCCACCACTTTTTCCATTTTATGAACATTTTTTTTTCCATTTTATACGTGTAAACACGACCGTGTCATTTTTACACACGGTCGTGCTTGGAAATGGCATAGGATTAAAGGGTGTGCATCCATTTTCAAGCAGCACGGCCGTGTTAGTATACAGCACGACCGTGCAATTCATATGTTGACAAAAAAACGAATGTTTATATACATCCCAAGTTGATACCATAACGAAAGCGCGCCCATGTGGCTTAATGGTTATGAATGAGTCTATAAGTGTGCCTTGCCTAAGTAACGAGGTGGTGGGTATGGGTTCGACTCCCAGCCACCACTTTTTCCATTTTATGAACATTTTTTTTTCCATTTTATACGTGTAAACACGACCGTGTCATTTTTACACACGGTCGTGCTTGGAAATGGCATAGGATTAAAGGGTGTGCATCCATTTTCAAGCAGCACGGCCGTGTTAGTATACAGCACGACCGTGCAATTCATATGTTGACAAAAAAACGAATGTTTATATACATCCCAAGTTGATACCATAACGAAAGCGCGCCCATGTGGCTTAATGGTTATGAATGAGTCTATAAGTGTGCCTTGCCTAAGTAACGAGGTGGTGGGTATGGGTTCGTCTCCCAGCCACCACTTTTTCCATTTTATGAACATTTTTTTTTACTATCAAGTACCTGTAAACACGACCGTGTCATTTTTACACACGGTCGTGCTTGGAAGTGACTGGTTTTATGTTTTACCAGAACAAGTACGCACGACCGTGTCAATATACAGCACGGTCGTGCTCGAAAATCTATTTGGTTTTTTAGTTCTTACCAGATTCTATACGCACGACCGTGTCATTTTACAACACGGTCGTGTGCGTTTCGCAGACTTATATATCAATATTGTCTTTGGTAACCGTTCCTCATTCTCACCACACTCATTCAACTTCCATCCAAAACCTAAACCTCCATTAACCTCCATCAACTTCTCTTCCAACCCAACCTCCATATAAACAACTGCTAACTTCACCAAATCTTAACAAAAACAACAACAAGCAACAAGTATAACACATTCAATCCAAACCACAATCAAAAATCATCCAATCTTCAAACAAATGTCCAAATTCGTGTACCCTCCAAACCTAAATTAAAACCAACCAAATTAAAGTTTAAACATCAATCAAAGACAAATCCTCATCCCCAATCTATAAACCCAACATCAATTCAACCTTTCCCTACCAAAATCAATCTTAAAAACCAAACTTGTATCCCAAAACCCAATTTTTCTTCCTTTTGTGAAATTCGGAAATGACAAAAAAGAGAAAGGATGATGTTGTTGATGATGCTGTTGATGATGCTTCATATGATGATGATCATGGTTCATCTAAAGTAAAGAAGAAAAAGGTTGCTGATGATGGTTCTTCTCATGCCAAGAAGAAAAAGGTTGCTGATGATGGTACTTCTCATGCCAAGAAGAAAAAGGGAAAGGAAGTTGCTACTGATGGCAAGGGAAAGGAAGTTGCTACTGATGCTGGCTCTGGTGATGGCAAGGAAAAGAAGGGTAAGCCTTATGCACTTGGAATTATCCTAAAGAAAGCAGAGGAAAGGGAGAGGTTCGACATACTTGCTGGAAGAGGTCTCTTAATGAGCAGGTATCCCGATAAAACTACTCTAGATGATTTAGGTATGAGAGAAAATGTTAGGGATCTGGTTGGTAACATAGGATGGGGGAAATTTATAGGACATTCATACTCCACAAAGGTATACCTTACCCTAGAATTCCTTAGTACATTGTGTTTTAGAAAAGATAAAGATAATGTTGATGACCCACAACACAACAATGTGTCATTTAGCCTGGATAACCGTGAATTTAGCATGTCACTAACTGAATTTTGTGAACGGATGGGGTTCGCAAGCACGGGACTCATCCATGATTCTCATAACCCGAACAATAGGCTTGAGAATTATGATCCTGATGAGTTTTGGCATCAAATAACTGGAATGAGGAAATTTGTGCCTAAATCTGCTAAGGCTAGTTCCATCCACAACCCTGTTTTCCGCTACATTCACAGGGTTATGGCTTGCTCCATCTTCGGTCGAAAGGAAACGGGGACGGTTAGGACCGATGAACTATTCATATTATGGGCTATGGTCAACAAGCAACAAGTAAACACAGGTTACTATCTTTTAAGCCATATGGCGTCTGTTGCGACACAGGACAGTGGTAAGATTGTGGTGGGGGGACCGATAGAGTTCATGGCCAAGACGTTAAATATTAAATTGTATCGTGATGAACATCCACTTCATGGTTGCAATGGAATCAATATTGACACACTGATTCAAATGAAAATGATTAAGGATGTGAGTGGGGGGAAGAGAGAACAATTTCAATTGAGGGTTGCGAACCATGACTCATTTCTATTGCCAAATCCTGATAGGACTGACACATCAAATGTAGAAAACTGGATTTATTCCGATTTAGGTACAGAAGTTCCTGCAGAGCAGCATGATGGAGATGACGTACATGCTGATGACCAGGAGGAAGACCAACCGCTGCCGGAGGTTCAACATGACCATGATTGGCGTGCAAGGATAGAGGCTGAGGTTCAAGGGACAAGTGCCGACCTTCAACAGATGAGGATGGAGCATCAAAGGCATTATGAAGAGGAGCAGGAATGGCGTGGAATGATGATGGCTGAGGTGCAGCAGATGAGGCAGGACAACCAAACGCAACAACATATGCTCAACCTAATGATGCAGCACCTAAAAATTGAATACCAACCTCCAGGTGGAGTCTAATGTTGGGAATCTGTGTTCGTGACTTACGGAGTAGGGAGGATAGGTTTTTTGCTTGCTTATGCTTCTTGGATGATTGCTACTGGTTTTTTATTTAAGTTTCTTGCTTCTATTATGGAACTGTTATGTTGGGTTATTTTGAACTTGCTAACGCTACTTTTGTTTACATATCTTTCATCAACTACTGGTACTGTTATATTGGGTTCTATTTGAATTTTGTATAAGTTTCTTTGAACATGCACTATCAAAAATTCTGTTCAAAACTTAATTGTGTTCAATTTAAGTTTGTTTAACTTCATATGTAAATCTTTGTCGGTGTCATAATCTATAATTCTGTTCAGGCTGTATTGTAAATGATTCCAAATTGTATGTGGTATTATTTACGTATGTGGTAAGGAAATACAATTTGAGCATGCTGTGGTGACAACTTTGTAAAAAATATGTAGCACGACCGTGCCCAATTTACACACGATCGTGTGTATTCCATTCACATTACTAACTAATGACCAGATTGTAATGACACGACCGTGCCAAAAATTAACACGGTCGTGCTTGATTATCAGCTATAAATTTCATTAGCATCAGTGCTCATAAGCACGACCGTGCTAAACTATCACACGGGCGTGCCTTCTGTTCCCATTCTGGTTCAACTTAGAACATAGTATGTTGACACGACCGTGCCCAATTTACACACGATCGTGTGTATTCCATTCACATTACTAACTAATGACCAGATTGTAATGACACGACCGTGCAAAATATAAACACGGTCGTGCTTGATTATCAGCTATAAATTTCATTAGCATCAGTACTCATAAGCACGACCGTGCTAATATATCACACGGGCGTGCCTTCTATTCCCATTCTGGATCAACTTAGAACATAGTGTATTGACACGACCGTGTCACTTTCAAACACGCCCGTGCTAAGTACGAATGTAAAATGTTTCCTTCAGCACGCCTGTGTTGTTTGTGTCCAAGGTCGTGCTCATAACCCAGTACACATATTAACTACTAATTGCTTAACAATAGAGGTGGCGCAGGCAATTAGACACATCACAACAAACAACGTTTTACACAAACCTTCAAATATTCACGAAATACTTTGATATCGTGTACATATTAAACAATCCACATCAAATTAGAAAGGTTCCAACATCATAATATCACAGATTAATAAAAATGCATAAGTTCACTCCTAAATACACGCAAAACAACAATCAATTTAAACAAACAACAGGTCACTAACATCTTCGTCGAAGGGTCATCATACACCATTCTCCGGTTCATCAGTTGCGAACATCTTCAACGCAACATCAAACTTCAAAATTCATCGTGCTCCTCCAATCTTCAATTTTAGTTCAAATCCTACGTTATTCGAACAATAATAAATTACTTACAATGTTGACGCTAATATCACCGTTTAACTTTTAAACAGTAGAAACTTCAAACATTAGATAATAACGGCTTCACACTTACCATGGGTGTGTTCCAATCTTCCGAGTCTTCATCATACCCTTGATCATCATTGATATGTGATGAATGATTCTGTGACTGTACATTAAAGTCTTCTCGTAGACGACAAGACTGCCGGTTGTGACCCTTACATCCACATATGCCACATTTCGGCGAACTCCGCTTTTTATTTCCACTTACATTACGAGATGACGACGCAGCTGCTGCTCCACCTCTTTTCTTAAGCCGTTGCGGATTACCTAAACTTTTTTCTGTCACTGAACCGACCACGGGCAATTCATCAACTTCACCCCTGCTTAATGATTCCAATGTTTCGGTGTGTTTTTCAACCATTTCCATGGTTTTGTGTATATATTCAGGATCTCCACACTTCAACACGGCATTGGCCATCCTCTTACATCGCTCAACGAACATCACATACGTAGTTACAAATGCAGGATCACGGTGACTTGAACTATTAGCATTTTGAGCATTGATTCCATCTTTAGCACGTTTGGTCCATCGTTCCATCACAAGACATTCTGGCAGTACAACAATGTTCAAATGCACTAGAACATGTAAGATATGTTCACAAGGAATACCAAATGTCTCGAATCTTTTGCATGAACATTTAAATGTCAACCGTTCTTGGCAAAATGTCACGATCCAATGAATATCATCCCTAGGGTATTTGAAAACATTGTAGGTAAAAATGGAACCACTGCGCACATCACCTTCGACTTTGCACCGACTAGATCTCTCCAATACGGGCCTAAACTGCTTAAACACTGACCTTGTATATATTCTTGAAGCTGACTTCTCTAATTTTCTATGTTGAGTTTGCAAAACGGGGTCACCAAAAGAAGATGCATAATCCGCCTCAATTTCTCTGTATCTAACATAATTCAGCCACCGCAAAAAATGCTGTAAAAAATCCACCAAATTCGACAAGACGGTAACATATTTTCCAAATTCAGAATGAAGACCTTCACACCTTGAGGTTGTTCTGAAACCAGCATAAAATCTACCACGGATATGGGCAGTTGACCATTGCTCCCGCTTCTCATACAGCTCACGAATCCACTTATTATTTTCCAACCCAAACTCTGCAACCAACAAATCCCACATAGTTTCAAACTCTTCAATATCAAAATCACCGAACATACACCGTTTGAACTTCGGGACAAATTTTGGATTTTTTATATTGCTCGTTGCATTTCTAGCCAAGTGCCAGGCACACAAACGGTGATGAGCATGTGGAAATACTCTTCTAATTGCATTTCTCATTGATAGATCTCCGTCAGTTATAACTAACACAGGTGCCTTCCAGCCCATTGCCTCAAGAAATTGTTGCAGCAGCCACACGTAAGTGTCCTCAGTTTCATCACCAACAATCACACTACCAAATATGACACTTTGATTATGATGGTTCACACCGGAAAAAATAACTAACGGTGTGTTGTACTTAATTTTTCGATATGTAGCATCAAATGCCAAAACATCTCCAAACACCGAGTAGTCCATACGGCTAACCCCATCACACCAAAATAAATGTCGAAGTGTTCCATCCTCTTTAACTGTGTGCCTCCAAAACATCATATCATCCGTACTACACAAACCCTTAAGGAAATCAATTGCATCCTCTGCATCTGTACTCTTCCTCTCCCTGTTCTTGAATTGCTCGTTGTACATGTCTCTTCTTGTATATCCAAGATTTTTAAATCCACCAGCCTGTGAAGCAAAAAAACCATAGATGCGTGACGTAGGAATGCCAGCTTTCCTCATCATTTTCATTTGGTATTTGTCATAATCGCTCATCTTCCTATGTGCAGGTAGCATTCCCTCATACTTCCCATCCAAAAAGGTGTGATTGTGAATATCGTCAACAGATTTTATGTACCATCGACCGCTACCAGCGTCAACGTGTACTTGAATTTTTGCCATGCAACCACACCTACTAGTTGCCTTCTGCTCTCTTTTCCTATCGGCAGCATTACTTCCAACCCTGTAACCTTCTCTATGACAAACAAAGGTTTGTTGAACAACATCGCCATCCCTGTTCTTAACAACACGGCTTTTTCTACCGGAAAATCCACGTACACAACCGTACAAATTGTAAAACTTGAATGCAACTAAACGATCCTGAAAATGGTACCGCATGATTTCATCCGACCCTATTTCCTTAAAATTAATTCTGTCAAGGTCAGCCATGCAATCAACCGCCGTTTCATCGTCAAAGTTGCACCCATACAACGAACTGTAAATGTCTTCGACATCTTCATCCGAGGAACATACATCACTCTCCGAACAAGAGCTATTGTCCATGTCCTGTACATTAAAAATTGCAAAATAACTTAGTAATTAACAATCCTCTGATCAGAATTACACTACGATTTTCGCCAACTTCAAAAATAATTTACACAATAATGTAATCACATCAACATACCTCTACCTCTGAACCTTCCGCATTAAGGTTGCATCCACCAGTTATGTCGCTTACATTGGGAATTCCGAAAACTTCTAGAATTTCATGAATATCCATCTTCCTGTTCATCATACATACATGGATTTAAATAATCACAATCACAAATTCACCAAAACACACACTACCTTTACATGAACAAAATTGCAGGAACCAGACAAATACAACACTACATAGCAATACTAGTAGAAAGCAAAAACAATTACTTCCAGGATGTCAGGCACGACCGCGTCTATAATTAGCACGACCGTGCTCCAAAACATTCAAAATTTTAACTTCATGCATGGAATTTTGGCACGACCGTGTCAGTAAAACGCACGACCGTGCTCGATTGCAGTTCAAAATCTGTCTCAAAAAACCTAGCCCAAACCAACCATATTTACTTCCATTAGGACAAGCACGACCGTGTCATTATTAAGCACGATCGTCATGGTGATAGTAAACAAAATGCATCCAATCTCCAGTGAGTTTAAGCACGGTCGTGTGTAAATTAAGCACGACCATGCACAACACCATCTCACAAACTTGGTGTTGCAGCCATTGTTGGCTTCTTACCCTCTTTCATTGACCAAAAACTAACTCAAAAATACATTATTTATTCTTTCAGTTATGGTATCTTAGAATCTTATATTCGCCAACAACACTACTACTATACAACAACCATATATCATAAAAAAACATTTAAAATGATAAACAAAGTTTTATTCATACCTTTATGTTGAAAATGAATCTAGATCTATAAAAACTAAGCTGCAGTTTCCAGATCAATAAAGGAAAGTGAAATAATGTTGAACAATTTTGTTGATGGAGAAGAACTTTAAGTTAAGCATGAAGGAGAAAGCATATTTGGAAATATCAAGAGCATGGGTGGCTATGGAGATGAAGAAGCATGTTAAGCATGAAGGAGAAGGGAAATGAAGCTCAAAATGAGTTTTAGGATGGTGTTTCACGTGTGAAGCTAAGGAAAATATGAATTACTACTCTACATGTTTCAATTTTAGCATGGGGTTTACAAGTAATTGTTGATAACTGGTGGTTTTTTAGGGGGGTGTGAGCAGCATAAACAATAAATGGAATAATATATAATATAATATGTTACATTAAAATATTCTAGCAGGTAAAAAGTGGGTTTTTTACCGCCAGCTGTCCTTAATATTTTCCCTTGTGCACATGCACAAGTCTTTTGCTTGTGCAGGCTAAATGCCACCAACAGGGTCTATCTGAATCCTAATTAAGTATTGGGACCCTAATTAAGTAGTGGGACAGAAGTAGTCCATATTTCTTTGGGGTTTGGGTTTGATCTGACTCATACATTGTGGGTTATGACGAGCCAACGAGTCAGGTTTTATATATATATATATATATATATATATATATATATATATATATATATATATATATATATATATATATATATATATATAGGGTCATGTTAACTTGTGCACTTAGGACCAGGGGCGTAGCCCTTCATTGCCAAGGGGTAGCCTTGGCTACCCTAAAAAATATATTAATCTTTAATTGATTGGTATAAATTTATATTCGGCTACCCCAAATAATAAACATTGAGCTACCCCAAGTAAATTCAGTTGTCGAAAACTAGCATAAACAAATTAAATGGACATGGAGTTTCTTGCAAATAACCTATTTGTTTACATTGGAAAACACATTATTAATCTATTTAGTAAACGGTCAATTATGGATAAAATTGGCTTCTTGAAATGCATTTTACCCAACTTTTTTAAATAGCTATTATCAATTTTTATCCTTTGTTGTTGGTTTAATTTACATTTCATATAAGTAAAAATTATTGCCATTTTTTTCATCTATTGATTAATTTTCGGATTAATTTTTTTTAGTCTTTACAACACTTGCGATTTTTGAGTTATGTTTCTAAGATTTTGTTTGATTTTAGTCCTTAATTTTTCGTTAGAGATTAAATACAAGACTAAAAACACTTTTATTTTGTAAAATTTTAAAAAATTGAGACAAAAATTGAATAAATTATTTTGTAAGGACTAAACCTAAATAATTATAATCTATGGGACTAAAAACATTTTTATCCTTAAATTTAATATATTCTTTTTAAAAATATTTTATTGTTCCTTTATATTTGGCCCCTGCATAAATTTTTTGCTAGCTTCGCCGTTGCTTAGGACACAAGTTAATGAGCTTAAAATGGAAATTAAAAATAAATTTATATTGAAAATATAACTTTTGAAACTTTTAAGACATTAAATGCACAATTTACAAGAAAAAATTTCTACATTTGACTTCTTAACTTATGCCCCAAGGGCATAAGTTAACATTTCCCATATATATATATATACACATACATACATACTTGATGGGCAAATTAAGCCATTTCATTCATAATTAATGAGTACAAAGTGGAAGGTACAACATTCATATATATTTAACAAAAAGCACTTATCACAAAAAAATATTTAAGAAAGAGCAATAAATGTTATTTTTCTATTTTTAGGTATTTATGATTATGTTTCTTTTAGCCTCTTAAAAAAAGATTATGTTTCTTTTTTTTTTACGTAAAACCAAAAACACATTCATGTAAAACAAACAAAATAAAAACAAGTGACAAGTCAATTTTCAATCTCTAGTAGTGGTACCGAAATGATTTTTTTTAGGAATTTAAAGTTTTTTTGGGTGTAAATAAGTAGTAAGAAGGTGTAAATAATTTGATAAAACTTATAAAAGTTAATGTAAATAATTAAACAGGTGTAGGTTGTTAACTTACTCCTTAATAGTTAGATGTATGTTGCTAATTTACTTCTAGTGTTAGTGTTTTTAGGTAGGTGTAAATTAACAACCCTTTATATAAAATCATTAAGGAGTAAGTTGGCAACTTACACCCGCTTGTATTTCATCATAATATATAAATATATTTGATGATTACATGATTTGATAATTTTGATTTGGATAAAATTTTAATGTGTTATTACCCATGTCATTATATCATGTCTATGTCATATTTTATTTTAAATATTAAAAAGAGATTAAATTGCATAAGTTGTTTAGTGTAAACTTTTTACATGGTCAACAAATTATAATCACTTATATGTTTGACTCTGAAAATAGTTATAGTGAGTCAAATGTTTTCGGTGATTATAACTAGTTGAAAATCTAAAAACTTTTACAATGAATGTGAATTTAAATCAAGTCTTATTAATATTTTCTTAAATCTAATTTTATTTGGGAAATTACTCAAAATAGTACTAATATTTTTTCTTAGTAACAAAATAATAGTAATAATTTGGGAACCTACAAATTTGGATTCAGCTTTGAGTATTAATCTTCCTTCTACTCAAGATGACAAGAATCAGCAAGAAAACAAAGCTGAGGATTGATTGAAAACAACCTCCACTCGAAGAAACCTCTCAACTCTGTTCTTAGTAACAAAATAATAGTACTAATGTGAATTTTGATGTTTGCGACTCGTACAATGTCCACTCCATAAGTGAAAAGAATAATTAGGATCCCACGATGCGTAGAATACACCTAACATGCACATTTTATGTAACTTCCTTCTCACCCAACATGAAATGAGGAAAAGATATCAGTGTACACCAGCCATTTCCACTAACAATAGTAGATTGAGTTAAAATTCGAAACTAAAAAGCAAACGAGGAAACTAAACCAGCAGTATTGAAAGGCCCGTATTGAAATTGCTTATCTAATTTAACGATAACAATACTTTAAGAAACAAGTGGCGTGATAAGCATCGCACGGGCATAAATGTATGCTACAAAATTGGAAATGGATTTAATGTGGTCACAATTTACATTCAGTCATACGTACGGTCAGGTCCTTATATAGTTTCAAAGGTGGTTCCGTTCTTGGCCTTTTATTTTCTTCTCTCTTGGTCAAATGCGAATGTGCATATAACTGGAATACCAACAATTATGTTGTCTTCTTACCTTTAAACTCAGGCAGAAGCTCACCATCCGGCGGCCGAATTCTTCTCTGATACTGTCACCCGATTTAACCCACTCATTCAAACCATAACCCGTAAGACATGCTATCCGACCAACCCGATAACATTTCTGGTCGGAGACGGACAGCTTTTTTCCGGCCGCCGGATTTCATCGGATCAGGGCCAGCCCAACATGGCTAGAGGCCTAAAACAAATTTTATAATGAGGCTTCTTGGAATTAAAAAAATGGTAATGTTAACCAATGAGCAAATATAGTATGTACTGCA
The DNA here is from genome assembly GCF_051527215.1 of Medicago sativa. Classification (NCBI taxonomy): domain Eukaryota; kingdom Viridiplantae; phylum Streptophyta; class Magnoliopsida; order Fabales; family Fabaceae; genus Medicago; species Medicago sativa. The sequence goes on from NC_140752.1 coordinate 96,872,309, forward strand.
TTGAAAATTATGTTGTCAATCCCTTAAGAGTCAATAAAGTGTCTTTTTTAATTTAAAATTAACACGATGCTTATTAAACTTAAAAGCATAATAAATCAAGTTTTGTTGAATCCAAGATTTGAACTTAGGACCAAAAGGATATCTGAGGCCTTAAAATTGACCAACTAAGCTAGATAAATATTGATTATTAGTATGTCACATTATATATTTATAGCTAAATTAACTTATTTTGAGACTTTTTTTTAATCCAAAATTTTGAGGCTTAAAACCCTTATTTGGGTGGCTTAGTTCTTGGGCCAGCCCTGCATCTGATGGAGGTTTATGGTCCATAACCGCCCGAAACTGCCCGCATGTCCACCCCTACCTCAACTTTAGAACCTCCACCATCCATCCAACACAGTCTCCAATAACAACAACACACCTAATATGACATCTAATCTAGTCTAGTATTTATTAGAGATGTGTCATTTGAACAACTATTTGCGTGACAATCTTTGAGACAACCATAAATTTACAAAAAAAAAAGTATTGATACGAAAATCAAAACAATAGAAAGAGAAAAAGTAAAAATATAATATAATTATAAAAAAAAAGTTACCACAAAATTATTTTACAAATATCATTTATTTTTTTAATACCATAAGCACATAGTCAAACCCATCTAAGATCACATCTAGTCCGGTATTTAATACCACATGCAGATAGTGAAAGTACATACAAATATTTATAGGCAAATGTTAACTTGTGCCCTCAAAGATACATGTTAAGGAACTCATTATAGAAATATACGCATAAAAAATCGTGTAGTCAACTTTTAAAAAAATTAAAATATCATATTTTCCAATGCAAAGTTTCTTTTTTTTGGGTAATTAAACATACTGCAGGTGAAACATAGAGTCCAGAAAATGGAGAAAAGAACGGGAGAAATTAGACTAAAAATTTAAGACTTCGCAATTAAGCAAAAGTGCCACACGATAATAAATTTAACTTAAGCTATTATAATTAACTCATTAAAAATATTTGATAAATTGTAAATTGCTGACTGAACATGAAATAACATAGAGGACAATTGCAGAATATAGATTGTTAGTTTTTAATGGGTTTTTGTCTTTGGTCCCCATTTTCGTACATGTTTAGTTTAATAAAATTTAGGTTTATCTAAAAAAAAAGAGCATACTATAATTTTTAGATGACATGCTAAAAGATATCTTCAAGTTTAAATAGAGATTTTGATTTGAATTCAATCATGATAATGCAACAGTGTGATTTTATTTTTTAAAAATCTAAAATGAGATATATTAATCAAACCAATGAAGTCCTTTCAACATAGGGTGTGTTAGAAACAGACTTAAAAAATCATTAGAGAGTCAAGGTATCTCAAGTAATAACAGAATAAAACACGACAAAAAAAACAAACTAAGAAATTGTGGGTAGACATTGAAGAGGATTGAACCATTAGTTATGATAGTCAAAAATGAAAGTTGTGTATAATGCCTTCAACTATCAAAACAAAAGTTATGATAATGCAACAATGTTAATCTCTTATGGGAGAATTTTTTTCATCCATTATGGTCTTATATGATTCAATATATTAGGAAGAAAAAAAAAAACCTATTACACTTCTCTCTTCTCTTGTGTTAAAATATACACTTCCCTCCCATCTTATTCAAAACATATTAGAAAATATTTCACTCCCCTCCCCTAAGAGAAGCTTGAATTACATTTCCCCTCTCCTCTTTTCTTAAAATCTACACTTTACTCCCTCAATAATTTTTTAGCATTTCTAATAATCATGCAAAAATAAAAAATAATTTAATACACTTTAAAAAATAGCATTGCGGGACCATTTTAATATAATCCAAATTTGAATACATATTTTTCAATACTTTTTATTCACAATTTCATTAACATATAGTTTTAAACTCTGTTATAAAATATGAAATAACCAAAAATAAAATTAAAATATGTGAAAAATACTAAGATGATTAAATGTGGTTATTTAAAATTTAATTTTATACTCTACATTATAAAACTAATAGCAAAATATTTAAATTTAATAATCACTGACATTTAAATTATAAAGAAATAAATTTATTTTTCTTAAATGGTGGTTCAAAGTTAATATATCATAAAAATATTTATTTACGTTGAAATAGATTAAAATATAGTGCATAGTTAATTATTAAGGGAGGGGGTTGTAAATCGTAATTCAAGCATCTTATATGAGATGAGAGTATAAACTTTACTTTTTAAAAGAGAGGAGTGTATATTTTAATATAAGGAGATAAGAGTGTAATTCAAGCTTCTCTTAGGAGAGGGAATGTAATTTACTCAAATAAAAACAAAGAAATCTAATTAAATTTGTTAAAAATTATGCACGTAGCAATTTTTTAGTAATGTTATTATGAAAGTAAATTATAACTTAAGAAAAACTAATTGAAGTAGTCCCGCTTGCAAATTGCAACCGACATGGTGTGCACAAACGGTTCATTGACTTTTTTTTTTATGGTTTAATACATGCTTTGTTCCCTTAACTTAAAACTGTTTCAATTTGGTCCCTTAAATCTTACACCGTTTACTATTATGGTCTTCTCCGTTAGTTTTTTTGTAAAAACTGTTAACCTTTGCCACATGTCAGTTTTGATTGGTGATCAAAGGTTGAATTTGAAAAGCACACTGTGGACTCACAACATATGATAACTCCTATTTTCATTCTTTCTCCTTCATCTTCTCCAGCAACGCATGATCCAGAAATAACAAAACAAAAATTCTACTCCCTCCGGTCCTTTATATAAGAAAAGAAACCAAAAATCATCAAAACCAAGACAATCATTAGTTGTTGCAATTTTTTGAATGCTTTTACAAATATGCCCTCATAAAAATTTGTAAAGTATTAAATATACCCACTATTGTTGAAAGGATCAACATTAAATGAGGGCTAGGAAAGTCTTTTAAACAATAAATGTACCTTAAAAGTTGTGACTTTTTCTTATAAATGAGACCAAAATTTTTTTTGAAAATTTTCTTATATATAGGACCGGAGGGAGTATCATTTATCTTTTTTTTTTTGAGGAAATCATTTATCTTCTTTCCTCTCCATCTTCCAACTTCATACTTAAAACAAAAAACAAATTCTTGCAGAACAAATTTCAGCAGCACAAATTTCTGAAGGAGGATTAATCATATTAATACTTGAAGAAGTGGGAAGGGCATGGCTACTTCTCCTAATTGTTCAATTCGCCCCATCCATCCAAATCAATTTTGTCATATTTCTTCATCAATTTCAACAACAAACTCTTATACAACAACAACAACCTCAACAACAGAATTTCAACAATCAATCGCTTCTCACTTGCATATTCATCAATCTCAGAAATCAAAAACTCAAAATTAAAAGTTGAAAAACCCAGAAATAAAAACCCATAACTCAAATCACTAGAAAGAAGTATTCTCCAAAAGTATAATGTTTTTTTGTAGCTTTGTTGATCCAAATGAGAAAGGATGGAATAGGGTCTTATAACAATTGATTTCCAGACGTAGAAATAATAAAGAACGTCGGATGCATCCAAACGTGTAAATTAAGTGACTGCAATGACTTTAGGAAAAAAAGCAATTGCATTAATCCAGATCCATTGAGAAAGAAGGAACATGCGAGTAGAGGAGAAAAGAGATATGAAGAAAGAGTGTGAGAAAGATGTATTATTTCTGGATTTTTTTGTTTTTATTTGAAAGAGATCCAATTTTTTTTTTTGTGGGTTAGAGTTTGAAAGTTTGGATTAGATGGTGAAGATATGATTGAAGAAAAGGCAAAATAAAATTCAGTTTAGGTTTGGATTTACATTTGGGGATGAATATGATGAAGATGGTGGAGAGAAATTAAAAAACAATAGCAGTTTATTATACTGTGTTCATTGATTATTTTTTTTTGTTTTCTTTGAATTTATTTTGAAGAAGAAGATGAAAATAGGAGTTATCATATGTTATGAGTCTACAGTGTGCTTTTCAAATCCAATCTTTGATCACCAATCAAAACTGACATGTGGCAAAGGTTAACAGTTTTTACAAAAAAACTAACGGAGAGGACCATAATAGTAAACGATGTAAGATTTAAGGGACCAAATTGAGACAGTTTTAAGTTAAGGGACCAAAATGAAATCCGAAAATAAGTTAAGGGACCAAAGCATGTATTAAGCCTTTTTTTATTCTTAAAAAAGGTACATTGACTATTTAATCTCATATGTCATCTTCACCTTTAATTTTTTTTTTTTGACGAAATGACAAAACCATTATAAACTCACGCACATAAGTGGAGGTGTCGGGGTTCGAACCCCGATCATGACGTCCGGTCTAACAATTTCGACATTTTGCCAGTTGAGTTAGGACTTCTAGACTCTTTACCTTTAATTAAATACCTATGAAAAGCACCACCAAAAAAATACCTATGAAAACATATATTAAAATAGATCAACTCTTTAAATGAATCTTGTCACCTCGCATAAATAACTTATTTGTATCCAACATTGCTTCTAATTTGGAAATTTCTTACGTGAAATAAAAATTCATGTTCGCTCTTTTTTTTTTTTTTTGGTATGGAATCAATGGATTTGGATCCTCTCCAGCCTTTTTCATTCAACCATCTCTTCTTCTTCAAATCAATGGTTAATTGATACATGAAGAAAATAATAATAATAAAATAGAGAGAAAAAAAAAAGTTAAAAAATGACTGAGATTAAAGCAGGATGGACAACATGAGAAAATGAACATGAGATGATCCAAATCCTTAATCATACTCGCTCTTTGTAGAAATAAAAAATTAAAAAATCCCGCTCATTTTTGTTTGTTTTAGATACAGCTCAACTTGTAACAAAAAAAAAAAAAAAAGATACGGCTCAAATGAATCATATAAATAATAAACCAGAGAGACAACTGAACACAAACCCACGCGTTAGGCAATTCTATGGGCCAAATAATAGACATAGTACACTTTTTCAAATAATTGAAAATTGATTCTCTCCTAAGTTCTCTCTTGGTTGGCGTGGCTAAACTCATGCCATGGCAAACCCACCTAAGGAGAATCAGAATCACCACCCTCAAGATGAAGATGACGCCGGAGCTGCTTTCGTCCTCCAGTCCAAAGGCATGCAATTTTTCTATACTCTTCAACATTTAATTTTTCTCTTCTTTAAATTCATCTTTAATGATTCATTAAATATCTATCTATCTATCTATCTATCTAAAGATATGAATTGATTGATATAGGTGAATGGTGGCACGCGGGGTATCATTTAACAACGGCGATTGTAGGGCCAACGATACTAACGCTGCCGTACGCATTCAGAGGATTAGGGTGGGGGATTGGAATGTTATGCCTAACAGTTATGGGTCTTGTAACCTTCTACTCTTACTGCCTCATGTCTAAAGTTCTTGATCATTGCGAAAATGCCGGTCGCCGCCATATCCGTTTCCGAGAACTCGCCGCCGATGTCTTAGGTGATGTAATCTTTACTTTGCACGTTTGCATTGTGTTCATCTTGCATTTTCTTTTCTAATTCTTTTTCTGGTATTTAAGATTTTCTATATTCAGGATATGCCATTTTCAAACATTAATAATTACTACTTACCTAATTAGAAAAACCGTACAAATTGAAATTAAAGTCAAACTGTTCCTCTATCAATCAATAATTGTTTTTTTAGAGGATCAATCAATAATTGTTATTTCACCATTCATTATCTGATATGCGTTAATAGTTGATTTCTTCATCTACATGTTATATTAAAATAATTTCCACAATTATTTGGTAATCTAATCTCATTTAATTAATTAAAAAATGTATATGAAAATTAAAATATGCACCATATTTTATAAGATAAATAGTTTTTTTTTTCTTTCCTTTTGTTGAGTGTTTCTTCTCTCTCGTAAGGACCAATGCTTAGAATCAATGATATCCAAGTTTTATTACAAGATATGGTGGTGTGTACTGTGTACATAACACAACACAAGTGATATTTTTAATGAGTAATAAGTTAGTAACAAGGACCAATCGTGCAGAACCGCATTTCTAGATTTGTACGATATGAATTTTCTTAAATTTTGTTGGTTTCATTGATGACAGGGTCGGGTTGGATGTTCTATTTTGTAATCTTTATCCAAACGGCAATCAATACCGGCGTTGGCGTAGGGGCAATCCTGCTTGCTGGTCAATGCCTCCAGGTTAGCTTTCCAATTATTTTTAGTAATTTTACTTTACTAATATACTTTAATATTTGCTCAAAATAAAAAAAATTTAATATTGCACGGATTTAAATAAATAAGGGTAAAATAGGGGAAATTCTTTGTCTTTTTCTATCATTTGACATACATTTTATATAGCGTCATTCTCAAATCAAAGATACCATATACAAGAAAAAAACTAAAATTTTTACCAAAAAATATAATACCCCACTTCCCATGATAGTGACACCAATGAGAGCAACTAGTTTTTTTTTCTGCTTTTTTTGAGGGATTGAAAGCAACTAGTTGTTATTGTAGACACGTATGGTTTTCATTCAACATAGACGGACACATAATGATCATATTGATCATAGTGAGTATCTGAAAACGGGTGATGGTTGTCGTTGCGAAGATGACAAGTTAAATTCCATCCACATTCAATACTAGTATGAAATAGGTGACCCCTATCCACCTATATGGAACTTTTCACATTTGGTCCACTTTGTTTGGACCTGTATGAATTATGATAACTCTTAGGTTCAGCTAAGTTCGTATATCTATATTCTCTCCACAAATAATGGTTCTAAAATATTGTACAATGTACCACTTGTTAGCTTGTCCATGCTAGATCAAGATAATTAAGAAAAACTGGTAATGTTATTTATTAAATTTAATAACAATTTTGTATTTAATATTTATTGTTGATTATAGACAAATATGTAAAATAAATAGGAGCATGTAAGTAAAAATAATAGTTAATGCAATTAAAATTATAAAAATGTATTCTATAAAAAGAGGCAAGAATTTTTTTCTATAGGTTCTAGATTTGAGAACACAGCAGTCATTTTTATTTTGCTTCCGATAGTGGATGTCGGATCTTTTATGGAACAGGGGAGTCCGATTTTTTTTTTTTTTGTTCTTAATTAGTAATATAGGTATGTATAATGTATATACACATTTTGTAGCTAAAAAATCACTAATAAACAATGATTTAGAATGTTAAAATACTTGGCTCAAGAAAATGGCGTTCGTTTTAATATTTCAATTTGTGATTTGGTATTTTCTTTTAGATCGTGTACTCCAATATTGCACCACATGGAGCATTGAAACTGTACGACTTCATAGCAATGGTGACAGTAGTCATGATAATTTTGTCTCAGCTTCCCACTTTCCATTCCCTACGACACATCAACTTGTGTTCCCTTTTTCTCAGCTTGGGCTACACCTTCCTTGTAGTTGGTGCTTGTATTCATGCAGGTATGGACTAGTATATATTACAAAATTATTACCCCCTTGATTACATTTATGTTACAAATATTCATTATGCGATTAAACTTGATATTGTAGGTACATCAAAAAATGCCCCTCCAAGGGACTATTCCTTGGAACCTAAGGAATCCTCAAGGGTCTTCAGTGCCTTCACTGCCATTTCCATAATTGCAGCAATTTTTGGGAATGGCATATTACCTGAGATACAAGTAACCATTTTGTCCTCTTTCTAAATTGAAATAATTACCAGACAAATATATTGCTAGATTAACCATGTCATTATGAATTAATTGTATAGGCAACTCTAGCACCTCCTGCAACTGGAAAGATGATAAAAGGCCTTACTATGTGTTATGCCGTAATTTTGGTGACATTCTACTCTGCTGCAGTTTCTGGGTATTGGGTATTTGGAAACAAGTCCAACTCCAACATTTTGAAGAGTTTGATGCCAGATGATGGACCTTCTTTGGCTCCAACTTGGGTCCTTGGACTCGCTATCGTCTTTGTTCTTCTTCAACTCTTCGCAATCGGTCTGGTAAGCTCACAAACACAAATATAAGGGATTGAATTGGTTTGAACTATGGCCGCGATTACAAACTTGTAATTATACTGTAATTGTTGATATTGCGGACAAATGCGGATAAATGCAACTACAATTGTAGTTGCTATAAGTCGTAGAGGTTTCCAATTTCCAAAGCCTTTACAATGTGACGGTCTTTGCAGGTTGCAATTTAGGACTATACTAAATAATAAGCAATAATAATTTTAGTCTTATCATATTTATAGGTTTATTCTCAAGTTGCTTATGAGATAATGGAGAAGAAATCGGCAGATGTGAAGCAAGGGATGTTTTCCAAAAGAAATCTTCTTCCTCGCCTGATTCTTCGAACACTTTACATGATTTTCTGTGGATTTCTAGCAGCTATGTTGCCGTTTTTTGGAGACATCAATGGCGTGGTTGGTGCTGTTGGTTTCATTCCTCTGGATTTTGTCCTGCCTATGATTTTATACAACAAAACACACAAGCCTCCAAAATCATCATTGACTTATTGGATCAACATTTCAATCATGGTGGCATTCACTGGTGCAGGAATCATGGGTGCATTCTCGTCCATAAGGAAATTAGTTCTTGATGCTAACCAATTTAAGCTGTTTGATAGTGAAGTTGTGGATTGAGCAAATGTATGTAGAAACCAAGAATTAAATCTATATTGTTAATATGAAAAACCACACAAGGTTATTTCAGTTTGTAAGATGGGGAGATAGGGAAAAGTCAAGTGCTATGTTTGGTTAAAGGAAATTCTTTAGTTTCTCCAAAGGCATGTTTGAGAATTTTCAGCAATAATAATAAGAGAAATGATATTTGTACAACCAATTTGCAATAAATTTTTGACAACTTTCTCTCTCATACTCACATCATGTTTTTATTCTCTCTCTTCCTTTTTCTCTCTTTATTATTTTTGACCAATGAAAATAGAGAAAATGGAAGTTGTCTTGAAAGTTGTCACCAATGGTTGTTCATATATCATTATTATAATAATAATAAATAAAACACACACAAAAGGTAGGTCTGTCTCCGGCATAGGTGTGGAACAAACACCAAGTACTATCAGATTTTTTTAGACGGCGTCGTTGGTTAATACGTGTCTATAAACCAACTGAAGTTATGTGCAAAATCTAATTTACTCCATCCGTGATATTGTTACCTAAGTAAATTTTGTTTTAGAAAAAGAATTTTTTTTTTTTGGTGGTCGGGGTTCGAACCGCGGAATTTACTCGATTTTTTTTTTGTGGTGACCTTGCATATTTTATGCAGTCCATACCAACTGAGTTAAGCTCACGAGGACAGTTTTAGAAAAAGAATAAAGGGTTAATATATATATATATATATATATATATATATATATATATATATATATATGTTAATACACACCCACTTTGATTTTAGAAGGTGTGCATTAGCATCATACACCTATTTGATTTGGACAACAATACCCCTTCTCTCTTTTTTTAATTGTCATTCAACACATGTCCTTCAAAGTAATTTTCATGCCTGACCCACACCCATATTCTCTCTCTCAAAAAACCTCCCCACGCGCCTGGTGACGCCAATTCTCCTTACGCCCTGTACTGCGTTCCGGCGGTTAAACAGAGGGTGGTGTCGGGACAGCAGTCCGGCGGTACGATGCCGTTCCAACGCTTGTTGGAGGTGTGATGACGGTTTTTGAAGACACTGCCAACGGCCGACTATGTTGCTGTCGGAGATTTTGCAGATCTGTTCTTTGGTTTTGGGTGGGTTCCATGGGGGTTTTCTTCACCTTCCCACTGGTAACATACAAGGCAGCCTCTGAAGGATTTTTTTGTTTGTGTGTGTCTATATATAAATTCATAGATTTTATTTGAAATCAAAAATGTCTTTTTTTTTCATTTTATATTTGTCTAACTCTTCAATTGCATCATATAAAATAAAGAGTATTACTTTTCTCACCCTATGCCTTTCCTCGCGCGCCCTATTTTGTTCCAAAATTACCCTCGGAGTTTTCTGGATTTTATAATCCGGAATGATGTTTTTCCAGAATTTTTTTGATTTTAAGCTTTCTATTGCTGTGGAATTGGTTATGTACAAGCTACAGATTTTAAAAATAACGGTGCACTTAACATTTATGGAGAGAGGTATATTTTGCAATGTGCTGCAGATTTTAAATATAATATGAATGATATTACTGAGTTGTCTTTCTTAATTTCTTTCTTCCAAAGGCATCAGCACTAAATGAAGTTTTCAAATATTTGTTAGGTCATGATTCTAATGCTTTGAAGTGAGTATTGAAACTTTACTTGTCTCATTCATCACAAGAGTTATGGATATGTCAACTTCATACTTTGAGCATTGTTATGTAGAGAAATAAGTACTCCAACACCGGGTTCCAAGGATTTATTCTTCCCGACAAAATATCCCAACCATTTTTTATGCAATTCAAAGCTTGTTTCTGGAAAAAAGTATTGGTCATACTAGAGAAATCCTCCATATAATCACATTCCGGATTACAAACTCCGAATTGTTTAACGTATTCCGGATTATGTAATCCGGAAACATCATTTTTCACCCTATTTGTTGACTTTCAACGTGAGTTACGGATTTTTCCGGATTTTGTAATCCGGAAAGCTCAAAAAATAGGGCGAGTTACATGATTTTTTCGGATTACATAATCCGAAAACCCCCTAAACACCCTTTTTTCATGGTGCTAATGCAATCCGGATTCTATATTCCGGAATGCACCAGCACCAAATTTTTCATATGTAACAAATCTTCTAAAATTCTATGTGCATCTAAACTCTTAGAACCAGGACAAGCTTTAAAAGTAAGAGTCCTTAACGATGTTGAATTTGCAAGTACGAACCGTATCAAACTCATTGCATGCTGAGAAATTCTACATGCTCTAACATGGATATTCACCATCTGCAGATTATTAAGGCAATCACTACTGCATACTAACTCTTCTGAATGATCCGACACTTGTACGGTAGAAACATCGATGTAACTCTGAAGTGTAAAAATTAAAGTGTCAAAATACAACAATAAGAAATAAGCTAAGAAGCTTAGGTAATCATATAAGTTCAACCAAGCCAGGAGCACATTGGAGTGCACTAACAATATACAAAAGTTCTCCTCTATCATTTGCTCCATGATTTTTACACCCAAAATTCAAAATTCCATCATTTATATTTTTTTTCATGGTGCTAATGCAATCCGAATTCTATAATCCGGAATGCATAAGGGCATTTTTGGAAAATTTACAGGACACGGAAGAAGACCATAGGGTGGGAAAAGTAATACTCTAAAATAAAATCAAACGCTAGCCAAAATAATTTGAAACTAAGATTGGTGGGGTGCACCAGCCCATGCGATAGTGCAAAGCATAGGCAACACTCGAGAAGCCCAATAGCAAGCTATTGTGGTAGCTTCTCCCCCTCAAAAAAGTAATTTAATATCGTGTGACCCATTGGGCCACATATCAGATATTAAACTGATAAGAACAGATACTACACTTGATCTTAGCCAAAAGGCCGAGAAAGGTATGAGATGAAAGAGGAGTTGGCTTCTTGTTTTATATCTCACATCCACTCACTTGCCTTCTTAAATGAGCGATGTGGGACTAAACTTTGACAACAACTTGGGACTCATTGGTTTGTACGCATGGCATGGCCAACAGAGACCAATTTCCAAGCAAAGGATTATTTGAGCCCCCAACAAGGACAAATCTCATGTCAATGATACATTTCACAGATTTTGAGAAGCTCATTAATGATTATTTTTAATTGCTGGATGAAGGAAAATGAATGGAAAATAAAATGATGGCTACAGACAGTCCTGTGAATTGAATGAGTCTTTCTTCTCCCTCCTTTCCTTCTAATTCCAAACTCCTTGTACTCAACAAGTGCTGCAAGCCTTCTACTCAGTTACATTTCCCTGAGATCATGAATTTTTATTACGAATGAAAGATTTGTTGAGGCTAAACAAGTGCCTCATGAAGTGTACTTAATATCACTATTGGAAATATATATCAGTTGTCAAACTAAAGTACAGCTTAATTGGTATCATACTTTTCCTAAGCCAGCCACAAATATTGTTTAATGGTTCTCGAAAAATTCAATGTTACGTCCATAATCAGGGAATTGTTTTATATGCAGACCACAAATCTCTTTACACATAAACATAATCATCAGAAAAAATACCAACATTACCTATAATGTAGGAAAGTGAGGTAAGAAGATCTTTAATTTATTTTGATGTATTTGGTAAAACCAACACAAACAAACATAGAATGTCAGGAAATGTTTTGAGGTATCTCTGAGACAATATGTAAATCAAATTCATTTGACCTCAGTTTCACTCAAAAACATATATACTAAAAAGTGTGTATGTAGAGTGTAGACGACAATACATTTCATTCTGACTGTGTGCTTGTTTTAGTTTTGATTACATTTCATTCTCGGAATCAATCCCCATTGTATGCAATGTAGCACCATTTTCATTGTGCGAAATCCGACATATGCACAGTAACCAGAAAAAATAAGTTTCTAAAACAGTGAACAATGTCACACCTAACAAAAAGGTGAACAACTAACAATAACTCAAGAAATCTTGTTGAGAATGAAATGGTGCTATTGAAATCAACTTTTTTTCTATTCTGTTAGGCTGTTTCAACATATTGCTCCGCGAGTTTCTTTACTTTCTCACATTCCTTTATGAGGAAATTAGCATTCTTTGGCGTGATCACATCAAGGTCTAATATGCTCAAAATTCAAATCAAGAGTGTGATTATTTTATGGAATGAATCAATTTCTTCACATAATGGATTTTTATGTAAAAAAAATGGTAGCAATTAGCATTTAATTAGAAAAATAAATGATAAAATCAACACGGAAACAATTTTGCCTATAACTTAACCTAGAAATTAGTAGAACTAGCTAAAGAAAGAAAAAACTTGACCGGTGGATTTAAATGAATGACGTATTGCAAATTATAAAGGGCATACATTTGCCAATTGGACAAAATTTAGGGATGAAAAATTATGGATGTTGATAATTTAGGAGGCCAATTTAATTATTAATTTACTAAATGTATAAAATTGTCAAACTTGGTTATAATAAGCAACTGTGGGGAATTCCAGTAGCAAAGTATAATGAATACTACTATCAGTAATTAAAAAAAGGCTTAATTAATGATTTTGTCCGTTAAGTTATTTGTTGGTTACATTTTGGTCCCATAAGTTATTAACGTTACAATTTGGTCCCTTAAGTTATTTGTTGGTTACATCTTGGTCCCATAAGTTATTAACGTTACAATTTGGTCCCTTAACTTATTTTTTGGTTTCGTTTTGGTACCTTAACTCTTCCTCCGTCAACCACTCTGGTCCTTTATGTTATTAGAGTTAAGGTACAAAAACGAAACCAAAAAATAAGTTAAGGGACCAAAACGAAACCAAAAATTAAGTTAAGGGACCAAATTGTAACGTTAATAACTTATGGGACCAAAATGTAACCAACAAATAACTTAAGGGACCAAATTGTAACGTTAATAACTTATGGGACCAAAATGTAACCAACAAATAATTTAAGGGACCAAAATAGTAATTAAGCCTTAAAAAAATAATAGTGTTTTGGATTGGTCAAAAGACCCAAAATTCATCACATATCAGGTTAAAATGCATTATGGCTCGAGCATGTCACTAGATCAAATCAAGTGAGTATTTGATTTGTTCCACCTCATCATTGCTTCAAACAATTAATTGAGGATCTTCCATTCTACAATGACGAAATGCCTCAACAACACATAACAAAAACAAGCTCGACATTGATGACGCGCCATCTAAAACAACTTTCCATCAACATTCCAACAACTTCATTATCATGCCTATATATAAAGGGCACTCATTATCAAATACACAAGATATACAACTTCTATCCTTTCAATACCCCTTACTCTTGCCCTCTTACTGATTTAGGTTCCGGAGTGTTTACATGTAACCCTCCAATTCACTTTTTGAAGGTTGTTGCTCGATACGTACAAACCATTGTTTTGATCACTCTCGATCAACTTCCATCTTGAATCTTGATATTTTAAGAGAAACAAATATGTGAAGCAAATTATATTTGTTGCCAAAACATTAAATCAAACTAGTTCTGGCAAACACGAATTTGCAAAGTGTTTGAACCAAGTTTGGTGACCATGCTTCCATTATCACATGGAAGTAGAATTCTTTGCGTTTAGAAATAATGAAAATGTAAAGAACTTGCTCATGGTTTGAATACATCAATTAAAGAAGAGCTGAGGAAGGGAAAACAACGAGTGTATAGTTGTTCAGCTATATACAAGCATATCCTTGTCATAAAAAAAAATTAGCTATATAAGCATATCCTAATACGATATTACATTATGAACGATCAGCGATTTTTTTTTTTCTTGTGTTAACCCTCCATTTAAAATTGTTTCATCTAAAAATCGAAATCGAGTTCTTACAAACGACTCATCCTTTTGTGAAACTTATTAAACCATTTGAATTCAATCACTTGGTTGGTCAACAAAATAATTATATGCTCTAACTTTTTTTTTCCTTAAGGAATCATATGGTCTAATTTCTAAGCAATATATCTAATTATCTTCGTGGAGAAGCACTCCGTCATCCTACACAACAATATGAACATTGCAAATTATGGGAAATTGTTGGTACTTGTGTTTTGTTGTGCATCATTTAGACAAAATTAATTTAAAATTCATATTTATTTTAAAATAATTAAATATAAAAAAATGATTAAATGATTTACCAATATTCAATCTATTATATTAAAGGTCACATATATATTAAGTGAAGTTTTCCTTGTTTTTAAATAATCTATCGTTGCACGCTGTCCATAAAACTCAATCACAGCAAAGCTAAAGGAGCTGCATAAAGGAGCGACGCGCTCGAAAACCACATGAAGAATGAACAAAATAAACAAAATGGTCCTGTAATTGATCCGAGTCGACAGACGTATCAAACAAAATTCTAACGAAATGCTCACCAATATTCAATCTATTAAAGGTTACATATATTATTGTTATCAAGCCATCACATGGTCCATATCGACGTATAATTCCTAATTTGATTTGAAAATCAGGGGAATTAATTAATCATGATTCAAACCACGAATTCCGGTTGTATATCTTCGCATGCACCAAGCCTTACACACATGATTCAACGGACCACTTTTAATACACGTCCCACACCTTTTCCCACTGCTCAAATAATTTATCTATATTTTTAATTGTTGTCAACATCCCCATTTCCCTTAATAAATATAGCAATATCAAAGATATTATTTTTTAGTTACTCTCTCCACTTTTAATAAATGTCACTCCCCATTTTATTATGAATATCACATTTATTTAGTATTAGACTACAGTTTGTCCTCGTAAGCTTAACTCAGTTGGTATGGACAATGCATAATATATGTAAGGTCCGGGGTTCAAACCCCAGCCACCACCAAAAAAATAAAACTACAGTTTAAATGTGGAGATTTTGTTTTGTCAAGTAGTTTATTCGTCACAATTAATAAAGGTGTCAGCACAAATTTTGTTTGTACTTTTACCTGTGTAATCAACCTTTGGTACCGAACTTTTATATAAACGGAATGATATGGAGATTTTGTGTCATTGTGTGGCAGCTACGATGAAGATTGGAGAGTTTGGAGATTTTGTTTTGTCAAGTAGTTTATTCGTCACAATTAATAAAGGTGTCAGCACAAATTTTGTTTGTACTTTTACCTGTGTAATCAACCTTTGGTACCGAACTTTTATATAAACGGAATGATATGGAGATTTTGTGTCATTGTGTGGCAGCTACGATGAAGATTGGAGAGTTTGGAGATTTTGTTTTGTCAAGTAGTTTATTCGTCACAATTAATAAAGGTGTCAGCACAAATTTTGTTTGTACTTTTACCTGTGTAATCAACCTTTGGTACCGAACTTTTATATAAACGGAATGATATGGAGATTTTGTGTCATTGTGTGGCAGCTACGATGAAGATTGGAGAGTTTGGAAACGTGAAACCAGTGAAAGGAGAGGCTTGTGGAACCTTCAAGTAATGGATAGCTTCTTTTAGTTTCTCACAAGTCATCTGTGAGGTGGATTGCAAGCTAGTACTTGATGACATTGTCAATATAGTAAATTAAATTACACATAGTATAGATCCTTAATAAATTTATAGATCCTTAATAAATTTGTACAACGGAGCAATGTTTATGTGGTCACAACCATAAATTTAGATGGTTTAGACATGCTCACAAAATGGAAAATTGTGAAAATAGATTTGTGAGTGCTCCTAAATAAATTGGATTTATAGTTATGACAATATAAGATTTATTCTTATACAACAACTATCAAGTTTGTTTTGCTAGACAATCGGCAAATGGTTTTACCCTCCTTACAATATTTTTCATTACACTCGTGATTGTATTTATGTTTTAATCACTAATCAAAAAGCTTTTGTAAAAAAAAAAAAAAAAACCACTAATCAAAAAGCTTATCTGTAGCAATAATCAATACTATTATCCTTATTTATAACCAGTATGGAGGTTGCATGTGGTAGAACCATCCTTACTGCAACTCTGGCACAACAATTAAAAATGAAAAAGTTGCCACACGGATTTAATGCTTAAACGTAGTAATAGTCAAATACCTTGGGGACGTGTGTGAAACTCTCATAAGCAGAAACACCTTTTATATTTCTATAAGTGACAAGTGCACATTACTAACGCGTTAAACCCTTCACCATCCATTCATTACAAATAAAACTGATCAACTTAAAACATATCCCTTCTCTAAAACTCTCTTCTTCTTTTGTTTCTTCTCAATTCCTCTCTTAGAAGAAAATTTAACAAACATGGAGAAATATTCAAAGAGTACAAAGTGGGATTGTGGTAGCACTCTATATGACTCATACGAACTAAACTCATTCAAACGCCAAATTGATTCAGCTATAGCTAACTCACCAAGAACACATTCCATGCCTCATTTACCACAACGTACACTCCAACTTCAAGTTCAACCTCAACCCCAACATCATGAGTCAACCTCTTCTCTTGTGATCAACAACAAGTCAACTTTCAAGATCTCTCGTACCTTTCAAAAGCTTCTTCGCTTTGTTTTCAAGTCCAGTGGCAATAAATCCAACAAGGTTAATTCTTCTAGCAGCTCATATAGCAATAGTTTTCGATCATATCCAAAAGATCAAGAACAACGTTTGTGTATGGTTTATGACAAATATGAGTCAGAGCCTATTCTTCTATCAACCATTCCTGAACTTCCTGATTTTGAGATTGCCGGACTTTCGCCGGATATAAGTAACTTCGTCAGAAAGTCATCTTCTGAGAGGTTTACGGCAACAGCTAACATTGGTATTTCGTGTGCTTGAGGGTAGTCTTTAATTACATGATGGTGATATGATATTAACATATATCAATATCAATAATGCTGCTGTACCTAGTTTCATGAAGTCAAAAACGTAGAAATTACTTATTAACATGTATGTGTATAGCAAGTATTTCTGTTTTTTTATTATTATATATACGTTGTAATGAATGAATGATTCACGATGCAGTTTTAAATGTTTATTTTAGATTAGATAGCGTTGAATTTTGGATCATCTATAAATCTTGCAATTTGGACAAATATAAAATATGTGACTTGTATTAATTGTTTTCTCTTGCAATTTGGATTGGATTGGTGGTATGGTATGGAATGTAATGAAATGAAATCAAATCAAATGAGATGGAATATACAATTCTATTTATTGAATTTAAAAAACGGAATTGATACTTATAGTAAACCATATCCTCGCTAGGATTTCAGTCTATTTCCTAGATACCTTTCCTAATTTACACACATGTCCTCGTTGATTTCCAGCAAAAAAACAAATTTAATTGGCTAAAAATTATTTGTGATCAACTCGGCATGATACATGTCTAGATATATCGCAATGGTCTTTAAAAAAATAAGATAAAATAGAATGGAACATAGTGAAATGTATTCCGCCATTCATGTATTCTACTCTAACGTGCCCCAAAGTTTGTTCCCCTAATTGGTAGGTATAAGATGGAACCCTCCTTTGGTCAAAAAAAAAAAAAAAAAAGATGGAACCCTCCTTAAAATTTTAAAATGACTTATTTACCCTCTTCATCACCGTAACTAGTTGTCTTCTTTCTCCTTTTGTATGTGTCTTTTTTTCATCCTCACAACCTCCTGCATAAGCAATGTAGTTTTATATGGGACGTGCACTAATTTGTTCTCACCTAGTGTGTGTGTGTGTGTGTGTATATATATATATATATATATATATATATATATATATATATATATATATAAATATAAATATAAATATATATGGTCTTAGCAATTTTTTGCCACACGTACTTTGTCCCGTGGTTGCGTTCTTTTTCTCCATCACGGTTCCATGTTTGTGCCAATTTATATATGCACGTAACTTGTTCGATTGCCTTCCTTTTTGCACACTGCAAAATTAATCACGTTAATTTCTTGGACGGTGGCTCGGTTTGAACTGATGAGTTCAGCGTGGCAAAATAAAGGTTTTATGAACTTTTCAACACTAAACTTTACAATCAAAATATTAAGTTTAACAATAATTCAATCAAAAAAACTTTTTTAAACTTGTCAAAAATGGTTTATTTAATTATAATGACAATTTTCAAAACAATATTCTCTATTAACTAACTATCACTTCTAGTAATGGTGTAAGGATATAAAGTCAGAGATGTTTCAATTTTACAGTGTTGTTTTCATTGTGTTCCATCACCTTTTTTTTTTTTGGAGCAAAAGTAAGATTAATTCATTTCATCCAAAATTATAGAGTACAAAGTAGTTGTTACATGGTAGAAAACATGGGGGCTAGGGTGTGATAAGGATGCTCTTGCAATGTTATGAGCAACCTTATTAGCTTGCCTCCGAATATACGACACTACAAAGTCGGGATTACTATTCAAGAAAATTCTGCATTGGATAATAAGATCACCAAACTCGTTTTGAGGTGTTGCATTTGATTTGATGACATCTACCAGAGTCTTACTATATGTTTCAAACAGAACATCATGCATTCCATTTGTTGTAGCCATTTTTAGAGATTCTAGCAATGCAATGGTCTCTGCTTCTAAAATGGTGGCGGAGGAAAGTAAGAAATCTGATTTACCGATCAGCAGCTCCCCCAAGTGGTTACGGAAGCATATACCATAGCCAGTGATGGAGTTATTATGAAAAGTTGCAGCATCAACATTGCATTTTGTCATTCCTACCGGTGGCTTAGTCCAGGAAGATAGACATGGCAGATTCTTCACTTGTTTTTTCATTCTCTGCATACAACTCCATTCTTGAAGGGTATCTTTAGCGCGAGAAACTGTGAAGGCCGACGATGTGTCCATGGCATCCCAAAGTTTAGAATTACGGCTCTTCCAAAGGCTCCAAAGGAGCATAGCGGCTGATTGTTGTTGTGTGGATGATAACCTGCGGAAGAATTCAAACAACATGACATTGAAATTGTTTATCATCCCTAATAGCTCGCGGATCAGATTGTCGAGTCCGACAAGATTCCAACACGTTGCAGCCTTAGAGCATACAAAAAATGTATACATATGAGTTTCTGCTAAAGCTTCACAAGTCACACATGAATCGTCGCAAGGAATACCACGGGTGAGAAGATTTGTACGAATTGGAAGGCTTTGGTGAGCTAGGCGCCAAAGGAAAGATCGGACACGGTGAGGGACCTGCAAGTTCCATAGAGTCATCCAAGAATTGTTATCAGTACGAGTTGTTGATGAGTGGAAGAGGTCAATGCAAATACGGTAAGCTGATTTAACGGAATAATTCCCATCAGTAGTAGCTTTCCAAATTCTAATATCCTCACGCGTGCGGGGATATAGGGGGATTCAGATCAGGATTCATAAGTGAATTTACCGTAACATCCCCGTAGTGAGGAGGAGGAGGTGCTAACGGCTTGCCAGAGGGGAGGTTGCGAATCCAAGGCATACTCCACATATTAATTTTTGTGCCATCACCGATCTTCCATCTATGCCCCAAGGTAAGAAGAGATTGGGTACTCCATAGACTCCTCCAAGTGTAGCTTGGATTATGACCAAGAGGTTCCATCACCTCTTACATATTATCTAATTATTTAGACCGACACATTATCAAGTTGTAACATGAGATTCGTAAAATGAAAAATAAAAAAATTGTATCATGAGAAACATTTTACACAGTTAAATAGATCATTTTGAAATAGGAGAATAGTATTCTGTATTCATGTTATTATGAATGAATAAGAGTGTATCACAAGATCAGAGATTATTTAGATAATTTATTCAAGAATAATACTAATTTAATGCATTGAAGGAGACTGATTTACCAAAAAAAAATATGGACATGTGCCAGAATTTTATCAATGTGTCTACGAATAGCCTAAAACTAAAATAAAATAAATAATTATACCTAAGATGTTTTTTTTTTTGAAACGGCATACCTAAGATGTTGATATTGACTAGTGAATACGAAGGAGACAAATTTACCCAAAAAAAAATGGACATGTGCCAGAATGTTATCAATGAGTCTAAGAATAGGTTAAAACTAAAATAAATTAAATAAGACAAAATTACACGATTTGTCTCTTAATTTTATTTTATGCAACACTTTCGTCTTTTATTTTTTGTCCTGATTTAGTATTTTATGTTATAAAATGTTAACATGATTATCATTTTTCATAAAAATAATCAAAAACTTCAAAAAAAATCATCAAAAACTCATGAACAAACCCAAATCTTCATCATACAACCAATAAACTCATATTTCTTTGAAAAAAAAATCTCCTAAAAAATGATAAAATATTGTCATTTTATAACATAAAGACTAAATTTGGACAAACACTACCACAATTTTGGCTTTTAATAGCGCAATTTTAATAGCGCTTATGGATAAATGCTAATAAAAATGCAACTCATAGACCTATTATAGCACTTTTCGGAAAGTGCTAAGAAAAACATGTAAAAAACTAGGTTAGATAGCGCTTTTCTAAAAGCGCTATTATTTTGGTTTGCACTAATAGCGCTTTTTAAGAAACGCTATTGTTCAAGGGGGGTATAGATAGCGTTTTACACAAGCGCTATTGTTTGGGCTTTATTAAAATAAAAAAAAAAGGCAGATTTTTACGGATATAATTTTCCTTTCACACACTCTTCTTTTCACACAACCCATAAGACCTTCTTTTCTCTCTTCGAACCCAGACCATCTTTGAACATCATTCATCATTTGAATCTCACCCTCAACAAACTGATACCCATCGAACCCCATATCTCCCCAATGTCATCATCTCACTCTCAACGATGAGATACCAAACATCATTCGCCAGAGTCCACAAACGCCGAACTCTCTCCCTAGTCTGATACCTTCATCGATCTATCCCTCACCTAACCCATCATTCGAACTCTCTCTCTCCCTCATGAAACTTATTCTCCCTCGTTGAACTCTAATTGAACCAATTGATTGAAACCCTCGTCTTTCAGAAATCAATTGAACCCTAATTTGGTAAGTATTAGTTTCTTTTTGTTTTTGATTTCTCAATCTGCTTTTTGGTTTCGGTGGTGCACTAAAAGTAGTTTTTTTAAAGAAATTGTTTTCAATTTTAAGATATATTTATGTATATTAGTGTGATGTAATTTGATTAGTTTTTTTTTTGTTTTGTTTATAGAATTTGATTATAATTTTCCGAATTTGACAGGTTGACACCACCACTTAAGAAACTGAAAGTGATTTGTAATAATATGTATAGATGTTGTTTTTGGTGTCGAACACTTACGCCGACACTTGTCGGACACTAGTTGTGCATTTGAGATGAAGTGTGTTGGTGCTATATAGATTTTGGGCATATTTGCAATTTCAATTTTGGTTGATGTAGGAGGTTATATATATATATATATATATATATATATATATATATATATATATATATATATATATATATATATATATATATATATATATATATATATATATACTGGCATTGGATTAAAGTACAACATATGTTTTTCTATTGCTTTTGTTCTGTTCTAATCAGAGACATGGTTAATTTCGTTTTGCATATTTGACATGGTTATTAGTGTATGGTTTATTAGCAGTTCTAGACTGCTAGTAGTTCTTTTGTGTATTAGTTTTGGAAGGCAGGTTCATATAGTACACCTATTTTCATATGTAATTTGAAATCATGCTAATTTGTGTGAGGGACTGAGAAATTTAGGAGTAAAATCATGTGAACAAGTGAAAGAAGGAATGAAAAGAGAGTACCTTTCAGCAAACCCGTAATTGGACACCCTGATAGTATTTTGCGCATAACTTTTTCTAAAAATATCATTTATGAGTGAAACTTAGACCATTAGAAAGTAGACAAAATTACCTACAGGATAGACACAAGAAATGTTGAATTCTATCGAGTAGAGTGGGAGAAATCCTAGATGCAAGTTAGATAAAAGTTTCTGTCCGGCTTCTGGACCTGTATGTATTCTTCATTCAAACTGAATTAAATGGATATTTATATTCCAAAATAAAAACTATATTTATAAACTTGACATTCTAAGCTTTCCATGGAATGTTTGTTTACTTAATTTGGACGTCGTTTGATATTTTAATTAAATAGACGAAGTTGAAGTCTGACTTACTAACAAAACTGAATTTTGGGACTGTTTTGTAGAATTGTATGCACATATGATGTTTGATGAAATAATTTTTAATATGAGGCTTATGATTTAAAGTACAAATTGTGTATGTATGCTCTACAATTTTAAGATAATTAAACATTACGTATTAACATTTGTAGAGTTTGGATTTATAACATGCTAAGGTAAAAGTTACATCAAAGGATGATGGTTGATCTAAAGGTGAATTCAATGTGAAATTGGACATTACTTGTCCGTAAAAGTTACATCAAAGGATGATGGTTGATCTAAAAGTTACATCAAAGGATGATGGTTGATCTAAAGACAGGTTCTAATGATATAATGAATATTTTTTTTTTGTTTATAAGGTCAAAAAATATTCATTATATAGTATCTAAGTTAAACAATTTCAAGCGAGTAGCAGTGTTCTAGTGGTCTGGAGTAGTGTTTATTTGCTTCAATGGAGTACATGCTTAATATTTACTACTAGTTTTTATTTTCAATGTTATTTATTCATCAAAAATTTCCTTATCCACCAATCACCATATACATTCTCTTTCATCATGAGTATATATCTTGTTTGAAACTTTGATAAATTTTTACATTATACTATGAAATGATGAGTTTTTTTGATAAGTTGATATCTAGGCTTTGGACCTTCTTCATTCATAGTTTTACATTATACTGAATGTAATGGATCTATTTAGTTATAAACTCAGAGGATGTTGTATTTTCATAGCTTATTATGATATGATATGGATCTATTTCAATGAATCTAATGATCTATTTACTTTTTTATGATGACATTCAATCAATATTGCATAATAATTCGATAAATATCTTTGAACTACTTGCAATAAAGTTGTTTTGTTTGCTTCTTCTAACAGAGAACTTGGTTACCAATTTTGTACAACTCCTTGACCGGTGCAGCTTATGTCATTTTTCATACTTAGAGGTTTGGTCCCTTACATTGAGAAAGTGTGCCTTAAATTTAAAATTTTGAATACTATAGCTTCTCGGTTTAGTTTTTTTTATCAACAATACTTTACCACAGTATCATAAGACTATTATATTGTATCTAAACATATAAGAGTTCATTACAGATCATTGGCATGGATGAATTGTCCTTATAATGATGATTATTAGTAAATTTCATTGATTGATATTGTGTAGATAGATACTCCTAATTCTGCAGAAAATTTCATGAAAAGCTTAACTTACACATGCTAATCTTTACGGAGATTGAACGTTATTGTTTATTAATAAAAATGGCTTCGAGAGAGCTGTTATAATTTCTCATCCAACTTTTCTGCTATTTTTTGTTTGTAGATTGACAAGCAAGAAGAATTTGAATTCGGTTTGTGGCACATCGGATGGTTTAGAGAAATGCTTGAGTAAAGACATTGAAGTTGGATATTGAAAGTTTATGGTAAAATTGGTCTTATGTTCTTTTTTAGTTTCAATTCTTAATGATAGTTAATTAAGACTTCATTATATAGAACGAGCTGCCAACTATAAATGAAATCTAATGTTCTTTTTTGGTGGATAAATGATTTACTGCTAATTCATGTTATTAAAATAGACATGTGTTTTAGACAATTTCTTTAAAAAAAATGCGTTTTAGACAATTTATCAATCATCATTGGTAAATTGAGACCGCTAATTATCTAAAAAACATAGGATATTGACACCGTAATGCATACTTGTGCATCAACTTTAATGTATATAACCCCTCATTGATTAACATTTTTCAACATATATTTAACTCTTAATCGACGTTGTGGGGAAGCAAAGAAAAAAAAAAGAGACATTTATCCTACTTGTGCGCCATGCCTCGTATTAGTGTTAGATAGATGTTCAACATAGTCCAAAGAGTGTTGAAGCAAAGAAAAAACCAACTTTTTTTGACCGTTGTTTGAGTTGTTCGACATGTGTCGTACGAGTGTCATAGAAGTGTTGGACACTAACGCCTGTTAGACACCACGACATCTCTAAGTCCTAGTAGTGTTTATACTTCATATATTGTCTCTCATAAATAGTCTTATATATGGAGTATACATGAGATGCTTCAAGGTTTAAGCACTCTCAATCAATCAATCATATATCATGTTTAAGACAGCGTACCTAAGCATTTATCAAATATCACCGATCTATTTCCATTCTAAATTTAGCACTCTCAATCAATCATGAGTTATGATGTGCAAACCAAAAATTTCATTTTGTATTTTGTTATTATGTTTTTAATTAAGTGACATGTTCTGCTTTGGTTATTAGTTGCGAATAAGGTTGATGTTTTAATTAAGTGACCTAGTACCTTGAAGCATAGATGACAAATCCCATTTTTCTTAGGTAGCATACAGAGGCCAATTGTGAAAAGCTTAGCGGTGAACACGTCACGTAATTAAAAATACTATGTCATGTGAATATGTATTCTTTTTTGAATTTGTTAATGCATTGCTGAATTCATTTTGTATACCTTGCAATCTTACTTCAGGTTCGTTGGAATGCCCGTGGTCAACCAGTTGGGGAAGAAAGGCAGGGTTTTGTCAGTTACATTGGAATCGTTCGTCGGGAGGTTCCAATTAGTATGGAAAATTGGAGGAAAAAGCCAAGGTTTTGTTAGTTAATTTAGGTTTGTCATCGTTCATATATATACGTATTGTGTCTAGACTTTGAATTTTTATGCAAGAGTACATTTGATGTCATTTGTAATTAAGTTTATGATCAACACATTATTGTTGTTTATTTCTATTAAAGGATGATTAGTGTTTCCGATAAGTATGTATATTTTTTGTCTGGTCAATACCTAATTATGATGCATTAGGTGTAAATGTAATTTTAAAAATAAAAAAATAGGACTTTTTTTAGCGCTTTTATGAAAGCGCTATTAAAGGGGGGATAATTAAGATAGCGCTTTGCGAAAAACGCTAAGTAACATCTGTATAAAAGTAGCACAAAAATAAGGCTATATTAGCGCTTTTCTAAAAGCGCTATTGAAACACTGCTGTTTAATAGCGTTTCAAAAGCGCTATTATAGGCTCCTGACCTTTTATAGCGGGGGCTTTCTTAGCGCTTGAGAAGCGCTATTAAGAGCCAAAATAAGTGCTATTAAAGGGGGTATTTTGTAGTAGTGAAAAAAGATAAAAAAAAAACGAAAGTATTACCTGAAATTAGGTTAAGAGACAAATTGTATAATTTTTTCAATAAATAATTTTATGATGATGATGTATATTAATATTTTAATAGTGTCAAAAAATGGTTTATTTAATTATAATGACAATTTTCAAAACAATATTCTCTATTAACTAACTATCACTTCTAGTAATGGTGTAAGGATACAAGTCACGGATGTTTCAATTTTACATAGTGTTTTTTTTTTTTGAAAGGATGTTTCAATTTTACATAGTGTTGTTTTCATTATGTTCCATCACCTCTTATGATTTGTATTTTTCATTATGTAACTAAGAGCATCCACAATGGAGACGCCCATTTTTGGGTACTTAAATGGGTCCCACACGTACACATCACTCTTTTATCATTTTTTAATAGTAGTACCTAATAAGCACTCAATCCCTCAAACCCAGATCTCACACAAAGTTCTTAAATGGGACCCACTAATCAACTATCAATAACTTTATATCACTACATTTCAATTTTTTAATATTAAAAGCGTGCGGGTCCCGTTTAAAGTTGGGGGTCTTAAATAAGACCCCGGGTCTTAAGAGACCCCCAAAAAAAAATTCCCCAATGGGGGTACCTATTAGGTACGGTGTCTTAATTGGTAAAGACACCACCATTGGGGATGGTCTAAGAGGTCTAATAGGATGCTATGCCGACACATTATCAAGTTTTTTTGGTAAGATTTATATTTTTTTTGGTACAAGAACGCATTATCAAGTTGTGACATGATATTCGTAAAATAAAAAATAAAAAAAACTGTATCATGAGAAACATTTTACACACTTACGGTGTGTTTGGATTGAGGGTTTAGGAGGGGAAGGGAGGGGAGGGCTCATTTTTATTTTTTAAACTAGGAACAATGTAAAATGTTTTTTTTTAAAATAAATTAAGTGTTTTTGAAGTATCATATGATCAGTTATTATGTTGTTAATTCAATTTTCTAAAAATCATTTTATAATGTCCGTAATTTAAAAAAGAAAAGTAAACTCTCCCCTCCCTTCCCCTTCTAAACCCTCAATCCAAACGCGGTCGGGAGTTAGGTGTCGAGAAGGGGCATTTTTGAAAATTTGAGGGGCATGCGAGCATTTCAAGGGGCTTATTGAGCAAGTTTCGACTAGACATGGTCATGATGTTATTAGTTTGGGCTATAGTAGCCCAGCCCGTTTGACAATCAGATTGAGAAATTGAGCAGTTCCATTCCAATCCTGCATCAATAAATAAATAAATACAAGAGATAAGAACACTGAAAAAAATTAATTTGCAGAATGGCTTCTTCTGCTATAAACTTATTACCTGTTGTATCTCTCTGTAAATCCCCTAAACTTATCAACCCTTCAACGACCTTCCTGCAACGTGATTTTCATTTAAGCAGCGTCAGAACAATCAGAGAATCAAACAGCTTTAGAAAGAGAACAGTGATCGTGTGTGGATTGCCCCTGGGTGTTGATCCATGGGCACCTTCCATTGATTCACAGAGCATCGCTTCTCAACTATTTGCGTTTTCTTTGTTTCCTTACATTGGTTTCTTGTACTTCATTACCAAATCCAAAACTTCTCCTAACCTCACCCTCTTCGGTTTCTACTTTTTGCTCGCTTTTGTTGGTGCCACAAGTTAGTTTTCTTTTCTTGCTTAAATAAATTCTCTTATTATATGATTTAATTAAATACTAACTTTCCTTTTTATTTATTTATTTATTTATTTTGAACAGTTCCAGCTGGAATTTATGGTGAGTCAAGTTTATTTGCCGAAAATAAAGTTCAATTAGAGATGCATATCAATGTTTTAAAAACCGAACTGGACATTAAACCGGCATGGTTCAACAGCATACAGAATGACAGTTGGACCGTTCGAATAACTTAATCGTTGACATTAGATTGTGTTGATTTATTATGATTCAGCTGGTTTAATTGTTCTGTTTGGTTCGGTTTTTAGAATATTGGGAATGAGCCACATTTGAAATGATTAAATTACTTATGTTTAGTTGTGTGGCTTGACAGCTAAGGTGCATTATGGAACTTCTTTGTCTAATGTGGATTGGTTACATGGTGGGGCTGAGTCCCTTCTCACTCTCACTAACTTGTTCATTGTGTTGGGTTTGAGAGAGGGAATCAGAAAAGCTGGAAATTCGGAGAAAAACACGGAATCGAAGGACGAGAAGAAACCTGGGATGAAGGTCTAGTTGCTCTTACTATTGCCATGCCAGTGTTATTGTAATTTGTTCCATTGACTCGGATGTGCCTCCAAATTTTGGCTGTGATTTTTTATATTTGTCTTAAAAATCACTGATATTGTATTGTTTGTAAATAAAATTCTATATTTTGTGTAATTTATCATTAATTGGAATGAAATATCCAATTTTGATGTGCAATGATCAGTCTATTCTCTTTTATGCTACATGAATGAACGATGTTGTTATGTGACTTAGCTCGCTTTAGTTAATAGCTCTCATTGTTATGATTGCGAATTTTCGATGCTCTTGTACTAAACATGTGAGACACAAATTGTACCAATGTAAATTTGTAGCAACTACTTATTTGAAAATAAATGCTGCTAAAAAGTGCTGAAATTGTAGTTCCAATATTAACTTCAAGGACACTTGTAAATTCCTGGCTACCATTGCTGATTCATTATTCTACAATTCCGTTGCTTTCTGAAGTTGTCCTGTTATAGTATGACTTAAAATCATACTATTCAAGCATAATTTACACTAGGACATCATGATGTTATTTGATGCTCTTACAATCCAAACATAAGTGGCCTTAGTGAAAAAAATACTTCAGTTGATTTTGTTTATACTCTGGGTATTCCATATATTCTCAAGTACAATTAGGAGAAAAAGCCTGGAGTATTGAAAGGGAAATTTGGATCTATTTCCACTGGATCAAGTGGGAAACGGAAATTGGGAATAGGAGAATTTGTTACTGATGTATTGGTGGAAATGATCTCCGTAATGCCGGATTCTGAACGAGGGTTGTTATAGAACCCATCAAAGTCATTCATGTTGAAAGATGGAGATGAGAAATAGTTTGATTCTGGTGTTGCTGGAGATAATAAGTGTGTCTGGAAAAGACTGCTCAAGAAGGAATCGTTTTCTAAGGCTGGCGGAACCCAGCTGTGGTTTTCCTGCGTTGTGTACCCATATGAAGTGGAAGGGAAGGTGAAAGGACATGTCATTTCTTCGTTTCCCAGGTTATCTGTTTTCACAGTCAAGGTGTTGCTGAAATTTGTAAAGCTTTCTTGTGATTGTTGTGCATGGTGAATAATATTATTATTATGGATGTGGGGTTTCTCTTGTTTTTCTTGTGACTTATATGGCTCAATGGCATTGTTTCCCTGAGAACATGTATGCTTTCCTCTATAAGTTATGTCAAATATTGTCGGATCTTCATCTGATCTCTGCACTTGCTTCGTCGCCCAGCAGTCCTGTGTGTTGCGGAAGGTGCACCTATAGTAACTTCTGCAATTGTCATAATGGGTTGTTAATGAGATGACATCATTCACAGGTAAATGCAATTTATACATTAAGAATTCTTATGATTTTTTCTTAAGCATGATATTAGAATTCCTCTCACCTTGGATGTTTGGTGCCAAGGATATCTTTTTGACCATATTTTCTCCAGTTGTAGCCATCTTCATTTGGTCCTTCAAGGCTACTGTCACAGCTCACTCTTATCTGATCCATCCATTTGGGCGCAACCTTTCTGAAAGCAATTTCAGGAAAAAAAAAATTGTCAGGACATAGGAGTTTTAGTATAAACCAAAAATTAGTTGATTTCTGTGGTATAAAACTGTTACCAAGTGTGTCTAATAAATTTACCTTTTCTTTGATTTGTTTTTAACTTCTTGGTGATCTTGGAAGGTCCCATCAAAGTCCTCGCTCAGAGGACTCCCATTGGTAGACGCTGGGGATTCCGGTAACGAAGTTATTACTGGAGTCACTGTCTGTGACTTAGAAGTTGATTCATTACATCTTAAAATTTGTAAAGCCTTTTCATAAGAAGATAGTATCATCTGCACCTGTGAATCCCTTGTGCCAAGGGAATATGGTGTCCTCAAGTCTTCTTTCAATCTCTTTGCTACATCCATCCCTTGAATTAACTCATTGATGAGTGTGTTTTGCTCCCAGTTACATTCATTCTCCATTTTGTACTGTATATATCACTTTGATATCAGAAAGTGCACTTTTCTTTCTAGAACCAATAATTTCTTACTGAGAAGCAGAATTGGATACTGAAGAAATTTAGGATATTGTTTGAATTGTGAAGCATAATAATATGAAATAGATTTGAAAATCCAAATGGAATGTGGTTTGTTGGAGTGAGGCTAGGAAATCTTATTGAGAGCTAATTTTGTTCTGCTGAATGAAGGAAATGAAAGCCTTGTATTTAAAGTGAGCAACTAAGGGAGCAAAATATGAGTGTTGGAGGGTTGAAAGTCTAAGTTTGACTAAGAAACCGAGTTTTTCAGCTAAAAAGACTAGAGATGTGGTCAGTGACCAGTGACCAATAGAATGCTGACCAAGTCCACCTCACTGTGATAAGTTATTATTATTGGTTAATGATAGGCCCATGTTCTTACAAGTCATGATTTTATAAAAGATAATTAAGCTATCTAGAATTCTACTCAAAGACAAAAGGGGTTATAGTCTTATATAGAGAATATTCAAATTTCATTCCGCGTGGACGCTTTGGTCCCTCTCTATGATTACTTATACAGGACTGCTTACGTGAGTTATGGTTGTTACCATCTACCCAATTTATTGGTTCATACTTCATATGCCTCAACTTATCACTCAAGTTCAAATAAAATATCGAGGGCAAACTTGTCCCAACAACAGCATGAATTAAATTTATCACAGGAGTGCATTATACTGAGACTGGATACAAATTAAATTCTAAAATACTGACTCTTTTTTTAAAGAAAAAAATTGTACTCTTTGCGCTTCATTAATTTGCATTCTTCATGTGTTGATTAAATATATTCTAAATTTCTGATGCGTATATACTTGTAGAATGTGTGAATGTTTCTTTTAAATATAAAATTAAAGTCATAAGATTTTTTAAAATTAATTTGTTTAATAGTTATTATTTTAATTGCAGTTAAAGAAAATAAAAATACTAAAATACATTTTATCAAAAACATGTTATGTCTTAATGATTCTTTAAAAAAATCTTGAATAAAGAAAAATTAATACAGTTTAGTTGGTTCTTTCTGAAAAGTAATAGTAATATATAAGTGTATAGATAGTTGAGCTTTAAGAATAAAAAAGGATTTTTTTTAATGCAAAAACAGTAGTTAAGAAATAAAAATATTAAGAAATTTGATATTTGAAGATAAAATAACTTAATATTCTTTGATAATTTAATAATTTTTGATATATTTTCCACCCCTCAAAGTCCTCCATTCTTATCCCCTTCAAACTCTCAAACAAAACCTTAAAGAAATATCTTCAAACTCACTTTAAAACAAATATTTACGAAGTAGTCCTTAGAATATATAATTGGTTACCCTTATTTCAAAAAATCTTTGGTAGTTTAATTTATTTATTGTCAAAATCGCTTCTAGAGTTTTTTGTTATTGATAGATACTTCTAGAGTTTGTTTGGTCATATGGAAAATTATGCGTTTTCTTAAACTTGTTTTTTCCCAGCAATAACTTATCTCCTTTTTGTTATTTGAAGTCAACATTTGGATGCTTCGTTAGTATGTCTCCGAATAAAAGGAGCTTCATGTTTTCGGCTACCAAACTTGGCATTCCCACTTTGGCTTTCTTACAAGACTCAGTCAAGTGTGTGTACCTACAATACATATTGAGTTTTATCTTTTATATAGCTATATATATGTGCACATATTAAATATTTATTATAAGAAAATTAAATATTTTTCATTAGTAGTTGAATAGTATTTTTTTTTATATTATTTAACTAGCTTTATTTTATTTCTACTTCTACATATTAATCCCAAACTATTTGAACAAAATTTTAAACTTAACTAGCAAAATACTCGTGCATTCATCGAGACCCATTCCATTTGTAGTTGATATATAAGATTGCTATTATAAAATGGAGAAAATTGATTAGTATTTTCAAAATACCAACATTAATATACTATTTCTATAAAATTTTAAATTATTTTATATGCCAAAAATCGTTAAAACATTTACATCATGTCGATTGCGGATTTTATGTGTTTATATTTACGAAAACATATTTATGTTCCTTTGATTTGTAATTAATATACAAAGTTATGATAAAATTTTGAAAATTCATGAGCAATTGTAAAACATCAACACTAATGTAGCAGTTTTATAAAATCTTTGCTTATTGTTAATTCAGGAGCAATTTCGAACCTGATACCTTAACGACGAGCATATTTCAAGGTCTCAAGTCAACACCACCGGACTAACCTAAGTGGATTCATTTTTTTATATTGTTAATATAATTTATAAATTAAAGCATGTTTAGGTTCATTTTAATTTTGTTTTAATATGAATTTAGTTAATTAAAAATTCAAATGATAAGAAACTATGTATATTTTTAACGAATAAACCGTTAACTTAGTCCATAAAATATCACTATCTCTCAATATCATTTTTTAATGTATATAAATATAATAAATACTCATTAAAGTATATAAAATCTGACTCTTAGCCTTTGTTTAGAAGTTTAGAAAGAAAGTATGGGGAGGTCTTTGAAGATAAATCAATGAGTACAGAAAAAGAAAGATGGAAGGTCCCCTCACCTTGCATTAGTTTTTGGGAAATGCTAACTTGTGTTTTTAAGGTACAAGTTAACGAGTCAAATGTAAAAAAAAATAAAAAATTGAAATTCAGGTATTGAATTTAATTTTCAAACTTTTAATTAATTAAATACATAAATATTAAATGAATATTTCTATTTTTGAGTTGTTTAACATGTGCATTCAAAGCATAAGTTAGCATGACCCTTTATTTTTATTTCTCATTCGACTATAACACTCCGATCTAGTGCAATTAAAAAAAATGCACCGGATGCTCCGTCAAAAATAAATAAATAGATTAGAGGCGAGCTTTGGAAGATTTTGAATTAATTTTCAAATTTAATTATTTCTTTAATACTTTTCATACGAGTCTTTTAGAAAATACTCTTAAAAATATGATGAATTCTCGTATATGACTACTGAGGATCCATTTTCTTTTCTCGTTCTCTAATTTTTCGAAAGCTCTGTCTTCTATTTTCTCTCTAACTTCCAAACAAAGTCTTAACCAACACAAGATGAGTTGCATTATCAAAGTGCTTTCATAAGACACTTTTAAAAAGTGCGTCACGTGCTAAGATATTACCAAAAAGAAAAATGGAATGGTAAGAAGCATAAAAATTGAGTAAATTAACTAAAACAATCTATCCACCTCACAATTTTTAAAAATCTTTCATAATTTTAAAAGTGCACATTTAAACATGAAAAATATTGTGTTTTTGTCTAGAAATACTCATCCATACGACACTTTTTTTTTTTGGATGTGTACTTTCAAAGTGATCTTGAGGGATGAAAAAAGTTGCTCTTTTATGTATATATAAACTTAACCCTCTAAAACTCAATTAGCCAACAAAACCTTAGTAGCACAATCCCAAATGAGTCAGGTGGGAACTTCTTATTAGGGATGTATATATATATATATATATATATATATATATATATATATATATATGATTCTCATCTCTGCCAAATTTTTAAAAGTTCCTGAACGAAATTAATTTGGTATATATTCAGTGGGCAAAAATGATAGAAAGGTGATAGCACTGTAGAATAAAATAGAAAGATATTGCCATATTTTTCAACCCACAAAAAAAGAAAGCAGATTCCAAATGTGTTAATTGATTGATGATGTAACGGTTAATCAATCAATGCCCTAACTAGTTGCTATAAATATGTGAACTCATTCTCAAAACTAATCACCACAAACAAACATCACAACAAAACCAAGCTATACACACACACACACACACACTTATTGCAATGGCCTCAGCTCAGTGCTACAAAACCTGTGAACAAAGCTGCCAACAGAAAAACCACCACCAGCAGCAGCAGCATAGCTCAATTGGACAGAAGGTTACTGACTTGTTCAAAGGGCACCGCAATCACCACCCTAGTGAGGGAACACATACCCAATACTATAGCCAAACAGAGGTGATTTATCAGCCAGGGCATGTTGCCAAACATCAAACTAACACATGCAACCGCAACCATCACGCTGCTACTGGCACCACCTTTGCTACTGGCACTGCCACTGCGACATGCCAAGGGAGAAATAGGAGGGAGCACAAGAGAAACAACATGTTCCAGAGGATGAAGGATGGCATATCCGGTCACAACAGTGACAGTGGCAGTAGCAGTGATGAGAGTGACAGCGACAATGAAAATCGTCGCAACAGGAAGGCAAGTATATATATATAGATTGTTAGAGACAAAAAAATACTAGAGGCCAAATAATCTTCTTTTTTTTATGCTAAGTTTTATTATTGATGCACAAATTTGAAGTTCAAGTTTATTTTCTCATGTATTATGCTCGATTTGATTCCTAATACTTTGTTTTATGTGCGTATGCAGCAGTACTGCAATTGAGGAGCAATTGTACTAAATAATAAATAAATTGGAGTTTGAAGATTGGAGTTTGCAACTCGAAGTAGTGTGTGGTGATTGTTGGCTTGTCTATGAATAAATTACAGCATCTAATCTAATAATAAATAAAAATTAATGTAATTTGATATGAAATTAATTAAGCAAATGTAATTTGGCTATGGTGCAAGTATGAATTTGAGACCTACTAAAAACAAAAGCATGTTCTGTGAATAAATTACAGCATCTAATAATAAATAAAAATTGATGTAATTTGATATCAAGTTAAGCAAATGTACTTTGGCTATGATACAAGTTGAATGGACTCATTGTTTTTCAGGTAATGACTTGTAATGCGGTTCAAGCATAAAATGGAACTCAAGTGCATGAGGATATCATGTGTATGCATATATATATATTGGGTCCAAACAATAAACAACAAAAACAAAAGTGTCCAAGAGTCGAGTCAAGTTCTACAGAGAAAACATGAAATGGAACTCAAGAGCATGAAAATTCAAATGTTTAGACTAAACGATAAACAAAAAAAAAATATGCCTCAATGTAGGCATGGCAACAAAACCCATACCCGCGGTTACCCGCCCGAACCAAACCCAATTTGACGGGTTTTCCCCGTTTTGACTGGGTTTGGGTATGGGTATGGGTTTTCCCCGATTTCAAAACACGGGTATGGGACGGGTAACGGGTATATAGGTACCCACCCCGAACCCATACCCAAACCCGTCCCAAATGTAAAAAAATATTTTTTGTTGATATGTCATGTTATTTTATTTGATAATTGTCATATTAATAAAACTACCATTGATATTTAAAGGATCAATTAAATCATTTCGTCTAACAAATATTAAAGTGAGCGTATTGTTAGATAATGTATTACAACGTTGCTCTTGGGGATGCAAAAAACTTCTATTTTTTATTAAAAAAATTATTCAATGCGGGGACGGGGATGGGGCGGGGATACCCGAACCCGTCGGGGACGGGGATGGGATTCAATTTTTCATCCCCGTTGGGTATGGGTAGGGTAACGGGTATGTATATGAGAATCGGGTATGGGGACGGGGAAGGTAAAACTCGTCCCCACCCCGCCCCATTGCCATGCCTACCTCAATGTAACAGTGTGCAGCAAAATCATGCAAAGTGTCAAAGAGACAAATTATATGAAGAGAAAACATGAAATCGCACTCAAGAAAGTGAAAACTCAAATGTTTAGGCTTAAATGTTTAACTCACAAGAGATAAAGAATTAATGCAATATGTTCTCTCAATCTCAAGCAGTTCACTCCTATCAAACAAGCAAAAAAGATCCACATTCAAGCCAAACTTTCAAAATGACTATATACACATGTTTCTAACATTTAATATTAGGAAAATGCTAACAAGTGCTCTAAGGGCATTGTTTAAGCATCTAAAAGTAGCAACTTTTGCATTGGAAATTGTACGGTTATGACTTTAACATGTGTTGGACTTGTATTTTCAAGACATAGTTTCTTTTTGTAAGTTCCTTAAAAAATGTCCTTATGGCACTTGTTAGCAAGACCCTTAATATTAAGGTCAGACCGACCCTATTAAAATCAGTAATGTCAATATATGATCATTTAATATTAAGGTCAGACCGACCCTAAATCACGACATGTTTCTAACATAGTCCAAACTACAGAGCATAAAAAAGGTGAACGTAAAAATTGTGAAGATGAATCTTTGACTTTTCAGCATATCCATGCACAGAGAATAACTCAATTGAAAAAGAAAATAGAATTCTAACTCAAATGTTCCCTGCATAAAAAAGTGTAGATTTTCTTTACTCATTATTCATTATACTTTTTTTTACCACATAATGACTTTGTGTTCAATCTCCATCTCCACAGAATTCTTCTCAAACTCGTACATTTTCTCAACAAAAGTCACAGTGAACCTGAAATCTCTCAAACCAACCTCAAATTCAACTAAGTTAATATCTTTTAGTTGACAGTATTTTGGTTTTCTACCATTACTTCAATTGAGTTATAAGTGATTTTAATCACTTCCCACTCTTCTACCTATTCAACAAAATCTTTTCAAGGTTTGAATTTCTATCATGTGATTCTTCATATTGAATTTGAATATATGACTCTTTTTTCTATGTAATATTTTCCATGCAATAAACATCTTATGATACAGTGATATATCAATTTTTTTCTCACAACAAACATTTGTATGCTCTACTCCACAAAGAGAGCAATTAAAAGGTTGTGATTGTATGATAATCACTTGTATTTTATTGACCTATTCATATTCATACAACAACTCTACCAGCTGAGACATAAATTTGTTAGAGTTAGAATATTAGTTTAGAGATCATCTATATATCATTTGTAGTAGATATTCCTAGAAAAACAAAATCAAAGCCAAGAAAATTCAAGAACAATAACTAAACAAACAAAATAAGAGTAAAAATAAAACACATGATGCCTAGCAATCCCCGACAATCTCGTCAAAATCTAATAATAAATTTCGTCAAGAACAATAACTAAATAGACAAAATAAAAGTGAAAATAAAACACTTTTTAAGTCGGTTTATTTTAAGTTAGTTTAGTGTCCGACTTAATATCAGACGACTCAACAAGTTTTGTGTTGCTAAGTTTGATTTAGATTGAACTTTAAAAAAATATTTATTATGTCAGTTAATTAAAACCAGCTTAACATGTATTATTCTAGTAATTTTTTAAAATCCAGCTTAGCCACGGTTAAAAACAAATAAAAAACAATACATTAACTCTAAAAAGCAAAGTATTTTGCCCATTTCCAATGACATAGGACTGGTGGAGTTTCACATGGGAAAGGGCAATCCTTTCCCACCATGGGAAAGCCAATTTCATCCATTAGATCAACTAAGGAACACAGTCTTATCATACACTGTCAACACTACATTTAATTGTCACTATCTTCCATCATCATCTTTCTCCCTCATGCAACACCTCACTTAATTCCAAAACAGAATTCCTCACTTTAATTCCAAAACCTCATTTTCTTTCGTCGTTGTTTTCTTTCGACCTTCGTTCATTCATCTGTTCCGGCGATAATCTTCTACCGGACCACC
Source organism: Medicago sativa (assembly GCF_051527215.1). NCBI lineage: Eukaryota > Viridiplantae > Streptophyta > Magnoliopsida > Fabales > Fabaceae > Medicago > Medicago sativa. Next base: position 96,909,904 of record NC_140752.1, read on the forward strand.
TCACTTCATCTTCTCCGGCTTCGATCTTCTTTGTTGAACCGGACCACCGCAATTCATCTTCTCCGGCGACAAGGTTTCGACAAATCCAAGGATAAACACTTCACTCCAGTAATCTAAATTTTGCTGGTGAATCAAGCAAAACGCTATGGATCTGTCATCGATCTACAAATATTTATATATTTCTTTTGTATTTCAATGAAAAAATTCAACTAGTAGTTAATTCTAATTGTGTCGCATGAAATCCAGGTGTAAGTTTGAAGTTGTTGATGTTTAAATGTGGTCATTTATGTTGAGTAATGAAGCATCGTCCATTTTGTTATACCCTAATTTTGGACCTAAAAATACTAGTCAATTTTTCTTTTCTTGCATTTCAAGTTATTTGAACTATCTCTGATCAATTGCATCTTTCTCTGCACTTCATTTCAATTCCATTTGCAAAATTTACATGTAAGGGCATTTTAGTCATTTCCTATGTCAAATTTCTCTCAGTCTTTCAAAATTTTGTTTGAGTCCTTTCAAATAGTTTGAATAAGTCTTTGTTTCATTCTATGTCAAAATCCATGCCAAAATTTGCGTTTGAAGTCATTTTTGAGTCAGTTTTGCCCCTAGGGGCATTTTAGTCTTTTCAAGTGTCAAGTCACTGTCTAAATCCTAAGAATTGTCTCTGAGTCTTTTAATTCGCTTGTATAAACTCTTGCTTTAATCCCTTGTTGAAAAATCCATTTTAATTTGCATCTGAGTCATTTTTAGTCGTTTTTAGCCCTAGGGGCATTTTAGTCATTTCACACAAAATTTCGGCAGAGAGGTACTTTAAAGTACCTCATTTGGGCCATTGGTTCGTTTTAGTCCGTTTTGTCAATTTTAGACGTTCCACTTTACGTTATTTTCCAATTTACCAATTTTATTCCAATTTTATTATTTTTATCTTTTTCATTTTAGTCCTAAAACTTTTAGAAATTGCATATTGGTCCATTTTCTGTCCAAGTCATTAGGTCTGTACAGGTGTCAGTTCCTTATTGGTCCACTTGTCCAAGAGTTTGTTACAAAGTTATGCCACATGTCATTTTTTTATTTGTCCAAATTGCACAAGTGTCAGCTATAAAGCCCAGTCATCTCAGTCAATGCCAACAGATCCATTCACCAGATTACACATCATCAACAACACAATCACATTTCTCTCTCTCTTCCAACTCTCTCCACCGTAACAAACTCAAACCACCACCACAGAACCACCGTAACAAACTAAAACCACCACAACAGAATCAATCACCGCCACCAGAATCCTCAAATTCATACCAATTCTCTATCAAAAATTCATCATCTAGCATACAAAACCAATTCAAAGTTCCAGAATATCAAAAAGGGCAAAATGTGTTCAATTCAGCAAGAAGCGGTTCGAATTTGCAGAAGGTTCTCAGTGATTCTCCAGAAAAATCATCATCATTGAACCTTCACCTTCGCAATTCAAGCAAGAATTCGTACGAAGACGAAGTTTCCTGCGATCACGAAGGGCTTTGAGCGAAAGGAAGAAGAAGAGGGATCGAATTACTCACCAGAAGCTTAGAGAGAATCTGAGAAAAGTTTCTTCATCTTCTCGTTCGAATTCCCATCCAAAACCAGGTAAATATACGAATCCTTCTCACCTCTGTGTTAAATTCATCATCGAAGGTTCACGTTCCAAAATAAACGGTGAAACAAAGTGGATTAACAAGTTCCAAAACTTGTTTGTTCGAAAGATTTGAAAAAAGATCAAAAGGTTTGAAAATCGAAACCCTAGAGTTCGAATCCATGGAGATCCACCGTTTATTTTCACAAACGAGTTCGAATCCTGATTTAATGTAGAAGACAGAGTAGTTTAGGTCTCGTTTCAAGAAATTCTTTTGGAAAAAGTTTGAAAACCTAGAAGCCGAAGGTTTCGAGCATGGATCTACTCAAAACAAAGCTTCGATTTAAAAAACCAGTCCCAGAATCTTAAAGAGGAAACTCAGGTGAACACAACGGTGAAAAATTTGCAGAAAACGTTCAAGTGTGGTGGCGCCACCGGCGGACCACCACGCTTCCGCCGTTGTGTCCATCGGAGAAGATGAAGATCATAAGGTGAGAGAGGAGAGCTTCTCTCTCTAAGATTTAGCTTAGAGAGAGAGACGAGGATGTAAAATGAAACGAACCGGTCACAAGCCCTTTTATAAACCACCGAACCGGCCTGGTTCAGTCCTGGTTCGTTTGGTTTTACATCTTAGGCGTTGGATCTCAGGTTTGATCCAGTTGGAGCAATCCAACGGCCATGGTTGCTCCCTATGATCCAAGTCTATTAGGGTTTTGGGCCTGGACGTTTGTCCTCTGCTGGTTTTTTGTTTTCCTGAATTTTCTTGCTATGCGCCCCCCCCCCATGCCTGCATGTCTGTGCTATTTTCTTGCTATATACACCCCTGCCTGTCCAAATTTGCTCACAAAAAATTCTAGAATTCTTCATATGCGTTCTTGATATTTTTCTTAACTTTTTTGTGATATTCTTTTGTGCTAAAGCCTGTGAAAAATAATTGAAGCATTTTTTCCTTGTTTTTTGATAGAATTGATAATTTTCTTACTCTTTTAGTCCAAAAAACCTTTAAAAAATTCCTAAAAAATTCACATAGGATTCTTGATATTTTTGTAGCATTTTGTGATAATTTTCACATGTTAAAATTGGTTAAAAAATTAGGTGTCAATTTTCTTGCTATTTTTGTCATATTTTGTGCTAAAAATAAGTGGATTTTTGCTTGATTTTGGTCCAAATGGCTTGATGAATGTTGGTGTTTTAGCTACTTGATTCCATAGGATTTAGCTACTGTTTGTGTTTAATTTTGTTGCATAATTGTGAATTTTGGTAGGTTACTTAGCTTACAAGTCATTAAGTAGTTAAATAATGTAAATATGCTTCAAACTTGTTTTAAAATGTCAAGTAAATCATGTAGCCTTAATTCCCATTCCAAAACTTGTTTCTAAACCTTTAAAATGTAATTGGAATGTGAGAATTATAGGTCACTTGGTTCTTGCATTTTATGAACAAATTTTAGCCATGTTTGCACTTATTTTCTATCTTTTATATTCTAGTATTTCTCTTACTTCACTTCTTTGATATTGCCTTATGCCACTAACCATTTGTTCATTGTTTCATATTCATCATAAGCATCTTCATTTCATCTCATATTCATCTCTATCCTCTTTCTTGCAACTTAATTTGTACCAAAGTTAGAATGTAAACATTTAGGAGCTTTTTGTAATATTTTACTTTCATGCTTTTAATTTCTTGGCAAAGAGGCCATAGAATGTATCTAGGGTATGATGTAAAGGACAATGGACTCTAATGATGTACACCGACACAAGCACCGACACATGCACACACACCACTTTAGCTAAGTAGCTAGAATATGCATGTTTAGATGTATGCTTAGGATTGTATGTTTAGATGAATGCCTAGGACTCTTACTTAGAAAAAACCAATTTTTTCAAACAAATGTGAACAACTTCACTCAAATCTTTTCCAAACAAACCTTGGGATCCAATATCCCATTGATTTTCTCTTTTCCATTTTCTTAATCAAATTTTCAATGAAAATAACTATACTTAGACCATATTTTGCAAACGACTAATTCCACCTCACTATTTCTTAATCTCATGCCCTTGAGGCCTCTTTCTATTCTTCCAAAATCCATTTTCAAACTTAAAATCAACCAACAAAAACAAAAACATTTTTGAGAGAGAACTACGGTGGATTTGATCCCTTAATCGGGTACGTAGGCAAGGAACAAAATTCCTTCAATTCAACTAAAATAAAAATTCAAACACATTCTTCTCCCTCCAACTCTTCACTTAGAAACTCTTAGGCTTAATATTTTCTTTCAAAATAGCATTTAAAAATAAAGCGCGCGCGTAGAAATTAAAGACGGTTCCTATAGGTTACTATAGTCGTTATGGGTGCCTAACACCTTCCCGTAGCGAAAACAACTCCCGGACCTCGATTCTCAAGGGTTTTGCTTACTTTTTCCCTTCCCAAGAAAAAAAATAAGATATCACCGGTTTAAAAGGTTCAAACGTAATCAATGTTTGACACCCGAAAACCAAGGTAAAACAGCTGGCGACTTCACTGGGGACTTCGAGAGTTACGCCTAGTCTTTATTTCCACGCTTGCGCTTGTATTTTTACTTGCTTCTTTTACCTGCTTTCCTATGTGAATAAATGTTTAATTTCTTGCAAACGTGTGGGGTGAGAATATCAAAAGTCCTGCACCCGGGCTGAGTGAACTTAGGATTTAGGAGGGATATAATCGACAATTCATTCCGGGGGTTGCCTCGTGTTTTGGATTATGCGATCAATCCCACATAGCTGAGGCATTTTGGGGGTGATGTTGTCGGCGCGAGTTGTCGCGTTTAGGCACTTTGCTTCTAATTGTTCTATGACGCTATGAACCGTAGATAACCAAACCCATCCATGGCCATTTTCTAGGATGTAGTGCGGAGGCTAAACCGGGTGTTGTCTCGAGTTTTAGTCGTCACGCGATACTACACTCAAGTTAGACCTTCCACGTATAATCATGGAGCGAGTGTTGACTCGTGACACCATGAGATACGTCGGAGAGGTTGCAACTTGGGAACCTTTTTAGAACCCGGTTACTATTATCCTAAAACCCTAGTTTCACCGGACACCGTGTCCGCCCATGACTCCTCGCCTTTGAACTTCAAACCCACCATGTTTTCTCCGAACTTGAACATAATCATGCATTCATGCATACATGCATACATGCATAAACTTTTTTCCATGCATTTATCGGAGGACTTAGACAAGTCATCTTTTGAACATCACAGATGTGAACACCAAGTGATACCATCTCAACTAAACTTCTAGTTTTGCTCAAGATCTTCAAATAAAACCGTGTTTATCCGTGATGTTCACAACCACTTTGACAAGTCCTCTGACAAAAAAGAGTCTTTTCGCATTTGCATATCATGCATCATATGCATCATTCATCGGTCACAAATGGCTTCCCGTGCTCATTGTCTCCTGGTTCTTCTGCCGCAGTCTGAAAGGTGGCTCGTGCTCACCAGATAGAATTCATCAGACAAGATTTCACAAGAGAAGGATAATGGCTAACTTTGAAGAAGAAAATGCTCTGCTCCGGGCCGAATTGGCTGCTATGAAAGAAGATCTGGCTAAGGCTCATGACGCTATGTCCACCATGATGGCTGCACAGGAACAACCAGCCACTTCTATTCCAGTTACTGCTGAGGTGATTCCCTCTATCCCACTGTCTACTGTGGCTACTGATGCTCGTTTTGTTATGCCCAACGGCCGTCCTTATGGCCTCCCACCATTCTATTCTCCTAATACTGCTGCTGGTGTCTCTGGTTTTGCTGGTCAAGGACAGATCCCTGTGTCCACTGCTATGCCTCAGGTAACCACTATTGTTACCGACCTTATTGTACACACTGTGCAACAGGTGATTGATGTTGATACTCCGCGTGGACAAGATCCCGCAATGGAAGCTATGAAAAGACAGTTGAAGGAGTTGGCTGGAGAACTCCGTGAGGTCAAAGCTAGCCGAGGAAACAATGGTGCTCCTGCTAAAGCTCGTGATCTGTGCTTGGTATCCCGATTTGAGGTTCCTAAGAAATTCAAAGAGCCAGAATTTGACAAGTACAATGGGACTTCTTGCCCACACAACCATGTCATCCGGTATGTCCGAAAGATGGCTAACTATGCCGACAATGATGCACTGATGATCCACTGCTTTCAGAGTAGCTTGACAGATGATGCAGCAGATTGGTACACTAGTCTGAGCAAAGATAACATCCATACCTTTGAGGAACTTGCTGCTGCTTTCGAAGGTCAATATGAATTCAATACCCGTCTGAGGCCAAACAGGGACTCTCTTAAAGCCCTATCTCAGAAATCAGATGAAACATTCCGTGAATACGCTCAAAGGTGGAGAGGGGCAGCTGCCCGTGTTTCTCCTCGACTTGATGAGGAAGAGTTAACACAAACATTCCTGAAGACTCTGAAGAAGGAATATAAGGAGAGAATGATAGTCTCTGCCCCAAACAACTTCTCTGATATGGTTACAATGGGCACTCGACTAGAGGAGGCTGTCCGAGATGGCATTATTGTCCTTGAGAAGGGTGAATCTTCAAACAGTGCACCAAAGAAGTACGGTAACGGTCATCACAAAAGGAAAGAATCTGACGTAGGGATGGTGTCTGGTAACCCATCTGCGGCCATGCAACTACCTCTGCCTTATCACTACATGCAATACTCTCAGCACCCATTCTTCCCACCATTCTACCAACAATATCCTCTGCCGCCGGGTCAACCACCAATGCCCGTCAATGCCATTCCTCAGCTAGCACAACAACAGCCTCCTGCCCAACAACAACGGCAGCAACAACAGGGTCCCCGACCCAAACCTTCTTTTCCAACAATACCAATGCTTTATGGTGAGCTGCTCCCAACTCTACTTGCTAAGGGGCACTGTGTCACCAGACCAGGCAAGCCTCCGCCTAATCCATTGCCTCCTAGGTTCCGTCAGGACCTAACATGTGAATTTCATCAGGGTGCTCAAGGCCATGATATTGAAAATTGCTTTGCTCTGAAGTATATTGTGAAAGATCTGATAGAAAAGGGACGGTTGACTTTTGAGAATAGTGTTCCTCACGTCCTTGACAACCCGCTTCCAAACCATGCTGCTGTCAATATGATTGAGGCCTTTGAAAGGATTCCCGTTCGTCAAGAGGATCCCAGGCTGGATGTCCGCAATGTCGTTACTCCCTTGGTACCATTACATGTCAAACTTTGCCAGGCTTCTCTGTTCAATCATGATCATGATTCTTGTTCGGAATGTCTGCAGAATCCTATGGGCTGTTGTGTTGTGCAAAATGATATCCAGAGCCTGATGGATGACAAGTACTTGATTGCCAGTGATGTATGTGTGATTGTACCAGTGTTCCATGATTCTCCTGTTGAAAGTGCAAAGAATGTTGAGCCTCTGGTGATCAGGCTACCTGGTCCTGTACCTTATACCTCTACCAAAGCAATTCCCTACAAATACAATGCAACCATGATTGAAAATGGGGTGGAAGCACCTCTGGTATCCCCAGCTACAGTTGATAATGTTGCTAGTGAAGTTACAACTCTGAGAAGTGGAAAAGTCCGTCCACCGTTGTTTCAAAAGAAGGTAGTAACACCCATTGCTACGGTAACTCCACCAGTTGTCCCTCCTGTTGACAAGAACACCGGCCCAGCAGGCCAATCTATTGAAGAGTCCAATCTGGACGAAATCCTGAGACTTATCAAGAAAAGTGACTATAAGATCGTTGATCAGCTGCTACAGACTCCTTCAAAGATATCCATCCTGTCTCTGCTCATGAGCTCTGAGGCTCATAGGAAAGTGTTAATGAAAATACTTGAGCAAGCTTATGTTGACCACGAAGTCTCTGTGGATCAGTTTGATGGGATAGTGAGCAATATTACTGCCTGCAACAACTTGGGGTTTGGTGATGATGAGCTCCCCGAAGCAGAGATACGCCACAACTTGGCTCTACATATCTCGGTGCATTGTGGGTCTGACCTGATATCCAACGTGTTGGTAGACACTGGATCATCTCTGAACGTAATGCCTGAATCAACGCTAAGGCAATTGAGCCATCATGGAATTTCTCTGAGGGGTAGCAGCTATCTGGTTAAAGCTTTTGATGGATCCCGCAAAGATGTTCTCGGGGAAGTGGACTTGCCCATTACCATTGGTCCTGAGACCTTTCAAATTACTTTCCAAGTCATGGATATCAACGCCTCTTACAGCTGTCTCCTCGGAAGACCATGGATCCACGACGCTGGAGCAGTCACATCCACTTTGCATCAGAAGCTCAAGTTCATGAGGAACGGTAAGGTTGTCACTGTATATGGTGAGGAGGCATTTCTGGTTAGCCAAATATCATCATTCTCTTGTGTTGAAGCAGGGTCCGCAGAAGGAACGTCGTTTCAAGGATTGACTGTTGAGGGTGCAGAGCCCCGGAGGGCTGGTGCTAGCATGGCCTCACTGAAAGATGCCCAGAAGGCTGTCCAGGCAGGGCAAGCTGCTGGCTGGGGCAAGGTGATTCAGATCTTAGAAAACAAGCGTAAAGAGGGCCTTGGATTCTCCCCGACATCTGCTGTTTCAAAGGGAACCTTTTTCAGTGCTGGGTTCATCAATGCTATTACTGAAAATGCCACTGAAGGAAGCCACGTGCCTGCATTTGTTATACCAGGAGGCACCGTGAGAAATTGGGAAGCCATTGATGTTCCTTTAGTCATGCATGCTTCCATGTAATGTGTTTTGTTGCTCATGACTTTTGTTTTCAAAATAACAATCCTTTCGCTCTGCCCAAGGCGAAAGTGATACCTTTGTAAGGGCGTGTTTGTTTCGGCATTGCCGTTATCAATAAAAGTTGTCGTTTTTCTCACGACTCTTTGTTTTTTTTACTTTTTAGTGCCTTTTTCTTGGAAATAATGGTAATGCCAGAAAAAACCAAAACATCTGTATTTTTCTTATTAATTTCAAAAATCTGCATGAAAAACTTTTTCTAAAATCATCCCAATCATATTATGCAGATTGAACCATAATAAACCCGTTGAACACAGTGACCCTATGGTTCCTCCAAATTTTGAATTCCCTGTATATGAAGCTGAAGATGAGGATGATGATTATGAAGAGATACCGTATGAGATCACTCGACTGCTTGAGCAAGAAAGAAGAGCCATTCAGCCTCACCAGGAAGAGATTGAGCTTATCAACCTGGGTACTGAAGAGAACAAGCGAGAGATCAAGATTGGTGCTGCACTTGAGCCAGAAGTGAAAAAGAAGATCATTCAACTTCTCCATGATTATCCAGATGTCTTTGCGTGGTCCTATGAAGATATGCCGGGTCTAGATCCCAAGATTGTAGAACATCGGATACCGACAAGACCTGAATGTCCTCCTGTCAAACAGAAATTGAGAAGGTCTCGTCCAGACATGGCTCTTAAGATCAAGGCTGAAGTACAGAAGCAAATTGATGCGGGTTTCCTCATGACAGCTGAATACCCTGAGTGGATTGCCAACATCGTACCAGTACCAAAGAAAGATGGGAAGGTTCGAATGTGTGTTGATTACAGAGATTTGAATAAAGCGAGTCCAAAAGATAACTTCCCATTGCCTCATATTGATGTGCTTGTTGACAGTACTGCTCAATCCAAAGTATTCTCCTTCATGGATGGTTTCTCTGGCTATAACCAGATACGAATGTCACCTGAAGATAGAGAAAAGACGTCCTTCATCACTCCGTGGGGAACGTTCTGTTATAAAGTGATGCCGTTTGGCTTGATAAATGCTGGTGCTACCTATCAAAGAGGTATGACGACTCTGTTTCATGATATGATTCACAAAGAGATTGAAGTGTATGTTGATGATATGATTGTGAAGTCAAGTGATGAAGAGCAGCATGTTGTGTATTTGAAAAAGATGTTTGAAAGATTGAGAAAGTACAAGCTGCGATTGAATCCTAACAAATGCACATTTGGTGTACGATCTGGAAAGTTGCTAGGCTTCATTGTCAGCCAAAGAGGCATTGAAGTTGATCCTGACAAAGTCCGAGCCATCAGAGAAATGCCGGCCCCTCAAACTGAAAAGCAAGTCAGAGGTTTCCTCGGACGTCTGAACTATATTTCAAGATTCATATCTCACATGACTACTACTTGTGGTCCAATTTTCAAATTGCTCAGAAAGAATCAGCCTGTTGTATGGAATGATGAATGCCAAGCAGCTTTTGATAGCATTAAAGAATACCTGTTGGAGCCACCTATCCTTGTCCCGCCAGTGGAAGGAAGGCCTTTGATTATGTATCTGTCAGTGTTAGATGATTCAGTGGGCTGCGTTCTCGGTCAGCAAGATGAGACTGGTAAGAAAGAGCATGCTATCTACTATCTGAGCAAGAAGTTCACCGACTGCGAGACTCGGTATACAATGCTTGAAAAGACCTGTTGTGCTTTAGCTTGGGCTGCCAAACGCCTGCGTCATTATATGGTGAATCATACAACTTGGTTGATATCCCGAATGGATCCAATCAAGTACATCTTTGAAAAGCCTGCTGTTACTGGAAAGATCGCACGTTGGCAGATGTTGTTGTCTGAATACGATATTGTGTACAAAGCTCAGAAAGCAATCAAAGGAAGTGTCCTTGCTGAGCATCTTGCTTGTCAACCTCTTGATGATTACCAGCCAATTAAGTTTGATTTCCCTGATGAAGAAATTATGTATCTGAAAGCAAAAGACTGTGAAGAGCCACTGATCAATGAAGGGCCGGATCCCAATAGCAAGTGGGGGTTGGTGTTTGATGGTGCTGTTAATGCTTATGGTAAAGGAATTGGGGCCATCATTGTAACTCCGCAGGGGCACCACATTCCTTTCACCGCCCGAATAACTTTTGAATGCACAAACAACATAGCTGAATATGAAGCATGCATCTTGGGCATTGAAGAAGCCCTCGACCTGAGAATCAAACACCTTGACATCTATGGAGACTCTGCACTCGTTATTAATCAGATAAAGGGTGAATGGGAGACTCATCATGAGAAGCTGATCCCTTACCGTGACTATGCAAGACGTTTGTTGACATACTTTACCAAGGTTGAGCTGCACCATATCCCTCGGGATGAAAATCAAATGGCTGACGCTCTTGCTACTCTGTCTTCTATGTTTCGTGTCAATCATTGGAATGATGTGCCCGTAATCAAAGTGCAGCGTCTTGATAGACCCGCTCATGTGTTTACTATTGAAAATATGCCAGATCAAGCTGACAAAGATGTGAATGACAAAAAGCCTTGGTATTACAACATCAAACAATTCTTGCAGAATCGTGAATATCCACCCGGTGCTTCCAACAGGGATAAAAAGACCTTGAGACGATGGGCTAGCAAATTCCTTCTGGACGGAGAAATCCTATACAAGAGGAACTACGACATGGTCTTGTTGAGATGTGTTGACAAACAAGAAGCTGAGAAATTGATGCATGATGTGCATGACGGTACTTTTGGGACCCATGCTTCGGGTCACACCATGTCAAGGAAACTGTTAAGAGCCGGCTATTACTGGATAACAATGGAGCGTGACTGCCACAAACACGCCAAGAGATGCCACAAATGTCAAATTTATGCTGACAAGATTCATGTGCCTCCACATGCTCTCAATGTTATATCTTCCCCATGGCCTTTCTCTATGTGGGGCATTGACATGATCGGAAGAATTGAACCAAAAGCGTCCAATGGACATCGTTTCATTCTAGTGGCAATTGACTATTTCACCAAGTGGGTTGAAGCTGCTTCCTATGCAAATGTGACCAAGCAAGTGGTTGTCAAGTTTATCAAGAATAACATCATCTGTCGATACGGTGTTCCCAACAAGATCATCACTGACAATGGCTCCAATCTGAACAATAGCATGATGCAAGCTTTATGTGAAGAATTCGAAATTGAACATCATAACTCTTCTCCTTATAGACCTCAGATGAATGGTGCAGTTGAGGCCGCTAACAAGAACATCAAGAAGATTGTTCAGAAGATGGTCACTACTTACAAAGACTGGCACGAAATGCTACCGTTTTCCTTGCATGGTTACCGTACTACGGTGCGCAGTTCAACCGGGGCAACTCCTTTCTCTCTGGTATATGGTATGGAAGCAGTTCTCCCTCTGGAAGTGGAGATTCCATCTCTTCGAGTGATCATGGAAGCAAAATTAACTGAGGCTGAATGGTGTCAAAGTCGGCACGACCAATTGAACCTGATTGAAGAGAAACGTATGGATGCTATGACTCATGGACAGTTGTATCAAGTGCGGATGAAGAATGCTTTTGACAAGAAAGTCCGACCTCGAGAATTCAAGGAAGGCGAACTTGTATTGAAAAGAAGGATAAGTCAGCAACCCGACCCAAGGGGCAAGTGGACACCTAACTACGAAGGTCCTTATGTTGTCAAGAAGGCTTTCTTTGGTGGTGCTCTGATTCTTACACACATGGATGGCGTTGAACTCCCAAATCCTGTTAATGCCGATATAGTCAAGAAATACTTTGTCTAAAAAGAAAAGAACAGCGTGGTAGGTCGAAAACCCGAAAGGGCGGCCTAGGCAAAAATGCGCTTCCCGGTGGATCGAAAACCCGAAAGGGCGATCCAGGCAAAAGTTAGGGACAAAAAAAAATGAATACGAAAAGCTCGCTGAGATTGTACGCAACTCAGGCAAGAATGAGCGCCTCGATGAGCCGAAAACCCGAAAGGGCGGTTCATGCAAAAATGAGGTTGACAATAAAAGACAAGTAACTATATCTGGCAAATCACCATCGCCCCTTGGGGCATCTGCAACTGTCAATGGTCGTCTTCATCAGAAGCTTCTGTACTTGTGAATTCAAAATTTCTATGAAATGTAGCGGTCATCGTGTTCAATGTATCACCAACCAATAAAATTACCATTGTCCAAGCTTTGTAAATCCGTGGAGTCGTGCCCTTGGCTGACTCTCACTCTTCTACATCAGTTTGAGCCTTTCTACTGTTTGAAACTCTATTTTTCTTTCTACTTTCAATGCTTTGTACAAATTACTTTCTTTCTATTTTGATAATGTTAATGTCTGAAACAAAACATTTTTGAAAATTAAAACATTTTTTCTGTCTATTTTGAAAGCAAACCTGAGCAACAGGGTACATTTCAATGAAACATGCATGAATGAATGAATGTCAATGTCTATTTCAATACGTGTTACAAGCAGGTTACTCCCCAGGATGATCTGTGGTCAATGGCAAGATTGAAAAAACAGAATGAAAAGAAAAATGAAAAATGAAAATAAAAAGCTCGCTAAGTTGAAAACCCGAAAGGGCGGCTTAGGCAAAAATGAGCACCCCGCTGATTGACAACCTATGAAGGCAATTCAGGCAAAAATGGGGCAATGAAAAGAATCTATTCCCCGGTGAATCGAAAACCCGAAAGGGCGGTTCAGGCAAGAGTGGGGTTTGAAAGAATGAAAATTGAAAAGCATTGACCACAGATGCGAACATCCAATGTTTACCCAGCACTGACACGCCTAGCAACGGCGACCTGTATCCAAGGACTTTCCAAGGGTCCCTCCTTTACAAGTTTTATTGCCCTCAGCCATGGTTTCGATACGTCTCCCAACGACGGTCTCTCCAAAAGAGGTTTTTCCCCTGTGAATATGTTGCAGCACGAGCCACTACGTGCCCAATCTTCCAATGTTTCATCTGCCTTTGTGAAACTTCTCTGTCAAACTGCCAATCAATCATGCATTTCAAGCATCCATACATGCATAATCATGCATTTTATGTGCTCATGCATCCAATGATCTTGCTATACCATACATACATGTTGCACATCCAACTTTCAACTGCCAAATTCAATGCAAGTTTCAACTCTCCAACTTCAATTCCAATCATGTCAACTGTCAAATTCGAAGCAATTTCCAATCTCCAATGTCAAATTCCAATTTCAATCCAATTCCAATGTCAATTTCCAATTTCAATTCCAATGACTATGTCAATGTCAATCTCATATTCCAGTATTGACATCCAATGACAATGTCAATGTCAATCTTTCAATTCCAGTATTGACATCCAATGACAATGTCAATGTCAATCTTTCAATTCCAATGTTGACATCCAATGACAATGTCAATGTCAATCTCATATTCCAGTGTTGACATCCAATGACAATGTCAATGTCAATCTCCAATTCCAATGTTGACATCCAATGACAATGTCAATGTCAATCTCCAATTCCAATGTTGACATCCAATGACAATGTCAATGTCAATCTCCAATTCCAATTCCTATGCCAATTTCCAACTCCAATGCCAATTTCAATGTCAAATTCCAATTTCAATCCAATTCCAATGTCAATTTCCAATTTCAATTCCAATGACTATGTCAATGTCAATCTCATATTCCAGTATTGACATCCAATGACAATGTCAATGTCAATCTTTCAATTCCAGTATTGACATCCAATGACAATGTGTTAACACCAAAAATGAAATATTTGGTCGAACTCATGATTATGTTTTCGATAAGGCAAATGGGTTATTTCGACATGCTGCAAAGTGCAAAGGGATTTCGACCAATAACAGACAGACTTCGACACACCGCAATTTCGACCAAAGACAATGAGAAATAATTCGAAGTTTCAATTGGAGCGCATGGCGGGAAACAAGGCTGAAGTGCATTGAAGATTATTTCCTAGTGTCTTAGTGCATGAAAGTTATTTTCTAGTGTCTTGTAATTATGCCAAGTGTAGGGCTCTAAGTATAGGAAGTTATTGGTAGTTTTTCATGCAAGGTCTATATATATATCAGTTTGTAATAATAACAGGGGGGTTGGTTTCTTGATTTCTAAAAACTCTGCAACACCCACGCCATGGGAGCAAACGGGTTCAGGAGTGTATGGATTGATAGATTCCAACCACCCTCTACATTCCTGCAATTTAATGTAATTGTTCTTGTTTTACTTTCCTTTTTCTTTTGCATTTCTTTTCATCTTTATTCTATTTCCTTTTCTTTTTAACATGCTCACTTGAGCAATTTTCTATAATGTTGTCATGAGACAACTTGTTATTACAATATGTTGGAAGCAATTCTGACATTAATGTTCTTAAAAGAATGTATGAAGTGTTGATTATCTTAAACTGCGAGGCTTGAACGATCCCCCTTTAAAAACACATTTGTTGCCATCGATGGCAAATGAAGTTTACGTTACCAAAAATCGGTGTAAACACAATGTCAATGTCAACCTTTCAATTCCAATGTTGACATCCAATGACAAATGTCAATGTCAACCTTTCAATTCCAATGTTGACATCCAATGACAACGTCAATGTCAATCTTCAATCCAATTTCAATGTCAAATTCCAATTTCAATCCAATCTCAATGTCAATTGCAACTTTCCAATATCCAATGTCAAATTCAATTCCAATTTCCATGTCAATGTCAATTTCAATTCCAATTTCAATGTCTATGTCTATGTCTCTGCCAATGTCAATTTTCAATTCAAATCAATGTCAATTTACTCTTGGGCCAACAAAAATGGTCATGTCAATTTTTCAACTCAAATCAATGTCAATTTACTCTCAATTTACTCTTGGGCCAACAAAAATGGTCATGTCTATTTTTCAAATCAAGTCAATAACAATTTACCCTCAATTGGTATCTTGTTAAGCCAGACTTTCAATTGGTATCTCATTGCTGGTCAAGTGCCAGGTTCAATCCAAAAAAGAACCACTTGTACCTGCTTATATACCTATGCTTCCGGACAAACGGCAAGTTCGATAGAACAGTTTGTACCCAGCTTATGCTTTGTTATCGGTCAAACGGCAAGTTCGATAGAACAGTTTGTATCCAGCTCATGCTCTATTATCAGTCAGACGGCAAGTTCAATCTGAAGAACAGTTTGTACCCAGCTTATGCTTTGTTATCGGTCAAACGACAAGTTCGTTCTAAGAGAACAGTCTGTACTCTCCCACATGATGTGGTGATAACCCAACAAGCAAGTTCGATCCAAAGAAACAGCTTGTATCAACCCTTTTGTCTATGTCTCCAGCCAAACGGCCAGTTCAATCCAAAAGAACAGTTTGTGTCTGCCTATCTGTTTGTATCTTCAACCAAGTGTCAAGTTCGATCCAAAGAACCGCTTGTATCTGCCTATATGTCTATGTTTCCGGTCAAGTGCCAAGTTCAATCCCTAGAACAGCTTGCACCTATCCCTTGTTTTTGTATTCCTTGGTCAAGTGACTAGTTCGACCCAAAGAACAACTTGTACCCTATTTTCTACTTCCTGGCTTGTCTACCCTGTCAGTGTCTATCTGAATCCCCAGTGACATGATAGGTTCCATAGACTCCAGTTGTTTGTCTTGCATTCATAATCAAATATTGCATAGCATTCATAACTTTGAAAATCTGAAAACGTATTTTTATGTCCAAAAGCAGTGCAAATGTTAATATTTAAGTATCTTCGTCCCGTCAACTCTAAGACTTCGTCTCTTGACTCTCCGGACAAAGAAACTTAAATAGGGGCAGCTGTTATACCCTAATTTTGGACCTAAAAATACTAGTCAATTTTTCTTTTCTTGCATTTCAAGTTATTTGAACTATCTCTGATCAATTGCATCTTTCTCTGCACTTCATTTCAATTCCATTTGCAAAATTTACATGTAAGGGCATTTTAGTCATTTCCTATGTCAAATTTCTCTCAGTCTTTCAAAATTTTGTTTGAGTCCTTTCAAATAGTTTGAATAAGTCTTTGTTTCATTCTATGTCAAAATCCATGCCAAAATTTGCGTTTGAAGTCATTTTTGAGTCAGTTTTGCCCCTAGGGGCATTTTAGTCTTTTCAAGTGTCAAGTCACTGTCTAAATCCTAAGAATTGTCTCTGAGTCTTTTAATTCGCTTGTATAAACTCTTGCTTTAATCCCTTGTTGAAAAATCCATTTTAATTTGCATCTGAGTCATTTTTAGTCGTTTTTAGCCCTAGGGGCATTTTGGTCATTTCACACAAAATTTCGGCAGAGAGGTACTTTAAAGTACCTCATTTGGGCCATTGGTTCGTTTTAGTCCGTTTTGTCAATTTTAGACGTTCCACTTTACGTTATTTTCCAATTTACCAATTTTATTCCAATTTTATTATTTTTATCTTTTTCATTTTAGTCCTAAAACTTTTAGAAATTGCATATTGGTCCATTTTCTGTCCAAGTCATTAGGTCTGTACAGGTGTCAGTTCCTTATTGGTCCACTTGTCCAAGAGTTTGTTACAAAGTTATGCCACATGTCATTTTTTTATTTGTCCAAATTGCACAAGTGTCAGCTATAAAGCCCAGTCATCTCAGTCAATGCCAACAGATCCATTCACCAGATTACACATCATCAACAACACAATCACATTTCTCTCTCTCTTCCAACTCTCTCCACCGTAACAAACTCAAACCACCACCACAGAACCACCGTAACAAACTAAAACCACCACAACAGAATCAATCACCGCCACCAGAATCCTCAAATTCATACCAATTCTCTATCAAAAATTCATCATCTAGCATACAAAACCAATTCAAAGTTCCAGAATATCAAAAAGGGCAAAATGTGTTCAATTCAGCAAGAAGCGGTTCGAATTTGCAGAAGGTTCTCAGTGATTCTCCAGAAAAATCATCATCATTGAACCTTCACCTTCGCAATTCAAGCAAGAATTCGTACGAAGACGAAGTTTCCTGCGATCACGAAGGGCTTTGAGCGAAAGGAAGAAGAAGAGGGATCGAATTACTCACCAGAAGCTTAGAGAGAATCTGAGAAAAGTTTCTTCATCTTCTCGTTCGAATTCCCATCCAAAACCAGGTAAATATACGAATCCTTCTCACCTCTGTGTTAAATTCATCATCGAAGGTTCACGTTCCAAAATAAACGGTGAAACAAAGTGGATTAACAAGTTCCAAAACTTGTTTGTTCGAAAGATTTGAAAAAAGATCAAAAGGTTTGAAAATCGAAACCCTAGAGTTCGAATCCATGGAGATCCACCGTTTATTTTCACAAACGAGTTCGAATCCTGATTTAATGTAGAAGACAGAGTAGTTTAGGTCTCGTTTCAAGAAATTCTTTTGGAAAAAGTTTGAAAACCTAGAAGCCGAAGGTTTCGAGCATGGATCTACTCAAAACAAAGCTTCGATTTAAAAAACCAGTCCCAGAATCTTAAAGAGGAAACTCAGGTGAACACAACGGTGAAAAATTTGCAGAAAACGTTCAAGTGTGGTGGCGCCACCGGCGGACCACCACGCTTCCGCCGTTGTGTCCATCGGAGAAGATGAAGATCATAAGGTGAGAGAGGAGAGCTTCTCTCTCTAAGATTTAGCTTAGAGAGAGAGACGAGGATGTAAAATGAAACGAACCGGTCACAAGCCCTTTTATAAACCACCGAACCGGCCTGGTTCAGTCCTGGTTCGTTTGGTTTTACATCTTAGGCGTTGGATCTCAGGTTTGATCCAGTTGGAGCAATCCAACGGCCATGGTTGCTCCCTATGATCCAAGTCTATTAGGGTTTTGGGCCTGGACGTTTGTCCTCTGCTGGTTTTTTGTTTTCCTGAATTTTCTTGCTATGCGCCCCCCCCCCATGCCTGCATGTCTGTGCTATTTTCTTGCTATATACACCCCTGCCTGTCCAAATTTGCTCACAAAAAATTCTAGAATTCTTCATATGCGTTCTTGATATTTTTCTTAACTTTTTTGTGATATTCTTTTGTGCTAAAGCCTGTGAAAAATAATTGAAGCATTTTTTCCTTGTTTTTTGATAGAATTGATAATTTTCTTACTCTTTTAGTCCAAAAAACCTTTAAAAAATTCCTAAAAAATTCACATAGGATTCTTGATATTTTTGTAGCATTTTGTGATAATTTTCACATGTTAAAATTGGTTAAAAAATTAGGTGTCAATTTTCTTGCTATTTTTGTCATATTTTGTGCTAAAAATAAGTGGATTTTTGCTTGATTTTGGTCCAAATGGCTTGATGAATGTTGGTGTTTTAGCTACTTGATTCCATAGGATTTAGCTACTGTTTGTGTTTAATTTTGTTGCATAATTGTGAATTTTGGTAGGTTACTTAGCTTACAAGTCATTAAGTAGTTAAATAATGTAAATATGCTTCAAACTTGTTTTAAAATGTCAAGTAAATCATGTAGCCTTAATTCCCATTCCAAAACTTGTTTCTAAACCTTTAAAATGTAATTGGAATGTGAGAATTATAGGTCACTTGGTTCTTGCATTTTATGAACAAATTTTAGCCATGTTTGCACTTATTTTCTATCTTTTATATTCTAGTATTTCTCTTACTTCACTTCTTTGATATTGCCTTATGCCACTAACCATTTGTTCATTGTTTCATATTCATCATAAGCATCTTCATTTCATCTCATATTCATCTCTATCCTCTTTCTTGCAACTTAATTTGTACCAAAGTTAGAATGTAAACATTTAGGAGCTTTTTGTAATATTTTACTTTCATGCTTTTAATTTCTTGGCAAAGAGGCCATAGAATGTATCTAGGGTATGATGTAAAGGACAATGGACTCTAATGATGTACACCGACACAAGCACCGACACATGCACACACACCACTTTAGCTAAGTAGCTAGAATATGCATGTTTAGATGTATGCTTAGGATTGTATGTTTAGATGAATGCCTAGGACTCTTACTTAGAAAAAACCAATTTTTTCAAACAAATGTGAACAACTTCACTCAAATCTTTTCCAAACAAACCTTGGGATCCAATATCCCATTGATTTTCTCTTTTCCATTTTCTTAATCAAATTTTCAATGAAAATAACTATACTTAGACCATATTTTGCAAACGACTAATTCCACCTCACTATTTCTTAATCTCATGCCCTTGAGGCCTCTTTCTATTCTTCCAAAATCCATTTTCAAACTTAAAATCAACCAACAAAAACAAAAACATTTTTGAGAGAGAACTACGGTGGATTTGATCCCTTAATCGGGTACGTAGGCAAGGAACAAAATTCCTTCAATTCAACTAAAATAAAAATTCAAACACATTCTTCTCCCTCCAACTCTTCACTTAGAAACTCTTAGGCTTAATATTTTCTTTCAAAATAGCATTTAAAAATAAAGCGCGCGCGTAGAAATTAAAGACGGTTCCTATAGGTTACTATAGTCGTTATGGGTGCCTAACACCTTCCCGTAGCGAAAACAACTCCCGGACCTCGATTCTCAAGGGTTTTGCTTACTTTTTCCCTTCCCAAGAAAAAAAATAAGATATCACCGGTTTAAAAGGTTCAAACGTAATCAATGTTTGACACCCGAAAACCAAGGTAAAACACATTTTAATGTGTTAATTTTGTACCTGCTGTGTTCTTTGTAAAATTGTTGCTGTTTGTTAAAAGTTATATCTTTTTCTGGGCAGATTCAACAATAATCTCTGGATGCATATGTTCAGTTGTTTTAAGTTTAAGTTTTCAAATTTTTGGACAGATCAACACTAATTTCTGGATGCCTGTGTTTAAGTTGTTAAATTTATGGGTAGATTCAACATTAATATCTTGATGCATAGGTTTAAGCTGTTACTGTGATAAACAGATTCAACATTCATCTCTAGATGCTCATGTTTAATAAATCCTGGGTTGTGCCAACAATTACAATGTTGAAAGAAAAAGAGAAAAAAATATAGTGTGGTGTGACCATGATAAAATCAGCAATCTAATGGCTAAAAAAAGCTTTCCCATGGTGGGAAAGGATTGCCCTTTCCCATGTGAAACTCCAAGGACTAGTTGCTCCTTATATGAATGTGATTTTGATAGTTTATAAAAGAGTGTACTTCTTTTTTTGCTCTGTCATGGAAAGACTTCTTATTTGGATTGTATAGAGGACTTGTGACTAAAAAGATGACACTATTTGGATAGGTAGCCGTCTCCAAGAAACTTGCATTTAATATGAGCTGACTATTAAAAAGATAACACTTGTGAGGTTCTGTTCGAACGTAGATAAATGTGTCCAATCTAGCAAGTTCAAGTTTAGACATTATCAGGTGAGGTTCTGTTCAAACTCGGATAAATGTGTCCAACCTAGCAAGTTCGAGTTTCGACATTATCAGTTGAGTAAGATTTTATGGACAAAAGGAAATAGGTATTTTAGTAGACAAAAAAATAAGTCTATAATAGATTACAGATCCTTCCTAGGCCTTAAAAAAATTAATAGACAAAGATTGAGTCATACAAAGTCTAACTCGTCTCTGCCTATTCTAACCCCTAATTTGATTGATCATTACAAATTAAGACGATATATATATATATATATATATATATATATATATATATATATATATATATATATATATATATATATATATATATATTGCCATATATTCAGTGCACAAAAAAATATAAGAAGGTGATGGCACAGTAGATTTTTTTTTTATCAATAATGACACTAGAATAAAACATAATATGCCACATTATTCAACCCACAAAAAAAAGGTGACAGATTCCAAGTTTGTTTATTGAGATATGATGCAACAGTTAATCAATCAATACCTTACTAGTTCCTATATATATGTGAACTCTTTCAAAACTTCAAAGCATACAAGCAAACCAACACAAACAAAACCAAGCAAAGCACACACATCCTTTGCTGCAATGGCCTCTGCTCAATGCTACAAAACCTGTGAACGAAGCTGCCAACAGAAAAACCAACACCAGCAGCAGCATAGCTCAATTGGACAGAAGGTAACTGACTTGTTCAAAGGGCACCACAATCGCCATGCCAATGGTGGAACACAAAACCACACCCAATGCCATAGCCAAACAGAGGTGATTTATCAGCCAGGCCATGTTGCCAAACATCAAACTAACAATTGCAACCAAACACGCCACAATCACGCAACTACTGGCACCACCTTTGCTACTGGCGCCACCACCGCTGTGAAATGCCAAGGAAGAAATAGGAGGGAGCACAAGAGAAACAACATGTTCCAGAGGTTCAAGGATGGCATATCAGGTCACAGCAGTGACAGTGACAGTAGCAGTGAGAGTGACAGCGACAATGAAAATCGTTGCAACAGGAAGACTAGTACATACATTACTAGCCACAAGGTGAAATAATTTTTTTCTTTTTAATTTTGACGTAAGTGTTAACATTGATGCAAAAATTTGAAGAACAATTTTATTATTGCCTTTATCTTTCAATAATTTCAATTTTTATATAATTATTTTCTCATATTGTTCTCAATTTGACTCCATGAAATTTTGTTTTATCTCTGTATGCAGGACTGTTGAGGAGCAGCTGTACTAATAAATAAATTGGAATTTGAGGATCGGAGTTTGCAGCTCAAAGTCCAATATAATGTGTGTGATGATTATTGGCCTGTATGAATAAATTAGCTACATTGAAGTATAAAATTGTAGCTAAAAAAAGTAATTAAAAGTATCTTAAAAATAAAAGTGAATGTAATATTATATATATGAAATCAAGCCAATATACTTGATCTGGTTATGGTTCTAGTCTGAGTTTGAGACCTGCCAAAAACAAACGTAATGTACAGTGATCGATATAAGATCGGTACTCCTATTATATATGAATAAAACTATTTGGTGTTGATTAAAATCGGATCTTGCTTTATTTTAATCTTTTCCTCTTCAGTATCTATATCATTATCAGCAATCTGGCTATCATGCCACTGCTATTTATTCATTTTTTGGGATATACACAAGCATCTTCGACGAAGGTGTCATAGAAAGTTCTATAAGTTGATAAATTTGTGACATGTATATTAATCTTGGGTAATGATGGATCTCGCGAAATAAAGTAACTATATTGCCACACAACTCTTGTATTTCCATCAACCCCTGTATTCCATTAGGAAAATGCTTGTTATCCCGACAAATTATATAGCGAGGATTTCACGAGTGTGTTTTTGCTTTTACCTTTCCTAACTTAAACACCTCCCCCTCCCTGATTTCCGGAAAAGGACAATTTTAATTGGCCAAAAAGTTTTCGTGGATGCCTCGGGATAACATTTGTCTGGACATATAGCACTACTGATTCCATTAATCCCCTAATCTAACGGTTACCAAAATTTCGTGATACCTTCGCTGTATGTTTTCTCGCTAGAAATAGCAGCACCCATTAATCTTTTTGTCCATTAGAGGAATTTAATGTGATAAAGTGGGTAGTATTGTTGAAGTATCTTAAATAAGATACAATATAAATTAATCAATTAATATTTGAATTTGAGACAACATTGAATAAAAATAAAAAAATAGAAAAATGTGGGTTGTTTGAGAGTTGTACTGTATAATTATTTAGTATTGGAATAACATGAATGATAAGAAAAATGTGTATGAGTTGTATAAGTATGATGGACATCAAAATATCAACAAATGTGACAGTTATGTTTATCTTTATCTCTATCTTACTTTTTATCTTTTGTATTTAACTTACTTTTCAAAAACACATACGAAAGACACTTTACAATGTATCTGACAACAATTTTTTTATGTTTGAAACATTATTTCTCTTATAATAACACGATAGAAGGGAAAACACAATACTTTTAATTTCACTTAAAAAAGTTAAACTAGATAAAATAAAACAGAAAGTGTTTATAGTATCCAAACGCTAAACGCCGAACACTATCTAAGAATACTTTCTGAAGGTGAGAAAAACACAAGAAGGGGGGTTGAATTGTGTTTTAGAAAAATTCTTCGTTTCTCCTAAAAACTGAACACACTGATCAGAAGCTAAGCGAGACAGCTTCTGAAGTGATAATCAGAATCTAAATGCAGCGGAATAAAACAGAGAGAGAGAGAAGAAGAACGACACAAAGCAATTATACTGGTTCCTTCCACAATCCGGAAGTAGTCCAGTCCCCCTTGCACTTCCAAGGAGATTTCACTATGAGTAATATCTGATTACAAATGCTCAAGCACACAAGCAAGAGACTTCCAATGCTCAAGCACACAAGCAAGAGACTTCCTTTGCTCAAGAACACAATCAAGAGACTTCCTGCTCAAGCACAACTGCAAGAGACTTCCTAACTAAACAAAATTACACAGAAAATTGTTTAAGGTTGAACACTTGATATACAATCAGAGGTGCTCACAATACAAATCAGATACAGACTCAATGGACTTAAGAATTTCTAAGATATGACTTTGAGACACAGAAATTCTAAGTGAATGCAGAACAATTTCAGCAGAGGTTTGGTACTTGTGAAAATCTTGTGAGTCTTTCGTTCAGCGTTCTTGCATTACCAATTCTCTAGGTCTTCACTCCTTTATATAGAGGTGTGAGAGAGACGTTGTGAAATTGCCAGCACACCAAAGAGTCGTTGTTGAAGCTTGATCTTTCACCAATAATCTTTTGCCTGATTTGGCTGTTGTCCTATGAAGAACAAATTTGAAATCCATTCCTTATCCAAAGGAACATCTATGCAGGCGAAACCGTATTCTGGAGCTGTTTTCTTGTCCTGTAGCGCGGACACAAAACAGAGTAGTGGAGAACGTGGTTGTACAATTCGTACAAAGTACAATGTCAACGCTTTCGTCCAAATTGCAAACACACGCCTTCAAACACCTTTGAAATGACCGTTGCAAACTCCACTAATCCTTTGTTTGTGTTTTCGAATCCAATAGACAGCTTTTGCATTGATAATTCTTCAATTCTTGATTCTTTGCAAATCCAGTTGATATTCAGCTTCTGGTGAAATGGCTTCTGATGAGGCAGCTTCTGATGATGCAGCTTCTGATGATATGACTTCTGCAGCTTCTGATGACGCAGCTTCTGATGATGTGGCTTCTGGACCTCTTGTCTTCAGAAGCACTATTCTTCAGGAGCAGCTTACTTCAGGAGCGCTATTTCTTCAGGAGCAGCTTGACTTCAGGAGCGCTTTTTCTCTTCAGTAGCAAGTTGCCTTCAGGAGCGTCCAAGCTTCAAATTTTTGTTGTTTCCATAGCTCTTTATTTGCTCATTCAGAACCAATGATGATGTAACTTTATAATTATGGTCCTGTACACTTGAACAAATATTAGCTAGTCCAATTTACAATTTTTAATACCTTGTTATCATCAAAACCCTTTAAGGTTCATTGTTAAACACATTTTGTTCCAACAATCTCCCCCTTTTTGATGATGACAAACAAAAGTATTTAAAATTGATCAATTGTTGTTAATCTAATTAACAAGTTGACTTTGGGGTTCTGAGGTTTGTAAGCTCAGAATCTGAGGTTTGTAAGCTCAAACTCCCCCTGAGTCTGATAGTCTATAAGGTGAGGTTTGTAAGCTCCCCCTAAGTTCTATCCAGGTTAATTAAATTCATTTTTCGCGCAATAATATTATCAGAGCTTAAAAACAAAATTGAATCATTGAAAGAATTAAGTTATAGATAAGAAGAATGGTTCAATTAATTTTACTTGAATTTTGATACTCCTTCGTTCGTTCATAGCTTATACCAATAAGGTAAAAAAATGATAGAAGGTTTTCAAAAATTTCAAATGCCATTAATGGGGCTCAGAGCCTTTAAATACTTGTCACATATACTCCCCCTTTTGTCATTATCAAAAAAAATTAAAATAAATTTATGCATAAAAGACAAAAAGATATGAGAAAAACTCAAACAGGAGAGAGTATAAAAGAAAGTGAGCTAAATAAGTCAGAGCAAAATATATGAACATGTATATCAATTGTCAGAAGCAGCTAAACAGTCAGAATCAGTAAGCATTCAGAAGCAAGAGAAATAAGACAAGATGGTTTCAGAAGCAAGGACTAAGAAATTTTAAAACAGACAACAAACAAAGAAAAACACAAGGGTGTGCAACTAAGGGTTGGTTTGTTGTTGTTTCTTCATCTCTTCCATTTCTTCAATCTTCTTCTTCAACAGTTCTTCAAGTTGTTGTTGCCTCTGAAGAAGAGCTTGTTCCCTTTCTCTAGCTTCTTGCTGCTGCTGTGCCATCTGTTTCTTCAGAAGCTTACACAGCCTTGCTTCTCTGGTCAAGTAATCCGTTTCAAAGAAGAAAGGCTGGTTTGCCAGGAGCAGTGTAGAACTTCTTACTCTAAGACTCTGATTCACTTGCTCCATTAGCCTTCTGACTGAAGCTTGCTTGACTCTGATGCATTTGGCCTTGATTTCTTCAATAACCCCAGCTGCCCGGTTTTGAAGAGATGCCCAGGAGTCTTCATATGCACCTGTGAGATCAATTGTCCTTCTTTGATCCACCAGATTATGCATCTGACTCAAGATTGTGAGAAGCTCAGAATTAATATATCCAGATTCCAGGATGTTTGTGGGTGGATGATCAAGGGTTTCAAGATCAGAATCACTGATTTCTAAATCTTGAATGGGGTTAGGAATTGGAAAGGTAAGGTGTGTTTGTGTGTTTGAAGACGAAGGCTGGTCAGAATCAATGTGTGTGGTGGAGGTTGAGTCTTGAACATTGACTTGAGAGATGTCAACATCCATGGGAGTTGGTTCTGGAGAGTGTTCAGGTAAAGGTTGAAATTCAGTTTCAGTTGGTGGTTGTTGTAGTGAAGTTGTTGTTTGATTGTTGAGTTGGTGGTCAATGATGGCTATTGGTGATTGTGGGGGTGTTGTGGGTTTTTGTGGTTCAGGTGTTTGTTGATGGGGGTTTTCTGAAACAACATTTTCAGAAGCAGCTGCTTCTGGAGTTGCTTCAGAGGCCTTTTCTGTTGTAGACTCAACATTTTCTGGAGGAATCATGTTGAGAGGTTGAATGTTAAGAGGTTGAGGGTGAAGGCGAAAAATAGTATCAATGACTCTTTCTCTCTGCTCAGCCAGTTCAGCCAACTTCTCATTAATTATGTGACCAACTGGTTCATAAGTAGTTGACTGAGAGGGCTTATCGTTGGTTTTGGTTGATGTTGATTGGCTTTTTACTGGTTTTCGAAACAGTTGAGCTAAGGGTATATCATCATCAGAATCATCAGAGTCTGATAATGATTTGGATGCGGAATCTGATGATATATTAATTACCTTCTCTGGTTCAGGATCAGAATCCTCTTGAGCAAACTCACTGGTCATCTGCAACATTTTCTTGGCTTCTGAGACTACAGACTCTTGTAGCTCAGCAGCAATTTCCAAGACTTTTTCAGCTGCTGCCTTCTTCTCTTGTAACTCCTTTAACTCCAAATCAGAAGCATCTTGAGCTGTAGAGGTGATATGAGGAAAATCCTTGGTCCTCCTCAAGGCTGGCTTCCTCTTCCTCTTTGGTATAGCAGGTTGATCAAGAGAAATGCCAACATCCATGATCGACCTGGAATCCATGTCTTCAATGGCTTCTTCAATAGAAGGTACTGATGAACTACCAATTTTGAGCTTGTCAGTAGCAACTTTTGCCTTTTTAGCAGGTTGTTCAACCTCTAGATATTGCTCTGCAGTTATCTTCCTTTTTGACTTTCTGCCTCTGGCTCGTGGCAGAGCACCACCATACATTTCCTCTGGAATATCTTCCAATCTGATTCTCTCATTGGTTGCCTCAAAATGTTCCTTGATATAGTACATCTGCACTTCAATGGGATCCTTCTTGCAGATGGGTGGAAAGTCCTTCATAAGATCAGACTTAACAAATGATTCACTTAAATCAGTTTGAAGTTTGGTGACTTCACTGATTAGCTTCATATTCAAGAGAGTATGAGCATTAATGAATTTTCCAGTTTTTGTGTCAAGTAGCTGATCTGTGAAGCCTTGAGATTGACTGAGACTGTCCAAGATACCTCCTTGATAGAATATCTCTGAGAGGAGTCTTCCATAAGGAACCAAGGGTTTATCCAGTAGCTGACTCTGTTTCAAACACTCTACCAAGTACTTGAACATGTATTTGGGCACATTCACCTTTTCCTTCTTGATGAAGTGCTGGAGAAGGACCTTCTGAGCTAGATTTGGTTTCACACAGTCACCACTTGGAAACAGGTTCTCATTCTGAATCTTCAGAAGCATCTTAGTTTTCATGCTCAATTCAGCATATTTCTTCTCCTTCTCAGAATTGTATATCACCAAGTTGGCTTGCTTTTTCCAAATGCGTTTTTCAGCAGCATCTGAAAGATCAATTCCAGAGTAGTATCCAGAGGCTGCAGCCTTGAGAACATACTCTATGTGCCATTGTGCAAGTCTTACTGGAATACCACAGATGCTGGACCTGATTTCATCTTCAACAAATGGCGCAAGACCCATTTCTTCTCTTGTTTTCCCTTCTAATTCAGGATACATTAGCACCATCTGACTTACCTCAGCTAAGGATGCCGCTTTGTTGTAGAATTTTGCTCTTACCCAGAAGTGTCTAACCAGAGCTTCATATGTTGGTCCATTCAACATTTTGAAATAATCCATGAGTCCTTGCTCTTCATAGTAGCTTCTGATTGAACACCTATGAAAATTCAGAGAATCAAAGTCCACTGGATTCTCTATCTGAACCTGCAAATCCCATTCTTCCAATTTCATGCTTCTTCCTCTGTAGTCATATTCAGGGACCATTCGTGAAGTAGATACTGAATCTTCTCGTTGCGAGCTTGATGATGCCATTTGATGATTGACGAAGACTTGAAGAAGATGAAGATTTTAGGGTTCTAAGGTTGAGAGAATGCGCTTACTTCGCAAGAGGTTTGAGAGCAAATGTGTTTGTTGTGAGTGAGTAGTGTGTGAATTGACAAAGTGTTAAAAGTAAAACGATTGCAATTCAAAAGAGACAAACAAACATAACATTAATGACAAAATTGGGGGCGCGTGAAAAGTACTTTCAAAGCTTTTAAATCATCATTGCCCTTTTAGTTATACACCAACACATACAGGCCACGTAAGAAGTTCACAGAGTAACTACCAAGTTAGTGGGCCAAAAGTTACTTTTTAAAAGGTAACTTCCAACGTTTCCACTAATTCAACTATTCAGAAGCAATAAATCCAGCTTCTGGACTTCAGATGCTGACGTCATCATCAGAAGCGAGTTTTCCTCAGAACCTCAATAAAGAGCTTCTGATGGACTACTGCTTCTGAACTAACTTCAGAACCTAAAATCCTATTCAGGAGCAAGCAAGCATTTAATCAGATACAAAGTGCATGTTCAAATTTTTCTTTATAAAATCAAATCTTTCAACAGTTAAAGGCTTAGTAAATATATCAGCCCATTGATTTTCAGTATCAATGAATTGTATATCTAAAATTCCTTTTTGAACATAATCTCTGATAAAATGGTGTTTGATTTCAATGTGCTTCGCTCTTGAATGCAAAATTGGATTTTTAGACAAACAAATAGCAGCAGTATTATCACAATAAATGGGAATACTGTTAGCAGTTATCTGATAATCTTCCAACTGATGTTTCATCCAAAGTAGTTGTGTACAACAACTTGCAGCTGAAATGTATTCTGCTTCTGCTGTAGACATAGCAATAGTTGTTTGTCTTTTGCTAGCCCAGGATATAAGATTATCACCCAGAAATTGACAATTGCCACTGGTTGACTTTCTTTCAATCCTATCACCAGCATAATCAGCATCACAGAATCCAATTAGCTTATAATCTAAGGATTTCCTATAAAGGAGTCCAAGATTGGTTGTTCCTTTCAAATACCTGAAGATTCTCTTGACAGCAGTCATATGAGATTCTCTAGGATCTGATTGGAATCTTGCACACAAGCATACACTGAATAAAATATCTGGCCTAGATGCAGTGAGGTATAACAAAGAACCAATCATACCTCTATACAGCTTCTGATCTACTTTAGTTCCTTCATCTTCTTTGCTCAGGTTGCACGTAGGATGCATTGGAGTGTTCATCACTTTACAATCTTCAAGTTTGAACTTCTTCAGAAGCTCCTTTGTGTACTTTGATTGATGAACATAGACTCCATCTTTGCATTGATTGATTTGAATGCCAAGGAAGAACTTCAGCTCTCCCATCATGCTCATTTCAAATTCATCCTGCATTAACTCAGAAAATTCCTTGCAAAGAGATGCATTAGTAGAACCAAATATTATATCATCAACATATATTTGCACAACAAGAATATCTTTCCCAAGGGTCCTTCTGAAGAGTGTAGTGTCAACCTGTCCTCTCTTAAAATCATTTTTGATTAAGAAATTACTTAGTCTATCATACCAAGCTCTGGGAGCTTGTTTCAAGCCATATAGTGATTTCTTCAATTTAAAAACATGGTCAGGATATTTAATATCCTCAAATCCAGGAGGTTGCTTAACATACACTTCTTCTTCTATGACACCATTGAGAAATGCACTCTTGACATCCATCTGATATAATATTATGCCATGATTAACTGCATAGGAAAGAAGTAACCTGATTGCTTCCAATCTTGCAACTGGAGCAAACGTTTCAGTGTAATCAATGCCTTCTTGTTGACTATACCCTTGTGCAACAAGTCTGGCTTTGTTTCTTGTTACTTCACCTTGCTCATTCAGCTTGTTTCTGAATACCCATTTTGTTCCAATAATGTTCTTGTGCTGAGGTTTGGGTACCAGATCCCACACATCATTTCTTTGAAATTGATTCAACTCTTCTTGCATAGCTAGGATCCATCCATCATCTGAAAGTGCTTCATCAACTGTTGTAGGTTCAATCATTGAGATTAGTCCAATCATTGACTCTTCTTGTCTGAAATGTGATCTTGTTCTTCTTGGACTATCTTTGTTTCCAATGATTAGCTCTTCAGGATGTGAAGACTTGTGTTTGAATGTGTTTCTGGGAGGATCTTCTTGATGTGAGTCATCTTGTGCTTCATCAGAAGCAGCTTCATCTTGTGCTTCTGATGTGGGTTCAGCTTCTGGACTATCTTCAGACTCAGCTATCTGATCAGGTTCTGGAGTAGCTTCAGGAACCTGTATCTCTGCAAAACTTTCACCTTGCTTTGAAGTTTTATCTTCAAGCTCTTTGTCATCAAATTTAACGTGCATAGATTCTTCAACACAGAGTGTTTCTGAATTATACACCCTGTATGCCTTTGACCTTTCAGAGTAACCTAAAAAGATTCCTCTTTGGGCCTTGGCATCAAATTTCTTTAGGTAGAGCTTGTTGTTCAGAATGTAACATGTACATCCAAATTGATGAAAGTAAGAGATATTGGGTTTTCTTCCTTTAAAGAGTTCATATGCTGTTTTCTCCAAAATAGGTCTAATATAGATCCTGTTTTGAACATAGCATGCTGTATTCACTGCTTCTGCCCAAAAATGTTTTGGTAAATTGTTTTCATGAATCATGGTTCTGGCCATTTCTTGTAAAGTTCTATTCTTTCTCTCTACAACCCCATTTTGTTGTGGTGTTCTAGGAGAAGAGAATTCATGGAAAATTCCATGTTTTTCACAAAAAGCTTCAAATGGCTCATTTTCAAATTCTCCACCATGATCACTTCTGACTTTCAAAATTTTTGATTCTTTTTCAGATTGAATTTGAGTGCAGAAGCTACTGAATACATCACACGCAACATCTTTACTCTTTATGAATTTCACCCAAGTCCATCTGCTGTAATCATCAACAATGACTAATCCATATCTACTTCCATATAAGGATGCAGTACTTACTGGTCCAAATAAATCAATATGGAGTAATTCTAAAGGTCTTGAGGTTGAAACAATATCTTTTGTTTTAAAAGATGATTTCACAATTTTCCCTCTCTGACATGCACCACAGAGTGCATCTGAATAATAGTCAATGTCTGGTAGCCCTTTCACAAGTTGTAACTTACTAAGCTTAGAGATTAACCTCCAGTTAGCATGTCCCAACCTTCTGTGCCACATCCATTTCTTATCATTCACTGATAGTAGGCACATCACCTTCTGATCAGCCAGTTCAGAAAAATTGATTTTATAGACATTGTCAACTCTCTTTCCTTTGAACACAATGGATTTGTCTTCCTTGTTGATTACTGTACAGTTGGGTTTTTCAAAAAGCACATCATAACCATTATCACAAAATTGACTAATGCTCAAAAGGTTATGTTCAAGACCATCTACCAACCATACATTATTAATTGAGGTAGAGGAGTTACCAATAGTTCCTGTACCTATGATCTTGCCTGACTGGTTGCCTCCAAATTTCACATTTCCTCCCTCTTTCATTGTTAGGCTGAGGAACATGGACTTGTCTCCTGTCATGTGTCTTGAGCAACCACTGTCTAGGTACCATGATCTTTGCTTTGGCACTGCTCTTAGACATACCTGCATCATTGACATTTTTAGATTTAGGTACCCATTGTTCTATGGGTCCTGGAAGGTTAGTACTTAAGGCTTTACTCTTCACTTCTTGTACCTTGTGCTGTGAGTTGGGTTGCTTCTGATTAACCATCACCTTAGGTTTTGGTACTTCAGAAGCAGTAACTGTCTTCTTCTGAAACTTAGACTTCAGAACCCCAGATTTTGGTTTCACCAGACTCTGAGGAATAGGTTCTGATCTTTTCAGGATCCTAACCTTTGAAGTTTTGGAATCAGATTTGATCATAGCCTTTGACTTAGAGTTCTTTGGCTTTGAAGTAATCTTAGCCTTAGAACTAGAAGCTTCAGGTTCTGATTGAACAACAGTTTCCAACTCAGCCCCTTCTGGTACAAAGAATGTTTTCAGACCTTCCTTGATGCATTCACAACAAGACTTTAGATTGGTTTTCTCCAGTTTCACTTCTGGAAAACCAATTCCTCTGCCATTGTTCTTGTAAATGCTATAAATCATAGAAGCCACTCTGCTTCTGTCAATGCCAGATATAATAAAATCTTCAAGAGCAATTTCATGGTTACTTAAAGGTTTTTCATTACACTTTTCTTGTAGCTTCTGACATAAGAACCTGAGCTGATCTTCATATGTTTTACACATGAAGTCAAAGCCCCTAAGTCCTTGTTCAGAAGCTTTCAGATCCAATAAAGTTGATTTTTGCTGTTGTACCAAATCAGCATATTTTTCTTTTAAATCCTTCAACTCATTGGTTCTTACTTCAAAATGTGTAAGAAGTTCTTTAAGTGACTCAACAAGTTCATCTCTGGGAATTTTGGAATATACCTCGTTTTCATCTTCTGAGTCTGAATCTGACCCAGCTTCCGAAGTTGCTGTTGCTACCAACCCAACAACTACCTTTACATCTTCATCAGCTTCCTCTTTATCAGATCCAGATTCACTACCCAAATCATCCCAGGTTGCCATTAAACTCTGCTTAATCTGCTTCTTGAATTTGCTTGGTTTGAATGTAGACCTCTTTGACTTGTCCTTTGACTTTTCTCTTTGAAGATCAGGGCATTCAGCAATGAAGTGACCTGGCTTCTTACAGTTGAAGCATCCCTTCTGATCTTCTTTCCTTGAGCTTCTGGAGTTACCCCTTCTGGAGAGAAACTTTCTGTTCTTCTTGGCCAGATATTGAAGTCTGTTTGAGAGCATGGCCATTTCTGCAGCATCTGGTTCAGAGTCTGAACTTGACTGTTCTTCCTCTTCAGATTCAACCACTTTGAGAGCTTTTGATGACTTGCCTTTGGATGGAAGAGCTATTGATTTACTCTTCTTAGTAGACTCATGTTCATTAAGACTTAACTCATGAACTTTGAGAGAACTAACAAGATCTTCGACACTTAAAGTGTTTAAATCTTTAGCTTCCTCAATGGCAGTCACTTTTGGTCTCCATCTGGCAGGTAAGCTTCTGAGTATCTTGCTTACATGATCAGAAGCAACATAGCTCTTCTTTAGAATCTGTAGACCAGAAACTAAGGTTTGAAACCTTGAGTACATCTCCTCAATAGTTTCATCATCCTTCATTTTGAATAACTCATACTGATGTACAAGCAGGAGAGCCTTTGCTTCTTTGACCTTCTTGCTCCCTTCATAATTTGAACAGAGAGAAGCAAACATAGCTTTAGCAGTGGATTTGTCACTCATCTTCATGTATTCTGCTTTGGGTATGGCAGTGACAAGAGCTCCTCTGATAATATGATGCTTCTTGTAAAGTTTCCTCAGTTCTGGAGTATGTTTCTTTCTATCCACAACAGCTCCTTCTTCATCAAGGACTAAATCACCAACACCATCTTCCAGAATATCCCATAATTCTTCATCTAGGCTCATGATGTAACTGTAAAAGTTGGTCTTCCACCAAGAGAACTCTTCAGCATCTCCATTGAACTTTGGAACTTTTCCAATACTGGTTTTCTTACTATCACTATAATCATGTGAGACATGTTTATAGCTAGTATCACCAGGACCAGTAGGAGTAGGAGTAGACATGTTTTTCTCAGATCTTTGACTGTTGCACGGTTAAGTGTTACACAACAGACCAAGGCTCTAGATACCAATTGAAGGTGAGAAAAACACAAGAAGGGGGGTTGAATTGTGTTTTAGAAAAATTCTTCGTTTCTCCTAAAAACTGAACACACTGATCAGAA
Source organism: Medicago sativa (assembly GCF_051527215.1). Classification (NCBI taxonomy): domain Eukaryota; kingdom Viridiplantae; phylum Streptophyta; class Magnoliopsida; order Fabales; family Fabaceae; genus Medicago; species Medicago sativa. The sequence goes on from NC_140752.1 coordinate 96,943,849, forward strand.
GCTAAGCGAGACAGCTTCTGAAGTGATAATCAGAATCTAAATGCAGCGGAATAAAACAGAGAGAGAGAGAAGAAGAACGACACAAAGCAATTATACTGGTTCCTTCCACAATCCGGAAGTAGTCCAGTCCCCCTTGCACTTCCAAGGAGATTTCACTATGAGTAATATCTGATTACAAATGCTCAAGCACACAAGCAAGAGACTTCCAATGCTCAAGCACACAAGCAAGAGACTTCCTTTGCTCAAGAACACAATCAAGAGACTTCCTGCTCAAGCACAACTGCAAGAGACTTCCTAACTAAACAAAATTACACAGAAAATTGTTTAAGGTTGAACACTTGATATACAATCAGAGGTGCTCACAATACAAATCAGATACAGACTCAATGGACTTAAGAATTTCTAAGATATGACTTTGAGACACAGAAATTCTAAGTGAATGCAGAACAATTTCAGCAGAGGTTTGGTACTTGTGAAAATCTTGTGAGTCTTTCGTTCAGCGTTCTTGCATTACCAATTCTCTAGGTCTTCACTCCTTTATATAGAGGTGTGAGAGAGACGTTGTGAAATTGCCAGCACACCAAAGAGTCGTTGTTGAAGCTTGATCTTTCACCAATAATCTTTTGCCTGATTTGGCTGTTGTCCTATGAAGAACAAATTTGAAATCCATTCCTTATCCAAAGGAACATCTATGCAGGCGAAACCGTATTCTGGAGCTGTTTTCTTGTCCTGTAGCGCGGACACAAAACAGAGTAGTGGAGAACGTGGTTGTACAATTCGTACAAAGTACAATGTCAACGCTTTCGTCCAAATTGCAAACACACGCCTTCAAACACCTTTGAAATGACCGTTGCAAACTCCACTAATCCTTTGTTTGTGTTTTCGAATCCAATAGACAGCTTTTGCATTGATAATTCTTCAATTCTTGATTCTTTGCAAATCCAGTTGATATTCAGCTTCTGGTGAAATGGCTTCTGATGAGGCAGCTTCTGATGATGCAGCTTCTGATGATATGACTTCTGCAGCTTCTGATGACGCAGCTTCTGATGATGTGGCTTCTGGACCTCTTGTCTTCAGAAGCACTATTCTTCAGGAGCAGCTTACTTCAGGAGCGCTATTTCTTCAGGAGCAGCTTGACTTCAGGAGCGCTTTTTCTCTTCAGTAGCAAGTTGCCTTCAGGAGCGTCCAAGCTTCAAATTTTTGTTGTTTCCATAGCTCTTTATTTGCTCATTCAGAACCAATGATGATGTAACTTTATAATTATGGTCCTGTACACTTGAACAAATATTAGCTAGTCCAATTTACAATTTTTAATACCTTGTTATCATCAAAACCCTTTAAGGTTCATTGTTAAACACATTTTGTTCCAACACTTTCCAATATAGTCAACAGATACATTGTTTGTTGCAATTCGAGTTGAATTGGTTAAAAAAACCTCATCTTCTCCTTGAGTGAGTTCAACTCTCAAAATCCACTAAAAAACACGTATGCAGCTTTTTATGAGATCCTCTAATGTTATAGGAACTACTTGAGTGGTAATGTAAAACTATATTCTTCTTTCGGAATAAAATATAATAAAAAGTTGTTTAAAAAGTTGATGTGTGTGGTTAAAAATTAATCATCATACATTAATTTTTTAAAACTATCATTTTTGTTTATATTTAATTTTTTTTGTAGTTGTTTATATTTCATTCTAAAAAGAGTAGGTGTGGTTTAGTTGATTTTATGATAAAATTTTGTTTATGAGGATCGATCAACAATCCCTTTTTTCAGTTTTACAGGGGGAAAAAATTTATGAACATTTTTAGAGATTAATTTTACTTCAAGAAACTTCACCTTAATATTATTTAGGCTAAAAAATTATGTTAATTATTTTAATAAAAATTAATTACAAATATATATAATTTACTTGGATTTTCCATGTCATACACTTAACTTTCAGCTCATCTATTTTTAACGGAAGGTAAACTAAAAGCTAGCTTTGCAAACGGCTTAACATTTAAAGGATAGTTATGAGAAAAAATAACTTAAATGACTTGTATGTTACAAACGCAAAACTTAAAGAGCTTTTGATGTAACTTAGCCTATTGTTTATAAGGAACGATCAAATAAGAAACTTAATTTTAAAGTCAGAGTTTTGAGATGTCTTAAATACTTACTTTTAAATTAATACAACTTTCATTATTATTCTAGTTTTTTTACTCATTATTAATATTCTTGTTATACAATTATAAATCATAAAATTTAGTCATTTTCAAACAATGAAATTAAAATTTAGTCATTTTCAAACAATGAAATTAGCTAGCTATTAAAATTACAAAGTTTATGATTCTCTTATACGTGAGATAAAAATATTTTGGAATAATTTTCAAGATATTCTAAAATTGACTGAAAGGGACAAAATTGAACAATTTTAATAACAAAACTGACCTGAATATGAGTTGTTTACTAAAAGCATAAATGGCATATTATCTTTTATTTTCTTAAAATAAAATTCTTGGTCCACAATTTGTGTGGGAACTTATTCATGATGTTTGCATGATCTCTGATGCTAATTCCGACATTATTAGGTTCTTTCACATAATTTAATTGCAGATACGTTCTGAAATGACACAGAATAAGTTCTGCTCTCTGCTTTGCTGATAAAATGATAAGACTGCTTTTTTTTAGGCCATATTTCGAATAGCATAATTGAATAGTTAATTTATTTCTCCACTATGGGAGGAGAGGATGAGCTCCACTCACTCTTGTTATGCCAATAAAAGGCCCTTGATGCAAAACTACCCTGCAACTTCATAGAAATCAATCTGAGCAAGCAACATTAACTATTGCAATGGCTTCAGCTCAGTCTGTGAAACCATCTGCTGCCATTGAAGTCTGCCAACCAAAAACCCAGCACAGCTCGATCGGCCAAAAAATATCTGAGATAACAAACAAGGCCTTCAAAGGACACCATGCCCGCCATGGCAGTACTCAGAATCAAGTCCAGAACTGCAGCTCCCAAAGTCAGGTTGAATCAAATGGCCACAATGGCTCCAAAACAGAAACTCACCACTATGGTCAGACTCAGACCCAACACGACAAGAAGCATGGTGTCACCAAAACCCATATTACAGTTTGTGTAGTTCAAGCAGAAATCACTGAAACCAAAGAAGGCCCTTATCCTTATGGTGCAACTACAACATGCTTTGGGGCTCCTAAGAAAAATAGAGAGCTCAACAATAAGAAGGATATGAATTTGTTCCGGAGGATTAAGAATGGAATGACCCGCAATAACGGTGAGGGAGACAACAGCGGCAGCAGTGATAGCGAAAGTGACAATGAAAAGAAATGTCCAAAGACAAAGCCAAAGCCAAAGGTAGGTGACTTAAAAGACACAAAAGTTCTCAACACACAAGCTCATCCAAATAATAACGTGAAAAAGAAATGTTATACATTAAATGCATGCATGTTCAATTAGACCGAGTTTATTTTGTTCCATTGATTTGTTTACTGATTTCTGTTTTTGATTGTGTCTGCAGAATTAATGCATGGAACTAGAAGCTGCAAATGGGATGCAACTGAACAAAGTTTATTTAATTATATTAAAACATATTTATAATTTGATATCATTGTTGCACCCAAAATAACTAGGGCAACTAAAGGCCAATATTTCACTTGTCTGCTTGTACCTTATGATGAATAAAAGATGTTGAACTTTTCCTAATTTCTCTGGTATGTTCCATAGTAGGATTTCAAATGTCTTTGTTACCAACTTACCAAGTCTTAACACATATGTAAAACTGCATTAAATTAAATACAACCCTGTCGTTATCAAGTAGGCTTCTAATACTGTGAAAACAACAGAGTCATATATGTCTACTCTGCTACCAAGGGCATAAACATGACCAAATCACCAAAAGTATAATTACAGCCAACTGGCAAGAACAGGGCCTAGATTACTACCAAGCTAGATACAAAAAAGTGTATATACAAACCTTGGTACGCTATAGAATCGACTTAAGATGGGGGCATCATCATCCTTCAAGAGATTTGGAAATGAAAGCGGCAATGGCCTTCACAGCAGCAACTTCGGCTTCATCCTGAGTGGAACCCTTTGCTTGCAGATGCTTCTTACCAACCTTAAAAGAGTGGTCACCACCATCAATGACATGCAGCTCATTGAGCGCTTTCATCTTCTTTCGAGTGGTCTCTAACTTCTCAAGTGGACAGAGACCATCCTTGCTGCCCTGCTCAAGACACACACAAGACTAGCATTAGGAGACCAAAAATTTATCTGTGCATTACAGAATGTCATACTGATGGAAATTGAAAACACATCCATGGTTCATCCAATAGACTAACAGTGTATGAAACTGAGGAGCTATGACTACAGAACTATACCATACTGCAATGACAAGTTAGAAAAAGAGAACTCTACCTGGACAAACATTGTAGGAACTGTTAGCTGTAACAGTGTATCATCCCTAACCGCACCATTAATTCCCTGGAACAATGGCAACAAAATTGATGTAATACTTAATTATATTATCTTAAATTTGACCATATGTAGTAATGACAGTTTCTGTTTTACCAAAACACCCTAAGAAAACTAATGCACCAACCATAATTGCTTGAGTGTGGCATGCCAACAATTTCTGAACAGAAAACTGAAAGTCCAACAAGTGCAAATGATAGTGCAAGCCATGAAGAAATGAAGAGGAAAATATTCAAAGTAGCCTAGTACATATTTGAGAGCTCTACACGTGCTCCAAGAATGACAACTTCATCAATCGAGTTGGCAAACTAAGATGACTAGCTTAAGGCCAAACTCACCTATGAATAAATGCTATAGAAAAGCAAGACAATTCAAAAAAAAAAAAAAAAGAGATTAATGAGTAAACTTTAATTATCAACAAAGGGATGAAGTCAGTGTTGAAATCCAATGAGTGTGGCTCAGTTGGCAACATTTGCTAAGCTTGTACGTGAGAGGATCAAAGTTAGATTTCCACATATCACATTCTAGGGGAGAGACAGAATGTGAACAGCTAAGCTGAAAATCAAGGATGGTTTCATAGCCGGTCCAACAGTTTGAAGAAATGGAAGTACTGAAGGTGGCACTGAGGTCCAAAGACCCAAACTAAAGTGGATGTCGAATTTTCAACAAAATCACAAATGGGGTAAGGCATATGGCAACTAATATAAACAAATAATTTCAAAATTTCTTTAGTATCGCCGCCACAAAGTAAAAGGGGCAGAAAAAACATTCAATCAGTTCATTTTTGTAGCACAAAGATTAGCATGAAATTATCATAAAGATTAAACCTTTAATGGGTAGCCCAAGCATAGTACAGCGGAAACATTGATGTCTTCCATGCTAGCCACCATACATCCAACTCTACAATAAAATAAATGCAAACATAACTATCTTGCTAGCAATAATTTTTATTAGGACTTCCTCATGCAAACATATATGTCCAAATTAAAACTTCAAAAAATAATAATAATAACAACAATGCACCTTGAACCCATTGATTTGCCGGCCAGTACGAGAGGATGACCAGGGAACTTAGTTGCAGTTTCCTTCACGATATGTGAATGAAACTCCACCAACTTTTCTGCCTTAGGAGGAGCCCTCTTTTTCCCACCAGACATGTCTAGCAAATGACAAATTCATTAGATTCGCTTCGGAGTTAAAAAATACATACATCAAACAAGTAATCTAAAGGTTCACACTCGGTTCACTGAACTACAGATCATGATTTTTCACTAAAATAAATGCAAAACCTAGATAAAAAAAATCAACGAACTTATAAGGCACCGTTTGGATAAATATACAAGTGTTTATAACAAAAGATAAAATAAAGTCAAACGATTTTCATATAAGTTATAAATTGTTTTCATAAGATATCATAGAGATCTTATGGAAATAAACTAAAAACAACTTATGAATATGTTAGTAGATAAACTCAAATAAGTCAATTCAGACATGTGATTAGTTTAAGTGTAGTTGAATGATAAGTTAAATGAAATGGATTGGATTGGAAAGAAACTCACAAGGGTAGTCAAACGTGACAACATCAGTAGCATGTAAGGTTTCCTTCAACATACTCTTCCATCTATCACATGGAGAAAATACCTAATTATAATAAGATTCAACACATTTTATTTATAATTTTAAATTAAATGAATGAATAAAGAAAATGGAACCTTAGCATCCAATCAGAAGAGGAAGGAGCACCGGCACCGTGAGCGAAGATAACCACCGGTGACAGTTGTTTTAGCGGCGTTGATGATTCAATCTGGTTGTCTTTGCTCTGACGACGTCGCTTTGCAGCAGGCAATGAATCCATGGCTAAAGTTTCGTTTTGGAATTAGAAAAATAACCAAAATAAATAAATTGGATGAATGAATACACGCCCTCACTATCACTAATGTTATGTTGATTTTCGCGCCAAATATTCGTTTTCGCGCCAAAAAACGTATATGTGCATTCACACAGGGTTTCCGGGGTTGATGTGTTAGGTTTCAAGTGTGAATTATTAAGTCATATATTTTCTATGAAAGTTTAACTCGGTTGGTAAAGATAGTGCATAATATATGCAAGGTCCGGGTTCGAACCTCGGCCACCACAAAAAAATATATATATATTTTCTATGAATTGATAAAATGTTGGATATATAAAAAAATAGTTTTTTATATCTAATGTCTTAAGATTTTTTTGTAAAGATGTACTGTCTTTCGGTTGGGTAGTCTTGGTGTATTGGTTTGTTGTTGCTACTGCGTCCCTCGAACTCCCCAACAATTTATGCATGAAAGACCATCGTCATCTAATTAACCAATGTCTAACATTTGTTCTGTTTAAATTCTTAATTTTTAGATGATATTTGAAATTCCTTCATTTTAGTTTTGACAAAATGCTTCACAATATCCTTCATTTTAACATTTCAAAAAATTCTAAATCCAAAAATGGTAAAAATATATAATAATTTGAATTCCCTCAAAAAATTACATTTTGCATTTTTTGTTGACCAGTACTTCACCGCCGTCGCACGGTTACATCCTTCTTACCATGAAATTTTAAAAACTACTATTTGTAGAGTTAAATGAACGCACATTCTCGATATGATTTGGGAGTATTCCAAACACATGCATTAACTCTATACTCCCTCACCCAAACACACTCTAAGAATTGAGTAAAAACAAAATATGTGAGCCTGAGACAACATGGTCTAAAATAAAAAATAGAAGTTCGACATTTTTGTGTTTCTCTTCTAAATGGAATTTAACTTAATCGCAAGAAGGGAGAAAAGAAAAAAGGAAATTTAAAAACGTAATAGGGTCATATTCATAATCTAATGTATCACTCTCGAAGATCTTTATTGCCATGGTGGTAAGGATTTCTGCAAAATCACTACAACTCAATACATATAACAAACTTTCGTTCAAAGCAAAGAAAGATAAAAGTGAAACGTGATAGTCAAATATGATAGATGTGTATTCTATGTATAAAAAAACTTATCAGTAAGTTATCCATTCATCTTCTCCCGTAGCATGTTTGTGTTACACCAAATTTCACTCCTTTGTGTTCATCTTTGTGCTCCTATTAACTTGAGTCTGGTTGAAATCATCATTTTATCTCCTACAGGGACGAATCCCTTGTAGTTAAGGGTAGCTTTGGCTACCCAAAATTTTTCATTTTTATCGAATAACTAAATATATTAATATAGCTAGTTACCTCAGTAATATATTTTTTTTTTTTTTGGTACAAACCTCAGTAATATATTTTTAACTACCATAAATAAATTCATTTGTAAAAACTTAGAATAAATTAAAAGGTTAAAAAAATTACTTGATTAATAAACTTATTTGCCTTATATTTTGACATTTCGGTCTCTACAATAACTATAGTGAAAGCATTTTTAGCAATAAAAGTTATCAACATGCAAACAAAATGAACAATAGTTTAATACAAATAGTTTATTTATTGACGTTAAAAAATAAATTGTTGGTCTATTTAGTAAATATTCAATTATAAATATATTTGTCCTAGTGAGCTTAGCTCAGTTGGTATGGATAATGCATAAAATATGCAAAAGGTCCGGGGTTCAAACCCCGGCCACCACAAAAAAAAAAACATGTTTGACCCTTAAATTTAATATATAAAATTTTAAAAAAGATAATTTGTCTCTGTCTAGAAAAAATTATTTGTATTTAGCCCCCTCGCAGATAATTTGTCTCTGTCTAGAAAAAATTATTTGTATTTAGCCCCCTCGCAAAAATTAATCTAGCTTCGCTGCCAATCTCCTATTCAAGTTAAGACAATGCCTCAAATCAACATGTGATGATACACCATGACAACCAGTAACATTTCACGCTCCTCTTACATTATTCATCCTGCAATTATATTGTATGTTATATGTATCTAAAAAACCTTATGTCTAGCACCAATACCATCTTAACCTTCTCTTAAAATCTAGAAAAAATTATTTGTATTTAGCCCCCTCGCAAAAATTAATCTAACTTCGCTGCCAATCTCCTATTCAAGTTAAGACAATGCCTCAAATCAACATGTGATGATACACCATGACAACCAGTAACATTTCACGCTCCTCTTACATTATTCATCCTGCAATTATATTGTATGTTATATGTATCTAAAAAACCTTATGTCTAGCACCAATACCATCTTAACCTTCTCTTAAAATCTAGAAAAAATTATTTGTATTTAGCCCCCTCGCAAAAATTAATCTAGCTTCGCTGCCAATCTCCTATTCAAGTTAAGACAATGCCTCAAATCAACATGTGATGATACACCATGACAACCAGTAACATTTCACGCTCCTCTTACATTATTCATCCTGCAATTATATTGTATGTTATATGTATCTAAAAAACCTTATGTCTAGCACCAATACCATCTTAACCTTCTCTTAAAATTCGACACCTCGTCTATAATCTCAATGACAATTTAATCTTCAAATTTGTTTCCCTCCGTCTATTTCAAATTCAACTATAATTTGTCCCGAGATCTCAATATTTCTCAAGCACTCTGTTTCCTTTATTTTCCTCTCCCTCTCATTGTCTCTCTCCCTCCCTCTGGTGGTGAGGATAGACGAGGGTTTGTACGCGAAAGACTATGGAGAGTTAGGTTTTTACCGACTGAATTTTGATTGGATTTCTTTCACCTTCGGGTTCTTCTCTCTCTTCGTTTCTATCTTATTTTGTTTCTTCTTGTGCGTTTTCAAATTTTGTATTCATTTTATTTTGTATTTGGTCATGTTGTGGAAGATGAACTTATTTTTCATCCATGTCTCAAAGCGAGTTCAGTTGTTTCCCAACAAAATAAATCTCCCGCTCATGAACTAACACTTTTATGATGTGTTTTGTAAGTAATGAATTCTTTTTATTTTTGTTTTTAGTGATTTCCATTTTATGCGAGGTTTTCTTTGCATACAAGGAGTTTGATTTAAGTTTATATTTAATTTGCAACTTCAGAGAATATTTTATATGTTTTCCATATTGATTTTATAAATTGAACAGATATTGCGTAGTGGAAGCATCAGTACTAGAGCCTAGAGGCTTGGTTTTTTCTTTTTTGAGTTTGTTCAAAAGAAAATGTTAAGTTGCAATTTATTTGAATTATATGATTTTTTATGTTGTAATTAACTTGATTTGTTTGCACTTGTTTTGTGTTGTAGATTACATTGTAGCATGCTCTACTAAACAAATTAAAAAACTAAAACACGTAAGAGATAGATTTGTACAACTATTTTCAACATTAAAATAGCTTAGAAGTTGTGATCAACTAATTAATCAAACATAGGGATTCATACTCAAGCTTAAAATCTCCTAACAGCATCGTAATCAACATACACAACAAAATGCATCTCAACCAAAAAAATTACAACTTAACATATGCATCTAAACCAAGTAAATTACAACTTAACACTTTATTTGTTTTGAACAATCTAAAAAAAAAACAAAAAAAAAATCAACCCTTTGTTATACTTCAAAACACATTAAAACTAAATATATGAACTTTTTAAAAATATAAAACACGTCATAAAAATGTTAGGTCAATGAGTGAAAGATCCGTTGTTGTGGAGAAAAAAGCCGGACTAGTTATTTTGAGTCATAGATAAAAAAATAAGTCCCATCTTCCACAACAACAATTGCACCCAATTTAAAAAAAAAAAAATAATAAGTATTTGAAAATGCATTTGGGTTGGGGGAGATAAACCCAAAGGTGAAAAAAAAATTAAAACCTTAGCCTCCCGACAAAGCCTCAATCTCCATCATCTTCTACATACGAACCATAACTTAAACTCACCACATTGATAATAATTAGATAAGAAAAAACACTAAACTCACAAGTCAAAAACACAAATAAAAATTAAGATTAAATAAATGGTGGAGAATTTAGGGGAATATGAGTGGAAGGAAGAAGAAGATAGAATGGGGGAGGACAAGCTGTGTGTTAGAGGGAGGGAGGGAGGGAGGGAGGGAGGGAGGGAGGGAGGGAGGGAGGGAGGGAGGGAGAGAGAGAGAGAGAGAGAGAGAGAGAGAGAGAGAGATCTTTAGAGAATTAGATGAGATGAGAGTGGTTGTTGTGTGAAGGGAGATGAGAAAAGGTAAGAGAAGTTATATATATATATATATATATATATATATATATAGAACATATACTATGAGAATGACATTCTTATATGAGAATAGTGAGAATGAATAAGAGCCATGAGATTAAAAAGCATTGGTTGAGATTAAAACATTCCTAAATGAGTCATTTGTCATTAACATCATGATATAATTGTGATTTTTATTGTATCAATAATATTCTTTTTTTAAAAAGGGTGTCATTATTATTCATTTATTTCGGTCATCATCTCTCTCCATGGTCTTCATCTCCTCCATTGAAAAATTCCTAATTTCCATTTCAAGATATCAATACTTCAATGGTTTCCTTTAGAATTCGGTTCTTATCACACTATAGAAATACACATTCATCCCTTTCTTTGATTTCAATTTTTTTCCTTCTAAATTGTTGTCTTTTGTAACCATGTTTTTATTCTATTTTGTCGTGATCCAGATTGATCCATGAGGAAGAAGCTTGATACTCATTTCACTAGTTTTTTTTATGAAAAAGATATGTTCTAAGAAGCTTTTTTTTTAAGCAAATGTTCTATGAAGTTTGATTAATGATGATTCAGAATTATATTTTAGGAATGTTGAAAAAAGGAATACTAAAGACAAAACATAATTATATAATGATATCAATGACAAATGACTCATTTAGGAATGTTTTAATCTCAACCAATGCTTTTTAATCTCATGGCTCTTATTCATTCTCACTATTCTCATATAAGAATGTCATTCTCATAGTATATGTTCTCATATATATATATATATATATATATATATATATATATATAAAGAGAGAGAGGGAGAAGAGAGAGAAAGAAGTATAAGTGTGAAATAAAAGAAAATGTGGGAGGAAAGATATATATATATACGAGTTAGGATCTGTTGACACCAAATCTCAACCATTCATTTAAGTTTGATCAAAGGTGCGTAATTCTCATCAAACGATCTCCATAAATTTCAAACTTTCTTGATGCACCGAATCACACTCTTTATTTTCAACCTTCAATAGCCTGGGTTCATCGCTCAACTGAATCTCTTTATATGTGATGGGTTTCACAATCTCTCAAATCTCAGGAACCTTTTATTCTCTCTCCCGTTGATTCCCCATCAATGGTTTTTGCTCTATCTTGGCAGCATAATTAAACCAATTGAGTTGTTTGTGATAGAGAACTGGAAGCAATTCAACTTAACTCAATTAGGCGTTTAGGGGAAAAAATTACATGATTTGGCGAATTCCAACGGAGGTCCAATCCAAATTCTTCCATGATTCACTACCTTCTTCCAATGGAAAAAGATTAACAAATTGATATAAACAAGGAGGCACAACCCAAGAATCTCGTACTTTTGAACAACACAAAAAATTAATTTAATCTTACAAATTTATCTTTATTAAAATATATTGGCTCAACTTCTAAAAAAGTTCATCAATTTAAAGCTTCGTGGTGTTCCGATCAAGGTTGTGCTACTTAGAACAGATCAAGGTTGTGTTGGTTAGAACAAAACATTGAGTGCAAGAGAGAGGGGGATCCAGCAAACATCAAGCCTTGTTAAATTTCTAGCCTTTAGATCAAACGATATGGACGGCGAGGATTTGATGTCAATATAACCGTTGACACCTAGGTGTCAACGAATCCGGACTCACACACACACACACACACACACACACACACACACACACACACACACACACACACACACACATATATATATGGGTTTTGTTACAAGCCACCATTTGGTGGTGTCTTTTAACAAGTCACACCTTAAGGTGTGATTTTCACTTTTTAGTTATAACTTTGCTAAAAGACACCTTCATAAAAGTAAGTTGGTGTCTTTTCGCAAATGCTCATAGAGTAACTTGATAAAAGACACTTTCATAAAAGGTGTCTTCTAGCATAACCCTATATATATATATATATATATATATATATATATATATATATATATATATATATATATATATATATATATATATATATATATATATAGAGAAATGATATTTTGACAATCACTTTTTGACAACTTTCTCTCTCATACTCGCATGATGTTGTTATCCTCTCTCTTCCTTTTTCTCTCTCCATTGTTTTTGACCAATAAGAAGTGAGAAAAACAAGGTTGTCAACAAAGTTGTCATCAAATGGATGTCAAAATATCATTATATATATATATATATATATATATATATATATATATATATATATATATAATATGTGAAAGAAGATTGAGATTTAGAAGTGAATTATTGTTTTTAAACTAGAACAGAAAGAAAGCAATTTGAAGACAAAATTTCCCTAGAAAAAGATTAGTTGTCAAATTATAAGCAAGTGTTAGACATTAGTTTTTTAGATGTAAAATAATTCAATCATGTTACAAAGGGAAATAAACTGTTATTCTTTTTGGGGAATTAGTCACTTTAGTCCCTGAATGGGGAACGATTCGTCAATTTAGTACCTGAATGCAGATAATATGCAAAACAGTCCCTGCATGGTCAATTTCAGGGACTAAAGTGACTAACGAAGTCTACATTCAGGGACTAAATTGACTAACGGAGTCTGCATTCAGGGACTAAATTGACTAACGGAGTCTGCATTCAGGGACTAAATTGACTAACAAAGTCTACATTCAGGGACTATTTTGCAATTTATCTGCATTCAGGGACTAAATTGACGAATCGTTCCCCATTCAGGGACTAAAGTGACTAATTCCCCATTCTTTTTTGATCTCTCACAAAACCGTACACTACCTTTCCTTTTATGGATTCATGGGTACCATAAAATTGGTGAAAAATAATTCTTGCCGAAAATTCGAGTTAAGTATAGGATTGTAAAATCTCTTCAATCTAACACCTCAAAAATGATTAATAAATAGATCTCGCCAATAATCTATACTATTATTACCTTAAAATAAAATTCATTCATGGGAATCAGAGAGAAGAAAAGAAGAGTGAGAGACAATGTTTTTAGAGTCATTTTTCCCTATAATCACCCAAACGGGGGCTGCTTATATGAATCCTGTTTCAAAATTTTATTTATTATTCATAAATATGCTCTGTGAAGAATAAAAAAAACAAATAAAAACATGAAATTCTTTGAAAGAATGGGACACATGTATTGTCAAATGAACTAATAGCATTAAAGACGTTTAAGAGGAGACAAAGTGACATTGTAACAAAAATGAACAAAAGGTTAGTCCTTTGGTCCCAAACACTGCAGACCATCCCGGTCTCTTGCGGAAGAAAACATAAAACTCAACTTGACCCCTCCAGATCTATTACAACAATGAAACTGCAGGTGGCTCTTGGAATACTTTAAAATACGAATATCCAAAGAAATGCCTATCAGGATTCTCGTGTGTCTTTGCAACATTAAATTTTGCATATAAAATGATCTTGAAGAGCTCTCACTCTGACTCACGTCATGCTTAAAATGAGATGGTGTTACTTATTTTATTAATGTTTAAATAAAGACTAAATTGTTTAGAAATAGAGACATGATTGATGATAAGTGGTTAAATAGAAGAACCAACTTACGGTTTAATTGAGTCGAGACATTTTTGAAAAATCACAATATCAATGACCTATAACGTTCTCTATAAAATCAATAACTTATTTGGTGGTTTATTATTTAATCATCACTAAACTCCTCTACATCATTCTACCAAAAACAATAACTTAATTTAAAAAAATACTAACCGGTGTACTTGAGGTATTGTTAAGGGAAAAATAAAAATATCGTGGATAGTGATAAAATATGGTGAATTCAACTTTTCCAAAAACAACAAGTTTAAAAATTGTTATTTGTTTGTACCAAAAAAAAAAAAATTGTTATTTGTAATGCAAAAGTACTAATTTTGGTTTCCATGTGACTCTTTAATTTAAACAAAAAACACATGATAATCAAACACAAATCTACCTTGGCTTCCCATACCTCGTCTATCTGGCCTAGAGCATTAGTACCATCTATACAACAGATTTACTATATGAGAAACTTTAGCATCTGAGAAGTTAATTAAACAAAATTAACAAAAAAAAAAAGTTAACTAAACAAAACCATTTGATATTTCTCCTGAAAACACAATGATCTCAAATATGCTACAAATTACTAAACAAATTTTGCGTCTTTCTCCACAATTCTCACTCCTTTTGCAGATCTGAGTACATTGGCCTGTTTGAATGCATAACAAGATAATTAAGAAAAGGAAAACATCATAGGCCACATAATATGTGTAAATATCATATGATAAAAACAAGAAAGATAAAATTGTACTTTATACGAGGACAAATTACACATTACTTGATCCTCGGTGATTTCCACTGTAAAACCATCAACAATAGCAAAAGAAGATATCTTCTTGTAGCTTCCTGGCTCTAGAGTGCTTGCTAAAAGCTCATCATGCTTTCTACTAAGGTACAAATCAAGCTTATTTGCCCCACTCTTAGTTCTAATTAAAAGTAACACAGCATAAATATTCAAAGTTATGAGAAATATTTAAGATAATGTTGATTAATCGCATATTGTTACAAATAAAAAAACAAAGGTGACATGATGAAGACGTACCGATTAGTTCGAAGTCGCTCGTATTCTTGATCATAGATCAGAAAGACAAAGAAAAGTTCACTTTTGGTGCTTCCCATTAAGAATGTATCTTTTTTTATTTTCTTGTTAATTTGATTGGAGAACGATATTTGCAATGGATGTCATGTGCTCCATCCACTAGCTAGCTATTTATACACAAAAGGTTCAATGACTTTCAAGAAATGATATTTGAACATTCATTTGGTCAGTGGCGATTCCACCCCCCAGCTAGCCTGGGCTAGTGCCCAGGCTCAGCTCCAACTTTCCTTTGTAGCCAGCCCAACCATTACTACAACTTTGAGCTTTTCCTGCGGATTTTTGGGCTAATTTCCTGCAGATTTTGCCAGCCCAGCCATTTCCTGCAGATTTTGCCAAGGATTTAGGTTCGCAGGTGAGGTAATACTAGGATTTTAGGATCCGCAGGAAAGATATATCAGCAGGAAATGTGAAATTATCAGCAGGAAATGTAAAATTATCTGCAGAATATGTGAAATTATTCGCATGAAGAAAGTAACGTATTTTTAGCCCAGGCTCTGTAAATTTTTTGGCTTCGCCACTGCATTTGGTGACAACTATTGTGACAATTTTCTCTCTCATACTCACATTATTTTTTACTTTATCTCTCTATTGCTATGATTTCCGTGCTAATACTACTTTTTCTTTGTAAATTTTGGTTGTCAAATAGGTTGTCACCAAATTGGTTGTTCAAATAACACTCCTAATGACTTTCCAAACAACAACAATAATAGAGAAGAATAATGAGTGGGGCCGCATTGGTTTCATTGGTTTTTTTTTTTACCTTTCAATCGGACCAACCACAAAGACTAGTTTATTGAAATATATTGAGATCTTTTTAAGAGGTTTTAATGTCTCTTATATACATGAGTAATGTTATATGAACATCTAAAAATCAACAACTTTTAGACAACTAGTATAAAAATACATCAATTATAACTAGAGTAATGATATTTTGACATCCATTTGATGACAACTTTGTTTTTCTCATTTCTTATTGGTCAAAAACAATGGAGAGAGAAAAAGGAAGAGAGAGAATAACAACATCATGTGAGTATGAGAGAGAAAGTTGTCAAAAAGTTGTCAAAAAGTGATTGTCAAAATATCATTTCTCTTATAACTATTGATGTGACTATAAGAAAGAGAAACATGTAATTAAAAATGATATAGTATTTATACAGTATAGATATACGATGTAGGACAACCAAAAGATTGTCAATATATCATCTCTATATACATATATATTCTCCCATACAAACTAACCTAAAATTTGGTCTCTAAACTCATGACCAATCATAACATTTATATTTTAGGATCAGCTAAATGTAAATTGAAATTACAATTTATCTAATATGTAATTATATTCCTCTCTGTTCTATTTAATTTATCAGTTTTTTATGATTTTTTTCTATTTATCTCTCATTTTTAACTTATCAATTCTTTTACACTTATATTAATGAAAATGATTTGGAGAGTAAAAAAGTAAGAGTATATTTAAAATTTACTAGCAAGTGCTGTTGACCGTTTCAACATAGTTGCAGTGTAAATGGACAATATAGTTAGTTGCTTTAGCAGAAGCAGGACCAGGGTCAACAGTTCACTACCATGATACGGTAACAAGTAACAACACAATCATGTGGTTAGTTTTCACATTGCTTGTTGTTGGTCAATTGTTTCTACCTGTCACTTGAGTATAGTACACAAGCTGAAACTAAAACAAATCTTTGGGTGGCTTAGCTTAGGTTTCAAGTTCAGTAAAAAAAAAAAAAATTACTTAGGTTCCAAGTCATGATACCAAATTGATAAGCCTTAAAATTGACCAACTGAACAAAACAGATAACTTCATAAAGTAAAACATTTTAACTCTTTTGTATTTTTAAAACATTTGAAATTTTTATTTACCAAGTGTATGACTGTCATCCTCAAAATAGGAGTACATATTTTTGAAGTTTAAAAACAAAAAAAAAATTGGACGTCTAAAACAAGGATTTGGATCACCCTGTCTAAATAGTATTTTATACTATTTTTTCATATCTTAGTAGGAAATAGATCAAATCCCTTCTATATGTACCCTACTCTCTCTTGTCAACGACGCAGACCATAAAAAGCCCAAAGCACCAAATAATATAAATACAATTACTTTTTCCATCCTCCCAATTTCTACACCTCCTTTTTTTTTATGAAAATGCTCCTTAGGTTTCTGGATTCTATAATCAGAAACGAGTTTTTCCATGTTTTGGGGTGTAAAAATGAGTTTTCAAACATATCAAATTTCATAATCAAAACAGCCTAAAAAATAGGACGCATTCCTTTATTTTTTTGCATTATAAAATTCGAACATCCCTAAAAACCCTTATTCAAGGGAAAAACAACTCGGATTATATAATCCGAAGTGTGTCAACATAAGTTATGAGCATGTATGTAACGTGGGTAGTTAGTTTAAGGACCATAATAATCTTCTTTAACTCATAGCCTTTTGTTTTAGATCATTGTTAGTTGTTTCTAGTAGAAAATCTAGTTCTCAAGCTACTTGATCAGATTGCTTTGAAACTTTCCTTGAAAATCAAAAAGAAAAAAAAAATCAAGGATCAGACTCCCATAGAAGTCACTTCTTACGAGACTCCCCCCTCAAAATCCAAAATTTCATCGTTTAGACCCATTTTTATTTTATTTTTTAAAAAAATTCATATTCTCAGAAAAAATCCGAACAAATTTGCATTTGTTTTATTTGATTTTTAGAATTTTTTGTGGTATTTTTTTATTTGACATGTTTTTATCATTTTACTTTGTTTTTTGTTGTTTTTAAAAGTGAAATTTGCAACTACTGAAATGAGAGAGATTCTGATTGCGACTTATATAAGCATATTTCGAATTATATAATTCGAACACATCCAAATTGTGTTCATATTATATAATCCGAAACCTCATGGACATTTTTGTAAAAAAAATAATATGGTGCACGAGAAATGGATAGGGTGAAAAAAATAATATTCTAATATGAAATAAGTGACTTGGGTCCAAAGCCCAAAACTCCAAGCAATGTGATTTTCTTTCCCTCCTCATGTCTCTCACACGAATTTTGCTCTCCACCCAGCACAAATCACTCGCACCCTGCAGCCCTTCCATTTTTACCCCTGCGCAAGTTAAGTCATGCTGCGCAACTTAACTTGCGCAAGTTATATTTTATGCTTGACTTAACATGCGTTGCGTGAGTTAACTTGCGCAGCGTTAGTTAAGTCATATAACACCAACACAGAAGCACATTTCCCTAATTTCTCCAACTTCCCAACTTCGAAAATTTTCCCCCCATATCCGATTTTCATCATTCTTGCGCCATTCAAAGCCAATTTCTCCCACATTATCAAGTAAGTGATGATTATCATACTTAATTGCATTTAAATTGTAGAAATTTTAGTTTTTTTTTTAAGAAATATGACATTTTTAGGTT
Source organism: Medicago sativa (assembly GCF_051527215.1). NCBI lineage: Eukaryota > Viridiplantae > Streptophyta > Magnoliopsida > Fabales > Fabaceae > Medicago > Medicago sativa. The sequence goes on from NC_140752.1 coordinate 96,962,506, forward strand.
TTTATATATTTGGTTTGGATGTTAGTTTTGATGATTGTTAGTGACGAATTAACTTAGGAATTGTTGTTTAGAAGTTGTTTAGAGTAGAATGTGGTAGTTTAGGGTCTACAAATTGTTAGATTAAGGTAGTTGTTTGAAAATTGCACACCATGTGTTTGGTAAAATGTCTCAATGGTCATTTTTTTGTTTTTTTGGATTGTGACTTATCAAATTAGTTAGCATATGGTTTGTTAATTTTGATTATAGTATGTTTGACTGCAATGTGGTAGTTTACGGGTTGAAATGACATTGTTGGAATTTTAGTGTTGTTGATGAATTGTTGGAAATGGCACAATTTGCGTGTGAAAATGTATATTGAATTTGTGTTTTGTTAAATATTGTGCAGATATGCCTCGGAGGAATGCGTCTCAGCCGTCTGAGCCGCCTCAGGATAGGAGTGACAGACTTAGGGCAGGGAGGATGGCCCCTACTGGTAGTGCACGGAGGGAGAAAGAAGCATTACGCCCTCCTATGGCTGGTCGAGGGAGAGGTGGGGGAACGAGACTTGCTAGAGATGATGTTGCAGGGGGGTCAACGTCGCAGACGGGTCCATCCCAGACTATGGACCCGACGCAGTATCAGCAGCATTATGAGGTCTATCAGCAGCCACATGATGCGTATCAGTTTCAGGAGCCTCAGCCTCACCAGTACCAGTTTGTTATTGAGGAGCCTGTCGTTGAGGAGCCGCCTGTTATTGAGGAGCCTCAGCAGAATGATGAGCCTGAGCAGCATGAGCCTCGTTTTCAGGGGGTGCCGAGGGTGGTGTATGAGGCCGGCCCGGACGGCTATGCAGGGGGGCCTTCTGATCTCACGCTTTTACCTAACTTTGGTGGACATGTGGCATGCAGGATATGGGTTGATGCCGATGTAAGTATAATTTAATGTTTATTTTACTTCTTTTTTGTTTTGAAATTCAATTAAAATAATTAATGTTGTTGTTAAATGTCTATGATATTCTTACTCAGTGTTTATTTTACTTCTTTTACTATTTATACAACTTATTCTAATTATTATTTTACTTATTTAATGTTAGAATTAACATTTATGTTAGCATATATTTAATGTTTGTTTTACTTATTATTTATTTAACGGTGTTGTTTGTTGTGTTTTGTTTTTGTATTTCAGTTTCGAAGAAAACATAGGGTGAAAGGTATCTCGCACGGGAAGAAGCTGAGCATTAAAAATTTGGCATTGCCTATGCCGGGGGAACAAAATGAGTGGTTTTGGGATGAAGTGAATATGTCTAGTCTGACTCCCCTCCTGACTAGTGGGTACGAGAACATATCTCACGGGTTCGTTTGTGCGATTACAGAGAGATGGCATGAGGAGACCAGCAGCTTCCATCTACCGGTTAGAGAGATGACCATCACACTAGATGATGTGGCGTGTCTCCTAGGCATCCCCATCACTGGGAGACTGCTTCCTAATAGAGAGTTAATCTGTGAGGAGGGGCTCGAGATGATGCAGGCGGACCTACTGTTTACAGAGGAGGATGCCGCTAAGGAGCTGACAAGACAGGGTGGTTCTCACATCAGTTTTGGTGTACTGAAGAGGCGATACGAGGAGCTCTTGAATAGGTGTAATCAGCTTCTTGAGATTGACACAGTTGAGGAGCAGAATGAGCGAGTTGTAGTTAGGGTGGCCTGCGTTAAGGCGTTTATGCTGCTCTTGCTTGGCGGGACCATTTTTTCCGCCAAGAACAGCAAAAACATTAATCTTCTTTGGCTGCTTGCGCTACAAGATATGGACGAGTTGGACAGCTGGTCATGGGGTGGGATGAGACTTGCTTTCCTATATGAGCAGCTATCTCTTACCTCCGACTCATCTTTGGCCTCCATTGGTGGTTACATGACATTGCTTGTGGTAATATTTGTTTTTCTTCTTTTTTACTTATTGGATCGTAAATGTTTAGTTGTTTGTATAATTCTTGCGGTGATATAAATATTTGTTTCTTTGTGTTTGCAGGGATGGACTTTGGCGCACTTCTCGAACATCATTCCGAGGATTGATGATGATGCCTACGACCCTACTGTTTCCCCGCTTGTGAGTCAATGGAAACCTCCCAGGGGCTTTACTGATCCTCGTCACTACAGAGATGCCATCGATTCGATGGACCTTTCTCATGTCACCTGGATGTCGTACGAGAGACGACGACACATCACGCCCTTTCAGGATATATGCTGGTACTCAGAATGGATCATGGCCGGCAGAGACAGGATGGTCCGTCACTTGCCATAGCGGGTTATTAGGCAGTACGGGTATGTCCAGAGAATTCCCAGGCCTCCTACAGACATTGAGCTTCTTGCGGCGGATGATGTGGCCCAGGCCTTCACTGAGTTTGCTCTACATGTCCTCAGCCATCAGCAGAGGAGTCATCCGGTTTCGGATAACCAGTCGTGGGCTCATACTAAGGGGTACATGAAATGGTAGAGTATCACATCCTATTGTGCACCCCCCTACGGCCGTTCCTGACTACGCAGCTGATGCCCCTCCTCATCCTGTCCCTGCTTACGAGGAGGTTCTTGTTGAGCAGCAGTGGGCCAGACATCCTTCCGACCCATACCAGATCATCAGCAACATCAGAGCTAGAGTGGACAATGCAATTGGGCATCCAGATGTGTTTGGTAATCCAGAGGTTCTTCGCATCATGCAGGGCATACAGTCTGAGTGGAGCATGCTGGAGCAGGTGCCGACTCCGCGGAGGAGGAGTAGGAGTCCACGGGATGGACCAGCATGACTTTTGTAGCTTTTATGACTTGTGTTGTTTTTTTTTGTTTGACATTTTGTTGGATTTGGTTGTAATCCTATTACACTTGCACTTTTTAGCGTTTTTATGACATTATCCGTTATGTTATTCGCTTATTTTATTTTGTTATTTTTCGTAATATAATTATGAGTTGCTCTTGATTGAATGTATTATTGAATGAATGATGAAAATTCTGTTCTTGAATGAATGTATGAAAGAAGGATTGAAAAAATAGGGAAAAAAGAGGTTTCTGCCTCTTCTGGTTGTATGCACAGAGTGTGCGTGAGTTAACACACGCATGTGTAATTGGGTGTGTGATGGGTGCGTGAGTTAACACATGCAGTGCTTAATGGGTGCGCAAGTTAACTCACGCAGTTTTTAACACTTGCGTTACTTAAGTTGCGCAACGCATGTTAACTAACGCATACATTTACACTTGCGTTAGTTAACATGCGCAAGGGTAAATATGGAAGGGCTGCAGGGTGGGAGCAAAATGTGCTGGGTGGAGAGCAAAATTCCTCTCACACGCCTTCGAATTTTCAATTTTGTCCTCTTTCGAATTTGAGAAACCAAACCATAAAAACATGGTTTAGTTTTTTAAAATCTGAACTATACCACTATAGCAAATGTTCTAGGTATCTTTCCATCACTTCTCCATTTTCGTTTTCAAACCTACAAACTTCCAAAAAAAAACCTTGGAACTGAATCTCACTTAAATTGTATTATTTTTCAACTTAAGTTGCTCAAATTCAACACAATTCATACGTTTACACCTGCTACATTAAAGGTTAGTACACATTTTTTCAAATATTTGATATTTGATTTATGTTTCTTTCGTTTTTTTTCTTTATTTCTAGTTTCGCTCGGATTCTGGAAACTGAAATGTGTTCTTCATCATTTTGATTTCTAAAATCCATAATGTATTTAGAGATTGCAAATTGCTAATTTCTCTCTGGTTTTGTCATTGTTTCAAATATGAACACACATGTCACTCAATGTAGGGGCAGCAAGATATCCATGATTGTCTCAACTAAATATGCATAGCTACGATTTTGATTGGTAATACTGGCAGATCCATATCAAACAAACATTGTTGGATGATGATCTTGTGGCCGAAAACCCAATAGAACGGAAAATACATCAGTTAAATGGTGTTTCTGCTCACAAGAACATTGAAATCTAGTGTTGCAACTTATGCAACCCCAATTTTGAAATATGCTAAGGGGTTCTAGTCTCTTGATAATGAGGGACTTAAGTCAGAAATGAGGATGATATGTATTACTATACACCTTCTTGAATCTTGGTAATATTGCTCTCGACTGACATCCATTTATGTAATATCTTGACATGGGTGCTTTAGACGTTTTTATAGTCTAATTTTTCTCTTTGATTGTATTATTCTTTTTAATTTGAAGAGAAAATAGAAGAGAAGTTGAAAATAAACGAACTCAAACACAACATAGTAATATCAAACCTGGAAGAAAGAAAAAAAACTCACAAGTCATAATTTAATGTAATCAACTAAGGTAACATGTTTGATCCTAATTAGCTAAAATTAAACTTCAAGTGCGTGCATTCGCCATTAGAGCTTATATATAAGCGGCACATTTCAGCTTCACTCTATTCTGAGCCTACCAGACAGAGCATATTAAGGAGGAATTGATAGTATATATTATGTGAGAGAATGGTTTAGGAATCAAGCGACTCAATAGATCATAGGGTTATATATGACGAGGATCAACAAAACAAGATGCGTATTACGTTGAGAAAGATTAAAAGAGCACGAGAAATGGGAAACATTATGTTCATGTACCTTCTATCCAAGTGGTGCATGCCATGTATATATAGCAATGGAATTCTTGTATTACTTACTACATACATTCTCAAAGAATACAGATTGTCTGAAGTAAAAATTTTGGCCCATTTGTGCAATAAATACATCCGTGATTGCTGAATTGAGATGAAACAACTCAGATTTTAATGCAAATTTTAATTTATTTTTCAAAGAAATTTAAATTTTAGAGTATTCGAGATCCAACAACCATAAATATGTTGACAAATGTTTCAATTTTTTATTCCATGCAAGTTTCATTCTCAACCAATTTAAATAATTTAAAACTTGATTAATTAAAAAAAAAAACTGTTTCCAACATTTGTCAAACGAAAATTGTTTTAAAAATTAATTTTATGATCTAGATTGTGTGTGATTAATTATGATGATTTTGTTTTAGCAAGTCACTTGATAAGATGTGTCTTTCTCTATTTATGTTGTTTTAACCTTTAGCTGCCAGCAAAGAAGCCAACGTGTCTATGATCAATATATAAGATAGATATCGATACTTTCTAACATTTTCACTTAATTCTATAAAAAAAAAAAACATTTTCACTTAAAAAATAAATCAAGAAGTGTGTTATACCCTAATTTTGGACCTAAAAATACTAACTCAATTCATCTTATCTTGCATTTCAAGCCATTTGATATGTCTCTGATCATTTGCATCTTTCTCTGCATTTTATTTCAATATTATTTGCAAAATTCATGGAAAAGGGTATTTCAGTCATTTCCTGCATTTAACTCATTTTAATCCTTAAAAATTGTTTGAGTCTTTTAAATTGGTTTGTATGAGTCCTTGTTTCAATCTCATGTCAAAATTCATTTCAGAAATATCAGTTGAGTCATTTTTTTTAGTCAGTTTAGCCCCTAGGGGCATTTTAGTCATTTCCTATGTCAAAATTTCTTTCAGTCTTTTAAAAATTTATTTGAGTCCTTTCAAGTAGTTTGAATAAGTCTTCATTTCAATTTTATGTCAAAATCCATTTCAAAAATTGCATTTGAAGTCATTTTGAGTCAGTTTTGCCCCTAGGGGCATTTTAGTCTTTTCATGTGTTAAAACCCTGTTTAAATTCTAAAAATTGTCTCTGAGTCTTTTAATTCGCTTGTATGAACTCTTGCTTTGATCCCTTGTTAAAAAATCATTTTAAATTTGCATTTGAGTCGTTTCGGGTCATTTTAGTCCCCAGGGGCGTTTTGGTCCTTTCACATAATAGTTCTGATTCATTTTAATCTGCTTTGTTGTTTTTAATCGTCTCGCTTTACGTTAATTTTCAATTTACTTTTTCAATTCAATTTTAGTTTTAATTTCCATTTTAGTCCTCGTACTTTTGTTATTTGCATTTTAATCCTTTTTTAAGTCAAAGTCAAGGTTTGTTACAAGTCAAGTGCCACATGTCCCACTCCAATTGGTCCAAGCATTCCCACATCACCTATAAATAGGTCAAAGTTGGTCAAGGTTCATTCAACTAATCATTTTTTTTCTTTACACCATTTTTTTTTTCACTTTTTTACACAAAAATAACAAAAAAATCAATTTCTTTTTTCTCTCTTCTCTAATCACCATAACAACTTTCCTCCACCACTTTCTCATCCCTAACAAACTCCTCCTCCACCTTCAACCACCTCTAACTAACTTTTCCTCCACCCTAACCAACCTAAACCACCACTCTAACAACCTCCAACTACCACAGACCACCACCATTTTTCACTACTCAATTTCCATAATCCACCTTCATCTTCAACCTTCAACTTCACTATCATTAACCTTCACCAATCCTCAAATTCTCATCCAAATTCTGAAATTCAATTAATCCAATCCCTAACCAAATCCGATCCATTCATCATCACAACGTCAAGCTCAACCAATTTCATACAACCGGAAGCGAATTGTGCAGATGGAACACAATTGAAACGAACCATACGTGAATTCGAGGAAAGGAGCGAGCAAATTGGATTCGCAACAACGGTGACGAAACTCAATCGTAACAAGCGCAACCTACCAGAATCGAAATTGCAAAAGAAGAGGATTGAAAGTGTGGAAAGAAGCCATAACAGGTCCGAAATTCAACTCAGCAGCAGCAAATACGATCAGAACAAAGCACAGTGACGAGGTTGCAGCAAAAGCACGGTGACGAGGTCGCAGCAATCAACTTGAACTTAGAAACGGACTTGAATCTGGAACAGAAACGGATCTGCTACAAGTCCGATTGAAACAACGGCGATGAACTCGGATCATACGAGCCAGAACACAGTCGAATCGGTAACAGGTAACATGTTCTCCCTTTCTTTTCTCGTTAGCATTTTCAAGGCTGTTCTTGAATCGTTTTGAGTCGGTTGTGAAAACTGAATCTTGTTGTGATTTGTTTTGAGAAAAATAAGTGTTGGAGTCGAATAAAAGAGAAAATTCTGATTCCGGTGATACGTTTTGCTGTAAAAAGGGATGAAGTTTGAAATACCGGCCACCGTATCGGAATTTAAACTGTCGCCGGAATCTGGAATGGTTGGTCGGAGAAGATGAATTGGGGGCGGTGGTGTTGTATCAGAGAAGGAGGAAACTTGTTTAACTAAGAAAGAGCAAAACGTAACAACAACTTGAGCAATCCACTCAATAACTTTCTTTTTATATATTCTTTCCTTTTTTTTTTTCTTTAACCCATTCTTTCTAACAAACCATGACCCGCTCCAGGCCCATTTGTCTTCTTGTTTTTTTTAAAAATTACTACAGTTTTGCTGTTGGCACCATGTTACATGCTAAATACACCTCCGCCATGTCCTTTTTACCTAGAAAAACTCCACAATTTTTCTTGTGACTTTCTTGACGATTTTGTGAGAATTTTTGACGTATTTCGTATGTTGATTTTGATCCAAAGTAGGTGAAGTAATTTTGATTGCGTCGATTTCGTTTTCTTTTAATTCTTGGTGTCAAATTGTGTTAAAAAAATTTCTAAGACTTGTGTGATTCTTGTTTGGCTCATGATCGTTGGTACTTTATGTTCGCTTGTGAAATGTGATTTCATGCTGAAATTCACTTCAAGATCATGTGCAACTTTCTTGTGTTTTTGGCTCACTTTTTCTTATAAAACTTTGTGCAATTTTGAAGTGATTTTGGTTCTTGAATTTGGCACATAATAGTGACTTTGAATATGCATTTTTTTTTGAGTGAATTGGCCTCTTGATTTTGTATGTACTTGCTGTTCGGTTTGGTTCCTTATCATGGATTTTCTACTATGTGAATAATGTGTATTTCTTGCGTCAAATAAAGTGCAAATAGACTTGGAAATACTATGATTGTATTGCATGCTAATGTCCCTTAATTTCTCACATCATGATGAATTTAAAACCCTTGGAATATTACCATTGACGTGAGGATTATAGGCCTTAGTTTTGTCTTAGAATTTTAGTAATCTTTCAAGTACTATTTCATCTTGTTTTTTGATTAAGTTCTTGGTCATCTCTTTGTTAATTTCTAGTTACTTTAATTCTCTTTACTTGTTTCTATTTCTTTTCTATATTTTTGTGCTACTAACCGCTTTCCTTTCATGTTTCATGAGCATATTTCATTCTCCCATTTTAGTTTCATTTCTTGCATATTAATGTGTACCAAAGTTAGAATGTAACACTTAGGAATTTTGTAATATTTTCCTTTCATGCTTTTAATTTCTTGGCAAAGAGGCCATAGAATGTATCTAGGGTATGATGTAAAGGACAATGGACTCTAATGATGTACACCGACACGAGCACCGACACATGCACACACATCACTATATAGTTAGAATATGCATGTTTAGATGTATGTTTAGGATTGTATGTTTAGATGAATGTCTAGGCTTTATACTTAGAAAAATCATTTTCCAAAAAATATGAACAAACTTCACTCAAATCTTTTTACAATAAACCTTGGGATCCAAAATCCCATTGTAATTTTTCCTTTTCATTTTCTTAATCAAATTTCAATAAACTTTAATCATACTTTGACTTGTTTTTGCAAATAACTAATCAAACCCCACTTTTTCATAAATCTCATGCCCTTGAGGCCTCTCAATCTCCATTCTTCAAAATTCTATTTTCAAACTTAAAATCAACCAACAAAAACAAAAACATTTTTGGAAGAGAACTACGGTGGATTTGATCCCCTAACCGGGTACGTAGGCAAGGAACAAAATTCCTTCAATTCAAATAAAATAAAAATCCAAAAACATTCTTCTCCCTCCAATTCTTCACCTAGAAACTCTTAGGTTTAAATAACATCTTTCAAAATAGCATTTAGAAATAAAGCGCGCGCGTAGAAATTAAAGACGGTTCCTATAGGATACTATAGTCGTTATGGGTGCCTAACACCTTCCCGTAGCGAAAACAACTCCCGGACCTCGATTCTCAAGGGTTTTGCTTACTTTTTCCCTTCCCAAGAAAAAAATAAGATATCACCGGTTTAAAAGGTTCAAACGTAATCAATGTTTGACACCCGAAAACCAAGATAAAACAAAGTGTAACAAACTAATTTTTGAATAATTATTCCTCCCAATGTCTTTCATTTCTTCTACTTGCTAGTTCTTTTTTTTTTCTTTTTAAAACTCTCCCTTGCCCTCCCACCAAACTTCTAAAAAAAGCCTTAGTGTTTTATAAGCTCTCATACAATCAAATACTCGATCTGACTGCAATTTTGCTCATCTCACTTCGATTTTGCTCACATTCATCGAGACAATACCAAAATACCCCACGCCAGTTGACTGTCAGTGGACAAATGTTGTTGGATAGCAAGCAGCAGTTAACTGCCGCCGAAGATATTTTGATATTTTTGCGGCCTGTGAAGATCAAAAGTAAAAATGAGCTGAGCAGCTTTCATTTGACCGACTTTCCTTCTAGGCCTTGTTTCGCAGCGTGGTGGCCTTTTTTGGCTTTGCCCTTGCTTAGACCCAAAAATAGAAACTCTCCATACTGTTCCCATTTTGCAGTAATAAGGAAATTTTGACTTTCTCATGTTAATAAGTTATAATCAAATTTGTGGGAGACATAAGGTAGGTTTTTATGTTACAGGTAAATTTTTGTCATACACATGAGATAATGATTGAAACTATGATCATTCGTTTAAAAAGGAGTAATGATATTTTGACATCCATTTGATGACAACTTTGTTGACAATCTTGTTTTTCTCATTTCTTATTGGTCAAAAACAATGGAGAAAGAAAAAGGAAGAGAGAGGATAACAACATCATGTGAGTATGAGAGAGAAAGTTGTCCAAAAGTTGTCAAAAAGTGGTTGTCAAAATATCATTTCTCTTAAAAAGTCCCAAATCTCCTATCTCTCAAATCAATTTTTTTTGTTTGAATACAAATCGCTTGAATCAATTTATTGTTGGTTGTTGTCTACTTTTTTTGTTTGTAAATAGTTATTACCAATCTTCTTTTAATATGCTTTATAATATCAAACAATCTTATCCTCTCTTAATCCCATATACTAGTAGCGGATTTTTTTTTTGTCACATACTATAAATGACTTTATAATGCTAATTAAACGTGTACCATGCTAACTTCCCTAAAAGCATTGTTTAAGAAAATTATTATAAGAGATTTTGTCTTAAACATATATAAATCAAAGTCAAAAACATTTAAAAGTTTTATAAAAAAAATAACACATTTAAAAGTAAAAAGTATACAAGTTTATACGCAAAAGTGACAACTTTTACTTGTTTAAACCATGTTCAAAGTGGATTTCCATGTTACTATCTTATTTTATTACAAGTTGATTTGACATTTTCATGTATTAGAGAAAGTACTGCCTCTACATTTCCATGTTAATTTGGTATTGAAAATAAAAATTATGCATAATTTTATAAAATTATCCTTTATTAATGACACGAAAGAAAAAATATTACAAAAATTGAAAAATTTGTATTGAAAATAAAAAATATGTGTGATTTTACAAATTATTCTTTATTAACGACGCGAGAAAAAGAGAAAAATTCTCTCAGTCTCATAATAATTGTCTATTTAACATATAATTTTTTTATTATTATACACTTATTTATTGAATTTCATCCAACTTAAACATTCTACCAACTACACTTAATATGGATATTTTTGTAAATGAAACCACTTTTACTATTGAATTCAACATAATTAATCATTTTTTTAAAAGTCGTGCACAAACCATAGACGATTATTATTTAAGATGAGAAAGTATTAACACTGCATTGTTGTTGGGTGATAAGGAGGGTTTGTGGTATAGAGTGTTAAAAGCTCGGTATGGGGAGGAGCGTGGTCGTATTCAGGAGGGGGGGCGTCACAGTTCAGGTTGGTGGAGGATGTTGTGTCGTGTGAGGGGTGGTGTAGGGTCGGATCCAGGAAGTTGGTTTGATGACAATGTTAGGCGGGTGGTAGGTAACGGTAGGAATACTTTCTTTTGGACTGATAACTGGTTGGGTGGAGTTCCTTTAAAAATCCAGTTCAGCCGTCTTCATGAGTTATCATTGCATAAGGAATATTCAGTGGAGGATATGGCGAGGTTAGGGTGGGAGGAAGGAGGTAACGCGTGGAGTTTGAGGAGGCGTTTATTGGCGTGGGAGGAGGAGAGTGTTTTGTTTTGTTGAATAACGCCATTTTGCAGGTTAATAAACACGACTATTTGAGGTGGCTACTAGATCCTATACATGGTTATTCCGTTCGTGGGACTTATAGGTTTCTCACATCAGCTGATGAACCTTTGATTGGTGTAGCAATTAACAATGTATGGCATAAATTGGTTCCTTCTAAAGTTTCTATTTTTGCTTGGCGACTACTTCAAGACAGAATTCCAACTAGATCAAATCTGGTGCGTAGACAGCTACTTCAGCCTGACAATAACTTATGTGTCAGTGGGTGTGGTTTCATTGAGACGGTGGATCACCTGTTCGTTGTTTGTAATTTTTTTGGGAGAGTTTGGTCTTTAATATGTAATTGGCTCGGGATTTCTTTTGTTTGTCCTGGTTCGATTACTGACCATTTCTTTCAATTTACTCACTTGGTGGGTATGCCGCGATCTTCATATGTATTCTTCAAATTAATTTGGCTAGCTTCTTCTTGGACAATTTGGAAGGAAAGGAACAACCGTGTCTTCACAAATGAGGTCATCGATCCTCACAATATCATTGAAAGAGTAAAGCGTAATTCATTTTTATGGCTTTCTACGAATGTTGTTCATATTGCTTTTAGTTTTCATGATTGGTGGAGGCATCCATTGTTATGTACGAGTGTCATGTAATTTTGTTTTATTTTTGGTGGTGGCAACCTTCGGTTTTTGGTGCCATGTCCTCGTAAAAGATATTGTGTGATTCATCAATTTTAGCACATCTTGTGCGGGGTGAATCGCTGTTCGTTTGAGCAATATATACCATTTTTATTTGTTAAAAAAAAAACAAAAATTAACACTGCATTGTTATTGTACCTAAAATTATTTACTAATACTCCTAAACACAAATATTTTTATCTCTCAGGAGTAGTAAAATACGACAAGAATGCTTGACCAAAAAAAAAAAACTACAAGAATGTCTCCTAACATAGTACTTAGACTCATTTTTTCTTCCTTCAATAGAGGATCCTTAACTGGAAATGATCTTGGTTAAGTAAGGACCTCCCATTGAACATGCTGTAGTGTTAATTTTCATGCCTGCAAAGAATCCTAGCCATTGTTTATCCGTAATCAACGTTAGAGCTGTGGGTCCCCAAAGTTGACACCGAGGCGTGTCTTATCGTAATCAACGGTAATTTCATAACCGAAATTTCAGGGGACACAACACAATAATCGTGGCCCCCAACAAAAACAGCCATTCAGCACATCGCCATGTGAGTGCTCGTGCGGCTTCCCAATTCCCGGTGGACCCTACCACGTGATGCTTTACTTCCTATGGCCCTACTTCATCCCATGCACGTGCTCCTCATCTCATACTCTGTGTTTGAACTCTTGACACGTAGTAACAATGGCGCCGTCTCCGGTACATTACTGCCATGGGTCATGTACCATACATGAGACACTTTTTTGTTTTTTTGTTTTGCTGCAAAACTAATTATAGACATTGGATTGGTTTGGAAGGTAATGGATTGTTGAGATTAAAATGTCTCTTTACCTACTAAAATATATTTATTTTAGGCAATAAGGACCCTTTTTTTCCAGTTTGATTTTTGGATTTTATTTTTTCGTTTATTTTAGTTTTAATACTAATTTTTTAAAATGCAATTGAACATAGAATTAAATGTCGTAAATGGTGTTTTGGGAATTCTCATAAATCTAGAAATGTTTTTCAGGACCGTTTTTTTTTACCAGTTTAATTTTTAGAATTTTTTTTGTTCGCTTATTTTAGTTTTAATACTACACCCTCCGGTCACTATTATAACCAAAAATCCACTTTTTACGTTTATTCAATAAATGATGTATGTAGTCTATTATGTAGACCACATACATCATTTATTGAATGAACATACAAAGTAGAGTTTTGCTTATAATAGTGACCGAATGATGTATTTTTTAAAATGATATTGAACTTAAAATTAAATGTCGTAAATCGTGTTTTGAGGATTCGCTTGAAAATTTAGAAATGTTTTTCAGGACCCATTTTTTTTGCCCAATTTAATTTTTGGAAGTTTTTTGTTCGTTACAATGTTTAAAACATTGAACCACCGTCAAATTAAATTTTCTTTTTATTATAATCATTTGAACTTCATTTTGACTCTTATTAACTCGTATAATACGTTAATATATTTTAAAAAGGGTTAATTAAATAAATTCTTCTTATAAATATTCATAATTTCATTTTTAGTCTCTACAAAATAAAATCGCACTTTTTAGTCCCTTTAAAAAAATTCATCAGCATTTTTAGTCCTTGTAAAAAATTTACGTCAGCATTTTCGGTCCCTAAAATGCTAAAGGAAAATGTCATAGGGAATAAAAAGTGTAATTTTATTTTTTAGGGACTAAAAACAAAATTCTGAATATTTGTAGGGACTATTTACTTAATTGACCCTTTAAAAAAAAGTTATACGGTGTTAATTTATAAGATGTTAAATTGACATGAATAAAAATTTGTACTATACTAACTTTATGAAATTAATAATAATAGATTTTGTGCGTTTGACTACAAAACTAGTAAAAGTTCCATGCTTTCGCATGAGTCACCTAACATTGCGATTATTATATAAAAAATAATTAGATTGTTAATATTGTAGAGTGTCTATAGATATTAAATGAAAATTATAAGTCTTAATGTAATGTTTCTCTTAAATATTTTTTTCTTATATATACAAAAATTTCTTAAATAGTTGAGTCACACCAATTATGGATTTTATTTGCTTATATACGGGAAGACAAATTTTTATGTAAATATATGAGTAAATATCTTATAGGAATATAAACGAAGTAGAAACTGAAATTTTGGATATCGGAATTTTCGATATAAGTCAAGCTGACAAACTATCTCATTAGAAAAGCTAGTCAACATGGAATGACATTACTCCGACGATCAAAACGGACGCAACCGACTAACGATAGCAAATATAATAAATCCAACTGTTGAATATGACCATAATTGAACAAGAACGAAGTATGAACTAGAATTTCGGCAATCAGAACCTTTGGTATAAGTCAATCTCACAAACCTTTGGTATAATCAGAACCTTTGACTAGATTTCTAATGAGACAGTTTCTCAGATTGACTTATACTGAATATTCTGATTTTCGAAATTTCAGTTCCTACTTCGTTCTTGTTCAATTATGGTCATATTCAACGGTCAGATTTATTATATTTGATACCGTTAGTTGGTTGCGTCTGTTTTGATCGTCGGAGTGATGTCACTCCATGTTGACAGCTTTTCTAATGGGATAATTTGTCATCTTGATTTATACCGAAAATTCCGATTTCCAAAACTTCAGTACCTACTTCGTTTATATTCCAATAAACAACTTACTCATATATTTACATAAAAATTTGTCTTCGAATATATAAACAAATAAAATCCATAATTTGTGTGACTCAGGTGTGACTCGACTATTTAAGAAATTTTTGTATATATAAAAGAAAAATATTTAATAGAAACACTACATTAAGACTTATAATTTTCATTTAATATCTATAAACACTCTACAATATCAACAATCTAATTATTTTTTATATAATTATCTCAATGTTAGGTGACTCGTACAAAAGCAGGGAACTTTTACTAGTTTTGTAGTCAAACACACAAAATCTATTACTATTTACTATCAATTTCATAAAGTTAGTATAATACAAATTTTTATTCATGTCAATTTAACATCTTATAAATTAACATCACATAATTTTTTTTTAAAAATATATTAACGTATTATACGAGTTAACAAGAGTCAAAATGAAGTTCAAATGATTATAATAAAAAGAAAATTTAATTTGATGATGGTTCAATGTTTTAAACAATGTAACGAACAAAAAAACCTCCAAAAATTAAACTTGGCAAAAAAAAAAGGGTCCTGGAAAACATTTCTAAATTTTCAAGGGAATTCCCAAAACACCATTTATGACATTGAATTTCAAGTTCAACAACATTTTAAAAAATATATTTAAAACATTTCTAGATTTATGAGAATTCCCAAAACACCATTTAAGACATTTAAGTCTATGTTCAATTGCATTTTAAAAAATTAGTATTAAAACTAAAATAAACAAAAAAAATAAAATCCAAAAATTAAACTGGAAAAAAAGGGTCCTGATTGCCTAAAATAAATATATTTTAGTAGGTAAAGAGACCTTTTAATCTCAACCATTCATGGCCTTCCAAACCAATCCAATGTCTATAATTAGTTTTGCAGAAAAAAAAAAAAAAACAAAAAAGTGTCTCATGAATGGTACATGACCCATGACAGTAATGTACCGGAGACGGCGCCAGTAACAATTACTACGTACTCACCTGTTCCTACTTAGCCACTTTTGAATTTGAATGCAGGAACAAAGATTACTACAGTCCTTTCTTTACTCATAAGTGATGATGACTGGGGATGTAAATAAGTTAGATCAAGCCAGTTTTCATAAACATGAATCTAACTTAATTATTTTTTTTAGTTTGAGTTTAACCTACGATCTTTTTTAGACTTTTTTTTTTATGTTCTGACTTGTTTAAAAGATTGGTGTTTTTTGAAAGTTTATTTACAAACTTGTTTCATATAAAAGTCATTAAACAATCTATTTTATTTAATTATGAATAAACTAATTCCGCATTAAAGTCTATTTCACTTTAAGGTTTTTTTAACACTTTAAAGTTTTAAAAATATATTTCACTACAAGGTCTTAAAGCCAACTTAAAACATACATTATTTGAATTGTTTCTTGATTTGTATGTTTAATATAGATTATATTTTAATATAAATAAAAAATAAGTTTTAATAATATACATAAACAGATTGACCTATGAGGTTCTGTAGTTTTTTTTAATATCTTAACTCTTAAGTGTGGCCTATTTATTTAAATAAGTCTTTTTTTTCAAAAGTTTAAGCATAGTCTTTTTAATAAACAAGTTCGACCTAAACAAGCTAGGAGGTAGGCCTGACATGTTCCTATCTCCTAGCAATGACTATTGATTGATAACTACTCCCTCCGTCCCTTAATGTAACCACCCATTTGATTTTATTTTTGTCCCTAAATGTAACCCCCTTTTCAAATTACTAGATGCATTTATTACTTTTTTCCTAAACATACCCCCAATTAATATTACTAATTTGTCTTGAAATATGAATAGTCAAATTTAATACACATACAAACAAAGGACAATTTGGTAATATTAATACACAAAACAGACACATTAATTACACTGACAACTTTTCTTAAGAAATGTGAAAAATGCAAAGGGGGGTTACATTAAGGGACGGAGGGAGTATATATGATGACTTATAACTAATGACCGATGATTTATGGACAACGGCGTTCTCAAAACCTCGGGTTAGGGGTTCAAACTTTAAATAATAAATATAATAATATATATAATGAAAATAATATTTACAAAAATTACACTATTTTGATAAATTGTAAATTCCATAGTATCTATCTCCCAAAAATTAGATGAAATGAATCATTATCTGTATTAAGTAATTAATCATATTTATAATATTTAGAGACAGTCAAAACACCATTCTGATTCTTGGTTGTGTACTTCACTAGTGGCTGATATAGGACCCTAACTCAAACTGCAAATTTTTTAGCTACAATTTAAAAAAATATGTATATATGTAAAACATAAATATTATATGCAAAATGTTAAATAGTGCTCTTAGAACATTCTTAAAAAACACAAATAGAAGAAATTTGTGTTGGCAGATGGTATGTAAAATTCTTTAGTTATTTCCTATATAAAATGTGTACTTTTGGTTTCCTTAACCAATAAGACCCGTATTATAATTAGCATAAAGTTGAACATGTTAATTGATAAGGTACGTTATATATATATATATATATATATATATATATATATATATATATATATATATATATCATAGGCGTCCCTGCGCAACTTGGCGCAGGGCCTCAAACTTAGAGGGACCTCGAAAAAAGAAAAAACTTGTACCTACATATAAAATCCGTCACTAAATTTCATTTTTGCGTAGGTAAAAGTCTAGAATTCAACAATTTGCGGTCAATTATACATTGTCCATAAGTAAATATCTATTTATCTATAGGTAAAAGTTATCTTTAAATCATTGCTCATATATTTAACTACAATGTAGATGTTTGTCGCTCTATGTGGTGTTGGTTTTTTTTCAATACTTTTTTTAATGAAAATTATCAAGATTACAACGGGTCTCTGAATTGTCGGGGACGACCCTTCGATCTCAATCATAAACAACTTTTTACTTTTTAGGCTCATTGGATAAATGATTTATGTAGTCTATAATATGGATTATATAATTTGAAAAATGGTATAAGTAACAAA
The DNA here is from genome assembly GCF_051527215.1 of Medicago sativa. Taxonomy (NCBI): domain Eukaryota; kingdom Viridiplantae; phylum Streptophyta; class Magnoliopsida; order Fabales; family Fabaceae; genus Medicago; species Medicago sativa. The sequence goes on from NC_140752.1 coordinate 96,980,046, forward strand.
TCGTACCACTAAAATACGAAAATGACAGTTAAATATAAACGTTAAATATGTTGTCAAACGATACTTAAAAAGGAACGGAGAAAGTAATTCCGTAACAGTAAAATGATTTGTAAATCCATTAAAAAGATATCATGTAAATTTTGTAAAAAAGAATGAAATAAAATGTTATGTAAATTATGTAACAAATATGAGAAATTTATAAGAAAGTCGATTTTTGTTTCCTTGCATTTAAAACACAACTATTTATTTTTAATTTTAAGGGTTAATAGTGTTTTACCTCTGTAATATATGCCATTTCCGCTTTACCTACCTCCTGTAAAAAAAATTAGATTTCGTCCTTGTAATTTGAAGATTCTTGGGTTTTGGACTTTCATGGCATCAAATTGCAAAATTTATTTCCGGTTTACCTAGCTCCTGCAAAAAAAATTAGATTTCGTCCTTGTAATTTGAAGATTCTTTGGTTTTGGACTTTCATGGCATCAAATTACAAAATTTATGGTACTTTCGCCCCCTGTAATTTGAGCAAACTTTGGTTTACCCCTTGTCGTATCATCGATTTTGTTCACTCAAAATTCATGAAGGTCCAAAACCGAAAAATCTTCAAATTACAAGTACGAAATCTAAAAAAAATAAAAAATATAAGGGGTAAACTGGAAATGACATATATTACAGGGGTAAAACACTATTAACCCTAATTATAGTAATAAATTACAAAGGGTAAAAATAGGTTTTAGAAAAAATAATAAGGGTAATAATAAAACAAAAATTGATAAGCTATAAGCTCAAATGTGTAAATAGGGTTTTAAAAATAAACCATTAAAAAGTGAATTCAGGTTCTCCACATTTACCGTTCAACGCTAGTGTCACACAATTTGTAAAAACCCTGTTTTAACGTAATCGAAATCTTAGTCCACCTATTTTTAAAACACTATTTTGGTCCTCATGTTTTACATTTTTTGAGTTGTTTTTAGTCCCCTCGTCATTTTTTGTGATTTGTCACCTTTATTACTTACGTGGTATCCGTGTATTGACTTATTTATTTTCCATGTCATTAATAGCAATATTTAATTATATACATAATAAAAACTAGTTGATTATTAGTCCTTTTTAATAAACTAATTGATTATTAGTTAAAAAATAGAAAATTAATTAAATTATAAAAAGGAAAGGAATCAGGTTTGGGAGAACATGAACCCTAATTTTTAAAAACGCTAAATTTTAAAATCCCCTATCTTCATTCTCTTTCTTCTTTTCCTGTCTCTTCCTCCATGTTACCATTAATTACTCTGCTCTCTAAGAAAATCAAAGTAAAATTGATCAGTACTTATAATAAACGTTTTCATATGCTTGACATAACTTTTGTACTCCATTCCTACGTAAATTCATCCAATTTTTTCTGATGCTTTAGACTATTTGATAGATTATAACGTTAATAATAGACTATTTGAGAAAAAATACATGCCAAAAAAGAAGTGATAGATTATAACGTTAATAACAGACTATTTGAGAAAAATGAATACTTTGTAACATTGTCCAAACGTTAGTACACTAAAACAGCACGAATAAATGAAAATGAGCGAGGACATCATCATATCGTGTTTCGTTGAAATATTTTGAAATAGTCGAACAAAATTTATGGACTAAAAAGGCTATGACTTTAACAAACCTACATGCTTAATAAACGTCACACTAAAGCATCATAAAGGAAAATGCGAGATAGATCAAAAGGGAGGACCTGCAAAAGAACAAATATCGAAGAGGCTGAAATGCAAATTTTCCTTCACGCAATGTATTAGTCAACTCGACATTTCAATCAAGAAGAAGATACTTGATAGTTAAGATGAGAATACGTTATTCAAAAAAAAAAAAAAGTTAAGATGAGAATACTATAATGATGATATACATTATATCAGTCTTAACAAGATCAGTCACACGAGTCACGCAGTCAACCTTCCTATAGCTAAAATTTTGATTAATTCACCTATATGAATTAACCAATATTTTGAATGAACTAATATTATCAATGTCAAAAAAAAAAAACCTAATATATCAATGTGGATTGAATCAATCGTCTAATTAATGACGATATTTTTATCTTTTATTAACCAGACAACGTAGCTGTGAAAAAAAGGTTCCAAAGTTTTTTTTTTTTGGACACAAAATTACAAAAAAAGAAAATCTAGCAAAAATACAAAGTTATATCATGTGTAATCGTATCATATCTTACTTTCCATTAATTTATTTTTATGTTGCTTCTGCAACTTATTTTATAGAATTATTGCGTATGCAACATTAATAATTCTGAAAAAAAACTCCGTGATTATAGCTTTAATAATTCTTATATTTATTCAAAAGGAAAGCTTTAATGTAATTTTTAAAAAAAAACTAAATTAACCATTTGAAATTGACACCGGAAATAACTAAACATGACATTGATGTGGAACATTACTAAGTCAATCCAAATGAGTTTAATGCTAGATATTATGAACTCACTAGTAAAGAAAGTACTCATATATCAATAATGGATTGATTCAAATGGTCAAAGACTTGGTCCCCTTAAGCACATTGTGAGGAGTTCGATTTCTGCTCTAACGTGTGGGGAAAAATCCATTGAAAATGGATAATCCACTTTGCATGCACCACAAGTTTTCTGACGGAGATTAGTCACTATTATATAACGGTTAAAACTTCATACTAATACCATGGTGACTTAAAAAAAAGTAATGGTAAGCAAAAAAAATCTAGGATCTATTATCTTATTAATTCGGTTAGAGGAGGATGATGGAAGATTCCATTCATCATATCATATCATAGATATAATATTTTTCAATGCAAGCAGTTGGTACACTAGGTCCGTAGCATGCCAAAATAGGAATCAATTCATGCAAGCAAATTCATAATACACAATGATCCATCTCCAGGTCAACATCACTGTTGATTAGATTGAATTCAAATCGATTAAACGGTCATTAGTCATTACATGAAAGTCGGTTCAGCACATCATAAGGAAAATTTTCACATTTTAAGGTAGCATATGTGGAAGTGTTCGCAATTTGGTTCGGATCAAATTTGAGGTGAAAAGCCATCTATTACTTTAAAGATAAAAATCGTGTGGTTCAATTCGATTTTGATTGATTTTTTGGGAAAAAAAATTAGATGGTCTTAAAGTGATAAAGATAACAATAGTGTGTAGTTCGACTTTGATTGATTCTTTGAAGAAAAAAATTAAGATGGTCTTTAAAAAATGCAGTTTGGATTGTATTTGTTCAACCATTTAAAAAAAAAACATAATTACATACTTTTTTCGATCATATTTATAAACAAAAAATAATTTTTTAAATTTATTAAATAACTTAAAAAGTACAAGTTTTTTATTTATAAACGTGACCGGAGAGTGTATTTATATTAATGGCATCAAATAATATATTAAAAGTTAAATAATATTAACATATAACATAATCCTTCAAGACTAAAATATAAGCAAAAGGTTACCTTATCTAAACAATAATAACGGTCACATTTACAATAAAAAATCATCTTAAAATGAATGTCACTTTAAATTTTAATGTAATATCAACTAATATATCCTGGAAATGGTTTTTCACTCCTTTTTTCTTCATGATATTTGTGTCTTCGAAAATATGGTTGAAAATGTTGTTTACGGAAGATTTTAATTTCATTTCTAAAGAGTATTACCCTAGAAAACTAGTGTTTTTCTTGGGGTACAACCAATGTAACTTATATGTCGGTTGATCTTTGTTACTTTTAAGATATTATAACATAAGTAACATATAAGATATCAATGCAGATTTTTTATTAGAAAATCTTTGATATCTTTATATGTTAATATATCTTATATGTTACTTTTTATTGAAGATATCTTTGATATCTTCAATGTTACTTTTGTACACATTTTCAACAATATCTTATATGTTATTATTTATCTTTATATACTATTAGAAAAATATGGCCAAAATATATTTGTTATGTGAATAATGCACATAGTGAAACAAAATTACTTATTTTGGAAATAGTATTGACATAAATTCTGCAAGGCTTCTGATTAGAGACTCTTAACTTCATTTATAACATTGAACCTACCATGGGTGAAACTATGCTGTGTAATATTATTTTTATTTGAATATATGTTACTATATTTAGTAATTAACTACCTCAATAATATATATTTAACTACCGCAAATGAGTTTATTATTTGTCAATTTTTTTGTCAAATAATATAGTGGTTAGATTAACATACATTTAAGTGTGGAAAAGTGGGGAATTCGGAGTTCGAACTCCAACCCTTGCACATAATGTCTTCGGTAGCTACCAATTGAGCTCCTCAGTAGAAATAAAAATGATAATAGATATTCACTTGCGTGAAAAACACATTTCTTTTTATTTTGGCACTTTTGATCTCTTAAACAACTCCAAAGAGAACTTTACTAACACTAAAAATTACCATGACAACACCTAATATATATTTTTAGATGAATGCTAACAACACACATTCTAACACACTCTCTTTGATTTTTTTTTTTTGAAACAACAAATTTTATTAAACAGCCAGATCTCTGCTCAAGACGAGCAGAGACTGGTGAAACTGAGAATACAACCAAAAGGTGCCGTATATATGCGGAACACCCGAAAATAAACACCCTAAAAACCCCAAGAGGATAATTAAAATAAACACACATGGTTAAAACACACTCTCTTTGATTGATTAAAACTCACATGGTTCCCACCAATTTATGTGGGTCCCGTATAAATTTGGTGGGTCCCATGTGAATTTTAACCAATCAAGGAGAGTGTGTTAAAAAGTGTATGTTAGAATATGTGTTGCTAGCATTTATCATATTTTTATCTTATTTCTTTGTATTTGACCCTCTCGTACAAAGATGACTAGCTTCGTCACCGGAACCCATGAGACTGATTAGCATACTATGATATTTTGGATGAGATTTTAATTATAGTATTATTTAATAATTTAATCATACTCCATTGTTTGTAAGTTTTCTGGTGAACTAGAAAGGCCTCGAACATTAGATTCAAGCAGACTGTCATTAAGGTATAATACACACAATTAGGACAAAAATATAAAAAAAATTAAATCGACCTTCTAACAAATGGTCGTAAGTTATAGTATAACAGAAAGATGACGAAAAATAGAAAATTATATTTAAAATAATATTATTTTTTTGACGGATCCATTTAAAATAATGTTGTAACATACTATTTATTGCCTTTCAAAATATCTCTATGGAAAATTAGAAAGAAAAAAACAAATGTTATTACGTTTTTTGGAAGGTGAGGAGATAAACGACCCCTTTGTCCCCATTGAAGGTCTCCCACCTTATATCATTATAGTATGGATATCAATATTGTTTTGTGATCTATTTGGGGCCTTGCCTCTTTACAAGATTTAAATATATCTTTAGTAGGACCAAAGGATTTTGATGTTTCATTTACCTAATAACTAATTCATATTTCGTTCTTGAAGGACAACCACAATGTCAGTAATATAGTTTCTTTTAGTTAGAAATTGATTTATACTACTTATCAAGGCGTAAATTGTGTCCTATATAGTAAACAATTACATTTTTTTTTTCATTTTTGATTTTTCCTATAGTAAAACCAATAATCGCCAATAGTCTTTTTGTGGATAAACAGATCACAAATTGTACTAAGGAGTGTACAAAAGCAAATTTTTTGAAGGCAGACATTATATGCGAACGTTATATGATTGTAGCATTAGATACAAGACATGCCAAATGTCTTCATTTTTATGCATGCATTGTCATTGCCCCCAGAACGACCATAGATTGTATGAAAAGTTCAGTAATTAAATACACTATGAGTCTATGGCACTTCTTGTTACCAAAGAAACAAACAACTCCAATCGCTAATTTCCTCATCAATAATTATTGTATCATCTCCATACGAACCATACCATTCCACACCTTCCTTCTTCCACTTATAAAAAGTCCAGTTGCAACAAAAAAAATTATAGTAGGCCTTGGCATTTTCCTTTGTCCTCAACATCATCACCTACCAATCTTGCAATTTTAACGTTCAGGAATAATAGTTCTTGTCCAATACAGTCAATATCGTCACCAGCTATATATACTACTTTCATTCCAAGAACAGATGCCCTGCAGCCTAATCTCCAACAAACCACAACAGTTGCACTGCTTCATTAACGTTAAAGAGTCTCACATTAGATGGAAGATGGTTCGAAAGTGTTTATAAGTAAAATGATGTGTTTATAAGTTTGGGCTTTACAAAAACTTGGAAATCCAAAATTGCAAGTAAAATGAGAATTTGTGTACCTGTACACAAATTGAACATTAATTGTGCATCCTAGAACCCATCTCTAATAATAACATCTTGTTAGAAAACGACTAAAAACTATCAGTACAATAATTATTGTAATTTCTTACATTAGCATTTCCAAAAATATAATAAAAAGATCTATGGGCAAGTGCAAACCCTTAACTAAGAGTAGGTAGGTCCTCCCCTTGAAGATGTGGTCACACATTGGGTTGGTTTAGGCCAAACCAATTATCCAATCTGGTCAAACTTAATTTGATCTAGTTAAGTGAAAAAGCCGTTTTCTTTATATCAAACACAACCAACCCAATCTGATGATGAGTGAATTGGTTAGGATGGAACAATGAGTCATTCGATATAACCTTTTAAAAATCTTTTCAAAAAATATATAGTTAAATTACATTATATTTCATACAAAAATTTCAGCATTTAAACTAAATGTTAACGCTTAAATTTACTTGAAACACTTTAAGGGTATAACAATCTTAAACTACATTATAAAAATTTAAAAATACAGGTTGAACTACTTGGATTCGCATGTTCGCAATCATAAACTTGTTACCCAATCAAAACCATATCGGGTTTGAACGGGTTAGACTCGAATTTGAATGAATTTGAGAAAAATACATGTTGAATTAGATCATTGAATATAACTAATCACCCGAAACCATTAACACCTCTATCCATGCAATTTTTACTTCTCACCTATATTTTTTACTTCTTCGCTATAGTGGGATAGTGTACTTGTTAGAAGTGACAACTAGAGTAGGTGTGATGTGACGGTATGCGGTTGTTCTTCATCGGAGCGGGATGTTGTACTTGTAAAGACAGTCCAACGCTCTACCAATGGTTAGAAGTGACAACTGGAGTAGGTGCGATGCGACAATATGTGGTTGTTCTTCATCAGAATAGTGTGGTGTACTTGTAAAGACACTCCGACGTTCAAATCATTGAGGTTTCAAGAAGGTTTGAAATTTTTCTTAGAATGAGAATGTATGCATTTTATTGCAGTAGGTTACTCCTTTTATAGGTTATTGAGAGTCCTACGTAAGTATAACGGTTAGATGGTTACACCATTTACATCATAAATGGACTCTGGCGCTTTATTCTCTATTTAGTAGTTTGTAGTTGGACTTATACATCATGTTGAACATTTGATTCTAAGATTGAGTCTTAGTTGAGTTTGAAAAATATACATTAAATATTTATATAAAAAAATAGGGATAATACCTCAGCGTATGTAACTTAGGTGATGTCTCAAAACATAAACACATATTTCACCATTGTAATTTTAAATTCTTTAAATTTAACCATCACTTCAACCAATCAACAAAATTTGATGACGTGTCCCTGACACATCATTTTTATTTTAATTAATGCGGAATATATGTCATTTAACCTTTATTATTTTCTTTAAACATTTTTTTTAATTCAATTGCTAAATTTTAAATTACAGAATCAAAATAAATTACAAAGTACTATGTAAATAAGTTCAGCGTCCACGTGTTAAAATCACGATCCTAACCGGCAAAAAAAAAACTAAAATCCATACTGTGTTGACCTACGTTTTGGTCTGCATGCACTTGCCAAACTAATATATATATATATATATATATATATATATATATATATATATATATATATATATATATAGACACACACATACTAGTTCATTTGTAAACTGCAACTATGATGAAGACTTCCTTTAGTTGCACGGTCCCGTAAGATCTAAGAACTTGCCGTTAAGGTTGCACAAATGAAAACGTTACTACTGCACATTAATGCACATGATCAATGTTGCAAGGAAAATGAAAATTTTGGCAAGCTTCCACTGACAAGTTCATATACATAACGATAAGTCGATAACCATCTCTTTCTACAAAGAATCGAATACAACAAATTATAAATTAGACTTGTTGGATTTGAGAGTCTTCTAAGGGCCACCATGGCACCATCACATTGTTACGCTATGTTACGTAGATGCATGTCTTGGAAGAGTCCAATTTATACATGATGTTTGGCAACCAATATGCAGAATCAAATTTCACTTTGAAAATATATTTGTTTGCAACTGATCTACCAAGTGCAATATTAACGTCTTGTAGGTATCTTCCCTCTTTTGTTCATACAAGCAAATTTGAAAATTTGAATTGTTGACGAGCTCTAATTTGTGTAAGCGCCAAAATTAAAGCCTGTGTCAGGTAGTTTTGGTACGTGGATGGCACCTATAAATTAAAAATAAGATGTTGTGTACGTGGTGTAGTGCAAAGTCAGGGGTGAGTGCAACAGTTTCCAAAAGGTGACCTAACCCACTCGACAAAGGTGGAACAAATAAAAGTGTATCAGGTCTTTACGTAATATTAATCTAATTGCACTCGCCTTTCTAATGCAAGCCATCAGATGCACTATTAATCTAATTAATACATACAATAATTAATCCAAGAGTATTTGGATGAAAAGATACATGATTCTCTTAGCTTAATCCAAGGTTCGAAGTTTAAATCCAGTTTTGAAAAGGGTCTTGCTAACAAGTGTCTTAAGAGCATTGTTTAAAGAACCCACAAAAAGAAATTGTCTTGAAAATATAAGTCAAATACATGTAAATTAAAGTTATAACTATACAATTTTCAATGTATAAATTATTATTTTTGGATGCTTAAACAACGTCGTAGGACCACTTGTTAACATTTTTCTTTTGAAAACAGGGTCACGCTACCAAGTGCTCTTAGGTATTCAAAAATGAAAACAATTTCAAGTATAAAAAATTGTTCCTTCAAATAATTTTTTTTTTTTTTTTATGTTTTAATGTTTTGAGTACATAAATTTCAAGATAATTTTTTTACTTTAAACTTATTTTGAAATCTCATAACGACACTTGTTAGCATTTCCCTTGAAAATAAAACAGTATTAAATCTTCTGAGAGATGTTTAGTTACCCATTCCATTGAGGTTCTATCCAACTTACTCTTAAAGCTAATTGCACAATTTTATATATATAAAGAAACTAACTTCACGTCGCATATTATAACACGATTTGCAAATGATAACTAAAATTCTAGTTGGTCACGTTGTGAGAGTCTAATCGCTTCCCCTACATCTAAAAGAATATATATAAGGCACGGCATGGCCATAGTTTTTTTTCTTCCCATGCCATGAATTTTACTTTTTTTTTTTGAAGAGATGAATGCTACACAATGATACATATTTAGTTTGGTTGGGTGTGTATCACTCATTCAATAATTAAACGTCATGTCATATTTTTATAATAACTAGTATACCGACCCGTGCGCCGCACGGGTCTTATAAGCTTTATGATTCTATTATGCATCTTATGATAACTAAATTGAGCGTGGACATAATGTAAGTCATTTGAAAACATAGTAATCGAAATAGTACTTATTACACAATTAAGTGTTTAGTTTAAAACAACATACATCATGTCTATTAATGTCACACGTTTCGAAACACTTCTTCGTATACGACGTTAGACGTCTCATCGATATTTTTACCATCTTCATCCGTTATCAATATCTTCAGCCCTTCTCTAGACGTAACTCTAGACACAACCACATACAATTGTCCATGTGAAAAGATAGGCGTTGTGAGGCAGACACCAACATGTCCTAGTGATTGCCCCTAGCTCTTGTACTTTGTCACCAATTTTACTTCCTGATATTATCTTCCCCTCTAGCACAAATTTTCCCAATTTAGTGATAATCAATCTTGTACCATTATGCAACCCATATTGTGTATCTAAATTCCTTAGGAGCATGACACACACCAATTTTTAGCTTTAATCTTGTATCCAGCCTTGTGACCCCACATATTCTAATATGGAAAGTATAATAGAGGGGCATTAATAGTTACGTGTGCAACATAACACCATTCCCATGTAATTTTCAATGAAAAATCATTAAATCAACATGCCAGTTATGTAATTCTGCTCAAATAACGTGAAATAAAAAATTCCACCCACATATATTCCACCACCAATTTTCCAAAACATACATTAAACCATGAACATTGTCATCATATACAGAAATTATTGTTAAACATATATGATTGGCAGAGTAGTTCTTTATGGAGAATTCAATTTTAAAATATTTTTTATCGAAAAATATTTTCCCATCATTCAAATTCACATTTATATCTATTTGCTTACCCTTTTATATGAAAACGCATACAATAGTTATGGATGAAATATCACTGCTACATTCACAATCTTCAGGATTTTATGCATCCCTACTATACAATAGGGATAAGTCATGACAATTTAATTGCTCAAAAAAAAAATCATGACAATTTAAGTTGCTAAATAATATAAGCGTTTTTTAACAAAAAAGTTTTTGGTTGAACGACAATATATACTTAGTATGAAGATAATCTGATATGGGTCGAGTGTTACTTAGTTTTTTTTTTAAACTGCCATGAATATACCAATATAGAACCCTGCAATACACATTGTAACCTTTAAATTTAATTAGTTCACTTGTGATAAATACTTCCAACAATTCGTTTGCAATGGTTTCGTATGGAACTTGCACTGTATTCCGTATGTGAGCATTTATATTTAAGAAACATTCCCACATTTGTGCAACTCTACTCAAATAAATGCAAACACAGTGATATAAAGAGCTGAATTTCTTTCATTTAAAATTGCATAAACTGCATTGCAAATAAAGGAAGTCTGGAAAATTGGCAGAAACAAAACAAATGCCCCATTACATGATGTGAGCATCAGGCCATGAAATATTAAACTTAAACTGTCAAACTGAAAGTACTTAACAAAAGATAACAGGAAATGGGGACAAAATAAGAACTAAGACACTTGCAAATCCATAATCAACTACAATTCAAGCCATGAAAATACTGCCTAATTGACAATGGCTGAAACATAAATAGTCTCATTGCTTCCAGCCACCGGTGCACCAATTCTCAGCCGAACACCTTCGTAAAGATTGCAAAGCCTCCACAAAACGCTTCCACTGTCCTCCTATCTTGCAGTGGTCGTACGGAGTAGTACCAAATATATGATGCAAGCCCAGGTATTTCCACAGTCATCCACAACATCGACAGTGGTTCTTGCTTGGTCCAGAATCTCAGCACAGCTCCCTCTATTACAGTAATCACAACGAAATAAAACATGTTAGGTCAACAGTATTGAAACATTAAGTAAAATTGAAAATAAAAAATCTCTACATATATACCAAAAACCCTGAAGTAACATCATATTCTGTCAATCTGTCAATCTTTTCACAAAACCCTAAACAAAACCATACACTTCATTTCATAAGGGATTTTAGCAATAACGGATGGGTGCCATAACTCATAAAAGTTTGAACGAAAAAAAAAACAAAGGCAGGATCTTGGGTCAACACGTTCCAATACAAAGATAAACGATAAAGATAACAGCGACGGCATCTTGAACACCAAAACCTGCTTTATTCCTTACCTCCACCGAGCAGTGAGAGTTGACTATGATGGCAACAACAACTGAAACGACAAAGATAACAGCGACGGTGACAACATCGACGGCGATGGTCGACAAATACAGTAACTTTGACGTGGGGAGAAACCGATGATAGTTATACAGTTGCGGTTGACAGCAAGGACTCAATGTTGGGTCAGCCATGGCAGGGACTTAAAACACAACCAGGAGTATCGAATGGAACTCTTTGAAAAAACTCAACATTACGGCCAGCCATTGTACAGTTTGAGCAAGATGACTAATGATAGAATCTTGCATCTATATTTATACAGGAGGAATAGGTTAGATGAATGAGTTAATCTGCGTGGGAAATAGAGGAGCAACTTTTGTGGTTTTCTAAATTGAAGTCCAATGGCCCTTATTTAATTTTGTTCGGTTATCAAGCAAGAGAAACTTTGAAAAAAAAATGCATGGAAAACAGAAGAGATAAACAGCACGGTAAACAAAAATTATTTGAAAATTGAACAAAGAAATTCAAAAGGGAGGGAAATTTCTTAGGTTTTAGTTAAGCTAGTAATTAAAGCAAGATTATTAGAGGGAAAAATTAGGTTTAGAGGTTACAAGACCTAATAAGCTTTTAGAGTAAGGGATTTAGTTTAAAATAAGTAAATATGTTAAACAAATTTTGCATTGAAAATTAAAATAGGTTATTAGTTTTGGAAGAATTTTTCTTCACAAGTATGTCATTTCTTGTGGGACTGGAGCGAATATACACATTGCGTATGATGACTCTTCATGACCCGCGAACTCGGCCACCCAAACTGAACGCACCCATTCTCGGTTGGCTACGGGGTCCAACTCGTACCAAACCCGTGAAACCCGTAGGATTTGATTCAAAAATTGGATTTAGATCTATGTGCATGTATGCCCAACTCGTTTATCCGTTTTCATTTTACTTACCATACTAAATTTTAGCATTGGTCACATGTGCTAAACCAATTCCTCTGATGTGTTGATGATACCATCGTGTATATAAACACCGAGTATGCCAAGTATATTGTACTTTGACCGTTTTTGTCAAAAGTAATCAATGTTGAGCAAAATGCATAAAATATGTGTGCAAACATAAGAAAACTAAAACTAAATTGTGTATAAACATAACAAAAAATAACTGGACTAGGCGGTATAAAAATCTATATCAAAGTATACAAATTTGAGAAATGATAAACAAACACAAATTATTAGACACAAATACAACACCATGGATAGTAATGACATTTCCAACATTAAAACAGGGGAAATTTTGTCAAAACAAAACCAACCCTCTTCTTTCTCTTCACTGCGCGTCCTCTCTTTCACCACCGACCACCTGTTATCTCTTCCCTCACCATCCATTTCAAATCATCCTCCTCGTCCTTCCGTTCCAGATTTGATTTTTCGTCCGTTTCAGATCCTCCTCCTTCTGTTTCTCTCTCGCCACTGACCACCCGTTCTCACTTCCGTCACCGTCTTTGTTCTCTCCCCTCACCGCCGTTCCAGATTCTCCGCCCCCAAATCCTTCCTTCGTCGCCCTCTTCTTCTCTGTTCTCCAGCGTGTGTCATCACCAACGTCGTCAACATAATCTTCATCGCCGGTCAACTATCGCCTTCACCCATCACCAACGTTGTCAACATAATTTTTATCGCCGGTCATCTCCTCGACGGAGAAGATGATGGTGATCGAAATGGGTGAGTTTGTTCTGAGCTGCCATCGTTGAAAAGTATCCAAGGGAAGTTGAACAATGTACAAGGAAGGGAATGAAAGAAAAATTGTTGCAACCGTGTACAGGAAACAAGGAAGGAAAAGGAAAGGAAAAAAAAAACTTTGTATTTATGTACAATGTATAGTGTATACGGTGTCTGTATTGTGTCAACAAATTTGTGTCAAGTTATCATTGTATATACAGTTGCTTTAATCATATTATCCCCACATGTTAAAGTATATTGAAATCTAGTACTAGCTACTTTAAAAAAAAAATCTTAATTTTTATTTTATTTTTATAATTAACCATGTATCCGTGGACCCAACCTGAACCAACTCGTTGAAACTGGGTTGATTCAGTTATGTCAATTGAAATACAGGTTCTATGTTGAATTCGGTCCGTAGTACGCTTAACGAATTGAGTAACGAGTTAGGCTAAAAGCCTAAAACTACCTCAACCCGTGTACATCTGTAACCATCATAAGTGTTTGACTTGTATTTTTAATGCAAAATTCTTTTATGTTTTCTTTGAATAATACCCTTAGCAATTAGCACTTGTTATACCCTTAGTTATAAACCAAAATCAAATCAGTTTGGAAAAAAAAAATGACAATTAGTGTCTTTGGGCATTTTAAAATAGATACACGGAATTTTTTATAAAATCTTACTCCTCCGTTCCATTTTAAACAACCTACTTTAAAAATGTGCACTATTCATATAATATGTTCTGGTCATATTTGTTTTAATAATATATAAAGACAAATGGTAGTATATAAGATATTGTTCAATTCATCTCATGAATATTTTAAAAATATCTAATTTAAATATTTTTTTTATAAATTATTAAAAATATTTATGATCAAAATTATGTATTGATATCTATAATAAAGTTAAGTCAATTGTGTTAGTAAAACCAAACAAAAAACGCAGTCCCTTCCTTGAAAAAATGAATGCAGTCCCTCTCGCTCTCAAATTTTGAATTGCAAAACATTGGACAATGGATACTCAACTATGGAAAATGTCGCTGGTGAACGTCACACAACCGGAGCCAGTCAGTCAACCCGGAAATTTGCCTCCTTGACCTTGTATACCACGTGTCAATCACTTTTTCTGTTCTTTTTTTATGTTCATTGCAATTGCAACTTTCTTAAAAGCAAAAATTATTAGTTCTAGACTAGTAGTATACACCTTCCGATCATTAATATAAGCAAAAATTCATTTTTTAAATACATTTAATTAATAATGTATGTAGTTTTTATTGTATGTCACATATATCATTAATTGAATTTATCTAAAAAGTACATTTTTGCTTATATTAGTGACTGGAAGGTGTACTCATAAAGAAAAGAAGAAAAGTGATACTCCCTCCGTCCCGAATTAATTGAGCCATTGACTCATTTCACACTTATTAAGAAAAATGTATAAATAAAGGGGAATATATTGCATTGAGAATGATGAAAGTAGTATTAATTATAGTTATAAAGGGGAAAAAGTGGAATATATTGAATTGGAAATGATGAAAATAGTATTGAAAATTAAAATGACTCAATTATTTTGGGACACTTTTTTTAGTAAATGACTCAGTTAATCCGGGACGGTGAGAGTAGATTAGAGGGAATAGAATAGAAGGAGAGTGTGAAAAAGAGATTTTATCTTATTTTCGGCGGAGGCCGTTGATTGCGGTTGAGAATAAAGCGCTCTGACAATTGGGACAGTCCTTTTTGTGTTGAGTTTTGACCACAAGCTCTCTTTCCCTTTCCCATTCCATTCTCTCTCTCTCTCTCTCACTCTCACGCTGTAACTTTATCGTGTTAATTAATCAGTTTATTATTCAGTTCGATTTTTTTAATGATATGATTTTTTCTTCATCTTCCTAACGTCTTATCTTACCTCTGAGTGTTATGTGATTCAAGTAAAATGACAGTGGTAAACCAAGTTTTTTTTAGCAAACTAGGTTAAAAGTATAATACTCCCTCCGTTTCAAAATAAGTGTCGCTTTAGCCAAAAAAATTTGTTTCAAAATGAATGTCACTTTCGGTTTTCAATGCAATAATAATTTTTTCTTTTCAATTATACCCTTCAATTAATATTATGTTACACTACTTCCAAAGTACTATTGCTATGACCTTTGACTACTTTATTCCATTCCTTAATCTGTGTGCAATTGGCTAAAGCGACACTCATTTTAAAACGGATGGAGTAGTATGAATTTAATATGTTTCTCACATAGTACTGTCAGCATAATTTATTTAGAGTAATGCTATATAGTACGACATATTTGTCGCACCATATGCACCAAAACAACATCTACTTGCCTTTTGTTCATTAATTAGTTGTTCGCTTCATGATTTCTAGCTTGGTTTTTTATTTCTAGTCATTTTAAGTAAAATAAAAAGAATTTCTAGTGTTTTGCTTTAATTAAAAAGTATGATATCTAGTATTTTATATGCTTTTACCAACAAAGCAATGAAAATGGGTAGTTAAATCTAAATCGATATGCAAGGTCCCCGTGAGCTTAGCTCAGTTGGTAAGGACAATACATAATATATAAGGTTCGGAGTTCGAATCCCGGCCATCACAAAAAAAAAAATCTAAATCGATATTGCAATAAAAAAAACTAAATTGATACAAATTAAAACCGTAAGCCAATTTAAAATAATCGAAAACTGCATAAAACCAAATAATCTTGAATGTGTTATTTTCGATTTGATTTAGTTTCGAAAAGTCAACTCAAAATTTAATCTGATCCAAACAGTTTCCATAAATTCGATTTGATGTTCAAACATATCGAACAATATTCAGTTTATACAATTCAAATGTATATCTGTTTGTCCATGTGAATTTATCTCAATTGATAGAGACATTGCATAATATATGCATGAGTCGGTGTTCGAACCCAAAAACCTCATTTCACATTTTAAATGTGTGAGCTTCAGTCACTAAGTTACCTGACCTAACCAAATTTTGTTTTTATATCGGTTTAAATTTAAATACCTCAACATCATTGTCTTGTTGTTAAAAGCACATAAAATACTAAAAATTGTTTTTTTAATCACTTTTTGGTTAAAGCAAACAAGTAGAAACTATTTTTATTTATTAAAACGAATAGAAGTATAAATAAACTACAAATCATGAAGAAAGCCATCAATTATCAAACGAAATGCGTGTGACAGATGTGTTCGTGCATGTTGTGCGACAAATCGTGTGGTACCATAAATCATTTTCCATTTATTTACTATGATATGTTGTTAATTTAAGAGAAATGATATTTGTACAATCACTTTGTGATAATCTTTTGACAACTTTCTCTCTCATACTCACATTATTCTCTTATTATCTCTATTCCTTTTTCTCTTTTCATTGTTTTTGACCAATGAAAAGAGAGAAAAAAGAAGTTGTCACATAAGTTGTCTAAAATGAGTTGTTCAAATATCACTGCTCTAACTTTAACTCAGTTGATTGAGAAATATAGTACGTGTTTAAGTATATATACGAACATGAAATAGACTGTATTCCTTATTCAACAAGTACTGGTATACTGATACTCCAAAGACTGTATTTTTAGTGAGTATAAAGTACTCCTTTATTTTCATACTAATTTTGATTTGAGGTATTTTTCACTTGGGATACTGTCGGTGCCAATAGAGAATTGGTTTCAGACGTCAAAATTAAATAGCCATGAGTGTTGTTTGTCGAGTTGTCGGGTTAGGATTGTCTGCAATGATGTTCCAGGAGGTACCACAATAACTATGTGAACCCTATTAACCCGCACCGCACCGCTGTGTATCTCTGTTAGTTACAGTTGGTTTAGGTGTACAATTGCTTCGTTTTCTTTTAGTCTTTTATATCTTTGTTCGTTCTTATTTTTTTATAATGTTCACAGATGTACTAGAGAATTGTTTAAAGAACCTATAGTTAAAATTTGTCACAAATATGTAAGTAAAAATTACCTCACATAGTAATTGTTTAAACAACGCCTTAAATTAAAATGCATCAAAGAATTTTTTCTTATGTTCTTAATCAATGAGAATTTCTACCTTCAATTAAAGCACTTTATTTTTAGTTAGATAAGAAAAGACAAAGAACAAACTACAAGTAGAGATATGAGGAAGAAATCAAGCACATATATATTTTTTATTCAAGTTCACAAGAAGTTGTTGATACCTCTAGTCGTTTCCTAAGTATAGTGATATTTTTTCTTCATCACTCGAAGGACTTAATCCACTATGAATTTGGGTATTCTCATTTCTAATCTCGTTGATTCTTTTAGACTTGCCTTCAAGTTTGTACTTGAGGAATTTGTTCAGTAGAGAAATCGAGAGACTAAAATCATTTGCGATGCTAAATATTAACGACACATAATCGAAGGATGCATGCCTATGAGTTAGACGGTATGATTAAATGATAAGCTTTTAGGCACGAGTGATTCCAATTATCTTTGACGGGGGTATATGACCAAATAGCCTTCTAGATGCGGAGTTTACAACAGGTGTTTGAAAACTCCAATTGTTAAATCAGATTGATCAAATGTTTCGAACCAAATGATACAACCTATGTTGCACATTTGATACATTTTGTCCATGAAGCAAGACTTCTTATTTAGACATTTTTTACTGCACTCCTTTTGGTTGTATTTAGAATATCTGACCATTCCTTTTGACTAGTCATGTGATTTGAACAACGGGGATAAAAAAATCAAAATTCAAATTTATGCCTTTCCTCATAAGTGGTTGCCTTTAGCGTCGCATATTCTAAATCAAAATCCTCCTGCGGAGCAATTGTAAATTGATATTTTTCTTTTGTCACGCAACTTCATCCTTTAAAGATCGAGCCTTGTCTCTACCCTTCCATTGTTTGTTGGTTGGTTTTTCTCTTCCTCCCTTGTTTAACTTCTTTTGATCATATCCCTTCTTGCTAGCTTGTGCTTAAACTGATTGGTCGCAATTATTTTTAAAATTTCTCTCCTTTAAACTCAATTCACGAGACTCTAATGAATCTTGCAGTTCTTCGAGACTTAGTGTTAAGCCATCTTTTGATTCCACACTATACAATCAAATTTAGGATGCAATGAACACATTATCTTTTCACAAATCTCTTGTTATCAATCTGGGCTTCACCACAACACACTATTTGATTTTTTTTTTTTTTATTTGTGATGCTTTGCACCCTACTGAAAAATTAATTACCATTTCTTGATCTTCCATTTGCGATAGTTCTTTGTAGAATTTGGCAATCTCACTTTTGTTATCTTCTCTCCACACCCTAACACTTATGTAACATGTCATAAACTTGTTTGGATGTGGTGAATGCATCAATCATGTCGAAGTTGGTTACGCCGACACATTTGAATATAAAACAATGGTTTGTCGTCCTTTGCACGAAACCTTTTGCTTCAGTTGCCTTCTTCCAACTGTGAGTAGTTCTTCTATACACTTTCCAACACATCTTAAAAACCAAGAGGGTCTTTTATCAACATGCTCAATCGTTTCCAATTTATACCCCTCTATGTTCAATAATTGCTCTTTCTAGAGAGTTTTCTACCATTGAAGCTCATTACTGCTTCACTTGTTTTTAGGTCAAGAACAGAACGAAGAAGAGGGAACGACCAAACTTTGATGACACTTGTCACAACCGAGAGCTATTGAACATTCAATATGAAAAAGATAGTTTTTTTTGTATATTCATGGTAGTATTTGTTGAGAATGAAAAGTTAATTTTATTCAAACTATAAACTTGTATTTATTGACACGGATAACCAACTACCACTTGGTATTTTTTTTCTGACAAACTACCACTCAGTTATAACCGTCTCTTATCAATACTATTCACAAATTATTGTAATAAAACACTTATCATAAATTAACCAACTTGAATTACATTACAAGACAGGCACCAAAATTAAGAATTTGCCTTTTTCTAAATAAATAAATGAATACTAAGAAGAATTTGCCTCAAATGTAGTATGTTTTTTTGTAACTAAAATACATGTGCTAATTTACTGAGATGACCAATGACTGCCACATGCATGTTAGCCAACATGTTTTTGTTTTTAGGATGAAAAACGTGAGGCCGTTTCTCTTTCAATTTCAGTTAATTCAGACTCAGTTTTATTTTAGAAATTGAATAGTCTCATCAACTAATGTTGAGAGTGTGGAGACTGTCCGTCAAAGTCAGCTACTTTTTGTGAGAAATTCTTCAACTCAATTTTATGGTAAAATAAATGCATAATCGTAGTTAGAAATGGTGAGGTTTTTAGTGACAAAGGTACGTGGAAAATGGGTAATCATCTCAATCCCATATGGTTTCGGTTGTGTCGTGTGGGAAGTATTCATAAATTTCCTTTGTTTCTACCACGCCGATTAGGGGGGAAAAGACCAAACAAATCTTCAGTAGTGGGTTCGTCCGTTGATATGGGTATAGGCACTGGTCCCTGGGGACCTCAATAAGATATAAAGCTATTATTACATCTAAAGTACTATAGTTGTAAAAATTGGTTTTTATTTCTAATAATATTTTTGATGAAAAATAAATATTTCTTTTAATAGAAAAATGCCAAAAACCGTCCAATTTTCTGAGGTAAAAATTACCATAGTCACAAACAATCACATTCACATGTAAAAGTACCATTGTTGCTCAATCTCCATACCATAAGTCAAACAAATTTAATCTTCTAATTTAACCACAAGAAGTAGTAATTCCAATTCGGCCAAATAATTTAAAACCTCACCGACTCCTTGCTGTAAGGCCACATGACATTGTTCCTTCCTCATCAGAGACGTTTATAGCCACTTCAAAATCCAAAATAAAAAACAAAATAGAAACAAATTACTACTTACCATTAAATTATTTAGTGTAATTTATCTTTTTTTCAATTTTTTAATAGAAATATTGTCTTTGTGTGTTCTTGATACCTTCCTTTTCACACTCTTCCCCTTAATATATAGACCCTCGAGCTCCTCAGTTTCCAATCCCTGTACTCTTCTCTTCTCTTCTTCTCTCTCTCTCTTTTCTGAAACTTCTCTTTTTCCGCAAGGATTCTCTCCTTAATTAGCGGGATTATACGAAGTTTCAGTTCAGCTTCTCAAAACACTTTAGCATTGTCATTTTTTTCTTCTTCTTTTCACCTAACTGCATTCAACAAATTTTTCATGGAAAAGCTAACACAACTCATTTCTATGCTTCCTCTGTTTTTTCTGTTACTTCCATCATTATCCTTTGCTGGTGGCCATGACTATGGCCAAGCTCTAAGCAAGAGCATTATGTTCTTTGAAGCTCAGAGATCTGGTTATCTTCCTCATAACCAAAGAGTTTCATGGAGATCTCATTCTGGTCTTCAAGACGGTAAAGCTAGTGGGGTAAGTACAAGTTTCCTTTTCAAATTCATTCATTCATGTATATGTTTTTTTTTTTTACAGTTACTCATTTTGGTTGTTGAAATTTGCAGGTAGATCTAGTGGGCGGTTACTATGATGCAGGGGATAATGTGAAATTTGGGTTACCAATGGCATTTACTGTTACAATGATGTCATGGAGTATCATTGAATATGGTAAACAAATGGCTAGTAGTGGTGAACTTGGTCATGCCATGGAAGCTGTGAAATGGGGTACTGATTATTTCATCAAAGCTCATCCTCAACCTAATCTTCTCTATGGAGAGGTACTACTGCTACCTTCACACTTCACACTTCTCACTCTGTTTTCTGACCTTTTTTGTTTTCTAGTTTTTTGTTCAATCAACTTTTTCTTTTTCAAAAAGAAATATTATAATATAGTATTCATGGGTTAGTCAAGTGTCTTTTTATTTTCCAAAGAGTTAAAGTTGAATTTGGAAGTTTATAATAATAATACTGTTAATTTAATTGAGTTTTATTAATATATTTATTTATTTATGTGAATAAAGAATGATGTTATTGTTTTTGGCATTTTGACAAATAGGTAGGAGATGGTAACACTGACCACAAGTGTTGGCAAAGACCGGAGGATATGACCACCGACCGTCGCGCTTATAAGGTTGATCCAAGTAATCCTGGGTCGGATCTTGCCGGAGAAACCGCCGCCGCTATGGCTGCTGCTTCCATTGTCTTCCGTCGCTCTAACCCTGCTTATTCCAGAGAACTCCTCCGTCATGCCTATGAGGTTTCACTCAACACTGTCTTTATTTATTTATTTATTTATTTTATCATTATTTAATTATTTATCTGTTTTTGGTTAACAAGTAGTGGTAGAAGTAGGTTTTGGTTATGTGAAAATGAAATGTGAAAACTAAATAAAAAGTAAAATAGATAAATAAAAGATGAAGCATGGTGTGTATGAGTTGTTTCTTGTTACTGATCATAGCGACAAATATTGGTGAAACGGTTGAACTTGATTGAAACTAATACTAATAGTAATAGGCAGGCAGTTACTGGTACTACACTTTTATTTATGACTCTTCTGTCAGAGACGTTATTGCCACCAAATTGAGCTGCATGGGTCGGTACTCGGTAGAACTGCATTTATGGATTCAATAAACATAAATAAAATAAAGTCTCTAAAGATTTTAAAAAAAAAAAAAAACTTATCTTTATTTTTGGAAGTAGATGAGATATTGGTGATCCAGAGATTTTAGTTTATTTTTATTAATAGAAATAATTTAGTAATACAAGTAGTACACTATATTTTTATCTTTTGAATTTGTTAGTAAACATTAAAATCTTCTCAAGTGTACCTAATATTTGCTCACTGAAAAAGTAGGAGGATGGAGATAATATTTTTAGGGACCCATAAAAATACGTTTTGTACACTTGTGGAATTTTGTTTCCCACTTTTTCTTTTGTCATCTTCATTCCAACTTTATTGAGCAAGAGTTCACTCAATTTAGGTTTTTTCTTAAAACAACTAAACAAGTGTAAAAGAGGTAAAATCCTCATTTAACCATTTCTCCTTTATATTACTTCCAACCCATAATAATGATAAAAATAAAAAAAGTTGTGGTCCAAAGCAAATTGTAAATTTTATATCTAAAAAAATGAAAAGAGAAAAAAGAAAGACCGGGTTTTCATGCCTAGTGAAGGGACACTTTTGTTGCAATGGTAAACGCTTTTGACCGTACATATTGATATCTGTGTGGAATTAGATCCCAACCTTCCCCTTGAAGAGATTCACATCACACAAAAACGAAACTTCGTTATTTACCATTTTGTCATGACACGTGGATACACTGTCGGTGCTGCCATTTTCCTTTTTGGGTCGAAATTACACTTATCCCATTTGTTTGGTATCACTCATTTATTATTTTCACTACCACAACTGGGTGGTTACTTCCGCAACCATCAACATGGATATTGCTTGAACTATACTATCACATTAATATTGGACCTATTTTTCCGCTGTCATGTGCCTCTATTACAACCTTTTACACTAGCTCAATGCTGTTCCTGTTTCTGTCATTGTTTCTGATAGGTGAAGACACATGTTGCATTTAATTATTCATTTATGGCTATAGTTAGAGACTTGGATGAGTAATGAATGAAGAAAGATCATAGATGCTTCTGAAATTCTATTTTACTGTTGCTCTAGATCTGAATCGAATTTACTCAGTTTTCGGGTATTTTAGTTGTAACATAATAAATGAGTATACCAAACACTACTACCTTGTAGGTTGATTTAATTAATATATTTACCATTAGAAGAGCTTAATATTAATTAAATTATTTAATTAATGAAGATAATTGAACTTGATTGACTTCATTCTGTTTCCAGTTTCCACATGGAACCAGTAAAACTGATTTGTCTCTGGTTTTGATAAATTATTGCAGTTGTTTGATTTTGCGGATAAATACAGAGGCAAATATGATAGCAGCATCACAGTTGCACAGAAGTACTACAGATCCATCAGTGGCTACAATGTAAGTGTTTCTAGTTCAATTGTGGACCAATACAAAAATTCAATTATTGCTTGAATGGTAATAATTGAATGTCGGTAATTGTGCGCGCAGGACGAATTGCTCTGGGCTGCTGCGTGGTTGTATCAAGCATCTAACAACCAATATTACTTGGATTACCTTGGTAGAAATGGTGACTCCATGGGTGGAACTGGTTGGCAAATGACTGAATTTAGTTGGGATGTTAAGTATCCTGGTGTTCAGACTTTAGTTGCCAAGGTAACATCTTTTTTTTCTTCAAAATATCGATATGATCAAATGCATTGTTCAAACACATTGGCTAGTGGCTAGCATGTATTATCGAATATATGTGGCTAAACTGCTTTCTACTGTTTCTTGATGTGTAGTTCCTGATGCAAGGGAAAGCTGGTGTTCATGCACCTGTGTTTGAAAAATATCTGCAAAGGTCTGAGTATTTCATGTGTTCATGCATTGGAAAGGGTACTCGCAATATTCAGAAGACACCTGGTGGCCTAATATACCGTCAAAGATGGAACAACCTGCAATTTGCCACAAGTTCCTCCTTTTTAGCCACTGTCTATTCTGACTACCTTGCTTCTTCTGGTAGAAACTTGAGATGTGCTTCTGGAAATGTCCCTTCTTCCCAGCTTCTCTCCTTTGCAAAGTCTCAGGTAATTAATTCCATCTCATTTAATTCAACTTTGATTTTCCATTCCAATCATTAAAATTATTTAAGGTCTATGATGTGCAAACACTAGACACAACACATTGACACTGCAACAAGTATGACACCCGACTCACATTTAATATGAAGTGTTGGTGCTACATATTTCAAGGGAGCTCATCAATTTTTGCGTTTAAAATTAATCTTCAGGTGGACTACATTCTTGGAGACAACCCAAGAGCTACAAGTTACATGGTTGGATATGGAAACAATTACCCTCAAAGAGTTCACCACAGAGGTTCATCCATTGTGTCAATCAAGGCTAATCCAAAATTTGTCAGCTGTGTTGGAGGTTATGCTACTTGGTTTAGCAGCAAAAAAAGTAACACCAATGTACTAACCGGTGCTATTGTTGGTGGACCTGATGCTTATGATGACTTTGCCGATGAAAGAAAGAACTATGAACAAACAGAACCAGCAACCTACAACAATGCTCCTCTTATAGGTGTTCTTGCACGACTCAGTGGTGGTCATGGTGGCTATAACCAGCTCCTTCCAGGTATTGGCAACATTATCGTGAAATTTCTGCACCTCCTGCTATAAATAAATCTTTTGGTGATAGTAAAAGTAATTGCGGTATAATTTCTTCCTTACAGTTGCTGTTCCAGTTCGTAAGCCTGTTGTTATCAAGCAACATTCATTCTCCAAACCAAAGACAAGTCCATCCCCAGGTACTGTTTGGTATATAGTAGCATATGGTTTGTTTACTTATCTGAGAAATACTTACTCAATTAGAGACCAAAATGACATGTTGAGATCAAAATCTAAGTGAGGAACTTCTCTTTTTCAGCTTCATGGTCAGGCCCAATTTCCATTCAGCAGAAAATGACCAGCTCTTGGGTTGCAAATGGAAGAACTTATTATAGATACTCAACAATTGTGACAAACAAATCAACCAAAAATCTCAAGTCTCTCAATCTTTCAATATCCAAGCTTTATGGTCCAATCTGGGGACTCGCAAAGTTTGGTGATTCATATACATTCCCAGCATGGATCAACTCATTGTCAGCAGGTAAAAGCCTTGAGTTTGTCTACATCCATTCTACCACTCCAGCAGATGTCTCAGTTGCGAACTACTCATTGGCCTGAGAACAAGCGATTTGGTTTAAAAAGTCGGATGCGAGTGGTTTATTGCTTTCTGTGTAATACGAAATGTGCAAATCTTCTCTTGATGTCAAATCCTTTTCTTCTCGTGTATTTTGCGTTTCATTAGAATAGATAAAAAAAAAAAAATAGATAGATTATATAAGATGGAAGGAGCGGTGCAGAAAGGAGTGAAGAGACAAGAAAAGAGTGCTCATCCTCTTTCTTATCCGCTTTACAACTTATATACAGTGAGTAATACAAGACAGACAGACAACAGCGAGACAGTGATAGTTGAGAAGTTCAGAATTTAAATGAATTTCTTAACATGTTAGGAGGAGTCATCACTTGTATTTTTTTCTAAAGCTTTGGATGTCTTTTCTGTGTGATGTTATGCTTTGCAGCATTTGTACTCCATATATAAACAGTTTGTGCTATAGTATTATGTTTTTATGCTGGCAATGCTTGTTTGGTTATTTCAAGTATATGATTGCTAATTCAGTGCTTCATAAATTCCAACTTGAGATATATGAGGTCTAATGGAGACTGTATTTGAATCTGAATTCTATCATTACTCTTTAGTTTCATGAAAAGAAATGCTAAATGCAACAATATCAGATTGTTATTATCAGTCCATTAGTATTAAATACAACACAGTAAAAAAAGTACAACAAAATGATTTTGTTGTCTTCGATTTATTCATGCTGTGAAATATTTTCACCACAAGGGATTCGAGCCCATAGAAAATCACTTGAGAATTGGCAACCTGTTACAAACTTGGATAAGATTCTTTTTGCAACTAAAAGGTGCAGTAAAATCTCTTGGTAAAAAGCAAATTATAAACTGGAGAACATAGAGACACATCTGAAAACTAACTTTCAGTAACATGGCACGGCACACAAACCTACAAAAATGAATGAATCGACAACAATCTAATCACAGGCAACTGCCCCTTACTGAACGGACAATATTTTATCATCACTCGTGGTGGGCTTCTACTTCTACACTGAGAGGATTGCAGGTAATCTTTTGTGTGGTGTTAGAAGAATCCTGAATAAGACTCGTCTATTATAAGAAAAATGTTTATATTTAGATTCAGATATACTGTTGGATTCATCAGCTGACGTGGATAGGTAGTAGATACACACATTTCTTAACCCAATTAACAGTATTAAAAAATTCTTATTCCAACCCGAGGAATGCCTTATTTACTCCCTGAAATAGAGGGTTACAGTAACATTAATTAATCTTGAAAAATATAAAACGTGATCTCTAAACTTTTTCTTGTGTTATCATATTCTGACAAATCAACAATTTTTAACCTTTTTCTGGTCAACTTATTAAATTTAAGGAAATAAATTAAAATATAAAAGAAGTTTGGTACAAATAAACCCGGAGGTAAATTATGCTGTAAATTAATCATGCAAGGTGCATATAGGATCACATGAAGTATAAAATTCTGCCTCAAAATTTAAATGTTCTTCATTTTAGGACCCTTAGATTTGAACGCAAGAACTAATATTGAATCATTCTATTTTTTTTCCCCAAAAGTTTCATTCCAATGTTAAACATGGTACATCTCACGGTTAGAATTCAAACTTTTGTTCACCATATTGTAACAGTCAAATCCGAAGTGTGCCATTTTATTCAAGCATTGTTGGGTTAGTTAAGCACATCATTTGAGTCTGAAAAAATTGATTAACCTTTGATAAAAGATGAGATGAAATAATAATAAAAAAAAAACAGATAATTAATTATTTGAGGTCAACCAACATAATTTATTATTTCCAGCAAAACCTGGGTGCAGGTAACCTGGCAGAGTATTAGAAGGTTGCTTTTCTGACATAAAATACTTTCAATTGACACATGGAAATGACCATTTTACCTCCAGCGGTCGTTAACTGCCGCTGGGAAACACGCCGGCTGTTAACTGCCGCTGGAGTCTTCCAGCGGTTGTTAACAGCCGCTACGTGCGTTCTAGGATGCACCGTCCTTTTCAGCATTCAACCTCTTTTCCTTCATTCATTCAACACATATTTTCCACATTTTTTCCACATTCAACCTATTTTCTTTCAACATTCAACCTATTTTTTCTAAATTCAACCTCTTTTTCCATCATTCAACCTCTTTTTCCATCATTTATTCAACCTATTTTTTCTACATTTTTCCCCTATAAAAACCCTCACATTCTCACATTTCCTCACATTCTCTCCTCCTTACTCTCATTTCCTCTTTACTTCTTTACTCTTTCTTCTAAAAAATGTTTGTTTGTCATAGTCCAGTACTCAAAGAAACTCAACCAGAACTTGTTCATTGGTTATATATTCAAGTGAGGAACAACACGAATTGCAGCATGAACCTTCTTGTAAAGCTCCTCAAGGCCATCTGCCTCGATTCCTTTCTTAATGTACTCACTAAAGTGAGTATGGTATTTCTCAGGCTCATCCTCAGTCAATACTAAAGTGAGTCTGTTATTTCTCAGGCTCATCCTCAGTCAATAAATTGAGTCTGGTATTTCTCAGGCTCATCCTCACTCAATAAATTGAGTCTGGTATTTCTCAGGTTAATCCTCACTCAATAAATGTACGACGAAGATGACTTCACCTATTAAGGAATAAATGTACGACGAAGATGTTATTTTTAATGTTATTGGTACGACGAAGCAGATTTAGTTTTACCCCATTGTAAATGTATTATTATATTAATAAAATGTGATTTTATATATATTACTTGTGTTCCTTTATTTTAGTTTTTATTTTCATTTATTTATATAAAATTCGGATAAAATTCGAATAAAATCTAACGTGAATTCAAATAATTAAAATTCGAATAAAATCTAACGTGAATTCGAATAAATATTGCGTATCGAATAAGTAAATTATAATAAGTACACAACATTAATGCAAATAAAAATGGCGTATTGAATAAATAAATTCGATAAGTACACAACATTAATTCTTAGACAATTTTATTTACATATAATTACATTACGTAAAAGACATGTACGTCAACTATCAGTACATTACATTTGGAAATGTACCTTCCAACTACAACAATTATCTTACCTTTAAATGGGGTCAATTCAAACTAGCTAAACAGCAGGACTCCAGCATTCGTCCAGAAGTGCTTTTGTTCCATTCCAAATGTTAAATTTTTGCTGGTCTTGGTTTAAAATGATAGTATCTAAGTGCCAACGGAATGTGGTCCAGACCTTGACACTTCGATACCATCATTTAAACGAAGCCAACAAGAAATTAACACTTAGAATGGAACAAAAACACTCCCGGACGAATGTCGGTGTCCTGCCATTTAACTAGTTTGAATGACCCCATCCAGAGGAAGACAATTGTTGTAGTTGGAATGTGCATTCCAACTACAACAATTGTCTTACCTCTACAGGACTCAAGCATTTTGCTGGGCATTCATGCTTTCCTTCGAAAAGAATAAATTTTTGGCAGGCTTGATTTAGATGATGGTATTCAAGTGCCAACGAAATGAGGTCCATTCCTTGACACTTAATACCATCATCTAAGCAAGCTTAACAAAAATTTAATCTTTTCAAAGGTAAAACATTAATGCCCAGCGAAATGCTTGAGTCCTTGCCGTTTGACAAGTTTGAATCACCCCATTTCATAGGTAAGACAAATGTTGTAGTTGAAATGCACCTTACCCTAACTAATGACGATCTTCTGGCGGAATCAAGCTGTTGATGATATCTTCAGTTGATCTCAGCAACGTCACCCGCATATCGATCCACTGGAACTTGGTGTGCTCCCAAAACATACTCGTCACGTTTTCGTCGTTCTTTAACTCCACCCAAGTGAATGATACGCTCCCCTCGTCGAGCTTTGGACGTTTATACCGAACATTTTGCACCCTCCTTGTGTCTCTTGGGTTGACTCCTTGGTTGAATTCATTCAGTTGATCCTTGAGATCTCTTAACGTTACATCAAGGCACCAAACCTTCAACCTCTGAGGTTCTCCGCCGTTGAATGTTGCATGAACGTCGATCCACCCGACCATTGTTTCAAATCTACACACATAGAAATTAAAAATAATCAATGAAAAACTCATTCAAACACTTGTAGTGAAAATTTGACATAAACCCTAAAAATCCTAAACAAACCCTAAAAAATTTATAAAATTCGAAAATAAATTATAAATTCAATCAATATAACTTCATTATAACAGATATTCATAATATATGTCAATAGCATTTCAGATCTACAACATAACTATATTAACAACAAATATTCAAACCCTAAAAAATTTATAAAATTCAAAAAAAAATTAAAATTCGAAAAAAAATTATACATTTAAGCAATATAAGTTCATTATAACAGATATTCATAATATATGTTAATAGCATTTCAGATCTACAACCATAACTATATTAAAATCAAATATTCAAAATTTAATAATTAAACAACAACTAAAATTATAAACATATAAACACATATACTAACTAAAATGTATGACAATAGCATAAGTGATAACTTACTTGTGATTTAGTGGAAGAAATTTTGGATGATTTGGTAGAGTTTTTTTAGAGAGAGAGAGTGAAATTTTGAGAGACTGTGGATGGTGATAGTGATGATGGAGGGACTGTCTGGAATATGGGCACTGGCGTGAATATATCACAAACACAGCGGTAGTTAACAACCGCTGGCACTCAGCGGTAGTTAACGACCGGCGTGTTTCCCAGCGGTTGTTAACTACCGCTGGGGTATTAAAGTCATTTTCATGTGTCAATTGGAAGTATTCTTTGTCAAAAAAGCAAATCTTCAGAGTATTAAGGCCCAAATGGGATGACGAGGCCCATGTTGAGATGTTCAAAGAAGGAAGCTTCGTAGTTCTGAATAAAACAATCAAATCCCGATCCCATTCATTATTCTAACACCGCATCAAACTCAAGTCAGACTCATCTTCCTTTCCTTTTCCATTTCCATTTGATTTTTGTTTCCTCTTCTTCTTCTAAATTCCAATTTCATTTCATAAATCACAATCACAAGAAGATGAAGAGCGAAATCTCATTGGTTGAACTCTGCATAGACGCAGCTTGTAAAAGCAGAGAAACCGTTGACAAATGGCGGTTACAAAGACGGTCTCTCGATTGCTTACCTTCTCCTCTGGCCGACGCTCTTCTCCGCCGCCTCATCACTCGCCGTCTCCTCCACCCATCTCTCCTCGAAGTTTTCAAACACAGTGTGGAAGAGGTTGATTTGAGAGGAGAAAACTCCGTGGTGGATGCAGAATGGATGGCATATTTAGGAGCATTTCGCCATTTACGTTATTTGAACCTTGCTGAATGTCATCGAATCAATTCATCTGCTCTTTGGCCTATTTCAGGAATGAACAGCCTTAAAGACTTGGATCTATCTAGATGCTCCAAATTTAATGATGCTGGAATTAATCATATCCTTTCTGTTCCTAATTTAGAGAAGTTGCGCATTTCCAAAACCAGTGTCACTACCAAAGGTGTCAAGCTTCTTGCCTCTCTTAAACACTTGTCTCTTCTTGACTTGGGCGGTTTGCCCGTCGATGATGCATCTTTAGCTTCGTTGCAGGTATATTTTTTGGGCTCACATTTGTGTTCTGCATTGTTCATGGTACCGTTTATTTTGATTGAGATCGATTTATGTGTACACTGTGCTCTGCATTTAAATTTAAAAGAATGTTTTGCCAATATCAAATTTTATTGTTTTCCAGTGTTGCCAGTTAGTTGTAATCTGTTACTCAATTGGGTTTGGTTTAGCACCGTTTTTGAACTGTGATTGTGTTGCTTATGTAGTGGTCTTGAATTACTGGCCGAATTCACTGTTAGACTTCATTGTTTGTTTTAGTTAGGTGAATATTGCGTAGTTTTTTTTTTTTTTCAGGAGTGTGTATGTTGTTGGTTACTTGGTGCTTCTTTTTCCATACAAGTCTGTGTTGTTAATTCTCAAGTTGTAGTAATGTTGACAGCTTGTCATTCTCTCCTGCGAAACACTTGTTCTAGGTACTGAAAAATCTACAACACATTGAACTCTGGGACAGTAAAATATCAAACCAAGGTGCTGCTATTCTTAATACGTTCCCCAAGTTGACCCATCTAAATCTTGATTGGACTAGCGTCACAAAATTGCCTGATTTAACATCTCTTGAATGCCTCAACATGAGTAATTGCACCATTGATTCTATTCTCAAAGATGGTAAAGCTCCTTTGACAAAGCTTATTTTCTCTGGGTCTACATTCCTGAATGAAGCTGAAACCTTATTGTATGCAAATACATATTTCCTGTCCTTTCTGGACTTGGCCCATACCGGGCTTGACAAGTTCTTCTTCTTAAGTAAGCTGAAAGTAATTGAACATCTCAATCTCAGCTCATGTATGATGGATGATGATTCAGTTGAGATGGTTGCATGTATTGGTGGAAAATTGAAAAGTTTGAATCTGAGTGGTACTTGGATTAGCTCTGCTGGATTAGGGATTTTAGCTGGACATGTTCCCAATCTTGAAATTCTTTCACTATCTCTGACATCAGTCGATGATACTGCCCTCTTATATATCAGCATGATGCCTTCATTGAAGGATGTTGATCTGAGCAATACAAACATTAAAGGTATTTGATTACATGGCATAGTTGTTACTGTTGTGAGTTTAAATAGTACTATTTCTGCAGCCGTTGATGAGTCTTTTTCTTTACCACGGAACAACTCCTCAATAGTAAATTTCTGTGCTACATATTTGCATTTTTGATGAAAAACATGACATTTTTGCTGATGAATATTCTCGTGAGGCTAAAGATTCCAAATTTTTCTGTTACTATAGCAAATCTTATCTATACTTAGACCAGCTATATCTTTGTTTTAATTTAACATTGATTGGCTCACAGATCTGGAAGTTTAATTTGGAACCCCACTTAAGTTTCTTATATAGCAAATCTTATCTATACTTAGACCAGCTATTCATCTTTTTTAGTGTGTCCTGCATTAATATGTCAGGAGAAAACAAACTCATTTGCCCATGTTGTGGCTTTTATTCAAGCTGGCTTGTGGAATCAAGTGACCTTTGTTGGGTGTTTGCACATTAGATTTAAATAACTTCTTACAATCCTAGAAATCCATAATTACAGAAGAAAAAGCGACAGTCACACTCCATTAAAAAAAAAAAGACAGCCACACTAGGACAGGGATGTTTTCCATATTAAGAAATCTTAATGTTTGACGTATATTAAGATAGTACTGCTGAGGCATGTAGTACCCGTATTAGACTATAATATGGGGTTTGGTACTGTGAACAATAGCAAGAAAATAATTAGTATTTATATAAATCTATCTTATAATTATCACATGAATTCTTATTTCTCATCTTGTTTAATGAATTAATTATTTGGTCACTTTGTTTCCAACCATCGATGCAGATTTGACCCATTAAGCATTTAATTCAAGTTACTTGTTTCAATTAGACAAATTCTGGTTTTCTTGTATATGTGTTGTTCAAAATGTCTAAATACTGGTTTCTTTCTTCAACTTGATTTCTCTCAGTTTTGGCTGGTTTATCTTCATTTGCTGCCTGTAGTATAGTACTTTGTCTATAACCTTCCTGTCTGTACTCTGGACTCAGGGTTTTTGCACCAGGGAAGTTCTGATTTGGATTCGCTCTCTCTAACCGCCCTACAAAATCTTAATCAATTACAAAGGTTGAATTTGGAGCACACTCAAGTCACCGATGAAGCTTTATTCCCTTTATCAAGCTTCCAAGAACTGAGATATTTATCTCTTAAAAGTCCTTCACTTGCCGACATCTCACTTTACCATCTATCATCAGTTCCTAAGTTGACAAAGTTTAGGATTTGTGATGCGGTTTTGACAAATTATGCTTTTGATATGTTTAAGACTCCTGAAACTCTTAAACTGATGGACGTCAGAGGTTGTTGGCTCTTGACAAAAGAAGCTATTGTATCATTCTGTAAAAATCACCCACAAATTGAAGTAAGGCATGAACTTGTTACTGTACTTCCTTTTGAAGAAAATGGACTTCATCATTCATCTCCATCTCGATTAACTTCAAAGACTGTGCAAGCAGCTAGGAAGAAAGAACAAACCTCCTTATCTCCAAATTTTGTAGGTAATTCCCATTACGTTTCTAATCTTTTGGTTGCTTATTTTTAAATGATTTATCTAATTATAAATTTTCATTTATTTTGACATAGATCAAAGGATGAAATATAGTAGAGATGAATTACTTGCATTGCAGTTTATGTCGTTGTCTCTTGCCTCCAGTAGTGAAATAGACAACTCAATACTTGAGAAGCAATTGGATTGAATGTAGTAATCTCTTACCATGTAACTATCTGCTCCCATTGGATTGGTAATTTATTTTTTTCATTGTACTCGTTGTATTTTCAAATATTCTGGTATTTCAATATCATATAAATTTACTTTGTTTTTCCATTTATGCTGGATACATGCATTCAATTTAGTTCTATGGATCTGAAGTGGTATTTTTTTTTTCCACCAAAATTTAGGTGCAACTCGTCTGCGTAAGGTGAAAGCTGAATTATGTCAACTGAATGTGATTAAGTCGTATAGAGCTCTGGCTCAAACCTAACCTTGTATTGTGTACATGTAGATATGTAATGTGTATTAAGAGATGGATTTTTTTTTTTTTTGTTGAGTGTTATAGCTGACACACATGGGGATTGGTTCCTCCTAGTTTCTTCAAATCATTTATCTTTGCTGAAAAGGATTGAGATTTCATGTTGTCGCAAAATCCCACATTTCTTGGAGACGTGAATCGCAGAGCGGCTGAATAAGATCCTACGGTTCAAATCCCACAATCAAAGAGAATAGATGAGAAGTTGTTCCTTTTACCAAAGCTTCCGACGTGTATGAAATTGTGTACACTTCAAATTCCTTTCTCCCGCCTAACGGTGCATCAAAGTTCATAGTTTCCTACCTGAGGAAGAATTTTGTTGTAGTTACAACCATTGCTAGCAGTGGAGTTGTTTGACGTGATGAGAAGCCGTATTGCAGTGAAAGCTTGGAAGTTGGGAAATAAGAGGGAACTAGTTTACTATTCCCGCTAGAATTAGAATTAGACTAGAAGGATGTGGGAGAAACTATCATATTTTGTTTTTTATGAATTTCTCACTTCATATGAAATAAATGTTTTTGAATGGGTTTTATATTAAAAAAAAAAAAATTTGGGGTCTGTTTATTTTGTGAATTTTTTTTAATGTTTGTTTGTCTTGTTAAAGAAGAAAAAAGACTCTTGAAGTGAATAATTGTCTTACATCATCATTGTTAATATTGTTAGAGAGGAGGGAGGAAATGTTAGTAGCTGAGATCGAACCCTATATCTTCTCCACTGAAAAAAAGGAATTAAACAAGTGCTTTTACATTGCCTTAACAAAAAAAAGTGCTATTGCATGAATAAGTCTCCCATAGCATATACAAAAATAATTTCAGTGGTTTTATTTGGCCGTCTTGTACATCTCGTCAATGATATTCTGTGCACAAAAATATTACAATCAGTACTGAAACAAGTATGTGCTTAAGTTTGTACAATAAATAGATAAATAAATAAATAAAAGGAGCAAAAGAAAATTGGTTTGACACATTGAGAAGTTCAATGGAATTAGAAAGATATTATGGGGCAAACT
This sequence comes from Medicago sativa, assembly GCF_051527215.1. NCBI lineage: Eukaryota > Viridiplantae > Streptophyta > Magnoliopsida > Fabales > Fabaceae > Medicago > Medicago sativa. Next base: position 97,014,882 of record NC_140752.1, read on the forward strand.
TTATAAACTGTACTTATGTCCTTGAATCTGCACTTAAGGTGTCAATTCTGACATTCAGTTATAGTTCAAATGTCCAATTATCAGAGTGATTAGTCAACTTAGTGAAACATAACATAATCCAAAATTTTAACAAGTTATACCTGGTAGTACTTAAGCAACTGCGGTCTCTTTTTCTTAAATGTTGGTGTGAGAAGATCACGTTCCATGTCAAATGGAACTGGATCAAGATGAACAACTTTAACAAACTCAAAACCTTTCAACTACAAAAAGAACAAAAATCATGATCAGCATAAAGCTTCAAGTGAGGTGTTCTCAAATTCATCAAATTATAACAAATTAGAGAAATATTATGAGACATTAGCTAAATAGAACCTTCTTTTCCTTCGCAATCTTTAAGAGCTCTCCAAGTATGTAATGTTTCGCCTTTGAATCTTCACAGAGAGAATTAAAGTCCATCTTCATATCATTTGCTTGAGCCCAATCTTCAAGTGCTTTCTTGCTTGGGTTAACAACAGCGACAAGGAAGTGCTCAAAACTGTTTCCATAGATCCATATCTGAAACAAAGAAAGATAAAACACAATATAAACATGTCACAAAACATTGTCTACTAATGAAAAGAAGCTGAAACTAAACCTTTTAATATCATTACTCCACATATTTTCTTAACTCCTTTAAAGGAAAACAAATTCATTGCAAAATAGTACTTCTAAACTATTCAAAGGGTTTAGAATACATACGGATTCAATAGCATTAACTTGAACATAAATATTCTCCAGGTTTTCAACAGCAACATATTCTCCTTGTGAAAGCTTAAATATATTCTTCTTTCGATCGATAATTTTCATGCTTCCATTAGGTTGCCACTCTCCGATATCTCCTGTTTAATAGATCATGCATGAATAAAATGTGACCATGTACAACAACAAGTATAGATTATCTAAAGTTCAACCGAAAGAACCTGTATGGAACCATCCATCAATCATAACCTCTTTGGTGAGGTCTTCACGTTTGTGATACCCTGCGAAAACCGTACCACCCTTAATACAGATTTCTCCTCTTGGTTTGGTTGCAAGTGCATCATATCCCATTTCAGGTACAGACTCCAAACACACTTCCAAATATGGTAAAGGAGGTCCCACCATACCAAGCATATTTATTTCGTTTGGTATTGTTACAAAGGATCCAGCACATGTTTCAGTAAGACCTACAAAGGCCAAAAATCATGTCCATGTTTAAAAAGAATCTTTTGCTGATTTAATACATCAATAATCACAGACATAAATGTAACAGAAGTTCATGATAGTCCAAATGTTGAGAAAGAACATACCATATCCTTGTAAGATATGAGCACAAGTCACAACACGCAGGAAACCTTCGACATGTTTCGATAGAGGCGCAGCTCCAGACAAAACAATACGTACATTACCCCCTAAAGCTTGTTTTACCTGATCATGTTGCAAAAACATTATTATTAGTACAGAGCAATTTTGTTACGGTTATTGTTTGTTCGAATCAAGACGGTGGCGAATTAAAATATGTGAAACTACAATCACCTTACTGAATACAAGTTTGTCCATTAATGGAGCTGCTGTTTCATGTTTTTGCCCTCTTTCCATGCTATGCAACTTGCTGCAACATATTTCATAGTTTATATTATCAGAACATTGAAATGCATTATCATCTTCTAAATGAGATTTTGTGTGCTTTGATTTACATAGGAACACTCATACAATAATTAGTCATATTTCCATCATTTAAAACACGTTACTTACTATGTGTAGGCCCAATTGAACATCGTCTGTTTCACAAAGCCCCCATTATTAATCTTTTCTGTCAAACCTGTATAACAGATGGAGGTTGAGATTTTCATTGCATTATTATTATTGGTGAGAGGAAAAATTGTTCAAAGAGATGGAAATTAGAATAAGGAATTCAATAAAAAGACCACTTCAGTGACTAATAAGAACTATCTTAAAAGTATAGTTTTGTTCTTTATGAAATTATAATTTTTTCACAAACATCACATGGTGTAGGAAAGATGACTAAACTGTAAGCAACGACAAAAAATTACCTGTGTACACTCTATCAAGCACACGGGGAACGGCACAAAAAATAGTTGGTTTTAACTCAGCAATGTCTTCCATCAACAATTTGATATCCTGCAGCCACATAGAATAAATGGTGTTCATATTAATATCAAATACAAATTTTGACTTACTTGATATTAAATTTAAGAAAATCCAATATACTATAATCACATCAAGCCTTCATTCAGTAATGAAAGATTTATCACGTATATATCTATACTCACCCCTCGCCAGAAACCTATTGCAGCACCACTCCATATGATTCCCTCTTCAATAATCCTGTCAAAGATGTGTGCAAGTGGAAGGTATGATATGTATACATCTTTCTGATGCAACTGCAAGCAGAGACAACCGATAGCGGAACTTTCATTATCCAAAAAATGAAATAGCATTTTAGGAGCAATTTAGCTTTGTTGAATAGCAGCACACGATGATGTTGCGGAATTTGAATAAATTGTTATTGTTCCACGATACGCTATTTAGTTCAAAATATTGTCAAACAGCGGATGTAGCGGCGCTATATCATTGTTGTGCAGCAGTATTTGATCAAACTGCTTAAGATTCATATTAGAAGACCAAAATGCTTTTACTTAAATGGGAAGATGTGGGCATTTTAGGAGTCCCTTGACCATTGTGTGTTCATATAATTGCAAGAAAAATATGTGTTAATAGAAAACTACTTACTTGTTCATTGCAACTACCTAGTATCTGCTTCATCCCAGATAAGAGTGTAATAATGTTCTCATTGGATATCAATACTCCCTTGGGATCACCGGTTGTTCCACTTGTGTACATTATCGTACATATGTCGCTTTTCTTTTTTTCAGGAAGATCAAAATTCTTATCATGACCCTGTGACATACATTAAAAAACTCGAATCAGCAATCCAACCACAAAATATCGATAAAACAATTGTAACACGTAACTTCCTCTTGTCATTTCTGGACTGAGTGTTAGAAACAAAACTTGCAATTCAAGAAGTGTATCTAATATTTTGTGATACAGCCAAGTAATTCTAGAAGGAGCCTTTTCATGACAAATTTGCAACAGATAGGAGGAAAAAGAGTAATAATAACCCACCACTTCTAAAAATTCATCCCACAAATATATTTTCACCCCGATCTTCTCAACTTCTTGCTTTTGTTCTGCAGAAACTTTTCCAAAGCTCACAATTGCTACACAAAATAGATAAATAATTAAACAAATAAAGGTAGTTGCTTCTTTCATTTTAGGAAAGGGATTAATGGAGAAAATCAATGAAACTTACTCTTGAGATACTCTGCTGCCTTTGGAAATGTCTTCAATAGCTGAAAAGTTTCAGAAAAAATATATGACTTAGTTATAGAAAATTGCAGATCACACTTTCTAATCCTTCCAAATAATACATTGCTACCACACGGATCATTAATTCAATAGATGAACCTCAGGTATCTTCTTTTCTTCAACAAATGCTATTGAGACCTCTGCATGAGATATAACAAACTCCACAGCCCCGGCACCTAAATTAACATTTGGAAAATAAATATTAAAGTGGTAACATAATATAGGTAGATAAATGCCAAAGAAGGTGGGATCATACCTAAAGTATCATATAAAGGAACACAATAAAGTCCATGAGCATTGCAGGCCTGAAATTATCTTAAAATATGTAAGACATGTTAAGTTAAAAGGATAACAGAAACTAGCTTAGCAACACTAAAATTGATCATCGCTATTGGTGACAAAGGATGGCCAAGAGAGAACCAAATAATGGAACCAAACATTGTATAAGAACAAATATTCAATAGATGAAACAAAGTTTCAATTTAAAAAAAGCCTTGTTTTTCTTCCATGTTCAAAATGGATCATAATTCATAAACAGACTAGAACAATCACATTATTGCATTAACAATATATTAAAAAACTGATAAATATACAACACAAAGGTACAAGCAAATATCAACGTATAACTACAACTGAAACCTTCAAAGAACAGAGTAAAAAGAAAAATCATATGCATAGAAGATAACATGAATAAATAAATAAGTTCAAAATAAAATGTACCTCCATGCTCATAATCCATTCCGGACAATTGGCACCATAAATGCCGCATTTTACTCCCTAAAACAAGCAATATATATATTTAGCTTGCATACACACAATACAAGAAAAGATACTAATATGAGGCAAAAGATCCCATAGTCCTTCATGACCAAGCTATTCATGAAGATCTCAAAGTGTAAGAGCAAGAATATATAATTGTAAAAGAGAAAGAAATAAAGAGAATTTTGAATTAGTTTTTGGTATGCAAAACATTATGTCACGGATAACAGAAGAAGTGAGCAACACATTACGTAGTGAGAATCCAGGAATTGCAGTGACAAATCAAAGAAGATAAAAGAGCCTTGTTTGGATTGATTTATTTCAACTGATCTAGTGACATAAACACTTGTGAGAGTTTATAACAACTTATGATTGTTAGATAATAAAATATTTGACTTAAGTTATCGGGTCTTTATATTTCTAGCTTAGTCTGGCCGTTTAGGTTTTGCCATATAATCTCTCGTAACTCTATTTTTATATGCTATGCCATATGATATTTTATGAAACTCTAGCAGCCGCCTTTGTTTTGTTATTCTCTCTGAACCTACATTGATAACAATGACATGTCTATAAGCTGATTCCCGATTATTTCTATTAGTTCTCAAGGATGGCACATGAAAACAGCTTATAACTCATGATAGCAGTTTGACTTTATAGTATTTTTTGTTTTCGAAATTGCTAATACATAAGCACCTATATGGTAAGCTATGATGCTATAAACACTTTATTAAACTGTTTATCCAAACATGGCCTATGCAAAAATAATCAGAAAAGGTGAAAGCAATCCTCAAGAATAAGCACATGTGACTTACTTCCCCATAACCACAAGCACGAATGGACTTCCCAATTTTGATCACCAAGTCATACACTTCTTTGTAAGTTTGCCACTTGAATTTGCCAGGCTACAAGAGTGTGACACAATTCAAAAAGTAACAATAAATTTGCATAATGGCAAAAATGAAAGAGAGGGAAAAAGAGTGTTCACATTCCCATTCACTATTTCACGGCGACCCAGCATTGGATTTGTTGGATACTTCTCAACAGCAGTCCTGTATAACCCTCAAAAACAATCAGAACTAAATTAATTTGTTAAATCTCTTACGAAATACTGTGAATCACTAAAACATACACGGACACGACATTTACTTGTAATAATTTGAAGAGAAAAAAATTGAATGTATCTGCATGTATCGATATCGTGTCGTGTCGGCAAGGACACACTTTCGATTAGATCGAAATATCGGTGTTACATAGATGAAATATAGTAAAAAAGCCAACCATAACCCACTTCATGTGTCCCTCTTGTTGTATGTACATTTTTTCTCATTCTGTTTTTTTTCCAAAAAGTATATCAACTCTAACCATTGTTACCTCTTTCACACATTAGACACACTTTTAGTTGTATTTTACCATTGTTTAGATTATTTATTCCTATTCTAATACATAAATGACAATATTATATATTATCTTTACACTCACTCAACTTTTAAAATATTAGTTCTCATTTTAAATTTATGTTTTACATGGATTTTATATGTATTTTTAATTGTGTCTAGTTACATGTTTTCTATAACTTTTAGATGAAATCTACAATATATCTTCCTATCAAAGTAATCTTAATTCGAAATTTATAGAGCTAGAAAGTATGACTTGTTTTCAAGAGATTTATTTTTCAAAGGAGATCCAATTAGAGATCTCTCAACAAGTTCAATCTCATTGTTCTTCTACTTTGACAATGCTTACACAAAACAAAAACCCTCACATTACCCACTGCAATTACTTATGCGAACCACAATTTAAAACCATGCAAATTCATTCAATCAAATCGTGCCAAATTAACACGTGAAGAAATGATAGACATAGACATTTTAGATGTTGTGACAAGTAGAAATGAAAATAATATTGTGATCTATGAAAATATATATGAGAATGAAATGAAAGTGACCTGAAAACATCCCAACATGTATCGAGACCTTCAATGGGAGGAGGAGAGATATCCTTAGTGAAACAGCTACGATACACAGGACCCATAGATGGCCTACCATCTTTGGCATCTCTAGCTTTCTCAACCTCAACGATGAATGATTTATCTTCAGCCATTATTATTTAATTAAATGCTTCTCTCTTTCAATGAAGCTAGCTAAACGGAAACAAAGAGAAAGAAGTAGGGTACGTGTGATCAACTGAATATTCGACAACTTGGTGTTGCATGTAATGTGTGTTGTGTTACGCTCTAACTTGTTACGGTTACGATTGGTCAACAATTTCAGATCATTAATGTTACACTTCTTTGTCCCTTACCTCCCCTAAGCACTTTTATGAATAAAAGTTGGTAGCTTATTCATTACTTTAACAAATTGAAGAAAATGATACAAAAAAAATTATTGAAGAATTTTACTTTTAGAAGGAAATTAGATTAGGGACACACTTATGTGTGCATTTATACACTCATTTTATGACAACTTTCTCTTTCATACTCACATTATGTTTTACTTTCTCTATATTGTTTTGGTTTCTGCATCAATATCTATTTTTCTTTGTAAATTTGTGGTTGTTCAAAAAGCTGTCACACAAATAGTTGTTCAAATAACACACATTTCAAAGATTATAAGATATATGTTAGTTTTAAAATTCCCCTCCACGTGTGACATATATGTAATTAAAATTCGTCCCTTCTCCCCTAGTTTGAACCGAACATATGTGTCAAATGAAATATATCTCCTCCTCTTCGTTATAATCCCTCCTCTCATCTCGACTGGACTAAACCAAACAGACGCACTGAACCAAACAGACCCTTAGCAACGACCAAATCTCCATGGTTGCAGCCCCTTAGCAAAAAACAGAGAACAACTATTGTCGGTTTGTGCTTGGTCGGTTGAACGCTCTTAGTCAATACACAAGCTTAATTTCTTTCTCAAATCATTTATTTCTGTCCGATCTGCTCTCATTTCAGAATGCTGAGAGACCTAGAAGACTACTACACTGATTCTCTTCTTGTACACATAGTATAACAAGTATATTGCAGCATAACCTTGACCACAAACATTATTCAAAGTAGAAGCAAATGCCACCGAGCAAAACTATACAATGAAACCCAAATGAATAAAAGTATACTACGTTCAAATGATGAAGGTACAGATTTTCCATGCATTAAAATACAGCTAGCCTGTGCTAGGAATGGAAATCTCGGTTAGATTTGAATCGATGAAGAACTGGTGTTGCAGCAGGCCAAACATACTACTATTCTGAAAGTAACACCATGAAATTATCAATTGAACCATCTTGTCAGTTGCCATATCGACCTCTTCCCCATGGAGGCCTCCGGTTACCAGCTCCATTGTTCTGCACAGCATTGTTCTGCCTTGAGAAAGCTTTCATTCTTTGCTCCTTCATGTTTGCAAACAGTGAATCTAATGTCTGAGACCTTTGGTTTGGCTTTATATTGTCACCCGGCTGCTGATGATGATGATGATGTTGCTGCTGCTGAGGGGGAGGCAATGGCTGTGACAAAAAGTTCACAAAAAAAATGAAGCTTTGCACATCAATAATCTAAATCTTATGACTATGAATATTAAAAGAAGACAACTTTAATTCAGCTCCACAACCAATTCTTTTTTAATTTCTGATGATATTAAGTTTTGACCTAATCACCATAAACGTGAATGTTAACTACTAATCCTTCAAAACACCTTCCTTATACCTTCAAGCTTTTACAACCTTATAAAACAAATGAGGGCATCATCATGGTTACACGTGTTAAAAACCCAATTCAATTCAGAATTGATAGGCATAAAGACAGACACCTTAAAGTAACCTTCACCTAGTATCGGTTGTATTCACTGAAAGTATTCTTTCCATGAAGATGTTACAATCAGGGTTAAATACTTAAATGTATGTTTACTCCTGTAAAATACTTAACATTAAAGTTTAGCCTCTCTAGTTTTTTTTTTTTTTCCTTTTTCAGTTTGAGTTCTCACAGGGATTAAAAGATTTTTAATAACAAATGCCTCACAGGGATTAAAAGATTTTTAATAACAAATGCAACATACAGAGCAAGACAACAGACACATGAGCAGAAAAGAAAATTGCCACACCTTAGCAGAAAAACCTCCACCAGCTGCCCTTCTCTGATTCGCATGGACATGGAACCTGCAGCCAGAAAGAAAATAGAATAATTGAAGAGCAGAAACAAGATATATGTTCCAGATATTCCCAAGAGCATTGACTAGCATTTTACATGCTCAGTACCAATGATAGTTTTTAGTAGAAAAGTATAAACACTGCCCACTAACACCTCACTTGGAAAAATGCTGATACTCTTATTCTATATATGCCATATAAAAAGAAAGAAGAAATAATTTAACGACAATGATCCCATATTTGAAGATCAACTCTGGGAACAACTTCGAAATTTCAGTGTCCAAGAACAGGAGTTTGTGTGATCAGTGTCCAACAACTTGTACGACACATAGTAAATACCACATCTGTTTACTACCATGGAGTTGTGCTAGCATTGCCCAACTTATATGAAACTTAGTATACTGCGGAGGTTGCCAATTAAGTAGACCAATTGAAAAGACCGTAACCAATTGAAAAGACTATAAGGCTTCCAATATGACTTCTTCATAAGAACCATATTTGCTATATTGCCGCAGGCTTGGTAACTACGGCACCATTTACCCACCAGCAAAAACCATATGCACCTTGTTTAGTTCTAAAAAGAGCTCGCATTGAAACAGATGTTTAGAGAGCAACATCTTCCCATCGCAATGCTTATCAGACACAGAAATAGACCACTTGACTTGCTTGATTGCCCCAGTAACAAAATGTATGAACAGGACAAGGTTAATGGAAAAAATAACCAATAGTCATGGCCTTGCAACTCATAATGAGAAAATGAGTCTAAAATAAGGAGACCGACTAACTATACACATGTGTAATGATAATGTGAGTTTTATCCCTTTGAACTGACAAAGGCTGACGATGAAAGGTTCTTAGTTAGTAGCTACCATACAAACTGAACGACTGCAGAGTTGTCTCTCAGTATACAAACCAGCCACTAAATAAGAGTAGCGATATCACCCAGTCTTTTTGTGCATGTCTAATGGTACCAAGGGCGGAGTTAGGGAAACGGTAGTGTTGTGGCCCCCCAACGTTTTAAACTTCACTTGATTATGTAGTATAAAAATTATTGTGCCCCATCCAGGTTCTAGTACTACATTTTTGTCATACTAAAGTTGGTATCATTTAATGTCTGATATGTGATGCTCCCCCTAAGTCAGATTTATGATCGCCCTTGAATGGTAACAGCCCCCCTCATGATGAGAATCAGATGGATTGGGAAGAAGAATCTTAAGCTATCATTCCTAGCAACATGCTTTTGAGAAAACATGTTTCTTCTAACTAGCAATCATTTGCATCACCAACCTGCTCAAGCAACATAGCTCCACTTATGTAGGTTGAACATCCATACTCCATAGTACATTAGACATCAACCCACTCAAACCATGATGTATGCAGAATATAGTTATTATGATATAATAATACAAGCACTTCATAATTCCATTAACATGTGACTGGGTCTCAATTCATTCATATTATCAAACCGATTCCTTTTGCAGAGGGAAAAATCTTATATATGGGAGGCACATTTATGATGTCATCAATATCAATGATGGGTCATGGGTTACCTGCAATGATGCATCAATTTACAAATATAGTTTAGCCACAAATCTCAACCACGTCATTCAAACTTAAAACGTTCAGTTCAGCAGCAACTTTCTCTTGTGTTATGGTACCTAACACCCGTGCATATAAGAATAATAGTAAAACATAATACCTTGTTTTATTCCAGTTAGCCATCTGATTACGATTAGCAGCTCCATAGTGCAGAGGAGCAGCAACAGCTTTTCGTGCAACCTCGGTTGCAAAGGGAAATTGGTTTCCCTGAAAATTCGACCTTCTATTTGCAAGAACTCCCTGATCACCACATTTAAACAAGTTCATATTGGAAATATTAATACGTACACATAAAAAAAAAAAAAAAACATAAACTGTTTTTCATATACATACTTGTCTAAGAGAAGATCTCGACTCCGTGTAACGTCGCGCTTTCAAAGACTTATCTTGTGCAAGAGTGTTTGAAAACTTTTTGCTCTTATTCTGCACAAACACACATAAGAATCAAGCAAAATAATAACCAATTATGAAACACGGACACAACATCGACACTTCGACACCAATCAAAATAACAACTATTTCATTAAAAAATAAAATAAAACAAGATTGGATAGTTATTATTTTGGGCACTTGTCTTAGTTGTCCAACACGTGTCATACATGTGTCGGATATCGATCCAAGGAGTGTCGAAGCAACCAAAAAAACAAATTTGTTGGGACACTTGTGAGTTGGTGTCATATGAGTATCATGTGAGTGTCGGACACAGTGACACGTCTAATCCTAGAGATGTATGTGCCTCGTACTATTAACTACCATGGATATCATGCTACGAAACAAATATGCAAAATAATTTTCCAAAGCAAAACACTTACCGAAACCCTTGTTTGCTTCATAGTTTTAGGGTCTTTAGACATTTTGATTATATCATCTGTGAACACCAACATAAAATAAATCAAAAAGGTCTTATAGGAAAAGGTATTATACGAGTGAAGTAAAAAAAAAAAAAAACATACCTAGTGTCATGTCCATCTTCTTCTCTGTAAGAGCAACGAATTCAGTGGTAAGTGGTTTAGCTACCATCTTCTTCTGAAATAAAACCATAAAATGTCAATTAAATAAAGATTCAGTTCTAGGGTTTGAAAGAACGCATACGATAAAACGTGAGGGTGAATAAAATAAGCATAGAGAGAGAAAGGGATGAATAAAAAAAGGAGAGAAAGCTTACAGTTGGGAAATCGAATCGACTGGTAGTGTTACGGTGCGTATTGGATTGGACTTGGCGAAGAAGAAAGAGCATACAGTAAAGTGAAGTGAAGGTTTATAAAGTATTTTAAACGTCCTCTCACAAAAAAAAAAAAATTAAACGCGTTGTATACACGCAAGATTAGGAAGACTATTTCATTAAATCACAAAATATCAAGGAAGATTAATAACATATCGGGGAAGATTAATATCTAACTATCCCTTTCAACAAAAATAAAATAAAATCTAATTGTTGTAATATCTATTTTTTAGGGGTTTATAGATAATTGTTAGTGCTCATGATGAGGCATATATATATAACTAGCAAAAAATGTGTCCGTCTTTTTTATCGGATTTTGCATATATTATGTATTGTTCCTACCAACTGAGCTAAGCTTACGAGGACAAAAAAAACATGTCCGTCTTTTCGCTCTTTTTATTGCGCTAACATTTGAAAATTATGAACGGTGTTTTTTAATGAAATTTTAATTTTGATAAAAACTAAAAATATAAATGTTTGTTGCTTTCAAATTATAACAAATCAAACCAACCATGATTATCTGTTTCAATGACACCAACAATATAACAAAATAATATAATCTAAATATTTTTTTAATGACACCGGCAACAATTTTTATTATAGAAAAGGTTGTTTAAGGGTATAATTGGGATAATGAAAAAGTAAGTATAAATATATTCATTTAGTTTCTTAATGATAAAAAAACATATATATATATATATATATATATATATATATATATATATATATATTCATATCATTTTTGTTACATTTTTTAATACTTAAATTTATTATTATCTATTTGTTATTTTTGAAAATTAAAGGCATTTTGAAAAGAAAAAAAAAGTCAGCCCAAAAGTGGTGAAAGAGGTAGTTTTCTTTATATATAACCAGCAACAAAGCGAATTGCAATGTTATATGCATTGAGAAAATAGAAAAAAGATTAACGATAAAAATGACGTTAATGATAAAAGGGCAAATTACATTGACCTTCTTTGAGATTTTCTTAAACAACGCAAGCAGTACACCGTCTAATTTTATCCATTTTCATTTCAATAACCTTCCAAATACACAATTTAATTTCAGTCGTATTGGTTTAATATATCTTGTTATTGTTTTCTCTTTTGGCAATAAATTGAATGAGGTTGTTTTCTCGCAATGGAGAAACAATAACAATTGTTTTTACCAATAAATAGAATCAAACATCGACAGTTAAAGAAGAGACTAAAAGAGAATATAGAGATGGATGGACGTTGTAGTTGACTAAAAAAATGAAATAATCTTCGATATTTCTGTTTTATTAAATCAGAGTTTAAAAATTAAACCACATTCAGAAAGAAACAGTGAGTGATATTTTGATCAATTTGGAAAAATCACCAAAGTCTTAAGTTTAATTGGAGATTAACTCGTCTCTAGTTGTTCAGGCTTTTAAGAAATCTTCTTTGATGTTATGTTCCTTAAAGAATAGACAGGATAATTGCAATATTCTGATTAGACAAATGAACATAATGATCACTCGTATCTATAGAAAAGGAAACAATTGTGCTCACATTATGGCTGATATAGGACTCTCTTTGAACTCTTATATAGTTTGGTTAGATTTACCCTCCTTTATTAGAAAGCCTTTTGTGAGGAATCTTATGGGATTGCCTAATTGTGGATTTTGTCTTAGTTTGAGGAGGTTTTGGCTTAACCCCCCTCATTTATTAGAGTTCGTTGATTAAGCTTCAAACATAACCTAATAATCACATATATGGATTCTATCGTTTTATCGATATTATCACGTATCGCCCGACAATATCATTCGTGTCCAAATGATCTTGTGAGTTCAGCTGTATTGCTAAATCGTTAATTTCCCAAACTATTAAACAATCCAATATTCGGTCGTATCGTTTAATCAACGATTTCTCAATCTATCAAACGATCTGAAAGCTTTAAGTTCTGATACTTTGTGTGATTATCAAAACACCAATCATATGTCTATAATCATTGTTTTGATAGATAAATATTCTAAACCTAGATTCAAAAGTATTTCTCAATAGCATTTAAATCAAAGATAAGTATTGAAATGCAAGAATATAATCAATATCATGTAAATGGCTAGAATCATATATTTGAAAGATCAAAACGTTACATCATCAACTTAATCAAGTACCTCTAATCCCAACTAAGGAGATTTAGCTCATCATTGTCATGAGAACTTTACAAAAGTGGAAACAAAGATGAAGATCCATGCTAGAAGATTGATTTCTCAACAACTCTTGATGAATCTACACTCAATCACTCTTGCTCTGTGAAAACAATATAATTCCGCCCTATTCTCTCTCTAAAAACTATTACAAAATATTCTAAGATATCCTCAATAAAATGGTCAAGTGGGCTTTTATAAGATTTCTAATCTGTCTCAACTCGCCTCGCTAGTAACTTCATTCGCCATTGCAAGTTGGGTTTCTTCACCAGTGGGTTTGTGCCACATCAGCTTTGAGGAGTTTTAGCCGCGCTAACTCGCCTCGCGAGTGGATTTGTTCGCCATGGCGAGTTCTGGACATGTGCTCTCTGGAATTCCTCGCCTTTTTGCTCGCCTTTCACTAGCCATTGCGAGTTGGAGGCGAGTTCCTTCTGGTACTTACTGACTCGTGCTCGCTGTTGCGAGTTGGGGGCGAGTGATCTTTGATAGTTTCTGACTTCAGCTCGCCTTCCACTCGCCTTTGCGCGCCATGGCGAGCTAACCTTTGTATTTTTTCTTTGTTTTTCTTCTTTGCTTGGTGTCTTGGCACTCAATACCTGCACAAAAGGATAGAGTATGATATATAAAGCGTAAGAGGGAAATTATCGCTTTTCTCTCGGCTTTTCCCTATATTACTTGCAAAACAAGCAACAAAAGTGCCTTAATTATACATTTGAAACACTACTTTCTGGCACTTATCATATATCTTTGCTATTCCTCCTTTTTGGAAAAAAAATGGGAATAAAAAATGGTTGAAAATTAAGAGAGTTCATACCCGTATAAAGAAGTTAATTGGTAAAAAATATGAAATTAACAAAGCTTAAACTGTGTTAAATTATAACGGAAGAACTTGTCATTTTGATAACTAAATAAGGGAGATTAATGTTTTGTTAGTAAAATAGAGGTGATGCTTGTGTTATTGAAGAAGACGTTAAGGGAGGTTAGTGTAATTTCTCCATGATTTTTTTTTTGAAAGATTAATTTGCTCATGATAAAATAATTGAAATAGTTTTTACTAAATATTATAAAGTGGTAGAGAAAATATGTAAAAATATTATAAATAATCAAGATCTCGTTGATGATAAAAATCTTGTTACGAGTCCCGTGTATGAGTTGTACAACTATATTATTTAATTACTCATTGATAATTTATCCAATATTTTTAATAGTTATAGTTCTAAAGTCTATAATAATAAACAATCTAAAACAATGATTTGTTTTTGGTACAGTGAAAAATATTATTTTATAACATGATATTAAGATAAACAAAAAGCAAAGATGAATTATCTATACAAAAGAATCAATCTTGAAATGTGAAATTTTCTGAAAAATAGTTTAATGGTTGTAATAAATATTAATCCCGTGTATAATCTATAAGTGACAAATATTTTGGAATTTTCTCAAAGTTATGTTATTTTATAATTTGAGGTTGTTTTTAGATTTATTGTTGATCCTGTTTTTTTTTATATATAATTATAACAAACAAGCAGATACAATGATTTTAAAGTGATTTTTTAAAAGTTACTATAAACCTCGAAGGGCCGTTTGTTATGGATTAAAATAAAAATAATTATGACAGTCAATAATATATAGATTTTCTTTAGAGGATTAAAAGCTGAATTATACGAAAATTTGTTCCGATTGGGATTAAGATTAAGTTTGTTTATTCTTTTGAAGAAAAAAAATTAAGTTAGTGTGTTTTATCAAGTATGTTTGATTTAATTTGTTTTTAAGAGAAAAAAAAGGGTTATCAAGTATGTTTGATTTAATTTGTTTTTAAGAGAGAAAAAAAAAAAGGTAGGTTGAAGGAAAAGACACAGAAGAATATAATTTTTATGACGTGTCAAAGTATTAAAAATGGGTAAGATTATATTTTCGGTAGACATTAAGTTTCATAATTAGATAATAGATTATAGAGAATAGATTGTTTAAAACTCTTTACATAATCAGAAGTTGAATTATAGGAAAATTTGTTCTGATTGGGACTAAGATTAAGTTTGTTTATTCTTTTGAAAAAAGATTAAGTTAGTGTGTTTTATTAAGTGAGTTTGTTTTAATTTGTTTTTAAGAGAGAAAAAATTGGGGGAGGCTGAAACAAAAGACAAAAGAATACAATTTTGATAACGTGTCAAAACATTAAGAAGGGGTAAGATTGTATTCTATGTAGACATTAAGTTTCATAATTAGATTATATAATTATATAATTTATACTATATATAAAGAAAACTACCCCTCCTTCAAAAAAATAATAATAAAGAAAACTACCCCGTTAGAACTTTTGGGTTGAATTTTTCTTTTCAAAAATACCCTCAATTTTCAATACAATACACAAGTAACAAATAGATAGGAATAAATTTAAATATTAAAACAAATGTAACAAACATGATATGAATATATATTTTTTTTTTTTACCTTTATCATTTAAAAAGTGTAACAAACTAGATGAGTGTATTTATACTTACTTTTTGATCATTCCAATTATACCCTTATATTCGTTTGTTATGTTGTATTATTGTTGGTATCATTTTTTTTTTTTACAATTATTGTTGGTATCGTTGAAATAGATAATCATGGTTAGTTTGATTTTTTTTATAACTTGAAAGTACCAAACATTTATATTTTTTTAGTTTTAATCAAAATCAAAATTTCATAAAAAAAAAAACACTGTTCATAATTTTTAACCGTTAGCACAATAAAAAGAGCAGAAAGACGGACACGTGAGTGCCTATCTTTTAGCTAGTGTATATAAAGACTATAAAAAATGAAAACAAGACCTCACACATTTAAAAAATTACAAAATATTCACTCATCACATTGGTTGGTTCCACTAGACAATTGTTATTACATTGCATTTTATGAAAAACAACACATTAAAATGCTTAACAATTGTTATAATGAAGTGTTAAGTTACATACTGCATGTAATTGTAGGCACCAACCCCCAGACCAACATGAATAGATTCGCTCTTGTCATGTTTTGATATTGTATAGTAAGAATATGAAACAAACAATGCTTGATCATAGAAAGAGATACCAACAGTAACAACAAATAAGCTCAACTCAAAATAAAAACAAGGTGATTGTTGTTATATTGGTAAATAAACGATTCTGATGCATAGTATCAATAATTAAGTTGAACCGGAAAATAAAGAATGAAATTGATTTTACCTTGTGTTAGCTAGAAGGTTGAACTTTGAGAGCGATAATTTGAAGGGGAAAATGGATTGAATGTGTGAGAATGGAAGAAGAAGAAGTGTGTGAAATGAAAATGAGAATGAACAGTAGTGTAGTATGATTAGAGATAAAGAAACGGCGTGTCTGGGTGGAATTATTTCGTCGTTTAATACAAGAGGTGGTTTCAATTTAATTTGTCGTGGTTTGAATTTAAACTTCTAGAATTTTAATTTAAGTTAATTCATCAAAATTTCAAATACATGTAACTTTAACCTAAATATCCATAAAAACGAATTTATCGAAACACATAGATATTGCAAATAAATATAAAAACAATTCAAAATCGTGTTTATATATATATATATATATACACACACACACACACACACACATATTGTGTGTGTATTAATCATTAACATCAAATAACAAATTAAAAGAGAATGAAATGTCGTTCCCGTGAGCTTAGCTCAATTGGTATGAACATTGCATAAGTAGGTAGTAAACCAGAGACACTCGAATACTCCTCGTATGCTTTCTTACCAGCTTCAGAAACAAAAAAAGCATTGTAAAACATTGCAACCACTCATTAGGATTGTTTTCTCTAAAACTTCAATACCCTCAAGATTCAATTCAAGTTGTTGAACAAGTGTGTATTCAAGGCTTTCTACCTTATCTAACACTCTCTCAACACAACCATACAAGCTAAGTACTGTAACAATGTAGATGCGCGAAGATTAGTGAAATTGCCTGATACAACCTGTATTGTTTTCTTGGACATATTGGACAACTTCCCAAGAACCCCCCAAAGCTTTTTCAAAGCTTTGCATGCAACAACAATTTTCTCAATCGATATATGTATCTTGTTGAAGTGAACCTATACAACATAAAATCAGAAATAAAAAAGAAGATGAATGGATGAATTATCAGAAACCTAAAATGAGAAATGTGAAGTACGTAAAACCTAAAATAAGATGAATTATCAGAAATGTGAAGTACACAAAACCTAAAATAAGATGAAATCTCTGAAATGTTAATACGCAAAACCTAAAGATGATGAATTCTGAGAAATGTTTACGCAAAACCTACAAAAAAATGATTCAACTTTTTTTTTAGTTTTGCATGTTTTTTCTTATAATTATAAATGATTATCCTGAGGAGTTAAAAAAAAAAAACACAGTCTCTACCCAACACAGAGGATGACTTCACTTCTACATACAAATATTTCTCTTCTGCTACATTCCAAACGGTGAGATCAAATGGAAGGCTTGATTCTCTTGCTTCGTTGCACCATTTAACTTCAATATTATCATTTATATATAGATCCTTCAGAAAACCAAAAACAAACTCCTCTCCTCTATATCCTACCTCTTCAGCCTCTTCCTTTGATTTAATCCTTAATCTCTCTTTTTTCTACATAACAACAACAAAAAATAAAATTTTAATAATAAAAAAAAACTGAAAACTGAGGTTCCACTAAATAGTTACATTATGGATAAATTTCCATGTATAAAAGTCCTTATCTTCATCCTTCTGCAAGTTCTCGTCTTTTCTGAAGTGGAAAGAGGCAATATTTTGTGCCTTCGAATGATAATGCGAGATAGCCTCTTTAAGTTTAGATCTATGTTGGCTTGCAGGTTGCAACTCATATATACCCTTAAATTTATATCTATATGCATCTCCAATATCATCGACAATATTTAGGCGTATCCAGTCGCAACATCCTCAAGAGCTTTCATATAATATTCTT
This sequence comes from Medicago sativa, assembly GCF_051527215.1. NCBI lineage: Eukaryota > Viridiplantae > Streptophyta > Magnoliopsida > Fabales > Fabaceae > Medicago > Medicago sativa. The sequence goes on from NC_140752.1 coordinate 97,033,139, forward strand.
CTCCGGGGTTCAAGGGCTCTTCTACGGGTAGTATATCTGCCTTATGAGCTTCTGCAGGCGGTAAACTAATATCGATAGAATTCTGTTGAATTTTTTTTATGCAATGCAGACATAAATGCATTGAAAAATCACACACCCCTTCATCATAATCTCTCTCTCAAAAGACTCAAAACCCACAAAATTCAATTCCTCTGACAGTGAAAGAGTGTTGTGTTGAAGATTTTCTACTTTTTCTAACATGCTCTCTATAGATCTAAGCAAGCTAAATCGACGATGATTTCATCTCAGAAAAACAACTAATTCATGAGGAGGGTCTTTTAAAAGGTTAAACAGGTATTTTAAACTTCCTGTCCATAGTACATCCCACAAAATCATTTCCTTCCCTAAGCATTCCCTTAACATAGGGAAAAACTCAACTTACTCCATCTGCCACAATTGTTTTTATGCTGAAGAAGCTGAAAATACAATAAAAAACAGTCAACATTATTACTGTGATAAAAGTGAAGTGAATATTATTGGGTCTGGAGATTACCTATCCCAAGAAGGAACTTGTTCTAAACCAGCTAACTTATGTTTGGTTGTAATCAACACTTGAGCAAAAACTGATTCAATACCATCCTTCCGGATAAAAAATGTGTCCAACCGAAATGCTCTTGTGAACTGATATGCCTTAAACATATTTGCACGACTGTTCAAAGAAAAAACAATAAGTTAAGTTTTGAATTTTAAGTATAACATTGAATTTGAAAAGAAAAAAAATAATCATTAATGTACAGTAATAGGTTGATCAGAAATTTGATCCTTCATGTTTTGTTAAAAGTTTCTATATTTTTAGAGAGAATTGATAATTTCCTAAATATTCATGCATAAACTCATTCAAAAATATGAAGGGTACGCATCGCTTGACTTAAAAGCAAGGACCAAAAGTGTAGACCGGAAATTTTCGGGGGATTAAAAGTTGAAGAAATTTGAGAGAGACTAAAGCGTAAAATTTAAATATTTATATGGACCAAAATCATATTTAACCATGAAAAAAAAATTAAGAACCAATGAATAATAGGTTAATGCAGTATGTTGTGGCAATAAAAAAGAAATAAGTATCAAAATATATCTATCTGGTATGATTTGTTTGGTCGGATTTTGAAAAATTTATCCAAAATTTGATTTGATATGAGTTGTTTTTACAATGGACATAAAAAAACATTTGATAATTTTTAGTTTTGTGCGGTATTTGCATTTTTTTGGGATCAATCTACAGTTTTTTATTTGAATCATTTTGGATTTAAACACGCATAGATGAAGCATCAAAAGGCTATTGAAGTTGCATAGAACATGGAGAATAGTGACAACCAAATGTTTTTTTAAGATGAAATATGTGTGTTGTAATTGATGTTGATGTGTTAGAATTGTATAATTTTCTTAGGTTGTTAACCTTGCCTAAATTAATGATAAAAATAACAAACGATGAATATGATACGAGTTATAATTAGTTTATTTTATCTTCTTTTTTATCAATGCATCAAACAATGAATTTAAGTCGTATACATGGACGGATATATGGAAGGGGACTAGCATAGCTCAAACTTTCATGAAGTTTTTATTTTTTTTAATACTAATATGTTATTATACTTGTTGGCCTCTATATTTGTTTTTTGTGAACTTTTAAACACTTGAATTTTTATGTTTAATTACACCAATTGTTAACTAAAATCCTTAACAACAAAAAAGAAAACAATCCTTAAATAAAACAAAAAAGAAAACATAGTTTTGTCCGTAATTGACAGATGAACACTAATTTTTAACTAGAATCTCAATTTATAATACATCATTGTTATTTTGCTTTCGAATCATTGCTATGATTATGTTTGTGCACTTTCAATCACTGCTTAAAATTTATAATACATCATTGTTATCTTGCTTTCGAATCATTGCTATGATTATGTTTGTGCACTTTCAATCACCGCTTAACAATTCATCTTTACAATTTCATCAACAATTCATCCTCGTGCATTTGAATTGTGTTTATTTAATATTTTTTTCTCTACTATTCAAAAATCATTTTAATCACGTAATGCATAACCTCATATTTTTCATCTTTAAATTTCTTAAAATTATATATATATATATGTATTTATGGGGTCATGCTAACAAATACACATACACACACACATACATACACACACACACACACACACATATATATATATATATATATATAAGCACACTCACACATACATACATATATACATATATATATATATATATATGTTATGCATTTAATTTATTTTTTTTACTAAATTATATTTTAAAATCTAATCCTACCCTAAGTTTAATTCCTAACTCAGTCCCTAGCGTGATACAATAGTTTTATCATACACTAGCGAAAAAACGGGCAATCACGTGTCCGTCTTTTCGCTCTTTTTATTGCGCTAACGTTTGAAAATTATGAACGGTATTTTTTTTTAGGAAATTTTAATTTTGATTAAAACTAAAAAAAAAAATATAAATGTTTGTTGCTATCAAGTTATAAAAAATCAAACTAACTATGATTATCTATTTTAACGACAGCGAAAGTATACAATAAAACAAAAAAAATATAATCTAAATTCTTTTAGTAATGACACCAACAACAATTTTATTATAGAAAAAGTTGTTTAAGGGTATAATTGGAATGATGAAAAAGTAAGTATAAATATACTCATCTGGTTTGTTACATTTTTTAAATGATAAAGTAAAAAAACCAAAAAAAAAAATTCATATCATGTTTGTTACATTTGTTTTAATATTTAAATTTATTATTATCTATTTGTTACATGTGTTATTTGTATTGAAAATTGAGGGTATTTTCGGAAAGAAAAATACAGTCCAAAAGTGCTGAAAGGGGTTTTATTGCGCTAACGTCTGAAAATTATGATCGGTGTTTTTTTTATGAAATTTTGATTTTGATTAAAACTAAAAAAAATATAAATGTTCGGTACTTTCAAGTTTTAAAAAAATCAAACTAACCATGATTATCTATTTCAACGATACCAACAATAATACAATATAACAAACAAATATAATCTAAATTCTTTTTTAAATGACACCAACAACAATATTATTATAGAAAAAATTGTTTAAGGGTATAATTGGAATGATGGAAAAGTAAGTATAAATATACTCATTTAATTTGTTACACTTTTCAAAAGTGTTGTGTTGAAGATTTTCTACCTTTTCTAACATGATCTTTACAGATCCAAGCAAGCTAAATCGACGATGATTTCGTCTCAGAAAAACAACTAATTCCTGAGGAGGGTCTTTTAAAAGGTTGAACAGGTATTTTAAACTTCCTGTCCATAGTACATCCCACAAAATCATTTCCCTCCCTAAGCATCCCCTTAACATAGGGAAAAACTCATCTTCCTCCATCTGCCACAATTGTTTTTTGCTGAAGAAGCTGAAAATACAATAAAAAACAGTCAACATCATTACTCTCATAAAAGTTAACACTCAATATTTAATAAAATGAAAATTTAATATCTTTAAAACATAATCAATATTTTTTATTAGAGAAAAACATAATCAATCATTGTCATTTCGTATTTTTTTTTAATATAGTATATTTTGTGTTTGAAATGTCTAATTTTTACATTAATTTCAATTCGGTGGTTAAAACTTGATTTAAGAAAAATTATCATCGTATTGAATTGTGTGTGTAAGTGTTGCTTTAGTCTTCTATCTTATTGTTCTAATCTTTGATATAATTTTGTTTTGTTATCAAAGCTCTAAATCAATTTATGATTAAAACAATATGAATCATGTTCGGTGTTGTTCTTTGTATAATATTTGTTTATGTGGATTAATGAAATACTCAATCCGGTCACATTTATAAGCAAAAATGCACTTTTTAGGTTCATTAAATACATAATGTATTTGACCTATATATTGACCAAATACATTTATAAGATAAATGTCACGGGAGTAATGTTTAAATATTGCAATTTCAATGACGAGACAAACACACGAGACAAACACAGGTAGTATACAAGGGAGGTGAGTGTTTTTTAAAAACTATAGAAGTGAAGGTGTTATTTTATGAAACATCAAAGGAGGTCAGTGCAATTTAGTCATAAATTTAACCGTAGAAAACACATTTGTACATAATACAAGACCATTTTACTTACAAAATGCACACCATCTTCATACTTTAATTCAATGTTTTTGTTTAACACCAAGAAAGTGTAGAAAGCATGTTTGCATATTTGATGGTCCGTAGTCACTAAACATGACCAAATTTCCATCCATGCGAAAAACTAGACACGGGCTAAAGAAACACAAATGGTCCACGCTGGCAATCCGCAAATCCAAAAGTTAACCAATCAGAAACAAGCACACGGATCGCAATTAATATTTCCAATTAAATAAAGCATCATTACCGTTGATTTAGCATTCAAAGTCCACGATCTCTCTCTCATCTCAATTAAACCGACCTAATCAGATCATATTCCACGCTTATATATACCACGCTTCCTTCGTTCCCAAATCATAATCAGAGTTTCTTCGTTTTCGAAACCTAATTACTAATCTTCTTCTTCTTCGTTTTTTTTTTCTCTTCTCAAATTCAATGGCTCGTACGAAGCAAACTGCTCGCAAATCCACCGGCGGCAAGGCTCCAAGGAAGCAACTGGCCACCAAGGCTGCCCGGAAATCGGCTCCTACAACTGGCGGAGTCAAGAAACCTCATCGCTATCGCCCTGGAACCGTTGCTCTTCGTGAGATCCGTAAATACCAGAAGAGTACTGATCTTTTGATCCGTAAGCTTCCATTCCAACGTCTTGTTCGTGAAATTGCTCAAGATTTCAAGACGGATCTCAGATTCCAGAGCCATGCTGTTCTTGCGCTTCAGGAAGCAGCAGAAGCTTATCTGGTTGGATTGTTCGAGGATACCAATTTGTGTGCAATTCATGCTAAGAGGGTTACGATTATGCCAAAGGACATTCAACTTGCACGCCGTATTCGTGGTGAACGTGCTTAGGGGCTGATTAGTAGTAGTAGTAGTAATAGTTTTATGATCAATTAAGCGCTGTATAGTTCTGAAACTATAATTTTCATCTTTAGCATTTTGAATTGTTAGTTTTTTGTAAGCAGGTTTCATTTGTAATTGGTGAATTACTCAATTACAATTTGAAGCCTTTGCAAAAAAACAAAAATTAATAAAATTTTAATTTTAATTTCAATTTGTAGTTTATCATGTTATTTTTCCAGTTGTGCCCTTGAAAATATTTGATTACAAATGATATTTTGCTGTTGATGGTTTGAATTTATATTTTATCATGTTTAATTTTTCTAGTAGTACCCTTAAAAATGTTGGAATTTCGGAATGATAGGTGTTGTTCTTAACCTCTACATCTCATTTCTTATGCCACAGATCAAATTGCAAAATGATGTTAAAACTAAAACAGTAGCTAGTTTTGTGAATACAAATGGTGATTGGGTCTTAAGGGACGTGGAGAGATTTTTGCCAACACATATTGTTGAGTTTGTATCATACCTGTCCACCCTTCATCCCAGTAATGGTGATCATAATCTGGCTTGAAATTTAACTAGTGATTGTTCCTTTTCGTTTGCATTTGCGTACTATAAGTTAACTGATTGTGGTTTTTAAATATCGTATATGTTGTATAAGCTTTTTTGGAGATGGAAGGGTTTGTTTAGAATCCGATGCTTTCTTTGGAAAATAAGCCATGGGTGCTTATTGAATAATGCCAATCAATGTCCTCGAATGGTGGCGAGTGATGTGTGTCCAGTGTGTAGTAACAATGTCTCATATTTTTAAAGATTGCAGTGGATTAAAGAATTTTTGGATTAATTTGCTAGTATTTGGAGACCTGAGTTTCTCTGAGAACATGGACGGGAAAGAGTGGTCTGTATTCAACCTTAATTAGTCAGATTCTTTTTGTGTGGCATTGGATAATTTGTGGTTAAGAAGGAATCAAGTGGTTTTTCAACAAACCAGTATGTCAGGTCGGCATCTCTACCATCGGGTGAGGACTGTGGCTCAAAATACTGTGTCAATCCATAAGTATGCTACAACCGCTGTGAATTCAAAATAACAATGGACAATAAGGTAGGAACATTAGCGCTTAACGTAAACGGCGCGGTCTAGCTCAATGGTAGGTTAGCGTCTTGTGGCGCAGTCCTCAGAGATGATAATGGCAATTTCCTTTGTGCTTTTGCATCAAAACTTCGTCTATGTATTGTGCTTGAGCCGAGCTTTGGAGAATTTACATTGGTTTGAAGATGGCATCACTCTTTTAAATGAGAATACATGTATTATCAGATTAGCAGAGGTTACATGAAAATACAGGTATTAGATTCTCCGAGTGCAATCACTCTTCTAATGATGGGTGTGTTGCTGCCCATCCTCATAAGACTTTGATGGAGGATATTCGTCAAATTCATAATAGTGGTGGCGAGGTGACTTGGAACCATGTTCTTAGGGAGGCTAATCAAGTAGCGGATGGTCTTGAAAAGCATGGTTTGGCATTATACATTGGTTCACCAAAGATAGAATAAAATCCAAGACACTCAAATTTTATTTATAGTTTATAATGAATGATATTGAAATAGACCAGATCGAATTGGTAAACTCGTTTCAAATAGACCCTACACATTATGAATTACAGAGGTGGTACATGTACTTAAATGTAGGTATACTCGAACTCAATTCACGATGGTGTATGTCAATTGAATTAACATAGGTTGAATTTATGGGATTGAAAACTTGCACCACATGAATTGAATTTGAGCAATACGCGAATTCGCACAATTCCAATCCACCCTATCATATGTTTACTTATATCAATTTTCAAAGCTACTTCACCTACTTTCCCTTTTATCTTCATATGACTAAGGATCTTCGTTGCTGCCATGACATCATCAATGATGGACCTATTTTCAACAAAACCTGACAACTCTTGAGAAATGCACTTTGGTAACAAAGGTTTCAACCAGTTTTCAAGTACTTTTGAAATAATTTTATACTACAATATAACATCACACTAGAATATATGTTGAAAAATCACACGTACACTCGGGCTTATCTTTCTATAGAAAAGGACAATGTTTGTTGCCATAATCTGATAAGGGAACTCACCATTTTCAAGCCATGCAAACCTATATTGGAACAAATCGACTCCACATAAACACTAAAATCTCTTTAAAAAGACGAATTTTGTCCATCCAATCCTGGTGCTTTATTAGAATGCATTATAAACAGAGCGTTTTAGAACTCACTTGAAACGGCGCAAGCAGCCGCTCATTGCCCTTCGTGGTGAACAAGTTCTCAAAATACCCCTCGGCTACTTCGCAAATTTCATGTTGTGTTTGTACAATCACCATCATTTCTCCTCCTTTTAGTGCTCGCCATAGCATGAAAGAAGCGAGAGTTTAGTGTCCCCTTCATGTAAAGCACTACACTTTTGAATGATGTTTCCAAAAAGTCATTTTGTTTCGGATCACATCATGTTGATTTGTTATTATATATAAAAAAAAATACGTATGCTTTTATCAAATAATAAAAAAAAACCGTGTGAGATTTGTAATTGATAATAATATAATAATATACTCCCTCCGTCCCATAATACTTGACACAGTTGACCATATTACGCATACCAATGCATAATTGTGAGTTTAAATATCTTGAATAATATATTAAAAAAAATTATGAAAATTTGATATTTTGAAAATACTCATCGAGGCAAATCTAACAACATCTTATACGATATTATTTATCTTTGTATATTAGTAGAAAAATATGGTCAAAGTAAGCTAGGTCAAAATTACACATTTTCAAATGGGACATCTATTGCGGGACGGAGGGAGTAGAAGTTATTCAAGGGATAAGGAAATGTGGCTGCGATGATTTATTTTGGACTTTATTTAGCACGACTATGATTACCAATTTACCATAGCATTCAGAATTTTTATTTTTTATTTTTGTATGCCTGTTTTTTTTAGGCTAAAACCCACTTTTTGCCCCCTAAGTTTGCAAAAGTTGCGATTTTGGCCCCCTATTAAAAAAAATAGCATTAGTGACCCCCTATGTTTAGGGAAATATGCTCTTTTGACCCTCTAACATAAGGGAAATATGCTTTTTTGACCCCTTAGCTTTAGAAAAAGTTGCAATTATGCCCCTTTTTTGGGACACGTGGCCTCTTCTCAGTAATTTTTGGACGAAGGGGGCCAAAAATGCTATTTTTTTTAATAGGGGGCCAAAATCGCAACTTTTGCAAACTTAGGGGGCAAAAAGTGGGTTTTAGCCTTTTTTTTATCATGGTTATATAAACCAAATTGCATCCTATTTTTTATTTATTTAATTGCAATAATTATTTTTGGACTAAAGAGTGTGTCATAAAGAGGGTTATACAGTACTTGGGTGACTTTGTGTTCATGACTTTGATGACTTAGTCTCTATCTCTCTCCTAATCAATAACCCTCTCTCATCAAAATAATTTATTTTAATAATTCATCCATCACTCTTTCATCTAAACTACACTCACTAAATCACCAAGTATTTTCCGCCATAAATAATGGGATTGTGGGAGGAAGAAAATTGCATACTCGGTGGTTTGGTGTTTGTAAACCAAAGTATAAAAGGTTAGGTGTGCAGGATGTTAGATGACGACAACTGATCGATAAGGTTGTCATATGGAAAGAGGTTTTAGCTGCAAAGGATGGGGTGTTGATTAGCAGATCCCGATTCTCCATTGTATGATGGAAGAACTTATGTCTACTGGGTGTATCTTGGGACTCATCTTGAGAGTAACATGTTACCTTGATTTCTACTAGGCTCAACAAAATTACTTTTGTGAGGTTCAACTTTCTTGTTGTTGGTGACATGGAAGCGTCTAACGCAACAAAACTACCTTTTTTCTTTTACTAGGATAACCAAATGATCATTATTCTCTTTTAGAAAATATAATTGTTGACCTTACCTGTTTTGACTTATTGATAACATCAAACAGATTGCAACAGATTGTTTTCATCAGACTGAAAAAGACAAGACAGATAATGAAACAATACAATTCCTATCAGAATGACATATACGCACTAACATTATTATGCTCAGCCCCTAATTGGTGGCTTGTAGAGTTCAGTGTTGCCGTTTCCTGACATAATTTATTCCAAAAACTCAATCATGTAGAAGGGAGTATGAGGAACACAGTCAGATCAGTTTTCACCATATACCCACTTCTCTGAATTGCTTGTGAAACTAACCAATTCTTCTGGCTTAAACCACAAGTTAATCTCATCCTTTGCAGTCTCTGGACCATCGCTCCCATGGATGATATTTCTGCAATAATAGCATTGTGATGATAAAATAAAAGGGTAGAGCAACCAGCCTAATTCCTTGTAAGATACTATAAACATTCATATTATCTGTTATATTGAGTATATTAACCAGTCTCAAATTATTATTACATTGCAAGGAAGATAGACAATTTGAGTATTTGACGGTGCTGGTGGATTGATTGAAGACCAGGTCCACAACTGGTGGTGTGTATGGTTGGAATTCATGGCAGTGATGATGTTTGATGGTGGTTGGTGTACCTGCATCTCACCCACTTCGCTTAAACGTCGGAGTGTATGCAGGTACACCACCATCAGGCATCATTGTCGCCATAGATTCCTGCCATCCACCACCATTCATGGTCACCAATCCAAGCATCACAGACAAATTTTCTGTCTTCTTTGCATAATCTTCAAGTTCATTCAGCACAATTTGCATTTCAACAAACTTCATAATAATATGTCTATCTATTTAATCGCACTCTGCTATTACAAAAATAATTTTAACCACGCAATGAAGACTAATAGTAAGAGTACTTTAGACTTTTTAGACAAAGAGGGACATGTTATCATGACAAATAATAAATATAATAAGGAAGGAGTAGTACCTTCCAACAACAACAGCCAGATCACCCCTAATGGTTCCTGGCTCTGATTTCTGTGGATCTGTGGCTCCAATTAGTTTACGGCCGTAGACAATAACTCCCTGTCCTTCCCACACCTATAACCAAAAAAAAAAATCGGAAACAAAAAACACAGGTTAGAAACATAAACACCAGCTTGTTTGGTTGATACATAAAGCCATAGATTGAATCATTTCTAACCATTGCAATAACAGGGCCAGAGCTCAGGAAGTCACACAAGCCATCAAAGAAGGGTCTTTCTTTTAGGTCATGATAATGCTGTTTGGCAAATTCCTTTGTAGGAGTCAATACTTTAATTCCCACCAGCTTGTAGCCTTTCCTCTCAAAACGAGATATAATCTCTGAAATCTGAAAGAAGACAAAAAAACTTCTAAGAATCTAAACTTTCTTTTCCGGTGAGTAGACAAAAAGTCGCAGTGTACTATGTAGCACAACACTTCGGACTGAAAGTGTGTCCAGTGTTCAATAATGACACCGACACATGTGATTACATTCAATCACTTTCATTTTCTTAAATGATAACCGGTGTCCGTGTCAGAGTCGTGTCTTGTGTCCAGTGTCAGTGTGTCAATGTTTCATAGGCATTGCATCTACTACACTGTTTCACAAACAAATCATAAAGAAGTGCAAGAAATGTAGTAGTTTTCACTTTACCAGTCCTCTTTGAACTCCATCAGGCTTAATGGCAATGAAGGTGCGCTCCAGCTGAGTAGGAAAAAGTAAACACAGTTGCACATTTTATTCATAACGTGAAATAAAGGAAGAAAATAAGCAATGATAGGAGTTTAAATAGACATGCAAATGCAGATAGAGACAAGTTATGCATACCTCAGCAGCATGCACCTCCTGATCTTGGAGCATGTAAGCTGCAAGACATGACAAAGATTAAATAGAATTATTAGTTGAATATCCAGCTAAAGACTGAACATTGTAATAGGCTGAACAAAGTGACTCTCTTCTATTATATAAAATTAAAGGGAATGTCATTTAAATAGAACTAAAAGGAAGCGTGCAATTTTCTCAATAAATAAGGATGATTAAGATTTATATGAAAAAAGAGAAGGGTGTGTGCTATTTTATTTTATTGCATAATTGAGAATACTTTAGAAGAAGTGGGTATAATTTCAGTTTTTATAATAGGCAACTTTGAGAAGCCACCAACAAATTCAAAGCATAAAGTGATAAAGTAAACCGTTAAGACTTTGTTCAAACTTTACAATTAACTAGTGATCATTACATTGATAAACTAATAAATTAAAACAAACTTGTAGGAGGATAGATATCCATGATGAAAGTTGGAGAATATGTCCAAAAAGAAAAATACCAACAGGAACTGATAAAAAATAGAGGCTTGATTGAAGATTTAAAATGGGTTTATGTAATGATGTAGGGGGTATCAATTGGAAATAATAAAGTCTACATACTACATCCAAAACTCCAATTTTTATTCCCCTGTGCTGGAATAAAGACCAATTGATGTAGAAGAGGTCTCGGAAGCTACAATGCTACTAACAAGCAAGGTACAAGGCTCCTCTTCCATTTCTAAAAGACACTTTATCCATATTTTCTTGAAACCCAAATCAGCAAATTATTTTAATTTTACATTATGACCATACGTTTAAGGATTTGGATAGCATACAGTCATAAATGATCACACATTCTGCAGTAAGTACATGAGTGTTTGTTGGATCGAGATCGGACCAATCTGAATTCAACAATCACAAATGTACTTACTAGTATGTGCGATTTTGCGAATATAGACAATCCAAATCCGTAGTTCACATGATAAGATCTAATGTGAATTGATAGCAAAATATAATATGTATTAACAACAGTAAACAAAAAGTGAAATTGTCACAAAAGAGATAATTGAACCAAACCAAACCTGCAGCAGGAAGTGCGAGTGCTCCTGCAATCCATGAGGTAGATCCATTTCCAGAAGCTGTCCTCCCATAATTTGAAGCAAATAACGGCACCTTTGTGATGGATGCAACAGCTGCAGCTGCCGCTACAGCGCGTCCTTCTGTGAAAGTTACGATTTAATCAGCACACAACATCTCAAATTCAATGAAACAGAATCTAAATATGCAAGTGACCATAATTTGAATATGAATCAGACACAGTTAGAACTTACGAGAGTGAAATGAAGCGGAGAGAAGGGACCTGGCGGCTCTGGAAGCGGATTTGCAGAGGTGTGAGGCCATGTTAGAAGAATCTAAGGATGTGTGATATGTGAATGTGATTTGGTTGGTGGTGATGTTAGGATCTCTTCTCTTGTTGTAGCTTGCCTTTTATTCTGTCCCTTTTTACATTTTCCACCTTTCTTTTATCTTCATTTTCGATTTTTGCCATCTTCAAATTAAAATATTTGCAAACTGAGATATGACAATAACCGAGATATCATCACATTCTTAATCATATCATAATGATCATAATCATAATATTAATAAAATAATTTTTGAGAGAATGTTTTCACTAAACTAACGTGAAATTAGTCTAACCGAAAATGTCAATCTTTAACCACGTGGTGAATCAATGTTTGAATCTCAATTAAAAAATAAATTAACATTAGTGTTTGATAATGTCTCAAATAAGATAACTTTTTAGAGGGAAAATCTATAATAAAACTGTAAAAACGTAATGAAATGTCAATTGATAAGTTTGTAGTTTTTTCGATTTATTTATCAAATGGACAATTTATTCTCAATGTATATAAAGTCTATACTATCAAGTTATTCCTTAAAAAAAATTATTACATCATTGTCTTTTCACTATACATGCTTTAAAAACGCGTAAATCGATAACTTTTTCTCTCTACACACAATTTATTTGTTGAAGTTTGTTGTATGTCCCACATCGCTCAGGTTCCCGAGTTGTCGAGTGTATAAATATACTTGAGTTCCCTCCTCCTTTGAGCTAGCTTTTGGGATGAGATCCAAGCATATTTAACATGGTATCAGAGCCGGGTTAAGGATTGCGATGTGGGAATTTGACCCAGGCCCACGCTAGGTTCCACGCTAGCCACGCTAGGTCCCACGCTACGCGTGAGGGTGGGTGTTGAAGTTTGTTGTATGTCCCACATCGCTCAGGTTCCCGGGTTGTCGAGTGTATAAATATACTTGAGTTCCCTCCTCCTTTGAGCTAGCTTTTGGGATGAGATCCAAGCTTATTTAACATTATTTATGGTTTAAATGTGTAATTGGTCCCTGCACTTTCAACAGATTTTGGCATTGGTCCCTGCACTTTTTTTTGTTTGGCATTGGTCCCTGCACTTTGTAAAAATATTGGCATTGGTCCCTGTACTTTTTTTTGTTTGGCATTGGTCCCTGCACTTTGTAAAAATATTGGTATTGGTCCCTGCACTTTGGAAAAATATTGGTATTGGTCCCAATCATTTCATGCCACGTGGCACCAATACCAATATTTTTTCAAAGTGCAGGGACCAATACCAATATTTTTACAAAGTGCAGGGACCAATGCCAAACAAAAAAAAGTGCAGGGATCAATGCCAATATTTTTACAAAGTGCAGGGACCAATGCCAAACAAAAAAAAGTGCAGGGACCAATGCCAAAATCTGTTAAAAGTGCAGGGACCAATTACACATTTAAACCTTTATTTATTCTTGGGAAACTATAGTATATTTCACGCACAACCAAAAAGACTATCTTTATTTCCGTGAACTTAATTCAATTGGTAAGGAGAATGCATAATATATTTAGGGGTCGGGATTCGAATCCCGTACACTCCATTTATGCACATTAAAAAAATATGTGAGCTCTAGCTACTTGACAACAAAAAAGACTAATCTAAGTTAATTGAGATCCATTTCAGGTGTTAATCTTATTTTTATTTGCGTTTTTTCACATTCATAACATAATTTTAAAACTACGCAATTGATTGACAACATAATTTTAAAGAGAAATGATATTTGTATAACCATTTTTTAACAATTTTTGTGACAACTTTTTCTCATAGTCACATTACGTTTTTACTTTCTATCTTTATTGCTTTGGTTTTCGTATCAATACCTCATTTTCTTTCTAAATACTCCACCCGTCTCACAATATTAGTCGTTTAAAGTTAGTGCACGATTATTAAAGAAATAATTAATAATGTTGATTTCAATGGTAAAATTAGTGGAATTTACTAAAACACCCTTATTAGTTGTAGTTAGTGGAGTAGTTAAGCTTGATGAAATTCAATAAATAAGGGTATAATAATGGTAAAAAATAATAAATGTTGCATTAATATTTTAAAGTGACAATTATTTTAAGAAAAAGAAAAAATGCTAAAGAAACAATAATTGTGATATAGAGGTAGTCCCATAAATTGTCAAACAAATGGCTGTTCTTATAACACAACTCAATTTTTTTTTAGAGAATAACACAACTCAATTTTAAAACTATGCATTTGATGGCTCATTCTCTAATACAAACACTTGTAATGTCATTTTATATTCCAAGTCTTTGTTTTATCAGCTTTTGTTTAAAAAATGAATACTGAAGCACTTCCTTCATCTCTGATTTTTGGAAAATAGTAATTCAGTAAAACTATTTAGGAGAAAAGTTCATGGGAGAGCCACTACAATGACAGTGGTTATTTATGGAAATAAATATGTAGGTAATGACCCCACTATAAGGTAAAACACGGATCAAAGTTCAAAGTCACTTTAATAATAATGAGTCTGTGAAGCTTCGATACCAATCTCAACGTAACTGCTAAAGAAGATCTAAAAGAGGAAAGAACAAGCTTGGACGTGAAACACAAGCTAGAAAGATGCTATGTACATTGCTTGTTACGGTAGTTAAAGTCTTAAAGAGTACTTTATGTTTTGGTCGTCAATTATTGTGGGCCAAAATATTCACACGTGTTTTAAGAACTTTAACACATTTTCACTCCAATTGATGCATGAGTTCAATTTGTGTGTGTTTTTAACTGTTCCATAATCGACTCCACATATTTATAGTTTATACATTTTAATTCTATTTTGATTTAAAATATATTCCTTTGTTCACACTTTTCTATCTTAAAATGGCTAATTGCTACATTCGTTTTTAACGTGTGGAACATTGCCTGTGTTGGAAAATGCTTACATAATTTTATTCCTCAAAATTGACACCAAGCAGAAGAAAAAATAAAGAGAATAGTAGAGTAAAATCATATAAAGAATTTTTATGTCGAAAACCCTTAGTTTTTCATAAAATTTACTCATCCCATCCCACTTCAAACTCATCCTCCCTACAATAGTAATGTTTGGACCGAAGGTAGGTTCTTGATGGTGAGGCCAACGACAACAAGTAATTAACAACACATGTTCCTCGTCAGAGATTTTGCCATTTGCATATTCAATATTTGCCATACTAACCAGTTAAATGTACATTATTGTAGTCGTGAAGATTTTCTCATATCTCCCTTTTGAGTTGGTATAACTCTATCTTCAAACAAGCTTAGTGGGTTTAGGTTATAAGCTTCAACGCGTAGATGATCTTGAATTTTTCTTGGTGTTGACTCCTTTTAAGAATATTCAGTAGTAGCACAAATAATATTACAATTTATGCAGAAACTTGAAAATCTTCCCAAATCTTGTATCACCTTGCGAACTCAAGTACCTCACCTTGAAAATACGGTTGTATTAGGCAGCCGTTGAAGGACAGTTTTTAGGCGGCGGGTTATAGGGCCTGTTTGTTTTGGATTTTTTTTTTAAAAAAAATCTATTTTTTTGAGTAAAAAATCACTTTTTTAGTTTTTGTCGTGTTTGTTTGAGATTTTTAAAAAATCCATTTTGCTAAAAAAATCATTTTTAGCCTCAAAATGAAAATCTATTTCAAGTAGCTTTTCCAAAATCTATTTTTTTCTTAATGCAAGGAACTCAAGTGTAAGTGTTTCAAATCTAAAAAAAAATGATTTTTATGATAGTAGACAAACAAAAATAGCTTTAGATTTTTTTAAAAATCTCTAAAAAAAAATCTCTAGATTCTTTTAACTCAAAATCTATTTTTTTTAAAGCCGAAATAAACGCACCCATAATGTGTGAAACTATTAACCGTTGTGGTTCATTGATGCCCGAAGACATCACAAATTGCAATAATCTTAAGTCATACGACTGTTAGAGCATTGGACCAAAAGGGACGCAGTTGAGTGCGAGGCCTTAATGTGATTATGCATGTGATTATGCTAGGTTCAAACCCAATGAGAAGAGGTTTCTGAACTTTAAGCCGGTCTAGAACTGACTCATCACTTTTTTTTTTTTAAAGACTCGTTAGTTTGTTATTTTTCGCTTATTTAATTGGCATTTCACATCCCCGTGTCTTGCTTAGCCCTCCTTATTTTGTTTTATTTTTTATAAAAAAAGTTAATTTTGACGAGTTTCTATTTGATGTGGCTTGAAACTACCAAGTCCAATAATTCTCCTTTTTAAATTTTGAAAATTACAATTCATATTTTCAAAACAGGTCTTGTCTAACATACACATGTAAAATGGTCTTGCACCATGCACAAATGTCTAATTTCCATCATTGGATTAAAAAGTACTAACATCATATTTCATTTAATTTAATAGTGAAATTTATTGATCCAATGGTGAAAACTAGGTTGTGCATGATGCAAGACTTTGTCTCACTTGTGTATCATATAATTAGACTCCAAAATAACCAAAAAGATCATAGAAGCATCGCTGCCACCTTTTTTGCATAATTTACACTACTATAATTGTTTTTTTTAAATGCTGCATTCTTGAAACAATGTACCCTTCCTGCATATTTAGCATGTTCATAACTTAATAAATGTCAACAGCACTTATTATTTGGGTATTATTAGCTCTCAGTTTTAATGCTTATACTTAGATATAGCAACTCTAATTTAAGTAAGGACTGCTAGAACAAATTGCAAGGCTCAAACAGGCTTTGGAAAGAGCCAAAATTGACAAACAAAGCATCTGTCTTCAATCTTCATTCAATTACTGAAAAAGGCTTAGAACCATATTTACAACGTGGTTAGATTTCATGCCACTATAACTCGTCAATTGTGTTACATCTCAATCGAACCATTAGGAACTGATCTATCAGACTCTAATTTTGTGTAACTTTGTAAAGCTGTTAACCAAGAGTCCACCTGAAAATGTGATGGAAGACATATTATATTTAAAGGTTTTGAAAATTAAAATGACGATGTAAGTCACTTAGAATCTGTCCATATTGTGAAATTGAACTAAAATAGTAATAATAATAACTACTCTACAGAATCAAATATTATCATAACTTGGACACACCTCACCTGTATCAAAGAATTGCTTGAGCACTCATAGCGAAACCCGTGACGAGTTAAAATATAAAAGGCATGTTGAATATCATCATTGTCACGCTTAAAACACGGCAATCTCCCTACTTCAAGAATATCCGATAGAAGCGTTGAGTCCTGAGGACTTATATCTGCAATTTTTCCATTTTATCAGTCAACAAGTATTGATGCATTGTAAATGGACACCAATCATCTGAAAACTTGAGATGAAAATACACTTGATTGACCTACCATGTACAATTTTTTTTTTCAAAGATGCTATTAAAAAGCAAACTTTGGCTTTTGCTAAATAACTTAAGCGCATTTGGAAAGTTAATTCACAGCATGGTATGATGGCTTCTTTGACCAAACTGCCAAGAGTATATTCCTGGCCGCTCCTGCCTACTCTTCTAACTAAGTTTTGTTTGGCTTATCAGGCCTTTGACATTAATAGTCAAGTTAAAGACATTGATACAACTCTTGAGCCTAGTTCTGATAACTCAAGTTTATGAGTGTTCATTTTGAGTTAGAAAGTTTGAACTTCGAACAAAGAGGTTAGACATCCTTAACAATATGTTGACTAATGTTTCATAACTGTAGGAATATGTTCAAACAAAATGTGAAGAAGAAATTGCACAAATCTGGTGATTAAGAGGTCTCCAATGCTTCCATTTTTCATTCGCCCACTTTGAAAAAATAAAAATGCAACTTATGTACAGGAAAAATTGGCTAACCCAGTAAATCTAGATGTTCTGATTAGGACTAACAAATAGAACTGCAAAGCGAAAAGTAAGGTCATATTTGGTTTGATGGAATAGCGAATAAAGTGTTCATTCATATGTTTTGTTTAGAACTATTATGGATAAAGGATGACAAGATGGTATGTTCTAATTGATTATAAAAAATAAAGTAAAAATTATGATTTTTAAACTAAATCAAGCATGGCCTACTCTAAATTGTGGGCCAAACAGAAACAGTTTTTTGGTTGAGTGACTCTACTTGTCATCCTGCGTTATTTTTTGGGTAGAAACATACAAAATGGCTCAAATATTTTCAGAGGTAAAGAGATGAATAGTCAATCCATTATTTTTGTGATGTAATTGTTTTCTATAATTCTAAGGAAACTCAATCTCCTGAGAATGCTTATTTCCATTAAATTGATCAAACCAAATATGACCTACTGACCCATTCCAGTTCTCACTCCATTCCATTTGCTAGAACCAGCCACCAAGGTACTCATAAAATAAAGCAACAACAAATTCCTTCTCCCCGTAAGTAGGGTTGGCTCGTTGAATTAAATGACATAATATCCTAGTGTGTAAATCATGCTAAATAAAAATCATCAATCTAAATCCTTTTTTATTCTCTGGCTTTATAATTTTGTCGGGCCTTCAATGTATGATAGTTAGATTACCCTCGATTTGATTTACTCTTCAGGCTTCTATGCATATTTTCACACAAGAATAAACCACTTATTGTACGATTCCACCATTTTTCATAATGGGGGCTATGGCTAAACAAATTTTCTCTATAATGCATACTAATATGTTGTCTTTAATCCCCACCCATCCATAGTAAAATTCTCAGCCTTGCAATACTGATCAGTTTTTTCCTATATCTGCACTAAGCTACTTATTCGCAAACAAAGTGATAATGTAAAAATGAAAACCAAGATTTGTAGGAAAAGAAGAAGAAATGGATGGGGAGATAAGGAACAAAGCTAACTACCTTACCTGTACACAACAAATATAAGAATATACATGCTCCATGAAGAACGACAAAGCGAGGAAGCCAGTCATCTACTTCAGTATCATCTATAGGTGGGGGTTCTCCCGGAAGTGCTGCCCATCTCTATAGAGAAAGATAAAAAAACACATCAATGCCAGCTTCTGTGGTAAAATAAAATAATTAAGCAGAAACCAATTCAAAACAAATTGAAGAAGGGATGGACAGTCAGTACAGTTCTAATGTTTAAATAGCCAGATTGACGAGCTGACCGCAGAACTTCATCAATATGTTGCAACCTGTGTATAAAAATAGTTATTTTAGCAAAAAAAGAAATAATAATTAACGAAAATACATTAGATGTAAAACAGTAAATTTCCCTTGTTTTTCAATATAGCAATTTCAACACCAAAGAAAACTAATGTATGTCCAACAAATCAGGATGAACTGCGAGTAAGGAGTGAAGTGGAGAATAAGGAAGATTTAAAGGAAACTGAAACTCGTTTTAGTTTTATTAGTTATTACACAAACAGAAAAATATGTCTATGGTCCAAATCTAATTCTAGCATCTAACTCCCGACTTTTTGCTTCTTTAATCACCGAAGACTAGAGAGATAGACAAACAAAAGAATGATAGTAACTTAAAGAAAAAAGTTAATCAATGAACGCTTAAATTAGATTATGACACCAAATCCCTAAATAGTTCAAAATTGTGGATCACTCACTGAGCTTTCAAGTGAGCTTCCCTCTCCTCTAAATCAGCAAGCTCTGATCGAAGTGACTCTACTTCTGCAGCTGTTAGCTCAACCTACAGAATATAAGTTTGTATAGGTAGGATGTAAGAAAACCTTCAACAATGACAAATGATCGAAAGCACAAAAGTTACTAGGATCAAACCTTTTCCTGACCTACAGTATCAGACCCCCATGATAGCTTTCGTAAAGTAAACAAGTTCAACATGAAAGTTCTCCTGAGTTTTCTTCGAGTCCACAGATGGGGGGAGGACCTAAACTAAGCTAAATTGAGTAACTTACTTCAAATAAACTCAAAGTCTCCGAATAACTTTTTTATTATTGCTATTTTGACCCGTAAACAATACCTTAAAGTTTGATCAATTCCAGGTTCTTCAGAAGTAGATAATTGTCTGCTCTGAGAAGATTCTATACTTGAAGTTGGAATTTGAAAGTGATCAGGGATGATTTTTAATTTTGCAGGACAATCATCCATGAAATTAAACTTCTTTGCGGAGGAAGGGCGACCCTATAGTTAACGGTGAAACCAATGATAGCTGTGGAGAATGTTTTTCCTGAAACAGTAACATACCAAAGAAATTAGAACAGAATCATTGGTCTCGTTCCAATAACCGAGTCAATACTGATATCTGTTTCCATGTACGATTAAGCGCAGAGTAGAGCGGATAAACAGACACATTAGGGTCTGTCTATTGGCTAGTTAAAAACAAAGGCAACAACTAGTGAAAATCGGATACAACTTGGAATGAGAAACTTGTATTAATTTTTAAGTTAGATCAACCCAAATTTTGGTGATTTACCAACCCTAATTGTCTAGACTCTAGATTTAGCAACAATCGTATATGAAATCATCAAATAGTTCCGAAAGGATTAAAAATTTGAGTTATCACTAATAATAAGAAGAACAAAAGTATGGATCAAATAAATTTGAGAATGATACAGAAAAGGGGATTGATTAGAGGGAAAAAAAAAAAACCATAATAACAACAATATAAGTAAGATTATAAGAAGAAAAGAGAACGAAGAAAGGAGCATGTGCATACCTTGAAAGAGGGGTGTAGGAGTGAAAGTAGAAGGTAAAGAAAGGTTTTCCGGAAATAGAAAGTGGCTCGATGCCCGAGAGGCGGGTGTGTTCGGTACTATATCACCGATTTTCTTTCACTTTGCTGTTGCGGTTATTGTGGAAAGACCATCATGCCCATTCTATCTTAACCTACATTCATGTCGTTGACTAACTACTCCAATACTTGTTTTTAACCCAAAAAAAAAAAAAACACGACAGCTAATGCCAAATGCAAACAAAAACGCTACTTCTTCAAAATTAATAGAAAATGGAGTATATTTTTAGTTTTCTTTTTGGTTACATAAATACATTTAGTTAAATTATTTTAATTAATCATGTATGTAAAATTAACATACTTGGATTAGTCTAGTGCTATTAATTATGGATCTAAGAGTGTGCTCTTCTTCAAGGATAAAAAAGATGATTTATGAAAGTGTCACAACTCAAAGTTTTATAGTTAACTGAATAAAGGATACACTCAACAAAAGTTGTATGCAAATGGCAAAACACATGAACCATGACACAATTTTTTACTCCATCCGTTTCAAAATGAGTGTCGTTTTAGGTGTTTGCACGCATATTAAGAAATGCAATGATTAAAAGAAAGAGAATGACTATTTTACCAAATTATCCTTATTAACTATTGGTTAGTTTTAAAAGTAATATTTTGGAAGTAATGTGTTGAGTATTAATTGGATGGTACAATTGAAAAGAAAAAGTTATTATTGCATTGGAAACTGAAGGTGACATTCATTTTGAAACAAGTTTTTTTTGGCTAAAACAACACTCATTTTGAAACGGAGGGAGTTTTTTTTTACCATGGTTTAAACCCCCTGTTGGCACTATTAAGTGTAATGTTGATTGTACCTCTTTCAATAATAATTCCATCATGGGTATGGCATGTGTTTTAGACACTCTACAAGGCAATTTCTCTATGGTCAATCTGATCAGACGCGCTACAACGTCTCCTCCTTAGAAGTCGAAGTTTTCAACCTTTTAGAAGGTATAAAGGTGGTGACATGCAAACAATGATGTTTGAATAATATTGTAAGTTCGTGGTGGATGTCATTTCTCTCTCTAATACTCTGTGTAATGAATTAGGGGATATCATCTCTCAATGTAAAAGTCTTCTATCCTTTGAGTTCATCTTTGCTCCATTTATGTTTGCTCCATTTACTCCTTTTCAATGCATAGATGTGTGACATACGTTAAAAACAAATCCAATGGTTGAGATTAAAATGTCTCACCACATGCTCTCTCCACTATAAGTTATAACACACTGATTCTTTTCTCCTTCACCTTCTCCATTCCCCCAAATCCTTTACCTTCTATAAGCAAAATACCCATAACTCGTTTTCAAATTTTCAGCCACTATTCTCTGTTTTCATCTGCTCATCTTTTCTCCTCTTTTTGTGTCATTCTTTCATTTTCAAATTCAAACAATTTTTTTACCCAATCTTCAAACATGCCAAATGAGTTTACACGTAGCTTTAATTAATGGTATATGATATTCAAAGTTGAAGGGAATCGATAAGCGCCGCATGAATCTGCCAGCCAAATATAATAGCCATATGTGATTCAAGGGAATGGAATCAATTGTCATACATGGAAAGTTCTCAATTCAATTGGCATACTTAATTTAATTGAGTGGGTTCATTGGAGGCATAGAAGAAACAACGAGAATAACACAAATTCGCAACAATCAATGATGATGCCAATTGCCCATAGAAGGTGAAGGATTTGGGGGAATGGGGAAGGTGAAGGAGAAAAGAATCAGTTTGTTATAGTGGAGAGAGCATGTGGTGAGACATTTTAATCTCAACCATTGGATTTGTTTTTAACATATGTCACACATCTATGCATTGAAAAGGAGTAAATGGAGCAAACATAAATGGAGCAAAGATGAACTCCTATCGTTTCATCCCAATTACGTGGTGTTGTTTGTTCCAAATTAGTTTTGTCTTTGCTAAAAAAAAAGGATCGAAATAGTTTCAAAAAGTGGAGCAAAGGAACATATGTTCTGCCTTGTTTAAATTTTCAAAAGGTGAAATTATATAAAATTAGATAATCTCTTTTTTTTTTTTTTAAGAAAATTAGATAATCTCATAGCAAAGTTTTTTTTTAAGGAATCTCATAGCAATGTTATCATGTAAATTTAATTTTTTTTCCCGCCAAATATACCTATAAGAAAAAATTGGCATTGTTTATATAATTAAAAGTATAGTCTAGCTCTACAATAATTTAAACAGTGATTAAATATGTAAAAAAAATGTAGTGGGTTTTGGTAAAAATAAAAAATAAAAAGTTCCTTCTAAAAAAAAAGTGTTTTTCTATTATGTGTAAAATGTTAAATGAATAGTATAAAAAGTAAAAAAATAAATAAGTTTATGTAAAAAAATCCGAAATTTAAATCCTAACCTCGCATTTTCCTTACATACTCACCGAGAATATTGAGCCCAAAATTTTAACTTGGAAATTAACCCCAGCCTATCCTTATTATCTAATCCTAAGCTACAATGTAAACAAAACTTGCAAACCCTAATCCTAGCATTTGAGCGGGAAAAATGTGTTTACTAACTAATTTAATGTCAAATTCAAAATTCAAATTCCTCATACTATACCATAGGCCGCCGAACCCTTACATGTGTGCTCATTTAATGCCATTTTAATTTCTCATTGGAAAGTGCTTAAACAGCCTCAAACTCTCTCCATTCCATCTCTTATAATGTCTCGCGTGTTTCCAATGCAGTAAATAAACCAATGACTCAGGTTTCAATCAGGTCTTATACTTTTGTCAAAAAAAATCTCTCTCATGCCAGAACTCACTCAGACTCCTCTTCCTCTCCCGTGCGCTATCTTCTTCCATTTCTCCCAACCTATTTCCACTCAAACTCCCTCCCTCTCTCTCTCTCTCTCTCTCATGCCAGAAACCTGCCATCTCACCATTATGCTCAATGCTCCCTTCCATCACTGTTCTAATTTGCTAAATTTGCAAAGTTTCTCTCAAGGTAATTGCTTTTTCCCTTTCTATGAATTGAATTGTGTTTTTAGTCTAATCACTCTCCACCTCTCAGTTGTTTCTTCAATTCCATTCATCATTGGTAATAAATTTGCAATTAGGTTCACTACACAATCAGATTTGGGTCTCTGATGAGAATAGGGTCATAGTTGATTGAATAGGATCCACTAATTTTGTTGTTGTATTTGACCTCAAGAATTCAGCAGAAGCCTCACCCTCTACATCAAAGCCAAATGAATGAAAACCATTGGGTTTCATTCTCAGTTTCACCCCTCACTTTCATCTTCTCTTATTTCTCACCTTTCATTGTTTCGAAGTTTATATGTTTTTTTGGAGTTTTCTGTTTTGCAATCGATTAAGATTTGTGGGTTCTTTGTTTTTGTTTTTCATTTTTTTGCAGTGGTGCTAAACGTCTGGTGTCGACGCCGTTGTTGCTTAAGGTTCGAGCTGCTTGCACCTAAGGTATTATCTCCGATGAAAGTTTCTGATAAGTTGTTGCAATTGTATGGTTTCATCTGTTTTATTAATATCGTGTATATTTTCTATTGAAGCTTATTTAGAGTTTGCTCGGTGAGTTTATTGAAACCACAATGAGTCACTATTTTCCACATAAGGGTGAGATGATAACCCTTTTTCTTAATCATGTGATTCAAGAAATTTGTCTGAATTTATTCATGGCGGATCTAATTAGGGATTTAAGACACATTCATTGATTTATAGACTACATTTATATTATTGAAAATGAAATGCTTTGATGTTATTATTTTGAAAAAACCCAGCAAAATGGCTTTTGAAGTGCATGATGTAATTGAGGTTATTATTTTTGAGATGTACATTGTTAGTGTTTATATTTCTTTAGGTTTTTATTTTTGAGTCCTACAAATTAATTGCGCGCTTTCAAATACATGGATTTAGAGATAAGGGTAAATCTTTTTTCAAAGCAATGCTACTATTTATAACTGATCACTTATAATGATACGTTGTTCTGGATTTATATTTACAAAATGTTTGAGAGTTGGCCATTTTAGTTATATACAGTGATTGATTGATTCTGTAAGCCTTCTTGAATTGGTCTGGGACAGTTTTAAGATGGTATCTAATATATCGTATATTCAAAATTTGAGTCGAAACTGAAGGATTGTTTTCCTGCTCAAATTTCCATTGTCATTTCTCTTGACATTGGAGCTTTTTTTTCTTTCTTTCATTTCTTATTATTTCTGTAGAATTTCTGCAAAACATTAGCTAATATGGATTCATATCATTTAGTTATGTGATCTGTCTTTTTTTAAAACATTATTTTATGTTTTAATTTGGTCTCCTTTTCTATGTCGTTATGTAGATTATTTTTGTAAATGTACAGCAGATATCCGAAATTTGCTTATAGTACACAATTTTGCTATTGTAGATGTGCATTTGTTTTCTTAATGAGTATACATTGTAAATGAGTACACAATTGCTAAATGGTATGCAATAGGAACTTTCATTCAGTTTGACCAGCATGAGTTTTGAGGTTAGTAGATAAATTGTAAAACCTGTTTGAAGCTTTATTTTAGAATATTTAAATATCAAATGAGAGATTCACTATACTAAACTTATATAGTTTGGTTTTAAAAACAAAAGATTGTTTTGTGTATGTGAAGAATCAATGAATGCTTTGCAGCCATTCAATGTTTTCTATGCAAATGATAACATGATAAGTGTGATCCTGTTAGTTGGGTTGAAGTGTGTTAGCCATTTAATTTTCTACCCCAATTATAGTAATGTATTATGTATAATACTAAGATCTTCAACACAATAGGAATCTGAGACCATCCTTTATTTCTTTCTAGAGTTGCGATTTCAGCTCTATGTAATATGTGTAGCGTTCTTCGTCTTTTGTTTTGTTCATTCTCTTAAATTCTTTAGTTATTTTTCATCTGTACTATTTTTAGTTTGTTTTATCTTTATGTTTATGATTAACATACATATGCTTAAGGGTTATGGGTGCATATTGATGAAGTAAAAGGTTGTTGTTGTTTTTTTTTTTTTTGAAAGAAAAGAGGTTGTGGTTGTTTAAAATATTTAGTATCCCTTTTACTTGATAGTTTTTTCCACTAATCATATGGTTAATGATTGGCTCACTTTTTTTGTCAAATTCATCTTTGTGACCATAATGTAGGTTGTGTGAACATAGGGACTTTTAAAGGAAAGGCTGGAATAAGCTTAATTTAGAGTTTGGATAGACTGTTTGATGACTACTTATGGAGTTATGAAGGGAGTTTGCAACCTTTTGGTTCTGCTGTGCAATGAAGAAAAGATGAAAATATGGCCGAAAGTTTGTTAGCCAACAAGTGAACTTAAATTTTTATTTGTGAACCTTATACTTCAAGATTGACTTTTGTTCATTATTATTTGTTTTTCTTGATTTTTTTATATAATATTTTAGTTAGACATACATACTTTAGAATTGGTTAGTTTATCTGCCAACTCTATTATGTTTTCATGTTTTTTTAATTGTCTTCATTGCATTCATATAGTGGATAAGTGGAACTTAATTTGACTTAAATATGTTTTGAGTATTTTTGTTGAATAGAAGTCTGAAGCATCTACTGGAGCAAGAATTTTTCGCATTGTTTAAGTACTCTTATTCCTCAAGATAGAAATTAGGCAGCTCTAATTTGGTACAATTGCAGAGAACTAGCTAAAGAAACAGGCAACGGCATATTAATCAACATTATGTGAACTATATGGTACATGGATTTCTATTGTAAACAGGCTATTAAATTCTTATCCTTATTCAAAATCAGTATAAATTCTATTATTATCATATCAATGAAAATCATTTCTACGTCTTTTTATGCTTTCAAATAGTGGCTATCTTGACGTGTTCATTTTGATACTTAAAATATAAGCTTATAGATCTCATAGTTGATAATTCAAAACTCTCATTGTTGATAATTGTGTTTAATCAAATTTTTTGATTGTGATTTTAAATTTATATCGAATTATGGAGCAACCCTGCTATATGATTGAGAGCAGCAAACATAAAGCAAAACTATTGAAAAGCATTATTATTTGTAATTTAGAATGGATGCCAGATTCCACAGTTACTTCGTTGCAGCTTAGAAATGGTAGTAATTTAGGATTTCAATTTTTTCAGAAAAGAAAAAATTGATTAGAAATGACAGTAGTTTAAGATTGAAAAAATTGCAATATCATGAGTACACATATATGAAATTATTTTTAAGGATTATACATGCATTTAACTATTTTTATTTATATTGTTTTATTTGTAGCTAAAACTCACATCCACGGTTGAGAGGTCTAAAACTTGAACACGAATGAAAGTGTTCAACCTAACAATATGGACATGATGTAATTTTGGTGGTTAGGCTCTATAGACTTTTTCCATTCAAGGGTTGTCTAATACATGATGTAGATCAATTGTTGTGAATGGTATTAACATCAATTGTGTCTAGCTCAAAAAATAAAATAAAGGCATGCAGTTGTCTTAAACCAACGAAGACAGTTTCCCATATCAGTTTGTTTTGCAATGACTATTAACAAGAGTCATGGGCAGTCTCTCAAGCATGTTGGTGTATACCTTCTACAATCTGTATTCTCCCATGGTCTAAAGATTGTGATAATTGATGACGATGGTGTCTGCATTAATAGTACCTCAAATGTGGTTTTCAAAGAAATTTTCCACCATTTTTCTAAATGAACTTTTTCTCATGTACTGTTGTATTTTTTTGATAATACTAAGTGAATGTATGAACATTCTATCCGCATATGTACTGTTGTATTTTTTTGAACCCACTAAGTGAATGTATGAACATTCTATCCGCATATATATGACCCGTGCGGTAGCTATGGTGCTATAAATTCGTAATTACAATATAATTGAATGTTTTGTTTGCAATCAATATGACCCGTGCGGCAGCACGGGTGCATGGTCTAGTTAGTTATATGTCTTTATGAAAGAAAGAAGAGAATTACTCGTTTGCCCTTCTAAAATTTCTCTTTTATTTGGTTGAACAACTCGTTCATTTCCCTTCTAAAATTAACTCTTTAATTTATCTTTGACACTCTTTATGTCGGTTCAACAACTTTTTTAATTGGTTTCACCGTTTTAAAAACCTCCAAATAATGGTGGTGTTGTTGAAGGTAAAAAGTTAATTTTCAGATCTCAGGGAGCATTTTGAGAAGCCTAAAAATTAAAATTAATTTTGAAGAAAGAAAACGTCCCTCCAAAAAAATAGGTGGGTTGCATTTGGGTTGCACAAAAGCTAAGAAAGGAAGAAATGAAAAACCCAAAACCCTAGAACCTTCCTTCCTCACAATGACGGTTGATCTTCCGCCAGAAATACTCGCTGAAATCTTCCTCCGATTCCGATCAACCTCGAAATCACTTCGATCCTTAATCGATTCCCACAATTTCATCAATCTTCACCTCAAAAAATCCCTCAATCGATCCTTAATCCTTCGACTCAACACTGATCTTTACCAGTTCGATGAGGATTTCTCTAACCTAACCACCGCCGTTCCACTCAACCATCCTTTCACACGTCACAGCACCAACATCACTCTTCTTGGTTCATGCAACGGCCTCCTCTGCATCTCCAATGGCGAAATCGATTTCTCTAACCCTTACGACACCAATGAAATCACATTCTGGAACCCTAACACCCGTAAACATCGGATTATCCCTTTTCTGCCTATTCCTATTCCTCCCCGTCGTTCTGAATCTGACGACATCAACTTCGCCTATTGCGTTCACGGATTCGGTTTTGATCCATTAACCAGCGACTACAAACTCCTCAGAATCTCTTGGTCTTTTGATCAACAACTCTCTACTTTTGATTCACATGTCAGACTATTTAGCTCTAAAAACAAACAACTCGTGGAAAATAATTCCCAGAATGCCGTATGCTCTTTGCTATGCTCAAACCATGGGGGTTTTTGTTGACAATTCTCTCAACTGGATAATGACGAAGGAACTTGATGGATTACACCCTTGCTTAATTGTTGCGTTTAACCTAACACTTGAGATTTTCAATGAGGTTCCTCTTCCTGCTTAAATAGGTCAAGAGAATTTTGAAATTTCTGTTTCTGTTTTGGGAGGGTGTCTTTGTATTGTTGTGGATTATCACACTAGTAATGTTGATGTTTGGGTGATGAAAGAATATGGATCTAGAGATAGCTGGTGTAAACTTTTTACTTTGGTTAAATCTCGTTTCACTTCATCTTTGAAATCCTTAGGGCTTTTAGGTTGTTCTAGCGATGGAAGTAAGATTCTGTTGGATGGAATTAATGATTTGAAGCTGTTTTGGTATGATTTGAAGAGTGAACAAGTTACTCATGTTGAAGGAATTCCTAATTTGGATGAAGCTATGTTTTGTGTTGGAAGTCTTGTACCACCTTCCTTCCCTGTTGTTAATTGTAGGAAGGAGAATCTATGTAAGTTGAGATGTCAGACTACAAGCAAGAGAAGGTACTTCTTGTTCATTATCTTAGCTTTTGCTTTGTATATGTTATATTAGTGCAATGGACCCATCATACAATACATGTACTTAAACTCTATGTTAAAGGTCAAATTGAATTCTTATTATAGGATAACTATTCCCTAATTACTTTGAAGGCTTTACCTTTGTTACGTACATGTGATAATGTGTGTATGCTGGATTTCAAATGAAAGAAAAAATACAATGCATGTTGTGTGTTAGCTTAAGAGTTGACCTTGAAACAAAAGGGTTTGCAGTATTCTTTTATATAAATTAGTTTATGGAAAGAATCTCGGTATGGATCTTTTTTTTTTCTTCTGTTATTTGAGATCTTCACCAGTGTAGTAAGTATCCCACGTATCCCACAATATACGAAAACAGCCACGGCGATACAGATCAGGGTCTGTATCCCAAATGATCATATACCGCGGGCGTATCCCGTGTATCGCCCGCATTTCCCCTGTATCCCGATTCAATCATTCACATTTCACTTCTGAAACCGGAACGGGTTGCACGGCCCGGCAGAAAAACCCAATATTTTAGTCTTTTACATGGGGCGGTCCCACACCACGCTCTGTTTCTCTGCTCTTTATCTCTCTGATTCTTCACTGCTCTGTTTCTCTCTGCTCATTCACTAATGAGGCAGAACCCTTAGAATTTGGAGTTATGTTTGATTTTGATTGAATTAAGGATGCCTTATGTTATTTACCTTTGTTTATGACTTGAGTTTTGAAGTATCTTGAAATTTATATATGATATTTGAAGTATTTTGTAGTTTATATATGATATATGATATTTTAAGTCGTATTTTTCTTTGTTCATGTATCTTACGATACACGATTCAAAAAAGTGGTCCAACGATACACATTACATATCCCAATTTGACTACCATGATATTCACTACTGAATAATCATTTTTACAAGCTTATTTTTAAATGTTAAGACCATTCCACCATGAGATTTGGGTGTGTAAAGAGAAGAAAAAGGTTGTTTAGAAATTGGCCTACCATGAAATTACTCCTAATTTATGCATAGTTCCTTTCAAAAGCATGGTTTTTTTTATCAACTATTCTTTTGTGATATTGTTGAACTTACTTCAATGAGATTCATTTTTTTCGACAGGGATGACTTCTTGTCCCAAGGATTTAAATTGAGATTGTAAGGGTTGGAAGGAAGGACCTGTGATGTGCAGCTGAAACAGGATGGTCAAGTTGTTTCTTGTGATGGAATCGGTCACATTGGATGTTCTGTTGTCTTATGTCAATGGTTTTTTGTTTTATCCTTTTCTGGTTTTTAGGAGGCAACTCTAAGGTGCAGCTTATGTTATTTACTTTTTAAACTTTAGTATGTGTGATGAAAGCTGTGTTATAGACTGATGTAAGACCAAACTGTCGAAGATTGACAGCTTTTTATGAAAATGGGATTATTATTAATGTCAGAATTGAAATGCTTGTTGTAAATAAATTTAGGATTATTGATATGGATGCTTCCTTGAAAATTTCACTAGGATGAGTTAATCTCATGGAAGATGAAAAATTCACCCAAGCTACTAATCTCACTATCTCAGAATGCATGTAGTGCTAACCCAGGGGTGAGTTATTTGTCTCAAAAAAAAAATATAACGAATTTTGACTTTATAACTAAATAACAATAGGATGTTATTTCATCTCTGAGTGTTTTCTAAACTTTTTAAGTTTTCACAAACTTCAGTCTGCAGAGACAGAGATCGTCGAGGTTTATAATAGTCAGCTAGTCACTTGGCTTGCAGTTCATTGTTTGCATGTTTTGGATAGGAAATTACTTAGGATAAAAGCAACAATACTCTAGGAGCATCTCAAATATCAGTATATCCGGATCCGAATAGTCTTTAAACAGCTCAGATAAGTTGACGGAAAACTAAATTCATGCTCTTTTGATAAAAAGTTGTGAGATTATCAAAGGTATGTGTAGCTCATGACAAGTTATTAACTTCCTTTATATGCACTAAACAATGGTCAAATGACCTTGATGTTCTATGTTTTTACATTTAAATAAATAGCAATCATTATTGTGATCGTTGCATGCAAGAGAAGGGAACTCAAGAAACAGTCAAAGTGTACAGAAGTCATGCATCTTAATGAAAAGAACGACAATGGCGAAGTAACAGTGGAAGATTAATGTGATAGTGATGCAAGAGTTTGCAGTGTCATGTTTCCTTTTTCTTTTCTTCATCTAACTCAATTAAAAAATACACACATAGATGTTACGTGCTTATTACATGACCACTGAAATTATAATCTGACTTGCATTATTGTTTAATTTATTTTTTAATAAAATAAAGAAAAAGTAAGGTTTTTCCTCTTCACAGAAATTAACACATGTAATCAAAACAACACAAAACAAAATACTCCAGATAATCTCAGTCTAAATCCCACAAGCTAGGTGCAAGCATGTACTTCAATATGAAGGTAACTATTAATTGTCCGAAGATAGGAAAGAAAGCCTGGGAACACTCATATGAAGTGACATTCATTCATGTCTCCAACAACACTATCACGACCTAAAAATGCAGTGGGTGCTCAAATTTTTGCTAAGAACTCTGCAGTTCTATCATCAATGCCTTGAGCCTCCCCTGTTTTTCATCAGTTAGTGTTATGTCTGTCAAATATTTGTACAACTTCCTCTCCTAGACCTTAAAAGATATAATTATTTCCATTTTTACGCTTCTCTCCTCGCAATCTAAATAAGAGGGAAAATAAAACTAATCTTCCCTTTTCCCCTCCTTTCACCCAAACATTTCAGTACAAGAGGAATATAGAGCAATTGACTCTTAACAGATTTTAGACCTTATTCTAATTGTTGCAAAAAATTGTTTTGAGATTAGATACCTTAATCCAAATTGATACATTCTGTTTTTGGGATCACTGTATAGCTAAAAACAGTTTTGTAGAGTTTGTTGATAATAGAGATATTACAAGAGATTAAATTGGTTAGCAAGAGAAATAATAGCATAGTGTAGTTTTCAATTTCAATCCTGATCGGATTGCATTATTGACTAAATTGGTTAGCAAGAGAAATAATAGCATAGTGTAGTTTTCAATTTCAATCCTGATCGGATTGCATTATTGACACATTGAATCAATAAACTGTTTACACATAACACTCAAGCAACAAAAAGAAAAAGGAACCATCGTCGGTGAACTTTGATTAATCAGAGCCACGGAAAAAATGTTCATATAGTTTGTTTTGAGGACAGTCGATTAGAAGCAGCCACCCAACTGCCAAAATTCCAGAAGTTTCAATTAGTAATAGAAGTAAAAATAAAGACAGCCAGAATCATGATACAATATGAATTGATTGCCTACCTCAGTTATCACAAATGTATCACTGATCAATTAATTGAGCAAAAAGCCAAAGTAAATATGCAAAATATTTTTATTTACAAATAAAAAAAAAAGGAAATAACCA
Organism: Medicago sativa; assembly: GCF_051527215.1. Taxonomy (NCBI): domain Eukaryota; kingdom Viridiplantae; phylum Streptophyta; class Magnoliopsida; order Fabales; family Fabaceae; genus Medicago; species Medicago sativa. The sequence continues at coordinate 97,065,878 of NC_140752.1, forward strand.
AGAGAAAAGAAACATGAAACCCAAGAAAATACATGCATACTCCCGAAAAAAAAGTATTCTTCTTTCTCTGTAAGAATATTCATTTATGGATTGAATTGTAGAAGCCTACCTAGTAGCTCATACAATTGGCAGGATTGAACATAAGAATGGTTAACTAGCACATAAACTCACATAGACAATTTAGTTTCAATTTCGATGCTGCTCGAATTGCATTGTTAATGTAGCACATTTTAATAGTTTATTGTTCCGTTATCAGTCCAGAAATGTGTTGTTTTATGAGCATGGTAAGTAACAAGTGTAATCGGGAAATGTGAACGACCTAAAACTAACAAAGAGATTTTACATACCAAAACTGCATCAATCTCCTCATTGGTCACCGGAGTTCTTTTGGGTTGAAGAGAGGCCTTTCCTCCTAATGTTGTTGAAGCATTTGAACTTGAAAAGAATGATAAACTGCCATCGCTTTTCGAAGACAAAGCTTGAGCCTCAGAGGTAGAACCTGCAATGAAATTTTAAGAATTGGAAATTTACTTGTAGTCAACCAAGAAATAATTTAAGAATTTTTTTGTTACTCATCTCAAATATCCAACTATTCCTATATCAATCATCACAGATAAGATAACAATAACAAATACCAAGCCTCATCTCATTGGGTGGATTGACCACTTGGATCAACCAATGTTATATTATGAGGCTCTATGAAAAGCCAAAATTTCATTAAATTCATTAGCAAGAGTTGTCAAGTAGTGGCTATAACTGGGCTATTGCGTAATGGAATTTGAACAAATCAACATAGTTTCGGCCACAATATGCTATTTAGTACAAAGTGTTGTTAAATAGCAACACAATAGTACTGTAGTATAGCAGAATTGTATGCTATTTTTTGCAATCCGCAGTTGAAAACACAGTTAATTAGATACTTTTTTTAATAACAACATGATCAAAATGAAGGCCTGGTTTGAACAAAATCCACAAAACAGCAACCAAGTCTTACCTCACTAAGTAGGGTCAGCTACATGGATCAAATTACACCGTAACATTCTATCATAAACCATATTATAGTCCAACTCATTAATCTCTAAATCTTTCTTAATAGTTTCTCTTAGTTTTTCTAGGTTTTCCTTTGCCTCTAGTGATTTGACTATCCTCCTATTGATCTATTCTCCTTACTACAAAATCTAAATCTCTTCTTTCTACATGCTTAAACCCCCTAAACTTATTTTCCACCATCTTTTCTACCATAGGTGTTACCCTAATTCTCTCTAATATTCTCATTTCTAATTTTATCTCATCTAGTCTTACCACACATCCAATACAACATTCTCATCTCCACTGCGCTTATTTTATTCTTTTTATTGGTTCTTCACCGCTCAACACTTTGTTCCCGTCTTACTGCTATCCGATGAAATCCAAAATCATAAAAAAGAAATTCCTCTGGCTGTAATTATGATATGACAGACTAATCCTCGTGAATACTTACTTAACCTTGTTTTTTTAATCTCAACCAGGTATTCCTATAGCAGTAATTGTCACAACATTGATGTAAAAGGAATTGAGGGAAAACTCCTTCAGCGTCCCAACTCACTAGAAAGCTTGATTATAATAGAATCAGAAGATTAAAACATAGCATCGCAATATATATATATATATATATATATATATATATCCTACAAATTAAGGCTATAATAAGTTGAAACAATAGATTCTGAAGGGAAAACAACAAGGATAAAGAATAAGGAAATTAGAGAAAAATAAAAGGGAAATTGATGTGTGTGAGAGAGGAGAGAGTACCAGATGGTTTTTGGTGTCTGTTGGGGAACTTGATGCGAGGGATTCTCTTCAAAGCATGAGCAGCACCACCCATCGTTCAAACAAAGCAAACAGAAAAACCTTCGATTTCAGAAATCAACGCAACACAACACAACACAACTCTCGAAAATGTGTCTAACGCACCCACAAAGACATTAACCTCTGTAGAATTGTAATAATGCATATCCACCGTCCATCATTACACGGAAACATGGGCCTACTAACCTTTTTTGTTTTGCAAAACCTAATAACCTAACATGAAATTCATATGGTTAAAAAAAAATTATTAAAAAAAATCACATGGTTAAATTCATATGTTAAAAAAGTTCTAAATTTTTTGTGGAAGATATGGTTATAATATTCTAAATATCTTTGTAAAAATTTATTGAAAAATGTGAAAAATATACCTGAGTTAACTTAACAATATAAACCAAAAATCGTATGAAAAACATTTGGATGTATATCTCCTTCTTGATCAACCAAATAGAGGTTATTTATGGTCAATTTTGACCCAAAATTATCCCTTCAAATTGTTTTTCTCTCTCTTTTAGTAAAATAAGTTATTTCCGTGTAGTCTTTTTTTGTATTTTTTTTATGGATACATGTCAGTTTACTTAAAAACAAGGATCAAAAGTCACATTGAAAAATATTTGGAGGATCAAAAGTCAAAACTTGATAAAAAAATATAGAGGGGCTAAAAACAAAATTGAAGACCAAAATCTTATTGGGAAAAGTTAACGAGTGCCTAGGGCACACTTTAAGACCTTTAAATTGTAACTTTTTATGAAAATATGTAAGCAATGAATTGGAAATCGAAATATTTGACTTTTATATATAATAATTTCTTCTTTTAGAATCCTTAAAGAGTGCTCGGATGCACTCATTAACAATACCCTTGTTTAACTCGAATAATAATAATGATAAAAAGACATCATTCATTTTACTTAAGTAGACTAGTCTAATAGGCCTCGAATATCAAAGATTGTTTATGGCACATAGTTTGATGTTTTTAAATTAATAGACTTCTAAAAAAACATTAGTTTTTTTCATTTTAAAAAAAAATATAACATTCCCGAAACATAACATAGACTATGTCATAGATCTCTATCACTTAGCTTCGTATAATCCTTACTTCTATCTAGAACCCAAATATTCACATTAGTAAAGTACTAAAATCACAAACTCACTTAAAATTGTATGAATTTATCCGATTTCACCAATTTTGCTGCGAGTTAAATCGCTTAACTTGACAAAACCTCTAATTTCACAACAACAAAAAAATCTACCACTGAGTTGACAGTAAATTCACACCTAAAAACGTACACTTGTGCGAGTTTACTAGTTAACATTATAGTTTAAGAACAATGGTTGCATCGCTAATTTGAAAGTCGAAACATATCATATTAAAGTTAAAATTGGCTAACTTTGAGATTCGGTGACTTTGATAACTTTATGGAAATCTTTCTCTATCTTTAACCATTAATTTTCTCTCATCTTAGTACTTTATTTATTCATTCATCTATATATGAATAAAATACAAAAGTAGCTAAAGAATTAAAGGATTAACGAGCTAAAGGTCTAGAATTCGAATCCTAACAAGGGAGAAAATATTACAGCAACATTTTACCATTAAAAAAACAATACATTAAAGTCACCTAATAGTAAAATTAGCCAATCCATTCCCATGAATAAAATTTGTTCTTATTGCCCCTCAATTGCTCAATCTACCATGTTGTAACTCTTGGTAGACGTTTTTGTGTTTGAAAGTGCATCAAAGATAACTTTCAATGGTTACTTTGCAGAATTTGTGAATAATTAGAGGGGCCAAAAGAGGCAATCTTCCATACGGATGACCTAGTCTAAATTTTAGCCCAGTTTCTATGCAAACCGCGTTGTTTGTACAATTCATTCTTCGCATCACTTTCTGTTCTAAGGAGTCGTGACGTGATTTGATCTTCAATAGAGACAGAAGAAGAAATAAATGGAAAACTAATCAATACGGTGACTTTTTTCTTAGTAAAAAAACAAAGAACTTAACCCCACACAGACATATATAATATTTTGTTTTAATTTTCAACATTTATTGAATTGTTTGACCATCTTTCCATTGTGTGTGCCTCATGTTTTCTCCGGTTAATATTTGAGAATCAACAAAGACTGTATGTAGTTAATTATAACATATTAATTCAGCCATTCCCACTTCGCAAAATAAAATAAAATTAGTCATTCCCTTCTTCTTCTTTTTCGGTACAAATCATTCCCTTCTTGCTCCTACGGATTATCTTATTTACTAAAGCTTAACCCCCTGAAGCTAACCCTAACCTTAATATTTTCCCCCCATTTTTCCCTCCACTTTTCTGAGCCATTGAATCTTGCACATTTAGGCGCCATTCAAATTTAGTCATTGATCATATTTCATATTTATCTCTTCTATTTTCCGAAACAACTATTTCATATTTATCTCTTCTATTTTCCGAAACAACTATTTCATATTTATCTATAGCCCTATTTTTCCGAAACAACTATTTCATATTTATCTCTTCTGTTTTTCGAAACAACTATTTCATATTTTCCTTCAAAAAAAACTATTTCATATTTATCTCTACTTCAGCTTATCTTATCCTTATTTATTAATTTTGTTACGTCTGAAGCAACTTAACCTAATTTTTTCCCGCTCATTTGCTTTATTAGGTTTGCAATTATTTAACCTAACAAATTCCATCTAAAAAAATGCATCGCACACAAATTTCATTCCTATCCTCTTGCCTTTTTTTTATTTATTAATTTTGTTACGTCTACAGCAACTTAACCTAATTTTTTCCCGCTCATTCGCTTTATTAGGTTTGCAATTATTTAACCTAACAAATTCCATCTAAAAAAAATGCATTGCACACCAATTTCATTCCTATCCTCTTGCCTTTTTTTTTGAAGAAAATATTTTCTACCATATCAATGATCACGTATGATCCTTCTATTTTATACTTTTTTTTTGTTCAAGAATTTTAAACTTTTTTTTTTGGATTTTTTTTAATTTCATGCCTTTTGTTTTTGACATCCTTATTTATTAATTTTGTTGCGTCTGCAGCAACTTAACCTAATTTTTTCCCGCTCATTTGCTTTATTAGGTTTGCAATTATTTAACCTAACAAATTACATCTAAAAAAGTGCACTGCCCACCAATTTCATTCCTATCCTCTTGCCTTTTTTTTTTTTGAAGAAAATATTTTCTACCATATCAATGATCATGTATGATACTTCTATTTTATACTTTTTTTTTTGGTCAAGAATTTTACACTTTTTTTTATTTTTTTAATTTCATGCCTTTTGTTTTTCACATCCTTATTTATTAATTTTGTTACTTCTGCAACAACTTAACCTAATTTTTTTCCGCTCACTTGCTTTATTAGGTTTGCAATTATTTAACCTAACAAATCTTAATTACTAAAGCTTAACCCCTCAAGCTATTGTTGCCCTAATATTTTCCCCCCATTTTTTTCTCCACTTTTCAGAGCCATTGGATCTTGCACATTTAGGCGCCATTCAATTTTAGCCATTGATCATCTTACTTAATGCCAGCCGAATTTTGTTATCAAGTTTGCTATAATTTTGGCCAGCTGAATCCTTATTTTTTAACCTAACAAATTTCATTCCTATCCTCCTTTTTTTTTTGAATAAAATATTTTTTACACTTTTAGGTTTGCAATTATTTAACATAACAAATTCCATCTAAAAATATGCATCGCACCAATTTCATGCCCACCAATTTCATGCTTTTTTTATCCTTATTTATTAATTTTATTAGGTCTGCAGCAACTTAACCTAATAATTTTCCTCTAAAATTCTACATTAGATTAGCAGCAATTTAACCTAACAAATTCCATCTAAAATGCAGCGCACCATTTTAAACTAACAAATTCCTTCTAAAATGCAGCAATCCCTAATATTTCTCCTCGCTGATAAGTTTTTTATTCATATCCTGTTGTGTCATCGTTTGTATATATCTATTGTTTCTGTAGACTTTTTTTTTTGACAAGTTGTTGTACACTTATTAATGATATTTTTTTTTGTTACAATTATTAATGATATATTTGTACTATATTTATAAACAATAGAGGATTTTAGGCTGACTTTTTTTTTTTTTTTTGAGAGAAGGCTGACTTTTGTTATTCAAACTATACCTTAAACAATTTTGTTTGTTACATTTGAAATTCATAAATATTTATGCTTATAATTTTAATCTATATAAACTTTTTTATATAAAATATCGTTTATAATCTATATGTGTTAGCGTAATAAAAAAACGAAAAAGACGGCTATGTGAATGCCCGTCTTTCCACACATTGACATAATGTAAATCAATATTTTTTTAAACTAAAAATAAATCAAATTATTACGTGGTATATCCCGTGAAAATAAAACTATCACATACCTCCCTAAAAACAAAAGAAACAAAAAATTATCACATTCCTTAAAAAAAAAAAAAAAAAAACTATCACATTCTTGAAAAATTCTATAAAAATCCTAACGAATCTTTTTCATTTTTATAAAGGAACGAATATCTTATTATATATATATATATATGTGTGTGTGTGTGTGTGTGTGTGTGTGTGTGTGTGTGTGTGTGTGTATATATATATATATATAAAGGTTGATTGGAGAATATCTTTTTTTTCCCCTCAAAAAAGATATTCTCCAATCAACCTTAATTAACCCTAATCCCGCCCTTTTTGGCGGGTCTAAATATATTTTTTTTAAATTAACCCTAATCCCGCCCTTTTTGGCGGGTCTAAATATATTTTTTTTTAAAAATTGTTTTGCAAGGAATTGAACCAACTACCCATAACAACACCTTAAAGCTTTTACCACTAGACCACTAACATTTTTATTGAAATATAGTTGCTTCTAAAATGGATATGTAATCTTAAAGGCCTTTTTTTTAAGCCACTAACAATCATTTTTATTGTGTTTATTTTCATGTTTGATTAATTTCACATAATTTAATTTATGACTTTTATTCCATGTTCATTTTTGTTGATGCAAACTAATGTTATAATTTTCTTTTTTGAGATTTTGCATGTCGATCACTCTCAAACATCACTTAGTTTCATTGTTTCTATTACTTTGAATGTAACTCTAAAATTAATAATATAGACACTTTGATGCTTATATAAGAAACTCTACAAAACCCGTACATCGTACGGATTAGAGTCTAGTAATATTTTATTTTCTAAAATGTTCTTTATACAAACTAGTGTCCCGGAGTGTTTTGTTCGCTTTTTCTACTATGTTAATATCATTCAAAGAATATAATTAAATAAAATTTTACTTACATTTTACATCTTTCAGATTTTAGTAGTATATCACAAAACCATAGGGAGTGCATATTTCATAGTAGGATTTAGTCATTTTATCAAGAACGTTGAATTAACTGATATTTGAATTTTGAAGTTTCATCTTAAAAAATGATATAAGTTCAAGAAAAAAAAGTTATAACTTAGAGAGAATTTTTTTTGAAGAAATTTACGAGAGAATTTTTGTTATCAAACATATTATTACATGAACTTATACGCTATAGACTATCGATTATAAGCTAGCGGTTTGAACTTAGCAAACACTTCCTATTTACCATTAGCTGAAAATTGGTTTATATTTCTTAGTATTTAGTCTCCCAAAAATTAAACTACTAATATTGTCATAATCACAGTATTATACTGCACTTCTTGAGCATCTAGCACGCTGTTAATTCGACACTCACTTGTCATTATGTAAATGTCACGATTCAACCACACACTATAGACTTTGAGGATTTTTTTTAACAAGTCTGAGGTAAATAGTTTAAACTTTGCGCGAGTTTTTCACGTTACGTAACTAATAATAATTAAAATGAGTACTTCACACAGTAGAAGCCTCCAATGATATTCTGCATTTTTTAATTCAGACATGTCACTTTCTTGAACTGGCCAAGCTTCATTGGCAGCCCAGGTGTGTTATATTCTCTTTACACGTGGTGAGATGACCAATAAGAATAATGTCCTCAAATAAAAAACCATAAGGTTTGACCCCTTCAATATTACTTAATCAGTATATACAGTCTCCCCTAAAAAAAATAAAAAATTAGTATATCCAGTCCTTTTGAATGTATCAGTAGCTAGATGTATATACAAATGATGATATACGCTCTTAATTTTTTTTTCTTTCTTTAAAATGGGTCAGGCTGTTAAAGAAAAATTCAAATATCCTATTTAATAATTTTAACTACTTAAAAAAGTAAATATGAAATGATTTTTATATTTTAATTTAACAATGTTACAATGTTTTACTTGTATTTCTATAATTAAATTGAGCAAACCTAAAGAGAATATGTGACTGTTAATCATATAACTATTAGTTTATTGACTTGACTCATTCATTATTACTCCAATTGACACTTCTTGTATGTGTTCAACCAAATCAGTATATAAATCATTATTGGATTCTCCATTATGCCTCAACAAACAACACTAAACCACTCAAAATATCCTCCTCATCAGTTTCCAATTATCTTGTACCTTTTACCTTCATTCCTTTGATAAAAACTAAGAACTCTATATCTAGTCAATAAAGATTCCAACCATGTTTGCTTGCCTTAAAAAAATATCACAAAAAAAGATAAAAGTAGAGCAAATTATCAAAGCAACAAAAGATGTATGTGAGTTAACCCAAAAGCAAACTGCATGCAAGACAAAGAAAAGGGTCCGGTTTGTGGACTCAGAACCAACCATTTTGGGAGAAGAAAACAACAATGAAGAATTTGAGAAAAGAAGATGTATTAGTAGTAATGATTTAGTAGAAAAAGAGGGAATTAGAGTGACGATTAGATTAACAAAGGAACAAGCAGCTGAGTTGCTATCAAGATGCAATGGAAGTGTTCTTGAATTGAAGGATGTTGCTCGTGAGTTACTTTCTATTCAAGGGAACCGTGAGGGAGCATTTGTACAAACAATTTCTAGTTAGCTTCATTCTTGCATATTGATTTTTTATTTTTTTAAGGTTGTACAAAGATTAGTTGATTATAACTTGTTTTCTGTATGTGAATAAAATAGCCATCTCAACTAAGTTTGATATCATATTCTAAACCACTCAAAATTGGAAGGAAAAAAAATACAAAATTAAGTACAAGGTATAATGAGTGGCACATACATAATTGATTATATATGGTTGATAATTGTTGATTAAAATATATAGCATAATTGATAATTGTTGATTAAAATATATAAACATAATTGGTGATTTATTCATCTAATGATGTTCCCTCAAAAAAATTCATCTAATGATGTTGATAATTGTTGATTATATGCTATGCTTATTCTGTTGTTAATGATTCATTATGATTTTTTATTTTTTTTAATAATCTGTTGTTGATGATTGATGATGAAAGTTGGTTAATTGGCATGAATTATTGACAGTTCTATAAATTTTGTATTTACTGCTTTGACTTGATAATTGATTTTTTTTTTTTTTTGTGGTGATCCGATAATTGATTAAATGTACTATAATATGTAGAATAATTTACTATGATAATTAGATAGTTGATTAGGGGATCAATAGATGATTGATTAGCTAGTAAGTTTGACTCGATGCAGAAAGAGTTTGAGTTGATTTGAAGATTGATGAAATTATGAGTTTGATCCAGAGAGAGTGATTATGTGGCAAAGTTTTGTCTATGATTTTTTTTTTGGTTACAAATAAAAAAAATTATTTCTGAATATAACAAAATTAATAATAAATATAAAATAGAGTTTTAGTGACAGTTAGGATATGTCCGTAGGTAAAAATAGTCCGCTTCTGGAAAATGGTTTTGGCCATAGGGCCTTTTTCTTGCGGTAAACCCTAGAAATTAGGTTAAATATGTAGCTTAATTGATTAAGTTGATTGAATGATTGATTAAGTGTGAGTTAGTAAACAGTAACAATCGTTTAAGATGTTGACTAATAGATTAAGATGAAATGATAGTCAATTAGGAGATGTAGAATCAATTGGGTTAAAGATAAATGTAAAATGCAACATGTTTCAAATGCTAATAACACACTCTTTTCGGTCTATTTTTCTTAGTGTGTTCATATTTTTATGTGATGTAGAATCAATCGTGTTGAACAAATGTATGAAAATAGAATGAATGTGATTGAATATATCATACATATTCTTGATTCAAGTAAAATGTTAAACTTTTTTTACACTTAGTCAAACTCAAGACATTTCATTAATAATAATAGTTGACATACAAATAGGAATTACATCAAAAGCATTGCGACAAACATGAAATAAAAATGCCCATGAAAAAATTGAGCTCCATTGTTTGCTTGATGCCTATTTATGACCTATACCAACGGTTTTTGGACCTTTACCGATAGTTTTCTGCCGTTGCTAAATGGGAAATTTCTTTTTGGTGATATTTTGAAATTTGAATAGAAAAAAAGGTGGGAAATTTCTTTTAATCTATACTAAGAAAATAGAAGATTTTGGACTGATTTTTTCTTTATCTCAATTATACCCGTAGAAATTTTTTCCTATAATAATGATTGGTGTTGGTGTCATTAAAAAAATTAATATATACTATATATAATATAATGGGGATAGTTTTCACTTGTTTTTTCGAGAGTGCGTTTAATCTGTTAAAAAATAAGGAACAAAATATGACAACTTCAACTGTATTATGTTTGATTGTTAAATTATTTTAAGAACATGACAAACTGATGGACAACGAACAAGACAAAAACTAAATTTTTTGTCTTTCACTAAACCATATCACAACTTTTTGTCCACCATACACCATATAAGACAAAGTTTGTTATGTGTTGTCAGTGGCGGATCTTAGTAGAGAGCCATGGGAGCCATGGCATCCCCTAGCTAGGTTTGTAATATATATGATATTAGGCGTAATATGACTAATAGTTTTCGGTTGTCGCAGTGGAATGGTAGACTGTGGAATGGTAGACTAAAAGACCCCAATGGTCGCGGGTTCTCGACACTCAAGCCATCTTCATTTTAAATAATTTCTCTTGTATTTTCATATTTTATTCAAAAAATCATGCCTATGGGGATTCAAACCTGCACCCCCTTGTTACTTTCAAATTACCCCCAATGGTCGCGAGTTCTCGACACTCAAGCCATCTTCTTTTTACATAATTTCTCTTGTATTTTCATATTTTATTCAAAAAATCATGCCTGTGGGGATTCAAACCTGCACCCCCTTGCTACTTTCAAATTCAAACAATTCAAACCACTAGGCCAGGTAATGATTTATTCTAGTTTTTGAAACCGTTTAATATATATTTCATTAATGGTTTGGCACCCCCAACAATTTTTGTCAAGATCCGCCAGTGTGTGTTGTTCTAATGTTGTTATGTCTTGTGTTTTTTTATTCAGTACTTATTTTTTAGGAGACCAAATGCATTTCTATTGTTCAAACAATTATAATGTATTGAGCGTGTGCGGAACGCATCCAACAATTAACAACATTGTAAATCAAGAACATAAAAGTTCGAAAATGATATTTAACATTTCACAAGTGTTATTGGTTGTATACACGTCCCAGTTTCCTGATATTCTTTGGAGCATATGGAAGGAATAACAATTTTTTTGATGAGATAGTTAATGTCAATCCTTTGTGCTAGAGCGTGTTATGCAATCCATGCTCCATAATTGGAAATAAGAACAATATGTTTTTTTTCTTCAAATAATTTAGTAGTTAAAAATTTACCTTTAAAAATGAGTAAGCATAGAATTCAGAATTCAAACACCCAACTCATATATTACAATGTATTATCCTATCAATTGAGTTAAACTCACGGTAACGAATAACAATCATACTCACGGTAACGAATAACAATAATTTTTCTACTAATAAAAATATTCCAAACATTTATTTTTTGAACAAAAAATATTCTGATAACATCCCTTCAAAAAAGAAATTATTCTGAAGACGAGTTTTTTGTTTTTTAATCTCTAAAGACATGGTATTTTCCAATAACAAATCCGTGCAACATCCAATAAAAAAACAAATCTGTGCAACATTGAGTTGATTATTATTTCAAAAAGAAAAACACACATGTCACTTTCTTGAACTGGCCAAGCTTCATTAGCAGCCCAGGTGTTATATATTAATTAGTCTTTTTTTTTTGTCTTATATATTGTGTTACACATAGTCGTACGTGTGATGACAAAAAAAAAAAAAAACCACAAGGCTTTTTCTTCTTTGACAAGGCTATTGACCCCTTCAATAATAAGTGTACAGTACATCTAAATATCAAAATCTAAATTTATATGTATATAAAATTTAATTAGTATACTGTGTTAATGTATAATTATTTTACACATGATAATATTTTCTAATAAAATCCTTAATAATCAGTTGCTTAAGTTTCTTTTTATTTAAAATGGGTCTGTTAAAGAAAATTGAAATTAACCTATTGAATAACTTCAATGACCTAAAAACTAGATATTAACGAATATTTCTTTCCTTCCAATATTTTATTTTAATTTATAATCTTGTTTACCAATTAATTAATATATATTGAGCACTTCTTGAGAGAATATGCTACAGTCAATCACATAAGCCTGACTAATCGATTATTGACTTGACTAATTTCTTGGGTTGATATCTAGGACACCCATTGGCTAACAAAAATTTCAATGGTAAATTGTGCAACACAATTCATTATTATTATTTTGGTATGCCCCAATTGACACTACACGTTCAACCAAATCAGTACATAAATCGCTCTTGGATTGTTCATTTTCCCTCAACAAAAACACTATCACTCAATCCTCCGTAGTTTCAAATTATCTTATATACGTACCTTTTCCATCCTTCCTTTGATAAAAAAACTCAAAACTCTATTATCAAAAATTAAAAACTCAACTCTATCTAGTTAAAAATGATTAGCACCATGTTTGCTTGCCTTAAAAAAACATCACATAAAGAGGTAAAAGTAGAGCAAATTATGAAAGCAACAAAAGATGTATGTGAGTTAACCAAAAAGCAACCTACATGCAAGACAATGAAGAAAAGAGTCAGGTTTGTGGATTCAGAACCTACCATTTTGGGAGAAGAAAACGAAAAAAATCAATTTGAGAAAAGAAGATGTATTAGTAATGAATTAGGAGAAAAAGAGGGAATTAGAGTGAAAATCAGATTAACAAAGGAACAAGCCACTCAGTTGCTATCAAAATGCAATGGAAGTGCACTCGAATTCAATGATCTTGCTCATGAGCTACTTTCCATTCCAGGGAACCGAGTTAGCATTGTAGAAACAATTAATTTCTAGCTTCATTCTTTTTCTTTTGTCACTGGATCTAGCTTCATTCTTGTATAGTGATTATTTTTTGAAAGTTGTACAATGATTAGTTGATTATAATTTGTTTTCTAAGTGGTAAAAATAGCCAGCTCATCTAAGTTAGTTTGATATCCCATTCTAAACGGTACTAAGACATTGCCATGTTCTTTGAAAAAAAAAAAAGAAAGACATGACATGTAAAGAAATCAAGAGACATAAAAAAAATGTAGACCTATATAAATAGATAGAATTCTAAATTTCTTTTGAAGAGGATAAAGTACTTGGTTGAACTTGAAATTTTATGAACGGTTCGGTTTGGTTCATCAATTTGATTCGATTTTATGGGGTTTTTAAACACCCCTATCACTTAAAGCAAATGCAAAAATATTATATTGGACAGAAGTTAAGGTATTAACTATCAAAAGAACTTGATCGATTGGATGAGATTGTTTCAGCCTCGTCTAATTTAACTTTAAATTTAAGTTAATTCCAAAAAAATTATAACGTTGGAGGAAGAATTTTGATGCTCATACATGACTCGAAGAGTCAATCTCTCTAAATACTCGTGGATGATTGTCACTTACCCCAACAACAAAAAAAGGATTGATATTTTTCTAATTTTAAAACTCCTTTCCTTTCGAAGTTGTGAAATCTTCCTCCACAACTTGAAGTATTTTGGATCCCACAAACATGTTTTTCAACATTTTGATAAAGGATTACGTGCTCACCGAGCATGGAAAATTGTATCGGAGAAAATCAACCCTAAATCGGAGATCACACTCGCTATTTTAATTTGACTCTATCACTACCTATTTCAATGAAGCTATGAATGTGATGATAGATGTTGAATAAGATGAAAATCTAGTGTGGATCGAAGTGATGAATCGAACGATGACAGAAGTTGCAAAGGGAAAAAAAGCGATCGTGATGAGAAGAAAAAAAAACGAAAGTGAAAAGTCGGTATGTAAAACACGAGAAGAAAAATAAAACGAAAGTGAAAACTCGGCATGTAAAACACGTGAGATACTTTTGTCACATTTATTTTATTCAAATCTCAATCTCCACATATTGCAATATCATTACCAACTCATCTTTGCTCTCTTTGACAAAACAAATGAGTTATGATATTTGGTCACTTGATTTTTCGATGTATTACTAAAACGTCAAAGTAAGTAGGGATTCTGATAATTCTTTTGAAATGTTACGGAAAAAATGTTGTAAAATCCCACATATTGAACACATTTTTCTAAAAAAATAACATTCCAATATTTGACCATTGAATTGATTTCTGAAAATCTAAAATGAAATTCGTTAGAAAAACATGAAATTGTTTCATAAAAAAATGAAATCGTATAATGAGTCAAATAAAAAATTTGGGTTACGTGTTTGTTTTGTTGTTTTGGGTGTAGCGTTGTTTAGACTATCTAGACAAATTTCTAGACAAACACAGTTCCCTTCCGCTCCCCAACCATGGCTAAACCGCAACAGTCATAAGCTGTAGCAACCATATCAATTCTCCATCCATATTCCATAAGATTTAGTATAGTAGAACATCATATTCTTTATCTTTGTGAACTTCTAAATCAAAATGGCAACTTTGCCATATTTGATTTCCTTGTTCATCCTCGTATCACTATTATTAGTATTACCCCACAGAACAACAAAAGGTGAAGAGTTCACATGTGAAAGGACAACATCATGCGAAACCTTCGGACTTCCAATTCGGTTCCCGTTTTCATTAAACCAATCAAACCAAACCAATCTTTGTAGTTACCCAGGTTTCGACCTCACGTGCACCACCACCACCACCACCACCACCTTCAGTGAACCCTTACTCACTCTCCCAAATTCCCAAAACTTTGTTGTGAAACGTATCTCCTTTGTTGATCAAATAGTTTGGGTCAACGATCCCAACAAGTGCTTCCCAAAACGTTTCATGTTTGACCAAAACAACTTCATGTTAAACCTTAAAGATTCACCGTTTCGGTTAAGTGATTATTACACTTTTGTTAATTTTTCGTTCCTAAGTTGTCCTTCCAATTCAACCATAACAAATATAGTACCACCAATAAGTTGTTTGAATTTAAGCTCTTATAATATCAAAAACGATAAGAACATGAATTATTCGATTGTGGCTATGATGTCTGATCCTCCTTTTGCTACACCGTGGACATCATTATGTGAATTTATTTCGTCAGCTTTGATACCGGTGGAAGAGACGAATTGGTTGTTTTGGACTGATTATTATTCAAACATACCGTTGCAGTGGGATGATCCTGATTGTGGAAATTGTGAAGCACGTGGAGGAAGATGTGGATTGGTTGGGGATGATGCTCTTCGTCTTGCTTGTTATGATCTTCCCACCCAAGGTGAAATAGTCAATGATGTTTTATTTTCACTCATTTCTTGCAAATTTAGATCATATTTTGGTTTTCTTTTAACTTTTGGCGAATTCTTATTTTTAGACTTTTTTTTTTCTTACTTATTAGAAATATCCAAATAGTCCTTGGAAAAAAAAAATATCAAAATAGATACGGCGAGAACTAGAGGTATTCATAGTGCATTTTGGTTTGGTTTTGTTTGATTTTGAGGTTAAAAAGTCATATTAACCGCAAGATAAAAAAAAACATGAAGTTTAATTTGGTCAGTTGACTTTTAAAATGAAAATCAAATCAAACAAATGCGGTTTGGTTTGGTTGTTACGGTTTTTTGCGACACAATTTTTTTGTGTGTTTAGCTCGGTTGCTAAAATAAAAAACCGCAAATTGAACTGAACCATGCGGCTGAGTAAAAAAAAGAAGATCCAAATACATTTGAATCAAATGTCGTTTTTGCAGTTTCAATTTGGATTAGTTCGGTTCGCGGTTTTTCTATTGTGTTGGTTTGGTTTTGAACACCCCCAATGAAAACAACACAACTATTCATAGAAGACTGAAGAAAACACAACCATGAAACACAATCGTTTAGTTTGGGTCTACATTTGCAACTACAGCGGATTTTTTTTTTGAAAATTTTTGTACAAAAAATTATCTTGTTTAAATGTTTATGAGAAAATAAAATAAAAATTATTGATTAAAAGATATTATTTTTTGCTCTAATTAACTCAACTTTTTTTCTTACACAAGAAAATTAACAACTGACTTAGAATCTCCACTATAAGTCCTAAGGATCCTAATTAATTACATAACTTGTTTTTTTCTTTTTCTTTTCCGTTGTTCTTTTGGGGTCTGCATGTAGGTCTTTCAAGGAAAGTCAAGTATGGTTTAAGCCTAGGTTTGGGAATACCTGGACTCCTAGGTCTAATTGTGTTTACATGGATGTTATGCAAAAAGAAGAACACAAGGAATCAAGTACAACGCCAAACAAGCACTGAATTTTCAACCTTTATTATGACGCACCCCCCAATTTTTGTTATGGGTCTTGACAGGGCAACAATCGAAAGATACCCTAAAACCCAGCTTGGTGAAAGTGGAAGATTGCCTAGGCCAAGTGACAACATTTGCTCTATATGTCTTTGTGAGTATCAGCCAAATGAAGTATTGAGGACAATTCCTGAGTGTAATCACTATTTTCATGTGAATTGTATAGATGGATGGCTCAAGACAAATGCTACTTGCCCTTTGTGTCGAAATTTTCCAGAGAGATCTACTTCGTTTTCTTCGGTTTTGCCTGTATCTCCAACTTCTTAATAATTATCATTGTAATTAATTATTACTACTCATTATCATTATGTTATGATCGATACAAATTATTTAACTGCAAGTGGAGCAGGTGCGTGTAATCTTTCTAGTGTAAATTTATTCATCTAGCAAAATTTAAGGAATGTCGTATATGGTTTTATTATTATAAATATATTTGAGAAACTACAGTAAAAGGCCAAAAATATATTGTTTGTTAATCAACGTTGGAATACGATCAAATACATTTATTTCTATTATGTTACTACAAGTCAAACAATTTGATCAATAGAGCAACTAAATAACAAACATAGGTTGAGTTTAATTCTTACAACGTGGCTAACCAAAGTTCAAATTTCAACTGAGATATCAGATTTATTGTCAAACACGCGACAAATAAGATTATCTCCGGTAAATTAACAGGGAGACCAAATAAGAGAGTTTGTGAAGGACAAGAAAAACCACTTTGGGATCAATGTATCCAGGAAAGGCCACACCCAGCCAAATTGATTTAGAGAAAGTGCTAACAGACTAACAGCCATGAAAAAGCCTTCCTTCAAAAAAAAAAAAAAAAAGCCATGAAAAAGCCTATATACTTGCTTCATCATATTACCAATTTTCTGGAGAAGCTTCATATTACCACTTAATCACATTTTAGAAAATATTGCCACCCATCCCTTATGGATTTGGATCCTCTCCATTATATTTTTCTTTATTTTCAATCTCCATTGTTAAAACACATCATCCGTTTTTGTTTATAATTTTAAGAGCGGTGCTATATAGCACAACACCTTTTGTCCCACGACTCTCACGCCAACGAACAACACAACATTTGCTTTGTTAAAACAAATTACATCTTATTGGCTAGAGTAGCTCTTTTTGTAAAAATTAATTAATGCATATCCTTAAAATAAAAATATGTCCCTAATATACATGTATATTTTCAATCAATGAAAAAAAACCAATCAATAATTGTAAAGGCTTATCAAACAAGGTATTTCATTTCATATTCTAAATGGGTTCTTTTTATTTGATTCGTATATATGATTGAATATAAAGTTGAAATTGCAAATGTTGAGCTAAAGATTCTAATAGAAACTTTTACCCAAAAAAAAAAAGATTATATTAGAAACTCTATTTTTTATTAAAAAAAAACTATAGACCAAGGTGATCTTACATGCTGTAATTTTCCAAGTCAAAGTTAATACGTCTAAAATAGCGTAGATTAATTAAACTATTAATTGGCCTATAACAATTAAGATTTGAGAAGGCCACACTAGACCTATAGTTTTGTCGATTAAGTTATAAAAATTAATTTTACTTTATTATATTTGTTACAACTATATTTTGACAGAATTATATTTGTTACAATTAAGTAGGATTTGAAAAGGTACTATATGATTGGCAAAAAAAAAAATGACACTATATGCTTCAAAAAGTACATGCTTTACTGCAATAAAAAATCAATAACCATATCAAATACTTACTACCATCAACGTTGATATACAAAGCAAACGAAAAGTTAATGGAAAATGCAACAATCTGGCGTAGAAACACAAAGTTAAGGGAAAACGCTTATCACATCATTGGTTCAGAGTTTAGAAAAATCAAAAGCTTAAAAGTAGGAGAAATTAAGGAAGCATAAAAAATAAAGAAAAGAAACAAAATTGAAACTTTTTTATTACGTGTTCATTGAAAATCATAAAAGACCAATGTTACATAACAATAATCCTTTATGGAACAATCTCCTTATGCTCAACAACAAATGATACTTGTGGTGTGGGTGGTGGAGGTGAATGAACATCCTCAACTTCACAATAACCTTCCAATATATAAGATTCTTCATTGGTGAATCCAAGCGAAGCAACCATATTTGGCCAACAATCATGTCCAATCACCCTAATTGCTTTACAGCAACCATTGCCTAAATAAGTCTCACCATTTAGAAAAAATGTTATAATTTCACCACTACATGCTTGGAGCTTGAAGAGTGATTGCCAACAATTAGAAGGCTCGCCATTCACCTTCAATCTTGCTTCAAGGCTCATCAAGTTGGAAGGGTTAGAGTGTTGTCTAGACTCCACCGTAGCAATGATCACAAGAGCAACAATAATAAAAACTTTGTGAGAGGAAGCCATTTTATTTTACTATCAGAAGAAAAAGTTTATATTTTCTATGATTAGTTTGGATTGCTATGGCGAAAACATGCTTATAAGGTCTATATATATACACTCCTAGCTAGGGGTATTTAATTTGTAACGATTGAATGGAAAGATGAAGGGTGTAAATATAATTGTGCAATTGTAACATATAAGATAAGACTAGTGAATCGTCATAAAAAAAATAAAAAATAGAAGACTAGTGAATAGGAAAAGATGAGCTTCTTATGTGCTGTGGGGATGAAGATTAATTTTTTCGAAGTTAAATGCCAATTATTTTCTTACGATCTATTTGTATCCTTTAAAATGAATGAGAGTAAATATATATATTTTTGAAATATTTTCTCGAGAAATGTTTATGCTAAAATAGAATCTGCATTTATCAAGTTAAAAGAATGGGTGAAACATATGTATATATAATCTCAATGTATATGCGCTTCTCAAAAGAAATGGAAAATATAATTGATCAGAGAGATAGTTGATAATGCAGATATCACCAATATCCCACTTACATCTATCTTATCTTAATTTCTCATAAATTGTATTCTATGTTTATAGTCTGAACCCACATTAAGCAAGATGAAAAAAGAGTTTAATAGACAAAAGAAAAATCATAATGTGATCTTGTTAGAAAGTGACAAATGTTAGAACTAAGAAAGAACCATAAATTGTATCCTATGGGGGTGGGGGGAAGCCTCGACCATCTTTTTTGTTATAAATTTTATTTATGAATTAGCAAATACACAAAAGGTGTAAGGGATGTATTATCGAATGTTTTGTCAAATACATAGAGTTATACATTTTTTTATAATAATTAAAATAGAAAAACGTAATCTTGATTCAGACACATCACAAAGCATTACAAACTATTCTTGTCAAGGATACTGCCTGAGGCCTCTTATCCAATTGAGGATGTATACTTTCTTTTTTATTTGTTGTGTTTATTTGTTGCCTATCTTTGGTTATTTATGATTGTTTAGGGTGTATATTGGTGTGATGCCCTTCATATTTAAGATTGAGCATTATTGTATCTAAACTCTGATGTATTATATTTCTTTTCATTTAGCTAGAGTATATGATTGAGTGGTCTCTTCAACCCTTTGTAAAAGTTAGGTAGAGTGATTAATAATCATGTTTGAGGTAGATGAGTTTAATGAATTGATTTAATTATCGAAAAAAAATTATTATTAGTAAAAAAAAATCAATTAGGATAATAAGTGTAAAATCGAGAGAAAAATCAATAAATTGTAATATTAAATGCTACTCGAAGTAGCTTATAAAAAAAACCTTTAAACAAATTAAAAATTGATATAAACTTTTGATAAAAGATGTTAAAGAAAAGCATGTTATAGTAGTAAGTCATAAAACGCTCCAAGAAAAACCAAGATTTCCCTTCATCGCTCCTAACCATCTTCTTTCCTCCTTCTTGTTTTCCTTCATCGCTTCTCATAGAACGATGGTAGCAGATACCTAGTTTTCTCCCTTTTGGATGTGGTTGCACCTTCTGGTGATTGTACGTTCCCTGGTTCCTTTCTCATCTCCCTTGTTTCTTCAACCTCACTTCTCTTTTACTATTACCTGTTTCCTCTTCAATCTCCCCTTTTCTCCCCTCTACCTCTCCTTCTTCCTTTCCTCCTAACCCTAGCCTTCAGCCACCATGTCTCAACACAACGACAAAGATGCCATGAGCCTTGAACCCCACTTTGAAACTACTCCTGAAATCGTCCGTCCTTTCAAGATACAGAAATTGAAAATCACCTCCCCATCCCAAACTGGTTTCTTTCCAGGTTTTCAACCTCAAGATGATGTTGGGCCCAGTGAAACACACTTCAACTCTGATCAAGAGTTTCAAAATCCTGCACAAAACCAAGAGTATCAAGATCCTGCACAAAACCAAAATCCGAGTTCTGATAACAATTTCAATGAGGAAACTACAGCAGATCCGTTTTTCTATTATGAAGATACTCATGTTCATGAGAGTATTAAGCAATGTTCAAACAGTTTAATTGGCAAGATTTTATCAGAGAAATCAATCCCAATTCAGGTGCTACATAACACTCTTGCAGGGATCTTGTGCAACCCCTTAGGTCTCAAGATTAGTGAATTGGAAGGAAAACAGTACCAAATCAAGATGGACAAGGAAGCTGATATCCTAAGAATCCAAAGAGGCAGTCCCTGGATTGTTAGAAACTGTTGGCTCATTCTCCATACATGGGACTGCAATCTTAATCTCAGCACTTTGGATTTTTCCCATGTTTCTCTGTGGATTCAATTCTGGGGTCTCCCCCTTCATTGTAAATCTCTCACTATGGGAAAGGAGATGGGATCCCAATTAGGTACAGTATTGGATGTGGGGCTGTATGAATTTCCTGACAATGCAAAGATTGTGAAAGTTAAGATACTGCTCAATATCAATCTACCTATAAGGGCTGGAATGTACATAGGAAATGACCAAGATGGAATAAATTGGGTTGATTTCAGATATGAAAACCTTCCAATGTTTTGCTTTGGTTGTGGCTTAGTTGGACATACCCAAGAACAGTGCACAAATAACCCCCTACCATTTGAAGATGGAACTAACCCTAGAGGGGCTTGGTTAAGGTCCAGAAACTATGGGAGACGAATTGTGGAGAGGCAGGAAAAAACCTTTAGCAGCAATCCCATGAGATCCATCAGTGGAGGGCCTTTTAGCCCAATCCCCAAAGGTCTTTTGAACAAGATGGCAGCAATGCATATCAGTAGAAGAGGAAATCCTAACAATGGCCAGAGCTACTCCACAAGTCACCCTCAACAGCACACCACTCAATATCACAGTCCTCAGCAGAAGGTCACAAATCTGACTATTAACACCTATCAAGGAATACTAAAGGCTCCTAAGGAGCAAAACAAAGACACATGAGCTGATCAGAAACTCACAAAAAGAAATCTTGGAACATCTGGAGTTTTAGGCACCTCAAGCAGCACCTCTCAACAATATCCAGAAGATTTGGCAGGCCTTAAAGGAAAGGTCAGCCAACAGCCATGAAATGCATATCATAGAACTGCAGAGGGCTTGGTAACCCTTCTGCAGTTAGAGCTCTTAAGAAGCTCCTCAAAACCCAGTGCCTTGATCTTGTCTTTTTAATGGAAACTAGGCTTAAAAAGTCTGACACAAAAGCTAAGTCCTGTCTGACTTGTGGTCCCCTCTCTCACTTGTATATGGTTGATTGTAATATGTCTAAATGTCATAGGTCTGGGGGTCTTGCTATATTGTGGAATGATGTAATCCAAATCAATTTTTTACAATCTAATAATACTCTAATTGATATGTACATTATTGCTCGTAATTTAGATATCTCCTGGTACACTACTGGCATTTATGGTTACCCCTATGCTTCCAAAAAGCATCTTACTTGTGTTGCTATTAATGAATTAGCCCAAAACAGAACCACCTCTAAGTGGCTTATTTTTGGTGATTTTAACCTTGTCCTAAACAACTCTGAGAAGTTAGGGGGTAATCCTATTGAATATAATCTTACTAAACTTTTTAATGATACCTTTAATGCCTGTGATTTATATGATCTTGGCTACTGTGGTAATAAATTTACTTGGGCAAACAATCAAACTGATAATATTCATATAAAAGAAAGGATTGATAGATACTGTGCCAACACTAACTGGATCTCTTGTTTTCCCAGATACTCCAACAAACACCTCCTCAGATACACTTCTGACCATAATCCAATACTCTTAGAATTTTTTGAAGAGGGGGAATGCTGGTTCTACTAGAGGCAAAATAAGATCCTTAGATTTGAACAGCTTTGGGCACAAGATAAAGAAAGTGCCCAGGTAGTTAAACAAGCTTGGAAAGGCTATGAGGGAGACAGTCCAGTGAAATTGAAGCATACTTTGGACCAGCTCTATAGCTGAGGCATATCTAAGTATGGTGACATTCCTATCAAAATTAAGGAACAACAAAACAAGCTGGAGGACCTGAAGAACAGGATCCCCAACAAAGACTGTATTATAGAGATAAAGGCAACTGAAAAAGCCCTAGATGATCTTCTTAAACATGAAGAAATGTGGTGGACTCAAAGACCAAAAGTCCACTGGTTGAAGCATGGAGACAACAACACTAAATTTTTTCATAACAAAGCCAGTCGAAGACAGAGAAAAAACAGGATATATAGCATTACATATCATATGGGCAACACCTGGAAGGAGAGTAATCACATTCATACCACCTTTTTAAATCATTTTCAAAATATTTTTAAGAGTTCTGCCCATAACACCAACATGGACACCTATGATGGTGTTAAGAATAGAATCTCCCCTTCTGACTTTGACTTTCTTAATAAGGATTTTTCTAAGGAGGAGGTCTTTAAAGCCATCAGGACTCTTAAGAGTCATGCTGCTCCTGGCCCTGATGGTTTACCTGCCTCCTTTTACCACCAGTACTGGAATGTCATTGGTTCTAATATCATTGATTATGTTCTGAACATCTTAAACTTTGGGGGTACCACTAATGACATTAACCATACCTTAATTTTCCTAATCCCCAAAATAGGCTCCCCTGCTCTCCCCTCTGATTTCAGACCCATCAGTTTATGCAATGTTATCATGAAAATGGTTACTAAAACTCTTGCTAACAGAATTAAACTCATCTTACCTAACATTATCAATGAATATCAAAGTGCCTTTCTTCCAGGTAGATTAATTACGGACAATTCCCTAATTGCTTTTGAAACCTTCCAGTACATTAAAAAACCTAGGAAGAGTAAGAATGGCTATGTTGGTATAAAATTAGATATTGATAGTTTAGAATGGGACTTTATTAAAACAACTTTATCTGTCATGGGTTTTCCTATCAAAATGGTTAGTACTATCATGAAATGCATCAACACTGTCTCTTTCTCAATTCTGATAAATGGTTGTCCTTCTGAACCTTTTCAACCCCAAAGAGGGCTCAGACAAGGAAATCCTCTCTCCCCATACTTATACATTATTTGTGCTGAGGTCCTATCTGGTTTAATTGAAAAGGCTCAAAGGGATAAAGGCATTCATGGCATATCTATTGCTACAAATGCTCCTAAAATTTCCCACCTCCTCAATGTTGATGACATCATTTTATTTTGTAGGGCCAACCCAGATG
This sequence comes from Medicago sativa, assembly GCF_051527215.1. Taxonomy (NCBI): domain Eukaryota; kingdom Viridiplantae; phylum Streptophyta; class Magnoliopsida; order Fabales; family Fabaceae; genus Medicago; species Medicago sativa. Next base: position 97,089,969 of record NC_140752.1, read on the forward strand.
AAGCAAAAACTATTATGGACATTTTGAAGAAATACCAAGAGGTATCTGGTCAAAAAGTTAACCTAGAGAAATCTGAGATGGTGTTCAGCCCAAATATTACTAGTGATGCTAAGAAGATGTTCCAAGACAATCTGCCAGTAAAAATCAGTGACAAAATTGACAAATACCTTGGGTTGCCTACCCATTTTGGCAGATCTAAGGACCAGGATTTCCATTTTATTATGGATAGGATTTGGAAGAAACTTAAGGAATGAAAAGAGAATAGTCTCTCTTTTGAAGGAAGAGAGGTTTTGATTAGGGCTGTTGCCCAGGCCATTTCCACATACTACATGAGCTGCTTCCTTCTCCCTAAAGGACTGTGTGAAAGGATAGAAAAGGCTATCTGCTCTTTCTGGTGGGGCACTACTGGGTCAAAAAGGAAAATACATTGGACCAAGAGAGAAAATCTTTTTAAATCCAAACATGAAGGACGTCTAGGATTTCAAATCCTCAGAGATTTCAACACTGCTATGCTTGCAAAACAGGTTTGGCGCTTTCACACCAACCCGGGAGCCTTAATATCTAGATGTTTTAAAGCCAAGTACTTTCCCTAATCTGATGTCTTGCAAGCTACCCTAGGAAACTGCCCTAGCTATGCCTGGAGAAGCATTCACCATTCCATTGGAGTTATCTCTAAAGGCAGTTGTTGGAAGGTTGGAAATGGTGCCAATCTCAAAATTTGGGGAGATAACTGGATTCCTACTCATAATTCATACAAAGCGTTGTCCCCTGTCTAGGTTAATCACAACTACTGTTGGGTTAAGGATCTCATCCACACTGATGGGCACAGCTGGAACCTTGATACCCTGAATAATCTGTTCCTCCCTATGGATGTGGATCAAATAAAGCAAATTCCCTTAATCAACAAAAACAACACTGATGAACTCATGTGGATGCATGAGAAAAATGGTATTTATACTGTCAAAAGTGGCTACAAAGCCATTCAAGGCTGGAAAGCTAGGACTAACACATCTCCCTCTAGCAGCTCCCCTGAAACTAAAGTTTGGAAAAAATTATGGTCCCTTCATACTATACCCAGACATAAAACCATCCTTTGGAGAATTCTTAACAACTCCCTCCCTCTAACAGCTGAACTCAACAAAAAGGGAATCCTATGCTCACCCATCTGCCCTAGATGCTAGACAAAAATTGAAACTATGGACCATGTCTTTCTAACATGCCCCTACAGTGTCAAGGTTTGGTTTGGATCTAGCCTTAACATTAATTTTGAAAAGCAACAAACAACAAACTTTCAGGATTGGCTTTATGATACTATCCTCAACAAAGATGAAGAGGTTACTATTCAAACAGCTGCCATTATTTATAACATCTGGTTCACCAGAAATTTAAAAGTCTATGAAGACCGATTAATACCTGAAGAAGACATTATCCTGCATGCAGCTAAAAGTGTTACATACTTCAAACATGCAACAATCATTACAAGAATTCCCTATATTAGTGACCAATTTAAAATTGCATTATTGACAGATTTAGACCCTCAGTAATTACTGACGGTCTAAACCCTCAGTAATGCAATAAGAAACCCTCAATAACATTACTGACGGAATAAACCCTCAATAATTCAGTTAGTTATGTTACTGACGGATAAATCCGTCAATACTGCAATTGACAGATCTGCCTTAGATTAGTGGCGGATTTTTTCCGTCAATAATGATGTTGCACATGGGATTGAACTAGTGAGGGATTTTAATCTGTCGGTAATGTTATGAGAGATTAACAAATCCACCAGTAACCCTTTATTTCCGCCACTAACCAATTAATTCAACTTATAATAATAAAAAAATAAAATAAGAAAATTAGAACAAGCAGAAACAAAAACACGCTTTTTGCTTTCTACCCAAAAAACACCTCAATCTTGCTTCTTCTCAATCGTCCCCTTCATCTCATTTTGGAAGAACGGGTTTTTGCTTCTTCTCAATCGTCCCCTTCATCTCGTTTGCATTTTAATCGTTCAAACATCTCAATCTTTCCTCTCTCATGTGCTCAATCATGCTCATTTGTTCATCTCATCTGCCCATTAGCTGAGGAAGAAGATGAAGGGCTCGTGTTAAAGAAGGTGTAAAGGGCAGAAGAATGAAGGGTTGGAGCTTGGTGAAGCTACACATATCATCAAAATCTTGAGGGATCTCTACTAATTGAGGTGAGTTTCTTAAATTAGGTTTTAATTATAGCAAAAGGGAACTTGAATTAGCAATTAGGATCAAGGAAATTTACATGCAATAGAATTAAATTGAAACCCTAATTGATTTTCCCTTTTTGTTGTTGTTGTTATGTTGTTACATGTGTGGATTTTGGTTAGCAATCACCTCATTTGAGTTCATAACCGATTGAGGTGGGCTCCCTCTCCTAGGCTTGAATTTAATTAGCTAGGCTTGAAATCTTCATGTGAGATTAATGGGTATTGTGATTAGTATGAAAAAAATAGGTTTTAAATAAAATTCTCATGTTAAATTAGCTTATTTGTGTAGCAACAAGTTTTCATAACATAGAAATGATGATTATGAGTTTGTGGCCATTATATAGAAGTTAATATTATTAGTAGTCATGCAGACCTTTTTACACACATAAATTGTATTGTTGAGGATGCAAAGAGGTGTTAATAATGCAAGAAAATATGTATATCCTGCCATCACCAGAAGCTAAAAAAGAAAAATATTGGACGGAACAACATCTGTCTAGGAACAACGAAACTTAGTCGAACTTTCCCTCTTTTGCAGCAGAAACCGAACTGTTGTTCTTCATACAAGAAAGGTAGAAGCTAGTGAAATGATCAAACATGATTGCATAACAGGACCTATACCTTCAAAAATAGCTTGGTAATCGTCAAATTTTGAACTTTTTGTGAATGCTTTTGCTATGAATATATTTGTGGACTGGATAAGTAATCTCTATGTTAGCGAAATGATTTCTAGAGTCCTAACCCATTGTTGTTTTGGATTGCTTTGTTCATTCTTTTTTGTTCTGTTTCGATGATTTCGAGCTTGTAGTTTTCGATTACGTATGTACCTGTTTTTTCAAAACTATTTGTATTAAGAATTGTGTTAAATAAACTCTAAATTATTGTGCATGTTTTTGAGTTCTAATGAATTGTCTTTGTTTGCTCTTCGACACTTCACATTGAAGCTTTTCCTTGCTGAAATTGCGAGAGATATTCAGAAAGTTGAGCCAGAATGGAAAATCATTTTATTTAGATACTTCAATCCAATTAGGGCTCATGAAAGTGGTAAACTCGGTGAAGATCTCATGGGCATACCAAATAATCTCATGCCTTTTATATTGCAAGTAGTTGTTGGAAGATCACTTGATCTCAATGTACAAGTCACACATATATTGCAATTTTTTCTTCACACCATCATATAATAGTGGCATGGACACACACGCACACATTATTTCTGCATTAAACAAATAATCCTGCTTCTTAACATTATGCATTCTGTTTTTTCTATAACAGAATGCTCATTGAGATGTTATCCATTAATCTTCTTACTAATCTTTCTATAACAGAATGCTCATGTAGAACACTGTAAATTATTGGTTTTAGTTCCATGTACTATTATTAGTGGTGCCTTAATTGTTCCTTTTTCTTTTGCAATTGATTTAACTTGTTGCACTCCTAGATCTGGTTATTTGGTTCAATTAAATTATTAATTTGTTGTCTTAGTGTTTTTGTGTTAAGCTTTCAAACATATTGATTTGTGTAGATCATTTTGCATTCAACAGGTTGGACAAATATTGAATGATTATAGCAGGCTGTATTATGAACCGGTAAGTACATTTTCTCTTTGTAATAGGACCAAATAATGCACTTACATTGCACATAAAATTTATGGTACGAACTTCTTGGTTATTCTCATTGTTTAGTATTTGTATGCTTCAGAAAAACTTCTAATAGTTAGTGTGGTCTTCTATGCATAAAAGGCTGATGTTATATTGAAGAATGAGTTCTACACTAATATGAGCTTTGTGTTGAATCAGGACATTGTTTTTTAAGAGTGTCTGTTACTGCTAAAACCCATAAAAGGCCATTGATTAAAACTTCCAAAGAGTGTGGTTTAAAAAGCTTGCTTCTCCAAATGTGAACACTAATGCACGTAAGTTTAACATATTATTACTACATAATTTCTTTCTATTGTGTTCTGAAAATTTGATGTTCTGAAAGTTTAACACTAATTCATTTTGAATACATGTGCAGAACACCATGAGAGCTTTTGTTGAAGCTTTTCAAAGGCAGCAAGATAATTATATGGAAACTTTAAGAATTATATAGATGATGCTTTGCAAGAAAATCCCCAAAATACGGGGAGCGGAGGAAATAAGAGCGGATATCATCACGAGGGAGTTCAAGATCGAATTTGCCGGAATATTATGATAATTAGTTTATTCTTAGTTTTCTAGATTGTACGAATATTATTGAAATATTTATCATTTTGTACGAAAACTATTTATGGATTGTACAAATATTATGATGATATGTTGTTGTTTAATTAATTTGTGTCTTATTAAATTTAATTTTTATTTCTTTAATTTATTTGTCTTTAATTAATTTTATTTATTTATTAAAATAAAAAAGTGGGAAGGAATAAGAAAAAGTGTGTGGAGTACATTACTGGCGGAAATTTCCGTCAGTAATGCAGATCGTCTAAACATTACTGAGGGATTAGTTTGCAAGTAATTACTGACGGACTTTATTACTGAGGGAATAAATCCCTCAGTAATGTTTTGTCACAATTGCATCACCATTACTGAGGGAAAATTCTGCCAGTAACATTACTGACGCCAGTATTACTGAGGGACACCAATCTGTTAATGTGTATTACTGAGGGATATTTTACATTAGTGAGGGTTAATTTCCCTCAATAAAAGCCAAAATTCTTGTAGTGAATTCCTGAATTTTCAAACGCATCTCTTCAGAAGTATCCTGGGAAAAAACAAGGGTTAAGGCATCGTTCCCAACATACTGCTGAAGCAACCATAAATGGCACAAACCAGATCCAGGAACCTACAAAGCTAATAGCGATGCTAACCTGCAGATCTTCAGAAGATGGTGTCTTGGTGCATGTATTCGCGATGAACATGGGCTTATCATGGCATCTGTTACTTGGAATCTCCCTGGTCCGGACGAAGCCCTCGAAGCCGAAGCTTATGCTATGATCCAGACGATGTGCTTGGCTAGAGACTGTGGTTTCAGACATTGATTTTTGAATCTGATAGCGAAAGGCTAATTTGCATGGTGAAAACAGACAAATCTCCAGATAGATCGTATCTAGGATGGATGGTTAGAGAGATCCAGACACTTAGGACCTGTTTTGACATGTGTCTGTTTAGTTTCACTCACAGAAGTGGTAATAGGCTAGTTCATTCCATAGCCCAATTAGCCCAATCTGAACCGGGTTTGGTTTGGATTGAGGAGGTGCCCATTAGTATTCACTCGGTGTACACCCATGACCTTTTGATTTAATTTCAATCTATCTTTTTTCAAAAAAAAAAAAAAGTAAGTCATATGCTATAATCACGAAATTTAATAAATTAAAAACCGACCAATGTTTAGTGATATACGTTAAGAAAAGCAGCGGTTGTTGTTTTTTTTCTCTTTTTGGTACAAAATGCAGCGGTTGTTGTTATTCTTAGTCAAAAAGGTCCATTTGTCCCGCTGCATTTTAAAGGCTTAATTAAACTTTTGGCCCCCTAAGTATCCAAAAGTTGCGATTTTGGCCCCCTAAAAAAAATATCTCTTTTTTGGCCCCTTAAGTTCACTTTTGGTTGCAATTTTGGCCCCCCAAGCAGTCAACAGACACGTGGGCGCCACGTGTGTAAATTTATTTTATTTTATTTTATTTTTATTTTTTTAATTTATAAAAAATAAAAAAAATGTTTTTTTATTACAGAAATAAAAATGTTTTTTTAATTACAAAAAAAATTTAAAAAAAATATGAAAATTAATAAAAAAATTGAAAAAAAAATTATAAAATTCTGGAAAATTGAAAAATTAATAAAAAATGATTAAAAAAATAAAATAATCTAAAAAAATCTGAAAAAATAAAATTTCGAAATTTTCTAAAAAAAATTAAAATTCTGGAAAAATGAAATTTTCGAAATTTTAATTAAAATTCTGGAAAAATTCTAATTAAAATTTTAATGAAAAATAAAAATTCTGGAAAATATTTAAAAAAAATTCGAAATTTTTGAAAAAATTAAAAAGATTAATCATTTTTAAAAAAAATGAAATTTTCATTAGTATTTCTCGAAATTTCGAAATTTTCATTAGTATATATGTCGAGCTTAGGTTTTTTCAGTGTATTTTTCGAAACTTCTAAATTTTCATTAGTATTTTTTCCAGGAAAATTTTCATTAGTATTTTTTTCGGGAAATTTTCATTATGTGTATTCCGGTTTACAAAAAATTATGTGTATTCTGGTTTGTAAATACACAAAAAGTTATGTGTATTCCGGTTTATAAATACACAAAAATTCCCGGAAAAAATACTAATGAAAATTTCGAAAATTTTTAAATATTTTCCGTATTTTCCAGAATTTTCAATTTTCCAGATTTCCATTTTTTTAAGAATTCCGTTTTCAAATTTTCCAGATATTTTCGAATTTTTTAAATTTTTTTCAATTTTTAAATTTTTTTAATACTAATGAATTTTCAATTTTTCAATTTTTTTAATCATTTTTTATTTTTATTAATTTTTCCTGAATTTTTAAATTTTTTTCGTATTTTTTCAATTATTTTTCATTTTTATTAATTTTTCAATTTTCCAGAATTTTTTAATATTTTTTTTCAATTTTTTTATTAATTTTTCAATTTTCCAGAATTTTTTATTATTTTTTTCAATTTTTTTATTAAATTTTCAATTTTCCAGAATTTTTAATATTTTTTTCAATTTTTTTATTAATTTTTCAATTTTCCAGAATTTTTAAAAAAAATTGAAATTTTTTCATTTTTCCAGAATTTTTATTTATTTTTTAATTACAAAATAAAAAAATATATTAAAAAATACAAAAATGCGGCCACGTCAGCGTTGACGGGGTCAAAATTGGGCTAGGGGGCCAAAATTCCAACCAAAAGTGAACTTTAGGGGCCAAAAAAGAGATATTTTTTTTAGAGGGCCAAAATCGTAACTTTTGGATACTTAGGGGGCCAAAAGTGTAATTAAGCCCATTTTAAAACTATTTTTTTATGAAGTGTTTGGTGGGTGATCATAGTACTGTTCCTGAAATTGCATTGCCACTTTGAGGTCAGAAGTAACTCCAGCACATCAGTCATGTTTTTGGTCCATTCGTATTGTCTAACGTTATTGGTCAATTATTGTACCAGATTAATTGCCAGCCAAGTACGCTAGCTCTTTCCATCTATTTTCTGATTTGACTTTTGTTGACAAATAGTATACATTTCAATTTTGACTTGAAGACTTCTACTTCCATTTCTACTCTATCATATATTCATAGGACAACAACAACCAACAAACCCCTCTTCACTCCTTTTTGCATTTCATCATCAATTTACACTTTTCTTCACTCTTCCCTTTAGTTCCCATCCCTCTCTCAAACAAATTCTTTAATTAATGGCTTCCATAACTCTAATACTTGTATTTCATGTCTTTATTATTATTTCCCTACTTCAATCTTCTAAAGGGAAACAAATAATCTGTAATACTTTATCATGTGGTGATATTGATATTGCTTTCCCTTTCGGTTTAAAAGAAAGTAATCAAGATCCTCGTTGTAGCTATTATCCAAACTCCACTTTCCAACTTTCATGCAACAACCAAGGCCAAACTATTCTCAACCTCCCAAACACAGATAACTTAATCATTAAAAACATCAATTACATGTCACAAACAATCCATGTCAACGACCCCAAAGGTTGTCTCCCAAAACGGTACTTAGATAACAATTTTAACCTTTCAGATTCAGCTTTTAAATTAAACCCCCAAGTTTACAGCACTTATAACCTCACTTTCCTACGTTGTCCTTCCAATGTTACTGAATCTCAATTGCCATTAGCACCAATCTATTGCCTAAGAGACAAAGAACATTCAAACTCGTCTTCTTCTCCGGTTATAGTTTCATGGGCAGCACCTATTATGTCGACAACGGAGTTGTCTCAAACGTGTGAGGTGATTTCAACGGCTTTGGTTCCGTTACCGAGGATGGATATTCCTATGTGGCCATATTGGCCTAATCTTGATAGGGATGTTGAGTTAGTTTGGACCAAACCAAGATGTGGAGACTGTTTACTTGATGGTCAAGTTTGTGGGTTCTCTGAGGATGAAAATAATAGTCTTCAAGTTGAATGTTTCCCTAGTCCCTCCAATCAAGGTATGCTATCTTCTTCTTCTTGCTTTATCAACTGGCTATGCAACTTTCTTTTTGGGTTTTCATTCTATGGTTGTGATTAATTCCCAACAATATACACACTGACCTTAACATTGCTTTTGTTCACGTCAAAAAATAATAATAATTGGTTTTGTTGCCTCAATTTATTCGCTTAGGTAGAATTTTGTCTAGCTAGTAGTATTTCTCTAGGCTCAATATACAAAAACTATTGGTAGTTCCTACATTTTTATAAGAGAAATGATATTTTGACAACCACTTTTTGACAACTTTTGGAAACCTTCCTCTCTCATACCCACATGATTTTGTTATCATCTCTCTTCCTTTTTCTCTCTCCATTGTTTTTGACCAATAAGAAGTGAAAAAAACAAGGTTGTCAACAAAGTTGTCATCAAATGGATGTCAAAATATCATTACTCTTTTTATAAATATTTCTTTTTTATTTTGGTAAAGAAAAATTAAGGTGAGACGAGGATCCTTCTCAATAGGCTAATTTAAGGTATGTCTGCTCACGAATTACGACTGCACTATCTTTCATGATTTTTTGATAAATAGTTCTTAAATATTAAATGTATTGTACCCACAAAATGAAAAAGACTAATGTGACATGCTTTTATATACTCCCTCCGGTCTCAAATATAAGAAAATATTCCTTTTTTAGGTTCATTGAGTAGTTAATGTATCTGGTCTACATTGTAAAACAAATACATTAATTATTCAATGAACCTAAAAAGGGAATCTTTTCTTATATTTGAGACCGGAGGGAGTATATTTTAAATATTAAATATGAAAGAGACTAATATTTTAGGCACTTAATTAATGGTTTACATTTTTTTCTTTGGTAAAAATACTTCATTTCCATAACCTTTATTTTATAAAATTAATTGCTTGGAGTTTATAAATAATTTTGTGGTAAAATTTAATATGAAAATTTCATTTTATATGAAAAATTATGCTTTCTCCTTGGAAGTACTTAAAAAATACCAATTTTATAACCAAATTCATATTTTTAAACTAAATTTGACGTCTTTGATCGTCCATCCAATGATGTTTAATGAATTTTCAATATGAAGTGTTATTTAGTGAGTTAGATTGTCTACACTTGAGTTTGAGATAATAATGCATTCACCCGGTTATAAGATCTTAGTTGTCTCATCATAATTGAACGACTCATGTTATGATTTTTATAAGTTAGGTCCAACAAACAAACATGAAGTCATGCTTAGATAGTCCATGCTATAATTTCATATAGTTATTCTCAAAAAAGGACAGATGTGTGAAACAAGGAAGAAAGAGATATACATCATATTCAATTCCAATTTGTTTTGGACTTTTTGACACATATCGATGGATAGTAATTGAACAATAGAAGCACGATTTATTAGATAATGAGACAATATGACAAATAAGTTTCTTTCAAGGCTATGTAGCAAAAAATGATATTAATTCTTTAAAGTTAAGTTGTTTATATCATTGATTTAGATGACAAATTTCATGGATAAAATAAAAAATGAGGATTGATAAAAAAAAAAAAAAGGATAACATATTTCATACAGGCCTTTCAAGAAGTGTCAAAATCGGCATAGCAATGGGAGTGGGAATACCAGGACTTTTGTGTCTGATTGGCTTATGTTGCAGTATATGTGGTAAGATGAGGAGAACGGTACCACTTCATGAACAAAGGAGCTCAAATCTTCCTACAATAACAATTTCCTTAGAACCTCTCCCTTCTTTTGCAATGGGTCTTGATGGTGCCACAATTGAAAAGTATCCCAAGACTCTTCTTGGGGAGAGTGGACGATTATTGAAGCCAAATGACAATACTTGCTCGATTTGCCTATCTGAATATCAACCTAAAGAGACGTTGAGAAGCATCCCTGAGTGCAACCATTATTTCCATGCTGTTTGTATTGATGAGTGGCTCAAAATGAATGGTACATGCCCCATATGTAGAAATTCACCGGAGACATATTCTTCAACTGGTCCTTCTTTTTCTTCATTATTGTTATCCCCAAATTCGTCACCGTTGTCTTCTTCACGATAGATAAATTAGTGGGTTAATGGTGCTTTACCCCCTTGTAATATAGGCCATTTTCAGGTTTACCCCCTGTAAAAAATTTTTTTTATTTATCCCCTGTAAAAGTTTTTTTTTCCAGAATACCCCCTAGTAGGTCATATAAAAACCAAAATTTTTGTAAAAAAAAAAATAATAGGTCGTTTTTGTATGGCCTACTAGGAGGTATTCTGAAAAAGAAAAAAAAATTTACAGGGGGTAAACCCGGAAATGACCTATATTACAGGAGGGTAAAACACTATTAACCCTAAATTAGTCACACTTCAAGCCATATATATTTGATGTAAATGTTATATACCGCTGAGAATGGAGTCATTATATGTGTTATACCATTTTATTTTAAAGATAAAAAATAAGGATGTTATTGTTTTTTTTTTTGTCTTAACTCTTTGGTTGTTAGGGTAAATGATCCACAATGATAAGAAGTTTAACATGGTAGTTAAAGGTCAACTAAATGATTACGGTCAAGGGTTGAACTCGAATATTTCGATGGATTTATAGTAAAATTGATTAATGAGGCTTCCAAACCAAACCCTACATAGTATATTCCATTCATGAATAAGACAATACGCTTGACTGTAAACAATTGAATTTGTTTTTTTTTTAGAGGAGTTTGAACGTATTTCTAGTTAGATGGAAAAGAAGGAAACAAAAGAAGGGATAACGTTGGCTCAGTTGGTAAGGAACGGGCCACTTCCTTGCAGAAGGTTGTGTGTTCGATTCCCTCTGCCGATGTGAGGGCAGTGTTGGTGGGTGATCTGTAAATACCTCTATAAGTGTCCTTTGGGCCCGGAGGCGTGCCCTGACCCTGGTGGTGACCGGAGCCGAACCCACCTAAACTTTTTGTAACCAAAAAAAGTTTAATAAAGTATACCCCTAGAACATCCATTGAGCAAAACTACTCGATGATAAACTCATAATGTAGGGAGAAGTCCACGAAGCATTACAAAGAACTTCTATAGGTGCTACTTGCTAGCATTCAATTTTTTTAGGAGAGGTGCTAGCATTCATATCGACTAATATGCTAGTATAATGATTTTGCTCTCAAAGGATGAGTAAGTAGAAAACTAAAAAATTATGGTAAAGATAATCTTCAATGGCTTAAATTGAATTTAAACTATTGAAACATAATAACGTGTTAAAATCAACGAACTTCAGAATAAGTTAGTGAAACACAATAAAATGAGACCAATAAAGTGATAAACTAGTGATACTTTTTATGAGAAGTGTGCGCGGGATCATTAAATAAATACTTTTATCTGGGGATACATAACAGCTTGGGGGTGTAGCTCATATGGTAGAGCGCTCGCTTCGCATGCGAGAGGCACGGGGTTCGATTCCCCGCACCTCCATTTTTTTCAACGAACACAATTTTTTTATTTTGTTTAACAGAAAGAATCATTTATTTATTAAATTAAAAAATTGTACTTTATCCGTCTCGATTCTCTATCCACCACAAACACTCACTCACCTTCAAATTCTGCTTCATCCTTCTCCCTTCCCTCACAAACCATAATGCAATCTCATAATAATATCATCACAATACTATAGAAAAGAAAAAGCGTAAATATTCAAATCAATTCAATTCAATTCGAAATCTATATAGTTTTTCACATTTAATTTCTGCTATGATTCTAAACATATCAACACCTTCATTCCCACGCACACTTCCTCACCCTTTTTATTCTTCTTTCAAACTCTCTGAAACTTATTCCAACCGCAACAACAGTAGTTCTTATCCACTTTTCATTTTCACAAAACCATTGAAATTCATCAACCTCAAAGCTTCCGTTAGCGAAAGCCAAAATGAAACATCAAACTCTAACAACTTATTGGATCAACAGCTTCTTCTCCGAGTTGCCTCCACCGCCAAAGACGCCGATGAAGCATTGCAGATAATTGCTGACAACTCTTCCACTAATGGTGGTGTTGTTTCTACTTCTGATTGTTGCTCTATTATTTCTGCTGCGCTTGATAGGAATAATCCACAACTTGCTTTGTCTGTTTTTTACTCTATGCGCTCCACTTTTCATCAAGGTTTTTTTTCTTCTCATCATTTATTTATTTATATATATATTCAATCTTGTGCGTAACTGATAAGTTAGCTTACTGCGGAAAAACTAACTCATTCAATTTGTAGTAGTTTTCAGTAAAATTAATATTTGATACGAGATAAACAATATACGTTTAATTAATATTTAATTTTCTTGTTTTCATTAAGATAATAAAGCTAAAAATGATGATTTATAAGCTTTATCAAACTATAAAGCTACTTGAAGTAGCTGATCAAAAACCGTTATAAGCTAGTAATAAAAATAAACTATTAGCTTGTGCTATTAGTGTTTAATTAATTTGTTTATCCAAATTCCAAACGGTTGTCTTAGCCGTTACAATTTGATTTTGACGATGAAGCACATGTTCGTATACACTGTAACAGTTGGTGAGAGTGGTCCTCTAGTCGAGAGATGGAAGTGGTCGAGGCCAAATGCACGTGTTTATACATTGTTGATTCAGGGTTTGGCAGCATCTTTGAGGGTTTCAGATGCTCTTAGCGTGGTTAAATATATATGTGAGGTGGGCGTGTCTCCTTCTGAGGAGGTAGGGTTAAATAATTTTCTTGTTTCTCTTGAGTTCTTCATTTCATGGCACTGATATTGCAAAAATTGGACTTGTTTTGTAACCATTTTTTACTTATGGGAATTGTTGCAGGTTCCCTTTGGGAAGATAGTGAGGTGTCCTACTTGTCGGATAGCTGTTGCAGTTGCACAGCCACAACAAGGTATTCAGGTATTTATTATCCCTTGTGTTGCCTATACCCAATATTAAATTCATTTTTAGTTTGGTTCTCCTATGCAATAATTCAATGAGTTCGATTTCGGATTAGATCTTTCAATTATTATGTAATTTATTACTATCTCTGAATCCTTCCTTGGTGAGCTCTTCCTTCAATTTCAATTTAGTACAAAAAAGTAAATTGTTTCTCTCCCACTCCAGTTGTGCCTACATAAATAGGATGATTCAACTACTATGACCTTGACAATCTTCCATTCCGTTCCTGTATTGGTAGCATTTAGTCCAAACTTATGATAAGAGTGCCTTGTGAAGAAGGATAAGTTTAATGTTTATTTTGTTGATCGGAGAGTGATTATTGAAAACTGAACTCAAGTTTCCCATAAGTAAACTCACAGGGCTTTATTCCACAACTTAACTCTCTTTCGCTTCTCTTCAATTTCCTGTGAAATTTTTTATATTATACTTTGACTTCTTGAGTATTGTTGATAGTTCTTGTCTCACTAACAAGATTCCTTGATGGGATTTTGTCAATGAAGATTAATAATGAGTTTGTACAGAACTAGGAATAAATTGTTTTCATCAAGAGTGTAGTATCATATTTCTTTGTTGTGATAAATGAGGACAGAAGCATTGTTGTTGCAGATAGTATCTTGTGCAAAGTGCCGCTACCAATATGAACTTGTTTCAGGAAACATAGTCAATATTCAATCAGAAGAAATCAGGTTGGTTAGTCATATCATTTACTCTATGAGCAGTATGGTTTTCGATGATTTATTTCTTTTTAATCAATATGATATGTTAATTTTTAACTCACTTTTGAGCTTGCCATATCCTATGAATCCTGTGGTTGCCATGGAAAGCATCATACCTTTTTTTTCTTCGAAGTATTTGCCCTCTTCCCCCCCACCCCCCGTTTTTTTTTTTTCTTTTTCCTTGTGTTAATTTAACAATATGTATGTTTACGGTGTTGATCATGGAGTATTCACTTTTTCTAAGGATCTCCTCCTGCCGAACGCAGCATGGACATTACAGCATGGAAAAAGGGGTTAAGATTCCTGAAACTGATGAAGCAAAGCATTCCATCTGCTGTTCACTCTATTGTGGTATGTATCCATTTTGTGAGGCGGTTTTCTGATTATATAGAGTTTTAATTAAGGACCTATGGCTATATATGAGTTGGGTTTAAGTTGGTTAGTTGTGAGAAGCCAGTGTAGCAATTAATAATTAGCCTTTCCAGACCCTCTGCCTTTTGAGTTCTGCAAAAAAAAAAAAAAAAGACCTTTCAGAAGGTTTTTATATGCCTGTATTGAGTCCTCCTGCTCAATGTTAGAAATACTTCTGCTGTGATATCACCCCAATTAGGACCTCATTTGGAAGTACCTGCACTGGGTAAAGGTTTCATTCCTAGCTTTAAGTAATTTTAACATTACTTTTGTGTCGGTATGATGTCATTTTCTTGCTTTTGTATGATTCCCAGTTCCCTACCTTCATTTATCCTTTCAATCTGGTGTTTTTCTCAGTGAGTAAACATATGCTAGTGTGTTATTTTTTTTATGAGCTCTGAGTTATGAGAAACGAGTGCTTCGTTACTAGTTTTTACTATTTATATTAATTTGTTGCTGAAATAATCTCATGTCAATTGCTGATATGTTTATAATGTCTCACTCGTGTTACCTCTTTACATCCTTTTCTTTCTTCTCCTGGCATTTAGGTGCAGACGCCTTCTGGTATGGCTCGTACTCACAGATTTGCAACTGACACAGTTGATCTGCCAGCACAAGAAGGCGAAAGGGTAACTGTTGCCTTGGCAGCTCCATCAAATGTATATAGAAAGCTGGGCCCCATTAAATTAAGTTCAAGAGCCCCGGATTTATATCCTGGTGAAGCTATGTGCATAACAAACCACAAAGATGGACGGGAATCACGTCTTGTAAGAGCCCCTACAAAAGATGAAAATTCATCATTACTTAAACCCTCCATCCTCTTTCCACTTCTTGCTTTGTTTGCCACTGGTGACGCTGCTTCTGGACTTATTGACCCCAGCCTACCTCAATTCCTATCAGTTGTTGCAGTTTCATCTCTTGCTATTGGCTCTGCCTTGAACTCCTTTGTTTTTCCCCAGTTTAATCAGGTACTGTAGTTGATACATCAGTTCTTTTCCCATTGAGGGATGCTAATTTTTCTTCTCTTCATCCAACTTGTTTTACTTCTCAAAAGAAGCAATCTTCTGCTGACTGTGCCTTATAATTTAATCTTCTATTATCGCCTTCAGTGATTAAAACTTGCTATTCACAACTGAAGGGTTTGTGCTTTGTTTCTCCACTGCAAATCCTTGAGACATACCAAGTCCAATTATGACTTGCTGTCCCCTTTATTCACTGTTCACAAAGGTAGCAATTGTGGATCTTCCCAAAAAAGACATACTAAGTCCGTATGCATTTATATATGATTGCAGCTTCCGCAAAGATCGGTGGAAGTAACTGCTATCAAACAACGTCTTTTATCTCAATATGACATGCTTCAGTCTCGCATCAATGACTTAAAAGAAGCTGCTGAAAAAGAGGTGTGCATTTTGCATGATTTGTAATTAGCATGGTGATATTGACCTTTATTTACTTAATCTTGGGGAAGGGAGCGGTTACATTTCCTGGGCGACATTTAACAGTTTATCTATCCTAATTTTCAACCTCTTGTATATAAAAAAACAATTTTTTTTCCGGAGAATTTTACAAACTCATTAAGGGAGAAGTGCTTCATCTCAGACGTGCATTCTTGCTAATATACTCCTCTGTGGTTGAGTTCCTTTTAATACAACAATGTTAGATTGTTGAAGAAAAAAATGGATTAATATAACAATGCTCCATAATGAGAGTAAGATTGTATAAAATAATTTTTAAGCACAATAGTTTCTTTCCTCGCCTTCTGTTGAAACATTTTACCTGTTGTTTGAGTTATATAATGTGATTGTTTTATTTTTTGAAGGTTTGGATGTTAGCCCGGATGTGCCAACTTGAGAATAAAATTTCAGCTGTTGGAGAACCTTCTTATCGGTTAATTGCTATATCATCATAATTCTCTGTTTCTAGTATAACTGATAAAATAATATTTTTCTTCGACGACGATATACGTCGATGTCCTCAATTTTCGTTAATTGTCTGGCTCCTCTTACTTTGGTCTTGTCTGAAGTTACCATTATCACTTATTTATCTCTAGGACTCGGATAAGTAAAGTCAAAAGGGTCCGAGAGAGCCTGCAAAATTCCCTCCAGGGACGAATTGAATTGATTGCTAGCTATGCTAGGGTATGTTTTTTCTTTAAAAGGGTGAATAGAAAACATTCTCTCCTCTAAGAAAATAGTTCTCCTGGTTGCTTTTGTATATTAAAATCAATGAATGAGTGTTAATTTTGTTCTTTGGCCAGATTTCCTCTATGATTGAAATTGAAGTGGAGATGGAAACTGATGTTCTTGCTGCTGAAACTACTAGTGATGTGGTAAACCATTTGATCTATATTTCTTTTGTGTCATGAAATCTTATAAAAGTTTAATTACTTAGTTGAGTGTCCTTATTTTACAGGATGGGTTCACAGAACAGATAGAGCAAATCATGGAGCTTGAAAATTTAGAGGAGGTATATTCGCTTAATATTCAAGCCCTATTATGTGGTGTTGTAGTTATGAACATGGCCAATTTCTTTCACCAAATCTTGCAAAATAATTCCTCCTAAAATTATAATAAATTTCTTAGACTACCAAGCTGAAGGCCAACATTGAAAGTTGAATTCATTTATACTCTTGATTTTTCTTTTGATGTGAGATTCTGAAGCTAAGAAATTAAGATATCCATCCTTAATGCCCTTGATTAAATAACTGCATTTTCTCCTCAGACTTGTTCGCTGTCTGTGATAGATGGATAATCTCCCCTTTAATGTGCTTTTAAATTCACAATCTAATCCAGCTTAACACTGGCATTGTCTTTACGGACATATATCCTCTCCATTATTAATATAAGAACTATGTTTGTATTTCCAAAACTAAAGAAATGGAGGCAATGGAGTGGATCCATAATACATTCCCTGTATTTAGTAGTACTTTAAATAACGTACAAGACCTTTGCTTTGTGTTGCAATAGAAATTCATTATTTTACTTTGTTATGCAGAGATGGAAAATGCAAGCAGAAGCAAATGATGAGGCCGAAAGACTTCTTAGCTCCCAGCCAGTGCCCTTGGACGAAGTTTAAAGATTTACGGATGCATCTGGTTCGCACCAGTGCATCATTAGTTGAAGCCTCACTTCCCTGCTCAATGATCTGTTCTTGACTGAGCAAAAGAGCATCTTCCTGTCACCTGTCTTTTAGCAGACAAATTTTGAAATTTTAGATCTTAGTGCAATCACCATCATCATATCTCAAGAAGGAATGTCTTGTATATGATATAAATATGAGAATGTGTCATGTGTGGCTTCTAATTGCAAATACTTATTGCCACTGAAACCCAATCCTCTTGGCTTTTAAAGTCAGAGGTAAAAATACCAGCAAATCACGATGTAAATCCGCTGTTAACCATCCTGGTATTGTTTTTGTTAAGGATCATATTGTCAATATATATAGTGTGAATTAACAATAATCAATTATTCAGAATGTATCCATTGAATTGTGGATATTATATATATAACGCTGCACTAATTGAAAAACTTAGGATTGGATTTTCTGTGTGAACAATCCCAGGAGAGGTCCATTCTCATCTAATAAATAATAAGAGGAGTGCTAATAACAAGTGTGTTCCAAGCACTCCTCTAGGTAATAAATTTGCCTTCTCATTAGATAATTAGCACAAGGAAAGCATGTCCAGTAGCGTAGTTTTGTCTTAGATTCTCAGTGGTTAACATTTGTGATAAACATAATCCAAGACTGTCTTCCTCTTGCATGCCAGTACGGACCAGGGGAAAATTGCCAAGCTGATTGTGATTTGTGTCAAGTGTGATGTGATGCTGCATTGGAGAATAGATGGATTATGTTTATCACATGCCAATGGAGCTTAATTTGTTGGCATAGGCAAAGCTTTTGGAGCTTATTGAGTCGGCCTGCGTCAAGGTTGAGCTTCTTTTAATGGAGTGGTGTTTCCATCTTTGTGGGGAGCTGGATAGTTCATGCAAAGTTCTTTGTTTGGCATGATATTGTGGAGCTTGTAGAGAAAGAGGGGTAACAAATCATACCAGCATGCGCATGGTAAATGATATGCCAGAAGAATGGCATCAAGCAAGGACTTGCATGTCATGCATCAGAATGCAGGTGCAATCTTTTGGTGTAAGCCTACCCAAGGTAGCTATAAATGCTGAGTAAACAACTATTTTGGTCGTTGGATTTGTGTTATGTTGTTACTATAGTTTGTGGAGTAAACAACAAGTTTTAAGGAGTAATTAAAGTATATAAATATTTATGTGTTTTTTACTTAAATGTCCTTATTTATCATTAAATTCACATGTGATAAACCAAATGTCATAACTACTTTAATAGTTTATTGTGTTTTCCAACAAGGGTAAACTTGAGAAAACAATAATAAATTCACTAAAACATCAAAAGTTTTGGAATATAATTGAAGTTCTAAAACATCAAAAGAAAAGGAATGGAGGGAGTATTTAAAGTCCCCTTTACTCTGTTCAGATATTTTCTAAAAGATGTGTTTATTTTAACCGGCTAATGAGAAGACGTGAGACTTTTGAGCCATTGTGATAGAGAGAAGATGAAATGTTGCTTGAAGATGGCATTTTTTTGGAAATAATGAAAACAATCTTTTGTCATTATCATTGTTTAAAAAAAAATGCATTCATAAATCTAAATACCAAGATATTGTTTTCTTTTTAAATCCAAACCTAGATTTGAGGGAATGTCTAATGGATACCTAACAATATACCTGAAAAACCATTCTTTTTCCGGATTTAGGAATCGCCACATGCTCTCATTTGACTTAAGCTTTGGCGGATATCATCTCTCAAGTCATGCAGATCGATAACTTCTTTGTTATATCAAACACCAGAGCTACTGATTTAACTTTTTTTTTTAACTAGAGATATTAATTTTGGTCTATTATATAATATTATGGCATAAATTGACCATGTAACCGACCTTACTTAATGGTATATATCTTGATTATTATCGTTGACGGATTTATCCGAATAAAATGCATTCAGTTTGTCTATAAATTTTATTTTATAATATAAAAATCTTAAAAAAAAAAAACAAATAAAATTATTCATGTGATTGAATAAATTACTCTAGATGTCACATCAATCAATTATGTTATCTGCATCACTTTAAGTTACGTAGGATTCCTCAAATTGTTCAATTTTTTTTTTTTTTGGATTTACCACCGTCGCCAGCACGTTGGTCGAATTTTCATGTAATGATTGTTAATTTGTTCATATGCTTCCACGTTTTGAATTTTTTTTTTTGTGCCCTACTTTATTCCCAAAAATACAAAAATACCCTACTTTTTGAAAAACTGCAAAAATGCCCTACTTTTCAGTACCACGCCACTGCCAGCAGCGAGGTACCTAAAAGTTGGCATACCACTGGAAGCTGCGTACCATTTTGTGGGTTTTTTTTTTAATTTTTAAATACCTCTCAACTTGGAGTTGAGAGGTATAATAAGGACAAAAAATTTCATAACATGCATGGACACACGTAAATGATGCATGGAAAAAATAATACTAATAATAACTTAATTTTAAAAAAGGTAATTATAATAATAATCATAATATTTATAAAATAAAAAAAACGAAATACAATAAATATTAAATACTACATTTCTACTGATGTGTAATATTAATGCAATCTTTGCGGGAATGACCAGGCATCCTACAAACGCCGCATCTTCTCTCGGTTTCCACATCGTCCATCTCGGTCCTAATGCGAGTAATTGGTGGACGACCTTTCTTTGCCCGACGCATGGACTTGTTGGGAACCACCTTCAGTCCTTCATAATCAGGCCAATATGTCTGGTGGTGAACCACGTCGAAGTGGATGTTGTATACGGCGTATACACACTGATTCGTGAATTTTGGATCGACAAAAGTCTTGTAGTCGTGAGAAAAGCTAGAACATGCGGCAATGACATGTGAGCATGGTAGGTGTAACGCTCTGAATCGTCCACAGTCACACCATTTATTTTGCAGGTCCACCTTGTATTCTCCCTTTGGTAATCCTTCTTTATGGTCGATGGTTTCACGGACGGAGAAGGTATACTGATCCCGGTCAAACTGAGTGACATGATGACTGTTGGATTTATGAGCCTCATCCCTGAGATATTTCATGATGTTTTATGAGAATGGCTCACCAGAATTTACCCTTGTCGCTGCCTCATGTCCTCTTTTAGCAAACAAGGCCGCCAACCTGTAATATGATGCTTTCACAATAGCTGTGATCGGGAGTCCTCGAATACCCTTATACAAGTTGTTTTGTGACTCTACCAAGTTACTTGTCATGTGGCCCCATCGTCGACCATCATCATCATGTGATTGATTCCACTTTTCTTTAGGAATGTTGTCCACCCATGCTAAAGCCTTTCGGTCTGCAACAGCGATTTCAGAGCGGTGGTATTCGAATGTTGGGATGTTCATGGCGTAACCTGCATTGTTTTGAAAAAAAGTTAGATGTGTGTTATTTAAACAAATAATATGTCGAATTTACAAGGAAAGAGATATAATTTTTACTCATGCCTTCAACTTTCTTCTTAAGTTCTCCGTCCTTGAACGATCGCATAAAGTTCTGTGCAATGTGTCGGACACAAAACACATGGCTTGTCGGAGCATCGTGCCATCCATTCTGTGGATCATCATACGCGCTCTTTATCGAAACATGTCTATCATAAATGAGGCATATGTTCGCCTGTGGGGTGACATGCTGCCTTAGATTTTTCAGAAAGAAACTCCATGCCTCCTTGGTCTCGCCTTCCATGATTGCGAAAGCAATGAGAAATATCTTGTTGTTCCCATCTTGCGCAACAGCTAACAACAATGTTCCTTTGTATTTACCATACAACCAAGTTGCGTCAATCTGGACAATTGGTTTGCAGTATTCGAAACCCAAGATGCACGGACGAAAGGCCCAAAAGAGACGCTTGAAGACAGTCTCATTGACCACTTCTGTTGTTGGGACCGTTTGAAAATCAATAATTGTTCCTGGCAAATCTTTTTCCATCACCATCGACCACTGTGGTAGTTCTTTATAAGACTCCTCCCAGTTACCATAAAACTTACACTAAAACTTCTCTCTTCTGTCAGTTTAAATGGAGACCATACAAGAAAGTTCCGCACAATTTACCTGAAGACTATTGGGATTGGACTGCTACAACTTACCTTATATGTTTTGACAAAGTTGAATGGCATCCAACTGATAGGGTCATGCTTCAATTTGGTTTGCCACAAGAAATACCAGGGCCCCCACGAGACATGCGACAATTCCATAAGTTGGACAAACGGTTCAAGACGTGGTATGAATCAAATGGTTTTCGCTTTCCAGAAGAGTGCGAACATTGGGACAACCGACGACGTTATACTTTACCTCGCATGCGGCCAAGATCACTCACCCCAACTCATGCATATATTGAGTGGTTGACAACCACATGCAACCCACGTCTAACTATTTCGGTTGTCACAAAACCATCAAATTCAGATCCAGATCCAGAAATAGAACAAGAGCCGGAACGTCAACCTGAAATTCACAACAACCAAACACCAATTCATGATGATTTTTGGGATCAAGACATTTTTTCTCAACTACAAGATCATCAATCACAACCACATACAACACAAAACACTCAAGGTTCTGTAATGTATGAATTTCTCGACACCCCTCAACAAAATATCATCCAACCACCACCATATACCTCCCCGAGAAATGCATATGAGCCCCATTATCAGTCAACTTACCAACAAAATTCCATGCCAAACTATGGTTACAATGACCCAAACCAAGCTAGCACATCGAACACCAACTACTTCTCCTATAATGACCCAAACCAAGCTGGACCGTCCAACACCAATTACCCCCCCTACAACAACCCACAATACCCAATGTACACCAACCAAAACTACAACTACCCACCAACACCAACAAACCTACTATCTCACTTCTCTCCGGCTTCGATCAACTCCAATGAACAATTTCTGGATATGGGATGGCCAACACGGGAACACGATGTGTCGTTGTCGTTGGGTTATGGTAGTCAAATACAACCAACTACAGATAACAATGACGAAGACCAACATGACTCTCAAGTAAATCGCGGAAGAAATCGTCGAAGACGAGGGTGTGGGACAGGAGGGCATTTATAATAATTGTTGACTTTCTTGTATGGTAATTTTATTTGTTATATAATTTTTATTAGTTTATTAAAATTAAGTTAATTTTAATTTATTATTATTATTTTTCCATGCATCATTTACGTGTGTCCATGTTATGAAATTTTTTGTCCTTATTATACCTCTCAACTCCAAGTTGAGAGGTATTTAAAAATTAAAAAAAAAAAACCCACAAAATGGCACGCAAGTTCCAGTGGCGTGGTATGGCTGGCAACTTTTAGGTACCTCGCTACTGGGAGTGGCGTGGTACTGAAAAATAGGGCATTTTTGCATTTTTTCGAAAAAGTAGGGTATTTTTGTATTTTTGGGAATAAAGTAGGTCAAAAAAAAAATTCCGTTTTATTAGTCTGTTCATATGCTTCCACGTTTTATTAGTCCTCATTGATTTCATTTTTATTCCCTTCTTGGCTGTCCTTGTTTGTAGTTTCATTTTATTCACAAGAAGAACACAGCACTTTCATCTTCATCCATGTTCTCTTGTGACTTGGAGGTACTGCTAATTAAAGGAATTATTATAGAGAAGGTCCTACAAAACCATAAAGTTGGAAGTTTCTATGTCTAATGAGTCTTGCTACTATAGGTTGGGTTAAAAGAAACAGATGGCTAGTGATGATGATTATAAAGTGCAACTCCAAGGAGATAAAAGGCATGTCCAAGCCTATATGCCAAAATCAGAAAATGACAAGCCTCAGTGCTAGCTACATGCATGGTACATACACATGATAATATTTAAATTTAAAGTTCAATTTAAGTATAATATCAAAATTACTTACACCGTCTATGTATACAAATAAAATCCTTACAAATTTTTTATAGTTTAAGAAGTAAATTCAATGTGTACTCTAACAAAAAAGAGAGAAACACATCGATTACAATTGAAATTGGGTTGGAATTTTTTGTTGTTTTGAATTCAATTTTGCTTTTTCGGTTTTTGTTTTATGAGATTTATGGTGATAATTTTTTGAAATAAAACCTTATTGGGTACAAACCACTTTTGATTGAAATAAACATAATTGGGAATAAACAACTTTTGTTTTAAATCAAATGAAGCATACTGTTTTTTATGTTGATAATTTTCGTTTGCTAACTATTAACATGTTGTTGTCGATTTATGCGGTGTGTGGATTCATAGATGTCGTGGAAAGTGAAAGATGTGTGTTGACGAGACGGTGTTGTTGATGTTGGATTTTTTTTTTTAATATTATTTTCTTATGAATTCTTGATTTGAAGAAGATGAAAATGGGGGAAGACATGAAGATTGAGATGAAGGAAAAAAATAATTTTGAGCCAATACTAAAATGACATGTGTGTCTGAGTTAACATTTTTTTGCCACAAAACTAACAGACAGACCAAACTGAATGACAAACATATAATTAAGGGACCCAAACAAACCAAAGATTTATTATGGAACCCAAGTGATACAAAAAAAAAATAGTTAAGGGATAAAAAGAACAATTAAGCCTAAATTAAACCATTCAAGTTATGTTCAAGAATGAAAATTTGTTTGCTACCAAAGACTAGAGTTTGAAGGGGGATATAATATTGAAGTGTAATTAATAATCACCAAAGAACCAAGTTGAAAATGGAGGCAGCATGAAGAAGAAGGAAGAACCAATGTTTTTAAATTTGAATTTGTTTTGTTCTTGTTTTTCGGTTATGTTCCCTCTCCGATTTTTTTGTCCCTCCCACCGTGTGACTCATCATCCACTTTTTCAAATCAGCGTTGTCTGTTACGTTAACAACTATAGTGTCACCCTCTGCTAGCCACATATATGTTTTTGTAACGGATGAAGACAACAAATACCAAAATTAAATGTTCAAAACTTACAAGATTTTTTTGAAAAAAAAATACATGAACGAAGAAAAACAAGAAAACAATTTAACTATTGGATTAAATATATTTATTCCTACAAAATTGCAAACTTTCAAGTTTAACTCCTACAAAATTTAATCCGTACAAAATTTTACTATTTTGGAGGACTAAAAATATCCATTTTGTATAAAAAAGATTTCAAAATATAGACTATTATTACAAACTAGAATATTCTAAAGGACTAAAATTAACCTTAAAATTTTACGGCAACTAAACTCAAAAAGTCGTGATTTTATAAGGATTAAAAACATATTTAATTCTTAACTACTATTTACTTTTTTTAGGAAACACTTCTATTTAAATTTTTTTTTTTGACATAAACACGGCATGTATAAAATAATCTTGTTTTCTTTAAAAAAAATAATAACCTTGTTTTATTAGCAATTCCTCAAGATCCGCGAAGGAATCCGTGTAGGCAACTTCAACACACAAAGCACAATTAAATATCTTAACAAGTGATCGCCAATTTTGGTTGCACTTGCATTGCGTGAGCGCCTGTCTAGGCTTTTTGCCATTTTTTGGGCAGCAATTCAATTCATTCAACTTTTTCTTCTAGGGGACAATTCTTTTAACTTATAATTAGAAATTAGAAATCAAACTATGGGTGCGTCTGTTTCAACTTATAAAAAAAAAATATATTGTGTCAAAAGAATCTAGATTTTTTTTAGAGATTTTAAAAAATCTGAAATTATTTGTGTTTGCCTACTATCCATAAAAATCCATTTTAAAAAAAAATGAGTTCTAACATGCACATGTGTTATCTCCATGTTGTTGAAAAAAATAGATTTTGAGAAAAGCTAATCCTAATAGCTTTTCATTTTAGAGTCAAAATAGATTTTTTTTGATAAAATGATTTTTCTAAAAATCCTAAACAAACACTTAAAAATGAAAAAAGTGATTTTTTTTAAGGGAAAAAATAGATTTTTTTTTGGAAAAAATCTGAAACAAACGGGCTATATATAATAGGAAATTTTGGATTGTAAACTCTTTCGGAATTAGGAATATTCATATCCTCGTCAATTTCAAAATTTATTTTAATTTTTCTTAATATGTATGAAATGAGCAAATACCTCGGTTAATCTGGGATGGGGGAGTAAAATATAGGAATATATATTTGGAAATTAAAAATTTATTATTGATGAGAGCTTCAACCTTTAATGATAGAATAACTAAATCAATTGCGTCTCTCACTAATCGTTGGACCTTATACACAAAATCTTATTAAGAAATAATGTTTTTTGTTGTTGTCAAGAAATAAGGTTTTATACCAAACAAAATAATAAAGTTTGCACATATAATCACCACAAAAATCTCACTAATCGTTGGACCTTATATACAAAATCTTATTCAAAAAATGTTTTATACCAAACAAAATAATAATGTTTGCACATATAATTACCACAAAAATTTAGTAATAAGACAATTAAATTAATGAAAAATGTAATAACTTATATCATTTTTTATATACAATAGCTTGCATGCCCTTAAAGTTTTTTTTTTAACAGAGCATATGCCCTTAAAGTTTTTTTTAACAGACATGCTTTTAAGTTTATTACGAGTACCCTATTATTTTATGAAAAATACTAACGAGAGTTTGCGAATACTCTTTAAAGTTTTTAAATACTCCATCTGTCTCACAATTATTGTCTTTTTAACATTTTTTTCTTTTTCTTTTTCTCAAAATAATTGTCACTTTACAATACAATGTATTCCTTAAAAAAAAAATAATACCAATGTATCATTTATTATTTTTTTTCCACTATTATACCCTTATTTATTGAATTTCATCCAACTTAACTACTCAACTAACTACAATTAATAAAGGTGTTTTAGTAAATGCTACTAATATTACCTTTGAAATCAACATAATTAATCATTTTCTTAATAATCGTGCACAAATATTAAACGACTAATATTGTGAGACGGAGAGATTAGTAATTTTTTTATAAAATTTTGTACATACACTAGAAATTGAAATATTTGATTTTTTTTTTATATAATATATTTTTGGGTTAATTATGTTTTTGGTCCCTACAAAATGGCGACCTTGTAAGTTTAGTCCTTACTTAATTTTAATATCATTTTTAATCCCTACAAAAAAAAATTTACTTATAATTTTAGTCACTGCTAAAATAAATTTTGTTTAATTATCCTTAAACTCTTAAATTTTTTAACGATTTTTTTTATACAAGTTTAGAACACTATGAACGGTTCATTTACTAAAATCTATAATTTTTTAACATGAAATAAATTAAATATGAATTTTTTAAAACGACAAAAGTTTAAGATATAAGTAACAAAAATATGGACGTAGAAATCAAATTTTTTTACTATTAATATTTTTTATTTTTGAATCCTTAACGAGTGTCTAGCAAGACATTTATTTTATTTAAGAGAATGCTAAGGAGTGCTTTTGGGGTATTGGTTAGAGTAATAAAATAAGTAATTTTGCAATAGAAAATTGTGTGATTATTGTTAAGACAGAAGTAAAAGCATGCATTTCCAAAACATAATTTATACTAATAGATTCCTTAACCAATGTCATGAGAGCACCAATTAGCAACACCATTTTATGTAGGAGAATATTAACTGGTGTCTCAAAGGCATTGGTTAAGCTTCTAAAACAAGTAGGTTTTTATGAAGAAAAAAATTGTTTAATCATTACTTGATCAAAAGTAACATGCATGATATATTTCCAAGATAAATTTTTTATTTGTAGATTCCTTCACCATTGCCATGATGACACTGTTTAGCAAGATCATTTTATTTATAGACAAATGCTAACTTGTGCCCTCAAAGACACATGTTAATGAACTCGTTATAGAAATATACGCATTAAAAGTCGTACATTCAACTTCTAAAAAATTAAAATGTTATGTTTTTCAATGTAAAATTGCTTTTTAGATTTTTTAACATGTGTCATTAGGGTATAAGTTAAGATGACCCTGTTTATACTGTTTATAATAGTAACCACTCAGCTGAACTAAAAAACAAAAACTCCACCTAGAGAGTGTAACTGTCATTAACATGATTAACCAATCATTGATCCCAAACATTTGGCCCAAAAAATTATATTTATAACCAATGAATGATCCACACTGCCTCAAAAAACAATATAAATCATTAAATCGTGAACTAAAAAAAGAAAGAATGAGGATTAGAAAATAGAAACACCAATGACTGCGTTGGAAAGAATAAGAAAATTCAAAGACGAATCAGGAACAGACACACTGTAAATTCACCCAAAAAACAGACACACTGTAAACTCACGTGGATGACCTGTAGCATTCAACCATAAATAAAAAAATATTAATAGTAAAAAAAAAACATTTAATATAATTACTATTAATAAATAAAAAAATTCAAAAAGAAGAAAGAAAATGAAAAATTTCCGGA
Organism: Medicago sativa; assembly: GCF_051527215.1. Taxonomy (NCBI): domain Eukaryota; kingdom Viridiplantae; phylum Streptophyta; class Magnoliopsida; order Fabales; family Fabaceae; genus Medicago; species Medicago sativa. The sequence continues at coordinate 97,117,860 of NC_140752.1, forward strand.
ATCAAAATTAAGAACGCAAAGTGTCCTAAAATAAAAAAAACACGTCGTGGCGCGTAACAAACTCTCTCTTTTCTTTTTCCTTTTCCTATAAAACACGCAGTCTATACCTTTTCATTCCAATTTCAAAGTTTATCAAAAAATATTCTTCAGTTTTTCTCTTCTCTCTCACTTTCGCGAAAGGAAAGCGTTTCAATTATGTCAAACAAAACCATTCTGGTTACCGGTGGAGCCGGTTACATCGGCAGCCATACAGTCCTCCAGCTTCTTCTCGGCGGTTACAACACCGTCGTGGTGGATAACCTTGATAATTCTTCTCAAATATCCATCGACAGAGTCAAGAAACTCGCCGGTGATTTCGCCGGTAACCTTTCCTTTCATAAGGTGCGCGGCACATTCTCTCGTTGCTCTACCATTTTCAATTCTTTATTTCTCTCTGTCTGTTTTTAATTAATTAGTTAGTAAATAATGATTTGGTTGTACTGTCTTTATGATTTGATAATTATTTTTTATTTTGCCGAACATGGTGATTTTGTATTTAAAAAAAAAAATGTTTTACAGTGTTTTTTATTGGGTTTTATTAGATTATTTTCAAGTGGACCCAACCAAAAGGGTAAAATTGAAAGAAGGGTATTATTCTTGGGATGGGAGAGACGGTGGCAGATTCGAATAATATGTGTGTGTTGTGTGTGAATAATAATTGGGAGCTGAGTCTGTTTCACAATTGGCCCGACAAGTACATAACATGCTTTTTGATGTGATGTTTGTTTTGTTTATTTCGTTACTACTAGATCCAATCTGGCTTTTTTTTGGTGATATTGCAATTTTGTTGAAATTCTAAACTGTACTGTAGTTTTCAAAGTGAATTTGAAAAAAAAAAAAAAAAAACTTAAATAAGTGTTTATGGGATAAATAAATAATTATTGTATTATTCAAAATGTATTTGAATTATTTTTTGTAAGGAGTTGAAAAAAATAGCTTATTTTTTGACGTTTCATAAAAATAGCTGAAAACAACATATAAATTACAATATTAGCTGCAATAGACATTGATAAAGTATTTCACCTTATTGAATAAAAAATATATTTAATAGTTTTTCACTAGGTGGGTACAAGGGAAACTTGTATGTGTGGACATGACCGGTTTCTCCCTTGTCCGATAGAAGATTGGGGCTTTTATAAATTCATTTTTACGTTCGATACTTTTGGTTTCCTAGCACCAGAGGTCGATGACCTCTTAAAAAGATTTCAAAGAGTCACGCATAAAAATATCATGTCCTCTAAGTTCATAAATATTGTATTTAAGAATTGATTTTATCATCCGAAAAGGATTAGTGGCACAATTTGTTGTCCGTTTGCCTTCCATTCCTCTATAATTCATTGTGAATAAAATAACGTGAATAGTTTCCTGGAAAAATATGTTACCTATGTGAAATTGATAGTATATACCGTTATTTTATTGTGATGATGACCGACATATTTTATTTTACTTCTTCACATTGCAGTTAGACCTGCGGGACAGAGATGGACTTGAGAAAATATTTTCTTCCACAAAGTAAGGATTGTGCATAAGCTTTTGTGATTTTTCTTTTATACAAAAGATTGCACACATTTCAATTTCAAGTTCTCTTGCAATTTCATTTGATCACTGATTTATAAATGTTTGATGTATATGTATATGTATATTTCCTTTCAGATTTGATGCTGTCATACATTTTGCTGGACTGAAAGCAGTAGGTGAAAGTGTGCAGAAACCACTGCTCTACTATGACAACAACTTGATTGGGACAATTGTTCTATTTGAAGTCATGGCTGCCCATGGATGCAAGAAGGTAACTTCATTTTAGCTTTAAGTCCTGAATCTTGCAGGGGAAGAATGTCGGGCCGGGTCATATAGACTGAGTACTTGTAGTGGGAAATGATTCAAAAGATTCAGAAGTTTCATCATAAGATACTACTCCCTCCGTTTCAAAATGAGTGTCGTTTTAGGTGTTTACACACATATTAAGAAATGCAATGATTAAAAGAAAGAGAATGGTTATTTTACCAAATTATCCTTATTAACTATTGGTTAGTTTTAAAAGTAATACTTTGGAAGTAGTGTGCTGAGTATTAATTGGAGGGTACAATTGAAAAGAAAAAGTTATTATTGCATTGGAAACTGAAAGTGACATTCATTTTGAAACAATTTTTTTTGGCTAAAGCGACACTCATTTTGAAACGGAGGGAGTATAAGATATAGTCTAGATATTTTCTTCTTCTAGTGCCCTGATAATACTGCTACCTTAAAGTGTCTTGTGAGATTGGTTGTTGCGATTTTGTTACTTAACATGATTCTGTATTTCTTGATTGATTTCAGCTTGTGTTCTCCTCTTCAGCCACTGTATACGGTTGGCCAAAGGAGGTCCCCTGCACTGAAGAGTTTCCTTTATCAGCTGCAAGCCCGTATGGACGAACCAAGGTATGACTAGAGAACTATTTAGGGTACTTATCGGATACTTGGGTAGGGATAGTGAAACAAGAATTCCCTTTGCAATCTTGTTTATATTTTGGTTGTATATTACAGATTACAGATGTATCCTATCAGAATCTAACGAGAGTTTTTTTTTCCTTTCAGCTATACATTGAAGAAATTTGTCGTGATATCTACCGTTCTGATCCAGGATGGAAAATAACACTGTTGAGATACTTCAACCCCGTTGGTGCACATCCTAGTGGTCATATTGGTGAGGATCCTCGCGGAATTCCCAACAACCTCATGCCTTTTGTTCAGCAAGTTGCAGTTGGCAGACGCTCTGCATTGACAGTTTTTGGAACAGATTATAGCACAAGTGATGGAACTGGAGTATGTTTTCTTTGTTCTTGACTTGATTTACTGAAATTTTGACTTGGAAAGTTGCATGCTAAGCTCACACACTATCCACTATTTCCCTTCGATTTGGATTATTTTGATAATAATGCTGTCACAGTTGGTCCATGCTTACATGCGTAATTCCCATTTGTTAAGATCTACCTTTGAATTCTTTTGAGGATCTTACATTTTTTTTTTTTCCGATAAGCTTTTGAGGATCTTACATGATAAATCTTGTCTTTTTCTCAGGTCCGTGATTACATTCATGTTGTTGATTTAGCTGATGGGCACATTGCTGCATTGTGTAAGCTAGATGATCCTAAGACAGGTACTATTTGAAATTTGATCAAATTCTTCTAATAATTTATTCAGTCTATTCATTTTGGTAGACTCCTTGACGGTAGCAATGGTTGTGAACTGATGTTGGATTCCCATAATCAATGAGAGTTGTTTTTTCTTTGGTGCGTTTTTGGATTTTCACTTTTATGTGATGTTGCACATACAGGTTGTGAGGTTTATAACTTGGGAACAGGAAAGGGAACATCAGTTTTGGAGATGGTTACAGCTTTTGAACAGGCCTCTCGAAAGGTAACAGACTGATGATTCTATTTATGATCCTTTTTATTTTGCTATCCCTTACTCTCATTTTTAATCATTTTATAAATGTCATTTGATGGTCTCTTTAAGTTGATATAGCATAAGGACTTGGCTTAGTGTTAAGATAATCATTTATGATAGCTCTTAAAGTTGTGTTCAACTTATTTCCATTACGTGAGTTGTAAGTAAACTATAAAAATCTTTCACTTTGACCCTAAGATAGATGATTTTTTAAATATTATGGGATATCTAACAAGGTCAATTGTATTTTTATAAGATATACAATGAAATGAAAAAATTAATGTGAAACAAGTTCATTGACACAACATGTGCAAAATGCGTCGGCAAAGAAACATCTGATCTTTCTATTCAACTGTTATTCAGTTCCATAGCTGAACATATTGACAAACTAATTTATTTATAGTCAAATTAAGCTATTGTTTAGTACATGACTAATTAATTTATACATTTTTTTTTTACTATTTAGAAAATTCCAATTGTAAAGGCTGATCGGAGACCAGGAGATGCTGAAGTTGTTTATGCATCAACAGAAAAAGCAGCAAAAGAACTTAACTGGAAGTAAGTGTGGATTTTCTCAAGCGAATGCTTTCATGATATTTAGTTGTTCTTAAAACTCTCCTTTCTGTTTATTCAATTCTTTTTATGGAAATTCAATGTTTTTGGTGTCTCCAAATTTTGCAAATATTATATCTTCTGATCAGAAATGTGGGCAAGTTTTCTTGAGTTAATTGTTTTCCCCTTTTCCTCACAAATTTATGTTCCTTGTGCAGGGCTAAACATGGCATTGATGATATGTGCCGTGATCAATGGAATTGGGCTAGCAAAAACCCTTATGGCTATGGTGAATCTGAAGAGTGAATATTCTTTCAAATCCATTTGACATTGATCATTTATTTATATTTATACAAAATAAGTTATCTTTTGGGGTCTTTTGAATCCTATACACCACCACAAATTCAGTTTTATTTAGAGTTTTTCAATTTTTCTTTAGCGATTCTAAGATGGATATAACTTTTGTAATTATGAGGCAAATAAGTGGTGTTTTTTTTTTTAAAAAAAAAAAATTATGAGTTAAGTTAACGGTTCACTTACAAGCTATTAAATGGATCTTCTCATGTTCTTTATCATATTGCATGCCGTTTTGTAGATCTCAATCACATTTTTGAGCTAGATGACTTGAGATATAATTTTACTGAGAAGTCATGTTTATACGACTATTTAAAGACAATTTTTGAGATATCTCTCTCACATTTTCGTTGTTTTTACTATTTCTTTATATTGTTTTGATTTTCATGTCAATACCTACATTTATTTGTATGTCTTTAGTTGTCCTGGAAAAATTGTACAAACAGCATAGCTTAATTTAACTTTTCTCATTCTATGTTTTGTTTTTCCTTCAATTTTCGTGTTGAGTGAACTGCAGCTAACTTGAATCCCAACTAGACATGTAATTCATCCAAAAACTCGAACAAGGGAAAAAAAGTACGGATATTAGTATATTACTCTTGTGATCTTGATTCAGTGGAGTTTCGTTTTTTCTTATATTTGCTTATTCACTTTATCTCTTTGTTTCTTTAGCTCTGTAACCAAAAAAAAATCAACAATCAACGGTATATGCAAACAATAGATTGCATTTTGAATTTAGTTAATTTTTTTCAAGACACCAAAATAAGTTTTTCAAACTAATTTCTAACATATCTTTTATTAAATAATATATTTTATGAACTTAATTAATTTCTTGATAAAAAATTTATTAATTTAAATAATTCACTAAACAGTTTTCATATTTATCAAATATTTTTTTTTGCTAATATCAAATAATAAAAACTTTCCAATAGCTATTTTTTTAAAGAACTTGCCAATAACCAATGAAACACATGGATAATAAAATTATTACTAAAGATTAAGAATGAAATCATCTTTAAACATTTTAATTATAATTATTATCTATATTAGTAAAATTGAATTAAAACTGGTTAACGTGTAGTGATTGTTACATTTTCTGCCAAAAAACCAAAAGAAAGGTATTAACAATTTTTTTAGTATAATTATAATTTTATAATTACTAAAAAAAGTTACATTTTACCAAAAAATTCAAAAAGAAGTTTCATGGAATAGAAGAAAGGGCACGGAATCGAAAATCTAGCGTAAGAAAATCACATATAGGAGCGAGCTATCCCGTTGCTTTAACCTTCATTTCAATTTCAAAACCAAGTCCACACACTCCTCCATAACAAACATACGCGCTTTCACCTTCAACACCTTCCTCTTTCTCTTCCTCGCCGTAACCGTCACCGGCGATCTGATCTACTAGATCGCGCCGATAACTCTTACCGGAACCGTTCCATCTATTAGATCCGATCTAATATGGAAAACCTAATCTCATTAGTCAACAAAATCCAAAGAGCTTGCACCGCCTTAGGTGACCACGGTGAATCTAGTGCACTCCCTACTCTTTGGGATTCTCTTCCTGCTATCGCCGTCGTTGGTGGCCAGAGTTCTGGAAAATCCTCCGTATTGGAGAGTGTTGTCGGCAAAGATTTCTTACCTCGTGGATCAGGTATTTTTTTTTTATACAATTGGGGATTGTGAATTGTGATTTGAAATTTGTTCATAATTGATGCGTATTTGTAGGGATCGTTACTCGGAGACCACTTGTTTTGCAGCTTCACAAGAGTGATGAGGGAACAAGAGAATATGCTGAGTTTCTTCACCTTCCGAGGAAAAGATTCACCGATTTTGGTAACTTTTCTTTTGTCACTCTAATCTTCGCGTTTTTTCCCCCATTGATTTTACTGATTTGAATGTTATTGACTCTATTTGACCATTTTCAAAATGTTTCTGTATATGTATGAGTTTTTGTGTTTTTTTTCTTTTTTTCTCATTGCTATTTAGTAAATGATTGAGCTATTTAGATTTTACTGATTCAAATGTTTTTGACTCTATTTGACCGATTTTGAAATGTTTCCATGTATGTATGGATGGTAATGGTGATGGTTTAATTTGTGTAGCTGCGGTGAGGAAGGAAATTCAAGATGAAACGGATAGAGAAACCGGTCGATCCAAACAAATTTCAACTGTCCCTATTCATCTTAGCATATATTCTCCCAATGGTACGTTTGATTATATATATATATATATATATATATATATATATATTTTATTATCTATTGTTGTACTGCATCCCTTATTCTTATATATAATATGTAGATCTGTCGGTAACAATGCTTAAGTACAGAAGCATCATCTTGTGGTCTATTTGTTTGCTCATTTTATTCAAGTGTTGAATTATGGGTGACCTTTTGTGACTCTTGCAGTTGTTAACTTGACACTCATCGATCTTCCTGGGCTTACGAAGGTCGCTGTAGGTATGCAATCAATTGACATGTCTTTCCTGTACACGGTTTTAAGGCTATTTAGTGTGAATTTTATTTTCGTAATGATGTACGAGATGCTCATAGATATTTTTGCATAACTGTAGATGGGCAACCTGAGAGTATTGTGCATGACATTGAGAATATGGTTCGCTCCTACATTGAGAAGGTAATGTTCATTCAAGTACTAAAGCTTTTAATAGGAAATAAAATATTTTCAGGATCAACTTATATGGTTTAATTTTTAAAAATAAATAACTAAGAAAAATATGGAGTGTAAGATCGTTTGAATTGTAGGATTCCCACAAATAGAGAAAATTATAGAGATAAATAACTGAGAAAAATAACCTTTACATAATCATCCTATAGAAACATAACTTTTATCACTGATTTAATCATAAAGATGAGAGGTTGACCGAAACAAATATAGATTTTTTTTTTATTAATTCCTACCACCGAATGATAATTGCATTTGCATAGATTAAGAAGTTCCCAAGTTTGGAAGTAATTTCTCAACTAAAACCCAAGTCCCTGTATTTAAATAAAAACCCCACCGAGTCCCATATAAAAAGTCCAAGTTCAGTGCATCCCTTTATGCAATGAAAAAACTGATCAACTTTCGAGTCAAAAAACAAAACCCAGGTTGTAAAGGTGTGAGTTGTTTGGGTCAAAAACGGTTCACCATGGGAAACCAACACTAGAGAAAACGCTGCCCCCGATTCAACGATTTTCCTCTGCGTGCTTACCACTCCGGTCTCTTCAACGATTTTCATGGTTGGAGGGAGAAAAACACGTGAGATCTAATGATATCACAATCTTAATCGTGCTCTTAACAACCATTCTAGAAAGTTTATCTTGCAAAGTTCTCTGATGTGCAAAAATGACGTGCTTACCTTGTATTATGTATGAACATCATTAATTTCAAAAACTGTGGCAAGTTCTTGGTATAACATTTGTGTAAAAATTAGGCCCATGTACGAAAAGCAGTATGCTGAAATTGATGTTATTTTGCAGCCGAACTGTATAATTTTGGCTATTTCACCGGCTAATCAAGATATTGCAACATCTGATGCAATTAAAATTTCCCGTGAAGTGGATCCTACCGGTACTTTCAATATTTCCTTTTCTTTGGCTTTTAGCGTTTCCCATTTTGAATGCATTTAACGAATCTTTTTATGGTTTGTTGAGAATCAATAATTCAATATTTCAATATGTTGTATATTTACACCGCAGATTTAACCATTATTCTAACTTTTTGCACTGTTGATTTTTGGAGAACAAGCTGACTGAATTGGGCAACATTAAGTAAATAGTTTGATGGTTTTCTAATCATTGGTTTATTTGTTTCAACTTTTAGGCGAAAGAACCATTGGAGTTTTGACGAAGATTGATCTAATGGACAAGGGTACCGATGCTGTTGATGTAAGTCCAATTATTTTTTTTATTTTAATATAATAGCATGCAAACATGGTTATAGTTTGTTACAAGGTCAAAACAATGGAAAAGGGGTCGAAGATCTTGCATATGTCTACTACTATTATTATTGTTGTTGTTATTATTATTACTATCATCATCATCATCATCATTATTATCTGTGAACTCTGCAACTTAGTGTTAGAATATTGGGTCCATAATCCCAATTATGTATATCTATATAACCTTGTAAATACTCATTCTTTGCAAGTAGTAAAATATAATACATACAATTTTACATGGTTCATCCGCCTCCATCAAGTCAGGCTCCTTGGTTGAGTTAGTGCTAAGGTTGGGTATCATTCTATGGCATTGGTCACCTATGACTAATGAGCTTATCTGGATCAAGCAGCTAACTGATGAGTAGAAATTTACAGAGGTCTCTCATATGAAGTTGCTTTTTGATAATTATTAGTTGCTCTGTCAAAATAACTGTTAGCCTTCCATATTGAGGATATGGGCCTGATTTCAATTGACCTGCATTCTTATTTATTCTCTATGAGAATAACTTGTTAAGTATAGAATCTAGACATAGTTTCATATTTAGAAGAACTAAGGAGTTGGGTGAATTGTTCATAAAGCTTGAAATTTCTCGTGTTAAAGTGTCTTTCTGCCTCAAACCGATTAATCCTTGCTCACCCCCTCGAGTTTATAGCATAACCCTGATAATGATCAGTTGTTTTATTCTAAGAAGCTATAAAAGTAAATACTTGATTCTGTACTGATCCATGATATATACTTTTGCTTGCTCAGATGTTGGAAGGGAGAGCATATAGGTTAAAGTTCCCTTGGATCGGTGTTGTGAACAGATCACAAGCAGACATAAACAAGAATGTTGACATGATTGCTGCAAGGCGTAGAGAACGTGAATACTTTAATAGTACTCCTGAATATAAACACCTAGCTAACAGAATGGGGTCTGAGCATCTGGCGAAGATGCTCTCAAAGGTACATCAAAAACAATATATAGCATCATTTGCTGAAATATTAGGTGTTCATTTTTATGTAAATCTGTTTTAGTAGCTTCCAACAACTAAAGTCATATTGATTTTTATATCAGCATTTGGAGACAGTAATCAAGTCCAAGATTCCAGGCATTCAGTCTCTAATTAGCAAAACAATAAATGAAATTGAAACCGAACTGGCTCGTTTGGGAAAGCCTGTTGCAGCTGATGCTGGGGTAAGTTTGCTCTTATTTTCTAGCCAATTTAAATTCTCTGTTCCAAAACCATTGGTTACCTTGTCTTTCCCTCCAGACTTTTGTCATTTGTGTGTGTTTATACGGGCATTCGTCCCACATAATATCCATTTATTTTGATGAACTTAAATATTGATGTGGTGATGATTGGATAATATGACACTCCATTTTCAGGGATCCTTATTAAGTGTTTTCATGTTGACTAATGACTGCTTTGCCATCACATGCAGGGCAAGTTATATGCAATCATGGAAATATGTCGCTCATTTGATCAAATATTCAAAGACCATCTTGATGGCGTGTATGTGTTATACTTTTCTGATTGAAGTTAACATTTTACTGTGCAATTCGTTTGTTTTTTCATGCTGTATTTCCTTATTTGTGTCAATTTCCTACAGGCGACCTGGAGGTGATAAAATTTATAACGTCTTTGACAACCAGCTCCCTGCTGCTCTGAAAAGGTTGCAGTTTGACAAGCAGCTTTCAATGGAAAATATAAGGAAACTTATTACAGAAGCTGATGGATACCAACCTCATCTTATTGCTCCAGAGCAAGGATACCGTCGTCTCATTGAATCCACTCTAGTTACAATCAGGGGCCCTGCCGAGGCAGCTGTTGATGCAGTATGTTTTTCACAAGAGAATTATCAATAGCAATTGAAATTTTGTACCCAATTTTTTTGAGAACTTATGTGGTAGTGGTGGTGTGCTATAAAGAATGTGTTGAAATAAAATACTTGATTAAAGAGAAAAAAAAAAAAAAAAAAAACTTTAGCCTCAAACATCAACCCTGTCTAAAAGCTGTAAATTAGTGATTTTTCTAATTGGATACTTTTTTATGTATTATGTGTTTTTGTCTTGGTTAATCTACTTAAGCATTCAGCTTTAATCTTTTGCTGATCTCTTTGGTCATACTCATTGAATTCTTGTTTTGAATTGATTCTTCCAGGTTCATTCGCTATTAAAGGACCTGGTTCACAAAGCTGTTAGTGAGACTCTGGTTTGTTCCTGGGACTTCTCATTTTACATTCCAGTTTTATTTCTTGCTGCTATATTTGTTCTAAATAAATTGTATAATTGCTGGTGCTCTTATTTCGCCGGGGAATTCTAGTGACAATGTTCATTTGGAAACAGCATTTGAATGGCTTCAATTTTAGAAGTTGAAATGTGCAGAGCTTTCGGGTTTTCTTTGATTGAGTATTAAGATATTTGTTCTAACTATCCCTCTGTATTTGCTTTGAGAATTCTAGAAGTGTTTGAGATAAAGGGTTTTCTTTCGGGTTTTCTTCGATTTTTTGTCCCTATAAATTTTCTGCTTTCAACTTCAGTACCTGCTTTTTTTACAAAAGTTCATGTTGTGTTCCAAATGACTTTTTTTAAGGTCTTATCAGTGATATGTCATCAAAAAAAGTCGCTTGGAACATGAAACGTGAACTTTTGTAAAAAACAGGAATTGAAATTGAAACCAGAAATTTAGAGGACCAAAAATCAAAGGAGAATTTTGGAGGGACGAAAACTGAAAGTTGGTATACTTAGAGGGGAGTAAAAACAATTTTAACACTACAAAATATAACCCATTCATATATTTACTTCTATTTTCTATTTATGGAATTATCATATAACCTGTACTTGTGAAAAGTCCATTTGACTAAACAATGATAATTATATTTTGTTACATGATAAGGGCCAGTATGAATTGAGCTTATCTACTGTCATAAGTTTTATGAGACTGTTTGGGGGAACATATGGAAACAGCTTATGACATTTTTCATAAGCTTATTTTAATTTGTTCTCCAAGATAGCTTATGAAAACAACTTATATCATATACAAAAACAATTTAACTGCATTTTATCTTCTGCTATAGAAATAGCATATGTAAGCTTATACATACGTGCTTATCATAATAAGCAGTTGTGACATAAGCTGCAAATAAGCTGTTTATCCAAACAGGGCCTAAATCTGTTCATTATTGAGTTCAAGTGTTAAAATAAAATATGTAACTGAAATAGTGATGTAGGTTATCTTTTTGTAATGCTATGGGCATTGGCAATGACTTTTGGCCTCTGGTCTGCTGTTTCATTGCTACTTTCTTGCAGTTCTTCTGCACAGGTTTACTTGCCCTTTTTGTAATAGTTGTTCATGATTAAATTAATACAATTGGAACCTGGTTTTCATTTACTGGCAATTTTCTCATCAATACTGGCTTTGTTTATTCTCAGGATTTGAAGCAATACCCTGGTTTACGGGCTGAGGTTGGGGCTGCAGCTATTGATTCGTTAGATAGAATGAGAGATGAAAGCAAAAGGGCAACATTACAACTGGTCGATATGGAGTCTGGCTATCTGACGGTTGATTTCTTTCGGAAGCTTCCTCAAGATGTGGACAAGGGTGGCAACCCCACTCATTCAATTTTTGATAGATATAATGATTCTTATCTAAGGCGAATCGGTATGTCTTATTAAAAGTAGTCTCAAACTTGAACGGACAGTATATGGTTGCTCTCATAGTTTAATACTCCCTCCGGTCACTATTATAAGCAAAACTTGACTTTTTAGATACATTGAATAATTAATGTATCTAGTCTTTATTATAAACTAGATACATTAATTATCCAATATATTTAAAAAGTGAAGTTTTGCTTATAATAGTGACCGGAGGGAGTATAGTATATCATCTGTCATTGTTAAATGGAACTTAAAACTGACTGTTCAATCTCACTCTGCGTATTCAGGAACAACAATTTTGTCATATGTCAATATGGTCTGCGCTACTCTACGACATTCAATTCCGAAGTCCATTGTTTATTGTCAAGTACGGGAGGCAAAAAGAAGCCTACTTGATCACTTTTTCACTGAGCTAGGAAAAATGGAGGTGAGAATAAATTTGCCTCTCCAAGTTTCCTGATTATACTTTTCATTTATTCAAAAAACTTGCTTAAAAGCAAAAAATTATTGAGCTGCTTTTAATTTAGTTTTTAAAGTTAAATAAATTAAGCGTTGTCTGCCTGTATATACTCTTTGCAGACCAAGCGTTTGTCCTCATTACTGAATGAGGATCCTGCAATTATGGAACGTCGTAGTGGCCTTGCAAAGAGACTGGAGTTGTACCGAAGTGCCCAAGCTGAAATAGATGCAGTTGCTTGGTCTAAGTAAATGCGTATACATATCACGTTTATACTAGAGGCAGTGGTATCACCATTTAATTTTCATTCTTCGGACTGCAAGTATCTAGGAACTGATATATGTATTGTCATCTTGACTCTCTTTACTACATGTCTGTGATTTTGAAAGAAGAAAAGAATGATTTTTTGAGTGAGATGATTGATTGATGGGTTAATTGTGTTTTAGGTCCCTATACATAGGCGCGTTTCCAACATTAGTCCCTACTTAAATATTATTAAATTTTTGGTCCCCAACGTTTTTTTTCCGTTAGCAAAATAGGTCCTCGTTAATTGTTGCTGATTGAGCAAACGGTGAAGCACACGTGAATGCCACATTTGACTTTTTTTGTTGGGTTAAATAAGTTTAGTCCCTATAAAATTGAGGCATTTTAAGTTTAGTCCTTACTTAATTTTAATAGTTGTTTTAGTCCTTACAAAAATACTATGCACTCAGTATTAGTCCCGGTTTAATTCAAATTTGTTTAATTTATGCTTAAACAAGTTTTTTAACAATTTTTGTAGACGTGTTAAGAACATTACTAAAAGTTCCTCTGCAAAAAATTATCGCAAAATTTAATTTATATGTCCAGATTTTATTACTTTTATCTTTAACTTTTATTGTTTTCAAAAATTCATATTTAATTTGTTTCATGTTAAAAAAAATCTAAATTTTAGTAATTGAACCTCTCATAGTGTTCTAAACTTGTCTCCAAAAAATCGTTCAAAAATTTAAGAGTTTAAGGATAATTAAACAAACTTTGTTTTAACAGGGACTAAAATTAAAAGTAATTTTTTTTGGAGGGACTAAAAACTTATTAAAATTAAGTAAGGACTAAATTATAACTTGAAAAGGTGTTTATAAGTAGGAGGCATCATTCACAATACAATTTGGTTTTGTAGAATTAATTAAGCATTACTCTTTGATTTATGGCTTAATTACATAATTGGTCCCTTAAATAATTATGGGATTTCAATTTGGTCCCCTTAATAATTTACGCCCCATTTTGGTCCTTTAAGTTACCTCCGTTAGCCATATAAATCCATTCCGTTAAATTGTATGATAAAAACGTTAACATTCATCACTAAACCCAGAATTTCATCACCTTCACACCAAACCAGAAGGGAAAAAAAAAACCAAGAAAATTCTGAAGAAAAAAAACTCTTAACAAATTCAAAAAAAAGATTAAATAAAAAAAAAACCTTTCTCCACATCAAAATTATTTTCTCAATTATTAATTCCAATCAAAAAATTTCTCCCAAATCCCTCAATAAGCTTCAGTAACCCCTCTCAACTCTAAACCTTCAATTTCTTGTTTCTTTTGAGATCCAAAATCCAAACTTGACCCTGGAAGTTTTCTTCTTCTAACATTCAATCCCTTCCAAACTTTCTGCTGTCAATTTTTTTTCCTGGGTTCCCTTTTGAAAGCCTCGCTGCCTTCACTTTCTTTCCTCCCCAATCCAAACCTTGAATGCACCTTCCACCAATTCCTCAATAATTCACCCCCTCTTCTTCAGATTAACCTCCCCCCTGGAAACCGACACATGTAAGAGTAAGATTCAGATAAACGGTTACTTCGTTTACACACGCCGAAAGCGTAATCATCATCGCGATTCCGATAATGAAGAACGACGTCGTTAAATGGACTTCAGTGGCGGTCGTCGTTTAAGGTGCAAGTTTATTCAGGTGAAGATGTTTCTGCTGCTGCTAAACTCGCTGTTGAGAGTGTTAAGATTGAGAAGAACGAAACGGTTGGTGAGAAGTGGTTGACCATGAAGGAGCTTTTTGATACTGGTTTTCTTGATGACGTTCATGTTGTTTATGTCAAGTTGTTTACGTTGTTTAATTTTTTTTTCCGTGGCCTCTTCCTTCAGATCCCGTTTTGGATTGTTTTTCTTGTTCCTACAGCGGCGGAGAGTTGGTCGGTGGTGGCGCCGCCGTTGATTGGGGGCAGCACAATCACTGCTATTTCGTCGAGTCGAATTTGTGGTTTGTGTTTGTTGAGTTTTGGTGGTGTTTGTGTTTCTGTTGTTGGGTCGCCGGATAAGAGACCATTATTTTCATGGCTTCTCGTTGACCCTCTGTTCTTCCTTTTTCATTGACCCCCCTCTATCTGTTCTCTCTATTTTGAATTTGTTTGAGTTTTTTTTTTCTAGATTTGTTTGGTTCAATATTTGAGTTTATTTTTTATTTTATTTTAGGTGTGGTGGTGAAAGTGATGAATTTTGATGAGTTTAGTGATGAAGGTGATAATATTTTCTAGGTTTAGTGTTGAAGATGGTGAATTTTTTTAGGAAAGGTTAATTTTTCAATTTTCTGGATTTGTATGACAAAGATGATGAATTTTTCTGGGTTTAGTGATGAAGAAGATGAATTTTTTTGGATTTGATGATGAAGGGGATGAATGTTAACATTTTTTTCAAAGAATTTAACAGAATGGATTTAATTGACTAACGGAGGTAACTTATGGGACCATAATGGAGCGAAAATTAATAAGGGGACCATGTTGAAATCTCATAATTATTTAAAGGACCATTTATGTAATTAAGCCTTGATTTATCTGTAGGCATCTTGTATACTTCCACTAGTTTTGCATGAAATGGGATCATATGGGTTGGTTCGAATTAATATGGGTTTCATAATTCTAGGAATTGGTTCTAGACTACTGCTCTTCTCCCCAGCACAAAACACTCGCGCCCTGCAGTCATGCCCAAGGGTTAAAGGGTTAACGGTTGTGTGACTTAAGTCACACAAGGAGTTAATGTGTTGCGTGTCTTAAGTCACGCCACTGAACACTCATGTTTTTTGAATATTTTGCGCCACTTTTGTTCTAGGTTAGCTTGTTCCACAAGTCATTTATTTATTCTTCCTTTGTTTTTTTTATTCAATAGATATATAGTGAGATGGTTGACAATGTCGCGGGTGATGACGTTGATTTGTGGAAACTATAAATCTAATGGTTGAAAATCTGGACATATAAATCAAATTTTGCGATAATTTTTTGCGGAGGAACTTTTAGTAATGTTCTTAACACGTCTACAAAAAATTGTTAAAAAACTTAAGAGTTTAAGCATAAATTAAACAAATTTAAATTGAGCAGAGACTAATACTGAGTGCATAGTATTTTTGTAAGGACTAAAACAACTATTAAAATTAAGTAAGGACTAAACTTAAAATGCCTCAATTTTATAGGGACTAAAAACATATTTAACCCAACAAAAAAAAGTCAGATGTGGCATCCACATGTGCTTCACCGTTTGCTCAATCAGCAACAATTAACAGCGAGGACCTATTTTGCTAACGGAAAAAAACGTTGGGGACCAAAAATTTAATAAAATTTAAGTAGGGACTAATGTTGGAAACACGCCTATTTACAGGAACCTAAAACATAATTAACCCTTGTACTTTTAAATCAAACTAGTTAAATTGGAGTT
The DNA here is from genome assembly GCF_051527215.1 of Medicago sativa. Lineage (NCBI taxonomy): Eukaryota > Viridiplantae > Streptophyta > Magnoliopsida > Fabales > Fabaceae > Medicago > Medicago sativa. The sequence goes on from NC_140752.1 coordinate 97,133,963, forward strand.
GGATTTGGAGATTTTTTTTTTTTTTTTGAGAGAACATAACTTATACCATTTCATTAAAAATAAGATCGTAAATACATGCTGGAATATCATCATAGACCTGGAAGCTAGTACTAGATGTGGCTGCCTTAGCTAAAGTATGTGCAACCTCATTTGCTTGCCTCCTAATAAACTCGACATGAGAGTTTGCTAAAAAAGACTTACAAAATTGGATATTACTATCCATTATAGAACCGAATTCGGTAACATCACCACGACCTTTGTTGAAATAATCAGCTACTCCTTTAGAGTCAACCTCGAAATCAACATTTGAGAGTTGAAGTTCATGTATCCACCGAATCGCATGATAAAGTCCCAGTGCCTCCCCAACATCAACAGAACAAATCGGAGTTAACCACATGGTTTTTGACTGGACATGATTCCCATCAGAATCTCTGATACACATACCCAATCCTACCTTATTATTAGTACTTGAAAATGAGGCATCCACGTTGCATTTATATCTACCCCTTCTCGGTTTCCTCCATTTGAGCTTGTCAATCTCATTGTGGTGGGACATATTAGGAATGGAATGCATATTCTCCGGTCTAATTTGGACATGTGTGCGGTTAGCATTCCTCCATCCTTCTAAAAGGTGGTTAGCCCTCTCTATTACTGTAGCAATCGAATCTGTCACCTGCTGCCATAGCTTAAGATTCCTGGCTTTCCAGATACTCCACATTATGGTTACAATAGTTTCAACCTGAGTTGCAGACAAACTTTGTAACAAATAGAAAATAATATCAGGAGCATTATCAAACTGATTCAGAGATGGGGAAATCAGGTGCCAAACATTGGCGGAACGCCATATATCAACCGATGACTGACAGTGAAAAAAGATATGATAGCTATCTTCATGGGGGTCTTCACACTTAACACATTCTGAAGGACAATTGACACCCCTGCTTCTAAGCTTCACCCGTGTTGGAAAGCAGTCTCTACAAACTCTCCATACCAGATTCTTAACTTTGGGAGGTACTTTCAATCTCCAGATACCACTCCAATACCCGGGTTTTCGCAGATGTTCATTATTAATAACATCATTGATACAAATCCGATAAGCACTCCTGACAGAGTAACACCCATTCTTCTCTGCTTTCCAAATCAACCTGTCCCTTTCGACCTGCTGGTGTAGAGGGGTGTTTAGGATCTGTTGCGCCGTATCAACTGCAAATAACTGACGAATTAGCTGTTCATTCCAGACTTTGGACCCTTGATCAATTAGATGACCCACTGAATAAGGTTGAAGAGCTAGCATATCTTCACCAACAGGAGGAATGCTAGATCCTGATTCAATCCAAGGTTCACCAATTATAGGAATATTGAATCCGTGACCAATTTTCGAACGAGCTCCTTGTCGAATTACAACTTTAGCGCTATGAATACTACGCCAAACAAAACTTGGATTATGGCCCAATTTTGCATCTAGGTAACTACTATTCGGGTAATACCTAGCTTTAAAAATTCTTGACACAAGACACTCCGGATTGGTTTGTAGTTGCCACCCTTGTTTACCAAGCATTGCTACATTAAAAGCTGCCAAATCCTTGAAACCCATGCCTCCATGGTTTTTGTGAACAGATAGCTTTTCCCAAGAGAGCCAATGCAATCCTTTGTTGCTTGTACCTCCATGACCCCACCAGAATGCATTCATCATTTTTTCTATTTCATCTAGCAGGGAGTTTGGTAACCTAAAGATGCTCATAACATACGACGGGATGGCTTGAAGTACCGACTTAATCATGACCTCCCTACCTGCTTTAGACAAGCATTTGCTACTCCAACTACTAATCTTCTGCCACACTCTGTCCTTGATGAAACTGAATGTTGCTTTTTTGCTTCGTCCTACCATAGATGGTAAACCAAGATACTTGCCAGTTCCTAGCACCGCACGGACTCCTAAGATATTTGTGATAGAATGTTGTAGTGGTGCTGTCACATTTCTACTATAAAAAATTTCAGATTTGGGTAGACTGATAGCTTGACCTGATGCTTCCTCATATTGAGTCAAGATCTGCTTCATCGTATTCGCCTGATGCTCATTCGCTTGAAAAAACAGAAAACAATCATCAGCAAACAGTAGATGCGACACCCTCGGAGCAATGCGACAAACTCGAACACCTTGAAGATCCCCTCTGATTTCTGCATTTCTGATTAGCGCTGATAGACCTTCGGCGCAAAGAATAAAGAGATAAGGCGATAAAGGATCGCCTTGCCTTAAACCGCAACCTGGGATGATAGGGCCTACCATCTCTTTGTTCATGATGACTGAGTAATCAACTGTTTCCACACACATCATGATCCATTGGATCCACTTTTCTGAAAAACCCATCTTGTTCATGACATCTCTAAGGTAAGCCCAATCAATTCGATCATAAGCTTTGCTTATATCCAACTTCAAAGCCACACTTTTCTCTTTACCCTTTGTCTTCGTCTTCATATAGTGAACCAATTCGATAGCTACTAAAGCATTATCTAGAATGGATCTACCAGGTACAAATGCTGATTGTGAGTCGGCAATACATTTATGTAAAATTTTCTTGAGACGATTAGCCAACACCTTAGACAAAAGCTTATAGAGAACATTACACAATGCTATGGGTCTCCAATCTTTCATGGATTTTTGCTCAGTACCTTTTGGGATTAGGGCGATATTTGTGGAATTCAACGTTGGAGGGAATTGTCCTTCATTCATCCACTGGCAACACTCCTTGAAAATGTCCTCACTGCAAACGGACCAAAAGTGTTGATAAAACCCAGGGTTAAAACCATCAGGGCCCGGGCACTTATCCGGCTGCATGGAAAACATTGCTTCTTTGAATTCTTCTATACGGAAGGGTGATGTTAACTGAACATTGTCCTCATGATCAATCACCTGATCTATCAAGGTGACCACAGGAGAACGGACACTTTCATGTCCTTCAAACAAATCATCAAAATAATTCTTTGCAATAGATCGCATCCCAGAATCATCAGTCACTCGGACTCCTTCATTAGATTCAAGGGAGAGAATTTTGTTCACTTTCTTTCTGGAAGTTGCTGCAGCATGAAAGAACTTTGTGTTTAGGTCTCCATCGCGATGCCAATGAGCTTTGGCTCTTTGTCTCCAATACATGTCTTCTTGAACAAGTAAATGATTGAGTTTTTGCCTCAAACTATCAAATTGAATCTCGTCCCGGATTCCCGCGGTACTACGACTTATGTTGAGTTGTTTTCGGCAATTTTCAATATCCACTCGAAGTTTGTTGCAATGAGTTTTACTCCAACGTATCAGGTCTTCTACACAGTTTGACAATTTGTTAATGACACTGTTTCCTACACTCCCAGACCAGCTATCCCGAACGACCTCATTTACTCCATCTTCAATTCTCCAAGCATTTTCAAATTTGAAGGACCTTGAGACTTTGTGATTGCGCGCCATCGGACTTTTGTCCAACAAGATAGGAAAGTGATCTGATGACGGAGCAACAAGATTTTCTAACTTCGCATTAGGGAACAATTGCATCCAAGAATTAGTGACTAGAGCTCTATCCAGCTTCTCTTCTACAGCACGAACAGTACCCAAACTTTTAAACCAAGTGAAGGGATATCCCTCCATATGAACATCAACAAGCCCAGCATCTTGAACAGCTTGTCTAAATCCCCTTATGAGCCAGTTGGGTCGGGTGGCCCTTCCTTTCTTTTCATCAGCATGGAGAATATCATTAAAATCCCCCATTAAACACCAAGGTAAACTAATTTGCCTAGCAAGACCACGGATAAAATTCCACGAGTCTCTCCTTCTACCACTCTCTGGATAGCCATAAAAACCTGTAAAGATCCAAGCCCTTTGACTAACTTCTTCAATTTTAGCGCTAATGTGGTTAGCTGAATAATTAACTATACTACAGTTAACCGAATTACGCCAAAATAAAGCAATTCCACCACCTCTATTATTCCTAACTGGAGCAAAGCAAGAATCAAAACCCAACAAGTAACGAAATTCCTCGATTTTATTAACTTCAACAAGAGTTTCAGACAGAAAAAGGATATTCGGTTTATAATACCGAACAAGGAATTTAATTTTTGGAATTGTACGCAGGCTTCCTATACCTCGACAATTCCAAGCTATAATACTCATTGTCCTCGGCGGGCCTGGCTGCCAGGTCCCGCCGTTTCATCTTTTTCAAAAATTGGGTTATTAACTACAGACATCGCTTTCTGCCCCTCCTTATCATAGACATTTTCTTCAACAATTTCAGTTCTGGACCTTTTTGTAGCGCGGAATCCAATTCAGTTGGATTTGGAGATGAAGTTGGAAAAATTGTGTCAAAAATTATGTGGTCCGTAGATAAATTATGTACAATTAAAACACACCTTCCAGTTGATGCAGCCAAAAGAATTGTGTAAAAAATTACGCGGTCATGGATAAATTGTCAAAATTATGGTGTTTTAATTATACTTTCTTACACCTAATTTTCTCCTATACATTGCAGCACTAAACATTGTTGTCATAGATAAAATTGGAGTTGGATTTGGATATGAAGTTGTAAATTGTAAGAACCTGAGTTTGCCATGGTAACGGTGTTTGTCAAATGAAACGGAAATAAATAGACAATGACAAAATTAGGGGTGCATGTGAACTTCATCAGGGAGATATTTAATTTTTAGTAGTTTTTTTTTTGGTTACAAAGGCAAAGGAGAAACAGAAAAAAAAACAGAAGAAAGCAGGAACAAATCAGCTAGGCACGGGGAAAGAGGGTTCCCCAAGCATCATCCTTTAAGAGAGGAAGCAATCCTTCAGGGGGGTGGCATGAATAGACAAGTCTGAGTCCATGGAAGCTCCCAACTTTGCAAGGAAATCGGCGCAGCGGTTTCCCTCACGAAGAGTGTGCAAAATAGGAGTGTTTGAAGGCCGAATCAGATCCTTTATGTCTTGAATAAGAGTGGCATAAGCATGATAGACCACTGCAGGCCCGTTAATGAGATTGACGCAGTGGAGAGAGTCAGAATAGCAGACAACATCAACAATGTTCAAGTTTTTGGCTTGCTGCAACCCTATAAGGATAGCGTGTAGTTCAGCAAACAAAATGTCATTCGAGTGATCTATGTGACCTGAAAAACCAGATGTGAAAAAACCAGCAGTGTTTCTAATAAGACCCCCAAAGCCGGTACGCTGAGGATTACCAAGGCAGCTCCCATCCACATTGATAATGAAGCAAGAATGGTTGAAACAATTCCACTTTACAACCCGGTCTTCAGCAGCAGCAGCAGGAAAGAGGTTGAAAGATGTCCGGACAACATTGACCGTGTCTTGAATATTGAAAGAAATACGGTGAAGCGACCAAACCTCAGAACTAAAACACATAGAGTTTCGATATCTCCAAATCCACCATAAGGTTGCAGCAAAGAGAAGAGAATGAGGGCCCTTGAGACCGTGATTTAGCCAAAGATAAGCATCATTTTCAATGAAGAAATCAGCGGTGTTGAAGCCAATATGACGCCAAATTTTGGAGGAGTGCAAACAGTCCCGGAGGCAATGAATAAGCGTTTCAGCATGCTGGCCACAGCGGCTGCACTGATCAGAATGAGCAATGTTTCTGTTTCTTAACAAGGATAAAGTTGGGACGGCATCATGGCAGGCTAGCCATATAAAGAACTTGAATTTCTCCGGTAGTCGTAATGACCAAATCCACGTCCAAGAGATAGAGGTAGAGGCTGAATTGTTATAGTTTGAACGTGAAAGAAGCCAATTATATCCACTCTTAGCTGTGTAAACACCGTTTATGTTGGGGGACCAAACAAAAGTGTCTTCCACGGAATCATTGAAACGGACATTCAAATTGTTGATGTGATTTGCAGCTTCAGGAGGAAGCGTGGTATAAAGGATGAGGGTGTGAGGTGCCGGACTGCTGATAACGTCTTTGATAGTGAGATGAAGGTCGTGAATGTCTATGAAGGGGACAAGAGGAGCAAGGGGACCTGAAGAGCTCCAACTAGTGAACCAAAAAGAAGAATTGCCGCTGCCATGTCTCCACTCATAACCCTCATGAAGCACGGATTTTGCGCGGATGATAGCAGCCCAAATAGATGAGCAGCTGGAAGGGGCAGAAGCGCGGAGCACATGAGTATTTGGAGAATATTTATTAGACAGGAGTTGAACCCAAAGCTTGTTGGAAGAATGCATTATATCCCACACTAATTTCCCAAGAAGACTAGTGTTAGTAATTCTGGCAGCACGGATACCCAAACCACCCGAGACTTTTGGTTTGGTGATTTTATCCCAACCCACAAGATGTATGCCTTTGTTGTTTGAGTCTCGCCAAATGAAGTTACGAGTAACTTGGTCAATGTTATTGCAAACACTTTGAGGGAGCCAGTTTATTTGCATGTAATAAGTTGGGATAGAAGAAAGAACGGATGATGCTAAAGCTAACCTTCCCGGTTTATTGAGGAGTTTATTTTTCCAAGACGCTAACCGTTTTTGCATTTTCTCGATGATGAAAAGGAAATCATTCCTCTTTGGTCTCCCTTTAATGATAGGAAACCCCAAATACTTGTCAAGGGAAGTAGTACAACGGATGCCGGAGATGGATGTGAGAGTGTTGATTTTATCCCGAGTGACACCTGAAGAATAAAAAGCTCTAGACTTGTGAAGATTAATTTTCAAACCTGAAGACTTGCTAAAACGATCAAACAAATCTCTGATGAAGCGGAGCTGAGTGCTGTTGGCTTTGGTGAACAAGAGAACATCATCTGCAAACAGGAGGTGTGAGAGTTTGGGCCCCGAATTAGTTATGTGGATAGGCTCCCAGTTACCCTGATGAACGGCATTGCTGATGGCTGATGAGAGCTTCTCCGTGCAAAGAATGAAAAGGTACGGAGAAAGCGGATCACCCTGCCTGAGGCCATGAGAAGGATGGAAAGGAGACAACTTATTTCCATTCCAAAGAATAGAGAAGCTGGATGATGTAATGCAATGCATGATGAGCTTGATGATGATGTCCGGGAAGCCATAATCACAAAGGCAAGATCGGAGAAAGTCCCAATTAACATTATCGAAGGCTTTCTCTAAATCAATTTTAAACGCCACGTACCCTTTCTTCTTCTTGGACCTGCGCATGTAATGAATAACTTCCTGCAAAACAATGGCATTGTCAGTGGTGCCCCTCCCAGGCAAGAAACTGCTTTGGTAGGGACCAATAATATTATTAAGAATAGGTCTGAGGCGATGTACAAGGACTTTGGTGATAATTTTGTAGATGATGTTACACAGGCTAATGGGTCTAAAGTCTTTGTAGGTTAAGGGAGGGTCAACTTTGGGAATGAGGGCTATGAGGTTATCAGATATGGTTGGGTCGAAATGACCTGTAAGGAAGGCTGAGTTCACTAAGTTGAAAACATCATCTCCAACAATGTGCCAATATTGTTTAAAGAAAATACAATGAAAACCATCAGGGCCAGGGGCTTTGTAGGGTTTCATGGAGTGAAGAGCGGCTGCCACCTCTTTTTTAGTTAAGGGGCTAGTAAGGGAGTTCCTATCATCATCATTAAGAGAGGGGTGGTGACCTTCATTGAAGTGATGATTATGGTGACTGTCTTGGTTGGAGCAAAAAAGATTTTTAAAGTACTTGAGGGCCTCATCTTGAAGTATGACATTATCAGAGGACCAAGAACCATTAGGAAGCTGAAGCTTGTGGATTTTATTCTTCTTTCTTCGAATGATGGTTTGAGCGTGGAAAAAGGAGCTATTTTTATCACCAAATTTCACCCATTGCTCCCTTGATTTTTGATACCAATGCATTTCCTCTTGAAAAAGAATGTGATTGTATTCTTGCTGGAGTTCTTTTTCTAAAAGGACATGTCTAGAGGAATCAACCCTCTCAAGATAGTGTTGGACCCCCCTTAGTCTTTTGACCACACGCTGCTTTCTTTTAAAGATATTTCCAAAAACTTCGTGATTAAAAATGATGGAGTTCTCTCTAACCTTGGAGAGGGCGGTGATGGTGTTGTGGTTAGAAGAATTCCAAGCTTTATCCACCAAGTCAGCGTAATCCTTATGATCAATCCAAGCAGCTTCAAAGCGGAAGGGCCTTGACCCCCGAGCAAGAGGGAGACCACCAAAACGGAGAAGGAGAGGATTGTGATCTGAGTGAAGCCTGCAAAGGATTTCAACAAAAGCCTCGGGAAAAGCAAGCCTCCAAGAAACATTAGCTAAACCTCTATCAAGCTTCTTAGAGAGGATGCGAAGACCGTTGTTGTTGCGGTGCCAAGTAAAACGACCTCCGATAGTGGTGATATCCAGTAAATGGCAATTATCCATAAAAGTAGAGAAGGTTGCGGCTCTAGAGTGATTGAAGATTCCTCCCCTTTGCTCACTAGGGAGAAGAGTCTCATTAAAATCTCCTATGAGCATCCAAGGTCCAGTAATGTTGTGACTGAGAGTAACGAGGTGATTCCAGAGAGAGGAGCGCATGGTGGGATTGGGACTAGCATATACACAACTGCAGGTGGTGATGGCTGCGCCATTTTGGACAGCAAAAGTGATGGAAAAGTTGTTATAGTCAATAACAGTAGTAGTGTAGGGGGTGGCGGTGCTTTGAAGAAGCCACATGCCTCCAGAATGACCTTGGGCTTCAATGATGTGTACAGGGTTGTAACCATTATTCAGGCAAAAATTGTAAAGCTTGGCAAAAGGAACATGAGTTTCAAGAATAACAAGGAAAGTAGGGTTATACTGCCTAATCATGTCTCTCAGATGTCTTCTAGAGTTATTGTTGTGAGCCCCTCTGATATTCCAAGAGAGGATTGAGATGTCAAGGAGAGCCTCCATTAATAACTTAAAGACGGAAAGAACAAGAAGGAAATGGGGACTAAGTGACCATGTCCTCGTCACTTCGGAAAGGTGTTTCTTGAGCTTCCTTACAGTGAGGTATGATGGTGTCAACTGTTTCATCTTGAGGAAGGGTACAATTATTACTGGCAATGTTGTTGTTAAGTTCATCTATAGTCAGGTTGTTTTCTTTAGTGTGGTGAATGTTTTGGGCATGAGTAGGTTCAACGGGTTGAGGGACAAACCTGGGAAAAGCTTGAGGAATCGGTTTAGATGGGTCACGTGTGGAGGGTTGGTCTTTGGTCACGTGACTATGCTGAATGGGGGGGATCGCACGAGGTTTGGACTTTTGTGTGGGAATTTTCTTTGGATTCGATGTGGAGGCTTCAATTGATAGGTTAAGGATAGGCTCAATAATACTGTCATCATGGCGCCGTCTTTTAGGGTCAAAGGTGGTTTTGTTGGTTCGGCTGATATCATTTGTGTTGGGTCTAGGTGGCAGCTTGTGAGTGGATGCCAAATGCTTGGGCTGGTGGGCCAGAGAAGACAAATTAGTGGGATGTCTGTTATGCTTTAGGGTTACGTTTTTTGGAGTGAGAGAAGGGGAAGGAATATTTGACCTTTTCCTCCTAGTGACCAACATCCAATCTCCATGAATATCTTTAACTCCCTCATCATTGCTAATGATAGCTTCCTTTTCAGTTGACTTTTGTGGGGGGCTGGCATTAAATTCTTGGCTGTTATGATTTGTAGGAGTTGAATGCGGCTGAGCTGAAGCTGTGGTGTGGTTGTTTTGTTGAATTTCGGTGTCATGTTGTTGATTACCCTCGGCCACAGGAGTGTCAATGGTGGCTTTGATGTTGCAATTCCTTCCTATATGACCGTAACAACCGCAATTAGTGCATATAAGATGGAGGCCCTCATATTGAACTTTGTACCAATGGCCATTAACCCAGATTTTTCCAACCACCGGCATTGTAAGATCAACCTCGACACAAACTCTGGCAAATTTTCCCCTTTCAACTTTCGACGTGTTTGTGTCAACCTTAATAGGACGGCCTATAGCGGAAGCCATTGCCAAAAGGAAACTTTCATCATAATAAACTAAGTTTAAGCCTGGAAAACGTACCCAAACAACTGTTCTTTCAACTTTGGCGTTGGGTGATGCAAATTCAGGTGACCAATGTGAAACAGCCAAGCAGTGGTCAAAAATCAGCCATGGACCTCCAGAGATGACTTTCTCCTTATCAGCAGATTGATCAAATTTCACCATATAAAAACCATTGTCGTTATCCATAATTTCGAAACCCCCTTGAGGCTTCCAGACTTTATGGAGACGGTCTTTCATGGTATTGTAGCCTAGGTTTTTTCCTAACAGTTTGACCACAAGAGCATCCTTCCATGGAGTGCACAATTCCTGGAAAATTTGTGGTTCAAGATAGACTTTAGGTAGGAGGCGGTTGCCATTTTCATGTTCAATACGGACGAGTTGGTTCTTAATCATGTCTTCTTTGGGACGGGTAGGAATTTCTTGGGAGGATCCTAAAAGTTTTTCACGGAAGGATGGCTTGGGATTGGTAGGCTGCTGTTTATCGGGAGGCTTTTTGTTATGAAACATGTTGGTATCACTGTTTGCAGAGAAAACGAAATCGGGGTTCATGGTGGCGGCTTCAGGGAAATCGCTTGCAATCGCTCAGACTCTATCAATTTTGTAGTGTTACTGCCACATTAGTAGTTACTGCCACATTAATTCTCAAACTGCTTGGTTTTTTAAAATTGTGAAGCAAAAGCAGGGGGAATTCTCAAACGAACCCGTCCTTACAGTTCCATAAAAAGTTACAGAACTGAAGTTGGTAGAAATTCAAACCATCTTTGAAGCAATCGCCTGCAGAAACTTTATACAAGACGTTTTTTTTTTTTAAACTTTATACTAGACGCTAAGTAAAATAAGTATCTGTTCTGTTCGCAACTAGTATCATATTGGAAAGAAAGAAAAAAAAAATCAGGCAGTAGGTATTCTGAAAGAGTAATGATATTTTGACATCCATTTGATGACAACTTTGTTGACAACCTTATTTTTCTCACTTCTTATTGGTCAAAAACAATGGAGATTGGAGAGAGAGAAAGGAAGAGAGAGGATAACAACATCATGTGAGTATGAGAGAGAAAGTTGTCCAAAAGTTGTCAAAAATTGGTTGTCAGAATATCATTCTCATTTTGAAAAATGAAAGATATGTATAGGGTAAAAATCAATCTAGGGTTAAATATGTTTTTGATCCCTATAAATATGTCAACTTTTCGTTTTAGTCTCTCTAAAAATTTTCAACTTTTAGTCCCTATAAAATTTTCAATCATTACTTTTGGTCCCTATTTTTAATTTAATTTTTGTATTTTTTAATAAAATTGTGCAGATATGTGTAAAATATTCTAAAAAAAATTAGAATTTTTTAACAAAACACAAATTAAATATGAATTTTTAACCATAAAAAATATAAAAATTTATATTAAATTCATGTTTTGTTAATAAATTCTAAAATTTTTTGGGAGTGATTCTTATAATATTTTAAATTTTTCTGAAAATTTTTATTAAAAAATATGAATTCTACCTATGAGTTTACTTTAAAAGAGGGACAAAAATGAAGATTGAAAATTTTATAGGGACTAAAAGTTGAAGGAAAATTTTAGAGGAACTAAAACTAAAAGTTGACATATTCATAGGGACCAAAAACATATTTAAACCTTATTTAAATATCATGAAAATTTTGAACCATTTATAATACTACGTGTAGTCCGCTATTTTAGTAGTGTATCGTTTATTCGCTTTGAAATTCTCTAAGTTATTTACTATTTTTTATGGTGTTTTGTATTTTATTTTTGGTCAAGAAGTTGTTTTGTATTTTACCAAAAGAAAATGGTATTACTAGTATATTTTATGGATTAATACTTTTAAAATATTATTTTGTATATTATTTTTTTAGGCAAGTCTTCGCTTGTTCGGAGACCCGCCTAATTTTTTTTTTGTCATGTTGTTTAGTGATTGAAGCTCACACATTTTAAATATGGAGAAGTGAGTTTTGGGATTCAAACTCAGATTCATGTATATATTATGCATTGTCCCTATCAATTGAGTTAAGTTCACGGAGGACACATCTAATTCTTATCATATTACTTTGCTACATTCGTAAATTAAAATTATATCGGTATAATTGTTTTTTAAATTAATAAATTAACGTTTATTTTTTATGAAATAAAGATATATTTTTCGTCTTTTATATTTTAGGAAATATCAATTCATAAGAAAAAACACTATTTCATTATTTATAATAATCATACTAATTTCTCTTAAAAAATAATTATACTAATTATTTTACATTTTATGGTAAAAAATAATAAATATGCACTGTTATGAATAATAAAAGTTTGAAAAAAAATAGTAGACAATTTTGATAAATAAAATTTAATTATTAGAATTTTAAATGATAAAAAATAGTTATTTTTTAAAACAAATAACTCATTTGACTATTAATTTAAAGACATGATAATATTATATACCAATACATTCAACTTTTTCGAGTGTATTTGTCAATAAATAAATTTAAAAAGATAGTAAGAAATATATTATACTATTTTGTTTAAAAAAGCAACCTACCTATATTTAGGAAATGATACAAGCAACTAAAAAAGTGATATGGTGTGGTCGGGTGGCATGTCAAAGAAGACAAGTACCGGATCATACGACGTTGTTCCTCAAACTTCTCAGATCCAAAACATCTAACTGGTTTCACCCTCTCAGATTCTAACGTAAGATTCCCCTTTCCCATTTTCATTCACCTTCAACTTTTTTCTATCATCATTTCATTTTTTCTTATGCTTATGCAAATGCAATTCAAATCTCACATTTCAGTTTCATTTATCATTTTTTTTTATTACATCATTTCTAGAATTTCGTATGATATCTACACGCCTTTCGCTATCTTCATTATCATATATAATAACAATTCTGAGAATATTCTATGAATATTACTTTTGTTATATCGTCGATGATTCGACGATTTACTATTGGATGTGATTTCCCGGTCAAATTTAATTCTTTCAATATACAATCAAATCAAATGAAATGTGTTTCAGAATCTTTTGTTGCTGTTGACCCAAATATGTTCCAGAATCTGATACCTTAAAAATCAAATTCATAATTAAATAAAACTTGTTTTTATTTTTTCTCAAAAAAAAAAGTTTTTATTTTAGTGTCTTGTTTAGATATTTTACATGCTGTTAGTGAGATTCAGATCTCTCTTTGTTATTCCTTCTGGGGTTTTCTTGCTGCCGTGTGAATATCGCAGAGCATTTTTTTAAGGAACTTGCACATTATGTTTGTTTGGGTTTATGATTTTTATATTTGTAGTAAATAAGTGTAAATGCCAGAAATTTAGCTTATGGGGTGAAGTTTTTTTTTTCCCTTTCATTTACTTGATTAATTTAACAGAGCTTGAATTGTCAAACATGTTATGGGTTTGATGCATATCATGCAGGGTAATGGTTGTTCTGTTTTTTACATATGTTGTTAACTAAAATGGTCTGATTTTTTTTTTTTTTTTTTTTTTGTCTTTCTGTTCACATGATTCAGTTTATCTTGTTTAGGGGTAAATTTCGTAGTCCATCTATGCATAGACATGCTGAGAATCCTTTTGGCTGAGTACTGATCTGTTTTCTATTTCCTTTTTGAATTTTTTTACAATCTCTGAAGTTACTGATAAGAAAGGCGAGGAGGGTGCATAGACTGTCATGGCTTCTGAGAGGGAAAGTTTTGACCTCTCAGGACCCTTGCATTTGACTTATGTTTTATGGTAAGATTTTCTAATAAATCTTTTTGAAATTTGCTCTTTATTATTGTACGTGGATAACAATTATTTTCTCTCTGTCTCGTGTACTTCAATTATATTATTTCTTCTCTGCCTTGTTAGTATTGGTTGTCTTCATTGTACATAACAGTGAAACTAATATCAACATCGTGTGCATAGTCTTGTGTTCACATCAGTATATTGAGAAATGTATGTACTTCAAGACCTATTTTTCTTCTCTACATTTAAATACTTTACAAAGTATTCTGTTTATTAAAAACTTAAGGTAGGACATTTTGAATCCCAATAGTTATATATGAGGATTGCTGTGTTTTTGTCCACCTATTATAAGTATTTTCCTAAGACAAATAGTGTCCAATTCGAATCGGCCGCATTGATCTAGTTAGGGATGGGGATGACAAGATTTGAACCTGTGACATTTTGTACCAAAAACAAACACACCACCAAGCTTCACTACATCCCTTTACATTAGGGTCTCTTAGAAATCGTGGTTGGGCCTAACACAACCCCACAAAACCGGCTTGTGGGGTGAGGATTGCCCCCACTTATAAACACATGTTCAGGCCATCTTTTGTCCAATGAGGGACTCTTTAATAGTGTCCAATGTCATTGTAAAGAATTTGTCTTGTTTTCCACATTTTTCCATTATATGTATATATCATATCTTTTTCCCATTATACTGTTTGATTCAGGGATAATCCATATCATCGAATGTCGGTTGCTGCTTGTTTGGTCCAAGGTGTTTACATTCTAGAAAGGGACCGGCAGGAAAAGCGTGAAGGTTCAGATGCTCTCGCGCCACCTTGGTGGACATTTTTCCATTTTCAGCTACTTCGTCCACTTGTAGATGATGTTGATTCTTCAATCTTTGGTGCAATCTATGAGTTCAAGCCTCCATCATCACAATGTAATGATACTTTATATCGAAGTCCACGTTATGTGATTGCCTTTCGAGGAACTCTAACCAAAGCACACTCAGTTTCGCGTGATGTCGAGTTAGATATCCATTTTATCCGACAAGGTCTTCATCAAACTTCACGCTCCAACATAGCTATTCAAGCTGTTCGAAACACGGTAGCAACCGTAGGTGATTCAAATGTTTGGTTAGCTGGACACTCCCTAGGATCAGCAATGGCGTTGCTTACCGGGAAAACCATGGCCAAGAATGGCAATTTTATTGAATCTTTTCTTTTCAACCCTCCATTTGTATCTGCTCCACTTGAGAAGATTAAGGATGAGAGAGTAAAACACGGGATTCGATTCGCTGGCAGCGTGATAACAGCTGGACTCACCTTAGCTATGAAAGCCAAGCAGCAGCCAAAGGATTTGATCATTGATCCATTTACCGCTTTGTCTGCGTGGGTCCCGTGTTTGTTTGTGAATCCATCTGACCATATATGTTCAGAGTATATTGGATACTTCGAACACAGGAGAAAAATGGAGGACATTGGCGCCGGAGTGATCGAAAGGTTAGCAACTCAAAACTCACTTGGTGGCCTATTGATGGGTGCGTTTGGGAAGGAATCTGAACCATTGCACCTCATTCCTTCAGCTTCTGTGACAGTTAATGTTGCTCCTGCATCTGATTTCAAAGAAGCTCATGGGATTCATCAGTGGTGGCAACCCGACTTGCGCCTCGAATACAAGCTCTACAATTACAAATAGTTCTTGTAATTACTATTGTAATTTATTGGGGATCTCTGATTCTGGTTTTCGCTTGAAGACTGACAAGATTCATTTAAACTAAGCAGGGCAGTTTTCTTTTGTCATTCTGTTCCGTAAGTTTATAGAAGATAGGTGTCTGGGGCAAAACAGTATCAAGTGTTTGAACTAGCTTAATTATTTGATTTTACTTATGGAATATTGTATAAAGTTTATGAAAATGTTGTATAAAGTTTTTTTTTCCAGAAATTTGACAATTGTTTTTTCTTATGGAATATTGTTATTATGGTGGGGGCGGAGATTGAACCCTCGCCAGTGGCCTCCTTATCACTTCAGTACTCCTCAGCTCCAACACTCTAACCATCAAATCATTTTCATATTCCGGTAAATCCTTACCAAGAAGCTAGAGGGGTGGGCATTCTCAAGCTCAAGCGAATCTTCAGTGTACATTTACTCATTCATAGGAAAATGAATCAATTAACTCACTATTTAAAGTGACAAACATGAGAAAATGCAGCTTCAAAGCGATATATTTTTATTTTTTTTTATAAAAAGGCAGATGTATGCAAGCTGGCATTACATCTTTCTTAGCTTCACTACCGTAATCAAATCTTACTTGCGATTTAAACTCCTTTGTTTTACTAATAAGGTTGGGTTGGATTTAGTAGAATGAGCTGGTTAACCTATATTCAGGACCGTTAAATGTATTTGTATGCCTAAAGCTAATTTTAAATTGAGACTCTTTAAGTGTGAGAGAGAATAACGTAAAAATTAAGAACTTTTTAAAAAAATTAAAAATAATCAAAACATATATTACTTGAATTACTAACATATGTTGAAAATCAAATTAATTTACAACTTAAATGGAGATTATTTTTCTTCGTAAAAACAAAATACATCTAATATGAAGGAACTCAAAAAAGGTATTGGAGGAGAATTTTGAATGACCTGGATAAATTCTTCAAATCCTTTCAATGTTTTTTTAATACTCAAAATTTAAAATATTGTTTGAGGTGGAATATAGGTGCTTTAGTTGGGCTTCAAGGATCTGTTTGGATAAACAATTCATTATGTAAGCTATTTTTATAGCAAAAATAACATTAAATTGTTTTTGTATGTGCTATAAGTTGTTTTTATAAGCTAAATTAGAAAATTTACGAAAATTAGTTGAAAAAAGCTTTTGAAAATTGTCACAAGTTCTTTCAAACGGTATCACAAAACTTATGCTAGTAGTTATTGATATGGTTAACTCTAATTCCACTCGAGTTGTGTTATTCAAACTCACCTCCAAGAGATTATTGTTGTTCTTCACCTTTATTCAAACTCTCGTGAGGTGTTTGTACCTCTGAGCTTGGCTTGCAATTTTGTTTTCCTACATTATAAAAAAAATCGATTTGATTTTCTTTTCGTAATTTAAGACTACATCAATAAAGATTTAATTTCTTAATCTATTTGCCTCAACTTTAAAAAATCAATAAAAAATTAAATGAAAAGTGTAGTGTTGAGTAAAAAACTCTTATTTCTTTGAGCTCAATTACTTAAGTTTTAGATACATGAAGACCATTTTTTCCCCTTCAAAATAGTGGCAAGATTAGACATTTAAACACCTTAATTTCTTTGAGAAATGAAAAGGTTGTGTCCAAACTACTTGAGGCCATTTCATGGAATTTTTCTTTTGCAGAAGATGTACTATTTCATTTTGTTTGTATATATGATTGAAGTTTTTGTTTTTATGTGTGTACAAATAAAAATGAACTAATGATGTATCTATATGACTGAAGTTGGTAACTGGATGAAGATGCCATTGTCATCATCACCGATAGAAAAGGATAGTTCTTGACATAGTAAATAGATACTGCCACACACACACACAATACCAATCAACTCCCCTACATCTACGCCTGCCCCTTACCTATTCCAAAGCAAGGTTGGCCCCCTCCCTCTCTCTTAAATGACTTGATTTGATTCCCATATTCAAACCTCACATGCAAAAAGTGGACGATTTTGTCAATTAGTGTCCCTTTCAATGTTAATGTATGTACGATAATCGGAAGTGTTGGGTCTCACAAAGTGGTTAGACTATCACACACAGCATTGAAGAATTTAGATTCAAATTCTGATTCAAAGAGGTTCGACAAACTTTAAATATAAATAAGTTCGGCATAACATAAGGAACCTGTATGCTATGAATAAAAAAGAGCAGTATATGGGGCTTGGCCTTGGCATCGAACTTTGCTTAACCTACAATTAATTAACTAGCTAGCTCACAAAAAGCTAAAAAAAAGCGTGCTTCGAGTTCCATAATCCATCTTCTCTTCACACTCATCAATCATCCCTTCCCTACCCACTCCCTTTACTTAACCCCTTTAACTTGTATCGATAAAGCAACCAACCTAAATAATCACACTTGTCTTTGTGTTGTGTCCCCACTCTCCCACTCATTCACAGTACACACATCAAAAATTAAAAACAAAAATAAAATCCACAAATTCTACCCACTCTCCCACTCAAGAAGAAACAATGCCAAAACTCTGCATTCAAAAATTTTAATATTGAAAACCTATTTTTACAATTTTGATTTTGATGCCTTCCTTACTTAAACATCACTAACAATTAATTACTATGATATAGTATATTAAATCTAGTTACCACTTAAAACTAATGTTACAGACTAATTAGCAATGAAACCCTAAGACAGAACCATCACTGACAGCAATGGCAACCCTGCAACCAGTTCTAACCTTAACACGATGAGTGAAGAAATGCAAAACCCTAACACGCCCCGCCATTTCCAACTTCGACTCAATCTCCATCGTTGGTTGTACTCTCAACCCAAAGTTAAACCCAACACCATCACCATTCGCCAAAGTGGGACCCATATTCGGCGGTGCCGACAATGGAAAAGACTGAACTGAGAACGTTGCAGCCATGTACTGTGTTCTCCCGGCGTCGATCTGGCCGGCGGGAATGAACATGAACCCGACTTGGTTACCGGAGTAGAGGATTTCCAGAGAGCTGTCGTAGTGAGAGAAAGCAGCGCGGTTAGGGTTTCTAACGGAGGCGTATTGAGAGAAGGTGAAGTTGACGGTGCCGTTAATGACGGAGAAGGAGGGGAGTTGGACGGCGTTGACGGCGATCTTGGGGTCTTGTGGTTTGAAAACTGTGTAGTAGACTATGAGGATGACGATGATGATGAAAATCAAGAAGATTGTGGCTACTACACATGAGGCTAGGTTGGTACGGCCGGAAGGTGGGCGTGGTCTTTTTGGTCTGGTGGTTGTGGTGGTGGTGGTGGGGATGATGGGTCCATCCGCCATGGCCTCCGGTGGTGGATCTTATGGGGTTTTGTTGAGACTAAAATTAAAATGTGAATGTGAAAGTGGATGCAGAGTATAAGGGAAGTAAAAGCCAAAGACAAATTTATTTGATCAAACCAAACCCCACATGTTGTCCCTCTCAAAGAAATAAAAAGAGAAATTGGTCAAGGGAGATTGAAGAGAAATGATATTTGAACAACCATTTTTTAACAATTTTGTGACAACTTTCTCTCTCATATTCACGTTATCTTTTTACTTTCTCTTTCTATTGCATGTAAATGGATGTTCAAATAACACAACTCGAGATTGAAATGAGTTTTTAATTTGTAGCGGAAAAATCACTGCTACTCCCTCATCCTAATACTCCCTCCGTAAGTTGAGAAGAGAGATTAAAAAATAGTGGGTCCCACAGCTTTTATACTTCTCTCCACTTGTGCCGAGAAAGTGAGAAGAAATGGAGAATTGACTATATTGGACATTAGGTTTCCAAAGTTTATTTATACTTTGTTTCTCAACAGTTTTTTAGATTTCATTTTTTTTGTTCTACTTCAAATTTCATTTTACTGATACGGTGAGCCGTTTTACTCTAATAAAGCAAAATATAGAATATACTGTTTTTATACGGTTTTTTGTTCAAAATTGAAATTAAAAAAAATTAAATCATTTCCTAAAAAAAAAAATTAAATCATATCAAACTAATAATTAATTTAATTAATAAATTATATGTTGTTTTTATATTTAATTGTGTTTGAAAAAACTATTTTAATTTCTTAGTGAAGTAAAATTAAAATTAAAATGCATTAACTTCATTACAAAATTAAACTCAATTATGATAAAGTTGTATATTAACTTTCTTAGTGTAAGGATATTTTGGTCTTTTCAAAAATTAAACACACTTCTCTCTTCTCTATTTCTCTCTTTTCTCTCTTGTAACAAACAACCTATTAAATCTACTCTATTTCTCATCTTTTTCTCTCTTCTCATACTCTCTCTTACCTATTTCTCTCTTCACAACTTCTCTTTTATACCAAACATAGTGTCAATGTAGTATCCATTGCCTTTTTCATATTTCTTAATAAAAGTTGTCAGGGTAATTAATGTGTCTGTTTTGTGTGTTAATATTACCAAATTGTCATTTGTTTGTACGTGTATAAAGTTTGACTTTTCATATAAATTAGTAATATTAAATAGGGGTATGTTTAGAAAAAAATAATAAATGCATCTAATAATTTAAAAATGGGTTTATATTTAAGGACAAAAATAAAAACAAATGAGTGTTTAGATATAGGTAGGGGTGTACTATACAGTAATCCTAACAGCACTTTCGTTCAGTGTGGTTTGTCAAATGTGCACATGTAGATAAGACATTTTTGCACTATGCAAAAATTTGTTTATCAGAGTCAATAAGTCTATTATATTTATTTGATTTAATGATAAAATATATTGATTTAACAGTAGAAATTAACTAGTGTATACTAAAAGATTTATCTTATTTATGTGCCGTTAAATTAGCTGTATTTTATAATTTAAATCATAAAAAGTATATTTCTGAGTTTCAACAAAATCTAATTGCAACCATGATTTTGTGTTCAATGTAATTTTAAACAAGCACAAAAACAAGTACTCTTAGGCAAATGCTGTTTTAAAATTGATTTAGGGATCAAATCTTCAGGACAATAAATAAAACATAATTTTTTTTTTCTAACCAGCATTTCGTAGATGAGTGTAAATTTTGAAAAATAAAAATTGATTTTAAAGTAGTCATATTGGAGTACTCAAATATGACTAATTTCAATTTCAAGTGATTTGGGGCACAAGTCCTTGGTGTTGACAATGATATTGAGAAAATATTTAATTTTTTTTCGTGGTGGCCGAGATTCAAACCCCGGACCTTGCATATATTATGCATTATCCATACCAACTGAGCTAAGCTCACGAGGACGAGAAAATATCTAATTGAGCACAAGTGTTTGGACACTAAATTTAGACACTACTCCCTCCGTCCCTTAATGTAGGCACCCATTGCCTTTTTCACATTTCTTAAGAAAAGTTGTCAGTGTAATTAATGTGTCTGTTTTATGTGTTAATATTACCAAATTGTCATTTGTTTGTATGTGTATAAAATTTGACTTTTCATATTTCAAGATAAGTTAGTAGTATTAATTAGAGGTATGTTTATGAAAAAAATAATAAATGCATCTAATAATTTGAAAAGGGGTTTACATTTAGGGACAAAAATAAAGTCAAATGAGTGCTTAGATATAGGGACGGAGGGAGTAGTACATAATTGAGAAAAGGGAGAGAGATAAAATAATTAGTAATATTTATTTTTTAAATAATTAAATAAAATGTATTTTTTGTGTGTTTAAGTGATATGTTCAAAAACTTGTTCCCGGAAAACACTTTCTCCTGATATCGTGGTATCGGTGATTGCTTGACAATTGAGGACCAATTAGATAAGAGGGGTGATATTTTGACAACCAATTTCCAACAACTTTTGGTGACAACCTTTTTCCTCTCTTTCTATTGGACAATAACAATAGAAGAGAAATGATATTCTAACAACCATTTTGTGACAACCTATGTGACAACTTTATCTCTCATACTCACGTTATCTTTTTACTTTCTCTCTCTATTGCTTTGGTTTCCGTGTCACTATCTACTTTTCCTTTGAAAATTGGTGGTTGTCACAAAAGTTGTTGATTTTTGGTTGTTAGAATATCATTGCCCCAATAGAAAGATAAAAAGGAAGAGAGGGAATAAAAGTACAATGAGAGTATGAGAGAGATAGTCGTCACAAAAGTTGTTGAAAAATGGATGTTCAAATATCATTTCTCATTAGATAATTCAAAGGGCAATCAAGCTCCGCCATGCAGAATTGTTGCGCATTTTTTAAAAAGTTGTTGTTTTGACAAATTAAATAATTGTTATCTACAACACATTATTTTGACAACTTTTTAGTTGTCGTATATGTTGGACTTATTCTTGATGGACCTAGTCTTTAGTAAAATTAGTTTTAATTAATAGTGGCTATTTTCTCTCTGGTCAGTTAATAACGTGACCTATTATTCAGGTCCTTATTTTTTGGTTAGTTAGACTGCTAGTGGGTAACGTGACTTTTATTGTAAAGGCTATTTAAGCCATGCTTTTTCTTTGAATAATATATGAAGTGATTTCATCTCTCAGCAAATATTGAGTCTATATTTTAGTGTGTGAACACAAGTTTTAACAAAGTGGTATCAGAGCCTCACCACGAGGCATGATCCAGAGAGTGAGAAAGATGTCCAATGAAGGACAAAACTTGTTGAGTATTCCTAAGTTTGATGGGGATTACGATCACTAGAGTATGCTGATGGAGAATTTACTTCGTTCCAAGGAGTGGTGGCATCTAATTGATCCCGGATACATCGAGCTGAACCCAGGTGTAGTGGAGAATGATGCAGAGAAGAAGGCAAGAGCAGATCTGAAACTAAAAGATCTGAAAGTCAAAAATTATCTATTCGCAACCATAGATAAGAGCATTCTGAAGACAATCCTGCAGAAAGACACATCTGCACAACTTTGGGAATCAATGAGAAGGAAATATCAAGGAAGTAAGAGGGTACAAAGAGCCCAATTGCAAGCTCTTAGAAGAGAATTTGAAATCCTGAAATGAAAGAAGGAGAAACCATTGTCGAATATTTCTCCAGAGTCATGACGGTGGCAAACAACATGCTCAACAATGGAGAGGCAATGCAAGACATTCAAATTGTGGAGAAAATTCTGCGGACTCTCACCGAGAGGTTTAATTACATAGTTGTTTCAATAGAGGAATCAAAAGACATAAATTGCCTCTTAGTCGATGAACTTCAAAGCTCACTCATTGTCCATGAACAAAAGTTTCGAAGAAGGATCAATGAAGAAGAGCATGTGCTTAAAGTGATTCAAGAGGAGAGAAGCGGAAGAGGAAGAGGCAGAAGCACGTTTGGAGGATATCGAGGACGGGGTCGAGGGAGATCATCACCAACTAACAAAGCAGCAATAGAGTGCTTCAAGTGTCACAAAAAGGACACTTCCAGTACGAATGTCCAGATTGGGAAAGAAGGGCCAACTTTGCTGAATTAGAGCATGAAGATGAGCTGTTACTCATGGCATATGTTGAAGAAAAGAAAGCAACAAGAGAAGAAATATGGTTCTTGGAATCTGGATGCAGCAATCACATGAGTGGAAATAAGGAGTGAATTACAGACCTGAATGAGGGCTTCAAGCAAACAGTGAAATTGGGAGATGACAGTCGTATTGCAGTGACGGGAATAGAAAGTGTGCGGTTATGGGTAAATGGCATCGTTCAGGTAATTACCAATGTTTATTATATTCCTGAACTAAAGAATAATTTGTTAAGTATTGGGCAATTACAAGAGAAGGGGCTCACTATATTGATTCAGAATGGCACCTGCAAGGTGTTTCATCCTAGTAGAGGACCAATCATGCATTCAGATATGAGTGGAAATAGAATGTTCTATTTTTTTGGCGAAGATGGTGTCAACTCTACCTAAATGTATGCAAATTGAATCCGATGACGAATCACGACTATGGCATTCACGGTTTGGACATCTCAACTACAAGGGACTCAGAACTCTTGCATATCGAGGAATGGTTGAAGGGCTGCCTACTTTGAAAACTCCACAGAAGTTGTGCACACATTGTCTCGTAGGGAAGCAGCATTGAGATCCCATTCCTAAAAGAAATCTTTGGAGAGCAACACACAAATTGCAGCTTGTTCACTCAGACATTTGTGGTCCTATTAGCCCAATTTCCAACAGCAATAAGAGGTATATCCTAAGTTTTATTGATGACTTTACACTTAAAACTTGGATATATTTTTTGAATCAGAAATCAGAAGCATTGGTGGCCTTCAAAGGATTCAAAACATGGGCTGAAAAAGGAGGCTGGAACAAGCATCAAGTGCTTGAGAACGGATAGAGGAGGAGAGTATAACTCAAAGGAGTTTACAGAATTTGCAGCACTCATGGGATCAATCGACAACTAACGGCAGCATACACTCCCCAACAAAACGGTGTTGCTGAGCGGAAGAATCGGACGATCATGAATATGGTGCGCTCCATGTTGTCAGAGAAACAAATGCCAAATGAATTCTGGACTGAAGCGGCAAATTGGTCGATTCACGATCTTAATAGATGTCCAACAACAGCTCATGAAAACATGAATTCGCAAGAAGCATGGACTGGCTGCAAACCAAGAGTGGATCACTTCCGAATATTCGGTTGTCTTGCTCATGTACATGTTCCAGATCAGAAAAGAATAAAGCTAGATGACAAAAGCAAAACACACATTTTTCTTGGTGTGAGCAAGGAGTCCGAAGCATACAAACTCTTTGATCCTATTACCAAGAAAATAACAATCAGCAGAGATGTAAAATTTGAAGAAAATGCATGCTGGAAATGGGAACAAAGCAAAGGAGAAGTGTAATCAGATGTGCTGGACTGGGAAGAAAAAAATTCAGATGCCAACAAAGAGTTAGAGTTAGAAGAAGACTCTGATTCTAACAATACAAGTAACACAATCTCGCAAACAGGGGGAAACTCCTCTGCAACTTCATCAGGTGGAAGTGAACCAAACTCGCCTACAGGCAGATCTCGAAGAGCTCCTGCATGGATGTCAGAATACACAACCGGAGAAGGACTTTCAGAGGAGGAAGAAGAAGCAATGATGATGATAACAGAAGAAGATCCAGTCACATACAATGAAGCTGCGAAAGAAAAAAATGGAGAGATGTGATGGCTAAAGAAATTGACTCTATAGAGAAAAATGGCACGTGGGGACTTACAACCTTGCCGAGTGGAGTCAAAGCTATTGGAGTTAAATGGATTTTTAAAACCAAGCTTAAAGAACATGGTAATGTAGAGAAGTACAAAGCTAGGTTGGTGGCCAAAGGATATGCGCAACAATATGGGATTGACTACACAGAGGTGTTTGCTCCGGTGGCTCGTCTTGATACAATAAGACTTATCATGGCAACTGCAGCTCAAAACAAGTGGGAAGTATACCAGTTAGATGTCAGGAGTGCATTCCTTCAAGGAGAACTTAAGGAAGAGGTGTATGTCAAACAACCTACTGGCTTTGAGAAGAAGGGAGAAGAAGAAAAGGTATATAAGCTAAATAAAGCTTTATACGGACTGAAACAGGCTCCGCGAGCATGGTACAGTCGCATAGAATCCTACTTCGTTCGAGAGGGCTTCGAAAGGTGTGCTTCTGAACATACACTCTTTACAAAAGAAAAGGAGGGAAGTAAAATCTTAATTGTCAGTCTTCACGTTGATGATTTGATTTATACTGGGAATAATAAAAGTATTTGTGAGGAATTTAAGATGTCAATGATGCGTGAATTTGACATGTCAGATCTGGGAAAGATGGGCTATTTTCTTGGCATGGAAATTATACAGAATTCAAAGGGAATATTTATATGTCAAAGAAAGTATGCGAGAGAAGTGTTGGCAAGGTTTGGCATGTCTGATAGCAAACCAGTTGGAAATCCTATTGTGCCAGGCACAAGGCTTTCCATGGATGAGAAGGGAACCAAGATCGATTCAACCATGTTCAAGCAAGTTGTTGGAAGCTTGATGTACTTGACAGCAACAAGACCAGACATTATGTTTGGAGTGAGTTTGATTAGCAGATATATGTCATCTCCAACTGAGGAGCATTGGTGTGCAGCAAAGAGGATATTAAGATACATCAATGGCACAATTGAAATGGGAATTCTTTACAAAGGAGAAAGCATCAAAGAATTGGTGGCATACAAGGACATCGACTTTGCAGGAGATCTTAATGACAGGAAAAGTACTCCTGGTTTTGTATTTCTTCTTGCAGAAGGTGCAGTCTCTTGGGCATCAAATAAGCAGCCTGTAGTTACATTATCTACCACTGAAGCTGAGTATATTGCCGTGGCTTCTTGCGCATGTCAATACATTTGGCTTACGAGGATACTCGAAAAACTTGGGCATAAAGGAGAAGAAGGCAACACAATGTACTGTGATAACAGTTTAACAATACAATTGTCAAAGCATTCTGTGTTCCATGGCAAGAGTAAACACATAAGTTTCATTTTTTGAGAGACTTGGTGAATGAAGGAACTGTGAAATTGAAGTACTGTAATACCCAGAATCAAATTACAGATATTATGACAAAGCCATTGAAGAAAGAACAATTTATCAAGCTACGAGAGATGCTGGGGTTGATGTCTGCAATAGAAGTAAGCTGATTACTCACCGTATTCAGCTTAAAGGAGGGATTGTTGGACTTATTCTTGATGGACCTGTTTTATCTTGGTTTTTCGAGTGTCAAACATTGATTAAGTTTGAACCTTTTTAACCTTTGATATCTCATTTTTTCTTGGGAAGGGAAAAATAAGCAAAACCCTTGAGAATCGAGGTCCGGGAGTTGTTTTCGCTACGGGAAGGTGTTAGGCACCCATAACGACTATAGTATCCTATAGGAACCGTCTTTACTTTCTACGCGTGCGCTTTATTTTTAAATGATATTTGAAAAATGATATTCACACCTAAGAGTTTACCAAGAATTGGAGGGAGAAAAGATGTGTTTGAATTTTTGTTTTTATTTGAATTGAAGGAATATTGGTTCCTTGCCTACGTACCCTTTTAAGGGATCAAATCCACCGTAGTTCTCTTCCAAAAAATGTTTTTGTTTTTGTTGATTGATTTTAAGTTTGAAAATGGAATTTTGAAGAATGAGAGAGAGAGGCCTCAAGGGCATAAGATTTGGAAAAATGTGAGGTGGAATTAGTTCTTTTGCAAAAGAAATCCAAGTATGATTAAGATTTTTGTTTAAGAAAAAGAAAAGGAAACTTCAATGGGATTTTGATCCCAAGGTTTATTTAGAAAAATATTTGAGTGAAGTTGTTCACATTTTTTGGAAAAGAGAATTTTTCTAAGTATCGCGATTCCTAAGCATACATCTAAAGCATACATTCCCTAAACATTCATCTAAAGTAACCATGTGATACGTGTGCATGTGTCGGTGCTTGTGTCGGTGTACATCATTAGAGTCCATTGTCCTTTACATATGCCCTAGTTTACATGCTATGGTCTTGCAAGAAATTAAAAAATATAAAGAAAATTACAAAATTCCTAGGTCTTTACATCCTAATTCTTTGCAAGAAATGTAAATTGCAAGAAAATTAAATCTAGAGGTGTCATACCCCAATTTTTGACCCAAGATATCACAGACACGTGTCCTCGAACCCTGATCAGTCTTTGACTTTTCAGCGAAAAATTCGACAGAGAGGTATTTTAAAATACCTCATATTTGGTTCCGAGTCGGGCCCTCTTCTCTCATTTTTATTATTATTATTATTATTATTATTATTATTATTATTATTATTATTATTATTATTATTATTATTATATTTATTATTATTATTATTATTATTATTATTATTATTATTAGTGTTATTATTATTATTATTATTATTATTATTATTATTATTATTATTATTATTATTATTATTATTATTATTTATTATATCAAAAGTCCAAATTTTGTCCAAGAAAATATCCAAATCCAGCCAATAGCAAGCTGTCGTGTTTCCTTCAACCCAAACCAGGGCAGTTTTCTGTTCCTGTCTTCACAGACAGGATGTCGCAATCCAGTTCTATAAATACAAGCCATGCAACCAGCAAAAGGAGGAGGAAAAATTTTCGGTCCAAAAAAAAAGACACCAAAAAGAGGCAATTTCGACCAAACACAAAGAAAGACAAGAATTTTCCAGCAAAAATACACAAAAAAATCAAGGAAGAACAAAATTTCCAGCCAAAAAAATTCACACGCACAACACAGTTCCAAAACACACAATCTCCATTATAAAGAACCTGCAAACACATACAGGCAGTACAAACACCATTCACGTGATCATCACATAACCATCACCCACACAGTCACGCATAAACCCATTCAAAACCCTTTCCAGTACCGTACTCAACAACACAAACACACGTACACAAGAACCAACATCACACCAGACTCACATAACACCTCAAAACCGCAACAATAACATAATCCAGACCCAAATCATTCAAAAGAACAATAAAGGTAGTCTTTCTAAACTTTAGATCTAGGGCGTTTTTAATTCTTGTTTGGAATTTTTAAGTGAAGAATCGAGTAGAGGAGAAGAAAATAGGGAGAATGAGCGAAAAAAATAAGAAAAAGGAGGCTTAACCGCGGCGGCGCCGCCGTCTATGACGGCTAACCGCCGCGTCGGACCACCGTCGGACCACCGCCGGCCACCCTGGTTCTCCGTCGGAGAAGAAGAAGATAGAAGAGAGAGAAGAGAGCTTCTCTCTCTAGATTGGGAGAAGAGAGAGAAGGAAAAGAGAAAAATGAGAAAAAAAACCGGCCCCCCATATATATACTGCTCTGAACCGGTTCGTTTCTTTTGAACCAAACCGGTCTGACCCAAACCCAACAGAGCCCAGCGCCCTTCTCCCTGTTTCAAGCCCATTCCATTTCTGTTACTTTCTGCACCCCCCTTTCTATTGCCTGCACACCCCATCATTTAACTTTATTTATTTTTTTGCATGCATTTTAACATTCTCTTGCATTTTCATATTTTTTTCTTTTGCATTTTTATTTCTTTTATTTTTTATTACATCATCATGCATATTTAAATTTTGTCCACTCCTCAATCCAGAGTGCTCTGGTCCATTTTATTTTCACATTCATTCTTATTTTATTTTCGCAGTACATTCTATTATCTACTATTATCATATGCATATTTAAATTTTGTCATTAACTACATACCTCAATCCAGAGTGTTCTGGTCCTAAATTAACTGTTAATATTATTTTACTCTCCAGAACAATCTGGTCCTTGTTAATTAAATTTATCCAGAGCGCTCTGGTCCTAAATCTATTTTCTTTCACGCATTTTAATTTCTCTAGCATTTTTATTTTCGTTCTCATGCATTTCTATTTTATTTCTTGTTCGCATCTCATCTCATCTTATTTTTTTTACTATCGCATGCATTTAAATTATTGTTATTTATTTTATTTGCAAAATTTAGCATGTAATTAGGGCCAATGTAAACATAAACGAAAAATAGCGTGCGTGTGTGGGTCTTTTATTTCTTTACAGCTTTACATATTAAAAATGCAAAAAGATTAGGTTAGGGACTATGTAGTAATCCAACGTCACTACAAGTCCACACGCTTTTATTTTTTTATTATTGCTCTGTTAAGTCTAATTTTCAATCATTTTTCAAAAAACAACAAAAACATGCAAACATGTCAAAATCACAAAAATATTTTCATAAACAAACCTTGATCTTAAATCAAGTGATCGTTCATTTTATTAATTTCTTAATCAAATCATCAATCAATTCTAATTCTATTTCGAGTCTATTTTTTTCTTTCAATTAAAAAACACAAACAAATTCTCATTTGCCATTTGGCTTTTCATTATAAAACCTTTTTTTCAAAAATTATAAAAAACACAAAACAAATCAAACGTCAATTTCAACCCCGAACTACGAGGTTTTGATCCCTCACGGGTACGTAGGCAAAGGATATGCGTCCTTCCAAATCGATAAAAATATAGATAATTTAGGTCTCTATTTTCTTTTATCATTGCAAATTCCATTTTTTAAAGCAAGCAAGTTTATAGCACAAAAGTTAAATAAAATCAAGAGGTTCTCGTAGAATACTACGAATATTTAGGGTGCTTAACACCTTCCCTAAATATAACCAACCCCCGAACCCTTAATCCCTAAAAATGTGGTATTTGAACCTTTTTCCACTTTCTTTTGAAAAGAATTAAATGTTCGGTCGTGAAATCAAAAGCGGGTCTTTGACCGTCCGAAAAATGACGCGACAGAAATGGCGACTTCACTGGGGACTTTGTAGTAAGAGGGTTAAGCCTAACTTGGCCTTATTTAAAATTTGTGCGATAAACTTGCTAAAATTTTTATGAAAATTACGTGTATATTTGTTCTCTTTTCTTCTTTATCATTTCTTAAACGTGAGTGGTGAGAAAGTAAGTCCTATACCCGGACTTGAGAGAAATATAAGATAGGATGGGGTAAAATCATAGTGACATACCAAGAGCATTCTTGGACCATGTTTACAAGTGATAACCCTACTCGGTGGAGGCCTCACGGAAAGTAGTAGTCTTGTTAACATGAGCATTCGTGTTGACGTTATTACTTTCAATGTGAGTGTCCGTCGAAGCCGTGGACCTTAGTAACCCGTAACCCATCTTTGCCTTTTTAGGACGTAGTGCGGTGGCTAAACCAAGAGCATTCTTGTCTTTAGTTGATACGCGATACTACACTCAAACTAGACTACCTTATGGATGTTATTGGAATAGGAGCATTCCTATACACCAATATATTCACAAGGGGGTTGCAATTTGGGAACTTGGTAGAACCCTTGTTACATGTGCAAATGAAAACCATAGTCCTTACCAAATGGCGTACACACCCTTGACTCCATCATCATGGACCTTAAACCTCACCATGTTTTCACCGTTTGTGTTGCATAATCATGCATACATGCATTTCATTCATAAACAAACTCTTTTTTCTCATAAAAAAAAAAAAAAATTTCGAAGGACTTAAACAAGTTTTTGTTGTAAACATTGTAGATATGGCTACTAGAAGTATTAAGAGGTATAGCTTCCAAAGCCAAAATTTGGAAAGCTTGAGGAGTTTAGGAAATGTCATTACTGATCTGACGGGTTTTCAGTCTCGCCGTGGGAAGTTGCTCAAGATTCTCAATGCAAAGTTCGACGAAGGGATCCTCAAGACTTTGGTTCAATTCTACGATCCTCGCCTCCACTGCTTCACCTTCCCGGACTACCAGCTTGTCCCCACCCTTGAAGAGTATTCCTATTTGATTGGTCTACCCATACTTGATAGAGTACCTTTCAGTGGCCTCGAGGAGGACCCTAGGGCATCAGTCATCGCAACTGCCCTTCATCTCAAGATATCCGACATAACTGATAACCTCACTACCAAAGGAAAAGAGCAAATCTCGGGGCTAACTTCCAAGTTCCTAATCAACAAAGCCAACACATTCGCTGCATCAAAACATACCCTCGCTTTCGAGTCTATCCTAACCTTGCTCATCTATGGCCTTGTGCTTTTTCCCAACATTAGTGGTTTTGTCGATACTAATGCCATCCAAATTTTCCTCACCAATAACCCGGTCCCTACCCTCCTTGCTAATACTTACCACTCCATCCATCATAAGACAAAGAAAGGTGATGGGACCATCCTTTGCTGTGCACCTTTACTATATAAGTGGTACGTTTTACACTTACCCCAATTCTACCTCTCCAAAGACAAAGAGCCATACTCAGAAAAAATCATGTCCCTTGCCCCAGATAATGTAGTTTGGTATAATCCGGCTTACGACACTGGAACCATCATTGACAAATGTGGGGAATTCAGTAATGTACCCCTCCTCGGTATTCATGGAGGAATTAGCTATAATCCTATCCTTGCCAGGCGCCAGTTCGGGTATCCCCTTAAAGAAAAACCTCTCAACATTGCGATCGAAGGCATATTCTATCACAAGCATGCCGACATCAAAGGTATGAGAGAACAATTTGTGAAAGCTTGGCATACCATCCATAAGAAAAACAGCAATCAATTGGGGGATAAATCGGACCTCATTTATGAAACCTACACTCAATGGGTCATTGCCAAAGCCGTTCAGAATAGGATGCCCTACACTCTACCGAGGTGCCTGTCCTCAACCACTCCAACGATACATTCACCCCTACCCCTTTGTACCCAAGAAAAGTACCAGAAGAAAGTGGCTGATTTAAACCGTGTGTGTGCAGTTTGGAAGAGGAAGTACGAGGGAGCTATGTCCATAGTGGGGGATAAAGATGTGGAAATACTACAGACCAAGCATGAGCTCCTCAACAAAGAGCGACAATTGATCGAGAAAAACGCTCAGATTCAAGCTCAAAGTGCGAGCCTTGCACAATTTATCAGCAGGAAAGAATGCATGGATTTCTTCGCAGGGACACACCCAGACTTTGGAGAGTAGTCTGCTTCAGGAGCTCAAGAGTTTCCCAGTTGTTTTTTATGCTTTCTGTTATATACTTTGGAGTCTATCCCTTGGCTCGGTTTTGTTAAAAAGGGAATTATCTTGTTTCTATTTGTAAGTTTATCCCTTGGCTTTGTGTTTAGAAAGGGAATTATCTCGTAATACTTTAACTATTCAATAAAATTTTCAATTATGACGTTTACCAAAATTACTTTTATAAGTCCTTCGATAAATAAAAAAAAATGTGTCTATGTTTGCATAAACATATCATGCATCATCTTGCATTACATAATTTCCAAACTCGAGTCTCACTGAATTTTATTTTTTTTTTCCATAAAAAGGTTAAACCGTCTCAACTGTGGCCCGACGCACTCGCTACCGGTCAACTATTGTATACGGCACTCGAGCAAACTTCAAAAGAAAAATGGAACGTATCGAGCAAGATAATGCGACACTTCGTGATGAGGTGGCAGCCCTAAACACCAAATTGGATGAGTTGGCAGACATGAAAACAAAGATGGAAGAATTAACTGTTCTGGTAAAGGTGTTGGCAGTTGCGCATACTCCGCCACCTCCTCCTCCTATCAGAGTTCGAACCGAAGCTACTACATCTGCTACTCCTGAATGGACTTTCTGTGCTGACACTCCAACCTATTCTGCTCCACAACATTCCACACCATGGTTTCAGCCCATGACGGCGGGCGAGATACTCCGCCCCATTGCCTGTGAAACACAAATGCCTCCTTTGCAACATACAATTCATGTTCCTCAGCAAGTCCCGATGTTTCCTCCGGCTGCTGTGACCTACTCAGCGCCTGCTGTTCATGCTACACCACAAGAAGAAGAACCCATCTTCCATTCCGGAAGTGTAGGGGGGCAGGATAGAGTTGACGACTTACAAGACAAGTATGAAGAGATGCATCGGGAATTGAGAGCTCTAAAGGGAAAAGAAGCGTACGGGAAATCTGCTTATGACCTCTGTTTGGTACCGGATGTCCGGATACCCCACAAATTCAAAGTACCTGACTTCGAAAAGTATAAAGGAGACTCCTGCCCTAATGATCACCTGACGATGTACGTAAGGAAGATGTCTGAGTTTGCTAAAGACGATAAGGTCCTCATTTACGTTTTCCAAGAAAGTTTGGCTTACCCGGCTTCGAAATGGTACACGAATCTGGATAAGGCAAGCATCCAAAAATTCCAGGACTTGTGTGATGCCTTTGTGCAACAATATGACTATAATGTAGACATGGCGCCCGATCGAGGCGACCTCCAGGCTGAAACTCAAGGGGATAGAGAGACATTTAAGGGGTATGCTCATCGATGGAGGAACATTGCAGCCCAAGTTAGCCCACGGGTGGAAGAAAGTGAGATGACCAAGTTGTTCTTGAGAACCCTAAATCCTTTCTACTACGAAAAGTTGGTAGGGTGTGCATCCAGGAGCTTCGCGGATGTGGTCCGCGTAGGTATAACTGTCGAAGAAGGTGTCCGAGAAGGACGAATAGTGAAAGACGGTGCGTCTACTAGCGGTACAAAGAAATATGGAAGCAACTTTCCAAGGAAGAAAGAACAGGAAGTCGGTATGTTGGCTAACGAAAGAGCCCGACCATTTTCCACAAATACAAATCAACAACCAAATCACCAACCACAAAGGCCTCAAGGACCTCAACCATATTATCCTCCATTATACCAGCCCAATTACCCTCCACCACATAATCCTCAACAACACCACCAACACCCATATCACCCTCAACCACATAATCCTCAACAACAACATCATTTCCAAGCTCCACAACAAGCTCGCCCTCCTAGAAACAATTTTCCTCCCATACCTATGTTGTACAAAGTCTTGCTGCCCTCTTTGCTTGCGAGAAACCTTGTACAAACTAAGCCTCGCCCCCAGATACCAAATCCCTTACCTCGTTGGTACCGCCCTGAGCTCACGTGTGATTTCCATCAAGGAGCACAAGGCCACGATGTGGAGCAATGTTACGCTCTCAAGGATGCAGTTCAGAAACTAATCCACAACAAGGATTTATCTTTCACAAACCCTGACCCTATTGCCCAAAACAATCCTTTACCACCGCATGGGCCTGCTATTAACATGATCCAAATATATCAAAAAGACAGCCCAGTCCTCGATTCTCGTGATATCAAGACTCCATTGGTCCCGATACACATAAAGATGTGTGAGATGATTCTTTTCAACCATGATCATGAAGCATGTGACATATGTTCTGTAAATCCTCGTGGCTGCATACAAGTCCAGAATGACGTGCAGGGTTTGCTAGACAGAAAAGAGCTAATTGTCACCAGGAAAAACAAGGATAAAGATGTTTGTGTCATCACACCCGTATTCAGAACCCGGGAACCACTAGTGATAATGCTCAGCCAGGCAAAGCCAACCAGCACTCCTCTGGTAATTTGCTCTCCAGAACAGATACCGTACACTTCTCAAAGGACCATTCCATACAACTATGAGTATGCAATCATAGAAGATGGAAAGAAGATACCACTGGATCTGCCAATCCCTGTGGATAATATCGCCGAAAGTAGTCAAATTCTTAGAAGTGGACGTATTATCCCTTCTGTGGTTCAGAAGGAAGCTGGTGCTCCGGTAGAAGTACCAATGAAGGAGCAGAATGTGGGTAAAGGCAAAACCATGGGACAATCTAGTGGAACCACCTATGAGGATAACGATGAAATCTTGAAAATGATCAAGAGAAGCGAGTACAAGATTGTGGATCAACTGTTGCAAACTCCGGCAAAAATCTCCATCATGTCTCTATTATCAAGCTCTGACGCCCACAGAGAGACTCTAATGAAAGTCTTGGACCAGGCTTATGTGGACGATGATGTAACGTTAAGTCAGTTTGGAAGTATTGTAGGAAATGTGACTGCCTGCAACAACTTAAGTTTCAGTGATGAAGACCTCCCACCGGAGGGAAGAAACCACAACTTGGCGTTACTTATCTCTGTCCTTTGCAAATCGGACTCTCTGTCAAATGTTCTAATAGACACTGGGTCTGCTCTCAATGTAATGCCAAAATCTACCCTGGATCAGCTGTCATGTTCGAAGGCTCTTTTGAAACCCAGCACAGTGACGGTGAGGGCATTTGATGGGACCAGAAGGTCTGTGTATGGGGAAATAGAATTGCCTATCTTGGTGGGCCCACATGAATTCAAGATTAATTTCCAAATTATGGAAATACAGGCCTCTTTCAGTTGCCTACTCGGCAGGCCTTGGATCCATAACGCTGGAGCAGTAACGTCCACACTTCATCAGAAGCTGAAGTTTGTCAGTCAAGGGAAACTCATAACTGTGAACGGTGAGGTAGCATTGTTGGTTAGCCATTTGTCATCCTTCTCCTTTATTGGTGGTAACAGTACAGATGGATCATCATTTCAAGGACTCTCTTCCGAAGAGAATGTGGAGAAGGTTGAGACTTGTATGGCTTCTCTGAAGGATGCCAAGAGAGTAATACAAGAAGGTAAGACTGAAGGCTGGGGTCAGTTAGTGGAGCTGACTGAGAACAAACGCAAAGAAGGAATAGGTTTTCCCAACAGTAAGCCTGGGGTATTCAACCCTACTGGAGGTATTTTTCGTAGTGCAGGATTCATTCATGCTCCATCAGAGATTAATGCACTGCTCGAGGATCAGCCCGAAGAAGCAACACCTGTCTTTGTGACGCCCGTAGGAACTTGTTGCAACTGGATCGCAGTGGACGTCCCTTCTGTGATGCCTTATTCTAAGTAATGTGTTTGTCTTGTTTTTGTTTTTCTTAAAATTCCTTTCGTCTTGCCTCAGACGAAAGTGAAATCATGTAGGGCTTTGCTTCAAATACTTTTGTTATAAATAAAAATCGTTGTTTCTATCACGACCGTTACTTTATTTTATTTCGCATTTTCTGGAAAAATGGTAACACATAAAACAAAAAAATCTTGTTTTTTTATTATTTTGTTTTCTTCCTTTTAAAAATCAAATTCAAAAGTCTGCATTTACTCATTAAAATCAATCATAAATCATGTGCAGACTAAACATAAATGAGCCCGTTGAACATGGCAACCCTATGCTCCCTCCCAACTTTGAAGTCCCTGTTTACGAGGCTATGGTAGAAGAGGATGAAGAGATTCCTGATGAGATCAGATGGATGTTAGAACAAGAAAGAAAGGCTATTCAGCCTCATCAGGAAGAAATCGAGATTGTCAACCTGGGTACTGAGGAAGACATGAAAGAGATCAAGATCGGGGCATTGTTGGATGCGACAGTGAAAGAAAGAATAATTGAGCTTCTCAGGGAGTATGCCGACATATTTGCATGGTCATACAAGGATATGCCAGGGTTAGATACGGAAGTAGTAGAACATCGACTGCCTCTGAAGCCCGAATGCCCTCCGGTTAAACAGAAATTGAGAAGATCTCATCCTGATATGGCTCTCAAGATCAAAGAAGAAGTACGAAAGCAGATTGACGCTGGTTTTCTAATCACCTCTGAATATCCTCAATGGTTAGCCAACATAGTACCTGTTCCGAAGAAAGATGGCAAGGTCAGAATGTGTGTCGACTACCGAGATTTGAACAAAGCTAGCCCGAAGGATAATTTCCCTTTACCTCACATTGATGTATTGGTTGATAATACCGCTAAGTGCAAAGTGTTCTCCTTCATGGATGGTTTCTCCGGATATAACCAGATCAAGATGGCTCCCGAAGATAGAGAAAAAACGTCTTTCATCACGCCTTGGGGCGCCTTCTGCTACATAGTGATGCCGTTTGGTTTGATCAATGCTGGTGCCACCTACCAGAGAGGTATGACCAAGATCTTCCACGATATGATACACAAAGAGATTGAAGTCTATGTAGATGATATGATTGTCAAGTCGGAGACTGAAGAAGAGCATGTTGAGTATTTGTTGAAGATGTTTCAGCGTTTGAGAAAGTACAAACTCCGACTGAATCCTAATAAATGTACCTTCGGTGTCAGATCCGGGAAGCTTCTGGGTTTTATTGTCAGTCAGAAAGGTATCGAAGTAGATCCCGACAAAGTCAAAGCCATCAGAGAAATGCCTGCTCCAAAGACCGAGAAACAAGTCAGAGGATTCCTTGGTCGACTGAACTACATATCCAGATTCATCTCTCACATGACTGCTACATGTGGGCCAATATTCAAATTGCTTCGCAAGGATCAAGGAATCGAGTGGACTGAAGATTGTCAAAAAGCCTTCGATAGTATCAAGGAGTATTTGTTAGAACCTCCAATTCTCATCCCTCCAGTTGAAGGAAGACCCTTGATCATGTATTTGACGGTGTTAGAAGACTCTATGGGCTGTGTACTTGGACAACAAGATGAGACTGGAAAGAAAGAACACGCCATTTACTACCTGAGCAAGAAGTTTACTGATTGCGAGTCTCGATACTCCGCACTCGAGAAAACTTGTTGTGCTTTAGTCTGGGCTGCCAAGCGTCTCCGCCACTATATGATTAATCACACTACTTGGTTAATATCTAGAATGGATCCAATCAAGTATCTATTTGAGAAGCCTGTTTTAACAGGAAGAATTTCTCGTTGGCAAATGTTGTTGTCCGAGTACGATATCGTGTACCGCACTCAGAAAGCTATCAAAGGCAGTATCCTGGCAGATCATTTGGCTCATCAACCAATCGAAGATTATCAGCCTATCAAATTTGACTTCCCGGATGAAGAGATCATGTATTTAAAGATGAAGGATTGTGAAGAACCATTGATTGATGAAGGCCCTGATCCTGAATTAGAATGGGGTTTGATATTTGATGGAGCTGTTAATGTCTATGGTAGCGGAATTGGGGCAGTCCTCGTTACTCCTAAGGGCAACCATATCCCTTTTACTGCAAGGCTACGTTTTGATTGCACAAATAACATTGCAGAATATGAAGCTTGCATCATGGGTATTGAGGAAGCTATTGATTTGAGGATTAAAAGAATCAAGATACATGGCGATTCAGCCCTTGTGGTCAACCAGATTAAAGGAAAGTGGGAAACTCATCATGCTGGGTTGATACCGTACAGAGATTATGCCAGACGTCTGTTAACTTTCTTCAACAAAGTAGAATTGAATCATATTCCTCGTGAGGAGAATCAAATGGCAGATGCTCTAGCTACTTTGTCTTCAATGATCCAAGTGAATTGCCCCAAAATTGTACCTTCAATCAGCGTCAAGTTCCTTGACCGACCTGCTTACGTGTTTGCTGCTGAAGCAGTCTTTGACGACAAGCCGTGGTTCCATGACATTAAGGTTTTCCTTCAAACACAAGAGTATCCGACCGGGGCATCTCGCAAAGATAAGAGGACTCTAAGAAGATTGTCTAGTAGTTTCTTCTTGAATGGCGATATTTTGTACAAAAGGAACTTCGACGCCGTTCTACTCAGATGTATAGATCGGCGTGAAGCAGATTTGTTAATGCAAGAAATACATGAAGGCTCGTTCGGGACTCATTCTAGTGGTTATGCAATGGCTAAGAAGGCGTTGAGAGCAGGTTATTATTGGATAACGATGCATGCTGACTGTTACCATCATGCCAAGAAGTGCCACAAATGTCAGATTTATGCGGATAAGATCCATATACCGCCATCCATGCTCAATGTTATTTCTTCCCCGTGGCCTTTCTCTATGTGGGGCATCGATATGATTGGTCGGATTGAACCGAAAGCTTCCAATGGACATCGTTTCATACTAGTGGCCATTGATTATTTCACCAAATGGGTCGAGGCGGCATCTTATGCTAATGTGACCAAGCAAGTGGTGGTCCGGTTTATCAAGAACAATATCATCTGCCGCTATGGTGTTCCTAACAAAATCATCACGGATAATGGTACCAATTTGAATAACAAGATGATGAAAGAACTGTGCGATGATTTCAAGATCGAACATCACAACTCTTCTCCTTATAGACCGCAGATGAATGGTGCAGTCGAAGCTGCAAACAAGAATATCAAGAAAATTGTGCAGAAGATGGTGGTCACATATAAAGACTGGCATGAAATGTTACCCTATGCTTTGCATGGCTATCGTACCTCAGTACGTACTTCAACAGGGGCAACCCCTTTCTCTTTGGTGTATGGTATGGAGGCCGTACTCCCGGTAGAGGTTGAGATCCCGTCGTTAAGAATCTTGAAAGAAGCTGAGTTGACTGAAGCCGAATGGTGTCAGGATAGGTATGATCAGTTGAACTTGATTGAAGAAAAACGCATGACAGCTTTGTGTCACGGACAGCTATATCAGTCAAGAATGAAGCAAGCATTCGATAAGAGAGTGCGTCCCCGTGAGCTTAAAGAAGGAGACCTTGTGGTCAAAAGTATCAAGTCATTTCAACCAGACCCCAGGGGCAAATGGACACCTAATTATGAAGGTCCCTATGTTGTTAAGAAAGCTTTCTCTGGTGGTGCTTTGATACTTACAAATATGGATGGAGAGGAGTTACCTCGTCCTGTGAATTCTGATGCAGTCAAGAAATACTTTGTCTAAAAAATGTATAAAAGAACAGCTCGGTAGGTCGAAAACCCGAAAGGGCGGTCTAAACCAAAAATGAGCGTCTCGATGGATTGAAAACCCGAAAGGGCGGTCCATGCAAAAATTAGAGGCATAAAAAAAAAAAAAAAAAAATGTTTGCCCTGATGGATCGAAAACCCGAAAGGGTGATCTATGCAAAAGTTAAGGGATTATGACAAGTAACTGCATCAGAATAAGCATCGCTCACTTGGGGCACCTTAGCTGTCAGAAGTTCTCCGATATCGAAGCATCAAAGCAGTGGGATTCAAAGTTGTTTAAGGAACATAGCGGTTATTATGTTCAATGCACCTTCCCCATATTAATTACCATTTTCCAAATTCTGTAATCTGTGGAGACATGCCTTTGGCCGGTTACCATTTCTATTAAATCAATTTGAACCTGTGCCTCTTTATTTGGAATTCTTGTTTATTGTATGTGCAAAATTTCTTCCATTTTTACATTAGTACTTGAAGCAAAAACTTTGAAAATTCTTTTGAAACTTGTGTTTTTCTTCAAGAAGAACAAAAAGGACAAACATATAATCTTTAGAACTATGTATCATAGGAGCATGTGTCAGCATTCGGTCCGAAAGCAGACAGATGCAACAAGTAGACATAGTCATTGCTTAAAAAAAAAAAAAAAAAAAAAAAAAAAAGAAGAGAGCTCGCTAAGTTTAAAAACCCGAAAGGGAGACTTAGACGAAAATGAGCTTCCCGGTGGATTGAAAACCCGAAAGGGCGATCCAGGCAAAAGTTAGGGATTTCAAACAAAAAAAAATGAAAAAAGAAATATACGAAAAAAGCAATGACTATTTGAAGCATGAATTTGAGAAAGTGGCTCGATTTAGAAACGGCGACTTCTATCAGTGTTTATTCAAAAGGGCCTTACCCCGACAATGTTTGATTCATCCCCAAGTAATGTTATCCCCAATGAAGAGTGTTGAACGATTGTAGCGTGATGTCGGGCCATTTTTCCTTTAGACCTGCCCAGCTGTGTCTCATCAATCTCACCATCATATTGCCGTACGAGTCTCATACATTCATACATTCATACATTAATACTCTCATACATTCATGCATTCATACATTAATACTTTCACATGTTCATACGTTCATACATTAATACTTTCACCTATTCATACACTCATACATTCATGCATACACAACATATACACAAAGTTATTCATACATGATTGCATCAGTCACCCAGAGTCATGTTCGGCCGTATCTCTTCAGTTCGGTCTTTATTTATCATTGCGTCAAGCCACAAGTTTCTACAAATGAACATCTTACATTTACCTTCTTATCATCAAAAGTGTCCTCCCGGTGTGTCTGGTCTAGAGATGTCACTCATTATGAGCCCGGTGGGTTCCGGCAAACTCTTACCTGGCCCGGTGGATTCCGGCAAACCTTTTTATCAAAAGCCCGGTGGATTCTGGCAAACTTTTGTCAAAAGCCGAGTAGATTCTCGCAAACACCAGCAAGAACATATCTAAAACAAAAAAAAAAAACAAAAAAAGAGAGAGGGAAACACATTTCTATTCTAACCGCGATTTCTACGAGAACAAATCTCCATAGTCCAAGCCAGGACCAGTAACGGTAAACCAAGCAACATCGCTATTGCGACATCAATCTCTCTTAGAAACGCCATTTCTTCATCTATTTTTTCATGATGGAAGACGTCGATGAGTAGAAGAACGAATGCAAGTAGAGTGATGACAATGAGAATGAATATAGCCATTTAAAGAGAAAATAGGGATGTGGGTTGTGAAAAATAAGAGATGAATGTGAAGTATTTATGGATGGAGGAAGGAATATAGCCGTTAGGTGGAAAGAAAAAGGGGTTTACCTTTCACTGTTCATGACTGTTAAAAGAGGGAATATAGCCGTTATTTAGCCATTGGGAGGCTCAAACGGTACACACAGATAAATCACCTCATGGTAATGAACAAAATTTAACACTTCACATATCAATCACGTCCAGCTGCCAGCCCACCAACGGACGCTTGAGTTTACCTTTTTATCTCATTTCAAGTCACAAAGTTTACCAACGGACCACTTAAGTTTACCTCTCATCATGTCTCAAACGGTTAGTCCCAACCAAGGAACAGTTTGAAATCACATTTTATTTTTCAAAAAAAACAAATATTGTCATCCCCAATGTGGCTGTTTCATAGTTTGTCACCAATCAAATTTGTTTCAAGTGGCAGGTCCCACCAAATATTCATCTTTACCAATGTTTTCCTCAAAATTCCCCAGTGATTGTTCAAACCTTAACTCGAGTGTCCTTTACTAATTCAAAAGTAATTGACAATATTATTTCCTATTATGTTCGTCTTTACCAGTTCAAAGGTAACAGACATTGTCCTTTACTATTTCAAAAGTAATAGACACTGTTATGTTCGTCTTTACTACTTCAAAAGTAATAGACAGTTCCATTTCTTATCATGTTTGTCTTTACCATTTCAAAAGTAATAGACACGTCTTTACTATTTCAAAGGTAATAGACAGTTCCATTTCTTATCATGGTTGTCTTTACCATTTCAAAGGTAATAGACACGTCTTTACTACTTCAAAAGTAATAGACAGTTCCATTTCTTATTATGTTCGTCTTTGCCATTTCAAAGGTAACAGACACGTCTTTACTACTTCAAAAGTAATAGACAGTTTCAGTTTCTTTATCATGTTCGCTATTATCACTTCAAAGGTAATTGGCATTCTTTCCTCCACAGCAATCATTATCAGTTTTGTCCCTCAGTCGGCATATGTTTACCATTGTTGCATTCATAATTGCATCGCATACATACATACCATTATATTCATAAGCATTGCATTCATAACATCTTAGGTCAAAATTGGTGCACTTTCGGTATTTAAGTCTCTTCGGCCCGTCAAATCAAATATTTCATCTTCAAATCGCCGGACGAAGAAAAACTTAAATAGGGGCATCTGTCATACCCCAATTTTTGACCCAAGATATCACAGACACGTGTCCTCGAACCCTGATCAGTCTTTGACTTTTCAGCGAAAAATTCGACAGAGAGGTATTTTAAAATACCTCATATTTGGTTCCGAGTCGGGCCCTCTTCTCTCATTTTTATTATTATTATTATTATTATTATTATTATTATTATTATTATTATTATTATTATATTTATTATTATTATTATTATTATTATTATTATTATTATTAGTGTTATTATTATTATTATTATTATTATTATTATTATTATTATTATTATTATTATTATTATTATTTATTATATCAAAAGTCCAAATTTTGTCCAAGAAAATATCCAAATCCAGCCAATAGCAAGCTGTCGTGTTTCCTTCAACCCAAACCAGGGCAGTTTTCTGTTCCTGTCTTCACAGACAGGATGTCGCAATCCAGTTCTATAAATACAAGCCATGCAACCAGCAAAAGGAGGAGGAAAAATTTTCGGTCCAAAAAAAAAGACACCAAAAAGAGGCAATTTCGACCAAACACAAAGAAAGACAAGAATTTTCCAGCAAAAATACACAAAAAAATCAAGGAAGAACAAAATTTCCAGCCAAAAAAATTCACACGCACAACACAGTTCCAAAACACACAATCTCCATTATAAAGAACCTGCAAACACATACAGGCAGTACAAACACCATTCACGTGATCATCACATAACCATCACCCACACAGTCACGCATAAACCCATTCAAAACCCTTTCCAGTACCGTACTCAACAACACAAACACACGTACACAAGAACCAACATCACACCAGACTCACATAACACCTCAAAACCGCAACAATAACATAATCCAGACCCAAATCATTCAAAAGAACAATAAAGGTAGTCTTTCTAAACTTTAGATCTAGGGCGTTTTTAATTCTTGTTTGGAATTTTTAAGTGAAGAATCGAGTAGAGGAGAAGAAAATAGGGAGAATGAGCGAAAAAAATAAGAAAAAGGAGGCTTAACCGCGGCGGCGCCGCCGTCTATGACGGCTAACCGCCGCGTCGGACCACCGTCGGACCACCGCCGGCCACCCTGGTTCTCCGTCGGAGAAGAAGAAGATAGAAGAGAGAGAAGAGAGCTTCTCTCTCTAGATTGGGAGAAGAGAGAGAAGGAAAAGAGAAAAATGAGAAAAAAAACCGGCCCCCCATATATATACTGCTCTGAACCGGTTCGTTTCTTTTGAACCAAACCGGTCTGACCCAAACCCAACAGAGCCCAGCGCCCTTCTCCCTGTTTCAAGCCCATTCCATTTCTGTTAC
This sequence comes from Medicago sativa, assembly GCF_051527215.1. Classification (NCBI taxonomy): domain Eukaryota; kingdom Viridiplantae; phylum Streptophyta; class Magnoliopsida; order Fabales; family Fabaceae; genus Medicago; species Medicago sativa. Next base: position 97,177,494 of record NC_140752.1, read on the forward strand.
TTTCTGCACCCCCCTTTCTATTGCCTGCACACCCCATCATTTAACTTTATTTATTTTTTTGCATGCATTTTAACATTCTCTTGCATTTTCATATTTTTTTCTTTTGCATTTTTATTTCTTTTATTTTTTATTACATCATCATGCATATTTAAATTTTGTCCACTCCTCAATCCAGAGTGCTCTGGTCCATTTTATTTTCACATTCATTCTTATTTTATTTTCGCAGTACATTCTATTATCTACTATTATCATATGCATATTTAAATTTTGTCATTAACTACATACCTCAATCCAGAGTGTTCTGGTCCTAAATTAACTGTTAATATTATTTTACTCTCCAGAACAATCTGGTCCTTGTTAATTAAATTTATCCAGAGCGCTCTGGTCCTAAATCTATTTTCTTTCACGCATTTTAATTTCTCTAGCATTTTTATTTTCGTTCTCATGCATTTCTATTTTATTTCTTGTTCGCATCTCATCTCATCTTATTTTTTTTACTATCGCATGCATTTAAATTATTGTTATTTATTTTATTTGCAAAATTTAGCATGTAATTAGGGCCAATGTAAACATAAACGAAAAATAGCGTGCGTGTGTGGGTCTTTTATTTCTTTACAGCTTTACATATTAAAAATGCAAAAAGATTAGGTTAGGGACTATGTAGTAATCCAACGTCACTACAAGTCCACACGCTTTTATTTTTTTATTATTGCTCTGTTAAGTCTAATTTTCAATCATTTTTCAAAAAACAACAAAAACATGCAAACATGTCAAAATCACAAAAATATTTTCATAAACAAACCTTGATCTTAAATCAAGTGATCGTTCATTTTATTAATTTCTTAATCAAATCATCAATCAATTCTAATTCTATTTCGAGTCTATTTTTTTCTTTCAATTAAAAAACACAAACAAATTCTCATTTGCCATTTGGCTTTTCATTATAAAACCTTTTTTTCAAAAATTATAAAAAACACAAAACAAATCAAACGTCAATTTCAACCCCGAACTACGAGGTTTTGATCCCTCACGGGTACGTAGGCAAAGGATATGCGTCCTTCCAAATCGATAAAAATATAGATAATTTAGGTCTCTATTTTCTTTTATCATTGCAAATTCCATTTTTTAAAGCAAGCAAGTGTATAGCACAAAAGTTAAATAAAATCAAGAGGTTCTCGTAGAATACTACGAATATTTAGGGTGCTTAACACCTTCCCTAAATATAACCAACCCCCGAACCCTTAATCCCTAAAAATGTGGTATTTGAACCTTTTTCCACTTTCTTTTGAAAAGAATTAAATGTTCGGTCGTGAAATCAAAAGCGGGTCTTTGACCGTCCGAAAAATGACGCGACAAGAGGGATGGGATGAGAATGCTATGAATGAACTATGGATGAGAGGGTTAGTAACATAACATGGCATAATAGAAGAGAAATTTTAAACAAAGTAGCAAAAATTTAACACAAGAGGAGACAAAACTCTTAGCAAAATATTCCTAAAATTTATCATAATATCAAGACAAGTATATGACCTATAATTCCCATATCATTACAATTTTCAAAGGTTTCATCACAATCAATGATATGAGAATTATAAGAACCCATTCAAGTCAAGAATCATGATGTATTTTAGACACACTTGGCACTTTATTTTCACAAACAAACATTTACATGACTTATAAAACAAGTAATCACAAATCAGCACACCAAATAGTAAAATAACCACAAATTCAGAGGCATATACATCATAGAATCACTCATCAAGTAGCACTATCATGTATCAAAGTATTAGAATCAAGAACATAGTAAAAAGTTCACAAAATTTTAACAAAACAAGTGAAAATATTAATGAGATACATCACATATATTTTTATAGCTTTTAATATGCAAAGATATCACAAAGAACAAGTCTCAAGCACCCATGACATTCACAAGTATTTCCACACAATTTTGGAAGCTTTAACAAGATTTTAACAACATTACAAGTGCTAAACTTAATCAAGAAATCCACCTTTCACTTATATTTTCCTAACCAATTTTAACAGGTAAAAATCACTAAGAATCAACAAAAATATCAAGAAAAGCAATAGAAAATTTTTAGGAATTTTTTTATCAAAGTTTTGAACACATAGGGGTGCAAACAGCAAGAAACAGTGTTGAAATAGCAAAAACAAAGCAAGAAAACGAAATCCAGTATAAAGAAGCCCAGGCCCAAGGTCTTTGATGGATCTGGACTATCTAAACGCAGCAGGAGTGTTGGATTGATCCAGCTCCATCAAACCCTAGATCTAACGGTGAGGAAGCACTCTTGAGGCTTATATAAGCCTTGTTCTCACGTTTTCTTCATTTTCCCCTTTTCTTTCTCTCTCCATCTCTCGTTCTAGTGAGAGAAGCTCTCACTTCTCTCTTCACCGGTGTTCATCTCCACCGCCGGTTTCTGGAAAGAAACGGCTGAGGACGATGAAGATTCATCGGAATCTTCATCGTCTCCGCCGTGAATTCCAGATTCCGGCAACACTTCAAACAACTTTGATTTTCATGGATCTAAACCCAACTTGTTCTATTCTTCAAGCTGATTATGAATCTGAACTTAGTTTTTCGAAACGAGGCTTAGATACGAGCAGATCTACACTTGAATCTTTCGGTTTCTATGTTTTCAAATCTTTTCGAAACTTCTTGAAACGAAACCCTAATCTAATCTATTTTCTATGCTGGTTATGAATATGCACTTAGATTTCGCAAATAAACGGTGAATCTTCGTAGATTTACATTTTTAGGGTTTCGGTTTCAAACTTTTTCGAATCTTTTCAAAGTTCTTTGAAAGAACAAGTCTGAGAACTTGTTAATCTGCTTCGATTCACCGTTTATTTGTGGTTGTGAACCTTCGATGAGCTTTTGCAATGAAAACGAAGAAGTTTTGATGATTACCTGAACTTTGAATTGGAGATTCGAACAAAAAGATCCTTGAAAGCTTCTGGTAAGTTTGGACCGAAAATAAATCGGTGTTCTTCTCTCTTTCTTCTTCACTGGTTCAGAACTTGCTTCGATTCTCTCTTCTTCTCACTTCTCTCACTGTGATCGTACGAATTCTTTGAATTTGTGCTTGAATTGCAGTTTTTCTAGTTCGATGATGAAGATTCAAACGTGAATCTCTGAGAACTGTGATGAATTTACTTCAATTTGATTCAATTTTTGGTTCTGGGAAATTAGGGTTTGGTGAATGTTCTTGATGATTTCTGGAAATGGTTATGATTTTGATCTTTGATTCTGGAGAGAGAATTGTGGAATGGTGTTTGTGATGTGGCGTGTTATGAGTGGGATTCATTCTGTGCATTGATGAGTTGGCCCTTTATATAGGCTGCCATGTGTACTTGATAGCCAATGGGCTGTTGACACCTGTCTGGACTTGTAACTAACTCGGCCTTGCTGAGTTTAGGATCTAAGGACCTTTCTGCAATTATTGAAAATACATGGACCAAAATGCAATAATGGAAAAGGGACTAAAAATGAAATTAAAACATTTTGAGGACTAAAATGTAAACTGTCAAAGGACTAAAAAAACAACTTGAACCACTCAGAGGACTTGAAATGAAAAATGGGGCTAAAGTGCAAATAATAAAACTTTGAGGACTGAAATGCAAATAATAAAACTTTGAGGATTAAAATGCAATTAAAATAAAATTGGGTAAAAATGTAAATTGTAAACAACGTAAAGTGAAACTAATAAAAAACACAAAAAGGACTAAAATGAACCAACTACTAAATGAGGTACTTCAAAGTAACCTCTCTCTGCCAAAATTTCATGTGAAATGACCAAAATGCCCCTAGGGACTAAACTGACTCAATATGACTCAGATGCAATTTTTGACATGGATTTTAACATGGAATTGAAACAAAGGCTCATACAACAAATTGAAAAGACTCAGAGACAATTTTTAGGGATTAAAAGGAATTGTAACACAGGAAATGACTAAAATGCCCCTAGGGGCTAAACTGACTCAAAATGTAATTTTGGAATGGATTTTGACATAGAATTAAGACAAGACTTTATTCAAACCAATTGAAAAGACTCAGAGGCAATTTCAGAGATTAAAATGAAGTTGGATACATGAAATGACTAAAATACCCCTTTGTTATGAATTTTGCAAATAACATTGAAATAAAGTGCAGAAAAACATGCAATTGATCAGAGACAACTTCAAAATGACTTGATATGCAAGAAAAACATTTGGATGGTTTTAAATGCAAGAAAGCATAGACTGCTAGTGGGTAAGGTGACTTTTATTGTAAAGTTAGTCTTCAGTAAAATTAGTTTTAATTAATAGTGGCTATTTTCTCTCTGTTTAGTTAATAACGTGACCTATTATTCAGGTCCTTATTTTTTGGTTAGTTAGACTGCTAGTGGGTAAGGTGACTTTTATTGTAAAGGCTATTTAAGCCATGCTTTTTCTTTGAATAATATATGAAGTGATTTCATCTCTCAGCAAATATTGAGTCTATATTTTAGTGTGTGAACACAAGTTTTAACGGTATATGTATGATGGTATAAATGTTATTTCATTTTTTACTTATTTTATTTTCGTAATTCATTTCATATCAATGGTTATAAATGATGTATTAATAATCATTGGCAAAAGATAATCCAATATAACCATTTTCTTCTATTAAAGCTTGAATCGCAACAACGCTGTCTATGGAAAAATGATACCCTCTTGCAACCGTTTTTTCCAACAATGCAGGAAAAGTTTTAGTCTCACCAAGAAATGACCTCACCAGTTCCCTTACACCCTTCACTTTGTCAAGTCTTATGCTACTTGAACAATTGATTAATTTTGCAATCAAACAAATGAGAAATAAAAGTTAAGCATGATCAAATTGATTCTCACAATTGAGATAGTTGAAGTGAACGATTAACCAATTTGAGAAATTATTTGTTGAAAAAAACTGCATGCACATGCCAACGAACTTACCCACACATTCAAGGATATTTGATAGAATACAACACATGAGCACAACACTGCATCCCAAAGAAAGTGGTAGAACACACGAGTTAAGATCATCTCCATTTAATCTCTTCTCCATTTCTTCTATTTGGAGAGACACAAAAAATCTTGAAAATAATTAATGATGGTGTGGCTCCTTTAATAATAGGATCCACCACCTATTTTTTGTGTCTATCTCTTTCCTAATCGCAATCTCATTTCTTTTAATAAATGGAGAGGGTCTCAACCCAGAACACACAAGAACCATTCTGGTTAAGCAGCTATTGCCTACTTCCAAATAAAAATCCCACCAACAAAATGTATCAACTATCTATCTCAAATATGATTACAACAATTGTAACTTATCTATCCCAAATTGTGCAACAACCTATAAACTTGAATACCCAAATTGTGCAACAAACTATAAACTTGAATACCAGGGTCAAAAGTTACAAATCGTGAAGACACTTATATCACTACAAATGATGATCTACGGTAGTGTTCTCTGATATGGTTAGAGATGCTACACTCATTACAAACCCATATTTATAGAAAAGACAATCCTGAGTCGGGCCTTATTATTCGTGCATTCCCCTACTCCAAGAAAAAATGAGGATGGAATGAGACAGAAAATGAAGAGGGAAAAAAACTGAAAAATTAGATGATAGAGAGGGATGAAGAGGGGGATAGATGTGATGTTGTGGAATTCTCCAAGGGCAAGATACATCTCTCACCTATTAGAATTTACTTCTTAAATCTTCATCACTTACATTTGTTTAAAAATTTGAATTGATTTTCCATCACTATTTGTGATTTGAAATCCATGAACTTGTCTATAAATTAAATTAGCTTTGCACTTTCTTTTTCATCCATAATTCTATGTTATGTTTTGAAGATAGAGTTAAACCATTAGTATTCCTTGATTTATTAAATCAACAATAATTCTTCTTGCAATATAATATAATTTACCTAATTTCTTAGTGAAATTATGGATATGAAGGAATGAACTCTTCTTCCCTCACTCATTTTATGTTGAGAAGCACATATTCTAACATTTCGCCCTCATAATCCTAACAATGATCCTTGAAGAAAATTGAAAATTGTTTTGGCTGGAAAAGTCACAATGAAGCTGGCAAAGAAAGGTTTTATACCATATATCTAGGTCAGGTGAAATATAGGCCAGATATATTTGGCATGGAATACCAACCCGTGCTTACAAACAAAGTACCACAGCAAATAATAGACATATGTGCTATATGGTAAGAACTGCACAGTTCTATTATTTTTGTAACAAAAATATCACAGGTTAGTTTTAATTATAAGACTATTTTAGAAGCAAAACATAAACACCTAACACATCACATTTATTATGTACAAATGACAGATCCAATTACTTTGTCAAGCATCTACAGTCAATCCTAAGAATCTCATCTTAGTATAAATCATCTTATTCAGACCTTGTAATGACTGTTAAACCTGGTAGTACAATCCTGAAGAAAGAAAGAAAAACAGTTCAAAGAAGCCAGAAATGAAAAAGAGCTTCAGGTGTCCAGGACACATCAATCAAGCCACCGGATTTTGTGTGCAGTCCATCCAAAAATGGACTAGAGTCATTCAAAGAATTACATTGCATACAAATATTACCTTCTCAATATATAAATCAAAAAAAGGAAAATTATCTATTTTGTGAGCTTATCAAGACGGAAATCCATGATTCGGGAGACGGATTCAAGAAATGCCGATTCCTCCATGCCATGAAGCAAGGAATCTTGTGCTTCGCTTATAATTTCCTCAATTACAGATTCCTTGTTCAAATTTTCCCGACACATGATGCTTCCAATTGCATAGGGAGTAAGACCTCTCTCAACCCCTTTCTTCAATAGCATTGTGGAAATGCGAAGTGTCCGTGCAGACTGAAGCGGAATATCCCATCCATAAAGTTTCAAAAGTTCGATATCTTTTTCAGCATCCAAAGCATTGATATAATCAACCGTCTCGGGTGAGTAAGGCTGGCGTGCTTGCGGCCAGTAAAGCCAATCAAATGTGCAATCTTCAAACTGCAGAGAAAACAACCATACGAGTCCACATTAAATTAATGCGAAGAATCTTAAATTTTAGCAGGAGGTGGACTATTATAGATCAATGCAACTCCCGACTAATATAATACACATTAGCTAATTAAAACAAATTAAGTTTCAATTTGCAATGCAACAAATAATTTTGTGAGAATATATCATGCAAGGCAATTCAATCAACTCTCAAAAATTAGAATACTTTGCTTACTTTCTCTGGTAGACAATAGCCATGATCAATAGGAATGAGCTTAATCTGGCCACCTGCCTCCTTTCTGATCAAAATATTTCCAGCATGTCTGTCTGCATTGGCTATTCTTATATCAAGCACAGTTATCTTATGCACATCCTCCGTCGGAAACGCCCCAGGTCCAATGTCCTCGCAACTACCGTCATTATTCATGAACTTCTGTAATGATCCGATCTTAACATGTTTTGATGAGCAAGCATAACCATTTGGGTGGTGAAATTCTTCGTGTAAGCACTGCACCATAACAGTAGGAGGAACACCAGAAAACCCAATTTCTTCACCTGTCACCAAACGCGGTCCACTCCTTGGATGATCTAACACATAAGCTGCAACCTCCCTCAAAGCTCCTTCTCCCACCCTTGTTCCTCTTTTTAAACCTTCGCCGTTTGTTGAACTTGGTAGGCCTCTTGGGTTGTTCACAGCCATAGGTTCCTCATCCAAGGGCTTGAAAACTGAAACATGCCGCTGACCTGTTGAATCTTGCATAAAATAAGTCCCTCCTGTTCCTTCCGAGGACCTAATAGGACGATTTCCTTTCTTCAAACCCTCGTATGTGGAGTTGATCAAGTCCCAATGGAAAGGCAAAAAATTGATCTTGGGATTCACAACAATAGGTTCCAACCAGAAATCAACACCAGGTGGTATCTTTGCTATCTGAATCTGTTTGTTCCTATTACTATTATTACTATTATTATTATTATCTTCTACTTGTAATTGTAATGCTCTTTGATCGGTTCTCTCCTCCGGTATCGAAGCTTCAAGAGAAAGCTTCAAATCATTGTGAATAGCTGTAGTTCTAACCTTAACTGATTTTTTAATAATCAAATGAACTACATCATCATCACCTTTACATATATCATGAAAGAGAATTTGATCATCAAGCTCTTCATCATTACAGAAAAGCTCTTGTTCCTCAAGATCAATAAAACCTTCCCCCTTCTTCCTAATCCTTTGTTTAAGATACCCCACATTCCTACGCCTATCAATATGAAACTCAAATTCCTTACCAGAAACCGTCCTAACAACAATAAAAAGAAGATCCGAAAGGCGTAAAACCAAATGAAGAACATTGCCATCAGCGACACCATACTCCTTAATAAGTGTATCGTTACGCGCAAGCTCTCTGCCACCAAAAACTAGCTTCTGTTTCTTCACCACAAAACCTTTACATTGCTGAATCCTCAATTTGACAGAAGCAATTGAATCAGACTCCAAAACACGCATCGGTGTAATAACACTATCAACTGTTAGGTAAATCAGGATTGGATCAACAGAACAATGTTCTGATTGACCTTCCCAATATACTCTCTCGTTGCAAATAGAACTCAATGCAACCGACATAATTCAATTTCAATGTTGAAACCCTAATTGTTTTCTTCTTTCGGGTAACAAAAAAAAACTACTTTTTGCTAGTTTCTTACTTGAATTATTGTTACATAATGAAAAACTTTAACAATTAACAAGTAAGAAGAAAACAACAAAAAAAGTCCTTTTTTTTTTTTTGTTGTTTTGAAAAGAACCCAAACAAAAAAACCTAATCTAAGAAATAAAATATATACTTATGATCAAGAGATAGTGAAATAGAAAACCAAGAAAGGGATTGGTGAAAAAAAAGAATGTACGGTGCAGTGCTGGCTCTCGAAAAGGATGAAAAAACAAATGAAAGCAATGCGAGAGGGGATTCTAACCGAAAGGAAAGAACCAAAGGAGAATGAAGGAGGAAGAATAGCTTATGAATGGAAGCGATTCCGAGAAAGTTGTGAATAATCTATAATCTGTGAGGAAGAGAATTTTTCTCTTCCGATAAAATTGAACGATGCTTCAAACACAAACACGAGAGAGTATGTGTGTAAAAATCGTCTAAAAATAAGAGAACGAAAGAGAGTGTTATCGTAGCCGTTGTTGCCTTTATATACGGTAAAGTTTTGAGATAAAACCAAACCCAAATTATTTAATTCAGCGTAAATTTAAATTTAAATCTAATTAAATGTTATCAATTATTATCCATTTATCTAGAATTTTCTAGTATGTACTACTAGCAATGTTCACGATGCGGCTTTGATCAGTTTTTATGACATAAATTAATATTGGTCATGTTAACTTGTGCCTTAGGGCACATGTTAAGGAATCCAAAAAAAGAAACTTTGCATTGAAAAACATGATATTTTAACTTTCTAGAAGTTGACTACATGACTTTTGATGCGTATATTTCTTTAATGAGTTCCTTAACATGTGCCCTTAGGGCACAAGTTAACATTTGCCTAATATATTTGGTTTGGTTTTAGATGATTAATTTAAAAAATTCGATTTCATCCAATTTAATGTGATTTATTTTGGATTAATTTTTTATACCCAAATTATAAATTGTAATGTTTTAGTTAATAATAATATTATAAAGACACGGTAAAATAATAAATATGATGTAAAATATAACATATAATAGATTAAAAATTATTCCTACGGAAGAAGAATTATCGATTATGTTTTATTCCGTGTAAACAAGCACGCAACTAAAAGGACTAATCATTCGAGCGGGGTGAGACCGTAATGGGTATAAATTTTTTTTGAAGAAATTTAAGATTGTTATATTTCCAATGCGATTATGTTTGAAACATATGAGATAGTAAAAAAAACAAATCGAATAAATTAAATTAATGAGTAGTATTAAAAAAAAGTCTAAATCAATGAATAATATAAATGTAATATATCATACCAATAAAAAAAGTTAAAATAAGTGGTTTGATTTGGTTTGGTTCAGTTTTAAAAAATCAATTCAAAATTTGATCCGATCCGATCGGTTTTTATAAAAGAGCATTCAAACACATCTAATGATATTCAATTTTGTGCGATTTTTTGATATCCTTAAATAAGTTTACAATTATGGTTTTTTTTTTATCTATTTACTTTGGTACTTTGCTTGCTCATTTATCAGTTTTTATCTATTTTTTGCTTTTATGGTTTTTTTGTGTGTGTTTGGGTGTGCGTTTTCACATTTTTGTGACATAGCTCTGTATAAGAATGGCCTTGAACATTGGTGGAAGTGGCAGCGACGCAGGACACTTTTTTTTTTGCATCAAAATTATTATTTTATTTTATAGTTGGTACTATATGTATATATTTAACCCGCTTTAATTAATTTTATTGAAAATTTATATTTAGAGAAACTTAATTATGAATGAATCTTTTGCAAAACAAAATACAAGAAAAAAAATATTCAAATAATTAAAATGGCACGAAAAATCTTGCAACCACGTTGATCCTCTAGAATCTAGATACCTTCGGATTCACAAAAGCATTGGGCATATGTAATAGATAACTGCTTTATCTTGTCTCCGGGAGCTATATTTACGATGTATACTCATTTTGGTTTGCTTTTTGTTGTTTAAGGATCATATTCATTGAACTAATACTTTAATTAATTTTATTTATAAAATTAAAATATGGGTCTAGCTTTTGAAAAAAGAAAGCATGTTTAGAAACTTCAATAATGTGTATGGGACTGAAGTGGATCCCCCATTTCCTATTCTTTAAATATTTTCCCGTAATCTCGTAGTGTAAAAGTATAAACACCATAATGTGATATTGAGTCACTATTAATTATGAGGTATCATCTAATATACTCAAATTTTATTAATTATGAGATAAAATTGATAAAAGATGGCGAAGGTTTATCATCAAACTCTAAAGTTTTGATAAAAAAGACGTGTTTTGATGATAGAACTTGATAAAGTAATCAGTACACAATTTTCTATTAAAATTTTACATCATTTGATTGTTTAAATAATGTTCTAAATATATTTGTTAACATTTTCTTTAATTTATATTTATTGTTTTTTTAGTATGAGTGTCTTTCCACGTATATACTATGTCACTAATCCATTCTAACACCTAAAAAAATGTTACTAATCCGTTCATTAGGTTTTCCTCGACAACAAAAACCCCATTCATTGGGTGTGTGTTTCTTTCTTAGGGCGTTGACGAGTAAGCTAAACCCGTCCAAACAATATAGATAAAAAAAAAAGAGTCATGCTAACTAGTGTCTTGAGACACAAGTTAAGAAAGTTAAAAATAGAATTTTTTTTATAAAAAACAACTTTTTTAACTTTCATAGAATGGAACATTCTGTTTTTCATCACTTCCTAATGCAAAATTTCTATATTAGTCTCATTAACTGGTGTCTGGTGACACTAGTTAGTATTTCCCAAAAAAAAAAAAAAAATCGATTCTTCCGGATAGAAGAACTTCAACCTATAATATTGACACAATACTTTGTTATTTGTTATTTCTTCTGCGGATCTCAAGTTTTTTAGCATGAAATTTACAAAGTTTGATGCCTATCAATTTAACTGGTGTAATCACCAATTCGATGAGCGATCTAATATCTTAGTATCTTAACATAATTGATCAGTAATTCGAGTTTTATAATATTAGCTAGCTATTTTCATTTTGTGTAAATAATAAAGCTGACAGCATAAATAGTTATTCTCCTCTAAAGAGACATTTTCTTTCTCATGGAATGCCGATTGTGTTATCTTCAATATCTGATACCAGTTCAAAACCAGGAAACTGCATATTAAGATCCCTGCAATTTCCAAAGGCAAGTGTTACTTATAACCACAAATATGACAAAGCTTAATTAGATATTGTTTATCCACTTCTAATATTCAAACAAAACCGTATTGATGATATATATTATGTGGTTGTCGGAATTAACAGTGAGATTGTCATAATAACAGTGAGTTGCCTTGATTTTGAAACAAAATTATCCTCCAGAGTTTCAACAAAATCATTGTATCACCGTGGTTTCGTAAGATTGATTTAGGTCCAACTCAAAATTTTATTATGATATAAAGCTTAGACCACATGCCACATGTCAGTATTGAGTTAATAATCTAGGTTTGCGCTAGACTCTGAAGTTTAGAAGGTGTTGGTTTTGAGTCATGAAAAAATACTACAGTAGTATTTTGTCCAAGAATATAATGATGAGAATTTTATCCTAGGTATAGTTAAAAAAAGTGTTATTTTTAATATTCTTAAGAAATTTCATAGGAAACCACTTTCGCATCATTTTACATTTGATGATTGTAAGAACCTTTGAGAAGCGTTTGGGTTGTGGAAGCACGATCCATGCATCCTGATATCTTGCATTTGCTATTGTGGACTCCAGTCTAGCAGAAACATGCATATACTGCTAGTCGAGTTGAGATTGCCGAGAGTGTGGGATCCTCAATTGATTTAGACACAGAAACAAAGGGTAAAGTTTAAGGCTATTTTGCGAGGGTCCTCGCTGACATTGATGCCATATGAACATTGCATAATGAAGTTATGATGGGATGAGAGGGTTTTTCTTCTTTACATATGAGTAGAATGTGAGAAGCTTCGTTCAATTTACTCTCATTGTCATATTATTGGACACACCGTTGAGAATTGTAAAAAGATTATTTATGCAAAAGTGTTAAAACCTACCAACGACAAGGCAATCATACTGATGTTAATTTGAGTGTCACGAAAATAATGGCACTCAAAATGAAGTTCTTAGGTGAATTTTTTAGAAGATTTCTCATACTGATCTAGGTATTGAAACAAAACTCTTGTACTTTCGATTCTAACTTTGGACCAATCTACAAGTATCACGTACATCTTAGATAAGTTGTTTGGCACTAATGAGGATAATGTAACGGTGGTACCACATTATGAGGTCCTTGAATTGTTACCAAAATGAGGATAATGTAACCGTGGTACCACAAAGGAAGGGGCGATGACCTGTTAAGGGTAATCTCTTGAATTGGTAGTTTTTATGTCATATTTTTTGGTAGGAATATATTATGTGTTATATAGAAGTGAAGTGAGAAAGAGTGAGAGATTTCATCTCCACTTCAAATACTAACGATTACTAACAAAACCTATCCACAAAGACTCCTAGAAGGAAATGCATGAAAGGAAAAGTGGATATTACTTTAGATATGGAATTGTCATATTCCTCAGTAAGGATGGATTTTGAGCAACAAAACTTTCCCATTCCTCTTGATCAATAAGTCCATCTCCTTTTAAATCAGCTTCTTGAAATGCCTGTGCCATTATAGAGGGGTTAGAGGACATTAAACCAGAAAATCCCAAGAGCTAAATTCTGCAATTTTCAAGCAGAAAATATATAATTAACTCTTGGAGAGGGGAAGAAAAAATGAAAGACAAATGAAAAAGTTACCTTATCAATTATGACCTCAATTATATCATGAGAAAGAACCAAATCAGATTCGCTTAGGAGTGCCAGTATCATCTCTCTTACCTTCCATCACACAAGTAACTTAGACACAAGTCTTCACCGTCAAGAAAGTTAAAATCAAAGCCATGCGATAGATTAAATTATCTAACTTATTTCTAATCTTTGTTAACATTGCTAATAACATTGCAAAACCCTAAACCTACCATTTTGGGCGCCAATCATGCTTAGCCGTTGGATCAAATAATCTCATCTCATCCTTTGATTTGATCAGACTTCAATTTTTCATTTTCCCCATGCCTGTTACGTATCATGCACTATTGGTTATGCCTTTCCCACTTTCAAACTTTCATGATTGCATTAAATGTTGTTATTATTTCCCAAACTCTTGGTTATACCAATGTAGAGTTATTATATCCATGATACATCATGAATCTGAATATGTATATATGTAGAGTTATTATATCCATGTAGTCAAGTGATTAAAGCACATTTGCTGTTACCCAAAGCGCATTAATTTACATAAATGCGGTCATTCCAAGGTTGCATAACCTTTGAAGGCACAGACTTACATCCTTCACTGTTCTCCACCGCCCACCCTCACTACCATTTCTTCTCCAATTCACAGAATCTGTTTCCTCTTCACCGCCCACCCTCACTACCATTTCTTCTCCAATTCACAGAATCTGTTTCCTCTTCCCTTTTCTAATGTTCTTTGTTTCCACTGTTCAAGATGTGGTTTGGTTTAGTTGGGATTGAATCAAGGAAGAACAGTTGAAGATTGTAAGAAGATGAATGGATGTTCTCTGATTCGGTATACCCTTTTTTTACTCTATCCTTCTTCTTCTTCCTCCTTTTCTCTACAAACTTTATTCTTTTATCACAAATTTCTTCTCAATGTAGAATATGTAATTATCTTTGTTCTGTTTACGTTTTTTTTATAGGTTTTGGTTCGAAGATGTTTTTTATAGTTGAAATTAATCGTAATCTTTTCATGTGCTAGGGCGCTGTCATGCTTCCCACTATGTTTGGACATGATTTCGGCGATCAGATCGATAGATATGCTAAGTTATTGGATCTAAACTACAATGAATTCAAGGTTATAGTGTTCCATTCCTGCTCTGTTACATCATGATTAAATCTCCCCTCTTTCAATTAAATTAAATAAAAAGGTTGTTATATTATATTATTACAAGGTTTCAAGTTGACCATATTTTGTTTGTGTGTTAGGTGATACAAAGGAAAAGAGCAGCATCATTGTTATTGAACTCAATGCTTGCGTTGATCCTCTTAAGGTGCGTAAGAAGATTGCAATATCAGAAGCATAGTGGCATCAAGTTCAAGAAGTATACTGCCTGCTGGTATCGATCGGTGGTTTAAGGGCGACAGATATGTTGAGCCAATCAGCGATGGTGCTCCTACTTACCTTTCAACCATCCTTAAATATCTCGCCGCTAAGGTAATTGTCGGTCTCCGTTCACATTCATGTGCAATTCCTTTGCCTCCAACTCGCATATTTTATATGTATGTGTATTGTGTACCATTCTTTGATTGTTTACCTTCAATCTTATTCGTTATTTTTTTTTCTCTTCATAGTTGCAAGGGAGTTTGTGCTACAACAACAACTGCAGGATATGCAATATTAAGGTTCAAGTGGCTTCATAATTTTGTAAATGGGCTCATGGTGATAAGAAAGAACATCGATTATAACTGTAACGTAACCTCAGTCCATGATGCAGCAAC
Source organism: Medicago sativa (assembly GCF_051527215.1). Taxonomy (NCBI): domain Eukaryota; kingdom Viridiplantae; phylum Streptophyta; class Magnoliopsida; order Fabales; family Fabaceae; genus Medicago; species Medicago sativa. The sequence continues at coordinate 97,192,759 of NC_140752.1, forward strand.
ATTACTTCTTCAGCCTTATTGTTTGTTTTGCTGATTATTTTTCTTTTTCCTCTGCTTTGTTTGTATGTTCTAAAGCATATTTCAGAACTTTGTGACTGGCTTGAAAGAAGAATACTACCTAAATTTATTTTGTACATTTAAGTTAATGCATTTCACAGTTTGACTTTGTTAATCATATTGCTGAACTCTCTTCTCTTTGTTAGATGATGAATTGAATTTCCGTTGAGTTTGATTATTAATCATGGTTTGAACCCTTTGGACATGGTTTCTCTATTTTGTCTACTCATTGATGAATTTGACACGTCTAATTATAAGCAGTTGTGTTATTTTTTCCTGATCATTCTAATGAATTATTTGTATCGGTTTGTGTTATTTGTATTGTATTGGTCACCAATTCTTTGTCTTCGATTCTCTAGCCTTCATATTCACTTTAAATATAATTTTTTTTAGTTAGAAGTTTATTTAGGATCCTCTAAAATTTGCTTCTGATTTTTTTGAAAAGAATTTACAGAGAAGCATTGATTTTTAAAGCACTGATTATAGAAAAGCACCGAATTTTTTTTTTTATGTAATCCAAACTTTTCAGCTAGATGTCATGCTGATTTTAACACATTGTTTGGTGATATTAACATGCTTGAAGCAAAAACATGAAGAGTGGACTCCATGTCATACTGATTTAATTAAATTTTGTGCTGAAATATATTCCAAGAATTATCAGAAATCTCTTGATAATTTAAGCAACAGAACACAAAAACCATGAGCAGCAAAAGTAATAGATATATTTTCATTATATTTGCTAACATGAGATTCCTAACTGTAACTTCAACGTTCATTGATGCAAAAGAAGTTATACTCTTTCATACTCATAAACTGATTCTGAAACTATAATGTTGCATAGACATTGAAAAATATCATATATTAATGGTCACTATAGAGAGGAAGAAGTTATGTACAATGTGTAATTTTGCTTCAAGTCATTATTGATTCATATGCTACTAAGTTAGTAAGTTATGATGTCCATTTTAATTGACATACATCATGAAAAGTTCTAATTTTTGTTTTTAGACAGGTTACTATGCTAATAGGTGGTCGCTTTTGTGTGGGGGTTTTCTGGTCTATCAGTTCTATCCTGTTTGCGATTTGTGTTGTGCGCCTTGCACATGCTTGCTGTGAATAAATTTTGATGATTCTAAAAAAAAATCTCAACAAACGTGGACAACTCTTTAGTTTGTAATTAATAAGTTGTGCGAAATTATAGATAAGATTTTGTTGTCCTTTGAATATAGATTGTGATAGTCATCTTTATCCTTGGGTTTGGACAAGTAAACTATAAATTAGTTAGAATAATAAAGTACTCAGTTATCATATCCAATTATCCATTAGAATGATTTAATCCTCTTTATCATAGATAAGATTTTCTTTTTTTGCTTCTGCTTTCCTGTTGATAAATTATTCAAGGCTTGAATGTTGAATGAGTTCTTTCACTGTCAAACAGCAGTGACACAAGAAACGTTGGTCCACATATTAATTGAACGTGGGACAAAAAATATGGCATTATTTGTTTTGTTTATTTTTCATATCATTTGTATTTCCCATTTCATTGTTCAATATAGTTTGTTTTGTTGGGGTTGCTTAGTGAATCTATAATGTTTGTTAAAAAGAAGCTTAATGAATGAGTTGCTGTAAAGAAAAGTTAATGAGTAGGAGAGCTATGAAGAAAAGTGTCATGTGGATAGTGTTTTTACTATTCATTTTTAAACTCTACTCATACATTTTCTTCTCCTCTTCTTTTTACTGAATGGGTCTGGTGCACAAGCGAGTAATTGTTGTCCCCTTTGCGGCGCTCAAGATAAGTGTGCTTCAAATGTGTCTTGAGCCAAACACTTGCCTATTTTCCAACGTCCATGGTTGTCGACACATTGTGTTTGGCACCCTCATTTGAGAGCACATCCATCCATAATATTAATTTGTGCAGTCAAGATGGAGTGTATATAACTTGGAATGATCCATCCCTAAGAAAGAATCATGTTAAGTCTACTTTTTTGTGATCATTAATACATATTAGTTTGTATTTTTGAATAATTGAGCTTCAAGTATGTATTTTTGGTAACTGAGTTTCATTCTTCTTATGTTAGTTTTTTGTTTACTTATATATCCTACGTGTTTATATGTCGAAATATGTAGTAGTTTTGTATCGACGAAACTAATATCACGGGGTTGTTTCAAAACTCATTTTAGCAGATCAAAATTCCGGCATTGCCGCATCTTAAAATAGCATGTCATTCATATAGTTATAATTACAGTCACGTGTTTGTTTCAACACTCATATTGGTTTTTTTAATTGAGGCATTCTTGCATCTTAAAATAGATATTCTGTCATAATGCTATAACGCTATAACGCTATAACTATTCTCACATGTTTGTTTCAAGACTCATTTTGGTTTTTTAAATTTCGGCATTGCCGGATCTTAAAATAGATCATCCTTCATAATGTTATAGGCATTGCAATGGTCTGAAGATATTATTAACGGATGACAATGGGGATTGTATCAGCACCACTTCAAATGTAGTTTATAAGGAGATATTCGAAAATGTGTGACCCAATATTTGTACGCCCTTAAATACTTTTTATGTTTATTTATTTTATTTTTTATGTAATGAATAATATCATAACTTTTTTAGCTTCTCCATTTTTAATGTCCCGGGCGGTAGCCCGGGTAAAAGATCTAGTAATGATAGAAAACTTGTATTAAAGTTATTTAATAAACCAGGTCCATAAGACTTAGTTTCGTAGTCGGTCCAAAGAGTTTCAAGTTGTAAAGATACCTAGTGGATTTTATTCTAATTTAGAATTTTATTCCCTCAACCCTTTCTAAACAACCGGATAGGTGCGGGTTCACCAGGATGCACCGTCCAGAGGCAAAAAAAAAAAGTTTTTGTCTGAAGTGGTGAATTCGAAGGATCCGGTTTTTTAGAAAGAGCGAAGGAGAAATAGCTTTCGCTCAAATTACATGAGTTTCAAGATAATAATAAAGAAATTCTTTAAGAATACTAAATTCATTTAACAAAGAGAGAAACAAAACACAAAAACCTCATTGTTATACCTCATCTCTTTCAATAAAGCCTCTTTGCCATATATCATAGAGTCGAAATGCAACTGTCACAAAAGAGCTAGATTATCAAGATTTTAATACAAATTAATTTATAAGACATTAATATAAACACACACTCTCTTGAGAGATGAACTCTTACAAGCTGCCTTTTGTGGTTGAGGCGCTGCTGGATGGAAAACGCTTAAAGCTTTAACAAACTCTCCAAAATCTATCATACCATCATTTTTTGAGTCAAATATATTGAACACCTGCTTACAAATCTAGTCAAAGCAGTGTATGGTATATACTCTGATAATATAATAATATAGTAATAGTTTAATATAATGTACACAAATCAATAATATATATTATGCTGACCCTGTCCGCAAAGAGGTTTTGTTTCTTGCTGCTTCCAAATAAGCCAAGCTGAAACTCTTCCTGCATATGTTCAATATTAATTAACTACACCGCTAATAAGTCCTTGCACAATTTTTATTATGGTATCTGGCTATCAGCCTCAACTTTATAGAGCTTACTTTGCTAATAAGCCCATCATTGACCATGGAGCTGCTTAATTTCATGAAGAGATCGTATAATGCTTCAATTTCAGAAACATTAACTGGAAGAATATGATGTTTACAAACACAAAAAAATGTTAATTAATTCAGTACTTCACAACTACAAAATATTGGCACATAATACCAAAATATTGGAAAGAAATAAAAAGCTTACAATAAGTTTGTTCAGCAAGAATTGCTGGATCTTCATGCCGGAATCGCGGTTTGGTGCAAGCACACCCCATCAAAAAGACTTATTTATGTTCCCAGACTTTGGGGATGAATTAACCATATATATATGTGCACTTGCGATTTGACTAGAAGAACATATGCCATATAGAGCTGGTGTAGCAGTATCCACTCAATTTGGTTTGATGCTCATTTGTATCCACCACTTTCTTTGAGCTGGAATATGTTCCATGCACATGGAGTGATCAACTTTTTTCCAAGCCAAGGACTGTTGATGTTGAAACATCAACTTTTTTCTGTTGCCACTTCGTTCCAAATTTAATGTTTCGATAAATAAAATCATTCTAAGTTGATGCAAATAAATCTATGCTTGTTGGTCTAAAATCACTCTACAATTTCCAAACAAAATTTTTTATATTTATTTATGTAGTTTCTTTGATCATTCATTGGAATTTCAACTTTTCTTAACTGGGTTCAGTACATATATATCATGCATACAATTAAGTGAATCCATTAATGTTAGGTAGGCAAAGGCAACTTATAATTGCCTAAGCCTAAGCAAGCGTACATATTGAAGCGGTTGATTTTGCTTTCAACACATTATATACAATTACAATGCATTCTATTCTATAGCTGCAAATTTTAATCCTTCTAGTGCATTGATCTTCAATTGTTTGTTGCTAATCTTCCACCTCGGTGTGCAAAACAAAGCTGGGAAATGCCATAGTTATATCCCTGACAGGCACAACATTCATTTGAGTTTTGATCATGTAAATATAATTTAACAGTAAAAGATTAGAATGGAGAAAATCACGTATTCCAAAAATAATAGTAACTATGAAATTGAAGGAAACCTACTTTAGATATGGCAGAGTCATGATCTTAAGAAGAGAAGGATTCTTTGCTGCATACGCTTTCCACTCTTCCATATCAATCTTCCCATCTCCTTTTGAGTCAACCTCCTCCATTGTCTAAAAAAGATCAGGCCAAGAAGTATAAGAGATAAGAATTAAATTGAGGAAACTATAGAAATTGAAGGCGGATAAATGTATGGTTTCATATGGTTAAGAACCTTTTCCACAATGGATTCAACAATATCGTCTGAAACTGTAACTTCTGATTCAGTCAAAGTAGCCAAGACCATCTCCTTTAACTTCAGTGTGCCATTATGTACAAAAAAGGTTCATAAGACACTCAAAAAGTTACAATGAAATGCATAAATGTAACTATAGTCTATAACTACTAAAGTTACATGAGAAGGAGCATTCATACAAAAAACAACTACTTCCTCTGTCCTTAAATATAAGACCATTTTGAGATTTTAATGTCACTTTTTATAGGAGCATTTTCAAATTTTCAACTGCATTATTTATTTCTTTACTAACATATCCATAATTATGCAATCTTTATCTGAAACATATAATAAATACTATGATGAAGACATAAATTGATTCTGTGCAGGTTTGGTTTTGGGGGTAGCATTAGCAGAATAACAGCAATTCACCGTGAATCCAAACCCGCACTCTATCTCCTAAAGGGTAAATTAATACAAATTGTTAACAAATTTAATTCTACTGCCATGTGATTTTGTCAAAGCTGCATTACTCAATCCTAAAGTGAAAATGATGAACAATGGAAAGGTTAAAGGACACTCACCTCGCTATGCTCAATGTATCCGGTCTTCCCAAGGTCAAACAGTTTAAATGCAACTGTAAGAACAAAAAAAAATGGCACTGTCAAGCTCTCATAGAAATGACTGAATGTTTGACTTTTCTGTTACACGATTAATATCATACATTCAATTTTCTTCTCTTCAGATGTCTTTGGATGAAAAATACTTAGTGAGCGAACAAATTCTCCAAATTCAATTACTCCGTTACGCTTAATATCAAACATATCAAATACCTGCATTCAGTTTTCTTAGCTTGCAACATCATATCATGTATAGTAAAATGATTGTGTTAGCATAAAGTTAATAAAGAAATACAAATCCACTATAAAATTTCATTTAAAACCATGAATTTCATCCATGTTTCAGAGATTTTTGTTAATCTTTATATCCATAATTACAATTGTATGAGGGTTCATTAGCTGAATATAAATAAATAAATGACTAACTCAGAGTATGTATAATGTACCCTGCTTGCAAGTAGATTCTGCTTGCTCTTATTTCTGAAAAGTGCGAGTTGGAACTCCTCCTGCAAATAAATTGTCTTGACGAATTTAGCGCATATACGTAATGTTTTATAAAATTATACAACTCAAGTATGATGACAGTTAGGAAAATAAATGAGTCGCAGTAATGTCAAAAAAAATGCAATATCAGTTCATATAGAGAGAAATATTTGGAATCAGTCTTTAGCAGTTTGATTTGTACTACTAGTACCAAAATAAATTTACCTTGTGAATGCAGCCATCATCAATAATTGAACTACTTAGTTTCTTAAACAAGTCAAGTAAAGCCTCAACCTCATTCACAGTAACTGTCAAATGGTAAAGGACATTCCAAATCAGAGTTAAAACCACAAGAAATCTGACATGTATAGAACTATAGCAGCGGTAATCATATATGAGCCTGTTTGGTTTGAGCAAATGTTTTCTATTTTTATTTTCTGTTTTGAATTTTAGTCACTCATGGTTCCGTGAAGAGAGATTCAATTGAGTTCAAATATGTATGTAGAAACCATACTTTAGATTGAAGATGTGTCTGGTGTCAGACACTAACACAATACAGAAATGTATGATTACATTCATTCAATTATGTCAATTTTTTCAAATTATTATCAGTGTCTATGTATTTGTTTTCGTTCTTCATATGTAGTTCAAAATAACAAAAATATAGAAAGATGTTGACTTTTGTACTTACATGATGTCTCCAATGCAAGAATGGAGGATTGTTCTTGCTTAGTTTTTGGTTTGCCTTTCATCAAGCAAAAACAGCTCATTGTATAGAATTAGAATCAGTTCAATTCAAAGAGTGCTGCCTGACACAATAGGTAGGACCTGAAACACCAAAATCAAATAACCATTGAAGCATTGATAAAAACTTAAACAAGATTGTTTAAAGTCAACTCCTCACTACTGAATTCTTCAAAATAGTAAAATACAAAGATCGAGTTTCTTTTTAACCTGGTTGTAAAATATATCAATTACAATTATATGTTTATGAAAGTCAAATCTGAGTAATGAAGGATTGATGTGTTATATATGATTATAAGATGATGCATGTATTAGCAATTAAAATATATTGTAAAATAAATTGTGTAACTAGTAGAATAGAAAGTAGAAACATATAATCTTATGTTATTAGTGAATGAAAAATGGAGCTTTACATGGATGTGTTGTGTATATTAAAAAGATGACTTACAGAAATGAGAAGTTGGTGGTGGTGTCCTTCAAAAGTACACAGATCGATATTCAGAGGGAGAAAGAAGTGTCCACTTTATAATTAATTGAAACCAAATTTTCAAATAATGAAATCATTTCACACAGACATACACGTAACACAACCAAAGGGTTCATTTTTTTTAATGAAGCTGATGAAACAAAACAAAACTTGCCACAACAATGCATTACAACAAAAAAATGACTTTATTGTATTAAATATATTATTTTTTTTATCGATAAAAGTTGCTTAGATCAAATTCGTCGTTCTCTTCATTAATTATATACTCTAAAATTAGGTGGAACGAACAATGCAACAAAGCAAAAACTTGATTCATATGCGTGTATCGTGTTTTTTTTAGTGGCGATTTACACCCCAGCGTGCGTGACTCCATTATAATTGTGTATTTTTTCCCAGGCGTTGTGGCTGCACATGTTTGTAATATGTAAAAAAAGTAATTATAACATTGAAAGTATTCTTCAAAAAAAAAACATTGAAAGTATTAATTCTTACTAATTGTTGCGTCCAAAAGAAAAAGTTATGTGTAATATTTTGTATGATTATTATTTAGACCAAGGTACTTTTGCTTTAGACCAAAGGTACTTTTGCTTTTAGAAGTTTAGACCAAGTACTTGAATGTGTTGATTATTATCGTAGAATATTATTGGTCGGTGTTTGTTATAAACTTTATAAATAGCTTTTCTCTCGTAGAGTACGGCAGTCTTGTTAACATAACAAAGTGTGTCTCCTTTGACGTTTCTACCATTAGAATCTTCCATGTGACACTCTAAGATTTAAAATGTTTAGTGAAGCAACGATTCTCTTTCCTGTTTTTCGTGTTAGAAGTCCCATATCGTATAAATTAAAGTGCTTGATGTGGTATGTAACTCATGAAGTTCTCCTATCTATTGGACTAGTCTTTTGGTTTAGTCTATTTTCATGGGCTTAAATCCTATCAGATAGTTGTTTTTTTTATTTGTTAAATGAAATAAAACATTTGTCAACTCATCATTTGAATTGAGAAAGCTTGTGACGATGTCCTTATTCAGTTTAAGTGGCAGTCTATCTCAATATGTTTGGTCCTCGCATGAAAGACTGGATCTGAGGCAATATGCAACGTGGCTCGGTTATCACATATAAGTTCCTTGAGTAACTGCTTCAACCAAATGAGCTCACATGTTACTAGTGTCATGACCTTATATTCGACCTTTATGCTCGATCTTGCAGTTACATTTTGTTTCTTACTCTTCCAGAATATCAGGTTTCCGCCAACAAGTACACAATGCCCAAAAACGGATCGCCTATCAACGGATGAACTTGCCCAATCAGCATTTGAGCCATCAACTATCTGAGTATGTCATTTATCCTCATAAATGTGGCCTTTTCCTGAAGCACCTTTGATGTATTTAAAAATCCGAATTAAAGTATTTGTATTTTCTTGACAAGGAGGATTAAAAATTGGCTTACCAAACTAACTGCAAAGGAAATGTCAGTACGAGTGACTGTGAGATAATTCAACTTTTCAACTAATCTCATATATCTCCCTTGATTAGATTGATGTTTGACATTTGGATACATATGAATATCAACTGCCTTGACATTCAATATTCATGTTTTTTTCAATAATATTCATAACATATTTCCTTTGTGAAATTACAATACCATCCTTGATTTGTGCTACCTCAATACCTAAAAAGTAACGGAGTTTAGCAATGTCCTTCGTCTGAAACTCATTAGGAAAATGTTATCTTAATAATCGTGGTTGACTCTAACACAACCTAACAAAACCGGCTTCCGATGTGAGAATTGCCCCCACTTATAAACATATTGTCAAATCATCCCCCATCTTACGTGGGACTCTTTAAGACACCTTCTCGCGTCCAAGACTGAACATCTGAAGTGTGAATATAAATGTTGGGTGGAGGCTCTGATACCATGTTGAATAAGAGAGAAAAGAGAGACCTATAATGAAAAACATGTGTAACATTATGGAAGGGATTAAGTTGCCCTTACTTACTATTCTCACGGGCTAAAAATTAATTTTAGTTTTCAAACACTAAATTAGGTCCTATGGTTTTTTTTTTGAAAGACTACCCGTTTGAATTGGTTTAATTTTGAGCTTATGCAAAATAACATATGCAAATAAATAAGCTTTTACATATATTATTCATAAGCTTGTCATGGTAGTTTATGAAGAAAAAAAAAAGTCTATGAAGATACAATTTGCATTAAGTCAGTCCTCGTGAGCATAGCTCAATTGATAAGGACAATGCATAAAATATGCAAGGTCCGAGGTTCAAACCCCGGCCACCAAAAAAAAAATCAACCCAAATGAGCCCTAAAATGAGTTTTTAATTAAAAAAAATATTAATCTGTATATATAGATGGTGTAAAATTTTGTTCAATCAAATCATATCATAATGCCACATATTTAGATCGGCAATCATCAACTTGATGTGATTTGATTAAATGCAAGTGTAAAGAGTTTTACACTCCAACATAAAAATAATCTTTAAAAAAACATTTTTTTTTGGTCAAAAATATATTTCACATTTTTTTCAAAGAAAAAAAATATTTAACTTAATTTTTTTTAAAAAAAAAAAAGAGAGAGAACATGTAGTATAATTTATTTTTTCCTCAAAAAAAAAAAATGTGTCTGATTTTCCAAATAATCCTTTTTTTTTGTTGCTTGTTTTGGGTTTTGGCCTTCGAATTTCCGTGCCTGGATTGGTTTCATCAAAACCCTTCCAGTTTCACAAATTGAATCACAATATACGATTTTGGTTCCTAAATTACTTTGCCGTTTTTGGAATCGATAACGCGATTCTGAATGGAATCAGATTTCGAGACGAACGATGATATGCTGACACTCTCACAGGATCCATTTGATGATGCCAACGACAATGTAACTTCCTCTTATCGCTCTCTCTTTCTTAATTCATATCAATTTTCACTTCTTAAACCCTTATTCATTGCTGTTTATGGCTTATTCAAATATTATGTAAGCAATAAGCATTCTTAAGATTAGTGTTGTGTAATTCGTAACAGGATAATTTGGACGTTGAAGGGGAAACATGTGGAATATGTATGGATATGGTTATTGACAGGGGAGTATTGGATTGCTGTCAGCACTGGTATTTCTTCTATTTCACCCCCCCTTTTTATTCAATCTTCCAACCTTACTATATACATTGTGGATCGTGTCTTACATATTGATGCTAAAATCTAATTGTGTCAATATGCGGGCTCAAGTCGTCGTTGGACTTGCTTTCAACTGAATATGTTAATTTCCTTTCCTTCATGTTTCAGTGTGCTTGTTGAAATATGAATATGATATTTTTTGGATGGTTCATTTGTTTCATAGGTTCTGCTTTGTATGTATTGACAACTGGGCTACCATCACTAATCTCTGCCCACTTTGCCAGAATGAGTTTCAGTTGATCACTTGTGTTCCAGTGAGTCATATAAATTTGCGGAATGCTGCTTTTATCTTCCTTCATTTAATATAACTCTTCAGGTTACAATTGAATTTCCCCATGTTATTTATTCTGTTTTGGACCATGCATTTTGCTGTTTTGATTACTATTATGGTCTAACTTCTATGCTATTTATTCATTTAGTATCTTGTAAATACTATTGAAATTGGGTGTATGGCTAATTGTATCAAACTCATAACTGTGAAGGTATATGATACCATAGGGAGCAATAAAGTTGAAGATGGCTCATTCCTCAGGTAAGTTACCGTCATTTTGTTTGTATGAAAGACGACCAAATTTTTAGTATTTATTTATCCTCATATATTACACTTGGTATTTTCAGAATTTGTGTTTAAGTTGAAAGTCATGAATTTCAGAAATTTGCACACTTATTTATTTCTAGACTGTATCAACAACAACAACAACCAAGCCTTATCCCACTAAGTGGTGTCGGCTACATGGATCAAATTACACCATATAATGTTCTATCTAATCTCTAGATCTTTCTTAATAGTATCAACTTACTCAATTAAAAGAAAAATAGTTTACAGTTTTATCATTTAATTTTGATTAATGCTTTACAGTTTTGTCATGTTTCTGTGGGGGAAAAAAATGTATAACCTTTTAACCTTTTTCCTTCATGATTGCAGAGATGATGACTGGTCGATTGACGGGAAGAATAACAGTCTGTCATTTCCCTCTTACTACATTGATGAAAATGTAATTTTTTCTATATGTAAAATACAACTTTAGAATACTAGTACTAGGCAAAGAATGTTGATTCAGATTGTTGCAACCTGGATTCCAGGATTTCTTGTGTTTTTGGATGAGTGCATATTTTATATGCAGAGATCTTTTGATTCATATCATAAGTTTATTTCTTGTGTTTTCTCAATGTTAATACTCTTTTCAGATTTCACACACTCTTTCCAGAGTCATGCAGGAAGTTTATAGTTGTGTGCAAATACATATCTGATCATATAACAAATACGAATCTGATGTGAAAAACACATGTCATAATTGATATGGTTTTATCTATCGTAATATGCTTATTGTTTTAGTATATTTACATGGTAAGAGGTAATGGTGAGACTGAACAGGGTTAAAAGGTAAATATAAAAAATAAAGAACACATATTTACTGATTAAAAAATCTTTCACTGTATACGACTGTGACCCCTAAACAGTTATTTGTATTATTGATACTGTAACTACATATTGACATGTACCTTTTCGTTGGGTGCACCACAAGCAACTATTTTCCTAATTCTTTAACTCAGTTACTTAATGCTTCTCTAACTTCCTCGACGCTTTTAAATAACAAAAATCCTTGCAGCACTTGACTTTGTTCAGGTCAATACTCTTTAATTGTCCTTTTCAAAATTAATGTATAACACTAATCCCTTGGCATTTCATCATTTTGTAGGCAGTTACTTGCTTGGATGGTGATGGCTGCAAAATTCGAAATGGATTTGCAAGTGTTGAAGAAGATTCTGGTCTTGATACATCGATTGCTTGCGATTCATGTGATCTATGGTAAGAACAAGTGGATGGATTAGGTTAGGAAGTTTGTAAAATCTTTTTTGATTCAATATGTCTTTGAGTTGATTGGGTAAAATTTATTGCTTTATATCTATGGCATTGTTAGAGTTCATCCACAAGAGCCATTTGGCAGAATTTTGTTTTGCATTTCTCAGCTTATCAGAAAATTTGCAGATTGCCTTGATCATAAGTTCATAATAAACAAACACTAATAGATGGACAGTTACGTCTAGAAGGTGGATCAGGAATATGATGCAAGTCATGGATACAGTCAGACGTGTATTTGCATAGTCAAGACGACCCTGACTTTGTTAAAGTGTGGCCATGAATGACCAACTCATTCTAATTACACAGTAGATTACAATTGTAAGAGAGATGGTGTTAATAAAATAGTAGAAAAAAGCTTGTGCAAGTGTTTTTTTACCAACTTTTATGGGTGTCAAGGGAATCCGTTAATGAAATTATCATAAGGATTTTTGAAGAAGTACCCTCTGATTGTTGCTTTACCTGCAAATTGACAGGTATCACGCCTTTTGTGTGGGATTTGATACTGAAGGTACATCTGACAGTACGTGGTTATGCCCAAGGTAAGTTGAATTTGTCAGTTGTTCTGTCGGGTATTTTGTGCTTCTAATTACTTCCTTTTATAACGACCGTTGAAGTTTTGCACAAACATTTTATGCACAAATCCTGCAAAAAAATTTAATCGATCACTCACAACATTTATATCATAAACCGGTAATAAAGAGTAACAATGTAATATCAATCAGAAAACAGCAGAAGAACAAGTATGAAATTCATTTGTATTATTTACTATTTGGTATTGCTGTTTTATTATTTATCTTTGATCTTGAATCTCCACTTGTCCTATTTGTTAACATGCATATATAGTTCATATTGGCTTCTAGCATTAGCATATAAATAAAAACATAAGACATGATAAGTTCGAACTGTTAATCTAAGTTTTTTATTCAGTATGGGTTTCTAAGGGCAGCCCGATGCACTAAAGCTCCCGTGTACACAGGGTTCGGGAAGGGGTCCCACCATTTTGGTGTATTGTACGCAGTCTTATCCTGTTTTACACAAAAGGCTGTTTCCAGGACTTGAACCCGTGACCTTTCAGTCACGTGACAACAACTTTACCGTTGTGCCAAGGCTCCCCCTTCAGTATGGGTCTCTTATATAAAAAAATCCGGTTATATACAATAATATATAATTCTAAACAATAAACAAGAAACTATTTAATATGTGGTTAACAATCAAAAGAAAGGAAAAAAGTTTTAGTTATCTGAATGTTGTGCTAAACAACATATTGATAAGCCTGTATCTTATTATTGTCACCTACAAAATTCCCAGGTAAACTTCCTTTTGATTGAAACATGAGCATGTGAATTACTTTCCCCGTATCAAAATATAAGCAAAATTAACGACTTACACACGTATTAGGATAATTAGTTATTCACATTTCCTCTTGTTAATTTCATTTAAAACTTCAACTTCATTACATAAATCACTCTCCATCTCATTTAATTGCTTAAAAATTGTCTGCTGATGCCTGTATATTGTATCTTGTTTTGTCCTATAACTATTCTAATTCGGGGTTTATTTTAGATGTGTGGTTGATGCAGTTTCTAAAGAAACAGATGGCAATTCAATAAAGGGGGCTTCCCTGGAATTTAACCCAGATAATACTAACAGTGAATGTCATGCCGGAATAGTGTCTGTGTCCATTGCTGATACGGGAGAGACAGCTGTGGTTGTCTCAATGGTTGACCGAAACAAATGGATTCCAGAAACAAGTGAGAGAGGCCTATTGCCTCCTGAAGTTGATGGGGATCTGTTGAATGAGCCATGTAAGTTAATGTCGGACACAAATAATCAGCTGCAGGCAACAGAGAAGACAACTGTGTCACCGATCATGAAGGGAGAAGAACTAGAGCTTTCATTATCACACCCAACTTCTAAATCCTTCGTGCATAGCGATTTAAAGGAAAGTGATAATGGAACAAGACGTGAACCGAGTAGCTTTGATGGAACCAAGTTATTTGATGAGTCCAATGCCAAAACTAGTCCATGCAAAATTGAATCTGATATGGGTCTTCATCTTGGTTTATCGGTGGGCACTTTTTTAACTGGTAAACTGTATTACATACCCTGCCTTTTTGTTAGCTTCTAAAACATATCATTTAAGTTTTTTTGTGTGTGCACTCTACAATTATGAGGTAGTCTGATTGTCGTAGTCTTAATGTACTTCTAGTCGATAATGTGGACAAGAGCGAATCAAAAGATCAAGCAACTGATCTCCCGTGCTCGATTCCAGAAGACTTTCCTTTGGAAGGTAATGCACCATTCTGAGAAATATGGTTCATTTTGCTTTCTTTATTTTTAGGCCACTCTTAGACTGGGAATCACGAGTGGATCATATTGGTTGTTTAGAAGCATTTGAATTAGTTTTATAACCTTATAATGTCATTAATAAAATGTTCTTAGGAGATAAACTCGAAATCAATGCTTGTGATGACAGTGCCAGAGTGGCTGGTAGAAAGAGGAAGCATTTTGATTACAGGTAATATTTCATTTAAATCTAATATCTTTTTAAGATGGCTGTGCTCCTTAGTCGTTGTGACTGTTAAGAGGATTGTGGGAGAGAGGCAGAGAGAATCGACAGGAGTTGAATTTTATTACATGAGAAGTAGAGCAAGCCACTTTTACAGAGACTATAATCACTTTCATAACAATAAAATAAATGGTTGAAACTGCAGAATTTTGAGGGTATGCAAACCTCCCTGTCCAAAGGCTTAAAAGTTAACTTATCAATTGGATATCCTCTCCCCTATCCCCCTCCCACCTTCATTTTTGTTTCTGATAGGTTTCCCTTCCTTTCTGCCCTCCTCATTTATTGAAGGTTATTACACCTCAAATCTCTCCGCTCCCCCTTGTCTATAATTCCATCACGGTCTAGCATTGACATGCCTATATGAATGCAATAAGCTTATAGTTTGAGGCACACTTTGCTTTAGGCCTAATTTTTTTTATTCTAGACGGAAGGTTCAAGGTATCTGATTAGTTATTAATCAATCACCCTGCAATCAACTCTTTTTTTGACAAAACCCACAATCAACTCTTAATTAACAGGAATCAGTTACTCAGAATCAGAATCAAGCCTCCAATTAATCATACTTTATTTTAGGATTTAATGTGTCCTTAATCCAAAAGATTTTCCATAGTACTTCCTATTCTTAACAGTTACCAATATCAACTAATTCCAGTTTCTAATCACTACTTGGATCTGTTTATTTTCTGGCAAACCTATATGCGCTGTTCCACAGAAATGTATATATTATTCTAAAGCCTAAGAGTTCTAAACCCAATTCTTATATATAGGGGCTTCGTTTTAGCTCCATGCTTGCCTTTAGAAGTGTGTGGTTATTCCGTTATTAGCATAAAATATCATTACGAAAGTTGTGCTTCTGGATGGAAAATGGCAATACAGGATAAAAATTTAGAGTATTTTGAATCTTGATTTTTCTTAGTATTCACAACTCATGAGACAAGGAAAAAAGCACTGGTGCCTAGATATTCTTCGTACTCAGTGTGTAAAAATTGAAATACTTCTGTCACCCTTCTGAACCTTGCATCGATCATTTTAGATCTTTAAATCCATATTTCGTTGAAATAAATTTGTTGGTTGCTATTTGTTATGTTAAAATTATGACTGCTTTTGATTATCCATTCCTCCAATTTTTTACTTGATATTACAGTCATGAGCAAGTTCGTATAAAAGTTGAGGATGAAGATGCCAACCCCGAACTATCGGTTGAAGCTTCACAAAAGAAAACCAGAGCAGCTGCTAGTCAAATGTTTAGAGCTAATGACTCGGTCTATTACAGTCATGAGCAAGTTCGTATAAAAGTTGAGGATGAAGATGCCAACCCCGAACTATCGGTTGAAGCTTCACAAAAGAAAACCAGAGCAGCTGCTAGTCAAATGTTTAGAGCTAATGACTCGGTCGATGTTCAACTTTCTGACAATGCTAAGAAAAGTCCCATTTTAAAACATTCTCCAACAAAGGAGATTGCAGCATCAGATATAATGAATATAGTTAAAGGGACGAACCGTAAGCTTTCCAAGGGACTTGCTGACACTAATGCTAATAAAAAGTTAGCTGAAAAGAAAGAAAACATGACTGGGTTGAGGGTGAAAAAGATTATGAAGAGAGTTTCTGATGATGGAGAATCATCCTCACTAGTCCAAAATCTAAGGAAGGAAATTAGAGAAGCTGTCCGCAACAAATCCTCTATAAACTTTGAGGAAAACCATTTTGATAAAAATCTTCTCGAAGCCTTTAGGGCTGCTATAACAGGGCCTAAAACTGAACTTGTAAATAAGTTATCCCCTTCAGCTCTGAAGGCAAAGAAGTCAATGTTGCAGAAAGGAAAAGTACGTGAAAATCTAACAAGGAAAATTTTTGGGACATCCAATGGTAGAAGAAAGCGTGCATGGGATAGGGATTGTGAAATTGAGTTTTGGAAATATCGTTGCATGAGAGCTTCAAAACCTGAAAAGGTCGAAACTTTAAAATCAGTTCTTGATCTTCTAAGAAAAAGTTCAGAGAACCCAGAATCAGAGCGAGCTCCCGAATGTCAGGCCAAGAATCCAATTCTTTCCAGATTGTATATAGCAGATACATCTGTTTTCCCACGGAAAGAGGATGTCAAACCTTTCTCGGAACAGACTAAACAAAATAATCCGTCAGCAAAAGGACCAAATCAATCTGTTGATGACAAGACTATTAAAGCAACAGAGGTAAATAATCTCTTATCAATGACCAAAGTTTGTTTATCTGAGAAAAAAGTAGATAAGATTGTACGTGGTCCAGCTGGTAAAGTACAATTAAGCAGTCACTCAGGAGGGGCATCAGTTTCTTCTTCAGCTGGTGCCAAAGTTGGCACAAAGGAATCTGGCCTTAAATCTGATTCTGTGAAAGGTGATAAAAGAAAATGGGCCTTGGAGGTTCTTGCGAGAAAAACAGCTGTTGCAAGTAAGAACACAGCAAATGAAAGTCAGGAAGACGATGCAATTTTTAAGGGAAATTATCCTTTGCTTGTACGTAATTTATCTGATTAATTTTTTTATGCAATTGTTTTATTACCTTTGTTGTTGGTGTCACATATTTATGACTTTTCATTTTTTTCTCGATTGTGAGTAGGCCCAATTGCCAACTGATATGAGACCGGTGTTGGCACCTTGTCGCCACAATAAAATTCCTGTATCCGTGAGGCAGGTAAGCTGTAGCTTTAATTTCCAACATCAAGTTACATGTGTTATAGTTGGAGAAGAAAACTTGAGATGAAAATAGCCAAACACTTTTTTTGTTGCAAAATATGTCTAACTTCTATCCTTTTGGTGGATCCTTAGGATAGATATCCCTTTCTGCCGACTGCGAACTAATTTAGGGTCCTTGACAGTTTAGAAGGAGGGAGGGCTTGGGAAAAAAAAGGAAGGAGGAAAGGAAGAAGTAAGAAAGGATGGACCCCCCAACTAGAATGGGGAGTTCGTTTTCTTCATAATATAAAATCACCCTAATTTGGGTAACTCAAAAAATGTATTGGGGGATAATTTTGGAGGGTTTAAAAAAAATTCTTCAAATCATCTCCATGTTATAATACTCTAAAATTTAAAAATATATTAATCAACAGTGTTCTTTTCCTCTCTCTCTCTCTCCCTCCCTCCCTCCCTCCCTCCCTCCCTCCCTCTCTCTCTCTCTCTCTCTCTCTCTCTCTCTCTCTCTCTCTCTCTCTCTCTCTCTCTCTCTCTCTCTCTCTCTCTCTCTCCCCCTCTCTCTCCCCCTAAAGCCCTCCCCTGCAAAGTCCCAAACAGAGCCTTGGCTTTTACTTTTAGTTCTATTCTGTTACCAAACCACAAACACCTGGTTGCTACTGAATTTTCCATCGTTGGCTTAATCCCAGTTCCATTGTTGGTATCAGTTGATGAGTTATGCTGCCTGAAGTTCCTCATAAAAAGAGTATTAGTTTTTTTCTTTCCTTTTCTAGAGAGTATAGGTAGAGTTACACTTACAAATTTTGAATGTTTGCCGTATTTCTGCTCTCTTAAGAATTCGTTACTTTTAATTGTTAAAACAGACACAGCTGTACCGCCTGACGGAACGCTTATTGAAGAACACAAATCTGCCAATCATTCGTAGAACTGCAGACACAGAGTTGGCTGTTGCAGATGCTATTAATATTGAAAAGGAGGTTGCTGACAGATCAAAAAGCAAGCTAGTTTATCTGAATCTTTGTTCACAAGAGCTACTGCATCGCACAAATAACACAAAATCCAACATAAACACAGACACAACTCTACCAACCTCATCATCACCCTTGCAAACTGATCAATCAGAACTAAATACTGATGATCTTTTGACTGACCCTGCAGTTCAAATAGCGTTGAAAAATGCTGGTTTGTTTTCTGATTCACCTCCAAGCAGTCCCCACAAGAACAATGAAATATGTAATGAAAAGGAAGTGTCAGGGCCTGATGATATACTTGAACTAGAATCTCATCCCGAGCTGGATATTTTTGGTGATTTTGAGTATGATTTGGAAGATGATGATTACATAGGTGCCAGTGTTACAAAGATCCCTAACCTAAAAGAAGAGCAGAGTGAATCAAAAGTGAAACTCGTTTTCTCCACCACGAGCTTGAAGAAAACAAATAATGCTTTGGATAGTGCAGACTGTAAGGGGTCTGAAAACAATGAAGTGCCAGGAGGTGCCTCTTGCTCACCAAACTGTCACAGAGATGCAGTCCAGAAGGATTCCACCATTAATGCAGAGATTGGCCAGCCTTCCGTTTCTTCTGGACTCCTACCATGTGAAGGTGCTGTTGATCCAGTTGATTCAGAATTTGAAGATTTATACGGCCCTGATAAAGAACCACTTATAAAAAAGTTTCCAGATGGTGAATTACAATCATTACATGGAGAGGGCAAGACGGAAACTCAATGCGAGAATAATGATTGCCATAAGGAAGAAGAACGCGACTTAGACAAAGCAGTAAATGGTGCTGAAGTAGGGAATGAGAATCTCACAGAAAATGTGTTTGTCCCTACCATCACTAGCAAACCTCCTAATACATCCGGGACCGATGAAAATATTCGAAGGAAGGAAGAGAGATCTGACATCCCTGCCCAGAAGTCAAACAATGAAAATCAAGTAGTGAAGAAGGTATATTGGATAATTAGGATATGTTTGGTTTAAGAAAATGTTATTTGTTTTTATTTTATATTTTTTGCTTTTAATATTCATTTGTTTTCTATTATTTAAGATTTGTGAAATCGTTAAAAGAATAGTTGTTTTCTTTACAAAAATTTGAAAATGGGACACAATACAAGGTTGCAATTTTGTAATTAAAAGTAAAATAGACAATGGAAACATAAAATGTTTTTTCATACTATACTCTTAATTTCTATTATGATTCATTTTCATTGTTTTCTTTTAAATCTGTCTAATTGCCATACTTCCTTAAATAGTACTGGTCTTTTTTTGTACAGGTAGAAGCCTACATCAAGGAGCATATCAGGCCATTGTGCAAGAGTGGTGTGATCACGGCTGAACAGTACAGGTGGGCTGTTGCAAAAACAACTGAAAAGGTTATGAAGTATCATTGCAAATCAAAGAATGCTAATTTCCTCATAAAGGAAGGTGAGAAAGTAAAGAAACTCGCGGAGCAGTATGTTGAAACAGCCCAACAAAATAGAAAAAGTTGATTCCCATATCACCATTTCATCCTCAACAAGTTTTCTTGGGTTATTGTTAGTTGTTCACCTTTTTGTTAGGTGTGACGTTGCTGACTGTTTTAGAAACTTGCTTCATCTTGTTACTGTGCACATATGTTAGATTTGACACCATGAAAATGGTGCTACATTGCGAACAATAGGGATTGATTCCGAGAAAGAATATTCGGGAAAGTTTGCTATAGTGCAGTGTGATTCATTCGCTGGTTCTTAGAAAAGAGATTTACTGTGCATATTTAGCTAAAATGGGAGGTACTCAAAGTGAAAGGTTGAAGATCTTATACATTCCTCCTCATGGCCTCTGTAGTTTTGTATTGGCAGATTCTATAGGGGTGGAATTTCATTGTCTATAGTTCTGTTTCATATATTGTTGTAACTGAATTATACAGTAATAATGCAATCGTAGAGAAAAGACCTATGTATGCTGTACCAAGAAGATAAACAAAAAAGATGAATTGCAATGGGAAGGAACTCATCCAGAACTAAGAAAATTTGTCTCACATTTCTATAACTTACGTTTGTTATCATTGTTTTCCGTTTCCTGACTTGATTTGCAATCTCTAAACCAAACGGCTTATATTAATCATCTTCACCCATAATCATCTTCAAATCCATAAAAAAAAAATAAAAAAAATAAAAAACATCATCATTTTCATTCCATCTCCATCTTCAAATCCGTAAGAAAAGAAATAACCACCTTCATTTGCTCATGAACTTTCGTCATCAAAACTGAGAACATTATACTATGAAAAATCTTGGCAAAAATAAATTAGAGTGAAGACTCAATTTGGTCTTTCACAATTTTTTCACTGTCCAATTTAGTATCTGACAAAAAATAGACCCACATTAGTCACTGACATGTTTATATGAAGGACAAATTAGTTAATGCTTTATTATAACAGAGGGGTTAATTTGTCTCTAATGTAAATGTCAGAGACTACAACAACAACAACCAAGATTTATCTCACTAAGTGAGGTCGGCTACAGTAAATGTAGAGACTAGTTTAAATTTATTTTCAGTCGAAAACCAAATTGGGTTGAGAGAAAAAGTGTGAGAGATAAAATTAGTCTTCCAGCATAAAATTAATGCTATGTAAAAAAACACAAGAAAAAACCATACTGAAAAATTAATTTTGTACTTTAAAGTTTATTTATTGACTCGACATCTCTTCATAGATAGCAAGAATATTCTTCGAGACAATTGCTTCTCTATCAACGGCCCTGCAAAACAAAAAACTATCATAAAAAAATAAAAGTTTGATGAAAGTAGGAGCTCCCTTACACACCCCAAACACCATGTAAGTCTCCCGTCCTCTCTCGTCTGCCTTATCAATAAGAATGGTCAAGCTTTGGGTACAAAGAATCAATGACTAAGGACATAACGGACGACCTCACCTTATTCTCATCCTAAGTGTTATAGGTCCCTCTGTCGACTCCTAATTGACCAACGTATTGTATTTCACCGACTCTGCGCACATCATGATCCATCCCAACAACTTTTCATCAAAATTCAATCACAACAAAACAACCCTAAGATCACCCCTAAGATAGCCCCAATCAATTCAATCCCACCAACTTTACTACTATTATGATTATCATTTACAAAAAGACGGACGATAACTTACCAAAGTTAGTTATTTAGTAATGATAGTTAACTTTGAAGTTGTCATTATATACGATATAAATATAAATTATTTATATTGACAAGATTATCAATACGTTCCTATATAGTATTTTAAAATCTTCAAGACTTTTCCATCAAAAATAGTCTTTCATTATCTCACTCTCCTAATAAGATGTGCATAGTAGTTTGCAATACGACTGTTATTATATTAGCATGGTGTTCTATTGTGTCCTTAACGTTGGATTACCCCTCTATTTTTTGTACACGTATATCAATCAATTTATTTTTGTAAAGCTATGGGAAGTCCATTTCACTTCTAGACATGTTCATATCTAAGAAAATAGAAAGTAGTATTTGTTCTGATGATTATGTTTTGGAGTGAAGATATATGTGGTCTGTATATATAAGACTCGCAGCTCATGAGACATTAATGCCCTGATTATGAACATAATAACAACATTGGATTTTTGGAGCAATATTTGTTTCTGGGTTAAGAAAGGTACGTCGGATCTTCTCGGGAGCGGAAGGGAGCCACGGCTCCCCCCAATTTTTTATTTTCTTTCTTTATATATATATACTCCTACTGCAGTGCTCACCCTGCGATTGTGAGCATCTTCTCCCTCACGAGCATCTTCTCCCTCACGGCACCCACAGCTTTACTTCCTAAACCGTCCACACCAATTCCTTCCGCCGTCGATCTCAAATTTCCGATCGCCGCAGATTCCAGTTTCAATTCCTTTCCGTCCTTAAGCTCTCGTGGCTTCTCTCTTTTGTTATCGTATCAGTTACCGTCGTCGGGATTGCGATTTAGTTTCCAGCAGTCACATTTGCGACTTGAGTAAGAGAATCAAATTGAACCTTTTGCATATTCAAAGAATCAAATTGAGTGTTTAGAGAAAAGGAGGTGAAGAAGACGATGCTTCTATCTACCTGCAAAAAGCACAGATGTAGTGTTGTGTTGTGGTTTGGGTTCTCTGTGTGTGTGTGTGTTTTTTTTTTCCTTACTTCAAAACGAAATCCGATAATTCAATCCTCATATACTCTGTTTGATAAAATTAGCTGATAGCTGATAGCTTTTAGCTGATAAGCTAGTTGATAACTTTTAACTGATAAGCTAGCTGATACCTTTTAGTGATAAGCTAGTTGAAGTGTTTGGTAAAATTAGCTGATAGCTTTTGCTTTGAATAATAAGGGTAAATATGGAAGAAAAAATAAGAAGTTAAAAACTATAAGCTCAAAAGCTACTTGAAGTAGCTTCTGAAAAATAGCTTATAAGCTCTTGAAATAAGCTATAAGCTCGTTGTACCAAACAGAGCTAAAGTGTTACCAAACAGAGCTTTTTTTGTCAAATGAGCTTATAAGCTAAAAACTAAGAGCTAAAAGCTTTTTTTTTGGGTTTACCAAACAGAGCCGTCTTTCACTATAATAATATGACTCATCCATGTTTTTTTTAATAAAAAATACATTACATAGTGGCTTGCCGCTAAGACGGTGGGAACTTGTTAGTACTCATTCATTCCCCTTGTATACATATTTTTATTTTATTGTGTTAATATTATTTTGATTTTTCTATAAAATTATATGAGCAATGCTATTTATCAAGAAAGATTTTATCAAGAAATTGTCCCGAAATTAATGTTAGCCAATAAAATCTCAGCCTGGCCGGAAATCATGGGGTGGTGGATGTTATATTTTTTTTTTTTATGAAACTTTAATAAATAAGATTAAAATCTAAGGGTGATTATTTTGTCATGTCATTCTTGAATTCATCAAGAAAATTCATTCTTGATATCTAGCATTTTCCAAATTATATATGCCTCTAATAAATTTCAATTATAATATTTTAGCTAGTATTTATGGCTCCCCCTAACATTTTGACCAAGATCCGCCATGGGGTACGATTCCAATTAAGCTATTTTATTTTGAGAGCTGATTCATGAGGCCTTAGTTTGTTTCTATAGTGGCCTTAACAAATCATTTATATTAAAAAAATCATGATTTAAGGAAAATGAAACTGAGTAGTAGAAGAAGATTGAAATGAAAGCATGACTTCCTGCTTCTATATATTGGTTCAGTGTTCACTGATTAATAATGGAATCAATTTTGTATAGAGAGCTTCTCCAAATCTGTAAGATGTTTTACTGACATGAGATTCTCCTTGGTGGGTGGGTGCTCCAACCACATATCCTCTGCCTATTAAATGCGTAAACACATGCGTATATATATATACCAAGCGGTTGCAGAATAGTCAGTCCCACATCGCTAGTTTAAGAAAGCAAGTGAGCGGACGGGAGATATAAAAGCAGAAGCAAACTCATATTTCAACTCATACCTTTCTCGGCCTTTTGGCTAAGATCAAGTGTAGTATCTGTTCTTATCAGTTTAATATCTGATATGTGGCCCAATGGGTCACATGATATTAAATTACTTTTTTGAGGGGGAGAAGCCACTTCAGTAGCTTGCTATTGGGCTTCTCAAGTGTCGCCTATGTGTTGCACTATTGCATGGGCTGGCGCACCCCACCAATACAAGTTTAATTTTTTTATTATTGTTGGGTCTTATGGTCCAAAATATTTACAATTTACCTCTCTTATAAACATATGTTTCTTAAAAGTCTTTAAAAAATAATATCTAAAATATTAGACCAGTATATTTTTTTTTTTCATAGTAAAACTAGTTACAAACCTGTGTTTCGCACGGGTTGAATTACCCATCTTTAAAAAAAAATTGTTAACATTGCTATTCTTCGTAAATTTGAGAACGAAGGTCGCATGCTTCGCACGGGTTGAATAATCTATTTTTCAAAATTTTGGCTGTGAAGGAGAAATTTGTAAATTACAGTAAATTATTGTCATTCATAAATTGTATTGTGAGAATTATGTGACTGTAATCAGGCGCAATTACCACCGAAATACAAAACCATAGCTCACACTATCCACAGACCTGCAAAGACTCAACCGAGCAAGCAAACAACACCAGCCCAACATAAGGAAAAAACGCTGCATGCCTTACTGATGCAGCGCAGCAGCCAAAACAAAACACCCAGTAACAGAAAAAAAGCACCCAGTAGCAGAAAAACAGGTGCTGCAATTACAGACCAGCAGCAGCCCTCAACCAAACTAACCCAACCGAAGAGTGTATTTTAACGTAATATTTTGACTATAATTAGTTAATATATTTAACCCATTGATCCTCTTTGAAAGAAACATCTTTCTTCATGTTCTAATTGTTTTGACTATGATGAATCACAATGTTCCGTATGAATAATAGTAACATAATGTTTCTTAATTAAAATCTAAGAAACATGTAATGGTGTAACATGATTTAAAGAACTACACCATAAATTGTCTATGAGTAATTTGAAAACAAAAGAATTTTATTTATATTGATGAATGATCATGTTTACAATTTTGGCGATGCCATTGCCGCACACAAGTCTCAGTCTTAGTTCTACAATAGCAACAACCCATCAAACTAAGAACCCTTGAGGAATTTGCTTGCCCTAATAAATTGCATCAAGTACATGTGACCTAATGTAGTAATGTGATCAGGTTGTTCCCTGAATCGAAACATGTCTATTTATCTTTTGACAGTGGTAAATTTAAGCCAGCAATGCTCAGGTCTTTGCAGAAGATACAGTAATCTTCTGGCTAGCAGAATTTAAAATTCCTCTAATAAGAATCTTCAAATATCCAGACTTTACTGCAATCTGCAAAAATGTCTTGAAAATTTGTGAAAATAACCGGATTATAGGCCAATCAATAAGCAACATGCTAGATGAATAATTCCAAGTCTTTAGGGGTAACAATGAATGGTAACTTTATATCCATTGTAATGCACATAAAAGCATATGATTATATTTAGCTCATTCTTGACATATTGCCAATTGAAAATGATTTAATTGAATATATTTACTTGCAATTTAGATCTTCCGTCTTCCATCAGTCATGATCTGATAGAGTTCACGCCGCTCCCACGGTGACCTCTTTTCTGTTAAAGGAAATTTAATGAATAAACCAAAAACTAATATATATTTTATAAGTGCATTTCCAAATAAAGGAATGTATTATATAAAGACATTCCTTGAATCTCTTTATTCAAAAATTTCATAAATAAATCCCCTACAAAATCATTTGTAAGTTCAAGTTCTTGTGTCTGATAGAATATAAGTTTGTTATATGCTAGCTAGAACTACGCAACTAAGCTATATTGTGTTGGAACATTGAGAGTCAGAAAAGGTTGGAAGAGGAGAAATTTTCTTCTTTACAAAGACAGATCAATAATTATTTAATTTGTTACAAATAAAATGATATGAGAAGGTAATTTTTATCAAACCTTGAACAAACATTGTCAAATAATCACTTCCCCTCCACAAAGGAATGACAAAATATTGGCTGTCAAGGAGAAATAGAAGTCAGAACATGAAATCTAAAAGAGAACAAATTCATAGTATAAGTATTGATCAAATCAATTACCATTCCTTAGCTCAATGCTCTAGCAAGTGATAAAGTTTTCTTTCATAGCCACTCCAATATGACCGCTACCTATGTGATACTGAAATAAAACCAGCCAAATCATATATCAAAAACCAAAATAACATAGAAAGTAGAAATCATAAATTAACATATAATTGCTACACAGCCAAACAACTGTTTCATAAGTTGCACCAACGTTCCATCAAAACATAGAGAAATAACAATGTGGCAAGTTGGCAACAAAGGAAAAAACTCTTCTAAAACATGCATGTTGATTGCACAATTAAGGATGGACTTCGAATTTTAAAAAATAAATAAACAGTACACATACCCTCATCTGCCCTCTGATCAAAGGTTGGCTTTCTAATCCAAAGTAGCGACTATTCTCACCGCCATCCAGTAAATGGCGTCCCGTCCAAGCGGGCATATCTTTGATCAGTTCAATTACCACATCTGTAAATTCAAAACATAAAGGGAATGGAATTAAAGAAAAACTCTTTTGATATTGCCTTTCACAAATCCCTAAATGGAACAAAACCAACCTCCAAATCTGTTGTTTAAAAATTAGGAAACTATAGAGCAAGACAAAAGTTATTGAAAACTTACTCTTTTTCTTTTTCTTTTTCTTAATGGTCCCAGCAATGTGCCTACTCTTCATTTTTAGAGTAACCTTGACATAAAGAATTTTGAAAGGTAAATATAAATATTGTAAGATAGCAAAGTTATGCATTCACCTTATCATACTGAAGGTGAGGAGGAATGAGGAAACAGGAAGATAGCCAATACAACTTACCAACTCGATCAGACGTTCCTAGCCTTTTATTAAGAGCAGCTAGCTACACATATACATATAATATATGATTAACTTAGCATTAATTGGAAGAAGAGGTTGCAGAAGGGTGCTGCAGCGGCCATTCATTGGAATACACTAAAACTTTCCTCATAAAAATCATGTTTTAGCTTATAATCATGTTAAGAATTATAGCCTTAACCACACACACTATAAATTTACACCATAACTTGTAATTTTCTTAATTACAATAGAACTAATTGACTATTGGTGACACATAAAATTAAGATATGACTTTCCATTTAAACTAAAACCATCAGAAAGTTTGCGTCAACAAAGAAAATTGCAGATATCAAATAAAGGAAAATAATGCTGAAAATACCTTTTATATATTTCAGTGACCAAATCACATTGTTATTAAGAATTTTATGGAGCGGCATGCTGAATTTTAAGGAGACATGAAATGTTACATTTTTCAATTAAAATCAAAGGCATCTATATTCAGGCCAACTGGAGCAAACACTAATCTACAATTGTGTGCAGTAGGGAGATTGAAATTAATGAGGATAGTAATAAAAGCAAATGCAACCTAGCTGAAAAAACATAGTCCAACACATGGGTGAAGAAATGAGGAGTAGAAAAACTAAACCTTGAAGGAGGAACTCTCAAATATGTGATTGGTGAAATCTTCCACACCAAGATTAAGAAGAGGTAAGCCAACCTGTACACACAACAAATGTTCAAATATAATTAAATGTCAATAAATTTTCAAAATAGATGAAAATGCAGGGAAATTTCATGGCACAAAAGGCAAAATCCAAAGTATATTCAGAAATGCACATGTAGCAAACAAAATCTGATTGAAGCGTTGGTTCATGACACAAAACACAACCACAAAATTCACAATCACTTACTTGAAAGACCAAAATCGAACCGTCACAGTTACATTCTCTTTAGTTTTACGACTGTTGTGGATGATTAGATTTGCTCTAGAAAACACAATAAAGACGACAATGCAACAGAAAATATGACTTTGAAATGGCTACAATAGTGCATAGGATACAAATGAACATAGAAGAACAAACAGGTCTCAATTTTTCACAGGATCTATTAACTTTAGAAGGATAAAAAATCCTGCAGATTCATCAAAACGAATGGGAAATTAAGGAAAATAATCAGGTAAGTATGATGATGAATATGACATTTGTATTGCTTTTTGATCTTCCTGCATTATTTGATAGATAAGCTCTAATGTCATAAGTTAAATCCACATGCCTCAGTTACTATCTTCCCAAGGTTTCTGCTATCATACATAAGCTCTAATGTCATAAGTTAAATGCAGAATCTAAAATAAACAAACAGAGAAATAGCAGGAATTCCCCAATTAAAGAACTAAGATTGTTAGAGCTTTTTCTCTCCTCCATCACAACTGAAAGATAAAATCCAGAATTTATAGTACTTTTTAAACCAATTGCAGTGTATGCACAATCCAAACAAATAGACCAAACAGTTCTTACCTCAAATATAAAAATTCAAGAACTTCAATTATGCTATCAATCGCTACTCCAATCCTGCCTTTTTTAAATCACTGAATCATAAATTTTCTAAACCATTAACATCAAAACTTTCTAGATCAAAACTCCCCTCTTCATACCTACACAATAAAAATCACAAAATCAAATCAAAAAATTAACAATTCAATTGATCAATTATATCAACAACAACATTAACAACATAATTAACAATTTGATTAACAATAACATTGAATTGAGTGTATATGAAGATGACCGAGAAAGGATACATCATGACCCAGAAAGGATACATCTCTCCTTTTGTTTAAAGTTACAAAATAATACATGAATTTTAGAAGTCTTTAACATTGTCATGAAATTTATCGAAGCAAACTTAGCCGATACTGTACGACTCAACAGAAGGGCACAACCCTAATTATTTCACACAAGTGTAATCAAATGTGGTCTAAATTGTTGCTACATAAACATTAAAAAAACTGGATTTGGATTCATATAAATGTGTGACACAATTATTGATCTTGGTTGTTTTATTTTAAATCAACGGTGAAGATTGTTTAAAAGTTACTATTTAGTAAAGATCAAATGTGAACCAATTGATCTTAAATCTCCAATATCAATCAATATCAATATATTTAAGGATCTAAAAATAGTAATCAACCCAAACAATCATAACAATTAAATTAACTATGCAATGAAAATTAAGGATAGTTTAGAGAAATTTTAGGAAAACTCACGTCATAAGCCTCGTTGATCAAGTGAAACTGCACCCCACAATCTCTTCCTTTGCACACATCTGGATGGTACTGAAACACAAACAAAACCCAAATATTCAAAAAAAAAACTAAAACAAATCCAATTAACAAAAATCTAGATGACAAATCAAAATTCATCAATCAAATTAGAGACAAAAACAAAAGATAGAATCAAACATGTATAGTAAGCTTGAGAATTTCCAATTAAGGTTGGGAAAACACGGCCCAGATAAAAGGGAAAAGAGGGATTTACCTTAAGTTTAAGCTTCATATTAATGTGATTGAGAGAAGAAAGGAAGAGGTCGGATGAGAGAAGAGAAGGGGAGGAAGAAGAGAACACGTTTTCTTTTAGAGAGAACTAAGTATGAACACACAAATATCACAAATTATTAGATTAATATTTGAGAAATGATATTTTGACAACCACTTTTTAACAATTTTTAGACAACTTTCTCTCTCATACTCACATGATGTTGTTATTCTCTCTCTTCCTTTTTCTATCTCCATTGTTTTTGACCAATAAGAAGTGAGAAAAACAAGGTTGTCAACAAAGTTGTCATCAAATGAATGTCAAAATATCATTACTCTTAATATTTAATAGATAGTTAGTGGAAACAATGAGCTGTCCCCAAAAAAATTGCATCAATTAAAAAATTACCTGAATACCCCTAAAGTGCCCAAAAGGAGGGCAAAAATGGAAATATATAGGGATTCATTTTTCTGGTATAACTAGTTACAAACCCGTGCTTCGCACGGGTTAAATAACCTATTTTGTAAAAAATTGTTCTAAAGGAAAAATGAGCAAATTAAGGGAGATAGCTGAATTTTTCTTAGAGATTGTTGTTAATTATAAATGTGAGTATGTTGCACAAACATTAGAAATGTGCACCTTTCTAAAATATTTATCAAAGCATCAAAAGAGCATATATTTTGTTTATGAGACCAGGAAAACATCATAATAATTAAGATGAAACTAATTGGAACCAATGAAGTAACCAATAATGTGCAAATTACGATTACATATTAGCCAAAATTATAAAAGCGAGTGCTATTGTCATAGAGTTACCAAAAAGGATTAACACCAATATTCACATCACACAAAATGAACCAAAGAAATAGCATCCCCAAGTCAAGATAGTTTTGGATTAAAGTTAAGGCGATTTGTCAAAGTGGCGGATGTTGAACAACGAAGATCTATTTAGGAACAACTTGAATGTGCATGTTTTTAGGTGGTTGTTCAAGATCAAAGATTAGTTTACCACCTACCTCTAACACACGTTCTCGGCAAAAGTTGAACCATTGGCCACCCAAGTACTTTTCATGACTTGCTCTCTCCGCTGTAATCAAGCGACACTTATACCTCTTTTGAGTTTGGTCATCAATGGGTGTCATCGTTTTCCGCTTTCCCTTTAGAACCGTCCTTGATATCTCATTGTGGAAATGCCTATTAGGAAATGAATTGTAATATTAATTAGATATCATGTATAAAATGATGGTAGTATAACTTATTTTAAGGTGAACATAATATACTATGACTTGCAAGTTGTCTTTCTTAGTCATCCATTCAACGAAATTAAGTGTCGCTCATCTACAACTTCCATCTTTGGAATCGCCTTTGCAAAGCTAGATTTTTTTTTTTTGAGTATATTCCGAACTCTTCTTGAAATTTTCTTAGGGATATGCTGAATAGAGATTAATATTTGTGAGACTGTGATGATTGATAAAAGAAAAAGAAAGGGTAAATGGTATAGGAATAAATTTATTAAAGAATTAAAAATGTATTTAAACTTATTTTTGTTACAATTTAGGTCTAAAAAAAATATTTCAACCTCATTGAGTCTCTTTCTAATTTTTTAACCGTTTCACTAACCAATTATAAAAGTTGAGATTTGATTAGATGTCATACAATAAGCAACCTATTTTGAACCAAAATAAGGTGTATTTACTCATTATAAAAACCTGATAACAATTTGTATGAAGGTTTCTTGCAATTCATAAAAGGATTTAATAACCTATATTAAAACAAAGAAATTGATAACATGCTGAAAGTAAGAACATAAATAAATGATGAGAAAAATATAAGTAATTAGGGAAAAGAATCATTTGGGTGCATATTCAATTTTGAGGTAAAGAAAATAGTTGCAATAATTAGCCTAGTCGCAATGAATTGAATGTGATTAAATTATAATAAGTAAAGATCTTAGAAAATAATTGATATAATTTAGACTCACATTAGAGAACAAATTCCAAATTAGGTACCCTGAATTTAGACACACAAATAAAACATATTAGGAATTCTATACATGAATGACCTTTAGTTTATTTACCTTATTCGCTGAATCATCCGAATTTCCTTCAGCAAGAACTTCCAGTTCGGAAATCATCTGGACCTCGATATCCTTCGTACTGGTTGAATATCGTGTTTTTGAAATACTATGTTATACACGAAAAATGAGCAAATCAAGGGAAATAGCTGCATATTTCACACTTTAGCAAATGAAGGGAAAGAGCAGAATAGAAGTATTGCATACAAATGATCGTTTAGGGAAAATGCAAACTTCATAAATGAGAAAAGCAAGCAAACTGCACAGTTCCTAGCTATATATTATAAATGAATAATCGCTTGAACTTTAAGTTTCCGATATTGCGAAAGACATGTCTTGAAAACCCTTTTATTCCTAGCACCTTTTTAAAAGATTTACCAAAGTATTATAAAGCTTTGCTGTACAAAAAGAGCATGTCTTATTTTGATCACCACACCCCTTTATAGTTCTAATTCTTACAACAGCATATCAAACATAATTCACATTAATATAATATAACTCTTAAAAAAGTCTTCATGATTAATTTTTCAATACAGCACAGCAATAAAAATCCTAAAAAATTAATCGGGATAAAGGTGCAATAATCAACAACTAATAAGTGTCAGTTCTATGTAGTAAAATGAAAGCTCTTTTGTTTTCTTTACCTTTTTTTTCTACCTTTTGTACAATTAAAAGTGGTACAAACATTTTCCGTATAAAATTACATTACAATGAAGAAGATAATAAGAAACTCATTCAAACTCCAAGCAAAGAGCAGCACTGTTGAGTTTAAGATCTATGGTAACACAAAATAACTACAATAGTTTGGCAAGATTAATGTTGTGGAGCTTCAAGACAAGCTGTTTGTACCAACTCAACTTCTCATGAGGAATGAGTTTGTAAGATATGTGCAAAAGAATCCTTATACATCAGCCGCCGCGAGTGACAAAAAGAAAAAATTCTCAAATGGATCAGCTAGGACTCTTTTCTGAGTCTCTATCCCACCAGCAGACCTGGTTGCTTGGAACTGAATAGCACACCGTCTCTGAAGTTCTTTAAGCCTTTCCAGAAGTTCCTGGAATGTTGGTCGGAGAGCCGGACCACTGATAGTAATAGACAGAGTTGTAAGTTAATAGCATATTATGACCAATAATGTTTAATATGAAAAGTAAGTGAAGTAAGTTGATCTTTAAATAAGTATCCATTGAAAGAAATATGAAAATCCATGTTAAGTATTTTTCTTTTTTTCTCCAAAGGTTGATAAGATTTATGTTAGGAAACTAAGAGCAGTGAGAAAAATATTAAATTTAGAAATATAACAGAGTTTCAACAAATCTCACGTATGCCAACAAAATTAAGAGAGACAATATCACATATGAAAAGGGGGAGGAGACATACTTGAAGAATAAACCAAGCAGTGTAAGAACAGCAGGCTCCAACCAAAAAGAAAGTGCCACGAAGCATGTGAGTTTTGTGGGCTGCAATAGCACTAATCTCTGCAAAATGGTGACTACGATGATGATGACCAATATAAAATTCCTTCCCCTTGTAAAGTCTCGTTGCTAATGCTCCACCAACACACATAATTGCTCCTATACACTTAGCTCTACCACCCCATGTTCCAATCCTCAAATTCTCCATTCTGCAACTCATCCAAAAATTTATATATATGGAAGATTAATTTATTTATGTAGATAAATTAAATGTCTTGAATTAAATTAGATTAGATACCTGCAATATGATAGAGGTTAAGAATGACAATACAGGAACCAAGTTGAGAAAGTTAACGGAATAAGTAGCAGTTGTCTCGAAGACCATAATAGAATATCCCTACAGTCAACATAAATTTTTCAAAATGTATAACAATCCAAAATGCTACGTACCTTCCATATTATGCAGATACACCAAGTTTCTAAAAAACTCAATCACATCAAGTTTATAATAAGGCCTACATACTAATTTCTGAATATTAGTCAGATCTCAGGTTATTACTATGTATGACCAAATTTGGAATATTAAACAGTTCTAACTTCTTAAATGTATGATTAACTTAGGTTATAGGAGAGAACAAACAAAACTCAAATTCATCTGCATAAGATTACCAAATGCTAAATACTTGAGAAGCCAAAAGTTAAGGTTAAGAATTTACTCTTCTCTTATCATTTAAGGTTTACAATAATCAATTGTTACTGTATTTCAGAAATGACCATACATAAGTAGTATTTCTGGCTGAAAAGTGAAAACAGAAAAATCAATCCAATCGCAAAAACCAAACTTTAAATCCCTACTAACAATACAATTGAGGCCCCTCTTTTTAATAAAATGGTGTGATTGACCATATGTGCACTACTTTACATAATTGTTGATGCATCTTGTGTGACATGCATAGGAACACTCTACTATTAGTACACATAAGGTTTAGCATTTTCCTTTCCTAACATAGTTGCAACTTGCAAGTATCTGCTATAATAATAATATCCTTGATCTCCAAATAACCCAATCTTCCGTGAATATTATAAACGAAAAAGTATTTATAGATAGTAGACTTCAAACATTCCACAAACAATTTATGAAGTTAACTTTATGGACATAAGTTTCAGTTCAAACTCTAAGGATATGAGAGGCAACTATGCTATTGGAATAAATTTAGTTACAGGGGACCATAAGAGAATCATCTTTGATATTTATACAACTCATTCATCTCCCTTTTAACCTAAAAATAGTGTTTGTCGATCGAGGAATCTATCGGTTTATCCAAATCCCGCAACCCACATGGCTATAGTTCCTCTATCTGTACTAAATAGTGTATCGCAAAACAACAGTGATTTGTTCATATTCCTTTACGCTATCGGCTATAGCACAATAGTGCAGCCACATACACTTTATTTGATAACACTACCTAAAAATATATGAAAGTTCAAGAAATTTACCCTTCCAATTATATTTGATAACACTACCTAAAAATATATGAAAGTTCAACAAATCTACCCTTCCAATTACATATCATAACATAAACTCATAATCATCTCATATGCAACTGCTATAAAGTCATTAACATGAACATCAATCAATCGCTTACCCATAGGTAACATATGGTTCAACTCTCACCAGCTTGGCCATCACTCCATCACAACACAAGCAAGGACCATCTTGCAGACCTCAGTTTTGTAGCGTGTGTGGCGGATCACTGGTTGAAGCTCCCCAATGTCGTGACCGAATTGACAGTGGTCTCCATAAGGGCATGTGCCACTTTCCTGCCATTTGTTATAGAGCTCAGTCTTGAACATCCCCTGGTTGTACACAATCATCTCAAGAGGCTCTTCCTCTTTCTACCCTCCTCGCACAAATACCTTTTGCGCATAGCAACACACACAAAATTTCAACAATAATCAGTTCTTCCGAATATCAACAATCAAATCTATATAATGTCTACTCATTGTTATTAAATAGTGATGCATCTACAGTCTACTTTTACATTAATATGAGTGTCAATGCATGGCAGAGCATTTTGAATATGAATCAAATAAAAAAACAATAAGATGAAAAATATAATCAGTCAAGATAAAATAAACATTAGTATGACTGCCAAGGCATGGCAAAATATATGCAGAGCTCTTGACACGGTTTATCCCAAAATATATTCAATTAATTGCTTGACTAATCATCCAAGAAATTACCATTTCTAAATTGAACACGGTTATTTGCATCCATTCATCTTTATCTCTAAGTATTGTCCTTATTTTCAACATAAATAAATCAAAGCATATATTAATAATAGAGGCTAATCCCAAGCACAAGATGTATCCAAGGCTAACCAATGAAGATTCAAGACATTACCCTAGTCAGCAATGAGTAACAAAATCAAACAACTAAATGGAGACAAAATACAAACAGCACTATACGTCTATTAAAAGCTACACCAACAGCAGTGGATAAAACCATGAAAACAGATTGAGTGAGATATTTTGCATCCCCTGCATCACTTGTTACTTGTAAAACCAGTCCTACCATTTGGCCCCTTTAAAACTTAGTAAAACCAAGGTATTGATTTTGGCTACTAAAAGTTGAAAATACAAACCACTACCAACAACACTGCAAATTTCCATACATGGCTATCATAAATATCTTAAAATTCACAGATGTAGAAAAATATATATTTGACCTCTTAAATACTCCTATAATGTAGACATTATATGGCTCATCAATCTTCCTAGTCTTGCTAGTTCTATATACTATTTCAAGAGTTTATTGAGAAGTGTGAAAAAGATTATTTAACCACCTTAATTATAATCTAATCTAAAAACTGTATGGCTGCATCAAAATTTAACTCAATTGGAATATGACACCATGGTTTTAAAATGCAGCCGCGGCTGCGGTTGATGCCTTTGCGATATTGCAGCTATTGCGGTGTGTATTGTCGTCATTGCGGCGTCAACTTAATTTTTATTAGCATAAATATTTTAATCTACAATTATTTATTTTATGGCTCATGTATCTCTTGTTTCGTCTCTAAAATCTTTATCTCATATCAGCCATCTATCAGTTTAAAATATCACTAATTCTTTAAAATACTCTCTAAATCTATGATATAAAGCTAAAGTAAAATATAAAAATAAATTGTGTGACCACTGTAGTTTTCTGCACCCAATGCCCTCGCTGCGGCGCTGCGACATGGTTTCAAATGTGATTTACAGTCACACTGCAACTGCTACTTGATTCGTGATTACAGATAATGTTGTGGCAGCATCCGCAATTGGAAACCATATACAGATCACATTGGCACAGAACACACAGGTTAAAATGTCACAAAAAGGCTTCAAAGTTTAGCTCATCTGTTTTGCCTCATACAAGCATTCATCTTGTGTTCCAATCCAGTGGTTTTTGTAAAGGCGAAACATCTGAAAAAATGATGTAGAGGAAAAAGTTAAGCTTCGAAAACAAAGAATACTTCTGCCAATTCATTCTCTGCATGTTCGGATTCACAATGACTTTGGCACAATCACAGTATGTCAATGTGATTTTAGCAAAAGCTACATTTTGGAGTTTAAAGAAAATCACAATGCCACAACTAAATTCGCTACCAATCAAAACATGCACTTAGGAATTTAGGATAACAAACAATATAGCATACCATGCAAATGGTTCTCCAATGATCCCAATGGCATGTACTCATAAACCAATAGTCTTTGCTCGCCTTCCGCACAAAACCCTAATAACTTGACAAGATTTGGGTGGTCTGCTAAACTTAGTGTTATCACTTCAACAACAAATTCCCTGATTCCTTGAACCCCATTAGGATGAAGTTGCTTTATTGCAACAACCTACACCAACAATAAAAATACTCAATCTAACAAACCTTAAAATGAGCAAATTAACATAAAACCAATTACAAAGAACATGAATGTGTGGCATTACAATTACAATTTTTAACGAACCTGATTAATTTTCTCGAGGTAAACCCTTATAAACCTTGCCAAACCCTCCTTCACCAACAAAGCAATCTGCCCTAAAATTCTCTATTGCAACTGCAAGCTCAGCAAAAGTAAATGTTTGTGCAACTTTTCCATCTGGTGAAACCCCGTCGTTTTAATTCAAATTCTTAACGTCCAAGGAAAGTTGATCACGTTTAGAATCATCTTCCCTTTTATCTTTCAACTCACTCAAATTCAAATTCAAATTCAAATCAATTTTGACCTTATCTACAAAACAAATAACACGTGATGAATATAAATCAAAAAAAATGGCACATATTTCAATCAATCCTTGAAGACAAAAATAAAACCGTAAAAACATCAAAATGACAAACCCCACTTTCACTTATTGATCAAATCATTCCAAACATGCAAACAGACAATAGAATTAGAAAAACCCAGAAAAGGAATATAATAAATAAATAATCAAAATTTCCATCCATATTCAAAACTTATAGAGACCCACATCCAAAATTTCATTTTTTTTCCAAAACCCAAATGTAAAGAAACAATCTTTGATCAATCTAAGACAAACCCATAGCAATCAACAAAATATGACAGAAAATTCATCATCAAAAAACCCTAAGAATTTTTGGAAACTGAAACTTTTTGACATGCAATCAGACATACATAACACCAATCGAACAAATAACAGGAAAAAACCAACCGATCATGATTTCCAATTGAAAAGAGGAAGAGTAAATTACCTGGAAGAAAACGAAAATCTCAAGAAGAAGGGAGAAAGAAAGAAATCGCAGATTGCTTCCAATGTTATGTAAAAGAAGAGATATTCAACCATTCTTGTTTTGTAGACAACGCGCGTTTTCATTTCAGAATAAATGGAAAAAATGAGGTGTCCACAAAGAAATTTCACCAATAAGGAAATGACCTCAATGCCCCTAAAGTGCCTAAAATGAGGGCAAAAATGTAATTATATAGGCCTTGTTTTTTCTGGTATAAAATAGTAGATAAGTTGATGGACCATATGGTTAGTTGGTTACTAAGATCAAACATTGTACCCTAAAAAAAAAGAGTATTACTTTTTCCACCCTACTGCCTTCTCGCATGCCCTGTAAAAATTCCAAAAATACCCTTGGTCTGGATTATGTTTTCCGAACCAGATTGTTAGTTACTTCCGAAACATAAAATCCGGACCAGATGTTGTGCGCTTTTTTGTGTCTTTCTTTTATGTCAAGGGTCTCTGTTGACCGTTATATGAACCCCACACAAGCTGAAATGCTATTGCAGGGTTCATATGAACGGTCAACAATGACCATGACACCACCGACACCCCTAAAAAACTAAAAACATTTGAAGAAATTTGAAGAAAAGAGATGAAGAGATTTCTGGAAAATTAAATCCGAACAAAAACGATATGAATATTTTGTGTCTTTCTTTGATGTCAAGAGTCTCTGTTGACCGTTATATGAACCCCACACAAGCTGCAATGCAATTGCAGGGTTCATAGGAACGGTCAACATTGACCATGACACCACAAACACTCCTACAAAACTTAAAAAATTTGAAGAGAATGGAAGAAAAGAGGTGGAGTGAAGAATGAAGGTATTTGTTGAAGATGGAAGCCTATTTATAGCCTAAAAAAAGTCATAGGTCATTAATATAGTCAATGAAAACGTGTTAGTGGTTGTAACCGTCCAAACCCACATTGATGGCTCTCTTTCAAAAGTGCTGAATCATTCTGGAATGTCCTTAGCCCTACAAAGAAGTGCCAACTTTTCCCTCGTTCACCATAATCGCATTAATCCGGAAAGTATATTCTGGAAACCAAAAGTGCATTCCAGATTTTATATTCCGGAACGCCTCAGTGCCATGGTCGGTGGTCTGCACCACACGTTTTTGACAGTGGTCAAGTGAAAAAAAAATGTGTTTTACCACGTTTTTTGACTGCATTTATGGCTTCCCAACCATTTTTCACCCACCCCTCCCTATAAATACCCTTCCAAACCCCACCATTTCTCACACCATCCCTTTCCTCCTCTTCTTCCTTCTACAACCATGGTTTTCCATCGTTGGCCTTTTATAGATAAGGGCCTCGTTGAAAACTTTCAGGGTTTGTATGAACGGTCAATGAGGATGGAACTGCGCTGCAACGAAGGGCGGTTCATCTGAGGGTCATGTGGGTCAGTGTGGTTATTAGCTGCGCCTGTATGGGCGTAAGTCTGAGCACCCACCACCTCCCTCAAGGGCATTTGTTTCTTCTTCCCGCCCTCCTCTTCCCTCCTCCTCCGGTTTTCCTCCAATAGCCAAGCTACTGCTATGTTCTATCACATAGCAGTGGTTAGGCTCTTAGGAGATTAGAATTAGGCTCTTAGGAGATTAGAAATAGATTTAGGATCTTATGTAATAAGCTTAAAAAGCTTGAAAATTATTGTAATGTATTGTTCATATATTAATAAAATGAGTTGTTTTTATGTTTGTGTCTTTTTATTTCTGTTTTTTATTTTATTCGCATTTTATTTTACGAATTGTAGAGCTTAAAATTGCAAAAGTTCTGCTAAAATACTATTCCGGATTTTAAAATCCGGAATCATCTGAAAAATACAAACAATTCATTCCGGAATATGAAATCCGGACCAGGGGTAAAATTGGAAAAAATAGGGCACGCGAGGAAAGGCATAGGGTGGGAAAAGTAATACTAAAAAAAAAAAATCAGGCGCAAATGGTTAGTGTGGACTGTATGCATGGTTTAACTACGAAATATCAACTTTAATTTAATACTTGAATGTATGTGAAAAACTGTCAATTTACTCTGCAATATCAACTTCAATTTTGTTCTTGATGTATATGAAAAATTATCAATCTACCCTTTAATATCTTAAAATCATAGACATTTGACGTCACTTAGATGAGATTATAAGGAATTTCTTCCAGTTTAATCAGAAGTAATGAGTTTGAATCTAGCATTGAGAATGCTAAATCTCTTGAGGGGAAACTTTATCATCTATTCGTACCTACCTGACTCGAAGGATTAGTCTTTGTAATTACGTGCAAATGATGTCTGGTTCACATACAAAAAAAATCTTGATAATAGAGACTAAATTGACGAATTTCATACGCTTTAAAGACTATTTTTTATTCAACGAAAAAATCTTGAAATAATACTTTGTGTGTTTTACAAGTCTTGTTGTTTTTTTATTAGTAAAAAAAATTGTCTTCGGCCTAAAATGGCTAAAATATGGTTTTGGCCCCTGCAAAATAGGCCTATTTTGGTTTTAGTCCCTGCAAATTTTTTTTATAGCTTTTGGTCCCTGCAAAAATAGGCCAGTTTTGGTTTTAGTCCCTGCAAATTTTTTTTTATAGCTTTTGGTCCCTGCAAAAATAGGTCAGTTTTGGTTTTAGTCCCTGCAGTTTTTTTTTATAGTTTTTGGTCCCTGAAAAATATGTCAGTTTTGCTTTTAGTCCCTGCAAATCTTTTATAATTTTTTTATAAAAAAAAATTTAAAAATTCTGGAAAATTGAAAATTTAATAAAATTCTGGAAAAATTAAAAATTAATAAAAAAATTGAAAAAATATTAAAAAATTCTGGAAAATTGAAAAATTAATAAAAATGAAAAAAATTGAAAAAAACGGAAAAAATTAAAAAAATCAGGAAAAATTAATAAAAATAAAAAATGATTAAAAGAAAATAAAATAATCTAATAAAATGAAAAATAATGAAAAAATTTTGGAAAATAAAAAATATTTTGATTAGTATATATGTCGAAATTTCGAAATTCTGGAAAAAATGTATTTTTCAAAATTTCGAAATTTTGATTAGTATATATGTCGAGCTTAAGTTTTTTCAGTGTATTTTTTCCCTTATTCTCGGTTTATAAATACACAAAAGTTCCCGCTTTATAAATACACAAAAATTCCCAGAAAAAATACTAATGAAAATTTCGAAATTTCAAAAAATATATAAAAAACCTAAGCTCGGTTTATAAATACACATATTTTTTCCCTTATTCTCGGTTTATAAATACACAAAAATTCCCGGAATTTTTTTTAGAAATACTAATGAAAATTTCAAAAAATTTTCATTAAAATTTCATTTTTCCAGAATTTCATTAAAATTTAAAATTTCAAAAATTTCATTTTTCCAGAATTTTAGTTTTTTTAGAAAATTTTCGAAATTTTATTTTTTTCAGAATTTTTTAATCTTTTATATTTTTCCAGATTTTTTAAATTTTTTCTGTTTTTTTCAATTTTTTTCATTTTTATTAATTTTTCATTTTTCCAGAATTTTTTAATATTTTTTTATTGATTTTTCATTTTTCCAGAATTTTTTTAATTTTTTATTAATTTTTCAATTTTCCAGAATTTTTAATTTTTTAAAAAAAAATTATAAAAGATTTGCAGGGACTAAAACCAAAATTGGCCTATTTTTGCAGGGATCAAAAACTATAAAAAAAAATTTGCAGGGATTAAAACCAAAACTGGTCTATTTTTGCAGGGAACAAAAACTATAAAAAAAATTTGGAGGGACTAAAACCAAAACTGGCCTATTTTGCAGGGACCAAAACCATATTTTAGCCGCTTAAAATTATATGATTTCTTTAGCGTTGTCACGGATAAAGTAGTGTATTCAAGTCAATATTTCAAATCCAATAAAACATAGTGTTCGAGACTTAAATTTCAACATGATTTTTTAGCAATTTAGTCTGGCTTGACATAAGCAAATTTGAGATAAACTCGTGTTTTTGCATCCAAAACCTGGAATAATTTATAAAAAGATTCATTTATTTGTGTGGAAACTAATCTAAAGTCATCATGATTTTTGTTATGTAAAATAATGACTTACAAGATAAGGCATCCTTGATGCAAACAATAAAAAATTGCAATTAACGTATTTACAAACATCTTGGATTGTGAGATGTCATTAGAGAAATGATTAAAAACTTTTTTTTACTATTTTCTCTTAGGAATCATTGTGAAGTCTAAGTGACATGAAAACTAGGTATAAATTATGATATATTCTTTGTGAGCTTGTAAGCTAATTTCTTGTAACCTCTTTGTATCACTCATTTTATAATAGATTTGAAGAGCCGCTCTCTCACTCAAATGTAGGATATTTTGTCCGAACTAAGTTAACAAATATTGGGGTGTTGTTTCCTCCATTCTTTCTTATCTTTGTTGCTTTCGTTATGCTTGCGCGGTTGCTTCTCACTCAAATCTAAGTTTGTTTGTCGTTGTTGCTTGAAATTACTTTGCTTTTGATTACTCATTCCTTTTACTCCACACATGTAAGTTTATTAGTGTGATTTTATTGTTCGAATTCACAACAATGAAGACACGACATGTTTGAAATGACTTTTTAAAGATTTTTTACAATTTCATCGATGTTATCATTTCTCGTAATCATATCATATAACATGTCATTTAAATTATATCACATCACTATTTTTCATGGTAAAAAATACGACGAAAACATGGGACTATAATTGCACTTAAGCCCAAGCATAGTTCAATTGATATAATTGAGATTTTTTTATTAAGTATACGTGAGATAAATAATAAGAATTTAAAGAACAAATCTAACTTGCTAATGCTTTTATTTAAGAGAAATGATATTTTGACAACCACTTTTTGACAACTTTTGAACAACTTTTTCTCTCATACTCACATGATATTGTTATTCTCTCTCTTCCTTTTTCTCTCTCCATTGTTTTTGACCAATAAGAAGTGAGAAAACCAAGGTTGTCAACAAAGTTGTCAAATGGATGTCAAACTATCATTACTATTTATTTAAGGGTCTTGTTAACGAGTGCCCCGGGGCACTCTTTAAGCATTCCAAAATAAACAATTATTCTTTAAAAAAGTCAAATATTTAGATTTCCAAGGCAATGATTACATGCATTTTTAAAAATACTTACTACTTATGGATCTTAAAGAGTGCCCCGGGGGCACTCGTTAACGTTTCCCTTTATTTAATGTTTCATTCTCTCTTCACACACAAAACGGGTCATACAATCATCTTACCCGACCCGGTTAGAAAAACCATTCTGATATGAGGTTTATCGGATTGGGTGGGAAATGAAGCCATTTTGCAACTTCTTCTTCTTCTTCTTCTTCTTCTTCGCGCATTTGCATTGTTCATCTTTCTCAAAACCCTAATTCGATAAACCCTTTCAGTGTCACATTCATATATGAATTCACCATAACGCTATGAACATTCTCTGCTACCCCAACAACAATTCCTATCACATTCACACTCACCACCATAAAACTCTTCATTCCAATCACAACAGAAAAACGCAATTTCTTCTTTGTAAACCATTCACAGTTTTCTGCAAATCCTCTTCCAATTCCGATGCCGATGATTTTGTCAAACGAGTCTTGGAAGAAAATCCAAGCCAAGTCCCACCCAAATATCTAATCGGTAACAAGTTATATACTTCACAACAAAAACACAATTTAGGTCAAAAATCAAATGAGGGTCTTTTTGATTTCTTGTTGAAGAGATTGAAGAATAATTCTCAGAGGAAAAGTGATGGGCTTTTTGAAGAGAGAGATGATTCTGTGTATTTGAATGATTTGCTTAAAGAGTATAAAGGGAAACTCTATGTTCCTGAACAGATTTTCGGTACCCCGTTGTCCGAAGAGGAAGAGTTTAATGAGAATTT
Organism: Medicago sativa; assembly: GCF_051527215.1. Taxonomy (NCBI): domain Eukaryota; kingdom Viridiplantae; phylum Streptophyta; class Magnoliopsida; order Fabales; family Fabaceae; genus Medicago; species Medicago sativa. Next base: position 97,236,368 of record NC_140752.1, read on the forward strand.
GAAAACTTTACCCAAAATGAGTGTTGAGGATTTTACTAAAGCTTTGAGTAAAGATAAGATTAAGTTGGTAACTTCTAAGGAAGATTATGGATATGGTTATAGGGATTATATTGTGGATTTGAAGGAAATTCCAGGTGATAAAAGATTGCAGGCGACTAAATGGTAAAAGAAAAATGAAAGTTGATGTTTTTTTTTTTTTTTGTTTTTTTAAAGAAGAAAGTTGATGTTTTTGTTTGATTATATCATGTGGTTTTTATAGACTTTGTTCTGTGTGCATTGTGGTGTTGTGATAGATTGTGTGTGTGCGGGATTTTGTAGGGTTCTAAGGGTGGATAGCAGTGAAGCTCGAGCAATTTTGGAGGAATATTCTGGACCACGATATGAGATAGAGAGTCGTCGAATCACGGTTGTTGATCTATTTATTTGTAATACTTAAAAAAAAAATTAATTTACGAGGCATTGGCGTTGTTGGTGCTAATAGGGGAAAATCAATTATTTTTACTGTTTTTAAGTTTCATTTAATTTTTCCAAGGGTATGCGCCTATGCGGCTTAGGAAAATGTTCTGTTTTAAGTTCATATTTTCAGTTTTAATTACAAAACAGACTTATTGTTTTGCTATTTTTAATTTTTTTTCCCATACATATAGTTGAAAATTGGAAATAGACTTAAAAAGGAGTTGTATTGTTGAAATAAAAAATGAAAATAGAAAGCATTTTCTCAAGCCAAATAAATTTAAGTTACTATACTTTTTCTTGCATAGTTTGTAGTTAGAGACTCATAGCTTAAGTCATTCAGCGTACTGAATAAATGGATAAAATCCTTTTGTAGGTGAACGTATTGCAATTGCTCTTTTAACTCTGAAATTATATTGTTGCAGTCTTGGGTGGGAAAAATGTCAGTGTCCCCTCATCCAGCTGCAGCTTCCATATCTAGCAGAGTGGTGGCCGAGCTTGGAGCGGTGACAGTAGTAGTGGGTTTAGCAGCACTTCTAGTTGGTGGCTTCCTTTCAGCAGCAGTATTTGTTGTCACCAGTTTTATATTTGTGACAACCGTCTATGTTGGATGGCCTATAGCCAAACCAATTCTTAAGTTTTCCCTTGGAGTTGCTGTTTCAATGCTGGAGAGGTTTTGGGATAGACTTCTTGACTTTTTCATGGACGGTGGCTTGTTGGCTAAGACTTATAATTTTTTGACTGTTGGCGGTTTAGCTTCCACCTTTGATATCCTGAAAGTGACCCTGCCTATAGTTGTTGGTATGGTCCTTCTTGTTCGCTTCACTCTTTCAAGAAAACCCAAAAACTTCAGGAAGTGGGTAGGTGATGTAACTAAGTGATTCACTCATAAAGTTATGCATGAATTTTTGAGCCAATTTTGTTCAATGGATTTGGTTGATAAGTACACTCTAAGAGATTTTTATTCAATATACAGGATCTATGGCAGGGAATGAACTTCTCATTATCAAAAGCTGAAGCTCGTGTTGATGTGTGTTAATGCCTATCTTTACATTAATCTCTCCATTTTTTAAAATCTTTTCGTTTTTTTATTTTTCTTGTCTTTTATTGTCATTCTTAGTTTATGGATTTGGAAAAACATTCTTTCAGGGTTCAACTGGAATAAAGTTTTCTGACGTGGCTGGAATCGATGATGCTGTAGATGAACTTCAAGAGGTATGGATACATGGGGGGAGTCTCCCCACATTTAAAAACCTTTTTAAATAAATTTATATACGAGTTTATTGGAGATGCATTGTCGGTGTAAATTTAATGACAGCTTGGGGTCCATTGTCCACTCCCCCTCCCTCACCAGTTCATTCATAATAGAGGCTTTGGGCTGCAGGCAATTGCTCGTATAGTCCCAGCCCATTAATTTATGCAACGCTACTAGACCATCAAAACATCTCATTTTACCTTTGCTTTCTGGCTGATTCAGCAGCTCACAAATATGAAAGTTTCAACTTGATGCGTGGCTGCGGACAATTATGAAAAGTCCATGACACTTCATAAAGAAAACATTGAAGAAGCCATAACTTATATTAACTTTTTAACGATTTTATACAATTATTTTGAATAATTTAACTTTTTTTTTTTTGGTCAAGTTGAATAATTTAACTTTATCCCCCTCAATAGCTATTATTTCCTGGAATTTTCCACCTTTATTTTATTTCTGTTTTATGCCTCGTTTTCGTAGTCTCTGCTTACTGTTTATTGTAGTGGGTGAAAACTTATGAAGGTTATGCATTGTTCTCTTTAGTTGGTGAAATACCTAAAAAATCCCGAGCTATTTGATAAAATGGGGATCAAACCCCCACATGGTGTTCTTCTGGAGGGCCCACCTGGATGTGGCAAGGTCAGATTGCTATTCCCCATTTATGTTGGATGTTAGAATTTGTGTTGTCTGTGATATGTTTAAGTTTTGTCATGCTTTTGCAGACCTTGGTAGCCAAAGCTATAGCTGGTGAAGCTGGTGTTCCATTTTACCAAATGGCTGGATCAGAATTTGTGGAATTTTTAGTTGGTGTTGGTTCTGCACGTATAAGAGATTTGTTTAAAAGAGCCAAGGTGATTCTACGACTTTTTCTTTCGGATTTTTTTAAGCAGTGTATTGCTGCTAAATTGCAAATGTGATCAAATGCTTGAATCCTGTCTTCTTGTTCCTTCACCCAATGTACATTTAACTTATTAAGCATCACATGCTACTGATCGTTCTGATCACAGAATCCTTTAGTTTTCGTGAATGAGTAGGTGACTATATATATATATTTATGTTATTGCTTTGTTTAATCAAATATATTGAACATTTGAAAATGACTTTTTATTCATATGGCAATTTTAAACTGTCATTCCCTATGAATTGTCATTTATTTGATCAAGATAATAATAATTCTTTAGTTCCTCCTTCCCTAGAAATATTAAGGAGGATATTCATTAAGTTTGCTTCTTTCTCTCTCTGTTTTTTTTTGGTAAGTTCATTGCCTCTGCTTCACTTGTTGCTAAAAATGGGCCGACAGTTTGTCATAAGGACGGGTAATTTTCAATATGAGATATGACAGAGTATAAAGTTTGTTTTTTTCCGTTTGATTTTTTGCAAATGGTGTACATTGTAAAATTTCAGGATTGTATGTTAGTGATTGGTGGGTACTCAAATATTTGTTTCTCTTTGCAGGTAAACAAACCATCAGTTGTATTTATAGATGAAATTGATGCATTGGCTACTAGGTATGACTGTATGATTATGAACATTGTCTATTGTTTGTCTGTCCAGGCATGCTCACGTGTTTATTGGAAAAAATGAATTTATAACTTCGACATTATTCGTCCTTAAGCCAAATGAAGTGATGATGAGGAAATTAGCAAGTCATGAATCCTCACCGAACATCGAACTTTATTTTAAACCAAATAGACATTTAAATCTTCCCAATAGGTTTGTAAGTAATTGCAAAGGCCACTGCATTACTTGTAATGCTAATCTAGGTACTGGTTGTGACATATGCCGTTTTTACAAATGAGAAAGGACAGGGGATATGGCATTAGGTGACTATTATAAAAACAGTTTTTAAGTACAAGCTTGCAGACACTATATGTAATATTGATGGGCATGGGATACTTCTCAGAAGTCCACCTTAGTTCATGGTAGTTGATTGTTTTTATTCGATTCTTGAATTATGGAATTCATTATGGGAAACTAAAATTATCAAAACCATTGCTAAGCTAGTGATGTTACATGTTTTAACCTGCTATCAATTTACTTGCTAAGCTCCATAAGCAATCTCCCCAGCTGATTGTTAACTGTGTGCGATCAGGCGACAAGGTACTTTCAAGGAGTCAACAGACAACTTGTATAACGCAGCCACCCAGGAAAGAGAAACTACACTGAACCAACTGTTGATAGAGCTTGATGGCTTTGATACTGGAAAGGGCATCATATTTCTAGCTGCCACAAATCGTAGGGATTTGTTAGATCCTGCACTTCTTCGTCCAGGTCGCCTTGATAGAAAGGTTTCTTTCTGTGACTGAGTTAGTGGATTTCTTTCTCTCTTTTGGTGGGTTCAGGGTTAATTATTTTGATTTGCTAACATAATCAATCACAAATGGAAAGTAAATCTTCTTTTGTTTTCCTGTTAAATGCAAACATCGACTTACCTGGGTCCTATCATAGGTTTGCTTGATTATTGTGTTAAATGCAAGTTATTTCAATGTTAATATGCTGTTAATGGTCATTTATTTTTCTCCTGTAGATCAAGATTCTCCCTCCAAATGCAAAAGGAAGACTTGATATTTTGAAAATTCATGGTAGCAAAGTAAAACTGTCAGATTCTGTTGATTTGTCCAGCTATGCTCAGAACCTACCCGGTATAGACTCTCTGTTTTTAACTTGGAAATTTTCATTTCAATATCTGAACAAATATCTTAATTTCAGGATGGTCTGGAGCAAGATTAGCACAATTGGTCCAAGAGGCTGCTCTTGTGGCTGTTAGGAAGCGACATGACTCAATTCTTCAGTCAGATATGGATGAAGCAGTTGACAGACTTACTGTGGGACCTAAACGAATTGGAGTAGAATTAGGTTACCAAGGACAGTGTCGTAGAGCAACTACTGAAGTCGGAGTTGCAATAACTTCTCATCTGCTCCGGCGATATGAGAATGCAAAAGTTGAATACTGCGACCGCATCTCAATAGTACCTCGTGGTCAGGTCTTTGTTCAGCTTCCTTCACTATATATTACCCCAACTATCTCCTATAAGCATTTTGTCAATCTTTCCTTTGCTCATGTTTTAGTAAAAATTGAAAGTTTTAGTAAAAAATTGAAGCTCTGCATAGAAATGAATAGGAAGAAAAGTCTTTTAGGAGCCAAATCTGAAATGTAATCTAGTTAAGGCTGTTTGATTTCTATATGCACAAGGCTATTTGTTACTATTTACTAACGAAAAAAGCTACCATGTGGCAGACATTATCTCAATTGGTATTCCAGCGGCTTGATGATGAATCGTATATGTTTGAACGCAGACCTCAATTGTTGCATCGTCTTCAGGCATGTAAATTACTCTCAAGTATATGAACTTGTTTCCTCTTTTTGTTTCCGTTTAAATGATTTATTTCAGTATGGTTCTGTCTTGGTATACAGGTTCTGCTTGGAGGTAGAGCTGCGGAGGAGATCATCTATGGACGTGACACATCAAAAGCCTCAGTTGAATACCTTGCAAATGCATCCTGGCTTGCTCGCAAAATACTGACCATGTTAGCATAGCTACTTGTATTTTTCTGTATTTAATTTTGTGCTTATTTTCATGAGTCATATAAGCTCCTTTTCACCCTTCTTGCAGTTGGAATTTGGAGGATCCAATGGTCATACATGGAGAACCACCCCCTTGGAGGAAGTCAGTTAAATTTGTTGGACCAAGGCTGGATTTTGAAGGGTCTCTTTATGATCACTACCACCTGATTGACCCTCCCCTAAATTTTAATCTTGATGCTCAAGTTGCACAAAGAACTGAAGAGTTGATACGTGACATGTATAGAAAGACGGTGTCTCTTTTGAGGGGGCACCATGCAGCTTTGCTTAAAACTATAAAGGTAAATTTGGATGAGATCCGAGTTATGTGGTTTGTGAATTCTTAAAACTTTATAAATGAGATCTTTAACCATAAGAAATTAAAAGCACTTTATGGGCAGGTTCAAACCTATTTTAGTAACTGTAATATAATATCGCAAGCATTTTCGTGCTAGCCGAGATTATACCACTATGGTGAAAATAATCCAGCCAGCATTTTGTGCTTTGCTTCTTTTCATGTACAAGTTCTGTTGCGCATGATCACTTTGACCGCATTTTATAAATTTACACTGTAGGTTCTTCTCAATCAGAAGGAAATGAGTGGTGAGGAAATAGACTTTGTTTTGAACAAATACCCTCCCCAAACACCTTTACATCTTTTGGAGGAGGAAAGACCTAGCGACCTTCCTTTCATGAAAGAACAAGTGCACAATGTGGAGTACACCTTACAAACTCAATCCAAGGAAGAAACCGTGTGAGTTCTTTCTCAATCCTCTTCTAAAAATAAGATGTTACTGGATTTTGTGGCCAATCAGTGCTTCAGATTTGGAAATTTCACATGGGCAAGATTCCTACTAGGATTATGCATGAAAGTCTACATTCAAAGCTTATATTTTCAATGAGAAAACAGAAGAGTATGCATTTTGTTCAGCTATAATTTTGTTCATACCATTTGTTGTATTGTGATGTTTTTTGTTTTTTAATGATTGCTCATAGGCATATCTCTGTTGTATTTTAAAAGAATGGTTTTTTTTACAAGATTTAAAAAGATTACTTGAATGTATTATTTCTAGCATATTGGCAAAATTCACCATATGCTGATCATGCTTCCAAGGGATGTTTGGTTGGAGCCTGGAGGAGTCTTCTAGAGGTGAAGTGAGAGATGGATTAGTATTTTATTTTGAAATTTAAATGAGTAAAAGTAAAAAAAAAAAAAGTGAATTATAATTTATTCAAGTTGGGTAGCTCAAATGGTTTGAGTTGAATATTAAAAGACATAAAGGACTCGAGTTCAAACAGGTATGAGGCGAAAATTACTCTTATAATACTAACATTTTCCTATCAAAACAAGTGAATTATAATTTATTTTTAAAATGTTAAAAAGTTTTGACAAACATCAAAATGAACTGTAATTTACTATGTGTTTATGTAAGCTTAAAAAAACTTGATTATCTTATATCAAAATAATAATTTATAGTAGAAAAAAATAAATAAATCGCTTTCAAAATATTTTTTTAATAAGTTAGGGTTGATTACTTGAAGAGTTTAATTATTATGTTCTCTCGGTGTATAATAATTTTACAAATGCATCAAATAATGTCAGGTAATGAATATGACAACTCATGTATTTTCATATTTATTAATTGACGTAACGACACATCACTGAATGCATGTGTAAAATAATTGTATTGATGAGTATATTGATTAAATTCTTGCTTGAATTGTTGGAGCTCCACATCGGTTTTTAAATAATACAGGGACATTTACATTTTGAGCCAACAACCTTTTTGATCTATGAATGTGAATTGTTGTCACTATAATCCTTAAATGTATTAAAATTACAAATACATCCTTAGTGTTCTTTTGTAGTAGTTTTATGGACTAAGTTGACCAATAGAAAAACACATTTTAGGACTAGATTGACTACCTAAAAACATATATGATAATCAAAATGGCTAATAAAATATACCCTTGTAGATGTGTTACCAACTTTCATGCATTCAGTAACCAATGTGACAACTTCTAAAAACTAAAATGGTGGTCCGCCCTCTACATTTTCATGTCATTCAACTTGCTAATATTTTTTTCATGCGAATGATACCTTTGTTGAACTATTAATCTCAAGCAGTAAGAACTCCAGTCAAATGTCTCTATAGGTACTTACAATACCTATATATGGGCTGAAAAAAAATGCCAAAACTTGATAAATAAGTGGCGAGTATGAAATTGAGTTACGTTAGCTTACTCATTTTAACACACAATAATAATAGAACTTTTTTTTTTGAGGGGACGATAATAGTAGAACTTATTCGTTGTTAAAAAAAAGAACTTTTTCTTTATTACAAGAATAATAATAGCACCTTTACAATTCTTTTTTCTTTTATAAATCCACTCTTAAAAGAAGTTAAAATAAGAGTAAAACATTATTTGGATGGGTCCATTGATACCCAGGGGGTGTCATTCATATTAGGTTTTTTTTTGGCAAAATTACACTTTTGGTCCCTTAACTTAATTTCAGGTAACAGTTTGGTCCTTTATCTTTTTTTCATTTCAATTTGGTCCTTTTTGTCCATTTTCATATAAATTTTTATGCTTAAAATTCATGATTTTATTTTCTTATGGTCTTTTAGTCTTCAAATCTACGATCTTCGTCTTTGTTTGCATAAGAATATTAAATTTGAAGCTTGAAAATGTATATGAAAATGGACAAAAAGGACAAAATTGAAATGAAAAAAAAGATAAAGGACCAAACTGTTACCTGAAATTAAGTTAAGGGACTAAAAGTGTAATTCTGCCTTTTTTTTTTAGGGAAATTCATATTAGGTAATATTTTAGTCTTTAAGTGTGCGTTTGAATTGCTAAACAACATGTAATGGATAAAACAACACAAAACAGAACAGCACAACATAAGACAGAACAACACATGACAAACTTTTATGGTATTGAATAATTTTTGGTCTTATACAATTTTTGGCAGACAAAAAGTTATTTTTGTATTTCAGATAACTTGTATGTTGGACAAAAAGTTGTGTTGTGGTTTAGTGACGGACAAAAATGTCTGCTTTTGTCATGTCCCTTGCCTCTTGTTTGCCCTGTTCCAAAAACAGTTTTACAAGATCAAACACTGTACAACTAAAGTTGTCATATTATGTCCTTCACTTTTTAGCAAATCAAACGCATCCTAAGAGTATAACAAGTGTTGTAACTCTTTAGCACGCCAATAGACACCCAATATGGATAAATGTTACAAAGCTTTCTCTCTTCACTTTCTCACAGACTCCACTTAATAAATTAGTTTTAAAAAATAAGTGTTGTTGAAATTAATGTTATGGTGTTATGAGTGAGACTTGTTTATTAATTTATAACCAAGTGAGAACTATCTATTACTCCATCCGTTTCAAAATGAGTGTCACTTTAGGCTTTGGCACACAGATTAAGAAATAGAATGAAATAATCATTGGATATAACGCTTTTACTAAATTGCCCTTACTTTATAAGAAAAAGACAAAATTAAAGTTGCATTGAAAATTGTGTGAGAGAAAAGTTTGAGTATTTATTGAGGGTAAAGTTGGAAGAAAAAAATTAAAGTTGTATTGGAAATTTAAAGTGACATTCATTTTGAAACAAATTTTTTTGGCTAAAGCGACACTCATTTTGAAACGGAGAGAGTATGATGCTCAAAAAAGAAAACTCAAAAACAAGTGTGTTTACGTTATTTGTAGTACATCCAATTTCTCGTTTTTTTCTTTTTTGGTATATTCCAAGCAATTTTTTTTATAGACAAAGTAGAAAATATCGCTTAAACTCATACTAACAACTATGAAGTATTGTGTTCGAATCTGGATAAATATGTCAAATTTAACAATATCAATATTGTCAGTTGAGTTAAATCTTATGGACAAATGTAAATTATCATTACTAGAAAGTAAACTGAAACATTCAATGCGTAAAGAAACTTGGATTCCATGTAGGCTTAAATATGATTTTCGTCCCTGTCAAAAAAAAAGTTTGAATTACGTCTCTGTAAAAAAATTTTTGTTTGAAAATGGTCCCTGGGCCCACTGTTCAGCTGAGTTGGCAAGGGTTTGGCCACGTGGCAGTTGCTGACTGTGCAACTTTTGCCATGTGGCGCTGACGTGGCGTGCCACATAATTAAAAAATAAAAAATAAAATTCTGAAAATAATTTATTTAAATTTAAAAAAATCTGAAAATAAATTTAAAAATCATAAAAAATCTATAAAAAAAAAATTCCGAAAAATCCCAAAATAAATTTAAAAATCATAAAAAATTTTGAAAAAAATCTGAAAATTATAAAAAATTTCAGAAAAATCTGAAAATAAATTTAAAATCATAAAAAAATTTCGAAAAATAGATTTTTAAAATTTCGGAAAAAAAGTTGATTTTTAGAATTTTAAAAAAGTTTATTTTTTTCGGAAAAAAATTAATTTTTAGAATTTTAAAATTTTTTAAAATTTTCACATTTTTTTAAATTTTTCGGAATTTTTTTTCACATTCTTCGAAAATTAATTTTCGAAATTTTCAAAAATTTAAAAATCTGAAAAATCCCGAAAATTTTCAATTTTTTTTTAAAAATTATAAATTTTCGAAATTAAAAATTATAAATTTTAAAATTTTTGAAATCTTTTTATGATTTTTAAATTTATTTTCAGATTTTTTCGGAAATTTTTTATGATTTTTAAATTTATTTTCAGATTTTTCGGAAATTTTTTATAATTTTCAGAATTTTTTCGGTAATTTTTTATGACTTTTAAAATTATTTTCATATTTTTTAATTTTAAAAACAATTTTCAGAATTTTTAAAATATTTTTTTAAATTTAATATTATGTGGCACGCCACGTCAGTGCCACGTGGCAAAAGTTGCACAGTCAGCAACTGCCACGTGGCAAATGCCATGCCACATCAGCGCTACAGTGGGCCCAGGGACCATTTTCAAACAAAAAAATTTTTACAGGGACGTAATTCAAACTTTTTTTTTACAGGGACGAAAATCAAAACACGCCTATATTACAGGGACGAAATTCATATTTAAGCCTTCCATGTATTCATTTTTTTTTCCTTCCTTTTTTAACTGCAAAATGTATTGCATTTGATAAAATAAGAGAAATACAACTAGTACTTGATCTATCAAATGGGAAGAAGTTTAAGGGGTACTCGATCCAACAAAAAGCAAAAACTAGCCCCTAAAAAAAAGACAATGAAGAGATTTCAAAAACCATTCATGATGCATACAAGGTGCTCCTTTTTTTTCTAGCCAAAATCCACCTCCATGAGGTGACTTTAATATCAATTACTAAGTCTTCTATAAATTGATCCTTTTTTATGCTTGCTATTTGAAGATGAGGAAGAGAAGTAATTAAGGAGAGAGATAGCACCTACGAAACAAGTGATCATCGTCCTCTAATGTCCGCGGACAACATACACAATCCGCGTCCCCATAATCATCCTCTTTGATAAGTTCCCACAAGTTGGAAATCTTCCAAGGAAAAGTTGTCAAGCAAAAGTTTGGACCTTTGACGGTGCGAGACTATTTCAATTTGCTCTCAAGCCCCTTCGAGTGGCCGCGGATAAATTTCTCTCTGGTAAAAACTTTTTGTCAAGTGGCGCATATAAAGAATTCACTGAGAATACACTGAATTTTGTTGTGGAAATGACCCTTCACCGTATTTTGTATTCAACACATCCTTCCAACTAGTTGTTTCCCGTCCTCCTTTGTTTTGCAACGGTATATTACATGAAGATTATTTAGTGTCATCGTCTTACAATTTTCTATACAGTTTTGCTTCAGATCAGGTTTTTGGATTGATACTTGGAGGATAACAACAATATAGCGCGGGTGAGAATGTTTATATGGCTTGTATATCATGGTTGATTACTCACTAGTACCTGAAAAAATATGATGCATCTTGAAGAGCCATATTGTACCTATTACATGAATTGGATACCATTGAAACACTCCTTAGAACACAAGTTTATATCAGCTGAAAGGTGACGACACAATGATGAACCTGTTTGATACAAATGATGAAAGTAAGGGTAGTGTCACACTAGTGTGTGTGAAATATATTTGTAAAGTGTTAATTGCTGATTGATTGGAGAATACAATGGTCCGCTTGGTTAAATGGTTGTTTATCTCACATCAGAGTGTTGCAATGGTCCGCTTGGTTAAGTGGTTGATTCTTCATTGATCCAAAACATCGGTTGTGAAATATTTAAACACATTTAACCATTAGAAATAACCGTGCATAAACTTTTAAATGGTTGTTTCTTCTCACCAAATAATATGATTTTCTCTGTGAACACACAATTTGAATGCACAAAAGCACATGAAAATTATCATTATTCTTACTCTTTTTTTCTCATTCAATCTCTTTAAATCAGCATTCTATTTTTTAAATTCACGAACACAAAATAATGAGTCGTTCATTCCTAGTGTGAGGAGTGATGATGAATATCGTTAATCTCTAGTTATAAAACAAAAGTTGTTCCCATAGTCACGAAATGCAACATAAAAGACAACATAAAAATGACCAATTCGAAAAACAAAACTTGAACGACAATTAGCAATAGGAGTCAAACTTAAATGTCTCGTAAGTACAATTCAAATAGTAAAAATATTGACAAAAAATATCATACGTTTTTTAGGTACAAATAGCAGTCAATTTAACATCCATAAAATAATCCTCTAAAAAAATCCATAAAATAACAGTTAAATAATTCTTGTTAAAAAATAATAAAATAAGATATTTGTTAACATAAACCCATCTATTTTCCTTCAAAAATAAACCCATTTATTTTTTAGAAGGAGTGCATTAACAATTTATAACTTAAAATTGGTCAAAAACATCCAAAGGTGTAGCTTGCTGAAACACTCATACACAAATATTAGAGGGTGTATTCTAGCAATTTTAATTTACTTAGTTTAATAACGGTACAGATATCCGCAGATACATATACTATTAAATCTGCATCAATATCCATTAAGTAAAGAATATTTAAAATATATGTTTATTTAATCAAAAGATACTCATTAACGTATACTTCATGCGTCCATGACGGGCTTTATCCGTAGTTGTCCACATGTATGAGTTTTTTTTGTCATCTTTATATAGGAGAGGATAATTTTTTTTTTGAAGAGGCTAAAATGAATTATATTACCACAACAAAAGATCCCCCTAGCACAAGGTGTACCAGGGTGGAAACAACAAAGTCAGAACAATAATTACAGACACAATACAGTAAAATAAAAGAAATGGAAAGAGCATAAACAATTAACCTATGCCCAAAATGGTGAATGGGCTAAGCCACCACGCATGATAATTGAAGGGAAGAGAAGGGTATTTCTCCTTCAACCACAAGAAAGCGAGTGACTTAATTTTTTCTACCATTTGAGGAATAGAGCTATGCTTGCCTTTAAATAACCTGTTATTTCTTTCTTTCCAAATTTCCCACGTAGTTGCTAACCAGATAACCTGTAAAACTGCACCACGAGCCTTCACATTACCACCATCTAAGAAGAACTGATTAAAGTGGTCAACCACACCAAGAGGTAGGGCTGTTGAGAAGCCTAGCCACCTTAACAAGAATTGCCATACCGAGCCAAACGTAGCACAATGTAAGAACAGATGAGTGCTAGTTTCGACTGAATTACAACCAGCAATACACAACCGAGAGTCAAAAGGAATCACACCACGACGAAGAAGATTATCCTTCGTTGGCAACCTATCGCGAAACAGACGCCATGCAAACAACACGACCTTAAGGGGAACTTGTTTATTCCAAAGAGTTGTCACCGCCACCGTAGGAACACCAATCGGTTGCGAAGTGTGCACTTTGTAAGCACTTCGGACGGAAAAAACATGAGATGTTTCCAACTTCCAATGCCAAGTATCAGTTTTATCAACCTGTAAAGAGACACTTTGAAGTAATAATATTAGTTCCCCCACCACCTCCTCTTCCCACGCAAAAAGCCTCCTCCTCCACGACCAAGCCTGACCCTCCACCCCCACCCTAACTGACACATATCAAACACAGACAAGTCCTTAAACAACGATAAATCAAATAATCTAGGAAACTTGTCACGAAGAGAGACTTGACCCAACCACACATCCGACCAAAAGAAAGTATTTTTCCCACTTCCTATGACACGGCTAACATTATATCTAAACCACTCATCCCTACACAGAGCATGAACATCACGCCACCACAATGATGTCTCTCGCCCACCACCCCTCAATCTACCCTCCTCCAAACCATACCTAGCTGACAACACCTTAAACCACAAACTCTCCCTCTCCATCAACATCCGCCAGCACCACTTACCTAGTAAAGCAATATTAAACTCTCTAATTCTCCTTACCCCCAAACCACCAACCTCCTTACTCCTGCAAACAGTATTCCAATCCACCCAAGATATTTTCCTGTGGTCCTCACTCCCCCCCCAAAAAAAACAATTTAAAATAGATTCAAAAGAGGAGATTATACCTGATGGAGCCTTAAAGAAAGAAAGCGCATAAATAGGCAGAGATGACAGGACAGACTTCAGTAAAACCAGGCGACCACCGAAGGATAAATGTTTAGAGTTCCAGCTGGACAGTCTAGAGTTAAGTCGATTAAGTAATGGTTCCCAAAAAGCCAACCGCCTCGCATTACCCCCAATAGGTAACCCCAGATACACAAAAGGAACAGAGCCAACCTTAGAACTCAACACCATGGCCGCTTCTGATAACCAGGAGGTAGTGACATTAACCCCCACCAACTGACTCTTAGAGAATTCACCTTAAGACCAGATAGATTTTCAAAAAGCATAAGAACCGCCCGCATAGCACGAATATTGGCCCAAGATTTCTTTCCCAAGATCAAGGTGTCATCTGCAAACTGAAGATGTGAAACAGTCACAGGTTCACTTCTACCCACCGTGTAACCAGTAAATAAATTATTATCAGACAAAGACTTCATCAAAATATTAAATCCTTCTGCAGCCAAAAGAAACAAGAAAGGAGAAAGAGGGTCACCCTGCCTCAACCCCCTTCCCAAGGGAAACTCATCCGTCGGAGAGCCATTAACCAAGACCGAAGCTGTGGCCGTCCCAACGCATTCTTTAATCCACTTTCTCCAAAGAGTCGGAAAACCCATTTTCAGCATCACCTCTTGTAAGTAATCCCAATCAATTGAGTCGTAAGCCTTTTCAAAATCAACTTTGAATAATAATAACTCCTTCTTACACCTATGGGCTTCATCCACAATCTCATTTGCCACCAGAATACCATCTAAGATCTGCCGCCCCTTAATAAAAGCGGATTGAGAGCCCGAGACTACCGAACCAATCACCAACCGAAGTCTATTAGCAAGCACTTTCGCCAGAATTTTATACAAGCTTCCAACTAAGGAAATTGGACGAAAATCGTTGAGCCGTTGAGGACCATCGACCTTAGGGATAAGAGCTATGAAGGTGCTATTTATCCCATTGGCCAATCGCCCATTCCTATGAAACTCATGAAGGAAACGCATCAGATCATCCTTTAAAATGTCCCAAATTTTTTTTTATAAAACCAAAAGAGATAATTGTTTCATATCTTATCTCAATGCAGTATTTGATGAGACAATATTATATGATAAATTAATCCTGATGACCTATCCTATTATGTCTCTCTAATTAAGTTTCAGGAGATGAATTAGAAACAATAAGATGGGATAAGAAATTAAATTATTGACTTATCCATGTTAAATACAATTTAAAATTTTTCCTGCTCTTTTATTGCATTTACTATTTGATCAAAAAAAAAATATAGTAAATTGAAATATAATAATATATCAGAGATAATTAAAATAAAAAATAATTTGATATTAAATTTTAAAAAATGAAAAATTATTTAATTTAAATTAAATTATTTAAAAATAAAATTTTATCAAAATTATAAAGATTTTAATATTAACTTAACTAATAAATTAAATATTGTTTTCCTTCAAAAAAAATAAATATTGTTTTTCTACAAGGGTGGTTTTGTCAATTAAATAATATATGCATTTTTTGGATGAAATATATATATATATATATATATATATATATATATATATATATATATATAATATGTATGTATGTATATATATATATATATATTTGCTCAAAAAAAAATGTATATACACACACACACAAACATATTTTTTGGTAGGGACAATTCATAATATATGTAAGGTCCGAGGTTCAAACCCCGGTAAACCTTCGGCCACCACAAAAAAAAAATCTTTATTTACCTTATTTTTTTTATATAATTTTTTTTACCTTATCTAACATATATAATAGAATTACGTAATTCCCTCACAACTTTTTTTTAAAAAAAATTGTTTATTTATATAGACTCTAATTAGATATTTACACATAGGATTTTGTCAAAAAAAAAAGATATTTACACATAGGATATATTACTGTTTTTTTAGGAATCTTACGATGTATCAGTATTACTGTTAATCTCATTATGAAAAAGACGAGTATTAACGTGTTTGTATATTTATATTTACGTTGCATTTTAATTACAGAAAGATACATCAATTAATGTTAAATGTTATATTTTTTTTTGGTTACAATGTTAAATGTTATATTTAAGCATGTAACTTTTTTATAGGACAAATAATAAAATATAATAGGGATGAAATATATTTGAGGAAGAAGGAAGGCATAATGGAGCAGAGCAGTTGTGGGCGTTGTCGGGTTTGAGTGACGAGTGAAGCGACTGTTATCTCTCTCTCTCTCTCACTCTCCAATTTCATTTCTTACGCCTTTCACTTTCACTTTCACTTTCAATTTCAATTTAACCTTTTTCTTTCTTCAAATTTAGGGTTTCTAATTTCAAATTAGGGTTTTCATGTTCGACGAATCCCAAGTTTTAATGTCTTATAAATGGATATTTTCTCTAACTTCTCCCAACCCTTCCTCCTCGCCGTTACTGTAACTGCCCTCTGTTTCTTCATCGCTCTCTTCTCTTTCTTTCGAACATTCTCCCTCAGAAGAAGATTCACGCCGTCAACAAAGCACTGCAACTGCGCTTCTTCCAATTCCATTTCCAATTCCGACGCTGTTGTACCCTACTTGAACGGTGGTGTTTCTCAAATGACGGAGATCAGTCCGGCGCCGGTTGTTTTGGCTGATCGTCGCACGGGTTCTTCTATGATGGAGGAACTTGTTCCGGAGATTACTACGCACGCGCTTAGTTACTTGGATTATCCCAGTCTGTGTCGTCTTTCAATGACCAATTCTTTGATGCGTAAGGCTGCTAATGATGATAATGCCTGGAAAGCCCTCTATCACAAGGTGAATAATTCATTTCTCATCAAAAGCTACCATTTTCATACTGTTTTCAATTCCTAGGTTTAGAAATTAATAGACCACATTAAAATTATCATTTTTGGTTTTGGTTTGAACTATTGCTGTTATAAAACCCTAGTGGGAGTGGATTCCAGGTGTTTGGGTCAAGTATAGGAGGTGGGAACTCACACTGTCTGGTTCCATGTTCAAATTACCATTGATCTTAAAACAGCGGTTTAGGTTTAAAAGGAGCGGGTTTGTTTGACGTTGCTTGCTGTTCCTTTCCTTAGATAATGGTGTAATAGCTTAAAATGTCCACGTAAGTTATGTTTCTTATCGTCCTTGGCCTACTAGTTACACTTTAGAATAAAGGCTTAAAACAAATTGACATGAACCTAAACATCCTATACTTTGTCCTGTCTTACTGTGTATTTGGGTGGTTACTCAGGTTTAATTTTTTAGACGAGTTTTTCGATTCTCAATTTGCCATGTGTATCTTCTAGTGATTTTTTTTTTTTTTTTTTTTTTTGAAATTCTGTTTTTAGGACTTCACATTGGAACAAGATAGCGTTAGACCAAGCAATGGGTGGAAGGCTTACTATGCTGCCACAAGAGCAATTGTGATTGTTAATACAGAATTCTTCAATATTTTAAGAGATAAGTCCATTTCGGCAATGAGTCGTTTTTGGCTTAACGCAGATTATGTGAAGTGCGTCCATGCCTCAGGAGAACTTTTTTCAGGGTATGGCTTTTTGTTTCATGAGTAATTGGTCTCTCTCTATTATAAAATTATCTTCATATTTTTGGATGTGGCTCATGCATGATATACACTGCACTTGAAAGGAAGGGATTGATTATTAGGTCCCACTTCCCAGTAATATTATATTGACAGAAGTTTTTGGATGGCCACTAGGTTTTTATTTACGGATAGTCAAAATCTGGATTGGTCCTGTTATTAAATTTAAATCAGAAACAAGAGGATGTTCTAATGTTATGCCTGTGCAAGTTTTCTCTCTTCACCAAAGATAATATTTAAGGATTTGGAAGGGATCTTACACCCTCCATTTTCTAAATAATTGTCGGTTTAGAACAATTAAAAGTTTCATTTTTTATTGTTGTTTTGTGTTTTCAAGACGCAATTAATTTACTTTTTTCAATTTACTCCCAAATTAATAGTCGGTACAGTACTCCATACTCAATAAACCGCATCATGTGTTTATACTTTATACCAATGGTTAATAGGATAATTTTATAAAATTGTTATGCTCATTCATTCATCTATTGTTTTTTTTTGGTTGTGAGGAAAAACCTGAAACGACAATCCTTTAGAAAAGGTGGGAATGATTTGGTGCCTAGTAGACATCCACCTGACCTCCTCCCCTCTTTCTTTTCCTCACTATATTTTGTTAAGGTAGGGTATTTCATTGTGCTGGTGGCATCTCATCAAGAGTATTAGCAATTTGAGCACTTCAAAATTCTTTTTTAGTGTTTTCTAGCTTGAATATTTTGGCTGAACTAGCGAACTCTCTAGTACTAGTTTCAGGTCAATAAAACTGAGTTTTGGTTATTTAGGGACTTGATACTAAAGAGAGATACAGGCAGTTTGAACATGATTGAAATTGAATGTATATTTTCATTATAATTAGTTTTGAATTTGTAGAAGTTCTGGCAAGTTTGTGAAATTATTGACATTCTTCTTACTTCATTTGAATTTATGCCATTCTGGCGTGAACAAATATTGTTCAGTAACACTATAATCCATGTTGCAGGTATAATGGAGTAATGCAGAGCTGGCAACTCATATTCAACTGGGATCAAGGATTGAACTTTCAGGTTCGGGATGTACGTGCTCGGGTTTTGACAGACATGGCTTGGGTTACCATGAAAACATATGTTGACATGGATACAGGGCCATTCAATGTGACCAATGTCTTCGAGTTCCATAATGGACGGTGGTACATGGTTCATCATCACAGTTCTGTGATGAATGGGGATGTGGAGCAACAAATTGTGCATGGATAAATAATAAGAGATGATATATTATGTCTGATACTGGTGTTAGAGACGGGGTTTTATTTGCAGAAGCTCTGCTTGAAATTTTTCGTAATTGGAAGATCTTATTTATTTTGAAGTTTCGAATCTCATTTTTATTTTCATACTGTATATAATACAGGAAATTATAATTTTGCCAGAAAAGTTATAACTAGGGTAAGTGGATAAAAGTAAATCTACAAAAGATGGATGGAAAAGATTACCCGTGGCATCAAGTCTTAACTTAAGGCGAGACTTGTGAAAAACCAAGGCTGCGCAGTTGCGGGAGCAAATGCAAAAGCATTCTCCAATTTTGTTGCGCATTCTAGTTCCAGTAGCAGTGTGGATTTTTTTTTTTTTTCGAGTCAAATTTTAAAACTTTGTGCTAACAAATGATGATTTTGTTGTAAAAAGCAGAATTGATGGTCTGAGAAGTACTGTTTTGTACACACAAGCCTCTCCAATATTATTGTCAGATTGCTCGAAAATCATGATTTAAGAAATATATTGGTGGGAATGATAATTTGTTAGGTGCAGTGTTTTTTTTTTCGGTCTTGTTCTACAAATAAATTAAACACGGGCGCACCCTGCCCGAGTAAAAAGGAGTTAATAGAAATAAATCTAATATACGATTAATAAAGCGAGAAATATCCGTAAATATTTTTTATCGGTGTTGAACTTTTGGGATATAAATTGAAGTAAAAGTGTGGTTCACATTACTCGTCCCCGAGAGAGAGAGAGAATGACAACAGCTTTCTTCACAGTTCCAACACCTCAACATTATCATCACGTTCAATTGTACAAACCAAAAAAATCATGGCCAGCTACTAAGATATTTGTTCCTCCCACACTATGCTCTCCAACTTCACTCATTTCTTCTGCACCAGATGATGAACTTGCTGTTTCTGATCAATCAGAATTCTCCACTAAACAGAGGTACCATCCATTTTCCCCTTCATTAAATAAAAATCTTTAGAGACAACAACATCTTATTTTGAGTAGTTGCTGAACAGCGGTTGCAAAGCATGTGGAAACGAAGAAATTGAGAAAGGATGCAATGGTGAGGGTAGGATGCAGGGTGGTATTGCAACAGTTCCTGGCTTTGGCTGGTGGCCTATAAAGGCATACAGGCCATGTCCTGGATTTGTGGCTTCTGGTGGTAGGTACAGACGACAGGGACAAAGCATGGACGAGGTTGTCTCCGGTAGTGGCAAAATTAAAACACCAACTGCAACTGACTCCAAGTCAAGGTATCTATTGTCTCTTTCTCATGTATATGGGTTATCCAGTTTACCATTTATTTATAGATAAATCTTTGTCTTACAACATATCATTCATGAAGCTGCATCAAGACTTTTAAGGGTCTAGTTGGTTCAAATGAGAAGGATTTTAATAGGTACATATTTATTTTGTTTATGTTGATAGAAGGGGAGACAACATAGCCCTATTTTTTATTTTTTATTTTGGTTCGCAAGGGGAGTGATTGATTTTAACTAGCAAATTTACATTTAATATTCTTGTAGCTTGATTCTAAGTCTTTCTTAGGTCACCTCTCTACGTTCAATTAAAGGGCTATGACTATGAGGCTTCTGACATGATTTTATTAATACATGCTATTCTTACTTTCTCCAAATTACCTTAACTCTTGATCTTATCTTTTTTGTATGACCAATCATTTAACACAGACAACATGCTTAGCTGTGAAGCCCTTAGCCTACACACTTGCAGGCCTTTTATTATATAGGAGTAATTCCATAGGCATAAAGCACTGTGAATTAGTGGAATCTATTTGAATTTCAAGCAATAGAAGAGTGTGTTTTGCAAATAGGGTGTTAGAGAGTGTGTTGTCGGCACTCAAGCACTATTGGTCTTTATTGCAGTAGACTTTCCTTTCTAGCTTAAGAAACACCTTTCTATCTTAAATAACACCTCAAGTGTTCCAATATTTCATCTACCGAACTAGAACCATGAAATACATCTCACTTTATTTCTCAATTACTTTGTATGATAATAACTTTTTTTTTTGGTACAATGTATGATAATAACTCTAAGATATCTAAATTGTGTGAATTGTTATATAGGATGATGGCCAATTTTTCTCCTCCAAACCAATGCTAGCTCAAATCTTGATGAAAAAATATATGTTCTATTTATCATGATTTGCTACCGTCTTTAGCTTCTAATCAGTATAATATATCATGGTGCCAAATTTTGCAGTAACAAAAAGGATGGATCGAACAAATTGAAGAGCTAAGTGTTTGCAAGGAATATACCAGCCACTGCTTCATTGAGGTGACATAAAACCCAGGGTTAAGGAAGAGGGGCAAAAACAAAATATGCTGTAAGGATTCTGGATACGTATACGTCTTATCAATGTATTCGTAAAATAGGGCATTGCAATGTAATCATCTTATGTGGAAGTATTTAAATCTCAACAGCTTTTTTTTTTCATTGATCACCGGTTCCTTGCCGTTAACTTCCAACATTACTTTTATGATACAAGAATTGTGTTAAAAGACATGTTTGTGTTACTATGCGTACATGAATAATATTATATTTATACCTAAACTCTTATATACTAATAAACACTGAAAAAATTAGTAACCAATTACAGTCTGTCTAATTCTTCTGTTTTTTAACTCAAATAATACATGCCAGAGGAAGTCAACTAGTTCGGATATCAATAACATTATTCTACTTAACAAATCTTGCATTTTCAAAGCAAAAACCTAGGGATAAAGAAAATGTATATACATACTAATGAGATAGAGACATGTAATGTGATCAGCACTAAATAATGGTGAATTTTTGCTCATTTCTGAAGAAGCCTATGCTTGATGGGGCCTTGTATAGGTAAATTGGTGGGTTTAGAACTTTCTGATTGAGATGAATGAAGAGTGTTTCCATAACAGCTGACACAATGACCAGGAAAACTACTGTCAACAAGATTCCTTGCCACGTCGAGAGGAGTGATGAAGACCACTGGAAGAATTTGTAAAGATGGAAGGCAAGTAGACAAGGCCAACTTAGAATAACCTGTTCATAGTCACAACACCAAATCAGAATTAGTAAGTTTTCCTCTGTTTGGTAAAACTTTTTCTCAAACCAAACACCAAACATGTCAAGTTACCATTATAGAGCTTTTAGGTCGGCGAATTTCTTGAAGTTCGAGTTCACTGAATATGTCTGTAGTATTATATTTCTCCAGTAAAGCATCCTGATTGGTGAGAAAACACAGATCCCTTACATTTACCACAGTACAAAAATTGATATCATGCATAAGAGTAAGATTTGAAGAATTTGTTTCCTTGCTTGCAAGAACAATTGCTCTGGCCTTATAAAAAAAAAGTGTGATTTGAAGAAAAAAAATGTCGTTGAAGAAAAAAAAACTAGATATAAATAAATAAGAAATCACTCTTTGGAATTGCTAAGTAGAACTTAATTCTCACGGTAAAACAAAATAAATTGGTAGAAATTTCAGCTTGCTATGTAGAATGAGTTATCCCCTCCAAAAAAAAATGTAGAATGAGTTATTTTTTGAACATAATATCAAACCCACACACATTTAATAATATAAGCTTTAATAATTTATAAATCAACTACTGGTTTCTACTTCCTTCAAAAAAAAAAACTACCGGTTTCTACTATAAGAGAAAATTCACTCTTTAAGCACATTCAATAAATAATGTATCAAAAAAATAAAGTTTCTCTTATCATAGAGACCAGAGTAGTACCGTAATAATAGTGTGGCCTCGTGCGATATTCACAAATCATAAATTTGATCTTTTAATTTGTCCGAAGGCATATAATTTGTACCATAACTTTTTTCCCTGTTTCTTTATTACTTATTTTATTTGTCAAATAGTCTAAGAACCTAAATTGCAATTCAAAAAATAAGTGGAGAACACACTTAAAAAAAAAAAGTGAGGAATTTCAGTTTCAACTTCTGACTATTGCAATGTCCTTGCAACATTATATTTGCACCACAAAATCTTTAATAATAGGATAGGATAGGATGTTCCACAATGAGGTCTACCTCTATTGCGATATGTCGGATTACTCTACTCTTTGAGCACGACCATTTCTCATCCTAAACAACTCAACATTCTAGTTGTCTTGAACTCTTTTTTTTTGGTAGATAAACGAAATGGCAAAACCATTATAAACTCACACACACAAGTGGAGGTATCGGGGTTCGAACCACGGTCATGGCATCCGGTCTAACAATTTCGGCATTTTGCCAGTTGAGCTAGGACTTCTGGATAGTTGTCTTGAACTCTAGAAGGTAGTAGAATGAGTTCGTTATGTTGGTCATCATCATGACCATCATTATTATTGTTGGCGGGAACAACCTCACAGACTTCCAACCGAATTGCAAGAGAAGACGACCTCATTGTAGAACATTATTTCTCGTCATTAAGATTCATCTTGTACAGATAAAATACTAACAATATTTTTATGACATTTTTACATTACTTAAAAAATTGGTATACAATTTTAATAATAAGAACGGTAAAGTAGTACTACGTGGTATAGTATGTATAACTTGCCCCATTTTGATAGTATTTTACAACACTAGAATGATAAATAATCAAGTCAAACTCTCTTTTTTTTTTACAAATCAAACTCTCTATTTTTTATTACTATGATATTGGTACGGAGTTTCCACTTTAAAAAGATCAAGTCTCTTACCACTTACACCAATACATTGTTGGTTAATCAATTCAAACTCTAACACTGATTAAAAAAACATAAATCCATTATATTTATTATTTATATTATTTATTAATTCAGCCCCTCAAATTTTAATGATGGTCTCAGCTTTTCATACTCCACCTAATCCCAATTTTGCCATGTCAAAAATATGTTGAGATGTCATCCTCAAAAATCATAAATTTCATTCTCCTTTCTATTTTTTTATGACGGTGCTCTCGTGCATGGTGTACACTCCATGTCGTATCCATCCGTTTCTTTACCTTCTTAATTGGGAGTCTATGCTCATTATGTATGGAATTGAATGAACGTTATGAAAATTTCCTTGGTTACAAAATACCTTCCGTTACATAATATCCGTCTGTTTCTTTCCTTTCTTAATTCTGCCACCTCCATGCCTAACATTACATTTACCTTAGTCTAATTAATCAATTCATCTATTATGCAAGAGTTAATTGCTCCTTCAAAATTATGTACTCTACCCAATTTTCCCAATCCACCACCTCTCGACAAGCAATGGTAAAAACCTTTTTCCCTCCTCCCACTGAACTATTCATATGAATATGAAAACAAAGATACGGTCCCAGCAGATGGAAGATGATTGGGTCCCTTTCCAGCACATGTTTGGAGTTTGACACAGATGATAATTTGAGATAATTCAGTGTTATCACATGTGACAGTGTCATGTCTGTGTTGGACATTGACATGTGTCGAATTCTGAAACACGGCTTCAATCAACTCTTAAAGCGGTTCATTGTTGGGGTAAGGCGTCTAACTGTGTCCTCTGTCTTTGCTTACCTTATGCATTTTTTGTCAAATTAAAGGAGCTTATTACTATACGTTTTCTTACGGTTTGATACTGACAATGGAGATTTGAATGAAACAACAAATATAATTCTACACCTGCGCGGATCGCATATTCTAGTTTCATAATATATAATAATAGGGAGTTACTTTTAACACCGCCCCGTTTTACTCTATATATTTTTAAGAGACCTACCCTTAACACAGGCACACAGCATCCCATCCCCCTTTCTTAATTATGTAACCAGCAGGACAAAGGGCATATTATGACCAAAAATATCTATGCAATTTTCAGAATGAAAACTGAACACTAGTAATATTTACATGTCTCAACAACATAATATGTTTTCCATGTAGCCGACCCCACTTAGTGGGATAAGGCGTTGTTGTTGTTGTTGTTAACATAATATGTTTGATGGACAATTAAGGAAGAATAATAAGAGGGCATGCGGATATCTTTCCCACTCTCACTCCTAACAAATTTAACCTTAGCAGAAAATGGTGTTGAGATGAAAGAAAGGTTAAACAATCATAATTTTAACCTACAAGATGATTCATTTGTAATTTAATAAGTGTAGAGAAAGGTTGAACAGTTAGTTATTTAAATATACTTAAAAATGATTAAATATATCTCAGCCGTTAGAGTAATAACATGTCCAAATTGATATCAATAACAAACTTCATTGTCACAATTATCTTGACAAAAAAAGATTGAAAGCTATAATACAAACAAGCATCTTCTCACAGACACTCAAGGTTACATCCTCCCCTTATGAATCCTATCTAGTTATTGGCTTAAGTCATGTTTCAAAAATAATTTAACAAAAAAGTAAAAGCATCATTTTTCGTTGAATAGAAGTTGTAGCATCAATTATTTTGAAGTACAGTTTAGAAATTGAACCAGAGACAAAAGGAGAAACTGAGAAAATTGAAATAATAAACTGTATTATTAATTCTGATATGTGAAAATTACAAGAGTGTCATAATAGTGTGGCTGAGATGCCCCTCTTTTGTGGGATGCAACAGGTAATACAAGGCCTAATACATGTGTAATACATAGACAGACCACCCAAGGACCAACATACAACAGATGCTAACACTGGTCTTCATAATAGTACCGGAGATGGTAACAATTATGTAAATAATAAAAAAATTAACATAAGTTAATAGGAAAAAATGTTCTTTAAGAGCATAATCAAATTTCCATTCTTACATTAGATATTTGGACAGCCAAGGTAGATCTTTGCAGTCTCTCAGCGAAAAGGCTACATCATCGCTGTCATAAAAAGTAGAATGAAAATAGTCAAATTAATGTAATTGCATTCACTAATACCACATAATTGTGGGTCATAAATAAAACAGAAATGAACAGGTTGAAGAGTGAGTAAATTTTCTTTTCCACTACTTTAAGATTTTCATCTCCTATGCATGTATGCATGTTAAAGGGGACTGCGAGAAGTGAATATCATTAGTTCATGAATTAGCTAGAATTGAATTACATTCCCAGACTTATTATTAAACAGATTGAGCAAGCTGCTGATCAGTGATCATAACTGTAACCTTGCGTCTTTGGACATTTTCTGTTCCATTTAATAAAAGGCTGTTGCACAGGGAGGGGAAAAAACTATTCCGTTATTGTCATCTAGATTAGTGTTTTCATATTCTAGCAACGCAATGATACCGGATGTACTCTTGAATGAAACTTGTTTCTTATTTTGCCTGCGCCTCACTTAAGTGTTTGTATCCATCTATTTACAGACTGACCAAACTGCTGAAATACTCATTTAACTTCTTGAAGCATTAGTAGTACCCGTAAGGGTTGTTGATTTTTCAAAAGACACGGATTGTTTCCACACAAAATTTGTAAGTCAAACTGTCAGATCCAATACATATGCCTAAACTACAAAGTGTCGTCATAATTCTTTCTTAAAGCACTCTACCCAATTTTTTAAGTCTGTTTCTCATTATAATTACAAGTGATTGTTACGTGTTCAAATTTGCAGCAACGTACACACTTCAAATAAATTAAGCATTTTAGACACGGCTCGGATGAATGCAAAATTAAGATCAAAACTACTGGAAAATAATGATTGATTTGGTTGATTATACTTAAATGACACTCATCATAATCTCACTCATCGGTTTGCATCATTAATGGCAGCTGAAGAAGTAATAAGGGCTTTGAGAAATAACCTCGGGAAATTGAGCTGCAACTTTTGCAACCTGTGCTTGGCACCTGCTTCACACAAAATGATCCTACACTCACCCAACTTACAGCTGCAAAAAATGGAAGAAGGGCTTATTAGATAAAATAGACATGCAACTAGGATGGATCTCGTACACTTAGCAGTTAAACAGTCTGTTACTTGTGTTTGAGTATAAAGCAAGACCCCCCCCCAACCACCACCCCCCGGTTCTCCCTTCCAGGCCACTTCAACGCAGAAACATGTAAGAAACAAACATAAGTCTTACCCAACTTGCAGGAGGATATCATGTCCAGGAAACACTTCACCATTGCTGCCGCAGAGACATGAAACCGTCATTGCCAACTGCATTGTTAAAATGAAACTTTACATAAGATAACTTAAACAAATTAATGTTAAGCTTCTGACCAATGCCTTTTCTACTAGAAAGTCAACACCAGGATATAACACATCTAAGTTCACCAAGAAATTTGATATATTATCCTTAAAATAAATAAATTTTTTTTTTGATATATTATGCTTCAAAAAAAAAAAAGTAATTTGATATATTTTGAGTCACATGCAACATAAAAAACTTCCATAATGCTATTAAACTGAAAAAGAGCTGAGGACGAAGGTTGTAAGCATATTTCACCTCTTCAATTTTAAGGTGGAAAAATTTATGCTGAATGTCAAGCGAGAATAAAATAAGTTAACAACAGAAAGAAACTTCTGAAGCATACCTTTTCAAAAGTGGTTTCCCCCATTCCTGTTTTGTAAAGCTCGTGCACCATAGCTGTCAGGAAAATTTTGCCAAGTCTGGAACAGTTTTTCATCACCTTCAAAACGAAAAAAGGTGCATGTGATGTAAGACTGAAATAAAATGCTGTCAGTCTGCCAGCTAAATGAATATATAAAAGTGCTTATTACCCTGCCTCAAGTAATTTCATGAAATTCGCAAGAAAAAACTGGCTTAAAGATAAAGGAAAACATTAATTTCCTATGCCCTATGATCGCTGGTCCACAAGACTAGCAGTCACATCTGATAAACTAAAATAGCATGTGAGTTATTTCTTAATTACCTAATGCCAGCGCCATATAAAACAGCATAAAGTCTTCGTTCATGGTATAATACTCAGTTAAAGAAACCACTCATTTTGCTTTTTAAAAAAGTGGATATCTCAGTTACATCAGAAACATTTGTATTAATTGTATATTTAATAACTTTACATCTCATGACTTGGTTCACAGTCAAGACTGCTGCTTAGGAATCTTATAACATTTGGGGAAAAAAATATTTGAAATGTCAAGGAAAAAAATCCACACACTGCAAATTTCAACTCACTTGAATATGAGGTGCTTGGAACATTTCTTGAATAGCTGATTCAACGTCTGCCATGCAAACAAGTCCCTTTCCTGGAGAGCAGATGCAAATGAATTAGTGGGCTCAAACACTACCTCAGACATAAAGTATCAGTGCATACAAGTGATGCTGACTGCATTTTAGGTTAACATGCGAAAACATTCCACTATAGAAGAAAAAGGATGAAATACAACAACAACAACAACAACCAAGCCTTATCCCACTATGTGGGGTCGGCTACATGGATCAAATGACGCCATAGTGTTCTATCAAAAACCATATTTGGATCCAACTCATTGAATACCAAGCCTTCACACATAGGTAACAACGGAATAACAAATATTGAAGTGGACAAAAAAATATGGTTGACATGTTTATCATAATCTCATGGTAATGTAACAGACTCTTTTTGGAGATACTGATGCTGGTAGTTTCAACAAAATTATTGTGGAGCAGCAGGTGTGTTTTCAATTCATTGATATGATACATGTAAGTGCCTCCTGAAGTTATAGATATATGGCTAAATGTGAAGCAACTCTTGGGGAAATCAGGTGTAGCCGTGCACACTCAAGAGGCCCAATTTCCAATTTTGGTAATGTAGGTATCAGTTTCAGACTAGAGTTCAGTCTGGCAGGAATTTGAGTCAATTGATGGTAATTCATTGAAGGATCAGCAAGACCATCTAAAGGTAGAGGTTATGATAGATGATAACTATATAATTTGGGTTATTTAGTTTATACCATGATTCATGAACTTTTGTTTACTGATTATATAATTTATGTGCTTGAAGAAAACAACTTAGTGGTTGGCACTTGCCAATAGATTTGATCAACTTATTAACACAAATAATTTGATTAATTGTTAAAATATTTTACATCATAATCAGTTTGAGATACAAGTTATGTGATATGACTACTAACCTTATATTGATTATGAAGAGGGATCAAATTACACCGATGTTTTTCTTTTAATAAAATTACACCAATGTAATGGAGAATTCATTATACTGATGCACCCGCATAAGTATTAATGAGAACACTAGATTTACATTATCGGGCAAACAATACATTAAAATCTGAAGTTTGGTCTTGGATCCTGAAATCCTATAAATTTTGTAATAATGTGTATTGTTTTGTTCTCAAGTAATCTAGTTGTTTATGTGGGTGAAGATTTATCTGACTTGGTTATTGTTAGGTTATTATATCCACATATTGTTTACAAATGTGTAAAAACAAATGAGACTTTTGTGAAGGCACATGTAACTAATTGGCAACATGTGAAATAGGAAACATCATGTGATCCCTCTATCTCCTATGATGACACGTAAAATCTATGGGTTTTGACTATACCTGCAGCAACATTATCAGGATCTGAAGCTAGCTTCTTCATTCGATAATCTGCAATTTCAGCTGCACGTCTGCATATTTCCAAAGCACGGCGTGCATCTCCTGATATAGCTGCAACCTGAAGAAATAAAGATCATGTCAGATGTAAATCAACAAGCTATTGTACCAAAAGAAGTGCCCGTGTGCATAAAATGGTAAAGGAACCCAATCTTCAAAAGACTTGGAGACTAAACTTTCTTGAAGCAAATTCCATAGCTTGTTTTTCAAATATATCAATTCCATTGAGGCGACTCGAAATGATTTCTTGAAGCTGCTGATAATTATATGGGGCAAAGCAAAGCCTCTGGATGCCCATTCGGCTTGATATACGAGGAAGTAACTTCTCTGGAAGATCCATTGTATTTGCTATCCCTGAATTCAGTACATTATTACAAAAATTAAGTTTTTGTTGTCCACAAAGGCATTGTAGTTCTTATTATAATCATATGAATTCTTGTGATCCCAGTATTTGATATTACATCTGTTTAGCTAGAAGATCACAATTCTATAAATATAATTCACAAGAGCTTAAATCTTACCTATCACAATTAGCTTGGAATGTGGCTTGGTTGGCCAGTCAAGAATATTGTACAGAACCTGTGATAAAAGGAAAGTTATAGCCAATCTTGTTTCATATAATAAATAACGTGGACACCTAATGACAAGTTTCTTGCAACAGGATTTGTTAGTTACCGACTGGTTTCTGGTTACAAGAAGATCAAGTTCGTCAATGAGCAAAATACATGGTCGGTCAGCCTCTTCTCCAGTTTTCTTCCCTTCTACAAACCTCTCATTTAGCAAACGGAGAGCCTCTTTCCATCCAACCCTGTGTCCATTTAATGCTTCATATATGACCTAAAATAGTATTGGAAGTCGGAACCATAAGGCAACCAAGGAATTTGGTCATAAAACCAAAAACAGTAAAAGATTTGTGAACTTCACCTTGTAAATATTCTCCGGTGAAGCCAATTTCAGACCATTGATCTCCACGAAACAGTATGGTTTGATGTTTCCTGCATCAACTTCTGACTTCAAACTCCTCATCACTGAGAGTACACTCATTGTCTGCCGTTACACACATAAAAAAGGAGTAATATAATAAGAATTGCTCCGTGATATCTAAACTAAAGTTCTGCTGGATATTAGACCAACAAGCAATGTAGATAGTTCTAGAAGATAGTACCTTGCCAGTGCCCGGAACACCGTGAATATAGAGGCAACGCCCCAGACATTGATTGTCAGAAATAGCACCTTTGATGAATGTCGTTATCTCGTCCATTTCTCTAAATAAAAGCATGTTTTGATTAGTAATAGTCGCTTAACATGGATAGATAAATGAAATGTTAAAAAACCATGTTAAACTTCAACATACTTATTTCTACAAGGTAAAGACTTAGGCAGCGAAGCTAACAGCAATGATGCCTTTGCTCTTTCAAGATTAGTCTGTTTGTGAGACCTTATATGCTCTGGAATTCTTTTTGTGCCTATCTTCTGAAGTCCAAAGAACCGTCCCTTGTGCAGATTCTGTATCATTTACACAACAAAAATTTCATAGGAACTCATAAACACAAAAAATAATACAAATTAATACAAGTGAACAATAATGTTCATACTGCAGCTAACTGATGGCTTGTCGGTGGTTGCGATTGTGAAATTTTAATATTTTCCTCATCATATTCAACATCTTCATCTGTGTCAGAGTCTGATTCCTTGTCGATGTTCCAGTCTTCGTC
Organism: Medicago sativa; assembly: GCF_051527215.1. Taxonomy (NCBI): domain Eukaryota; kingdom Viridiplantae; phylum Streptophyta; class Magnoliopsida; order Fabales; family Fabaceae; genus Medicago; species Medicago sativa. Next base: position 97,267,172 of record NC_140752.1, read on the forward strand.
ACCGTCACTCTCATCAGAATTCTACCATGTAAAAATATACAGTCATCAGTACTAGCACAGCTAAATAATCAGTCTCATCACCATTCAACTGTGTATCTGTATAAAGTCGTCAATATTACCACTGCTAAATGGTTAACTCTTTTATGAGAAGAATGGTCCTTGTACATATTTTATAAGACGGTTACCTCTCTTTCATCATCAATGTCAGCCAAGCGTTTGAAACTGTGCCACTGGATGTCATATTCATATTCACACAAGAAAACATCATCTCCCTCATTGCTAGCTTTGGCATACTCCTTAGGGATCATGACATAGCAATGTCGAAGGACAGATTCCATCTATATTGAACAGAGAAGCACCACGATGAGAAAAAAGGAGAATGAGTTCTGATTACCCTGAACATTAAAAAACGAGACTATAGAAATACAAATAATACAGCACCACAAGTTATGCTCAATTTTAATGATGGGGAAAAATTACACGCACTAAGGATCGAAGATGAAAACACACATAAAAGCAACATAATTTACATTTTTTGGCACCTCTTGCCTACACTCACATAAACATTTCAACAAAATTGTTATTATCTCAATAATAGATCACAAATTCTATCAAATTTGGAAAACCCTCCACTAGTTGTGCATCATGACTCGTCCTACAAGCTGCGATATCCTACTCAAAAGTTACATGGAATGATAATCACTACAGAAGTGATACTTAACATTTACCTAAAGATTCACTCACATTTTTTGGGCTTGGTTTCTCTCAACTCTTCATAAAACCCACTTTACCGGAGATAATGAGTGGCATCTTCCAAGAATAGATAAAAACCAATTCTAAGGTTTCCAAAAGATGCCATTTCCTTCTTCTAAAGAAGACGAATGTGAGCTTGTCAATATTCAAGGATAAATTTCAATGTATTTCCAACATTTTAGGATGGAGTTTTCTATTTCATTTAGTAATACAAGTGTTATATACACAAGCTATTTCATTATTATAACTCTAGTCCCCTTTTTTTACTGTATTTGATTAAATTGAATGCAAAAAGAAGGAAACGAATAATCAGGAGCACAGTAGAACTTAATAGTTGAACTACTTCTCCAATTATTTAAATTAATATGGGTATGACATTGCATAATATAATCGAAGTTATCAGCATAAACAAGTCAACCGACCCAAGGATGCTAAAGTTTGATAAGAGCCATTAAGGCATATAAAAGTTGACCTGTAAGTAGAGACGTGATCGTAGAAATGCTAAGCTAAGTTTGATAAGAGCCATTAAGGCATATAAAAGTTGACCTGTAAGTAGAGACGTGATCGTAGAAATGCTAAGCTAAACTAATCAAGAATGCAATCAATCTATCAAAGTAAGCAATCAGTCCATAATTGACGACAGCTATTATCTACTCAATTAAACTATAGTTCTATTATTTCTTGGTACATCTAGATACCACGAGTACTCTTTTCCAGAGTAAGATTCAGACAGACTTTAATTGAGTATGCACTGTGGAGGAGAAAACTCAAGCCATCTAGATGTTCCAAAGTTATCAAGGATTGTCACTAAACATGCTAAATTCAATATGCTCTTTGATAGATTGGAAGTACAACTAGGACAACTTCCATTCATACTAACCACCTTTCTAATATAGTATACCACAACCAAATCATTAACAATCCATCACCTCGATGTTGGCCAAATCGTTGGTCCGATATAGCTCTCTGCTCAAATTATGTGGTTGTCGCCCAACAGAAGTCTCTTCTGGGATCATATACCACCGTACCCGACACCAGTAGCTGCCATCCACTTCTTTCCATATACTGCTAACATTGAACTAATGATGTAAATAAACCGCATAATTGGCGTACAAATAATTATTATTAAAAAACATAAAATAATATAATTGATATATAAAAGATATAGCATACCTCTCAATGCGAGCAGCCCACAAATCACTTGATTGAAGCCTCTGACGCATTGTTCTAACAAGCTTCTTACCCTTCGGCGGCTTTGGAAAATCAACATCTTTACCCATCTTACGACCCTCACAGATCCCACATATCCAATCCCCTTCAGGAACATCTTTCAACGGTGGTGTCAAACATTTCAAATGAAACCCACCTAAACAACTATCACACTCAATCATGATTTCGTCCCCAGAACGGAAACAAAACCTACATTCCTCCACTTCTGGATCTTCCTCATCAGAAGTAGCATCTTCTCTCCTCTTCACATAAACATCATCCCCAACTTCAAATTCACCGCCGTCATAAACAACTTTCTTGTAATACTGCACCTTCGCAATCTTTCCACCTTTTCTCCCAGCTCTTGTAACAACCGTTTTCTCAACCTTGACCTCGTTCTTCCTCTTTCTCTTCTTAGTTTCCGATTGATCCGGCGACGTCGGAGCGAATGAAACCTTAAGGGAATCTCCCTTCCCATTTCTCTTCTTCAATTCAGCCGTTTTTTCACCTTCCTGCTTCCTCTTCTTTACAGATTTCGATGAATCTGGCGATTTTGGAGCAAATGCAATTTCATCGGATTCAGCTTTCCGACTTCTCTTCTTCAGAAATTGAGCAGAATCAATTTCATTTTCTACTTTAATTGAACTATTGTGAGTTACAGCTTTATCTTTTCGAGTGAAATCAAGACGAGATTTCGCAGCTGGAACAGAATTCTCACCGATTCTTCTCCCTCTTCTCGGAGTTGATTGTTGAATTTGAGATTCGGCAACGAGATTGGGGGTTATGGGAGTATCGGAGTTCAAGCGCGTGGATCTACGTGTAGGTAAGGAATGAGGAGTGAGAGGTGAGAATTGTGAACGGAGGTTGGATTTTGAGGAGGGAGATTGAAGAAGCTTCTTGGGAGTTGAAGCCATTGGAACGAGATTTGGATTTGCGTGGAGCTGCGAGCTAGGGTTTGATGGAGGAATGTGTGAGAAGCTCCAATGGAGAAATTGGGGATGAGTATATAGGAAAAATGGCGCCAAAATTATTTACTTTTTTCCCCCTTTGAACGTTTTTCTGGGCCTGCTTTATCGGGGTCTCCGCTTTCTGGCCCAATAAGATAAGATACGTGACATGATGTAATCAATTTTAGGATTTAAGATACATGAAATATAAATAAATGATACTAATATTAATTTTAATTTTAAAATTATATACTTATAAGTATATGGTTGCTTTCTTAAAAATAAAAATAAAGTATATGGTTGCTAAGGAAAAATTGATTCGAAATAGTAAGGTACTTGAATTGGATCCTTGGTAAGTCTAAGAAATGCATTGATGTGTGTGGATGTGTTAAAGCTTTAATACTACTCAAACTTGTATAATTAGTAAAAAAAAAAAAACATTTGTACAAAAGATTATGGCTTGAGTTTTTGTGTAATATCTACTAAAATGATAGAAATGAAATAGAATATGATGATCAGCTCAAGATGCTTACAACTTATGAGGAGAGTTGTTTACTGGTGTTTTTGGAAAATAACAAGACTAATTTTGGTTATTGCAAGAAGGATCAAACTAGAAATCCTTGGAGCATGTTGTGCAATGATTTTTCAGAAACTGATTGGATGTTCATCATATTCATAGGTTGCTTTATGTACAAGATGAATAAAATTGCCTTGTTGACAGGAACAAGTGAAGAAAATGCAAGTAAAAAAAGACTTAAAAGTTTAAACGCAAAAACTTAAAAAAATGTAAATTGCATTGCATTAATGTAAATGTGGTACAACAAATTAGATTACATACATTTTGTGACTTTTTTCTCTAGACGCTGGTACTTCGAGTGCTGGAATTCTATAAATGATTTGTGACCCGTTTTTCATATGAAAAACTAATATGTATACATAGTGAAAATAACTGCAAAGACCTAAACCGCTAAAGACTGAAGGCCTTCGACGAAAACTACCAGCTCCCCATGTCTTAACAAGAAACTACTGCTTTTGAATTTGAATTCTTTTCCTTTTGACAGCAACTGCTTGACTTCGACCATTCTTCTCTCTGAATTACCTATTGTCGAATTTCAAAGCTCTTAAACTCTTCAATATGCTAAGTCACCGGCTATGTCGTAATCTTCATGCTAGAGATAACATCTTTAATTCTTGAAATAACAAAAGTCAACTCTCATTGACTACATTAATTGAGTCTGTCGGCTAACAAAATTAACCTTAAAAGGTTTCACATAACTCAAAATAACAAATTATAATGAAGCATAAGAAGAGAGGAGGAAGAAACATAATAAAAGCCTTTGATCTATAAAAAATATTTTATGAAGTTCCTAGCTAACCATTGTAAGTCAAAGTTCAACATATGAGTTAACTATTAAGTTTCTAAACCAACCATTGTAATTCAAAGTTTTTTTTGGTGAAATTGTAATTCAAAGTTCAATAAGAGGTAGATAAAACCCAACAAAAAATTATTCAATGTAATAAACAAAATCGGATTTTTTTTTTTAGAATAATCATACAAGATTTATCTAAAAAACCGTATTTGGGCCGGTTTTTCTAAAAATCATGCGGTTGAAAATTAACTATTTAATATTCTTGGTGACGTGGTATCGAGACTAACACATCGTGAACAAAGCAAAACAAAAATTAATAATTACATATTTTACCCTTCAAAAGGGGGTCAAGATCATTTCCGTTTATTAGTCTCTCAATTTCTTTCATTTGAAGAGATAAAGACGTAAATAAATTTAAAAATAATTAATAGTTGTGAGGCCAACTTTATGATAGGATCCATTTAGGGCTGGAAATGAGTCGAGTCGAGCCGAACTCGCCTGAGCTTGACTCGATAAGAATTGGTTCGGCTCGAAACTCGACTCGAGTTCGATACGAACCTTTTGTTGAGCTCGAGTTCGGCTCGTTTAAAGTTCACGAACAGTTCGGCTCGACTCGTTAGGTTCAACTTGTCAATTCAAATCAAATAATTAAAATGCCAATTTTTTAATAAATAAATTAAAGGCTATAGCACACAGATTTGTGCTGAATGCAAAAACAAAAAATTATAACCTTGGGTAGCCAAGGTAAAACAGCACTTTGCATGTAACATAGCAAGTTACTGTAGAGTGTTACTACTATGAAACTCTACTACACACTTCCGTCTTTTTATATAGCTAATCTCATATCTATTCTTTTAAACCCACCGATGTGGGACTATTTTAACTTCTAAAAGCTTAAACTATTGACTGCATATGTTCTTAACCTGTGGAACTTTTTTTCACCATTTTTTATTATTAAATGAGACAACTCTTATTTTATTATTGTTAGTTGTTGGACATATTTCCTGTTTATGTTGGTATGTAATTTATTATTTAATTAAAAAAGACTTAAAATTATTATTAGAACGTACTACCCAACAAACTAGTGCATATAAGAGAGACAAAATCCAATAAAATTCAGGAATTAAAATTGAGAATATCCTCAAAATACTCTTTTCACTTCCAAACTATTATATATATATTATCGAGCCAACTCATGAACCAATCGAGTCGAACTACATATAACTCACGTTCGGCTCATTTATTTAACGAACTTAATTTTCAACTCAAGTTCAGCTCATTTGGTTCATGAACCAAGTTCAACTAGTTAATTGTCGAGTCGAATTCTGAACTATATTCGAGTTGGTTCGGTTCATTGTCAGTCCTAGATCCATTACATTCTTTTTTATATTTATCTTTAATCAAATAACATTATCCATTTATTTTTTCCTTAAAAAAATTATTCATTTATTTTTTATCAAATGAAGAAGATCTTAACTCCTCCTTAAAAAGACTAAAAATATCCAATAAATTCAGCAAACACATTAAATTATCCTTGAAAAGGATTAAAAATATCCAATAAATTTAGCCAACACATTAAAGCGTAATACCGTAGTAATTTAGTATCACCGCTTTTTTAACAACAATTTTCTTTCAGACACAAACCCTTTACTAACCCCTTTTCTCCAAAAGAACCAGTGAGCTCAGCTGTGTCAAAAATGGATGACGCCGAAACCAAAGGAAGAATCGAAGAAACAGTTTTGAAGATCCTTCAAGAATCAAACATGGACGACGTCACCGAATCCAAGATTCGAAAGCAAGCCTCAAATGAATTGGATCTTAACCTATCTCAGCCTCCCTTCAAAGCCTTCGTCAAGCAAATCATCGAAGCTTTTCTTATACAGAAGCAGCAAGAACAACAGAAAGAGGAAAAAGAAGAAGGCGAAGAAGAAGAAGAAGAAGAAGAAGATAAACAACAGGTTAAACAAGAGGGAGCTTCCAACAAAAGCACTGTTTATGATGATTCCGGTGATCTAGTCATCTGCGAGGTCCGTTTCGTAATTTTTTACTCTCTTTCGCACGCACTTCACCGGTTAACGATGAAATCAATTCATGGGAAAAGGGTTATTCCTGGTTAACATTATTATTTTGGTTTTGCATTTCAGCTTGGAAAAAAGAGAAAGGTGACAATTCAGGATTTCAAAGGGAGAACATTTGTCTCCATTAGAGAGTTTTATACCAAGGATGGCAAAGAACTTCCTTCTTCTAAAGGTAAAGTTGTACTATCAATTAGTCTCCATAAGTTCATAAGATGTTTCCATAATTTCTATCAATTAGTCTCACACGTGTTTATGCATTAATCCAAACAAACCCTTATCCTTGGCCGTTAAATTTAAGCTAATTAGCAAAAAGCAAGGCAACGGAATATCAAGATTATGTAAGCTTATGCATAAACGCTTTTGCTATAAGCTGAGAATAAGCTGTTTATTCAAACAGCTCCTTAGAATGAAAGATGAAATCTCCAAATTATTATTAACTTGCACAACTGTATCACCTAAGTTCTATTGTCAAGAAATATCAAGATTGGATTAGAAACAGTTAAAGGCAAGAATATTAAAGAAAATTAAAGCTCCTTTATATAATTTCTGTCAAGACCATTTCTTTTATATAATATGACATTGATTTTCAGGAGACATCTGATGGAAACTGGTTTTAATTTATAAGAATCTAAACTGAGATAGAATTTCTATTACTGATTTGAAATAACAACAGAATTAGAGAACAATAGAGAGAAGAAAGGGATTTGAGTGGAATGTGACAGTTTACATTGGTTTCCCTGCCAATTGCATAGCTTCCCTATTTATTTGAAACTGCATTCTAAGGCACAACTATGACACAAGCTGGCTTATTTCTCACAATAGGGACTAAACTCTTAAAAGCTAGCTATCAAGGGGTAAGAAACAGGCCTCTTAATTAATACTCGATGTGGGACTTGACCCCACAATACCGGTCCCTATCAACATCCTTAATCCGAAATGCTTCTACAAACCGTGTTCCTTTTTAAAGGTTCATATAAGCATGCTTCTAAACTAATTCACCTATCAACAATGACAAATCTGAATGTCCATATTTTTTTTTATATGAAAATGCTCAAGAGTCATGAGAAGAAGGATTTCAACAATTAAAACACCTTTTATTATAAATAGGTAGAATGAATAAAATTTGAAAATGATAAAGGCATGGAATGGTTTTGAGTAATTTGCATTAATTTAGTACCAAATTAGAGACTCAAGAACTTACGATGACACGATGATCTATATATTTGGCATATAACATGACTACATGAGTATGGCATGTTTGTGAAAGAAAAAAAACATGAGTATGGCATAGCACGTTGAGAAAGTTCATGCAGTAGTTATCGTTTCTGTCTGAGGCTTTGTCAATAGAGAACTATGCTGCAGCCAAAATCACAAGTATATCTACTTTTAATATGGTATTGGCCTTGGTTATATACTATAGGTGGAGATTTATTTCAAATTACTTAAGTTTCAGTCTCACTTTAGCATTTCTCATGGATGTTTGGTCAAGTGCATCGAAATCGAAATTTATACAGTTTGAACTTTGGAAATTTTGTTATGAATTAAGTTGAACTTTTCGAGTGTTTCCCTTGTTGTGCTCCATTTAATATCTAAGAAACATTAGGGTTCAAAATAAGTTGGGGGCCTTGTTGCCAATATTACTTAACTCTGTTCATAGAACTTGTCTATATATTCCTTACATGAATCATGAAAGCTCATGAATTGAAACTATCTATCTTTTATGTAAGTTTTTTTTTTTTTTTTTTTTTTACTTTTCATTGGACTACACTACTCTTATTCATGTCATATTGCCAATTTTACTAGTTAGAACTTAGATGTCTCGGCGTTGCAATTGGCATAGCAAAATTGACCCAGTTGAGAACTTCCTTTTAAGTTTGGCATTAAAATATTTATGCATGTTGACGCTTAATTTAGTGCTAAATTCTGGTGTAATGTGAAGCCCTTCCCCTATATGATAGTATGAGTAGTACTTTCTACTTTTGATTTTGCCAAATTGATCTGCTTTGTTGGCTGTCATGCTCATATATAATTTAGCAAATAGGTGTTTTTACCAAGAAATTCAGAAAAGATGGTTAGTGTTGTTTTAGGTGGTCTGTGCATACAGCGGTAGAAGCACATGTACATGATAAAAATTATTCCACCGGTTGGAGTTAGGTGGATACCGTGAAAAGTTATAGATAAAACCATTAACAGAGATTTCGATTCAAATGTTTATTGGTAGATTTGATTTATGAACTATGAGACAAGACATTGCGATGCATAGTAGTCAATACAACCAACTCCGTGTAGTGGGAGAAAGCTTAGTTTGTTGTTCACTTGATTTGTAATATTTTTCCTTATAAAACACATAGTTACGTTCTATAATTGAGGGTTATTTCCAAATTCTAATATTTGTGTTTCAGGAATAAGTTTGACTCAGGAGCAGTGGTTAGCCTTCAAGAAAATTGTGCCTGACATAGAACAAGCCATTCAGAAAAAGGAGTCACGTGTATAAGGACGAGATGACTTCCATATGCAGGTTGAAGTATTCATGTCATTGTCTTATTATGATTGCCAAGTGATGTGGTGATACTTGATGTCTCAACTCTCAAGTGACATGACTTTGCTTTTTCTGTAATCTGAATATCCTCGACCATTTTGTTCAGGACTTGAAATCATTGTGAATCATGTTTTGTTCAGTGTAGTGCAGCTGGAGTAGAATTTGTAGGAAAACTCTAGAGGAGGTGAAATGAATGCTATTGAATGCAGTAATATGATATTCCTTCCATATATTAATTCTCTGTGATGGTTGTGTTTGGTAATATGCCGATAAGAAATTTGTATGATTAACATTATGCTATCGAATGTAGTTTTCTTTCAAAAGTAAAATTTTTATGATTAAAATTATGTATTACAAATATTACTAATTGTAAATCTGTTTTTATTTTATTTATTTTTTTTATAAAAATACAAAAATTTGATTGTATAAAATTGATTTCATTTGGAAGTTTTTAATGAGAAATCCAAGAGAATCAAGAATGACTGTAAAATCAAGAATACCTATATTAAATAATTAATGGTGTAAAATATTATGCCTAAAATAAGTCTGAAAGTTCTCGATTCTAAAAGAACATTAAACAGTACAACAAAAATAGTTGATCTCGAAGTGTATGTAGTTTCAGTAAGAGTATTTTTTTTTTTTTTGACAAAAAGTAAGGAGTATGTTTGACGAGACAAGAATATATGCAAGTTTAAACTTGTTTTGAGTTTATTATTATTTATGTTTAGAGTTGGTAATAAAAAAAAATATTGTTTAAGCAAACACAAAAGAATAAAAAGCAGTACACTTTTTTTTTGACAAAAAAAAGCAGTACACTAGAATAGAAAAAAAAAAGTCAAGAACATTCAACTGTGTTACAACAAACACAATCAACAAGAAGAAGCAACCATGTTTGAACTAGAACGCGATCTTAGAGAAAGATGGAGGAGCTTGATCACCATGCAGGAAGAAGAAGGTGCTTCCGTTGCCGTAGTAAAAGGAGAGAAGAACGGCGATGAGGTATGTACTATATGTATGGCAAGCTTGTGCTGGCAATCTTTACAAACACGTAAGTAATAAGTAGTAAAGGAGTATTTTCAGATTTTCATTTGCAATTTATGATCTCACATTAATTCTCATTTCCTTTTTTAACTTTATTTATTTTCAATTCCTTGATATTTGGGATTGATTAATGATTAGTCATGCTGCCATTATTTTCATTGTTTCTTTTGTTTATAACTTTGAATCCTTTATTATCGCAATCATGCTGCCATTATTTTCATTGTTTCTTTTTTTCATTTTCATTTAGATTATATATTATCTATTCACTTTTTGTCATACTCATGCCTTTCTTGCATATTATTTATTAATTAATTGGCGATTATCATTGCGAGATCAAATGTTGGCTGATCTGTAAATAGTAAGCCTGAGTCTTGAGGTCTACCAATGACGGTTTTTAAGGCTTCATATGTGCAGATTTAGATTCTTCCACTTGAAAATTCTCTCAACGATCAAACATGAGAGAGAGAGAAAATGAGAATTAAATTATAAAGAAAAGTGGTTGTTGTATTTCAATTTTGGAGATTGAAAATGGGAAAAAAATGAGAGAATTTTCAATGGAAAGAATCCAAAGCCCATATGTGCTTTGATTATTATTTATCAGTGATCCTAAATTTTAAACAATCTTTGACATGAGAGAATGAGAAAACGAAATCTAAAGTAACTTAATTAGCTAGAGAGCAAAAGGGTAAAGATGAGTTCAGAGTTGAGAAATGGCAACAGAGCACATTTATCCTTTAATCAAAAGTTCAGTATCTTTTTTTTTTTTTTTTTTTTGTTCAAATCAAAAGTTCAGTATCTATTTGGTGAACAACACTGCCAAAGTCCACACAAAAAATTTGTTGAGGCTTTTTATTTGTCACCTTCAAATAGGCTCTATAATATAATATTGGTTTTAGGGAGCCCATAATATGGTCCTTAATTTTAATGGTCCACCAATGGTCTCCTTTAATTGACCTTCTACAGCAGGTTTCAATATTTTTTCATGGTCCCACATAGTAATTTTTTTAAAATACTCCCTCTGGTCACTATTATAAGCAAAAATCAACTTTTTATGTTCATTCAATAAATGATGTATTTGGTCAATAATGTAGACCAAATACATCATTTATTGAATGAACCTAAAAAGTTGATTTTTGCTTATAATAATGACCGGAGGGAGTAGAGTATATATGATTACTTTTATGCCCTTCTATAATCTGTATCCTCCTCTATCACTCTCTTAGTTCATCGACTCCTTCCTTCTTCTTCTTGTATGTCTTATCCACCTTCATCTCCACACCCAAAAAAAAAAAAAAAGAGAAATCATGGGATCTATGAAAGAAATTAACTACCATCGGTGCTTATTATTTTAAGAAAAACAAGAAAATTTGTTTACATAAAATGTACTCCGTTAATATAATTTGTCACCATTAATATAATTCTAATTCTACGAATTGAATTCTTGACACCAGCTTGACCCAGTTTGGTCATGGCAACAACAAAGTTGGCAAAAAATATTTTGTTACTACTAGCAAAAGCATGTTATGCAGCTTTGGACTTTGAATTGATGAAGAGGACTTGATTTGAGGTGAAAAAGCTCTTCCCCTTCTGTTGGTTCACTCCCGGATGCGGTCACACAATAAGTTTTTTTTTTGAAAGGTCACACAATAAGTTGTTTAGTGCAAATAAATTTAGAATTTTTGAACGAGATGAAATTAATTTGCAGATTAGCGCTTCATCCAACAAATATGTTGATGCCGAGATTTGGGGTTTGTTAATCTTCTCATGGAATTTGGGGGTGAGAGTGAGATCGGCATTCTTTGAAATTTTTTTGTTGAGAAAAACCACACCTTAATACTCACTTTACCAAGAATATTTTTTCGGGGCACTTTACCAATGATTAAATATAATTTTTTTTTCCTTTTTAGAAACTGGTAGTAGCAGTTAAGATAAAAGGGTCCATTGCCGGACCTTAAAAATATGGGTCCATATTAGGGGTGTCCTTGGTTTTAAGTTTATTGTCATTGATTCAAATATTTCCTTCTATTCTATAAAGCACGGACACCCTCTACGATTAGACGTGTCGCGGTGTCCGACACATGTCAGTATTCTATCTTATTATAAAACTTTTTTTAATAAAATAAATTGCTTAAGTTAGATGCATATGTATGTATTTTGATTTTAAATTTAGATATTTTTTATAAATAAATTAATATATAGATAGTGGTGTCGGTGTCCTATGTTTTTTACATTAGTGGTGTCGACGTGTTCATATCAGTGTCGTGTCACGTTTCCGTGTCGGAGTCCATGCTTCATAGATGCAGGCCCGGCCCTGAGGGGGTGCAAACAGCTCAACAGAGCTGGGCCTCCCTCATCCATGGGCCTCAAATTTTATTTTAATACTCACTAGTATTACTGCCCTCCAATTTTTTTTAATACCCCCAGTCATTTTATGTCCTCTTGTTTTAGCCTTTTAGGTCTATTAGAATTAGGTCCTCTTGCTTTTGGTGTTAGGTGGGGGTTCCTCATGTATACGGTAGTCATTTTCACCTTTGGGTGTATCGCATATATACGGCACCTTGTATTTATCTTTTAAAAAATATAAATAGAACATTGCTCTTTTAAAAAAAATACGTTTTGATTTTATCACTGGTCTCTTTTCATTCCAAGAGGCGAGCCTCCGAATTCTTAGGGACGGCCCTGCATAGATGTATCAATTCCAATTCACATCCAAAACCATGAGCGTATCATAATGCAACTCTTCCAAGTTTGAAATAAATTAATACAGTGAGGTCCAGTGGAGGAAACTAAAGTGATATTATAATTTACAGCTTCTGAGGTGAACTCATCAGTAACTCTTAAAGCATTAATTCATATCTGTTGATCAGTAAGTTTTTTCTTCATCTAATAACATTACACAAACCATTTTGTACCTCCACCATAATAGGAGTATCATATAAAATTGGAGAAATAATTGTGAGCAACCCCATTTGGTTTCTCTTAAAAATGGAACCAATTTTAATTAATAATTTTTGCTCTCTTCTTTCAGAAACAAACAGGAATCACTAGATAGTTACATTTTGATCTTGAGCTGAATAGTGTATTTTTATGTTTAGAAATGATGTCTCCCTTTCAAAAAAATCTCTTATCAAGGAGGCGAAAGGATGGGAATTCTGGAAATGTAAAAGATGATGAGCCAACAGAATTGATGATTCCTGCTGCTGCTCCTACACAAAAATTGAAGAGACCTGCTGCTCCTCTTGGCTCATTATATCGGTACCAATCCTTCTTTTTGTTAGATGCCTTTTTCTTTTTAGATATCAAATATATTTTTTAATAATCAATCATAAAATGCATTTTGCGTTTCAAATTTTTTCTACCTTTTATTCTGAATGACCATTTTGGCTTCACTATATATATTTGACCTATGTAAATGCAATATGACATGTTTTAAACCTAAAAAATTGATGGATAAAGTTTTCTTTATCCTCTCTCTAATGCTTGTCATTATAATTGAAGAATGAAAACTGGTTTAAGGTTTTATGCCTAATGAACGAGATTTTTGAGAAGCAATCTGGTTTCCGTCCATTTATTAAGATCTTGAATGTGAGTATGCAGTCCACATAACACCACCAAATTTACAATATGATATCGGCCTTTTTTGCTTCACATATTACCTGCCTGTAATTCTAACGTTTTATAATGTGATATAGTCATTATTAATCTTGAAAGCCACCTACGTTTTCTGACAATTGCCTTTATTTCTGTTGCCTCAAATTTTACAGCCTCGTCTTCTTTATTCGTGTGGTTGTTCTTGCACTGTTTCTGTACTGGAGGATCACACACGAAATTACCGATGCAATCTGGTTATGGAGAATGTCTATTATTGTTTCTGAAATATGGTTTGCTTTTTCTTGGCTTCTCTATCACTTTCTCGAATCACCAAGTCCTGACAATCCTACAGGAAAGTCTGATCTGCCTGGCATAGACGTCTCTGTCTCAACTGCTGATTCTGAGAAAGAACCACCGACTGTTTCATCAAAGTGACGTGGTGATACTTAGTTCTAAGGCCACCAATTGATTTTAAGGCTGCGAATGATTAGTCAATGTAGTTTTATGAGGCAATCATATAAAAGAAATCAATAATTACTTTCACGCTGATCACGCTGAAAAGTGTTCAATAACACTTACATTCATTGCATATTACATCCATATTTGGACTAGTCATCCAAATATATTCACAAAACATACCCTACAGTTAAGCAGAGGCAATCTTAGAAGTACCTATAATTTCTAAACATATTTGATGAAATCATCTTTATGAACCTTATTGTTAAGGAAAACCTAACACTAACAATTTAACATACTCATGAATTTCATTCTTGAGTATGAACTATGAAGCCTTTTCTTAACAAGAACTTAAATCCAAATTTGACCCTTCTGCAGCATCATCAATAGAAAGAGTGCGATTTGGAATTCTTCCAGAGCTAACGGGCGCCAAGAATGTTTTGAAAAACGTTGGCTTCCATCCCACTTTCCAAGTGCTCATGGTTCTGCTCCTTGTAGGGCTACTAATAGAATATGCAGTTGCAGCCATCCTCATCTTCTCAATCAAAGCTTCAGTATTTACCTGTTCTGACAAAATCTCCTCTAGTTGTCTTGTACCAATCACCAACTTCACTTTCCACACACCATTCTTAGCTGATGGCAACACTTCAAGAGCCGAACCATTCGACAGATTCTCCACGTAATCACACGCTGCAACATGCACCGAGCTCTTTACAATCTCATCATTCCTATTCTTCAACCCTGCATCTGATCTTTGAACCAGCTCTTGTTCAGAAACTCCATCACTAAAGCTAGTTTTCTGATCTGGTTGTACCTCCTTCAAGGGAAGAAGATAATAGAGAAGACCGTAGCTTAAGCTCTCTTGGTCTGATAATGGTGCCGACACATGACCTTGGCGAAAAACACCATAACCCGGGCGATTTTCAAGGACTTGTGCAACTGTTTTGGGACCTTTGAATTGTAAAATTGAACCACTATCACATAGAATTCTGATAGAGTGATGGCATTCACCAGTGGTATCCTTGAAAGAACAATTTCCCATTTGATAAATTTCAGTGATGAATGTTTCAATTTTCAGTTGTTTTGCTGCTGTTTTATAACATAGAAGACAGAGCTATGTTCTCAAAGTTGATTTATATTGTAAGTTTGAAATCTATCGTGTTCGGCAAAAACTTGTCCTTATAGTGTCATGGCACGTTAGTTACCGTCCTGTTTTAGATTGTTTATTTTTGTTTATCTTAGAGGTGCTCACGTGAAATTGGACCGTTGGGGATTTGGTATGACAATTGAAAAACGTTGGATTTTTGTGATAACAACTACTGATCCAAAGGGAAAACAACAGAATGATAGGTAGATTCTCAAATTTAATATTAACAAACAATAGCATATATTTCAAATTTCAGCGCCAGAGGCTCTGCATCCACCTATGCTTTCTGGTGCTATTATTCAATTTCATTTGAACTGCTAGGGACAATCCTGCCAAGGCCGGTCCCAAGCCCGGGTAAAATGGAGAGGGTTGTGTTAGGCCTCGACAGCCAACGTAAAACTTTGTCGAATCTCTATGACATGGACCAAATACGAAATAGTGTGAATGCTAGGTCGTTGCCCGGAAGCAACGCGCTGTATGGCTCGAGTACAGTGTCAAATGAGCAAGGGCCGCTGCATCGCCGCCTGGATGTAGTGAAAAATAAGCAAGGGTTCCCACATCTTCGTGAACGGGTGCGGGTAAAGAAGCTAGTTCATGAGAGTAGGATTCGTTTTGGAACTTGGAATATAGGTACTCTTACGGGTAAATCTATGGAAGTAGTAGACACTATGACTAGGAGGAGGATTAACTTTATGTGCCTACAAGAAACTAAGTGGGTGGGGAAAAAGGCGAGAGAATTAGATAGTTCAGGATTTAAGCTTTGGTACACGGGCGAAGTTAGATCGAGAAATGGGGTAGGCATCATTGTGGATAAGGAGTGGAAGAAAGATATTGTGGATGTTAAAAGGATAGGAGATCGGATTATAGCCTTAAAGTGTGTAGTGGAACAAGACACCTTTAACGTAATTAGCGCTTATGCACCTCAGGTAGGACTAGAAGAACACCTTAAAGTAAAGTTTTGGGAGGAGCTAGAAGGATTAATTCAGGATATTCCATTAGGAGAAAAGATTTTTCTAGGAGGGGATTTGAATGGGCATGTAGGGAGGGTTTTGAGAGGTTTCGAGGGCGTGCATGGGGGGTATGGTCTCGGGGAGGTAAATGCGGAGGGAAATTCCATCTTAGATTTTTCATCGGCTTTTGATCTTACAATAGCAAATACGTGTTTTAGGAAAAGAGAGGAGCATCTCATCACTTACAAGAGTGGGGCCTCTTGTTCTCAGATCGATTTCTTTCTCATTAGGAAAACAGACAGGAAGACCTGTTTAGACTGTAAAGTCATACCGGGAGAGGGCTTAACTACCCAACATAGAGTAATGGTGATGGATGTAAGGGTTAAGAGGAAAGCAAAGAGAAGAGACCGTAGCGGGGCTCCGCGAATCAAGTGGTGGCATTTAAAGGGTGACAAACAAAGGATATTCCAACACAAGATATTAGAGGGAGGTTTCAGGCAACCACATGGAAGCGCTAATGATATGTGGGAGAGGATGGCTCATGAGATTAAGAAGGTGGCAAAAGAGACATTGGGAGAATCTAGAGGTTTTGGACCTAGGGGTAAAGAATCTTGGTGGTGGAATGACAGTGTTCAGAGTAAAGTTCGGATCAAGAGAGATTGTTTTAGAGATTGGTCTAAGTGTAAAAATGCCGAAACTTGGGATAAATATAAGATAGCTAGGAAAGAGGCTAAGAAGGCGGTGAGCGAAGCGAGAACTCAAGCATTTGAAGGATTATACCAATCTTTAGGTACCAAGGAGGGGGAGAAATCTATATATAAGCTTGCGAAGGGACGAGAACGAAAGACAAGAGACCTGGACCAAGTGAAGTGTATTAAGGATGAAGAGGGTATAGTTTTGGTGCAAGAGAGAGATATTAAGGATAGATGGAAGAAGTATTTCCACAACTTATTTAATGAAGGATATGAGATCTTACCAGACTCTAACAGGTTAGACATCAGAGAGGAGGACCGAAACTATAACTATTATCGTCGGATTCAGGAGCACGAGGTGAAAGAAGCGTTGAAAAGGATGAGTAATGGCAAGGCAGTTGGGCCGGACAACATACCTATCGAAGTGTGGAAAAGTCTTGGCGATAGAGGAATTGGGTGGCTCACAAAACTTTTCAATGAGATTATGAGGACGAAGAAAATGCCGGACGAGTGGAGAAGAAGCACCTTAATTCCAATCTATAAGAACAAGGGGGATATACAAGATTGCGCGAATTATAGGGGAATTAAGCTAATGAGTCATACCATGAAGTTATGGGAAAGGGTAATTGAGCGAAGACTAAGAAAAGAGACTCACGTTACGGATAACCAATTTGGTTTTATGCCTGGGAGGTCGACTATGGAAGCGATCTACTTACTTCGACGCGTGATGGAGCGATATCGGACGGATAAAAAAGACCTGCACTTAGTTTTCATTGATTTGGAGAAGGCGTATGATAGAGTACCTAGAGAGATTTTGTGGAAAGCCCTGGAGAAGAAAGGGGTGAGGATTGCCTATATTAGAGCTATCCAGGATATGTACGAGGGGGCTTCGACTAGTGTCAGGACGCAGGATGGGGATACCGGAGATTTTCCCATAACAATAGGACTACACCAAGGGTCAACCCTAAGTCCTTATCTTTTTACTTTAGTTTTGGATGTACTGACGGAACACATCCAAGAGTTAGCACCGAGATGTATGCTTTTTGCAGATGATGTAGTCTTGCTTGGTGAGTCGAGGGAGGAGTTAAACGGGAGGCTAGAGACTTGGAGGCAAGCCTTAGAAGCGTATGGTTTCCACCTGAGTAGAAACAAGACGGAATATATGGAATGTAACTTCAGTAAAAGGAGAAGTGG
This sequence comes from Medicago sativa, assembly GCF_051527215.1. Taxonomy (NCBI): domain Eukaryota; kingdom Viridiplantae; phylum Streptophyta; class Magnoliopsida; order Fabales; family Fabaceae; genus Medicago; species Medicago sativa. The sequence goes on from NC_140752.1 coordinate 97,285,139, forward strand.
GTCTACCTTAGAGGTGAAAGTTGGAGATCATATCATACCCCAAGTTACACGGTTTAGATATCTTGGGTCCATAGTACAAAATGACGGAGAAATAGAAGCTGATGTACATCATCGTATTCAAGCTGGGTGGTTGAAATGGAGAAGAGCCTCAGGTGTTTTGTGCGATAAGAAAGTACCACTTAAGCTGAAAGGAAAGTTCTATCGGACAGCAGTCAGACCGGCAATGTTGTATGGTACGGAGTGTTGGGCGGTTAAGAGCCAACACGAGAGTAAAGTAAGCGTAGCGGAGATGAGGATGTTGCGTTGGATGAGTGGTAAGACTAGACATGATAGGATTAGGAATGACATCATTAGAGAGAGAGTGGGGGTAGCACCTATAGTAGAAAAGTTGGTAGAAAATAGGCTTAGATGGTTTGGACATGTAGAGAGAAGACCCGTAGACGCCGTGGTAAGAAGAGTAGATCAAATGGAGGAGAGTCAGGTTAAAAGAGGTAGAGGAAGACCTAAGAAAACTATTAGAGAAACCATTAGAAAAGATTTAGAGGTCAATGAGTTGGATCCAAATATGGTCTTTGATAGAACATTATGGCGGCATTTGATCCATGTAGCCGACCCCACTTAGTGGGATAAGGCGGTGTTGTTGTTGTTGTTGTTGTTGTATTTGAACTGCTAGGGACGTTGCACTGTGCACTCCAAATAATATATAATTAAAAAGAAGCTAGACAAAATAATTTGCACAACTTTTTGTCCTATAGCATAGAAATAACGCACTTATACTCCATCCGTTTCAAAATGAGTGTCGTTTTAGGTGTTTACACACATATTAAGAAATGCAATGATTAAAAGAAAAAGAATGGTTATTTTACCAAATTATCCTTATTAACTATTGGTTAGTTTTAAAAGTAATACTTTGGAAGTAGTGCGCTGAGTATTAATTGAAGGGTACAATTGAAAAGAAAAAGTTATTATTGCATTGGAAACTGAAAGTGACATTCATTTTGAAACAAATTTTTTTTGGCTAAAGCGACACTCATTTTGAAACGGAGAGAGTATTTTTTTGCAATAATATTTGAAATGTTACTGTTGAGCTACGTATAGAGGCTACAACCAACTCAAGTAACTAATATGTTAATTTAATAGAATTGAAACTTTATTTTTCCTTGTGTTGGCGCACTTTTATGATAAGAGAAATGATATATGAACATGCATTTGGTGACAACTTTTGTGACAACTTTCTCTCTCATACTCACATTATTTTTCACTTTATCTCTCTATTGCTATGGTTTCCGTGCCAATACTACTTTTTCTTTTTAAATTACGGTTGTCAAATAAGTTGTCATCAAATAACACACCTCTTATGATAAGGATGTGAGGAATGGTTCCGAAATATGAATTATATTTGCTCGTATGTTCTGATGCATGGGGAAATGGAATTGAGTGAATATGATTTTTCGTCTTTCAATTTGTATGTACCATCAGTTTCATCCTAGATTAATCAAAATAGTCAACACATTTCTGAATTATAAATTTTATAATGTTCAAACAATTTTGTCCTTCCGTCAAGTCTCGCCGTTAACGGTGCTAAGTGTTACCTTAAACGCTGACGTGGAGTTCCAAGTAAGCTTCCACATGGACGAATTTGATCAAAATTTTTGATTTTTTTTGAATTTTTTTTTAAATGAAACTCATTACAAACGGTCACACTGTCAAATCGATCCATAAACTTGCCCATAAATTATGTCACTCGCTGTCAAATTGATCCCTAAATTATTTATCTTAATTATCAAACCTATCTCTTGATATTGTCAACTTCTTTGAGACAATCAAGTTTTACTCCAAGTCCAACAAATGGTTAAGTGTTTCTTTTCAAACCCGATGGTGAAGATGGAATCGAAGCAGAATACATGATGCAACATAATAGTTAAAAATCAAAGGAGGATTTAGAATCTGAAGATGGTAACTGGTAAGTGTGGAATAGATTAAAGTCATCACTTCCTCCAAAATTCAAAGTTCTTACAAGAAGCAAAAGAGAAGCTTAGAAGAAAATTGCAATATAACAACTGGAATTAATGGAAATGAAGCTGATCATAATTCTATCATTTACAATAGTTGTTGATAAGAAATATGAAAGAAAGGCTAATCATCAATTTCATCTTCAACAGTACTCCCTCCGTCCCATTTTAAATGACCTAGTTTAAAAATGTGTACTATTCATGTAACATGCTTTGACTATATTTTTCTACTAATATATAATGACAAAATTATAGCATATAAGATGTTGTTAGATTCGTCTCGATGAATATTTTCAAAATATTAAATTTTCATAATTTTTTCTACTAGATAATAATAGAAATTTAAGTTTAAAATTGTGCATTGACATACGTGCGAGAGTCAACTAGATCATATATTAAGGGACAGAGGGAGTATCATTCAAGCACATCACACAAGTTTCCTTTAGCTTCACACATTCACTTCTCAGTTCTCACTTCACCAATCAGAAGAATTTGGATCCTTTAGAGCTGCTGCATGGTGTTATAGTTGTAAAGACTGTTAGATTTAGAGAAAACTTCAGCTAACACCAAGGTTCACTCAATCTATTAAGAACCCCTTTATATATTTAGTCAATTTATGTGTAGACTTAATTTAGCCACTCTATAACCGTAACAAACATGTAGAGGAGTCCTACTTATATCCCTGGTTGTGGCAAAATTTTGGATTTTGTTACATAGCCTGTCATGCACATGCTAATTATCGGCTATGAAATCCAAATCATTTATTGAAATTTATAATTGATTAAAGTCGGTCTTTTAATAAGAACCAAACAAATACCACAACACAACGTTGCATAAGACGAACAACACGACGTCACACTCATGTAATGAAATCACAAGAGAGAAAAAAACTTAACTATATATAAAAATCACTTATTTAAATTAAAATGAAAACAGGAAAATAAAGAGAAATAATTTCACATAAAAAAAAAAAATTTAACCCCAAAACACTCCTTCAATAAAAACAAATAAAAGAGAGAATAGAAAGACAAAAGTAAAGCCGACTTGGTAAAGAAGAGAACTTAATACTCTCCTATATTATGAAGCAAGGAAATACGTTAAAAAATAACTAAAATTAGGAAATACGTTAGGAAATGAAAAGGATAAAAGAAAAAAAATGGAAACAAATATGTATAAGGCTTTGGTCTGAAATCACAACACGCACGCAGATGCAGTAGGACCAAACCGGACAAAAACATTCCGCTGGATTTGTTCGCTAGTCCACGTAAGTAACACACCTGCCAGACGATTATCTTAAGGCCTGCATGTTTCCTACCCTCATTATCACTCTCTATCTATAGTTTTTGACTTTTTGTCCAATCTAAACTTAACCAAATGGATAGTGCTCTATCAAAGCCACATAAATTTTATTTCTCACACTCCACCACGCCTGTATCAATCTTAAATTTGCATTACAATTATCACATTATCTTCACATTAGTTTTTTACCCACACACTGCAGTCATAGACAATAATTTTGTAATTTGCTATGCTATTTTTCTCTTAAAAAACACTACAATTTCATAAAAACAATTTGGTAAAATTAGCATCTATTTCTCTAACAGATATCATATTAGGATTTGATTTATGTCTAACTTAATCCCTATAAAAACCAGCACTATCCACCACTAATAACACATTAATGTCATGTCATATACATCCAATGTCGATTCTTATCACATCAAGATTAGATTAAGATTGGAGTTTTGTTAATGAATGTTCTTTAAAGATTTTAAAATAAAAATTAGTTTATCAAAAAATGTTCAATATTTTAATTTCTAATGTATTGATTGCATAAATTTTCATAAACTATCAAGATCAAATATATATTTTTTCAAAAAAAGTAAGATCAAATTAAGGTGAACCGATTGAAATGATAGCAATAACCTAATATCATATGGTCCTGCAAAGCTTTAATAGATTATGATATTATTTCAAATTTTGGATCTAGCCTAACTCAAAATAATTATTGATTGGAAAATATGAACCACATGTTATAAAAATATCATTAAATTGACAAATATATTTTGTCTATTATTGATAATTGCTCATCGATTTAATTAATTTATTATAGTCAATGACATAAATAAGTGTATGCATGCTATATATTTGTTTAATTTTTGATTGGACAAAATATGAGTGACTATAGAAATTCCAACCTATATTTCTTTTATATACTTAGTACTAATGCATATATGGATTATATGTGAGTGAACATTTTAGCGAAACTCACAACCCACTCTATCCTTTTGGCATTTGGAAAACAACACAAGAGGAAATGGGGTGTGCTAACTCTAAACGTATAGAAGCAACCGCACCCGCCGTATACCAGCCACCACCGACGAGTTTCGCGGTGTTCGACATAAACGCCATCGAAGAGCCATGGCTAAAACACCTCAACAACACCAACAACACCATCTCCCAAGAAGAAAAACCTGCTCTACCTCCTCCTATTCTCCACATCCTGGATGCTACTGAAAAATCTCCTCAATCATGGGATGAAGTTAGCAAAACACTCCAACAACTCAAACCCGCTGTTCAACAACTTCCTCAACCAACACCACCATCACCACCGTCATCACCACCATCGCAACAACCACAACCACCACGTAAGGTTGCTTCCTTTCACACACTCGAAGAGTTAGATGCAAAGTCAAGCAGCCCAAAGAAGAAAAACGAGTCCCAGTCACTAAAACCACCACAACCACAATCTCAACCAACGAAGAACGTTGTTGATGTTGGTTCAGTGAGGACATTAAAACCATCTTTGTCATCATCAAAACTGAAGGATAACATATTCATACAACGAGACATACTAGAGAAACAAAAGGAAGAGAAAGAATCGAATTTCGAGAGAATAGAAAGATTAAGGAGGGACCCACTAAGCAACTATCCAGAAAAATGTCCACCAAATGGAAACGACGCCGTAGTAATATATACAACATCGTTGAGAGGTGTAAGAAAGACGTTTGATAACTGCAACAAAGCAAGAGACTTATTGGAGAATCATAGGGTTGTGTTTGATGAGCGTGACGTGGCACTTCATGGAGAGTTTTTAAAGGAAGTGAAGGAGTTGTTATTATCGGAGGAAGAGTTAGGGGTTGGTGTGGTCTTGCCAAGGGTGTTTGTGAAGGGTAGGTATTTGGGTGGGTTGGATGAGTTGATGGAGCTTAATGAAACGGGTCGACTTGGGAGGATATTGAATGCGACACGTGTGGAGAGAGGTGTTGGAAGACAAGGGTGTGGTGGATGTGGTGGGGTTAGATTTGTTCCTTGTTGGGATTGTGGTGGGAGTTGTAAGTTGGTTACTGCTGGGGGTGAAATAAGGTGCCCCAAGTGTAATGAGAATGGGTTAGTCCATTGCCCTACTTGTCTTTAATTAATTTCATGAGTTTCAATACTTGTTTCTTGAGTTCTTGTTGTAATATTAATTCATAGTATACTCACTCATACTATTACTGTTTTATTCATAAATAAAATACTATTCTCAAGTGTATACGTTGAACATGTTTGTAATTTCATCTGATTATGGATTATGAATGACTTATCTATTCCTGCCTTTGAAATTTATCATCAGTACCTCTATTTAGTGGTGGTACTAGAGAATATGTTATACCAAATTCACGAAAGTATTGTGTTCATTTTTAAGAGAATATAGGACACCTTTAATGTCTTTTCTATCTCACCCCTTCATGAAATGTGAAAGTTGTGTTGAGAAAGAAAAGAGATAGAAAAGGAGGGAAAAGGGGAAAAAGAAGCCGTGACTCATGAATCATGTGACGGAAAAAGAAAAAAAAATACTAGCAGTTGCGAAAGAGATGCAAAATAATAATACGAGGAAAAAAGTAATATGAAGATAGAAAGATGGACCTCCGATTTCCAAGTCTTTGGATATAGTTGTAGCGCATATGTGGTAGAATTATGGGAAATAGTTCTTGAAAGATGGAGCTTAGCTCATGATCGAAAATTCGAGATACATAGCAGTTGAGTTACGTGTTGATTCTGAAGTGGTGGTCAGGAATACTCAAGCTAGGGTAGATTGTTCAAATGTTAACGTGTATCAATTCTATCATCAAACCAATTGTTGTGTAAATATTCTGAATGAATGAGTTGTGATCAGAGCCGGTTCTAAGATTTTTTTTTGCCCTGGACGAATCAATAAAGTTGTGCCCTTAGTTATTCGAACGTCTTTCTTCTTGCATTTTTTATTGCAAAAGATTTATTCATAATCAAGGTTCTTTAAAAATATATTTTCAATATAATTAATCAAAACAAGTTAAAAAGAAATATATCTATCTATATACTATTAAGTAAAAATAATAATTTTGGTGCTCCTTAAAAAATGGTGCCCTGGACTGCCGTCCCTCGAGCCCACCCTCATGATCAATTTTTTGGTGATCATGGTTCTATTTGATTTAGTATCAACAATCGCATGCTCAAATGAGTCATCTTATTGTTGTTGGTAGATTAATTTCTTTGTAGTTTGCTTTCTTTTCGGAGTTCTAACCCCTCAATTTTGTGAAAGATATAAAATTGAGGAGTGTTTGTCATTCAAACAATCTTGAGAGGAGGTGAGTGTAATGTTTCCAACAACTAATTTGAGTTTCAATACTTGATCCTTTAAAGCCCATCTAAGAGCATTGTCCCCTTCTTTGAATTCATCGTACACTTTTCATCAAAAAATAGACCTTACAATCTGTTCAAGAACACTTCTCAGTGCTCATGATTTTCTATAAATTATATCTTGATTCCTTTGTAGACAATTAATTTTTTTTGGGAATGTAAGGATAATATTTGTGAAAAAAGTTACTACTATTTGTTATATGATACGACAATCTCCTTCTATTGAACTAGTTGCAGCTTTCAGTCAAAAAATTAAAATAAAACCAGCTGGATTTATTGGGGTAGTAATCAGTGGTGAAAAGGAAAAAAATATGTATTTCAAAAAAGGGCCCAACCGGGTTCGAACCGGTGACCTCTTGATCTGCAGTCAAATGCTCTACCACTGAGCTATGGACCCGTTTGATGATAATCATGTGTCCATATAATATAATGTATATAAAATACATTTAAAACTCATCCAATTCAAATTCACCGTTAAGGTGACCCCAGCCCTAAGATAAGTTTACATAGACTATATACTTTTTTTTAAAGATGTCAAAATGAAATATATTAACTACAAAAAGATCTTAACCGACACAGTGCAATGTGAAGAATGAAAAGTCAATGCAAAGAGAAATTATAAATCAGATACCAACAAAGCAAAAAAGACCATATCACAAACATTAGCCAAAAAACAATACATAAACACCAACTAAGTAATATAACTCAAAGACCGAAGAAGATTAATACACCGTACATGAAACTCAAAAGTTAAATTATCATTCTTAGTTTTCAACCTGCAAGAGAAGCTTCACTTTATCAAATAAATGAATCAAAGATAACTCTTGTCTGGGATAGATGTATGTTGTTGGATGTGTGGGCACTAGTATTTACACCCGTGCAACGCACGGGAAGAAAATTAATTATGAGAAGATTAATTATAAATATACATATTTTTATATACTTGTAGTTTGTTATACCTAATATGAAATACATTTAATTTTTTTTTGACAGAATGAAATACATTTAATATTGATTAACATATATGTATATCTCAAAATTCACTATTATTTGTTAATCCAACAAACAAAATTTTTAACTCATTTTATTTTCAAACCATAAGTATATCTTACAGGCCCCGTGTTTTTGGAGTGCGGATTGAGTTGTGTATGAATTGTTTCTAAATCCTCTTAATTTTTGATGAGATAATTGTTCACTTAAAGATATATCCTCCTGACCTCCGCTTAACCACATGTATTTTCTTTATAAAGTCCCCATAAATTTAATAGCCACGTGTAAAGATTTGACTTGATTGATATGTATTATATCTATTTTTTTAAATAATGTATTATATCTGCTCATTTAGTAAATATTTGACTTGTATTATATCTACTTATCTAGTCGCTAACCAAAAAAAAATACTACACTACCAATTCTACGATCAAAGCATTACCCTTGAAGTAGCTAAACTACCTCCAATGCAATTCAAAAGTTGAATATGATTACATGTCAAATCATGTAGTGTTGTGAATCAACCAAATGGTTGAAGTTTAAAAAATGAGACGCTTAATATTTAAAATTCATCAATATAAATAATAAAGAAATAATGAAGTTGAAAACAATTGCAAAATGAATCAGCGTCATGCTTACACCAAGTATTGCAACAAAAGTGTTATCGAATGATGCGACATAACCAAATAACATAAGGCAAGAGTTAGAGATGCACTTGTAGATTTAAGTACAATACATGCCCACATAAGAACATAACTCCAGATAACAAAAGAAAAAAAAATCAGGTACATTGCTTTCCTTGTGTATAAAAAGTTAAAAAAACCACCACCAGATCTTGCATAATTCCAACTGATCAACCACATATTCAAATTATAAAAAATTGCTTTCATTTTTGCCAAAATGGCCTTGTGTGTTAGGAGGAAGAAACAATATAATTTTGGTCTGGTTGGTGTATGGTTTGTGTTTTGTTGTATGATTGTGAAAGTTAAATTTGACTACAATTGTACTTTAACGATTTTATGATTAATAAGTGGATAGTTTGAGGAAGTTTCATGCATTTGTTACTAAAAGTATGAGCTAAATTAGTCTGTTATTAAGATATAAACATGTATACATTCACAAATATGTTACAGTCTCATCATGAGTAATACTAAATACACGTTAAAATCATTCAAATGTCATATTTAAGCTAGTATTGTATCTTCAAAAACGCTTGTGATTGCTTCTGAAAGCGAAAACCATTGGCATAGAATCATCAGCAGACCAAACAAAGATACGATAAAGTTGCTGCTAACTCTTAAGCCTTGAAGTGCCTTGAAAAATCCATCAATTGGTGACAATCCACCCATCCCAACACTAATGAAGCTCACTAAAACCTTCTTACCATTGTAGTTTGAACCTTGCTTGTGGAAGTTATCAATAAATCATAACGCTATTGTACGTTTATCATATGCATAAAATTGAAAATTAACATAATCTATGAGATGCACATAACTCTTCCTTAAGCCCAAATAGTGACTCAGAACTTGATCGCCATCAAAAGAAGTAAAAGTTATTTAAGAATTTTGATTAGCCCTCCAATGCATTAAGAGGTCTGTGGGCCTGATTTGAAGTGCTCATAGTTTCAATTATATTTAGTTTGGCTCATATGAAAGCTAGAATATATGGGAAGCTCATTTGAAATGCATATAGTTGAAGACTGCATGGGGAAAAAATCCTTATAAAATTGGAGAAAACAACATATGGCAATAGATCAAAATGTACTTCAATTATAGTGAATATTGAATAAAAGGAGTAGTTAACTGTCAATAGAAGAGTGTGGCAAGAAAAAATAGTAGAAAGAGGGGGGAACTTGATCCGATTTGAATTTGAATTGTGGGGGTGAGGAATCTTTCACGGAAAAGTATATGAGGTTCAGGAACCATACAACCTGTTTTTGTCATACAGCTCTGAAGGAGTGTATAGAGAAAGATTCCTGAATAAAAGTAGCAGTAGCTAAAAATGTCTACTTTATTATTTTTGTGAGTTAATAGGTGGATGCCTTTAAAATCTGACACATGTTTAGATTAAATAAACATTTTAAACATGTTGCATAAAAAGTATGATATAACAATTAGCAAATAACTTAAGTAAGTTTGAAAAGGTAAAAATTCAAAATGGGAGAGACATATGGCTTAAGAGATTCAAATTTTGAAAAGTAGACAGAGTGGGGAACTTAATTAAGTTTGGCTATAAATTGCAGCAAAGTAAAACCTGCTTTTGTAGTTGTGTAACATTAGAAGCTTTGAAGGAGTGTGGAATAAGATTCTTGAAAAAATAGCACAAATATAGGATGTATGGAGAAGATGCTTTCTGATTAAGTCAACTTGTGTCTAAATTGGGTTAAAAAGTTTGGGTTGTAAGCAAATAAATTGGGGTCAAACTTGCAAAAAAGGATTAATTCTGATCAATCACAAAATGTCAAAATTCATGAAGCCAAGAATGGTATAGTAAACATGGCCTAAAATTATCAACAAAAAATGAATACAAACCACAAGAAGAACTGCTCATTACTTAGTCTGCTACTATACTATCTATTAATGGATTCCATACAATACACAATTTGCTTGTGTTTCTCTTTTTATACATGGATGACATCACAAAGCACAATTAATAGCATATACTATTGACTACACAAGAGAGGTCACATAATTCCCTAATATGAAGTTTTAAATGCAATACCTGCAATGGAACCAAAAGCTTCAGTAGCATCATCTCTAACCATTGGATTATAGCATCATCATCTCTTAAGTATATTGGATAGAGCAGCTGAAGCAACTTTGTCTTGCAATTGGCCCTAAACATACGGAACATAAAATTACAACATTGATATTAATTAACTCTGAGTGGAACAGGTGTACTCAAACTTACGCAGCACCATTAAAACAGACATAACATTACTACCTGAATAACTTGTTGAATTATTGTATTATTAAACTACTGAAGAACAACAGACTTCTTTTGTTTTTCTTGTTTAAAACAATTGACTTCTTTTGACATGACAATTACATGTTTATTCTACTCCAAGAAATATAATATAATGGCTCAACATTTAAAAGTATGAACAATACTTAAACTTTAAAGTACTTAATTTTTAAAAAGGGCCAGCATATATCCCCGTGGAACCCTCTAGATTAACCTGATGTTTTCTCATGCAAAGTGCACATCTTATGACTTATGTGCAATTCATACAAACCTTACTGCATCTTGTTCATATATTAATTAATAAAACCATCTAGCATACAATGATAATGAATCAAACAAACCTTAAGTGAGGGACTTTTCATGAGAAATATACCTCTTGGAAGAAAAATAACTCTTCTGGTCCACTAACTCAAAATGGCAAAGAGTAAATCTGTACAAAATATTTCAGGTAACAATAAGTACAAAGACATGGACTTTTCATGAAATTACTTGTAGAAGAATATAATAGCTAATAAAAATCTAATAAAAATATCAACAATGAAGAAACTATAATCTTATCAAGCAAGCAAGCAAGCAAAATGATTATGCGACAAAAACAATCTTCCGATGTCAAATTAGAAACACATACATTATTCAACACTAAAAAGACATAAATATGTTTAAAATATGTGATTAATTTTTTAACACAGAAAATATGTCAACAGAAAGTCACTAATAAGTTAAAAATTTCACACTAATGTCGCATGGACCAACAAAGCATCTTGGGTTTGACTTTGAAGATAAGAACCGAATATTGCAGATGGGTTTAAAAACCCTTTTTTTTTTTGTAGAAAGAGGGTTCTTTTTAAAAAGTGTTAACCTATAAATGGCATCAAAAAAAATCTTTCAGGAAGTCTATTTCTGACATCTAAATTATGGAAAGAAAATAACAAAATCCTTCCAATATGCATACGCTCCTACCCCAACTAATGCAGTAGATGCAGAACAACACAAAACAATCATGTTAAGTTTTAGTCTTAACTTCACATTTGGATACACTAAAATGTAAGTTCCAAACAAAACTATAAAATCATATTTAAGCAAAAGTGACAGCAAAATGATTTTTTAAAAAGAATCTAAATTAAGTTAGAATAGAGCCAAAAATAAAATAGGAGTATCACTATTGATTAGAGGAAAAATACCTTTGGTTGGATTGGTATCAACTACCTGAAAAGTACAAAGCAACATAGCATTATTGGTAGCAGAAGCAAATCAAACAAATAAAGAACCAAGAAAGTTGAATCATCACTATAATCATCTTAGTTCATCTACTTGTAAAATAAGAAGTTTACAAACAGTGAATCTTAAGAAACACCTACTTGTAAAATAAGAAACACCGTAAAAAATATATGAGAACAATAAGAAGAAAGCCTTTAAAACTACAACAAAGTACAATTTTCGCTGGGCCTCACCATGAATGGCAAAATTCTAAAGGACAGCCGAGATACCATTTTCGGCCACAAGAGAATTCTTTTACTACTGTGCTCTTATTTCTTCTTCCATGATGTGCTGAAAATAAAATAAAATAAAATAAGGTGAGATGGTGGAAATGGTGGAAACACAAAGAGCATAGAGAGATCAGTGCATAATGTGAAAATATACAATGGAGATTCTGCACACAACAATAAAAAAAAGATTATTTTTAGGGAAAAAAAAATGAATCTTGTGCTTGACTCTAAATAAATGAACCAGCATATTGTATACATAATGAGCTAGTAAAATGAAGTTATATAGTATTGTAAAAAACACCATTAAAATCATTAAAGAGTCACACCTAAGATCATCTACAAAGAAACAAAATGCAACAAAATAAACCAAAAAACAATAGAAGCTCACCTGGATGTGTAAGTAGCCCTCATAACACATCCCACTCATATAATCTTGAAACCTTCATTCAGACACTTTTACAAACACCTTGTGGGTTGAAGAAATCAGCAGCAGTGCATTTAAAAAATTGAAATAACTAATTAAAATCTTGATTCATCGCATAAATACTACCAAAATTCGATAACCAAATAACATGAAGAACTTTACTTGAAAGTATAATCCAAATTAATGGAAACTGAAATTGGGGTTTCTTTTGAGGAAATTCTACCACCAACTAATACAACAACTCAGTTCTCGTATTGGTTCAAAATCAAAAGAAAAAATTGAGGTTTCAGCAAAAGCATCAAAACAACCGTGAATGTGAACAAACAATTGAACATTCAACAAAAGAATAATAATAATATGGAATCAATTCATGAAATAAGAGATGGAAAGCAAGATGAAAACTCTTAGCACATTTTTAACTTATAGGGAGATGAACGAATTTACCTTATCATAGCTACTGATTGTTCATTGCTGTCAAAAACATTCAAAATATGAAAAATGAGAAAAACCCAAGCAATAATTTGAACAATAAAAAAATAACGAAATTAAAAAATGAGAGAGAGTCACTTACCCTTAAAGATCAAATCTGGTGTTGTAGATCCGTGTTGTACAATGGTTGAACCAAAAAATCTGAGGAAAAATAAAGAATGAAGAACTCAATAGTGAAAGAAGAACTCCATGTTTATGTTTATGTTGATGAGGAAAAGGGTTTGAAAAAGAAGGAGAAGAAGAAACAATGAAAGGGAAGAATAAAGAAAACGAAGAGAGAAGAAGCGGGTTTGAGATTATGAGAGAGAAAAAGAAATTTGCAGTTAGTGTGAGAAAGTGGGTATATGAGGTATGACAGTATGAGTCTTTGAGGAAGTGAATAGATATTTTTCCTAAAATTGTGGATTTGAGTGCATCTTCTTTGTATTTTAGTGGGGATTTGAATTTCAAAAGAATGAGTTTGGCGCCTAAGCCATGAGAGCTAAATTTGGAAAAAAAGAGTGTACCTTGTAGTTTTTGTGATGTATAGGTGGATGACTTAAAAAATTGACACTTGTCAAAACATACCTAAAACTGGTCTTCTAATAGTCTAATATTAAGATGTGCATACACAAAAAATTTAAAAACTTTTTTTTAGTAGTATAATGTATATAGTTGACATTTTGACTATATGACTTACACTTCTCACAAATCATTTCTCTCTTGGCCCACACATATTATCATATATCTCTAATTTTTTTTAAGGAATCATAAATCTCTAATTATTTCTTGATAATATAAATATTATCAAGAATCAAATGCTGCGAAATCGAATGGGAGATAATCGGTTAAATGATTGTTTTGTTATTTATATAAAGAAAGATATTTTTACTGATATTAAAAATTAGAAAATCATTCAAAATTTCCATAATACAAAAAATCGTAGGATGACAATTATTAATGCTACAAATTTTTATATATGGTACCCCCACTATTCAAAAATCGTGAATCTGTCACTGACTAAAAAATGCAACCATTCCTTTCTTTTTAAATAATCAAACACTATATAATTATAATGTGATATAATTATATTTTTGTTGATAACTAACTTTCATATTTAGAGAATCGATGACTTAAAAGTGCAAGAAGAATAGACAAACAAAAGGAATTGAGAAAAGTAATAAAGTAATGAACAAATTAATATCTCAAACTTATTAAAAGGAGTTCGATTTTTTAAACCAAAATCTTCAATCAATGTAATCATCCTATAATTTTTGTTGTTGTAAATATCAAGTATCGCCTCTCTCACAATTATTTTTTAATGACAAATGTTAGTAGTTAATTGTTTTGTTGTGTTAGTTTTTTCTCTTTGTAGGAATTTAAACCATGGACCTCCACTTCTTAACCCTTACAATTAAATTGTCTTAAAATATATTTTCTAGTCATTTTTTCAATTTAAGCCTAGGCGCAAAAGATTTGCGTCCAATCGCAATAGAGTTGTACGAAGTGTTTTGGAGTTGTTTTTACGCCCAAGCGCAACCCATGCACCCTGACACAATTGCATGGTGAGGTGTATAGAATGCAGTTTTATGCATTTTTAAATGACAATTTTGGGGAACAAAAAATGAAGACTCTTAGAAAAGTGTATTTATACAAAAAAAAAATACTAATGATTAATCAAAAGAAAATTGTTGTTCACACATTAGAGAAGGCTGGGACACACATGTAAAATACGTTTTTGTCCCCTCGGCAGTTAACTGTCGAGGAATTTGAAATCCGGCTGCAGTTAACTGCCGAGGAATTCCTCGGTAGTTAACTGCCGAGGAAAGCATTTATGCAGACAGCAGGTCCTGCATTAATGCTAACCCTTACCAAGCCGTTTTTAGGCCAGTTTTGACCTGTAATTTCACCAGAGCATTTCCATAGGCAATTCAAATTATACAACAATGAAACTCGGTCATAAACAAGAAAAATACAATATCTTTTACATTTGTCCATAATTAAATCAAACCGACATTTGGTTCAAACCACACAAAAGTTTGAAATTCATCAAAACGGAACATAGTGTCCATAATCAAACAACACATTACAACACATTACAACTGTAAAACAACACATTACACATCATTAAATTAAATCCCTACTTACATTCATTACAATTGCATATGGAACGAACATATATATATATATATATATATAATACATTATTTTCCACCATATTCCTAAACATAAATCCGACGTCGCTATCGTCTTTAATAATCCAAGGCATATAGCTTGCCGTTTTCCATGCGAATTCATCTCTATCTTCTCCTAGGTCTATCATTGGCATTAGAGCAGACAAGTGACGTGTATATTGATTTTCACCAAGATGCTCAAAATAAGTGTTAAGTTGTGTCTTCAAATCATCAATAGAGTCCGTCGGTGTTATCATAACCTTAACCGTCTTTTTAAACGAGCAATACCTAACACGACCTTCAATTCTTGCAACCTCTGACATGTTTCACTTGACAAAAGTTTTAACAAAATAATCATAGATTAGAACAAAATTAAATGGAATGTAATAACGAATAAATCAAATGCGTAAACATTAATAAGCCATAAATAAGTATTGCACTAGTTTCAAGTAAATAAAAGTCATATTATCATATATATCAATATCAATTACATAATGCTACTTATATATTGGCCACAAAAAATTGGCATTACAATTTTGACCCCAAAATATACGTCGGTGTAATTTCTATAAAAAAAAAGGACTAACACCGACAAAAAATCCCTTGTTAAAGGCCAAGTGATTGGAGAAGATCAAGTGACATAAAATCTTCCTCATCTTCCGCAATAACTTCAAATTGTTGCTTTGGTTTTTCGGGAGTGTCCAACAAAATAGGCGCCGCTTTGTTTTATTCCTTTTGTGGTTTTGGCGGTTTGTTTCCACTTTCACTAGCCATGAGCTTTCGGAACAATTCATGTTGATCCAAATACTCATCTTCCCAAGTCACTGCATCTTGTTTCTTGTGATTGTGCCACTCCGTAGATGATGGAGGTAGTGGACAACCATTCCTCAAGTAAATAAGCACAAAGTGATTAGGAATTACCCCAACGCACATGATGGGAGTTTTTTGCTTACCCGGCGGTGGTGGCCCTCTTAGTGGAAAAAAAGATTCCGAGTTACCAACTTCAAGATTTGACAACACAACCACACACCTTTTGTAATAATTGGCAACAATGTGCCCCATGTCCGGAAAAGTCAACCACTTATCAACAAGATGTGCACAACTTTTTGTATTTGCGGGAGGATGTAAGCCATTTAAAATGTAGTTATAACGATCCTCACCCGCAAATACTTCAACATAATCATCTCTATGATCTTTCAATTCTTGAATAAGATGTGTACGAATCATGAGATGATTTTGTTCGGTTAAGCCCATGAACTCGGCTATAGCCCGGAATCCACAATGTCCATCGCCAATAACATCCACCACTTTTTCAATAAATGGAAGCATGAAGCGTGGCATATAATCAATAGGCCTCATAACCGGGATAGCCTTAGGCTTTGGATACCGAGAAGGTGGTGGAAGTGGGGAAATTGGTGCTTTACCAAGACGAGCACCTTTTTTCCTTTTATATGATGATGTTGTTGGTGATGGTGACGGTTGACTATCCGGATTTTGGGAACCAACAACCTCCCAAGAAGAAGGGATCCGGCTAGTGGATGTAATTCTTCCTTTAGACATCGCAATGTCCACTTTTTTCTTGGCTCCCTTGGTTGTTGCTTTTTGTGGTGGTGGAGACATCATGGTGGTTTCGGGAAATGCCAATTGCCGCAAAGCCTCCTTGACTTCAAGCTTCATTTGGAAAGGGAGTTTCTTGAGACGTTCTACAATACCCTTCAACTCATCATCCACCGAAAAACCAAGTTCATTACTTTCTTCTCCCATGCGTAACCTTTTCCAATGGTGGTGTATCTCATCCAATAAAATTGGCTTTTCTTCAAGGAGTTTAGTTGCAATTTCGCATGCACATGGTAAGCCGTAAGATGTCCTTTGAACACAACCACAAATTTCCTTGTTCATGCACAACGTTTCCCTACAACGTGACTCTTCCATAGCAATGTTGTCCAAAGCATATCTAGACACATGACCACCTAAGCCGGAGTACAAAGTGACATCTTTGAATCTATGTTCCAACACGGTAACGCTCTGACCAAAGGCTGTTTGTATCGCAGTGTGTTGAAGCAACAACATGTTATGTATTTTCTCCCAACAAGTACCCAAATCACCCACACTATTGTCCAAATATTTCTTCACCAAAGCATGAGTCGATTCTACCCTATTGGTGGATCTACAACCAAGATGCAACACACGGTCTGTCCTTACCCTCACTATTTTCTCCTTCACTTCATTCAAGGTGGTCATGGCATAGGCTAGGAAATGTGGGAAATCACTACAAGCATCTTGGAACTCCACTAATGCATTTGCATATAACTCTTGAGTGGACGATTCAACCATATCTTTCCATGCCCTCATGATCTTCTTGACAACATCGCGATTACTCACCTCTTTCCCATCCTTTTTTCCCAAAGGATATTTACAATCTAAGACGCACCTTTGTTTAACATTTGCTTGCACATGAAAGTAACAATTCATACCATAACTTTCCAGGAAAACAATTCCAACCGCTTTCATCAAAGACCCATCTCTGTCGGTAACAATCACCTTAGGCATATTCATCTTTGAAGTAAGAAGTTTATGCAACATTTTTAAAACTCAAACAAAGTTTTCCTCTTTCTCATGCATCAAGAATCCAAACCCAACCGAATATATCAAATCGGTCGAAGTTACCCCAACTACCTCAAACATTGGCATCTTATACAAGTTGGTTTTGTAGGTGGAGTCTGTTGGAACAAAATGTGTTTAACAATGAACCTTAAAGGGTTTTGATGATAACAAGGTATTAAAAATTGTAAATTGGACTAGCTAATATTTGTTCAAGTGTACAGGACCATAATTATAAAGTTACATCATCATTGGTTCTGAATGAGCAAATAAAGAGCTATGGAAACAACAAAAATTTGAAGCTTGGACGCTCCTGAAGGCATCTTGCTACTAAAGAGAAAAAGCGCTCCTGAAGAAATAGCGCTCCTGAAGTAAGCTGCTCCTGAAGAATAGTGCTTCTGAAGACAAGAGGTCCAGAAGCCACATCATCAGAAGCTGCGTCATCAGAAGCTGCAGAAGTCATATCATCAGAAGCTGCATCATCAGAAGCTGCCTCATCAGAAGCCATTTCACCAGAAGCTGAATATCAACTGGATTTGCAAAGAATCAAGAATTGAAGAATCATCAATGCAAAAGCTGTCTATTGGATTCGAAAACACAAACAAAGGATTAGTGGAGTTTGCAACGGTCATTTCAAAGGTGTTTGAAGGCGTGTGTTTGCAATTTGGACGAAAGCGTTGACATTGTACTTTGTACGAATTGTACAACCACGTTCTCCACTACTCTGTTTTGTGTCCGCACTACAGGACAAGAAAACAGCTCCAGAATACGGTTTCGCCTGCATAGATGTTCCTTTGGATAAGGAATGGATTTCAAATTTGTTCTTCATAGGACAACAGCCAAATCAGGCAAAAGATTATTGGTGAAAGATCAAGCTTCAACAACGACTCTTTGGTGTGCTGGCAATTTCACAACGTCTCTCTCACACCTCTATATAAAGGAGTGAAGACTTAGAGAATTGGTAATGCAAGAACGCTGAACGAAAGACTCACAAGATTTTCACAAGTACCAAACCTCTGCTGAAATTGTTCTGCATTCACTTAGAATTTCTGTGTCTCAAAGTCATATCTTAGAAATTCTTAAGTCCATTGAGTCTGTATCTGATTTGTATTGTGAGCACCTCTGATTGTATATCAAGTGTTCAACCTTAAACAATTTTCTGTGTAATTTTGTTTAGTTAGGAAGTCTCTTGCAGTTGTGCTTGAGCAGGAAGTCTCTTGATTGTGTTCTTGAGCAAAGGAAGTCTCTTGCTTGTGTGCTTGAGCATTGGAAGTCTCTTGCTTGTGTGCTTGAGCATTTGTAATCAGATATTACTCATAGTGAAATCTCCTTGGAAGTGCAAGGGGGACTGGACTACTTCCGGATTGTGGAAGGAACCAGTATAATTGCTTTGTGTCGTTCTTCTTCTCTCTCTCTCTGTTTTATTCCGCTGCATTTAGATTCTGATTATCACTTCAGAAGCTGTCTCACTTAGCTTCTGATCAGTGTGTTCAGTTTTTAGGAGAAACGAAGAATTTTTCAAAAACACAATTCAACCCCCCTTCTTGTGTTTTTCTCACCTTCAATTGGTATCTAGAGCCTTGGTCTGTTGTGTATCACTTAACCGTGCAACAGTCAAAGATCTGAGAAAAACATGACTACTCCTCCTCCTGATGGTGATACTAGCTATAAAAATGTCTCACATGATTATAGTGATAGTAAGAAAACCAGTGTTGGAAAAGTTCCAAAGTTCAATGGAGATGCTGAAGAGTTCTCTTGGTGGAAGACCAATTTTTATAGTTACATCATGAGCCTAGATGAAGAATTGTGGGATATTCTGGAAGACGGCGTTGGTGGTTTAGTCCTTGATGAAGAAGGAGCTGCTGTGGATAGAAAGAAACATACTCCAGAACTGAGGAAACTTTACAAGAAGCATCATATTATCAGAGGAGCTCTTGTCACTGCCATACCCAAAGCAGAATACATGAAGATGAGTGACAAATCCACTGCTAAAGCTATGTTTGCTTCTCTCTGTTCAAATTATGAAGGGAGCAAGAAGGTCAAAGAAGCAAAGGCTCTCCTGCTTGTACATCAGTATGAGTTATTCAAAATGAAGGATGATGAAACTATTGAGGAGATGTACTCAAGGTTTCAAACCTTAGTTTCTGGTCTACAGATTCTAAAGAAGAGCTATGTTGCTTCTGATCATGTAAGCAAGATTCTCAGAAGCTTACCTGCCAGATGGAGACCGAAGGTGACTGCCATTGAGGAAGCTAAAGATTTAAACACTTTAAGTGTCGAAGATCTTGTTAGTTCTCTCAAAGTTCATGAGTTAAGTCTTAATGAACATGAGTCTACTAAGAAGAGTAAATCAATAGCTCTTCCATCCAAATGCAAGTCATCAAAAGCTCTCAAAGTGGTTGAATCTGAAGAGGAAGAACAGTCAAGTTCAGATTCTGAACCAGATGCTGCAGAAATGGCCATGCTCTCAAACAGACTTCAATATCTGGCCAAGAAGAACAGAAAGTTTCTCTCCAGAAGGGGTAACTCCAGAAGCTCAAGGAAAGAAGATCAGAAGGGATGCTTCAACTGTAAGAAGCCTGGACACTTCATTGCTGAATGCCCTGATCTTCAAAGAGAAAAGTCAAAGGACAAGTCAAAGAGGTCTACATTCAAACCAAGCAAACTCAAGAAGCAGATTAAGCAGAGTTTAATGGCAACCTGGGATGATTTGGGTAGTGAATCTGGATCTGATAAAGAGGAAGCTGATGAAGATGCAAAGGTAGCTGTTGGGTTGGTAGCAACAGCAACTTCAGAAGCTGGGTCAGATTCAGACTCAGAAGATGAAAATGAGGTATATTCCAAAATTCCCAGAGATGAACTTGTTGAGTCACTTAAAGAACTTCTTACACATTTTGAAGAAAGAACCAATGAGTTGAAGGATTTAAAAGAAAAATATGCTGATTTGGTACAACAGCAAAAATCAACTTTATTGGATCTGAAAGCTTCTGAACAAGGACTTAGGGGCTTTGACTTCATGTGTAAAACATATGAAGATCAGCTCAGGTTCTTATGTCAGAAGCTACAAGAAAAGTGTAATGAAAAACCTTTAAGTAACCATGAAATTGCTCTTGAAGACTTTATTATATCTGGCATTGACAGAAGCAGAGTAGCTTCTATGATTTATAGCATTTACAAGAACAATGGCAGAGGAATTGGCTTTCCAGAAGTGAAACTGGAGAAAACCAATCTAAAGTCTTGTTGTGAATGCATCAAGGAAGGTCTGAAAACATTCTTTGTACCAGAAGGGGCTGAGTTGGAAACTGTTGTTCAATCAGAACCTGAAGCTTCTAGTTCTAAGGCTAAGATTACTTCAAAGCCAAAGAACTCTAAGTCAAAGGCTATGATCAAATCTGATTCCAAAACTTCAAAGGTTAGGATCCTGAAAAGATCAGAACCTATTCCTCAGAGTCTGGTGAAACCAAAATCTGGGGTTCTGAAGTCTAAGTTTCAGAAGAAGACAGTTACTGCTTCTGAAGTACCAAAACCTAAGGTGATGGTTAATCAGAAGCAACCCAACTCACAGCACAAGGTACAAGAAGTGAAGAGTAAAGCCTTAAGTACTAACCTTCCAGGACCCATAGAACAATGGGTACCTAAATCTAAAAATGTCAATGATGCAGGTATGTCTAAGAGCAGTGCCAAAGCAAAGATCATGGTACCTAGACAGTGGTTGCTCAAGACACATGACAGGAGACAAGTCCATGTTCCTCAGCCTAACAATGAAAGAGGGAGGAAATGTGAAATTTGGAGGCAACCAGTCAGGCAAGATCATAGGTACAGGAACTATTGGTAACTCCTCTACCTCAATTAATAATGTATGGTTGGTAGATGGTCTTGAACATAACCTTTTGAGCATTAGTCAATTTTGTGATAATGGTTATGATGTGCTTTTTGAAAAACCCAACTGTACAGTAATCAACAAGGAAGACAAATCCATTGTGTTCAAAGGAAAGAGAGTTGACAATGTCTATAAAATCAATTTTTCTGAACTGGCTGATCAGAAGGTGATTTGCCTACTATCAGTGAATGATAAGAAATGGATGTGGCACAGAAGGTTGGGACATGCTAACTGGAGGTTAATCTCTAAGCTTAGTAAGTTACAACTTGTGAAAGGGCTACCAGACATTGACTATCATTCAGATGCACTCTGTGGTGCATGTCAGAGAGGGAAAATTGTGAAATCATCTTTTAAAACAAAAGATATTGTTTCAACCTCAAGACCTTTAGAATTACTCCATATTGATTTATTTGGACCAGTAAGTACTGCATCCTTATATGGAAGCAGATATGGATTAGTCATTGTTGATGATTACAGCAGATGGACTTGGGTGAAATTCATAAAGAGTAAAGATGTTGTGTGTGATGTATTCAGTAGCTTCTGCACTCAAATTCAATCTGAAAAAGAATCAAAAATTTTGAAAGTCAGAAGTGATCATGGTGGAGAATTTGAAAATGAGCCATTTGAAGCTTTTTGTGAAAAACATGGAATTTTCCATGAATTCTCTTCTCCTAGAACACCACAACAAAATGGGGTTGTAGAGAGAAAGAATAGAACTTTACAAGAAATGGCCAGAACCATGATTCATGAAAACAATTTACCAAAACATTTTTGGGCAGAAGCAGTGAATACAGCATGCTATGTTCAAAACAGGATCTATATTAGACCTATTTTGGAGAAAACAGCATATGAACTCTTTAAAGGAAGAAAACCCAATATCTCTTACTTTCATCAATTTGGATGTACATGTTACATTCTGAACAACAAGCTCTACCTAAAGAAATTTGATGCCAAGGCCCAAAGAGGAATCTTTTTAGGTTACTCTGAAAGGTCAAAGGCATACAGGGTGTATAATTCAGAAACACTCTGTGTTGAAGAATCTATGCACGTTAAATTTGATGACAAAGAGCTTGAAGATAAAACTTCAAAGCAAGGTGAAAGTTTTGCAGAAATACAGGTTCCTGAAGCTACTCCAGAACCTGATCAGATGGCTGAGTCTGAAAATAGTCCAGAAGCTGAACCCACATCAGAAGCACAAGATGAAGCTGCTTCTGATGAAGCACAAGATGACTCACATCAAGAAGATCCTCCCAGAAACACATTCAAACACAAGTCTTCACATCCTGAAGAGCTAATCATTGGAAACAAAGATAGTCCAAGAAGAACAAGATCACATTTCAGACAAGAAGAGTCAATGATTGGACTAATCTCAATGATTGAACCTACAACAGTTGATGAAGCACTTTCAGATGATGGATGGATCCTAGCTATGCAAGAAGAGTTGAATCAATTTCAAAGAAATGATGTGTGGGATCTGGTACCCAAACCTCAGCACAAGAACATTATTGGAACAAAATGGGTATTCAGAAACAAGCTGAACGAGCAAGGTGAAGTAACAAGAAACAAAGCCAGGCTTGTTGCACAAGGGTATAGTCAACAAGAAGGCATTGATTACACTGAAACGTTTGCTCCAGTTGCAAGATTGGAAGCAATCAGGTTACTTCTTTCCTATGCAGTTAATCATGGCATAATATTATATCAGATGGATGTCAAGAGTGCATTTCTCAATGGTGTCATAGAAGAAGAAGTGTATGTTAAGCAACCTCCTGGATTTGAGGATATTAAATATCCTGACCATGTTTTTAAATTGAAGAAATCACTATATGGCTTGAAACAAGCTCCCAGAGCTTGGTATGATAGACTAAGTAATTTCTTAATCAAAAATGATTTTAAGAGAGGACAGGTTGACACTACACTCTTCAGAAGGACCCTTGGGAAAGATATTCTTGTTGTGCAAATATATGTTGATGATATAATATTTGGTTCTACTAATGCATCTCTTTGCAAGGAATTTTCTGAGTTAATGCAGGATGAATTTGAAATGAGCATGATGGGAGAGCTGAAGTTCTTCCTTGGCATTCAAATCAATCAATGCAAAGATGGAGTCTATGTTCATCAATCAAAGTACACAAAGGAGCTTCTGAAGAAGTTCAAACTTGAAGATTGTAAAGTGATGAACACTCCAATGCATCCTACGTGCAACCTGAGCAAAGAAGATGAAGGAACTAAAGTAGATCAGAAGCTGTATAGAGGTATGATTGGTTCTTTGTTATACCTCACTGCATCTAGGCCAGATATTTTATTCAGTGTATGCTTGTGTGCAAGATTCCAATCAGATCCTAGAGAATCTCATATGACTGCTGTCAAGAGAATCTTCAGGTATTTGAAAGGAACGACCAATCTTGGACTCCTTTATAGGAAATCCTTAGATTATAAGCTAATTGGATTCTGTGATGCTGATTATGCTGGTGATAGGATTGAAAGAAAGTCAACCAGTGGCAATTGTCAATTTCTGGGTGATAATCTTATATCCTGGGCTAGCAAAAGACAAACAACTATTGCTATGTCTACAGCAGAAGCAGAATACATTTCAGCTGCAAGTTGTTGTACACAACTACTTTGGATGAAACATCAGTTGGAAGATTATCAGATAACTGCTAACAGTATTCCCATTTATTGTGATAATACTGCTGCTATTTGTTTGTCTAAAAATCCAATTTTGCATTCAAGAGCGAAGCACATTGAAATCAAACACCATTTTATCAGAGATTATGTTCAAAAAGGAATTTTAGATATACAATTCATTGATACTGAAAATCAATGGGCTGATATATTTACTAAGCCTTTAACTGTTGAAAGATTTGATTTTATAAAGAAAAATTTGAACATGCACTTTGTATCTGATTAAATGCTTGCTTGCTCCTGAATAGGATTTTAGGTTCTGAAGTTAGTTCAGAAGCGGTAGTCCATCAGAAGCTCTTTATTGAGGTTCTGAGGAAAACTCGCTTCTGATGATGACGTCAGCATCTGAAGTCCAGAAGCTGGATTTGTTGCTTCTGAATAGTTGAATTAGTGGAAACGTTGGAAGTTACCTTTTAAAAAGTAACTTCTGGCCCACTAACTTGGTAGTTACTCTGTGAACTTCTTACGTGGCCTATATGTGTTGGTGTATAACTAAAAGGGCAATGATGATTTAAAAGCTTTGAAAGTACTTTTCACGCGCCCCCAATTTTGTCATTAATGTTATGTTTGTTTGTCTCTTTTGAATTGCAATCGTTTTACTTTTAACACTTTGACAATTCACACACTACTCACTCACAACAAACACATTTGCTCTCAAACCTCTTGCGAAGTAAGCGCATTCTCTCAACCTTAGAACCCTAAAATCTTCATCTTCTTCAAATCTTCGTAAATCATCAAATGGCATCATCAAGCTCAAAAGTTTCAGAATCTACATCAAACAAGCAAAGCGTATCAGAATCTGGGTCCATCTACAAAAAGAAGACTATGGATATTCCATGGGAATCCTTAATAGTTCAAGTAGAGTCACCGGTGGATTTTGCTTCACTCAAGAAGTATGAAGTAAACATGGAAGGTTTGATAGAAACTCAGATGATGTCTGAGTATTTCAAGATGCTAAATGGGCCAACATATGTGAACTTGGTCAAGGACTTTTGGTTAAAAGCTGAAGTGTACAATGAAAAGCCTGCAAAAGTCGTAAGCAAACAAGCGGGGTCAAAGAAAGGGAAAATGGTCATGGATATGAATCCTACATCATTTGATAGCTTAGAAATAAGGTCTGAAGTGATGGGCATTCCTATAACCATCACTGAGGACGTTATAGCTAAAGCTTGTAGGATGCATGCAGAGGGAAGATTCCAAGAAATAGTCAGGAAGGAAGATGTCCTGCTAAAAGGTTACTACAACTCTCTTCTGGGTGGGAAGAAAGATGCCAAGCCTTCAGAGATGGAGATTCACAACAGAATGTTGGTGAAATTCAGTAATGATTGCTTCTTTCAAAGAGCAGGAGGGTCTGACCAACCCAACAACCAACAGAAGCTAGCAATTTATTTCATGACCAATCTTGAAAAGATAAACTTCCCCAGATATGTAATGGATCATCTCTGCTGGGCCATAAACGAAAGCACTACAAGAGGAAGAAAACAAGTACCCTATGGAAGATTGCTTTCTGAAATCTTTCATCAAGGAAGGGTGCTGGAGTTCTTAAAAAGGACAAGGAGTGCTTCTGATAAATGTTTCGTAGTCTCTACTGCTGAAAGGACTATCAGTAGCAGGAGCTTATGCTCTATGAAGTTCATCAAAGAAGCCCCTAAAGATGAAAAGTGGTTAGAAATGACAACTGCTGAAACTGAGATAATCAGGGACTTTCCTCCCATCTTTAAGGAAAGTGACTCTGATTTCCTAGTTCAATCAGTAGCTGAGTACGTCTTGGAGGAAGATGCAAGGTCTCAGGAGGAAGCTGCTCTTGCTAAAGGGAAAGGCAAGAAGGCCAAGGCAGTTGCTGTGTCAGAAGCTGCTGTTTCTGAGGCACCTGAAGGGAAAAGGGCCAGAACTAGTTCTGAATCAGAAGCTGCTCCTACTAAAGGAAAGAAGGCCAGAACTAGTACTGAGTCAGAAGTTGCCAAACCTGTTTTTATCAAGGAAAAAGGAAAGATGCAGAAGGTTGGTGCTGCTTCTATTCCACAGAAGAGGAGAAAAGGTAAGGCAGACTTGGTAATCACTCAAGAGCAGCTGGATGAAGCTCTTGAAGAAATAGAGAAAGAGGAGGCTGATCCCAAGCTGAAGAAGAAGAAGGCTCCCCTTCAACTTGTGAGTCCTATGGTTGAGATGACAGGAATAAGGAAAAGGATGGCAGATGAACGTGCTGCTGATCTTATATCAGAAAGAAAGGATCAAAAAGCTCAATACACTCATCAAAGAGATGAAAAGCTCAAGGCTTTGGGATTGGAGGACTGTGATAGGTTCTACAAAGATAAACCGGCTGAAGTAAGAGCCATTGCTGGTAAACCTACTGAAGACAATGAGGAAGACGATATGATGCTCGTCTTTGAAAATGCTCCAGAAGAGGGAACTTCAGAAGCAGTTTCTCAATCTGCTGATCCACAGAAGATCACTTCTGAAGCTGGCCCTGCAGATCAAGTAATTCAGATTCCAGTCACCTCTCTCCCCATTTCACCCTCTTCACCATCAGCACCTGAACCAATAGAAGACACTTCTGTCTTAGACAATCTTGCTCTCCACTACTCAGGTGAGTTACCCATAGACAAATTTACTTCAGAAAAGGCCTCTGAAACAACTCCAGAAGCAGCTGCTTCTGAAAATGTTGTTTCAGAAAACCCCCATCAACAAACACCTGAACCACAAAAACCCACAACACCCCCACAATCACCAATAGCCATCATTGACCCCCAACTCAACAATCAAACAACAACTTCACCACAACAACCACCAACTGAAACTGAATTTCAACCTTTACCTGAACACTCTCCAGAACCAACTCCCATGGATGTTGACATCTCTCTAGTCAATGTTCAAGACTCAACCTCCACCACACACATTGATTCTAACCAGCCTTCATCTTCAAACACACAAACACACTTTACCATTCCAGTTCCTAACCCTGTTCAAGATTTGGAAATCAGTGATTCTGATCTTGAAATCCTTGAACAACCACCCTCAAACATCCTGGAATCTGGATATATTAATTCTGAGCTTCTCTCAATCCTGAGTCAGTTGCATAATCTTGTGGATCAACGAAGGACAATTGATCTCACAAGTGCATATGATGACTCCTGGGCATCTCTTCAGAACCGGGCAACTGAGCTAATTGAAAGCATAAGGGTTAAATGCATCAGAGTCAAGCAAGCTTCAGTCAGAAGGCTAATGGAAAATCTGAATCAGAGTCTTAGAGTAAGAAGTTCTACACTGCTCCTGGCAAACCAGCCTTTCTTCTTTGAAACGGATTACTTGACCAGAGAAGCCAGGTTGTGTAAGCTTCTGAAGAAACAGATGGCACAGCAGCAGCAAGAAGCTAGAGAAAGGGAACAAGCTCTTCTTCAGAGGCAACAACAACTTGAAGAACTGTTGAAGAAAAAGATTGAAGAAATGGAAGAGATGAAGAAACAACAACAAACCAACCCTTAGTTGCACACCCTTGTGTTTTTCTTTGTTTGTTGTCTGTTTTAAAATTTCTTAGTCCTTGCTTCTGAAACCATCTTGTCTTATTTCTCTTGCTTCTGAATGCTTACTGATTCTGACTGTTTAGCTGCTTCTGACAATTGATATGCATGTTCATATATTTTGCTCTGACTTATTTAGTTCATTTTCTTTTATACTCTCTTTTGTTTGAGTTTTTCTCAAATCTTTTTGTCTTTTATGCTTATTTTTTATTTTTTTTGATAATGACAAAAGGGGGAGTATATGTGACAAGTATTTAAAGGCTCTGAGCCCCATTAATGGCATTTGAAATTTTTGAAAACCTTCTATCATTTTTTTTTACCTTATTGGTATAAGCTATGAACGAACGAAGGAGTATCAAAATTCAAGTAAAATTAATTGAACCATTCTTCTTATCTATAAATTAATTCTTTCAATGATTCAATTTTGTTTTTAAGCTCTGATAATATTATTGTGCGAAAAATGAATTTAATTAACCTGGATAGAACTTAGGGGGAGCTTACAAACCTCACCTTAAAGACTATCAGACTCAGGGGGAGTTTGAGCTTACAAACCTCAGATTCTGAGCTTACAAACCTCAGAACCCCAAAGTCAACTTGTTAATTAGATTAACAACAATTGATCAATTTTAAATACTTTTGTTTGTCATCATCAAAAAGGGGGAGATTGTTGGAACAAAATGTGTTTAACAATGAACCTTAAAGGGTTTTGATGATAACAAGGTATTAAAAATTGTAAATTGGACTAGCTAATATTTGTTCAAGTGTACAGGACCATAATTATAAAGTTACATCATCATTGGTTCTGAATGAGCAAATAAAGAGCTATGGAAACAACAAAAATTTGAAGCTTGGACGCTCCTGAAGGCATCTTGCTACTAAAGAGAAAAAGCGCTCCTGAAGAAATAGCGCTCCTGAAGTAAGCTGCTCCTGAAGAATAGTGCTTCTGAAGACAAGAGGTCCAGAAGCCACATCATCAGAAGCTGCGTCATCAGAAGCTGCAGAAGTCATATCATCAGAAGCTGCATCATCAGAAGCTGCCTCATCAGAAGCCATTTCACCAGAAGCTGAATATCAACTGGATTTGCAAAGAATCAAGAATTGAAGAATCATCAATGCAAAAGCTGTCTATTGGATTCGAAAACACAAACAAAGGATTAGTGGAGTTTGCAACGGTCATTTCAAAGGTGTTTGAAGGCGTGTGTTTGCAATTTGGACGAAAGCGTTGACATTGTACTTTGTACGAATTGTACAACCACGTTCTCCACTACTCTGTTTTGTGTCCGCACTACAGGACAAGAAAACAGCTCCAGAATACGGTTTCGCCTGCATAGATGTTCCTTTGGATAAGGAATGGATTTCAAATTTGTTCTTCATAGGACAACAGCCAAATCAGGCAAAAGATTATTGGTGAAAGATCAAGCTTCAACAACGACTCTTTGGTGTGCTGGCAATTTCACAACGTCTCTCTCACACCTCTATATAAAGGAGTGAAGACTTAGAGAATTGGTAATGCAAGAACGCTGAACGAAAGACTCACAAGATTTTCACAAGTACCAAACCTCTGCTGAAATTGTTCTGCATTCACTTAGAATTTCTGTGTCTCAAAGTCATATCTTAGAAATTCTTAAGTCCATTGAGTCTGTATCTGATTTGTATTGTGAGCACCTCTGATTGTATATCAAGTGTTCAACCTTAAACAATTTTCTGTGTAATTTTGTTTAGTTAGGAAGTCTCTTGCAGTTGTGCTTGAGCAGGAAGTCTCTTGATTGTGTTCTTGAGCAAAGGAAGTCTCTTGCTTGTGTGCTTGAGCATTGGAAGTCTCTTGCTTGTGTGCTTGAGCATTTGTAATCAGATATTACTCATAGTGAAATCTCCTTGGAAGTGCAAGGGGGACTGGACTACTTCCGGATTGTGGAAGGAACCAGTATAATTGCTTTGTGTCGTTCTTCTTCTCTCTCTCTCTGTTTTATTCCGCTGCATTTAGATTCTGATTATCACTTCAGAAGCTGTCTCACTTAGCTTCTGATCAGTGTGTTCAGTTTTTAGGAGAAACGAAGAATATTTCAAAAACACAATTCAACCCCCCTTCTTGTGTTTTTCTCACCTTCAGAGTCCATAACCAAAACCGTTGGAAAATTGTTAAACAACTTAACGGATGTTGGATGAGCTCAAAAGATATCTTCGATTGTATTACTTTCACCATGTGTTCTTGAGTAATAAGTATAGTTGTGCTCCTCCAACTTCGAGATTAGATATTGCAACGGCTTCTTGTCACCTCTATTTGCCTTCCATATTTTTTGACGTTCATTGTACACTTGCTTCACATTTGTCATGCAATGTGGTCTTTTGTTCTTCAAGTGTATCAAAATATTTCTTGGAAGCATCTTGCTCTTGGTCAAGTCATGTACAATCTTCTTGTCATCCTCCTTTAATCTACTAGCAAGAATGTGTCCTTCTAAAGCCGGCTCCATGGCATGGTTGTGAACTCCATTAAGAATGTTCAATCCCCATTCCTTTGTTTGCGTACTTTGATATCCACTAATCATGAACAAGCACCCGCATTTTCTTGAGCCCGTTGTCGCATGCTTCAGTTTTTTTTAGGCACTTTGTGAGCTCCACTCCTTTCACACACTAGGCACAATATTGGATGGATCAAGCTTGATCTTTGTGTAACAATTGTAAATCCCGCCTTATTTGCTTGACAACGTACCCACCCAAGCAATTCTTCTCTATCTTGAAACTTAATGTCGTCAGAAAAAAACCTAGCTGTGTCCACTTCGTGGGCTTGAAGTGGGACGACACCGGGGCTAACATATTTAGAAGCTTCAACATGGACGGAAGCTCCATCAATGTTTGGTTTGACTTCAACCTTAGGCGGTTTGACATCTCCGGAAATTTGGACAAAATTACGTTTTGTCTCTCCCGAAACATCTTCCGCGTTCTCGGTCATTACTATAATTAAACAACACAAAAATATAAATTAACAACTTACTAATGCATAAACATCAATGCCATAATGAACCAAAACAAAAAAAAAACAAAGAAAATTTTTTTTGGAAAAAATGGCAGTAGCTGCCATTTTTTCGTTCCAAAATTTTTTCCTAAGTGTTCCTCGGTAGTTAACTACCGAGGTTTTCCTCGGCAGTAAGGTACCGAGGTTTTCCTCGGCAGTAAACTACCGAGATTCCCCATGACAGTGTTACGTAACTGACGTTGTAAAACCACCATGACAGTGTTACATATCCAAAAAATAAACCGAATAAAATGCACAATACCTGTTTTTTTACGTCAAAAGTGTGTTGAATCATCCTATGCTTGATGCTTGAATCATTTTGGAGCAAGATTTGATGAAAAAAAATTTAGGATTTTGGGTTGGATTGGAGTTGTATGGAAGGTGATGAGAAAATAGTGTGTAGGGGGAGCAGGTGACTGTTTCATCTGATGAAACAGTTTTTCTCGGCAGTTAACTACCGAGGAATTCCTCGGCTGTTAACTGCAGCCGGATTTCAAATTCCTCGGCAGTTAACTGTCGAGGGGGTAAAAGGGTATTTTACATGTGTGTCCCAGCCATATGGAATGTGTCAACAGCAATTTTCTAATCAAAATGATGAATCGAAGCAAGAACCATAAGCATTATTCAGTATTTGTTAAACGTGAATATTTGTTTGGTAAATGCTAGATTCGGCGAAAAAAGGTTTCACAAGATTTTCACATGAGGTGGCACTTATTAATTGGCTATTTAACATCAATATACTTTGTTTTCCACCAAGGT
Source organism: Medicago sativa (assembly GCF_051527215.1). Classification (NCBI taxonomy): domain Eukaryota; kingdom Viridiplantae; phylum Streptophyta; class Magnoliopsida; order Fabales; family Fabaceae; genus Medicago; species Medicago sativa. Next base: position 97,316,773 of record NC_140752.1, read on the forward strand.
CAAAGGGTCAAATGGTTGATGATTAAAGCATTACACGCTCGTGATCTTTTCGGGATGAAAAAATTCGCTTCAAATAGCGGTCCTCTATTTGTTTTGACGTAAAACGGGTCTCACGGACTGGAATAATTTGATACATAATAAAACGAAGAATTAATTAAGTTTTTAGTCCCTATAAATATATCAAATTTCGTTTTTAGTCCTCATAATTTTTTTTGATAGATTTTGGTTCCTATAAAAAATTTCAGCACGTAGTTTTAGTCCCTATTAAATTAAAATTTGTTTAATTATGCTTAAAATTTTAAATTTTTTAATGATTTTTTACATACTTGTTTAAAACATTATAAAATGTTCCTTCGCTTAAACACATACTAAGCAAAGGCAAGCATACTAACTTGGTTTTGTCAATCTGTACTTTTAATTTAACCTGTGAATGCGCGGGATCTAGTTACTCAAGTCAAATCAATATTGAGTTTTCTTCATCAAGCATACCAACTTAGTGAATGACTATCTAACATTTAGAAAAATATTAACACCTTCCGGAGGTAGATCTAAAAATAAATTTCGTACATTTAGAGGTCGAAGCTCTAATAAAAGACAATGATAATAAATTTTTGACACAGCAACTTGAAGAAAATTAAAAACCAAACTGTAAAAAACAAGAGGAAAAAACACAGATTATTTAATGTCTGATTTATGCAGATTGAAGGAATTCGATAACAAAGCAAATGACTTCAGCATTCGAGCAAGCTAAACATCTTTGTCGTCCTTGTGCTCAATTTTTACACGAACAAAGGGAAGCAACACCATCCACACTAAGCTCAACAACAGATCCATCGTCTGGTTTCTATCACGTATACATCAATAAAGGGAAGCAATTAGCAACACGATTCTTCCTTTATGTGCATTATTCTATAACAATTATAAAACCGTAATATCAGTTATGTCTACCTTCAAATTATACTTATACATAAACTGCTCAATGACACCAACATCATCGGATGCCTTCTTTACGACATAATTCCGATACTTCTTTACGACATTTCCTTCACCAACCTCAACCTTGAAAAGAATTTGCTTGTCAATCAGCACATTAAAATCAGTAGGATAATCATTGCCTACTGCTCCCTGCTCAAAAATAATAAAATGTTAGTACAAATTTTCGTCGGTAGATATACCTCATATATAGACCACACATTTATACAATTATATAATACACGACTACCTCATCACGTTCATTGATCAAGTCTTGCACATTACGCCCAATAAACTCGGTCACCTAGCGATCAAAAAGAACAAAAGTAGTGGACCATGTGTCGTCCATCACGATGACATGCAGCTTGAACCTATCAAATAATCAACTATATCAATACAATTCCACGCATGATAAAAACAAAAATTATATTCGGATAAACTTTGTTTACCTTGGGACTGCACCCTTGCAAGTTTTACACTTGCGACAACGGAGCACTCCATTGTCAACGGTGGTCAATGAAGCACACTGGGTGCATGATCGAAAGTACCAATCAACCCCAGTTTCGATCTCACATATAGTGGCAAGCACCGAACCTTGACAGATCTGTAAATATTTCGTAGCCTTTTGCATAAAAATATTGAACAAAAATAACAAAGATGAATCCAAAAATACATCTAAAAATTTCATTAAATAGATAGCCACCTCAGTTGACTCAATCATGCTTTCAATTGTCATTCGATTGGTGTTGAGCAAGTCATCTGATAAAGACGCGGAGCTGTTCGTTGAAATCTGGCTGACACTTCAGGTTAACTGTATTGATGCATTTTTCATTCTAATAAAAGGGCACCAATGTCAATAGAAGAGTAGCGAGACTCAAATAGCAAGGTAAGGGACGACAACATATAACTCATGTAACCTATTAATAATAACTGGACAATAGTATTTGACAGTGTTACTATTAATATTGTGCTGCCCTTTTCTGTGTGCACATCTTCTCAAACATTCTTACTTATTACAAATTCTAACATGCCATCAGAAAACTATTGTTAGTGGATATCTTTAGGGTCGTATGCCAAATAAGCTACCATAAACGATGGGAGGACCTCCAGACAACTTAATTACGACCAAAAAAACTTGCCTTTATTCTATAACATATAAAAATGTAAATGGTTACCCTGTCATGTACGCAGCGACTTCAGGTAAATCGCCATTAAGTATCAGCTTAGTCCCATTAAAGGCATTAGCAACTCCCATAGCACCTAATTTTTCAAAAATTCAACAACAAGTGAACATAATTTCACATTTCATTCTTGATATCAGCAGAAAGCACAAACTTAAAACATGACATACCTAAATACATGCGTGTCTTGCAGAACTGCAATATCAATATAGTAGGTGTGTGGTTGTCATGGTTGCCAAAAAAGGTCACAATTTTGTCAGCATGTTCACCCCAAAGAGAGCAATGCAAGTGGTTGTTTCTTTAATAAAATATTACCAAAATATCAATTCAGGAACATAAGGTATATTAAAATTATATTACATGAACCAGCTACAAAGAAACAGACAAAGCTTACTCAAGATCCTCTAAAGTGAGATCAATAACCCTGCTTTTCCTTCCGTCCTTTTCAGTTTCCCTTATATCACCTCTTTCACTTACATGACCAATAACATCTGAAATTACGTATACAAAAGCAAAAACAAATAACAAATGTATGAAATTCCTAAAGGAATGCTTATAGGTAGTAATAATGTACAACGCACATTCAGAATTGAAGTCTTTGAAGTCTTACCCGTAGACACTTCCTCGACAGTTGAAGAGAGAATTTCATTGAACGGCTTGAACTCAAAAACGTTCATAGGGATAGCAGGCGAGTGTACTTTGGTAAAAGTTGAATTGTGCATCATACTAAGCTTATGTTTGTGTGAAGTTACCTTATAAGGACCTTCATTAAAACCTACAATTGCATTTTCAAGCTGATATGTACCCCCTTCTTCAACCATGGACCTGAACTTTGCCACCAAATCTTTTCTAGCTGTGGCGTGAATACGTCCACCCTATTGACGACAACAACATCAGTAAACAGCTGGTTAAATTACATAACTAAAAAACAACGATGACATTAGTTTAATTTTAAAGCTAAGAGTGCAAACATGTAAAAACCTTTTCATCGACCAGTAACATGTTCAGGAAAATGATGCTAGTGGGGACCTTCTTCTCTCGAATCAACCAAATGTGAGCAACTCGCACACACATTTTGAGGTTCTTTCTTCCTCCAGAAACAGCTGAGATTGGAGTGTATTTGGCAGACATCATTGGCCGGTTTTTTCCTTTCCAAGAAAGAGAATGCTTGCTTAGATTGAGAAGGTCTGGCTAATAGGTTATGATGTATTTATAGAAAAAGGTGCAATACGTATGAGTAGGATATGATGGTTGAGCAATAAAGAGTATTACTTATCACGTTAAGCACAAAACAGTGGAACAAAATTAGGAAATGGCCAACATTTTAGGATAAGGATTAATATGAATCAGCCTGAAATTAATATTGACATACTGTGTTTACTAAGGATTGACATCTTGATAAACATGAAAGATTGAAATACTCGTTATTTTTAGGAAATAGCATAATTTGTTATTCACATTGTGTTGACTTCTCTGCATAAAAAATAGGCGATTTTGTTTACTAAAGATTGACATACTGATAAGCATGGAAAAATAGGACATTCTGTTAACTAAAGATTGACACATTGATAAGGATGAAACACATGACACAAATTAATATGAAAGAGTTTTTGCGTAAAATAGAAGAGATAATAGGGCCAATTTATTTTGGAAGTAGAGATAAATATGAAATAGTTGTTTCGGAAAACAGAAGAGATAAAAATAAAATAGTTGTTTCGGAAAAATAGGGCTATAGATAAATATGAAATAGTTGTAGGGCCAATTTGTTTCGGAAGTAGAGATAAATATGAAATAGTTGTTTCGGAAAAGAGAATGTTTCGGAAGTAGAGATAAATATGAAATAGTTGTTTCGGAAAAGAGAAGAGATAAATATGAAATAGTTGTTTCGGAAAATAGAAGAGATAAATATGAAATATGATCAATGGCTAAAATTGAACGGCGCCTAAATGTGCAAGATACAATGACTTAGAAAAGTGGAGGGAAAAATGGGGGGAAAATATTAGGGTTAGGGTTAGCTTTAGTTGTTTCGGAAAAATAGGGCTATAGATAAATATGAAATAGTTGTTTCGGAAAACAGAAGAGATAAATATGAAATAGTTGTTTCGGAAAAATAGGGCTACAGATAAATATGAAATAGTTGTAGGGCCAATTTGTTTCGGAAGTAGAGATAAATATGAAATAGTTGTTTCGAAAAATAGAAGAGATAAATATGAAACAGTTGTTTCGGAAAATAGAAGAGATAAATATGAAACAGTTGTTTCGGAAAATATAAGAGATAAATATGAAATATGATCAATGGCTAAAATTGAATGGCGCCTAAATGTGCAAAATCCAATGGCTTAGAAAAGTGGAGGGAAAAATGGGGGGAAATTTAGTAAGTAAGATGACATCAACCCAAAAATTTAATGTCATAAGAGCAAATTATTACATGGTTTTTTATTTTAAAAAAAATTAAATTTACAAAATCAGGTAAATATTCACACATTTAAGTAGATATTTTGAAGAAAGGTTTGTGTTATTGGTCAAAAACAAGTGAGAGTAGATTTGTTAGCTTAATTCTTCATATATATTTTTATGAGAATAAGTGTGGCAATTCCCCTAAAAAAATAAAAATAAGTAAGTGTGAATTGACTTCTATCTTTACTTATACCGTAAGGCACCTCCTCCGAAGTAATAGCTGTAGCCAGCTAGTTTTGATATACCAACTGCAAAATTGACGCATATTTTTTATTAAAAAAAAAAAGAGCACAAAAATGATAATGTGTACCCTCAACAAAAAAAAAAAATGAAAATGTGTAGTTGACTATACTATAGTCAATTAGTGAAAAGAATGCTTCTTTGTTAGTACTTCAGCTACTACTACAAGTTTTTCTTTTTGGGGACAACTAGTACAAGTTATTTAAATAATTTAGAGCTATTCGTTGAAACAAAAAATAAATTTTAACGCCTAAAGAACTCTACTACGATTATTATACATCCATAGCCCCCAAAAAAAAACGAAAGGATAAGCTATTTTATTGTTAATTTATGGATCAACGTACCTTTTAAGTTTATCTACTTCTATGTATGATCAATCACGATTCACAAAACAGACAACCAACAGGATGCTTTTTGTGGATTAGTATTCGGCCCTTGGTAGATTACCAAACCATAGCAACACCAGCACACACATAATTCACGATTGAAGCATATCCATACTCTGAAGTCTGAACACACCACAGTTATTCATATCACATCACATAAGTATAATTTTTCTTCATTCATGAAATAGATCACCTAATCATTCTCTTCTAATAAACTTTTGTTCTAATTTGTACCAATGTAATGACATAATGAAATGGCAAAGTCTTCTTCTCATTAGTAGAAGAACATTATTTTTGACTCTGCAATCAAAATGTATACTTGAGAATGCAATCCGTCAAAAGAATAAATGAGGATGCAAAATCTAACTTAGAATGATCATTTGACAACAATTAAAATCAACTTGCATTAAAAAAAAAAAAATCTAAATTTGATTTCTAGAGTCGTCTAAAGAGCCCAATTCATTCAAGGTGAAAAAATTCAAGGATTACTTAGAATGATCATTTAACAACAATTAAAATCAACAACTCTTACATTAAAAAAAAAAAAAATCTAAATTTGATTTCTAGAGTCGTCCAAAGAGCCCAATTCATTCAAGGTGAAAAATTCAAGGATTAATTTAGTATCAATAAAAAAAAGACCTAAATCGCTTAGAGCATGTAATAGAGGTCAAAGACCTAATTTAAAAAAGAAATTATTGAGATTTCCAGAAGTTGAAACATATCAAGTTATCAACGTTTCAAGCACAAATTTATTTTGTTGCGTTTATAACCCTATAATGAACCATTCAACCGTAAATTGGCAGCTTTGCATAAAAACCAAAAGCAAAATAGTTCAATACTAATAATTATTATTGTATTCTCTTAAATATGATAGTAAAATCCCAAACAAAAGAAAAATTGGACAATCATGTATAGCAGCTCTATAACACAATATATAGGCTGAACATCCTCTCAAATTGTTTTTTACATATATACGGACTCTATTTTTAAGTCCGTAGCTATATATAAAAACAAACCCAAATCTCTAATTATCTAGTGTATCGTCTTTCTGACTTGCAATTTCTTTTCCTTTATTCTTTGTAGTAATTTGTAGATTGCATCCCTTTTATGCTGACACAACCTTGAAAGTGTCGTTGGAAGCATCTTGTTCTTCAAAAATATCCAGCAGAGACAATGCCTACAACCCATAAAAGAAAGCACAGTTTAGTTTGAAATGAAATAATTAAAAAAAAAGGGGGATCCATAATTCAATACGCGCAAGTGAACGATCAAATACCTCAGGCACATTCAGCTCAAGACGGAACTTAGGTCCATCATAGTGGTGAAGAACTGGCCTGAATGAATCCTCTTCTAGTGGCTCACATGTTTTCCTAGTAAGCACTCTTACCTGTATTTATCAATGTTAAAGAAAACATTCTTAGTTTTCCACAAACTAGAAGATCAAAACATGAAACTCTACTGTTGTATTGATGCAGCAGCCAATGGGACGGGACCGTCTAAATCTACTGTCTCGTCTCTACTCTTTACGGCTGATGCACCATACTAAAGCCGTAAAGGTTGGAATGAAAATGATACCTGAGCAGGGAAACGAGATTCGCCAGCACACTTCTTGTCCTCCCAAGCCGTTGGATCAATATTTGTTCCACCAAAACTTGCAGCCTAAACAAACAAACGACCCCACCACATGTTACGACGTAACATTACGACACAGCGAAAATGAAGTTCCAAAATGTATTCAAATTATGAGGCTGGTAATTAGTTTATTGAGATGCCTAATGCACAATTTTAATGGATAATTCGGCTTCCCTAACTAACAGTCTCATAAATGTGATTAGGTTAGAAAGAAGATGACATTAACCAAGTAACACATACCTCAAAAACTCCATGGAGTTGGTGAGTGGTATAGTTGTAAAGAAAAAGGGGCAACCCAGGAGTAATGGCCCTAACTGAATCCCTGTATCTGGGAGGCAAACCTAAAAACACAAACATTCACAAAAAACATAATTGATACTGAAGGCTATTGTAATTGTGATGATACTAATTAAACACCTCAAATATTGCAATTGACATTGAATTGAAGAACAGGTTATAATCCCTTATATGGCTAACACACCAATCTATAGTAAATATATTATGCTTCTATGGTGAGTCAACAATAACTGCAAAATTTCAGGCTTCATAATTATATATCATAACTGAAAACTAACCAGTACAGTGATATTGATATCACCCCATACATGGTAACCAAAATAAAGCTACAGATAGACAATCAGATAACATATACCCCCGGCAGCGGCAAAGCTAGCCAAATTTTGTTGAGGGGGCCAAATATATAGAAAAAATAAAAAATACTTTGACAATTTTCGTTGTTGAAAAAGTTCTCTATGTACTTGCTATAGGGACTCAAAGTGTCAAAATAAGAAAAATAAATGCATCAATTAAGTGATAATGTGTTTTCTTTCATGTTTCTACTAATAATTTTCGAAGTAATTTATTCCGGGTAGCTAAATCCATATTATTCGAGTAGCTAAACCCAAAATTACACTTTAACTTATAAAAAAAATTAAACAAAATTAAAAAAATGGGGCAGCCAAGGCCACCGCAAGCTAAGACTATGCTTCACCACTCATACACTCGTGTCAATTTCAGTAGACTAGTTCATGTATAATTTTACTTCTGTCTTAAATGGGCCCTCAAGGGGTGGGATTGGACCGTCGGATCTAGGCCGAATACCGAATTTTCAAATAAAAACTCAGAACATATAGCATCAAAAGCAAAATAATATACATTTTTTAATTGGAGATGATGATGATAATGATAATAATAATAATAATAATAATAATAATATTTTTATTTTTATTTTTATTTCTTGACAAGAGATAATAATAATAATTTGTATCCTTTTTACCTTAAAAAAATTTTGTCAAAAAATAATAGTAAGAACAACAATTACATAATCGAACCAAAAAAAAAAAGGGAAATAATAATAAGAATTGCATAATTTGTCAAAAAAATAAAAAATAATAAGAATTGCATAATTGAAGGAAACAATTTAGGAAAGAAAGGATCATTACCAAAGAGTTGCCTTTTGAGATTCTCAGCCATGGTATCATTGTTACAGACAAAGATATACCCACCAATGGTTTCATTCCTAGGAAGAGACTCTGCTGGTGGCAAAGTCTTGAATCTCTTGTCAGCAGCCGCCTTGGAATCCTTGTTCTTATTTCCATCACTGTTATTGTTCTCCCCTTGTTTTTTATTAGGGTTTGAATTCTTCTTGGAAGATTTAGATGGATGAAAAATCTCATCTTCACCTTTAGTAACATTCATGTTACTATTAAAATTCCCACCATAAGAAGGCTTTGAATAAATTCCCTTATTAAAACCTCCATTAATAGGAGAAACACCAACATCAAAAGAGAAAAAAGATGATCCTTGATTATTGAAATGATCAGAAACAGGGGATTTTCCAAGAGAAACAGAGTTGTTGTTGATGATGATTTCACCACCAAGTTTTGTATCAAAATTTCTCCTTTGATTTTTGGAGGATGAGTAATTGTTTCCCCAGATTGAATCATTAAGAGATAGGTTTGCTAGATTTGATGTGTGGACACGAAGTTGATCACTGAATTGCCAAAAAGATTGTTGATTGTTATGGTTGTTCTCCATTTTTTCACAAAACTTGAAAGATATACTACCTATGTGTATGTGTATATGTAATCAATGTTGCTTTGCACAACAGAGAACAAAAAGCAGTTGGTGTGTGTGGAGAGAGTGAAGAAAATGTTTGAGAGAAAATGACAAAAAAAGTGACAAGTGTTAATATATAGATATAGATAGATGATGAGAAAGGGTGAATCGGGTATTGTATTTATTTTATTTTATACTCCTAATAATTATTTTAACTAAAAAATTATTTTATTATTTATATTTTTGAAAAATAAATAATATAATAATTTTTTAATCAAAATAATGAATATGTAATTTTTACTTCTTAAGGTGTATTTTGGTCTATATTTAGACTAAATACATCTTTACCTATTTTATTTATATTTAAGTCAGAAGAAATATATTGTTTTGTAAATTCATCTAATTAAATTGGAATCAAATATAATTTGACTTTATTATTTTAACATATATTTTATTGTGAAACTATAAATATTTATATTGAAAATGTATTTTTTATAATATAAAATTTAAATTTTTCTTGTTACCTTGCTTAAATTAAATTTATAAATTAATAAAAAAGAATGCTGATAACTATATATTTATTAACATGTTATCGATATGAAGTTTTCGCCGCAATTTAACAATGACCAATCTCTCTCTCAAAAAAAAAAAAAACAATGACCAATCTCTATAAAAAAAATATGAGCGACACACAAACTTATTCTTTCCTTCTATCTCAATTTTTGTCATAGGCACAAGTTAACATCTCGTACCATTGGCATTAGACACTAATCTATGTAACTTTGTCGAGGGGTTCTCTCTGCACACCTTGTACGAGTAGAATCTCTCTTGGTGATTAATATAATCTCATTTTGATTTCTTCAAAAACACATCGCGTACCATTTAAATTAATTTATTGTTGCTTATCTAATGATTATTCTAAAAACATTGATTAAAAAAGATAGTTGTATATTAAAAACTGATGTAAAAAATTATATTTTCAATATAAAGTTTCCCTTTATAAAATCCTTAATCAATACTCATAAATAAAATAGGAAATGAGATTTGTTTGTAGATGAGATGTTGAAATGAAACTTCGCAGAAAGTGATACAAAGGTTTGCGTGTACCTGCCAAATGTCGAAATAAAACTTGGTTTCTGGTAATTGGGATTGTCATTTTAATTTCATTAATTTCAAATTTAATTACAATAATTAGGTGGGGGGAGGTGATTAGTGAGTGATGAGTGATGATGGCAAAACCGCGTCCATGTGATGAGGTGGCAGACAGTGGAAGGTGGCGGTTGGGTTTTGATTTCTAGAAAGCATAAGAACTACACTAAACAAAATAGAGTTCACACACAGACTTGTTTTACTGTGACAAATAAAAAGACTTTGTTTTACTACTCTTTTGTTTGTAAGAAAAAACCAATTGAAAAGACTAGTAAAATATTCAACAAATTTTAAAAGTCATATAAAAATTATTTTATTAATGAGTAACTTATATTTGGTTTTCTTAGGGGACTTATGTATTTAAATTAATGAGTATTCAATTTATAATTATTCATAGTTAAACAATTTTTCAGTTTCTTATATTAGTATATTTTAAAATTATTAGTTTTTTATGTTGGACTTTTTTAAAATAAATTTGCTGTAATGATTTTTTTATAGGAAAATTCGTTGTAATGATGTTAATAGTATAATTTTACCAAATTAAATTATTTAAATATAAAATAAAAACAATAACTCAGTTGACCTAAAAGATTAAATGAATAATATAAATAATGTCAAAATTATATATCATATTTATTCCAAAAATATTAGCTAATAATATTAGAATGCATTGTTTCGAAAAAGAATATTAGATTAGAATACATGTTAAAATCCTTAAAAAAAATACATATTAAAAAGTAAAAAAAAAATGAAGGAAGTAAAATTATTTTTTATAAGGTAGATATCATTAGTCATTAAAATATGAATTATTTGTAATATTGGATGAGAATAATTACACATCAATACGAATAATTGTACTCCGCCCCATAATATAAGCAAAAAAACTCATTTTCTTTGTCTCAAAATATAAGCCTAAAAGACAAACTTTTATCCTATTTAATCTTATTTTTTAAAAAAATCTCTTTTCCAAGAAAAACTTTTGTTTCTCATAAAATTAAATGCAAATTACATTCAATTTTCTCTCTCTTTCATTTTTTCCATAACCAATAGCCAATGAAAATTGTTTTTACATCTTCCTATAAAACTTTTTCTAAAGAAAACACAAAATACTATACTCCAAATTCTTATGTTTTAGTTTTCTTAATAAGTGTGATTTTTTTGGGTTAATAGGTCTTTACCCCCTGTAATATAGGCGACTTTTGGTTTTGCCCCCTGTAATTTTTTTTTTAGATTCCGTCCTCGTAAAATAAAGATTCTTCAGGTTTGCACTCTGACCCCAATGAGTCAGCAGAATCTCCTACGTGCCACGCTGCGTCACCTTTTTCTGATGACGTGGCGCGCTGATTGTATAATTATTTTTATTGGGGTACACGTGACATTTTTTATTTTTTTAAAAAAATTAAAAAATTCAGGAAAAATAATAAAAAAATTGAAAAAAATTCTGAAAATTAATAAAAAAATTGAAAAAAAATTCTGAAAATATTAAAAAATTCTGGAAAAATGAAAAATTAATAAAAAATATTTAAAAAGTTCTGGAAAATTGAAAAATTAATAAAAATGAAAAAAATACTGAAAATTTAAAAATTCTGGAAAAATTAATAAAAATAAAAAAAAATTGAAAAAATACGGAAAAAATTTAAAAATTCTGGAAAAATTAATAAAAATAAAAAATGATTAAAAAAAAAATAATCTTATAAAATGAAAAATAATAAAAAATTCTGAAAAATAAAAATTCTGGAAAAAATAAAATTTCAAAATTTTCTGAAAAATGATATTTTCTAAAAATTCTTAAATTTTTCCGTATTTTTTCATTTTTATTAATTTTTCAATTTTCAATAATTTTTTAATATTTTTTTCAATTTGTTTATTAATTTTCGGATTTTTTTTCAATTTTTTTAAATAAAAAAATCAAAAATGCCACGTGTACCTCAATAAATAAATAAAATATAAAAATAATTATACAGTCAGCGCGCCACGTCATCAGAAAAAGGTGACGCAGCGTGCCACGTTGGAGGTTCTGCTGACTCATTGGGGTCAGGGGGCAAACCTGAAGAATTTTTATTTTACGAGGACGGAATTTAAAAAAAAAAATTTTACAGGGGGCAAAACCAAAAGTCGCCTATATTACAGGGGGTAAAGGCCTATTAACCCTTTTTTTTTTGCTTATAATTTGGGACGGAGGGAGTACATTATTGTTACAAATCAATGTAATTAAATGTAGCAAAATTCCATATTGTCTCCTTTCTCGTTGATTTGCTACACTTAATTAAATTGATTTGAAACGATAATTCATACTCCCTCCATTTCACAATACTTGTCTATTTTGGAGAATAATTTTGTTTCATTTTACTTGTCATTTTCAAGTTTCAATGCAACATTAATTATTAGTTTATCAATAATACCCTTACCTATTTATTATAGAGAGAAAAATAATAGAATTAAATAATAAATGACTAAGGGTATTAAAGAAAAAACACAAAGAATTTCATCAAAAATGACAACATTTATTTGATTCCTTGGTATGTGTAAATTCTTCAAAATGGACAAGTATTGTGAAACGGAAGGAGTAATTTACAATTGATGCATCATTTTGCTACATTTAATTATATTAATTTATGAAAAGTAATAATCGATTGATTTATATTAAATTGTGTGAGCTCTAGCCACTAAGCTACTTGACAAAAAAAAAATGAAATAATTTATATGGATCAAATTACATCATAATGTTTTATCATAAATTATAATTTAATCCATCTGATTAATCTTCAAGTATTTTTTTTCTAATAGTTTGTTTTTTTTACAACAACAATTAAACTTTATTTTGGTTCAAACTTTATCCCTAAATAAATAAACACTCTCTCCGTCCCAAATTATAAGCAAAAAAAACTCATTTTCTTTGTCCCAAATTATAAGCAAAAAAGACAAACTTTTATCATATTTAATTATATTGTTTCAAAAAATTATTTTTTCCAAAGAAAAATTAAATGCAAAGTGCATTCAATTTGTTATCTCTTTCATTTTTTCAATAACCAATGAAAATTGTTTTTACATCTTCCTATAAAATTTATTTCAAGGATAACACAAGAAACTATGTTGCAAACTACTATGTTTTGGTTTTCTTAATAAGTGTGATTTTTTTTCTTCTTATAATATGGGACGGACGGAGTAAACTCGACCACATATATCAAATTACACTATAAAATATCGATTGAAAGGATTGTTTTACACACAGTAAGAAAAACTTCCCATATTCAATTTTTGACAAAAATTAAACTTTTTTTTTTTGAAAGGGACAAAAATTAAACTTAGTTCCTAAGACATGGAAGTTTGGACGCGTAAGCATACAAGATAGAGACTTTGCAGTCTTTATATGTTACATTGTGCAAGTAAAAACTTTGGATCATGTGGTCCGTAACTAGCGGACACGTCCTTTTGTGGCATCTTCAATGAACCTTAATTTAGTTTAGCAGGTCCCTTCCCCGTGTCTGCTGGTGGCCCTTTCTATCTCAAATTACCATTTTACCCATACCCCTTTCCTTTTTCTTTCCCTTATAATCAAAGTTCAAAATCTTTAACCAAACCAGTACATTATTATCGATTGATTAAGAATAATACCTCAAATTCGTCTTTGAATTTTCACCAATCAACCAAATTCGTCCATGAATTTTGCGAAATATCTATTTAGTCCCCGAATTTACAAAATGTGAATCAAATCAGTCCCCCCGTTAAGTTGGTCTGTTAACGGAGATGACGTGTACCGTTAACCTCTTACAAGGCTTATCACGTCAGATGTCACGCAAGCAGGGACCAAATTGATTGATTTACAGAAAATTGCCAATGACCAAATTGATTGATTTTCAGAAAATTACAAAATTCCCAACGACTCTTTCTCCTCTTTCTCATTAACGGCTCTTTCTTCCCCAAATATATAAATTTGGAACCCTAATGTTATAATTTGTCACCTAGAGTTCAAAATCCTCAAAATTTCTTTCATGAATTGATGCCAAAGTTCTTCCCCAATTCAAAAAACTTAAAACCCTCATTTTTTTTTGATTCAATTCGAAATTCAAAAATCAGTGGTCATTGTTGAAGATTTGGTGTTTAAAAATGATTGGTGGTGGGTGTATGGACAAAAACAACTACAACAGTCGGTCTTGATCTTCAAGCTCTATGTACAATGATGACGTGAGAGAGCTTCAATGTTGGTATCCTAGAATTTGTGTTGTAAGAAAAGCCAACACTGTCAATAACCCAAGAAGGCCTTTCTCTGTCTGCCCTCTGCCAAAGGTTTGTTTAACAATGGTTATGTGATGTGTGAATGGTTTGTTTAAATAGTACTGATTTTGTCTTTTGATTGTATATGATGATGATGAAAGTTGTAAATTTTTTGTGTGGGTTGATGAAGCTGAAGAACTACGTTATTTTAAAAACAATGGTGTTGGTCATGGAAGAAATGCAAGGTTGATGGAGAAGCCAAATGATAGTGTCAGAGAAGAGGTTTGGAGAGCAAGGTTGATGGATAAAGTTGATTGTGTAGGAAGTGAGCTTAGGTTTATTAGGATATTGATAGGAGTAATTTGTTTGATTTACTTGTTTAAAATGTTATTGTATTGTGTCAAGCCTGTGTAATGTTGTAATGAAAAGAGGTTGTCAATGAATGAATCCAACCCTTCTGTTAAAAAATTTCAATCAAATTGGTCTTTCTATTGTATGTCTATCCATCATATCGATCCCCAAATTAGTGAAAATACCATCAAATAAGTCCTTGAATTTTCACAACATAAATCATTGTGATCCTTGGTGCATACATTTGCTGAACAAAGTAAAAAATAAAAGACAGACACTTTGATTGTAAAAAGACAGACATTTGCATATCATCATAAGTCATACATTTGATGTTAATAAGTCATTACATAGCCATCAAGCATTTGATGTTCTTAAGTCATTACATATCCAAAAAAGCATAAATTAAGCAAGTCCAAAAAGCATTAATGAAACTAGTCCAAAAACATAATTTAAACAAGCATCACTGCTTTGGAAATCCTGGAGTTGGGATAAACTCCATGTATTGGGGTTGTGTAGAAGTGGATGACCCGTAATTTGGATTTGGAACTCTAATAACTCCAAGAGCACTTGGATTTTGTGGAGCAGAACCCCTAAGTGGTGTATGTTTATGCATGTCATTTGAAATCACTGGCCCTCTCATGCCATATTTCCTTGTACTCATTCCCTGAAACAAAATCAATCAAATCAGACATTAAATTATAACACTATCCATCAAATCAGTCCTTAAATTATCACAATAAGTATCAAATCGATCCTTATCATAGAGGGGTATAATTGGAAACATGGAAAAAATGACACTGAAAAGTTAAATTTCGAATTTTTACCATTTCTATCAAATTAGTCCTTATACACGTGGCTGCCTTGTTGACATGTGTACAGGACAACACAGCATGCAAGAAGACACATCATCACCACTAACGGAGCTTTTGGACGGAGGGACCATTTTGATGGACATCTGTAAAATTCAGGAACTAAATAGATATTTCGCAAAATTCAGGGACGAATTTGGCTGATTGGTGAAAATTCAAGGACGCATTTGAGGTATTACTCATTGATTAATGTTTTGATACATAATTTTTCTTTGCTTCATCCTCCCACATTACATGCTAATCATGTCTGTAAAGGAAATCAATTCCATTTTTCTTTAAGCCGCTATATCCGCTAGCACAAGTTTATAGTTTTTTAATAATTTTTCCCCTTACAAGTTATAGTTTTTTAATAATTTTTCCCCTTAAGAAATAAATACATTTACCTTTTTTTGGGGGTAAAGTACATTTCCCTTTTATTTCACACGATAGCTTTTGACCTAGGCATTGATTGTGCCAAAACAGGCAAAGCTCAAAATACTGGATAGGGCCAAAATCACTTACTCTCTGTCTTGTTTTAATCGTCGTATTTGAGTTGTATGCAGTTCATAAAAAATAATTATTCTTTTCGTTTCATAATCATTGTCTCTTTTTTCTCAAAATAATTGTCACTTTCCAATACTAATGCAACATTTATTATTTTTTTCCACTATTATACCCTGGGCAGCACTTCAGTGCCTTCTGGGCGCCAAAGGCACATGCCTTTCCCCCAATTAAAACCTTACACGTGTCATTTCTTATTTAAAAAATAAAAAAAGTAAAAACTGGGAATTTAGAATAGAAGAATGTGTAACAAGACTGCAGAAGAAATTAAAAACGGAACATAACCCAGAACCCAACCTCTGCAGCTTCACTTCAACCACCATCCACCCCCACCACGAACAAGTGTTACCGCTGCCGCCGCTCTCTGACACCTTCATCCGCCGCACTGTCCAAAATCGTTCTGCCACACGCTATGCAATTCACCTCCTCCAGCCTTCTCAATCTATTTTCCAAATTGGATGGCTTGTATTGTGGAAAAAAACATAGTGAAAATTGCAAACATGCTTGTTATCAAAGAAGATAACTGACTTGTATTTCCTGAGACATGTAGGTGAAAATTAAAGAAATCATGGTTATGCCACAATGGTCATCAATGGAATAATAGTGATGCAACAATCATCAATTCAATAATGGAAGGTGAACCTACAGAAATATGCCTCGGCATATTAGGGAGGCGACGACACGACGGAGATTGACGGCAGATTGCGGAGAAAACGGGTGGTGTTGCGTTTGGGGTTGAAGTGGAAAGGGAGAAAGTGGGTTAGAAGACTGGTGTTCTCTCTTTTCTGTTAAGAATACCAATTTTGATTTTCTTTTTTAAAATCAATAGACATGTGTCATGATTTGAAGCGTATGATTGATCCGATGGACGAGATTAAGCCAAAGTCACATGACTTTCCCGCAAAAAAGTCATGGAAGTGCCACCCTTATACCCTTATTAATTGAATTTCATCCAACTTAACTACTCCACTAACTACAACTAATAAGGGTGTTTTAGTAAATGCTACTAATTTTACCATTGAAATCAACACAATTAATCATTTTCTTAATAATCGTGCACAAACCTTAAACGACTAATATTGTGAGACGGAGGGAGTAGTTGAGTTGATTTTAATAATAAAATAAGTATCATGTATTAAAACAATCTTATTAATTATATATAGTTGATGAAGTGATTAAATGCAGTGCAATTCAATAAATAATGGTACATTAGTGAAAATAATTATAAATGTTGCATTGTATTTTAAAATGACAATTATTTTGAGACAGAAAAAAATACAAAAATGACAATTAAAATAAGACGGGTGGATTATTCAATTGGGCTTTTGCCGGTTGCCGTGAAGAATGGGTTGGTTTTTGGGTGCATTTACTTGAATTGTTACATCAATATTTCTTTTCCCACAACCCTTTTCTCACGCGACCTTCATATTTCCAATTTTACCCCGTTCGAATTATATAACACGATGTGTTTTAATGATATTTCAAATTATATAGACCAAAATTTCTCAAAACTCAGAAGACTTGGTGTATTGCAAATAAATCAATGCAATTATGGTTAATGCCCTTTTGTTAAATAGAATCCGAAAACAAAAAATTTACATTTCAGTTAATATAATTCAAAATGTCTCAAACCTCCACCAAAACAACTTTAACAACACTTGTGGTCATTGTATTGACACATTTTAGATTATGTAAATTGAATACGTAAAAGACAGTTCAGATTATATAATCTGAATATTTATTCCAAGAAACACTTATTTGCAAATTTACGTCGATTTGCAAGCAAGAAGCATCAAAAACAAATTATCGACACACATAAAAAAAATATGAAAACATAACACACATTAATCATAATATCATACATACATAAACCAATATCAAAATTATACAAAGTATTCCCAACAAAATATGAAGGTGAGAAAACACTGACCAGGAGCAGATAGAGTTCTGCTTCTGAAGTGATGTTCAGGACTAACTTGCAGCGGATAAAAACAGAGAGAGAGAAAGAAGAAAGACACAAATCAATTATACAGGTTCCTTCCACAAACCGGAAGTAGTCCTGTCCCCCTTGCACTTCCAAGGAGAGTTCACTATAATATAATATCTGATTACAACTGCTCATTGCTAAACTTAGCAAGAGACTTCAAACTGCTCAAGCATAACTGCAAGAGACTTCCTATGCTCCTGAACACAATCAAGAGACTTCTAATGCTCAAGCACAACTGCAAGAGACTTCTAATCAAACAAAATTACAAAGAAAATGTTTGAGGTTGAACACTTGATATACAATCAATAGTGCTCATAATACAAATCAGATACAGACTCTTAAGACTCTAGAATTTCTAAGATATGAAACTTGATAAGAAATTCTAAGTGAACTTTTGAATGCAGAACAATTTCAGCAGAGTTTTGGCACTTGTAAATTGTTGTTGAGTCCTTCTTCCAAACTCTAAGTCTTCACTCATTTATATAGAGGTGTGAAAGAGACGTTGTGAATTGCCAGCACATCAAAATAGAGTCGTTTGAAGCTTTGATCAATCACCAATGTTCTTTTGCCGGATATGGTTATTGTCCTATGAAGGATCAATTTCAAATCCATTCCAATAGAGAGGGAACATAGTTGCAGGCAGAGCTATTTTTCTTGTCTTGTAGCAGAGACAAAAACAGAGTAGTGGAGGTAGTGGTTGTACACTTTGTACAATTGTACTTTGTCAACGCTCTTTAAAGAACAAGCATCCAATGCCTTCAAATCCTTTCAAAATAGTCGTTGCTTCACACTTCCAGTCTTCTGCAATACTTAGACGAGATTAAATCCATTGAACAACCTTTGAAGCTTTAAGTCTTGCATCTCCTGATGAGCTTCAGCTTCTGGTGACGAACTTGCTTCTGATGAGATGCTTCTGATGAACTTGCTTTTGATGACGTCCTCACTTCAGGAGCACTTTGACTTCAGAAGCACTTCTTTTCAGATACTTCAAGCTTCCTTTTTGTTGATTCCTTAGCTCTCTTTTGTTCTTCCAGAACCTATTTAAGATGTCAAATTTTTTGTCTATGGTCCTGTACACTTGAACAAATATTAGCTTATCCAATTGACAATTTTTTAATACCTTGTTATCATCAAAACTCTCAAAGGTTTATTGTTAAACATATTTTGTTCCAACAAAATATCCAAATCAAACGAAGCCATAAACCACAGGGTAGCATTCCCCTAGCACCCCATCTGACGCCACAAAA
Source organism: Medicago sativa (assembly GCF_051527215.1). Classification (NCBI taxonomy): domain Eukaryota; kingdom Viridiplantae; phylum Streptophyta; class Magnoliopsida; order Fabales; family Fabaceae; genus Medicago; species Medicago sativa. The sequence goes on from NC_140752.1 coordinate 97,336,057, forward strand.
CATCGTCCTTCCCTAAGCCTCTACAATGATTCACTCCAAATCGTGCCAGACTGGACTCCATGCTCCACATGACAGTCGACTAATAACCTAGTGGCCAGTGTCACAATGCGGCCTAATCGTGGACCCATGTCTATTAACAACATGGTGCCCTCCTCTTCAGGCACAATCTTTGTAATCACCTCTTACTCAGGTGACCTAGGAGGATCTCTCGCAAGTTTAGGAAACACGTACAAATGTGAAATCCCAAAATACCATCTCATGTAATCATATGTTGTTATCAATCATGCAACACATTATCTTTTAAGTCCTTAGTGGTCAACATCTTATGTCGAGCAATTATAGATGAAACATACTGAGTTGGATATTTGGGAATGGTCTAGACAAACCCAAACTGCCGCAACACTCGCTCAGGAAGAGACACAACTTTTCGAGGTTAGTATCTGATCTAACATGAGTAAAGGCTGATGTTTTGGAACAGACGTGTTTGACGTGATCAGAGTACGCATAGAAGACATAATCAAAACATGTTATATGATCTAAGTGCTCTCTATAAAGGTTTGTGATTGTAATACCTTTCACCGATATAAACATCACAACACGCGAGTGACTATCTTCCTTGGACACGCCCGCAAAATCCTTTCCCCAATGTCCAAAAAATGTTGATATATCCATGCATGCATCAACATGTACTAACAAGAAAACAACACATAATATAAAATGTTTATAAATTACATAAATAACAATGCGTTTGTTTTACCTGAAGCAGCGCAAGGTAACCAACCATTTGCCTCGTCTTATAAATAGAGGCAACTTTATGCTTTCGTAAAACTGACCCAAGGTAGCCATCCCCCAGGAAAAGTCGTGAATCATCTCCAGATCATGGAAGTACTCAAAGTAGGCCATATCAATATATGTGGCGCTCTTTTCAGTGAAGAGCATGATGCCCACCAAGTACAACAGGTATATCTGGAAAGTGTATTGTCGATTCAGCTCCATCTCCACCACATCATCCTCCTTCTCACCTAAATTTGCTTCCTCCAAACGACTCACGAACTCTCTTTCCATGTAGCTAAATCTTACTTGAGCCATGTGCGCGTCATCCACTTACTTGTCTGCCTCATTCAAGTCAATACCTATCAAATCAATTACCAGCTCAACCCCTGACTCTTTACTCGATTTCTCATCGTGGTCTAGGAGACGGTCCTCGATGGAAAGATGCAGTAGACACAACACCTCGTTCAATGCCATTTTCATCTCTCCAATCGAAGAGATGAAAGTTGAATGTCTTCTTATGCCACCTCTAAAAAAGGGTCGATAACAATTTATGGTCAATTATGGTATATTTTGTACGCGTAAGAGCATTCAATCCATTGTCTGCGATGACAACTCTAAACTGTTACACATTCAATTTTTCCAGCTTTCAGCTCTTCTTCCTAATGTTGACGCACTTTAAATTGGGGCGAAATTGTAAAAAATAATAAATAATAAAATATATACAAAAATAATAATTTTAAAGTCTTACATCTCCCTCTTATATGCGTTTGGAGACGTGGTGTGCATACAAACCGAGGACTGGCATGTTCGCTACAATGTCGGGATGTGAATCCTGGGCAGGCAACCACACATCTTGCATCTCAACATCCTCTTGATCCTTTGCCTCATATTGCTGGAGCTTTGTTGCCTCGGGCTTAGGATTGGGGACATCCTATGACTCTAGCACATGAAGCAGTCCAAGTTTGTCACGCTTGGCCTTACTCACTTGTTCCTACCAACCATCCATTATTGCCTAACCGAGGCAGTCATGGTCGACCTGTTGCCTCAAACACGATCGAGACGTGCCTCCAAACTTGAAAGAAATAAAGAAGCACATGCACAAATCAATATATTGAAGAAAATAATGAGATGAATCAACATTCATCACACCAGACCTTGTTTCGGATTATATAATCCGAATACCTAATGAATGCACTTCAAAATATATAATCTGAAACATACCAATGCCTAGAAGAAAAAAAGAAATCAACTCACCTTTTATTTAGTGGTAGAAAAGGTATGAAGTGCGATGTGATCAAGCAACTTTACTTCAAGAATGATACAATATGTTAAGGTTCAGATTTTGGATGGTTTGGGAGTAGTTTCTGGCGAAGTCCAAAAATGGGAAAATGAGGGGAGGAGTTTGATGTTGTATGTTGTATAGGGGTATGTTCCGAATTATATGATCTGAAACGTGTTTTTTGACTTAAGATTATTTAATTCGAACGAGATAAAATTAGAAAAATGGAGGCGGGTGAAAGTCTTGGAGGGTGGGAAAATGAAATTCTGCTTTCTATTTACCATACACCTTTTGCCTAGTCCAACATCTTATTTATAGGATTTTGCATAACCCAAAGTCTTGGACCATTCTATATACACGTCCATTGTTTTTGGTCATTACTTTTCCCACCCTATAAATTTTTTGCGCGCCATATTTAAATTCTAAAATCTGAAATATTTCAACGTATTTTTGGAGGTTTTATGGAGTTTTTATGCAGTTCAGATTTTATCGGATTCTAAAATCCAAACTGTATAGTGCGCGTGAAAAGCTCACATGATGGTAAAAGAAACAATCACTCTTTATCGCAACACTTTTGCTAAGAAGAAATAAAAGGGTCAAACCCCCCTTTAGAATGAACAATAAATGTTCTGTTGTTTTAATCATAATAATATTTTTTTTTATAGAAACCAACCAATATTTTTATTTCACTTTGTTCTTCCCAAAAAAAAAAGTAAAATAAAAATAATATTATTATAGTTAAGAAGAAACAAACTAAGAGAAAAATGACATTTTACGTTCAAGAAGTCATTTATCTACTAACATGTGTTACCGGCAAATAGTCTTATTTCATAAGTGATTCAAGAAGGTAAAAAGAATCCTTTAAAATTGAAGTAAAAACAAGTGATTTAACGAACACTCTTATTTCATTATTAAAAAATTAAACCAAGGACAAATACAACTGAACAACAGTTACCGGCAAAAAAAACAAGAACTGAACCATAGTACGTATTCCTTGAATGTCTCAGTATAGTAGATTTGGACCATAATCACGATTCACCAACAAATATGACATTCTTTATTGAAGGTTGAATACAGTTGTTTAGGTAGTTAAGAAATTAAAAGGAAAGAAATGCAAACCAAAACTTTGTTCAGCTTTGTTTATTTCTCCAAAGCCATTTGTTTTCTTACATTTCAGGACAAATAAAAACAGTGACACATGCACTTCACAAACCACACTCAAAACAAAGCTTGCCTTTTATATATTCCTTAATTTGTTCTTCCCTTCCATTTTGAGAGAAAACTAACATGGCATGCATTGGCATGTTTAGTACATGTCCTTTTGAGGTATCTTTGGTCCAGTATGAAGGGCTTAGAATGACACAAAAAATGCAAATGTTTTCAGCTGCATGCATGCCGAAAAGATACATTTTAGCTTCAGGTAATAGTCCTTCTTTTTCTTTTTTTTTTTTACTCTTGATCCTTGTATTGTAGCTCAGTTAGAAATAGTAATGTTTAGTTTCTTCCATGCTTTAAATATCCAAGTTTTACATTCTTGATGTTGATCTGATTTTAATACTGCTTGTTAACTTAATAAGTTCTGTTTGGCTACCAATGAGTTACACTCTCAAATTTAGATCATAATTAAGAAAATAGATTCACTTGGCATAAAAAAAATACAAATATTTTCTCTTTTTGACGGATAGGTTGATAAATTAATAGTATTAAGAGTACAATTTATGGATTTTCATTGGGCATCGGTTTGCATGAACAATGGATGCCCCGTTTTTTTTATTATTAATTCATTATTACCCAACATGTTTAAAAGATTTAGATTTTTATTTACATTTTCCTTCTCTGTTTTGAATTTAAGCATTATACTAATAAGATTTGAACATCAAATAAGCTATATTAATATCGATATTCCGGGTTATTAGCTTAGGACCTTGAACATATTGTCAATATAATATGATGTAAACCAAAGAAATGTTACCTACAACATGTTTATCTTACCTTTATTGTTAATTGGAGTTGAACCTTTCTACTTGCATCACAGCCAAGAAATGCAAAACAATCAAGGTCAAGGCTTCACTAACTGTTGCAGCTCCTAAAAGAGAGAAAGATCCAAAAAAGAGAGTGGTAATAACAGGAATGGGTCTTGTGTCAGTCTTTGGAAGTGACATAGATACATTTTACAACAAGCTTCTAGAGGGAGAAAGTGGGATAAGCCTAATAGATAGGTTTGATGCCTCAAGCTTCCCCGTCCGTTTTGGTGGTCAGATACGCGATTTCTCTTCAAAAGGTTACATTGATGGCAAGACTGATCGGCGCCTCGATGATTGCATGAAATATTGTTTAGTTGCAGGAAAGAGGGCACTTGAAGATGCTAATCTTGGATACGAAATCCTTAACAATGTAAGTCAAAAGTATTTTCTTAAAGTTTCCTACTTTGGGATTGATACCACAAACTATAGCTACGGCGCATATTTACTGATTAAGGGTAATGTTGTAATCTGAACCGTAGTATGTAAATACATGTTGTATGTTATAAATCCTAAAATTTGAAATAACTGAGAGGAACTGCAATCAAATTGATTGAGTTTTTCGTATCATTATTCTTTTGAACCGGAATTGCTATTCTAACAGTAACAGATATCCTATTTTTTTAACAGATGGACAAAACAAGAATAGGAGTTCTAGTAGGATCAGGAATGGGAGGTGTATCCACTTTTAACAATGCTGTTGATGCTCTCACTCGAAAGGGTCATAGGAAAATTTCTCCATTTTTCATTCCCTACACCATTCCTAACAGCAGTTCTGCTTTATTGGCTATAGAAACTGGCCTAATGGGACCAAATTATTCCATTTCTACTGCTTGTGCAACAGCAAATTACTGCTTTTGTGCAGCTTCTCATCACATTAGAAGTGGTGAAGTAGATATTATGGTGGTTGGTGGTACCGAAGCTTCACTTATACCTTCTGGTGTTGGAGCATTCATTGCTTGCAGGGCGTTGTCTCAGAGGAATGAAGAGCCTAAGAAGGCTTCAAGACCATGGGACAAACACCGTGATGGCTTTGTCCTTGGTGAAGGCTCTGGTGTACTGGTAGAATTTTAAACTTACCATTATTCATTGATTTCTTTATGGACAATCTCTTTAACGAGTTGTTCACTTTAGAAGAGTTTGGTCGTTCTTTTAGGTTGTACTATATGTTTTACCAACATTGTGTATTTACATGTTTTTGTTTCAATTGACTACTATTCACCTAATGCAATTCAAAATGTTTTCAACTTTATTTTTATTATTGAGATAAGATAATGGAGAGCTTAGAGAGTGCAACAAAGAGGGGAGCAAAAATAATTGCTGAATATTTGGGTGGTGCCATAACATGTGATGCTCATCACATGACTGATCCTAGATCTGATGGACTAGGAGTATCATCTTGCATAAACAAGGGTTTAGAAGATGCTGGGGTTTCTCCTGAAGAGGTAACAAAGAAGTAATCATTAACATCCGGAAAAAAAATTCATCTTAGTACATGTTTAGATTGCGGTGAGTTGGACAGAATCACGGTGTAACGTGATATTTTGGCAAAAACTGCATTTTGGATCTTCAATGAAATGAAATCAGTGTCACTGTGATTGCGATTGCTTCAAACTCACTGTTATTTCAAACATGTACTTAATCGGATTCAAATATGTCATATTCAAGTAAAGTTGATGAATCCTAATTGGTTAATTTCTAAACTGTAAAGGTGAACTATGTGAATGCTCATGCCACATCCACGGTAGCTGGTGACTTGGCTGAGGTTAATGCAATCAAACAAGTTTTTAAGGACACATCAGAATTGAAAATGAACGGGACTAAGGTTAGAAATTTATTTACTTCAAAATATTTCAGAATCCCAACAACATCTTATTGATCTTGAAGCTTATTATTATAGTTTATTCTTTTTTTCAGTCAATGATTGGTCATTGTATTGGTGCTGCTGGTGCTTTGGAAGCTATAACAACCATCAAAGCAATAACAACTGGCTGGTTACATCCAACCATTAACCAAGATGTATTGTCTTGACCGCTAAATTAACAACTTAATCAAGCATTTAAGTATAAGATATATTTTTGTTCAAAAAAAATAAGTATAAGATATATTTAAAACGAAAGATAAGATTAAATTAAACTTTTTTTATATAAGCTCTAAGTTGTTTTTTATAAGATATTATCTAGACCTTATTCACAACTACTTATGTTCGTAAATAAATCCAAAAACGCAAATTCAAACAAAGCCAACATATGTTTCATCTATTTCACTCTCGTACAATCTTAATATTTTTTTCTACCTTTTTCCACAGAACTTGGAGGAGGATGTTACAATTGACACTGTCCCTAATTTTAAAAAGAAGCATGAAGTTAATGTTGGTATGTAGATTGCCTTGTTGTGAACATTGGTAAAAGTTTAGAAGGAAAAAAGTTGTATGTTTCTAATATTTATTTTTCTTTATTCTACAGCTATCTCAAATTCATTTGGGTTTGGTGGACATAATTCGGTAGTGGTCTTTGCCCCATTCACACCCTAATTGTAATTCAAGCTCAAGTTGATTTTGTATTTGTTACATTACTAGATCTAGTAAGTGATTTAGGGAACTCTAGTTCGTATGAATTGTGTCAGCAATTAAAACTTGTTATTTTTAAGTAATAGTTTTCAAGAAATATAGGAATCCTTCACTTTTTTTTAGTAATTATATCTTTCATTTTGAAGCTTTTATAAAGAGAAGTTATGAATTTCCTACCTATAAAGAGAAGTAATGAACTTGAAAATTTATTCAAAATCCTCCAAAATTATTGTCTAGTCATTTGAATTTCCCACGAAAAACAAAATCTAATGTGGGGTGAGATGACTACTTACTCTTCTCTTTCCCTTTACTCATTCCTTTATCCTTAAAACCCTCTCCTAACTTCAAACTTCCAAACAAAACTTAAATCCGTTTAAAAAAAAAGATCTTAAGTGAACAATGACATCATACTACTTGAAAATTACATAAACTTTCCTTATGATTTTCTTTATATGACACAAACATCATCTATAGTTTCAAACTAAACAATCACCTCCATTGATTGTTTAAATAATGACACACACCTCCATCTTGGGTTAAGGTCGTTGACGGAACAAACATCTAACACAAACAAAAATGCCAAGAAAAAGGAAAGGTTTTTGTATGTGAGAATGGTGAGAATAAACTACAGCCTTTAGATTAAAAAGTAAAGGCTGAGATTAAAAGTGACTATGTGTCAATCATCTAATGAAATCTCACTCAATTACTTTCACACCTTTCATTCTTTACCTTAACTCTTCTTCTTCCTAGCTACTGTTTCTTCTTCCTCCTCAACATCAATCTTCTCCGGCGCGAATCTCACCACCGCCACCTTCCACCATCGATTTGCGGTCGGAAACCCGCCACCGCCACCTTCTTACACCCGTTCACGGCCGGCAACCCCATAAAACAAAACCATTTCCGATCCAATTTCAAGGCTGGTAAATAAATTTGAGATTGAAATAAATTCTAAGGCTTGTAAATAATTGATAGATGCAAAGCCTTTGAATTTGATTATGTTTGTTTATTTTGGATCTATATAAACACAATTTCTTTGGAAAAAATGGAAACTGGAAATCAAGTTAGAAAGTATAGGAAGGAATTTCATTCGGGTAGTGACTGAGTTTAATTGTAAATGGGTCAGTTTTTCATGTGAAGATTTGAAAACCCAGGTCTTGCATTTAGAGGAAATTCGTTGCAGATCCGGCGAATGACATTTTTTAAATGACACGTGAGCTATTTAAATGACATTTTTTAATCTCAACCATCTATTTCAATCTTAAGGGCAGATAATTATTCTCACCATTCTCACATACAAAAGTCATTCTTATGTGATATGCCTTCTTAGTTTGTGGTGCTATGAGAATTCAATTTTTCTTAACGGCATCTACACATAGTTAGTAATAGGGGAGTTCAATGTTTATGTGAAAATAGAGAGGGTGTTAGTGACATTCAAACAAATATTAAGGAAGATGAATGTAATTTACCCTTATACTAATTTAGATCTCTTTGAAGAAAAGAAGCGGGTGGTCAATTTGGTACATTTATGTAGTCAGGTTCTTCAAGCCAGAACAGAGTAGCAGATTGGGTTGAGTCAACCCATTTGATAGTTCTAAGAAACAAAAGATAAGAAATAATAAAAATCAAAATTGGAATCAAAACCCTAAATAATCTCCCGCCATTGATAGTTTCGTTGCAGGAGGAATCATGTACTCTTTTGCAGCAGAGGATATGAATCTTATAAAAAGAGATAAAGAAGATAAAGTGTAATCTCTTACTCTTCTACGCATGTGTTTTTCTCTCTTTTCGAATTGTGAGAAATCACCCTTCACTCTAAAAATCACACATGAAAGATTTCATTTCAGATTAAATTATTGAAATAAAGTACATTATTCCTATGATGTTCTTTCATGCAGTTGCTTGTTGATGCAGGTGGCATGTCTTATAAGCGTATGGTTTCCGCTTGAGTAGAAGCAAGACATAGTATATGTAATGTAACTTCAGCAAAAGGAAAAGTAGGTCTACCTTGGAGGTGAAAGTTGAAGATCATATCATACTCCAAGTTACACGGTTTAAATATCTTGGGTCCATAGTAAAAATGACGAAGAAATAGAAGCAGATGTAAGCCATCGTATTCAAGCTGGGTGGTTGAAATGGAGAAGAGCATTAGGTGTTTTGTGCGATAAGAAAGTACCACTTAAGTTGAAAGGAAATTTCTATCAGACAGCAGTCAGACCGACGATGTTGTATGATACAGAGTGTTGGGCGGTTAAGAGTCAACACGAGAATCAAGTAAGTGTAGCAGAGATGAGGATGTCGCACTGGATGAGTGGTAAGACTAGACATGATAGGATTAGGAATGACACCATTAGAGAGAGAGAGAGAGAGAGAGAGAGAGAGAGAGAGAGAGAGAGAGAGAGAGAGAGAGAGAGAGAGAGAGAGAGTGGGGGTAGCACATATAATAGAAAAGTTGGTAGAAAATAGGCTTAGATGGTTTTGGCATGTAGAGAGAAGACCCGTAGATGTCGTCGTAAGAAGAGTGGATCAAATGAAGAAGAGTCAAGTTAAAAGAGGTAGAGGAAGACATAGGAAAACTATTAGAGAAACCATTAGAAAGGATTTAGAGGTCAATGAGTTGGATCCAAATTTGGGTTATGATAGAACACTATGGCGTAATTTGATCCATGTAGCCGACCGCACTTAGTGAGGCTTGGTTGCTGTTGTTTACTTTCAATTCCCTTTTATTTTATTGTGAAATGTTTTTGAAAGATTAAACACACACCACATGTTTTTGCGCGTAAAATAGTTTGAAATTTGCGGTACTGAATTTAATTTAATAATAATAACAAGAGACCGGAATGTAGTTCTCGTCGACCGTTGATACTCACAAAACTGTACTTTTATATTAAAACAAGATAATTTTCTTTGCGGGAAATAATTAAATTAAAGAAACCGCTTACTCTAACGCACGCGGGTCCAGAAGTCGAATCTTGTAATTGCCCGCTTTCGCGTGGTACGAATTACAACTTCGAAGTCCTGTTTTTGAAAAATAATTAATTCTTACTTGGAAAAAAAAAGTAATTTTTAGTAGAAAATCAATTTAAAGGTACCGTCGTCTTTCGCACGCCCGTTACCAGATTTTAAACTTAAAACCGCCAGCTTTCGCGTGCACGGTTATAATTCTAAAATCTCTTTTTTAAAATATAAATTTTCTAAATTGATTTAAAAAGCGCTTTCGATGTGTTTAAAAATTAATTTCCGAATTTTCTAGTGTCCAATATCGTTGCCGCTCTTTCGACGTGTAAACAATATCTCTATATTCCTATTTTCGTAGCAAAGCTTTCAGTTAGAAAAACAAAATTTTCGAACTAAAAATATACTTCTCGTTTCAATTATATAACATACAATTTATTAGAGTATAATTGGTTTGACGATACTCGTATTCTGGACTCAAATAAACTACTCAGACATGATAAAATAATATTCTAAACCTATTTTTGATGAAGTCATATTGATAAATAAATAAAAAAGACCAAACCTGTTAATGATGGACACTTTAAATGAAAAGAAAAGCTACGGCAGTAGAGGAATTAGCAGCAACATGAATTGAATCGCATAGAAGCAACAATAAACACAATAATATTGAATCGCATGGCAGGTCTAGCAGCCGCAAACAGCAAGTGGTAGCAGTAATAATAATAAAGAGGTTTTAAATTCAAATTAAAATATGAATTGAAATATTGAACCGCATAACACTAATATGAATTCTCAAAAAAAAAAAAACACTAACATGAATGCATAAGAATTCAAATTAAAATATGAATTGAAATATTGAACCGCATAACACTAATATGAATTCTCAAAAAAAAAAAAAAACACTAACATGAATGCATAAGATATACTTCTAACATGAATTGAAATTATAATAAAATAAAGAGACGCAACAGTATTGAATCTAAAAGAAACAAATTGGAACAACGTGAATTGGAAAGAAATGATTCAAGCAAACTCCAATTCAAAAATCTCTAGAAAAATAGGGTTTCTGAAATATGCAGTAGCTGAAGATTGTACGGTGGCTAGCGTAAATCTAAATGGAATAATAAAGCCAAACTGAAATTAAACTTCTGTGGAAAATAAGGGGGAATGGAAAATGGAGCAAAGATGAACTCTAACTATCTCGAAATTACGGTAGCTAGGGTATCAAAATATAATCAGTAGTCATGCAAAATACAATAATTGACGCTAAAATAAATGGAAAACAAACTATTTAGACAGTGTATTTTGCATGTTATCACTAAATTGATAGAGTATTTGTAGTCGCTTGTTAATTTGTATTTGTATTTGTATGTACTGTATTTTGAGGACTTTCGTTTCTATTTGGATTTGAAAATTGTGCATGTATCATTACGTAATACCTCCCTTATCATTTATAAATCTTTTGAAAATTAAAATAACAAAATTTACTTGATGATTATTTATTTTGTACATAATGAGTAGTAAATCTCAAAAGCATGAAATCCTCATATTCTCATCTAGCAATTGTTTTTAAGTCCATTGTGATGATTTTATAATCTTTATTATGAAAAAATTAAAACTGCTATCAGGTACAACTTTGGCTTCATACAAAGACTGATTTTTTAAAATAGGTCATACCAAAATTTTTACAAAAATTCATCAAATTTTTTTTTTCTTTAATTAATTTAAGTTAATTAAAGAAGGTGTTACAACATGTATTATGCCCATAGGTTTTTAATAGAGGAGTTATTCCACTAGCATATAGCATCAAGATGAAAAATACAAGAACTTGTATGTACGACATCTACCTCCAATTCACCTACTTCCTCAAGCCTGGGTCCATAATTGAATGAACGCAATTTAGAATGGTCCATCATAAGATGCATATCTAAATTTTAGAATACAAAATAAAGGTCTTATTATTCACCATACACCTTTGGTCCAACATCTTATTTATAAGAGTTCATAGCATACCTCAAAGTCTTGGACCATGCTACATACGTTTATTCCAAGACTTGTTGAGAAGAAAAAAAATAGTCAAACATTCTTTTATTTTTTTTTAAAAATGAAAAAGAAATGCTCGACCCCTTGCTTTAAAAAATAGCATCAAATCCTTCCTTTTTGAGAGAGAGAGAGAGAACCAACATGACATTCATTAGAACTGCTGGTATATGTCCATTAGGAGCATTGCTCACAGACAAAATCTCAGAGAACAATGGGATATTTAAGGTTCAGTATGAAGGACTTATATTGTCCCAAAGAATGCAAATGCCTTCAGCTGCATGCATGCAAAAAAACTACGTCCCCACTTGTATTGCAGCCAGGAAATGCAAAACAATCAAGGCCATGGCTTCTCCAACTGTTGCAGCTCCTAAAAGAGAGAAAGATCCAAAAAAGAGAGTAGTAATAACAGGAATGGGTCTTGTGTCAGTCTTTGGAAGTGACATAGATACATTTTACAACAAGCTTCTAGAGGGAGAAAGTGGGATAAGCCTAATAGATAGGTTTGATGCCTCAAGCTTCCCCGTCCGTTTTGGTGGTCAGATACGCGATTTCTCTTCAAAAGGTTACATTGATGGCAAGAATGATCGGCGCCTCGATGATTTCTTGAAATATTGTTTAGTTGCAGGCAAGAGGGCCCTTGAAGATGCTAATCTTGGAAATGAAGTCCTTAACAATGTAAGTCAAAAATATTTTTTGAAGGTACCAATGAGTATGACTCATAGTTACTAATTACGATTAGTATTTAAGAACATGTTGTATACATTAAATCTTAAGTTGGAAATAATAGAAAGGAACTGCAATCAGGGATAAGTTGATTGAGTTTTTCGTATCTTTATTCTATTGAACCGAAATTGTTGTTGTTCTAACAGATGGACAAAACCAGAATAGGAGTTCTAGTTGGATCAGGAATGGGTGGTTTAGCCACTATTAGCGATGCTGTTTCTGCTTACATCGACAAGGGACATAGGAAAATTAATCCATTTTTTATTCCCTACAGCATTTCTAATATGGGTTCTGCTTTATTGGCTATAGAAACTGGTCTAATGGGACCAAATTATTCCATTTCTACTGCTTGTGCAACAGCAAATTACTGCTTTTGTGCTGCTTCTAATCACATTAGAAGGGGTGAAGTAGATATTATGGTGGTTGGTGGTTCCGAAGCTTCAATTATACCTATGGGTGTTGGAGGATTCATTGCTTGCAGGGCTTTGTCTCAAAGGAATGAAGAGCCTCAGAGAGCGTCAAGACCATGGGACAAACATCGTGATGGCTTTGTCCTTGGTGAAGGCTCTGGTGTACTGGTAGAATTTTAAACTTACCATCTTGTTTCAGATATTTGATTCATCTAAAATGAGTAGTTAGTAAATGGTAAAGTTGAATTTTAACTACTCAGCACCCATGATTTGTTATGCATGTGAATATAATATCAACAATTAATTTGTTTACCAACTGCTCATAGCCTCATTTTATTCATTTTATTCATTTTTCTTTCAAATAAATTATGTTCACCTGATGCAATTCAAACACTGTGAACATGATTCTATATCATTGAGATAAGATAATGGAGAGCTTAGAGAGTGCAACAAAGAGGGGAGCAAAAATAATTGCTGAATATTTGGGTGGTGCCATAACATGTGATGCTCATCACATGACTGATCCTAGATCTGATGGACTAGGAGTATCATCTTGCATAAACAAGGGTTTAGAAGATGCTGGGGTTTCTCCTGAAGAGGTAACAAAGAAGTAATCATTAACATCAGGAAAAAAAATTCATCTTAGTACATGTTTAGATTGCGGTGAGTTGGACAGAATCACGGTGTAACGTGATATTTTGGCAAAAACTGCATTTTGGATCTTCAATGAAATGAAATCAGTGTCACTGTGATTGCGATTGCTTCAAACTCACTGTTATTTCAAACATGTACTTAATCGGATTCAAATATGTCATATTCAAGTAAAGTTGATGAATCCTAATTGGTTAATTTCTAAACTGTAAAGGTGAACTATGTGAATGCTCATGCCACATCCACGGTAGCTGGTGACTTGGCTGAGGTTAATGCAATCAAACAAGTTTTTAAGGACACATCAGAATTGAAAATGAACGGGACTAAGGTTAGAAATTTATTTACTTCAAAATATTTCAGAATCCCAACAACATCTTATTGATCTTGAAGCTTATTATTATAGTTTATTCTTTTTTTCAGTCAATGATTGGTCATTGTATTGGTGCTGCTGGTGCTTTGGAAGCTATAACAACCATCAAAGCAATAACAACTGGCTGGTTACATCCAACCATTAACGAAGATGTATTGTCTTGACCGCTAAATTAACAACTTAATCAAGCATTTAAGTATAAGATATATTTTTGTTCAAAAAAAATAAGTATAAGATATATTTAAAACGAAAGATAAGATTAAATTAAACTTTTTTTATATAAGCTCTAAGTTGTTTTTTATAAGATATTATCTAGACCTTATTCACAACTACTTATGTTCGTAAATAAATCCAAAAACGCAAATTCAAACAAACCCAACATATGTTTCATCTATTTCACTCTCGTACAATCTTAATATTTTTTTCTACCTTTTTCCACAGAACTTGGAGGAGGATGTTACAATTGACACTGTCCCTAATTTTAAAAAGAAGCATGAAGTTAATGTTGGTATGTAGATTGCCTTGGTGTGAACACTGGTAAAAGTTTAGAAGGAAAAAAGTTGTATGTTTCTAATATTTATTTTTCTTTCTGCAGCTATCTCAAATTCATTTGGGTTTGGTGGACATAATTCGGTAGTGGTCTTTGCCCCATTCACACCCTAATTGTAATTCAAGCTCAAGTTGATTTTGTATTTGTTAAATTACTTGATCTACAGTAGAAACTCTTTAATTTAATATTCGGTAAATTAATAAACTCTCTAAAATAATAAATTTGTCCGGTCCCGACTTGGGCCAATGTAAAAAATTGAAAAACTCGATAAAATAATAAGATAATAATTTTTCGGGAGATTCCTTTATAATTTTCGGTCCCAAGAAAATCATAAATTAATAATTCATAGAAACTGAAAAAAAATATATATTAAGAATACATTGAACACATTTGTTCCTCTTGTTTACATTTACTGTACTTCAAAAGTCATTATTGATTTCCAATGCATATGAACATAGTAGTTACTAATTTACGTTGAGTCTCAAGGTTCGCTGCAACGTAATTCTAAGAGGCATAGACTAATTTGCCTTTTTGTTTGGTATGTACAGTATAATTACTTAAAAACTCTTTAAATTAATAATTATTAATTTATCGATAAATTAATAACTCTCTAAATTAATAAATTTCTCCGGTCCTGACATTATTAATTTATAGAGTTTTAACTGTAGTTAGTGATTTCGGGACTCTAGTTCGTATGGATTATGTAAGCAATTAAAACTTGTTACTTTTTAAGTAATAGTTTTTAAGACATATGGGAATCCCTCACTTTTTTTGAGTAATATATATCTTTTTTTTGGTTACATGAGTAATATATATCTTTCATTTTGAAGCTTTTATAAAAAGAAGCTAATGAATTTCCTACCAATAAAGAGAAGTAATGAACTTAAAAATTTATTCAAAATCCTCCAAAATTCTTGTCTAGTCATTTGAATTTCCCATCAAAACAAATCTATTGTGAGGTGAGAGGACTACATACTCTTCTCTTTCCCTTTACTCATTCCTTTATCCTTAAAACCTTCTCCTCACTGAACAACGACTTTATACTATGAGTAAATTACATTAACTTTCCTTATGATTTCTTTAAATGACACAAACATTCTCTATGGTTTCAAATTGAACAATCACCTCCATTGATTGTTTAAATAATGACACACTCCAACCCACTTGGGTTGGCCTGATGATATTGGTTTGTGACCTAGGATTGTGCTCATCCTCAAGATCTCAGGTTCAATTCTTTCTGTACCAATTTGAGTGGGTTAATTTAGCTTCTTCAAAAAACAAAACAATGAAACACACTTCCCTCTTGGGTTAAGGTTGTTGATGGAACAAACATCCAAGACCTTGGGACAAACATCACGATGACTTTGTCATACTTATACTTATATCTTTTATATTTTGTCAGTATCAACACACAACAAAATGTAGAAGTATCTAACCTAAACTATAATATTATGAGCAATTACTTTTTCACCTATACTCTTATGATTGTTCTTGCTTTTTAAGGTTTAAATGCTACCACTTTTTGTCTCAATCATTTTTATTTTACAAATATTTTAATACTTTAATTCTAAAAGTAAATGTATATTGTGTCCAATTGCAACAATAATAATCATGTATCTATCAATGTAAATTTACTTGGGTGTAAGGTGGAAGATGGAAGGATTGATATGTCATTTGTTCATTCCAAATCAAATAGAGTGACATTGTGTTTATCCTCTTAATGTGGTGGTGGCGGCCTTGTTTTAATTTAAGTGCATGTAGTGGGAAAACAAGAACAAGCATAAATTAAAAGAAATGAAGTAGCTTATAAAAAAGAAGAAATGAAGTGAAGTACGAGAAAGAGGACAAACCCCTTCAAAAGTCTGAATATGGTGCTAATCTTTTTAAGTTTATTGGTTGTTAATTTTATTTGCAATCGAAGTGAATTTCGTTCATGATAGACATGTATTGAAAAGAGTACCATCACAATTCTAAGCGGTGATTGATGTAATTAATATATTGATATTCTTGATATAAATTAGGCTAAAGTGCACTTTTCCCCCCTTAACTTTTAAAAACTTGCAATTTTGGCCTCCTAAGTATGAAAACTACAATTTTGCCCCCCTAAGTTTTAGCCCCATTGCAAATTTAGTCCTTTTTGCCAATTTTGACCGGTCAACGCCTACGTGGCACGCCACGTGTAATTATTTAATTAAAAAATTAAAAAAAACCATATAATCATTTTTTTTATTATATAAATGAAAAATGAAATAAAAAATAAAAAAATCACAAAAAAAAAGAATTAAAAAATATTTGAAGATGTTGATGAAGATGAATAAGAGGAGTAGGAGAGAAGATGAAGCAAAGTACAAAAAAAAATTGGTTTTTTTTAATTCTTTTTTGTTCACGAACAAATCTAAGGCAACTCCTTCTTCTTCTTTCTTCACTTTTTTTTTTTCATCAGGAACTCTCTTCACCTCCTTCTTCTTTCTTCAAGTTTTTGTTCGCTCTTGCTTTTTCCCTTGGTCCAAAACGCGAATTGGCCGCTGATAATATGCTTTGAAGCTCGAAATCCGGTTGTGATTGATTGGATCTTTGTATGAATGAAGTTGTATTGTTGTTATTGTTGGATAAAGGTTCTGGAAATGGTTTGTGTTGAATGACGAATCTTCACTTGTTGTGTTGAATTCGATCTGTTTTTGTGGTATGTGAGCCAAAGCCTTAAGTTGTTTGTTGCTCTTTGTGATTCGAAATGAAACAGCTAGGGTGTGTGTTGTTCTTGGCTCGAATCACTTGATCTATGATGTTTATGGACGAATTTGAATTTTTGTGTTGTTGTTGATGGATTTGAAAGAGAAATGGTGTTTGATGATTGTGGTTATGTGTTTGGAATGAACTAAGAAGAAGAAAAAAACGTGATGTTGTTGTTTTTTGATAAATATTTGAAGATTTTGATGAAGATGAATAAGAGGAGTAGGAGAGAAGATGAAGCAAAGTACAAAAAAAAAAATTGGTTTTTTTAAATTCTTTTTTTCTGATTTTTTTTTAATTTTTTTATTTCATTTTTCATTTATTTAATTAAAAAAATGATTATATGGTTTTTTTTTAAAATTTTTTAATTAAATAATTACACACGTGGCGTGCCACGTAGGCGTTGACCGGTCAAAATTGGCAAAAAGGACTAAATTTGCAATGGGGCTAAAACTTATGGGGCCAAAATTGTAGTTTTCATACTTAGGGGGCCAAAATTGCAAGTTTTTGAAAGTTAAGGGGGAAAATTTAGCCTATAAATTAAATGTATGTAAGTATTAAATCAAACTAACCATTTCCAATGGTGTTTATGCCTTAGGGGTTTAGTTTCATATTATTATTATAAGTCTTGGGATAGCCAAAGTTTCACAGAACTCTATTTATCATGTTTTTATTTTGCACTTCATCCGATCACATATATAAGCAAAATGTAACTTTTTAGGTTCATTAAATGACTAATGTATCTGGTCTATAAATGTGACCAGATACAATAATTATTCAATGAACTTAAAAAGTTAATTTTTGCTTATAAATGTGACCGGAGGGAGTATGTTATAAGCTTTATATATTATTTTTACATGGTGTGAAATAAATTATATTTGAGTATGAAATACTATATAATGATTTATACAAGAAATAAATTATATTTGAGTATGAAATACTATATAATGATTTATACAAAGTAATATAGTTAAGTATATACATACGTTAGCGTAATAGAAAAGATGGACAGACGGGAGTGTCTGTCTGGATGCTAGTTTATTACTCCCTCCGGTCCTATTTACAAGAAAAAATTGACCTTTTAGATACATTGAATAATGTATGTATCTAGTATCTAGTCAAGAACCTAAACCAAATACATAAATTATTTAATATATCTAAAAAGTAAATTGTTTGTTGTAAATAGGACCGGAGGGAGTATTATTATTATTATTATTATTATTATTATTATTTCTTTACTTTCAATTCCATTTTATTTTATTGTGTAATATTTTTTAATGATTAAACACACACCACGTGTTTTTGTTTTCCACCAATAGCTACGCTTCTTCTTCTCTTCCCAATCACCACCACCACCAAAAACTTCCAGCCACCATTACTCCACCGTCCGACGTCGTATGACAACACTACCACCACCATTGAACTCCTCTCTCCTTCCTTTTAAAACCCTATTATTTCTATATCGGTGAAGTTTCAAAAACCCCAACCACCACCTTCTCTCTTACTTTCCGGCCACCATGAACCACCATCTGAAAAACTAAACGCACCATCTTTTTCCTTGTGATGTCCGCAACAAAATCCCTAAACTTATTTCTTGATCCGAACATTTTCACCGGCGACCACCGTGCCGGGACTAACCTCCACCGCGTCAGGAATCGTCTCCTCCGTGCCGGGAAACGTGATTGCGACCATTTCACATCCTTTCCTTCTTTTTGGTGAGTTTCATTTTCTCTAAATTAAATTTTAAGAGATTTAATTATTTATTTCCGGATTTTGTGGAAATGCATAAAATTAGACATGTTATTTTTGTCAAATTGATGATTTTAAGCTTCTTACTAAAACCTCAACGGATATATTAGACTTTGTTGTTATTAGATTCTTATTTGGTGTCACTGTACACTTGAATTGTGAATTGTGAATAATATGCCTGAATAATTGAATTAGCGAAAATTGAGTTTTAACTTTTAATTAAAGGAGGTGTTAAAGCATGTATTATGCCCAGAGGTTTTTAATAGAGAGAGGAGTTATTCCACTAGCATATAGCATCAAGATGAAAAATACAAGAACTTGTATGTACGCCATCTACTTCCAATTCACCTACTTCCTCAAGCCTGGGTCCATAATTGAATGAACACAATTTAGAATGGTCCATCATAAGATGCATATCTAAATTTTAGAATACTCAATAAAGGTCTTATTATTCACCATACACCTTTGGTCCAACATCTTATTTATAAGAGTTCATAGCATACCTCAAAGTCTTGGACCATGCTATATAAGTTTATTCCAAGACTTGTTGAGAAGAAAAAAAATAGTCAAACATTTTTTTTTTTTTTTTAAAAATGAAAAAGAAATGCTCGACCCCTTGCTTTAAAAAATAGCATCAAATCCTTCCTTTTTGAGAGAGAGAGAGAGAACCAACATGACATTCATTAGAACTGCTGGTATATGTCCATTAGGAGCATTGCTCACAGACAAAATCTCAGAGAACAATGGGATATTTAAGGTTCAGTATGAAGGACTTATATTGTCCCAAAGAATGCAAATGCCTTCAGCTGCATGCATGCAAAAAAACTACGTCCCCACTTGTATTGCAGCCAGGAAATGCAAAACAATCAAGGCCATGGCTTCTCCAACTGTTGCAGCTCCTAAAAGAGAGAAAGATCCAAAAAAGAGAGTAGTAATAACAGGAATGGGTCTTGTGTCAGTATTTGGAAGTGACATAGATACATTTTACAACAAGCTTCTAGAGGGAGAAAGTGGAATAACCCTAATAGATAGATTTGATACCTCAAGCTTTCCTGCCCGTTTTGGTGGTCAGATACGCGATTTCTCTTCAAAAGGTTACATTGATGGCAAGAATGATCGGCGCCTCGATGATTGCTTGAAATATTGTTTAGTTGCAGGAAAGAAGGCACTTGAAAATGCTAATCTTGGAAATGAAGTCCTTAACAATGTAAGTCAAAATTATTTTTTGAAGGTACCAATGAGTATGACTCATAGTTACTAATTACGATTAGTATTTAAGAACATGTTGTATACATTAAATCTTAAGCTGGAAATAACAGAAAGGAACTGCAATCAGGGGTAAGTTGACTGAGTTTTTCGTATCTTTATTCTTTTGAACCGAAATTGTTGTTGTTCTAACAGATGGACAAAACAAGAATAGGAGTTCTAGTTGGATCAGGAATGGGTGGTTTAGCCACTATTAGCGATGCTGTTTCTGCTTACATCGAAAAGGGACATAGGAAAATTTCTCCATTTTTTTTTCCCTACACCATTCCTAATATGGGTTCTGCTTTATTGGCTATAGAAACTGGCCTAATGGGACCAAATTATTCCATTTCTACTGCTTGTGCAACAGCAAATTACTGCTTTTATGCTGCTTCTAATCACATTAGAAGGGGTGAAGTAGATATTATGGTGGTTGGTGGTTCCGAAGCTTCACTTATACCTTCTGGTGTTGGAGCATTCGTTGCTTGCAGGGCTTTGTCTCAAAGGAATGAAGAGCCTCGAAGGGCGTCAAGACCATGGGACAAACATCGTGATGGCTTTGTCCTTGGTGAAGGCTCTGGTGTACTGGTAGAATTTTAAACTTACCATCTTGTTTCAGAAATTTTATTCATCTAAAATGAGTAGTTAGTAAATAGTAAAGTTGAATTTTAACTACTCAGCACCCATGATTTGTTATGCATGTGAATATAATATCAACAATTAATTTGTTTACCAACTGCTCATAGCCTCATATTATTCATTTTGTTCATTTTTCTTTCAAATAAATTATGTTCACCTGATGCAATTCAAACACTGTGAACATGATTCTATATTATTGAGATAAGATAATGGAGAGCTTAGAGAGTGCAACAAAGAGGGGAGCAAAAATAATTGCTGAATATTTGGGTGGTGCCATAACATGTGATGCTCATCATATGACTGATCCAAGGTCTGATGGACTTGGTGTTTCATCTTGCATAAACAAGAGTTTAGAAAATGCTGGGGTTTCCCCTGAAGAGGTAACAAACAAGTAATCATTAACATCGGGAAAAAAAATTCATCTTAGTACATGTTTAGATTGCGGTGAGTTGGACAGAATCACGGTGTACCGTGATATTTTGGCAAAAACTGCATTTTGGATCTTCAATGAAATGAAATCAGTGTCACGGTGATTGCGATTGCTTCAAACTCACTGTTATTTCAAACATGTACTTAATCGGATTCAAATATGTCATATTCAAGTAAAGTTGATGAATCCTAATTGGTTAATTTCTAAACTGTAAAGGTGAACTATGTGAATGCTCATGCCACATCCACGGTAGCTGGTGACTTGGCTGAGGTTTATGCAATCAAACAGGTTTTCAAGGATGCATCAGAATTGAAAATGAACGGAACTAAGGTATAAAGCTTCTTTACTTTTAAAAATAAATATATCAAAACCCCAACAACATCCTTTTATGGATCGTGAAGCTTATTAATATAGTTTCTTTCTTTTTTCAGTCAATGATTGGTCATTGTATTGGTGCTGCTGGTGGTTTGGAAGCTATAGCAACTATCAAAGCAATAACAACTGGCTGGTTACATCCAACCATTAACCAAGATGTATTGCCTTGACCACCAAATTAATAACAACTTAATCAAGAATTTAAGTATAAGATATATTTAAAAAGAAAGATAAGATTAAATTAAACTTTCTTTTATATAAGCTCTAAGGTGTTTTTATAAGCTATTATCTAGACCTTATGAAAGTCAGTTTAAAATAATCTCACAACTACTTATGTTCGTAAATAAATCCAAAAACGCAAATTCAAACAAACCTAAAATATGTTTCATCCATTTCACTCTCATACAATCTTAATAATTTTTTTTCTACTTTTTTCCACAGAACTTGGAGGAGGATGTTACAATTGACACTGTCCCTAATGTTAAAAAGAAGCATGAAGTTAATGTTGGTATGTAGGTTGCCTTTGGTGTGAACATTGGTAAAAATTTTGAAGGAAAAAAGTTGTATGTTTCTAATATTTATTTTTCTTTCTGCAGCTATCTCAAATTCATTTGGGTTTGGTGGACATAATTCGGTAGTGGTCTTTGCCCCATTCACACCCTAATTGTATTTCAAGCTCAAGTTGATTTTGTATTTGTTACATTACTAGATCTAGTTAGTGACTTGGGGACACTAGTTCGTATGGATTATGTAAGCAATTGAAACTTGTTACTTTTTAAGTAATAGTTTTCAAGACATATTGGAATCCCTCACTTTTATTGAGAGAGTGAAATGAAATGCTTATTTTATGAGGAATATATCTTTCATTTTGAAACTTTTATAAAGCGAAATGATGAATTTCCAACAGATAAAGAGAAGTAATGAACTTGAAAATTTATTCAAAATCCTCCAAAATTCTTTTTTTTTTTTTTTTGAATCGGCAAAATATATTACGTCAAGAATGTGTAAGGAACACAAAAAACTTGGACCAAAAGAGAAATACAAAGGTGCCGTATATATGCGGAACACCTAGAAACGGTGAAACCCAAACAAAACCTCCGTACATACGAGGAACCTCTAACCATTATCCCGGAAAAAACAAATCCTCCAAAATTCTTGTCTAGTGCATTTGAATTTTGCATGAAAAACAAAATCTATGAGATGAGGGGACTATTTACTCTTCTTTTTCAATTTATTCTTTCTTTTATCTTTAAAATCCTCACCTCGCTCCGAACTTCCAAACAAAACTTAAATCCGTTTTAAAAACAAGATCTTAAGTGACCAACGACATCATACTACTAGAAAATTACATAAACTTTCCTTATGATTTCTCTATATGACACAAACATCATCTATAGTTTCGAACTAAACAATCACCTCTATTGATTGTTTAAATAATAACAAATTTCGCTAAGAATTTTGAAGTTTATAAATCTTGTGTAGACTGGTTCGAGCCAACCCAATGATTGATAGTTTCGTTGTAGGAGGAATGATGTACTCTTTTGCAACAGAAGATATGAATCTTATATTGACACTTTTTCCATATATGGTCTTTGAGATAGTTAAAAACAGCTTTCTTACTTCGTCTGAACATGGAAGGGAGCCCTAAGTAAGTACCACTCCCTATCCTTCTCGTCACTCCAAGGCAAGTGGTAAGTTGTGTATATAATCTATGTGAAAAATGTGCTTGCGAAAAGGAAGATGCAATACCTCTTTCTTTCACTTTCACCATTCTATCCTTATTGCAATAAGCACACTATTCCTATTATTTTCTTTCATGCAGCTGCATCCGATCCAAAATAAACATCACATGCGGTTCGGTTTGGTTTGGATGACTATTCTAAAAAAAATCCGAACCGATCCGATCCAAATATATGCAGTTTAATTTGGATCGGTTTTTGGATCCAAAATGCAATATATATTATACTTTTTGTTGAAGAATATAATTTTTTTTATTAATATTAGCATTACACAAACACGATAAAATAATAGGTTTGATGCAAAATATATTAAAAATTAAAATTACAGTATGAAAATTATCGATTATATTTTAAACATATGAAGTAATAATATATAGATTAAATTAGTGCAATATATATGATTAAAAACCAACAAGAAACATAATAATGCAATATATAATACTAATAATAAGTATTAATATTTACTTTTGCGGTTCGGTTGGTTTGGTTCGGTGTTGAGAAAGTGATCCGAAATCCGATCCGATCATAGCGATTTTTTTAAAACAACATCCAAACGCATCCAAAAATATTCGATCTTTTGCGGTTTTGGGTTTTTTTGGATCAGTTTGCGGTTTTATTTTGAATCGGTTTGGATTTGAATAGCCGATGTAGGTGACATGTATTATGTCCAGAGGTTTTTTTAATAGAGGAGTTATTCCACTATTTTATTTTATTTTTTGACGTTAAAGACAATTTCAATAACGAAAGTTTGGCAATAAATCAAATGCCAAGACTGCAGAAATACAAGGCGGAGTTTCTTCGACCCATATGCAATCTAAATTCTTAAGAGCATATTTAGCTAAATAATGAGCAGCTTGGTTGACTTCACGTCTAACATGCAAAAAATTTAAACTACGAAAACTACCCTTAAAACTAATACAATCTCGAATAATAGAGCCAACATAGTTGGAAGATTGTTGGTGAGCATTCAACGCTAAAACCACATTAGAAGCATCTGATTCTGCTATAAGATTCAGAAAAGACATGTCTTTTGCAAATTCCAAACCTTTCCGCATAGCTAAAGCTTCTGCAACCCATGAATCTGCTAATGAACAGACTTGCCAACAACTAGCATCAACGACAACACCTTCATTATCTCTCACCACAACACCAATACCCCACTTATCACCCTCTATCGGACCTGCTGCGTCAACATTAAGCTTATAGAAACCACTAAACGGAGGTGTCCAATGAACATCAAATATTGGCAACATTGGACCTCCACTCAGTGTCTCCACCAACACCGTACCAGCACTCTTAAAATTCACAATAGATCTTTGTGCCTTTTGAATAGTGGCAGTCACATCAACATCGGTCCCCTCAAAACATTTCTTATTTCTAACACACCATATCTCATAACACAAGGCCAGAACACGGACTATAATATCTTCATCGACATCAATAATATTTTTCTCTAACCACTTATGAAAAGGAACATACCTGGACTCATTCGAATCAAATACCACCCCTAAAGAGGAAGCAAACCATATCCGCTTTGACCAATGACATTCCATAAAAAGGTGTGAAATTGTCTCATTATGTTCCCCACAAAGAACACACAATAGATCACTGCTTATTAGAGGTGTTATTCCACTAGCATATAGCATCATCAAGATGAAAAATACAAGAACTTGTATGTACGCCATCTACCTCCAATTCACCTACTTTCTATATTTGCTTTCTTACGGACTGCACAACGCAATCTACCTTCAAAATGGACAACACAGTTTAGAATGGTCCATCATAAAATGCATATTTGAATTTTAGAATACACCAAAAAGAATGTATTATTATTCACCATACACCTCTGGTCCAACTTATACATAGGTGTGCATACATAGCATACCCCAAAGTCTTGGACCAAGCCATGTACATCTCTTGTTTATTCCACAACTTTGTTTAGAAGAAACAAAATAGTCAAACATTTTTTAAAAAAAATAAAAATTAACCTGTTTGAAACACTTCCCAAAAACACTCTTTTAGTTTTTAAAAACTTGAAAATTAAAAACTTGTTTGCTAAACTATTTTTAAAAGGAAAATGTTATTTCTCTAGAAAAATAGCATCAAGAATTTTTCAAGACACAGTTGGCAAGTTTTAATTGCATTTTTTGATTTGTTCACTTCCTATTTTTCAGTCACACCACCTTGAATTATGGCAAATAGTGCATTGTGATTGACTGCTCTTTATTCTTGAAGAATTCTTGATGTTATTTTTCTAGAGATATAGCATTGCAATTACAGTTTTGGAAACTGTTTTGAATTTTTTAGTTTTGGGGACTAAAAAACTAAAACATGTAAAAGGATAACCATTGTAAGAAGATGACTTGTATATTTCAAAAACTGAAAACAAAAACTATTTCAAACAGGCCCTTAAACACTGCTTTTTTTTTTTTTGTGGTGGAGGTTTGAACCTCAGACCTTGCATATATAATATATTGTCCTTACCAACTGAGCTACTGATAAGTGCTAAAAAGTGTTAATTTCGTGTTATATTTTAAGCACTTTTTGTTACTTGTTTTGCAAGTTATTGAAGGAAAAGCCGAGAAATTAGCGTTAAATGCCTTATTACGCTTTATATATCTTACTCTATCCTTTTATGCAGAAATTTACCCCAAGACACTGAGCAAAGACCAAAAATCATGAAAAAGTGCAAATTAGCAAAAGCTGGTTTTGAAGAATTCGCTATTAGCGTGTTCCACGCTATTAGCGAAATTGGTCCAGAGAGGTACGCCATTAGCGTACCTGGAGCGAAGTAGAAGCTGGGTTTGAAGAAATACGCTATTCGCGTATATTACGCTATTAGCGTAAAAGCTCCAGAAAATCACGCTATTAGCGTGATTTGGGCGAAGCAGGGCAAAAGGAGCAACGTGGCAGAATCTCATTGGCCACCATTTAGGCCGACCTACTTCGCTAATAGCGTATATGTCGCTATTAGCGTAGGTGAAAAACTCAGCCCTTTAAAATAAAAGTTTACCTCTCTTTTAGATATTTACTATTCCATTAGATATTATGTTAGATATTATTTAGATATTATGTTAGATATTATTTTAGATATTTACTATTCCATTAGATATTATGTTAGATATTATTTAGATATTTTGGGCTTGATATATTATATATTATTAGAATTTCATTAGAGATATATATAGTTCATATTAGTCTTAGTAACTTAGTTAGTTTTTTATAGCTTTTCTCTTAGTTTTCATTGTAATATCTTAGAGAGAAAATAGGGTAGATCATATGAAGTGAGAGTGATTTTGGAAGTTGGATGCTTACTCCTTTGTTGAGACATCACAAGTGTAATGAATCCTTCCTTTTCAATCCATCCTTGCAAGGCTTCCATGATGATGTGTAGCTAAACACTCTTTGTTGGGATGAGAGGTACTTGATTCTTGCTAATATGTAATCTTTTGATCTTGCAAAATATGATTCTAGCAATTTATATTCAATATTGTTGTTATTCTTGTGTTAATGCTTTCAATGAGATTCAAGATGATTTGGACACAAACTCTTGAATCTAGAGCTAGAGTAGCAATATATCTTAGGTTATATCATTCTTGACAAGTTTGTTAATCTTGTGATAATCACCATAATCAAGAGTTAAATGCTTTCGGATACTTAATCAGGCTGGACACGGTCGATTAGGTTATTCGATCGACTTTGTTATCGTTTAAGGGATTTGGACACGAATGTTTAAACGATACCTTAGAATTAATTATATCGCTTTGGACACGAAGGATAGTTTAGAATTGATTGTGATAATGTTGTTTATAAAGCTAGAATTCGTATGGATCATTAGTTTATGTGTGACGCTTGGTTAAGAAACGCTACTCCTAACAAGTTTCAATCCTTATTAATCTCATCTTTTACTTTTTGCATTTAGTTAACATAGTTGTAAATTCAAACAAACAATCACCCTTTTTACTTAGAATGATATTTGATGTTGAAATATCCGTGATGTCGTACTAATCCCTGTGGAGACGATACAAATACTTATCTTGTTTTTGATGCAAAACTACTTCATCAGTTACGCTCACGAGGACAGTTAATCATTTCTTTAAAATGACAAAGAAATGCTCGACCCCTTGCTTTAAAAAATAGCATCAAATCGTTCCTTTTTGAGAGAGAGAGAGAGAGAGAGAGAGAGAGAGAGAGAGAGAGAGAGAGAGAGAGAGAACCAACATGACATGCACCAGAATTGCTGGTATATGTCCATTAGGAGCATTGCTCCCAGACAAAGTCTCAGAGAACAATGGGATATTTAAGGTTCAGTATGAAGGACTTAGATTGGCCCAAAGAATGCAAATGCCTTCAGCTGCATGCATGCAAATAAACTATGTCCCCACTTGTATTGCAGCCAGGAAATGCAAAACAATCAAGGCCATGGCTTCTCCAACTGTTGCAGCTCCTAAAAGAGAGAAAGATCCAAAAAAGAGAGTAGTAATAACAGGAATGGGTCTTGTGTCAGTCTTTGGAAGTGACATAGATACATTTTACAACAAGCTTCTAGAGGGAGAAAGTGGGATAAGCCTAATAGATAGGTTTGATGCCTCAAGCTTCCCCGTCCGTTTTGGTGGTCAGATACGCGATTTCTCTTCAAAAGGTTACATTGATGGCAAGAATGATCGGCGCCTCGATGATTTCTTGAAATATTGTTTAGTTGCAGGCAAGAGGGCCCTTGAAGATGCTAATCTTGGAAATGAAGTCCTTAACAATGTAAGTCAAAAATATTTTTTGAAGGTACCAATGAGTATGACTCATAGTTACTAATTACGATTAGTATTTAAGAACATGTTGTATACATTAAATCTTAAGTTGGAAATAATAGAAAGGAACTGCAATCAGGGATAAGTTGATTGAGTTTTTCGTATCTTTATTCTATTGAACCGAAATTGTTGTTGTTCTAACAGATGGACAAAACAAGAATAGGAGTTCTAGTTGGATCAGGAATGGGTGGTTTAGCCACTATTAGCGATGCTGTTTCTGCTTACATCGACAAGGGACATAGGAAAATTAATCCATTTTTTATTCCCTACAGCATTTCTAATATGGGTTCTGCTTTATTGGCTATAGAAACTGGTCTAATGGGACCAAATTATTCCATTTCTACTGCTTGTGCAACAGCAAATTACTGCTTTTGTGCTGCTTCTAATCACATTAGAAGGGGTGAAGTAGATATTATGGTGGTTGGTGGTTCCGAAGCTTTAATTATACCTATGGGTGTTGGAGGATTCATTGCTTGCAGGGCTTTGTCTCAAAGGAATGAAGAGCCTCAGAGAGCGTCAAGACCATGGGACAAACATCGCGATGGCTTTGTCCTTGGTGAAGGCTCTGGTGTACTGGTAGAATTTTAAACTTACCATCTTGTTTCAGATATTTGATTCATCTAAAATGAGTAGTTAGTAAATAGTAAAGTTGAATTTTAACTACTCAGCACCCATGATTTGTTATGCATGTGAATATAATATCAACAATTAATTTGTTTACCAACTGCTCATAGCCTCATTTTATTCATTTTTCTTTCAAATAAACTATGTTCACCTGATGCAATTCAAACACTGTGAACTTGATTTTATATCAATGAGATAAGATAATGGAGAGCTTAGAGAGTGCAACAAAGAGGGGAGCAAAAATAATTGCTGAATATTTGGGTGGTGCCATAACATGTGATGCTCATCATATGACTGATCCAAGGTCTGATGGACTTGGTGTTTCATCTTGCATAAACAAGAGTTTAGAAAATGCTGGGGTTTCCCCTGAAGAGGTAACAAACAAGTAAACATTAATATCGGAATTTTTTTTTTTAATCTTAGTACATGTTTAGATTGCGGTGAGTTGGACAGAATCACGGTGTAACGTGATATTTTGGCAAAAACTGCATTTTGGATCTTCAATGAAATGAAATCAGTGTCACTGTGATTGCGATTGCTTCAAACTCACTGTTATTTCAAACATGTACTTAATCGGATTCAAATATGTCCTATTCAAGTAAAGTTGATAAATCCTAATTGGTTAATTTCTAAACTATAAAGGTGAACTATGTGAATGCTCATGCCACATCCACGGTAGCTGGTGACTTGGCTGAGGTTTATGCAATCAAAAAGGTTTTTAAGGACACATCAGAATTGAAAATGAACGGAACTAAGGTATAAAGCTTCTTTACTTTTAAAAATAAATATATCAAAACCCCAACAACATCCTTTTATGGATCTTGAAGCTTATTAATATAGTTTCTTTCTTTTTTCAGTCAATGATTGGTCATTGTCTTGGTGCTGCTGGTGGTTTGGAAGCTATAGCAACTATCAAAGCAATAACATCTGGATGGTTGCATCCAACCATTAACCAAGATGTACTGTCTTGATCATGAAACTAATTAATTACAACTTAATCAAGCGTTTATGTATAAGTTATTTTTAAAACAGAAAGATAAAATCAAACTATTTTTATGAGTTTTAAGTTGTTTTCGTAAGTTATACTCAAGAGTTTATGGAAATAAGTTGAAAATAGTCTCGCAATAAGTTCAAATAAGCAAATCTAAACAAATACCAAATATGTTTAATCTATTTGACTCTCATACAACCTTTTTTCGACAGAACTTGGAGGAGGATGTTACAATTGACACTGTCCCTAATCTTAAAAAGAAGCATGAAGTTAATGTTGGTATGTAGGTTACCTTGGTTTGAATATTGACAAAGAGTTTAGAAAGAAAAGAAATTGTACGTTTCTAATCTTTGTTTTGCTTTCTGCAGCTATCTCAAATTCATTTGGGTTTGGTGGACACAATTCAGTAGTTGTCTTCGCCCCATTCACGCCCTAAGTGGAGTTCAAGTTCAAGTTGATTTTGTATTTGCATTTTTTCACATTTACTAGATATTTTGGGACACTATTTCATATGGATTATGTAAGCAATTAGAAACATGTTATTTTTTAAGAATTAATAGTTTTTAAGAATCTCTTTTTTCTTAATGTGGTCTTTTAAGACGAGTTAAGGATGGGGTGGGGTGTGTTTTCTGTGACAGGCCGTCTGAGTCTGCGGTGCACTTGTTCCTATCACGCCCTTCCCTCTTTCCGGGGTGGTACCAGGTGTCTAGGTGGTTGGGTTGGGAGTTTGTGATACCCCTGGGGTTATCCCAGCAGTTTCAGACCTTTACGGGTTTAGGACGGGGTAGGAGAGTTAGGTTAGGGTTGCTTCTTGTTTGGCATGCTGTTATTTGGACCATTTGGGCGTCTCAGAATGACCTTATCTTTGCTGGTGGCTTACTCCGAGAGGAGCCAGTGGTGGACAGAGTTAAACTCTTAGCTTGGAAGTGGTTCCTGGCTAAGTGCACTGCTAGTTCCTGTTCTTTCTATGGGTGGGAGGTGCAACCCGTCCTGTGTTTGAATCTGTAGGGTTTTGTGGTGGTTTGTTTTCCCTGGGGTTGGGTGTGGTTGTATCTCCCCTTCCTCCCCGGGGTGGCCTTCTGGTTATTTTTGTTGTTTTTCTGTTGCCTGCAGGTGTTTGTTGGGTTCGATGCTCTCGGCTTTTTGGTGCCTTCTTTTTCTTTTAGTGTTTTTGCTTTTTTAGGGGGTTTTCTTGGTGTGCTTCCGGCCTCGCTTGTGGGGTTCCGGGTGTCCCCCCTTTGTGGTGGTTTGTAGGAGTATCGTTTGTCAGCTCTATCTGTATATTCTGTACTCTTTCTTCTTTTCTTTATCTTATATATATATTTGCCATTCAAAAAAAAATCCTCTCCATTTAGAGAGATAAAGACACATAAAAAATAAAAAAATAATTAATGATGGTGGGACCCACTTAGTGGTAGGACCCACCACCTAATTTTTGTGTCTATCTATTTCTAAATGGCATTCTCCAATTATTTTTATAACTGGAGAGGATCTTTACTCTTTTAAGACATTGTTTGAGAGTTAAAAGGAAAATGTAAGTGCTTTGGAAATCGGAGAAAAAAGGAGTTAGGAAACATAAATGAATCTCTGTTTTTTTTAGAGAATGTTTATTAAGAGAATGAGATGAAAACATTTATTTTATAAGTTTAATATATTTTTTATTTTGAAACTTTTATAAAGAGAGGACAAGAATTTGAATATTTATTCAAAATTCTTTCAAATTTTCTCCAATGCATTTTCTGAGTTTCCCATATTGGAGAATTTTAGTCCAATGAAAAAAAACAAAATTTCATTTAAGGTGAGGAAACTATTTACTCTTCTTTTTCCCTTTACTCATTCACTTATCCTTAAAGTACTCGTATTCTTTCAAACTTCCAAACAAAACCTAAATCCGTAAAAAAAAAAAAAAAAAACATCTAAAGTGAACAACGACATCCTACAAATTACTTTCCTAAATTTAGATCTCACCCGAAAAAAGAAGTGGGTCAAGTTAAATATTGTTTATCCAATAGGACTCTACTCTCAACTTGATAAATAAATACCGTGTAAATGAGATAAATATTTTTTCAAATTTTCTCTTGTTGATCTCATCTAAAACTTCAAGTTCATTTCTTAAACTATTTTCCTCATCTCATTTAACTACTTAAAAAAGAGTCATTAATTATGAAGGCTATTCTTTTAAAAGAAGTTTGAATTACACTCCCTTCCCCTCCCCTAAATTTGTATTCTCCCATAACTTAGAGTTACGGTTTTTCCACAAGCTCCATAAAACCATTGACGTTATGTGTCGCACGCCACATAAAAGAGCAAACTTTAGGGGGGACTTTTTGCTTCCAAATAATATTCCAGTTCTATTCCAGATCAGCAGCGTCTGATATATTGGTTGCAAGAGTCATACAATGAGTGTAAGCCGATTTAACAGAGTAGGAACCATCGACCGTGTGCTGCCAAACATAAGTATCCACCAGAGCTCTGTTCCCAAGAGGGATAGCAAGTATTGTTGTAGCATCTTGATAGGTAAATATAGAGTGAATGAGATCATTATTCCAAGAGGACAGATCCAGATTAAGCAAATTATTGAAAAATAGCTCAGCCATACTAGGAGGAGGAATAGTGGAAGGTTTAAGTGTAGGAAGAGAACGTATCCAAGGAGCGTTCCAAACATTGATGTGGGAATCGTCACCGATCTTCAATCGATAGCCCGATTTTATAAGGTCTCGGGAACTCCGGATGCTCCTCCATGTATAATTTGGATTGTGACCAATATTGGCATCCAAGAAGCCCTGTCGAGAGAAATATTTGGCTTTGAGAATGCGAGTGAGTAAGGAGCTAGGTTCTGTAATTAGTTTCCATTTTCCAACCTTCCTTACCGAGCATGGATAGATTAAAGGCTTCCATATCCCGAAATCCGAGTCCGCCACGATTTTTATGGAGAGACAATTTGTTCCATCTCATCCAATTTATACCCTGGCTGCCATTCTTTTTAGAACCCCAGTAGAAAGAATTCATGGTTCTTTCAATTTCTTCACATAAAGAGGTGGGAATAAGAAAAACTCCCATACAATACAAAGGAATTGCTTGTGCAACAGATTTGATGAGCACCTCTTTACCTGCTCTCAACAGAGACTTAACGCTCCAAGATTGACACTTTTTCCATATACGGTCTTTGAGATAGTTAAAAACAACTTTCTTACTTCGTCCGACCATGGAAGGGAGCCCTAAGTAAGTGCCCCTCCCTATGCTTCTCGTCACTCCAAGGCAAGTGGTAAGTTGTGTAAATAATATATGTGAAACATGTGCTTGCGAAAAGGAACATGCAATACCTCTTTCTTTCACTTTCACCATTCTATACTTATTGCAATAAGCACAATATTCCTATTATTTTCTTTCATGCAGCTGCATCCGATCCAAAATAAAAATCACATGTGGTTTGGTTTGGTTTGAATATTCTAAAAAAATCCGAACCGATCCGATCCAAATATATGCAGTTTAATTTGGATCGGTTTTTGGATATCCAAAATGCAATATATATATATATATATATATATATATATATATATATATATATATATATAGACTTTTTGTTGAAGAATATAATTTTTTTATTAATATTAATATCATACAAACACAGTACAATAATAGGTTTGATGCAAAATATATTAAAAATTAAAATTACAGTATGAAAATTATCGATTATATTTTAAACATATGAAGTAATAATATATAAATTAAATTAGTGCAATATATAAGATTAAAAACCAACAAGCAACATAATAATGCAATGTATAATACTAATAATAAGTATTAAAATTTACTTTTACCGTTCGGTTCGGTATTGAGAAAGTGATCTGAAATCTGATCCGATCATAGCGGTTTTTATAAAACAACATCCAAACGCATCCAAAAATATTCGGTCTTTTGCGGATTTTGGTTTTTTTGATCGGTTTGGGGTTTTATTTTGAATCGATTTGGATTTGAATACCCCTATTGCTGATGTAGGTGACATGTATTATGTCCATAGGTTTTTAATAGAGGAGTTATTCCACTAGTAGCATATAGCATCAAGATGAAAAATACAAGAACTTGTATGCACGCCATCTACCTCCAATTCACCTACTTTCTATATTTGCTTTCTTACGGACTGCACAACGCAATCTACCTTCAAAATGGACAACACAATTTAGAATGGTCCATAATAAAATGCATATTTGAATTTTACAATACACCAAAAAGAATGTACTATTATTCACCATACACCTCTGGTCCAATTTATACTATACATAGGTGTGCATACATAGTATACCCCAAAGTCTTGGACCATGCCATATACATCTCTTGTTTATTCCACAACTTTGTTTAGAAGAAACAAAATAGTCAAACATTCTTAAAAAGAAATTTAAAAAGTTAAACACTTCTTTTTTTTATGGTGACCAAGGTTTAAACCTCAGAACTTGCATATATTATGCATTGTCCTTACCAACTGAGCTAAGCTCACGAGGACAGTTAATCACTTCTTTAAAATGACAAAGAAATGCTCGACCCCTTGCTTTAAAAATAGGATCAAATTCCTCCTTTTTGAGAGAGAGAGAGAGAGAGAGAGAGAGAGAGAGAGAGAGAGAGAGAGAGAGAGAGAGAGAGAGAGAGAGAACCAACATGACATTCATTAGAATTGCTGGTATATGTCCATTAGGAGCATTGCTCACAGACAAAGTCACAGAGAACAATGGGATATTTAAGGTTCAGTATGAAGGACTTATATTGCCCCAAAGAATGCAAATGCCTTCAGCTGCATGCATGCAAAAAAACTACGTCCCCACTTGTATTGCAGCCAGGAAATGCAAAACAATCAAGGCCATGGCTTCTCCAACTGTTGCAGCTCCTAAAAGAGAGAAAGATCCAAAAAAGAGAGTGGTAATAACAGGAATGGGTCTTGTGTCAGTCTTTGGAAGTGACATAGATACATTTTACAACAAGCTTCTAGAGGGAGAAAGTGGGATAAGCCTAATAGATAGGTTTGATGCCTCAAGCTTCCCTGTCCGTTTTGGTGGTCAGATACGTGATTTCTCCTCAGAAGGTTATATTGATCCCAAGAATGACCAGCGCCTCGATAATTGCTGGAGGTATTCTTTAGTTGCAGGCAAGAGGGCACTTGAAGATGCTAATCTTGGATATGAAGTCCTTAACAAGGTAAGTCAAAAGTATTTTTTGAAATTGCCTAACTGAGGATTGATACCACAAACAATATACACTTTGTTTTTCTAACAGATGGACAAAGGAAGAATAGGAATACTATTGGGATCAGCAATTGGAGGTTTAACCAATTTAACCACTAATATTCAGAATCATGTTCAAAAGGGAGTTAAGAAAGTTTCTCCATTGGCCATTCCATATACCATCACCAACATGGGTGGTGCTTTGTTGGCTATAGACACTGGCCTAATGGGACCAAATTATTCCATTTCTACTGCTTGTGCAACAGCAAATTATTGCTTTTGTGCTGCTTCTAATCACATTAGAAGGGGTGAAGTAGATATTATGGTGGTTGGTGGTACCGAAGCTTCAATTATACCTATGGGTGTTGGAGGATTGATTGCTTGCAGGGCTTTGTCTCAAAGGAATGAAGAGCCTAAAAAGGCTTCAAGACCATGGGACAAACATCGCGATGGTTATGTCATTGGTGAAGGCTCTGGTGTCCTGGTAGAATCTTAAACTTATTATTTTGTTTCAAAAATTTGATTCATCTAAAGTGAGTAGTTAGTAAAGTTAAAAAAAAATTAACGGCTGATATTTTAACTACTCATGCTACCACCTGTGATTTGTTATATAATATTTAAAATTAATTTGTTTATCACTTGTTGATATTACTCTCTTTAGTCTCTATACTGAATTGCTCATCTTAGCTTATACTGAATCTTTTACTAGCATTGTGTATTTATAAGTTTTTCTTTCAATTAACTTGTGTTCACCCAATGCAATTCAAACACTGTCAACTTTATTTTGGATCATTGAGATAAGATAATGGAGAGCTTAGAGAGTGCAGTAAAGAGAGGAGCAAGAATACTAGCAGAATATTTGGGTGGTGCCATAACATGTGATGCTCATCATATGACTAATCCAATGCCTGATGGACTTGGACTGTCCTCTTGCATAAGCAAGAGTTTACAAGATGCTGGGGTTTCCCCTGAAGAGGTAAGAAAGAGAGCAATGACAAGTAACTGTTAATATCAAAACAGACAAATATTCATCTTAAACCAGTTTAGATTCTCATGTTCATGTAAAATCGATGAATCCTAATTGTCTACTTTTCAAATTGTAAAGGTGAACTATGTAAATGCTCACGCCACATCATCACTGGTCGATGACTTGGCGGAGGTTAGAGCAATCAAAACGGCTTTTAAAGACACATCAGAATTGAAAATGAACGGGACTAAGGCAAGAAATT
This sequence comes from Medicago sativa, assembly GCF_051527215.1. Taxonomy (NCBI): domain Eukaryota; kingdom Viridiplantae; phylum Streptophyta; class Magnoliopsida; order Fabales; family Fabaceae; genus Medicago; species Medicago sativa. The sequence goes on from NC_140752.1 coordinate 97,372,171, forward strand.
TATATACTTCAAAATATTTCAGAATCCCATCAACATCTTATTGATCTTGAAATTTATTATTATAGTTTCTTCTTTTTTTTCAGTCAATGATTGGTCATTGTATTGGTGCTGCTGGTGCTTTGGAAGCTATAACAACCATCAAAGCAATAACAACTGGCTGGTTGCATCCAACCATTAACCAAGATGTACTATTTCGTCCATGGAATTCATTTTATCAATAAAATATGTTTTGCCATGTTGACTCACAAAATCCTAATGAATATTATGATGTCGGTTTTTTTTTCCTTTTCCACAGAACTTGGAGGATGATGTTACAATTGATACCATCCCCAATGTTAAGAAGAAACATGAAGTTAATGTTGGTATGTAATTATTTTGTCTTGGTGTGAATATTGTTATAAATGTTTAAAAGAAACATGTGTTTATGATCTTTATTGTCATTTCTGCAGCTATCTCCAACTCATTTGGGTTCGGTGGACACAATTCAGTCGTAGTCTTTTCCTCATTCATGCCCTAAGTATAATTCCAGCTCAAGCAGATAATATCCATTTTATATTTTTTCACATTACTAGGTATAGTGATAATGAAAAACTAGTGCATAGGGATTATGTAAGGAATTAGAAACCTGATTTTTATTCAAGTTTTGGTTTCCAATACCAGAACACTCTTGAAGCTTACTGTCTCATTAAGGTGAATTGAGTCCCTCACTTCAATTCTAAAGGCATTATTATCAATTCATCTCAGTTTAACTAATATACTCCATTCCCTTGAAAAGTTAGTATTTGAGGAAGCATCAACTTCATTTTCAACTTGATGCACAATGCATCTTGTGCAATAGATAGAGATGAAAAACTAATAAACAACTACACAGCTTGGTAATAACCAATCCATTCAAAAAATAAAAACTTGGTAATAAACAAACTAAAAGACCGAGCTTAGACATAACAAAGAAAATCCTTAGTTCTAAACGGCAAGGTTGTGGTATTAATAATATCAAAGAGGTAATGTTAGTTTATTCATTCAGAGATAATGAATGATGGTGTGGAGCAAAAAAATTTGCAAGCCAGCAACCTAAGCTAGCTAAAATCTAAATCTCTCTACAGACTTTAGCATTGTGTGTTGTGCATTTATTGTGTATTTTTTAAATGTGTGTAAGTTGTAGAAGATTTAAAGTAAACGACAGATAGTGATAAATACAAACGGTGTCATATACGATTTTATATTTTGATATTCAAGTAACAAAGATGCATTCATTTTCGGCGTTACAATCTACATGCTAGTGGTAAAGTGCACATCTATACTACGGCAAAAATAAATTCTTTCCATTTGCTATGTAGCAGTTCCCTCCTTCTGCTGCTCTGACTTTAACATCCGGATGAAAACCAAGGAACTCCAGTCGCTTGTAAGGTAAATTTACAGGCCATTTGATCCATTCTCTTGTAATTTCTTTTTCTAATAACTTTTTGTAGAAATGCATTTCACCTTCTCAATTTATAACCATAATTTATGAAATTAAGCAATATTATTCTCCAATTCATCACTAGTCATTGTAAACTTTCTTCCTAATATGATTTAAGATAACAAAATGAACTTCTACCTCTAAATATGAAAATTTAGACTTAATATGTGAACAACCGAATGGCAAATTGGCAATATATAGCACTTTGTACTAGGTGTTATAACTCTGCAGACTGCTAGTAATAGCACCTACATCTCTCTTTTAGTTTAATCCAACCTTGTTACAAAAATACTTGAATCCATATGAAAATGTAAGAAAACATACCACAACAACAAATGATGATTGTTACATTCTTTTTTTTATCCATCCTTTTTTTCAGAGCTACTGGAGATGCCAAAATAAACTAATATTTCCTTTTTCTGATTTTGAAGCTTGTTGATCGGATAACATTATCATCCGTCAATAGTGTTTGCTCAAGGGCGGTTATGGACTCAGGCTTCGTGAAGTAGGTGAATAGGAGGTAGATGCCGTCCATATACGTGTTGGTTTCTCCTTCCTTGTTTTTCTTCTGGATGCTATATGCTAGTGGAATAACACCTCTGTTAAAAACCTCTACATACATGCCACCTCCAGCAACAAGAAGCTGCACAAAGGAAAATCATTAGGATTAGTGTTTTATTCCAATGAGAAAAGAATGGTATAGAAATTTAGTTTGCATAAATTATTCAATAGAACAACATCAGCACTTTAACGCATAATGCAGTTAGAGTCAAATCAAACTTGGATATTAATTTAACTTCAACGGTTATTCAATCACAGCTCAAATTCCTTAAGAATCACAATTGTGAACTGTCAAGCTTAAATTATGAATTATATAAATCATATAAAATCTCAAAGATTCAGAAACATGATGAACAACAGCTTGAAATATATCATCTAAACGAAGTTTCGTGATCAATGCAATAACTTTAAGCGGAGTTGACAAAACAAGTTAACCATAAGTCTCGTAGAACAAAATAATACGTCAGAACTGAGTCATACTATCAACTAATATAAAATATAATAAATAAGAACTCAGAACACACAGCACAATTAACAAAAATTCATAATTCATGATTCTTGTTCTTGATAAAATGATAGTTCATCCCTAGAGTTAGCATCAGTGTTCCATTCTTTTCCCTAGGCTTTGTTTGCGAGTTTGGAGGGAAAGGGAGGGGAGGGTTTTGGAAAAAAGAAAGGAGCAAGTGGAAAAAATAGAGAACAATGGAAGGGGAGGGATTTGGGGGGTTCATTTTTCTTCATAAAACAAAACCCTCCTCATTTGTGGGAACTCAAAAATTGTATTGGAGGAGGGTTTTGGGATGTTTTGGAGGGTTTACATGAATTCTTCAAATTTAATTTATGTTGTTATAATATTCTTAAAATAAAAAAGAGCAAATAGGCACTTTGGTCCCTGACTCTGCACCTCGCTGTCACATAGGTCCTTCACTCAGGATTAAATACAAATAAGTACCCGACTCTGCACTTCTGTTATCACTTTAGTCCCTGACGTTCAAAAAATCTGTTAAGTGATGATGTGGTGCATATGAGGTGTCACAGGGACCAAAGTGAAAGTAGAAAATGGTCACTTTGGTCCTGAACCAAAAATCAATATTCCCAAATTGAATATCAAATTCCTAAATCCTTAAATCTCAAATCCCTAAATGTCATCTAATTCTCTCTTTTGTTCAAAATTAATCTTTCATTAAACACAACTTAGTGTAAGGTCCCTGGCTGTGTATACTTACTATCAATTAGGTCCCTGACAATAAATTAGCAAATCCATTAGCATCTATTACTCTTGATTATTGTTATATTCACATGATAATTCATATCTCTACCCCGTAGGTCTGAGCATACAATAATCAAGAGCTCAAGATATATTCAAATGATTTCTTCAAAAAAAAAAAGATATATTCAAATGATAATTCATTTATGTTGAATTTCTTTTAACATAATTTCTAACTTAAAATTTGTTCTACTTAGTAGGTACTAGTGCTACATCTAACATAAGTTGTTTATGTTTCCAAGTTTATTATCAAATTTCTCACTTTAATTTTTTCTTTCATGAGAAGCTAAAGCCACTAAAGCATAAGTTCTACTTAATAGCATGAATATGATATTTGATAATATTGAATCAACACCTTCTTGTACAAATCTGAATGTCATGGTCTATGCACAATGTCTTAAACTATGGTAATAATAATCACAACATGCAGCTTCAAGCCTGTGTATTTTAGTAAGTGAATTTATGCATTAATTATTCAAATTTCTCCACCAAAAATTGGATATTGTTGTTGAAAGACACATCAAAAATCAAGCTATGACTTTAAAATAGGGATTATAATTAAACACACCGTTCATAATTCATTTCTCCATATATGTAATCCTGATGCCATTATATACTAAAGGGAGAAAGAGGTAACAGAACCACAACACTATGACACTACTATAAAACTCTAAACCTAAGCCCAACATATCATTGCCTCAAGATCAACTTTCAAGCCGAAAAGGTGCCTAATAAATAGCCAAGGACTTTAGTGAAATTTCGTATTTACTGTCAGGGACCTAACTGATAGTAAGTATGCACAGTCAGGGACCAAACAGTAGGTTGGTGTTTAATGGAAGATTGATTTTGAACAAAAATGATAATTAGATGACATTTAAGGATTTAAAATTTAAGGATTTAGGGATTTGATATTTAATTTGGGGATATTGATTTTTGGTTCAGGGACCAAAGTGACCATTTTCTACTTTCACTTTGGTCCCTGTGACACCTCATATGCGCCACCTCATCACTTAACAGATTTTTTTAACGTCAGGGACTAAAGTGATAACGGAAGTGCAGAGTCAGGGACTTATTTGTATTTAATCCTAAGTCAGGGACCTATGTGACAGTGAGCTGTAGAATCAAGGACTAAATGACTATTTGCTCAATAAAAAATATATTAATCATACACATTAATTTATCATTCTCTAAAAAAAATACTCTTTCAATTTTTTTGAAAGATTTCTCCATTTTCCCCTATATTTCCCATCCCCAAAATCCTCCCTTCCCCTCCCCTCCGAAGCAGAGCAATGACTTATTCAAATAAGGTCGCAAAGGGGAATGAAATGACTGTGTAAAGTGTTTGTTTTGAAAGAATGGAGGGAGACAAGGCAACAAATCAAACAAACATAGTGAATGCAAATAAATAATCACTGAATCATGTAGCAATTGAATGTTTGTTGATTGCAATTCTAACAAATATGGTATAGTATCACACACATAAATAAAAACCTACTCATCATCATCATCATCATCAAGCTTCAAATTAACCATAGAGCACTTAGTTTATCATTCAAATGGATTAACTTAACAAACAAAAGGTTAAGAATTTGACCTCCTCGTACTTCTGGGTGAGTGCAAGACGCTCATCCTCAGACATGTCAGGCCTTAAAACAACCATGGTTTCGTACTGTCTGAGTCCAGGTGGACATTGCGGTTCTTCTTTCTCTTCCACAGCAGTGAACCCGGTTCCGGGAGTAACCGGGTCATCACCCGAACCAAATCCACCTTCAAAGAAAGAACCAGAGAAGCCTAGGGTTTCTGCTTTAACGGAAAAGTTGTTCCTGTTTTGGTGAAAGTGGGAAATTGATTCAGGAAATGCACGAAATGGAGAAGATGACTGAGGAGCGCAAAGAAAAGAAGAAGATGAAAGTGGAATTGAATTGAGTAAAGAGGATGCCATCGATGCTTCTGCTTAGAAGAAAAGAAGAAGAAGATGAACTGTTAGCGAAAGAATGGATAACAAAAAAAAATATAGAGTCAGATAAGGCCAACTCAGTGCGTGCACACAGCGCACTCAGTTTTTGGGTCAACAAGATCAAACTTTGTATAAGAAAAATAATTTTAAATAAATTGATTTTGTAAGTTTCATTTTGATTAAAATTAAGATAGAAACAAGGGTCAACCCGCCTCATCTCATGCTCGCTCCATCGATAATTCGTCTAAAAAAAGTGGGTCAATAAGAGATGTTGGGTTGAAAATCTTAACCCGTCTCATTTTATAATAGGGCAACGGATTGACGTGTTGACCCGTCAATATTTTTAAAAACAAATATTTATTTAAAATTTTCATATAAATAGTGTACAAAATAATCATTCAAACAAATAAATTGCATCATCTAAAAAACAATAATAAATCAATAAGACATTCAAAATAAAAACTCCATGAGTTATCAATTGACTAAATGTTAAACATATGAGACTAAAATCATGAAGCAAAAATGATATATAAATTGAACTTTTCCCCCAATATAGGAGGAGAAAATTTGAAAATTGATTGTGGGTTATATTAATAAAAAGAAGTAAAAAAAGAGAGCTTATTTTTAACATATTAACCCAACGGACCACAACCGCCCAGCCCCCACTTTTTAGTTGGTTGGGCGGAGGGGACACCCTATTCGTGGCAGGTTCTAAATCTCAACTCACTCCATTAAAGAATGCAGGTTAAACGAACCAATTTGACAGGTCCAACCCATTTTATCATCCCTAACTAAAATCGAATTGAAGTTAAAAAGTGAAATTCTCCATATTATCATCCAAACAATATAGTTTACCTAAAATGGTTTGAATTCATCCGAAAAGTATCATTGTTGGGCTACCTTTATAAATTCTATTTTTTTGGGCCAATTAGCAAATTTTATAAATTTTGAGGAGCCAAATTGTAATTTTGAAAAATTTTGAGGAGTCAATTTGTCGTTTAAAAAAAACTGAGCCAAATTTACAATTTTTTTGAAATTTTACAGGGGACATTTCAAAATTTTGAAAATATGGGAATCAACCTACAAAATTTGAAAAAAATAATATATATATATATATATATATATATATATATATATATATATATATATATATATATAAGGAAGCAATTTGAAATTTCCTTGCTTTTGGATGTCATTTGAAATTCTCTAAATTTAATTTAATATTTCATAAATTTACATCATTTCAAAAATTCTTAAAACTATGAATATGATTTTTATGAGAAGTTGATTGAAATAGCTTCTTATTTTAGAGATTTTTTGAAATTTTATTGAAAAAATACTTGTAATAAAATGATGAAATCTTTAGAATGACATTTTAGGAGAAACTATTTTTTTTTAAAGAATTTCAAGCGAAACTATTGAAACCAATTCTTTATTATTTTTTATTTTTGTCCTCGTGTGTTTAGTTCAGTTGATAAGAACAATGCATAATATATGCAAGGTTCTGGGTTCGAACCCCGTACACCACAAAAAACAAAAAAACAAAACTTTTTTTTATTCCCCGTGAACTTAACTCAGTTGGTAGGGATAATGCATAATATATACAAGGTCTGGGTTCGAATCCCAGACAAAAAAAAAAAGCTTTTTTAAAAAATATTTTAGCAAGAGATGATACACTATTACAATCCATTTTAGCCCTAAAAAACATTTACAAAAAACTATAACAAATGGGTTAATATTACCTCAACATTCCTCCTTCTAGGGGTGTTCAAAACCGAACCAATCCAAAAGAAAAACCGCAAACCGAACCAATCCAAACAGAAACCGCAAAAAACCGCATTTGGTTCGGATGTATTCGGATCATTTTTTACTCAACCGCATGGTTTGGTTTGGTTCGCGGTTTTGATTTTACCAACCGAATCAAACCAAACCAAACCGCAATATAAGAAAAATACTATAAGAAAAATACTAATTAAATATATATCATCTAGAACAATACTCATAGAAATTCAATGAAAATTTTAATAAAATGACATATTTTTTTCTCTTGTTAAGTTTCTTCTTTGCTTTTTCTATCAAAAATGTATTTATTTAGAGAATGATTAAAATTTTAGTCTTTTGTATTTCTTACAAAATAAGATTACTTTTTGTCCACATTTTAATTTGGTCAACGTAGTTGGAAACATTGTTGGATAGAAATAAAATTGTAATGTTGGATGAAATTTAAAACATTGCTGAAAATATATTATGTTTAAACTTTTTAATTTGATTTTAACGTTTAAAACAAAAAAAAAATATTGTCTAAAAAAACCGCATCAACCGATTCAATCCAAACCGCATTGGTTTGGTTTGGTTTGGTTCAAATTTTATTTTAAAAATCAACCAAACCAAACCAAACTGCATACTTATTTATCTTACTGTTTGGATGACTTTTAGCCTCAAAACTGAACCAAACCGCACAACACCCTCCATCTATTATTTCCCCTTGATAAAAAAAAAAAAAAAACATTTCTCCGTCCAAACACACTCTTAACAAAGTCGAATATTTTTATTTTTTTGAAGAAGCTAAAGCTAAATTAGTCTACTTAAATTGACACTGGAGAGAATCGAACCTGAGACCTCGAGGAGGAGCACACTCTCAGGTCCCAAGCCAATACCACCGGGACAACCCAAATGGGTTCAACAAAGTCGAATATTAGAATTTTAAGTTTTTAACCTTTTATGGATTAATTTTATATCAGGCAGTAACCATGTATACCCAGAAGTCCTAGCTTCTTAGTCATTCACATTTCACACTAACATTGAAGCTTTTGCTTCTTTTTCATTAAAAAAAGAAAGTGAATGGCAAAATGCAAAGGAGCGTTGCTTGGCCACTGAACCATCATAGCTCTCCATCCTTTTTTCATTTCTAATATAGACAAATAGTATATCGAAATTAGCTGACTGCCTAGACACTGGCCTGCACGAAACAACATAGAACAAATGCACACATCAGTTCATGTATTTGGAAATAGATGGGAAATGTTTCTTCTGCCATTTCAATCCTATATGATTATGTGGTATAAGGTATATGCCATATGCCAAAAGGTTGCAGTAGGAACATAAAAACATATAGGATGGCACCCTGCCTTAAGGGATGAGGAAAATAATATATGAATTACCAGTCAAAATCCAAGGTCGAAGCTTGGGAACGCTTCTCTTTCACTTGAGAAATCCTCGGCACTCTCTCCTTCATTGGAAATGGGGCAAGAAGAATCGCCACCCGGACTTGATAATAATAAGTCAAAATTTGCCTCACTGATATTTTCCTGAGCTTCCTTTTCTGAGTAGGGCTGCATATACAATTTCAATACCAAGTATATAAATTTGAGACAACTGATGATTTTTCAGTATATAGAAAACAAACAAAATTCATAGAGCAAAAGTATTTTTCTCCCGTTGCCAAACAACGCGCCTTAGAGAAGTTCTCAACTATGTGGAAAGTATGAAACTAATGCCATAGAAATCACATGAACATTCTGAATTCTAGCTGCCACTATTATCATTACAATTCTACTAATTGTACTCTTGGCCACTTGTTAAAAAAATTAAGAAATAGAAAGTAGAATAATGCTAGCAAGACACTTTCCAACACACTTTTATTGGTCAATGTTCATATGGAACCCACATGATATGGTGGAAACCATGTGAATTTTAACCAATCAAAGAGAGTGTGTTGCTAGCACCACTCTAGAAAGTCACTTAATAAGTCTTAACTTTTTGCTTAATACTTTTAAAAAAATCTCAATCAATCCTCTAAGAAAGAATTAATATTTGCCTTATGATGTCTGATCCACAACAGAAAGCAATGATATGAAATGGCATCTTGAGTAAATGCAAACAGAGAGGGAGTAGACCTGGTGGGACATTTTGACATTCTCCGTGAACTGGAAATTACCATCTACACATGTTGCTGCAGAACCCAAATTAAGTAGTGTTAACGGGGAATACTAACATCACAAAAATCAAAACAAAGAACAGCTAATAAGATTTTCCCAAAATAAAAATAAAAGACCAAGAAATCAAATAAATCCTTCATGACTTGCCTTTGGTAGATGTAATACTAATATCAGGGGGTTTCATAGTCTCTGTTGATTCCCTATCCATAATATTTTGATATGATCTACTAGGAGATTGGCTACCTGCAGAAATCCAACAGTCACGAAATTATGACCTAAAGAGAGCTCGATATCTAACTAGGTTATGTGTCTAACCTGTGACATAACCTTCACGAGGCCTAGGGTCTTGTAAAAAGGACAATATTTGATTGGCTGCACAGAAACCAGAAATCAGTCAATGTTCATGAAGTAACAAACAAATAGTGAATTGACATATTGACATCAGCAATGTTGATGAAGAGCCCCATGTTATATCAGAGGCATTACATGCCTGTGACTCTTCTTCGCAGAATGATTGGTGTGATCCAATTTTACTTTAGTAAGCTCGTAATTATCTTATGTTAGAGGGTAAATGTATATTATCGCCAAGTTATATATTGATATTTTCCCTCAATATGTAAAATTAGAGATGCCTGCCGGCATGAGTATGGAACTCAATCTAGGCCAGAGGTACGGACCGTCACGTATAGGCTTGACTGCTTCGACTGTCTTGTTTGATTTTAATCCATCTATCTCGGCAAATTGAGAGTTCAAGCCTGTTTCTCGCCGAAGACAACGCCAGCTCAGAGGTTGTCCTGCATGGTATAGCCATAAGCAGATGAGAGTACTGAAAAATCAAAACCTGTCCAAAGCTCACTCGTGCTTCTTACTAAAGGGGGGAGAAAGAAGTAATGCAAACGAGAACAGGGAGATTAGAATCGAGGCCAGAGGTACAAAGTACGGACCATCGTGCAAAGGTTTGACTACTGGGACTGTATTGTTTGCTTTTATCTCTTCTATCACTGCAAAATGAGAGTTCAAGCCTGCACTTTGACGAAGACAAGGCCTGCTTGAAGGTTGTCCTGCATGGTATAAACAATAAACACATGAGAGTGAAAAATCAAAACATGTTGACATCTCATCCGAGGCATGCTTCCTGCTCATGATTATCAGAGTGCACAATGATGTAGACATGCAGGTACGAAGTACAAACCATCATGTAAAGGCTTGACTACTGAGACTGTCTTGTTTGATTTGATCTCTTCTATCTCGAAAAATTGAGAGTTCAAGCCTGCATCTTGCCGACGACAAGGCCTGCTCGAAGCTTGTCCTGTATGGTATAACCATAAACAGATGAGAGTGAAAAATCAAAACCTATCCACATCTCATTTGAGACAAGCTTCCTGCTCATTATGGTTATCACTTATCAGGGTGCACCCAATACCAATAGCACGACGCCTTTAGTTTCATTTCATTTAACAAATTAATTTCACTTGACTATCCAATATTTTGATGAGAATTGGTTGAAACATGGAAGAAAAAAATTGTTGAAACTTGAATCATGTGATTCAAATTGTTGATAATTTTATTTTTCATGGCGGTGATAATAACTTATTAATCACATAGATTCATGCATGTATAGCACAGTGTGAAGTTGTTTGTGATTCATCACATGAAACCATTAAGTGAATTGCTACCTCTTATCAAATCATGCTATTCAAATAGTCTTTTATTTCGTAGACACAGATTAGGTGTTTTTTTATCTTGGCTTCTTTGTCTCTTGCGATTTCACTGATTTTAAGGAGGTTTTTTCTCTATTTCTAAATGATTACAACAACAACAACAACAACCAAGCCTTATCCCACTAAGTGGGGTCGGCTACATGGATCAAATGACGCCATAGTGTTCTATCAAAAACCATATTTGGATCCAACTCATTGACCTCTAAATCTTTTCTAATTGTTTCTCTAATGGTTTTCTTAGGTCTTCCTCTACCTCTTTTAACCTGACTCTCCTCCATTTGATCTACTCTTCTTACAACGGCATCTACGGGTCTTCTCTCTACATGTCCAAACCATCTAAGCCTATTTTCTACCAACTTTTCTACTATAGGTGCTACCCCCACTCTCTCACTAATGGTGTCATTCCTAATCCTATCCTGTCTAGTCTTACCACTCATCCAACGCAACATCCTCATCTCCGCTACGCTTACTTTACTCTCGTGTTGGCTCTTAACCGCCCAACACTCCGTACCATACAACATTGCCGGTCTGACTGCTGTCCGATAGAACTTTCCTTTCAGCTTAAGTGGTACTTTCTTATCGCACAAAACACCTGAGGCTCTTCTCCATTTCAACCACCCAGCTTGAATACGATGATGTACATCAGCTTCTATTTCTCCGTCATTTTTCTAAATGATAATTATTTAATATTTATTCTTTTGCATTCAATTTCTGAGATAGATGGTGTCATTAATGGGTAACAATGAAGGCAAGACAGAAACTTATAAAAAACACATGAAGACTAAATGAGCAAAAGGACTATGCAAGTTCAACGGAAATTTCTGAGTTTTTTTTTTTTTTTTTTTTGTGGTTATAATACAACGGAAATATGTAAGTTCAAAACAATCAAATGACATGCACAGAAGTACAGAATCGCACAACAATACAATGACTTAGAGAAACTTCTGAATAACCAAGGACTAACCTTTAGCAGTAGATGGATGGAGCTCGCGACAAACCTTTTGTCCATGTCTTTGTTGTGTCTTCTCAACAACATTTTCACCACCACTCACTCGTTCACTCAACTTCACTGGAGATTGATGACTTCCCTCAGGTTCTCCAACATCAACTAAATGTCCAGCAAAATATACCAAGGAACCAGCTTTTATAACTTCGTCTTTCTTTAGAAACCTGCGTTCTAAAGGTCTTTTGCTCAAATCATACAGTATGACCTGGAAAGAGAACATTAAAAGGAAAATATCTAACAAATTTAACACTATGCCAAGATAACACGTGTCTGTGTGTTTAAATAAGCTCTAGTATTATTAAAAAAAAAATAAACAGAAAATGAAACAAATTGATGACAGATAAAGAAACATATCGTGATACAAACAGGAAAAAGAAAAATATAACAAGTGAAAAAACTAACCTGCCGCCCAAGGGATCCACAACATTCTAGTTGTAAAAAGCCATCGTGGTACTTCTTTGCTTTTTGAGTTAATTGTGTTGTGTATAGGACCTGCCATTCTACATTGGAAAGGAAAGAGATAAACAGGTGAATGTTAAACAGTTAATGAGGATGAAAAAACTGAAGACAATCAAAGCAGAAAACAAATGCAACCAATAATGGACTTCCAAAGAAACCGACCATATACAAGCAGGAAGGAATCCATTAAAATGAAAGTACAAAGCCCATTAATTGATTCATTTATTCGTTTCAGTTGATTCTGATTGATGATAAAACTATAAGTAACATATATATGTTCATTGAATGCTGTATATCAGTTTTAATTTTAAAACTTTGTAAATTAATTGTTTGAAACTCAGCTAACATGGCTTGCATCTCCAAAAACAGTCATTGGGAAGATAATCACCATTCAAATGTAAGATCTGGTGTAATAAAATAAGTACTCTTTTATAATATAAAAAAAAGTACTCTTTTCATTATTTTTTTGAAAAGGCAAAGTACTCTTTCAATTAAGAGCGCAAACTCTGTATTTTTTTAGATCCAAACGTCGTCATGAAATAGAATAGCTACATGCATCATATAAATAATATTAGTGACTTGCACACGAATACTCTGCACTTTTTTCCTCTGCATCGATATTCTTCCTTCAATTTTAAAACAGCTATAAATAACAGAACTGAGTAACAAGAAAGAAAGTTTTTGTGTAACTAGAATTTATTGGAAATAGAAAATGCTAATGAAATCTATGATCATCCTATTAAATAAAAAATACAAATGGAAAAAGAACTGATGCAACTAAAAACAATTAGCCAAATCCAACATATTCTCAAAACATAAGAACTGTCAACTAACCATGTTTTCCAACGGTTACAGGGGTATCAGTGTCAAGAGAAGTTTTCTGTCTGTCTATCTTTTGTATTTGTTGTACATTAGTGCAATTGCCTCCCTTAACAATGGAATTCGGTGGATGACTTTCTTGATCCTCACTAATGTCAACCAAATATGTATCAAATCTAATTGATTCACCAGGTTTTATTAAGTCATCTTTCTTAAGGAACCTGCTATCTAAGAGATTCCTGTTTACATCAAACAGCCTAACCTGAAATATGGAAAGAAGGGGAATGAATAACCATTTATTAAGCCCCTCGTACAATCCTGACAACAACTAGGAAATTTAGCATTTAGAGCCAGTTTAGATAATAAAAAAAAATACAAACAATTATCAAAACAAGTTGAAATGATATTAAGTGTTTGGTGCATATTTTATATTCAAAATATCACTGTTATCTATTCTAAAGGTTTCCAGCATGCATCAAACAGCATTACCTGATACATTGACAGAAAAAGGGAGAATAGACCATTTATTGAGCACTTCATCTATTCCTGATTGCAACTAATATCTAAATACTTGTAAGGACATTTAGCGTTGGTCTGTATTACCAGGTTTTGTGCGCAAATAGCTTGTAGTCAAAATACTAGTTTGATTTTTTTTTCTTCATAATATTTAAGCTAATCCAAGCATGCTATTGATCACAATACAAGAAGGATAACAAAAAAAAATGACCTCACCAACCATATCCTGAAGTCTGTGTGTATATTGACTTTTTGATAAAAGAAATAGACGTTTGAAACTTAACCTGTGCTCCCTGAGATCCGGTAACAGCAAGTAATAAAAACCCATCATGGTACTTCTTTGCCTTCTGAGTCATTTGACTGGTGTATAGAACTTGCCACTCTAATTGGATATAGAAATTTTTTGGATAGTTAGAAGATAAATATAACAAAAAATAGTTTCTTAGACATTATGTCCTACAACATACTGTCAGGTTCACATTGCATCTCAACTTTGAATTTAAGAGAGAGCAACTAGGCAGAACCAATGCTGCATGGCCATTTCTTTTCACCAGAATGACAGAAAAAATAGAAGATATGCATAGCAGGGTGAACCCAGCACTAGACTAACCTGTTGTACTAGGTTTTGGTGTTTCCTGACTGATCTTTGGTGACTGATACTTCAGAATCTCTCTCTTCTTAAATTCTGCAATGTTTACAACAATAGTAATTATACAATTATACTGCAATGCAAACCATACAAGTAACTACAGGCTACAGCTAATCAACTATCATTATCACTTGTAGCAATATAGAGCAATGGCGTAAAACCGCATAAGGAATAAGTTGATAAGAAAAATCTATAATATACAACCAATGGCAGCAAAAATACACAAACATTTCACAGAAAACTACGGTCATATGTATCTTCTCTTTGTACTGTGGAGATACACATTATGGTCGTTTGAACTCTTAAACACTCAACAAGAATATTCCATGAGTGCAAACATATTTTCACAAAGCTTAGGAGCCAAACTCTGAAAATAATGATGCTAATGTCAACCTTTGATAATTTTTTGTGACGGACTGAGAGGTTTCTGTGTCCGCGTAATAGTCTCCTTTGCGTTGATTTTGACATCTTTTGCATCAAAAAACAAACCAGAAATACATAAGCAATAAATTATGATTAAGGATTCGAAATGAAATCTCTGGAATTCGAGCAAAAGAATACGTTCACAAATAGTTCAAATTAGTTGGAGTTTATTAAAGGCAATTGCAAGCTGGTTAGAAATAATTTCAAGTTAATGAAGATTAGTTAGCTTAATTAAGATCACTAAAATAGTGTATCCTGCACTCAGAGCCTGTTTGGATTGACTTATTTACTAGCATAAGCACTTGTTGTGACACTGTTTGGGAGAACATATGAAAACACGTGTTCATAAGTTGTTTTCAACTTATTTACATAAGCTCTCCAAGATAGCTTATGAAAATAGTTTATAGATGATACGAAAAACAATTCGACTTTATTTTAGCTTATGCTAGTAAAGTGTATCCTACACTCGGAGCCTGTTTAGATTGACTTATTTGAGCTTATTTACTAGCATAAGCACTTACAACAGTAACACTGTTTGGGAGAACTAATGAAAACAGCTTATGGCATGTTCAATCTGTTTTCAGGTTATTTACATAAGCTCTCCAGGATAGCGTATGAAAATAGGTTATAGATTATACAAAAACAATTTGACTTTATTTTATCTCGTGTTGTAGAAATAGTTCATCCATACGCGCATATAAATAATTGCTTATGCTATAAACTGTAAAATAAGTTGTTTATCCAAACAGGTCCTTATTGAAATCAACTTGCAAATTGCAAGTTGCAACTAACCTTTAACAAACTCCAATCGAACTAATTCTAACACATATCGATACATAGAAGAGATTATGAAAGAATTCATACCAGGAGTTCTGAATCTGGAAACATTCTTTTGTTTCTTATCAACGTTCAAATCAGGTAGAGGCTTGTTTTCTCCCTCGAGACTACCGATATCAACAAGGTGACTATTAAATGTCAAACTCTGACCAGAAGAACAATTTTCGTCGCTCTTCAACAGCTTACACTCCAAAAGTTTCTCGAATTCATCATACAGCGACAACTACACAGCAATTGAGCGAAGAACTTGGTGAGATTTTGAAATTCAGCAATATCCATTTCGATTTCGATTTAGAAAATTGAAGAGTGTGAAATGGGTAGATAGAGAGAAAATGAACCTTGCGAGTGGAAACGTTGAGCACTAGGAATCCGTCTTGGTAAACTTTGCGTTTCTGTTTGACGTGTTTGGTGTAGGTTACCATCCATCGTTCCTTCGAGTCACCCGCCATTGATTGATAGTGTGAATTTGAACTCATACACACGGAAACTGAAACTGATTCGCGATTGTTGTTTACTTTGCCTTTTGAATCTTTCGTGACCAAAATTTGGAAGGTGATAACGCGGGAAAGGGTTGTTCTTCGCAGTAAGATGAACGGATTTGTTTTTACTTTTAAAAAACTAAAACATAAATGAATATTTTTTTTTTTTTGGTACTAATATGAAAGCAATTTCATCCTTAATTATCACTCTCGCCATTTTAATTAAATTATAAAAATCACTTCCTTCCAAAAAAAAAAGAATTATAAAATCACTAAAATATTTTAGGTTATTTTCACATCCAACTATTTTAATCTCTCGTTGGTTTTGGATTAGAGAATGGAATAGTTATTGAACGCAAAAATTTAACATTTAGGATTAAATGGTTGTTTTTCGTCCTCGTTAACTTAGCTCAGTGTTGGTAGAGACAATGCATAGTATATGCAAAGTTCGGGTTCAAACATCGCCCACCACAAACATGTTTACCCTAATTCCCTGACCCTAATCCTAATTTTTTGGCTCCAAATCGTTCCAGCCGTTAGATTAATCTATGTTGCTTATTTCAAATGATAATTTCCCTCCTCTATTTTTTGAACAACGTACCTTTGGAATGGCAAAAATATTAGTCGTTGGACTTGTGTGACATTATGTCACGGTGACATTAAATCTGGGCCACACAACACACATTGCCACACAACATCTGGATCACACAACACATACAACACATCTGGGCCACACAACACAACACCTTTGTGTGGCCCAGATTTAATGTCACCGTGACATAATGTCACACAAGTCTTGTCCTTCTCACTAGTTATTATTTTTTTTTTGAGAGATTCTCACTAATTATTTATTGAGTTATTTATTTCGTTATATTTTCCATGCACCTAGGTACACGCTTTACATGCTAATTACGCCTTACATGTTAATAACCATCAGTCAGTAATTACTCAAAACATCCTAACACCATACGTATTCACTATGGCAGATGTAGATTTGCAGACGTTGCTTTCTTATCATAGCATGACTGGTGATGATGAAACACTAAAATAGTTATTCATTTCTGGAGCTTTAATTTATGCACGTAAATCTGACTGCTGGACAACTGGACTATCAAGAAATTGAAGCAGATCTGAACTCGAATCGCTCACTCAATCTTTCTCTCCAACCACTATTTTCCCCTAAAAAAGGTTTTGGCGTTCTCTAATCTCTCCTGAATCAGAAACAAGTGAATCACCCTCAATCTTTTTCTCCATCTTTTTCGTTGAATTTGATCAAATTTTTCTCTCAATCTGATGCTTCATCGGTGGTTGAACTCAAATCTCTAAAACAGGATTCGCTAGCATCAGTAAACTTCCGGTGACGATCATCCTGAATGTTGCCTTCCTTTCACCCGTCGTGACCGGCTCGAAATTGAGTTGATGTATGAATTTTTTTTTTTTTTGTTGAAGTTTTTGTTAGTTTGGATTCACATTTATCCTAATCTGTTGATCAATTAGATTACTCGCTTCAAGCTTTTATATAGAAGAATATTTTATTTTAATTGTTTTTGACAATAAATAATTCCACTCACAGTGCATTGGAAAAGTTATTCGTGAAGCCTTCTAATTTTGAACTTGGAAGAACATTGGCGCAACATGCAGGGTGAGTTATGCAGTTATGCAGGTATTTCCAATATTTTCATGTAATTGTGAATAAGTCTTATATTTAATGGTAAGCCTTCTCATTTTTCAACAAATTTGTTTCTTCAATTCATCTAATTGATTATCCCATCTTTCTCATTTGCTTTTTCAATTTGTGTTTTGGTTATCTCTAAAGCTTCGTATGAAGCTTTTTGCACTTAACGCAATTTAGATTCGGTAAGTGGAGAAATATGATAAGTAATTTCAAATTCTGAATTGAGTGAGTTGCTGCCTTCATCTTCAAATACAAATTTGTAGAAGTTTTTTAATTTCAATTTCTTCTCTTTTACATGTTTGACGGAATGCCTCTTTAAATTTCACTTTCACCACTCATGTTTTTTTTGGATTAAAAATGTGGGTTTAATTATATTCAGACTTATAAGTTGTTTATATGTTGAGGTTGTGCTTCAAAATTCTTTATTTCGCATTTATCTTTTTCCATAAATGTAGTCTTTGTTTAACTCCTGCAAGTGTGTGATGTGTTTTAGGTGAACTCCATAACTTTTGTTCAAAGAGGTTATGTTTTGTAAGGTTAGTCTAACAAACCAATTATAAGTTAATTTTATGACACAGTATTTATGTTTTGCATCTGTGTAATTTTTAAACATATGCCACAAAGTGTTTCTTTGTGCAATTGCATTCACATGGAATTTATTTGTCTGTCCTTTTTATTACATGGTTATGACATGTTTGAAAATATCCAAGCAAGATATATCTTAGTGATTTTGGTTGGGTGATTGGTGAGGAAAATTTTGATTCAATGACTTATGCAGATGTTTAAAATTAAGAATTACAATTTGCTACCTTTTGTTTCTGTGTTTAAGAAAGCCAGTGTTCTGCACTGACTTATGGTCTAGGCCGTGACATTGTTTGTAGCCATCATAAGGTCCAATTTTGAGTATATTTTGCGGCTGAGCTGTTTTCTCTATTCTATATATTTTCTCTGTAGTTAGTTATATTGGCAGTGGGGGGATATTAAGTTTCATGCTGCAACATGGATATTAAGTTTCATGCTTCCAAGAACATGGAACTGAAGTTGAAAAAGCCATTGAGCAATTAGGGAACATGTAGTTTTGATGCCTAATCTGAGAATTCTTGAAATATATTTCTTAAATCAGGGAGTGAACAAAATTATTTTAAGTTAATATATTTCTTTTTTAGATTGTAAATATTAGACAGTTAAGGTGATATATCTGTGGTTGTTGGAGTTTTGAGTTGTGTGCTTGATTGCAAATGCCAACAGTCACGATCATTGCACAAGTGTTATTTCAAAGTATATTAGTCATTAGCGTTGAAGAATTGCTCCTTTGAACCACACGGCCAGGCTTGGGAAACATTACAAACAATTCCCCAAATACACAAAAGATGTAGAAAAGGAATTGCAAAAAAAAACATGAAGGCAGCCCCTACAACGCTTGGCAGGTGCACCAAACGAAGACCAACACCAGAAAAATTGATGACAACATAATGAACTGAGATACAATGACTAATACTTGACAGCTGCACCAAACAAAGATCAACAACAGAAAAATTGACTGCCTAATGAGTTGAGATACATAATGGGTGTACAAGAAAAATTTGTTTGATGTATTTGTTTGCAGACTTGCTTTGTCAATATTTAGGGAATGCTTTTAATTTTTTGTATGCTTTGTACTGTTTTGTTCATTTCTTTCCAGTATGATTTTAATTTTAATTTTTTAACATTTTCGATACCCAATATGTTAGTTTATACCAAAAATTCTCTTTTAGTATATTTTAGTTTTTATCAAATATGTGATGTATGTATGCAGCCTAATGATAATATGTTGGTAAACTTTTTTCTTTACACAAATGGGACTATTGACGATGGAGTAAATTGCACAATCACATTTTAGTTTGCATTCAAACACTTCTTAAGCGAGAAGCCCATGTTTGTTCTACTTCAATGTAACCTATTAGTATGAATTTAATCGCAAGAGACCTGTGTGATACTTTCGTGACGTACATAATATTTTTTAATGTGATTATTTGTATTATACTACTTATATTTCATGAATATATTGACACTTAAAAATGTTACCATTTATGAGATTAATGATTATATGATGAATGTTATCATATATCTTAGTAGATATTCTCCTTACTCAAATCCATCAATGGTTAGTAGGCCGGACGATGTTCATACACCATAATTCTTGAACGCGATTTATGTTTCTGGGCTTCCAAATCACAAAATAAGATTGAAAGTTGGGGTTACTATAATGTTAAGAGTATTACTTTTCCCACCCTATGCCTTTCCTCGTGCGCCCTATTTTTTTCCAAAATTACCCTCGAAGTTTTCCGGATTTTATAATCCGGAATGATGTTTTTCCAGAATTTTTTTTATTTTAAGCTTTCTATTGCTGTGGAATTGGTTATGTACAAGCTACAGATTTTAAAAATAACGGTGCACTTAACATTTATGGAGAGAGGTATATTCTGCAATGTGCTGCAGATTTTAAATATAATATGAATGATATTACTGAGTTGTCTTTCTTAATTTCTTTCTTCCAAAGGCATCAGCACTGAATGAAGTTTTCAAATACTTGTTAGGTCATGATTCTAATGCTTTGAAGTGAGTATTGAAACTTTACTTATCTCATTCATCACAAGAGTTATGGATATGTCAACTTCATACTTTGAGCATTGTTATGTAGAGAAATAAGTACTCCAACACCGGGTTCCAAGGATTTATTCTTCCCAACAAAATATCCCAACCATTTTTTATGCAATTCAAAGCTTGTTTCTGGAAAAAAGTATTGGTCATACTAGAGAAATCCTCCATATAATCACATTCCGGATTACAAAATCCGAATTGTTTAACGTATTCCGGATTATGTAATCCGGAAACATCATTTTTCAACCTATTTGTTGACTTTCAACGTGAGTTACAGATTTTTCCGGATTTTGTAATCCGGAAAGCTCAAAAAATAGGGCGCGTTACATGATTTTTTCGGATTACATAATCCGAAAACCCGCTAAACACCCTTTTTTCATGGTGCTGATGCAATCCGGATTCTATATTCCGGAATACACCAGCACCAAATTTTTCATATGTAACAAATCTTCTAAAATTCTATGTGCATCTAAACTCTTAGAACCAGGACAAACTTTAAAAGTAAGAGTCCTTAACGATGTTGAATTTGCAAGTATGAACCGTATCAAACTCATTGCATGCTGAGAAATTCGACATGCTCTAACATGGATATTCACCATTTGCAGATTATTAAGGCAATCACTACTGCATTCTAACTCTTCTGAATGATCCGACACATGTACGGTAGAAACATCGATGTAACTCTGAAGTGTAAAAATTAAAGTGTCAAAATACAACAATAAGAAATAAGCTAAGAAGCTTAGGTAATCATGTTTACATGTATAATAAGTTCAACCAAGTCAGGAGCACATTGGAGTGCACTAACAATATACAAAAGTTCTCCTCTATCATTTGCTCCATGATTTTTACACCCAAAATTCAAAATTCCATCATTTATACTTTTTTTCATGGTGCTAATGCAATCCGGATTCTATAATCCGGAATGCACAAGGGCATTTTTGGAAAATTTACAGGGCGCGGGAGAAGACCATAGGGTGGGAAAAGTAATACTCTAATGTTAATTAGAAGCTTGGACCCAACTGCAGGCCTAGGTAATGGAACTAGGTTGAGAATCACAAAAATGGGTAGACATGTACTTGAAGGAAAGGTGATAATAGGAAGGAAGATTGGGGATAAGGTATATATACCTCGACTGTTATTGACACCATCTTATAAAAGAATTCCATTTTAATTTCAACGTAGACAGTTTCCTACGTCTGTATGTTTTACAATGATTATCAACAAAAGTCAAGGGCAGTCACTCAAATAAGTTGACATATATCTTCAACAACTAAGTTTCTCGCATGGTCAACTTTATGTAGCAATATCAAGGGTTACTTCAAGGGAATGGTTTGAAAATTTTGCTACTATATGAAAATGGTCATTGCAGTGATAGTACTTTGAATTTAGTGTTTAAAAAAGTGTTCCGTAATTTGTAGGCATGAAAAAACAGAATGATTATTTATACTCAAAATGATGACATTCAAATTATAAGTTGTAATTGTGCTATTAAACTTCGTTTTTGTCTACTATAATTACGATGTATATGACCCGTGCGGCAGCACGGGTAGAAAGTCTAGTTTGGTTAATCTAAAAAGTAAATAGTTTGATGGAGTGGAATAGTTTATGGACTAATATGATGAGAGTGATAGTTTATGTTTAAAATAAAATGAATTCAATCCGTAAACATCAACGATGTAATTTTTTTTACACATTCATCTATTCAAATCACTCAATAATTTCAAATGTTTTAAGCAAGTTTCTAAAATGTCTATTTGACATGATTAATTTAATTGGATATATACATTAAAAAAAAAAACCTATACAATAAGTGCAATGAAATTACTCTCAAACATAATTGGTGTTTGAGTTTTTTAGAAGGAAGACGGGTTATGTGGTGGAAATTGAAAACAAAATAATATCTTTTTGTAGTACTTTCTTAGTCCTAAATTATAACACGTTAATGAATATTTCACACATAATTGGTGTTTGAGTTTTTTAGAAGGAAGACGGGTTATGTGGTGGAAATTGAAAACAAAATAATACTCCCTCCGTTTCAAAATGAGTGTCGTTTTAGGTGTTTACACACATATTAAGAAATGCAATGATTAAAAGAAAGAGAATGGTTATTTTACCAAATTATCCTTATTAACTATTGGTTAGTTTTAAAAGTAATACTTTGGAAGTAGTGTGCAGAGTATTAATTAGAGGGTACAATTGAAAAAAAAAAGTTATTATTGCATTGGAAACTGAAAGCGACATTCATTTTGAAACAATTTTTTTTGGCTAAAGCGACACTCATTTTGAAACGGAGGGAGTATCTTTTTGTAGTACTTTCTTAGTCCTAAATTATAACACGTTATGAATATTTCACACGTATTGTCATATCTAATTAATTTTGTATGAGAAAAAGATGTTATCAGTTGTTTTGTAAAATTATTCTTAATAAATGATGTGGGAAAGATAAATTAAATAGTTGAAAGAAAATAGAGTAAAGCGATTTATAATTTAAAATAATTTTTCCCAAAACAACTTATAATTCAGAACAAATAATGTATTCAATTGCAGGGTAAAATGGTTCTTTTGATGCCTAGTATCCTTTTATACTCTTGGCTTGATGCCATTATTTTATTTATATATTATATTCCGACATTCAAAAACATTGTAGGCTGAAATGTTCTTTTAAGAATAAATCATATAATTTTGGATCCTAAAACTATAAATGCATTGCACTTTAGGATTTCAAATTTATGAAATATCAAATTCCTCTTTCAATTTGTCTAACGCCGGTCTGTCAAAATGTCACCTTTGTTGTAGGTCTCTCTTCAGCTCCTCAAACATGTCCTTCGTCGAACATAGTCTCCTTTTATTTTTAATTAAAGGTTCGTTGATGATAAACGCGGACCTCTGATTTTCAAGTCAGTGTGTTCCAATGCAATATTTAATCTAAACACATTGTAAAATATGATTTTATATTCATCTCTCACTTAAGTTGAATGAAATGGAATCGCCCCCATAAATTATAAAAGATGAACGATAAGATAGTTAAGAAAAAAAGGCCAAAATACTAGTATCATTGGTCCTAAACTTCTTCGAAAATAAATTATCACCTCTCTTGATCTCAATCATCATGCACCAATTGAATCTCAAGATCAACACAATTTTGAGGTATACTTATTTTTTTTATTGATTCCATATAATATATTTGATTCTACAATTTTGATATCTTAGTATTAAATTATGTAATTTTTTGTATTTAGTTAAAAGGTAAATGGATAAAGTTGACCTTGTAATATACGTGATGTTTGACGATGTAAAAAGAAAAACACAAATTTGACTTTTGTAATTTGAATTTCTTCCCATTTTTCCACTTTTTTTTCGTAGACATAAAAGTTCAATAAAAAAAGATACTTAGATGTTGAATTTTTTTCGTGATTTTTTGCAAACATGTTTAGAATATTAATATATGTCTTTTCACTTAAAATAATTTTTTTTCGACAAAGGACAAATTAATTATGAATTCTTAAAAGTCAACTTGGATCAACCTTAATATGGCACAAATTGTGAATTTTTAAAGCCTCAAAAACCCAAAATACAAATCAACAAAAATCTTAACTAGTTTAGAAAGTCAAATATAAAAATCTGGCCAAATAATCTAAAGAATTACAACTTGTATTGGTGGAGTCCACCAATATAGGCAACACTAGAGAAACCACACATATAACCACCAATATAGGCAACACTCGAGAAACCACACATATAACCAACCAACACTCAACCAGCCCAATAGCTTGCTACAAAGATGGCTTCTCCCCCTTAAAAACAATTAAATTAAATTAAATAATAAAAATTAAAACTTGTATTGGTGGGGTGCGCCAGCCCATGCAATAGTGCAACACATAGGCAACACTCGAGAAGCCCAGTAGCAAGCTACTGAGGTGGCTTCTCCCCCTCAAAAAAGTAATTTAATATCGTGTGACCCATTGGGCCACATATCAGATATTAAACTGATAAGAACAGATACTACACTTGATCTTAGCCAAAAGGCCGAGAAAGGTATGAGTTGAAATATTTGCTCGCCTCTGCTTTTATATCTCACATCCACCACTTACTTTCTAGAACTAGCGATGTGGGACTATTTGCAATAGCTTATTCTTGTATGGCATGACATGGCCAACAAAGACCAATTTCCAAGCAAAGGATATGTGATTTGAGCTTCCAACAAGGACAAATCTCATGCCAACAATACATTTTACAGATTTTGAGAAGCTCTCCAATGAATATTTTTAATCCCTGGATGAAGGAAAATGAATGGAAAGGGAATAAAAATGATGGCTACAGTTCTGTGAATTGAGTTTGAGTCTTTCTTCTCCCACCTTTTCTTCTAATTCAAAATTCATTGTAATCAACTTGAGTAGATTATCCATGTGAAGGACGCTTGCTGCAAGTCCTGTTTTCAATACAATCTTCTGCTCAGTTTCATTTTTGTTGACGCCGCTCAAACAAGTGCCTCATGAAGTGTAATATCACTTCTGGAATCAATTATCAGCTTTAAAACTAAAGTAGCTTAATTGGAATCAAACATACACTTCTCCAAGATCAGCCACAAATACTGCTAGAAACCATTTTGTTTAACAATGATGCTCGGAAAAGTTGAATGTTATGCTGACAAATATCTTCACTCCTACACATAATAATCAGAATAAATACGAGCATTAGCTATCATGAAACCACAACTTTGTTTCATACTTTCTTAGAGGTGAAGATGTCTAGAAGTTAAATATAAGAGAAAAATATTAGTAAGAATCAAATTGAACGACATGTTGCCTAAAATTGAAAGTTTATCTAAATGTGATGCAAAATAGAAGAGGATTTTTTGACAGAAAAAATTATATAAGATTAATAATTAACAGTAGAGTTGGCCTATAAATCGTGCTTGGCTTAATAGTTTGAGTGCTTGTATAAAACAAATTGACTGCAAAACCATTTGCCTTCACATGAAAAAAGTTAGAAACTTGAATTGGTGGGGTGCGTCAGCCCATGCAATAATGCAACGCCAATTAGTCTCATCTGAATAGAATTTGAATCAAATGTTAGTTGTAAAGAATCAAACCGGGTTGGTATTTACTTGTTTTTTCTAAACCTTCTCTCAAATTGAACCAACACCCCTTACCACCATAAGTCCACTGTGTCTCTTGCTACCACGACCTTGATAACACCTATCACAACCTACAGCATGAGCTAGCAACATAGTGCAAAATCGCGATCGCAAAACATTCAGCTGCAAACATGTGCTAAGAAATACCAAAGTTCGTCTCTTTTAAGCCCGTCGCAAATAGCAAACATAAATTGACTAGAGTGAATGGAAAACATGGTGCAAATGATTACTATTAAATTGTTTTGGGGAGAATACAGTAAATACAGAAAATCAAGCCGTAACCGTTAAAGACTATTAATATTTAGGAAAATGTTAACTTATGTCCTTAAGGTACAACAAGTTAAGAAGCTAAAAGTAGAATTTTTCTTTTTTTTTTAAATTGTGTTCAATATTATAAAAGTTTAAATATTTATACTTTCAATACAAAAATTATTACTTATTTCCTTTTATAGATCCTTAACCTATGCTCTAAGGGCACAGGTTAGCATGACCCTAATATTTAATTGCCTCCACTGGTTTCCCCCTACTAAATGCCACGTTGTCATATAACTTCATTGTGCTTTTATATTTTTCCTTTTACAAGGAAAGTTTGACTTTTTACTTGCATTGGGTAGGAGCAAAAGTTCAGCTGATTTATCCGTTCACATAATGAAAAGGATTGCTTAATTTTACTGTTCATTGACTCTCCCAGTTACAGTGTGGCATGTGGATTCTAGTATTTGTAACTCTAATTAGAAAGCAAAATTCTAGTTTGTTTTATGACTTTATCTTTAGCTCGCACTTGGCAGTGGTCTTCTAGTTTGGCTTTTCCTCTATTCGAGATTTATTGACTACTTTGATTTACATGTTATTGCGCAGGGCAGGTGAACGTTTAAGCCCTTGGGTGGCCGCTGGATGTTTTTACAATGGGCGTATCAATTCTATTCTTCTGAACCTTACTCTGACTTGAAATGGTTTCAGCTTGGTCTGTGCTTTAATCACTCTTGCAGTGATAATATCCATTTTCCTTTCTCGTACGTCTTTTCACTTGATATTTAATTTGTTGGTTATTATTCTCTGTGAAGGCCCCCGTATTTAAGGTGCTTTTCCCACCCACCTCAACATCAAAGTTGTGAATAACGTATTCTATAACACATAATGAGCTCCTGAAGACTACTGTTGCTTGGTACTTTTTTTTTTTTTTTTTTTTACTTTAATCAAGATTGACAAAATACAGTTAAATAACAATTAATATGGTGAAATGAAATTGACTAAGAAGATATTTATAAGTTAAAATTCAGGTGGGTGGATGTGATATGATTACATTTCAGCCCAAAAGATGCAACTCTGTAAGAGAAGTGTGCAGCTTAATAAACTTCAGGCATTGCTTTAGGCAATGATAAAATTGCATCTTTAAAAACAAAACATCCCAACAAGGTTGGATGAAAAACGAAAAATGATAAGGATAAATTAGCATTTCCCTTAATTTAATAGTAGCAATGATGAAATGGGAAGTTAGACGAGTCTATCAGCCTTCCACATTAATCCATCATGATCAATAATTTTACTTGGACCGTTGGTTACCATTACCAACCACAACCTGCGACAGGTCCACCTCTATTTTGTTGGCTTTTCTGGCAGCAATTTGCATCTTCGTGGATTTGTAATAGGTTGCATATAGAATCAGCTGCGCCACAGAAAACAATGTTCCAATTCCATTTGGTATCTGAGAGTTAACAAAGAACAACAACAATGGTCATCCATTCGCTTTATGTCTATTTCATCAATATGTTGAGGAAAAAGGGAAAAAAACAAAAGGATTTAATTTGTTTACAGTGATGAATTTGTCGAAAGGGAGGAGAGAGTAAGTTGTCCAAGCCACGCCATTTCCAAAGGAAGCAAGAGATATGGATAGCGGCATGTACTCAACGCTTTTAGTCATGATCACCAGTTTCTGTCAAATACTTCAAATTCAATATGAACGCATCCAAACCAAAGATTTAGATTAAGTGTTTGTTTGATGATTACTCACCATCACAGCTAAAGGTGCAACATACATCATAATGTTGAAGACAATGCATGTGGTACCAACAATGGCAGAGCGTTTCTCAACGTTGTGAACAAGGCTCAACGTGACAAATGTAAGAGCTGCGATGAAAACGAGTTCAACAACTAGCCACATAAGGACCTTGAGCCTTTTGTTGCCGTCAGAGTAAATCAAGAAGAGTGTGACATATATGATCTCAATCACACAACCTGAGCCGTTGATGGTTACCACGAGCACACTGTCCGGGTGCACCATAGGCAGACCGTACAGTGTCCATACCATGCAGTTAACAAGTGTTGCTAGGTATGGTGCTGGTGAGAATTGCTCCACAGATCCTTTCTTCCATATCGCTATAAAAGTTGGCCTGTATTATATATTTTTTTCGATACAATTATTCAATTAAACAAGGGGAATGTACACAAAGCATACAAGAGCCATATTCTTCTTTAACCTAGAAAAAAAAGAAAAAAAATCTTGCCCCAACATGGCATTACAGGCACAAATCAATAAAAAAAATCTTAAATATGATAAAATATTTAGTGTTTCCTTAATTGTTTCATAACTTCAACATTTATTGTCCTCGTATAAGAATAATTGATCACAATGCATTTAGAGATGGTACAAGGGAGTTAAGATCCTCTCCATTTATAAAAATAAATGGAAAATGTCATTTAAAAATAGATACACAAATAAAAAGGTTCTAGGCCCTATCATTGAGTGTGTCACACCATCATTAATTATTTTTTTTACTTTTTATGTGTTTACATCTCTCCAAATGAAGAAAGATAAAAATGGAGAGGATCTTAACTCGTATAGGGTGAGTTGCCCCCAACTGTTCAAAAATTCTAGTGCCAGGGACTGGTTGCTTCGGTTTCTAAATTTAATTGCTAGATATATTAGTGGGTCAGGTTACTGTAATAAATAAGTGAAAATTGGAAAGATCAAAATAAAAACTTGAAGTTAATATAAAGGTGTACTACCTCCGGTCACATTTATAAGCAAAAAACAATTTTTTAGGTACATTAAATAACTAATGTATACGGTCATATTTTATATGACTGTATACATTAGTTATTTAATGTACCTAAAAAATTGTTTTTTTCTTATAAATGTGACCAGAGGGAGTATTTACTTAGGTGGGGCTGAGGGATGATGGGATATTATCAATTTCCACATGCTAAAAATATGTTTTTGTTTTTGAGGAAATGCTAAAAATATGTTGAATTGTGATCAAAAAATAGTACTCCTTCCGTTTTAACTAGGTGGATGATAGGACACTACGAATTTTGTGTCAAGAAAATATACTAACACACATAAATGGAGGGTCGGTTGGGGTTCGAACCCCGATCATGACATCGAACCTAATAATTTTGATATTTTTATAAGTTGAGTTATGATTTAGGGACTCTAACATGTATTTTTTTTTAAGGAACAATGTTTTTTGCAGGAGTTAATATGCATGTATAACATGATAAAATTAATATCAAATTTGTATAGACTACGAAACCTATCTTATCTGTTTGGCATTAAATTATTCATGAAATAAGTAGTACTCCAATTTTGATGGCATTCATTCATTCCAACTATTTTTAGGGGGACAAAATATAAATAGTACTAAGTACCAAACCTGTTTTGGGATTTCAACCCCTTTCTATCACATGGCCAAATTAATACTGTTTGGGTTTGGGATGGTTTTCATGGATGGAGGAGTGTAGTAGAAAAAAGAGAAGTTTAATTATATATTTTATTCGACGGTTTTGTCAAAAAAAAAAAAAAGTTTTGGTGTTACATTTCATGTAATAGTATTTTTGTCGGTACATCTAAATTTTTATAAACTTTTCATAAATTTTTTTATTAAATTAATAAACGTAACACAATTTTTTTTCATAAACTATTATACTTCCTCAAATTCCTAACATTAAGGAGACTGGTACTAGCTCCACAAAAAATTGAAGTATATTATAAAAAAAAAATTGAAGCATATATTATCAAAATACTATCACTCTCTTTTCTCCATTTTCTTCCAAGTTCCATTTTTTTTCCATCCAAGTGTAACTCTTTTCTCCATTTTCTTCCAAGTTCCATTTTTTTCCATCTAAGTGTAACAATCGAAATGTTTTATTTTACATTTCTAAATTGCTGCTTTAGATAAGATAAACCAAATCCACAGAGACACGAATTGTTTATCTACTGCACTACTCCATAAATAGAGGATATCCATTTTGTATCATAATAGTCCTCTTGAATTAATAATGCAAAGAATGTCCACAACGGGCAATAAATAAACATCTAGCTGACCAAATTATAGTCATTAAAATGGCAAGTCACAATTTAAGTATATGATTAGTCCCACAGTCTCCAAATACTCCCTCAGTCGCAACTAATTATATGTTATTATTTTATAAAGTTATCCTTAATTAGTTGTATAAGAAAAACAAGTTAAAGAAAGAAGAAAGAGTAATGAATGCTAATAGTATAATATGAAAAGTATAATGCTTCAACTTATAATTTTGTACAATTTGTTTCTTCAAAACAACCTATAATTTGGGACAGAATGAGTATAACATTCTCTAACCATAAGATTTGTTGATTAAATCAAGGAAACTAAAGAAATTGATAGTAGTTCTCTAAAACAAAGTTGATAGTGGTTTTAATTATTAATGTTTGAATTTTCTTAAATTTTAATTTTTCTTTCAAGAGAGACAATTTTTTTTAAACATAATTTATTTCCATTTTCTCTCTTAATTGTCTTCAAAAGAGGCATATATATATATATATTTGACACACACATTATATTATTTATTGTTATTTTAAAAAGAAAGATACATAATATAAATAAGAGTGTGTTGGTAAATAAGTGATGCAATTCGAAATTTAAATGGGGTCTCACGAAAGAAAAAGAAAATTTCTCAAGATATATAGTAATAGTAATATTGAATAATTGATTATAAGCATTGAAAGCGGTAAATCATCAGAATTGAAGTATTTGTAAAATAAATAAAAAATTAATTCTTATAATTTAGAGAGACAAACTGCTGGTAAAAAAAAAAAAATCACGATCATTTGATTTAAAATATTCAATTAATTTATCAAGAACAGAGAAAGATGAAGCTTACACTGGGGACAAGAACAAGAAGCCCGAGATGATATTTCCTGAAGTTATGAAAATTGTGAAGACAAAGATCCATAAGATTCTAACAACTAAGAATATTAAGAAATTATATATGTATACATATATATATACACACATAAATTTGTAGTGTAACAACTAGCAAGTAAGAGACTTGAGTACCGACCTATAACACCAATAATTGTTCGAGCAATATGTGCTGCTGCTGTGGTCATGATATCTCCAAGCTCTGAAATAAAATGATTATAAGGGATGAGGTATGAAATGAATGAAATGCAAGAAAGAGAGGAATCGTGAAGAATATATATAAATTAAAATGAAGGTAGAGCTAGCTATACGAAATGAATAGGTTGATCATATGCATGACATGTATTGCTAATGCTGGTTGGTTGATACATCTGTGAATATAGTGCTTCTTAAATAGTGCAAATTCTGCTACCTCATTTAAATTGTCACTCTCTTAGTGATCAGATGCTGAGACCCTACTCACCAAGCTTTACAGTCATTAGAAAGCGACTAAATTCCTCAATGTTTTCCATTGACAAAAATAAAACAAAACAATAAATAATTAATGTTATGTTGTTTAGTAATGTTTCTATTCTAAGAAACCTCTTCCCCCATAGTCAATCAAGTGGTTACGGGTTAGGTTTCGACGATAAGTAAGTTTCACTTAAAGACGAATTATTTAAAGAACTAATTTTGAATCAGAAAATGCTTGTTGGCACGAGACCAACCAAACACGACATGCGACGAATGCATTTTGATCCTTAGATTGGAGAACTTTTATTTCTCTCTTCCATGTGGTTCTTTCAATGGCTGTTATATGTTTTGTTGGTTTGTCGTGGGTGTATATATCATGTGATATAGCACACTCTCCTTTAGAATCTTAATTGAAACAATATTTAAAAAGATTTTATTTATCTTTCGACTAAATTTTATGCTATTGAAATCTCTTTTACCGAGAACCAAAAGTTAATACTGCAAATAATTAAGGATGGAAATAGGCTTATAGCTAGGATTTATAAATTCTAAGCCTTGTCCGGTCAAAAGGTTTAAGATCTACCTTTATGTTTCTCTCTAATGACATGTGGAAAAATCACATGTATATGTTATTCATCGATTTTGTCTTCACATCCATACAATCTTGTAGATGATTTTACTACTCTCTTTTGGTTTAACACGAGCAAGTGATTAAAGAATGATATACGTTGATAATGTGAAAAATTTCACACATTCATCCAATTAAAATAGGTTAAATAGGTTTCTTCAAAAAAAAAATGTTAAATAGGTATTTATAAAAATATTTTATTAACTAATCTAAAAAAAAGACATTATTGAATGATTTGATTTGATGCATGTGTAAAAAGTATTAACCGTATACAAATCAAATGATAAATTGGTTTTAAGAAAATAGAAACAAATGAAGAGGCATACTATGTGTAAGTTGTTGTATTGATTTGGTGTATGGCTTTTGAGCATATGCTTTGACGGTAAAATCGGCAACCCTTTATAGAAGATGAGTACAATTTTCCTGCTATGATGTTGGGTCCAAACTAATTTTGTTGCACGAGTTTGAATATCTCTTGTACTTCCTTTAATAAAAGAATAAAAATAAACTCATATTTGTATAGCTCAGAATTTCCCTTTGTTTCTCAATCCATTTGTTCCCTCTCCGTCTGGCGGCTAGGAGGCCACTTTCCCATCACTGTCACAAATGCAACGAAAATCATGTTTCTTACAATGTTATCACTCTAACTTCAATGTCCTCCCCCAAACCACCAAAACACTTTATGAGTCTCTTTTTCTTGCAAGACTTGAAGTTCAATAACATATTTTTCTTAGAGCAATCCAACTGTGATGATGTGATCTTCATTCGAAGATTATTTTGTGGGTTCTATATTGAACCACATCATCTTAAAGCAAATTATTCAATTTTTAATCCAATGACATCTATTTCTTGCAATCTACTAAAATATGGGAAGCGTTGCATTTGAATAGAACATTTTTTTATTAAAAATTATGAAATGTAAACAAAATAATAGTATTAAAAATATGTTTATCCAAGAGTCGACCCGTTTGACTCAAATGTTTATAGAAGACTTAGTTACATTAGTAGTTTAGTATTGCAAACTAACGTGGAAATCACTCTTTAGGCACTTAGGATTGTTCATAGACACCTCAAACTTTTAAAAATACCTCTACTTATAGTTAACCATCGTTCATTACCGATTTGGAGTTAAAACCGTTCAATGCAAACAACATGGTTGGACATTGACTTGCAGGGAAACAAATTGAAATTAATGTACCAAAGGTATATGATCTTTGTACATGGCAAACCAACGAGGTACTAGCCTAGTGGGTTGGACTAGGCTTTGTACCTCATCTTTTTGTTCCTCATAAAGTTAAGAAAATCAATTTTAATGTTGTGTGGTGTAAGCAAAGGGCCAACCGTGTTTCTTGCACTAAACGGTTTTTAATTTCCGTTCGGCAACTAGCGGTAGTTAATATTTGGTAGAGATATTTTCGAAAGTTTGAAATTAAAATGCCAAAGAGCAATTTTCAATTAATGTTAATCTTACCATATATCTTTTTGTAAAATCTTTATGTGTGTGTGTGTGTATATATATATATATATATACACACTGTTTTATCTTGGTTTTCGGGTGTCAAACATTGATTACGTTTGAACCTTTTTAACCGGTGATATCTTATTTTTTTCTTGGGAAGGGAAAAAGTAAGCAAAACCCTTGAGAATCGAGGTCCGGGAGTTGTTTTCGCTACGGGAAGGTGTTAGGCACCCATAACGACTATAGTATCCTATAGGAACCGTCTTTAATTTCTACGTGCGCTTTATTTTTAAATGCTATTTTGAAAAGTGTTATTTACACCTATGGGTTTTCTAAGTGAAGAATTGGAGGGAGAAGAATGTTTGAATTTTTATTTTATTTGAATTGAAGGAATTTTGTTCCTTGCCTACGTACCCGTTTAAGGGATCAAATCCACCGTAGTTCTCTTCCAAAAATGTTTTTGTTTTTGTTGATTGATTTTAAGTTTGAAAATGGGATTTTTGAAGAATAGAGAGAGGCCTCAAGGGCATGAGATTGTAAAAAGTGGGGTTGAATTAGTCATTTGCAAAATATGGTCAAAGTATGATTAAAGTTCATTAGAATTTGATTAAGAAAAAGAAAGGGAAAATTCAATGGGATTTTGATCCCAAGGTTTATTTAGAAAATGATTTGAGTGAAGTTTGTTCATATTTTTTGGGAAATAAATTTTTCTAAGTGTAAATCCTAGGCATTCATCTAAACATACAATCCTAAACATACATCTAAACATGCATAGCCTAAGCATACATCTAAAGTGAGGTGTGTGCATGTGTCGGTGCTTGTGTCGGTGTACATTTTTAGAGTCCATTGTCCTTTACATCATTGGCCTAGATACATTCTATGGTCTTGCAAGAATTTAAAATTGCATAAAAGTAAAGTACAACAATTCCTAAGTTTTTTACATTCTAATTTTGCATGAACTTTAAAGTGTAGGAAGATAAAAACCAAGAATGTGAGATGGAGATTGAAATGCTTATGGAATGTATGAAATATGAAATGAAAGGGTTAGTATCACAAGATGCAAGAGGATAAAGAAATAAGGCAAGAAAGTGTTAAACAAAAGTGGTAAAATCGACAAGAATAAAGTGTTAAAATATACTAAAAGTTTACCATAACTTCTCAATATGCACATGACCTATAATTCTCTCATCATAGCACTTTTCAAGAGACTTTATTGCAGCCACAATGTGGTGATTATAGGCACATATTCAAACCAAGAGTTATGACACACTTTTAGACACATTTTACACTTTATTTTTGCATAGAAATATTCACATGATTTGTAAAACAAGAAATTAACAAATCAAACTCCAAAACAGTAAAGAATAGCACCAAATCAGAGGCATATACATTGTAAATTCTCATATCAAGGGTCAATATACCATAGCAAGATTTTGGGATCAAGAACATGCAAGAATTTCACAAGAAATTAACAAAAAGTAACATAAAATCACAAGAAAACTCCCCCTATATTTTTATCAATTTTCAATAGGCTAGAATCATTACAAAAATACCATAAAACTATCAAGAAATGTGTATGAAAATTCTTGGAGTTTTTAGAGAATTTTTAGCCACAAAAAACATGTAAAATTTCACAAGTTTTAACAAATATAATGAACAATTGACTAAAAAAAATGCCACTTATTTTTTATCCAGATTCAACACATAACAACATCACAAGAAAGTCAAGAAAATGACCAAGGACATATGAAAAAAATAATTGGAATTTTTAACAAAGTTTTTTGAGCATAAAGGTGTGCAAATAGCAAGAAGTAGTGACAAAAATAGCAAAAACAGAGGAACTTCGCAGGAAAACCAAGCCCAAACCCTAGCCCAAGGGGGAAATGGATCCTGGATCCTTCAGGAATCACAGAAGTCCGTTGGATTGATCCAATCTAACAAAACCCTAGATCTAACAGTCCCAAGGCAGGGGAACACGCAGCTATGGTGTACGCGCGCGCGTGGGATTGATGGACTGGTATATAAGCAAAACAAAGAGGAAAACCACACAAGTCTCACCCGTTTCTCTCTCTAACATGTTCCTAGAGAGAGAGAGTCTGCAAACTCTCTCTTCTCCGACCTAACACCGGTCATCTTCCTCACTTCTCCGACGCGGTGGCCGGCGGTGGCGCCGCCGCGTCGGAGCCTCAAACCGCCCAGATTCACGACTTAATCACGTATTTCTAAAGCTCTTCCTCTCCTCTATTCGATTCTGAAGCTAGTTTCTCCAAAAGACTTGCAAATCAACGTAGATCGGGGAAAAACCAAACACGACGTTGATGTTCTTTTTTGCTTTTAACTCTTTTTAAACGACGTTTTGAAGAAAGATCTCCTATAACGCTCTCATCTACGTTGATTTGCGAAGAAAAAGCATGTATAGGAAACAAGCTACTATGATTTACGATGAAAGAGTGAAGAAAGGATGGGAAGAAAGATTTGGTACCTGAACGAAAGAGAGGACGAACTCTTCAGAGGTTTTTCTTCTTTTGACTTCTGTGAACCTTTCGATCTGTTTCTCTTCTTCGTGCCTTTACGTTGATGCTTCGGTTCTTGATTTGAAACCCTAGGGTTTCAGATTTCGTTGTGATTCTGTGCTGGTTTCTTCGATCCTCTTCTTCTCTTCCTCGATCTCTCTCTCGTGATCGCAGTTATGCTTGAATTGCGAGAGAATGGTTCGATGATGATGATTCTTGGAAAAGAGTCACTGAGAACCTTCAATATTTGTTGAACTGGGACTGATTTGATGAAACACTTGCTGAATTCGTTTTGTTTGTGACTGAATTGATGGAAATTGGCGTGAATTTGAGAGGATTTGTGTGTATTGTGATTCTGGAAAAGTGGTTAGGGTTTGAAGATGATGAACTTGTTCATCATGTTCTTGAGCTTTTCTGGTTTTTTTTGGGATTTTTGATCGAAAAATTTGGGAGAGAGAAAGTGAAATGTGTTTTTGAGTTGGCAGAAAATGAATGGGTTCCCCTTGACTTTGACTGTGATGTGTCCTTTTATAGCTGACACTTGTGCAATCTGGACCAATAAGGAAAAGACACGTGGACATAGACTGTAACTAACTGGACCAATGAGAATTTGACACGTGGCACTGGACTTAACAAACTTTCTGGACTAAACTGCAAATGACTAGAAATAAAGGACTGAAATGCAAACAATGACAAAAAGGACTTAAAAATAATTAATAATAAAATTGGTAAAAAACGTAACTTGGAAATAAACGTAAAGTGAAACGATTAAAATTGACAAAACGGACTAAAACGAACCAATGGCTTAAATGAGGTACTTTAAAGTAACCTCTCTCTGCCGAAATTTCGCGTGAAATGACCAAAATGCCCCTAGGGCTAAAACGACTAAAAATGACTCAGATGAAATTTTTTTTAAAATGGATTTTTAACAAGATACTAAAGCAAGAACTTATACACACAAAATTAACAGACTCAGAGACAATTTTAAGGGTTTAAACAGAGCTTTGACACTTGAAAAGACTAAAATGCCCCTAAGGGCAAAACTGACTCAAAATGACTTCAAATGCAATTTTTTGAGATGGACTTTGACATAGAATGAAACAGAGACTTATTCAAACTCCTTGAAAGGACTCAAACAAAATTTTAAAAGACTGGAGGAAATTTTGACATAGGAAATGACTAAAATGCCCCTAGGGGCTAAACTGACTAAAAAATGACTCAACTGATATTTTTTGAAATGAATTTTGACATGAGATTGAAACAAGGACCTATACAAACCAATTTAAAAGACTCAAACAATTTTCAAGGATTAAAATGAGTTGAATGCAAGAAATGACTAAAATACCCTTCTATGTGAATTTTGCAAATAACATTGAAATAAAATGCAGAGAAAGATGTAATTGATCAGAGACAGTTCAAATGACTTGAAATACAAGAAAAGAAGATTTGAGTTAGTATTTTTAGGTCCAAAATTAGGGTATAACACACACACACACGAGTGACATGCCAATATGAACTTAATAAAAAACATCAAATTTCAATTACAAGGATCAATTAAAAAATAAACCAAAATTAATTTAGTCCCATGTTATTAACAACATATATTTAGATTCAACAAACATAGATTCCCTTGTCCTTGCTTGCGAATGTTAATAAGAGTGAAAATTATTCTGTGAAGCTGTAGGGAAGTAGTGACAGACCACTATCAACAGTTCTTTTTAGGAAAATGTGTGTGTGATAGGCTTCATTAACTGAAAGCAAAACTTCTTTATATATAAAGTGGGGAAGCAGGCAGAACGTGTTTAGGGAATGCAGTGAGAAGTATCCATGCATTGTGTTTGTTTGTCTTTATCTTGTTAATTACTAAATATATGTTATTTATAGTCCATTTGATATTTTGAAAAATTCATTCTCAACATCTCACATGTATTTATATTTGTATATTAGTTAAAAAAAAGGGTAAATACAGACTTTGGTCCCTTAACTTATTTTTGCGTTTCATTTTGGTCCCTTAACTTTAAACTGTCTCAATTTGGTCCCATAAGTAACTCTTCGTTTACCAAAGTGGTCCCTTCCGTTAGTTTTTTTAAAAAAAACGTTAACTTTGTATTTTTTATTATTAAAAATAATTTTAAATTATTAAAAACATGAAAAAAAAGGTTTTACCATCATTTATAAAAAAAATTAAAAAACAGAAAATTTAAAAAAACAAAAATCTCTTTTTTTTCTTCATTTCTTCATCTTCTTCATTTTTCTTATTCATCATCTTCATCACACCTTCATAAAACAACACATTCCAATTGGGTCCAAACCCATAACCTTAATTCTCACACCCTTCATACCCATTCCTTCCTTATTCCCATTCTCACTAAAAATCGAAACTTTAAAACAACACATTCCATTTTCAGCAAAATCATCACCAATTCAAATCTCGTTAAATCATTGCTTCATTCCTATACTCACTGTAATTCATCACCCCTGGTTTTGATACCCTTTCCAACAACAACATCAACAATTTCTTCATGGCCAACAATAACAACAGCTGCAGCAACAACAACAATAAGCAAAATTCAAAAACTTGTGGAATACCCATTAATCCATAACCAATTCGCAACAGACAACACTGAAATCAACAACAACATTAATCCACAACTCCACAACTCAATTATCATACACGGATACATCAATTCCACCATCACAATTTCACCGTTGCACAAAGGAATTAGAGCAAACCACTATTTATCACAATCTGCAATTGACAACACTAAAATCAGCAACAACATTAAGCATAACTCCACCACACATCAAAAACCCCAACAATCACTTCTAACACCCCTCATTTCCGATTCAAACCCTCCCCTCTTCGCATCTTCCTTCAATGCAGTTCAGTTTCAGCTTTTGATTTCATCTTCTTCGTTTAGTACCTTTCGATTTCTTTTCGATACAATTTTGTTTTCGTTACGATTTCAGTTTCAGTTTTCGTTTTCGTTTTGATTCAATTTTATTTTTTTCATCTTGCTTTCGTTTCAATTTCTTTTTGAATTCGGGTTTGGGTACTTTCGATAACCAAGAGTGCTTAAATTAGAGAAGAAGAAAAGAATGAATGAATTTGGGTTTTGGTTTGATGGAAAGAAGAAGAAGGTGAGGGAATGAAGAAGAAATCTGGAAGAAGAAGAAGAAGAAAAGGTCTCGCTGGGGAAGAAAGGAAGGGAAACTAATGGTTTTTTTAATGGGTAAAGATGAAGGAAAAAAAATTAAAAAAAAAAGTTCTCAACCAATGACAAAATGACACGTGTATCACAATTAATTTTTTTTATTAAACATAACGGAAAACTAACGGAAGGGACCACTTTGGTAAACGGAGAGATACTTAAGGGACCAAATTGAGACAATTTAAAGTTAAGGGACCAAAATGAAACGCAAAAATAAGTTAAGGGACCAAAGTCTGTATTTACCCTTAAAAAAAATATGATAGTAAATTATCTAAAATAATACACATTGTAAAATTTTTCGTGTATTTACATAGTAGAAAGGGCAATTTCATTGGACGACCCTACCTAAAACTAGAAATGGAAACGACTTTTGGGTCCACCTACCAAAGGGATTTGATTCTATGTAAGTGCAAGTCATTATTGTCTACTTCTCTTTGGTCTCACCCTGACCTGTGAATTCACCAATTCACCAATACTAAACATACACTCAATTCATATTTAGATTGCAATTAATTTTATAAAGTTAAGTAGTCAAGGACGGGGTGTGGGTGCTTGTGCCGCCCACAATAAAGGACAACCCGATGTACTCTCATTCAACATCGATAAAAATTGATATTCACTTAAATTGATAGAGTACATCATTCAACATCGTTTTTTTAAGAAATATCATTCAACATCGATAAAAATGTAAATAACGAATCTGTTAAGAAACTAATTTCATTCAAGTTAACAACATAAAATGACAAAACACTTATAAATAATATGATAAATTAAAGTCATCGAAATATTCATACATCTAAATATGCAATGTTGACGCCGATTGAATAACCGATCTTTCAATATTTACTATAAGATATATGTGAGTTATTAAGTTGGAGAATGAATAACAACTTAGAACAAGAAGATGAAAAATAAATTATGGTTATGGTCGTACAAATAAATATAAAGCATGTGAATTTTAGCTATATTTGATTTTTCCCCCACCACTTTATGCAATATGGATAACTGTGAATTCTCTTCGGAATAATTTTCAAACATTAAAGTGAACTACACTCTCTATTCAAACACAAGGACAAGGAGCATAATGTATTTTACCAGAAAAGGGAGGAGCACTCTCAAGCGAGTAGGAACAACATTCCATACCCAATCTCCTTTATTTCCTTATCTATTAGAGAAATGATATTTGTACAATCATTTTGTGACAATTTTCTTTTTCATACTCAGGTTATTTTTACTTTATTTCTCTATTGTTTTGTTTTTCATATCAATGTCTATTTTATTTTATTTTTTATAAATTTATGGTTCTTCTAAAAATTATCACACAAATGGTTGTTCAAATAACACATCTCCTCTATTATTGGGGTTATTTATCTAGACAAATAAAACCTAACCTCGATTCGTGTGTGCATATATGAATATTGCATCATGTCCAAGTCCTACCGCATTAGAGCTATACCAATGATGCGATTCTGCAACACAAACCCTATACAAGTGCATCCTCAAATTCTTTCAAATAAAAAAAAAAGTGCATGCTCAAATGATTGACATACATTAAAAAAAAAGTCTCTAATTATCTCATTTCTTTCACTAGGACCTGCATACTACGTTCTCTTTAATTTGTTTTTTATCTATAATATAGGTAACCGAGTAAAATAAAATACACAGTGTAGAAAAGAAGTTGCTATATTTTTGGATCGCATAAGGTTTTATCTATTATTAGTAGATTTTTTATTACTAGTTTAAATTCATAACTTTTGCATTCGGACTCAAAAATTATAAGAGACTTAATTTATTTAACTCTTTTTTTTTAAAAAAAAAAAGGAGTTTAATTTATTAACTTGGAAGTAAAATGTTTATTTTAAATTAATTAAGGGAAAAATGCGAGTGCGGGGCACTTTTTTTTTTGTCAAGTAGCCTATTGGCTAGAGCTCGACACTCTTTTAGAACGTTAAAAGGTGAGTTTTTAGAAAAATTTGTATTTAATGCATTAAAAATTATAGTA
This sequence comes from Medicago sativa, assembly GCF_051527215.1. NCBI lineage: Eukaryota > Viridiplantae > Streptophyta > Magnoliopsida > Fabales > Fabaceae > Medicago > Medicago sativa. The sequence continues at coordinate 97,413,164 of NC_140752.1, forward strand.
TTTGTCTTTTTTAAAGAACATTTTCTTAATTTATAGAATGTTTAAAAGAACCCATATACTCCCTCCGTCCCATAATATAAGCAAAAAAAACTCATTTTCTTTGTCCCAAAATATAAGCAAAAAAGAAAAACTTTTATCATATTTAATCTTGTTTTTTTAAAAAATCTCTTTTTCAAGAAAAACTTTTGTTTATTCTCATAAAATTAAATGCAAATTACATTCAATTTTCTCTCTCTTTCATTTTTTCCATAACCAATAGCCAATGAAAATTGTTTTTACATCTTCCTATAAAACTTTTTCCAAAGAAAACACAAAAAACTATACTCCAAATTCTTATGTTTTAGTAGTTTTCTTAATAAGTGTGATTTTTTTTTTTTTGCTTATAATTTAGGTCGTAGGGAGTATTAATTTTAACAAATTGAATTCGGAAATAGTTGTATGTTAGCAGAAAAACATTTAAAACCTGAAAAATTGAAAGTTATAAATGTCAAATTACATTATTGATTAAATCAATATTTTTTTATGAAAAGAATACTATATTGGTTCTCTACGTGAGGAATATATTAACTTTTATGATTATTTCCAAATTTAATGATTTACAAAATATTGTAATAATCTAAAATGATTCCTAATTTAGTTCCATGCAACTGAAAGATAAGATAACGTTGGGTAAGATTGTCGGGAAAAAAAACAAGACACGCATTGATTGAATTGAAGTCTAAAGACCGTGATTGCGATTTACGAGCCAGTGAAAAAATGAAGTGTGTGATGAAAGACAAAAAAAAGGATCATCAAGAAGGAAATGAAGTTTTTTATTTTTTTTTTTTATTTTGAAGTTTCTGGTCTAAATACAGTGATATAGCACTGTATAAATTATACCGTAAACTAGTTACTACGAAAGGGAAAAGGATCATCAAGGTCTAATTTTGGCAATCAGCTTAAATTGCGGTGAATTAGCTTGCTATTCCGACTCTCTGCTCACGGTCAACCTCATCAAAGATGATCTTTCTCAGTACCATGTGTATGCTGTTCTTATTCAGAACATTAAGGACCTCTTGAACTCTAGAAACTTCTCTCTTCAGCATTCACTCAAAGAAGACAATCGGTGTGCGGATTTCATGGCTAAGCTTGGAGCTTCGAATGACGTCGTATTATCTATCCATTCCTCCCCTCCACAGGGTCTGCTATCGTTGCTAACGATGGATGAATTTGGATCTCTATTTGTTAGGTGCTAGTTGCCTTTTCTGCTTTCTGTTTTTTTGTTTCTTTTTCTTGTTTCTTTGATTAGCCTTGTAACCCAAAAAAAAAAAAAAGGGGGAATGGATAATTAACGTTACATCTAAAAATTTGGATGGATATGCTTCAATCAACTTGTAAGCTTTGTTTGAGAGTTTGAAGGAGAAGGAAGGGAAGTAATTTGAATAGAGAGAAAGATAAAGAAAAGTTTAACACTTTATTTGAAATAATGTTTTCGTAAAAAAGCGATAAATTAATGTTTATGATTAATATATTTTAAATTTCAAAATATTTTTTCCATAAGAATTTTGAAAGAATTATAACAATAGAATTATAATTAAGATCATAGATGGGATTTGAAAATTTTATTGAAAATCTCTAAAACTCTCATAAATCTTCTTCGAATACAATTACATAAATTGGATTTAAAGACTTTATCTATGCCCTAAAAAATCCTCCAAAATCTCTCTCCAATACTTTTTTTAGTTTCTTTATTTGTGCTAATTTTGTATTACGAAGAAAAAATAGACTCTTACACCCAAGTTGGAGGACGGATATTTCTTTCATTTTCCTTTTATTTTTCATGTACTCTAAAGCTTTCCCTACCCCTCCTCACCTAAAGTCTCAAACAGAATTTTACAAAATCAATTTGTCAATGATGACTATTCTTACTTATAAACACATGTTCATGTTATATCTCATTCAATGTGAGCTTCTTAGAACACCCCTCACGCTAAAAACTAAACATATGAAGCATGACTCTCAGTAGCAGTAATCTGATAGCATGTACATCAACAAATCTCAGATAAACTCAAATACTATCTTAAAATAAGGGTTGAGCATGACACATTCTTACAAAGTAAAAGACTACGTCCACTTATAAACACACGAACATTGTTCATGTCATCTTACTTAAATTTTTGTAGACGGAAAGTAAAACAAAATAGAAAAGGCAAAAGAAAAAAGAAAAAAAATCAAATATACGGGCCCACGAGATGAAGGACATTTATGTTGAATTGAAGTATATGTTCTTTGGAAGGTTACATATGATCTTGCGACTCACTACGGACCCAGAGCTAACAAGGAGCTAACAGCACAACATATACTAAGAATCTATCTCCAACCTTTTTATTTTGCCTTTGACAGCGAGAAAATAAAGCATGAAATATTAGAATAACAATATGTGTACAAGATGCAAGGATTACATGTTTACGTAGAAGAATAACTATAATTCGATCACAAAGAATTTGGATTTGGTTCCTTGCTTCTATCTATATCCTCGCGACTATTTTTTGAGAATTCTGCCCATTTTACACTTTTTTGAAGAGTTTAGCGGTGTGATTAACATGCAAGACGTAGAGATTAAATACGAATGTTATTGCAAATTTAAACCCAAATTCTAATATATCAAATATTCATGTTACTGCATATTTGAACCCACGTTCTAATATATCAAATTCTTACAGTTTTTTATCATCTCAATTCCACTTTACATGTCAATTTCACTTCTTTTTACTTGTTAATAATTGTCAATATGATGATGAAGTCCTTCATATAAAAGTTTATTCATAAGTTTATTCATAAAAAGTATGGACACGTGTTTAATTTACGGAGAGATGAATTTGAGTTTTGAAATCACGACGATTCACAGTAACTCATCTGAGAAAATTTAAAAGGAGAATTGGTGGACATCAATTATTAATTGATGGAGCTCCCCCATTGTTAATAGTCAAAAAATAAATAGTAACATACTCGCATATTTGAAAACACGTCCTATTTTTAATGTAGTGTTAAAATAGTGTTAATAAGATTTAACTTTAAAAATTACGTCAAGCGATCATAAACGTAGGTTTGGTGCTCATATTCTGATATAAAAGAGGTGGGGTGTATGAGTCGCATATGCCCAAGAGGCTTTACGGGTGTGTTTGGTAAAAATAAGCTATAAGCTAGCTGATAGCTGAAAAGCTAGCTTATAGCTGATGGCTGATAGCTGGTAGCTTATAGCTAAAAAGTTAACTTATTAAAATTAAAAGTGTTTGGTGAAATTAGCTGATGAAGTGGCTGATAAATATAAAATGACATAAAAGGACATGTTTGTTTAATTTTTTTTTTTATAACTCATATATAATTTTTATTAATTAATGTTTTTCTTTTTAAATATTTCAAATTATTTTAATCTCTAAAATGATAAATATATTTATGAATTTAATTGACATTTTTATTTAACAAAACTTTTTTTATAAATTTTATTTAACTAAATTTGCTTCACTATTTATGGTAAATTTTATATAAAATTATTTATTATATGAATTAAGAGTGAGGTAAAAAAAAAATTGAACAAGAAAAATTAAAAAGCCATATATACTATTGCTGAATGCTAAAACGTGAGCAGTTTTTTTTGTTTTGTTTTTTTAAGAGGAACGTGAGCGGTTACATTAGAAAGTGGTTAGTTTTTTTAATTAAAAACAACAAAATAAAATGAATAAAAGGTTAAAATTGGAAGAAAATATAAAAAGCTAAAAGCTCAAAAGCTACTTGAAATAGCTTTTCAAAAAACGCTATAAGCTATTGAAAAAAGCTTTTTACCAAACACATCTCATTTTATCAAAACAAGTTTATAAGCTTGTCCAACAAGCTATAAGCTAGCTTTTTTGTGTTACCAAACACAGCCTACCTCACACGCTGATAGGGTGTCAACATGGTGCAAATTGGATTTAATTGTGATATAGGATGATAACAAAAGGTGGCATTTAACATGGGAAAGCATAAAATCTTCCCACCATGGGAAAGTTGATATTTGACCATTAGATCAAATCAAAAGCACACTTTTATCATACTCTTTCCACACTAGATTTCCCATGTCAACACTTCCACCACCATTCTCTCTCAATGCCCTACCGCCCCATCCACCATTGCCAATTATCATACTGGTGTGAGTTTCTATCCTTTTGAAACAAAAACCTCCAAATTTTCTAATTCACCCAAATCTTTGATTTAACCCATTCATTCTTCTTCACCGTCTGATGACAGTCCGTCATTCCACATTTTTAGAGTCTTTTTATGATATTTTTATAGCATTTAGAGAGTCAATTACTTGTAATTCATGGTGAAATCAGATTAAAACAGGAACAAGAGCCCAAGAGAAGAAAATTGGTGAAAAGATAGAAATTTGCCTAAAACAAGAAGAATCGTGCCACGTTGAGCAAGGATCGTGGCACGTTGCAAGGATGTGGAATTCACTGATACGTTCTGGAAATTTCGTGGCACGATGAACCATGAAACGTGCCACGATGATTAAGTAAAGTTGTTGCCACATATGAATTAATTATGATTGACACATGAACAAGTGTTTTTGAGTGGTGTGAATAAAAGATATGGGACAAAAAGATAAGTGGGCTTCTAGTGTATTGTTACTGACCCGTAAAAGCAAGAGGAGAATTAGGCTTCAATGACTTATTGACATATAAATATAAGAGTGGGAACTAGCCGCAGATATTCATTCACGTTGGGAAAGTGAGCCGTACAGGGATTCACGTTTTGGCATAATTGAATCACGGTTGGAAAACAAATAGAAGCCGCACGCATCACGCCAAGAAGCACATGCAAATTTGAGGACAACAACAGCACCGTTTGGATATAAACTAAGGAGCAACGCCGACGACGACGGAATTCTATCGGTTTATTTTCTTTACTATATTGTTTATTTCTTTGATCATGTGTAGCTAATTTCCTTTGATTGAGCCATGATGAACCTATTGTAATATATGAACCAGTAGTTGAACTCTCTTTATAATCAATGTTATTCAGTCTTTATTCAGAATTATTTGTGTTGATTGCTTTTCATATGATTGTTTGTATGACTACTAGCCCTAGCTTCCTGCAATTACATGAATTGATCTTAGGAATTGAATGACTACTAGCTCTAGCTTTTAATCCTGAAATAGTAATTCTGTTTAACTCAACACTAGGAACCTAGAGATAGGAAATTGAGGGTTATGATACATAAATTAACGTTCCGACTTTGCTTCCACGGTTATTCAATCTGGTTAAAAGATTAATAGGGTTATAACTTAGGAAAGGGTTTTGAGTCAAGAGATTGATCAAAACCACTTAGTTAATTTGTCGTAAAGAATGAATATTAATTGAGAGTAAAGAGAGGTAGACTATTCATATAAAGCAATAGCGGATTCACCGGCTTAATCATTTGTTTTCTATATAACTTCCAACCATTTTTTATTTACTTGCAATTTATTATTTTTATGCAATCAACTCAACTGCCTAGGGCAAACCTATAAATTTAATACATCCTTAATTTTAACGTCTTTGCCGAGTAGAAATTGAAACAGTCCCTGTGGATACGAACTTATAAATTTTATTACTTCGATATATTTTTGGTACACTTGCCAGATATTTATCAAGTTTTTGGCGCCGTTGCCGGGGACTGTTGAATCATTTCAACTTGGTAATTTCGTTATTATTTAGGATTTCTGTCATTTATATTTTTTGTATATATATATAAAAAAATTATTATTTATGCTCTTCACTCCTATTTCTTTGTGCTTTGCTACTAAAGAGTTTATCCAAGTTTTGCAGCTATGATAGACAGGGTACTCCTCTATGACACAGAAGAGATTGCTAAGTTGCAGTATGAAAAATATATGCTACCTTTTTAGATCAGAATTTTGGACAACAAAATCTCGAGTTGTGGTCATTATGAGGCGAATCAACCAGGTAGTAATTGTGAAGGGAAGAAAGAGGTGATCAACATCGATTACAATACTCAACTGCAAAATATTTTAGATGATTTCTTGGTGTCCAATCAAGTTTCATTTGAGAAGTTTGATGTTCAGTGTGGTGATCTTGTTGAGAAAGCACATGAGTCTCAGAGGAAGTTGGTTCAGATGGAGACTAAGTGTCACAAGGTTGTGGTGGAAGAAAATCCAAAAGTGAGGAGTGCTGACATTTTCCCGAAGTCTGAACAAACAGAGGTTAAGGAAATCACTCGTGTGCAAATGGATGCATATCCTTCTCTAAGGTGGGAGAGCTTAAATTCCAAAGGTTTAACTGTGAGCGCATGGGAGCATCTACTTCTTTGTTACAAATTCATGGAATTCCTACCAAACAAGAGGAAGAAGAAGGATGATGTCTTCTCTCTAACATATTTGCCACCCTAACAGTGGTTGAAGTGTCAAGCTCAATGACGTAAAAGAAAGCGCTTGGTGGGAGGCAACCCATCCTTTTTATTATGTCTTTATTTTCAGTATTTTATTTCTATTGTTGAGTCAGACAATTGTCGGTGTGTTTGAATAACTCAGTTGTACCCCATGTTATGTATTGAATTTGCACTTGTTTATTATTGATGAATTTGTTTGTTTTATTGACTTTTTCCAGTTTAGTAACAAATGCTTGTTCAAGTGGTATTCCAAAAGTTCAAAAGGAGGAGTGACTTGTGTTTCAAAGGTGAAGTGTACCGCAGTTAAAGATAGGTAGTCACAACTCCCAGATATCATAAATGTAAGGTTCATGGCCAAATTTTCTTTTTCAATTTACTTATATAGAGTGTTCCATGCTTTTACATTTCTAGAACTTGCATTGTTTCTCTACTGTCGATTAATCTTTGTCATTAGCACACTAAGGCAAAGTGCTTGGTCCTGTGAGCCTTTTTGAAGCCTACCCTGTTTATATTTGAATAATTATCCTTTCTTTAGCCAAATTGAGCCGGTAGGTTTAGATCTTTTTGTTCGGTGACAAACTGCATTACAAGCTTAGAGACTTTTAGGATTTGTCCCGTATTGTTTTTCTGAGTTAGGCATTGTAGAATGTTGCTAAATATTAAGTTTTGGGTTGCTTCTGGAATTAGCAACCAACTAAGTTGGGGGTGGGGGTACTAGAGAACAAAGAAAGAACATATCATGAAAAATACACTGGAAAATGGTGTATATACACTCAAAAATGGTGTATCAAAAAAAAAAGAAAAAAAAAAGAAGAGAATGAAAAAGGGACAAAACATTGAAAATCTGAGTAACTTTAATCTCGATTGTCCCAACAAGCTACAAATGTTCTCTAGTACCTTTACAAATTGTTGTTTCAAAGGGTGAATGAGGGATTGAATCTATGCTTTAATATCCGTAGGAGTGCCTAACTCAAATTTTGTGTAGCCTACTTATCCAAATATTATCCCACCTTCACCTAAGCCCCGTTATAACCTTTAAAGACCTCAAAGTGTGCATTGACATTGATTTTGATTGACGTTTAGAAACTTTTCAAGCTTATGGTAATATGTAGATTGCATGTCGACTGTGTGTGAACCCTTTTCATATTGTTGCGTGGAGTTGTGAATTGGTGGTTGCTAACAAGTCAAACTAGCTCATCTTTAGCTAGTAAGGTGTTGAACTTTTGGGTACTATCGCTTGATCAGGTAATTGTTATTTTACTGTCGATTGTCAATATTGCAAGTAGATTCCTTGAGGACAAGGAATGGTTCAAGTTGGGGGTTGTGATGACAGTCCGTCATTCCACATTTTTAGAGTCTTTTTATGATATTTTTATAGCATTTAGAGAGTCAATTACTTGTAATTCATGGTGAAATCAGATTAAAACAGGAACAAGAGCCCAAGAGAAGAAAATTGGTGAAAAGATAGAAATTTGCCTAAAACAAGAAGAATCGTGCCACGTTGAGCAAGGATCGTGGCACGTTGCAAGGATGTGGAATTCACTGATACGTTCTGGAAATTTCGTGGCACGATGAACCATGAAACGTGCCACGATGATTAAGTAAAGTTGTTGCCACGTATGAATTAATTATGATTGACACATGAACAAGTGTTTTTGAGTGGTGTGAATAAAAGATATGGGACAAAAAGATAAGTGGGCTTCTAGTGTATTGTTACTGACCCGTAAAAGCAAGAGGAGAATTAGGCTTCAATGACTTATTGACATATAAATATAAGAGTGGGAACTAGCCGCAGATATTCATTCACGTTGGGAAAGTGAGCCGTACAGGGATTCACGTTTTGGCATAATTGAATCACGGTTGGAAAACAAATAGAAGCCGCACGCATCACGCCAAGAAGCACATGCAAATTTGAGGACAACAACAGCACCGTTTGGATATAAACTGAGGAGCAACGCCGACGACGACGGAATTCTATCGGTTTATTTTCTTTACTATGTTGTTTATTTCTTTGATCATGTGTAGCTAATTTCCTTTGATTGAGCCATGATGAACCTATTGTAATATATGAACCAGTAGTTGAACTCTCTTTATAATCAATGTTATTCAGTCTTTATTCAGAATTATTTGTGTTGATTGCTTTTCATATGATTGTTTGTATGACTACTAGCCCTAGCTTCCTGCAATTACATGAATTGATCTTAGGAATTGAATGACTACTAGCCCTAGCTTTTAATCCTGAAATAGTAATTCTGTTTAACTCAACACTAGGAACCTAGAGATAGGAAATTGAGGGTTATGATACATAAATTAACGTTCCGACTTTGCTTCCACGGTTATTCAATCTGGTTAAGAGATTAATAGGGTTATAACTTAGGAAAGGGTTTTGAGTCAAGAGATTGATCAAAACCACTTAGTTAATTTGTCGTAAAGAATGAATATTAATTGAGAGTAAAGAGAGGTAGACTATTCATATAAAGCAATAGCGGATTCACCGGCTTAATCATTTGTTTTCTATATAACTTCCAACCATTTTTTATTTACTTGCAATTTATTATTTTTATGCAATCAACTCAACTGCCTAGGGCAAACCTATAAATTTAATACATCCTTAATTTTAACGTCTTTGCCGAGTAGAAATTGAAACAGTCCCTGTGGATACGAACTTATAAATTTTATTACTTCGATATATTTTTGGTACACTTGCCAGATATTTATCACCGTCCATCATCAAAATCTCTTTCTTCTCAAATTTTCAATTCCCAAACACAACAAACAATGCCTTAATTTGCAGAAAAACCACTTATAACCCCAATACCCTAAAATCTGGAAAAATCGACAAAATCATATATTTTTGGAATTAAACCTTAAATCATTCTATTCAACATGTAATGTCATCATGTGTTAAAAACTTAAAAATCATTCTTTTTTTTGACTCCATTGATTTGAAGAATAAATAAATGTAACTTTTGTTTGTGATTTGAAGCTTATTGGAGCTTCCATAGAAAAAGACTGCCGAAGCTTCCATAGAAAATGTTGAAGCTTATTGGATTTAGGAAAATGGGTTGAAGATGAATGGATTTCAAAAATGGGTTAAAACTGGTTTGATTTAGAACAATGATAAGGTTCTATAACTTTTGGGTTTGACAAGATAATGAAATTGTATTTTCTATTTTTTTTAAGAGTATGATGATGTGAGTGTTGACTTGAGTTTGCTGGTGGTGAAAAGGAAGAGATGATAGTGAGGTTGAAGACAAAGTGTAAAGAGATATGATGTGGGCAGACTATAATAAGATCAGTGTGCCTCTTTAATCTAACCGTAAAAACCAAATGTCCCATGGTGGGAAAGTTTTATACTTTCCCATGTTAAATGCCACCTAAAAAATATTGGTTTGTCAAGCAGCAGACTGTCAAAATGCAAAGTGAAGGGTATCTACAACTGCAAGCACTCTGACGGACAAGTTTATAAGTGTATGAAAGTATGAATGAGAGGCATTGAAATGACAGAAGTTGTGTACCATCATGATATCATGAAGGAGTAATGATATTTTGACATCCATTTGATGACAACTTTGTTGACAACCTTGTTTTTCTCACTTCTTATTGGTCAAAAACAATGGAGAGAGAAAAAGGAAGAGAGAGGATAACAACATCATGTGAGTATGAGAGAGAAAGTTGTCCAAAAGTTGTCAAAAAGTGGTTGTCAAAATATCATTTCTCATCATGAGTAATGATATTTTGACATCCATTTGATGACAACTTTGTTGACAACCTTGTTTTTCTCACTTCGTATTGGTCAAAAACAATGGAGAGAGAAAAAGGAAGAGAGAGGATAACAACATCATGTGAGTATGAGAGAGAAAGTTGTCAAAAAGTTGTCAAAAAGTGGTTGTCAAAATATCATTTCTCATCATGAAGGGTACCTTTTATAGCGTGCGGACATGGAGTCGTTGAATGGTTAAAGAAAGACTATTACAATGTGAAAATTGCTCATCTCTTCTAAAACTGATCATTCCCTTGATTATGTCCAGCGTGAGTTAACTCACCCTCGACTTTTTTACGTTGGACATTTTCTAGAAGTTAACTCAAGTAGGCACATGAATGAGCAAAAACAAAAGGGAGAAGAGCAATTTCTTTACAATGTTGAGCTCAGTGTCCCCGTTATATGCCATTGAGGCTTCTATGTTTGGGCCAGAGCGTTCTTGGGCCTAATATATATTGAATTTTGGGCCTTAGGCAAATACATAACAGTTTGGAACTTCAATAATTTAGCAATTCCTAAGTAAGTACAATAGATATGTAAGATATTCCTTGAAAATTGCTTTTCTGACATAGAAAAGTTCCTATTGACACAAGTAAATGACCAAATTATCCCCAGCGGTGGTTAACTACCGTTGGGCTAAGCGGCGGCTGTTAACAACCGCTGGCTCCTCCAGAGGCAATTAATTGCCGCTGGCTCCTCCAGAGGCAGTTAACTGCCTCTGGCTTTGCTGCTTTTTATTATGATTTTATGCGTTTCGGTCGAAAAATCAAAGTAAATCGAAACTTATTCAGAATTCTACGAAACTTTACAGACACCTCTATAAAAATACATATAGATGATGTGAAAAGTTTCGTAACATTCCGAATAAGTCTCGATTTTTTTTATTTTTTCGACCGAAACGCGCAAAATCGCAATTGAAAAAATAAAAAAAATCGACACTTATTCGGAATGTTACGAAACTCTGCACATCATCTATATGTATTTTTATGGAGGTGTCTATAAAGTTTAGTAGCATTTCGACTAAGTCTCGATTTATTTTGATTTTTTCGACCGAACCATGCAAAATCGCAATTTTTTTCAAGTGCGAGTCCGAAAAAGTGTCCCAGATGTTGAACTTTTTCACGCTTTTTTGCACTCATGTTTAGAACAAAAAAATAACATCTCCCACAAAAAATTTGAATTTTTCGACTAGGGACGGATTAAATATGAATTTTTAACGCGCCTAAAATTGAAGACACGAAAACATCAAAACATCAACCTAAAAATTGAATTTTGAGCTGTTTTTTTGCAGACACCTCTATAAAAATACATATAGAGGATCTGAAAATATTCTTAGTATTTCGAGTAATATTTTTTACTGAAACGCGTAAAATTGCAATATTTTTCCAAGTGCGCGTCCGGAAAAGTTATATAGAGGTTGAATTTTTTCATTATTTTTTGTACACATATTAAGAACATAAAAAAAAACATTTCCCGCAAAAAATTATAATTTTTCGACAACGGATGGATTAAATATGAATTTTTAATGCGCCAATAACTCAAGAAACCAAAACATCAAAACGTCGACCTAGAAATTGAATTTTGATCTGGTTTTTTACAGACAGCTCTAAAAATATATATATAGAGGGTCTGTAAAGTTTCATAGAATTCTGAATAAGTTTCGATTTATTTTGATTTTTAGACCAAAACGCGTAAAATCACAATAAAAAGCAGCAAAGCCAGAGGCAGACAGTTAACTGTCTCTTGAGGAGCCAGCGGCAATTAACTGCCGGCACATATGCCAGAGACAGTTAACTACCGTTGGGGTAATTTGGTCATTTACTTGTGTCAACAGGAACTTTTCTATGTCAAAAAAGAAATTTTCATATTCCTTTACATTCATCATGCTACTTCTCCCGAGAAATATAATCACGAAAACATCACGACTATTCAAACTATAATACCCTTCTCCAACTCTTTTTTGCCACCCGCCCATGTATTGTGTATATGCCATATCTAACGGTTACAATCTGTTCTTGTTAAATTTGCTATGTTTCCAATCGCGATCAATAGCACTGCTCTTATAAAAAACATCACGCATACATGATTCATATATGTATCAGGATCTATTAACCTTGAATTAGAAGAATCCTGAAGCAGATTCAACAAGGACAAAGAATTGCAAAGTAACAAAGAGCAGAAACAGGTTTTGCAGGCTGTGGAGTTTCTTTCACACCATCATCGAGGCACGACGGCATTCAATGAAGGGTTTCCAAGAATTTGTTTCTGAACCACAACTGGTTCTCCAGTTAGGGACGGGTTATCCCAGTTTTGTATATGCTATTAACAAATAATCTTAAGGAAAACGATTTTGGTGTTGTTTGTATATGTTATTAACAAATCACGGTAGCAAAAGTAAACTTGATCCTTTTTATCATGCACAAATGAGAACCGAATCTTGCAAGAACAGTTGCAACGAGATGAAATAAACACACTCATCAAAATTTATTCACTCCGAATAAAAAATTGCTTTCAATATTATCCAGAAAAAGACAACAGTACATCTAAAAGGTCACAACACAATTAATAAAACAATTACCCAAGAACAGGAGGAAAAAAAGAAAACAGAAGCAAGAAGCAAATATCAGAAAATCAGGGAAGCTCCCAAATTACATATCCAAAGCTATACAAAGATATCCTATGTTACAGAATGTGCATTCAATTCAATATAATATTAATAGACGTGTAAAAAATATTCGTGGTTAATTAAATTCTAAACCCCAAACCAGGCCACCTCTTGTTACTCTCCTTCTTTGTCCTCTTTGAATTTGGATCAATAAGATTTTCCAAAGACTTTGCTTTTCTGTCTCTTGTCTTGCCAGCTTCTTTCAGCAACTCAGCTAAACGACGCTTCTCATCTTCAAAATCAGGATTTGCTATTCCAAGCTTCTCTTCCCTCAATTTCAGCACATATTCTAAGATTTCAATTGCATCTCCAACTCTGAATCATATCATCACACAACAAAAGAGTTTAATTTAACATCAAACAATACATATGACTTGTTTAAATTGACTTATTTGAGTTTATCTCCACACATAAGCACTAGTGAAATTCTTCTGGCAGAACTAACTAAAACAGTTTATAACAAGTGCATAAGTTGGTCATTCATTTGTTGTTTTTATAAGTTCTCTCAAACAGCTTATCAAGTTATCATAAGTGCTTATTTTCATAAACTCTCGAAAATAGCTTGTGAAAACATTTCATAGCTTATATGAAAACAATTTAACTTTATTTTATCTTTTTGTTATAAAAATAGCTTATAAACAAGACCTTATCTTAGGGGCTTATACTATAAGCTGCAAACTAAATTGTTTATCCAAACCGGGCATAATATTGAATCAAACATAAGATTGTTAAAAAGAGAAAGGAAATTGAATTATACCTTCCCATTGCATCGTAAGTAGCTGCAAGATTGCTATATACACCGAGAGTATCTTGATGACAAGGTCCACATTCTTGTTCAAGAATTCCCCTAGCTTCCTCAAACAATTCAGCAGCTTCATCTATCTTAAACAATTGCACACAAGCCAATCCCATCTGATTCAAAACAACACCAAAAAATGCAGATTTCCTTTCCCCACTGGTTCTCAGTTTCAACACAGCACTCTCAAAGGCACTTCTCGCCTCATCGTACTTCCCAATCATATAATACATCACTCCCATCCGTGCTTCTATCCCCGCAACTGTACTCTGCTGTCCAGGTTTATCCTCCAACAATTTCATTGCCTTCTGCAAAAGCTTCAACGCTTCCTCTGGATCATCAACAGATTCAAATATCGCTGAAACCTCGGTCAAACCACCGGCAATCTCCTCTGCAGTAGTTCCAGGAACCGGCTTCGAGTAAATTCTAAGAGCATTTTCGCAATAAGATTTCGATTCACGAAGCTTCCCTGTCCTATGATACAAATCAGCTAAACGAACAAACACCGAAGCAACAGAAGGATGATTTTCACCTTTGGACGACTTAAACACCGTAAGCGCTTTCTGATAAGAAAATATAGCTTCATCAAAACGGCACAGAGACATGTAAATATTTCCAATACTCACATCAATGGAAGCAACTTCGTTATCTTGACCGTTGGCGATCATTGCCATACTCGCCAGAACAAGATGCTCCAACGCCGATTCATAATCACCTTTCGCCTCACAAATCAACGCCATAAGTCTCCGATCTGCAGCTTCTTCAAGAGAAGCAGGTTCACTATGTGCACGATGAATCTCCAAGGTTTTGTTACAAAGCTCCTCTGCTTTATCAAACTGCATCGCCTGAACATTCGCCTCCGCCAAATAGCGACAGGTTTCACCGACGCGTGGATCGGTATCACCTAACGTTTGGATCTGAATTTGAAGTCCTTGATCATACATTAAAATGGATTTATCAACTTGACCTAACATCGAAAAAGTGTCACCTAACTGCATATAACCGGAGAAAGCAGCAAGAGCATGATCGGCACCACGCTCAACATCAGGAACATGGATCGCGCGTTCGAGAACAGGAACAGCTTCTTCGAATCGGTTTAAGCTACAGTAAATCGCGGCGAGGACATGGAGGCTCATGGCGAGGTCGAGACTGGGTTCACCTTCAACGGCGCAGCGTTCGAAGGATTTGGAAGCGCGGATGGCATAGTCGAGTGCTTTGGCGGGCCCATCGCCGGAAGCGATAGTGTCGCGGGCTACTTTGAGAAGGAATGGACCGAGATCTGGGTTATCGAGAGAGGCTTCGGAGAGGAGAGAGTTGGTGGTTGGGGTTTCGGGTGTTTTTTTCTTGGAGCGTGAAGGAGAGGGAGAGGGTGGTTTTTTGTTAGGGAGGGGTGATTGGGTTGGTGTTTTGGAGGATTCGGATCTTTGAGTAGGGGTTTCGGGTAAGGAGATTCGGGGCGGAGGTCCACCTGGGGATACAAGACCAGGCATGATGAATTGAATTGAATTAGGATTGTGTGAGTGGAGGAAATTTGTATGTAAAGGAGAAAGGTAGAAGAGGGATAAGAACTGAGGAACGATCTCAACCAAAACAAATGGAAATGTGTTGAGGAAAGTGGTAATAGAGTTTGTGAGTTAAGATGTCAGTTGTGTGATTGATTATTGATATGAAAGTGTAAGCTGTGATGGTGTTTTCACTGTCACTCGTGTTGTTGGTTGCTTCTTCTTCAACGTCTCTCTCTCTCTCTCTCTCACTGAGTCTATCTGTCACTCAGGTTACTTTTGTCATTACACTGCTTTCTCCTCTTCTTCAGTTAAGTTAAGCTTCACATTATTAGTATTTTCATTAGTTAACTCAAATAATGCCTTTTCTTTCCCCTCTCTCTCTCTGTTTTTCCTCTTTCTATAATTTTACTTCTTTTTTAAACGGAGCTCCTATGTTTTACGTATTTTTTATAGAATGAATTTCACTTACGCTGTTTTATTGGAGAATGAATGCACTTATGTTGTAGGTTAGAAAGAAAAAAAAAATGTGTAGAAAAATCATATTAAAAAACAGTATATTCAATTTTTTTAATAGTTTAAAAAACATTTTTCTTAATATAAAATTTCTATTTTAAGTTTACTTGACTAATACTTTTAAGTTCATGTTAACATCATCTAAAAGAAATTTAACCATTACATTACACTATGTTATTTGACAAAAAAAAAAGTGTATACAAATTTTGTAGTGGTTTAAAAAATATTTTTCTTGATATAAAATTTATGTTTCAAGTTTTCTTAACTGATACTTTTAGGTTAAAAAAAAAACTAATATTTTTAGGTTCTTTTTGTTAGCATCATCCAAAGGAAATGTAACCACTACACTTCTTTATCAAAAACCATTACATTACACTAGTAAAACAATATGAATTTGCATGGTTGAATTACGAAGTTATGTCAATGATTTCACTATTAAAATTTAACGAGTTTTACAATTGTTATCAAGACCTTAAATATATAAGTAAATCCATGAAATTTTAGGAATGAAATCAACGATATATAACTCTTTCATGTTGGAATCGAACATACGAGAATCCAATTCTGCAACATTATGAATATCAACTAATTTTTTAATTTTTTTTTGTCAAATTGTTGTACGAATTGGTTTTCAAACTGCAACCTAAAGGGTCAAAACATACATCCTTTAAAGTGGCACGTGAAACCAAAACCTAAATTATGATTATTTGAAGAAAAATATATAAAAAGAGAGGATATTGACGCTTCTAAGACGAATATGCCTTCAATTTTACTGTTTTATTAAGTTTTCAAGTAGAAGAAAAATATTGTGTCTGCATTTTAGCTGTTTTTCAAGCTTTTAAGGCTATCAATTTAGAGATCTTGGACTCAACAATAATAGACAATGTATTGTGGTAGCTAGGAAGCTTTGTTTGTGAAGGTGAGAAAAACACAAGAAGGGGGGGTTGAATTGTGTTTTGAAATTTTTTTCGTTTCTCCTAAACTGAACACACTGATCAGAAGCAAAGTGAAACAACTTCTGAAGTGATAATCAGAATCTAAATGCAGCGGATAAAAACAGAGAGAGAGAAGAAGAAAGACACAGAGCAATTATACATGTTCCTTCCACAAACCGGAAGTAGTCCAGTCCCCCTAGCACTTCCAAGGAGAGTTCACTAAAAGTAATATCTGATTACAATTGCTCAAGCACACAGCAAGAGACTTCTTTTGCTCAAGCACACTTTGCAAGAGTCTTCCTATGCTCAAGAACACAATCAAGAGACTTCTATGCTCAAGCACAACTGCAAGAGACTTCTAATCAAACAAGATTACAAAGAAAAATGTTTGAGGTTGAACACTTGATATACAATCAGAGGTGCTCACAATACAAATCAGATACAGACTCTTAAGACTTTAGAATTTCTAAGATAAGACTTTAAGAACAGAAAATCTAAGTGAACTTTTGGATGCAGAATGATTTCAACAGAGTTTTGACGCTTTCAAATTGTTGTAGGGTTTTGTTCATTCTTCAAGTATTCACTCCTATTTATAGAGGTGTGAAATGAACGTTGTAAGTGCCAGCACATCCAAAAAGAGTCGTTGTTGAAACTTGATCTTTCACCAGTGATTCTTTGCCTGATTTAGTGATTGTCCTATGTAGGATCAATTTCAAATCCATTCCAGTTGAGAGGGAACATTTCTGCAGGCTTGGTTGTATATTCAGAGTTGTTATCTTGTCTTGTAGTGGAGACACAAAAACAGAGTAGTGGAGAAGGTGGTTGTACGGTTCGTACAAAGTACAATGTCAACGTTCTTGTTCCTTTTGCAAGCAAATCCCTTCAAATACTTTTGAAATGATCGTTGCAAAGTTCCACTAGTCTTCCGCCATCTTTAGACCGTTGTAATCCATGAAACAACTCTTGAAATCTTGAATTCTCCAAATTTAGTTGATCTTCAGCTTCTGGTGAAAATGGCTTCTGATGAGGCAGCTTCTGATGACGTGGCACTTCAGGACCTCTAGTCTTCAGGAGCACTAGTCTTCAGGAGCTTCTAGTCTTCAGGAGCGCTTTGCCTTCAGGAGCTTCTAAGCTTTAATCTTGTTGATTCCTTTGCTCTTTATTTGCTCATTCAGAACCTTTTTATGATATAAATTTTTGTCTACGGTCCTGTACACTTGAACAAATATTAGCAACTCCAATTGTCAATTTTTAATACCTTGTTATCATCAAAACTCTAAAGGTTTATTGTTAAACACATTTTGTTCCAACAGTTTGGTCCAAAGAAGCTAGGAAGTTTAAACTATTTTTTTTTCAACAATTTTTTTTTGGTCAGGTAGCCTAGTGGCTAGAATTCACCTTATAAGGTGAATAAGTGGGGTGTCCGGGGTTCGAACCCCGGCCCCTGCATATAATAATGCATTGTCCTATCAACTGAGCTATGCTCACGGGACTTTTTTCAACAAACTTAAACTAAATCAAAATGGAAGTGAGACAAGAAATAAAATACGACCTACGTGTATTCCTTAATAACTAGTGGTATGATCAGTAAAAAAAACTAGTGGTAATGGTCTAGGTAAAAAATTAGAGGTGAATAAATAGTTTTTGAAATATGTTACATGTAATTAGGGGTTACTATTTTATGCAACTGTTACTATTTTATGCAACTGTATATAATAGTTTCATAGGAGTATATTTGATTTGACAGGTGGCATTTCATATGGGAAAGGTCAATCTTTTTCCACTATGGGAGAGTTGATATTTAACTATTAGAGCCTATTTGGTGCGCAAGATAGGATAGAGATAGGATATGATAAGAAATTGGATAAGGATAGGATATGATAGTAACAGGATAAACAATTATCCTATCACGTGTTTGGTGCACAAATGATTAGAAAAGTGATAATATTATTTTATCATATATGGCAACCGTTGGATCTAAAAGAAGGGTCCTGATTAATTTCTAATTTTTGCACCACTCATCTCTTTCATTCTCAACTCCGCCCCCTTTCTGCTCCTTTTTCTTGTTTTCGGTTCTGTAATTCTTTCGTTTTACATCCTTTATAGAAGCCATTACTTCTTTGATTCATCCATCTAGAATCTATGTTAATTGTATAGCTCTTAATTTATTTATTTTCTAGTTGTTAATTTTGTAGCTTTTTTACCCATTAGCTGAGCAAGCCCCTATCGAATTATCCTTGATTTCCATCGATGCCCACTAAACCACCAGAATTTGTTGATTTCCATGGATGCAAAACAAATTGGGATATTATAGAGATTACCTTAAGAATTGATAGGGTACGATTGGGGATATAGATATTTCATGGATGCACAACGAATTGTTGATTTCCATGGATGCACAACGAATTCCATGGATGAAAGAGGGAGGAAATCGTTTAAAAATTACTTTCAGATGGACGAGAAAGGTAGAGTGTGGGAGTCGAACATGGTTCTGTTCTGTGAGGAATAAAAAATTACGCTTGCTTATTCTATCAGGTTGCTAACCCAACTAAAACTAAGGATTAAAATAACAAAGGATTGATATGATAGGATTAGCAATATGTTTAGTTTATCCTTTCCTATTGGTGCACCAAACAAGAGATTTAAATAGGATATGATAGTGTTATCGTATCCTGCGCACCAAACGGAATCAATAGAACAATTTTATTATACTCTTTCCACACTAGATTTTTGCACACACTTTTACCACCATTCCAAATTAAAAAAAGTTCAGATTTTTTTTTCAAACATTCTAAAAAGCTTTTTTCAAAATAAAACTTTTTATTTTTTTAGTATAAAAACAAAAAATTAGATAATATTTTTTGAAAATAAAAAACTTATTTTCCAGAATTTTATTTTCTTAGAAAAATAAAAACTTTAATTTCAAAATAATTTTTTTTAGGATTTTTATTTTATTTTTCAGAATATCTTATTTCCTTACGAAATTAAAAAATATATTCTTTTTAGAAAAATAAAAATTTATCTTAGTTTCCAGAATTTTATTTTTATTGAAAAATAAATGAATAAATTTTCGATTATTCAATTTTTTTTCTAACATTCAATAAATGAATTACAGAAATTTAAAAAAAAAAACTCATCTGAACTTTTTTTTTCTATTTTTTTGATTTTTTTAATTTCTGGAAATCAATTTTCAGAATTTTTAAAATTGTTGGAAGATAGTGTGAAGAAAAATCTAGTGTTGAGAGAACATGTTAAGAATATGTTCTTCACTTAATCTAATTGTTGAATCCAACTTTCCCTTGGTGTGAAAGGATTGGTCTTTCCCATGTGAAATGCCACCTATTTGATATAGTAACTGTTCATTCTTATTTAACTGATTGAATTTTAAAAGTTAGAGAAAAAGGAAAGAAAAATGCATTGTGGGCTTTAAAAAGAAAAGAATAGCATGTGAACAAAGGAACACCATGGGAAAAAGAGAAGGCCAGATTCAAGCATTGCAGACTAGAGATTTATTTTACATCAGATACTCATCTTCGATTTTTTTTTTCTCACTCAAATAAGAAATTATTGCCATTGAACAAGTTGTGATAGAAATGATGGATGTTTAAATACTAGCAATATATTTATTTATATTCGATGAACATTGGAAGGTTTGTCCTATTTCATCATTTACATTATAAATTGTAATAGTTATTAACTTAAAAAAAGAAGGAAGTTCCGATTCACATGAATATGGTGGATTTCAGTTTATTTGCCATTTGAGATAACCCAAACATACACAGTTGTCCAATTTAACTCTTTCACTTCATAATGACCACATATTCGTCCAAAAATAAGGCTACTAAAACCTTTTCACTTTAAACTTACCAATAAAAAATTATTATTATTAGATTTTATAAACAATAGAGGCTCAAATGTTAAAAAAAAGGCTTATATATTAAAATTTGTTTATAAGTAGAACAATTTTTGTTCAGATTTTAATTGCTCTCGATCAAACTTTAGAGTACTGAGCCCCTTTCCCTTAAAAACCCCTATGATGCAGGGTTAACACAAAAAATATTGTTTTAAACCTCAGTTACAATTAAAAATTATTGGACCATCAATTTGCCCTAGCATATGAATGTGGTGAAATGGTAAAATTGCTATATTGAGCCAGTATTCGTAATTGAGGTAGCTGGTAGAAGTATATGGTCTGGCAAAGGAGGTGAAACTATTAATTGTTCCATTTATTATTGCTTGCCAGATGCCACCGCTGCATTGTGTTGATGATCTTATAATGCGTTTTGGAATATTTCACCTTCAAAGAGTGCTGTCTCGTATGATAGAGTAGGTGCCATATATTTCACTTCAGACATATTAAGCATCTACCTTGACTTTGTGTCCTGCTTTATTTAGTGCGATCAATCCTTATACTTATACAGTAATCAACGGTATATTATACTCCAATCTTTGTCATTCAACTAATGATATCATGGCAGATGAAATATTTAGGTTGGATTGTCAACTAATGTGGCAAAAAGCAGGAATTGATTATTTATGTTTGGATCTTCTAGTATGTATGTATCTGAGCAGAATAATTTTTGTGCAGTTACAACCGCAAATTCAAATCATTTAAACACACATCTAAACTTATAAATTATTTAATTAGTTCACTAATGAAAATTTTTGATTATTTATTTCTACCTTATTTTTTTTTCCTATTTGTGTGTGAATATAAATAATTTAAATTTGTGGTTTGTGATTACACAAGTTTTGCTCATCTAAGCATCTTATACCACAGTAGCTACCATTGCCAACAAAAATATCTAGCAACTACAGTACCCATAGGAAGACTTGTAAAATTCCGGTCATGTTATCTCACATTCTCATTATCAAACATTTCACATTCGTTTAAGCAACTAACGAACATAGCACTTCTCAGCTTCATTTTGGATTGCAACGCATCAAAATTATTAAGGCTTAATTGGATTTTGATCTATATCTTAAAATTTATATTGTCTAAATCAAAATCTATATTTAAAATTTATATTGTCTAAATCAAAATCTATAATTCTAGCTCGTCAGGTTATAACTACTTCAACTTATAAACACATGTTCAAACTTTATCTCATCTATAATGTGGGATTTTCAACAACTTACATATAATTAATGATGTGCGATTTTATCTCTTAAACTTTGATTGCACAAATTAAATCTTCAAAGTATTATCTTGCTAAACTAAGATTTTCTATCATTATTAATATATTGTGGCACAAGTGGTAAAATACGTGAGTCTCTTAACTATTAGGTCCAAGATTTGATTATTGACCGGTGTATGAAAAAATATTTGTTGCAAGAGATCAATCCCTTAAATAAATCTAAGTGATCTCGAAGTGATTAGTCTTTGTACTTATGCACATAAGATACATTTGATTTACTAAAAAAGGAAAGATTTTTTGTCGCTATAAATGTGAAAGTAGTTATTTTTGCTTATAATTGAGTCCATGTGATAAGTAAAAATAGATGTGTCTTTTTATGCATGACGTTCACTTGATGACTTAGAGCATCCACATTAGTAGGGTCTTTACCATTTAAGACCCGATACCTAATAGATACTCTCAATGAGGGAAAAAAAATTGGGGGTCTCTTAAGACCCAGGGTCTAACTTAAGACCTCCAATCTTAAGTGGACCCCACACCACTTTTCAATAAAATAATCATTATTTGAATTGTTTTTGTTGCTTTTCATTAATAAATAGTTATTGGTGAGATCCATTTAGACCTTTTAATATAGGATCTCCATTAGAGTGGTTGAATGCCTATTAGGTACTATTATTAAAAAATAATAAAAAATGATGTGTCTATGTGAGACCCGTTTAAGACCTCAAATGTGAGGGTCTCCATTGTGGATGCTCTTATGAGCGTGGTCTGGTTTACTTGTAGTCATGTTAACATGTCATATTGGTTTTATAGAAGTAAATAATGAATGCATCATTGATAATTAAAAGACAAATAATATGAGACAGACTGAATTATTTCATAAAATTCTAATAAAATACAAAATTTGTTCATGCTATTGTTAGACAAATCTTATGCACTTGGTTGTAACATAAAATATTGCAGAAATTAAATTAAAACTCGTAGCAGAAGGAAATCGTTGGACGCCAGCTTTTCTTATATTTCTGCTTCTTCTGCATTTTATGGTTGCAAGTGCTGGCTTGAATTATTATTTATTCCATTAAAATATAGTATAACATATTATTAGCAATCCAACTAGCATAAGGTTAAGTTCAACCGTGGGGCTTCCCTTTCCCTTGATCATTCTTGTGGTTAGAGTCATATTCTTTGTAGTCGTCCGTATCAACTTTCATAAGCTGTCTTCCCTTCATCTCAAAAGAGGCCTTCAAAGTAATGGCAAATTTAGTTTAATTATTTATTTATCAATTAAAATAAATAAATAAATAAATAAATAAATATTGTTATTTTGATTAATAAGCACATTTTTTTAGCTAGCTACAAAGTAGAAAAAGTTATTTTAAAAAAAAAAAGTAGAAATAGAATAAAGAATCAATTGAAATGCGAGCTGCACATGACAAATTTAAACATTTTCAATTAATTAATGAATGAAAATACCTTACCTCAGTTGATGGTTTTACTATATCCGCTGTAATTATCCTCAAGCTGTTGACTCTAGCTACAAGATATACACATAAATGAACGATATTGGGTTAATTATTAGTTGTCATTTTGGTAGCTTTCTTTAACTAAAATAAAAATACATCTCAAGAACGTGCTTACCTGGATACAGTTCAACAAAGAGCAAAAAGAAGATCATAATAGATATTCTTAGTTGAGGATCCATGAAGTTAAATATAGCCAATTTGAACGAGGCAAGGGGAATAATATTGTGCTTTTAAAATATGTAAGTATATATAGACATGGGACTAAGAATGAGAGCCCTTTTCTTTTTCTACTTTTCTTTTTAGGGGATGGAAGGTGGCATAGAATGGGGGAAAATTGGACTTAAATAAATCCCAAAAATGAATGTGTTGAAGTTCTCGCAGGAAACACGTGGGATGTATGTAGCTTATCATGATGTATTCAAGCGGAATGATGATTGTGATATGTGAATAAAGATAATGCTAGATATTACTTGTTCGGAAAAATCAAATCAAAAAAAGTTGATGTATTTGATCTAAATATTAGATAAATTGATTCAATTTTCTCTTATATATATACCGGAGGTAGTAATCTCGAATCGTGGAAAGTCAACGCTGCTGCTACTACTAATTAATTTTTAGTTTGGAACCTATAAAATCTAAAAACAAAAGAAAACCAATCTTACAAAGAGCAACTCGACCTTGTGTGTTACACTTACACTAGCTAGCTAGTTTTTTCTGTTTGGTTATTCTCGGTTTTTTGTACATTCAAGATAAGTTAAAGTGGTGTTCGATCAGAAGTGTAGTTTAGTTATTGATAAATGATTCCATTTAAGGATAGTCAACGAAAGGATCAGTGGTTTATGGAACTATATATGATGTATAGTATTTTTCATGCTATTGAATAGTTCCACTCATGACTCACCACATGATATTTCAATGTTAACTTCAGAAGTGCCACATTGTATATATGGCTGCTGATAAAAGCTTTTCGATAGAGAGCTTTCAATGAATAATATGTAGTGTACGGTTCAATTTTATGCGTGTAAAACAATCTATAGGGTTTTTTTTAACAGAAACAACAAAATGGAATTCAAAGAGTTCAAGAAAAATACGAGGAAATAATATATGTAAGATTTGAAATTCGAACCCCGACCATCACAAAAAAAAAATATATGTGGAAGCACTCTTGTAGATGTTAGTTTAGAATTAAGAATTCACCAAAAAATGTTTAGAATTACGTAGGAATATTTGTGCAGCAACTCTCAAAATTGGGCACCATATTTATATCTTACAATAACATAATAGAGGTATTAATTTGACGTGAATTGTCTCACCTCAAATTAATACAAGGGGTTAAGAGAAAAAAAAATATAAGCTAAGAGACGTGTTTATTTGCTAGATCAACTAATAAAATGTGTCTTAGTGTGTGTTTGGTTCAGCTTTGAATATAATTGATTCTGACAGAATTGATTCTGATAGAATTGATTCTGACAGAATTGATTCTGAGAGAATTGATTTATGTTTGGATACAATTATGTAGAATTGATTAAACAAACTGATTTATGTTTGGATACAATTATGTAGAATTGCTTTTGAATGTATAATTACTAAAATAGACATAGCTAAAGGAGAATTGATAAAGAAGGAGAATTGATAAAGGGCAATAAAGGAAAATAATAGGTTGTAATAATAAAATATAATATTTACTGTTTATGATTGATTCTAGAAAAGCTAGAAGCTAGGATTTGTAGCTTCATGGAGAAATGCTTTTGGAGGATAAAAGCAATTCTGAAAAGCCAAACCAAACACGTTGTTTTTGGCTAGAATTGTTTTTAGCACTGTAGATAATTGCTTTTGGCTGGGCAGAAGCTGAACCAAACAGGCCCTTAGTGAGTAGGCATGATCTAATGTCAATATCAGAAATCATTTGATGATCCAAATTTAATGCGGTGTCATTCAACAACCACTGGCCAGTGTATTCAAGATATATATATATATATATATATATATATATATATATATATATATATATATATATATATATATATATAGGGTTATGTTACAAGCCACCCTTTGGTGGTGTCTTTTATCAAGTCACACCTTAAGGTGTGATTTTCACTTTTTAGTTATAACTTTGCTAAAAGACACCTTCATAAAAGTAAGTTGGTGTCTTTTCGCAAATGCTCATAGAGTAACTTGATAAAAGACACCTTCACAAAAGGTGTCTTCTATCATAACCCATATATATATATATATATATAGGGGTTTGCTAGGATACACCCACTAGTTTTTATTAAGGTGTGTTTTAGCAAAGATATAACTAAAAAGTTGTTAAATACACCTTAAGGTGAATGTTGCTAAAACACACCTTCTAAAAAATAAGTGGGTGTATGTTAGCAACTCCTATAGGCATTTGCTAGGATACACCCACTTATTTTTTAGAAGGTGTGTTTTAGCAAGTTATAACTAAAAAGTAGTTAAATACACCTTAAGGTGTAGCTTGCTAAAACACTCCCACATAAAAACTAGTGGGCGTGTTCTAGCAAATCCCATATATATATATATATATATATATATATATATATATATATATATATATCTTAGACGTATATTTGTATCAATTATATATATATATATATATATATATATATATATATATATATATATATATAGTTGACTATACATGTGATAGTTCTCCCTGTGGCTGAAAATTTACCAGAAATGATAATGCTTCTTTTTCATGCAGAACTATGCAATATCATGGACCTATAGCTTCAAAAAGATCATAATTAATGTGTTGAAACAAGTTGGCTATATTTCCAAATCAATACTGATGGACTAACAAATCTATGGGTTGTGAGGACAGCTAGCCAGTCTATCACGGATTTGCTGAAATCTTATTTTAAAAGATGTGTTTCTCTTTGAAAAAAATCTTATCGTGTTTCTTTTTTCATTTTGTGAATAAAAAGGATCAGAATAACAATGGAACAAGCCATGCAAAAATAACAACTAACTACAATGTAAATTTCATGGGTAATTTAGGTTTTCGATAGGTGTAAATATAGTCACTTTCTTGTTTTAGTTTTAGTCTTTTGAATTATTTTATTTTTTTTTGTCTCAAGACAAGATTCACATTGTTTGATACTTTTAGACTCCGGTGACATATTTTCATTTGGAAAAAGTTAGCTAGACACCTTTTCATGTGTCAGGGGTATTTTAGTAATTTCATATTACATCATCACTTTCTCCCAACTCTTCTTTTAATGTTTTTATCACATATCACAATTGTGTGTGGGTGTTAAAGGGTGTATGCCACATAAGGTGATCCAAGTATTAAGGCTCATTTTCATTCAAGTTGACAAGGTATGTTGACATGACATGTCACATGAAAATAGTGACAATTAAAAATCTATAAAAATTTAACAATGACTAAACTTTTTTTTTTTAGGGTCGGAGACCAAACTTAAAGGTCAAATTTGATTTTTTTTTTCCTTCTTTTATGCACAAACCTTAGACCATCTACAATGGTTAAACAACATTTTTTGTTTAAACATCCACTTTTTCACTTCCCAACACTCCACATCATTTTCTCTCTCTTCCACCTAAACATTAAACAAACATTCACAAATAACCCTCTCCAATGGTTAAACAACATTAAACAATCTACCCCACCAACACTCTACCCCACCACTTTTTTAATTCATATTCTTATTTAATTTTATTATTTAATTTTATATTTTTATATTTTTAATTACATAAAAATAAAAATATCAATTATAATTAAATTAAAATAATATACACTTAACGATTATAATTAAACAAAATATATTTAAATATTTTTTTATTTTCTTAATTTGAAATGCAATACAAGAAACTAAGCACGCGGCACACAAATAACTTAAAATGCTAAACAATAAACTAAGCACACAACACACAAATAACGTAATTAGTACGATACAAATTATCTTCAATTCCTAAACATTCCAAACTTTGCCCATATGTGCTTTACTAGATCTGCTTGCAATTGATGATGAACATTTGAATCACGCAACTCGGATCTAGCACGCACATGATTTGCAAAAGCGGGTAACACCTCGGTCGAGTATGGTGGTGGTTGCGGTTAACTAGATCCACTTTCCTCAGATTGCTCAAAATCAGTCCAGCGTTGAGAATATGTATCCTGTTCATCCTCAACAATCATATTATGTAATATGATGCATGTCCTCATGATGATACCTAAATCGCCTATGTCCCACAAGCGAGCTGGTTCACGGATGATTTTAAATCGAGCTTGAAGAACTCCAAATGCACGTTCGATGTCCTTCCGATATCCCTCTTGATATTTTGCAAATAACTTATCGGGTTCACTTTGAGGAAGTCTAATGGATTTGACGAAAGTTGGATAAGAAGGGTAGATACCGTCAGCTAGATAGTATGTCATATTATAGGGACGTTGATTCACGAAGAAACTCACACTTGGAGCCTTTCCCTGTTCCACATTATCAAACACTGGCGACCGATCTAGAACGTTTATATCGTTCAACGTTCCCGGACATCCAAAAAAGGCATGCCAGATCCATAGATC
Source organism: Medicago sativa (assembly GCF_051527215.1). NCBI lineage: Eukaryota > Viridiplantae > Streptophyta > Magnoliopsida > Fabales > Fabaceae > Medicago > Medicago sativa. The sequence goes on from NC_140752.1 coordinate 97,440,975, forward strand.
ATGAGATGCAACTGCTTCAAGAATGACTGTGGTGGTTCCCTTATCCCCCCTAGTAAATTGACCTTCCCATGCTTTAGGACAATTTTTCCACTCCCAGTGCATGCAGTCAATACTCCCGATCATCCCTGGGAACCCCCGCATTTCACTAACATGTAGTATTCTTTGCAGATCATCTTCGGTTGGTACTCTCAGGTACTCTTGCTCGTACAATCGTATGATTCCTTGACAGAATCTACGTAAGCACTCCAATGCTGTAGAACCTCCAATTTTGATATATTCATCGATTGCATCTGCTGCCACACCATACGCTAACATTCGCATTGTTGTGGTACATTTTGCTAAGGGAGATATACCTTCTTTATAGGCTGCATCAAATCGTTGGGTGAAGTAGTCATCACTACTTGAAAGGTCCTCAACGATTCGAAGAAAAACATGTTTTTGCATCCTGTACCGACGACGAAACATTGCATCGTCATATGTAGGCTCATTGGCAAAGTAGTCCTCAATTAGTCTTTCGTTTGCCGCTGCATGATCTCTATTGATATATTTTCTTCTACGAGATGCATTCTTTTCCTTTTCCTCTGCATTTTTTCGACGCTGAATAAATTGGTTGACCATAAAAGTGTCTTCATTATGACGGTTTTGTGTGTAGGCTTCCATATCATCAAAAGGATCCATTGATAGTTTTTTTGTGAGATTGGAAATGGAATGAGATTTGTGATATAGGAAGTAGATATGAATGAGATTTGTGATATTGGAAGTAGGTATGAGTCTCTATATATAAGCATATTGTGTGGATGACATTCTCACGAATAGTAGGTGAAATAGTATGTGAGATTTGTGTGGTGGATATATTAAAGCAAACAGTGTGGATAATTATTAAAGCAAACATTGAGATAGTATGGGAAATAAAGTCACGGATAATTATTACAGTAGGGACTAGACAACACTGACAATTTTTAAAGCAAACAGTGTGGACTAGACAACACTGATAATTATTAAAGAAAACATTGAGGACTACACAACACTGATAATTATTAAAGCATACATTGGGGACTAGACTAGACAACACTAATAATTATTAAAGCACACACTCGGGACTAGACAACAATGACAATTTTGACCGAATACAAACAAATTTTTCCAACAAATTCAAAACAGCTGGCGCTTCAACATTTCCAACAAATTTTTCTTTTCGTCATCGAGATGCTCTTCGTCTATTAACTTTAGATACATTTCCATTCTCTTTAGTTGGTTTTTCTCCTTCTTCACCAAGGTTAACTCTTTCATTTGTTCAATCTCAGTCTCCCTGATTTGTTTGAATTCAACCCACTCTTTTGCCACCTCCTCCACGCCACCGTCCTTGCTTTTCTTTTTAGCCTTTTTTTTAGCTGCCTCCCTACCCATTGGACGAGCAGTAGATCCTATAGAGTTTGAGCCAGATGCATCACCGTCGTGAGATCTCTTAGATCCACTACTTCCTGAGCCAATATTTCCTCCTACTTGACTCAGATAACGTGGTTGATCACGGAGAGCTTGCCATTCTTCCATCAAAATAAATTTATTAGTCCCTCCACATGCATATAATTCCTGCGCTTTTCTCAAAACATCATTTTCCGACCAACCGCTTCCTTGCAAACGCTTAGCGCTTTCATAAGCACCAATCCATTTATTTATTTTGCTGCTCATATAATTAAAACGGTTTCGGCATGCAATATGATCGCGTGGTTCATCAAATGAGCAATACTCATTACAAGAATCAGCAACAAGATTCCAAAATGTTGAACCTCTCTGATTTTTGCCAACAATACTGTCTGTTCCATATTTAATCCACGCACTGATTAACACCAAATTTTGTTGTGTGGTCCATCCTGGTTGCTGGCTTTTCTTGCTCTTAGGAGTTGAATCTTATGGATCAGGAGTGACTTGATTAGCAGCTGCCATGCCACCAGGAGTTATTTGTGTTGAAAATCCTGGAAATTCAGGTGCACCAACACTCTGAACATTTTCAGTCCCCATTGGCATATAACCAAACGAGGGTCTTTGAGATGAATATCCCGGGGGTGTTTGAGATGAATATCCCATCATAGATCCATATGGAGTATAGTTTTGAGCAGAGGATGACGGGTTCAAATATTGAGTATAGTTTTGAGCAGAGGATGTCGGGTTGAAACTTGATGGAAAACCATAGTTAGGCATGTTTTGAGGAGGATGGTTGAAAAATTGATGATTTTGATTTTGAAAATTGTTGGGATTTTGGTAGCCATGTGGGTAACTAGAAGAATTCTGGTTGTTGAAATTGTTATTATTGTTCTCCATTGCACAACAAAAAAAGTTAATAACTTCACTAATTTTGCTAATTGAAAGATAATAATAAGACTAATATAGTGAAAAACTTGGTTTTTTTTTCTGTGTCCAAATCAAATGAACCTAAACAAAAATCATGAATTTTGGTATTTTTATTTTTTTTTTTGAATTAATTTTGGACGAAATAATTGAGGTGAAAGTATTGAAATGATAAGAATCCGAACAGCCAATAAAACAGAGACACGTGTCCCTATCTATCCAAAAAATCTGTTTCTCTCTCTTCCTCCTGCAGCCGCACGCGCTTCTGTTCCCGCGTGTGCTGCACGCGCCAGTTTCGGCGAATCCGGCAGCGCCACGTGGCATTCCGCTGTCAGATTAAACTTGTTTATTCCTTTCATCAAGTTTTGGTCCACGCAAGCAACCTAAACAGCCATTGGAGTGCTTTTGTTTGTTTAATTTGTCTTTCAACAAAGAATAAACAACCATTGCACTTGGTCTTATAATTATGGTTACACTTCAAAATTATCAAAACACCCTTAAGTTAAAATTAAATTCACAATTGTCACAATGTTGTTTGTCTATGTAAAACCCTTTCTGAGCTTATGTTGAATTTCTGCAAATTCAAAAGTTCAAGACTAAGGTTAGTTGATTATCAGTTTGAAACAATTCATATTATTGTTAAGGAAAAGAATTAAAAATATTAAAGTTTGAAATTTAGAAAGTGAAAATCTCAAGATTGTTGCACATAATGCTCACACATATATTAAGGGTTACTTTTATGCGATTTATACTTTCTTTTGTGATTAGTTTGATTATGTGTTCTATTTTGAGTAGGAAAATGGTGTTTAACCTTTTCTCTAAATTTTAGTTTTCTTGATTTTTTTCACAAGGGTGAACGTTAGATCGATTCACTTAAGCTTATGAAAACTTAATTCATTTAGTCTTACGTAATGTGAGCTTTTGTTAACTCGGTTTACATAAAATCATAATTTCTAAATGTACATTGACTTTAATATCATAGACCATACATAATTTCAATTCACAAACTCAGATCATGTAAACTCACGCAAACTCAATTTATATAATATTTGAATTTTTAAAGGCATGTAAACTTTAATAATGTTGGTATACATGAATTCAGTTCACGTAAAGTTTAAAATTAAATCTTTAAAGGAGGTGAATTCACGTATGATTCACAAACATAAAAAATAGAAACACAGAAAATCATTTCCGGGAAAAACATATATTAATGGAAGACTTTGTGATTCAATATTTAGTCATTCAGCTTGATCACAAATCAACGGATGTTTTTGAGAAAGAGGAGGTGAAGATTTTAGAGTGAGAGATGAAAAATTTATTTTTGAAAATTTTATATGAACAATTGCAATTTAAGTATTATTATTAAATTTTAATTAAATTTGGATGAAAAATTATTTTTGTATGCTCTCTCATTTATTGGCGTTGACAATTGTCACCCAATGCACACATTACAAATTATATTGATTTCCTTTTTTATTAATACAAAAATCTCCTAATTTCAACTTTCATAGCTCTTTTCCCTCAAAAAAAATAAAAAAAACTTTCCTAGCTCTTTAGTCCCTACAAATTGCTCCCACTTTTTGAAAAATTTGATCGAAAGTTATGATTCGATCAGAATTTACACACAAAAAAGTCGGTCGGAAGTTACAACCTTATCGGTTGAGGGGCATGTGAGCAATCCAAGGGGCCAATTTAGCAGCCATCAACTTGGTATTCTAGACTGGCCAAAGGCCCAAGATTGACACTCATAAGGCCCAAATATTTACAAGTACTCCCTAGTGAAACCTGCTCTTTACCCAAACAGTAATGCTCATTCCCAAAGTAAATTACCTATTTACCCCTACGCATGTTAACATGCGCAAGTACAAACCTAACGTAACTTAAGTCACGTAGCGTGACTTAACTTACGCTAGTACAAAGTTTCACGTGAGTTAAGCTACGCTACGTGACTTAAGCCACACGGCTGCTTGTGTACTTCAAAACACGCAACTCAACACACGCAACTTAACTCACGCTAGTACTAAAACTAGCATGACTTAACTTGCGCTGCTGCTGGTGCACTGCTCGCAACAGAACAGACTGGCAGTGGCACCAAAACAGCAATGGCAGTGGCACTAGCTACTGTTTTGTTCCTTCATTCCCTGTTTACAGTACATGTATTCATTGATTCAACCAAAACTCTTAATTTAGAGAACATGCATTCATTCAACAATAATTTAAAAATGCAATTTTAACGATAAAACGCAAATGTCATAAAGAGGCGCAACCGCGCAAATGTATATATCATACAACCAAAAAGTCGAGAAAATACTACAAATATATCCAAAAAAAAGTCATAAAATGTAGTCCTAACACTACTGGTCCCAAAATGTAGTCCTAACACTACTGGTCCTCCTGTGGACTCCTAGACCTCCTCCTCGGAACCGGATGCTGCTCAAACACACTATAGTCGGTACGGAGGCCCTCCAAAATGCCAAAGAAGAGTGGATTAGAAACCACCTCTGGAATCCCCATCACATGCTCCACTCTCTCTCTCATGCTGCCGATGACCTGCAATGGATCGGGAGGATGTCTGGCCCACTCCTGGTCAACAAGAATATCCTGGTAGACAGGTCTCGGCATGACAATATCAGGCTCTGGAGCAGGGTTGACGATGAAAGGATGGGACACACGGTAGAACCACCTCAGGCTGATACCCCTCCTGATAGTGATAACCCGGCTGAAATCCAGCCTGCTCCTGATAGTGCTGATCCGGCTGAAATCCAGCCTGCTCCTGATAGTGCTGATCCTGATAAGCCAGCTCCTCAAACTGATGCTGATACTGTGGGGGGTCCATAATCTGGGATGCATCCGTCTGTGACGTCGATCCCCCCGCAGCATCAACAGTAGCACTACTAGTAGCAAGACTCGTGGCCCCCACTCTCCCTCGACCTCTCTCTCTCTCCCTCGACCCTCCGGAGGATGTAATGCTTGCTTCTCCCTACGTGCACTACTAGTAGGGGCCATCCTCCCTAACCTAAGCCTATCAGGCCTCTCCTGCTCAGACATATCTGCACAAATATCAAATAAAATTTAACACATTTTCACATGTAATCTTTAACAATACAACAACAACACTATAATGTCGACGGTGTCATTTGAACCCATAAACTACCACATTGCAGTCAAATTAACTATACTCAACATTAACAAACATAACTCTAAATAATTACATCATTAACAATCCAATAAAACCAAAAAATTATCATTGAGACATTTCACCGAACACGTAGTGTGCATTTTTCAAACAACTATGTAATCTAGCATTTTCAAAACCCTAAACTACCACATTGTACCCTAAACAACATCTAAACAACAATTCCTAAGTTCAATCATCACTAACAACCATAATCTTTAACATGCAAGACATTTTTTTAAAAACCTAAAAATGTTAATTTTCTACACAAATTCGAAAATTTCAACCAAAATAATGCAAAGAAGTAGTATAATAATCACTTACTTGATAATATGGACGAAATTTGGTTTGAATGGTGCAAGAATGGTGAAATTTGGAGTTGGGGGTGAAAATTTCGTTTTTCAAAAGTTGAGAAATGGAGGAATGGAGGTTCTGTGTTGCTGATAACCAACTTAAGTAACGCTGCGCAACTTAAGTTGCGTTACCGTTATAACTAATGCATGTTAACTTGCGTGGCGTGACTTAACATGCGTAAGGGCATTAATGTAATTTACTTTGGGAATGAGCATTACTGTTTGGGTAAAGAGCAGGATTCCTCCCTAGTCGCATCTCGGTAGTTGTTGTTCGTTGGACACCATCATTCTGATCACTCCATGTAATTTAGAAATTGTTGGATGGGACAGAACAAGAAGTTTTAACAACAAGTGGAGGAGGAGACAAACGCACAGTTGTTGAGGATGGCCAAAGTCCTCATGCAAGAAATGCAAAACATGAACGATGTTTGTTCTGGAACAAACCACCAATGGATTTGATTAAATGTAATTTTTATGCTTCATGTTCTTCTCAATAAAAGGATTGGAAATGAATTTTGCCTTAGAAACAACTAAGGTCATTTTTTCCCAGCCAAAACAGATTGTATATGGTGAGAGACTGTTTTGTCTGTTAAGGTGAGCTTGGGGTCCTCTTTCTGCACTGAAGTGGGGCACTGAGCTGAGTTTGAACCAAATTATTTTCAAGCTTGATTCTAAATTGGTAGCAAATAGTATCTCCAAGGCGAACTCGGATAGGTAGGAATTTGGGGTCATTGTCGATTATAAAAAGCTATTTATCCTACAGTCTAAACTCAACTTTGGTGTTACGTTTATATGATGACAATAAGTCCACATGGTTATGGATATTATAACCTAACTACGTTTATAAGATGACAATAAGTCCACATGGTTATGGATATTATAACCTAACTAAAGGATTGTGCCTTGTAACCAAGCATTGCTGAAGTGATTTTTGATGAATGATGAAATAGTCCACATGGTTATGGATATTATAACCTAACTACGTTTATATGATGACAATAAGTCCACATGGTTATGGATATTATAACCTAACTAAAGGATTGTGCCTTGTAACCAAGCATTGCTGAAGTGATGGATATTATAACCTAACTACGTTTATATGATGACAATAAGTCCACATGGTTATGGATATTATAACCTAACTAAAGGATTGTGCCTTGTAACCAAGCATTGCTGAAGTGATTTTTGATGAATGATGAAATAGTCCACATGGTTATGGATATTATAACCTAACTACGTTTATATGATGACAATAAGTCCACATGGTTATGGATATTATAACCTAACTAAAGGATTGTGCCTTGTAACCAAGCATTGCTGAAGTGATTTTTGATGAATGATGAAATGAAATGAAATGAAAATCATTAAGTTTTTTTTTTTTTTTGGTGGTGGCCGAGTTATGCATTGCCCTTACCAACTGAGCTAAGTTCACGAGAACTAAAAATTATTAAGTTAATTACAATATAAGGTAAATTCTAAGGTGAACCATCAATTAAGTGGTTCACCGGTGGACCACTTTCATATACCGTTAGATTTATTTCAATAATAATCAAAGGTCTAGATCAGTTAAAAATAAAAACAGTAACATGTGAAACTTGCTCATAGAATCCCTTTCCTCCATCATCTCTCTCCTTTCTCATTTTTCCCACCTTTGAGTTTCCAATATGCAACTTTTATATCAAGGCCACACCTTCCATTCACTAAAAATTAATACACTGTCATTTTTATTTCCTACAATCAAAAAATATTTTGTTAACTAAAATTTAAATTTTTTGTCATTAAACTTTCAACCGAGATGATTGAGGAAGGAAGTCATTTTAGATCTAAAATTAACAACGAAAATTTCTGAAAACAATTTCAAAAATGCTTTCCCTGTTGTTGGAACCGTTAAGTGTTAGATCTTAATGTCGAATATGGTATCTATGCAACCATTAAAAATGTTTTTTTGTTACAAAACTCTGCAACCACCAATTTCAATTTCAAATGCCATTAATTGAAGCAAATTTTAAAGCAATTTTTTTATAAAACAAAATTATATAATTTAATATTACCATGTTGGTGGTAAGATATGATGGATATGATGGCGATAGTAAAACAAGAAATGTTTAATGCAGAACTGCAGAGGCAGGCATGAATGGAATTGGGAAGTTATGGAAAGAGTGGACGATAGGAGAGAAACAAATCTAGTGTATGCATATTAAAATATGTACACTATAGTGATCCAATGGTTCTTAATTGTTATTTAAATTAGTCCACCGGTGAACCACTTAAATGATGGTTCACTCTAGAATCCACCACAATATAAATGAGTCCAAAAAAAGTTCCAATAAATAAAAAGCATTACACATTCCGTAGTCATTGTGACAAAACGACGTTAAGGTTAATTAAATCATAGTACATAAGTTCTTGAGAAGAATAGCTCCCAATTTTCAACAAGAGAGGATTATTATATCCGAAAACAACAATGTTAATCAGCGTTAGCAAACTACTCTTCCATACGACACAACTTTTTTCTTTTTCAAGTATGAACACCCTAAGTAGTGTTTAAACTGGAGAAAACTGCCTCAAAAAAAAAAGGTGGGGGGAAGCTTCTCATAAATACATTTAGTTGACGACAAGAATAGTAATGATGTTAACTATTTTTCAAGACAAAAACTGGGACTAAACTATTTAATGAAGTTTCGTATACTTTCAAATAAAAGTACTAATTTCTTGGGATCAAGTGTGTGACAAATGGTTATGAAAGTTTCTTCAAATTCTTAGCATACTTACAACATACTGTAAGGTACAGATGCCAAAGGCTCTATTTAAACAATGTTACAAAACAAAAAACGGAATATAAATGGACCGATGGCAATTTACACTCATTTGAAATCCAAACATACAGTCTGATCTAAAGATATGCATCATTAAGTTACACGGGGCCTGAAAGTCAAGACACCATCTCCACAGAACAGACAATAAAAAAGGACGAACTTGAAGAACTAAAGATTCCAACAATATCTGGATCCAAGAGTGTATCTCAGTCTATTTCAAATATAGGTACAAGTGGATAACATGCCAACCATATAAAAACTCTGGAGGGCCATGTAAAGTGATTCTCCGAAGATGTAAAAGTTGCCCAAAAGCAATAAAAGAATAAGAATCAGCAGATACTACACATTTCACAACACTAAAACGATGGTGATATTACTAAAATATGCTTTCTAGAACAGAAGCAAAAACTAGTTTCAAGAGTACTGGTATAGCTGGTATAACAATCCCACTTCTGCAGCCACCGTAGTTTTCAATTGTAGGTTTCCTACAGAATTTAATCTGGCTCGAAACATGTTTCCAGCAGACATTCGTCTCACAAATCGGGTAAACCGGTCCCAATTTCGTGGTTCAAACATGTTTTTGTCCATTCTTACGAAGTTGAATGAGAATGGGCGTCTCTCAATCCCATCTGAGTAAAATTTTGACATCTTCAGCACCTGAGTGAATCCATCATCATCCAAATCAGTTGAAAAATTTTGACCTTCAAGTGATATGTCACAGAGCCTAGCAGCCAGCAAAAGTTGTCTAAGAAAACCTTCAGGGCTACAATCTGGGTTGATCTTATTCATAACTACATCTTGCATTTCAAAACAAGAGCAGCACATCGAGAATCCGTATTTACTAAAGATGCGTAGAATTGGTAAGTATCCATCCCTGTTAAAAGTATTATAATAGCCGGCTGTTAACTCTGATGGATGGGATTGTGTGACATAGTGCCAGTGAATGGCAGCCAATTTTGCTGATATGTGGACTTCTGTACCCCTAAATATAGTTTCAGCTTCTCTACAAATTCTCTCTCCATGCAGTAGCAGCATGTCTGAGTACCATTCAAGGAAAAATTTACCATATGGCATGTTCCAAGAGCCACCCTCGTTTCTAAAGAATTCAGAACGCTCAGGATTTTTCGTCAAACTTCCAGTGCCAAATGGACCGCCATTTCCCCATTCACGCTTTCCCATATTTGTTGCAGAGGCGTTTAGAGAAGCAAGCATATACTGGAAGTGGCCAAACAATAGAAAAGGAAAGTTCGACATGATACTATTACTAATAACACAACAATATTAATAATGCAAATCGGTTATCACCAGTTTCCTAGAACACAGCAATAAATTTTCAACCAACCTTATCATAGCACTGAAACTCTCCAAGTTCACGAGACGAAGCCATATTTAGCTTTTGGGAAGACAATGAAGGATATCTTAGTTCACCACCGGGACCCATGCCAATCTGCACTCCCTGCAAAATGAACAGAGTTACACAAACTACTATAAACATTTGATAACGATAGCTCAAAAATTGAATATTCATTGGACTAAGCATCCTTAAATCATCATAAGCCATAGAACCTTACTGTAATGATAAAGCCAAGGTATGGCCTAAAAGTGTCCCTAAAATCCCTCATAAAATCCGCATATGCTTGAATGGGAGAACGTCCACGCAGCACAGGAAGAATATCACACCCGAGGGAAATGTATTCAATATTTCTTCTTCCAAACCTGTCAGAAAATGCTAAATCCGGATCTTTCTGTATCTCATCAAGCACCCATAGAGGAAGCGGTATCCTACACAAGAAGGGACAACCTTCTAGAGTCTGAGGCTTAAGACAAGAAAAAAAATAGCTACCTACAAAAATAGTAATTATTCAAAATAAACCAAATGGACTATACTCAAAACAAGACTACCCAGGTAGAATGTTCAGACATTGTTGAATAAAAAACTTATAGGCTCTATTTGTCACTTTCCCACACTATCAGCATACACTATTGAAAAATATGTTCCGTATATCTGTCTAAGTGAAAGACAAGCAACCATCCAACATCTAAATTACAATCACACCAACAACAAAAATCATGCGTTATCCCACCAAGTAAAATGAACTACAAGGATGAAACAATGGCAATGAGCTAAGAGACCTAAAGTGTTTTATACGCTTAAATATCAATACTTCTCACTCGATAATAAAAAGGTAAGTACAAATATTTATATACTCCCTCCGGTCACTATTATAAGCAAAACTCCACTTTTTATGTACATTGAATAATTAATGTATCTAGTCTACAATAAAGACTAGATACATTAATTATTCAATGTATCTAAAAAGTAGAGTTTTGCTTATAATAGTGACCGGGGAGTACATGAGATGTAACCTAAATAGGAATGTAATTGTATCATGATCCTAAAAGATAGGAGCAAATCTTATCATAATCAATATCAATATCTGAACAGTTGACTAAAATTAAACAACCTTTCTCTTATCTTTTTAAAACCACAAACCTTAGATACCTACCTACTTGCATTACATTTTCTTTACTTTTTCTAACGAAGGGACGTAATAAACTTACCTTCAAGCCACAGCATAGGTTGAATCAACTGATTGACAAGAAGCTAATTATATCTATCTCAACTAAGTGTGTGTTTATTTATTTTGCTTCCTCCAAATGAGATTTTAATTTTAGGGTACAGATTGACGGTGAGTTTGACATAATCATTGTGTGCCACCGTGGTTTTGTCAAACTTTCATCAATCCGACTTCACGTAGCTTTTGTAGTATCGGACATATGTTACATTGAACTTCATAAATTTAGGGTAAAAACATTAACAAAAATGTTTCCATTCAAAATTCAATTAAACTGTTAACAAAATCTCACTTAAATGTACACTAAACCTATCAATAAACACATTAAAGGCTTAAAGAAAACAAAAGATTGAATTAGCACATACCCATTAGGATCATCACCATGAGTGCCATGTTGATGAAATGCAAGAACAGCACGAACTTTAAGTCCACACATGCAAGCCATCATAACAAGTTCACGATACCCTCGCCAATCATAAACCCTAGGCTGATTCCTTTCAACAACACCCCACCAAATCTCCACCACAACACCTTCTACACCAGCAGCAGCAAGCGCTTTCAACGACAACATCATCGCTTTCGGCCTCCAAATCTTCCCCTCTAAACCAACAGATTTCACCGGAAGTGTCACAAACACCGGCGATCCACGTCTCCGACGCTGCGGAGAAAGATCGTGGTGAATCTCATAGGGAACTTCTCCGCCGTTTTCCGGCGAGATTGAACCGCCGGCATCGGAGGATTTAGAAGAGTTGAGACGGGAAGAAACCGCGAATCGGGTTTGGGTTTTTCGGAAGTGAGTGAAGGTGAAAGGGAGACGAGTTGGACGAGTTAAATCGTTGGGGGTTGAGATGAAGGAAGGTGAGAAGGATTGTGATGAGATCGCCATTAGAGAGTTTTGTGCTGAAAATGAAATGAAATGAAATGAAAATGATTTACATTAGAAGAGTACAGTTATGTGTGAGGAACTGCACTCGTTCACAGGGTGTGGAGAAGAGATTATACGCTTTTTTTACTTCTTATTCAATGAAAACAAAAACTACTTTTTGACTTCTTATCCATAAACAATCCGTAACAAATACTCCAACTTTTCTAATCTTTATAAAAATAAAAAAAAATAAAAAATAAAACAAGTGTTAGCTGCTAATTTTTTTTAAGGAAAGTGTTAGTTACTAATTGTCATGTTAATTTTTCTTTTTCTCAATACTTGTATCCAAAAATTAAAAAAATGATAATAATAATATTGACTCATTTTATATTTCAAAACACCCACACATATTATGATCATAGATTTAGTTGCTCGAGTGATTTCGAGTTTAATTACTCTACCTATGATCATGCTGACAAAGTCTCGTATAAATTTGAAATTCGTAATTATATTTTTTTTAAGCAATTATATTTTCTTTTCAAAAAAATGCTTATAGTTGTATAATCAAACGATACATATTTAGTACTCGTGAGCTTAACTCAGTTGGTATGAACAATGCATAAAATATGCAAGGTCTGAGGTTCAAACCCCGGCCACCACAAAAAAAAAAAACGATACATATTTAATTTTGTGTTTTCTAAAAAAAATTATAATATGTTTGTTTGAAGTTATTTACATTTAAAATCTAAAAAAAAGTATAATATGTTTGTTTGAAGTTATTTACATTTTAAAAAAAATTGATTTATCAGCTGAATTGGTTACTCTTAAGTGTGTTTCGATTGAGGGTTTATGAGAGGAAGAGATGAGAGGGTTTGATTTTCTTTTTTATATTACACACAATTTAAAATGTTTTTTAAAAATAAACCAATTATGATTTATCATGTTATTTCATTTTTTTTTAAACATTTTAGAGTGCTCGTAATATAAAAAAGAAAAGTAAGCGCTCCCTTTCTTTCCCCTCGCCTCCCAAACCCTTCATCCAAACATATCCTTAGTGAAACTTGGAGTTATCCTGAAATAACTTGATCACTTCTCATTATTTGATATTTGATATATTTACATTTTTTATTTAAACTTTTACATATACATATAAATATACAATGGATCACATTGTTAAGATATATTATAAACTTATTTAGCAATATATTATATGATTTCATTAAATAGATGATGAAAACATATTGTACAAAGTTTGCACATCATGTCGACAAATATACATGTAATCACATCTAACATATTAGAAACTAATTTAACAATATATTATATCATTTCTTTCCCTAAAAAAATATATATTATATCATTTCGTTAAATAGATGATGAATAAAACTTTTTATTGTGTTCCTTCAACAAAAAAAAAAACTTTTTATTGAACAAACTTTGCACATCATGACTTGACAATAACTTTCGCAAAAACTTTTGCAAAATTATACTGATTTTTGTTAAAGTAATAAAATGTAACTTTTGCAAAATTATACTGATTTGCAGCTGTTTTGTCAAACATGTTGCAAACCGAACCCAAACATGACTTGACAATAACTTTCGGTTAAAAATAAACATTAGTAATAACGGGTCTCATTTATAGTTAATAACTCCATTTGGAAATTTTTTGCTTTTCAAATTTACTCCAATTTAAAGATTCCAACTGATCGGCTGAATTGTTCAATTTTACAAGTTTCAAGCAAAAAGAAAAAGATAACCGTCGAGAAATTGAGTCTCAATGGTGTAAAAAAAAAAAACAATTACTTCGTTGTTTAAGTGCAAATAACGAAGAGTCACATAGCCTTGTGTACCCAACATATATGGACAACAATATTGAAATTGTAATTAACGCGATTTGAATATGTAAAAGCTTACAGTCTTGGCCACGAAATTTAAATCATGTAACGGACCAAATAGACAACCAACGTAAAAACTCACAACATCACAAGGGTTATGATCCTCTCTTTTGAGAGGATCTCAACTCCCACCACAAAAGGCGTTGAAGCTAACCCTGTAATTTTTGCCCAATAAATACTATCAGAAACCAACCTATCATAACATACACTTGATACAAAATTCAAAGCAAAATATTTTATACCAGAAACGTAATTATTTGACCAATTTCAAGAGACGGCTAAAATATGTTGCATTATCTGTGTTTAAAACACACAGATGGACTAAAGATGATTGTTTCACTCTACACCAATAGTAAAAGTAAAAAAAAAAAAAAAAAAAAGACAATGTCATTCATTTCTAGCCCACCACAGACTCCAAATATATCAAATATTAACTCATGCAAGCTCAATACTGACGGTATTGGCATCATGGGATATCTCATTTTCTGCTCTCGCCCATTCCACCCGGTTTCTTCTTATGTATGCAAGAAACCGCATCTTTTCTGCCAAGTTAGCAGAAAGATGGGTCATCACCGACCAACTTCCTCCATCACAATGCATAACAATAAATGTAAAAAATAAAAATAAAAGACTCCATATTTCTGACAAGAAATGCAGACAGCCAAACGACCGGAACACCTGTGCCCAAAAATGGTGATGACCTGACTCATGGTATGCAGTTGAGACCCTGACGCAACGATGCAGATGTATGCAAGAACTAGGACCTATGAAAAGGCAGCGGCAGCCTCAAAATACTCGACCGAGTGCCAACTTGGCCCATTCTGCAGATTCCTTGATCAAAGGATCATCAGAGGATAAGCACTCTTTCAGGAAGTCTTTGCTAGATACGGATTGCTGAATCAAGGGGCCAGCAGCACTACCCAATGTATCAGCTAAATCTCCAAGCACGCCAATTGCTGTCTTGGTCACAACATCATCCCTAAAAAAACAATTGATGCAAACAAATCAAAATTAAAAATTCATAGAAGAAAAACTCGCTACTAAGATTTGAATATACAGAAATATACTTACATGTCCTTCTCATTATACAAACTGTCCAAGAATTGCAGTACGTGTGGAGCATAAGCCATCAGGAGCTGTGTCTTTGGGGAACCTTTGAAACCTTGCAAGATACCTGAGTATGCCTCGAGGATTCCATTTCTTAAAGTGTTTGTGTACTCAATCATATCATCGTCAGCCCCATTAGTATGGGCAGAGAGCTCAGCAGCACTCTGGAGCATAGGCATAGCATATAACAAATACTTTTCAAAGTTCTCTCCAATTGCCAAGGCAATGTCACCAAAGCATGAAAAAATCGGAGGCTTTACAGACCTATGCAACTGATTGCTGGACAAATCCTTAAGGAGTTGGGTCATTATCCCATCACAATAAGGCAGTACTTTCTCCTCCAAAGCCCTGCATACATCACCTACAACACCCACCGTGATAGCACAAACCTGGTAGTCCTCAAAATTTTGGAGACCCATCTCCATATACCTGTAAAATTCTTGCATGTATTTAAGAAACTCAGTGCCGGTCGCATAGGCCAAGGCACCAATGGCAAGCATTGCCTCTTCATGAGCCGTTGCACTTCGAGAAGCAAATACTCTCAAGAACAAACCCATAATTTGATCAGCATACTGCATTAAATGATGTTTCGTTGGTTCAGAGGCTCCTAACTTCTGAATAATGACTTGCAAGCAACCACATAGAAGGCCCTGTAACTCATTCTGCCGATCATCAGATGAGACCTTCTGATTCTCAAGAGTCTGGTGAAGCTCCATCATGATGACAGTAACCAGTTGAGCGACCATTGGGGCAGTATCATCATTAGAACACCTCACTACTTCATTCAGAGCTTCATATGCTGCTGTTCTGAGGCGGGACTCTCCGGTGTCCTCTCTGTGAGTTACAGTGAGAAGAGACTGAACAATTTCCTGAAAGAAGGGAGTCAATGGAGAGGACCCAGATCCAGCAACCTCATAACCTTGGGCGAGGAAATAAAGAGCCCCACAGGCCTTCTCAGCAACATTTGGAACATCTTTCATACTCTGAAGGAGCACAGTAATGATCTGTTGGCAGTTTCCTTGATTGATGATGGGGGTGTCCAGAGTTGAGCCGTGCAAAAACTCGAACATTCGCCCAAGAGTCCATGCAGTGGTGTCCTTCACATGATTGTTTGGGTCCTTTGTCAGTGCATTTAGCATGAAGCTCAAAGCCATATTCACAAGTGGCACAAGTTTCTCAGGGGATGGACCTTCCAAAATGGAGCCAAATGCGTAAGTTGCAGCTTCCCTTTGCCTCCAATCTTGTTTAGTTATATTCTCTTCAATAAATGGCATGACCAGCGGCACGATATCATCACCAACTGTTCGTGCAACCAATCCCAGGCAAGTACCTCCAGCCATGGCAATGTTCCAAGCCCCTTCGTCCTGATCTTGATCTTCTTCTTGTTTTAGCAGTGTCTCCAATAACATGGGAACAAGAAATGGAAGTGCCTGCTTTATAAAATAAAAGCAGGGAACATCTGAATCACCGCTAAACTCACCACCATATTCTTCTATTATATCAATTTCTTCATCACAGATTGAACTCCAAAATTCAATTGCCTGAAGTGCAACAGGCTCTTCATCTTCCCTCACAGCTTTGGCAGTGATGGTGAAAATATCTTGCATATATTGAGCCAACTTTTCATAATATGTAGAAGAAATAGCAACCAAGCATTCAAAAGCTGCACGTCGGATCTTCAGTTCAGGAGAAAGAGTGGCTTCACAAACAATTCTCATTATGTAGTCACGCTCCATATCATTGGAAAAATTTGCCTGAGCAAACCCCAGTGCATTGTACAATGCCTGTATGGCAGCAAGCCTAACATCATTGTTTTCTTCTGAAGAATTCATTCCCTGAACAACTGCAGTGAGTATCTTATTTACATGATCCTGTTCTACCACATCTGGGGAAACTTCTTCACAAATGTATCCAAGTGTCTCGAGAGTTGCTTGCCTGGTAGGGGCAGGAAGCTGATGAACGGTTGACAAGAGAGATCCTATCAACTCAGGCCATTGCTTGTGTGGCAACTCAATGCCAGCTACTTTTGCTACAACTTGAGATGCAGTTGATCGAGCATCAGGAGATGGAGAAGACAATGTCCTCAACAATAATGCTTTAATTTGCGCTTTATAAGCTTGATCCATAGCCAGCCATCTTTGAACAAATTCTATCTTTTTGTGTTGTTCTTTTGAATCCAGAGCATTCTTGAGAATTAATCCTGCTAGCCTCCTACTCTCTGGAGGCTTCTCGTCATTTGCCAATTCTCCAGCAAGAGAAAATAAGAAACTGGGGAGATTCTGCTCCTGGAATTGCTTCAAGTTGTCTTCAGCTTGTTTCCTTACAGCTCCATCCACTGCTTGGGCATTTAACAGGATCTGTGTAACTTCCATGGCCATCTTAACCTAAAACATACAGAACAAATAGCATAAATAAAGGGCACAAAAACGAAAAAAACAGTCATAAACTAGCAACATAAACATGTTAGGTACGTAATAAAGTTACTGCAAACTCCCAAACTACAACTTAAACGCATAACAATACATTAAAAAAAAATCAACAAAAAGGGGGAAGATAAACAACCCATATTCACAAACAAGGACCCATAACAGGAAAATACACACACACACGCACGCACTAATAATGGGTAATACAAGGACACGGAACAGGGGAAATATAGAAAATAAAATGTTAAAACCACAAATGATTCAAGATATAAACTCAATCATATCTCAACAATAATTAAAAAAAAAAAAGCAGGCATTTCAATAAGAATGATAATTTGACTAAGACACGTAAACCCCAATTTTACCAACATCACTCAAAATCCCCAATTTGACCAACACCACCCATAAACCCCAATTTGACCAAGATCACCCATAAACCCCAATTTGACCAACATTAATCATAAACCCCAATTTGAATATAAAACCAATGATATCTCAACAATAAACTAAAAAAAAAAACACAGCCATTTCAATAAGAATGATAATTTGACATATACCACTGATAAACCCCAATTTGACCAACACCAATCATAAACCCCAATTAGACCAAAACCAATCATAAACCCTAATTTGACCAACACTGGCCATAAACCGCATACCACAATATAAAGACAACAGATCCATAAGAATATAATAAATGAAAGAAACAATCTTTATATTAACCCCATAATCAAAATCAAAATAGAGCACAAAACATTCCTCAAAAAATACAAGGGGATTAGGTCAAAATCAATTTTCAACATTTCATCAGCAACCAAACAAACAGCGAGCATCAATAATGAGTAATACTAAACAGTACCGATTAGATAAAAATACTAATTAAAAACCCTAAAAATGATAGTTAACGAAATGAACTGAATCTAATTGTAATCAGAAATAAACAAATCAAATTAATTTACGAAACTAAAAATATCAAACCCTAGATAAATAACGAACTCGGATCAACGGTGGAACAAAGCAATAATGAAGAAAAAAATAAGCAAATCAAAGCATACGATAAGAGAAAATCAACGAAAGGAAGAGAAACTTACAGCGAGAAAGCGAGTTAAATCGGCGATAGAACGAGCGAACGAACGAGTTTTTGAAGGAATGAAAAGTGAGTGAAGCGCGGCTACTCTGAAACCCTAGCAAGGGAGAGAGTGTGGGAAAAAGCAGAGAAGCCAATGTTAAATTTTTGTTTCTCTTTTCCCCTTTTTTATATTCGCTTCTACCACTAACACACGTAGCGACACGGATCAATCTCTACCGTTCATTCAAATATTGTTAATCTCCGCCCTATGATTATCTCATCAACGGCTTTATTTTCATTTTGAATTGTTTTTCATTAAATTTAATTTAATTAAATAGGGCCTAAGCCCAGTTGTTTTTTCTCTCTTCTGTAAAGTAGTGCACACCACATTTTCTGCGCGTGCTTTTCAAGCAGGGGATTCATATGGGGTGCAAATATATGATCCTCTTTTTGGTTACAAAATATGATCATATGACAATATTCTCTCAAAACAAATGATCATATGACAAGATATGCTTTTTATTTTTAAGGAGAAGGAAATGATATGATATACTATGAATGAACTATACTAAAAAAATGATATAATGTGAATACACTGCCATTTTTCTTTTACATAAAACTACTGTTATTTGAAAAAAATTAATATCCGACAAAATTTAAGAAAATCAATCTCCAACAAAATTTCATAATTAAACTCGGTTAATCTATTACTACTGCTATAAACTATTTAAGAAAATTAATCTCCAACAAAATTTCATAATTAATCTTAGTTAATCTATTACTGCGGTAAGAAAATCAATTTCCAGCAAAATTTTATAATTAACCTCGGTTAATCTACTACTATTATAAGAAAATCAATCTCCGGCAATATTTCATAATTAACCTTAGTTTAATTCATAATCATCTTGATTTTATATTTTTTTGACACAAAACAAACGACATTCATTCATTCAAATTAATAAAGTACATCGATGCAATACAAATTCGCTAAAAACAAAAAGGATGAATATGTGAACAAACTCACAAGTCACAACATCCATGTTAATAGCATAAAACAGCAAAATACATAAGCCTACAAATATGACTATATTAAAATCTCCGGAATAGTCGTGCCTCCGGATCTGCAACGTTGTTGACGCCAAAGTCATTGGTTGGATCTGCACTGGATCGAAGCTGATATGACAATCTGAACCGAACAAACACCTGAACAAGAGAGAAAAGACAAACAACGTCGCACAAAGACGACAAACAAAACAGCGTCGCACTAAGATGACGAAATCACAAAAGAAAAGTCTTATTCGATGTGAAAATCACTTATTTAAATAAAAGGGAAGGACAAAAACGATTTAGACGGGTGATTTGGGTCAAAAATTGACCCTAAACCATCCCTCTTTGGTGGATGAAGGAGAAGAAATTAAGGTTTCAGCTGACGGCTCACAAAAGAGAGAGAATTTGGTTTTATATGCCTCATAATTATTTTGCAAATAAAAAAATTAGTTTGTTTGTGTCAAAAAAAATAGTTTGTTATAACATAAATATAGGAAATCAGTTTATTTTCCTTTTTATGTCATAGATATAGGAAATAAGATGTTTCTCTTCTCTTACGTCAGATATAGGAAATAAAGTTTATTCACATCTCATCTAATCTCTTAATCTCACTTATTTACATGTAAAATAAAAAATAGTTAATAAAAACACTACATTAATATATTTCCTCTCTCACTTTCCCATTTTCCAAATCACAGTCGTCACAACTTTTCTTCTTATTGATCTTCCAAAAAAGGGTGATTTGGGTCAATTTTGATCCAAAATTACCCCTCCAGATTGTTTTTATTTCTCTATTAGCAAAATAAGTGATTTTCATATATTTTCGGTTTTCTTTCGTTCGTTTTGGTGATTTCATCGTCTAGCACAACTTTGTTTATTTTGATTTCTCGTCTTTGTGCGGAGCATTTTTTATTTCCCGTCTTAGTGTGGTGTTTATTTGATTGAGGTTTAAAGATTAGCTTTGCTCAAGTGCATTCAATAAATGACTCCTGCATCGTCAACGTTGCAGATCCGGTAACATGAGTATTTTGGTGGCTTGAATATAATCATATTTGTAGGCATAAGTATTATGTTGTTTTATGCGGTCAAAATGGATGTTGTTAGTTTGCTCAGAGATTCCTCCTTTTTATTTTTAGTGACTTTGGATTTGTATTGCATCCATTCTTTGCAATCTGAATGAATGTCGTTTAGTTTTGTAAAACAAAAACTACTTTAATGTTGATATTTTAAAAATAATCGTCAGTCTTAAAAATTTTATCAAACCCCGCCTAAAAAAATAAAAATATAATTCTCATATCGACTTTTTCATATTGGTAACTAGTACATAAAAATTTTGTTTTGTTGCAAAAAATAATTATGTGTTTAAGTTTCTTCCACTAAAACATGGCAAACAATCTTCATGGAATTTACGGTTAAAGTAATTCGTATGTAGGAGGTGTCAAGTTTAAATAGACCAACTATATTGTTTCTATGTTGAAGTATTTTTGTTGGATTCAAGTGATGGTAGGGTTCATGCAACAACTGGAAAAAAATTGCTCTATAGGTTTAACACGGAATTTCTTAAGGAAACAGTGTATTTTTTGAAAAATTAAGGGTTGTTTCCAATCGTGGAAACTATCATACTACCTACCATAATTTCCAATAAATAGGTGGAAACTGACGATTGTTCTCATAAATTTCAAACTGAACTTACAATATGATATTCATGATGTTTTAATACATAGTGATAGTGTCAGCTGTTCTCCTAAAAATAATTATCACATAGAAGACCTCAACAAATAGGTGACTGGTCTTCAGATAAGGAAGTCTTCCAATCGACAGAAGGTTATGCGATGTTGAAGTAGTCGAGTGAGGAAAACTGGTTCATTCTCAAAGCCACTAACTTTGTGTATAGGTTGTAGTGACCTAAAACTCGGTCAAGGCAAAGTGAGATTGGATAATGACGTAAAAATCCTATATTTAATGTTTTTAGCACCACTAACCGCAATGAGGATGAGGGACGGAGCACCATCTTAGTTGGGCTGCATGCAATGACCGTGTCAACGAAATGCTGTGAAGCACCACTAACCGCAGTGAGGATGAGGGACGGAGCACCATCTTAGTTGAGCTGCATGCAATGACCGTGTCAACGAAATGCTGTGAAATAGGAAATATAAGATTATTTTTAGGCATATATCAGTTCAATATTTGACAATGATATCGAGAAATAAATCATTTAAATCCTTCAAAATTGCAAATATTGCGTCTCTTGTGATTATAAAGACATGTCAAGCTTGGATAAATAATAATAATAATAATAATAATAATAATAATAATAATAATAATAATAATAATAATAATAATAATCATAATGATAATGATAATAATAATAATAATAATAATAATAATAATAATAATAATAATAATAATAATAATAATAATAATAATAATAATAATAATAATAATGGAGCACAAGACGCCTTTGAAGCCTGGAAAGAGGTCAACCAAGCAAGGACCAAGAAGATCCACACTTGAAGTTGTCGTTGAGATTAAAACAGTTTAAAAGACTACTTAAATCCAACTTCATTCGAACTACAATGTGCGTTGATTGGAACTAAAATGTTGTACTTGTTATAAAGAAAAACAGATAATCAGAAGTATGTATAAACTTTATACATTTAGATGTTGCTACTCCTAAGGATGAACATCATATGTATCGTATACATTTCGAATGGAATATAATGTCATTAGATTGAAAAATGCATGAGTTAGATACGAAAAAGCAATGAATGATTTTCCATGACTATATTTGCGATTTTATGCAAGTATACATTGATGATTTTATGGTCAGATCAAAGTCAAAATTAAACCATTTGCAACATTCAAGGACTTTCATTCGAATGAATGAGAATATTCAATTTAAAAATGAATCCAATTAAATGTGTTTTTAGTGTGTTTACGTTGAGATTTATTGGATTCGAGAAAAAAGAGTAGAAGTAGCCATAAGTTGCCTTTCCTTATTGAAATTTAACTTAAAGTGGTTGGTTCTCTATTAAATTAACTTTTCATCATATCCCTGACCTCAATGCTACTAAGCAAATCAAATCCAAATTTTTTCTTATCGTGTTTAAAAGTGGGAATCCCCTTAAAAAAATCAACTTTTTGTTTTCCAAGAGGCTCGTGACCTATACTCATATTTGTATTGGATGCAATGCATATTCTAAAACTCTTTTTCATATTTTACGGGAGTGTCTTGATGCTTCTAACTCGTGGTTTTATATTTTCAATAAGGATAATTATGACAATTTATTTAGCACCAGCTAGTAAAAATGTCCTTTTAACCCTTTTGAGCTTTATACTGGTAACAATGATTTGCCTTGGAGTTTTTTCCTTGGAGTTACCATTTGGATCCTTTTGAAGGACAACAATTCTTTTACATTTTCTCACGTAACTCTTTTCACTTACTCCGCAAAGCATTACATCTTGAGCAAGCCAAAACTATCACGACAAAAATAAGTCGTCTCATCCCCACATTCATCGAATAGAGCACGTTATAAATTAATATTCAGTGGTGGACTCATTCGAGTAATATTGTAGAACTAAATTTGGATGATTCTTTCAATTGCATTTCCAACCATGTAGCCTGTGTTGACCTTGTTTGAGATATCTCTGGTAGATTTTTGAAGGGTTTTATATGTAACACGATTTATTGTACTTCAACCATGGCTCAATCATAAGGTAAATATCTATCAGGACCGACTCTAGGCATATGCCCGGGATGCGACAACCCAAGACCCATGCATGCAAGAGGTCCGTATATTTTTATGGGGGTGTATATAGTAATACATGCTTCTTATGGGGGTCGGTATAACAAATGTACCAAAAGGGCCTAAAAGTCAGCAACACCAAATCTTCAGTCCAACGACCATTAAACCGTCTTTTTTTTTTATTTATCAAAAAGGGCCCATTCCAATGCAAGAGGATTGGGGGGGGGGGGGTATGTATAGCAACTCAAAGCTTTAGCAAACTGAAACTTAGCACAACAAAAAACCTTTGCGAAATCCTTCGTCTTATATCTTGGTGATGACATGTTAAATGAATCTAATATTAAAATTGATCATTTTGATATTTATGATCCAAAAAATTGAAAGAATCTTGTTAAAACATTAAAGAAAACTCTAGTTAAAAGGGGCCTAATAGAGAAGTGAATGTTAAATTTCCCAATGACAAATATTTTAGACATTTTTCATGTCTCAATTATTTTTAAAAAAAAAATTAAGTAATGACAGTAATGATAAAACTAGTGATAAAAAGGCCAATATCACGTCAACTGCCGTAACTAATGCATACGTCATTCATCGTTTATCAGAAGAAAAAAAAAAGACTACGACGTATGATGTAAGAGGCCCTTTGCTCATACCATGTTCGAGGCCTTGTAAAATGTTAGAACCGAACCTGATATTTATGCACCAAACTGGTTAATTCGCTGAAATATTAGGACTTCATTATTGAGATTGAAGCGTAATTTGTGATTGCCATGAACATAGTCAAGTTTTCTGCCAACACGTTCAACCGTTTTTTATTGGAGAACATTATTTATCCAATCGACGACAATAATTGAACTTGCAAAACCCGTCTTATATATTTTTGGAAACAAACTAATGCGTTGACACTTTTGCCATTCACGCGGGAAATAATATATGTCTTAAATCATCCTCCCATTCGCGCGGGAAATAATAACTGTCTTAAATCCTTCTCCCATTCGCGCGGAAAATAATAATCGTCTTAAATTCTCCTCCCATTTGGCGCGCGATCTTACTTTCCTTATTTTGTTCGTTTGTAGCTCTTTTAAAGGAAACATTTTTTTGCTACGAAGGCCAAAATTAACAAAACGCACGAATAACACCAACCTTGCGATTTTCGTCAAAAGTTAAACTTATGTCTTATTATATTTTTTTTAAAAAGTCACGATGACTTTGTCTATTATATGTTTTGTTCACATACTAATTATCATATCTCAACTTTTAAACGTCTAAATTTATCAACAAAAATATGATTCTTAGACTTGAAACAAACACCCCTAATAATTTCTTCAAAAGATAAAATAGCTAATAGTATCACCTTATGAGTGTTGTAGATTATTTCCCTCACAAGGTTGATATTGTTTAATTTTAGTCAAAGAAATGTTGATTGTTTGATACGTTGAAGTCATCAGAATTAACGGTGGAGATGTACCCAAGTCAAGGACTTATACAATTGGTCGAAACAATCGTTAGACGAATCACAATTGGTCCACGTCATCCAAAATGACATGTTCGTGCGTAATAAAGCTTTCAGTCGACGAAAGGAGGTTCGGGAAGAATCGAACGGGACTATAAAAACGGCTCAGACCGTTGCTTCAAAAAATCAGAATCAGAAAAAAAACCGATCGCACTCTCTTTATCATTC
Organism: Medicago sativa; assembly: GCF_051527215.1. Classification (NCBI taxonomy): domain Eukaryota; kingdom Viridiplantae; phylum Streptophyta; class Magnoliopsida; order Fabales; family Fabaceae; genus Medicago; species Medicago sativa. Next base: position 97,466,077 of record NC_140752.1, read on the forward strand.
CCACCTTCAACTTCACCGTTTCAATCTTCGAAGCTGTTTAGAAGAAGAAAGTAGAGAGAGAGAGAGAATGATGGCTGGCTCGTGGCAACACGGCTCTCTTTTCGTTCTTGCCATTATTACAATCGGTAATTTTCTCACTGTTTATTAGATCTAATCGCTTTTCTATTTTAATTTTCTGTTTTAATGTGGATAATGCAACGAGATCTTAATTTGTTATCAACATTTTTGGATCCGGTTGTTTACGTTGCTAATTAGTGATGATTTATAAAATTTAATAACACTAGTGATGCTCTTTGTGATTACTATACATGCATTTTTTTGGAATCTTGAAAATTCATCAGCAGTGATTTGTTATCGTTATTATGTTAGGGTGCATTATGCTTGTTTTATCGTTGTTTTATAAGATTTATCACTGTCATTGCATCTGTTCGACTTATCTGAGTTCATGTTTGCGATTTGAATATGATATCGATATCATAGGAAAGAAATGTAAAATTAATTATGTTACCGTGCGTTGTTTTGGCCTTGTAATGATGTAACTAACATTTAAAAAGTTGCCACAGGATGTCTATTTGCATGTTCCAATGCGAAAGAGGAAGCAACCAAGTTGGGGACTGTTATTGGGATAGATCTCGGAACAACCTATTCGTGTGTTGGTGTTTACAAGAATGGTCACGTCGAAATCATAGCCAACGACCAAGGTAACCGTATCACACCATCATGGGTTTCTTTCACCGACGATGAGAGATTGATCGGTGAGGCTGCCAAGAATCTGGCAGCTGTCAACCCTGAAAGGACCATCTTTGATGTCAAGAGACTTATCGGAAGAAAGTAAGACCTTGATATTTTATTCATTTATGATATGATTAATGATTTTTTATAATTTGATTTAATGGGATCAATAGTGATTGAGTTGTTTCTGTTTTCAGATTTGAAGATAAGGAAGTTCAAAGAGACATGAAGCTTGTTCCTTACAAGATTGTCAACAGAGATGGAAAACCATACATTCAAGTAAGAGTAAAGGATGGTGAGACCAAGGTGTTCAGCCCTGAGGAAATCAGCGCCATGATTCTCGGTAAGATGAAGGAAACTGCCGAAGGATTCCTCGGCAAGACTATTCGTGATGCCGTGGTCACCGTCCCAGGTAAAGAAGCAAATTACAACCTTGTTCCTCCGGCATTCTCTATTGTCTTATTCTTTTCTTTGGTTCTGTATTTATTCTAACGTTTCTCATTTTCTTTTGAAATGTACAGCTTACTTTAATGATGCTCAGAGGCAGGCCACCAAGGATGCCGGTGTCATTGCTGGTTTGAACGTGGCTAGAATTATTAATGAACCCACCGCGGCTGCCATTGCTTATGGATTGGACAAGAAAGGTGGAGAGAAGAACATTCTCGTCTTTGATCTTGGAGGTGGAACTTTTGATGTCAGTATCTTGACAATTGATAACGGTGTTTTTGAGGTTCTTGCAACAAATGGAGATACTCATCTTGGTGGTGAGTAATAGAAAGAATACTATGAAATTATGAAATTTTAGACTTCGCTTAAAATTTTCCTTCTTCTACTATTAATGCATGCTAATTCTCTACCATTCTTTGCCAGGTGAGGACTTTGATCAGAGAATAATGGAGTATTTCATTAAATTGATCAAGAAAAAGCATAGCAAGGATATTAGCAAGGACAACAGAGCACTTGGAAAGCTGAGGAGGGAGAGTGAGCGCGCCAAGAGAGCTCTTAGTAGCCAGCACCAAGTCCGTGTGGAAATTGAGTCACTTTTTGATGGCGTTGATTTCTCTGAGCCACTTACCCGTGCTCGATTTGAAGAGTTGAACAATGATTTGTTCCGGAAGACAATGGGACCTGTGAAGAAGGCAATGGACGATGCTGGATTACAGAAGAATCAAATTGATGAGATTGTTCTTGTTGGAGGAAGCACAAGGATTCCAAAGGTACAACAACTTTTGAAGGATTACTTTGATGGAAAGGAGCCAAACAAGGGAGTCAACCCTGATGAAGCAGTTGCCTTTGGTGCTGCAGTGCAAGGAAGCATTTTGAGTGGCGAGGGGGGAGATGAAACTAAAGGTACCATTATAGTCTATACTCTAGCATTTCAATTGCATTAGTTGGCTATTATTTGTTATTGATGCAAGTAGATTTCCAAGCATTACACTTTCTAATTGTTGTGCTATTCTGTGTACCAGATATTCTTCTCTTGGATGTCGCACCTCTTACCCTTGGAATTGAAACTGTTGGAGGAGTGATGACAAAGTTGATTCCTAGAAACACTGTTATCCCAACCAAAAAATCCCAGGTGTTTACCACCTACCAGGATCAGCAGACAACTGTCTCCATTCAGGTACGGTACCATTATTCCACTGCATGTTTTCCTTATAAATACAAGTTGCTTGGCGGTGAACTTGAACTCAACCGGGGTCTTGTTTGTTTTTAATTACGTATAGGTGTTTGAAGGTGAGAGGAGTCTAACAAAGGATTGTCGCCTCCTTGGCAAATTTGATCTGTCTGGAATTCCACCAGCTCCAAGGTTTGTTTCCTACTTCCACTATGTCTTCTGAATTTTTCTCTTTTGATGTTTTGTTTTGTAATTAATTGGTTTTTCTTGTGGCAATTGAACAGAGGTACCCCTCAAATTGAAGTCACCTTTGAAGTTGATGCAAACGGTATCTTAAATGTAAAGGCAGAAGACAAGGGCACCGGTAAATCAGAAAAGATCACCATTACAAATGAAAAGGGACGTCTAAGCCAGGAGGAAATTGAACGGATGGTTCGTGAAGCTGAGGAATTTGCCGAGGAGGATAAAAAAGTCAAGGAAAGAATTGACGCTCGGAATGCTCTGGAAACCTATGTCTACAACATGAAAAACCAAGTCAGTGACAAAGACAAGCTGGCTGACAAGTTGGAGTCGGATGAAAAGGAGAAAATCGAGACCGCTGTTAAGGAAGCATTGGAATGGTTGGATGACAACCAGAGTGTAGAGAAAGAAGAATATGAAGAGAAGCTTAAAGAAGTGGAAGCTGTTTGTAATCCAATCATCACCGCAGTCTATCAGAGATCTGGTGGTGCCCCTGGGGGTGGTGCATCAGGGGGAGACGAGGAGGATGAATCTCATGATGAACTCTAGACTAGATAATGATGAGAAGTAATAGAATAGGCAGAGTCTGTTAATTTTTCTGATAGGTGGGAATTAAAAATTTCCCCTGTGCTTACTTTTTTGTTGGCGAATATACTTGCAAAATTATTTGTACTTTACTTTTGCTGGTTTTATGAGGGAACTTATTCTGCTCTATGACCCTGAGTTTTTGTTTACTTTAATTCTCTTATTATCACGCCTGACTGCCTGTGTTCGTGCTTGCGTACTCTCCGTTCTTGTATGCGTTGTCTTTCCATCCCAGACTAGTACGGTTTGGACATATAGTCAAGTGTATGGAAATAGACCCTCTCATTATCCTATCCTCTTCATTTAATTTAATTCTCTGAACACTGAAAGATCTGACAACAAAAACAACAAGTCAAGTGGAGCCCCTTACATTGATCAAATGACAGCATAATATTCTAGTATCAAATGGGAATACTACAATTTTTATCCAACTATTTTTAGTTTTTTCTTCGTAATTTCTTTATGTCCTCAGCTAGTGATTTGACTTTCTTCAGATTCATCATGTCCCAGTTTAGTTTGACTTTCTTCAGCTAGTGATTTGACTTTAGCCTCACATTCTCTCCTCCTTACTCTCATTTCCTATCATTCTCTCCTCTTTACTCTCATTCTTACTCTTTCTTCTACAAAATGTTGGTTTGTCATCATTCGCTTTTCATTGAAAATTTGAAAATTTCAAGAGGTTTCTTTGAATTGGTTTTACCCCAGGATTTAGGGTTTATGGTTTATGGTTTGTGGTTTTTTGCCTTTGTTTTAACCCAAGCGTTAGTTAAATGTATTATTAAACAACAAGAGTGCAAAGGTGAGGAACAATTTTGGGTCTTCTTGGTGTTGTCTTGTATGAGTATCTTGGAAAAGAGTATCCAGAAGTTCTAGGAATAAATATGACTCCGCCTATTAAGGATTTAGGGTTTATAGTTTGTGCTTTTTTGTCTTTAGAGTTAAATGTATTATTAAACAACAAGAGTGAAAAGGTGATGAACAATTTTGGGTCATCTTGGTGTTGTCTTGTATGAGTATCTTGGAGAAGAGTATCCAGAAGTTCTAGGAATAAAGATGACTCCATCTATTAAGGAATAAATGTACGACGAAGATGTTATTTTTAATGTTATTGGTACGACGAAGCAGATTTAGTTTTACCCCATTGTAAATGTATTATTATATTAATAAAATGTGATTTTATATCTATTACGTGTGTTCCTTTATTTTAGTTTTTATTTGCATTTATTTATATGAAATACAAAAATTCAAATAAAAAATGTGTATTAAAGAAATCTAACGTGAATCTAACGTGAATTCGAATAAAAACTAATTAAATCTAACGTGGACTCGATTAATTAAAATTGCGATAGCGTGAATTCGAATAAATATTGTGATGGCTTGAATTCGAATAAATATTGCGATAGCGTGAATTCGAATAAATATTGCGATAGCGTGAATTCGAATAAAAATTGCGATAGCGTGAATTCGAATAAATATTGCAATAGCGTGAATTCGAATAAATATTGCGATAGCGTGAATTCGAATAAATATTGCGATAGCGTGAATTCGAATAAAAATTCGAATTAAGGTTTCGTTACATTACATAAACGACATGTATGTCAACAATTACATTACATTACATGCACCTTCCAACTACAACAATTGTCTTACCCCTGAATGTGGCAAATTCAAACTTGCTAAGTAGCAGGACTCCAACGTACGATCAACATCTTGAATGATGGTATTCAAGTGCCAACGAAATGAGGTCCATTCCTTCACACTTGAATACCAACATTCAAGATGCTTATCGAATGTTGGAGTCATGCTGATTAACAAGTTTGAATTGCCTCATCCAGAGTAAGACAATTGTTGTAGTTGGAATGTGCATTCCAACTACAACAATTGTCTTGCCTCTGAAATGGGGTAAATTCAAACTCGCCAAACAACATGACTCAAACATTTCACCCGACATTCATGTTTTCCTTTGAAAAGAATAAATTTTTGTTAGGCTTGCTTTAGATGATGGTATTCAAGTGCCAACGAAATAAGGTCCATTCCTCGACACTTAATACCTTCATTTAAACCAGCCTAACAAGAATTTAATCTTTTCAAAGGAAAAACATGAATGCCGAGCGAAATGCTTGAGTCCTGGCCGTTTGGCAAGTTTGAATTACCCCATTTCAGAGGTAAGACAATTGTTCTAGTTGGAATGCACCTTACCCTAACTAATGACGATCTTCTGGCGGAATCAAGCTGTTGATGATATCTTCAGTTGATCTCTGCAACGTTACCCGCATATCGATCCACTGGAACATGCTGTGCTCCCAAAACATGCTCGTCACGTTTTCGTCGTTCTTTAACTCCACCCAAGTGAATGATACTCTCCCCTCATCGAGCTTTGGACGTTTATACCGAACGTTTTGCACCCTCCTTGTGTCTCTGGGGTTGAGTGCTTGGTTGAATTCATTCAGTTGATCCTTGAGACCTCTTAACATTACATCAAGGCACCGAACCTTCAACCTTTGAGGTTCTCCGCCGTTAAATTCTGCATAAACGTCGATCCATCCGGCCATTGCTTCATATCTACACAATTAGAAATTAAAAATAATCAATGAAAAACTCATTCAAACACTTGTAGTGAAAATTTGACATAAACCCTAAAAGTCCTAAACAAACCCTAAAAAATTTATAAAATTCGAAAAAAAGTATAAATTCAAGCAATATAACTTCATTATAACAGGTATTCATAATATATGTTAATAGCATTTCAGATCTACAACATAACTATATTAAAAACAAAAATTCAAAATTTAATAATTAAACAACAACTAAAATTATAAACATATAAACACATATACTAACTAAAATGTATGACAATAGCATAAGTGATAGCTTACTTGTGATTTAGTGGAAATTTTTTTGGATGATTTGGTAGAGATTTTTTAGAGAGAGAGTGAAAATTTGAGAGAAAGATGGTGATGATGGAGTGAGTGTCTCGATTATGGACTTGAATATACTACGAACACAACGGCAGTTAACTGCCACTGAAAACCAGTGGTTGTTAGGTGTAGAAACACGAACTGTGAGAATAAGAGTCATCACACGATACACAAGAGGATAGCCTTGTGCTTTTCTAGATTTCAGCAAAGAATAACACAAATCAGGTATAGTTTTTAATGCTCCAACTTGTGTCCTCGATTTTAACATCTCATGTTCTTCAAAGTCTTGCAGGTGATATTTATTTATATCATTATTTCTAAAGCATTGATAGTCTAAAAAGAGAATTTAAACGTTGATTATCTGAGGAGAAAATAAAAGATCAGATGCGAAACTGAGAGTCAAAGAAGGAGAGGGAGTATTAGACTATGCTATGAATCTTAGATATCGTGCAAAATTGAAAAAACATGTGAAGTTTTTAGCTGTTTATGAATCTGAGACTTGTGTCAAAAGCAGCTGTTTAATTTATTTTGAAAAAGAAGTGGTGTTAATTGCCAATGACTTGACTCATACGATTTATCTATATCATTCTGTTCAGTTTTGTGAACATAGCTTTGAAAAATAATACAAAAGAACTCCACTACAGCCTAAGTGCAATGTCTGTAAAAAATAATCAACGTCATTATTTTGTTGCAAAAACTGGAAAAATGCTCCACAAACTTGCACTGCATAATTGGGCAGTGGAGACCGAGGGATCTAATTTTGTCATCACTAGATTTGGTAAATGCAAACTGGACTGGAAAACGGAAATAGCTAGTGATCGGTGGCATGTGGATTGGAGTGCGTAATCAACTGAATGATTAGGACTTGATAAAGAAAAGGGTTGCAACCAACCTTGTATCATTTGGATGTACGCTCCCTTTTCTTAGGACTCCAACCCGTCCCCTGCCAGGATTTGCTTAAAACAAAATTCATACTGCACATATAACTGTTACTGAGAATTTTTTGAGCTTTTATCATAGAAACATCAACATGATTATATAAGAGACTGTCTTTATGATATTGATGATGAGCCTCCAACTTATGACTTCTTATAAATTTAGTTGATTTGAACATAATAACATAATTATAAACTGAATAAAAAACATAATAGCATAAATAAATATTAGTAATTAATAACATGTTATGTTGTCTTCGTGAGTGTAACTCAGTTGACAGGAATGTCAGGAATGTTTCACTTATTCACCTTAAGGGATGAATTTTTAGCAATTAGATTATTTGACCCAAAAACAAACATGTTTTGTTATGAAATTAATCAAAAGTATAGCAAGATGTTTAAACTTAGCAATGATTTGTGTCCGGTCTGATTAGCCATGAAAACCGCCAAGCATCCGACTAAGTATATTGAGGAGGTGATTTGGTTTATCTATATGAGTTGAGATTGGCAATGAAACTTCTATCAAAACCCACTGTAAAAGAAACCCACGCTAGTAGCTTCTCATGAAGAAATATCAGCTCTTCCATTACCAACTCTCAACTACTATAATTTCCAAACTACAAAGCTAGAAAAGAATCAAGTAAATGAATGATTAAGGCAGGCCAAATCTTATAAGTTAGAGTCCATAATATAACTTCCCGCTATGAGTAGCATAATTTCGGGAAAATTGCTTTTTTGACAATGAATACTTCCTATTGACACAAGTAAATGACGTTTTTACCCCAGCGGCAGTTAACAACCGTTAGTCTAAGTGCCGGCAGTTACTACAAAGTGTTCTTTTTCAGCTATAAATATGCTTTGCGACAAGATGGAAGTCAACTTCATATATCAAAATGATGCCATAATATCTCATCATAACTAATGTTTAATGGTAGATCAACTCAATCTAAATCATCCTTACACGATAAGGCTAGGAGCTAAACATACAAGCAGATCAGAATCATTCTTCTACAAAGCATCACGAGCAGCTATTCGGCAAGTTATTGCATCTTCAAGTGATGATATTCCAAGTTCCAAGGCAGATATCTTGTAATGCTGAAACATAACAAATTATTGAATATGCTAGTTGGCACAAAAAAGGTGCAAAGTAATATGAAAGCCCTGACAAACCTTTTGTATCTGGGGCAGGTTTGCTCTCCCTTTCAGCTCCTCTAGGTCAATCTCTTTTCCAATGACGAGTTTCTCTATGGCTTTTATCTAGTAAAGAGAGACATATATCATTTTAGTTATGTAAGTGACAAAAAATAAGTGCCATATTTTACTGTAGAATCTTCTCACCTCATCAGGAGTAGCATCAAATCGAGCAGCAAGGATATAGGTTGTGCTTTCAGAGATGCCACATCTTTTTAAAGATTCAGTAATCTAATTGCAAGACATGCTGAAATTAGAAACTTTAACTGGAAATACGAACCATAACAAGTTAAATATAAATACATAATTACATGTTTGGACCCTGAGTAGTTGTAAACGAGCTCGGAATGAAGAGTGCGTGTGGTCAAAGAGTCCCGTGACTTGGTTACAAGTGTCTTGTGTGCAGCTGCTAGAACAGGGAAAATATCTGGAATCTGGTGCAGTTGAGAACAGTGGTAACATTAGAAAGAAGCAAACGTGTTGATACAGTCATTGTTAAAAATACAAGTCCTAGCATCATTCGGATTCTCTCATTACCAACATAAGAGGATCATGTTATGAGAGAAAAAGAAGCAAAAATTAGTAGATCCTCTATAATTGAATGTGGGTCATAAGAAATTATACAAGTGAAGCGTTGAGGAATGCAACTTCTGGCTCCAATGTCCCAGCTTGCATGCTTTCCAATAGTTCCCTGCAAGAAACATAGTTACATAAACACTTCAGCTAAGAGCTGGTTCCTAATTTTATGGATCAATTACAGATAAATAGATAGTATTTTCATAATGTATTCTGTATATCTACTTTTATAGATTGGTGTATGTGATTAAAAATAGAATTTTATTTGCAATCGCCATCTTGATTAGGAGGAATCGGCATACGAAGTACAATTGATCGCAAATGAATTGTTGCAACAGCACAACCAGCACCAAATGTTGTGAATAGTTATGGCGACACTAATAAAAAGAAGCAAATGAAACTCTAACTAGTAACTACAGTTAAACTGACTTTTGAGATTAAGTGGTCACTTGTAACACTCAATAGCAATATTTGATGGCCACTAAAATCAAGCACACTCCTTGATAACCATTTACCATAGTGCCATACCAAAGAAGTGAAAAAGTGTTGAAACTTAAATCTAAACATAACTATGTACTGAACAAGACCTCGTTGATAGTTATCCTATGTTGCATAGTTACATAAACGAGAATATTGCTGACAGTTTGAAAAATATTAAGGTATGAGTACGACGATAAAATGCATGAGTTTAGTTATATAATATAAAATAAAAGAGTTAAATTCTTCAATTCACAACAAAAACAACACAATAAAAGTTTAAAAAATAAAAAATTGGGTTTGGTTCTACATCAAAGAAACTCATACACAAATAATATTAATACATAAGAAAGACACATATTTTACTTGCAACAAAATACAACAACAACCAAGTCTTATCCCACTAAATGGGATTAGCTACATAGACGAAATTGCACAATAATGTTCTATTGTTATACTTGTGGTAAGTACAAGGGCATCGACCCCCTCCCCCTTGGTGGTGAGAGGAGCTTTGAGCTAAAGGGATCTTGGCAGCAGTGAGCAGTAAGGTCGGGTATTTTGATTGTAGCGCGACAGGGAGGACCCTCGTCCTACATATTCTCTTGTGAATTGGCGATGTGGGGAAGAAGAAGTGAGTCCATCCATGAACTCTTATTTATAGTGTGGAGAGTTAGTGGGAGTGGTGAGGCCAAATGTTCCTATAATTTCTCCAGTCCACCAACACTTGAAAATATTACGATGTCAAGTAAGTTCTTTGGTACGTACTCTTACACTTTAAATTTGGATAGAAGAAATATTGCTTATACTCCAAATTCATATATTGCTCTTATGCTGTTAATAACAACATTTGAATAATAATAATAATTAACTTAAAACGGGATGAGAAACACTTAATTCTCGGTCTGGATTGGCCGGCCAGTCCGGACTAAAAATGCAAAGCAACAATTTTTATTTGACTGAAGCAATACAGTAAGCCGGCGGTAAGAGAAAATGATAATTTTTATAGGAACATAATGTTTAAGAGCTTAGCACAAGAATGACATAAAAAAGAGAAAGACTAACTTTGAATTGGTGACGTCTGTGTAGAGGGAGAGACAGAGAGTGGTTCCATTGATGTCGTCGATGAGCTTCATGGTGCTGCTGCGTTCCTTCTGTTCTGTTCGACCCCCTACCTAATTAATAGTAATAGGGTTTTCTTTTCCTAATTATTTATTGGGTTAATATGTCTTTACCCCCTGTAATATAGGCGAGTTCCGGTTTTCCCCCCTGTAAAAAAGATTCTTTCGATTCCAACCCTGTAATATAAAGATTCCATCGAAAACCCCCCTGCGCACATTTGAGACCCCCCAGCTGATGACGTGGCGTGACGTGGCGCGCTGAGTCACCCTTGTCTGCTGACGTGGCTTGCTGACTGTATAATTAATTTTATTTTTTATTTTTTTATAGGGTACACGTGGCATTTGTAATTTTTTTTATGTCTTTACCCCCCTGTAATTTAGGCGAGTTCCAATTTTACCCCCTGTAAAAATTTTAAAAATAAAAAATAAAATCTGGAAAATTTAAAAAAATAATTATTTTTTTAAAAAATTCTGGAAAATTAATAAAAATTGAAAATAATGAAAAAATTCCAAAAACATTTAAAAAATTAATAAAATGAAAAAAATAGATTTTTTTTGAAATTTTAAAAATTATAAAAAAGTTCGGATTTTTTTTGGAATTTAGAAGATATTTAAAAATACTGGAATTTAATTTTCAAAATAAAAAAGTTTAGATTTTTTTGCGAAGCTCAAAAGACATTGAAAGAGCAACTTGAGGTACTCACTTTTTAAATTTTAATGTCTCTTAAATAAGACACTTTTTAAAAAAAAATTTAAGCGAAACACTTTTTAAAACCCAAAACGGACATACATCATTATAAATCAGATCAAGCGAAACAGTCCTAAAATATCCTAACAAAAATTCACTAATCATGAGCATAACATAGCGAACCCGCGTACGGGAACGAAACCAGATTACAAAAAAAAATATGAACAGTGAACATTTGTCAAAAACAATTAGGATTTAATTTTAGCGAATGGATTGACTGCCAACACAATAACAAACCCAAGTGCCAACAACTCCCTGCTCAAGCAGCAAGCATAAAGCTCTTTCGAGCTCGATGAACCTGAGTGTAAGCGGACACTTTTTAAAATTTTACACGCATTAATAATTCTTTTTACAAAAATATTCCTATGTAATTCAAGCTTCTCAGTTTTTTTTCTAAATTTTTAATTAAACTAAAATCAATTTTTTTCTTCTTCAGATTATATGATTTTTTAAATTTAATTTTCATATTGTAATTGGATTTTAAAAAAAAAATATATCCAGATTTTTAAAATTTAAAATATTTTCCAGTTTTTTTATTTCGCAAAAAAATCTAAACTTTTTTATTTTGAAAATTAAATTTCAGTATTTTTAAATATCTTCTAAATTTCAAAAAAAATCTGAACTTTTTTACAATTTTTTAAATCCGAACTTATTTTATTTTTCGAAAAAATAATCTGATTTAATGATGTGGTATGTATATACACACATGTCATGTGAATTTTTTTTTCCAGACTTTTAATTTTTTTAATTTTTTTATTTTTTTTCATTATTTTCAATTTTTATTAATTTTCCAGCATTTTTTAAAAAAATAATTATTTTTTTAAAATTTTTCAGATTTTATTTTTTATTTTTAAAATTTTTACAGGGGGAAAACTGGAACTCGCCTAAATTACAGGGGGTAAAGACATAAAAAAAATGACAAATGCCACGTGTACCCTATAAAAAAAATAAAAAATAAAATTAATTATACAGTCAGCACGCCACGTCAGCAGAAAAGGTGACTCAGCGCGCCACGTCACGCCACGTCATCAGCTGGGGGGGTCTCAAATGTGCTCAGGGGGGTTTTCGACGGAATCTTTATATTACAGGGTTGGAATCGAAAGAATCTTTTTTACAGGGGGGAAAACCAGAACTCGCCTATATTACAGGGGGTAAAGACATATTAACCCTTATTTATTTTTAGGGAGGGGTATTATGGTAAAATTCACAAATGGGTAAATTTGGTAATAATAATTGGTCGGTCATACAATAAAGAGAGAGACGGGATCTGCTGTATGTATGTATGTATTGTTGATATTTGTTTTGTTTGATTAAATCCTCTTCCTGGGAATCTTTTCAAGATGGATAAATTGGGGTTGAGTTTGAGTTTGAGGAGATTCAAAACATTATTATTGATTCTGGGTTTTATAACCTTCTCTATATTACTCATTTTCACTCTCATTTACCAAAACTCAAACTCAATCTTCAATCTTGATGGATTTTCCGACATCAATTTATTGCCTCCAAATAATCTTACTACTACTGCAAATGCAAATTTCTTCAAACAAGGACCTCACAACAATGTTACACTGGTAGGTGAGTGAGTGAGTGAGTCAGGCCATTGTTTTCAATCTTCCTATTATTATTGTCCTTTAATTCATTTTTAGTTATGTTGTTAACATTTCATGTCTCTAATTTTTATCATTAGATAAGGTATTGGGCGACAAAGATCAAAATGTTATGCCTGCTAGGATCAATCAATCTCAAACTTTCTCGGATATTAGTAGTAAAGGTTAAACAAAATTACTCTGAATGAATTGTTTTATTTTTGTTAAATTTCAAAACTTGCTTACTTACCAATAGTAGTAGTAGTAGTAGTAGTAGTACTGCTTCAAGCTTATTAACATTGCAATCTGGAGTTAAATTTCATAAGGAATTGTGCATGATGCATATTTTATTTCCACACTACAGGTCCAAAGTACGATTCACTTGAACACCAAAAGAAGGATACATCTCTACCTTCTGCCAGAATTGCTAATGACCGATTACTTGATGGACTTCTAGTTTCCACATTTGATCAAGCATCGTGCTTAAGTAGATTTAAATCTCACTTATACCGCAAAGCTTCCCCTTATAAACCTTCTGCATATCTGTTATCCAAGCTACGGAACTATGAACATCTTCATACAAGTTGTGGACCAAATACCAAACCATACAGCAAAATCATGAGAAAGGGTCCAAAATTTAGCAGAGGTGATGCCAATACAAAGTGCAAATACCTTGTATGGACAGCTTCCAATGGATTGGGGAATAGGATGATAACCTTGGCTGCGGCGTTTCTTTATGCTATTCTTACGGACCGGGTTCTACTTGTCAAATTTGGCGCTGACATGTCTGGTCTCTTTTGTGAGCCATTTCCTGATTCCTCGTGGTTATTGCCTAGGAACTTTCCATATTGGAAAGATCAGAAACATATTGAAACCTATGAAAGCTTGCTAATGAATAGCAAGAAAAACAGATCAAAGGAGCTTTTGCCACAGTTTCTCGTTCTTAATCTACAGCACACCCATGATGGTCATAACAACTTTTTTCATTGTGATAAAAGTCAAGGTCTTCTCCAGAAAGTTCCTGTTCTAATTTTGTGGTCGGATCAATATTTTGTCCCTTCTCTTTTTATGATTCCTTCATTTAGCCAAGAACTAAGCAAAATGTTTCCCGAGAAAGACACTGTTTTTCACCATTTGGGACGTTACCTTTTTCACCCTTCCAATGAGGCATGGGAACTAATTAGCAGGTTCTATGAGACGCACTTAGCCAAGGCAAATGAGAAAATTGGATTGCAGATTAGAGTGTATAACCCTCACCAAGTACCACATCGCACCATCGTCAATGAAATTATAGCTTGCAGTCTTCAGCATAAGTTGTTGCCCGAATTGAACGTGCAGAAGACAGCAAAATCTTTTTTGAAGAGGCAGACATCAAAAGCTGTTCTAGTGGCTTCTCTATATTCCGAATATGGTGAGCAGCTGAAGACTATATATAAGGCAAATACAACTGTAACCGGGGAGGTAATAAAAGTTTATCAGCCAAGTCACGAAGGGCGTCAAAAATCAAATAATGACACACACAATATTAAAGCGTGGACTGAAATATATCTACTGAGTTTATGTGATGCATTGATTACAAGCCCCAAGTCTACTTTTGGGTATGTTGCTCATAGTCTTGGAGGTTTGAAGCCATGGATTCTGCACAGGGCATATGGTGAAACCATCCCAAATCCACCTTGTCAACGAGCCAAGTCCATGGAGCCTTGTTTCCATTATCCTCCCAAGTATGATTGTAGGGCCAACCTAACAACTGATTTTACTTCCCTTTTTCATCACATGAAGCATTGTGAAGATAAAAATGGTGGATTGAGGTTGGTTAATGCTAATCGCTTGGTAACAAACTAACTATTACAACCAGTTCGGAGTTATCTGCTTGATGTGCTAACTAATATCACTACTTAACTTCACACTTCTATGTTCAACCATATATTTGAGGTCCTCAAGCACAGTGAAGAGAGTGTTTTTGGTTAGTAGAGTGGATTTTATTGGAATGGTCCCCTATTTTCAGTTAAGTGAATTGATGGAAACCTCACATGACTGAAGTCCTCTGCTTGTGCTAGTGCTAATCTATTGGTGATGAGATGGTACACATATGAACCTCATACGACTGAAGTCCTCTGGTACTTATCTGAGGCTTGAGGCTTGCATGGTTATGCTTAGCTGCTATTTGTTGGACACCCCTTGATGTGATTGGAATATGATCTCTCTAATAAGCATTATTTTGAGTCACCAATTTGTGTAAAATCAATTCTCATCTGAGTTTCTTCATTTTGTGCTACTGGTTTTTGCTTTAACATTGTAAATATTTATTTGCTTTTAATAAGATATAAGTTGGGATTTGAATTGTAGTTAGTTCCGGTCCAAATTGGGATACAAATTTTATATTCTGAACTTGTTCGTTTGCTTTTGTATCTGTTGGTTTTCACGGTAGGGAGAGTGAAAGGTGATTCTAATCATATATAATTGGTTTTGACATGTTTGAGTGACATCGATTTGAATTGATTTTAACTTAATTTGTGATCTTTGTTTTAAAAAAAGTACAGAGCCTCAATTATAATGCATTAATTCCTCAAATTACATTATGAATGCTATCATGTACCATTGTGTTGGGTATTTTTATGTTCAACATACGATACCTGTCAATCTGTCGTATCCTTTATAAAATTTAATAGTAGCAATATGTGTCCTTAATGGGCTTTGAGTTCAACAGTTTTTCTTAATTTTGCCAAAATTCACTTGCATAGTGTCCACTTTTAAGCAACGATCACCTCATGATGTTTCTATTTTCCCCCCCTATGAATCATTTCCTTCTTTTATGGCTTTCTTCATTTACGACTGATTCCATGGATTCGGAATATGTTAACTCGTTGCTTAGCGATAGTTCCTAGTTTGATTGTTGCGGTCATCAGTGGCTCTGCGGGGGCTGGGAAGCTCATAATAATTGCATCTGTAAGATATCCTCGCCATCAATTTTAATCAAGTTGTTTTGGTCCTGAAATATCTTCTAATGCTTTTCACTTGAGAATATGTCCATGTTATAAACAATGCATTGTTTAAATCTTCATGTTATGATATCACGGAAGTTTCTCGTATATTTGTAACTCAACTGCCTTGTGGCCGCCACTGTTCATAACTGCACTGTTTGGCTTCGTCTGAAGATATGCTGTTTTAGGGGCTGAGAACCAATATGAAGTTACATAAGCATAGATTTGTTCTCTAACAAAAATATCTGTCATTGCAGCATCATTTTTGTTGTTCCTGTCATTTGAGCTTCCCTTTGCTTTGGTTCCACTCCTCAAGTTCACTAGTAGCAAAACCAAGATATGCTGTCATTTTTGTCAACTCTACCATGGTATAGTTTCTTTGTTAACACAAATTTGTACTTCTACCTTGCAAGCATATGGTAAATTGATACATACCTGACAAAATTGTTCAAAAAGTTCGGAATCATTCTGCAGATATGCTGTTTTAAATCTGTAATTATAATATATGCATACATTGTTTTATTTACTGTAAATATAATGGATCAATAATGGATCAAAATTCTGACCGAGACTCAATTTTTCATTTTGTTTTCCTGCACTTCCATTGACCATAATTCTTGAAAAGTTAATGAATTGGAGAACTTGCTAGAAAAAGATTTTTGTTTTGTATGTTGTCTGACATAGTATTTACTTCTAATTCTTAATTGAAGATATCCGCCTGTTACTTGGATAACCAGTTCCCTTATTATGGTTAATAATATATATACTACTTGGTGAATGGTTTCATTAAGCTGCTTCTTCATAGTGAAATAGAAATTGTGGCCAAGGTGTTTCTTGGGATATTAGGATTTTCAGGCATGGCAGTATATTTGGCTGGTATAGCTTATCTTGTACTTCACAAAAATAAAGAGGGTGCACACCTTTTGGCTCTAACAAATAGCACCCGAAAGTCGGTAAATGGTAAATGAACAAGTAAACAGATCAATTTATTGTCATCCAAGAGAAGACATAGTAAACATGCAATTGCCTAAGCGAAGTAGTCCTGCAGATCTTGACTGACAAAATTATATGTCAATAAGATGGGGGAGGGGGCGGTGTTCATTCATTTTCTTCCCAGACAGTTTGTTTAATTAATGTATAATTTTCTGACCCTACCTCATTCTCTTTTCGATGCGAAGGGTAATGTTTGAGCTCAGATTAGATGTGTTCCTCGGGATTTAAAAAAAAAAGACGTGTTCCTCGATTCTCAACTTACCAATCTTCTTCTCATTACTATTACTAATGCAGCTACTGAGATACTTTTTTTTGTTGTTGTAATTAACTGTGTGGCTTTCATTCTTTCATTTTTTAGAGGATCGTGAAACTATTTCCTTGGCTTTGAAGGTTCGTTAGATTGGAACCCAGCTTTATGATTATACTTCACTGAATGATTTGCTGCAGAAAGGGGAAAAACACGAGAATATGGTTGTCCCATGTTCTGGTTCTTTATAAGCTGTGCTGCATATGTGTTTAAGATTAAAGAAAGATTTAGTACGAACTGTTCTTTGTAATGTTACTCATGGATAAATGAGTTTGGAAAAATTACTTCCCCATATCTGGTAGTTTAAGAGATTTGAAATAAAATTTCCTCTAACAATATTTCTAGATATTCTTAATTTCCAATGAGCAGAACACATTCCAATTTTGTACATAGCTTCTATTTCAATATGATTATTTTCTTTCTCATGACATAACAGTTGAAACTTGCATTCTCACCTCTTCCTCCCACCATTATAATTTTAAAACACACTGGCAAGTATTCAACCATGTATGTTTTCCGACTTACATGGTAACTTCTGGTATACGATATTGGATATAGTATTCTTTAGAAGACAGCATCTTCACCAATACTAAATGTATAAAAAAAAAAAAAGAGAGACTAAAATGAACAAATATGTATATAAATGACCAAAACCAATCAATATTTAGTAAAAGCTAAATGATTCTGTCAAAAAAATAGATGATAAATTATGAAAAAAGTGTATTTAAATGCATATTTTTTGTATTAAACAATTCACCAATAGTAAGTTAGAGGAAGTTAGATGGTAAGTTATGAGATGTAAACAAAAAAATGGTAAAGCCGAGAATAGTTGCCGAAGGTCTTACCCTCTAAAGCATTTTGATAAATTATAAGAAAATGATACTATCAAAAAATTTCTCGAATATATTTTAAAACTTAAAGAATAGGATCCCCACACAGGGATTAGATTAGTTCACTTTTCCTGCACAAAAGATTCACTATGTGCATGGTTCTGTTCAGTACTGATACCCAAACAGTGGAGACATATGTAAGTCTACTTTGACAATTTGAAAAATAAACAATATCCACATAACAGTAGTAAATAAATCCAAACTTATTTATTAAAATCAGCTTATCAACTCCAAACTGATTGTAGAGTATTTGACTTAAGTCATAGAGTCACAACTCAGATGTTTTATGCAGTTAAAAGTGAGCCGCTATTAGTTTAGAGAAATAAAACAGTGAATTAGCAGGAATAAGCATAGTTCAACTTCAGAAATCTGAACAAAAATGAAAGCAACACTTTCCGCAACTAAAGGAATTGGTAGTTTTCCTCGATTACTTCACAAAAGTATAAGATAAGGTTAAAATCTTGTAGTAATCATATACCTACTCACTACTAGAATGCAAATATAAGATCCTTTCACGAGAAACCTTCCCATATATTATTAAAGAAAATGCTATTTCGGAGCCTTGAAACAAACAAGCCGCATCCTCATCAACTAAAAAGGTCCCGACAGTTTCAAGTTATGAGAAGACATTGTTTCATCCCCCATTATCTTTGAAGCATGTTTGTTCCAAAAGAGGTGTCAAACTTCGAGCTATTAGCTTTCATCCGTGTGACTATGCACTCTTGTCTTCGACGTCAAACCATCTATTCCAATCTGATAGAACATGCAAGCAGGTGACATACACAATGCAATCATGAAAGCAGATTTGCCCAAAAGCGCAGTAGCTCTGTAAAAAGGGGGACCAACAATTGTGAGAATTTTCTGTGATAATGATAAATTGACAATAGAAGAAATCGGTCTAGAATATATATATATATATATATATATATATATATATATATATAGGGGTTTGCTAGGATACACCCACTAGTTTTTATTAAGGTGTGTTTTAGCGAAGATATAACTAAAAAGTTGTTAAATACACCTTAAGGTGAATGTTGCTAAAACACTATATATATATATATATATATATATAAAAAACTTTAAGAAAAAAGTTTTTATTAACCTGTTGATCAAGCTAGGAAGCAGTTACAAAGCTACACCTGAAAAATACTTTTAAAAACTTATATAAGACATGCAATTTATATTAGATATGCTAAAAAATTCCTACAGAGACTACTAAAGAGAGAACGTGCAAGTACATTCATAAATTAGATGTTTCCAAGCAATTTAAAAATGGAAGAGAAAATAATATTGAAAAGAATCAATTTCATTTGGATACCAATATTTCTTTTGAATTGATGACATTAATCCACACACCAAAGGCAAATTTGATTATGAATTATGTAAAAATAAAACCAGAATTCCATAATCAACTATTCCATTGGTGAATTATGACAACAATTTAAAAGGATAAATTCACGAGAGTGGCAGTTATACTCATTGTTCCATAACTTTTAAACCCCATTTTTTGGGACACAAAACAAAGGATAAAAGTTATCTAATTAAAAAGAAAAAGAACCAAAATACAAACAGAACAAACAAAAAGGAAATGTAAGGAAAGAAGATCTCACCGCCACCATGAACGGCTGTTACAGGTCAGCAGTAGACCCATTCTTACAAACAAAGACATATTTGTAAGAACCTGAAAAACAAAAACAAACAACGACATAAATATGTTGGACAAACCTTTCCTATGGGAATGAATTGAACAGCAGCCAATGAGCATGAACCTGAAAATCAGAGTTTCACATCCCCAACGAATGTGCTCAATTAGGCCAATCCCAAAATCAGACTTTCATAAGTGTATATATATTTTCAATGTTAAACTAGGAGACATACATAGCAATGCAACACGCGATATCAATGTGTTTATAATAGTGTCTTCTTTCATTAGATCTTACTTTTTTATTTTAAACATATCTTCTAAATGAGTCTTGTGATGATACATACATGTTTAAATTTCTTATGTTAGGTGTGACTAAAGGATAAGAAAGAAATGTAAGTTATTTAAGTGAAGGATGAAGAGTAAAAGAGATAGAAAAGAGGAAAAGGGGTAGACTAAGTGACTTGCATGACTTTGTTTTGCTCCATATAAAGAAATTTATGAGCACAAACATAGTCGTTCAGACTTGTGTATTGTCTACTAGATGGAATGACCTTTGGCGACATCTCACTAATCTTGCATTAAAATACTCACACTTCGTTCGCAGCCTTCTCAATTATAGCCAATTTGTATTTCATTCAGTTTTGTACTCAATTTCTTTGCATGCATGATATTGATTTAAGGAGGAATGGTTCATTGAACAGAAACTCTATAAATCATGGCATATGTTCTATCATAAGAGTTAGGTTCAATGCAAAAACTCCACCTTAAATCAATATCATGCAACGGAATTGAGTTGTCGCAATGAAACAGAACCGAAAAACACAAACTTCTTATAATTGGGAAGGCTGCGAGCGAAGTTTGGGTAATTCAATACAAGATTAGTGAGAAGTCGCCAAAGGTCCTTCCACATAGTAGACAATACACAAGTCTAAACAATTTCTTTTGTGCACATAAATTTCACTGTATGGAGCAAAACAAAGGTAGGCAAGTCACTGAGTCCATATCTCTTTCCTCTTTTCCATCTCTTTACTCTTCATCCTTCACTTAAATAACTTCCCTTTCTTTTTATTTATTTTTTAGTCAAACCAAACCTAAAAATTTAAACATACATGTATGTAAAATAAAAAAGAGAACAAGAGGTATAAGTAATATCATCTAATGAAAGGGGGTCCTTTAAAAAGTGAGAATCAAGACAAATAAATGGTTAGATTGGCAGTAAGTTTGGCGAAATCACCCAATTTGGGAATTCAACCAAACCCCGTGACAACGTAATTTCGTCAAAGTCACAGTCAATCCAAACATGCACGAAGTGTGCCTTCAGTAAACACCGCAATCACGCAGAAAATTACAGAGAACCAAAAACTACACTTAGAGCTTCTAAAAATAACAGTGAATGAGCTATAAACTCAATGAGGCAATTGTCAATCGCTAACCAAACACGTTTTGATACAAAAATTTGGGTTTGACTTAACCCTTGAAATGACCATAGTGTTGATCAAGTGCATACATATCTCCAATACTAAAAGCAACAGGCAGACATAGCAACACAAAATGTGTGTACAAAAGATTTGAAAGATTTTAGCTTTAACTGCTATTATAATAATAAAAACATCCATGACAATGTTGAACAACAAAGGCAAAATGAATCACAAAAAACTTCCAAAACATAGTAAATATGAAATAAAGAGAAACATAACAAAAAACTTCCAAATCATAGTAAATATGAAATAAAGAGAAACATAAATCTAATAACAAAAGTAGGGAAATTAATATAATAAAGGTCAAATCTCTAACAACAACATTTAAAACATGTGTAAAAACCGGGGGATAAGAAATTTTAAGAAATATGCAAACAGAGGGAATTCCATTTTTACGCAACAAGTTCTAGTGCGCAACAAGTTCTAGTGCGATAAGAACTTGTTGCGTAAAATTAAGAGGGAATTCCATTTTTAAGAAATCTCTAACAACAACATTTAAAACATAATGTTAAAATTAAGATAGCGATAAGTGATAATCCAAATTGATTAGCAATAGGTCTTTTGATCAATATCTATTTTTACGCAACCTTTTTAAAGTTATGCCAAATTGAAAAAAATGGATATAAGCAAGTTTAGATACAAAAAAAAAAAAAAAAAAAAGAGTAAAACAGTGTAGCAAAAAACAGAGCAATGAAAAAACAGGCAAAAACACAAACCAAATACGACCACACCACAGTCAACCCCTATTAATTAGGAGTCAAGCTATGTTTGCATTGCGGTATGATTTGATTGACTTTTAAAATAAAAACCAAATCAATAGTTTGGGTTGATTCAATACAATTTTGAAAATTGCTCTTTTCACTTTAATTTGTTAACTCAGTGATGACTAACTATCGTTTGCTTCCAACGACAATTAATGTCGCTCACTAAATGAACCATTAACAGTTGACTGCTGTTGTGTTTTGGTTTTTTCTATTAGAGTAATAAAAGTTACCTCACTTTTTTCAAAACACAAAGACCACTAATTTTTCTCCCTTCAAACCCCCACAAACCAATTTCTGACTTCAAGCAAATCATTGATTAAATTACAAGTGTTCATGAGCCCTTTGTATTGAGGTTATTTGTTTTACATGATGGATTTTCTTGTTTAAATTGGTAAATTGTTAGTGTTCAGGGTTTATGTCAATTTTTTTTTTTGGTAGTAAATGATCAAATATTTGCATGTTTTGATTGTAAATGTTATTTAGACTAAGTTTAAGTTGAATGTGGTTGTTTAAAAGGTGAAATAACATAATGAATCAATGTTGTATATTTTACACTCGAGAGAAATAGAACAATGAGTAGGAATAAATAGTGATACACATGTTTGAGCTCATACCAAAAAGCATAGTTCAACTTCAGAAATCTGAACACAAGTGAGAGAAACAATCCTCTAAACTAAATGAGTCGGGTGGTTTTTCTCAATCACAAAACTACAAGATATATTGTGATAATCTTGTAGTAATCATACACAACGTCTGGTGCTGCAATATCATCAAATTAATTTCATACATTTACGATAGAATCAACTCAGTTGAGAATCCTTCACCATAAATTTTTTAGCATAAGACTAAAGAATCACAACCAACAAGTTCAGTTTGTTATAGTTGTTGTCAAATCTGAACTTTTCCTTTCATATTGCATCGTCATCTAAATCTTTCTCTTTGTAATAAATCAAAACACTCAATGATAATTTAAAAATGTTTTTACACTACACATGGGATGAAAGGGAGTTTCATTATTCACATAGTGTGCTATAAAAATATGGAATCTATATATTTGTTTGGGCCAGATTTGCAGTCTTGCACATGCAAATCTATAATTTACTTTATTTTGTTTTATTAGGGGAGGTTAATTTCAATTAGATTCCGACATTTGGATTGCCTGAACCTGCGGCAGCAACTCCCATTCCACCAACACCATCTAATGAAGCTGCCACTGACTCATGGTTTGCTGATTCTTGAACATTTTTGACATCCAGCTCATGTACGAGTTCATCGATTTTCCGAAATTGATACGGCCATCTTGCATTATAAAGAAATTGGCGAAGATCAAACCTATTATCCTCTGGTGAATAACTCTGCAAGTTGAGTGAAAGATTGTGCATTTTCATCAGTCAAAAAAAAAAAAAAAAAAAACAGAGAGAGAGAGAACCGGCCAAAATCTTTAGGAGCGTGAATAGCTACCTAGCAATTCAACCCTGACTTTAAATCATAAGAACTACATACCTCGGCATGATAGGAAGGTGTCAAGGTGGTCATTTTGTGCCGATTTATCGAATAATACTTGAAGAAGTGTTTTACTTTTTCAGCCACTTGTGATGGAGTCAATTTTGCACCCCATCTGTAACATAGATTCTGAGATGGCAAATTAAAAAAAAAAAGGTTAGGACTGAACTTAAAGATGGACAGCCTTAAATTACAAGCTTCTACAGAGACTGCTAACTAGTAGATGCAAAAATCTTCTACCAAGTAGAGCTCTCCGTATCGATTGAAAACATGGCAGTTCTAAAATCAATCTAATGTGACTTAGGATACATGGTAAGGAGTTTCTTCTAGTGATACTTAGCATAAAAAATGTGAATTCTTTTGTTATTTCATTAGCTCTCGTCCTAAAGAAAAAAAATGCTAACTTCTAACCATTTTTCAGATAAATAGCCTTTTGCAATAAAAGCTCACACAAGGAACTCCTCTTTTATTTTCAAAAAAGCAGGTAAAGTTTTGTAACTGGATGTTTGATATGTCCGTCTGTTCAATATATAGACAAGATCTGGTATTGTGTTTTTACAGACAGTTGTAGGTGCGAAATTACAAACACATCCCTAAGTGTCTCTTTTGCTAGTAATATTATGGACCAAATTGATTAACGTAAGACATATTCGAGGACCAAAATGATTAACAAAAGACACATTTGGTATGCCTTTGTAATGTTGATACGTCCAAAGACTACTGTGACAGTGACTAACAAATTTAAAGAGCAAAATGACAGTTTACTCTAGTTTCTTGCCAACAGAAAAAATGAGTCAATAAGTTACTGATATTGAACTTATTTTGGCCTTGCAGGACCAGCGAACAATAAAACCAATTTCATCGACCTGTCAAATGACATGCAGGTAAGTTAGTTATAGGCTTATAGCCTATGGGGTTTATCTTTCTCGGCTTTGCATCATTCTTCATTGTATCTGGCCTAACAAAGATTGATATTGTGAGATGGTCATGCATAAGATTACCACATGCTTTCACTGTTCCTTCAACCATTTTAATATGAAAAATACAAAAACGACAAAAATCAAGGGAAAGGTTAAAGAAGTCAATAGATAGGATGGACAAACATGAGATATACCTGGAACATGGAAACTGGACCACAACGGAAAATTTTGCGTAGTCTTCCATAAACAGATAGTTCCTCGTAAGTCATTCCCATATCAACTTCATCAAGCTGCTCAATTAAGAACGAGTGAGGTATTCGATTATAATTTTAAAAATTGATCAAAAATATATTACTAATGGATACAAAAAAATAAAAAATACCCAGGAGAACAAGGCCACTGAAAAGTCAAATACACAATAACCAAAAACTAATAGATACTGTTAAAGGGAGAACAAATGAGTAAACTAGTTCCAAGACTTCACCCAAAACCATCACCCTTATAACAGATTGCCAGAAAATGTCTGGATAGATAGAAGTCAAGACATTTTTAAAAGGTTATTGTGAGCTGATAATTAAGCTCTTGCTTCTGTTGAATTGTCTCTTGTCTTCCATCTAACATTGTAGCATAGACAAAAATAACGTCCCAAATACAGTATGCCAACACATATGCAAATGAAAGGATTCATTGAGATGTTTCAAGACCGGTGAGTACTGAAAAGTGTAACAGAACATAACACTACCTGACTGTAGTTAGAACGTATAGGCTCCAGTTCAGCTGTGGGTGGAGCTGCTTCAATATCTGCCAAAGATGAGTAACCAAGATGGCTGGCTGCCCATCGCAGGAATGACCGAAGATCCTGCTTACTTATACTGCCAATGGGATTTATATCCGCTGAGCTGCAATCATACTGTAAGAAGATGAACTTTGATAACTAGAGTGTAGCAGACCACAATAATGAGAAACTAAGTGGCCATTTGAAGACAAAAAATTTATGTTACTATTTTATGTTTGACTAATAATTACAAAAATATCATCTTATTTTTTATTTGTTTCTTGTTTCCATAGATTCAGCCAAAAAACAAAGTGAAAATAAAGCGACATGTTTTGAACTTATAGGTACCCTATAAGTTCAACTATATAGGTCCCCTATAAAAACGTGTAATCTAACGATGTATTGAGATACCTTCGTCAAGTAGCCACGCAACCCTTCATCCACGTTGGAGCTCCCCAAGACAAGATAAAACCCAGGTTTGTTGTGAACCCAAGGCAAGAGTGATGCTAACATGAAAGCTAGCACCATTCTGATTCGAGCTTGAATGTTTTGCAAGCTTAAATTCTCAACATTAGATCCACCATCTACCTGTATAAACAAAATCATACAAAAAATATCATTTGAGGCTACAAGATGACAAAAAATATCATTAGAAATATAACATGAACTTAATCTTAGTCCGGCATTGATACGAATCTGGATTACAGAAACAGTTTATAGAAGAAAACAGAGCAATAATGGAAAATAAAGACTGTTATTTCATAAACACGAAGGAAAATACAATAGGATAAGTCATGTGATATTCCCATCATGCCCTTCAGTATTTCTTTTAACATCAAATATCCACAGACTTTTGGTTTGGGCAACTGATGTGCTAACTGTCCCGCTGAGCCCACTTTCTCATTCGGTGTCCTATCAGAGGTCCTGAGGTGGAGTTCTATGTTGACTTGTTTTAAAATCAAAATACCATTTTTCATTAATATCAACATACTCCGGTGGAAAAATCAAGTGTGACAAGCAACCACATCATAGACTACACAGTTCTGGAATTGTATTTATGATTGAAATAATGCACTAGTCCATAATTCAGTCACCTTGTAGCGTGGTCGCTTTCCCGTAAGTGTTTGAAACAAAGACAAAAGGGCAGATATGACTCCATCAATGCTAACATCAAGGTGCCATGAACCAATTTCCTCTGCCAGTACCTTGGCTCGCGACCTTGTCATTTCCGAACTGCAACGTGAATACTGTTAGTGCACCATAACATCTAAAGAGGGTTTTTTTTCCAGTTGATTTCAAATAACATATTAGAATGTGTTCTTCTGTTTGAACTTAAACTGATCGACAAAATAAAAGGATTTCTTCAGGTATTACACTGTACAGTAGAATAGAATTACTATTCTAATTGTTTAAAGTTATGAAAAGCACCTTATCAAGTCTCAACCCCATTAAAACACATTGGATTGAAAAAATGTTAACGGTCATACATCTGCAATATCATTGATGAAGTATTGAAGGAATATAGCCGATATGGAAACTTAGATAGACACAGCCAATGATTGTAAAACACTAGAACATGAAAATTATCACTTACCTGTTTTCAGATCCCATAAACACAGTATAAAATACTCTTTTGGCAAATTCTGTGCTGTCTGTAGGATACTGTCCATCTATATAGTTTCCAATCCGTATTGCATCAGCTTTAACTTGTTCATCCCCATTTGCAATTTCTGAAGGAAAATATGAATCACTAGTTAATGATATCCAAACTACAAGGTTCGGATTTGTAAGGTCAAATAATGTTGTTTATTTCACCTCTGCCACGTTCAAAAATTGTAAATGAAAGAGAAAAGGAGAGGTAAATAGTCAGTATCATTTTAACTATAGACCATGATTACACAACTCAGTTTTTCTGTAAGAAGTAAAGCACGGTGAACTACTAAAAGGACACTATGCTCTATATTCAAGCAATTTTGCAAGACTTTTGAGAAAGGAAATATAAACATTCAGGTCTGTTTCTCCAATTAATTCAGCTGTCGGTCAATTATATGTGTGACCTCTTAACTAATCTTCTTTGAGATCTTTATAGTGGTCGCGTGAATCATTTGTTTATTACTAAATAAGCAGTCCTATAATAGTATACACAATAATGTAGCTTTAAAATACTGTCGCAAGTTGATAAGAAAGGTAATTCACATTCCACAATCCAATCTAACTGCAGTTGTCATTGCATTTGAACTTACCTTTCACGACCATCTGGCACATGCATCCAACAATCGCAGCAACAGAGGAACTGTCTGCTCCACCAGAAAGAGGGAGCAGAAAGCCAGATGCTCCACTTCTTCGTAAATAATCCCATAACCAGCAACCAGGTCCAAATGCTATTTCCTCCTCAGGAGAGTGATATTTTATCTATAAATATATAATCATGTTTCAACTTAGTAACTTGGAGGCCTGATTAATTTCAGCAGTAACATTATTAAATCAATAAAGTGCTTGTGTGGATTTGATCAAATGTGCGACAAAAAGTCACGGCAACGTGAAAGCTCCAAATAGCAGCTTCTAAATTTTCACAATTTCACTGCTTTGGATGCGGTATTTCAACGTGATGTGATTTTTAACTCAAATCCAAACAAGCACATATAAAGATTAAAACTTTTGGTGAAAAATAAAACCTTGGAGCCAAATACTCTTTTAAGGGAATACGGTATTCATGGCGACATCATAGGTGCACCTTTAAAGCTCATAATGTTTAGCTAACTGAAAATTGCAACTCAAAATGACAATAAACTAACCTTAAGAGGAACAGAAAGGCGTATTTTAAGGTCAAAAGGAAGACAAAGACTATATGGTACATCTACTGAAGGAACCTTGACTTTACAACTTGCTTGCTCTTGGAAGCTACTTAAAGATCCTCTAAGGCTTGCAACCTACCAGTAAAGGAACCAATCTGATGTAAATCCTTTAATGTTTATGGTCAAAATGACTTTGCATTGCAAAGCATTTAAATATGGAAACTAATGCATACCACGTCAAGATCTATCTGAGCAACCACAACCTCAACATCATTTAAAGAAAATTGGGAACCTTGAGCAACAACATCACCATTAACCACAACACTGGAACATCCATCTGTTACAAATGAAATGAAAAACAAGATAAATTTTAGACAAATGAAAAAATCCTATATAATTGACATTTAAACAATCTAAATGGAAAATAAATATCCTTATACGGATTTCCTGAATGTTGAATTTACCTCGCCCTCCCAAACACACAATGGATATTAAATGTGAAAAAAGACGAACGGAATTCTGTTAAGGGAAATATTTTCCTACCATAGTAAAGGCGACCACCATCACAGCCTTGGTGATTACTGTACATATAGACACCTCCACGAGTATGAGTAGCACCTATAAAAGCACGAAGACGAACATCAAGCTTTCTAAGTTGATGGTGACTTCCGCTTGCATTCATAAACACTTCAACCCCATTTAATGCAAGCTCAGCATGAGGGGGAGATGGAGTAAAAAGTTCTTCACAAACTTCCACTGCAATAGCTCTAAGAATGGGAAAATGCTTTATGTTAAGCACATAATAATAAACATCTGAGTATAAGTTGGAAAGCCCCAAAAACATAAATGAAACACATACACACACAATAGTTTGAACACACTACTTAGGTGTATGAAAGAATATGTAGATATGTCAATCACAAGATTGCCGCATGGATGCAATGCTGATGCATATAACTTTAGAATGCATGAGCGTAAAAGGTATCAGTGACCAACAAATAATTCAACTCAGCCGAGTAAACACATCGTCGACACCGTCAAACAATAATAATAGAAAAAGAGAGCCAGGGAAAGTAAGGACGTAACATTAGTGTCTGATGGAGAACAGAACGGTACAACAGGACAGCGTATTTTGTTTTGCTATCTCTGGTTTCACCTACAACCAGTGTACCATTTCTTTTTACATTATGTCATGGCATGTTCTACTTTCAACATGCACAAAACATATAACTATTGTGTCATATTTTAACCTAGGGAAATGCTAACATGTACCCTTATGACACTTGTTATAGAAATTTTGTATTGGAAATTGTGCATTCTATTTCTCAAAAAGTTAAAAAATGTTTTTTTTTTCAAGACATACTACTGTTTGTAGATTCCTTAACATGTGCTCTTAAACTAAAAAAGTTAGTGCGGCTCTTTAACCTATGCATCAACCCAAACACTACATATCACCAACACTTCCGTTGAAGGAAAATTTGAGCATCGGACACCAAATGACATTGACACTTGTAATTTCTCAAATCATTACTGGTGTCTACATGTCGGTGTCATGACCCGTGTTCGTGTCGGTGTAAGTGCATCATAGCAAACACTATGTTAAGTGAAACAAAAATAACGTGTGAATATGGCACTTACGTGTCTTGAAACTTAACAAAACCATAACCAAATGGAACTGATTTTTGTCCCAATGCCTCAGAAACATTAGGAGGAAGTTGAAAATCATCAAGTTGGTCCCTTTGTTTCCAAGCAGTAAACCATCGAAGTTCTCTGTAATTACCATCATTTGCAAGCCACATCTTGGGTCGTATCATAATAATCTTTCGATTGAAACACAAAACCTGACAATTGTATCTCTCGGAACCTTTGATAATAGGCATTCCAATACTACACACTATGTTATCAGTCCAATCACCAATCAATATTTCTTTCAAACATTCCCATCTGCAGCAACAAAACCAATTTCAGTGACAAAAACTGAACAGAAAAACACTCTTTGACATGTGTGAAAAAGAAGAAAAAGAGAGAGTTATTACGAATGGTTAATGGTGTCGAGTTCTAAGAAGTGGTCTTCACAGCCATAACCGGGGATTTCGAGTTCGGGTCCAAGACGGATGACGGCGCCGACTTGTTTGGATTTGGAGATGGAGTCTTTGATTTGGAGAAGATTGGAATCGAATTCCATAGCCCATTGGTTGAGATTGCAAGTAGCTACCTTCAAGAGCCTCATCGTGATTATTATGAATGAATGTGAATTTGTCTCTGTTGTTTGTTGAAGTGGAAATTGCGAGAGGGTCGGTATGGTATATGCTATGCTTTGATTCTACGAAGTTACTCAATCTAGGTCCCGAATCCTTGGACGGGTGATGTTGTTGTTAGTGAGTCGGGCGTTGACGTGAGGTGGTTATTACCGGTGTGTTTGGTAGAGGTGAAATTGCAGAGAGAGAAATGCAGGGGAGAGATACATAATCTCTTCTGTTTGGTTTAGGAGAGAAATACAAGACAAGAGAGTGAGAGGAGAAAGACTAAAAAGTCCCCATTTTTTTGGTGTTCCGAAAATACCCTTGTCTCTAACACACCAAACCATATTGTCAAATCACTTTTGTTATTGGGTGTTGCTGCTTCAGCTTCAGCTTCATGTCCCTATGCAATCTCCGATATTGTCCCTCGATGCCGTCTTCGACTCCATTGAGGCTTGTGGCTCCGGTGAGAATATAGGAAAAACGTGGTTCCTGCTTTGCTGCCTCTGCCATCATTTCAAAGAGGAAGCCCATATGTTGCTATCTGTTCCATCCGTAAATTGGATAGTCATATGGTAGAGAAGGTTTTTATTTTTTTTGATGAATAAGTTTTTTTCTTTGGTGAAGAAGAGGTGGGAAGATTCTAGCATGTGTGTTTTAGTTTGATTTTAATTTGTTTTCTTCATATAAAATTTTTGTCCTAAAATTATATCAATGTTTACTATTTAAATTTGAAATATTTTTTTTCTTATGTTTGAATAATTAATTTTTAGGACTACAGTAACGTATTGTTTAAATTTGTGATGTATTATTAATTATCACACTATTAACTTGTATGTATGGATATTAATGTCATTTGCAAAATAATACTCCCTCCGTTTTAAAATGAGTGTCGCTTTAGCCAAAAAAATTTGTTTCAAAATGAATGTCACTTTCGGTTTTCAATGCAATAATAACTTTTTCTTTTCAATTGTACCCTTCAATTAATACTATGTTACACTACTTTCAAAGTATTATTTTTTCTTTGATGAAAAACAAACCAATAGTTGATTAGGATAATTTGGTAAAATTGCTATGACATTTGACTACTTTATTCCATTCCTTAATCTGTGTGCAATTGGCTAAAACGACACTCATTTTGAAACGGAGGGAGTATTAATTTTTTCTTTCTACTTTTCTATCTCTTTCTCTTCTATCTCTCCTCTCTTTCTCTTGTACCAAACGACCCCTGCAATACCTGAAAACCGCTTCATCACTGAACCGGAAAATAAAGCAGAAAACCGATATAAAATTGGACAAAACCGGAAATACAATGTATTCATATTTTTTTAATGAGTAGTGATATTTTAACAACCATTTTGGTACAACCTTTGAGACAATTTTGTTGTTCTCTCTTTTTATTGGTCAAAAAGAATAGAGAAATGATATTTTGACAACCATTTTTTAACAACTTTTGGACAACTTTCTCTCTCATACTCACATGATATTGTTATCCTCTCTCTTCCTTTTTCTCTCTCCATTGTTTTTGACCAATAAAAAGTGAGAAAAACAAGGTTGTCAACAAAGTTGTCATCAAATGGATGTCAAAATATCATTACTCAAAAGAATATAGAAAGAAAACGTAAGAGAGGATAAAAACATAATGTGAGTATGAGAGATAAAGTTGTACAATAGTTGTATCAAAATGGTTGTACAAATATCATTTCTCTAATTCCAATTGTCAAGTAGGGTGTTAGCCTGTTCATATTGACCTCCCAAGTATCAATCAAGGTTGCGCCAAAAATTAGTAAAGAATGGTAGAAAAGTTTCCATGATCAAACCAAAGGAGCCAAGAATTTGAAGCTGGGCTTATAATTTGTTTGAACAATCCCAGATTGATCCATATTACCACACTGATCTGAAGACAAGAGTGGAAAATTAGTATCGGCCAGTTAGGAAACAAATTTCATAAAGTATTTTCAGGAGCTATATATAATCTTTAACGAATGTTGCCTCTAATATAAATAAAGTCGGGTTTTTTAACTTTTCGATCGACCAAATTGCACTCATTTAGATATTGAGAGAATTTAGAAGTCGATGGTGTATTAGTAGGAACACCTACAGACTTTCCATATTAATAGAGAACTATATTAAAATCACATGTCAAACTTCGAGGTAGGTTAAGATATTGATGCATATTACAAAGCTTGGTCAACGAATCTTCGAGGATTCTAACTTGGGAACTCTCATAAACCCTTGTTATAATCCAAGGGGCTTTATAGGGAGGAGACACCTTCAAATACACACATTAACATAGAAATTACATTGATTGAAATGTAACCTTGTTCCCAAAGACACGAAATACCGCTGGTAAACTAGTAGTTTCAGCTATAGAAACACCATCGAAGCCTAAGCAATCAACAACTTTATATACACGAGCATCAATAAGACAAAGTTCTGATAAAGCAAAAAAACTCAGATTATGAGGACGAGTTATATCACAAATGTAATCAAAAAAATGACACCCACATGCACCTCTACAACTTCAAATTAGATGATTCATTCATACACAGTAACAAACAATGGGACAAACAATAGCTGGGTCGTGAGGATGTATGTTGGTCATTTTTCAGAATCCATATTTTCATGATAGTCTAAACTTTCCATACCATCAACAAGTTGTTTAGGAATAACTTCAACATGTATGTCAACCACAACAAAAATCAATTATATATGGAAGTTTAGGTCTTTGAAGGATACAAATATCATTGTTTGCCATGCTACTATTTTGCTTACTTCTACTTTCTTGTTTATTAAACAGAGAAGGGATAATAGCTTAAAAGTAAAACAGGTTATCCTTATGGGAAGAAAAATGGTCATGCAATAAAGTAGAATTATCAATTGATTTGGCATGAGTTTTAATTTTAGGGTTGTCTTGTTGGGCCCTTCAATCATTGTCTCAGTCGCTCTTAAATCTTGTCTTATTTCCTTATTTTTATCCAAACTTTCTCACGAGAAGACGCTGTCATATTGGAAAAAGTTAAGGTAACTTCCTTTCTAGCCTCGTTGTTGGTCAGATGGAATAATTTAAATTTGTTACCTTTACTTTTGTGCATCTTAGAATTCCGACGATTTTCTTTCCCTTCTTAATATTGTTACCCAATCTAGTGTTAGAAATTGCTCATTTTTTGCTTTTGGAAACAACGAACAAATCCTTATATTTATGAGAATTTGTTTGAGTTCCCAATACTTGACGACCATATTGTCAGCTGTAGTTTAATTATGATCCCACCTGACTTAACTATAACTGCGAATCGCCGCAGTTGTCTCTGTCGTCACAATCGGTTTCTACAACTTCTTAAAACAATTTTGTGCAACATGGCCACATGTATTGTAATTTTTAGACAAACGAGTAAGCTTTCACACTGGACTTTCACCCACCTCCCACAATTTTGTTCGTATAAAAAATTCAACTCAAACCCGAACATATTTTCCATCGGATCCTTCCATAGCTTAGACGTCAGCTGTAACTGAATTTTCAATTGTCGTAGCAAGGGGGAAGGGTACACTCTCATTCCATATTATGTGATACCCAAGTTTGGATTACAAATCCAAGTCATGACTATATCAATGATTCAACTTTCTGAATCCAAACCTCTAACCCAAATATTCATTCAATACGAGACAATGGTAAAACGATTTTATAGTATCTTTGTTGTTGTGAATTTTGCTCTTATCAAGTGAATAAGCGGTCCCTTGGTTTATATCTCATATGAGATTTTTTAATTAACGTTAAAATAAACTTCATTCAAAAAAAGAAAGGAATGTAGTATAATCAAATGACTTAGACATTTGCCGACCATATTTTGAATTTATGTATCGAAACAAAATTTATCTATTTAATTTTACAAAATAAAATAAAACAGAATTATAAACGAATGCAATAAATTGAACTGATAGTATCAAATAATTAAAGCCTAAGGAAAGGGGAATACATCAACAAATAAGATCGCAGTAGAGCGACTTACAAAGGGAAGTGACATGTTCCTACACACAAGAGGCAATCCCATTGGCTAAAACTGTCCTAACTTGATTTACAATTGGTCCACGTAATCACCAATGACATGTTCGAAATTAAGAGTAAACACTATAAAAAGCGCAGAGTAACACTGGCATCATCATCAATACATCTTCATCTTTGAATCACAACAAAGACGGTGATACATCTCACAACACCATGGCTCGCTCTTCTTCTTGCGGGTCTCTGTTTCTTCTCACCATCATCTCCTTAGGTAATTATCACATATCTCACTATCTTCTCTTTATCACTATTCAGATCTTGTTCACCTTTTTTTCTCATTGCTTTTGTTGTTTTAGATCTTTGATTTTATGGATCTGATTAGATCGATATCTTAACCCTACTTGCATCACATTCTAATTAGTTGTTATTATTATTAAGTAGTTAGTATCAATGAGTAATAGTTTTAATATGCATCTATGCAATCTGCATCTAAGAAACTCAATCGAAAGTGTTTAGTTATTGTTTTGTTTTGAATTTTGTGGAACTGTTATTGTTATGTGTTATTGATTTTCTTATTGCCTTTTAAAGACTGTTAATTAATACAATTACGCGCGGTTTCTTTGAATCTTAGAAGAAGATGCCAATTAGACCTTTTTATTTGTTTGGATTATCAGTTTTCATGTACAAACAAATGTAATTAATTACATGCTTACTAGTGATTTATTTTACTGGCTTCAAATGGATACATTTTTTTTAATACTCTTGTTTTGATAGCACCATAATCATGTTTTTTCCCGTTTAAGGTTCTATTTGTAATGTTGCCTTTAAATAGTTGATTTATGTTGTTTTCGGGTAATGCTTTTATGGGATGTGATTACATGGTTTGGTTTGACACCGATTTAAATGTTTTGAGTTTTTGTCGTTATAATATTGCGATGGTTTATTGCAGGATGTCTATTTGCAACATCTGCTGCAAAAGAGGAAGGGACCACCAAGTTAGGGACTGTTATTGGGATAGATCTTGGAACAACATATTCATGTGTTGGTGTTTACAAGAACGGACATGTTGAAATCATAGCCAACGACCAAGGAAATCGTATCACACCATCATGGGTTTCTTTCACCGACGATGAGAGATTGATTGGGGAGGCTGCGAAGAATCTGGCAGCTGTCAACCCTGAAAGGACCATCTTTGATGTCAAGAGACTTATCGGAAGAAAGTAAGACATCATTATATATGTTTGCTGTTTATAATGACTAATGATTTGTTATAATTTGATGTAATGGGATCAATGTTGACTGAGTTGCTTCTTTCTTCAGATTTGAGGATAAGGAAGTTCAAAGAGACATGAAGCTTGTTCCTTACAAGATTGTCAACAAGGATGGAAAACCATACATTCAGGTCAGAGTAAAGGATGGTGAGACCAAGGTGTTCAGCCCTGAGGAAGTCAGTGCCATGATTCTGACTAAGATGAAGGAAACCGCTGAAGCATTCCTTGGCAAGACTATTCGTGATGCCGTGGTCACTGTCCCAGGTGAATTGGCGAATTACAACTTGTTCCTCATGCAATTTGGTTACTTTCTTCCCCATTTTGTCTTCATTTTAACATTTCTGGTCTTCTTTTGAATATACAGCTTACTTCAATGATGCTCAGAGGCAGGCCACCAAGGATGCCGGTGTCATTGCTGGTTTGAACGTGGCTAGAATCATTAATGAACCCACCGCTGCTGCCATTGCTTATGGATTGGACAAGAAAGGTGGAGAGAAGAACATTCTTGTCTTTGATCTTGGAGGTGGAACTTTTGATGTCAGTATCTTGACAATTGACAATGGTGTTTTTGAGGTTCTTTCTACAAACGGAGATACCCATCTTGGAGGTGAGTACTTATATATGTAAAAGAGAAAGAATAAGATTAAATTAAGACAAATTCTACTTGTAAAATTTACTTCTGTTGTTATTGCTTGCCAAGTGCTAACTCTTCAATTGTTTACCAGGTGAGGACTTTGATCAGAGAATAATGGAGTACTTCATTAAATTGATCAAGAAAAAGCATAGCAAGGATATTAGCAAGGACAACAGAGCACTTGGAAAGCTGAGGAGGGAGAGTGAGCGTGCCAAGAGAGCTCTTAGTAGCCAGCACCAAGTCCGTGTGGAAATTGAGTCACTTTTTGATGGCGTTGATTTCTCTGAGCCACTTACCCGTGCTCGATTTGAAGAGTTGAACAATGACTTGTTCCGGAAGACAATGGGACCTGTGAAGAAGGCAATGGACGATGCTGGATTACAGAAGAATCAAATTGATGAGATTGTTCTTGTTGGTGGAAGCACAAGGATTCCAAAGGTACAACAACTTTTGAAGGATTACTTTGATGGAAAGGAACCAAACAAGGGGGTCAACCCTGATGAAGCAGTTGCCTTTGGTGCTGCAGTGCAAGGAAGCATTTTGAGTGGGGAGGGTGGTGAAGAAACCAAAGGTACCATTATAGTCTATACTCTAGCCTTTCAATTGCATTAGGTAGCTATTATTTGTTATTGATGCAAGTAGGTTTCCTAGTATTACACTCTCTCATTGTTGTGCTATTCTGTGTATCCAGATATCCTTCTCTTGGATGTTGCACCTCTTACCCTTGGAATTGAAACTGTTGGAGGAGTGATGACAAAGTTGATTCCTAGAAACACTGTCATCCCCACCAAAAAATCCCAGGTGTTTACCACCTACCAGGATCAGCAAACAACTGTTTCTATTCAGGTACTGTACCATTATTCCACTGCATATTGCTAGGACATTTTCCTTCTAAATACAATATTGTGTAATGAGGGGTGTTGTACTCAACCGGGGTGTTGTCTGTTTTTATTATGAATAGGTGTTTGAAGGTGAGAGGAGTCTCACAAAGGATTGCCGTCTTCTCGGGAACTTTGATTTGTCTGGAATCCCACCAGCTCCAAGGTTTGTTTTGTGATATCATAATGTCTTCTATGAACTTTCTCTATTGGTGTTTGTATTCTAATTAATTGATTAATCAATTTTTCTTGTGGTAATTGAACAGAGGTACCCCTCAAATTGAAGTGACCTTTGAAGTAGATGCAAACGGTATTCTAAATGTTAGGGCAGAAGACAAGGGCACAGGTAAATCAGAAAAGATCACCATTACAAATGAAAAGGGACGCCTGAGCCAGGAGGAAATTGACCGGATGGTTCGTGAAGCCGAGGAGTTTGCCGAGGAAGACAAGAAAGTGAAGGAAAGAATTGATGCTCGGAATGCTCTTGAAACCTATGTCTACAACATGAAAAACCAAATCAGTGACAAGGACAAACTTGCTGACAAGTTGGAATCAGATGAAAAGGAAAAAATTGAGGCTGCCGTGAAAGAAGCACTTGAATGGCTGGATGACAACCAAACTGTTGAGAAAGAAGAGTTTGAAGAGAAGCTTAAAGAAGTTGAAGCCGTTTGCAACCCAATTATCACTGCTGTTTACCAGAGGTCAGGTGGAGCTCCAGGTGGTGCATCAGGGGAAGGAGAGGATGAAGATGAAGACTCTCGCGACGAGCTCTAGAGATATTTGTGTTTGCTCACATTTGGCTCCCGCTTCTAAAGTAGAGCTAGAAATGATGAGAATTAGTAGGTCAAGCGGAATCTTAGTTTGTTAAATTTTTATGATCATGGGAGAGTTAAGAATTCCCATGAAATTTTCATTCATAGATAAATGACTTAGTAACTTCCTTTTTTGTGTCTAGTTTTTTTTTATATGAGATAATACATTTACAGCTTTCTGTACTGTTTGGCGTTTATGCTCTGCATTCTTGCGTGTGCTTGTTTTGTGACTTTCCCGGGCGTTTATGCAGAGAACCGTAGGATTAGAAGAAAGATACATATGTTAGAATGTTGATGGGAATCATATCATATTATATAACATAATAATCATATTATATAACATAATAGAATTTTCAACTTTAAAAAGTGGTAATACATCTTACCTTTTTATCAATTGAAAATGTAGCAGGGACAAACAAACCTTCTCTGGAGCGGGGAATGTGCCATGGTCAATGACACCCCTTATAATTTTATTATGTTCAGTAAATATATATGTATCACAGTAGTGTTTTATCTATATTACAAATTTGTTTGTTTGGGTGGATGATTTAGTGATCGATCTCGATAGTTGTCATTTTATGTTTCTAGTTATCTTTTACGTTTAAAAGTATATTAGCGGAGGATGTATATTAGCGGTGTTGTGAGATGTATTCGTCACCGTCTTGTTGTGATTCAAAGAAAGATGTATTGATGATGATACGAGTGTTGCTCTGCGCTTTTTATAGTGTTTACTCTTAATTTCGAACATGTCATTGGTGATTAGGTGGACCAATTGTAAATCGATTTAGGACGGTTTTAGCCAATGGGATTGCCTCTTGTGTGTGGGAGCATGTCATTTCCCTTTGTAAGTCGCTCTACTGCGATCTTATTTGTTGATATATTTCCCTTTCCTTAGGCTTTAATTATTTGATCCTATCAGTCCAATTCGCTATATTCGTTTATAATTCTGTTTTATTTTCTTTTGTTTTGCAAAATTAAACAAATAAATTTTCTTGCAATACATAAATTAGTAACTGTGTTGGCTTCAAAATATGGTTAACTATTCATTTTTATATTTGAATGAAGTTCATTTTAACGTAAAATAAAAAATCTCATATCGGATGATAAATCTAGGTATCGCTTATTCGGTAGAAAAGAGCAAGATTCACAACAACAAAGAAACTACAAAATGGTTTTACCATTGTCTCATATTGAATAATTGGGTTCGACATTTGGATTCAGAAAGTTGAATCATTGATATAGTTGTGACTTGGATTTGTAATCCAAGCTTGGGTGTCACGTAATATGGAGTGAGAGTGTACTCTTCCCCCTTCATACAACTGTTGAAAGTTCAGTTACAGTTGAGGTCAAAGCTATGGAGGGATGTAGTGGAAAATATGTTTGGGTTTGAGTTGAACTTTATATGAACAAAATTGTGGTTAGACACACAAAATTTTATGGGAGGTGGCTGAAAGTACAATGTGAAGGCTTAAGTGTTTGTGTACTAAAAATTATAGTACATGTGGCCATGTTGCTCAAAATTGTGGGGGGGGGGGGGGTAATTATTTTGATTTTTATTAAAATTATATGTATAGATATTTTGCATTTTCATATTGTAACAAAATATACTGGTATTTTTCAATGACATCAACAATACAGCAAATATATGATATACATTCTTATCCTTTTGAAAGACATCAACAATATAGCATTCTAGGCAAATTTGTTTAAGGAGGGTATAATTGAAAGTTAAAAGTCAACCCAAAACCATGTATTCCTTTTATATATAGTATAGATAAACTGATACAAAATTAAAAACAAAATAAATTCTTTTTTTTTCATTTCTCTTTCATTCATCATCCCTACACCACGATGACAATTGCTTTTTTGACATTCAGAAGTTCCTAATAACACAACTAAATTACTGAAATACCCCCCAGCGGTAGTTAACTACCGTTGGGTTATAACTAGAAACCCAGCGGCAGTTAACTGCCGTTGGGTTTTTTGGTCTTTTACTTGTGTTGCTAAGACATATTAAATGTCAGAAAAGCAACCGTCCACCACGGTCTCCATACTTCTTCTGGACCGCCCAAAGGGTCTTGCTTGCGATCTAGGATCCCAACACTAAGCCCAAATCCACGTGGTCCAATCACACTATTCACACCCTCATCTACCTGGGACATGTGCTCGCAACAATACTAGATCGATTTAAACATTGAATCGTAACAGTCAATACCTGCCACCAAATCATGCCGCTCGACGGTTACAGACCACGTCATATGTAACAGTGGACCAACGAATAAATAGCCACAACAACTGGCTCCATGCACCTCCACTATATAACAGGATCAATTACATCCTCCACGGTACAATTTATTGTATCATTAACCCACCTTCTTGCTCAAAATATTGACTTGAGCGTCATAGTGGCAGCATGTATAACCACCACTCTCTGTCCCTCCCCCACCGTCGTTCCAACAACCAATTAGCAGGAAGCTCACCGCATTGAATGTTGTTCCCCTGATCAGGTCATATCAATACATGAAACCCAAAATATCTGTACTCAAACCCATAAATTCAAATCTCCACTACACGAGCCTAGAAATTCACGAAAAAAACTGACAATTCTTTATCCTTTCAACCCACAACTAATTCACTACCCCTAATCTCTCTCTTCCCTGTAACCCACCCCTAAAAAAATTCATCTCTCACAAATCATTACTCCAAAACCTCATAATATTCATCATTGTGTTTATATAAACCCCATTGTTCATCACCCTCCATGAACCCAAAAAAACGTGTTTATCTTTTTTTCTTCTTTCTTTTTTCTTGCATATGCATCGCATAAAAAAAATCGTATTTATCATTTTGCATAAAATCACAAAACAACTCATATATGCAAAAAAAACTAACATAAATCCATAAACACCAAACAAACAAACAACCGAAAACAACAACAAGCCAACAACAACACTAATAATATTTATATAACATAATAGTATTTTCAATTTAAAGAAATTGTATTGATTTATGTAAATAATATATTTGTTTAAGATTTTTTTACACTAGGAGTAAAAAAAAGTATTTTTTTTACAAATGACAATTTAGACAATACATCTTACCTTTCTATCAATGAAAAATATAATGCATCACTAACATAACATGACACAAGCA
Organism: Medicago sativa; assembly: GCF_051527215.1. Taxonomy (NCBI): domain Eukaryota; kingdom Viridiplantae; phylum Streptophyta; class Magnoliopsida; order Fabales; family Fabaceae; genus Medicago; species Medicago sativa. The sequence goes on from NC_140752.1 coordinate 97,506,846, forward strand.
GGGAGCAAGGGACAAACCTTTTCTATAGTGGGGATGTGGCATGTGTGTTTGTTACATGGAATGAAAATGTATTCCCAGGATTAACTTTCCTAGGAATGTTAGAGTGGGAATTTTATTCCTAGGAAAGTTTGATAAAAGTGTTTGTTTGATGATTTAAATTCATGGGAATTCTTTTTTAAAGCCGTGATATAATTTATTAAAATACCCCTACTATGTAAAACATATGTCTCCTCAATTTTCTCTCTATTTTTTTTCTTCTTCAAAGCATCGAATAATCAAACTAACGGATTTGATAATTTCAATTTATTACACATCAATTCATCCATGTCTATGTACTCTTACTGATACAATTCGAATCACATGAGTTTTGTTAAGTACTAATTGAATTATCCACCTTGAGTATTACAAGTGTGTAATTGTGTAATTTGTTGCAAAACCTGTGTAAAGGCAAGAAGAAAACGTGGCACATAAATAGGTAGAAACGTGGGATGCCATGCAGTTACATGGGGTAGAAATGAACTTTTGTGATATTAATGGATGTTAACCGCTGGGAATAAGTTATTCCCATCCTTTGTGCTGAGAATAAAAAATGGGATAATATAGTTGAAAATAATTACCGGGTATAATTAATTCCTTGGAACCTTTTTGTATGCATGTGTACCAAACATTGGAATAAATGATTCCCATCTTACATTCTCAGGAATTTAATTTGTAGAGGGGAAACAAACGCATTGTTAAAATTTTATTTTCTTTAGTAAATATATGCATCAGAAAGGTGTTTTATCATATATTATAAGTTTGTTTGTTTTGAGTGGATGTTCCAATAATTGATCTCGATAGTTGTTATTTTTTGTTTTTAAGTTTAGTGTATTAGTTTTTTTTTGGTATTAGTTTAGTGTATTAGTTAAAGATGTATAATTCATTTCACCGGAGAGAAAGTATTAACATAACAATTAACAAACTAACATTTATTATTAAAAAAATGCAATACATCTCACCTCAAGCCTCTTGTTGTTCTCATTTGTTGCTACACTTCAAGCCTTTTGTTATTCTCATTTGTTGCTAGTTGGTACTTTGCTCTAAGAACACGGAAAGCGTAACGGATCAGCCATAAACACCTGACAAAAGAAAGGTTAAATAGTGTTTTGCTCCCTGTCATTTGAGCAAAATTTGGTTGAACCCCTGTAAAAAATATAGATTCCAACCTTGTATTTTGAAAATTATTTTATTTTGAACATTCATGACAACTGAATGTGTAAAATGATGATACAACACGTTGAATTTACTTTTTAAATTTTTTCCCATTTTTTAATTTCCACACGACATTTTTGTTATTAAATACAAACCAATACAAAATTAAAAACAAAATAAAATCTTTTTTATTTTACCTTGTCTTTTTCCTTCATCATCCTTGCCATCATGATTTTCATACTTGTCTTTGACTGCCTAAAGGGTCTTGCTCAAAATCCAGGATCCAAACACTAGACCCAAATCCACTTGGTCCAATCATATCATTCACACCCTCCTCTATTGGGGACGTGTGCTCGCAACGGTACTAGATCGATTTAAACATTGAATCATGATAGTCTAATCTGCCATCTAATTATCCTGTTGTGCGGTTACATACCACGTCTTCCAACGACTAAATTGCCATAACAACTGACTCCCTGCACCTCCACTGTATAAAATGATTATTTGCATCCTCCAGGGCACAGTTCATTCTATCTTTAACCCCCACTTCTTGCTCAAAATACTGATTAGAGTGTCAGTGTGCCTGCATGTACAACCACCCCCTCCCCGCTGCATTTCCAAAAACAACTAGCAAGAAGCTCACTGCACCAGACGATCTTCTCTTTATGAGGTCAGATCAATACTTCAAACCTAGAATATTTATATTCAACCCTAAAAATTCAAACCTCCATGGCACAAGCCCATAAATTCACGAAAGAAACTCACGACTTTGTATCCTTTCACCCCACGAATAATTTACTACCCTTAATCCCTCTTTTCTCTGTAATCCACCCCTAAAAAATTTCATCTCCCCCAAATCATTACTCCAAAATTCCACAATCTTCATCATTTTGTTTTTGTATAAACCCTAATGTCCATCACTCTCCATGAACCAAAAAAATTTTGTTTTTTTATTTTCACCACCAAACAACCCATATACCAAAAAAAAACATAAACCCATAAACACCAAGCAAACAATCGATAAAAACAACAATAAAAACACACCAACAAGAACACCGAGGCGAATAACATAAAGATGAACACAAAGGCCGAGAAGACAAATACATGGCTTACGAACCCAGAAAAATTTGCAAATCAACTCGACACTTTCCTCCTTCATCCTGTTAACATAAATTAAAAAAATAAATTAATGCACAAAATCAATGAACATTGAAAACCCATGTTATTTATCTCCCTCCTTAATCATTTATAAACCTAAAAAATCCAAATAATTTCTTTCTCCCCCTTCATCGCCTTCTACAATATGGTCATATTCACATCATTTCGTACATGACTCACCAGGTTTCAGCGTCAGACTGATAGGCTCGAGTAAAAAATAGATCTGAAAGAGAGAGGGTGAACAATGGAGAGCATGAACCCAAACCATGATTCTTGAAAGGACAAACAAGATCATAAGTAAAGAGGTTGACCGAAGGACAAAAATACATCCAAACCAGATTTGAAAGTGCACGTTGAGTGTGAGTTGATAAAAATTATGGGTTTATGAAGGCAATTGAAAGGATATAATTATTATTACTACGACTTGATGCATATCTTTTTGTTTATTTTAAAGTGTCTAATAAAAAAAGAAGTTGAAATTAAAAAAATTGTTTTTTTTTATAAAAAGCCAAGTCAGCGTACCATCTCATCAAATTTACACAGTCAATTTTTATAAAAGTTCAAAATCAAAGAATTTTCAAATGACAAGGTTATAATATAAAATTATGAACATGACAAGTTAGAATCCAACTATGTTTTCATTCCAACTATTTTTTTACGATGGAGTTTTTCGGAAAAAAAACTACCAGTAACAAGTTTTCACTCCCTCGACAAAGAAAGCCATTTTCATTTCTTTCACATTGGTTTTTTTGGGTAAGAATGTCAAAATATTATGTTTTTATCACATATTTATTAAATATTCTTGATCACATCTTTTTCATATTCGTCTATCATTTAAAAACTCCAAAATTTCTTAATGATGATGATTCTTATAATGTTCTAATCATGCATACAAAATTAGGGAATGAAATTTGATCCGTTACTCGGAATATTCGAGGCATATTCGAAATGCTATGAAACTTTGCATATGTCTAAATTTGGTTTCTATGACGAGATTTCATTTGTTTTGTTTTGAGTTTTTGAAGTCTTAAAAATTCAAAATTAACTCGTGTTAGTCGAAAAATTCTATTTTTTCAAGATATAAAATTATAATTTTTTTATGTAAAACTATATTTTAAGTTTGTAACATCCAAAACATGTTTAAAAAAATCAAGAAAAATTTAACATCTAGATCGATCATTTTTCTGGACTTAACATATATCACTGTAAGAAATAACAAGAAATTCAAATTAGTAGTATTAGAATGTGTTTTCTTATTTCACATGAACGTGTAGTACAAGATCAATTTAAACAATTGACAGTAATTTTTTTTTTGTTGGATAATAATTGACTGTAAATTTTAAAATCCACGTTATGAAATCCGGCGGAATGGACCAATGAATGACGCGATGACTTTTCCTTTTGATTTGTTTGTTGTTTAAACTTCGCATGCCATGTCTTTCGTCTTACATATTGTGTGCTGGTTTTCGGTGGGCCGGTTCATTTGCCTTCGAGATCGGGAGTCGGGGTCTAGCTGCAATCTTTGTTTGACTTGATTTGGTTTTTCTCTGGTGTACCGGGGGCGAGGGGTGCCCTGCTAATTTGATACTATAGTCTGGTGGGCCGATCGCTTTTGATTCGAGATCGGGAGTCAATTCTTTAACTCAAATTGGTTTTTGGGCTTTGTGTTGTGCTCTTTCGGTGGATCGGAGGTCGCGAGGTTTGTGATAGCTGAATGATCCTTCGGTTAGGTGCTCTTCGAAATGTGGCTCAACTTGGGTGTTGGGGTCTGGGAGTTTTATTTTGAGGGTGTTCTTTGTGGGTGAGTAGTGACGATGGACGGTGGTGAATACCGTGTTTACAGTGCTTTTTTTTTTGAGTCTATTTTAGGTGGCGATATATTTTGGTGGGTTTATCTTCATGAGTGTTTTTAGGTGGTTATGGTGTACCGTCTATATGCGGCACCATTTGTATCTTGTTTCGTCTATACCTTACGTCTTGCGGGGATGACGTTTAATAATATTTGCCGATTAAAAAAAAAAAAAAAAAGAATGACGCGATGATTTGAAATTAGACTTAGCGGAAACGTGTAATAATTAGTATATTTAGAGGGGCAATTGGTAATTTAGGAGGTTGTTTATTCTTGTTGTTTGGGTGGTTGTTGTAATTCTTAGAACTAACAGAAAAAGATTTTAGATCTGATTGGGCGTCGACCACGATGGAGAACAACGGCAGCCTGATATCTAAAGAGAAGTTGGATCAGATGGCAACCTGGGTGGGGTCCACCGTCTCTTCCGCTTTCTTCTCTTCCTTGGAACGCTTTTCTTGCGTCAACGTCACCACTTCTGATCCTCCTGATAACGACGAAGACGATGATTACTCCGACTCCGTCACCACCACCGTCAACAATCCTGATCCCTCCGTTAAGACCCCAAACGATATCACCAACCTCCCCGTTTGAAAACGATGCTACTGGTTCGATGTACAGACCTTTTTTTTTTATTGTTATTTCATGTATAAGTAAGGGATTTGGATTTCAAATTTATTAACATCATCTTTGTAGAACTTCGATGTCAGAATTATGAACATGTGATTCCATTTTGTGTCTCTTTTGCTTATATGTGCTGCCTATTATATCATACATGTTAATCTTGATGCTGTTATGCTATTGTTTCTATTTCTTTCATTCATCATTTGATTTTATTTGATTTCTTTCTTCCATATTTAGAATTGCATTGTTTCGAATAGATTTTGTGTTTGAATTTAAATTGTTGGAAACCGTTGAAATTAATCAATGATTTGGATTTTAATTCTAATGTAGCAAACCGATGTAGTTCAATCTGTTCATGAGTATGCTAGCTATGTTTAGGACTTGATTAGAAGCATAGTATTGGGTTTAAGTAAATGCGATGCAATGTGATGAGTTTTATCTGAAGGTGTGGACATTCAGGGAAATGTTTTGATTTATTGGATGAGTACAGAAAGATGTCTCAGTGATAAAAGAAAGAATGAAGAATGAAAAATATGTCATTGCGAGCTGCTTCCACCTTATACCAAGGGTAAGCAGGACCCAAATCCTAAACCCGTCTAGTCTTTGTCCCACTTGACCCGCAAAGCGTTGGGTTTGTTTAGGTCTAGGGACGGGTTATGGTATAAAGAATTGGCCTGACCAAAATTTAGGGATGGGTTCGGCTTGAGTATAAGTCGTCCCAACCGTCCATTATTCAACCAAACACCTAGTTGTTAGACCTTTCACTTTGGTAATGAGGTTTTATAAACACTATTTGATGTGAAATCTATGTTACTTTAGGTAGAAATCTTGTAGTAAAGTACTATCCTACGAATCATGTTTTGAGTTTGAGTACATAAAATGCCAAAAAACTTTCAATCTTTTACATTCAATCTTAAGTCATAATTGAATCATTACCTTAAAATTTTGTTTCAATTGTGTTTCACTGTTTTGAACCAACTCGGTCTAAATTTGACCCGTAGAATTGGATTTTGTTTGGGTTTAGGGACGGGTTAGAGTCTAAAAGACATGTATAACTCATCCCAGCCCGTTATTTGGTCACCTCTACTTTATACAATAAATCTGTAAGTACTAGCAATAGAGGTTAAGATAAAAGTTCAGTCTAATTAGCCCTTGATGGACATGTAAATTAAAATACCTTTGATGCTTTCCAGTTAGCTAGTTGCAAGTCCTGGTTGCGTTAGTTTATGGCTAGAACCTGATGGGGCTCTAACACCTCACAACACTTATCAAGGTTTTTCATTGAGTTTTTTAATTTTGTCTAAAAAAGTATTTGATATTTTTATGACACTTGTAAAATTTATATCTAGCTACAATTATTGTATGATAGGATGGAAGATAGTAACAAAATTGAATGGGGTGGAACAACTGTTATGGTCGTATTGTTTATCTCCAAACACTGATTTTCAATTTCTCAGTCATAATTTTAGTGCAGATTCAAATTGTATGATAGGATGGAAGACAGTAACAAAATTGAATGGGTTGGAACAACTGTTTGGTCATATTGTTTACCTCCAAACTCTGATTTTCAATTTCTCAGTCATAATTTTAGCGCAGATTCAAAGTTCTACTTAGTCCTTGAGATTTGCTATTAGCATTAGGAGCGAGACTTGTGCAAATTAAACCCATTAACAGTTGACAAATAATCCTTTTAAGAAAGAACAATTGACACATCGTTAAAATGTAAGATTATTGTGTGGAACAAGAATTTGTGCTATTACCCATCTAGTTAAAACAAAGAGGCTAACGAAGTCTATACAAGAATTTCTGCCTAGTTAATATTTTATGTGTAACCTTTAAATGATCTCTGAAATTACAGGCCATTAGCCTCTGAAATAGTAGAAATTTTTAGAAAGAGTTATTTTATGTGCTGTAAAACCTTTAAATTGTCGATTATTTTATTTTATTTAATCTAGAGTCTAGACATTAGTCTTTGTTAGCAAAACCTTTAAATTTGTTCATGTAATACAATACTTTATATCAAATTGGTCTATAAACAAAAATTATGATTGTGAAATTTAGCTTCTTAATTCTTTAGTTAGGACTCAAATCATATTTTGCGCTAAAATGAAAACGATTCTGGACTGCCCATTACATTTGGTTATGGTGGATGGGAAACATGGGGTAATGAATATCTCTATAAAGTAACATGTTACATGTATAGAGGATGCCATATAAGACTAATTTGAGCTAAGCTGAGGTCTATATTTCCTTTTTGTTCTAGGTTTCATCTTCTACATCTACCCTATTTCTTTGCCTGTGCTTGTGTGTGGATAAAATCACTGATTCACTCTCTATAGCTCCTATTACAGATGTATTGCTTTTGTATATTCAAAAAGTACAAACTTACTCAAAGTAAAAAAGAATAATATAGTAGATCAACAGCATCTCATTCACCGAGTAGGTGAAAAAGCCTTCTTTATACGTTGCTTTTGACCTTCATAGGCTAGTCATCTTGCAGTGCTTCTCTGGTAATCTATAAGCAGAATAAAACAGCTGCAATATTATAACCATTTTTATTTACCTTAGAATAATGGAATATACATGAACAGTAGAAACAGTGTTCTTTGAAGTGAGTGAGTGTTTTACCGGTATTATTCCTTGTCTCCTTTATCCTTCCAACAGAGAAGCATGACTATGCATCTTCGAATAATGTAAAACTTTGCTCTCTTCTCCTTCAAAACTCTTCCTTTTGGTGGCTGCTTTTCTGAAGATGTAGAAGGTTCCATATTGATTCTTCCTTTGAGTCGAGCAAGCACAGGAGTGTGTATAAGGAATCTTTCAGTTTATGTATGTTGAGTTGGTAAGAGTTAATACTCAAATTATGGTTGAGGTTGAATAATAATAATGAAGATGGTGATAGTAACGGCAATATAGTAAGGAATTGAAGTTTGTTTTCTTTGGTCAAACATAGAGCTGAGTTTGTGCTTTGAGTAGTGGTCTTTGGCATCTCTGGTCTAACGTCCGGAATCCCAGGACTGATGTCTTCTGTTCTGTGCTCTGCTTCTCTATTTACTGCCAAAAGACAAATTAACAGCTTAGCATCTAAGCCATATATTAATATTTATTTACTAGAGCAATATAATTAAATGCTTAAGCTTGACTCACTGCCTGTGGTTTTAATTTTATCTTCTGCGTAAACTGTCAAATTTGATAGAGACATAAGTATACAGATTATTTATGATACTTTTGCACTTGCACTCCGACTCGCTAAGATTCCTGTTCCCGTCTCTCAAAAATAAAAATAACATTTTTTGAGATTTCAAGTCTTAATTTGTGTCAACAGAATTACAACATTTTTTTAGCTTTTCATTTTTAGACATGCAGTTGTACATCTTATGTTCAGATTTTTTTTTTTTTTTTTTTTGTGGACAAATTATGAGAGGTTTTGATACGAAAAATTCACTTAAACATAAATGGATGCATGATGTTTTTGTTATTTGATATTTTTTTTCTCTCTTCAGACCGTCTTTTTTATCTTCCTCACTCTCAAACACTAGGGAATGAATCCATGCTCATATTTTTAAGGTTGAATTTCAACTCATTATCTAATATGATATGATAAAGGGTTAAATATGTGATTCATCCTTGCAAACAGGGGTCGCTTAAAATTTCGTCCCTATATTCGTTAATCCTTGTTTTTTGCCATTGCAAAGTTTAATCAGTTAAAATTTCGTCCCTTGACCCAGTTAATGACTGCCATGTCATGTGATTAACTTCTGATGACGCGAAATGACAAAACTACCCTTAATTCATTTTCCTCATTTGGGTCCTGTTCTTCTCTTCATCTCTGTTCTCCTTTCACTAAAAACCAAAATTCAGAATTCATCATTCATAAACATTTTTGCAGATCTGTTCTTATTGCCAAATCCCAGTTGAAAATTTTAAATTGAAAATTAGAAGAGCTGGAGATCATAAACAATATACTGGATCTGTTAGAAAAAAAATGGAATTAAGGAGGTGGAGAGCTTCAAATGTCAAGGACAACTAATGTCACCTAAAGCAAGTTTGTAATTTCTTCCATGACAAAGAATTAAAGCAGGTCACGTAAAGATATCATTTTATTTGCTATACGCTGATCTGCAAGAGAATTAAGGCTTAAGGCAATAGAATTTTATTTGACATAAAGCAAGATGACAAAATCAGAAACAAAACATACAAACTCTGAAAACACAGACGAACCTGCATAATATTCAATTGTTACGATTCTTCTAACAATGTTTTGATTTCAAGTTTGTGTTCTTCATAATTTTGTGATGAATTGAGATTTAAATTTGTCTTTGTCTTCTCCAGAACCCTAATCCCTAAATTTGTGTTTCCGGATGGATGGATTACGTCCGTCGGAGGCGGCAAGGGAGGGAGAAATGAAGGAATTGAAATCGATAATGGAAGATGTTTCAAGAAAATGGGTTGTTTCATTTTGTTCTTTTTGTTTTTAAATCTGAATTGAATTGGGATATGGGTTGTTTCTCTCTTGGCTTCATCATCATCGTAACTCTCCTTGTGTAGATCTGTGGACCTGGGATGTTCTATGAAAATGATGAAGAATGTAATGATTCAGTTTTTTTATTTTTATGATTTTCTGGGTTTTTTTTTCTTGTGAAGATCATAAACAAAATGATGAAGATGAAGATGATTCTCTGGGTTTTTCAGTCTCTTGCTTGTCTAATAGTCGTGGCGGTGTTGCTGTTGTTGCTGCACCTGCGAGTGGTGGTGCTGCTCCTGCAGCTGGTGAGGCAAAGAAAGAGGAGAAGGTTTAGGGGTATTTTTGTCTGTTCATGTCCATAATTGTTGAGTCCCACTGCCACGTTAGCTAATCAGTGATGTGGCAGTAATTAACTGGGTCAAGGGACGAAATTTTAACTGATTAAACTTTACAATGGCAAAAAACAAGGATTAACGAATACAAGGACGAAATTTTAAGCGACCCCTATTTGCAAGGATGAATCACACATTTAACCCTATGATAAATGAGAGATAGTGTGTTTAAAAGCGAGGATAAGGAATTGATGGTAGGCAATAAAAATATGACCCCCTCAAATGTTACTTTTTATCATATTGAATCCTAGTCCCTTGTGGATTCTCTCATGTTGGAAAACTAATAATGTGAGGGGACCATATTCTTAACCCCTGATCATAAATCGATGTTTTTAACAACATAGTATGATATCTCTTATTCAAAATGTTACTAGATTCAACATGAGAAGAAATAATATGAGAGAATTCATTCCCCTCCCACGCCTTATGTTTGACAGTTGAATTTGATGGATTTTGAAAAGTTAAGTCAATATTTTGATATATATTTAAGATTTTAAAAAATATATTGAAAGAATAACATTATTACCCCTCCTCCCTCAAAAAAAAAAAATTATTACCCCTCCATTTTTAATCTACCTTTTTCATTACACACTTACCACTTACTATCTTTTTCTCACTTCCATATATTTTCTCTCTTCAGACTGTCTTTTTTATCTTCCTCACTCTCAAACACTGGGGAATGAATCCATGCTCATATTTTTAAGGTTGAATTTCAACTCATTATCTAATATGATATGATAAAGGGTTAAATATGTGACTCATCCTTGCAAACAGGGGTCGCTTAAAATTTCGTCCCTATATTCGTTAATCCTTGTTTTTCGCCATTGCAAAGTTTAATCAGTTAAAATTTCGTCCCTTGACCCAGTTAATGACTGCCATGTCATGTGATTAACTTCTGATGACGCGAAATGACAAAACTACCCTTAATTCATTTTCCTCATTTGGGTCATGTTCTTCTCTTCATCTCTGTTCTCCTTTCACTAAAAACCAAAATTCAGAATTCATCATTCATAAACATTTTTGCAGATCTGTTCTTATTGCCAAATCCCAATTGAAAATTTTAAATTGAAAATTAGAAGAGCTGAAGATCATAAACAATATACTGGATCTGTTAGAAAAAAAAATGGAATTAAGGAGGTGGAGAGCTTCAAATGTCAAGGACAACTAATGTCACCTAAAGCAAGTTTGTAATTTCTTCCATGACAAAGAATTAAAGCAGGTCACGTAAAGATATCATTTTATTTGCTATACGCTGATCTGCAAGAGAATTAAGGCTTAAGGCAATAGAATTTTATTTGACATAAAGCAAGATGACAAAATCAGAAACAAAACATACAAACTCTGAAAACACAGACGAACCTGCATAATGTTCAATTGTTACGATTCTTTTAACAATGTTTTGATTTCAAGTTTGCGTTCTTCATAATTTTGTGATGAATTGAGATTTAAATTTGTCTTTGTCTTCTCCAGAACCCTAATCCCTAAATTTGTGTTTCCGGATGGATGGATTACGTTCGTCGGAGGCGGCAAGGGAGGCGGAAATGAAGGAATTGAAATCGATAATGGAAGATGTTTCAAGAAAATGGGTTGTTTCATTTTGTTCTTTTTGTTTTTAAATCTGAATTGAATTGGGATATGGGTTGTTTCTCTCTTGGCTTCATCATCATCGTAACTCTCCTTGTGTAGATCTGTGGACCTGGGATGTTCTATGAAAATGATGAAGAATGTAATGATTCAGTTTTTTTATTTTTATGATTTTCTGGGTTTTTTTTCTTATGAAGATCATAAACAAAATGATGAAGATGAAGATGATTCTCTGGGTTTTTCAGTCTCTTGCTTGTCTAATAGTCGTGACGGTGTTGCTGTTGCTGCTGCACCTGCGAGTGGTGGTGCTGCTCCTGCAGCTGCTGTGGCAAAGAAAGAGGAGAAGGTTTAGGGGTATTTTTGTCTGTTCATGTCCATAATTGTTGAGTCCCACTGCCACGTCAGCTAATCAGTGATGTGGCAGTAATTAACTGGGTCAAGGGACGAAATTTTAACTGATTAAACTTTACAATGGCAAAAAACAAGGATTAACGAATACAGGGAAGAAATTTTAAGCGACCCCTATTTGCAAGGATGAATCACACATTTAACCCTATGATAAATGAGAGATAGTGTGTTTAAAAGCGAGGATAAGGAATTGATGGTAGTTCACTAAAAACCAAAATTCAGAATTCATCATTCATAAACATTTTTGCAGATCTGTTCTTATTGCCAAATCCCAATTGAAAATTTTAAATTGAAAATTAGAAGAGCTGAAGATCATAAACAATATACTGGATCTGTTAGAAAAAAAAATGGAATTAAGGAGGTGGAGAGCTTCAAATGTCAAGGACAACTAATGTCACCTAAAGCAAGTTTGTAATTTCTTCCATGACAAAGAATTAAAGCAGGTCACGTAAAGATATCATTTTATTTGCTATACGCTGATCTGCAAGAGAATTAAGGCTTAAGGCAATAGAATTTTATTTGACATAAAGCATGATGACAAAATCATAAACAAAACATACAAACTCTGAAAACATAGACGAACCTGCATAATGTTCAATTGTTACGATTCTTCTAACAATGTTTTGATTTCAAGTTTGCGTTCTTCATAATTTTGTGATGAATTGAGATTTAAATTTGTCTTTGTCTTCTCCAGAACCCTAATCCCTAAATTTGTGTTTACGGATGGATGGATTACGTCCGTCGGAGGCGGCAAGGGAGGCGGAAATGAAGGAATTGAAATCGATAATGGAAGATGTTTCAAGAAAATGGGTTGTTTCATTTTGTTCTTTTTGTTTTTAAATCTGAATTGAATTGGGATATGGGTTGTTTCTCTCTTGGCTTCATCATCATCGTAACTCTCCTTGTGTAGATCTGTGGACCTGGGATGTTCTATGAAAATGATGAAGAATGTAATGATTCAGTTTTTTTATTTTTATGATTTTCTGGGTTTTTTTTCTTATGAAGATCATAAACAAAATGATGAAGATGAAGATGATTCTCTGGGTTTTTCAGTCTCTTGCTTGTCTAATAGTCGTGGCGGTGTTGCTGTTGCTGCTGCACCTGCGAGTGGTGGTGGTGCTCCTGCAGCTGCTGAGGCGAAGAAAGAGGAGAAGGTTTAGGGGTATTTTTGTCTGTTCATGTCCATAATTGTTGAGTCCCACTGCCACGTTAGCTAATCAGTGATGTGGCAGTAATTAACTGGGTCAAGGGACGAAATTTTAACTGATTAAACTTTACAATGGCAAAAAACAAGGATTAACGAATACAGGGACGAAATTTTAAGCGACCCCTATTTGCAAGGATGAATCACACATTTAACCCTATGATAAATGAGAGATAGTGTGTTTAAAAGCGAGGATAAGGAATTGATGGTAGGCAATAAAAATATGACCCCCTCAAATGTTACTTTTTATCATATTGAATCCTAGTCCCTTGTGGATTCTCTCATGTTGGAAAATTAATAATGTGAGGGGATCATATTCTTAACCCCTGATCATAAATCGATGTTTTTAACAACATAGTATGATATCTCTTATTCAAAATGTTACTAGATTCAACATGAGAAGAAATAATATGAGAGAATTCATTCCCCTCCCACGCCTTATGTTTGACAGTTGAATTTGATGGATTTTGAAAAGTTAAGTCAATATTTTGATATATATTTAAGATTTTAAAAATATATATTGAAAGAATAACATTATTACCCCTCCTCCCTCAAAAAAAAAAAAAATATTACCCCTCCATTTTTAATCTACCTTTTTCATTACACACTTACCACTTACTATCTTTTTCTCACTTCCATATATTTTCTTTCTTCAGACTGTCTTTTTTATCTTCCTTACTCTCAAACACTAGGGAATGAATCCATGCTCATATTTTTAAGGTTGAATTTCTCACTTGTTCCCGATTCCAAATATTTTGTTTTCTGATCTTGAATTGTTCAGATCAGTGCTTGGCACCTCACTCGTAAGCGCAAAGCAACTGAGGTCTCTCCGATCTCTCCCTTTTTTTCTATGATTTTTTTTTTATAAATTAAATTGGTATCCTTTGTCAATATTAAAAACTTGTGTTCAAACATACAATCACATTTCATCCTTATATCAATTTGTTATAACATTTTCTAATATATATTTATAGAAGTGATCAAGTTACACAGGTGTAATATTTGATTAATGTTATACCGCATAATGATATTTTACAAAAATGACCATTGAATTTGTGGGTTATACGATATAGATCATCTCTATAAAGTTTGGTATAAATAAAGAATTCTTTGATATGTTTTCAAGATGCGTCGATATTAACATCATATAATAAAAGTATTTAAAATGTTAATTTCGACACATCTCGATAATATATCAAATAATTTTAGATTTGTGTGAAAATTTATAAAGATATAATCTCCAAATTCAATGGTCGGTTTTGTAAAATAAAATGTTGTTGAGTGGTGGTGTAATACTACTTAAACATTACATCAATGTAATTTGATATTTCTCATATATATTATATTACATGTCCAATTTCAAGTTTTACATAATATATAGATAAAAGAGAGAATATATAAATAAAAGAGAAAACAATTATTAGTATTCAGAAAAATAATATGGGAGTGAGAGAATCAGCTATAGCCTAAGGATATAAAAAAAAAATATTTCTTTTTCCACCCTCTATATTTCTCACTCACCCTGCAAAAACCTAAAAATACCCGCAAGAGCACATGCTTAAAACTAGTACGAAGAGAAGCTAGACACAGGGAGAATCAAGCAAAGAGAGTAGGATGTCCTGCAACGGCCAAAGAAGGACACCTCTCAAAGAGACTCTTCCAGAAAAACAAAGGAAGAAGATTTCGCCGCATTTGTTGAACGCACTTTCAAAGAATATGCAAACGTCGAGTTCATAGAATGAGGCATTCAATTTTCCAGGCCAATGCTAACTCGACCTGGAGTAGACAAAACAAAATATTGCAGGTTTGCTTGGATCGACAGACATAGCACCGACAATTGTGTCCACCTGAAATAAGCCATGATCGTTGAAGTGTTTACATGTATCAACTCCTGTAAGAAACACGAAGTGATGCTCGATTGTATTTCACAAAGCTCGTATCTTGATCCAGATCGAATCACTATTCTCTTGACAACTAATATCCATTGAAGAGATTGACATCTACCGACATTTTTTTGTGTGCATATATCAATAAAAAATAGACCAAAGCCCTAATTCATCTGATGCATAAAAGTCCAATGCTATGGAGCTTTTCCAAAAGCCCATGAACTCGCACCTTCTAGAACCGTAATGTTCACTTCAATTCTTAATTCCAACAATCAAGAGCAGACAAGAGGTGGGGGATCAAATTATAGCTGGTATATTTCTATATGTGATGTTCACATCCAAACTGATCCAAAAAAGCGTAAACCAATTCAAAAAACCCAAAAACGCACAATATAAAAAAATTTGGATGCGTTAGGATGTACTTTTGTAGCAATCGCTTGGATCGATCAAATTTTGGATTCCTCAAGACCAATTCAAAAAACCGAAAAGCGCACAATATTAATAATTTTTTTATTGCTAATATATAAAGACAAATGATAGCAGCACATAAATGAGTGTCCTTATCATTTATTTTTAAAATATCCATTTATATTTTTTTATAATAATTTTTGTTAATAGACAAATAAAGATATTTAAGATTTTTTTTAAATACATGTTCCATAATGAAATACAATACAAGCATAAAAGTTAATGTATATAGATTAAATTTTTAACGTAACCAAAAAAAAAAAGATTAAATTTTTAACCAAAAATAATAACTCTTGCATAAAAAATTATGTAACAATTACTTTTACATGTGTTTGTTTTATATTTTTAAGATAAAATTTCTTATAATGGGATATATAAGAAAATTTTACGTAGCTTATTCATTTTTATTCTTTCTTGTTGGCATTGATTTTGCATTGTTCTCTTCATTCCTCATTGGTGGAAGGAAGCAAGGAAGGGGAACATTGAAAAGACATTCCAAGCAAAGCAAACAAAAGTCCGCCACTTTGCTTCAAGTCAACAGCCGACTCTACAGGTCACTCTCTTCTCTTGTCTTCTTCTTCTTCTTCATCATAATCATTATCACCATTTTCTTGTCTTCACAAAATCATTGATTCATTATCACCTTCACCTTGTTTCTTACGCTAAGCAGCAATGGCCAAGGATTTTTCATACATTTTACTAACATTATTCTTCACCGTTACAGTGACAGCATCAACTATGGACGACGACGTGAAGCCTTCAACTCCACTCGTATCCTTTCTCGAAATTCTCCAACACACCGCATTCAACACATTCGGCAATCACAATTTCGATCCTAAAACCTACGTCGATTTACCTCTCAAATTCCCCCTTTCCGATACGGATCACGCTTTCCAGAATCTTCCTAAATCCTCGACTGGTTCAGTGTCCGTTCATGATTTGAATCGTTTTATAGAAACTTATTTTGATGGTGCAGGTGATGATCTCGTGTACTCTGATCCAGAGGATTTTGTCCCTGAGCCTGAGGGTTTTTTGCCTAAAGTAAAAAACCCTGAGGTCAGAGCATGGGCGATTAAGGTTCATTCTCTTTGGAAAAACTTGAGTAGGAAAGTATCCACTGAGGTCAAGACTCACCCTAACTACCATACTCTGCTTCCTGTTCCTGGTTCTGTTGTTATCCCTGGTTCGCGATTTCGTGAAGTATATTACTGGGATTCCTACTGGGTAATTAGGTTTGTTTGTTCCTTTCTTACTCTTTTGTTTCTGTTATTTGAACAAATAAGGTCCATGCCTGTGATTAATTTTGGCACTTGTTAAGTTAATTAATCACCTATTTGAACTGTGTTAACTATTTAAAATATTGTCGCCCAAGTTTCTAATATTGGTTGTACAAAAATCATTTCTGTTTTTATCTTTGGTTTTCAGGGGGTTGTTGGCGAGTAAAATGTATAAGACTGCTAAATCTATTGTCACCAATCTCATTTCATTGATTGAGGAATACGGGTTTGTGCTTAATGGTGCTAGAGCATACTACACTAACAGGAGGTACCCTGCTATTACTTTCTGTAATTTTATCCATTGTCATTGGTGCACCCCCAGCATTTTAATTTTAACTGATTGCAAACTTATGTCATCTCTAAGAAATTATGAAATATTTATTACTATATCAATCTAGAATAAGATACTGCTAATGTGGAATCAATGTGCTGTGGTGTGAAATACGGAACCAGATTCTCTGTGTTAACAAATACAAACATTTACACGAATTAATTGATCTCAGCCATTCATTTGAGATCGATTTGTTACATCTTTATCAAATCATCCTTAAATAATCTACACCTTTGATTTGAGATCATATAACAACCAAGATGAATTGCTATGCCATGCATTTAATGCGTGGAATCCAAATCCGTGAATAACTCTCAAAATAGTATTTTCGTACTTTCTAAACCATCAAATGACTAGTCTAACTGTCTAAGTCTCAACTTTAACCTTTTTGAATTTGTTTTGTTTTATAACCACGCGACTTATTTGAGTACCTTTTATAGCTAGGATTGGTGTTTAATTGCTTATCTTTTTGTTGAAATAGATTTTGATCCTTTTCTGCACTTATTTTTTTTGTAATTTATTCTATTGATCTAAAGATTAACTTAATGAAAGCATTCTAGCTGAATATTATAGCATAATCTTACTCTCCTTGTTTTACCGTGATCATATCTATACTGCACTGCACCTTTTGCAATCAAACTAATTATTATTTTTGCAACATATATATCCTAATTTTTGCACTTTCAAACAGAAAGATAACAATGAGTTTAACTATAACTTTACAGCCAGCCTCCCCTTTTAAGCGCTATGATTTATGAGATATACGCTAGGACTGGTGATATAGAATTAGTTAAAAGGTCTCTGCCTGCACTACTGAAAGAACACGAGTTTTGGAATTCAGGTATTATGCCAAAATGTGTGCCTATATCACTTGTGAGTTTATTATCTAAGGTTGGATTATGCTTGAATATACACACCTCTTAGGTTGCCCATGTTCATTGTTTTACCTTTCATCGTCTTATAGATATACATAAAGTGAACATTTCGGATGCTCAAGGTTGCACTCGCACCTTAAATCGCTATTATGCAAGGTGGGACAAACCAAGGCCAGAATCGTCCACAATGGTGTGTGTGGTATGTTAATAACCGAGGTATAAATGAAATAATATTTAATGTTCAACTTTGGGTAATTCCATGCCATAGGACAAGGCATCTGCTTCCAAGTTCAGGACTGTTTCAGAAAAACAACATTTTTACCGTGAACTAGCATCAGCTGCTGAATCAGGATGGGATTTCAGCACAAGATGGATGAGGTACTACCTTATATATGAGTCATCTAAATGTGTGTTTATTAGGCTGCCTAGTGTGTGTAAGCAATGCACTTTCAATCAAAAGCTCACTTTCATAGAACACACGTCAGCTTATTTCTAACACGTTGCTTTTTTTAAGTTATCAATAATACTTACAATATTATGACATGAAATCATGTTTTGATGCAGACACCCTCCTAACTTCACAACATTGTCTACAACATCAGTGATACCTGTTGATTTAAATGCATTTCTACTTGGGGTAAGTTGCAGACCATGGAGTAAAAGATGACCTAAAATAAGTATTCTGCAACCTGCTCATTAAATTCTTTGATCATCATTGATTCAGATGGAACTTAATATTGCCTTCTTTGCAAATGTTACTGGAGATAATAGGACTGCTGAACACTTCCTGCAAATTTCCGATGTTAGAAAGGAGGCAATTAACTCGGTTTTCTGGAATGCAAACATGAACCAATGGCTTGATTCCTGGCTCAGCAATACCACACATGAGGTATTTTCAAGTGCTACTTGTATAAATCTACCATATGGGGAGCTGTCTTAGCCTTCTGCTAACTGTCTTTTTCATACTTCCAGAAGGTTCAAGTTTGGGATACCCTGCACCAGAATCAAAATGTATTTGCTTCCAATTTTGTTCCTTTGTGGATGAAGCCATTTTACTCAGGTATTCATGATAATATATCCACATTAACTCTAGTATCAGTTAAATTGAGTGCATGGCTTGTTGTTGCAGTCGTGCTATTTTTCTAATTAGCGATCCTGAAGTTTATTAACACAGTTACCTTGAATGTGCATGCATATCTATGGAAAATTAGGAACTTAGGATCAAATAGAAGTGTAAGACATATAATTGTTCCATCCATGACTTATTATTGATTGTGATCGTCTTCGGTATGAGTATTCAACTTTAAACATTTGGATAGAATGCTAAATAATTTGAGGTTAGCATATAGAGATGTCAATAATTTCCTTAAGTCTATATGCTTAATATTGAAGAAATGTCCGTCCTAGATTACGCTGTTGATTGGTATACATGTTTTCTAGATGTTGGACTTGCTAGTTATTGAATATAAATGTTCATGATTTTCTATTCAACGGTGTGAGATTAGTTTACTTTTCATTGATGTCATTTATTGATTTATAATAGGAAGGAATTTCTGTTAAATGCACATGAAGGAATATAGATTAGAAAACGCTTTTAGCACATTTTCTCTTCACTTTTTTTTTGCTTGATACCAAACATGCACCGCAGTCCACAAACATATATCGATTACATGTAATGCATAAATCCTTTACACAATGACTTTATCTTTCTCTCTGATATGTTAAAAAGAATTTCAGGTATTTTGTGTTGATGATTAATGTGTTTTATATTTATCAAGATGCTTTGCTAGTGAGTAATGTTCTCGAAAGTCTCAAAACCTCTGGCCTGCTTCGTGCTGCTGGAGTTGCAACTTCTTTGAGTGATTCAGGACAGCAGTGGTAAGTAATAAGCAATTTGGAATTGGTGGATGTTGTAGTGTGAACTTTTTTCTACATATGTAGGGAGCAGAAAAGGAGAGATAAAATATTTGACTTAATCTGCATTTGTTAATATTGACTCATATGAAACTTGCAATAGGGACTTCCCGAATGGTTGGGCTCCACTTCAACACATGTTAGTTGAAGGCCTTGTAAAATCAGGGTTGGAAGAAGCAAGGTCGTTGGCTGAAGAAATTGCCATAAGATGGATCACAACCAATTATATCGTTTACAAAAAAACAGGTGTAATGCATGAAAAGTTTGACGTGGAACATTGCGGAGAATTTGGAGGTGGGGGTGAATATGTACCCCAGGTATGACATTGTGACTATGGCTATACTTTATCATTGTGATTTTTGGTCCAGGGAAACATATGAGAAACCTAGGATGTGACTTTTGTGTATGATGACTGGAGGAAATTAGCCTAGTATATTTTCAATATATCTATTACGTGTATTCTTATTTCAAAGGGAAAAAAGTAAATAATATCTCCTTCCACATGAATCTGACTGATTGTATTGCAATGCAGACTGGTTTTGGCTGGTCAAATGGAGTTGTGCTGGCATTCTTGGAGGAGTTTGGGTGGCCCGAAGATCGTAAAATAGAATGCTAATGTGCTAAAAAATGAAAGGTACAATAAGTTTGGTATGCTTTAAGAATTTACTTAGTAAATCAATTTTTCCACAAGTGGGTGAAGAAAAATTGTTTATAATTGCTTGCTTGAAAAGCTACTTGTTAAAAGCTATAAATAAAGCAGAGATAATGAAGAACTTGATTGGCATATCCAATATTCGATGTTTATTTTTTTTTAAGTGCAGAATGTTTAGATGATATGGAAAGTGCTGCATGGCATCACATATCAATTCTTTATAACAAATTATTGCATTAGCGAATCTCTTCCACAAAAGTGTTCTTCCATTAGTGGGATTCTTCTCACCCTAAGACAGCAAACTTTCTGAATCAGGAGTGTTTGTGTAGAAGATGGCTGCAAGTTAAATCATATTACAATGGATAAAATTAATTTTTGATTGAAATGAAATTTTTAACCCTTTTTCTTCTCTAATATAAACCGATTCTATATATATACGTGACGTGACTTCATTTTTTAGAGCATGCTTACATTTTTCCTTCCTCTGAAATCTTATTTATAAAGATAAATTTGTGTAATGTCAAATTTACAATAAATAATCGATTCACTAATATAATTTTATATAAATTAACTTTATCAAAAGCTAAAATAAACAGACCCAAAGAATTATGTATAAACGGACTATTTGTTCCGGGTAATTGACTCACCCCAACATCAGTTCATATGTATGCAGCTGAAAAAAATCACGACACTTGTGCATAAGAATGATAATAATAGGTCAGACCAACTAACAAAGTCTACGTTCTTTTTTTAGGTTTCACGAGAAATCCATAAAAAAAAAAAAAAAAAAGGCAAAGTAAAAACTAAAAACTACATCCCAACAAAGGATACTTCTATAGCATCGGCTAACAAGGATCAGGAGGGTAACAGTTGAAGCATCATCACAAAATACTCTGAATGATTAGTGCTGAGTTTAGCAAGTACATACACGCAAGAGTTTCCTTCCCAAAATTACAATGAATGGAAATATCTCACTTCTTAAACAAATACACCTGAATGAGCTTCAAGAGGTCCGCATAGTGTTTGACACTAAATGCACCACATAAAGAGAGTCAGAAAAACAAATCAGTTTCTTATAACTAGCAAAACATACAAAATATTGGACAAACCTACACTACCATAGAAGGCAAAACTCCTAACCAATTCACCATAGTCTACTTTACCTGGATTAGTTAAAAACGCTTCCATCCACATTGAGAACCGTTTAATCATTATCACCATGCTGCCAACATACTTCATGAGCAGGCCTAACTCAAGCGGCTGAAACAATATTGTTGAATGCGCACCGTGAAACTTGCAATTGCGAATAAACTGAAATTGTAGTTGAGACTATTAGTTGGATACCATCAACACCAACTTGTTGTGAGTGCACCATAGTTCCATATTATGATAGGAGAGACACTCTTAATTTTACTAATTAACATTTGTATTATATCTCTGATATTACTCAAAAGAGTATTAGCGCACAACGAAGACACATTGAGGAATCCACACCCAAACCACACTTCAACAAATCGCCGACAAAGGACGAGGCAATGAAGAATATATTTATCTTACCCACTACAACATAGACATGTAATAACTTTCACTCTTCGACGATGTATGACGAATTTAGTTGAAATAAAATTATGACAAACTTGTTAGATAAAAAATTGCATACTAGCTGAAAGTAAATAACTTTCAAACCCAACTTTATTGCTCCGGTGTTATGCATTTTTTGGTGTGTATTCTCCATTTAAATTGTCTTTCCACACTCAAATGTCATCAATTGAGGTAAATATGCATGGTTTCAACTAAAGTGCATCTATCAAAATTTCATAACAATTGAGATTATTACTTAAACGGTGTATCAACCACTTACACTGGACCTAATCATATGTACAAACTGAATATGGTGGAAGCAACTGAATTTGTTATTGTAAACAATGGCCCACATGGGCACTTGGCTCACCTTTTCCTCCTCCACATGATACATGTGTATTGTGTAGGACATTCATCAAATGAAATATAAATATTTGCTATATCAATTTGCTATCTTTGTAATGTGCCCGTTAAGATAACTATCTCAGTTTTTGTTCATAAGTCAGAAAACTTCACCTGCGCTCTGGCATTTGTCACCAACCATTCCCTCTTTCCCCACACCCGATTCTCTTTACTTTTTCTTTTTTGGTGGAGATTTACCAACCTTACCTTACCAATCAACACATGTACATAGCTATAAACTATTTTGATATATGATCGGTATAATAATACAATATATTAATTGGTGGATGGATGATTAGTATCACTAATTCGTTTAATAATTTATATATCTAGATTAAGAAACTAGAAAAAAAAGTTTAATCCTAATAATACCAAGGATGCGTGTCCTTGAAGATTCGATTCTAATGCATAAAAGAGCTAACAATCATTGGAAAATCCCTGCATTCAAATGACGTACGCAACTCAATAATGTAAATAATATACTTTTATGTGCACATAGCCACCCTATAATGAGTGAGTGGGAAGTATAATAGCGAAGTATACATTTGAAAATGGAATTTGCTTCTCAAGTTCCACAACTTATTAGTCAAATAAAGGTGGCTAGCAATCACTAATCAATGACCCAAAGTAAAGTATAAACGGGGAGATTTGATTTATGATTGTGGCAATAGAAAATACTTACAAAATCTAGGGCTTGATATGAGTTGTGTTTATATGAAGGGGACAAATCTGGGGGAGAGCAACTTTTAGGTACAAGGTCAATAGTCCCATTAATTAATTATACAATTTAGATGAGGATAAACTCTAGGGCACCGGCCAATTACATACACATCTATTTATCCCTTGGCTATGGAATGATAAGGTAAAACTCTGCTATTTACAAACTATATATACCCGAGAACTTAAGGTTTCATATTTATTTTTTTTGAAGAGGAAGGTTTCATATTTATTAATTTATAGACACTACAATTTACTTGCGTAAAAAGTGTCAAATGGTTATTAAATAAAGGAGTAGGGGTTAAAGGAGTGTACAACTAATCTCGAGAAATGAAAAATAAAAGTTTGACCTATCTATAAATAAAAGGCAACAATTTCTATCTATAAGAACCTTTGCCACTTCTTTTTCATAAGAACCTTTTTTACTCTTTTCACACAATTTAATGTGTATACTAGTAATTTGTAAATGTCTACTACTAAATTATTCTCTTCATACAAATGTAGTAATATTTTATGACAAATTTATGTTATTAATAAAAAAAAAATTGGAAAAAAGACTAACTAATGCGTATAATTTGCATGTGGCTACTGTTTTTTTTTTGGTTGAGAGCTACTATTAAATTATTGTTTGCTAATTTTGTTTTTTTAAAACACAATCAATGTTAGTATTATGTTAGAGAGCGAGGTGTTTCAGCTTGTCTACTTTTCTTTCTCTCTTTTTATATTTCTCAGTTGGCACAATCAAGGGGTTAGATTTACTTACCTAGTGTTTCAATTTGTTACCTCCCTCAATATCAGTTTCATTTGGACCACTTTCCTTATTCACCACCATCTTGCCTGGAAATCGTTACCACTTCACCCCTTAAATTCTCCACTCCGGCCACCAAGTCATGTGTTACATAATAAAATTGGGCTTATGTATTAGGCAAAAGTTATGGTACATAAGGAGATCCTTATGCACCGTGCATAATTGCTTTCTACACCCAATATAATTGCTTTCTACACCCCAAGTGAAAAGAATTATTTGAGTCCACTATAAAATCTATTTGTTTGTGGGCCTTATTAATAAAGCCCCATATTATAATTTTTTTTTTAACAATTTATTTATGCAAAATAGCTTATTCGAAATAGTTTATTTATGCAAAACAACTTATTAGAATGATTTTTTAAAAACCGCTTATTCAAAACAACTTATTTATGCAAAACAGCTTATTCTGATTAATTTTAAAAACCAACTTATTCAAAATAGCTTATTTATGCAAAACAGCTTATTCGAAACAACTTATTAGGATCACTTTTTTTAAAACCGCTTATTCAAAACAACTTATTAATGCAAAACAACTTATTTGTTCAAAACAGCTTATTCAAAACAGCTTATTTATACAAAACAGCTTATTCCGATTTCATTTTAAAAAACAACTTATTCAAAACAACTTATTTATGCAAAACAACATATTTATGCAAAACAACTTATTCAAAACAGCTTATTTATGCAAAACAGCTTATTCGAAACAACTTATTTATACAAAATAGCTTATTTGTGCAAAACAACTTATTCAAAACAACTTATTTATACAAAACAGCTTATTTGTGCAAAACAGCTTATCCAAAACAGCTTATTTATACAAAACAGCTTATTCCGATTTCATTTTAAAAAACAACTTATTCAAAACAACTTATTTATGCAAAACAACATATTTATGCAAAACAACTTATTCAAAACAGCTTATTTATGCAAAACAGCTTATTCGAAACAACTTATTTATACAAAAGAGCTTATTTGTGCAAAACAACTTATTCATAACAACTTATTTATACAAAACAGCTTATTTGTGCAAAACAGCTTATTCAAAACAGCTTATTTATACAAAACAGCTTATTCCGATTAATTTTAAAAACCAACTTATTCAAAATAGCTTATTTATGCAAAACAGCTTATTCAAAACAACTTATTAGGATCACTTTTTTTAAAACCGCTTATTCAAAACAGCTTATTTATGCAAAACAACTTATTTGTTCAAAACAGCTTATTCAAAACAGCTTATTTATACAAAACAGCTTATTCCGATTTTATTTTAAAAAACAACTTATTTATGCAAAACAACTTATTCAAAACAGCTAATTTATGCAAAACAGCTTATTCGAAACAACTTATTTATACAAAATAGCTTATTTGTGCAAAACAACTTATTCAAAACAACTTATTTATACAAAACAGCTTATTTGTGCAAAACAGCTTATTCAAAACAGCTTATTTATACAAAACAACGTATTCCGATTTCATTTTAAAAAACAACTTATTCAAAACAACTTATTTATGCAAAACAACATATTTATGCAAAACAGCTTATTTGTGCAAAACAGCTTATTTGTGCAAAACAGCTTATTCAAAACAGCTTATTTATACAAAACAGTTTATTCCGATTTCATTTTAAAAACAACTTATTCAAAACAACTTATTTATGCAAAACAACATATTTATGCAAAACAACTTATTCAAAACAGTTTATTTATGCAAAACAGCTTATTCGAAACAACTTATTTATACAAAACAGCGTATTTGTGCAAAAACAGCTTATTCAAAACAGCTTATTTATACAAAACTGCTTATTCGAAACAACTTATTTATACAAAATAGCTTATTTGTGCAAAACAGCTTATTCAAAACAACTTATTTATACAAAACAGCTTATTTGTGCAAAACAGCTTATTCAAAACAGCTTATTTATACAAAACAACTTATTCCGATTTCATTTTAAAAAACAACTTATTCAAAACAACTTATTTATGCAAAACAACATATTTATGCAAAAACAACTTATTCAAAACAGCTTATTTATGCAAAACAGCTTATTGGAAACAACTTATTTATACAAAATAGCTTATTTGTGCAAAACAGCTTATTCAAAACAACTTATTTATACGAAACAGCTTATTTGTGCAAAACAACTTATTTATACAAAACAGCTTATTCCGATTTCATTTTAAAAAACAACTTAGTCAAAACAACTTATATATGCAAAACAACATATTTATGCAAAACAACTTATTCAAAACAGCTTATTTATGCAAAACAGGTTATTCGAAACAACTTATTTATACAAAATAGCTTATTTGTGCAAAACAGCTTATTCAAAACAACTTATTTATACAAAACAACTTATTTGTGCAAAACAGCTTATTTATACAAAACAGCTTATTCGAAACAACTTATTTATATAAAATAGCTTATTTGTGCAAAACAGCTTATTCAAAACAACTTATTTATACAAAACAGCTTATTTGTGCAAAACAACTATATTTATACAAAACAGCTTATTTGTGCAAAACAGCTATTTTGCACAAAATAAGCTGTTTTGAATAAGCTTTTTATGAGTTAGAGAGAGAAATGAGTATGGATTATGAGTTTCTTTACTGGAACGTTGTTTAACATGTTATACACTGCAATGATTACTGAAACCATAATTTTGGTTTAATGGTTTTGATAATCATGTATGTGAAACCAAGATAAATGTGTAATGATTTTTAATGAAATTATTATTGTTAGATGGTTTTGAATAATGATTAAGATGTTATACACTGAAATTATTACTGGAACCATAATTATGGTTTAATGGTTTTGATAGTCTTCTATGAGAAACCAAAATAATTGTCTAATGGTTGCTGAGGCTTTCATTTACGGTTATGGACGGACTGGACTCTCTTTCTACCACTGTATCATAGGAGTTTCAACTAACAAGAAAGGAGTGTTAAGAAAAATGTTAGAATGAGAGTGTTTCTAACATTTCTTTTCACAATAATGTCTTGAATTATTTCTAAAAACAGTTTGGATGTTGTTGCTATATGAATCTGGAAAATTATTTGCGTGATGAGTGTTATTGTGAATGGATTCGTGTTAGGTTTTGAGTTTATCTGAAAAATTATTTGCGTGATGAGTGTTATTTTCAAAGAAAACCATTAAGTACATCTAATGGTTTTGGAGTACAACTCACATAAACCATTTTCACAGCAAAATGGTTTTGGAGTACAACTCACAGAACTGAATGATGGCAATGGTTTTGGAGTACAACTCACAGAACAGAACTGAAAATTCAAAACCATTTTCACAGAAAATTCAAAACCATTAAGTACATATAATGGTTTTAGAGTACAACTCACAGAAACCATTTCGACAGCAAAATGGTTTTGGAGACCAACTCACGGAAACCATTTTCACTGCAAAATGGTTTTGGAGTACAACTCACAGAAACCATTTCCACAGCAAAATGGTTTTGAAACCAACTCACAGAAACCATAGCCATAACAAAACCATTAGACAATTATATTGGTTTCTCATAGAAGACTATCAAAACCATTAAACCATAATTATGGTTTCAGTAATAATTTCAGTGTATAACATCTTAATCATTATTCAAAACCATCTAACAATAATAATTTCATTAAAAACCATTACACAATTATCTTGGTTTCACATACATGATTATCAAAACCATTAAACCATAATTATGGTTTCAGTAATAATTTCAGTGTTAAACAACGTTCCAGTAAAGAAACTCATAATCCATACTCATTTCTCTCTGTAACTCATAAAAAGCTTATTCAAAACAGCTTATTTTGTGCAAAATAGCTGTTTTGCACAAATAAGCTGTTTTGTATAAATAAGTTGTTTTGAATAAGCTGTTTTGCACAAATAAGCTATTTTGTATGAATAAGTTGTTTCGAATAAGCTGTTTTGTATAAATAAGCTGTTTTGAATAAGCTGTTTTGCACAAATAAGCTGTTTTGTATAAATGAGTTGTTTTGAATAAGTTGTTTTGCACAAATAAGCTATTTTGTATAAATAAGTTGTTTCGAATAAGCTGTTTTGCATAAATAAGCTGTTTTGAATAAGTTGTTTTGTAAAAATATGTTGATTTGCATAAATAAGTTGTTTTGAATAAGTTGTTTTTTAAAATGAAATCGGAATAAGCTGTTTTGTATAAATAAGCTGTTTTGAATAAGCTGTTTTGCACAAATAAGCTGTTTTGTATAGATGAGTTGTTTTGAATAAGTTGTTTTGCACAAATAAGCTATTTTGTATAAATAAGTTGTTTCGAATAAGCTATTTTGCATAAATAAGCTGTTTTGAATAAGTTGTTTTGCATAAATATGTTGTTTTGCATAAATAAGTTGTTTTGAATAAGTTGTTTTTTAAAATGACATCGGAATAAGCTGTTTTGTATAAATAAGCTGTTTTGAATAAGCTGTTTTGCACAAATAAGCTGTTTTGTATAAATAAGTTGTTTTGAATAAGCTGTTTTGCACAAATAAGCTATTTTGTATGAATAAGTTGTTTCGAATAAGCTGTTTTGTATAAATAAGCTATTTTGAATAAGCTGTTTTGCACAAATAAGCTGTTTTGTATAAATGAGTTGTTTTGAATAAGTTGTTTTACACAAATAAGCTATTTTGTATAAATAAGTTGTTTCGAATAAGCTGTTTTGCATAAATAAGCTGTTTTGAATAAGTTGTTTTGTAAAAATATGTTGTTTTGCATAAATAAGTTGTTTTGAATAAGTTGTTTTTTAAAATGAAATCGGAATAAGCTGTTTTGTATAAATAAGCTGTTTTGAATAAGCTGTTTTGCACAAATAAGCTGTTTTGTATAAATGAGTTGTTTTGAATAAGCTGTTTTGCACAAATAAGCTATTTTGTATGAATAAGGTTTTTCGAATAAGCTGTTTTGCATAAATAAGCTGTTTTGAATAAGCTGTTTTGCACAAATAAGCTGTTTTGTATAAATGAGTTGTTTTGAATAAGCTGTTTTGCACAAATAAGCTATTTTGTATAAATAAGTTGATTCGAATAAGCTGTTTTGCATAAATAAGCTGTTTTGAATAAGTTGTTTTGCATAAATATGTTGTTTTGCATAAATAAGTTGTTTTGAATAAGTTGTTTTTTAAAATGAAATCAGAATAAGCTGTTTTGTATAAATAAGCTGTTTTGAATAAGCTGTTTTGCACAAATAAGCTGTTTTGTATAAATAAGTTGTTTTGAATAAGCTGTTTTGCACAAATAAGCTATTTTGTATGAATAAGGTTTTTCGAATAAGCTGTTTTGTATAAATAAGCTGTTTTGAATAAGCTGTTTTGCACAAATAAGCTGTTTTGTATAAATGAGTTGTTTTGAATAAGTTGTTTTACACAAATAAGCTATTTTGTATAAATAAGTTGTTTCGAATAAGCTGTTTTACATAAATAAGCTGTTTTGAATAAGTTGTTTTGTAAAAATATGTTGTTTTGCATAAATAAGTTGTTTTGAATAAGTTGTTTTTTAAAATGAAATCGGAATAAGCTGTTTTGTATAAATAAGCTGTTTTGAATAAGCTGTTTTGCACAAATAAGCTGTTTTGTATAAATGAGTTGTTTTGAATAAGCTGTTTTGCACAAATAAGCTATTTTGTATAAATAAGTTGTTTCGAATAAGCTGTTTTGCATAAATAAGCTGTTTTGAATAAGTTGTTTTGCATAAATATGTTGTTTTGCATAAATAAGTTGTTTTGAATAAGTTGTTTTTTAAAATGAAATCGGAATAAGCTGTTTTGTATAAATAAGCTGTTTTGAATAAGCTGTTTTGCACAAATAAGCTGTTTTGTATAAATGAGTTGTTTTGAATAAGCTGTTTTACACAAATAAGCTATTTTGTATAAATAAGTTGTTTCGAATAAGCTGTTTGGCATAAATAAGCTGTTTTGAATAAGTTGTTTTGCATAAATATGTTGTTTTGCATAAATAAGTTGTTTTGAATAAGTTGTTTTTTAAAATGAAATCGGAATAAGCTGTTTTGTATAAATAAGCTGTTTTGAATAAGCTGTTTTGCACAAATAAGCTGTTTTGTATAAATAAGTTGTTTTGAATAAGCTGTTTTGCACAAATAAGCTATTTTGTATGAATAAGTTGTTTCGAATAAGTTGTTTTGTATAAATAAGCTGTTTTGATTAAGCTGTTTTGCACAAATAAGCTGTTTTGTATAAATGAGTTGTTTTGAATAAGTTGTTTTACACAAATAAGCTATTTTGTATAAATAAGTTGTTTCGAATAAGCTGTTTTGCATAAATAAGCTGTTTTGAATAAGTTGTTTTGTAAAAATATGTTGTTTTGCATAAATAAGTTGTTTTGAATTAGTTGTTTTTTAAAATGAAATCGGAATAAGCTGTTTTGTATAAATAAGCTGTTTTGAATAAGCTGTTTTGCACAAATAAGCTGTTTTGTATAAATGAGTTGTTTTGAATAAGCTGTTTTGCACAAATAAGCTATTTTGTATAAATAAGTTGTTTCGAATAAGCTGTTTTGCATAAATAAGCTGTTTTGAATAAGTTGTTTTGCATAAATATGTTGTTTTGCATAAATAAGTTGTTTTGAATAAGTTGTTTTATAAATGAAATCGGAATAAGCTGTTTTGTATAAATAAGCTGTTTTGAATAAGCTGTTTTGCACAAATAAGCTGTTTTGTATAAATGAGTTGTTTTGAATAAGCTGTTTTACACAAATAAGCTATTTTGTATAAATAAGTTGTTTCGAATAAGCTGTTTGGCATAAATAAGCTGTTTT
Source organism: Medicago sativa (assembly GCF_051527215.1). Lineage (NCBI taxonomy): Eukaryota > Viridiplantae > Streptophyta > Magnoliopsida > Fabales > Fabaceae > Medicago > Medicago sativa. The sequence goes on from NC_140752.1 coordinate 97,537,410, forward strand.
GAATAAGTTGTTATGCATAAATATGTTGTTTTGCATAAATAAGTTGTTTTGAATAAGTTGTTTTTTAAAATGAAATCAGAATAAGTTGTTTTGTATAAATAAGCTGTTTTGAATAAGCTGTTTTGCACAAATAAGCTGTTTTGTATAAATGAGTTGTTTTGAATAAGCTGTTTTGCACAAATAAGCTATTTTGTATAAATAAGTTGTTTCGAATAAGCTGTTTTGCATAAATAAGCTGTTTTGAATAAGTTGTTTTGCATAAATAAGTTGTTTTGAATAAGTTGTTTTTTAAAATGAAATCGGAATAAGTTGTTTTGTATAAATAAGCTGTTTTGAATAAGCTGTTTTGCACAAATAAGCTGTTTTTTATAAATGAGTTGTTTTGAATAAGCTGTTTTGCACAAATAAGCTATTTTGTATGAATAAGTTGTTTCGAATAAGCTGTTTTGCATAAATAAGCTGTTTTGAATAAGTTGTTTTGCATAAATATGTTGTTTTGCATATATAAGTTGTTTTGAATAAGTTGTTTTTTAAAATGAAATCGGAATAAGCTGTTTTGTTAAATAAACTCTTTTGAATAAGCTATTTTGAACAAATAAGCTGTTTTGCATAAATAAGCTGTTTTGAATAAGCGGTTTTAAAAAAGTGATCCTAATAAGTTGGGTGTAGAAAGCAGTTTTAAAAAATTATAATATGGGACTTTATTAGGCCCACAAATAATTAGATTTTATAGTGGGCTTACTTGGGGTGTAGAAAGCAATTATGTTGGGTGTAAAAAGTAATTATGCACGGTGCATAAGGATCTCCTTATGCACCATAACCACTCCCTATGTATTAGGTCATATTTATGTTTCTATGTTAGTAGAGTCCACTAAGTTATTAGGTCATATATATTGAATTTAGGAAGTACTAAATGTTAGTTGACTTTATTGACTTTTTATTTTCACATTCAAGGTAAAAAATTACTAATGTTTTTTGTTTATAAAAAACTATTGTTGAATAAAATACTACTCTCTCTGTTCCAATTTATATGACATTTTAAACATTTTACACGTATTAAGAAATGTAATTATTTTTGTGTGAGAAAAATATATTATGAGTTGTTTTACAAAATTGTCTTTAATAAATTATATGGAAAATATAAATGAAAGAAGAGAGAGTAATAAATACTTAAGGATATAATAGAAAAAGTAACGTTAATATTTTATTGAAATTGTAAAACGACATATAATTTGAGACAATGGGAATAATGTTTTTTGTTTATAAATAAAAAACAGAAGAAGTACACCCTTAACGTTACATAAAAGTTATTTTGACAAGCTTTCCAATATCTTATATTTATATGATTGTCAATTTGATATTTTTTTCTCTCTTTCTTTCTTATGGCTTGTTTGGAAGTGCGGTGGAACAAGTTTTTTCGCGTCCCAAAGTAAAAACTGTTGTGATTTGGAAAAGCTACTATATGTAGCTTCCCTGCAAACGTGAGTTTGTGTTGTGATTTTGGCTTGATGTGAAAATGGCACCGCAGAGCTAAACATATGCTTAATCATATTAACACCTACTTTATATGTGTTTCTCTACGATGTTCCAAAAGTTGTTAAATTTTAGTTGTTTAAATATCACCCTTCTAAGGTTGACACAATTTTTTATCTTATATTCGATAGACCAATGATATCTTTCACACGTAACTCCAAAAATTAATTATTTGAGGTAACTGAGATCCAATTAAGGAATTATTTTTTTCAACAAATATTTTTTTTCATGCTAATTGGTTTATTAAATAAATCTAGTTTCCCTTTGTTCATTTTTAGAGGGTCTTGTATTAAAAAGTACTAGTATAAAAAAAAGTTGTCGAAGTAATAAATTTATCTAAAATGTGCATGACTATTAAATGTTAATACCCTTTTAATTAATAAGTTTAATGAAAAAATTTTATTTTAGAAATAATGCTATTCAATTATTTTCTACATTATTGAAACTTTCAAAAGTTTTTTTTTTTTTTTTACATAAAACTCATCATTTATTTTCTCCTTCAAATTTTTAACAAGTGTCCAAACATTATAAACAAATGGAGCATTAAGGATGATTGACCCTGTAAGTTTTTCACCCCTAAAATATGCTAGATACAGATCTTTGTTAATGACTCTGCTCTCAGGTGGCATTTAGCTTGCACCATCAAATAGATTGGTTCAACTTACATCACTAAAATGACCCCATATAGGAGGTATTCTTCAACTATCACTCATGTTCTATTCTCAGACGTCAGATCAATCTAATGGACGAGACACAAAACAGAAAAAATATTTTAAAAAATGAAACGGGGAGAGAAACTTTTGCAGCCACTATCTCTCATATCTGCCCCCGTCACCGCCCCCTCTCTCTGCTCTCAAATCTAATTTTTCATCTCAAAAAATTATCAGTCTTTTGTGCTTACTGCTTTCTATCATTGTAATCTCTAAACTAAAATGATCCACCACTTTTTTTTTTCATTTGAAAATGTAAAGATAATTTATTGAAGAAGAACATAAAAAGGTCATGCCACAGCTGCCGAGCATAACTTCAACCCCCGTTAGAGCACGCAGAACTAATCACATGAATGGTCACTTGAGTGGTTAAAAACCCAATAGCTTACAAAGGTTGTGCCACTACCGCCGTCGTAAAAACTCTCCTCCCGCCGCCGCTAAACGTGGTGTCACATTCGACACTCATTTTGTTGCCGTCGTTCATGTTTTCCGATGATGAAATGTCGGACTTATGATATTCATCAGTTTTACTTCAATTAATCGATTAATATTAAACAGAATTAATGACTTTATCTTTTGTTTCAATTATATTATGGGTTTTTCTAACCTGTGCAAGATTGCACAAGACATTTAATGCATCCACTTTTATAGTTTTCTACACATCTTATTAATGACCCCACTTCCTTGAAAATTGATTTCCTTCTCCCCTCTTATATTTTCACGTTTTATTCTTCTTTCTTTTCTTAACGTGATATTTTTTCCTTCTCTCCTCTCTCATCTGTTAACATTTTCCACTCTTTATTTTTGTTCCTTTTTTTTTTCACGTTTTATTTTTTCCTTCTCCTCTACTTACACACTTACCAGTCTTCTTCTTTGAAACACAATTTTTTTTCACATCAAACTCACTCCTATAACACATTCTCCATGCAAAAACATCAATATTTCAATGTAAAAATTGGTGAAGAGTCGGCTTATGCTACGGTGTTCCAATGACTGCGTTTAAAATGACGATGTTCAAAACTACGGTGTTTGAAATGACGGTGTTCAAATTGACAATAGAACCAAAACTCAAAATGACGGCGTTTAAAACGACGGTGTTCAAAACTACGATGTTCAATTGATAGCAATACAACCAAATGTAAAATAACGGTGTTCAAATTGACAATATAACCAAAACTCAAAATGACGGCGTTCAAAATAACAAAATAAAAATCATCCCAACACTGCTAAAACATACTCAGCCTGCACAATTATCATTAATTGGCTAGCACAAGGAGTGCATAATGCCAGAATCATTACGACAAACAAAAGCCAATATAAGGCAAAGATGGCACAAGCCGCCTACACCAAGTGGAAACAGAAAATAGTAGTAAACGGACTCTACACAAAGCAAGTGACGTCCATAACACATAACAGCCAACCACACCAGTCCTGGAGAGGTAAACTAAAACCACTAAATGCTGCTGACATGCGCTGCTATACCAAAAAAGGTCTCAGCTGCCAGCACCAAAAAAACCCTACCGCCCCAAATAATTGTATTAACTTGTAAGAACAATTGAGAATAAATGAAGAACAAAAGGTGAAATAACATTTGAAGAACAAAACGTGAAACAACATTTGAAGAACAATTGAAATAAAGAACAAGAACAATGAAGAAAAAAAAAACGTGAAATAAAAAAAAATGATTAAGGAATTAACTCACTCAGGAGAGTAGGAAGAAGAATAAAAAGTGAAATTAACTCCCTCCGTTTCACAATACTTGTCCATTTTGAAGAAATTACACATACCAAGGAATCAAATAAATGTTGTCATTTTTGATGAAATTCTTTGTGTTTTTTCTATAATACCCTTACTCATTTATTATTTCATTCTATTATTTCTCTCTCTACAATAAATAAGTAAGGGTGTTATTGATAAACCAATAATTAATGTTGCATTGAAACTTGAAAGGGACAAGTAAAATGAAACAAAATAATTATCCAAAATGGACAAGTATTGTGAAACGGAGGGAGTAACAGATGAGAGAAGGAAACAAAATCAATTTTCAAGGAAGTGAGGTCATTAATAAGATGTGTAGAAACCTATAAAAGTAGGTGCATTAAATACCCCTTATCATGTGCAATCTTGCACAGGTTAGAAAAACTCTTATATTATATAAAAAAAAATTGAGAAAAAGAAATTTGAGAACAACAACCTGCCAACAAAATTGTTTCTCTACAACATAGTGTATGTGGGTATTGGAGAACAGTAACCTGTATGTGGGTATTGGAGAACAGTAACCTGCCAAAAAGGTAACCAACCACAAATCCAAACCGTTACAATATATTAAGAATAAATCAAGGGCTTATATTAAAGTGGTGTAAGTTGAACCAAAGTAATTGATGGTGCAAACTAAACGTTACCCTGCTGTCAAACGGACCAACCAAACTAATGAATTCTTTCAATCCTCACGTGCGGGGTGATTCCTCCTATAGCCTTTGACAATACATACTCCACAACATGCATTGATACCCGTGATTGACCCATCCCCCATATTTATCTAAAATGTGCATCACTTAAATACATTAAGAGTCTGTTTGATGGTCAGGATAGAAGAGAGACATGATAAGATATAAAGCTGGATAGAGATAGGATATGATAAAGACAAGATAAGCATTAATCATATCATGTGTTTGATGCGCACATGATAATAAACAAGATATCATTGTAATTAAATGAAAAATTGCTCTTATAATTAATTAAATATTGTAAAAATGGCATGTTATTAATTATAATATAAAATACATGCTATCATTATTTTAAAAATGACAATATTTTAAAAATGGAAGAATATCAAGGTAATAAATAAGGAATGATCTTCTAATCCCATCAGGATAATTTCTAACCCAGCTTATACTCAGGATAGAAATTACAAAGGAAAGTCAGGATATGATAGGAAAATGGTTTATTTTATCCTATCCCTTTGGTGCATCAAACATGAGATTTAAGTAGGATATGATTAATATATCATATTCTGTCTCCCTATCCTGACCATCAAACGGACCCTAAGTACTTACTTACTCCATCATGATATTTAAGTGCATATTCGAAATATGTTGGGTTTGATCACATTTGCAATGTTTTTTTATAGTACTAATTTGCAGTGTGTTTTTGTTGAAATAAAATGCTAACAAATGTCATAAAAAGTATTTCTAATGAAGATATCTAAATGAGTTTTATTGAAGGATGAACTCATTTCTTAATTTTTCTCTTCATAGGAGAAATTTCATGTATGAGTAGCATAAAAATGGTAGAAATAGCTTAAATACCGTAAAATATCATCATTAATATTTGATCGCATAATATGATATCTTATAATCCCTTCTAAAAATATTGATATCTTATCATTCATATGAGGTGCCTTATTGGAGCAAAATATTGATTATTAGTTTATTATTAGTAGTGGACAAGACTCAAAATAGGATCTTTAAAATGATTCCACTAATGTTCCGGTTATACTTGTTAAGTTTTTGCTATTTTAATGACTGCCCTCTTAGATTAATATATTGCCCCCATTAAATGAAAATTTATACTATAAAAAGAGTTTTGCTCATGAATTTTATAAAATCAAATGTGTAAATGGATTTGAAATGAAATTTTAAACTATTTCTACAATACTTTTTAAATATAAAGACAAGTAAAAAACAATTTTAATTTGTAAATGTTTACGAGTCTTTGATTTTTCTAATATATAATAGGATAATGTTTATAATCTTAAGTATTTTGTGCAATGATAATGATGTTATTATTCTATCACTTTTGCATTGCTAAATTTTTTCTATAAATATTTAGGCTAAATTGCATTTTTGGTCCCTTAACTATTTAGGTAGTATCGATTTGGTCCCTTAATTAAAAGTCGGTTTATTTTGGTCCCCTAACTTCTATCCGTTACCTATTTTGGTCCTTTCTGTTAGTTTTAATTCAAAAACGTTAGGTTTTCTTCATTTTCTTCTAGGATTATTGAAGTTGAAGGTTGATGGAGATGATATGAAGATGAAAAAGGGAGAAGAAGATGAAGAAAACCTAACGTTTTTGAATTAAAACTAACGGAAAGGACCAAAAGTGTAATAGAGAGAAGTTAAGGGACCAAAATAAATCAAATTTTAATTAAGGGACCAAAGCGATACTACCTAAATAGTTAAGGGGCCAAAAATGCAATTTAGCCAAATATTTATCATAAATCTTGCCTCCGCAAGTCAACATTTCTAGATCCGTCACTATATGTAATTAATGTATCTTGTCTAAAATATAGATCAAATACATCATTTATGCAATGAATCAAAAAAATCAAATGTTTCTTATAAATAGTACCCGAGGATATTCATTAATTACTGATGCATTTATCTAGTTTTATCTTTGCTTAAAAAATACTACTCCAGTAAACTTTATGAGTTTAACTGTCGTTATGTTAATGAAGTCAAAGAGCACATGTTACGATTTTTCTAACTTTATAAATCATTTACTACTAATCACCCGACCCAAGTAAATGGGACTCCACTTGTGTAACATAGTGGATTTCTATGTTATATAACATCATCCAATCAGTGTGTGACACGTGGATTTTGTCCTTTTAATCTTTTAAATCGGTTATTTGGAAAAGCGATTTTAAAAAGCTTTTGTTTTAGAAAATAAGATATTTTTATTTTCTTTTTTATTTTTGTTTTCACCATTTATCCCTTAGGATTGTATTACTGGCTCTGATACCAGGTTGGGGCAGGGTCGCCAGCGGAATTTTCTCGAACTTGGTTTAACATTTGTTCGATTTTATTCAAACCTTGAAATGGTTTTAAGAGTGTTTTAGCTCTTTCTCTTTGTATAATTGTAAGTTTTTCTAAATCTTCTGTTTCTTTTAAGAAATCGTCAATATACTCTATATGATATTTTACTAAATCTTGAGCACAAAAAAGAATTTGTTTTAACACAATTCTTTCATTATAAAAGTTTATATCAAAAATTATCTTTTCTAATCTCTTTTTAAAGAGTTCTACTTCTGTCTTAAGATCTAATCCGGGCATTATTGATTAGTCGTAGAGTTTTCCAAATTTTTGGCCTCTTTTAAAAGTGATTCGATTTGTGTTAGAGCTTGAAAAGGTTCTAAAAGAATTTTCGCTCTTGTTTTTTGAATCTCGGTGAGATTATTTTCTTGAATTTCTTCTAATAGATTTTCAATTAAATCTATGTGAACCATTGTTATAGTTTGAGCCTTATAACAAATTTGTTTGAATATTATTAAATCATAATACCATTCAATATCACTGACTATGGTTTTTAGTCTCTCTTTTAAAATTTCTAATTCTGTTTTAATTGTTAACCCAGGCATTATATGTTTGAATTTTCTAGAATTTTTTCTAAAGATTGTTCAAATTCAACTAGTTTTTGAGATGGCCATAACAGGGTTGTGGCTCTTTCTTTTTGTATAATAGAAACATTTTCTGTTTCTTCTAATTCTTTTATTACTTCATCTACATATGAAATTTGTAGAATCATTAAATCATGGATTCCCCAAATTGCGTTTTTCATTTCTATCCTGAAGAAATTTTCTTCTATTTTGTTAACTAGAGTATCTAGTTTTATTTTGAATAATTTTAGTTCATTTTTTATTGTTATTCCTGGCATTATAATTTTTTATTAATCTTTAAAAGTTCAGTCTTTATTTCTGATAAATTTTTATCAAACTTTATACTGTCTAGTGAAGTTCTTGGTGGTAGGAACCTTGGTTCACTAGTATTTTCCTCTTGCTCTAAGAGAGGTGTTCTTTCTATTGTCATGATAGACTTTGATCTTTTTAATGGTTTTAGGATCGGCGATTCTAGTTTCACTAATGGTGCAAATAGTTCATCTATTTGTATTTTTTCTCTTCCACTAAACTCTACACTATAATGAGAGTTACTTAGTGCATAATTCATTTTATAACTTATACTAAAAGGATGATTTCCTGGTCTCATAAGTTTTTGGTCTTTGAGTTTATAATGAATTACTAAAGATCTATTTAGATCTATATCATTTAGACTTAAGCCTATTTGTAAATTTATATCAAATTTTATTTTTCCACCTTTTAAATTTCCTTCACCTTGGGTTATTAGTGAATGTTTTTTATCTAACCTAGCATCTTCAATAAGAAGTTCTAGTTCTGAATTTATTCCTTTCATAAAAGTACTTTTTATGATTATCTGGATAGTCGATATATGAATATATCCTATCTTCTGTCTTTTTTCTAACGATAAGTGTTTTAACCTTTCGTTTATTTGTTCTTTATCAATCATAGATATTACAACAGATCCATCTGTTGATTCCATTGGTATAGGAACTTCTCCTATCATCATTCCATATTTTAGAATGTTTTCTCTAGATAGTTTTTCTTTTATTAAAGAAAAAATACTTTTTTGTTTGAAGTTTTCTTCTGGTTTTAAGGTAAAATCTACCTTTTCTATATGATCTATCAATACATCTGCCATAAAACCAGATGAATTTTCTTTTATCATACTATATTCCATTATGAAATGTAAAAATTATAAAGTATTTAAAATATTTAAAATCATACCTGACTTTGCCTTGGATTTTTGATAATTCTGATCTTTCGATCCTTTGGATTTGAAATAATCTTTCGATTATTGATATTGAGAATTAAAATCTTTTGATTTGGTTATGACAACCTCAAATCCTGCGAAGCCCTTTCCCACAATGTTTTTCATAAACTAAGGTACTTACTTCATTGATTTAAGTTGTGCTTTACAAGTGAGCATCGAGGCTCTTATTTATAGGAGGATAGGACTTACAAGTAGTTCACATGTCCTTATCCATGACAGCAAAAAAGAAAGACAATTAAAACACGCAAAGAAAAAGAAAACGCATTATCACTTAAAGTGATAAGATTCTTATCTCTAAGTGGACCCCGTCTGACTCAGATGATAAGTTTTTACTATTACATCATGATATCTACATGACGCGTGTCTAGGCTTTTTCTTTTGCCTTATCTCCAATTGTTGGAATTGTCGGTATTTTGTTTTCTTCTGCCGACACTTTGTCTTTTGCACACCATTTACAGATATGCCCTTTATAGGTTGAGAAGTATTGGCAACATTCCTGTTGTACTTCATCTGGAATTCTATGGAGACCATTTTCGAATCCTGAGAATAATTCTTCGAATTGAAGTGTTTGTTTGAGGTGCTCTGTAGAGACCTTTTTCTTTGAATCACAGACCATGAAACAATAGTCTGAAACATATAAGACTTTATAATTGGTAATGGATGACCCATATTTGATTAAATAGTCATAAAAACGTTTCATTTGTTGAACAAATGAGATTAATGTCCATCCAACACTTGTTGCATTTGGTTCTAGATAGGTTTTGTTTGAGATACCTATCTTTATAGCTGTTCTTGGTCTTACAGCCATCTGATTATTTTCTTCTTCGAACCATGGATATGTTTGTTCGAATTGGAGAAATATTTCTCTTCCTTTGGCAAGGAAGTCATTAAATCTTTTTGCTGTATCACCGATTTCTTTTGGAAGATCAGCAAGTTCTTGAAATCTATAACCTTCTTTTTCCTCAAGATATACGGTCTTGAGCATTCCATAGTCATAGAATTCTTTAAGTAATTCCTTGGATATTCCTGGAACTGTATTAGCTTTTACCCCATGTTTGGTATTAACTGGATAAAAACATTCAATTGCTAGTTCTTCCTTGAAGTTGGCTAGCCATCTCCACTTTCCCATGAAATCATCAATGGTTTTTATCTTGTTTTTTTCTTTTTGGAGGTTTATAATTGATCCTACTGAAACCTTCTTTTTAGATTCCATTTTTGATGGTTGGCCAATATCTTTTGCTATGGCCATTTCCTTGTAGGAGGCCTTGTAAGCTTCTTTTGCTTCTTCCATTGTTGGATAAGCTTTGTGTCTGACATTTTTGCCATTAATATGGAGACTTGCAATTGCCCAGTTGTTGTAGATGCCTTTCATTGGACCATCAAAGATGACATACACCTTCTTTGCTGGTTGTGGATCGACAACATCGCTTGGTTGGTCTGAACCATTTTTTGACTCTTCATCTTCTTGTTCGACTTTGTCAGCCCATGACTTTTTTGTATCTTCTTCTGGCATAGAGCCTGCTGAAGATGTTGATGAAAAACTTTGTTGTTCATTCAAAGTCTTTTTTGTTGGTTCTTCTGTTGTTGTTGAAGTTTCAACATTTATGATCTTGGTTAGGCTTTCGATCATTTTAATCATCTCCCCCCTCTCTGAAGAGAGTTGTTTTAGCTTTTGGCTATGAATTTCAATTTGTTCATCTTTTTGCTTCAAGCTATTGTAGAGAACTTTTAGAGCTTGCTCCATTCTCTTGTCAGAGTATCTGCAAAACAATTGTTTTCTGATTTTATTAGTTGAATATAAGGATAGAATTGTTGGATGCGCATTTGCCATCTAACAAGTCTTCCTTGTTTATGATCAACTTTTAAATTGTAGCGCCAAAATCCGCTAGCATAAGTTGAATCAGTTCGTAATAAAAATCTTGATGGAATTAAATCCATTCTCCATTTTTCTAAAACATTTAAACAAGAAAGAGTTTCTTTCTCATTGATATGATATCTTGTTTCAGCATCTTTAAAAGAACCTGAAACATACTTGCATAAAACAAGATCTTTATCCTTAATTCGGATGTTATTACTTGAATAATCAATTTTTGAATCAGTTGAAACTGATGTTTTATCTGATCGCCCATTAGGGATATCTGATTTTAACTGTGGGGTTGCGCCCACAATGGTATAGGATTGTTGTGGGGTTTCATCCTCAACATATCCATTGAGATTTAATCCCAATTTTTGTTTACCATTAGGTAGAGCTCTCATAACTCCAGCCCATGTAAACTGATTTGCATCAACATTTACAACCAAAAAATCATTTTCTGTTGGGTTGTATAGTTGTGGTAAAACTTTTAATTTTTCTTTTAAAGATTTTACAGCCTCAGTATCTTTTTGTGTCCATGACCATGGCACTTTTTCAGATATCTTCTTCTGTAAAATTTTTCTATCATTTGCTAAATCCTGAAGGAATCCTTCATTAGCAATGTAGTTTAAGCATCCCAAAAATCTTTGGATTTGTTTTCTATCCGCTAATTGATCAGGAAAAAGTAAAATCTTTTCTTGAACATGCGGTGATAAATCGAGTTTTCCTCCTTCTCTTATAATAAGACCAAGGAATTCGATTTCTTGTTTTAAAAGTATTGACTTTTTTCTAGATAGAACAATTCCTCTATCTTTTATTCTGTTTAAAACAGTCATAACATCTTTAACATGTTGTTCTTTACTTCCTTTAGTAAAAATTAATATGTCATCGATATATACAAAACAAATATGATCAAGACCTTTAAGAGTATTGTCCATAAATCTTTGATATATTGATGGTGCTTGTTTTAAACCAAATGGTAAAACATTCCATTCAAAATGTCCTTCTGGACAACTAAAAGCTGTTAAAGGTTTAGTTTCTTCTGACAACCTTAACTGCCAGTATCCAGATTTTGCATCTAAAGATGAAAACCAATTACATCCTCTTATTTTTTCAAAAACATAATCTTTTCTTGGTAACTTATATGAGTCACTTATAGTTGCCTCATTAAGTTTTTTATAATTGATCACCATTCGAGCTTTTCCTCTTTTTATCTCATTATGTTTTCTGACATAAAAAGCTGGCGCTGAATGTGGACTAATAGAAGGACTTATTAATCCTTTTTCTAATAGTTCTGCTATTTCTTTTTTAAATTCTTCCTTATCTTCTCCTGAGTAAGGGATTTTGTATAAGGCTTTGACTTCCTTCTTAGGATCTTTAAGTTTTACAACAATTAAATCTTGTATTTTGTTTACTATAGTATCCAATGGATTTTCAGAACAAACTTGATCTAGACGATGTTCTAGATTTTGTTCAGTTATTAAGTAAAACTTTCTTTTATCCCACATACATCTAAGTATGTTAAGATTTTCTGAAATTGCCTTTAAAATTTCATTTTTTGTTATAATGTTTGTTGTAACAAATTCACTTTCTTTTGGATTATTGACATCAAACCATTTTAATGTTATAGTGTCAGTTTTTTGAATAAAAGGGTTATATAACTTTAAAAAGTTATTCCCTATTATCAAATCTATTCCAGAATCATGTTCATAGATTGATTTTACATAGAAGTATCTATGTTCAATTTTTATAAAAACATGTTTTAGAACAAACCATATTTGGTGTCTTTTCTTATCAGCAAAGATAATTTCTTTTGGTTTTTGTAGTCTAATCCAACCTTCTTTTATTATGGATCTCCTACCAAAACATAAAGTAGCACCAGTATCAATATAACCCATAATTTTCTTTTTATTCAATGTTATTTGAATAAATGTCGCATTAGGGTTTCCATTTTTTAAAATTTTTCTACTCATTCTTCAAATTCTTCTTCAGTAGTATATTCAAAAATACTACTTTCGTCAGAATTTATATCTGATTCTATTGGTTCGAAACCTACTTCCCAAATTAATTTCAAGGTTTCTTTTTTAGAATCTTTCTTTTTAGGACATTCATTTGCATAATGTCCTTCTTCATTACACAACCAACATGTGCATGTTTTCTTTCCTTTAGGACATGAATTCTTTTTAGGATATTTTTTATTTCTCCTAAAGTATTTTTGTTTATTAAATTTCTTAGGAAACTTTCTTTTCCTTTTATATTCAGAGCGGTCTATTTTCCTAAAAACTTTTTTCTTTTTCTTTCTTCTAGGTTTACTACAACCGTAGTTTCCTACTTTGTCTTGAATTCTATCACAACAAACATTTATTTTTGCTTCTCTTTTAGCAGTTTTTTCCATGCATTTTTCGGATATCCACTTCCTCAATGCAGTTATCCTTGTTCCTAGAGTATCGTCTAATCCTACGATCACTTCTAGATGTTCTTGAATTATTTTTTCCATTATTGTTCCTACAGATGATGGAAGTTTATTGTAGAATAATCCTAAAAGATTATATTGTAATCTCTTTTGTGGAGATATTGCATAATAATATTTGCTAAACTCACATATAAATGGTTCAACATAACACATATCACAGATTCTTAGATTAAAGATTCTATGGATGTTTGTATTCATTAGGTCTGCTTCTGCTTCTGGCGCATCAAAACCTACGAATTCTTTTTTTAGAATTGAATAGACATGATTTATAACCTCTTCGGTTGTTGATGGAAGTTCTGAATCTGATTGTTCAGACATAAAACTCCAAGCATTTCCTATAGTTTTTGTTTTTAAGTAGTTAAAAATACTTTTTGGACTTAGTTTTCCTAATGTAGGATCTAATTGGATTGTTACCATGTGATCATGATACCAACTTCTTAGTTCCTTTTTAATATCTTCACTACAATCAATGTTTAAAACATTATCTTCTTTGTGACGATTTATTGTAGGTATATATTTAGGTGGTATTTGTTTAAATTTTCTTTCATCCATTTTATTTTGAATGATTTGTTGGTCAATAAATTTTTCACTATCCTCTTGACGTCCTCTTTTACGTCCCATTTCTGATGATTCTGGTTGCTCATTGGTTTTTACAAGCCCTACTTGTGGTTCTTCTTCCATGCTAAAAGAACTCTCTGAACCAAAGTCGTAAACAAACTTGTTTTCGTCATCAGATTCTTCGGTTATTTGGTTTTTCCTATTAATGTCTAGGGAAGCCATTAATGTTTGTAATTCATTTAGCTGATTAGCTATTTCTTCTTCTGTTTCGTCCATTTTTAGGATAATGGCGCAAAGAAGTTAATTTCTTTTTCTGATTTTTCAATTTTTTCTGAAATTTCTACCATATCTCCCCCTTCTTTTTTGACAAAAGTTTGTAATTCTTCTAGGGTTAGACATTTATCTCTTATAGGTAAGAGTTTTAATAGATCGATCAAATCATCTATTTTAACACAAAGTTTCTCATCTAACAATTTTTGGTTTTCTTCTAAGTTATATAATTTTTCATTGAGTTTTTCTTCAAACTCTTTTTCTAGTAGAACTTCTACTATTTTATCTAACTGTTTCTGAAGTACTGTTAGGTTTTCAAAAATATCTTGTATATTTTCACTTACACCTTTACTAGCCATGTATAAACTTTTGTATTTTAAGGCTTAAAAGATTTGCAAAATTTTCATATTCCCAATATGTGGAATAATTATCTTCAAATATTAGAAACCAATATGCTGTTTCTCTTAGCCAATTAATTTGATTTCTCATTCTAATTATATTATTATAATTAGGCTCTAATATAAATGGTTGGGGTATTATTTTCCCAAATGGGTTTATAAGACCTTCCATAAAATATTTAATTTTAGATATTATCCAAATTATTTTATTTCGTTTTAGACTTTTAAAGCCGGTTTTTATAAGAACTGGTTTTAAAAGATTTCTGACATGTGTCAAAATTTGACTGGCCAATGGTACAATGGTACCCAACTACTATGGTACGCAAGTATTTTCCAAGTAAATGTACGTTATCTTTTTGCTAGTTTGAAATAGACTAGATGAATTCTCATCCACCAATAATACTAGATTTAGCCACTGATTAAAGAAAAAAAGAACAATGAATGATGATTAAAAAGAGGAGACTGGATTGACACGTTATTCAATTACACTTGTAAAAGTCAAACTGATAATTACAGTGTGTAATCTCTGAACCTGACACATTGTCATTGTTCGTGGAAAAAAGTTAACGGTCTATGTTCGTTCTCTTTTTAGCTAGATTATCTTTAATTAGATTAATTAATTAACTTCTGGCGCATCAGAACCAGATAATCATCGGGGCAAAGATAGTGCCAAGAATTGGAAATAAAAGCAGTATGATATGATATCTTTCGTGTCTTTCCCTGGCACACAGATATATACAGAGAAAGCCAAAAGCAAAAAGTAATTAAAGTGATATAAGTACTTGATCAAATAATATAGCAATACTCCTTCCGTTTCAAAATGAATGTCGCTTTGGCCAAAAAAATTTGTTTTAAAATGAATGTCACCTTCAGTTTCCAATGCAATAATAACTTTTTCTTTTCAATTGTACCCTCCAATTAATACTCAGCACACTACACCCTCCGGTCGCAAATATAAGCAAAAATACATGTTTTAGATTCATTCAATAAATGATGTATATTGTCTACAATAAAGACCACATACGTCATTTATTGAATGAATCTAAAATATGAATTTTTGCTTATATTTGTGACCGGAGGGTGTACTTCCAAAGTATTGTATTTAAAACTAACCAATAGTTAATAAGGATAATTTGGTAAAATAATCATTATTTTTCTTTTAATCATTGCATTTCTTAATATGTGTGTAAACACCTAAAACGACACTCATTTTAAAACGGAGGGAGTAGTAAAATATAATACTACTATAACTAAGGAAAAATATAATCTCAGTCATGCATTTAAACATTATTCTAAATAGGGAAAAATATAATACTACTATAAATAAGGAATTATAAAAGGAAATGTTTTCTCGAAAATTGTGTATTTTACTTTTTAAAACTTGAAAAAAGTACTATTGCTTTTAATGTTGACTTTCTTTTTTCTCTCCACTTTTAGCTGCTTAACTAGTGCCCAGAGGCACCGGTTAACATGACTCTTCTAAATATTGTTAATTACTCTTATCTTGTATGCGTGACAAGTATGTTGGTTGTACAAGTACAACTCTTTTTTATTTTTTAATTTTATTTTGTTTTCCTTTTCCTTTTTCTTGTTGTTGATTACTTCTGTTTCTATGTGCAGTTATCACCCTCCCCAGTAAGGGACAACACTAGCGACCAAGGAAGGACCACTTTTCATATCGTTAATATGTTAATGTAATTTAGTTATAGTTTCACCGGAAGAAACTAATTGGATGTTGCAAAAAAAAAGCAGTTTAGCGTTTAATTTTCATATATTACCCTTATTAGTGCTATTACATCATAATTGATTATGTATGTAATTTTAGAAGGGAAAATGTTTGTTGGTACGACGAACAACAAGTATGAATGCAAATGAATTATTCCATATTGTTTGATGAACATTTTTCCCTTTTATTAATTATTTACTCTTTCTCATTTTCTTTTGCCATTGATTTCTACATCGTCTAAAGTTATGGGGTGAAGAGTCGTCGTGCTATATAACACTTGTCTTTTAGAAAGGTTTCGTACTCGGCCAAAGTTCAACCCTAAGACACAAAGGCTCAACGAGGGACCTGCTGCGTAGCCGGACCACCAACATAGAGGAACAAAGGAAAATGAATCCAAAGTAATTTGGATCCTCGTATGTCATAGAATTATCCAAACAATGCGTAAGGAAAGACACCACCTAGCAACTTTGCGCTTGGTTATAGTTTCAACCAGCATCATTGATCGTAGACAAATTATTGATGCTCCCTGTCAAAATTGAACTCACAATCTCCTTTAATCTCAATTGCAGAACGTCTATTTCGGTACACCTTAGAGTTCACCATTGGTCGAGAATTGAAACTAAGAGTTGTTTATAAACAACACTCATGGTCTTTAACTCAACAAAGCACCATTTCTAAAAGGCTTACACTCAAAACGGACAAAATACTTTATAAAGTAATGGTTAATTATATTGAACAATGTAAAGATTATTTACCAGGATAACATGAGTTTAATCTATTTAGTTATGGTTATTACAATTTTTTTTAACGCAATAGTAATTAAAAAAATTAATTAATTGATTATATACTACTACTCATTTTAATAGAAAAAAATAGTGTAACGAGATTTTGTCACTCTAAATTAACACAAATTCGTTCAACAACTCATTTTCTCTTTATATTTTTTCCTATTTATCATTGGTATATCACATCTATTATATCATTTTTTTTCTTTCTCTTTTAATTAAGGTGTGTCAAATGAATTATAAATGTCTAAGTATTATTTTCCAGAAAATATAAGTAGGTAGTGAGGTAGTTATACAACTTTTTGAATTGTATATAGCCTTTAAACAATGTATTGTGTTGTGTGACAGTTTCGTTATCACGCACGCTGAAGAGTGAAGATCCCTTTCTCCTTTACTTTCCCCTCTTTTTCTCTCAGTGAATGAATAATACTACTTTATATGCTGCTTCTCTTCCCAATCCTTTCCTTTCTTTTCTTCTGCATGAGTACTATGTAGTACTTTGATATTGATATTAATGCACGCAGAGACAGAGCCGAATTGTATAGCATAGCATCTTCAGAATCATACTACTGTCAGTGTAAAAGATAACCACCTTTCTCAGAACCAATTTGACCCTATTAATTAATACTATCACGGTCCCCAAACTAGAACCACTATTGCTTGAGAGATTTCACAAGATGCTTGAAACGGTTAAATACCTAATCGGATCGGCTGGTCCAAGCGGTTTTGGATCCAAATCCACCGCCGAACAAGTCACCGAAACCTGCGGCGATCTCCGTTCCATCACCGCCATCATAACAGGTGGTACGTCAGGAATCGGAGCGGAAACGGCGCGTGTGTTGGCGAAGAGAGGGGCGAGGGTGATTTTACCGGCGCGTAGCATGAAAAATGCGGAGGAAACAAGAGGAAGAATAGTGACGGAGTGTCCTGAAGCGGAGATTATAGTTATGGCACTTGATCTCAGTTCTCTCAATTCTGTTACCAACTTCGTTACTCGTTTTCACTCCATCGGTTTCCCTCTCAATCTCCTCATGTATGTATATGTATATACTCTCATTTCATGCAATTATGTTTTATCACATACACACATCGAACACAATATTAACATGTCGACAGTAATAATAATTTGATAAAAATAACATAATTCATTATAATTTCATGTGTTGGTGTCGGCGTCAGACATTAACACAAACATTAACACATGTACGTCTTCCATTAGAAGTGTCGAGATTTATTTATCATTTTTAATGATCTGATCTAATCTAATACAGTACATAAGTAGTACAGTATATATTTTTTTCGTTCTTTGACCATATTTATTTATTTGAATTTGAATGATTGGTTGTTGACTAGAAACAATGCTGGGAAG
The DNA here is from genome assembly GCF_051527215.1 of Medicago sativa. Taxonomy (NCBI): domain Eukaryota; kingdom Viridiplantae; phylum Streptophyta; class Magnoliopsida; order Fabales; family Fabaceae; genus Medicago; species Medicago sativa. Next base: position 97,555,710 of record NC_140752.1, read on the forward strand.
TTTGCAGAAGAGCACGCAATCTCTGAGGATGGAGTTGAAATGACCTTTGCCACTAATTATTTTGGTGAGTAAGATTACAACAAATTAATTTTTATATATTTTTGTTATTTGATGGGTATATATATAATTTAATTAATTAATATTGTGGTGCAGGTCATTTTCTGTTGACAAAAATGTTGATGAAGAAGATGGTTGAAACGGCAAAGGAGACAGGGATACAAGGAAGGATAGTGAACGTGTCGTCCGCAATACACGGTTGGTTTACTGGCGACGTCATCTCCTATTTGGCTCATATATGCCGCAACAAAAGGTGACAAATAACTACCACTCCCTCCGTTCCGGAATATCTGACCCATTTACTAAAAAAAAGTGTCCCAAAATAACTGAGTCATTTCAATTTTCAATACAACTTTCATCATTCCCAATACAATATAACTCTAATTAATACTACTTTCATCATTCCCAATTCAATATATTTCACTTTCCCCTTTATTTATACATTTTTCTTAATCTGTGTGAAAAACCAAACTGACTCAGGTATTCCGGGACGGAGGGAGTATAATCTTATCAATTTATTTGACTTATTCGTTATTACACCTTGAATGAAATTTTGGTTAAGCTAGCTGAACACTCGTCTCTGGGGATTGGTTGGATATGTATTCACATTGTTATAAAGGTCATATCATATTTTTATATTAATTTATTTTAAAATTAGTTTTAATTTTGCCACAAGAGTATGTATATATACCCAACTATCTAAGAATTTACCTTTTGTCCAAAAAAAAAAATTACCTTTTGTTAACCTGCAATTTTGCCAAAACTTTGGGCCAGTAATACCATGTAACTCGGAAGAGATATGGTCTTTATACGTGAGGTGTTGTTACTATAGGCGTTAAATATATTAGAATTGCAAACATATCTCTACTGTATTCTTTTGTTAGTAATCCTTAATATATTAAATTGATAAAAAAATATATTTGAGGATTAAATTGGCTATCATAAAACAAAGGGAAATGTTAACCAGTGCCTCGGGCACTGGTTAAGGCCTTTAAATGATAACTTATCATGAAAATATGTGTAATCAATGCATCGGAAATCGAAATCCTTGACTTTTTTATAAAATTATTTCTTCTTTTAGAATCCTTAAAGAGTGCCCCGGGGGGACTCGTTAACAAGACCCTAAAACAAATTACGAGGACTACAATGACTAATAAAAATTACTACCATTTATGAATGTGTTTGTAGTTTCAATGCATTCAAGGATCAATGACATCTAGTTACACTTCCAAGTTTCGGAACAAAAATGTGATTTTCACGTAAACAAGCCGTACTTGAAATGAAAATGATGTGATATGTTTACCAAACACTACACTACGCTACGCTACATTTGTGTTTCTGTTTACTAATTTGTTGGATTGAAATATGTTTGTGTTGTGTGATGTCCCCAGTGAGTACGACGCCACACGTGCTTATGCTCTTTCCAAACTCGCCAACGTTTTCCACACTAACGAGCTTTCTCGCAGACTCAAGGTAACATATAATTTCACTACACTATCTATTCATTCATCTTTTATGGAGTATTTTATTTAATTTAATTAACTATAATAACATGCAATATCCATCTCGATCTCATCTACTATAGTATAGTAGTATCATCTACATATCATATCCTATCCATATTTAAAAGTGAAATTTGTTTGTTTGCTATGTCAGTAATCAAATGCCCCACGACTTCATTTGCTATAATTTAACCCCTGCCTGTTCTTGCTAATTATTTCTCCAGTTTATATAGTTTATTTTATTAATGAGCACGTATAAATAAATAAAATACTAGTAAATAATTTGGGGTATTAAATATGTGCAGGAAATGGATGCCAACGTGACTGTGAACTGCGTTCATCCGGGGGTCGTGAGAACCAGACTCACCAGAGAGCGTGAAGGCTTTCTTACAGGTTGGTAGGAACAATAACACTCTTGTTTTGGGTCAAAGTTTTGGTTCCTTTTTTATGTCTGCAGTGCAGCCGTTAATTGATTTCAGAATTTTCCTTTTCTATTCTAAAATCAAATGCAGATTTAGTTTTCTTCTTGGCTTCCAAGCTCTTAAAGACCATTCCCCAGGTAAATTCAATACACTATAGTAGAACTTGTACTATAATATATATTCAATGTTCTCTATTTGTGCATGGGTAAAGTTTAATTTGGACCCATTGAAAAATTGGTCCAACTTGACCAATTAACTTAAACCATTGATCAAATAAGATGTATAGATTTTAGGCTTAATTGCACTTTTGGCCCCCTAACTTTTCAAAAGTTGCGGTTATGGTCCCCTAACTAATTTAAATACAAAACAACCCCCTAAGTATTGATTCTTTGGCAGTTTTGGCCCCCTGATCCATTTTTGACTTGGTCGTTGATGACGTGGCACCCAGACCCCTTATGTTTGGTGCCACGTGGATATTATTTATTTTTATTTTTTTTAAAAGCTTGCTGGCATTTTTAAATTGGGGAAGAAATTAAAAAAAAAAATTAGTTTCTTCTTCTTCTCACGTTCCCTTCTTCTCCCACAACCACTAATCTTCCTCTCCCTTCTCCTTACTGACAACCTCCACCCTTCCGCCGTCATCGTCGTTGCTACCCCTTTTTCCTCTCCCTTCTCCTCACCGACCACCTCCACCCTTATCACCACTCTTCCTTCCATCGTCATCTGATCCGTCGCCGTAATAAGCCTCCACCCTTATCACCTCTTTTTCTTCGATTTGGAACTGCAAGGATGGGTCCGACTTGAACTGAGCCAGACTTACTTGTTCTTTCTCCCTCCACTTCGATTCCGCCTTGCTCACCTTCTTGATGTTGGATTCGGTTCTGGACTCCGTTCTTTCTTCTTCCTTCACCGATTTGTCTTCATTTCTTTAATTTTCAAGGTTGTTTGATGTTGTATAGATCGGCTTATGAATCAGTTACAACTTCCTCTCCTTTCTTCTCTTCTGTTAGATTCGATTACAAGCTTGTGTTTGTGAGTTCATTTCTAGTGACTCGGTTTGTATTGAACAGATTGAAAACGTGTGTGTTATGAACAACTTTGTAATGTCAGATGTATGCTCATTGTGAGCACCGAGTTTGTGATGAAGGTTGAGGTATGGTACTGGTTGTATTTGAATGTTCTTGCTGGAAGAATGTTCTTGAGAAATTGATGATAATTTTTTGGAGTGTAGATCTTTGGATTTGCTGATTTTGGTTTGTTCTTCTGTTTATGAGGTTTGAAGGTTCATGATGTTCTTGAGGTTTTTTGGAAGAAAAAGTGTTTTTGATCCATATTTTGAGGCTGCCGCAAATTCATGATGTCCTTTTTTAATTTTCCATTTTTTTTTAATTTCTCCAATTTCAAAATGCCAGCAAGCTTTTAAAAAAAAATAAAAAATAAATAATATCCACGTGGCACCAAACATAAGGGGTCTGGGTGCCACGTCATCAACGACCAAGTCAAAAATGGACCAGGGGGCCAAAACTGCCAAAGAATCAATACTTAGGGGGCTGTTTTGTATTTAAATTAGTTAGGGGGCCATAACCGCAACTTTTGAAAAGATAGGGGGCCAAAAGTGCAATTAAGCCTAGATTTTATGGTAGTCTATCTGCACCATGAGTTGCTCTCTCACTCTTCCAGTATCTCTCTCTCCTTTGATACACCATCACCAACATTTTCTTTTCTTATTCTTGTGCTCATCTATTGAAATTTTTTTTGGACTTTACATTACCAAATTAACATCGATCCTCTAGATGTTTACTCACCAGCATCACCCCTCCATTCACTCCAACCACCACACTGATAAGCATGTTTCATTCCAAAATACCAACAACCATAACTCACAAACAATTTGAAGAGATTGAAGACATAAATATTTTTTGCATTAATTTAATTTGATTGAGTGTTGTTTGTGTTCAATGGCCTAAGATTTCAACCCAAAAGTTAGCTTGTTCTGATAAATAAATAAATAAAACTGGTGTTTTCTCCAACAATTCTTACGGTGCCATTGGTTTTTTCTACATCCATGTTTATCATTTTTGTGTCCACTCTGTTTATTATTTTCAACTATCACTATCAGAACCAAAATCTCAAATTAAATCAAGCTTCAGTTGTGGTTTAATTTTATTTATTTGTACACATAATGATGGATAATACAAAATTTTAAAAGGGTAAATTGAGATCTGAAAAACAATGGATGGCATGAACTATGAATTTGTGTATAAGTGTAAGTAACATAAAGGATCAGAGATTCTCCAGCAAGAAGAAGGTTGGAGAGAGAAAGTGGAGGAGGAAAAGGGTTTTGGAGAGAGAAAGAGAAGAATGAGAAAGAATAAAAATAAATATTCATGAGTAGAAGGTCCGATATAGTGGAGCGAATACATGGTAAAATCTATAAGCTTGTGTAATTTAATGGTCAGAAATCTTGATCCAGTATGGACCAATACATGTATGGGTCCAAACTAAACGCCACCTTGTGCATGTTCTACGTAAACTTTGCTAGCTTTTACACACTCACGTCTCATTTATAAAGTTTTTTCTAGGTTACCTCTAAAAAATTGTCGGTAATTTACCCATCAATTAATCAAAATTAACTACTGGATCAGGAAATTTGTATACAAAGTGGAAGAATTTTAATTAACTTTAATTGGTTGATAGATAAATTACCTACAATTCTTCAAAGCTAGCATAAGCCTCCCCTTCAAAACAATATTTGAACCATTCTCTTCTCGTAATAATAAAAAAAGTCACGCATTGAGATGTATTACTTCTTTATTTTATTTTTTACCCTTATTTTATGTTCAATAAAAATACATGTATCCCACATATAAGATATTCTTGAAAAGAGAGCAAAGTGTGAGAGGTATTGAATGAATAAAAGTGTATACTTTGAATTTGTGATGACAAATATATTTTATAGGCGTATAAGTAGAGTCGTTGAATGAGAGGTTGCTACAACATGCGAATACATTATTGGTTGTATGCATTTTTTATTTTTATTTTTGCATTAAAAGATTCTGTCCATTAATTTGTTGTTGTGTTTTTCTTTTGAGCTCTGATTTAATTACCGCAAATAAACTTATATACAGGCAGCTGCAACAACATGTTATGTGGCAACTCACCCAAGGCTCGTCAATGTGTCCGGCAAGTACTTTGCTGACTGCAACGAAACCTCAACTTCCAAATTGGGATCCAACATAACTGAAGCTTCAAGGTTATGGGCCGTTTCCGAATTAATGATTTCTAAGGGTCCAAAAGCTGCCTTTGACCTAATTAATAACCTTGAATTTTGAAGTTTATTGGGACAATGCAGAAGAAAAAAATATATATATAATTTTAGTATGGAAAAGATACATATATAAAATTTCTCTCTAGATTTTTAATAGAACAATAGAATCAGAGTTAGATGTGGTCAGTTTAGTCTTATGATATAGGGTATAAGTGATTAAGTACCTATGTAATTCAATGTATAATAACTATATATTTTGATTACTTAATTAGGGCAAACCTTGGGAAACAGTCGTTGGTTTTATTTTATTGTTAGAAGTCTAAAATAAATTGCTTTAGATGATGCTAGTTAGATTGGGTGCTATTATTAATACAATGATTATGGAGCCTGAATCATGTTAGCATGAATCTTACTCCCTCCGTTTCAAAATGAGTTTTGCTTTAGCTAAAAAATTTGTTTCAAAATGAATGTCACTTTCAGTTTCCAATGCAATAATAACTTTTTCATTTCAATTGTACCCTCCAATTAATACTCTGCACACTACTTCCAAAGTATTACTTTTAAAACTAATCAATAGTTAATAAGGATAATTTTGCAAAATAACCATTCTTTTTCTTTTAATCATTGCATTTCTTAATATGTGTGTAAACACCTAAAACGACACTCATTTTGAAACGGAGGGAGTAGATTATAAGTGAAAGTGCCTGGAAAACTCAAGCTGTACTTTTATTGTTAATTATACTGCTTATGTGATGTAATTAACTGTACTTTGTATATATATAAAGGGGATATGATACAAAATGTATACGAGAAAGTTCCTTTGGGGTTGTTATAGTTAAATGAACAATATACCTCTTTAAATCAAAAAAATAAATGGACAACAAGAACATGGGGTCGGGCTCCTCCTCCATGTGGTGGTTATTATTGGAAGAGTATCTTTCTCATTGTGTTTTTGCATGGGGCCTACTAACATGCGCCTCTTGTATGAGAGAGCGTGCTTTTATAGAAAAATATTTTTTCAAAGGATTTTTTTAAAAAGAAAATCAAGTCCAATGACGACTCATTGGTCATACTATTGAACAAATCAAGATCATTAAATAAATAATATCCCTAAAAAAATATCATAACCCTAAAAATAAAATCATCAAATTAAAATAAGGTGTAGAGGGAATATTATTATTTATATAGGGTTGAGACATAAACACTAGGCCATATACCAGTAAAAAAAGAAGGTGATATATACATTCTCTCTAATCCTTAAAAAAAATATACATTCTCTAGTTGAATTCGATTCAAACTCTCTAATATGACTTGCCATTTCTATCAAAAAAATCTAGCAAGTGCCCTGAAGAAATAAAAAACTGAAATATTACTTTAAAAATTATGTATTTTACTTTATTTTGTCTTTAATTTTGTTTTTTATTCGTTAACAAGTGTTTCTAAGAGACTTGTAAACAAAAAGGTTTTTTTTCGACAAAGTCAATAGGAAAAAGTTGATTGCTATGTTATGACTTATGAACAATAAGTTTTTTTTTTAGAGAATGAACAATAAGTTTATTGTTATGTAAATAATAAATTAATTTGCGAGTGTAATTTTTTTATGTGCTTTTTTTAATTACAAATCATCATTTATACGACTTTTCCAGTACTTATAGTTAAATTTAAATATTTTTTTGACAAATTATTTTAATGATCTAACAGTTACTCCTGTAATTAATTGAAATTGTAAGAAATACATATCAATTACTAATAAATTTATAAGCGCGTTCAGATGGACATTTCGTGTCTATCTGTCCGTCTTTTTTACTATGTTAATGTGTGTAAATTATAAGCAATTTTTTAATGAAATTTTTATTTTGATTAAATTATATATGAATGTTTGTCACTTTTAAATAGTAATATTTGTGCCCCACTTTTATAGCTCAGTTTACAATGCATTGTTATATGGAGGGGTTAGGATTCAAACACCGAGCACCCCACTTATTCACCTTAAAAAATGAATTTCAGCCACTAAGCTACTTGATAAAAATATAGCAACAACTCTTCAGAAAAAATTAATTAGTAACAAACTATGTTTATATTTTTCCACCAATATATAATAAAGATTCTTATCTCTTTTAATAACGCCAACAAAATAACATTCTTAAAACAAATTTGTTTAAAGGTATAATAAAGAAGATCTCATATTCTTTTTATATATTGTTATAGATGTATGGGCATGTTTTATAGATTGTAATTTTATCTTTGTGTTATTTTTAACACAATGTTATCTTTTTGTTTGAAGTCTATGAAGGTGAGAAAAACACAAGAAGGGGGGTTGAATTGTGTTTTAGAAAAATTCTTCGTTTCTCCTAAAAACTGAACACACTGATCAGAAGCTAAGTGAGACAGCTTCTGAAGTGATAATCAGAATCTAAATGCAGCGGAATAAAACAGAGAGAGAGAAGAAGAACGACACAAAGCAATTATACTGGTTCCTTCCACAATCCGGAAGTAGTCCAGTCCCCCTTGCACTTCCAAGGAGATTTCACTATGAGTAATATCTGATTACAAATGCTCAAGCACACAAGCAAGAGACTTCCAATGCTCAAGCACACAAGCAAGAGACTTCCTTTGCTCAAGAACACAATCAAGAGACTTCCTGCTCAAGCACAACTGCAAGAGACTTCTTAACTAAACAAAATTACACAGAAAATTGTTTAAGGTTGAACACTTGATATACAATCAGAGGTGCTCACAATACAAATCAGATACAGACTCAATGGACTTAAGAATTTCTAAGATATGACTTGAGACACAGAAATTCTAAGTGAATGCAGAACAATTTCAGCAGAGGTTTGGTACTTGTGAAAATCTTGTGAGTCTTTCGTTCAGCGTTCTTGCATTACCAAATCTCTAGGTCTTCACTCCTTTATATAGAGGTGTGAAAGAGACGTTGTGAAATTGCCAGCGCACCAAAGAGTCGTTGTTGAAGCTTGATCTTTCACCAATGATATATTGCCTGATTTGGTTGTTGTCCTATGAAGAACAAATTTGAAATCCATTCCTTATCCAAAGGAACATCTATGCAGGCGAAACCGTATTCTGGAGCTGTTTTCTTGTCCTGTAGCGTGGACACAAAACAGAGTAGTGGAGAACGTGGTTGTACAATTCGTACAAAGTACAATGTCAACGCTTTCGTCCAAATTGCAAACACACGCCTTCAAACACCTTTGAAATGACCGTTGCAAACTCCACTAATCCTTTGTTTGTGTTTTCGAATCCAATAGACAGCTTTTGCATTGATAATTCTTCAATTCTTGATTCTTTGCAAATCCAGTTGATATTCAGCTTCTGGTGAAATGGCTTCTGATGAGGCAGCTTCTGATGATGCAGCTTCTGATGATACAACTTCTGATGATATGACTTCTGCAGCTTCTGATGACGCAGCTTCTGATGATGTGGCTTCTGGACCTCTTGTCTTCAGAAGCACTATTCTTCAGGAGCAGCTTACTTCAGGAGCGCTATTTCTTCAGGAGCAGCTTGACTTCAGGAGCGCTTTTTCTCTTCAGTAGCAAGTTGCCTTCAGGAACGTCCAAGCTTCAAATTTTTGTTGTTTCCATAGCTCTTTATTTGCTCATTCAGAACCAATGATGATGTAACTTTATAATTATGGTCCTGTACACTTGAACAAATATTAGCTAGTCCAATTTACAATTTTTAATACCTTGTTATCATCAAAACCCTTTAAGGTTCATTGTTAAACACATTTTGTTCCAACAATCTCCCCCTTTTTGATGATGACAAACAAAAGTATTTAAAATTGATCAATTGTTGTTAATCTAATTAACAAGTTGACTTTGGGGTTCTGAGGTTTGTAAGCTCAGAATCTAAGGTTTGTAAGCTCAAACTCCCCCTGAGTCTGATAGTCTTTAAGGTGAGGTTTGTAAGCTCCCCCTAAGTTCTATCCAGGTTAATTAAATTCATTTTTCGCGCAATAAAATTATCAGAGCTTAAAAACAAAATTGAATCATTGAAAGAATTAACTTATAGATAAGAAGAATGGTTCAATTAATTTTACTTGAATTTTGATACTCCTTCGTTCGTTCATAGCTTATACCAATAAGGTAAGAAAAAATGATAGAAGTTTTTCAAAAATTTCAAATGCCATTAATGGGGCTCAGAGCCTTTAAATACTTGTCACATATACTCCCCCTTTTGTCATTATCAAAAAAAATTAAAATAAGCATAAAAGACAAAAAGATTTGAGAAAAACTCAAACAAAAGAGAGTATAAAAGAAAGTGAACTAAATAAGTCAGAGCAAAATATATGAACATGTATATCAATTGTCAGAAGCAGCTAAACAGTCAGAATCAGTAAGCATTCAGAAGCAAAGAGAATTAAAACAGAATGGTTTCAGAAGCAAGGACTAGGAATTTAAAACAAACAACAAACAAAAAGAAAAACACAAGGGTGTGCAACTAAGGGTTGGTTTGATGTTGTTTCTTCATCTCCTCCATTTCTTCAATCTTCTTCTGCAACAGTTCTTCAAGCTGTTGTTGCCTCTGGAGAAGAGCCTGTTCCCTTTCCTTAGCTTCTTGCTGCTGCTGTGCCATCTGTTTCTTCAGAAGCTTACACAACCTGGCTTCTCTGGTCAAGTAGTCCGTTTCTGAGAAGAAAGGCTGGTTTGCCAGGAGCAGTGTAGAACTTCTTACTCTGAGACTCTGATTCAGATGCTCCATTAACTTCCTGACAGAAGCTTCCTTGCTTCTGATGCACTTAGCCCTTATGCTTTCAATTAGCTCAGTTGCCCGGTTCTGAAGAGATGCCCAGGAGTCATCATATGCACTTGTGAGATCAATTGTCCTTCGTTGATCCACAAGATTATGCAACTGACTCAGGATTGAGAGAAGCTCAGAATTAATATATCTAGATTCCAGGATGTTTGAGGGTGGTTGTTCAAGGATTTCAAGATCAGAATCACTGATTTCCAAATCTTGAACAGGGTTAGGAACTGGAATGGTAAAGTGTGTTTGTGTGTTTGAAGATGAAGGCTGGTCAGAGGCAATGTGAGTGGTAGAGGTTGAGGCTTGAACATTGACTAGAGAGATGTCAACATCCATGGGAGTTGGTTCTGGGGAGTGTTCAGGTAAAGGTTGAAATTCAGTTTCAGTTGGTGGTTGTTGTGGTGAAGATGATGTTTGAGTGTTGAGTTGGGGGTCAATGGTAGCTGTTGGTGGTTGTTGTGGGGGTGTTGTGGGTTTATGTGGTTCAGGTGTTTGTTGATGGGGATTTTCTGAAACAACATTTTCAGAAGCAGCTGCTTCTGGAGTTGCTTCAGAGGCCTTTTCTGAAGTAAATTTGTCTATGGGTAACTCACCTGAGTAGTGGAGAGCAAGATTGTCTAAGACAGAAGTGTCTTCTATTGGTTCAGGTGCTGATGGTGAAGAGGGTGAAATGGGGAGAGAGGTGACTGGAATCTGAATTACCTGATCTGCAGGGCCAGCTTCAGAAGTGATCTTTTGTGGATCAGCAGCTTGAGGAACTACTTCTGAAGTTCCCTCTTCTGGAGCATTTTCAAAAATGAGCATCATATCGTCTTCCTCATTGTCTTCAGTAGGCTTACCAGCAATGGCTCTTACTTCAGCCAATTTATCTTTGTAGAACCTATCACAATCTTCCAATCCCAAGGCCTTGAGCTTTTCATCTCTTTGATGAATGTATTGTGCTTTTTGTTCCTTTCTGTCTGATATAAGATCAGAAGCACGTTCATCTGCCATCCTTTTCCTTATTGGAGTCATCTCAACCATAGGACTCACAAGTTGAAGGGGAGCCTTCTTCTTCTTCAGCTTGGGATCAGCCTCTTCTTTCTCCATTTCTTCAAGAGCTTCCTCCAGCTGCTCTTGGGTGATTACCAAATCTGCCTTACCTTTTCTTCTTTTCTGAGGAATAGAGGCAGCACCAACCTTCTGCATCTTTCCTTTTTCCTTGATAGAAACAGGTTTAGCAGCTTCTGACTCAGTACTAGTTCTGGCCTTCTTTCCTTTAGAAGGAGCAGCATCAGATTCAGAACTAGTTCTGGCCCTTTTCCCTTTAGGTGCATCAGAAACAGCAGCTTCTGACACAGCAACTGCTTTGGCCTTCTTGCCTTTCCCTTTAGCAAGAGCAGCTTCCTCCTGAGACATCGCATCTTCCTCCAAGACGTACTCAGCTACTAATCTAGCTAAGTGTTCAGGATTACTTTCCTTAACTATGGAAGGAAAGTCCCTGATAATCTCAGATTCTTCTGTGGTCAACTCCAACCATTTCTCATCTTTAGGAGCTGTCTTGAAAAAGTGCATTGAATGCAAAGTCTTGCTACTGATAGTCTTCTCTGCAGTAGAAACTTCGAAGCATTTATCAGAAGCATCCCTTGTTCTTCTCAACAAATCCAGCACCTTCCCTTGATAAAAGATCTCAGAGAGCAATCTTCCATAGGGCACTTGTTTCCTTCCTTTGACTGTGCTTTCATTAATAGCCCAGCAGAGATGATCCAATACATATCTTGGAAAGTTTATCTTTTCCAGATTAGTCATGAAGTAGATTGCTAGCTTCTGTTGGTTGTTGGGTTGATCAGACCCACCTGCTCTTTGAAAGAAGCAATCGTTGCTGAATTTCACCAACATTCTATTGTGAATCTCCATTTCAGAAGGCTTAGCATCTTTGTTACCACCCAGAAGAGTGTTGTAGTAGTTTTGCAGCAGGACATCATCCTTCTTAACAATTTCTTGAAACCTCCCTTCTGCATCCATTCTACAAGCTTTAGCAACAATCTCCTCTGTGATGATTACGGGAATACCCATCACTTCAGACCTTATCTCAAGGCTACTGAAGGAAGTGGGATTCAACTCAATCTCCTTCTTTCCTTTCTTCGACCCAGCTGGTTTATCTGCTGCCTTCACAGACTTTCTATTGACAATTTCAGCCCTTAACCAGAAATCTTTGACCAAGTTCACATATGTTGGCCCATTTAGCATGTTGAAGTAGCCAGACAGTTTCTGAGTTTCTACGTAGCCTTCCATGTCCACTTCGTACTTCTTGAGTGAAGTGAAGTCCACTGGTGATTCTACTTGGACGATTAAGGATTTCCATGGAATATCCATAGTCTTCTCTTTGTAGATGGACCCAGATTCTGATACGCTTTGCTTGTTTGATGTAGATTCTGAAACTTTTGAGCTTGATGATGCCATTTGATGATTGACGAAGATTTGAAGAAGATGAAGATTTTAGGGTTCTAAGGTTGAGAGAATGCGCTTACTTCGCAAGAGGTTTGAGAGCAAATGTGTTTGTTGTGAGTGAGTAGTGTGTGAATTGACAAAGTGTTAAAAGTAAAACGATTGCAATTCAAAAGAGACAAACAAACATAACATTAATGACAAAATTGGGGGCGCGTGAAAAGTACTTTCAAAGCTTTTAAATCATCATTGCCCTTTTAGTTATACACCAACACATACAGGCCACGTAAGAAGTTCACAGAGTAACTACCAAGTTAGTGGGCCAGAAGTTACTTTTTAAAAGGTAACTTCCAACGTTTCCACTAATTCAACTATTCAGAAGCAACAAATCCAGCTTCTGGACTTCAGATGCTGACGTCATCATCAGAAGCGAGTTTTCCTCAGAACCTCAATAAAGAGCTTCTGATGGACTACCGCTTCTGAACTAACTTCAGAACCTAAAATCCTATTCAGGAGCAAGCAAGCATTTAATCAGATACAAAGTGCATGTTCAAATTTTTCTTTATAAAATCAAATCTTTCAACAGTTAAAGGCTTAGTAAATATATCAGCCCATTGATTTTCAGTATCAATGAATTGTATATCTAAAATTCCTTTTTGAACATAATCTCTGATAAAATGGTGTTTGATTTCAATGTGCTTCGCTCTTGAATGCAAAATTGGATTTTTAGACAAACAAATAGCAGCAGTATTATCACAATAAATGGGAATACTGTTAGCAGTTATCTGATAATCTTCCAACTGATGTTTCATCCAAAGTAGTTGTGTACAACAACTTGCAGCTGAAATGTATTCTGCTTCTGCTGTAGACATAGCAATAGTTGTTTGTCTTTTGCTAGCCCAGGATATAAGATTATCACCCAGAAATTGACAATTGCCACTGGTTGACTTTCTTTCAATCCTATCACCAGCATAATCAGCATCACAGAATCCAATTAGCTTATAATCTAAGGATTTCCTATAAAGGAGTCCAAGATTGGTCGTTCCTTTCAAATACCTGAAGATTCTCTTGACAGCAGTCATATGAGATTCTCTAGGATCTGATTGGAATCTTGCACACAAGCATACACTGAATAAAATATCTGGCCTAGATGCAGTGAGGTATAACAAAGAACCAATCATACCTCTATACAGCTTCTGATCTACTTTAGCTCCTTCATCTTCTTTGCTTAAGGTGCACGTAGGGTGCATTTGAGTGTTCATCACTTTACAATCTTCAAGTTTGAACTTCTTCAGAAGCTCCTTTGTGTACTTTGATTGATGAACATAGACTCCATCTTTGCATTGATTGATTTGAATGCCCAGGAAGAACTTCAGCTCTCCCATCATGCTCATTTCAAATTCATCCTGCATTAACTCAGAAAATTCCTTGCAAAGAGATGCATTAGTAGAACCAAATATTATATCATCAACATATATTTGCACAACAAGAATATCTTCCTCAAGGGTCCTTCTGAAGAGTGTAGTATCAACCTGTCCTCTTTTAAAATCATTTTTGATTAAGAAATTACTTAGTCTATCATACCAAGCTCTGGGAGCTTGTTTCAAGCCATATAGTGATTTCTTCAGTTTAAAAACATGGTCAGGATATTTAATATCCTCAAATCCAGGAGGTTGCTTGACATACACTTCTTCTTCTATGACACCATTTAGAAATGCACTCTTGACATCCATTTGATATAATATTATGCCATGATTAACTGCATAGGAAAGAAGTAACCTGATTGCTTCCAATCTTGCAACTGGAGCAAACGTTTCAGTGTAATCAATGCCTTCTTGTTGACTATACCCTTGTGCAACAAGTCTGGCTTTGTTTCTTGTTACTTCACCTTGCTCATTCAGCTTGTTTCTGAATACCCATTTTGTTCCAATAATGTTCTTGTGCTGAGGTTTGGGTACCAGATCCCACACATCATTTCTTTGAAATTGATTCAACTCTTCTTGCATAGCTAGGATCCATCCATCATCTGAAAGTGCTTCATCAACTGTTGTAGGTTCAATCATTGAGATTAGTCCAATCATTGACTCTTCTTGTCTGAAATGTGATCTTGTTCTTCTTGGACTATCTTTGTTTCCAATGATTAGCTCTTCAGGATGTGAAGACTTGTGTTTGAATGTGTTTCTGGGAGGATCTGCTTGATGTGAGCCATCTTGTGCTTCATCAGAAGCAGCTTCATCTTGTGCTTCTGATGTGGGTTCAGCTTCTGAACTATCTTCAGATTCAGCTATCTGATCAGGTTCTGGAGTAGCTTCAGGAACCTGTATCTCTGCAGAACTTTCACCTTGCTTTGAAGTTTTATCTTCAAGCTCCTTGTCATCAAATTTAACGTGCATAGATTCTTCAACACAAAGTGTTTCTGAATTATACACTCTGTATGCCTTTGACCTTTCAGAGTAACCTAAAAAGATTCCTCTTTGGGCCTTGGCATCAAATTTCTTTAGGTAGAGCTTGTTGTTCAGAATGTAACATGTACATCCAAATTGATGAAAGTAAGAGATATTGGGTTTTCTTCCTTTAAAGAGTTCATATGCTGTTTTATCCAAAATAGGTCTAATATAGATCCTGTTTTGAACATAGCATGCTGTATTCACTGCTTCTGCCCAAAAATGTTTTGGTAAATTGTTTTCATGAATCATGGTTCTGGCCATTTCTTGTAAGGTTCTATTCTTTCTCTCTACAACCCCATTTTGTTGTGGTGTTCTAGGAGAAGAGAACTCATGGAAAATTCCATGTTTTTCACAAAAAGCTTCAAATGGCTCATTTTCAAATTCTCCACCATGATCACTTCTGACTTTCAAAATTTTTGATCCTTTTTCAGATTGAATTTGAGTGCAGAAGCTACTGAATACATCACACGCAACATCTTTACTCTTTATGAATTTCACCCAAGTCCATCTGCTGTAATCATCAACAATGACTAATCCATATCTACTTCCATATAGGGATGCAGTACTCACTGGTCCAAATAAATCAATATGGAGTAATTCTAAAGGTCTTGAGGTTGAAACAATGTCTTTGGTTTTAAAAGATGATTTCACAATTTTCCCTCTCTGACATGCACCACAGAGTGCATCTGAATGATAGTCAATGTCTGGTAGCCCTTTCACAAGTTGTAACTTACTAAGCTTAGAGATTAACCTCCAGTTAGCATGTCCCAACCTTCTGTGCCACATCCATTTCTTATCATTCACTGATAGTAGGCACATCACCTTCTGATCAGCCAGTTCAGAAAAATTGATTTTATAGACATTGTCAACTCTCTTTCCTTTGAACACAATGGATTTGTCTTCCTTGTTGATTATTGTACAGTTGGGTTTTTCAAAAAGCACATCATAACCATTATCACAAAATTGACTAATGCTCAAAAGGTTATGTTCAAGACCATCTACCAACCATACATTATTAATTGAGGTAGAGGAATTACCAATAGTTCCTGTACCTATGATCTTGCCTGACTGGTTGCCTCCAAATTTCACATTTCCTCCCTCTTTCATTGTTAGGCTGAGGAACATGGACTTGTCTCCTGTCATGTGTCTTGAGCAACCGCTGTCTAGGTACCATGATCTTTGCTTTGGCACTGCTCTTAGACATACCTGCATCATTGACATTTTTAGATTTAGGTACCCATTGTTCTATGGGTCCTGGAAGGTTAGTACTTAAGGCTTTACTCTTCACTTCTTGTACCTTGTGCTGTGAGTTGGGTTGCTTCTGATTAACCATTACCTTAGGTTTTGGTACTTCAGAAGCAGTAACTATCTTCTTCTGAAACTTAGACTTCAGAACCCCAGATTTTGGTTTCACCAGACTCTGAGGAATAGGTTCTGATCTTTTCAGGATCCTGACCTTTGAAGTCTTGGAATCAGATTTGATCATAGCCTTTGACTTAGAGTTCTTTGGCGTTGAAGTAATCTTAGCCTTAGGACTAGAAGCTTCAGGTTCTGATTGAACAACAGTTTCCAACTCAGCCCCTTCTGGTACAAAGAATGTTTTCAGACCTTCCTTGATGCATTCACAACAAGATTTTAGATTGGTTTTCTCAAGTTTCACTTCTGGAAAACCAATTCCTCTGCCATTGTTCTTGTAAATGCTATAAATCATAGAAGCTACTCTGCTTCTGTCAATGCCAGATATAATAAAATCTTCAAGAGCAATTTCATGGTTACTTAAAGGTTTTTCATTACACTTTTCTTGTAGCTTCTGACATAAGAACCTGAGCTGATCTTCATATGTTTTACACATGAAGTCAAAGCCCCTAAGTCCTTGTTCAGAAGCTTTCAGATCCAATAGAGTTGATTTTTGCTGTTGTACCAAATCAGCATATTTTTCTTTTAAATCCTTCAACTCATTGGTTCTTACTTCAAAATGTGTAAGAAGTTCTTTAAGTGACTCAACAAGTTCATCTCTGGGAATTTTGGAATATACCTCGTTTTCATCTTCTGAGTCTGAATCTGATCCAGCTTCTGAAGTTGCTGTTGCTACCAACCCAACAGCTACCTTTGCATCATCAGCTTCCTCTTTATCAGATCCAGATTCACTACCCAAATCATCCCAGGTTGCCATTAAACTCTGCTTAATCTGCTTCTTGAATTTGCTTGGTTTGAATGTAGACCTCTTTGACTTGTCCTTTGACTTTTCTCTTTGAAGATCAGGGCATTCAGCAATGAAGTGTCCAGGCTTCTTACAGTTGAAGCATCCCTTCTGATCTTCTTTCTTTGAGCTTCTGGAGTTACCCCTTCTGGAGAGAAACTTTCTGTTCTTCTTGGCCAGATATTGAAGTCTGTTTGAGAGCATGGCCATTTCTGCAGCATCTGGTTCAGAATCTGAACTTGACTGTTCTTCCTCTTCAGATTCAACTACTTTGAGAGCTTTTGATGACTTGCCTTTGGATGGAAGAGCTATTGATTTACTCTTCTTAGTAGACTCATGTTCATTAAGACTTAACTCATGAACTTTGAGAGAACTAACAAGATCTTCGACACTTAAAGTGTTTAAATCTTTAGCTTCCTCAATGGCAGTCACCTTTGGTCTCCATCTGGCAGGTAAGCTTCTGAGTATCTTGCTTACATGATCAGAAGCAACATAGCTCTTCTTTAGAATCTGTAGCCCAGAAACTAAGGTTTGAAACCTTGAGTACATTTCCTCAATAGTTTCATCATCCTTCATCTTGAATAACTCATACTGATGTACAAGCAGGAGAGCCTTTGCTTCTTTGACCTTCTTGCTCCCTTCATAATTTGAACAGAGAGAAGCAAACATAGCTTTAGCAGTGGATTTGTCACTCATCTTCATGTATTCTGCTTTGGGTATGGCAGTGACAAGAGCTCCTCTGATAATATGATGCTTCTTGTAAAGTTTCCTCAGTTCTGGAGTATGTTTCTTTCTATCCACAGCAGCTCCTTCTTCATCAAGGACTAAATCACCAACACCATCTTCCAGAATATCCCATAATTCTTCATCTAGGCTCATGATGTAACTGTAAAAGTTGGTCTTCCACCAAGAGAACTCTTCAGCATCTCCATTGAACTTTGGAACTTTTCCAATACTGGTTTTCTTACTATCACTATAATCATGTGAAACATTTTTATAGCTAGTATCACTAGAACCAGAACCATTAGGAGGAGGAGTAGTCATGTTTTTCTCAGATCTTTGACTGTTGCACGGTTAAGTGTTACACAACAGACCAAGGCACTAGATACCAATTGAAGGTGAGAAAAACACAAGAAGGGGGGTTGAATTGTGTTTTAGAAAAATTCTTCGTTTCTCCTAAAAACTGAACACACTGATCAGAAGCTAAGTGAGACAGCTTCTGAAGTGATAATCAGAATCTAAATGCAGCGGAATAAAACAGAGAGAGAGAGAGAAGAAGAACGACACAAAGCAATTATACTGGTTCCTTCCACAATCCGGAAGTAGTCCAGTCCCCCTTGCACTTCCAAGGAGATTTCACTATGAGTAATATCTGATTACAAATGCTCAAGCACACAAGCAAGGGACTTCCAATGCTCAAGCACACAAGCAAGAGACTTCCTTTGCTCAAGAACACAATCAAGAGACTTCCTGCTCAAGCACAACTGCAAGAGACTTCTTAACTAAACAAAATTACACAGAAAATTGTTTAAGGTTGAACACTTGATATACAATCAGAGGTGCTCACAATACAAATCAGATACAGACTCAATGGACTTAAGAATTTCTAAGATATGACTTGAGACACAGAAATTCTAAGTGAATGCAGAACAATTTCAGCAGAGGTTTGGTACTTGTGAAAATCTTGTGAGTCTTTCGTTCAGCGTTCTTGCATTACCAAATCTGTAGGTCTTCACTCCTTTATATAGAGGTGTGAAAGAGACATTGTGAAATTGCCAGCGCACCAAAGAGTCGTTGTTGAAGCTTGATCTTTCACCAATGATATATTGCCTGATTTGGTTGTTGTCCTATGAAGAACAAATTTGAAATCCATTCCTTATCCAAAGGAACATCTATGCAGGCGAAACCGTATTCTGGAGCTGTTTTCTTGTCCTGTAGCGTGGACACAAAACAGAGTAGTGGAGAACGTGGTTGTACAATTCGTACAAAGTACAATGTCAACGCTTTCGTCCAAATTGCAAACACACGCCTTCAAACACCTTTGAAATGACCGTTGCAAACTCCACTAATCCTTTGTTTGTGTTTTCGAATCCAATAGACAGCTTTTGCATTGATAATTCTTCAATTCTTGATTCTTTGCAAATCCAGTTGATATTCAGCTTCTGGTGAAATGGCTTCTGATGAGGCAGCTTCTGATGATGCAGCTTCTGATGATACAGCTTCTGATGATATGACTTCTGCAGCTTCTGATGACGCAGCTTCTGATGATGTGGCTTCTGGACCTCTTGTCTTCAGAAGCACTATTCTTCAGGAGCAGCTTACTTCAGGAGCGCTATTTCTTCAGGAGCAGCTTGACTTCAGGAGCGCTTTTTCTCTTCAGTAGCAAGTTGCCTTCAGGAGCGTCCAAGCTTCAAATTTTTGTTGTTTCCATAGCTCTTTATTTGCTCATTCAGAACCAATGATGATGTAACTTTATAATTATGGTCCTGTACACTTGAACAAATATTAGCTAGTCCAATTTACAATTTTTAATACCTTGTTATCATCAAAACCCTTTAAGGTTCATTGTTAAACACATTTTGTTCCAACAGTCTATACTTACTTTGTTGCTATATTTCTCATCCCCCTCGTGTGCTTGGAATATATTATAGTGCTATTAATATATTTTGTTTCTCAGAAAATACAAAGTAATGTGATTTGTGTGGACTTCATCCAAATAATAAAACAAGAGTTAGAAGATACATTGCTAGTGTGCCTCTTATTTACTTTTTTTTTTTTTTTTTTACAAAAATTTCTCTTATTTACTTAGTGGGTTATAGCGTCTAAGGGTATGTTTTTATGAAGAATTTTGAAAAGTTTTGGAGGTAAAAATTTAGACAATTATGTATATATTTTCTTATATATTTGAGACTTTAAAAAGTTAAAATAATAATATGATAAACGGTCATATAATGTATCAATACATTGCTTTTTTTTTTTTTGGTACAGTATCAATACATTGCTTTATTTTTCCCTAAACAAACACTTGATTTTTTTTTATATATATAAATTTCTTATAAATAAAGTACATCCTCAATTATATTGAAAATCGTATATCTAAACATATTCTAACAATTTGTATAGATATATTGATATCTAGTAAAGGTGAAACCCACCCCTACCACACACACACATATATGCCACTCTTTTAATTTTCAAAAGTAACCTGGTTCAAATTTTAGAATCCAAAACGTATTTTTTGTGTCCAGATTCTATAATCAGGATGCCTTGGAAACTAGAATGTAGAAATAACTTGACTAACACTATATTAAAAAATATTCAACAACTACACAATTCACCACCAACAATAAAAATTGAAAACATAAATCAAACACAAACAAGACCATGGAGGAGCCAAAATAATTGCAAAATAGTTGCACTCTCGCAAGATGATACACTTTATTCATCAGTTCAACTATGCACAACCTGATTTCTTCGAGTGTCGTGGGATTAATCAAAGCTTCTGAATAACACAAACAAATCTCACCAATGTAACGCGTAATTCAATTTGTCCCTTGAAACTATACTTGTCAAATGTAGAAAACATGGTTCTCACATTGTCATTATTTTGAAGTTTCGTCTTGGTGAACTGAACGCGTCCATCTGAACAGATTGACAAATGATGTTACTCATCATTAATCACCATTCTCGTATCGTTGTAGTTGAGAAGATCATTCATTTGATCCAATTGATCCTTCAAATCACATAGTGTAACATCATCATTTGATCCTTAAAAAATTGACTTTCCCCTTTTTGCAGCAAACAAATGTTAGATTAGAGTTAATTTCAAGTGGGTAAGGTGTTTTTTTGTTGTGAATAGAAATGATAAAAAAAAATTAATTTGTAGAAGTTTTGTGTATTGTAGACCACACAAACGGTCATTGTATTTTATACCACATATAAGAAATTCTTGTGTTTTACACGTTTATATCCGGATTTGTAATTTACGTTTGTTACACATTTGGATTCTTTAATTAAATCCTATAAAAAACATCATTCGCCATATTTTAAATACACTTAGTTTTACACTACCAAAAAATATACACTTAGTTTTATCATTTTATTTGTTTGAATTATATAAACGGAATGTGTAAAATACATGTCAAGATTATTGAAGACTAAGTTCTTACAGCAAACCTAGCATGTCAAATGAAAATTAACAAGCATTTCAAACAATGAAATGATCTAGCTCGCTTCAAAGTTCAAACCAAATATTATTAGTATTTATCAGAAACGAAGACTACTGCAATATTTCCAAGTCTGTTATGCAATAAAGCAAAGCATATATGAACTTTGAACATAATCCACAAAAAGTAAAATTAGTGGCTCAAAATGATGCCGTCCATTGCTTTATGTATAAGTCAAATTTTTTCTAGCCACATGTTCAATATCATCTACTTTGTGCAACAAATGTTTCTTTTCTGTTCATCAAATATCACATGAAAATGATTATGGCACACAAATTTTCTTTAAAGAGAACCCGCAAAACATGAATCAGAATGTAAAGTAGGTATAACAAAAGGGGACTGCTATGGTGCAGTTGTTTTTATGACTTTTCTGAAAAAGTCGCTTATGTGGCTTAATGGGAGAGTGCCACGTGGATGTCTTTTTAAATCGGTTATTTGGAAAAACGATTTTAAAAAGCTTTTGTTTTATATAAAAAATATTTTTTAATTTCTTTTTTATTTTTATTTTCATGTTTATCCCTTAGGATTGTGTTTCCGGCTCTGATACCAGATTTGGAGTGGGGTTTTCAGCGGAATTTTCACGAACTTCTTTTAGCATTTGTTCGATTTTAAATAATCCTTGAAAAGGTTTTAAGAGTGTTTTAGCTCTTTGTTTTTGTATCTGAGTAAGATTTTCTAAATCTTCTGTATCTCTTAATAGATCTTCAATATATTCTATATGATATATAACAAATTCTCTAGAATTGTAAAGAGTTTGTTTAAAAACAATTCTTTCATAATACAATTCTATTTCAGAGACTATGTCTTCTAGCCTTTTCTTGAAGAGTCTTAATTCTGTTATAAGATCTAGTCCAGGCATTATAGATTTTCGGCAGAATTTTCAGCGGAATTTTCTCGAGCTTTATCTTTTTCTCGAGCTTCGTTTATAAGTTGTTCAATTCCTTCTAATCCCCAAAAAGGTTCTAAAAGAATTTTTGCTCTTTTTATTTGAATCTCTGTGAGATTTTCTTGTATTTCTTCTACCAAATTTTCAATTAAATCTATATGAAATCTCATTAAAGTTTGTGCCCTATAAACTATTTGTTTGAACGTTATTAAATCATAATACCATTCTATATCACTTACTAAGTGTTGCAACCTAGTTTTAAACAGTATTAATTCCGATTTAAGAGTTAAACCAGACATATTTAATTATAGTTTTTGATTTATGTTATTAACCTGTATTGATAAGGTTTTTATAGAATCTTGTAGCTTTTTCAACTCACTTTCTTTATTGATTTCGAAATCCTTTCTAGGAGGTTCGAATGAGGATGAAGCATCATCTTCAAATATAGTTCGAGAACTTAATGATTTACTAAAATCCTTTTGATCTCTGTTTGGTGATGTTATTCGAAGACTTTGGCTTCTAAACAATGGTTTTTCTGTTTCTTCAAACATATTCTTTTCTGCTTCTATCAAAGAAAAACTATTTCTTGTGATATCTTTAAATATTGGTGTTTCCAAAGTGATTAATGGTGTAAATAATTCATCAATATGAATTGTTTCTTTCCCTATGAATTCTATGCTATGATGTGAATTACTCAAAGCATAATTAATTCTGTAGTAAATTGTAAAAGGATGATTACCTTCTTTCATAAATGTTGAATCTTTTAGTTTATAATGAAAAACTATAGATTTATTCAAATCTATATCTTTTAGGGATAATCCCATCTGTAAATTTATATCAAATTTTATCTTTCCATATTTTAGATTGCATTTTCCTTTTGCAATTACTGCTTGTTTCTTATTTCTAATTCTAGAATCTTCTAGAGCTATTTCTAGAGGTGAATCAATACCTTTCATGAAGGTACTTTTGATTAGAATTTGAATGGTTGATATATGAATATAACCAATCTTTTTTCTCTCGTTCTCAGAAAATTTTCCAAGTCTTTTATCGATTTGTTGTTTATCTATAGTTGATATAACTATTTTTCCATTAGTTGTTTCGATTGGAATTGCTTCCTCTCCTACCATTATTCCGAATTTTAGAATATTTTTTCTTGACAAAAATTCCTTAAGTTTACTAAACTTTCTTTTAAAATTTTCTTCAGCAGTTAAAGATAAATCTGCTTCTTCAATTTTATTATCTATTATGCTATCAGCATGATAACTAGATGTTCCTTCAAAATATGAAACTTCAGACATATTTTATAATAATTCTTGATAAATTCATACCTGATTTTTCTTCAGAAATATGGGTTGTTTTGCTTCAGCAATCTGATCTTCTTCAGCAGTTTTTTCTGCTTGTGTTGAGTTTATCCCAACTCAGGGCGAATTCCTCCAGAGTATTACCTCAAGAATTCTCAGCTATAGTGTTTCACCACTATAGGACCATTAGTTTTAAAGAAAAACTAAGAGGCAAAGTTTATGAAAAACTTATATTATCTCAAAACATGGTGAATACAAATGAGCTTCGAGGCCCTTATTTATAGGATGAGAGACTCACAAGTTGGCCTTCATAGTTGGCACAACGTCTCTTTCCATTACAGCACACGGAAAAGAAATGACATGACAGAAAGAAGAAAACGACAAAGAAAATTATATTACATAATTGCCTTAGAGATAAGGTTTATCTCTAAATGAGTCCCATGCCCACTAATTTTCTACATTTTCTTCGTTGTTTGGTGAAACGTCACTGTCATACAACGATTCTTTGTCTGCCACGTTATTTATGTCTTTTGCACACCACTTGCATTGGTGTCCTTTGTATTTTTGAAAGTGTCGGCAGCACTCCTGTTGGATTGGGTCGGGTAGATGGCCCAAGTCTGCTTCAAGCCCACTAAAGTTTTCTTCAAACTTTAGGATTTGCTGAAGATGCTCTTCTTTTGCTTGTTTCCTTGAATCACTATAGACTAGAAAACTTTCTTTTGCAGTAATTACCCTGAAGTTTGGTAATTTTACTCCAAATCTAATGAGAGCATCATAGAATTTTTCCATTTGATGCAGAAAACATTCTGGTCTTGGATCTACATCTCTTCCATCATTTGTTGGATATGAATGATTTGAAATGCCAATCTTGATTAAGTGTCTGGCTTTAATAACTTCATCGTCTTCAAACCATGGATAAGTTGAAGTAAAAGATAAAAAGAACTCTTTACCTTTTGCGAAGCTATTATTGAATTTATAAGCGATTTCGCCTATATCTTTTGGAAGAAGTTCTAGTTCATGAATTTTTCTTCCTGCATCTTCTTGAAGATACATTGTTTTAATCATTCCACAATCATAGAATGATCTGACTAACTCTTTACTTACGCCTGGGACTGTTACGGCTTTTACCTCTATCCCGTTGTTGCTAGGATAAAAACATTCTGTTTTTAATTCTTCTGAGTAGTTGGTTAACCATCTCCAGTTTTTGTAGTAGTCTCCAATGGTGACTTCTTTAACAAATTTGCTTTCTCCATAGATAATTCTATCTACAGATATTTTCTTCTTAGTCTCCATTTTTGACGGCTGGACTATATTGTTTGCTATTGCGACTTCCTTATAAACAGCGTTGTAGGCTGTTTTTGCTTCTTCAAGGGTCTCATACCCTTTGTATCTGACATTTTTGCCATTTGTATGTAACTTTGTGGTTTCCCAGTTTTGGTAGATACCTTTCATAGGTCCATCAAAAATTACATAAGCTTTCTTTTTACCTCCAAGTTGACTGTCAATCTTTTGACTTGTTTGTTGATCAATGGATTCTTTTTCTTTTCCATTTTTTCTTTCTTCTTCTTCAACTTTATCGGCCCAAGATGTTTTTGGTAAATCTGCAAGGACAGTTGTTGGGTTTGTTGAAGATTTCCATCCTTTTGGTTCTATTGACTCAATTGGGATGTTTGACTCTTTTGGAGCTGAGTATTTTACATAGTAGTTGAATTTTCCAGAATCTTGACCTAGCAGATCCCAGTTTTCAGTATTTTTGGATTCTGAGACTGTTGATGTTTCTTTTTTGCATAGTTTTTCAAGGTTTTGAATTGTTAATATCATCTCCCCCTCTTCAGAAAGAAGAGTTTCTAGACGATTTTTTGCAGAGGCAATTTGCTCCTGCTTTTGCCTGAGAGAATTCTGTAATGTCTTTATAGCTGCTTCCATTCTCTTGTCAATGCATCTGCAAAGCAATTCTTTTCAGATTTTATATATTCAATATATGGGTGAAACGGTTGGAGTTTCATCTGCCATCTTACAAGTCTTCCATATTTATAATTGACGCGAAGGTCATATTTCCAAAATCCAGTTACATATTTGGAATCTGTTCTTAATAAAAATCTGGTTGGAATTAATTCCATTTGCCATTTTGTTAAAACTTTAACACAACTCAATGTTTCTAATTCATGAATTGGATATCTTGTTTCGGTATCTGTAAATGATCCTGAAACATATTTACAAAGTAAAAGATCTTCATCTTTTATCTTATTTTTAATATTTTCATAAGAATAATCAATCTTAGTATCTTTTGATACTAATCTTTCTGATGAATCAGATAGTTTGTCCAATTTCTCTTTCGAGCTACTAGACTTAGTGTACTGGGTTGCTCCAGTATCTTTCATTCCTTGTTGATGGGTTACATCATCAACATAGTTTCCCGAATCATCGAGATTCAGTATCGCTTTACCATTAGGTAGAGCTCTCATACAACCTGCCCAGGTTGTTTTATCAGCATCAATCTCAACAATTAAAAAATCATTTTCTGTTGGATTGTATAAGCTGGGTAAAACTTTAATTTTTCTTTTAATAGTTTTTACAGTTAGAGTATCTTGTTCAGTCCATGACCATGGAACTTTCTCAGATATCTTTTTCTGTAAAATCTTTCTTTCAGTTGCCAAATTTTTGAAAAATCCTTCATTGGCAATATAATTCAAACATCCTAAAAATCTTTGAATTTGTTTTCGATCTTTCAATTCATCAGGGAAAGCTTGGATCTTTTCCTGAACATGTGGAGATAAATCGAGGGTGCCATTTTCCTTAAAAATAAGGCCTAAATACTCGATTTCCTTTTTGGCTAATTGTGATTTCTTTTTTGAAATAACAATTCCCTTGTCTGAAATTCTGTTTAAAACAATTTCTACATCTTTAAGATGTTGTTCTTTAGTTCCTTTTGTAAAAACTAACATGTCATCAATATATGCCAAACATATATGTTCTAATCCTCTAAGAGCATTATCCATAAATCTTTGGTATATAGATGGTGCTTGTTTTAGTCCAAATGGAAGAACATTCCATTGATAGTGTCCTTGTGGACATGAAAAAGCTGTTAAAGGCTTAGTCTCTTCTGAAAGTCTGATTTGATAGTATCCTGATTTTGCATCAAAAGATGAAAACCAATCACATCCTTTTATTTTTTGCAAAATATAATCCTTTCGTGGTAATTTATAAGAATCTCCGATTGTAGCATCATTGAGTTTCTTATAATTTATCACCATTCTAGCTTTTCCTCTTTTTATTTCATTGTGATTTGTCACATAAAAAGCGGGTGCTGAATGTGGACTTGCAGATGGAGTAATTAACTTCTTTTCTTGAAGTTCTTTTATATCCTTTTGAAATTCTAATTTATCTTGTACTGAATAAGGCATTTTATATTTTACATTAATCTCCTTATTAGGATCTCGTAATTTGATGGTAACAAGTTCATGATTTGTATTTTTCAGATTATCCAGAGGATCTTCTGAACATACAGTATCAAGTTTTTGTTCTATTTCTTCAAGATTTAAAAAGAATTTTCTATCCTCCCAAATACTCTTTAGATTTATAAGGTTTTCAGAAATTAATTGAATAATCTCATTTCTAGTTATAATTTTTGTTGTTATAACTTTTGTCTTTTCTTTGGGGTTTGCTAAATTTTTCCAAAGTAAAGAAATAGTTTTAACATTTTGCACAAACGGTGCATATAACTTTAAAAAGTTATTTCCAATGATTAAATCTAATCCTGAATCATGGAGATAAATTGTTGGTATGAAGAATTCATGACCTTCTATAGTAATTGAGATGTCTCTCAAAACAAACCATATTTGGTGTTTTGACTTATCTGCAACAATTATTTCTTTGGGTTTTCCTAATTTTTCCCAATTTCTTGATATGTTTCGTTTTCCAAAACATAATGTTGCGCCTGTATCTAAATAGGCTAAAATCTCCTTCTTACGAAGTTTTATTTTGATAAAGGTAGCAATAGGGTTTCCTTTACTCAAAATTTTGGTTTTGCTCATCTTCGGAATCTGTACAGAGTTCATAGAAACTTTGTTGCTCCCAATCAGAATCTGAATCTGATTCTACTGGTTCATAACCTATTCTATAGATCATGTTTAAAACTTGTTTCTTTTCTTTAGAAACTTTCTTTGGACATTCATTAGCATAATGTCCTGTTTCATGACATAACCAGCATGTGCATGATTTTTTACCTTTAGGACAGGTTTTATTTTTTCTAGGATACTCTCTTTTTCTCCTATAGAATTTTTTCTTCCTATGTTTCTTTTTATCATAGGAAAATCTTTTAAATTTCTTTCTTCTAGGATATTTTCTTTTTCTCCTAGTTTTTTCACAACCATATGCTCCAATCTTTCCTTGGATTCTATCACAGCACAATCCTATTCGTGCATCTCGTTTTGATTGTTTCTTTAGGCATTGTTCTTGCATCCAATTTCTAAGGATAGAAATTCTAGCTCCTAAAGTATCTTTAACCTTTCCTGAAGATACTGCACTGTTAAATTCAGTTTGGATTATTTGGGACATTGCCATAGGTAATTTTTGGTAAAGTAATTCGACAACCTTTTGGTTTTCTCTAGTGTCTTTGTTTAGATCATAATATAATTGTGAGAATTCACAAATATAATTTTCTATGTAACAAGGATTACATATGGATAGATTCATTATTCTCCATAATTTTTCGGCATTAAAAGCGATATTTGAGTCTACCGTATCTTGCCATCCTTTAAACTCATTTAAAAGCCATTCAAAGACTTTATTAATCATTCCAATACTATTTTCTGCAGTTTGTTCCTCGTCAGGTTTTTCAGCTAAAAATTTATATGCATTACCTTCTGTTCTACACAAAAGATAATTAAAAATCTGTTTTGGAGTTAGATTTTTTAAATCACTATCTAGCTGTATTTGGATAATGTTTTTATTATACCAACTTCTTATGGCTTGAGCTAGATTGTCAACACAATCAATGTTTAGAATTCCACTTCCATCATTTACACTATGTTTGGGAATATAACTCATAGGAATTCTTTGGAATTTAGCCTGAGAAAATTCTCTATGGAATTCTGTATTCCAATTATAAGAGGGTCCTCTTTTTGTTCCTGAGCTTTCGCCCATTTCTAATTGTTCTATTTTAACGAAATTTCCGTCGTCTTTTGAATCATCATCGGAACTAAAGTCGTAGACAAAATCTTTTAGATCTTTAGGTTCAGGTTCTTCCTTAATGGAATATTTTTCACTTATGTCTAGGGTAGCCATAAGTTGATCTAGTTTTTCGAGTTGGTACTCTATGTTTTCTTCTATACTCATTTTTTATAGTTAGTAAATAAAGATGCTTCAATTTTTTCCTTATTCTTCCCCCCTTCTTTAAGTTGAGGAGAATGATTTTGCTTACAACAACAATTTTTTATGATATAATTAATCATATCAGTTATATTGTTTAACTGAGGATTAAAAGAATGATATATATGAGGATATTTATGATTCTCATTTTTGTTGTAGCACGGAAAATCTTTTTCCATATTTACCCAAGTTTCATGGGGTCTTTCTAATCCTTGCTCATAATCTTTTGTAAACATATTATTTTGTTTATAGATTTGAGGTAAGGTTTCAAGAAAAGAAATTTGTCTTTCAAATCTCTCATTTAATTTCTTTGTTTCGTCAAGCAAAGCTTTAACTCTGGTTGTGAGTGTATTATTTTCTTCACTCATCTAGCTATTTCTTTAAGTTTATTCCTTAAATCTTGAGCTAATCCTTTATATTCATTATATAAAAAATGATCTTCATTTTCATGGCTTTCATATAAATATTTGTCTAAAAAATATTCAGCCGTTGTATCACACCATTTAATTTGTGCTTTAACTAGGGTAATATCTTGATAATTTGGACATAATATAAAGGGTTGTAAAATACATTTCTCTGTTGGTCCTTTAATAAATTCCATTTTTTATTTAGACTTTTAAAGCCGGTTTTCCACAAACTGATTTAAAATGTTTGACTTTATTGGAAAAGTCATTTGGGTGACTGTACCGTAGAATTCACCATAACAAAAAGGGAGATAAGATGATTGTTTCTAGAAAACCGTATAACAAAAACTTGTTTGACAAAATGCTATCCTAGAATCATCCATCCAATCAGATATTCCTTTTCAGGCCACTGCTTCTACACACAAAATTGGTTAATGTTTCTGGTTGGGCCCAAGGTCAACTACTCACATGACACGATGTAGAATATCATTATTAATACTTTGAAAATTAAAACAATCTAAAATTATTTTGAAATATCATGGTAGTGTATTACTCCCTCCGTCCCAATGTATCTGACCCCTTGGCTCATTTCACACAGATTAAGAAAAATGTATAAATAAAGGGGAAAGTAGAATATATTGTATTGGGAATGATAAAAGTAGTATTATTTAGTGTTATATTGTATTGGGAATGATGAAAGTTGTATTGAAAATTGAAATGGCTCAGTTATTTTGGGACACTTTTTTTTAGAAAATGGGTCAGATATTCCGGGACGGAGGGAGTACGTAATATTTTTTTTGAGAAATGTTAACGAGTGCCCCTGGAGCACTGGTTAAGCACTTTAAATAGCAACTTTTTATAAAAGTTTGTGTAATAAAGTGCATTGAAAATTGAACACTTTG
Source organism: Medicago sativa (assembly GCF_051527215.1). Classification (NCBI taxonomy): domain Eukaryota; kingdom Viridiplantae; phylum Streptophyta; class Magnoliopsida; order Fabales; family Fabaceae; genus Medicago; species Medicago sativa. Next base: position 97,585,889 of record NC_140752.1, read on the forward strand.
ACATTTTTAAAGAAATATTACTTAATTTAGAAAGCTTAAAGAGTGCCCCGGGAGCACTCGTTAACAAGACCCTATTCTTTTTACGGGAGATTAATTAGAAAGCTTCTAAAAGTGTGTCTAGAGTTATATCTACTCGAAGACGGTATTTCCTAACCAAAAGAAGATTTTACAAATCATAACAATTTACTACTTGATAATGTGTAATCATAAACTAATTTTGCAATGAAATTTAGTTTGTTTTTCCTAACCAGCCATAATTAGAATCTTCGACCCTAGTAGACATCCCAAAACTACCCCACGACTTAGACCCTTTGGACAGTTATGAGACGAGACGAATCCACAAGTCGGCAGTGGGATATCTAGTTTTTATGCAATAAAATTTGATTCTAACTCTTAAATAAGAAGATACTACTATTGAAGAATTCAAGTTTCAGATTCTAAAATGTCTGAAAGAAAAAAAAATCGAAGACCAAAAATTTCATTTTGCATTTATGCAAGCATCAGACAAGTGCAAACAGCTGCATAGTCATTATGCATTTCATGTACACATTCATGTATCTATAAATTAAAATGAATGAAATCTTCTATATACTATACACAATCAGGAATTACATCTTGACAAGGACTATCAGCAAAACTGAAACTTACATTTTCTTAACTGACAATCCTTAAAAATAAAAGAATCGTATAACTGACATCGACTTCGTATGAGAATAATATTACATGATGGCATCCACACGTGTTACCAAACGATGAAGCTTTGTAACTTACTTTTGGATGGTCCAACAAACTACCGTGTTTCAAACACGAACGGGTAAGCCGTAATTTTGGTACACTCTTATGAATCCATCAGATCCTGCTGTTACAATTACTTGGCCCCACAAGTGAGAATTAGACATTCCCTTGCAAGCACTTCTCAAGAACCTATACTCTGATTTACATATTGTAGGAGAAACAACAGTTTGACCCGAGTCAAGAAGCGTCTCCTCTGGCCATGTTGCAGAAACCTTTGGGACTAACTCGGAAAGAAATCCACGACTCATGAAGAAACAATCAGGAGAAGACAAAGATGACCTTTGAATCAACTCTTCTCCGAGTGAAGGAGACAACGGCGTTGACTCAATGCCACACCAAGGTATGGCGATTGTTGCATTGTGGGATAGAAAACTCTCAGAAGACATAATTTTCTTTGCTTTGGAAGTATTCCTATCCTGGCCAGTGTGATTCCAGATACAAACATTTGAACCTTCACTAAGTGAAACGATATGTTTCCCGTCAGAGGTGAAGGAAGCATGCATCTGACCTGCACTTCTCAGACCTGAAGGCAAAAAAAGAAGAGGTATAATGACTTGCTACCAAAATGAACATAATTGTACAACAAATGAAAATAATGGGGGAAATCAGTCCTCAAAGCACAAAAAAAAGGGAAAATCCCATGCATGTCCAATATCATGTCCTCATTGCAGGAATTTAAAATACACATTGGAACACATCAGATATGCAGGACATTCCGCAAAACTGCAGTAGCTTCCTTAATTGAGGCAAATTTGGGATGCATTCATAATCATAACAGCCTCCAGCATCTTCACTGTGTTGAATGTAAGGGAGTGGGTTTACTCCCACATCACTTAGAGATACGACCTTTGCAATGCTTATAAAGCTTGGACAACCTCACCTTATAAGTTGATTTTGTAGAGTTGAGTCAGACCTATTCAAAAATGGTATCAAATTATATTCTAAAATAAATGGTATTAAATGGTATCTAAGCAATCCCTGGACTTGATTGCTGACCACTCCTAGCCGCTGTAATTGCGGCAAATTCGGGATACATTCATAGCAGCCTCTAGCACCTTCATTGTTTTGGGTGTATGGGGGGTGGTTCTAGTCCCACATCGCCTAGACATGACCTTTGTAGTGCTTATATCTTGCAAACCGGCTTTAACGGGTTAAACTAGGCCTAAGCTCAAATTATAAGATGCCACAGAAGAAGAATTAGGCACAGGTGGGATGCATTCTAGAATATTCTCATATAAGGAAAGCATATATGAAGAACTTACCCTTGAATTTGTAGATGACATCGACTCCAGAGAGTATGCAGACATGTGAATCGGCAGAAGCAACCAATAATTTGGTCGGGTCACTGGGCGAAAACTGAAGAAATAATCATACAAGATCAATACCCACTTGTCAATAATTTTATATAGGAAGAGAGAGAAAGGTAATAAACTGCAGAAAAAGTTGGTGTGAAAGAAATAACCGACCTGAAAGCCAGTGATCCTTTTCCCCGATGTCTTCTTTTTGCCTTGTAACGAAAATTCAGCATCCATTTTCATATGATTATCTAAACATGTGAAGGTAAAAGAATAAAATCATCATTAGAAACTAGTAACTGCTACTTATAACCATTTTTTGTTTTGAAAATTTGAATCTAGAAACTCTTTTATGTCATAAGTATAAGAAAATACCAAAATAAAAAACAGTGATCCATTGTTTGAACATATACACATCTACCACTCAGTTGTGTAGTGTGTGTGTTAGAAAGGAAGATACAAAATCCTCGCACTATATGCTCAAATTAAATTGCTAAATTTTTACTACAGATCTCGTATACAAAATTTTCAATAATCGCACATTGAGTATTATATGCCTGTTTTGACCGGCTTACATGGGTCTATCTACTGACGTAATCACATGTGAAACTGTTTGGGAGAGTTTATGAAAATAGCGTATGACATGTCTACAAACTGTTTTCAGCTTATTTCCATAAACTCTTCATGATAGCTTATGAGAACAGTTTATAGCTCATACAAAAATATTTTGACTTTACTTTATATTTTGTTATAGAAACAGCTTATACATAAGCACGCATATGATAGGCGCTTAAGTTATAAGCGCTTTATTAAGCTGTTTATCCAAACAAGGTCTATATTCCACTCATTGTATGCAGGCTTCAAATTGTAACACAATTCCAAACATCTACAGAGCTAAATGTGTGTTTACCTAGGATATTATAGAAACGGCAATTGCCCGTCATGGTACCCACGATTGTGCCCTGCAAGAATGAGTTAAATTTCAGGAACAAAACAAAAAAGACACTTTCCTGCCACAATGTTCTTACAGTTAAACGTCTAACGAAACAGACCTGTCCATTAGGCCAGAAGCATACAGCTGTGACTATCTCTCTGATATCAATGTAATCAACAACACGACAGCGAACAACTTCCCAGATGCGCACCTTTCCATCAATTGAACCACTGATGAAAAAATTATCATTTACGGGATTGAAATTCACACATGTTACTGCATCAAAGGAAAATCCGAACAAAGTGTTATTTAGCAGCAAACAAAAAAAAACACACAATATTAGGGTGAGAAAAATATAGGGAAATACAGTTATTGTGGGAGAAAACCAATATTATCAAAATCATTCGACACACTTAAAAATCAAGGTGAATTGACGCACCATAATTATTGTGAGAGAAAACTCTAAGACATTTGCTAATCCCTACTTGCCATAGGCGCACAGTCTTATCAACGGAGGATGACAGTAGAAACTGCAACAAACGAAAGAAAGCAAACAACAGTGAGTTTGTATAAAACTAAAAAATGATATGCAAATTTGAAGATAGTGTAAGACAAATAAGAGTAGCTTGCTTCGGTAGTAAACTAACCCCTGATTTAGACCATGCAAGGTCTAAAATGTCATCACTATGCCCCTGGAATTCATGCAAAGGTTTCACCAATATGCGGAAGGTCTTTGGTGGGATAATCACACAAGTTGAAGCAGATGATTTCCTCAACTTCTCTGTTTTAACTAATTTATCTTTATCTACATCAAGGGGAGCCACACAACCAGTAAACTGATTCATTTTGAAATATATATTTGATGGATCATTGTCCAGAATGTTCAATTCATTTGATCTTTCATTCTCAACCACCTGCCACACACGAACAATGCCGTCTTCACCACCACTAGCCAAATATTTTCCATCAAGACTAAACTTCATCGTCAAAATAACACCTTTGTGTGCTTTAAACTCCTGTTCAGTGTAAAGAGACGAAAGCTCCTTAACTCGCTTCTTATGCGGATGAACACGAACTCTATGTATCCTAGAATCAAAGTCTTTGTTGCAGCAAGTTTCATCAAACCCTTGATTATGATAAAAACAAGCAATAGAATCCAATTTGCTTAACCAACCTTTCTTCATCTTCTTTTTAGCAACACTCAACAATCTAGTACTTTCAGCATCTCTCTGCAAATGTCGGCGAACAAACGACGACGGCCCAATATTTTTATGAAACTCTTCGAAACTAATCAACTGGTTCGAACCCAGAACGCGCAGAGTATCAAGTTTTCCCTCCTGATCCAATTTATCTACAACATATTCTGTTCCATCATCCAAATTCTTTATCATACATGTCAAATTCTCCGTACCATCATCGTGATTTTCTAACAACCTAAAAGCCTCGTTTGATAAGGAATCCAACACAATCTGGTTTGAGGTTGACGGACAACCCTCTACAGTTCTGAACATAGTCCGGCTTATTCGGTCAACTCCACGAGATGGATCATCTCCAAACTCATCTCCCTCTACTGAATTCCCGTCATACTCTAAACCCATCCATCTTAAAAAATTGAATCTTCTATGGTGAACACTATCAAGGTTGCTAATCCAAACATTGAATCTAGTAACATATTCATTATTATTAATATTACCACTAGAGCAAGATTCTAAACAATAATCAAAACCATCATCAGAAACAGAACACAAATCTTCCCTTGTATCATAAAATTGATCCATATCAACTTCCAATTCCATATCCACCAACACCACAACCCTTTTCCCAATTCACCACCCAACACAGATTCTTTACTTTACTTTACAAACGAACAACAATTACAAAATTCTTCACTGAATTCAAGTTTTTAGTTTGTTTTAGGCAAAAGGGTATCTGAAACAGCTGCAAAAAATTCATAAAAATGAAAAATGATAGATGCATCAGAAAAAAGTTGTAAGAAGCAAAGATGGATTTGAAGTATGAAGAGTGAAAATTGGAAGAAGAAAAAAGAGGGAAATGAAAATAGAGGATAAATTGTGACCTGGATTGGGTTAAAGTTTGAAGCTTGATAGAGAGAATTGTCGTTCATAGGGATCTTCGTCACTGTGTATACACAGGAATACCTACCCACACCCACTTCTGGTTAAGAGTTAATCTTTATAAAAAATAAAAATAAAAATAAAAAGAATTTTCAATTAGGATAATAAATAAATGAGTAAACCACAAAATTGATCTCTGTCTTCGTACCAAATTCTCAAATTGGTCATTAATAATTCAAAATGGTCTATGTCTTTGTCAAACGTTTTTCAAATTGGTCTCTAACTCTATTTATTGTTTTGCATTTTAAATCATTAATGTACCAAATAAGATTCAAAAGGCATTATGCAATTAATCCACTAAATAATATCCAAAAGACATTGAGCCATTAACACTCAAAATACAAAACAACTAATGGAGTCAGAGTGAAACATTTGACAAAGACAAAGGCCATTTTGAGCTATTAATAGTGTCAGGGATCAAATTGAAAATTTGGTACAAAGACATAAACTAATTCGATGGTTTATTCATAAATAAATAATGATAAGGAATTACTGTAGGAGAAAAACATTGCATCGATTTAGGTGTAAAATTGTGAAATGTTGAATGAAGAAAATAAAAGAAAAGAAAAAAGTGTTTTAAAATTGACTAAGTCCACTTCTTTGTTTCTTTGGTTTGAAGTCTTTCATTACCAACGAATCAGATGCTTTGCTTAATTTCCACTATCTCTCTACACCTTCACCCTCTCGTGCTGGCTGCCGCTTATACTGGTATTAATCATTTTATTAACATTTAATACTTGATGAATATGATAGTAGAGATTAATTTTTATTCAATTTAAAGTTTTTTTACATATATATTCAATTAAATCACGTCATTATGCTACTTTTATAGATTAATTTTTAAAACATCTGCACAAATATTTATGTAACGTAATTTTATTGGATGCGTGTATAAAAAATATTTACATGGTTAATATATATATATATATATATATATATATATATATATAATATATAGATTAAATTTTAAATAAGTAATAATCTATAAATTATTATATTATATATATTGATAGATTTATTATTCGATGCAAGTGACTTTTAAATTGAAACGGGACAGATAGTTTTTTTTTTACTTGTTTGTTCTTATGTTATTCTTATTACATTTGTTTGGTTATTACTAACCTTTGTCTTGTACTAGCGTAACACCCCGTGCCAAGCACGGGATACATTTTATTTAAAATTATTCAACAAGTTTTACATATTAACAAAATTTTTAAATATCATTGTTTTTGTTTCTTTTTATCCATAATTTTGGCGTTATGTGGTATTTTATCTTCATATTTAAAATTGAAACAATAAATCATCATTTATTGAGATAAAAAATGTTAAATTTTATAAAGAGATGATTATTTTTGTGAAAGTGATAAAATATTTAACAAAAGTACAATTAAGCCTAAAAGATAAAAACACTATAAATAATTAATATATTCCTAAAAAATTAACCAATTACTAAGAGTTCATTTTTTTTTAGGGAAAGTAGTAAGGGTTCATATTAGATTTGGTTTATCAGTCATTCAATATATCCATTTATCAAATGCATATGATCACCTATGTTTTAATTTTCCACTCTTAATAAATTTTTTTTTTTTTATACTTGATTTCAATACTCTCTCAGATTTCAATTATAAACAAAAATACCTAAATTCAAAAATTTAGTTGTATCAATTATTATTCTTGGTTTCATAAATAATACAACATTCTCAAAAGTGTCATCTATTAAAACTTTCTTTCATGAGAATATAAAAGTCATTAAAAATAAACTTACATGAATTAAAATATCTGTTATGATAAATAACATTTTTTTTTATAAATTGACGGCCTATGGAGGACACACCATATATGTATTAAAATGAAAAGTAGGATAAAAAAATGAGGGGGGAGCCATCTATTTTTTATATGCTAAGGAACAATCTGAAATACTCGATGGCTAAGGTAATCATTTTTGAATCACTTTCAATCGAAAGATTATGCCAGATTTTTTGGTAAGCACATTTCATTGCAAGAATGACTGCCATAATCTAAGCAAACAGAGCACTACAAATTGCAAGGTTTGAAACAAAACAACCAATACTCTCTCCATGATTGTTTTTGTATGTGCCTACAGAAGCTGTTGGTCTTGGATTGCCTTAAGCTATGCCACCAATGTTACACTTTATCCAACTATGGATAGGTGGATGTCAAATAATCTCAACAATTTTGGTGTTCTTTGATGATGAGTATCCATTTTAAAAGCTTTCAAAATAACAAAATCAGAGATAGTTGGACCATTTGTTAGCTTTGTAAGGTTACCAGATAGAGAAGTTTGAGTTGTGATCATAGCAATAATTGCATTTCTAGTAAGTCTTGGTTTTTTTTTTGTAACAAAAGTCTTGAATTATTGAAATCTAATTATTTCTACAATACCACATAGAATAAACAACATTAAATAGAGACAAAGTAAGTTATATTTGATTTGAGATTAAAATAATTATTTATTGATTTGTTTATATTTAAGATTGGAAAGAGTCTATAAAAAAAATATTGGACATAGTATTTTTCTCGAAAACAAATTATCTATGAAGAGAGAAAAAATGAGAAAACAATTTTCTTTAATATCTTCCCTCAATTTTATTTTATTGGAGATCAAGGGTCACAAATGAAAACACTATAAATTAATGTCCTTTTACTTTACCGTAATTCTGATTTCCAAATCATTATTTTCAATTTTTCAAAAAGAACCTTCCCTCCTTCTCAAAGTTCCTAATCGAAACCAACAAACTCACACTCGGGGAATAAAAAGGTATAAGATATGTGCAAACTCCCTCGGTTGAATGTAGAATTGTTTTTCATTATAAAGACTGAACTCATCTAATATCATAATCTATATGGAACCTTTTGAAGTTAAAGTGTGACCAAAATATGGAGCATAAGAAAGACATAAGTAAAGTGTGACCAAAAAATTCTCTCCACCAAAATAATAATACATTTTCTTTAGTTCATTAGTTTCTATAATTTCAGGGTTGAACGTGGTCCTAGTTGATGAAAAAAGATTTTGTAACATTGATTTTCTTATCCCTAAAGAAACAAAAAAAAACGATTTAAGTAAATGAATTGATTTTTACTTTCCAATCATATTAAACAATCAAGTTGATAATTATAAACATTTACCTTAGAGCAACTTAAATTTTGCCAACATAATTGTCACAATCACCTTATCAGATTCAACGGAAGATAAACAAAGAGTTTAATTCCTCAATATAATACCTGAAGAGAGTACATTTAAACCGATATCTCTTCGAAATGAATTGACAAATAATCAAAATTATAATTAAATACCATAGTATATTCCATATCAAAAATAAAAAATAAAAACAAATAAAGGTCACTCATTCGAATTCAATTCAATGACATTCATCTTAGTTCTTGTATTATATCTTTTGTATTCTCTTTCAATACCCATCTCAGTTGGTTTAATTTATTCCCTTCTGTAAGGCTCCCACAAGTATAACTTCCTCCACTAAATCCTTAATTTTATTTTATTTTTGTGTGGAGGGAGTAAGGAATCTAGAAAGGTTAATTGGATTAGGAGAGATAACGTGTATCTTGTTCAATATATAACTTCTTCCATAGAATCCTTAATTTAATTATTATATTTATTTTTGAATTTGTGTAAAGTTTAAGACATGAGTAAATCGTAAAATTGATAATATGAAAACTGAAATATTTTTTCGTTGAAGTGTAAATACATGCAACAATAGTTATTTATTCAATTGAAAACATGGACTTTATTCTACTACATTAAAAACAGACACATAACATTGACATAATTGATAAACAACTTAAACGTAACCAAGTCACTTGAAAATATTATTTCTCTATCTTCACAATCTTTTGGCCGGTTGAACAATTGCGTCAGATGTCCCACAATCTTCGTTTATTGGCAACATTCTCTTCTTAGGAGGTGCAAATGATTAAGAATCTGAGTCAATAATATCTTTCGAGTTCACATCTTGTGGAGTTGTGGGACTTGTTTCAGAAAACTTATCAATTAAATCCTATCATAAAAATTGTCAAAAGAGTACATTTAAGTTTACCCATAATACACGTTTTAAAAAAAAAAATACAAAAAATTAAGCTTAGCCATTCGAACCCAATTCAATGACATTCATTTTAGTTTTTCCACCATCTCTTTCATATTCTCTTTCAACACCCACTCCATTCATGACTCAAATTACATCTGCATATATAACACAAATAAAAATATTGATTAAATTACAATTTAATATTATAAGAATATAATGTATAGTTGAATCATATTAAACAAAAAAAATTATTAGCATTAAAAAAAGATCTAAACGGTTACTTAATTATTAAACCTATTAATTCAACCTTTAAGGTAATTATACAACGTTTGAAAATAATGTGTAACATTGAAATACACGTTTGTTGGGGCAAAAACAGTTTTAGATAGTTTGACTTTTGTGATGATTGTGAAATTCAGTTTGTATTTGCTGCGTGATGGTCGATACAAACCATTGTTGCAAGCAACATCAAATGAGGAAATCGTGAACACCATTCCCTCTTGGAGTTGCTCCTTAAACTTGTAGATCAATGTGCTTCGTATAGACGCACCAATTCGATCACCCTAGATGACAAAAATTAAAACATTATACTTTAAACAAAAAAATAAAAAACAAAAAACAAAAACGATATGAAAAAAGTACCTTTCGATCCATTAAAACCAACTCCATGGAAAATGGTAGTTTTTTATTTTTTGTCTTGAACAAACCAAGCTCAAACAACTCTCACAACCAATGTCCACGATTGTTTTCTTGGCGAAACATCAGAGATGAAGTCGTGTTTCGTAGACATTTTTATTTGCAATAGAAAAAATTACAGAAATAACTTAGAATATAGATATCAGAGAACCAGAGAACAAAAAAAGAACTATACTTTTTTTATTGTTGTGTACTGATCGTACCCAAAAGCGCTACTATTTATATAGAAAAATAGTACCATAACGGTTAATATCTATTAATTATTAATTTGACCATTTTAAAATTAATATTGTCAACGTCTTTAATATTATAAAAAGCGCATTAAACGATTAAATTATATTTCATATAACCTACAAAAAATTAACTTCATAGCATTTGAAATTTAATAATATCTTATTAATATTAAGTAATATAATTTTGTGATGAATAAAAATTAATTATATAACCTTAAAAACTAATTACTGCAATTAAATTTTTAATTAGTAGGTTAATGTCATAGTGTAACGGACCAAAATTCAAAATATAATTTTGTAACCTACCAAATTTTTAATGTACCGTATAAATGTTAATCGAATACTAATTATATTAATAATTATTTGATTGTAACGTATAAATTTTTAATGTAACATATAAATTTTAATCGAAACAATAATTATATTAATAATTATTTGATTGTAACGTACCAATTTTTTAATGTAACATATAAATTTTAACCGAAATAATAATTATATTAATAATTATTTGATTGTAACCAACTATGTATTTTATGTACAATTTAATGTTAAATAAAAAAAGGTTTTTAATAACAATTATAATTATTAAGCTTGTATTAAAATTTAGGAGGAATTTATGGAACAAATGCCAAGTAGGATTATGATGATGTGGACATCTTTAGAGGATAGGATTTTGCAATAGGCTATTTCTAAAAACTCTAAATTGTTAGTATAAAGATGTAAATTCTTTTTCTTGGATTTTACATGGTAAGAAAAAGTATCAGATTTATTTTTGACAAAAAAATATCAGATTTTTAATTGTTACTATTTTTTTTATAACCTTATTAATTTATCTATTCCTTAATATATAAAAAATTATCCGCTCAAAGATTATAAAATATTTTGTTTTGCGGCTGTTTTTGGATAAATTTTAATAATTATAGCAAAAAATTACTTGTTTTGATTTTGCAGTAGACCATAGGAAGTTGTTGAACCAAACCTTCAATAGGCGTCAGATGTTTTTATATATAGATTCCAAAGTTACTCATACAACTAACTAACTTGCTGATAACATTCCTAAACAAATTCTACCACAAAAATCATGATGCAAACATAAACTAATTCTACCACTACGTTTATATTTTGAAGTTTATCTTATCTATCTCTTTAATGCAGCATTAGTAAAATAAAGTTTTAATAAACACTAGTCACACTTATAAAGTTATAAAGATCTTTTGATGTTTGTTTACAAGTCTTAACTCAATTAATAAAAATATTAAAATTGTTATGTTAGACGTTGTATGAATTTTTTCATGACTATTGCAATTTTGTCTTTCTTTAAAAGAAGAATTTTCCTTTTCAAAACAATTTATCCTTGTCATCCATCTATTACTCTATGTTAAACCATTTTTCCCACTCAAAATAAACCCCCGATGCCATGTGTTCATTGTTAGGGGTGGGAACAGGCCAGACCGTCCGACAGAGGCCTATGGCCTAACCTATTTAAAGCCTAGCTCGGCCAGCTCGTTTATTAACAAGGTCAGACTCAAGCTTTTTATAAAGCCTATTTAATTAAATAGGTCAGGCTAAGGCTTACAAAAAAGCCTAGTAAGCCCGTCGGGCCGGCCTATTAAGCTTTTTATGTATAATATATCTTCCATTATTGATATCGTTGAAGTTTTTTTCTCATAAACTCAAGCCTTCATATGATTGATTATTTAATAGCACATATATTGGTGTGATGAGACCTTCATAAGATTTCATTATTTAGTTGCAGATATATTCATGTGCTTTAGGCCTTCGTAAATTTTGGCCTATTTAGTAGTAGGCTTACATGTGTTGCTAGGCTTTAGTGCAAAATAGACTTTTAAATAGGCTTTCAGGCTTCATCGGGCCTTTAAATAGGTCATGTCAGACCTCGAAAATGAGCCTATGACGGGTAATAGGCCAGACTCACATTTATAATTTTTGAAGTAGGCCAGTCTTAGGCCTTACAAAGCCCGGCCCGGCCTAGGCTATATCCACCCTATTGTGAGCACTTTTATTTTGTCTCCCAAAATAATTAACTTAGATTCTATGCTTCCTACAACCTGTGACTTAAGTACGAGTCTATGAACTAATCATAAAATAGTTAGTGACTTTATCTTTTAGTACGTACGTGTAAATTGGATTGGAACAGTTGCAGGGTTGTGGTTGTGAGACGACGAAATTTTGATTCTCTTCTCTTATTTTTCTATATTCATTCCTATACTTCTTTCTATTTTTGAGGGGCATACACTTCTTTATATTGTTGTTGACATAGTTAGGCAACTAATGTAATTGCTTTGGCTCCACCCTCACACCGCCCATTTGCCATTATTATAGAGGCACACTTATAACTATAAGTGGTTAAATAAATGTATATAAAGACTCAAATGATGAGATCAAAATGTGACGGTATTTAAAAATTTGGCCATTTTTGGATTCCAACAAATCATTCAATATATATTAGGTGGTGTGAGTTTGAAACTTTAAAGTATAGAGATTTACTTTTCCCATCCTATGCATTTCCTAACGCGCCCTATTTTTTTTCTTTCCATTTTTACCCTTGGTTCGGATTTCCCGGAATAAATTGTTAGAAATTTGCAGATGTATCCGGATTTAAAATCCAGAATTGTTTTCTTCTAGAACTTTTACAATTTCAAGCTTTAAAATTCATAAAATAAAATGCAAATAAAGTAAAAAACATAAATAAAAAGACACAAATATAAAAACAACTCATTTTATTAATATATGAACAATACATTACAATAATTTTCAAGCTTTTTAAGCTTATTAATAAGATCCTAAATCTATTTCTAATCTCCTAAGAGCCTAACCACTGCTATGTGATAGGACATAACAGTAGTTTCCTTTCAAGCTTTTTAAGCTTATTACATAAGATCCTAAATCTACATAAGATCCTAAATCTATTTCTAATCTCCTAAGAGCCTAACCACTGCTATGTGATAGGACATAGCAGTAGTTTCCCTATTGGAGGGCAACCGGAGGAGGAGGGAAAAGGAGGGCGGGAAGAAGAAACCAATGCCCCTGAGGGAGGTAGGGGGTTCTCAAACTTACGCCCAGACAGACCAAGCTAAGAACCACACTGACCCACATGACCCCCAGATGAACCGCGCTTCTTTGCAGCGCGGTTCCATCCTCATTGACCGTTCATACAAACCCTAAAAGTTTTCAACGAGGCCTTTATCTATGAAAGGCCAACGATGAAAAACCATGGTTGTAGAAGGAAGAAGAGGAGGAGAGGGTGGGAGAGGATGGTGTGAGAAATGGTGGGGTTTGGAAGGCTATTTATAGGGAGGGGGTCAAAAACGGTTGGGAGGTCATAAATGTAGTCAAAAAACGTGGTAAAACACGTTTTTTGACTTGGCCACCGACAAAAACATGTGGTGCAGACCACCAGCTATGACACTGATGCAGTCCGGAAAATACAATCCGGAATGCACCTTTGTTTTTCGGAATATATTTTCCGGATTAATACGATACTGGTGAAAGAGGGAAAAGTTGGCTCTTCTTGTAGGGTTAAGAAAGTTCCGGATTGTATAATCCGGAAAGCTTCAACATTGGATTCTTTTGTGTGGAGACATTAATGCAATTTTGGACGGTTACAACTACTAACACGTTTTCATTGACTGTATTAATGACCTAAGACTTGTTTTAGGCTATAAATAGGCCTCCATCTTCAACAAATACCTTCATTCTTCATTTCACCTCTTTTCTTCCATTTTCTTCAAATGTTTTTAGTTTTTTAGTGGTGTCGGTGGTGTCATGGTCATTGTTGACCGTTCATATGAACCCTGCAATTGCATTGCAGCGTGTGTGGGGTTCATATAACGGTCAACAGAGACCATTGACATCAAAGAAAGACACAAAAAAGCACATAACAGTATGGTCCGGAGTTCGTTTTCCGGAAATCTCTAACAATTTGGTCTGGATTATAAAATCCGGACCAGGGGCGTTTTTGGAAATTTTGCAGGGCGTGCGATAAGGCAGCAGGGTGGGAAAAGTAAATCTCTAAAGTATATTCATCTCATGTTCAAATATTGTCCATGTCAATTTATGTAGGCTAATTCATATAGAGTTTTACGCTGAGTTTAAATGGAGTTTGAACATTAGAATTGATATTCTAGATTAGCCAGTCGTCTTAGGACCGGATACCAAATTAAAAAAATGAGTATTATTTGATTATAAAACTATATGGGAGTTGCCCTTTGAGGGATTAGATTGCATACTTTGACGCTTATAAATTAAATACTAGTAGTAAAAAATTCGTTCCTAAGATGAAGACTACCTCAAGCTAACACTGTCGTTAATTAGCAGCAGTCAAAGTTTGCCATTTAAATGAACAGCAATGACATGCCATGCCAACGATGTTTATCCTTTTACTCTTAAGAGAGGATGATAAATCTGACAGCTCAACAAGTCTGTAAATCATGTTTGGTTCTCATGATTTTATAATAGAAAGAGTCTTTGGTTATTATCTTTTTATATATTTAAGAAATGTTGGTTCCCCAAAACATCAAAGAGGTAATATTCATGCATTGTTTTTGTATATATTCATGCATTGAAGTCAAAGGAAATAATCAAATGCATATATTGGTCAGATGAATTACATCAATTACATAATCATGCATGAGTGGGAATATTTATAGTACCGACTTCTTTCACAGGGAATAATCAAATCAATTACATAATAATAATTGCACATTCTAAAAATGATAATAACTGCACATACTAAAATGGTTTTTTTTTTTTTTTTTTTTAAAAGAACAAACTTAATGCATTTCATTTATGAGAATAGTTTCAATACATGTTGGAATGTTATAGAAAATATGGAAACTAGCTTCAGACGGAGCCTCCCTAGCTAAACTATGAGCAGCTTCGTTTGCTTGTCTCCTGATGAACTTTACATCAGAGTTCATTAGATCTGTGCACAGTAGGTGGCAACAATCATTGATAATTGCGTTGAAATCTGACACACCCATCTGTTTTCCATATATGCTGTCCACTACTGTTTTAGAGTCCACCTCAAAGTCCATATTCCATAGTTGGAGATCCTTTACCCACCGCAAAGCAGTTAGAAGGCCTAGTGCCTCGCCGGTATCAACCTCGAGAAGGGGAGTGAAACATTCTGTGTGAGCCAAAACAAAAGCCCCTTGATCATCCCTAATACATATGCCTATGCCTACTCTGTTTAGGGAGTCAGAGAAAGAGGCATCAACGTTACATTTGTACCGACCCGGTGATGGTTTACTCCATTTTGTAGTTTCTCGTGGACTTACAACCGGGTTTAAGGCTGTTTTTGCAATTTGAGCATTCCTCCAACTAGTAAGCAGAGCTGAGGCTCTATCACAAACAGACTGACAAGTTTCGGTAGTATTGTTCCACACTTTGTTATTTCTGTGCTTCCAGATGCTCCACATTAACACGCTGAATATGGGATGTTGACTTTTGTCCAGCTGACGCAATATTCTGAATATATTATGGGAAATGTCTTCTGGACTTGTTAAAGCATTCGAAACCGTATTCCAAATCCCTATACGTTGCCAGCATTGTGAGCTTTTCGAGCACAAAAACAAAGCATGCAGGCTATCTTCTTGCTCATCACAAAAAGGGTATTGCGAAGTACAGTTGACACCTCGGGCTTGGAGACGCACCCTCGTTGGTAAACAGCCACGAGCAGCTCTCCATAAGAAGTTCTTAATCCGAGGTGGTGTTTTAGATCTCCAAATCTGATGCCAATCACCAGCTATTCTGTTTTGGTATGTATTAAGATCCCTCTTCATAATGTCTCTGTACGCGCTACGGACGGAATAAACACCATTTTTCTCAAATTTCCATACTGCCCTATCATTTTGAACCGAAGCAAGCAGAGGGGTTCTGCTGATATGGTATGCAGAAACATCATCAAACAGAATGCTTACATTTTCCATGTGCCAGATTTTTGAATTGGGAACTAGCAGGTCCGCTACACGCAGATTTGCCATGGCAGGATTCATCATCGCAGGAGGTGTGATGGTGTGACCACTTCGGATCCAATGAGAATCCCAAACTGAAATGCTAGTGCCGGAACCAATACTCCACTTGAAACCATTTTGAACGACATCTTTGACGTTCCATATGCTTCTCCAAACGTAACTTGGGTTGTGTCCTACTCGCGAGGCAAAAAAATCACTAGTCGGAAAATATCTAGCTTTGAGTAATCTAGTGATCAAGGAGTCTGGGTTGGTGATTAGTTTCCACGCTTGTTTACCCAACATTGCCATATTGAAAGCTTTAAGACTTTTGAAACCCATGCCACCGAAGCCTTTTGGAGTTGTGAGTCGTTCCCATGATAGCCAATGCATACCTCTTCTACTACCATTACCATGCCCCCACCAGAAAGCATTTAACATTTTTTCAATTTCTTTTATCAAAGTATTAGGTAACAGGAATGTACTCATAATATAGGACGGGATGGATTGTAGAACAGATTTTATAAGGACCTCCCTTCCTGCTTGTGAAAGACATCTGCTGCTCCATGAGTTTATTTTAGCCCACACACGGTCCTTTATGAATTTAAACGTACCTGACTTGCTTCTACCAACCATCGATGGAACACCCAAATACTTTCCAGTGCCTAGTACTTGTTTGACTCCCATGATATTAGCTATTGCATTTCTCACATCTGTTGGCGTGTTGCGGCTACAAAATATTTCAGATTTTTGGAAATTTATAGCTTGCCCGGATGCAGCCTCGTATGACGCGAGAATGTTTTTCAGAACAGATGCTTCACCAACGGAACCTTTGAAAAAGAGAAAACAATCATCCGCGAACAAGAGATGAGAGATAACCGGTGCATTTGCAGAAATTTTCACACCGTGCAAAGTACCTTGACTCTCTGCTTTTCTAATTAGCGCGGACAAACCTTCTGCACACAAAATGAATAAATATGGTGAAAGTGGATCACCCTGACGGAGACCTCTACTTGGGACAATCGGCCCTACCGCAGCACCATTAACCAAAACAGAATAATCTACCGTCTCGACACATAGCATTATCCATTTCACCCATTGTGCTGAGAATCCCATTTTAATCATAATGTCTCGAAGGTAGTCCCAATCGATACGATCATAGGCCTTACTTATGTCAAGCTTGAGGGCTGCATCATATTTATTGCCTTTGGACTTTGTTTTCATGTAATGGACTATTTCAATGGCTGCCATGGCATTGTCAAGTATAGATCTTCCGGGCACGAAGGCAGACTGGTTGTCTGAAATGCATTTATCAAGAACAAGCTTTAAGCGATTAGCCAGAACCTTGGAGATTATCTTGTATAATACATTGCACAGAGCTATGGGGCGCCAATCTTTCATGGTTTCCTGAACATCACCTTTTGGGATTAAAGTGATGTTGGTAGAGTTAAGCTTTGGTGGGAATATTCCTTGTGCTAGCCAAGAGCAACCTGCTTCATAGATTTCACTACCACACATGTTCCAGAATTTCTGATAAAATCCAGGATTGAATCCGTCGGGTCCTGGGCACTTGTCTATCTGCATAGAGAAGGTAGCTTCTTTAAATTCTTCCAAGGAGAATGGTGCTGTCAGTGCGTCATTGTCTTCCAAGGTGATCGACTGAGGTACCACATTAATGACATTCTGGCGTGAGCTATTAGCTCTTTGGAACAGTTCAATAAAGTAATTTCTGGCAATTCCTTTCAAACCATCCTCATCTCGGCAAATTCTCCCATTGTTGTCTTGGAGGTGTTGGATTTTATTCACCTTTTGTCGTGATGACGCAGCCGCGTGAAAAAACCTAGTGTTCAAATCTCCATCTCGATACCAGACGTACTAAAATGGTTAAAAATGATAATATTCATACCTCAAAATAAATATCCAATTTAGTTCTCGGAACTGGAAGATCATATCATATCAATTATTTTTTTGAAACAGCTTAATTTTAATTCAAATGATGCAGCCTAGCACAAGACGTGCAAGAGGGTGGGAAACCAGAAAAAATATCCAAAAGGCTTAAAAAGTGGCCAAAAAACACCAGCTGCTACATAGCAGAAAGCCTACAACAGCAGAAAAACGCCCAGCCAGCTCCCAATTTACAGCAGACCATTCATAATAAAGGCAAGAAGCAATCTTGAGCCTACTCAAAACCCAAAACCAAGACACCACTTTTATTTCGTCGACAATCTCATCAAATTGGTTTTTGAATACCCTCGCATTTCTCTGATTCTCTCCTTCCATATCAACCTAATCTCCACATTATTAATATTCTAAAATGACCATTGAGTTTGCAACATGTTAACCAAATTTGTCTATCTATCTGAATCTAAACAGGTTTTGATAACCGATCACCAAAAGGAAGAGTCAACAGATGTGTTAAAATTCATGACATCGTAGGCTCCATGCATCAAGCAGATAATAGTTTAACAAACCACGCTGCAGGAAAACATGTTGAAAATTCAATTTGCATGTCTTGCAGTAAAAACCCAGAAATTAAAGTAATAAAGAACGAATCATTGAATAAACTCTGATTTATCTATCTGGAGCCATTCTCCATTTTATCTATCGGCCAAATGTATGACTCTATTATCCAACAAAGTTTATATTCAATCATCCAAAATTTACAGAAATAATTTTACAGATATCACCAAATCAAATCCATGCTTAGTTTGACCAACAATTAAGAACATGCTCAAAATTCAATTTGTGTGCCTTACAATCAAATTAAAATTATTAAGAACACTTCATTAAAGAAATTTGATTTATCTACCAGGAGCCGTTCTTGTCCCTTGTGTCAAGAGGTTTCGCAGCAAAACCGATAAAGGATCTCTCGATTATCAAATAAATTAAATTAAGAACATGTTTAAAATTCAATTTGCATGTCTTGCGATTGAAGCCCGGAAAATGTATCTGTTGATCATAAAGAAGAAGTGACTCTGATTATAAAAACAACACATGAAAGATCAAACAAGAGGGAAATAGATAGAACCAGAAGAAATCAAATGTTCACAATATTAGTTCTCCTGCAACACCGAAGAGTAAATAACAAATCAAGAGCTCTGAATCTGAAAATTGACAGAAATTTTGAAAACAAAAAAGAAATTAATTTATATCACCAAATAACGGTTTAGTATTATTTTATAAAATCACCAAATGAAGAACGTTGTTCATTAACAAACCACGCTGCAGGAATATATGTTCAAAATTCAATTCATATGTGTTCCAATCAAAGCCCAGAAATTAAAATAGTTGAACAGCTCATTACAGAAATTTGATGAATCTAACTGAAGCCGTTTCTTGTTCTTGTATGTTATATCGAGATGTTCAAGACTTCAAGGATCGCTGCAGAACAGATTAACCCATCAAGTTTCGCAAAAACTTACCATTTTCTGAGACTCAA
Source organism: Medicago sativa (assembly GCF_051527215.1). Taxonomy (NCBI): domain Eukaryota; kingdom Viridiplantae; phylum Streptophyta; class Magnoliopsida; order Fabales; family Fabaceae; genus Medicago; species Medicago sativa. Next base: position 97,605,449 of record NC_140752.1, read on the forward strand.
TTGGCAATTGCAAAACATTACCATTATCTGATACGCAAATAGTAATAATACCTTAGAACAAATAATTCTCTACAAGAGATAATATGAATAAAACAGCAAACATCAAGATCAAAAACAAATCAAAGAACCAACCAGCATCAAGATACCAAAACAACCAACCAGAAAATAATAAGAATAAAACACAAGAGGAAGATAGATAGAATCTTAAGAGACAATATGTTCATAGATTAAACTCCTGCAACACCAAAGAGTAAATAACGAATAAACAAGTATATGCTCTCATTATCGATAAAGAAATTTTGAAAAAGAAGAGATTTTAATAGATATCACCAAATGAAAACGCTAAACTCCATGCTACAAAGAAAGTCAATAGTTTGACAATTTGTTCTGCAGAAAAAATGATCAAAATTCATTTATCTCTGGTATACCTTCCAATCAAAGCTCAGAAATTAAAATAATGAGGCCTCATCGGAGAAAATTAATTTATCTATCTGGAACTGTTCTACTTTCTGTTGAATCAAGACATTCTACTTCCCAGTTCACTGTTACTACAGCTCAAAATTGAAAATAATAAATAATGAATCATTGAAGAAATTCAATTTATATCTGAAGCCGTTCTCCGTTAGTATATGTTGTGTCAGCAATCGCAAAACAATCTGGACTTCCAGACTTCAGCTCGCTGCAAAACGGATAAACGCATGTCTCGATTATCCAATTATGAAGAATTATATCCAATAATCCAAAAATAAACAAACAATTCTTGAAAAACCAATCCACCAAAGAAGAGCCAGGAGAACTGTGACATTCTTGATAAAAGCATATCAAAATACAAGTCCATAATGAATTCCTTGATAGAAGCAGACTAAAGACCCTAGAATCTTGTATGCTTCATACTCAATGTTCCTGAAACAAAAACGTAAAAACTGCAACTCTAGCAGAGCACAAATACAGATGTAAGAAAAAATGACCAGTTTTATTCATCCCAAGGCTGTACGGGAAGTAAGTGAACCTCTCTGCATGCCACACACTTAATAAGCTTGCTCCCCCTGTAACACCCACACAGAAAACTCAAAGGAAATGACAAAAGTGGATGCTGATTATGAAACAATAACCAAATTATATCCTAGCAACACGAAATATAACCAAATCATCATCATAAACAAATAATATCACAACAGTAAAAGAAAACTATAGACAGACTCTCCATCAAAGTTATGTCATCCCCAACATACAAAAAACACACGAAAACTTGAACACAGAAAGAAACACAAAATCATCAACACCAGCTTCTACACAATTAGGACAACAATTCATAAACAAGAACACATGTGTATGTAAAAGATGACCAATTATATCCCAAGGACGAATAAGAAAGTCCTTGCCAATCAAATCCAAGCTTATGAGAAGAGTCAAGAAGAAGCACGAAAGCATAAACGTTCACATCTAAATTAGATCGCCAAATTAAGCCTCACAGAGATTGAAAATTTAACTTGTTGATTCATGTAATTAGTTGACAGAAGATAAATAGTACAGAGCAGAAGCACTCATCTCCAATTTCTCAACTTCAGACAGTAAAATAAACAAGGAGAAAGTTGTCTCAATTTCTTCAGAACTGACCACTACTCCATTACATTACATGTGAAAAACGTAAATGTAAGAAAACAGTAGTTTGATGGAGAACTGTCCCATTTCTCCAGCAAAATATGTAAACTATCACAATACATGTCAAAAACCTATATATGATAGGGTAATAAACCAGTAGTGATTGAGAAAGGAGACTTCTGTGAATACCAAATGACACATGTACAAAAGTATTATGCTGTAACACCTAATTATAGAAAAAACCAAGTAAAAGAAGCAAGAGTAGCATCATTCTGCAAACGAAGTCACTGATCAAATGATCATTAGTTACAAAGAGAGAAGACAGACACATAACTTTCTTAATTTCTCCAGATTTGTGTAAACTTAAGTTACAGGTCAGAAACCTAAATGTAAGATAACAGACTTATCTCTCACGTGTAACACCCAAGTGACACAAAGGAGTAAATCAAAATGACTGGGAGAAGAACTTTACAGAGAATTAATGAGATGAAAACAATTCACTGTATCAAAATAAACCTGATCGCTTGATGCTACATAGAACAGTTTCAAAACACACACACTGCACTGCAGAAAACAGTTTCACAAAACATTACTACCATTATCTTATACTCAATCAGCAACATCTTAAGAGAAAATACACAAATGAACTTGAGGCTTCATGCTATGAAAAAATGTTATTAATTACGTCGTATGCCTCTTCCATGATATCACTTATGGCTCTAGAAAAGAAGACAGATAATGGAAAGGAGGACGAAGGGAGGATATAAGAAAAGTCAAAACCTATTTGTTGTGGAACTAATAAAGACGCCAGCTAAATATTTTCCTTTGATTGTGAAAAATGTTATAATTCTTTTGCTAATTATTACAGACATAACTGTAATATTTTACACTACACTGTTGCATGGTGAACATTATCTCTATTGTGATTGCCGAATAGAATTTTAAATCCAACCTTACTGAAATTTTAATATCATGAGTAATTTCCAATAGAAAATTGTCAAAGTACACGTGCTGCTAATCTAGATCAGACGGTGTTAATTCAAAAATACAAAGATGAAATTGTAATTTTTTACACTACACGTTACATGGTGATTATTATCTCTATTGTCCTTGCTCAATAGAAGTTTAAACTAACCTTACTGAAGTTATTGGTAGTGATTTATAATTAAAAATGATAAAAGTGAACTGGTACAAAATTGATAATTAAAACAGCCAACAGAGAATTGAAAATAACAAAATTGATCATTAGAACATCATAAACAAAATACAGAATTTGCTTAGTTATGTCCCTTACCATGTTCAATTTATACTCTAGTTAACACTAGCAGGTCATACAATCAATAGATAACTTTCAAAGCATAAAATACATATACATATAAATAGAACAATGACCAGTTGTGTACCAAGTCTAGTGGCTATGATAATTTTGACCACAACTTTCACAACACATTAAACATTCCTAAGCAAGAAGCAGGCTTGACTTATGCACTAAGTAGAAACAATAGACTCTGCACACTTGGTTAAGCAAAGAGATATATTCCATTAATGTGGCTGTTCTTAATATAAACAATGCAGGACACCATTAATAGTAAGAAAATGGCTGGTTTTGTCCAAAAGCTGAATGGACAGTCTATCATCATGTTCCACACAAGCATTTCACAATCCACCTACATTTGCAATGACCGGGATAAAATACAAAGAACCAATCCAAGCAGAAAGCACAAAGGATGTATAACCAAGTAGAAATCACCTTGAAGCCGGTGCACTCAGAAAAATCCACTTAGGAGAACGGATTTATTCTTATGCACATCATCAAATAATAAATGGTATAGAAAAGCTCCCTAAATAAAGACCGCCATCAGGACAATAAGTGACCACCCAAGCTGTCCAAAACAGATTACAGATACAGGCAGGTCAAACTATAAGGGAATATCTACTCCACTGAAAAGCTACAAATTTGGGACAGCAGATTCTTATTCTTATATAACTAGAAAAGATGGCAGACTACCAGAACATAACATCAAACTATAAGCTGTCCAGAATTTCATACCCTCGTACCGGGAAAAATCATTTACTCTAGAATCTTGTATGCTTCAATATTCATGCTCCTGATGGCAAAAACACATATATCCAACACTAGCATATGAGACATATCAAAGGAAAAATATCCCTAATGCCGTAACATATACATACAGTCACAGATATGTAAAAAATTACTGATCTATCACACGGCTGAATGGATAGTATGTAAACCTCCGGTTTCCACAGGTCACAGCCCACCACATTTCATAGTCCGTCTCCCCTGTAAAACCCACACATCTCAAAAGAACTGAAAAAAGATGCCAAGTATCAGACTAAAATGTCTAGTTTTCATAGCAAAGATGGCCACCAAATTTAAGGCTGCAGAAGAACCGGAACAGATTTCTATCCAATTTGCAAGATGTTGGACTCTATGACACAGCCAAATTATTCCCCAACAAACAGATCACCAAAACAGCCAAACCAAACTGCCCAAATTCCTAGAGTTTTAGCAAAAGCCGCTCTTCGGGATCGTATATCACTAAGGCCGACTTTCGTCCCTGCTCGATGGAGTCAAGCTCCCTTCTGCCTCCTCATTTTGGGAAGGTCAGAGTAAAGTACTCTAGCGTCTTACAAATTGCAGACTTGCTCCAAATTATTATCAAATTCATCCTTGGTATTACTCACCTTGCAATTTCAAAAATGAAATTGGGTATTTAATCATGAAAATAGTTTCCAGGGTCTATCAAGTATTGTCATCAATCAATTTTATTATGTGTTATCTAACAAGTCCTATTTTATGAATGCATTTTTTTTTAGCTTATATATCCCAAAACAAAAACAAAAACTGAACGGACTAGTAGGAATTGAGGATAAGTGTTGTCTACAGAAGTGTATGCTTACAATAAATTGAATCTCATATCCAGACATTTTACACTTTCTGGAAGTGCAAGTGAATAAATGTAAATATAATGATATGTTATATGAAACAGTGTCAGGCCTGTGCTTTTAAGACCTCTTGTAAAGTTTTATTAATCTGCAGACCTATCACAAATCAACAGGTAACAATATTCTAAAGAATTTCCAATAGCATATATTAGAAAGCACTAAATGAAATTCAAAAGATGTAGAATATGATAGCAACAGCAAATATTCCATCAGTAAACAAGTTATTAATAATCCGGTCTAAAAAACTTTAGGCATAAACAACATAAAACATTACAAAGGAAAAGGAGAAAAAAAAAGTGATCATCATCTCAGGAACACCAATCTCGAGCATTCTGGAACATGCGCAACCAAGGACTAGGCCCCTTCTTATCCACATTCCACAACTTTGGATACCATGGAAACTGCCACATTAAGAAGCAACGCTCTGGGTGAGGCATCATTGCAAGATGTCTTCCGTCAGGAGAACAAATAGCTGCTACTCCTAAAGGAGAGCCATTCACATTGAAAGGATATGTCTCTGTTGGATTACCAGCATCATCACAATATCTTACAGGAGCTAAATCTGAATGAACAACGCGTTCCAACACACCTTCGTCCGGGAAATAAGCTCTTCCCTCACCATGAGCAGTCCATATCCCCATTGTACTACCAGCCATACCTTTGAACATCATAGCCGGTGAGTCCTTTATTGTCACATTTGTAAAGCGGCATTCAAATCTTCCGGACTCGTTGTGAATGAACCTAGGCTGCGATAGGTCGCCGCCGGCACCATGCACACCCCCAACTTGAGGTCCTGGTACCCATCCCAACAAAGCCATGAGTTGACAACCATTGCATACACCTAGACTGAAAGTGTCGGGACGCTTGTAAAACTCTTGAAACTGTTTTAAAACAGACTCATTAAATCTTATGGAAGCGGACCAGCCCTTTGCAGAGTCAAGCACATCGGCATAGCTAAACCCACCAACAAACACAATTCCACGGAACTCTTGCAAAGAGACCACGCCATTAAGAAGGTCTGACATAGTAACATCCCACGGTTCAAAACCGGCAGCATGAAACGCTGCAGCCATTTCTCTGTCTCCGTTGCTCCCTTCTTCTCTTATCACGGCTACTTTAGGTTTTAAAGCAGCAGACATGTACTTATCATCAGTGAAGGAAGGAGTGTATGTTAGTTCCCATGAGGGCTCGTAACGATGTTTAAGTCCTTCTCTCTCCATATCCACACAAGAAGCCAATCTTTGGAATTTTTCCAGCTGAAAACTAGTATCTTCCCACATGTCTCTAAGAATACTAGTTTTTTCTTCCAAACAAGTCAACCCATCAACCTTAACTTCAATTGATGGAGTGATAGTAACTTGACCGATGATCTCAGCCAAAACTCCCGCACTGTTCAATTTATCCATCACAGTAGCCAAATTTTTCTTGCTTACCTCAAGAACTAACCCAAGCTCTTCTGCATATAGTGTTTGGAAAAGGCTCTTACCTTGTGAATTCAAGTCCAAAACAAATCCACGATTACCAGCAAATGCCATCTCTAACGCACAAACTAGTAGCCCACCATCACTGATATCATGACCGGCAGAGATCAGTTCATCAGTAAGAAGCTCTTGAACACCTTCAAAGACCTTTTTAAGGTAAGGTATATCATCAATATCTGGACACTCATCTCCAATTTGGTCAAATGCTTGTGCAAGAGCAGATCCACCTAATCGACGCTTACCCTTTGACAAATCAATATGAAGCAAAACACCATCGTCTTCAAGTTTTAAATCTGGAGTCACGGTTTTTGTAATATCAGGACAAGTAACATAAACACTAATTACAAGATTTCCAGGAGCCCTGACAACTTCGCTTCCGGAATGGGCAGCCATAGAAAGACTGTCTTTTCCTCCATCAATAGCAATACCAAGTTCAATCATTGCTTCAGACAAAGATATCGCAGCATCATACATGGCAGCCCCTTCCCCATCAAGCTTGGCAGCATACATCCAATTTCCACTCGCCTTAACATCAGAAAGTGAAGTCACCTTTGCCCATACAAGATTGGTGAGTGCTTCTCCAACGGCTAACCGAGCCATCGCCTTTGGGTCTAACAGACCTTTGATTGGTTGTTCCCCAATGGCACATGCACCTCCAGTCACGTCAGTAAAAGTCTGAGCGGTAACAGCAACATCAGCAAGGGGAATTTGCAAAGGGCCAACAGTTTGCTGCTGTGCCACTAAACCTGTAACACACCTATCAACTTTTGTTGTTAAGAAGCGTTTTGAACAGACAGATGGTAAACTCAATACCCTTTTCAGAGAATCTATTACTGTAATCCCGGGGGCAATATCAAGTGGCTCCCGCTCATAAACAATTCGATTAAATTCAAAAGATTTCTGCGGCATGTCACCAAGGACCTTCTCAAGTTCAAGATCCACTGCAGGGGGAGGTGGAGGGAGTTCATTTGAGAGACACTTCTGAGTAGCTAAACTATCAACTAACACAACTCGTCCATCACCACTAATAGTTCCAATCACAGCCATTGAAACTCTTTCTCTTTTACAAATTGATTTTAAGAGCTCGTGACTTTCTGGCTTCACCAAGATCGCATCTTGCTCCTGATACTCTGCACCCCAAATCTCTAGAACAGACATTGTATGATCCCCAACCACAATTGCTCTGATATCTATCTCAGCACCCTTTGGATATATGATTTCCTTCACAACATTGCAGTTCCCACCAGCACCTTGATCATGAATGCTAACAATTGGATTTTTATCCCCCAACTCAATACAGGCACGAACAAGGCGATAAAGTTTTTGTGCCATCTCAGCATCCCCACGTTGCACAGCATTGAAATCGAGCTCAGCATCATTCTGTCCACTAACCATACTTGAGGCAGCCCCGCCTCCCATCCCAATACGATAAGCTGGGCCACCAATTTTAACAACCAGCATTCCAATGTCAGGCTCTCCTTTTGATATATGAAGGTGGTCAATCTGGCCAATTCCTGCACTAAACATGATCGGCTTCAACCATTCCCGCCTATCCCCACTAGGAAGTCTCATTCCAAAAGTTCTACAAAAGCCTTGGATCAAGGGCTCTCCAAATTTGTTCCCGTAGTCAGAAGCACCGTTACTTGCATCGATAAGAATCTGCAAAGGTGATGCCAAATTTGACGGATAAGTAAAGGACGGGTCTTCCCATGGAGCATAGAGCACTGCTATGTTCAGATTCCCAACACAATAACCAGCTGTAGCTGCTTGCACAAACGAACCCCTTCCTGTAGCATGTGTATCCCTAATGCGACCTCCTGCACCTGTCTCTGCACCGGAATAAGGTGCCACTGCACATGGAAAATTATGTGTTTCAGCTGTAAATAAGATATCCATGTAGCGTTCTATCAAGTTCAACGGACTTGTTGAACCGGGCCGAACTGGTCGTAATGGCTTTACTTGGAAACCCCTAATTGCACTTGAGTTATCCTTAAAGCCAATAACTGAGTTGTTTGGATTTGCCTGTAAGGTGCTTTTCACAATTTGCATCAGAGTCTTATTCATAGGTTGTCCGTCAATAAAAATCTTTCCGGTAAAAAACCAATGCCTGCTATGCTCACTGTTGGACTGAGCAATATCAAACAATTCCACATTCGTTGGATTACGCTTAATATCTTCTCTGAAAAGTTTGGTGTAGTATTCCAAATCCTGGTCATCAAATGCAAACCCCATCTTCAGATTAATCTCTTCCAATGCCTTCCTCCCCTTCTCCATGACAGGTATATAATAAAAATCCTCCGGAACTACACTGGTTTCAAAGGATGTTAGCTTCTGGGTATAAACGCATTCAGTCATCCTATCATGCACCATAGCTGCAAATTCATTAATTTGATGTTCTTGTAGTTCACCATTTGTATACAACAAATACCTCCTTGACCGCTCCAAACGATTCACTTCTGTCAAACCACATGCTTGGCAAATTGACACAGCATTGGAAGACCATGCTGTGGTAAATGATAACCTGGGACCAACCTCAACTATAACTTTCTCCAAACCCTCCTTCCTCTTTTTCTCAAGAAAGCTCTCAGTTCCTAAATTCTCAGGCTCAAATGTTTCTGAAAGAAGCCATCTAAGAACCGAAAGCTTTCCGCTTGAAAGGGATGAACCAAGGCCAACATTAAAGCATTGTTCAGTCTTTAAGTCCGCTATCTGATTAGAGATCTTTGCTTGAGCTTTCTTTAAAAGCTCGGCAGCTGCACTTTCTTGGATAAACGGTACACGGTACAGATGAATAACTTCAGCAGAAGGCTTCTCAACCAAACCAGAATGTTGTTCTACTGAAGTTGCAGCACTCCCAGAAACCACAACTCTTGGGTTTTCTTGAGCTTGACATCTCAAACTCAACGATTTTCGAGATGAACTTGAAACACGACCCCTATTACAAAGGGTACCCCAAAGCAATTGACTTCTAGGTTTCTGAGGTTTCTTTAGCAAAAACAATGTTTGTCTGGATGTACCCTGTAACCAAAATCATAAACCCCATCAACACAATTGAAAAAAAAGAGTATTTTTTTAAGCTAATTGAAACAAAGGGAATAAAGTAAAGTCGAACCTGAAGGAATTCGGATACCCCAATTTCTCCAGCAGCTGCCATATACTCGATCAAGTATTGGGAAGCTCTGAAATAGAGAGAGAAAAAAAAACTTAGAGAACTAAAACAAAACTCGAAGTCGAAGTGAAAAGAAGTGTACAATGGTGAGTTAGGGGTGTGTAAGTATATTTTGGTGAGAATGAATAAAGTTTATACCTTTTGAACTAAAGGTGGGTGCAGAGTAACGAATGAGTAACAGAGATGAAGCTTGCACAGTGATTTTCTGTAGAAACAGAGAAAAAAACGATCAAAAATCAAAGGTTGTGAAGAAGGGAAAAAAAAAAAAAGAGTGAAAACAAGGAGAGAAGATAGTAACATACCTTAGACTTAGACGGAGACGGTAGAGGGCGAAGGGAAACGAGTGAGGTAGACGGAGGAGGAGCGATGGGATGCGGCGGCGAGTTTGTGACAGTGTTGTTTGTTAGTAGAAGAAAAGAAATTGGTGCTTCATAACAATGTCCGGGTCGGGTCGGAGTTTATTGATACCCGAACCGGCGGTGTGTTTGGTTTTTGAATGTTTTTGTATGTGTGCAAGTGTAAACCCTTCTTTTGTAGTAGATGCTTTGTTTCTGGACCTTTTCCTAAATTCTCTGAATCAGATGCTCTTTTTAGTGTTTTTGGGTCCAACAAAAAATGGAATGAAATTATACTCACTTTTTCATAAAACATATTATTCACTTTTATTGTTTTAGATAATAAAATTAAATTTTTTTATCGATTTTTTTTATGACAATGGAATATTTTATTTGTTTTTTTGAAACAAACAATGTTAATGTTCTTGATTTTTTATGTTTAAAAATGAGATTCGAATTTTTAACCTCCTTATCACTCCACTTTTTAACTTTCATTTGGTTAACAAGTCATCCTTATATCCTCAAAATATGAAGTTAAAAAATTGTAAGAAATTTAGAGGCTGGCCTCGCCATTAGTAGTACACTTCAAAACTAAGGAAAAAATAAACTCTCACTACATTTTACGACCTGAGCTTGAAGCCATCTCAGATCAATGTAATTCTAAGTGCATGTTTATAAACCCAGCTGATATTCATATCTTCAATGCAATTCAATCACTTCTACAAAGCACAACTTTTTTTATGAATGTGATATTGCATTGTGTCCATGCCAAGGTTTTGTAGCATAATTCCCTCCATAAGATGATGAGTTACTCTAGAGATAAAACTTAGCGTTACTATCATTAACAATTTTCAAAATAAAAATGCAAGAACAATAAAAACAGTGTGTATAGTTATGCATCTAAATTTATTATGTATGTGATGTGTATTGTGAGTTTTTTAAATAACATCTGGAGATGGTTCCAAAATTAACATTTGGAATGATCCTTAGATTCGCCATACCCTCACCTTCTCGGATTGACAGTACACAGTCTGATGTCTTCCGATCTTCTCTCTTGGAACAATGACACGAGGAGTGCTAGTTTTAATAATTTTGATGCTGATGCAATTTTTCAAATGCCGCTTTTTAGCAGAGATATCATGGACTGTCGTGTCTGGAATGTGTCAAGTGATGAAAAATATTCTGTCAAGTCTTCATACAGCTTGCGTATGAGGCTAATTGCTAATTGTCGAACCTGCTTGTGAATTCATTCAAGGCAATTGGAGTGTAATTTGGAAACTGCATATTCCTACATGCGTCCGCCCCTTCCTATGGTGATCCCTCCATTATTGCTTGCCTACCCGCGGTGTGAAGATATTTGCATTCTATGTGATTCTGAACCTGAAGACTGCAAGCATGTTTTTCTTATCTGCCCGATAGCAAAGCAATGTTGGGGAAATCTTCGCTTAGATCATATTATAGCATGCAATACTGGAACATCCCAGTCCTTTGCCGATGTTTTCTTCAAAATCTTGAAAAAGATGCTCGATGAGGACAGACGTCTCTTTATGATGATGTTTTGGAGTCTATGGAAATGTAAAAACTCAAAGTTGTGTGGAAATAAAACTACATGTGTTCCATCCCTTGTCACGGCAGTTCGAGATTCACTTCACTAATGGCGAATCATGCAGCAAAGACATCACCAACGCGAGACTCAAACATCCCGTGACAGATGGATAAAACCCCCACCGGGTTTTCTCAAATGCAATGTCAAATCTGCTTTATTTCCGGCCAACAGAGTTATGAAAATTGGCCTTTGTTTTTGGACTTGAAGGGCAAATTTGTACGGGTTTGAACAGCTTGGTCCCACGGTTCTGTTACAGTCTGAAGCAGAAGCACTTGTCCTTCTTGATTTTCTACAGCTTGCTCATTCAAAAGGCCTCCAACAGGTTATTTTCGAGCAGATAGTAAAACAGCAGTGAATGCCATAAACAGTCCCTCCTGTTTTACGACTGAACTGGGTGATATTGTAAACCAGTGCAAGTCTATTCTCAGTTTGCACACTGATTAAAAAGTGGATTTTGTCTGGAGACAAGTCAACCAGGTTGCGCATTGCTTAACTAGATTATCCTATTCATATACTAGCCACTATACTTTTCATGGTGTTTCGTTGTTTATCGATCATTTGATTACCAATAAGATGAATTAAGTTTGTTTTGCCTCAAAAAAAAATTCACTTGTTATTTATGTTTCCATCTTGCATTATGTGTGTGTCACTAATGCTAATTAGTATAGCAAAGCTCTTCAAACTTTCTGTCCTAAAGGAAAATCAAACATCTGCTAAAATCATTCTGCTACATATGCTAGCCGAGATAATACGTTTTGAAATTTTTTCCTTTGTTCTCTTTCCAATTGGGATAAACTGTAAATGAATGAATTTTGGTTCCTAAGTACTTCAATTGAAATCCTACATTGAGAATTGAACGCAATTTTTTTTAATTGTTATGACCAGTAAGTTTATGTATATAACTAATAGTGGCTAGCTATTACAGTCTTATAATTTTATACATGCATTTGGTTTCTTTTCTTGTTTTCACATGGCACACAACTTAATCTTGTGTTCATAATCACCATGGAAAGTGAAGGAATGAAGCAACTAGCAGTAATAGACTATAGAGTACAAACAAACAACTACAATTCTATTAACTTGACATTGAAAATCCCATTTACATAGAACTTCACACTATGTCAAAGACCTATGTACATCTCAAACATAAAAAAAAAAAAAAAAAAAAAAATCAAACAATGTGCAGTAGGGCTAAATGGACATTGAAATGGCTTTTTGAAGATTCCTAAAAGCTTTCTCATAGCGTAAAAATCCCATAAACCAAAATTCAGAATCATCGTGAGTAACAATTTCTATATACTTTTGTTCTTCCTGATTCACATTCTGCCCTTCATTGACTTCTTTTATCTTCCCAATAGGTATCAAAACCTGCATAGTAAAATGCACCTAATTAAATCCTTGATACCGAAACAGTTAATACAACAAATGTGATTACTAGAATTAGTTTGATATGTTAAAGTTGAGGTCGGTCGATAAAGATTAACTACACTTAAAATTTGAGTTGAACCTAAATCAATAAACCAAATTATAAAGTGCAAATCAACTCCACTCATAAGCTCTATTACTATTGGTTATATAATTATTCAATGTGAGACTCTTAATAATTACGTACCTTGTACGGTATCTTGCGCGTCTCTCCCGTTGATGCAGAAGAGAAGGTTATTGGTCTTTCACTACAAAATGCAACTTTTTGGGTGGAGATGAAAAGAACTCCAGCAATAGGACCAGCTGTTGTGTATAAGTAACATTGTGAAGCCTTCAACACTTTCTCTCCTTCTTGCATACCAAAAATATTCTTGAAAATGTTCCCTCTCCCACCTTCTTGTATTATCCTTGCACCCAAACTCAACTTACCCTTCAGAGTCTCTGATAGTTTAGGACCTAGTTTTACTGCAATGAATTTATACTTGATTAAAAATTTGAATTAAACACAAAAATTTAAGAGAGAAAGAAAAAAAAAAGGATATGCACTATTTTACCCCTAAAAAAAATATTGATTATTAGAGAATTGTTACATCAAGTAGTACATTAAAACTTATAGATCCAAGTAGACCAACTAACACATAACTAATCTAACTAATGTGTAACTAACTTTTACATCTCTAATATATGTCTCTAGTTTTTTCACTAAAATTATATATAAAATTCATCTTTACAATGTATAGTTTCAGTAGCCAGTTAATTTGTGAGGTAAATATTTAGAGAGGTGACTTACCATGTTCATGAATTCTACATGCAAAACTTCTGGTTTTCCTGGTTGTTGCTTTCTTGTGCTCCATTTTAGCAGTTGCAGTTTCTTTGGCTGCAGTTACAAGAACCACGTCAATATATTAGTAGTATTACTATTATATACGTGTTGAAAAGAATAAATTTGACTTTTGAATGTAATTAATTGAAGGTTGTGGATGAGAAGAAGAGTATATATTACCTGTAGAAGTAGAAGAATTCATCAGTGAATGGAAATTTCTTATTTCTGGAATCTAATTTATGAATTTGTTCTTAAAAAAAAAATGAATATTTTATTTGTTATATCTTGCAAACAGCTGGCTGTCCAATGAAACCTACAAGAAGAAGATAGATAGAGATGGTTTTTCTCTTCCAAATATAACGCGCTTTTTTGTAACTTGTAAGAATCTTCCCTCTAAAAAAAGACAAACTTAACTACGGTCCTACAATATGTATCCAATAGAGATAGAGAGTAAGAGTAGAGACATATCGTATGATTTTTATAAAAACAAACAAATCTATACAAGTTCCTCTACATTAACAACCAGTGTAACTCTTTAACCATAATTTTTACATGTTCGTTTATGATTAATCATTTTTAATTTGTAATTAATGGAGTTACGTCATTGATTAATTAACTTTGTTCGTACTTAAATACTCACTAAATATATTTTTACATAGCCAAGTAACTTTTTTTTTTCAGGAGATGTTGTGAAGTAACTTAGTAACTAAACTCACACTTCTTAAACGGAGACGAACGGAGAATCTAATATTTAAATTTTGACTTCTACATCAACGTCCTTAATTTATCAAGTGAGTTGTACTTATGGAACTTCAAAAACTGTTTATGGAACGTATTAACAATTTACTAATAAACTGAGCTAAGTTAAGCACTTGAATTGGTGAAATCTAATGTAATATTATAATACCACTTTGGCAGAAAAAAATCAGTATTCCTATCTTGATAAGTCATGATTTAATTAATACGACCAAGCTCAAAAACATTAATATACTTTCTTCCCACCTTCTTCTAAGAAACGATGAAGAAGAAACATTAGCAAGCCTTGTATGGCCTATCTAAAATATGTTACAATTTCTTTTTTGGAAAATTATAAAAAATTTAAAAGTAAACGTGTTTTCTTGAGTGTGTGGAGGCTACTTTTTCTTCAAAAAAGGTTGGCTAATACTTTGACTTTGACGAATGTCTAATGTCTATATATTTATGTATGCAATGAAACGTTAAAAATAGTGTATTTTAATTCTCTTTCTAACATTCATTCTTTTGTTGAATGAAATTTATATAAGTTCCATCAACTTATTTTTAAAGTGTGTGTCCTCCTGCGATTTAACTCAATAAGGTTGTTTCTAATACTCCTCGTAGAAAAATGATATTGAAACATACATTTGGACAAAAAAAGGTATATTTTGTATTGTTTTTCATATTTATATGGTGAACAGTTTTTTTAGCCCAACTTTTTTCATATAGAATAAAATTGAGGAATTAGTCACTTTAGTCCCTGAATGGGAAATGAGTAATCACTTTAGTCCTTGAATGCAGAGAAATTGCAAAACAGTCTCTGAATGTAGACTCTGTTGGTCAATTTCATGGACTAAAGTGACTAACGGAGTCTACATTCAGGGACTAAATTGACTAACATAGTCTACATTCATGGACTATTTTACAATTTATCTGCATTCAGGGACTAAAGTGACGACTCCTTACCTATTCAAGGACTAAAGTGACTAATCTCCCGAAGAAAATTTTTGTAACACAAAATGTGTGTTTTTTTTAAGATGAACCACAAAGTGTATGTTATTAACCACTTTTTTAACATAAATTTGATTAACCACGTTGATCATTTCCTTAATCATAAAAATACAAGTCATTAACCATAATAGAGAGTAAGAATTTTATTATCAACAAAGAGAAAAGAATTTTATTGGTGATATTTTCTTTTGGATGGAGTGTTGGTTGGTCACAATTATTTGTGCACAAATTTAGACACACTCGCATATTTATATTTGAAAAAGAGAATGAAGAAGATTTTTTTTTTTTTTTATGTATGTGCACAAAACATGTATCTTATTGATAGAATGTTTTTGTATGTCCTTGTGAGCTTAGCTCAGTTGATATGGACAATACATAAAATATACAAAGTACGGGTTCGAACACCGGCCACCACAAAAAAAATAAAAAATAAAAGAATGTTATTGTATACTTTTGGTACCATTTTTTTGGATATCTTATTGATCTTATTTAGAACTGCCAAATATTTTTTAATAAAAAAAATGCTAAGTATTGTTGATATTTATTTGAATAGTTATTCCCATTGAATATTTTTTGAATGCAATAGAAGAAAAAGAACAAAATAGATGATTAATCGAAGGAAAAAAAACTCAAAAAAATTGTATAAAACCTTGTTTCCTTCCATTTCATCACTCAAATATTTTTGAACATAGACTTTATTTTTGTGTACTAGATGAACACTGTGTGTTACTTATACGAGTATTACGGGAAGAAGCAATGTCACACACCTTTTAGAAACAGTTGAAAGGAGAGTAATTAGAGGCTCAAATATCTCCTTTTATAGGATCATAATAATTTACCATCTTTACAAAAAATAGTTTTGTTGACTAAATCCAACTTAACGCTATTTTTTTTGAAGCCACAACTTTCTTCATGGCACTGGATGAACATGAAGTTAGGGAACTAAGCAATATGCAAAATATAGCAATAAACAAACATCACCTTCATATTATTCTTTTTATCCATTTTTCTTCTTGATCAATATTGTCACATTCTTTTATTCTGCTCAATATTTAATTACCATCTCTGGTAAGATTCACCTTCCTTTTCTTTCTTTGTTATTATCATCACATTGTTTAATCTCTTATCTTGTTTTGTATCTATGTTGTTCCTGATTCTAAAACTTAGCATGAGTGAATAATTCAAATACAATAGAATAATACAACCCCAATTATTTGAGGAATATTACATTCAAATAGAGTAGAATATCTACTTTAAATTTCACTATAAAATATTAGGTATGCTCTTTTGTTCCCTTTAAAAAAAATTGTACAGTATTAATTACTTCAATATTTTTCCTTAATTTACTTCTTGTAATAATATTTCTATGTCAAATTATTGTACCATTAGTTTGATGAACAAAGAAAGAAACTAATTACGCAACCAAAATGTGGTATTGGTCAAGTCTAAGCAACTTGCTCTCATAGGAAGGAAGACATGGGGAATAGGGGTTTGATTCCTATTGAATTCGCCCCCATCGGGTGGCTAAGAATAAAGAGATAAAATTATTCTCAATCAGCAGGACTGAAGATTAGTCCTATAGCCGGTCCAAAGGGCTGACAGATGTGGGTTTCTATATGTTAATATTTCATCAAATTTGTGACAATAATATACTAGTTATGTTTTCTAATAATATTATAGCATAGACTGTTGCAGCAGTGAACATAATCTAATGTGATTTGTGTATTTGAAAATTTGTGATCAGAGCTAAAAAAATGCCCAAGGATTACAATGGATCACCAAAGCATTATAATCAGCTTGAATCCAAGAGAAATAGACTCACATGGATTTTAGGTGTAAGTGGTCTATGTATTTTGTCCTATGTAATGGGTGCATGGAAAAATACAGCAACACCTACTAACCAATCTGAGGCATACTCAAAAGTAGATTGTAATGTTGGATCAACAGCAGGTTCTTCCTCAATTTCATCATCGTCCTCGTCTTCAAAATTAGATTTTGCTAGTCATCATTCACTTGAAATAAGTACTTCTGGTGGGATAAAAGAGTTTCCACCATGTGACATGACATATAGTGAATACACACCATGTCAAGATCCAGCTAGAGGTAGAAAATTTGACAGAAACATGTTGAAATATAGGGAGAGACATTGTCCTACAAAAGAAGAGCTTTTGTATTGTCTTATACCTGCTCCTCCAAAATATAAGACACCTTTTAAATGGCCTCAAAGTAGAGATTATGCTTGGTATGATAATATTCCACACAAAGAGCTTAGCATTGAGAAAGCTGTTCAAAATTGGATTCAAGTTGAAGGTGATCGGTTTCGATTCCCTGGTGGAGGTACCATGTTTCCTCGCGGTGCTGATGCGTACATTGATGACATTAATGAGCTTATTCCTCTTACTACTGGTAATATCAGAACTGCAATTGATACAGGGTGTGGTGTAAGTTCATTCATCTATACACTTAATCATGATTTGTTTTATGTTTTCCCTTTGTACATCTCAAATTCAAATCAAATGTTAGGGTTATGCATATGTTGCTAACACTTCATATACCTTCATGTGAATCTAATTATAAAGGTAGCAAGTTGGGGTGCCTACCTTTTGAAAAGGGACATAATAGCAATGTCATTTGCACCAAGAGATACACATGAAGCTCAGGTACAGTTTGCATTGGAGAGAGGAGTTCCTGCTATGATTGGTATCATGGCTTCACAAAGGCTACCATACCCAGCAAGGGCTTTTGATATGGCTCATTGTTCTCGCTGCCTCATTCCATGGAGCAAATATGGTTGGTATTCACACTTCTCCTACTATTTTTATTTGCTACACAATTTGGTGGTATTTTGCATTAAGAGACAAATAGTCAATTAAGAGACATTTTAAGTAATAAACTAATATGCAAGCTTTGCAAATTTCCATGGCACAGATGGTATGTATTTGATTGAAGTGGATAGAGTCCTTAGGCCAGGTGGTTATTGGATTCTTTCTGGCCCACCTATTAGATGGAAGAAATACTGGAGGGGCTGGGAAAGAACTGAAGAGGATTTAAAGCAAGAGCAAGATTCCATAGAGGAAGTTGCCAAACGCATATGTTGGAAGAAAGTTGTTGAGAAAGATGACCTTTCCATTTGGCAAAAGCCTAAAAATCACCTTGAATGTGTACAAACTAAACAAGTCTTTAAAACACCACATATTTGCCAGTCTGATAATCCTGACATGGCTTGGTAAGTATTCTTTACCCTTTAAAATTACAAGGTTAAATTCTCTTAGCAGTGAACTTACACCTCATAAAAATATGTTTTGGTACCTTTGCATGTTTAAAATTTGATATTATTTTGTTTACCATTTTTCTCTGTTTGATTTGCATTTAAAAAGGTACCAAAATATGGAAAAGTGCATAACTCCATTACCAGAAGTTACCAGCTCAAGCAAAGTAGCTGGAGGGGAACTAGAAAAATGGCCAAGACGTGCCTTTGCAGTACCTCCTAGAATTAGTAGTGGTTCAATACCAAGCATCACTGCAGAGAAATTTCAAAAGGACAATGAATTATGGAAGGACAGAATGTCACATTACAAGCATATCACTCCTATTGCTCAAGGAAGATATAGAAACATTATTGATATGAATGCTTATCTTGGTGGATTTGCAGCAGCATTATTAAAATTTCCAGTTTGGGTTATGAATGTTGTTCCTTCAAATTCAGCTCATGATACTCTTGGTGCAATCTTTGAAAGAGGTTTCATTGGGACTTACCATGATTGGTGTGAAGCTTTCTCAACTTACCCTAGAACTTATGATCTCATTCATGCAGCTGGTGTATTTGGCATATATCAGGATAGGTTGGTATTTCCACTTTATCTAATCATGTAGCTTTAATAATTTGTTACATGATATTATAAGTTGTTGGTGAAGTGCAGTATAGTCTCTAAAATCAAAGAAATGATTCTTGAAATTGAAAATCATCTATCAGTTGGTATCATTTCTATATGTTTTATCATGTGTTTTTGACTGAATTAATTGTTATGTATGGAAGGTGCAACATTACTGTTATACTATTGGAGATGGATAGAATCTTGAGGCCAGAAGGTACAGTTGTATTCAGAGAAGGAGTAGAGCTTCTCACAAAGATTAAAAGTGTTACTGATGCAATGAAGTGGAAGAGCAACATAATGGATCATGAAAGTGGACCCTTTAACCCAGAAAAGATTCTTGTTGCGGAAAAAACTTATTGGACTGGGGGAGCTAAAGATAATAGCAACTAATAGATTTTTCTTTTTATTGCAATTGCAACTTTATTCTTCTTCTACTTAAACTTTTTTGTTTGAATTTTGTTTCACTGATTTTACATTTCAATCTTATTGCCTATTTTGTATTTAAAAGGCAACGAATGACTTCATCAATGCATCAATTATGAATCGATGTTAATTGTATTACCTCTGGTCGGAAATCTTTTAATTAGATTGTAGTTATTACATGTATTAATGAAAAAAAGGTAAAGATGCACTTATAGATTTAGAATTAGAATGCAAAGTTACAGTCTATTAACACCTCGTGTTCGATTCTCAGAAGGGTCCATTATTAGATTTGGAACACAGATGCTACAATCTATTAATATCTCATGTTCGATCTCAACAGTGTAAAAAAAAAGTTTAAACACAAGTCATTGCCATTAAATCTACCATATTCTCTCAAAAAAAATCTTGAAGTTATGCACCAATAAGATCTATCTGCAGATATAAAATAAAAAATGTCAGTTTTTTTAATACAAAAAACAAGCCCTTTTCTTTTGTAATTTGTAATTAAAAGGCTGTGATCAAAATTTGACAACTCAAGAAATTTGTTTTGCTGTCCGAATTTTTAAGCCTGACAGCCATCCAACCCCAAGAGAATGTCAATATCCCTGGGGTAGTTGTAGTGCAACCAACCTTCATACACAACAAAAGATTTCGACAATGATGTTAAATCCATCTTGCCCTCAGAAGCTATACATAATTGTAATACATGCAAGTATAACATACATCATCTCTTTACTAATTCAAAAGACGGTTCGGTAAACAGAAACCAAATAAATAAAAAGGTCTTCAGATAATATTTTCAATTTTCCTTCAGAAGAAAGAAATAAAACACACAAATAAACAAAGCTATTATATAGTCAGAGTCTCATCTTGCCCCCATATTTTCCAGTCTATGTTTTATAACTTTCTTTTCCATATGCTTTTTAACAGGATCACTCCGCCGTCATTGGTTGGGTTATGCAGCACCTGAACCTGGCCTTCCGAACTGTTGTCATGACCTCAATCTCGGCACTTTCAAGCATTGCTACAATTTCAGCAAATGGTGGCCTAACATCGGGGTTGGGATCCCAGCACCTAGTCATGATTTCACGGAGAACAGGCAAACAATCATTGGGCAAGATTGGGCGGACATTTCTGTTGACAACTGCAAATGCTGCCTGTACTGCTGTCATGTTCTGAAATGGAAGCATACCAGTGATGAGCTCCCAGAGAACAATCCCAAAGCTATATACATCCACTTTCTGTGTGTAAGGCCTGTGTTGGATCATCTCCCTGCACAGATCAAGAAACATCGTCTCAATAACCAGTTATGAATTTCGCATTTCAAAAAGTTCAATCTAATTAGCTTATAAATATTATGATACATCGTCAACTGGATTTTAGGGATAGCAGAAACATATGAAAACAAGCTAGCACTGATGCAGACATGACTAGATTTATATCATATACAGCTAATAAATGAACCGAGTATATTTTAATCATGGGTACTCAAAATAATTGCATAAATATCCGAACAGTTATTGTCGTATTGGGTGCGAGCTTGATCTAGAAAGACATCTTTCATTCAACAGAAAAATAGTATAACAATAAAATAAGAAAGAAAAGGATAGAAGATGGTAAAGTTATCATTAGAACAAACACCAAAGTGAATCAAACAAATTTTTAACCTAATGTCATGTTTTATTATATTTTTTAAAGGCAACACATGGTAAGGTCATGTTCTAACCTAACTACCAAAAGCTACCAAGGGTAAAAAGTTAAACACAAAAATACAGCATTTACCTTTCAAAAAAAATTGCATAGCATAGCATATATAATCTAAGTCATTAAAACATTGTTCTTTTCTTAATCCTGCAAGCCCTGTGGGCATGCTTAAGATTCACCAAAAGTTAATTATCATAAAATAATTTCAAAAAAGAAAAAGATTCCACTTCCTTCTACCAGATTTCCAGAAAAAGAATCAAGCTATCGCAACTCAACGGTCTTCTAGTTTTCTGCTATAATCCATCATGGCAACTATAAAAAAAAAACTAAATAATGGATCCCAATTTCTTGAAAAAAAGAGCCCAAAATAAGTACCAAAACATGTCTTAAAAGCACCTATCATAACAGTATATCATATAATGCGGCTATGACATTGCAGACTGCATACTGAGAGGCTTCAGCTCAAGGCATGACATACGCTGGTTGCTACACCCTCCGGTCACTATTATAAGAAAAAATTTACATTTTACATTCATTCAATTAATGATGTATATGGTCTTTATTATAGACCAAATACATCATTTAATGAATGAATCTAAAATGTTAACTTTTGCTTATATTAGTGACTGGAGGGTGTATATGATAAAAAAAAAGTAGTTGATGCACAAAGCATCCACCATTGTGAGGTCTAAGGAGGGTTCAATGTATATAACCATATGACATGCCTATCATTCGAGAGGATATTTCCAAGATTTAATCCTGTGCTAGATCACAAGGAAGCAACTTCAAAGGTCTATACATAACAATTGAATTACAGATATATGCAAAGATAGAAGTCATGTTCAGGTCCATACTACAGCAAACAACAAACCAAAAAAGAAAGCAGCACAATTCCTATTTCAGCAGTGTGTATCATTTCTGTTCAGGATCACAGACAACTAATTGTGATTAAAAAAACCATGATGTTGACCTAGTTTGTTGTCAACACTTAGAATTTTAGCTATCTTTCCATCAAAAAATATTTTTTTTTTTCATTGGGAAAGTTAACGGTAATAAAGAACATGCCCAAAACATGATTTCAGCAACATGAAGCCAAAGCGCATATCAAATCAATTAATATCAAACAAATGTAAAAGAAAACAAGATAATCTTACGGAGCCATCCAACGGTATGTTCCAGTCTCAGGAGTCATTCCTTCAGTTTGCACCTCAATCCGGGCGACTCCAAAGTCAGCAATTTTGATTGACTTGTCACCAAAAATCAAAAGGTTGTCAGATTTCAAGTCCCTGTGGATCAATCCCAGACCGTGAACATATGCCATGCCTCTTGCAACATCCAAAGCTTGTTTGACAGCTAGTTTGAGGGGAACTGATCGGTTTTGGCGCTTGGTTAAGAACTGCCGAACTGATCCACCCTTAGCATACTCAGTAACAATGCACCACACCATAGGTTTACGGCATGCACCTATGAAACGAACAATGTTGGGATGCTTCAGGGTAGCCAGCATCATAACCTCCTGTTGAAATTGTTGTTCCATCAACTGAGCCTTTGATGTATCGTTTTCAGGCCTTTCCAAGATTTTGATAGCGACATCCTCCCCATTGTAAGTACCTCTGTAGAGTTTCCCAAAAGCTCCTTGAGCAAAAGCCTCACCCATATTTAGCTTCCTCAAATCAATTGTCCACTCTTCAAAATTTTCAAGCCCCTCAGTCGGAGAACTATTGTCCATCAGTGCTTGAGCTAAAGCATCGTCACTCAATGCATGAGTAACTCTTCCCCGACGATTGGCACTGTGTGCAACAGAATAGTTATCGTTGGCACGCCTCTTCAACCCTTGATGATCCAACATGCGGGTATGGGAATCATTGGACCCAACACTGCTGTTATCAATGGACATTGCAACCGATCCTCCACCGTTGCTTGTTTGCAAGCTCCCAACACTGTCGATTGACATATTGGTACCCTCACCAAGCTTGTGGTAAAAGCCTTGAGAGAAATCGTAAAAGTTGTTGTTATTCTTGTTGAGATCTATGGGGAACTTGGCGCCACCGTCCAACATTTTTTCACTCGCAGAATAGCAAAGCCTTCAAACTTTGCTATTTCTTCAGCATCAGAGATTGCAAACTAAACTAACCACCTGGAAAGAAAGAAAAAAAAAACATTAGCATTTGATTTTACATATTTCAATCACAGCAGCAAAGTTAACAAACAGCAATACAACATTTGAATGAACCATAAAAAAAAAAAAAATTGAAACTTGAGAGCTTCCAATAATAATATTTCAGGTTTATGACAAAACACATACAAAGAGCTTCTAAGAACAAAAAAAAAAACCGCTTTTAGTAAACCAACATCATCAATTTTTTCTAAAACTGAGAATTAAATACATACGACGCACGATTTTGAAGGAAAAAAAAAAGTAAAAGGAACAACACACAAAACTTGTTATACTAAATTGCTCAACAAAAAAAAAAAAAAAAACTTTGCTTTACTTAAACATTAAAGAGAACAATTAGGTAAGCAAATCAAAGCGCAATAGTAAATGAAAAAAAAAGTTTAAAATTAAAAAAATGAAACTAAAAATGATTGATTAAAGGTAATAAGGTCGAGTAGGAACATAACCCTCATATAAAATAGAAAAGGAAGCAAAATTGAAAGAGAATTTACGAAATTAAGACATAAGAGAGAAAAAGACGGAGAAAATGTAAATGAAGTCGAGAATTAGAAATCCTTTAGATGAGGTTGAAAATCAAATCTGAAGCATAAATTGGGAAAATCATTACTGATCTTACATGAAATAGCAAGAGATTAAGTGAAGAAATGAAGAAACCCTAAAATCTGAAAAGTGAAAGAAGAAAGAGTACCTGTGTTGACTTAAGTATTGAAGTTAGTTCCGATGATGAAAATTGAAAAGAGATCGAAGAAGAAGAAGAAGAAGAATAGAAAAGGAAAGAGAAAATAAACAAGATTGAGTTGAGTTGAGTTGAGTTGTTCTTCTTCTTCCTCCCGTACCAAAGAAGCCACACAACAACAACAACAAAATGAAAACTGATGACTTTCTTTTTTTCGTTTTACTATTTCTTTTCTTCTTTTTTTTCCTTCTTTTTAATTAAATAATGTATAATTAATTATTGTTTATTTTCGATGCATTTCATATATGCTGAACAAAACATCATAAGATAAAACAACAAATAACAAACTCCGACGTGATACATTTATTTTAGTATTTTATTTTATATAACTTATATTTCCGATAAAAAGTTGTGTTATGAATTAAAAAAAAAATATGATTTTATTTTTTTAACTGATCAAACACACCGCATTGGTTTAGGTTAGGGTCATATTTTCTTCCACTTCTAACATTCTAAAGTCTTCACATTTCTTTATTAAATTAAAAAAAGTTTTCTAATTTAATAATACTAATTTTCCGTATTTTAAGCACTCTTCACGACATACTTGAGTTGGGTTTAGTGTTAGAGAGAGAGAGGGGTGTACTAGTACGCGTAGTCACACGCTTTTTTTTTGCGTTCCCGGTTTCTACGCTGTGTTACTAACGTTTTCTTTTACTACTTTTTGTTCTGAACGAAACCTACCATTACTTGTGCTATCGTCACCGTTCATTTCTGTTCTTGCGTGCATTCTCTTGCTCTATCCTCACCGTTCATCTCCTTTTTGCTTTTTCCCAATGATAATGTGGTATTTACCATAAATATGTACGGTACCATGACCTGGCCTATCGTCACCCTTCATCTTTTTGCTAAAATAAATGCTTAACCTCATTTATGTTTTTTCATGTCCTTATTGTAAATTTTGAATTCAATATTAAAGGAGAGTTTCCTCTGAAGTTAGATCATTTGTGATTCTCTTCATTTTTTTTTTATTTGAAAAAATATAAAATATTTAATGATGGTGAAACTTACGTCCTATCTAAAGATGATCCTTGCTCCTCCCTCCGTCCTGTAATAACCGAGTTTTTTATTCATTTCGCACATATTAAGAACAAATGTATAAGTGAAAGAAAGAATAAAATGGTTTTTAGTGTCTTGTCATGTATTGGTATATTCTCCATTATCATAAATGTCTAGTACAGATTCTCCATTATCATAAATGTATAGTAGAGTATATTATTAAATTTGGAGTGAAGAAAGAAATATTGATTAGAGTCGTGATTGAAAGAAAATAAATAATTAATATTGCATTGAAAAGTGAAATGAATCGATT
Source organism: Medicago sativa (assembly GCF_051527215.1). Classification (NCBI taxonomy): domain Eukaryota; kingdom Viridiplantae; phylum Streptophyta; class Magnoliopsida; order Fabales; family Fabaceae; genus Medicago; species Medicago sativa. Next base: position 97,630,826 of record NC_140752.1, read on the forward strand.
TTTAGGGGACAATTTTTTTGCAAATGACTCAGTTATTTTAGGACAAAGAGGGTAGTTTCTACCAAAAAAAGAAAATTTGATAGTGTAATTTTTTTAAATACACAAACTCGTGTCATATGAGTGCATGGTAGAAACTAAAAAAAAGTTGTATTTAAAAAAAAAATGTTTTTGAATTTTTAAGAATTTTTTAAGCCGGTATTTTTAAAATTTGAATACACGACTTTCAAAATAAAATTCTTATTTTGGATCCTTAGTGTATTTTAACATTTTCCTTTAGTTTGGTTAATGTGTGTTTATTCTGGTCTTTAGCTAGGGTGTTGGCAATGGCTTTGGAATTTTGGAGTATGCTCGTCTCAAGTTCGATTTCTTCGGTGTCAATTTTGATGGGCTAGTATATACAGAGTTTTGCTCTCGCTTTAAATGAAGACCCGCTAAATGAACAGAGAGAATGAAACCCTCATCGGTCGTTAAATCGGATGCCGAGTTTTAAAAAAAATATTGACGATAATTTATCGTAAAAAAGTTCAATATAACAGTATCTATTTTCAATGTAGTAACAACACAAGTTTCCATAAAAATTCAGTTCCTTTAGTAATTAATTGTTTATCCATTTTCCCATAAATAAATAAACAAATAAAAAGTAAATTACACTCCCTCCACTTAAAAGATGCTTGAATTACATTTTCCTCCTCTCTTATGTTAAAATATACACTCTTCTCCCCTCTTATGCAAAACATATTAGAAAATATTTAACTCTCCACCCCCGAAAGAAGCTTGAATTGCATTTCTCGCCCCTCTTATGGTAAAATCTATAATTTCCTCCTTTAATATTTTTTTTTTAATTTCTAGTAATTTATCAACAAAAAAAAATCGAACACATTCCGAAGAAAAATAGTATTGTGGGTCACTTTAATATAATCAAAATTCAAATTCATATTTTTCACTATTTTTTATTCACAAATTCATTAACATCTAGTTTTAAACCCTATTATAGATTATAAAATATAAAACAACGCAGAATAAAATTAAAATGAGTGAAAAATTATTAAAGTTGATAAAATATGATTATTTAAAAATGAATTTTATATTCTAAGTTATAAAATTAATAACAAAATATTTAAATGTAATCATCATTGACATTTAAATTACAAATAAATGATTTTTTTCTTAAATGGTGTTTTAAAATTAGTAGATATCATAAAAATATTTATTTATGTTAAAATAGATTAAATTGTAGTGCATATTTAATAATTAAGGGAGGGGGTTGTAACTCAAGCATCTCATTGGGAGGGGAGTATAAGTTTTATTTTTCAAGTAAGAGGAGTGTATATTTTAACTTAAGAAGGGAGGAGAATGTAATTCAAGCTTCTTTTATGGGAGGGGAGCGTAATTTACTTATAAATAGTTTATTTATCAAAAAATTAAATTATTTTATTTTTGTTGCTAAAAAAATGCATCGAAACTTATTACTTCATCCGTCCCAATTTAAATGACCTACGTTGAAAATATGCGCTATTCACATAATATATTTTGATCGTATTTTTCTACTAATATATGAAGATAAATTATAGCACATAAGATCTTGTTGAATTTGTCTCGACGGTAATTTTTAAAATATCAAATTTTTATAATTTTTTCTAATATATTATTAAAGATATTTAATACCAAAATTTATTACTACTACATTTATATCAAAATATACTTATGCCACTTTGGCACTGTATGCACATGTTAAAGAATGTAATTGGCCTTATATTTTGTATGGAAAAGATAGATTAAGATACTACTTTAGAAAATTATCTCTATTATTGGTATGCGGAAGAAAAACTAAAATAATTTATAGAAACAATCAGTAAACAATAAATGGTGTCGTAGAAAGAAATATTATAACTCATTGGTATTGTAAGTAACGTATAAAAATGATAAAAAAAAAAAAAATTGAACATACTATGTACTAGAGCTATCAAAACGGGCTACCCGGCCCGCGTCGGGCCGGCCCATGACGGGCTCGGGCTTTTGCGGGCCGGGCCAAAAAGGCCCGGAAGATAAACGGGCTCAAAAAAAATTGTCCAAGCCCGGCCCTTTGCGGGCTACGGGCTTTCGGGCTAGCCCGGTTATTTAAAGTTTTTAATTAAAAAATTACACTAAAAAATACAAATCAATGCTAAACTTCACAAATTACCAATGTTAATTTGTTATGTGCCAAATATTACATTTTAAAGTAGACATTGTCAATGAATTACATTCAAATCGACAATAATACAATCAAATGAGTGACATAAAGTTCAACTTCAACATTCCAGGTGCACTGCAATTTCAATAATACAATTAAAAGAGCAAAATATGATACAAAATCAACACCACACTACCTTGATTAAAACTCATACAATCACATAAGACAATTCCTACCATGATAAATACACCCATCTTTGCTACTTAATACTTATCCACCTAAACTGGACTGAGTTAGCAAGTCCTTGTATTCAGCACCTAAGACACAAAACAGAAGTCACCCTCTCTGTTTGATTCTCATCACAGACGAGTTTGGCATTTTGTAAAAATGAAATACTCAATTTTTAGAGATGATAATAATGTACTAATTGTCAAAGAAAAAAATGCACTAGCTACAGCCAGCAGCAAGGCCTGCATAAAACATGTACCCAGGCCAGCAGAACATCACCAAAGATCTTCATTTTCCTGGTGCATGGGCTGGGCTGTAGAAAATTTAATATTAAAAAAATTATTATAAAATAAACGGGCTACCCTCGGCCCGGTCGGGCTAGCCCGCAACGGGCTCGGGCTAAAAAGGCCCGGTTTTAAACGGGCCAAAAATTTTATGACCAAGCCCTTCATTTTTCGGGCTTTTTCGGCCCGGCCCGTTTTGACAGCTCTACTATGTACTACCTCCGTCCCGGTATAATTGACCTATTTTGGTTTTTCACACAAATTAAGAAAAGTGTATAAATAAAGGGGAAAGTGGAATATATTGTATTGGGAATGATAAAAGTAGTATTATTTAGTGTTATATTGTATTGGGAATGATGAAAGTTGTATTGAAAATTGAAATGGGTCAGTTATTTTGGGACACTTTTTTTTAGAAAATGTGTCAGTTATTCCGGGACGGAGGGAGTATTTGTACAGGCCTGAAAGGCCCAGCTTAATTACTTCGTGGATCAACCCGCATGAAAGTGCACGTTCATGTCATCATTACAGTCCAATCGTGACATAAGGAATCAAGAGTGTCTAAGATGCTTACGTTTACATAAGGGACTACACAACACAAAAATATACTTCCAACATCAAGCTGTAAAATCGACTAGCTCGGTATCATGATTTGAGAAGCACTAACGTGCTACGCTGGCTTTAACATCAACTAAGTATCAAATAAGTGCTAAATTGTTCCACGTATCAAGGAGCTCGTTTAAACCATATACAAGCTCCCGCTTGTTTAGTATTTCGATTACCATAACAGACTGAAATTATCCAATAGGGATTCATATGATTAGTCACGACTGATCAAATCACTAATATGAAGAGTACACCTCGTACTCAGAAGGTGCGCCCTACCTGTTCATAAACGAATATATTGGTTATTAAATAATGTTGTTATAATACTCGTTGATATTTTCCTTTTTCCATGGTCTTGTTGACAAATATATCAAACCCATTGTTAATAAAAGGTACACCCTACCCGTGTTCAAAAGATACACCATGCCTGTTCATACAAATGCATGACATTTTTAACCACGAACTACATGTAATTGTGTTAATAGTGCATGCAGGTAAACCGTAAAAACTTTTGTCCCGTACTTGTGCCGAAAAGGTCTGTTTAAATAACATTTCTAATATTATATTAAAAGTGGGATTATAAGAGGAAAAATTCATCAGTCTCATTTGAGTTAGGCACACTTTGATTTTAACGATAAAAATTGATTAATTTCTTAAAATATTCTTATTATTAGTGGTTGGTGGAGTAGTTGATTGAGTAGGTATTCAAAAATTAAAGACGTATCAATGAGAAAAAAATAAACGCTTCATTGATAATATAAATAGATAAATAATACAAGACAAACAAAGTTCAATTAATTTTTTTTCCTAAATCAAGAGAGATTGATTTGATTATTAGGTTAGTTCATTATGTCATTTGTATGAATTTGCGATTCACCTTTCCAGAGTTTGTATTGCTTGCCATCAGTGGAGATGCGAGAACGTTATATTTTCTTCCCTTGACTCTTCATTGATAAATTACCGCAACCTGCTGCAATTTCTTATGTTATCACTTTTTATGCATTCCCACAAAAACAAAACCTTATTGCATACATTGTACAACATTTGTGATGTTTATATAATTCAATTGCCATTTTTCTACTTATAAGCATATTTAAAGTGTTGTAAGAATAACTTGCGTGGAACAATGATTCTCATTGAGGGTGAAGCTCCCATAAAGGTCGATGAATTGTGCTTTATGGCTGCTAAATTTATGAAAGGGTTATGCTAACAAGTGTCATAAAGGCATTGTTTAAGGAATCCATTGAAAGAAATTTTATCTTGAAAACACAAGTCAAACACATGTAATAGTAATAATTAAACAAGTTTCTTTGCAAAAATTACTACTTTTAGTTGCTTAAACAACAAAGACACTTGTTAGCATTTTCCTTTATGAAAACCATTAAGATGGTTTCCTTAGAGAAAGGGTGTTATAAATTCAATTTATCTTACATAGAATATATGTGAAATGTTTGGACAATTAGATCATGGTTCTTGAAACTAAAAACTCTTCGGTTGTTGTCATGGGTAAAAAAATATTTAAACCCAAATTTTTAAAATCAAATGCATTCTCAATTTCAAATTGGGAATATTGGAAACCAACTTTTTTGCTTGTGATTGCACCCAAATCTGACACTTCTATATCAATAGATGGAGCAACATCAAATAATAAATTTGATTGCTCAACAACTTTGCATGACAAAGTATTAATGGAAAGAGATTCATACACTTGTAAGGAGTTACATCTCCTCTGTCACGATTGCAACACGATTTGACATAACCTTTGAGGGTGCAATAAGAATTGTATGGTTTTTTTATATCATTTTTTTTCCTGTCGATTTAATGTATAAAATTACTAACAAAAGAGACAATAATAAAGATAATTTTCTATATGAACAGTAAACATACATGGCCTAAAACTTTAGAGCGATATTTACAGTAAATGACTAAGGTTTAGGCCATTGTACCTTTGTCTGGACAGTTGTATTGGAAGGACAATCATGGTTCTTTGATGACAATTGATGTCTGAAATCTGGCAAGTTAGACTTAAGATGTTCTAATAGATGTTTCAACGCGAAACACAGAAAACAGATGTTGTATACGATGTTTAGAACATTAAGCTAACCAACATAATAAAACAAAATAATTGACAAGAAAGAAAAGAGGCACAGAGAAATTGTTAACCCAGTTCGGTGCAACGTCACCTACTATGGGGACTACCAAGCCAGGAAGGAAATCCACTAGTGCAGTCCGTATTCAAAAGCTCTCAGCAAACCACGTTTGCACTTATGACCTAGGACCTACCCCAACAAGATTTCAACCTAGGAACTCCTAGATATGAGATTCCATCTCACTCCCTTACAACTGATCACAAACCCCTGTGATTCTCGAATTACAAACTCAATCAAAATGAAGTTACCTTCAAAATATAACAACATGCAACCATGCTTAAAAGCTTAGATGCAGTTCACAGACTACCTAACTCATTGCTTAAAAGCTTCTGAGTAGTGCACAATTTACAACTCAAAGTACAGTCCTAAACATGCATCAAGATGATACACGAAAGGCTCACAAACAAGTGACTCAAAACCTAGATAAACTCTATTTCTGAAAATGATGTCTTGAATTATTCTTCAGGTCTTGCAGCCTCCTTTAAATACTGAAGCAAAGCGCGTCATCAACTCAATCTGGCTTCAGAACAAACCGGTGATCCATTACTCAATCAACATGGTCGGATAAGGAAACTTCTAAAAAGTAGGCACATTAAAAGACACATTATGATCACCTTTAAAACACTTTCCTAAGTCATTACCATTCCCTTAGGAAATCACATCGTTCTGATCTTCTCATAACTGCACACGGTTTTGACCAACACATGCTGGTGTGGATTCCTTCAATCAAGCGAAAGCGTGCGTGAACATGGGCAAAGCACAGAACGTACAGACCAAGCCTGGATGTTGGAACATTGTGTTCCACATCCGATGTGAATATTTGTTTTAGGCAAAAGTGAAACCAACATACAAATATCCAACAATCTCCCCCTTTGGCAAATTTTTGGCTAAAACAAATTAAGTCCAATCCAATTAAAACAGAGAGATCACACACGCAACCTTTCCTTCAATCTTAAAAAAATATACCTTATAGAAAGGTTCACAAACTCAGATTATCAATAGATACCAAAATACAGTTCTTCAGTCTTCACACATAATCTTCAAGACATAGAAGAAGTATATTACACGTCTCAGATTCTGCTTCCAATATTTTCACACAACAATTAACACATGGAAATATGCAGACAAGAGAAACTAATAGGTATCATCATAGAGTATCAGAGTCTTGCAGCAGAGGACATGCAAGGAAAAATAAATTCCTGTAACATCCTAGACAGTCAACTGTCACAACACGCTACTCAGAGAAATATAAGAAAAATAAATTCCCAGACAATATTCAGTAGCTCAAACAGGATGTTCCCACATCCATAGGAACATTCAGGGACACAGAAGTTTACTCCCCCTAAAGGAGCACAAACAACATATCTATTACTCCATCTGAATACATGCATACTAGCAATTTTTTTTATCTAAACAAACAAAAAGAATCCAGAATCAAATGTCTCAACATCAGATGTCTCAACATCAGCAGACACATAGTAAGGATACATACAACATGAATATATCTACTCCCCTTTTTAGCCATAAAATATGCCAAATTAAGAGTTTGATAAAAGCATAAATTATAGCTAAGAATACCTGACACTTTGAACACTGGTTGCTATAATTCCTCATGAATGCAAATACCCAGCTTGCTCCTCAGCTTCTCAAATTGTTTGACATCCAAGGCTTTTGTGAAGATGTCAGCCAGTTGTTCTTCAGTTGTCACATGCTCCAGAGTTACTACCTTGTATTCAACAAGATCCCTAATAAAGTGATGCCGGATGTCAATGTGCTTTGTTCCGCTATGTTGTATAAGATTCTTGGAGATGTTGATAACACTTAAATTATCACAGTACAGTGTTAGAACATTCTGTTGAACATCATACTCTTCCAGCATTTGCGTCATCCAGACTAACTAAGAGCAGTTACTTCCTGCAGCAATATATTCTGCTTCTGCTGCTGATAGAGACACTGAATTTTGTTTCTTGTTGAACCAAGACACTAGATTATTCCCAAGAAAGAAACAACCTCCTGAAGTACTTTTTCTGTCATCTGCACTACCTGCCCAATCTGCATCACAATAACCAATCATCCTGGAATTGTCACTGTGAGAGTATAGAATTCCATAATCTGTGGTGCCGTTTATATACTTCAGAATTCTCTTAACTTGAACCAGATGACTCATTTTAGGCTCTGCTTGATATCTAGCACAAACCCCTACAACAAAAGTTATGTCAGGTCTGCTAGCTGTAAGATACATGAGGCTTCTAATCATGCTTCTGTACAAACTTTGATCAACAGCTACACCATTTTCATCTTTGGATAACTTTAAGTGAGTGGCTGCCGGTGTTCTCTTATGACTGTCATCGTCTAACCCAAACTTCTTTACAATATTCTTGGCATACTTGCTCTGGGAGATGAATATTGTATTTTCCATTTGCCTGATTTCAGTCCAAGAAAGTAGGTCAATTCTCCTACAAGACTCATCTCAAATTCAGACTGCATCTGATGAACAAAATGTTGAACCATTTGATTCGACATTCCTCCAAACACAATGTCATCAACATAGATCTGTGCTATCATGAGTCTTCCTTTGTCCTTCTTAACAAACAGGGTCTTGTATGTTCCTCCCTTCTTGTATCCTTGATGGGTCAGAAATTCTATGAGTCGTTCATACCAAGCCCTAGGGGCCTGTTTCAACCTATATAGTGCCTTCTTTAGCTTGTACACATGATCAGGAAAATTTGGATCAACAAATCCCTTTGGTTGCTCAACATAGACTTCTTCATGGAGGTACCCATTTAAAAAGGCACTCTTCACATCCATCTGAAACAATTTGAACTTTAGAATATAAGCCACTCCCAAGAGTAACCTTATGAATTCCAGTCTGGCAACAGGTGCAAATGTTTCATCAAAGTCTAATCCCTCTACTTGTGTATAACCTTGTGCTACCAGTCTTGCCTTGTTTCTGGTAACAGTACCATTTTCATCTGACTTTTTTTTTTGTAGATTCATTTTGTACCAATGACATTTATGTCATTTGGTCTTGGCACCAGATCCCATACTTCACTCCTTTTGAACTGGTTGAGTTCTTCTTGCATGGCTTCAATCCAGAAATCATCAGTGAGAGCTTCCTTCACATTTTTAGGTTCAAATTTGGACACAAAACAGGAGTTGGAGACAACATCATTAGATCTTCTGGTCCTGATTCCTTGATCTGGATCTTCAATAATGAGCTCTTGAGGATGATTCTTCTGAACTCTGATTGAAGGTCCTTTGCTTAATTCTGCATGCTCCAGCTCAGTATCTTCAGAGTAAGTCTCAGGTTTTTCAATAGTTTCAGGCATCACTTTCTCTTGAGCAGATGTTTCAGGATATGCTTCAACACCTAGTACAACTTCAAGCATTGGTTCTTTAACCACATCATCTACCACCACATTGATGGATTCCATAACAACTTGAGTTACGTTGTTAAACACTCTATGGGCTCTGCTGTTAGTAGAGTAACCCAAAAAAAAATCCCTCATCACTCTTTGGATCCATTTTTCTTCTGTAATCTCTTTCTGCTAGAATGCAACACTTGCTACCAAAGACATGGAAATATTTTACAGTAGGCTTTCTTTCCTTCCATAGCTCATACAAGGTAGTTGTAGTACCTGTTCTCAAAGTGACTCTGTTATGAACATGACAAGCTGTATTCATAGCTTCAGCCCAGAAATAAAGTGGAAGGTGTTTAGCATGTAGCATGACCCTGACTGATTCTTGTAGAGTCATGTTTTTCCTTTCCACCACTCCATTCTGTTGAGGTGTTATGGGAGATGAGAATTCATGCCTGATTCCTTCATCAGCACAAAATTCATGAAATCTGGAGTTTTCAAATTTTGTTCCATGATCACTTCTTATCCTGACAATACCTCTATTTTTCTCTCTTTGAAGTTGGATGCAAAGTTCCTTGAGTGATTCAAAGGTATCGGATTTCTCTCTGATAAAGTTCACCCAGGTGAACCTTGAAAAATCATCAACAACCACCAGAACCTACTTCTTTCCACCAAAACTAGCTACTTGCATGGGTCCTATTAAATCATTATGAAGAAGTTCAAGCGATTTTGTGGTTCCTTGATGTTCCAACCTAGGATGGGTCATTCGAGTCTGTTTACCAACTTGACATTCACCACAAATACTTCTATCAGTGATTTCCAGTTTGGGTATACCTTCTGATTGCTTCTAGAGAGATAGCTTTCTTTATCCCTTGCATATTCAAGTGACCTAGTTTTTGATGCCACAGTTTTACCTCTTCAGCTTTGCTCAGCATGCATGAGGATACGAGAGCCTGTTCTTGAGAGATCCATAAGTAACAGTTGTCCTTAGACCTAGTACCCTTCATACTCACCTTACCCTTTTCATATAAGATCTAGCACCCAGTTTTACTAAAATTTACACTTAGCCCCTGATCACATAATTGACTAATACTAATCAAGTTGGCTGCCAGCCCTTTGACCAACAAAACATTATTCAGTCTTGGTGGTCCTTCACTAACTAAGTCTCCAATCCCCATAATCTTTCCTTTAGCACCATCCCCAAATGTGACATAACTCTTGGCATAAGGTCTGACATTTCCTAGAAAGTTGTCCATCCCTGTCAGGTGACGAGAACACCCACTATCAAAGTACCAATCTTCACTAGAGGATGCTCTTAAGGAGGTATGTGCTATTAGTCTTAAGCATTTAGGTTTCCACTCCTTCTCGGCTCCTTTCAAGGTTGGACTAGGTTGATATTGTCTAGGTACACCATACAGATCATAACAGAAAGGTTTTTTATGACCCTGTCTGTGGCAAAAATGACACTTCCAAGAGAGATTCTCTTTACTGAGTCAGTTTTAGGATGTTGTACAAAATGTTCCAACTTTGGACCTCTATCAGTGATATTATCTGTTCTAATTGAAGCTACAAACTTAATTTTCTTAACTGGTTTTCCCTTCTTGGCCTTATGATAGTGTTCTAAAGCCTGAACATAACTACTGTTTTGTTGTTCCTGTTTCAGGTGTTCATGTGTAAAGCCTATGCCATTTGGTTTACCTATCATTTGACCTTCTAACATCCTATCTAGAACATCAGTTCCAGTGGTCATCATTCTAACTTGTTTAAGGACATTATCAAGTTGAGAATTAAGTAACATTACATCTTTGTTTAGACCAGAGATTTTAGACAGATGACCAATCCTCTCTTCCTGAAGATGATTAATGATTTCTTCCTGCTCTATCACATGCCTGGAAGTGCTTGCATCATGAATGTCTTGATAACCATAAGACACAGTTACTTTCTCATAGTTAGAATCTTCATCAGATTCAGACCCGGATTCTACTATCTGAGTCATAGCACTGACACATTTAGCAGCATCACTATCAACATCCCCATTTGTTCCCTCATCATCAGACCAAGACACAATCATTCCCTTCTTCTGCTTCTTGAGAAAAGTTGCACATTCAGTTCTGATGTGACCATAATCTTCACACTCATGATATTGTACTCCTTTGTAACGGTTATTCTTTTCCTCATTTCTGTCATACCTTTGATTACCTTGTTGCCTTTCAGTGTTCCATCTGATGTTCTGCCCATTGCCTCTAGGTCTGTTGTTTACCTGTTTGAGAATCTTGTTAAACTGTCTTCCTAGCATCACCAGGTCTTCTGACAGATTCTCATCCTCTACACCCTCTTCCAATCCTTCATCATTAGCTGTGTTTGCTGTAAAAGCAATGCCTTTTCCCTTCTTCTCAGACCTGTTATCAACAAGTTCAAAGTTTTGAAGAGAACCTATGAGCTCTTCCACCTGTATGTAGGACACGTCTTGAGCTTCCTCAATGGCTGTGACCTTCATGTCAAATCTCTTTGGCAGAGATCTGAGAATTTTTCTTACCAATTTTTCATCTGACAATTTTTCTCCAAGAGAATCAAACGAATTGGCAATGTCAAGAACATTCATGTAGTAGTCCTGTAAAGTCTCATCCTCTTGCATTCTCAGACTTTCAAATTTGGTCGTCAGGAGTTGAATCCTTGAGTTTTTTACCTTGGAGGTACCTTCATGAGCTGTTTTAAGGATGTGCCAAGCATCTTTGGCAACATCACATTTTTTGACAAGTCTGAACATATTCTTGTCCACTCCATTGAAAAGAGCATTTAGAGCTTTAGAGTTGGCAAGAGACAATTCATCTTTAAGTAAGGTCCACTCATCTTCTGGCTTCAAAACCGTGGTTTTGTTGCCATCTTTGTCAAGAACAACTGGATGTTCCCAACCTTTCATCACAGCCTTCCAAGTCTTGCTGTCAATAAACTTGAGATAGGCACTCATACGTGACTTCCAGTAGTCATAATTTGTTTCGTCCAGCAACGGTGGTCTGTTAACAAAACCTCCATCCTTCTTCATATTGCCAGAATAGATCTCCTCTGGATCTCACCCAATAACAGGCAGGGTGCCTGCTCTGATGCTAATTGAAATCTGGCAAGTTAGACTTAAAATGTTCTAATAGATGTTTCAACACGAAACACAGAAAACAGATGTTGTATACGATGTTTAGAACATTAAGCTAACCAACATAATAAAACAAAATAACAGACAAGAAAGAAAAGAGGCACAGAGAAATTGTTAACCCAGTTTGGTGCAACGTCACCTACTCTGGAGGCTACCAAGCCAGGAAGGAAATCCACTAGTGCAGTCCCTATTCAAAAGCTCTCAACAAACCATGTTTGCACTTATGACCTAGGACCTACCCCAACAAGATTTCAACCTAGGAACTCCTAGATCTGAGATCTCATCTCACTCCCTTACAACTGATCACAAACCCCTGTGATTCTCGAATTACAAACTCAATCAAAATGAAGTTACCTTCAAAACATAACAACATGCAACCATGCTTAAAAGCTTAGATGCAGTTCACAGACTACCTAACTCCTTGCTTAAAAGCTTCAGAGTAGTGCACAATTTACAACTCAAAGTACGGTCCTGAACATGCATCAAGATGATACACGAAAGGCTCACAAACAAGTGACTCAAAACCTAGATAAACTTTATTTCTGAAAATGATGTCTTGAATGATTCTTCAGGTCTTGCAACCTCCTTTAAATACTGAAGCAAAGCGCGTCATCAACTCAATCTGGCTTCAGAACAAACCGGTGATCCGTTACTCAATCAACATGGCCGGATAAGGAAACTCCTAAAAAGTAGGCACATTAAAAGACACATTATGGTCACCTTTAAAACACTTATGTCATTACCATTCCCTTAGGAAATCACATCGTTCTGATCTTCTCATAACTGCACACGGTTTTGACCAACACATGCTGGTGTGGATTCCTTCAATCAAGCGAACGCGTGCGTGAACATGAGCAAAGCACAGAACGTACAGACCAAGCCTAGATGTTGGAACATTGTGTTCCACATCCGAAGTGAATATTTGTTTTAGGTAAAAGTGAAGCCAACATACAAATATCCAACAATGTCCTTTAATGGAAAATTCTAAGACTTGCCCTTTGGTGGCCATTTATGCCACGTGCCATGCCGGTTGTTCACCTTCTGATGTGCATGCTCCTGTGCCACAGACCATGTTGGTTGTCCACCTTGGTCTGCCTTCTTATTGTGCCACATACCCCGTTGGTTGTTCACCTTGGTATGTGTCCTTCTCTGTCGTTGACTACTTAAACAATCTTTCTCGTGGGTCTGTTCGATCTCATGCCACAACCTCGTAGACTTCTTTTAGGAGGAGCTATTTGAAACTTATCGTTGGTTTGACTCTGAGTCTGACCCCATCCAATAACACTTATAAAATCCACAAATTGAGAATGATGCTAATTTGGTCAATGACCTTTATAATTGTTAAAAAAGTATTGGCTAAAATGCACTTTTGGCCCCCTATGTTTGGCTCCGTAGCAATTTTGGCCCCCTATTAAAAAAAAACAACTTTTCAGCCCCCACTTTTCACCCCCTTTTGCAACTCAGTGACCCCCCTTGATTTTGACTCAGTCAAACCCTACGTGTCGCCTCACTTAAGTGAGTTGGACGCCACGTAAGCAATTTTTAAATTTAAAATAGAGGATAAAGCCATGTGGGTATTTTATGAATTAAAAAAATAAAAAAATAAAAGGAAAGAGGAAGGGGCACGTGATCTTCAACCCTTCTCTCTTCCATCTCATCAAACCCAGACAAAAATTGAGCTTCAAGATATCTCTCATAATCTCTCTACCTCTTCCCTCTGTCTCTTTTAAACAACGACTACCTCCCTCCACACAAACCCAAAACCCACCACAACTTTCTATCTCTAATTCCAAATTTTGACCACCACACACTATATCTAACCCCAAATCATCACGTTCAAACCACCACACGAGATCAACATCATGCAAACCAGATCTGGAAAGTGTGTAACACTACTCAAAACAATCAAACCCAGATTCGGTAATGGTAGTTTGTGATGAACAATCAAACCCAAATTTTATGAAGGTGAGACTATGGTGTCGAGGTGGGTTTCAGTGGCGACAACAGTACTATCTCCGGTGATCTTCAACACTCCGGCGTCGGCGAAACAGGTGTATGGACCTCAGAAGCCTGCAAAGGAATAGTTGGAATACCTTGAGTTGAGATCGAAATGAGTTTTCCTATGTTTGATTTTTTTTAGGTTTGTTGATTTTTTGTAGATTTGTTGAAATTGTTGTTGGTTATCTTGTGAGCGTAAAGGCTATAATTTTAAGGTTATATTTTGAGTTTTGTGAATTTGTGTTGGTGATTTGAGTTGCATTTGTTTCTTGGGCAGCTGTGTTTGTGCTTGTTTTTCTCCCACTCTTGAACACTTTGCTTGTGCTCGGATGTAGCTATTTTTATTCATCGGTTTGTTTTGTTGTTGCAAAAAATATTATGCAAATGTATTGTTCATCATTTAGCTAAATTAACTTCATCTTCCAATGATACTATTTTGTTGAATTGATGTTGATGAAGGTGCTGAGTTTGGATGGAAGATGATGAATGGTGTTGGTGATGAATCATGTGTTCCTTCTTTTTCCATTTTTTTTTAATTAAAGATATTCCTTTTTTATTTTTTTATTTCTTTTATTTATTTATTTAATCATGTAAATAATTAGTTGGCTTTTTTTTTTAAAATTTTAATTTCAATAAATGCCACGTGGTGTCCATCTAAGGGCCACATGGGTTTTGACCGAGTCAAAATCAAAGGGGGTCACTGAGTTGCAAAAGGGGGTGAAGTTGGGGGCTGGAAAATTGTTTTTTTTAATAGAGGGTCAAAATTGCTACGGGGCCGAACATAAGGGGCAAAAAGTGCATTTTAACCAAAAATATTATCAATAATACTCTTTATTATTAATCAAATCGACGTGGTTGAGTAAATCGATATTACACACAAACAATCTTCTAAAAAAAGATACAATGAAAAGTTGAAAAAAAATGTCCATTATAATGATTTCCTTATTAGAATTACCGCTCAATATTTTATAAAAACACCCAAATATATAACTTTTTCTTTACGGAAAAAAGAAATGCATGCACAATGGCCAACTAGTTTACTTATTTCTAAAGAAAAAAGTTTCCTTATTTAGTTAGTTTTTATTTTTATTTTTTATGAAGACTTATTTATTTAGTTTAATTCATATCTATATAATATAAATTTACGACCTGTTTCATGTCCCTTTATGGAGATGTTTTTCTCTTCCCATTGCATTGACATGTGGCACTTTTGATAAACTAATTTCTCTTCATATTATATTGACATGTGGCACTCTTAGGAAAACAAGCATCCTCAAGCATTTGGATTTCAATAACCTTCCATATAGCATCCTCAAGCATTTGGATTTCAATAACTTTCCATATTTATATTTGTAACCATATATATCATTTATATTATAATTTAATGCAATATTAATATTAATATTAATAATAATTTTTTTCTAATACAAAATATTATTGTAACATTGACCGATTGATACCCTATCAGATTTTTTTTTTGTCAATCCATGATTTTTTTTTTACACGGTAATGAAATTAATAAAATGAACTAACTTTTGTTCTTCTTTTCATGATGATAATGTACTAATACTATTGTGAGACAATTTTAATCATATATTTTATAATTGATATCAAAGAATTTTTTTTTATTTTTTATAAATTAAAGAACGAAATTTTAACGAGATTGTTTTATATAATATCATATTTCAATTATATTATACTTTATTTTGTTAGAATTATAATATATTTAAATATGCATAAAAAATCTATATATGAAATATTTCGTTCTAAGCACTGTCAACCCTCCTCAAGTTATTTTGCTGACATGTCAATTCAATAGAGCATACCATTAAGAATTACAAAAATCATCATAAAGTCAGTGCTAATAAAATGCAAATAGCAATAATTAAATGGCAATAATTCTCTTAAAAAAATATTAAATGGCAACCATAATTTATTTCACTGATTTTAAATATAAGGTTGTACCTTGACCAATATATATATATATATATATATATATATATATATATATATATATATATATATATATATATATATATATATATATATATATATATAATGTTGTACTACACAATTGTACCGCACACATTTGTACTGCACATAAGCCTATATAAGGTACATACACCCCTTTAGTTTGTTGCCATTGCTGTTAGTTGTTACTATTTTTATGGTTATGTTTCAATATCATTAATTTTATAATTTTAATTGTTAAATTCAACGATTAGGTTGTTTCTATTTGTGAAGAAGTTTCATTTGATAATATTGCGATGTTGACTTGAAATGTAATGGTTCTTATGAAGTTCATAATGCTCATATGTTTTGTAGATTCGTTTAATTTTCACTACTCATTTTATTATAATTTTATCAAACATATGTTTTTTACAGGATGTATTCATTTTTTTGATTTCAACACCAAGATTTATTGGATAGGTTCCGTGAACAAGCTTTGAATTGCCAGACATAATGTTTTCTTTCATGCTGACTTTCAAAATAGTCTCCAAACACAAATATAAAATAACTATTATTAAATTGATTAATACAAATTTTTTCTTTCTCTTCTCCATTTTTCTAAATGTCCTATCAAATGTGTGTTATATTCTCTATAAATTTTCCTTTTGTGCGCATATGATTTTTATTTTGTTTTCCATGAATCCATTTTGTATATAAGAGAACTCAAACTCAATTCATCATGTGAATATAAATTAATTTAGTTTTATTTAAGTATTTCATGAATAGTTAATGAGGATTCACGTGTATGTTAGACATTCTTTCATTTACATGTATGATTTTTTTGAATGAAGAACATGTTTATTTTGATGTGGAATGGGTCGTATTAATTTGTAACACTCTCATTTATTTTTTATACATAGATATATAGATATTATTCATTTTTAGAGAATCAAAATCGTCTATTCTATTTATAAATTACTGTTGAAATACGTGAATTTAATAATCTTACTCAAATAATTTTTTCCCAATTTAATATTAATATTCCTTTTTCTATTAAAAAACCACGAGGAATTTGTACTACACATTAAATTTTTGCTTGGCAATTCACAATGGTTGCTCATAAAACGCGTGTTCAAATAAGGAAATAAAAAAAATTCCTTAATTCAAAAGGAAAAATAATTAGTACGATTTTAAAGGGGAGGTTTTTCTGGGGAATATGCTCGGTTGATTGAACTAAAATATTTGAGCATTGTCTTTGTGACTGTGAGCATATCTCAGTTGCCATGGACATGAATCCCTATATGTAGGGGCTGAGGTTTGAACCCCGGACATCTTACTTATTCACTTTGTAAAAGGTGAATTATAGTCAATAGGCTACTTGACCAAAAGAAATATTTGAGTACTATCAAACATTTTTTTTTTTAGTTAAGTAGTCTTAATGGCTAGAATTTTATCTTTTAAGATGAATGAAGTGGTAATTCAAGGTTTAAACTCCGATCCATACATATATAAAATAATTTATCTAATTTTTTGGTTACAAATTTATCTTAAAACTGAGCTACTATTTCTTATTTCTATATTATCAATTTTTTATTTGACGGCTTATCTATATTATATAAATTTATGACCTTTTTCAAGTCCTAATATGGAAGTAGTTTTCTCTTCTCTTGGTGTTGATATGTGGCATCATAAACCAAACCAAACATTTGTTTTTTTAAAGTGACATGTGGCATTATAAACCAAACCAAGTATTTTGGTGCATTTGACAATTAATATGAAAAAAGGAATAATAAAGGAATACTGGATTAATGAAATGAACTAATTATTATCTTTATTATTTGGGTCATGTTAACCAGTGCCCCCGGGGCACTGGTTAAGGGAACTAAAAATGGAAATTTTAAAATAAAAGTAACATTTTTTATATTTTTGAGGAGTTGACAACACAAACTCCAATGTAATAGTTTCTACATTTGATTCCTTAACCAGTGCTCCGGGGGCACCGGTTAACATTTCCCTATATTTAAATATGCAGAAAAATTGTATATATTCTTAACCTATTAAAAAGATTATCAAATTTATAATTTATCACAAAGTATAAAATCTAAAAAACTAATAGTAATAAAACAAATTTGCACTCTCATTGAAACTAATAATAATTCAATGAGAATGAATTATTTTCAGAAGAGTGGACCATTTCCACGACACGAGAATGGATAGCAATCTGACTGCAAATTTTTAAGGGAATAACCAAATTGTCATCAAATTGATCATGTTATTAATATTGGTGTCAAAATTAAAAATAGTATTGAATCATTAAACCAAGTTAAAAAAAAATCGATTTTAAATTTCGGTCTCAAAGTTGACCAAAAAAAAATCTTCAGTCTCAACGTACAAATACCATTAATTTTTTATTAATTAACATCTTAATGTTAATTACTAACATTAACTTAGCAAAAAATATATTGAATTGAAAACACCGTAATTCAAAATGGATATTTTTTACTTAAATAATACATTTTTTTAATTCGAATTTCAAATTTTGATGTTCTATTTTAATACCTATTTGATATTGTTTGTTGAAAAAGGTAACAAGGGTCATGTTATTAAAGAATTTTAATCATTCATATTCATGAAAATTTTGTAAAAAACCATAAAGTGATATTTTAAAGATCCATCAAAATATGTGCAGTCAATAATGGATGCGTAACCAATAAATAAAAAAGGTTCAACAAAATATATTTTTTTTACAGAAAAAAGTGAAAAGTGAAAAGAATATACTCCCTCCGTCTCAAAATACATGTCCAAGTCAACCACTTCACATATGCCAATGCACAATTTTGACCGTTAATATCTTTAATTATCTAAAGTAAAAAATTATAAAAATTTAATATTTTGAACATATTTGTCGAGATAAATCAAACAACATCTTACCTGCTAATATTTGTATTTATACATTAATTAAAAAATATGGTCAAAGTAAGTCAAGTGAATAGTGCACATTGCAAAAATTAGACATGTATTTTGAAACGGAGGGATTATTAATTTAAAATCATTAATGTCACTTTTAAATTGTGGTAACATTCTTATTGACAAAAAAAATTGTAACATTCTTTGGGCTTTGGCCCTCTTTTGTACCAAAAAAAATAATTGTAACATTCTTTTCTATCATATAAAAGTGAAAAGAATACACTATTATAGACATGATGGATAATGAAATGATTTTGCAACTTCATTGTATATCAATTGCATTTTCTTGATGAGGTTATTATAAAGGAAATAAGAATTGGTTATGAATTATTCAAAAAAAAAAAAGAATTGTGTTATGAAAAAATGTTATTTTTTATGTTTTACAAAATGTTAATTCCATTTTATTAATGGCAATTTTAATGTAGAGGTAACAACATTGATGGAATGCAATTATTAGTCATAATTTTATATTCTTTTTTTTTTGTTACAATCATAATTTGATACTCTACCACTCTACCTTTTTTTGTGTGTGTTAATTCTACCACTATACTTGAACTTAGAAGAAATTGGAAGAAATTGGATTAAACACTTTGATTAGAATGAATGAATTTTATTAGTTTTTAAGTGATGATTATTCTTTTGCACAACTATTCGTGTAATTAGTTTTAGAGATACAATTTGTGTTGTAAATGATATTTCACATTCCAAAATAGTGGTGTTTCTATACATTAATGATTCTGTTGTACTTTCAACTTTAAAGGCTTAATTTAGGATATACCACTAGGAGAAAATATCTTTTTAAAAGAGAATCTAAATGGGTATGGAGGGAGTGTTTTGAGATGTTTTTTTTGAAGGCATGTGTGGGGGTATGGCCTTGGGGAGATAAACGTGGAGGGTAAATCCATCCTGGATTTTTTGTCGGCTTTTGATCTTACTATAGCTAATATGTGATTTTGGAAAAGAAAGATGCATCTTATCGCATACAAGAACGAGGGTGTCATATTCTCAGATAGATTTATTTTTTATTAGGAAATTTGTCAAAAAGATTTGTTTGGACTATAAAGTCTTACCAGGAGAGAGTTTGACTACCGAACATAGAGTATTGGTTATGATTTTGAGGGTTAAGAGGTGAACAGAGAAAAGATGCCATGTCTGGGCTCCAAATGATCAAGTGGTGACATTTAAAGGGTTAAAGGCAAATTAGTTTCCAACACAAGATTTTAATGGGAGGTTTTAAGAAGCTACATGGAAGCACCAATGACTTGGTAACAAGATGTCACATGAGATTAGAAAAGTAACAAAAGAAAAGGTGGGAAAATCAAAAGAATATTTGTGGCAGAAAGAAAGTGTTCAAAGTAAAGTGATAATCAAAAGAAAATGTTTTAAAGAGTCGTTTAGGTGCAAAAGTGTCAAATTTTGGGAAAGTTATAAGATGAACAAGGAGACCAAGAATGTGTTGGACGAAGCAAGAATGCAAACTTTTGATAGGTTATATCAATCCATAGGCACCAAGGAATGAGAATATATATATATATATATATATATATATATATATATATATATATATATATATATATAGTCTTGCTAAGGGACGAGAAATAAATACAAGAGAATTAGATCAAGTGAAGTGTATGAAAGATGAAGAGAGTAAAATTATTGTTCAGGAAAGAGATATAAAACATAGATGGAAGAAGTATTTCCACAACTTATTTAACGAAGGTTATGTGATCTTACTATACTCTAACAACCCATACATTAGATAAGAGAACCAAAACTACAACTACCATCGTCAGATTCAAGAACATGAGGTAAAGTAAACGTTGAAAAGGAGGATGATGAAAATGTGAACTCCCAACCATTTATGCGTTGGAGAGACCGTTTCGAGTGATGACATGATAACATACCTATTAAAGGGTGGAAAATTCTAAGAGACAAAGGCATTGAGTGGCTTAATTTTTTTTTTTTTTTAAAGAAATGATATGGTCAAAGCAAATGCCGGATTAGTGGAGAAAAACACTTTAATTTTGATTCATAAGAACAAGTGGGATATACAAAATTGGATATAGGGGAATTAAACATGAGTCATACCATAAAATTCTATAAAAAAAAAGGAGTGATTGAACAGAGACTAAAAAAGGAGACTCATGTTACTAATAACCAGTATGGTTTTATCTCTGAGAGGTCGACTATGAAATCGATATACTTACTACGATGTGTGATGGAGCGATAGACGATGGATATAAAACCAATTATTTATAATACTACTAAAATTGTAAAAAATATAAAATACAAAAATTTATGATGCATGCTTAACATGACTCTCCACATATATTTAATTTGTTTATTTGGTGTTAACTTTGTGGAATTCAATGGACATCCGCTTCAAATATTAATAACTGAAGGAAAAAAAATAAAGATCGCAGATGAACCGAGTAAAGAACATACAAAATTGTAAGGAATACCACGGTACTCAATAAGTGTACAACTAAACCTAAAAGAAATAAGAAAGAAAGAAAAAACAAATAGCAAGAACAATATTTTCTTAGTGCAAAAATTGACATGTGATTGAAACTATTATTACTTTTTTTGAATGACAAATGTTATTAATTATTTGATAGATTAACATTTACTTCTTAATTCGGGTTTGAACCCAGGACCTCTAATTATCCTTGGAGTGATTGAAAAAATTATTACTTATTTTAGTGACTTAGTAATTAGTTGTTAGATTAATATTTACTTATTTTAGTGACAAATGTTAAGAATATTTGCTTTTGATCTACACCATAAATGGCCTCATGTTCTTAAACTGACGTTTCACACGCATAATGAACAATCGGTACTATACGATGGTGATCGTGACATCGAGGACATAGTGAGGTATAACGAGGAAGCGTCAACAACTTTTCTCGCATGGTTTGAAACAAATCGTCGGTATGTAGGCGGTCGCAATCTGACGTATGCTGAATTTCCAAGAAGATTTATTTATGTCAAGAAAGACAAATAGTGGCAGCCACGTAAACAAGGATATCAAATTGGAAGACTTCATTACACGCCGCCTGGTATAGGGGAGTTGTACTACATGAGGATACTGTTGACCGTTCAGAAGGGTTGCATGGGATATAGTTGCATAAAAACAGTTAATGGACATACCTATGACACGTTCCAGGAAGCTTTGGGATTACTTGATGACGACAGAGAGTTTATAGATGGTATCACGGAACATGGTGAGTTTGGTTCGGGTCAACAATTACGTTGGTCGTTTGTGCATCTCTTAACCACTAGTACAATGAAGCCCTAATATTGTATGGGATGCGACATGGCAGTTGCTGTCCGATGGTATCTTATTTGAATGTAAGAGGCATCTGAATATTTCGGGTAATATTTATTGTACTTATTTTGAAATCTATGTACCATTATGTTTTGTGTAAGATCTGATTTTTGCATTTTTTTTCTTTGATTAAAAATGCACAGTTTAGAAAATGGTTGACATATTCATGCTCAAAGTATTGTATGTCTGTCTCGATAAATATATTTATCTATTTAAGTACTAATAATAAATAGATACAATTTATACTTTGATGAGAAAGAATTTATACAACAACCTATAGAATACTGAGCTTGAAGTAAGATACAAGTTTAAAAACTCAATTTAAGAAGAGCTTAAATATATAAATCACATATAATTGGTCTGCTAATGGTTTCAAAGTTCATGCATCATTTCAACACACTAACCAATAACATAGAATGAGTTGGAAAATGAAAGTTAAAAGGTGCGCCACCATTCTTTTTATAACTTTTTGAAAGGTTCTTTACATATTTATTTGACATCTAGAGTTTTACATATATTTATATGGCTTGGGTCTTACTATCTTATTTGTAGACCATATATTCAAGTGAAGAAAATATAATTTTAGGCCTTGTGATACCAAATTAACTGATATATGTCTCTCACACGGGTAAGAAAGATAAAATCAAGCTACCTAAGACAATAGACACACCTGGGAGCTTTCCACTATATATATCTTTTAAGTAGATCAATCCAATTCAATATACTTGATTATATATAAATGTCAGACAAATAAACACCATTTGCTACTGCTACCAAGCTATCATAGTTTTAGTGGCAAACTTAATGGATTGTTCTTCGTATTACGTCATGATAGTGTGTATTTAGTGGTCATGAACTTAACAAATATTTTGGTATGACGAGCCATGATTTGAATAACACGTTTGATTTGTGGCTATCTACCCAAAAGAGGCTACAATTTTCCTTAGCATTTTGATTTTTTAGGAGAAAGACAGAAGAGAAAATAAGCATGTTTCAACACATAATGATACGTTTAAAGATAAAGGCTTCTCATGTAAAGCTTAGATTTTTACTTTCTCTTCAACGTGTACGCACATGAATGCAAAGGTTCTAATTAATTTTGTGTCTTTACATTTAATATACAAATCTGCGTATCAATGCTAATGATTTGAAGAACTTGTGTTTGATTAAAATTGAAATGTTGCTTCAGGAAAACGGACGTTCGCTTACTAATTTCAAATCTATGCCCAAGCCAAACGCAGTAGACATGCCAACCTTCACAAACAAGCTTATCGTCGATGAGCTAAATTACAACAAAGATGAACTGGCAAAGACACACGCTGATATGTTACTAATGCTGACTGATGAACAAAGATGTGTGCATGACAAGATCAAGGAATCTGTTGGTTCTGACGACGATGGTTTCTTTTTCTTATATGGTTACGGTGGTGCTGGAAAAACCTTTATAACATTGTTGGCTGCTGTTAGATCGAAGGGGTTAATTGTTTTGAATGCTGCATCCAGCAGTATATCGGCTCTTCTATTACTAGGTGGAAGAACCGCGCACTCAACGCTGACAGTCCCTATTGAGATCAATGAGGCATCCTCGCTTACGATGGAAAAGGATAGTCCTAGGGCAGGCCTGGTGCGTGCTGCAAAGTTGATAATTTGGGATGAGTGATATCATGTCCAAGAATGATCCCCTAAACGAGTTTAGACCTTTTTATGGAATGACAGTAGTTTTAGGTGGTGATTTCAGACAGATGTTGCATGTTGTTCGAAAAGGAACGAGGCAGGATATTGTTGATGCCTCAATCAATTCATCAAAGATATGGGCTTATTGTAATGTGTTGAGGCTTACTGTTAATATGAGATTGGGTGCATCTTCGGTACCTGTAGAGCAGGAAGACATTGCTAATTTTGGCAAGTGGATACTCTCAATTAGAGACGGCAACGACATTTTGGATGAGAATGGTGAAATGAAGGTAGAAATTCCTGAAGATTTGCTCATATCGGACACAACAAATCCGTTGATGTCACTTATAGACTTTGTGTATCCCGATTTGAATGATAACCTTGGTGACCCGCTATTTTTCCAATAAAGGGGAATACTCGCACCAACGCTTGATTCAGTTGAGCATGTTAACGAATATATGATGTCACTGATTCCAGGTGAAGAGAAAGAGTATTTAAGCTCTGATTCTGTTTGTCGATCGGGTGAAAATTCTGATGTCCAAAGCGAGTGGTTCACAATGGAATTTCTTAATGGTATTAAGAGCTCTGGAATTCCAAATCACCGGTTGAAACTAAGGGTCGAATGTCCAGTTATGCAGATGAGAAACATCGATCAGGCCAATGGACTGTGTAATTGTACGAGGCTGACAGTTACACTTCTAGGGAAGAACACGATATCTGCTACCGTAATTACAGGAAAAAGGGCAGGTACTAGGGTATTCATTCCCAGGATGAATCTTATTCCGAGTGATCCAGGACTACCCTTCAAATTCAAGCGCAGACAATTTCCATTGATGATTTGTTTTGCAATGACAATAAATAAAAGTCAGGGTTAATCTTTATCTCGAGTGGGAGTTTATCTTCCTAAGCCCGTGTTCACGCATGGACAACTCTATGTCGTTATCTCTCGAGTTACTTCTAGAAAAGGTTTGAAGCTGTTCATCTTGGATGAAGATAATAATGTTTGCAACCACAAATGTTGTGTATCATGAAGTTTTTCAAAAAGTATGATCATTGGTTATGTTTTAGAATTGTTGTTGCTATAATTTAGAAAACTAAAGTTACGTATTGTTTGAAAGTCATTTTTTTTTTAATTTCTTTGTGAGGCATATTGGTCATTACAGGACATGCAATTTCTATATAAGCAGATCCTCATGCCATTGACTTTTAATTGATGCACTTTTCAGGTATAACAATACGCGGAACTTTTTTTTTACTTCGTTGTTACCCTAAAATACAATATTTACATTAGACCACTGGTTTTGTAAAAAATAAAAACAAATAACAATCGGCGTTTCTGTAGCCCAAACTATATTTATACACACCCGTAAAAAATTTATCGTTTGCATTCACAGACTACGTGTATACATCTGACACTGATTATTATATAAAAAAATACAATTTTTTTAGTTTTTATGATTAATAAAATACATTATGCCAACAAATAATAATATCAGTACGTCGGCGTATTTTTACAAAAATATTACATATGCTAAGTTTAACGATGAGTACATATTATACTACAAATAATTAGTATAAGTATAAATCCAAATACTTTAATCGTTATGTGCAATGTTTAGATATTTCAAAATATATACAACATTAACAAAATTAAGATGATATTTTTTCCCATATCAAATTTAAATTATAACCACACTTATAACTTTAAGATAACATAATATAAAATCCATACATTTGATCAAAAAACTTTTTTATTTTCCGTGCTTGGCACGGGTCATTATACTAGTATAATATAATTTATGATCTGAATGATCATTTTACACATCAAATAAAATGATGTGTCACATAACATCAATTAAGAAAAATAACGTAAAATATCTTAATTTTTTTTATGAAGAGGAAATTAAAAAATATCTTAATTAAATTATTTATTTACATGATTTATTTGATTTTATTTTGATATGTAAGAAAACAATGCCGGAAATAGTCCATTTTCACCGTTGGCCACACTCACGGTGACGAAGAAACAAAAACAGAGGAGAAGAGAACACAGAACCGAAAACGCGATCACAATTTCACAAATCACAAAACAGCAAAGAATCAATGGCGGTAATCCCTCTCACTTTCTCACACTTTACGAAATTCGAACTTCACGCTTCACGTTCCTAACTCTTCGATTTATGCAGGACTCTTCCGGAACCACGCTAATGGATCTGATAACCGCCGATCCAACTCCGTTGCCGGCGTCATCTTCATCTTCGACCGCTGCTCCAACTCCGTCAGCAACGCCGTCAACATCTCAATCTTCAACGTTAGGTAAACCTGCTACGGAAAAGAGATCGAAGAGATCTGCATTGATGCAGATTCAGAATGATACCATCTCCGCTGCTAAAGCTGCTGTTCGAACCAATATCTTGCCTCAAAAGCAGAAGAAGAAGGTTTGAGATTTCGCCTTTTCTTTCTTATCATCATTGCAATTATTAATCTCGTACTTAATTTGTTTTGCATTTTGAATTAGTTAGTTTTTAGTTTAATACCATTGGTTTTGCTCATGAAATTTAGAAGGTAATGTTGATAATGTGTAATTATGCGTGTAACATGTTTGATCTTTGTTTTTGCAGCCAGTTTCGTATTCACAACTTGCTAGAAGTATTCATGAACTAGCTGCTACTTCTGATCAGGTAATTGAGGCAAATTACTTTGTGAGATTGTGGTTTTGTGTTTGAACTCCAATGTGGAAAATTTCTAATGGCCTTTTTTTAATGGGAAAATGGTTTCAGAGAAGTTCTCAGAGGCAATTAGTGCAGCATGTATTTCCAAAACTTGCAGTTTATAATTCTGTGGATCCTTCATTGGCTCCTTCTCTTCTCATGGTATGCTCCATTTCCCTTTAACATGTCCTTTTGATAAATATTTTTAAAACCCTGGCAGCTTGTGCTATTGGTTTTGGATTCAGATTGAAACTCGTGGCAGTTTGTATTTTTACTGTTTAATTGGATGTTCTATGAAATGCACAACATAGGGGTCCACTGCATTTTTCTCGTGAAATTTTGCTTACCATTGCTTAGTATGTTGGGAAAATGATATGTCGTTGTCTTTTCTCTGTAGCTTAATCAGCAGTGTGAGGATAAAAGTGTACTGCGATATGTCTATTACTATCTGGCCAGAATTTTATCTGACACTGGTTCCCAAGGTTTGAGCTCTGGTGGCGGGATACCCACCCCTAATTGGGATGCTCTGGCTGACATCGATGCAGTTGGAGGTGTTACTCGAGCTGATGTTGTG
The DNA here is from genome assembly GCF_051527215.1 of Medicago sativa. Classification (NCBI taxonomy): domain Eukaryota; kingdom Viridiplantae; phylum Streptophyta; class Magnoliopsida; order Fabales; family Fabaceae; genus Medicago; species Medicago sativa. The sequence continues at coordinate 97,657,973 of NC_140752.1, forward strand.
CCGCGAATAATTAAACAGCTCAGTGAAGAAGCCACAAATGCTGATGTAGAATGTAAGGGTTAATCACTTTTTTTTTTTTTTACAGTTTTAAACCTTTAATGGCACAAAGTGAATATTCGTGCACACACACACTTGTAATTTACCTTGATTTTAGACAGAGCTATTGTTGCTCTTGGGCTGTTAATCTGAATTTCAATCCATGTGAACAAAAGATAGGAGAGATGGGAAATTACTAGGTTCATGGAGTTTTGGATAAGTTGCTTATGGAGACCCAAAGTGAGATTGGTACACGAGACAAAGAAGCCAAGAGAAATGTAGTTTTATGTTTAAAGGGAATGTCTGGATATAAAAAACAAACAAAATGAAGAAATTGGTTGATAATATGCTCCGACCAATTAAACTGGACATGATAACTAAACTGGCATGATCAATGAACCCTTTTATGTTTGAACTGTGGAGCCTGGCCATTCTTGATATCGCACCTTTGAATGGGGCATCCTACAGTAAAAGAATTCTGTAATCCATGAGAGGAAGGAGAAAAATACAGTTTAAATATAACTTTTCCATTATGCAATTGTACAATGATATCTAATTCGCAGTCGACAATTTTATTGTTCTTATTTTTTTTGGAATTGATGAATGATAATTCTGAGCAAGAAGTATTGGAAATTAAATTTAAGCTTTCTGTTATGCAATTGTACAATGAAATGCTACATTGTTGTTAAACATAGATTGTTGAAGTATATCTTCCATATTGAATCATTGATATAATGTCTTGATTCCTGTTCAACTTGTATTTTGAAGTTCATGCTCGGAGACTGCAATCCTTGAAGGCGCTTACATATGCTCCTCCAACAGACTCTGATGTTTTGTCCAGATTGTACGAAATTGTATTTGGCATACTAGAGAAGGTTTGTACTTTTCTATTATCTTTATAACACATATACATTTCTGACTTTTGTACATTTTCGTTTTAATTATTCCCGTAGCCACTTATATTTGGAATTAGTTGTTTGGAACTGTTGACGCGTTTTCTGTGACTTGGGCATGCCTCAGAGTTTGGAGTTTTATTCTAATTACTCCCTCTGTCCTAAATTAAGTGAGCCATTTGCTCATTTCACACATATTAAGAAAAAAGTATAAGTGAATGAGAGAGAAAAATAGTTTTAAGTGCTCTTGTCATATATTGGTGCATTCTCCATTATCATAAATGCAAAGTGGAATATATTGAATTGGGAGTGATGAAAGTAGTATTAATTAGAGCTATAATTGGAAAAAAAGTAATTAATATTGCATTGAAAAGTGAAATGAGTCAGTTTTTTTGGGACAATATTTTTTTACAAAAGGCTTGCTTATTCTGGGACGAAGGGAGTAAGATTTAGGTCTCTGGTCAGAAAAGGTGGCCAAAATGCACGTAGCTTTAAGTAAAAAATTTGTCAGTATACTTGATTTGGATAGAAAAGATTTCTCCCTTTCTAACTTTATTCTCTCTAACAAATGTTATTTCTGTCAGAGGAGTTGTGAAAATGCTGTACTTCAACTTTCTTCAGTTTTCTAGGTTGCTGATACTCTGCAATTTTGCTTTTCAATTTTCAGGTTGGTGATCCTTCGCAAAAGCGAAAGAAAGGCATACTTGGGGGTAAAGGTGCTGATAAAGAAGTACGGTTATTTCTTTGAACTATTCTTTATCTTGTCCTGATGCATGTGGGTCAGTGAGTGTGTGTTTAAACTTTAAACATATTTATTTAAACTTCTAGGCTCTTAAAGATAATGTAGTGAGAGCTAGCTATTTCAACAAATTTTGTCCTCTCACTCTCTCTGATGAAATATTAATTTTCTCAGGGGGAAAACAATAGACCTTGACATTGTATGAATCTTTGTAGTGCATCATATGCCAAATACGTTAATATTGATGTTTACCCACATAGAAGTTCCTACATATTTAATCCCCCCAAAGAAAAAGGTGAAGCAAGGGTATAAACCTATGTAGCACCGATGCTTCACATTGAACAGGTGTCCGACACTGACATGCGGTTTAGGGATGGCAATGGATACATACGGTACCAGCGCCTACCCCATACCCGCGTGGGTACCCACAATACGGGTAATTCACGTGTATTCGCTGATATCCATGGATTATTGGATTTTTTTTAATTACCTAGAAGTTTCAACTTTTAAACATCCATACAAATTTCATAATCCATACATAATCTATTCAAATTTCATAACTCTTACAAATTCCTTAGTCCATACAAATTCTTGAAGTCCATACAAGTTTTCAACTAATCAATATCCAAAAAATAAGTATATATATATATATATATATATATATATATATATATATATATATATATATATATATATATATATATATATAGATATAGATATAGATATGGATATTTTAGTAATTTATTAACGGGTACAGATACCCGCGGGCATGTGTACCATCAAATCTATGTCTGTATCCATAAAGTAACGGATAGTTAAATACCCGTTAAGCCAACCGCCCTTTGCTTGTGGCGGATTTTATCCGTGGATACCTATGGGCACGTAACTTTTTTATTTTTTTTGCCATCCCTAATGTTCTTACATTCAATTATTCTACTAAAATGATTACCGTTTTTACATGTCCGGTGTTTGAGTCGGTGCTTCACAGGTATAAACACTTAGAATTAGATGAATCTTTCCCGCAGACTCAATTGTGAAGCATAGTTCTGTCTATGAACACCTGTTTTATTTAGAGCTTGGCGGGAGATCCTTCGAGGCTTTGACCAAAAATTCGTGAAGTTAAACATTTTTTAGCATAGACTATTGATTTTCTTAGTTTTTTCGTGGCTTCTGCCTGATTGGTTCTTTTTCGGGATTTTCCCAATGCAATATTCAATGGGTTCCCTGAGCCTGAAGTCTATAACTGAAAAGAATTTTGCTAAAAGGAGGAAACATAGAGGCTTCAATATTCTGGATATCTGGTACTGAAAATGCTGTATCTGAACCACTATCTCAAAGGGTCTAATTTACTTTTTAGAGCTGGTGTTCTTTTTTGGGAATTTATTTCATCTGTTGAATGATATCCTATAAGAGACCTTTGTATTTTTAATTTCATGTTATGTAATTTTATACCGAGATTTATCAAAATCTGCAAACATTTTATGCTAAGCTTAATATTGTCAAATAGAAGCATTAATTTAGTAGCAGTCCTATTTATGTTTTTAATTTGCTTGCCATATAGTCTATCATCCGAAGCAATCTACAATATGCTACCTTGAGTGCTTTGAGAAGACTCCCTCTAGATCCTGGAAATCCAGCATTTCTACATTATGCGGTACTCGGGTAAGTTGCTCTTATATCTAATCTTTACTAATTATTGCCTGGAGTTTTTCTTTGCAACATGCAGATTTCTGCATATCACATGCATGAGTTTGTTTAAGTAATGCGTTACAGAATTGTACTTTCTTCCCTATTTTGTGGTGTATTTGGCTCAAGTGTAGTTGAAGACCCACAGACACATATATTCTTAGGGAGAAGTTTATCTTTCAGGCTTTTGTGCATATTTCGGCTCATGGCTTGGACCTATAGGATCTACAACTACAAAGGACCTTAAACCGTGGTCCAATGGGGACTACATAGACCACTAAATGTTATTAGGCACCAACAAAAAACAAAATTTTCAATAAAAACATCTAAAATATTGTATTTATGGAATTTCCCTTCAGAATCTCTCGTCTTTCACATTGGTGAGTAGAGTTACATAAGGCCTTTCACTCTTGTCAGAATGGATGTAATATCAACCTTAGGGTCTATGTTACCCATGTGGGTCCTTAGAAATTCACTTTGAAGTTATAATCTTCCTTCATCCTGCCGTTAAAAAAAAAAAAAAAACTCTTCCTTCATCCTTTGCCCGAGTGTAGCAGCAACTAGCAATACCTTCTGGTTTGGTTTTTCAGATGATATATGGCAGCGTTAATGCTCCTCTAAATATACTTTTCCTTGGCTCAGTATTTATAGATGTTAAATCTAGCCAACTAATAGTTACTCAATTCTAATGGAAGATACAAAATTCTAGGAGCATGCTACAAACAGAATTAAACAAATAGAAGATACTGGATGCCATTACATAGTCACACATGAGAAGGCAGCAAACATAGGCAATGACATTTGAAGTCGAAGTATTATGTAGTCTTCTGCCTTGAATATTGCTTGTGGTTTGTACGCTTTTTCTTAGAATCTTTTTTGTTTCCCAATTAGTTAAATTTCTCAAAGTGTTTGAATATCTGATTTATTGTGATTGAACAACCCTGCTGCATTCCTCTCTCTCTCTCTCTCTCTCTCTCTCTCTCTCTCTCTGTTATGGGAATATCTCATCTTCCCCTTTGTTATGTTTTCCCTTCTTTCTTCCCAATAATAACAGTTTGTCAAATGAAAAATTGTTTTGCCTTCTGGTTTGCTGCGTGTGCCCAATCCGTTTCTTGAAATCAGAAGCTGACCATAATTTGTTTTGAGCCCACTAGTTAAAACATGTACCGGGGATAAAAATACATGAATTTAAGTTCATTTTCTAGGTTGTTTTTGAAAAATTGGGAAGAACAATAATAGAATATTGTGGAGATAAGTTTTATTCGCAGTGGTCTGGTATCTTTCGACTGAGACGAACATGTTATTATGGAAATTGCAGGAACCAGGGCTTAGACAGTACTATTCACTGCCTTTCTTTGTTTGAGAAATTTTTTGCTTCTTGCTTTTCTTTTATTTTGGAGCTTAAATTAGCTTTTCATAGTTTTTTAGCTTTTGCATTTCTCCCTTGTTTTTGCTGTTTAGTTTCTAGATCTAAATTTTTCACCAAAAAAAAGTTCCCAGATCTAAACAGAGTTGACTTCAGGATTTCATCTGCTGATCCGGTTGCTGTGAGGAATGCTCTGGAAATTGTTTCTGAGATAGCAGCAAGGGACCCTTATGCTGTTGCAATGGCCTTAGGTAGTAACACAATCCTCATAATTATTTTCCCTTGAAATGGTGATTTATCACATTCTTTTGTAATTAAAATGTTCGAAACAAATTCTCCATATTCTACTATCTTAAATCTAATACTTAAAGGGTATTCTTCTGCAGGAAAGCAAGTGCAGCCTGGAGGTATGTGTATTGGTTCTTCAGCATCTCTTTTTAACCTCTTTTCCTTTTGTTTGTTTGAATATGTCTTTGAATGTGGGGTCTTCTTTATTCAGTAAAACCAGTAGTTAGGGACTAAGAGCCAGTTTTGTGTTGATGAAGTATATCAAAGCACCTATATAACTCAAGATCTGTCTTGTGGTTTTTGTGTGTGGAGAGGAACTCCCACATTACTTCAGATATTTGAAAAAACATAGGATAAAAAAATACCATAAAATCAAAACATTTGTTTGCATACTCGATTCCTGAGTTTTTTTTGCTCTAACTTATTGCCTTAATTGTAAGAAATTAAGCTTTATTGGTTTTGATTACTATATTTATGTTGTACAAAAATAGATGTTTAGTCATAATTTTTTGTGTATGTTGCAGGAGCTTTACAAGATGTTCTCCATTTGCACGATGTTCTTGCTAGAGTTTCTCTAGCGAGGTTATGCTGTACAATATCGAGAGCTAGATCTTTAGATGGTTGGTGTGTTAAGTTCCTTGTTTTGTTTAATGAAAATTGATCCTTGGGAAGTTTGTGATGATTGAATTTCTGTTTTACATGCATGTACAGAGAGACCAGATATTAGATCCCAGTTCAATACAGTGCTCTATCAACTTCTGTTGGATCCCAGTGAAAGAGTCTGTTTTGAGGCAATTTTGTGTGTACTTGGAAAATATGATAGCGCCGAGAGGTTTGATTTATATCATATAGCGAAGTCTTTATTATCTCCTATGTAACCTTAAAATCTTTGATTGGCTAGGTTATAAATTCTGTAACATTTTTACCGTCTTTTCACTGGCTGGGTTGTAATCCTATCTTGTTTACATTTCAGGACTGAGGAGCGTGCTTCTGGGTGGTACCGTTTGACCAGGGAGATTCTCAAGTTACCAGATGCATCATCGAAGGAAAGTTCAAAAGATAAAGCACAGAAGATAAAACGGCCACAACCTCTTATAAAACTTGTAATGAGAAGGTTTAGAGACTCGTTTATTTGTTTTTTCTGTGTGCTTGTCTGTTTTGTCTCCTTGAATTCTCAAGTCATCAAAATTTGAAGTAGAAATTGCCTAGTATTTATGCACACTGCCTACTATTTGCTGCTTTCCAGGTTAGAGAGTTCTTTCCGTAGCTTTTCTAGACCCGTGCTTCATGCAGCAGCTAGAGTTGTACAGGAGATGGGAAAAAGTCGGGCCGCTGCTTTCGCTGTGGGCATACAGGATGTTGATGAAGGAGCACATGTCAATACATTTGCTGAGGCTGCAGATTTGAATGACTCGGATGAAAGTACACACCCTGAAAGTAATGTTATTTTATTTGTTTAATGGTTCATGCTTAGGAGTGTTGACAAGGTTTTTGTCTTTTTTATCCTCATCATCGTCATAATCATCATCATTGTTATGGATAATTACATGTTGGTTCAGATGGTTACAAAGGTTCTTGAATATTAAATATCATTGTTAGAAATATAAAACCAATCTTCGGTGTTCACCAAACAGCTAAAGCTTTTACAGAAGTTGATCATTCACAGTTGTGATATTTTTCTAGAGTTGTAAAGTGTGACGAACTGTTATTAAAGTTGAGAAAGGGTTTTCCCTTTGAGAGAATGAAAGAAATTCTGTTATTCATCGCTTTTATCTCCTTTCTTTCCTTTGTTATCTATCTTTTTTACAGCGTCGTAGTTTCACAGGTCTAGTGTTTCTTAAAACCAATCTCATTGGGAGGCATATTATGACTTATGCTGCTATTAAGTTAGTTATTTTTGCATGTTTGCAATCTGTAGTCTTACATAATGATAAATAAATAGGCTATCTCACCATGCATGCTGAACTATTATCTAATTAAAGAATTGATACCTTGATGTAGGTATCCGAAGAACTTCCTCAGTATCCAATGGAACTGCTGGTAGAGATACCATTGCGGGTATGTTGGCTTCATTAATGGAAGTGGTACGGACAACAGTTGCCTGTGAATGTGTTTATGTACGAGCGATGGTGATCAAGGCATTAATCTGGATGCAAGGCCCAATTGACTCATTTGATGAACTAGAATCTATTATTGCATCAGAACTCTCTGATCCAGCTTGGTCAGCAGCTCTTTTGAATGATGTACTACTCACTCTACATGCCCGTTTTAAGGTAACTGAACTATCTCTTATCACTGATATATCACCGTTAAGCACCCCAGGGTTGTTCAATAAACCATTACTCGAAGGAGTGGTGGATATAATCATATGATTAGGATTAATCCATATTTTTTTTGCTAAGAATATAGGTTAATTTGCTGAATGTCAAAAACCAACTGTTAGGATAGGACAGAAGGAAAACTGGTTAGGGACAGGTAGGCAGTTAGTCAGTAATGAGAATAGTTAGATAAATAAATAGAGGGTTGACGGATGGATGTGGTCATTTGTACATTAGCTTGTGGGTGAAAGGGGAGAGATTTTACGTGAAGGAAAACCCTTTACTTTTAGGCAGAATTCGATTCTTCATTTTAAGCTCAGTTTTCAGTAACACGTCTATTTTTTTTTTTTTTTTTCTTTCTATTTTTCTTGCTTTCAATTTCTTGGGTTCCTGAGAAATTGGTTTAGCTTTCTAGATCTCTCGTTGAGGAAGAAATAACCAAGGGACCAGCTCTAGGGGGGATATAGCCACCTTCTTGGGGTTCCAGCTATTCTAAGATAAGAGTCTTGACTCTCCAGCTACACTAAGATCATGAAGAAGCATGGAAGGATTGAAGAGATAAAGTAAATGCTATGTAGTGTGGAATTAAGTTCAATGAAGAGGAGACAAATGTACATAAGCTGCTATTACAATCAAGTATGCATGAAACAGAACATGTGGATATGACAAGTTTTGTTCTTTGGTAAAGACAGGACTTGGGTTTAATGGAAGGGACACATGGAGTTGGATGCCAAAAAAACAAGAAGCAAAGACAGAATTAATTTGGCTGATGGGAAGAAAAACAACAACCAAGACCAAAATCAGATTAGCCATGGGAGGAGGTGCTGGAGAATGAAGAAACAAAACCAGAACCATATAAAGTGATAAAAACAAAAGAAGACCCTCTGGTAGATATGCTTGAGATTAAGGTTAGGGTAGAGGATATCCAGGTGAATGTTGATGGAGGAGAATCTGAGCACAATGAATTAGAAGCTGAGCGCAAAAAGAATATTAAAGTAGTTGTAGCATATGAAAGTCATTGCAAGTGAGAGTCATGGTGTAAAGAGTGGAAAAAATAGGTAACAAGAAAGCAGAGTGTGGAGAATAAAAGTAGGAAGCAAGTGACAATGTATGAATGATGCAAGTCTCAGGACAGTTTGGTCGACCTACCACCTCTGTCGGAGCTGCCGGACACCAGTCTACTTGCAATGGTTAGCGGGTTGTTTCAGAGTCGTCATGTACAGAGTTTCTGTGGGCATGCACAATAGGGATGTGTCTATCCGTGGCACTCTAACCAACCTGGCCCCGACTGCACCATAGTGGACACCTGTGAGGTGGGGGGATGGGGGCTCTGGGTTCATGTATGATTGAACAAGAGGGAATTATCAGATTAACACCTGGAGAACAAGGATGAAACTGAGGGGTGATGCCATAGTGGTATTGTTAGGATAAGAGAGAAGGAAAATTTGCCAGAGACAATTTTTTTAGTGTTAGTAAGAGACTGGGTAGTTAAGTAAATAAGGGATGGAAAGGAAGGGATCATTCCGTATATTTGTTAGATTGCGAGTGAAGGGGAAACCCTTGGCGAGAATTCTATTTCCTAATTAGTTTTCAATAATTTATATTTTGACTTTTCTATCTTCCTTTCATTTCAACTTGTCTGGGTTCCAAACACCAGCTCTCCTAAAAGCTTAAGTTATGAGGTGAAAAGCTAACAAGAGCCCTTTAGAGTTGAAGCATGGATACATTTTGCTGTGATTTAACTTAATTTAGAAGAATGGGGTAGTAAGGATCAAATTTTTATGCAGGCTCCAATGGCACTTCAAGAACTCTTTTAACTTAGTTTAAGCCGTTAAGTGACATCTTATGAATGATTTTATAATACCCGGCACTTGTCTTTTCTTTTAACTCTTTAACATTGCTAGCGTAAAGACTAAAGACGGGCACATTACAAACGTGCCCGTCTTTCTGCTTTTCTATTGCGCATAATTGTACGTTACTAAATGAAGGGTATAATTGGAAGAAAAGTACTATTCTTAAATCATGCATCCCTTTTATACTATCTCCATCACTAAATATTGGATCCTCTTGAGTTTTTTGCTTGTCGCATATGACCCCCTTTAAATTTTCAACTGTATTAATTTTTTGTTTACCAAAATAGTCTTAATCATGTTACATCTTTTTTGTAATATGCAAGGTAATTAAAACCGGACAGGACCGGCCGTTTCAACCGGACCTATTTCCGGTCTGGAATGGTATAAAAACCGCTCTGCCATAAAATCGGAAAACAAACTGGTGAAAAACCGGTGAAACCGGAAAAACCACCGGTTCAGGAGGTTTGATGGATTGGACCACAGTTGGTCTTTTCTTCAACAATAAAAAAAGACGAGAACGATGGCCTCGGTTCAATTTCTTCTTCTTTCTTCCTTTCTTCACAAAGGCAGCACATGGAGAACCCTCATTCAATGTATTCAAGTAGGACGCAAAGAAGATGAAAACAGAATTGGACCCTATGATTCGTTTCAAGAAGTAAAAATTCAGATTTAAGAAAAGTTAAAAAACTGTAATTGAAAAATAGAAGAAAAAATGAAGATGCCGTAATAGAGAGCTTGGCGGCTGCTGTTTGCTTTCATTTGGAATTGCAACAATATTAGGGTTACATATTAAGTCAACAATAAAAGTGGGCTTGGGCTACCCCTCTCAAGAAAAGTGGGCTTGGCGTGATACATATAATAGTAACTTCTTTTTTTTTTTTTTTATTTTGGTTAATATATTAACAAACTTGATTTTATTTTTCAATAAAAAAAACATTATTTTATTTATTCCAATGTTACCTATTTTTTTATATATAAATGAATTATTTATTAAAAACAGTTCGACCCCGGTCGAACCTTTAAACCTCGAACCCATGCCTTTACCGGTTTGATGTTCGGTCCGGTTCTGATTACCTTGGCACTAAATACTGTGATAAAAACATTAACTAATTCTCTCTCCTAAAGGGTAAACTTGTAAAATAATATCAACTGCTAACAAATTTAATACCAAAACAAACTTTGTTAATTCCCGTGATTTACTCAACGGGCTCCTATCAAGGACGAATCTGGGGGGGGGGGGGGGGGGGGGTTGGGCGGGCAAGCAGGAGCTTGACTCCGCCTCCGACACATCTCTACTAATGTTATATATACCATACTTTGCCCTCGTGAGCTTAGCTCAGTTGGTATGGACAATGCATAAAAATATGCAAGGTCCGGGGTTCAAACCCCGGCCACCACCAAAAAAAATATATACCATAGTATTATTTTAATATGATGTGTACTTATATAGATACTAATATATTATTTGTACACTTTTATATTATATCAGTCTTTTTTTATGGGTATATATTGAAGTCATATCATAGTAATATTAACTATTTTATTTTGTTGTCTAATCTTTTTTTGTGATTTTAATTTAATTTTATATGATATTTATTATTAAAAAAAATTCATCCCCCTGTTCGCTACATTACTGGATCCGTCCTTGACTCTTATATTTAGGGACTGAGGAAGTATTAGTATATTTTTTCTGGTTAAGTTATCATCTGTCGAAAAATGTTCAAACATTATTTGTCCGGTCTCTGAACTAGGATGAAAATTATTTGTGCTTTAGTTGAGGGGTATGATCTTCAACCTATGTGACATAACTTTGTCATATTATTAGCCTTGTAAGTTTGTACAACTTCATGCAAGCAATGTGCATGTGTACTTTTGTATTCATGAAGCAATGTGCATGAGTACTTTTGTATCCATGGATAATGGAATACATAAAATTTAGAAACAAATGAACAAAGTGGATATCATAAAATTTAGAAACAAATGAACAAAATGGATTGCATAAAATTCCCTAACATTACTTTCAATTTGTCTTTGAAGGCTTCTCCGGATATGGCTGTTACTCTTCTTGAAATTGCCAGAATATTTGCAACTAAAGTTCCAGGAAAGGTTGATGCTGATGTGCTACAACTACTTTGGAAAGTACGTTTGTATATGTTTTGCTATGACAATTTCTTGAACTTGTTATTTGTTTGATATGCATCTGTTTTTAATGGAATGGTGAAATGATGATAAAATAGATACATACACATACAACTGCATTCATATACACAGATACTATGTTCGTCTAATAATCAGTGTCAGTAATGAATTCGACTTGAATGGATGATTTACTAAATGATGAATCTGTTTTCAGACTTGTCTTGTTGGAGCTGGTCCTGATGGGAAACATAAAGCTTTAGAAGCAGTCACAATTGTCCTTGATCTACCACCTCCACAACCAGGATCTATGCTTGGTCTGACTTCTGTTGACAAAGTGTCTGCATCTGATCCAAAGTCAGCTCTTGCATTACAAAGACTAGTCCAAGCTGCTGTAAGCATTGTTATTTATACAGAAGACCTTGTTCAGCTTCTGCAACCCAATCATATGTCAAATTAATTTCTTTTCTTACTGACTACTTATGCTTTTAGGTTTGGTTTCTTGGAGAGAATGCAAATTATGCTGCTTCCGAATATGCTTGGGAATCTGCTACCCCTCCTGGTACTGCGTTGATGATGTTAGACGCTGACAAAATGGTAGCTGCTGCTAGTTCCCGTAATCCTACTCTTGCTGGTGCCTTGACCAGGCTTCAGAGGTGTGCATTCATTGGAAGCTGGGAGGTATAACTCATCTGAGTCATTTTCCTTATTTACAACCTTACTACCCTTACCTCAAAAGTTTGAAGTGATTTGTTAAGTGGTATTACTCTATATTTTTATGAACGATGATATTGATACGTATTATAATTATAGTGCAATGTTAGTTGGCCTCCCCATAGTTTTAATCAGATTCAACCACTGGGTATTTGTGCATATTTTTACTGGACAGTTGTTTGTTCTTGCTGTTTATTATTATCTATTGAATGAACTTGCAGATTCGAATCATTGCTGCTCAGGCTCTTACAACAATGGCAATTAGATCTGGTGAACCTTTCAGGTTACAGATATACGAGTTTCTGCACACTTTAGCACAAGGTGGTCTGCAGTCACAGCTCTCTGATGTGCATCTTAGCAATGGGGAAGATCAAGGAGCAAGTGGTACAGGCCTGGGAGTTTTATTAAGTCCTATGATAAAGGTTCTGGATGAGATGTATAAAGCACAAGATGATTTGATCAAGTGAGAGCCGTATCCTAATTTCATGTTTGATCCAAATTTGATGTCCTGATTACTGATGTTCGTGAGCTTTTGCTTATGATTAGGGAAGTACGTAATCACGACAATGCTAAGAAAGAGTGGACTGATGATGAACTGAAGAAATTATATGAAACCCATGAAAGGCTGCTAGACCTTGTCTCATTGTTTTGTTATGTTCCAAGAGCAAAGTATCTACCATTGGGTCCAATAAGGTACTGAATTATTAAAGTGCATTCTGTATTTGGATTAATCATTCAAATGTATCATGCTGTATCTAATGGAGTGCATCTGAAGTGGGGATAACTTTTCAAAATGGAGTGACTTGAAAGCGGGACAGCTTTTCAAAACGGGCCAAGAACTTTGTTTAAATTTTTGAGTGTTATCATTTTTTGCAGTTCTGGCTTTAGATCTTTTTACACTGTTTGCTTGAGCTGATTATGGGAGGAGATTGAGAAAGGATAGATAACTCTTTTTTCTAGATCCATCCACCGTTTGGAACAACTTCAAGATTGAAAGGATTGATAATTTTTAGTGGGTTCCACGTCCTTTTTTCAATCCTCTCAAGTGTGGAAGGAAAGTCACAAAAAGAAAAATAATGGTGCTGAAAAGACAATATTGTCCATGTTTTAAACAATATTTTAGTTATATGCATTAAATAAATACAGATATTTGTGTCATATAAGCCACATTCTTCTCCCTCACTTTCCTTCCACTTTCACTCCTACTAAACAACTAAAAAACCATTCTACTTTTTACTCTGATTCCTTTAACTTTCATTCCTTTCAATTTCTATTCCAATCCAAACAATGCATTTGGCCTCTATATCCGTAAGTTTATTATGCATTTGTAGAAATTAAACCCTTAAGAGCATCCCCAATGGAGGGAGCTTAACCAATAACCCTTGGTAATGGTATCAAAAAATGATAGGAAAAGAGGCGGAGGTGTGTGGGAATTTGAAAGCAAAACAAAATAGTTGGGTATGTTACAATTTAAAAGAAAATCTGACGCGCAACAGTATAAAAAGCAGGGAAGAGTGTCAATATACTAAAAGAAGACTTACAATCACTTTGTTTGTTTGGTTAGTGTTGAGTGTGATTTTAGTTCGGAGAAACTTCTTTTGATTAGTGGGAAATTCGGGTAAGAGTTATGGTGATAGGCAGTTTAGTGTTAGGAGCATAAATTTTCAAATATTTTGGTTTAGGATTTGTTAATCTTATGATCCACCTTCTTTTTATTTTATTCTTGACTTAGTTCTTAAGTTGACAACTGGGGTTTGTTGGCAACAATCTGATAGCAGAAGTAGAAAGGAGTAATCAACTTCATTTAAAAAATATAATTTTTTGTCCAGAAAAAGCCTATGTTTATTAAGTTTCAATTTATTTAATGATTTCAAAATCTACTATCCTTACTAGAATTATTTGTTGCTTTATTTCCGATAGTGTTTCTATCATCTTGAGTACATCTTTTGCTCATTTTTTTTTTGTATCCCGAGTACATTCTTTCTATTTATATATATAATACATATTATCTTTGCCATTAAAAAAAAATTAGTTGAATTAGGGGGAAACATGTTTTTTTACACGTTTGGTTTTTCGGAGTGAACATAAACCAAAATTCTCCTTTCTGTACTGTAGTATATAGATGACAAATCTATACAGTTATCATTCGTAATTTAATCACGATGTTTTGGTTAAACCATGAAACATATATGGTTTTCCCCTGAAATTTTTTACAGTGCCAAGCTCATTGACATCTACCGTACACGCCACAATATTAGTGCATCAACTGGTTTGAGCGATCCAGCTGTTGCCACTGGTATATCTGATCTCATCTATGAATCATCCAAAACACCAGCTGCTGCTGAGCCTGATGCCCTTGATGATGACCTCGTAAATGCTTGGGCAGCAAACCTTGGTGATGATACACCAGCAATGAATAGGGTATGAATTTGTTAATTTATTGATTTTATGTCTTTTTATTTCCTTTTCAATCTGATAAGATAATTCATTTTATTGTACTTACTAAAAGTATATTTCTTTCTATATATTTCTAGAGAATTACAGTCCATCTCTCCAACACATGCACATACACACGCATGCAAAAATAGATGCTAATATTCCTTGTTATTTGAAATTTAATTGACTCTAATTGAAAACACTCTTTTATTTTGGCATTAGGTAAACGAATTTCTGGCGGGTGCAGGAGCTGATGCCCCAGACGTTGACGAGGAGAATATAATCTCTAGGCCTTCTATTAGCTATGATGATATGTGGGCAAAAACACTTCTAGAAACTACAGAACTAGAGGTAAAGATTAAGCCAGATCCTTTTAAGATGCTTTGGGTCTTGAAATTGATTTACGGGGCGTGTATTACTAAAATCCACTCCTTGCAATAACAGGAAGATGATGCGAAGTCATTGGGATCATCATCTCCAGATTCAACTGGATCAGTTGAAACATCAATATCATCCCATTTTGGTGGAATGAGCTACCCTTCACTGTTCAGTTCACGGCCCAATTCATATGGAGCATCACAAAATACGGTACCAAATATTCTCCTAATCTATTATGCATCACTCTCGCATGCTATGATGCTTTTGTTGATATTCTAAGAATGATTTTGCATCAATGAGTTCCTAATAATCTTACCTTTGCATATTGTAATATCACTGCTTTATTCACATTTTGAGTCATTCTCTTATCGGCAACTTATTTTTTGTATATCTAATTACTTATGATAATCTGAATCGTCCATGGCAGGACAAGGCTGGCCGAGGTAGCGGTCCCTCTATTTATGAGGGTCTTGGTTCTCCGGTAAGATCCTTTTTTAGCTACATTTTATTCTTCTAATTTAAGTTTTTGTTATTAAATCTCAAAATATTTTCAGATAAGAGAGGAGCCTCCCCCATACTCTCCTGGCATGCAAAGAAATGAATCATTTGAGAATCCCTTAGCTGGGACGGGATCTCGTAGTTTTGAGTCTCAAGAGGATGAACGAATTTCATCTGGAAATCCACAATTTGGAAGTGCACTTTATGACTTCACGGCAGGAGGAGATGATGAAGTGAGTTGATTTCAATTTTTTTAATTCTAACATTGCTTTTACGATGTTATGGGCTCCAATATTTTTCTTGGTAGACAAATTGCTAGTGGTTATTTGTCAGGGGGGAGATATGTTTAGTAGCAAGGATGAAGCCTTTTTTTTTTGTCGAAAACGGATCAAGCCTTATGTATATAGTTTTCAATTGGGCTTTCTGGCCTTGGCCACTCCTTCAGGGACAAGGACTCACATATTGATGGTTATATTTTTTATTGGGCTATCTGGGCTGCTGTATCCGCTTCGTTGATGTGTTAAAGTGTATGATTGATTTTCTATGTGCATATATGGAGATGATTAATTTCGTTGTTTTTCCTGGCAGTTGAGTTTAACCGCTGGAGAAGAAGTAGAGATTGAGTACGAAGTAGATGGCTGGTTTTATGTAAGTCTTTGAGGAGACATCTCTTTGTATCTTGTCTGAAGTAATATTGCATTACTAGATCTAGGATTTTCTGGGATTTTTCATGTTCTTGTATGGGAAAATCAGTTATTGATTGTCTGCTTTTTGTTGCAGGTTAAGAAGAAACGTCCTGGCAGGGATGGCAAGATGGCTGGACTGGTCCCTGTTTTGTATGTTAATCAATCTTGAATTTTTTGCAAGTAAAATTCCTTCACGGTTGCAAATGGCCTTCCACTCTTATCTCCAGCATTGCTTTTCAACCGTTCACCATGTTCCTGGATATTATCCTCTAATTTTTTAATATATATATATATATATATATATATATATATATATATATATATATATATATATATATATATATATATATATATCTTGTATCCTTGTGCCCAGTTTGTCGTGTTGTATATGCTATAAAAGTATCACTTTCCATGGTAATTGCTTGCGAGTGTTCAGTCATTCATCCCAGGCATTTCAGCTTACCAAACATTTCAGTTTACCTGAATGAGTGTTTTTTTGCCCTTTTAGTACAGTTCCTTGTATCAAATGAAAATTTCAAGTTTTCCCGGCCAGCAGTTGTAATTGGGTTGAGTTGTAGTATTTAGTACTTACATTTAACAGCTTTTTTTTTTTTTTTTTAGGGAACATTTCACAGCTTGTTGTATGCTTGCATTCCATTTATGTATAAATTATATAATTGAATATATTTTTTTTATTTGATATCTAAAAAAGTGTTGGAAAGAGCAATTAAAACTTTCAAATAAAATGAATTAAAGGGTGTGTTTGATTCACGAAAAAGTAAATACTGACAGAACAGTACAATAAAAAATTTATGTTGGCAAATAAAATGGTATTTTGGTATTTTTGATAGTCTGTATTCTGGACAAAAGTTGTCTCATGGTTTATTAAGAGACATGAATTCTTCTTATTTTGTACAGTCTTTTGGTACTTGTTTTTGTCTGGTTCCATGACCGGTTTTTAAATTAAACATGATACAAAAAAAGTTGTTTAGCCTAGTCCTCTGTTTTTTAGCAAATCAAGCAGACAAATAGAGGGAGTTAGTTGAGTAATTAAAATCGATGCTTCAAATGCACTTGAGATTGCGATAATTTCAGTATTCAATGTTTAAATATTCAAGGGTCTTGCTAATGAGTGTTTGAGGCACTCTTCAAGAATTCTAAAATAAAACCTATTTCTTAAAAAACAAAAAAAAAAACCCAACACTTCATTGCATTGCATACACATTTTTATATAAAAACTTACAATTTATGGTATTTAAACACCAGGGGGCAACCGTGCAAATGATTGCATTAAGATCTTCCTCTCCAGAGCAAATGTAACACATTGAATTGAAAGAGACAGCACTAAAGGTGGAAGACGACCGAAACTATCAAACATTGGAGTCGTTAACAAATTAATTCAGTTTGAAAACAAAGTTGTATTAACTTGAAATAGTAATTGGAAGGAAATTCTTATAACCACAATAATTCGTTCACCTAACTAATATGCCAACAATTGAACTTCAATGATAAAATTACTACCAATGTCTTGCAAGCCTATGGTGTAAACTTCGCTTTCAGAGAAGAAAATGTTAAAGTTGGACAAAATGACTAATCTTTACAAGAAAATAATGGTATAAGTGACAAGGTGGGTTGAGAAAGTTATTGAAATCGTGAGCATAATAAAAAAGGCCATTACTTCCTTCGCAAAAAAAAAAAAAAAGCCATTACTTTTCCTATCCTATGAGTTTTTCGTGCGAGGTTTTTATGGGGTTTCGAACTGCATAGGACGCGTGACAAATTCATAGAATGGAAAAAGAAAAAGCCTAATAAAAATGCGAAGGTATCACGAAGTGTGTACACACAACGTATACTAAAATGAGGGAAGATTTAAAAGAAATTGAGTGAAATGAGGACCAACAGTAATGACAATTCTTAATATAAAAAAGAAAAGGTAAGACAATTCTTAAGCTAATGTGATCAGCAACTTAGGGCATCATTTTTGTATCAAAAGTATTATTTTTACATAGTAGTTTTCTTTTATAAAGTTAAACTAACTCATTCAAATTTACAACAAAGAGAAACGAATCTGAGACTTTGAAGAGGAGCATGTTGTCCCAAGCCAACACCACTATTTAATAGTTAGTAATATATAAATATATATATATTATTTTAGATTGATACTATTGAAAATATATTTTTGGAGAGCCATAATTGTGGATGAATCTTTTGCAACAAGAAAAAGAAGGAAAAAGAAAGACAGTCAAATAATTAAAAGGGCACAACTTTATTAATTCTCTCAGGGCATCAAAAATCTTAGGACCGACTCTCTCTGAAGACAACAATGTCTACAAAGCAAGAATCTTTGACTTGAATACCCGATAAACAGTGCCAAAACCTACTTGTCCTATCTCTTCACTTGGATAATAATTATCATTTAACCCTGGTCAATCTCTGTCACCAATTTAAAACATTGAGTTGAACGATAATTGATTCTTGTTCCTAACTATAATGGGTTTTGTTTTTGCGTTCTTGTACTTGACAGGTCTGGAACAACAATTAACTTGCGTTTTTTGTCAAAACAATTAACTTGCGTTTGAGAGGCGAACGATAATTAATTGTCGTTTGGGGTATTTTGATAATTTGAGGTGTATGTGAGAAAACAGTAGATGCATTAAGAGCAATTTTCCTTAAAGATTGATGTGGAATTTGGAAAATCCATGTTTGAAAAAAGAAAATTAAGGTAGAAAATTTTGGAGGGGCAATTAAAGTTTCACAATGGTGCAAGGTTATTTTTGAAGAAGACAATGGTGCCATGTTAACTTCCGTGTAATTGCCAAATATAATAATTCTTAAATGATACTATTTGTTAATTTCCTTGTTTACGGCAACATTTTGGGTTAAATTCATTCTGAACAAATAGCAATCTCTTGATAAATACACCAATACATGGTAAAGGTACTTTTGTAAAAATATTATTCTCTCTATTTCATTTGTATTTTTTTTAAGGGTCCTGCTAACCGGTGCCCCCGGGCACTGGTTAAGCATACCATAAATGAGAATTATTACCATAAAAGGAAACTGTTTTTGACTTTATTATAAATTAATTACACAATTTCAATGCATTAACTAACTATATAATTTCCTTTTTCATATCCTTAACCAGTGCCCCGGGGGCACCGGTTAGCATTTCCCTTTTTTTAATATGGGTGAAATGACATGGAATTTTAATTATTTTGGGACGGAGGAGATACTTGAGAATCATCGAAAATGTAAATACGATGAAACAAACATAGCTAGGTTTTGCAAAAAAGATGTTTATTGTATCAAATTCACATAATGACTCTAAAGAACCAAATGAAACCAATCAAACTTCAGATTCGGTTCACTTTATCTCAATCACAAAAGAAATCAATCATTCAGTATGGGATAGATACAATAGAAGCCATAATCAAAATGAGTACAACTTTTCTGGAAGTCACATTTTTAAATCTGGTCTTCTAAAACATCTTTGGATATGTTGTGACTACATTATTTTTTAGGTTTTCAAGCACGATAATAAATATTACAAAGTAAAAGAACAAATACAGGAAGAGAAATATTTGGAATGCAAATATACTTGTGTGTGTAACAGCAGCACCCACAACTTGCACAAGCCAAATTGAATATATTTTTTAAGCTTTGTGTGGATAAAGGCGAATTGGGAGATCCTTTGCAGGGATGGGGAATGGATCAACAATAATCTTCTCATCTGGAATCACCTTTTCCCACTTAAACCTTTTCACTAAATTGTGCATGAAAACTAGTATTTCTAATCTTGCATACTCTTTTCCAGGGCACATCCTTGGTCCTCCACCAAATGGCACAAAAGTATAAGGAGCTGGTCCATTTCCTTCAAATCTTGTTGGGTCAAATTTCTCTGGCATGGGAAAACATTCTGCGTTCTTATGTGTTGAATTTGCACTCCAATAAAGCTACACATATAAATAAATAAAAAAATCAAATTAGTTCCCACAAAAATGGTAGCACTCATACCTTATATGAATCAAACCAAAAAGTAAAGACCAACAAAAAAGAGATATATGTGTTTAATTACCTTCCATCCCTTAGGAATTGAGAAGCCATTGAACATAAAGTCAGTGATGGCTTCCCTGAAACCTCCTTGGAGTGGAGGGGAAAGTCTCATTACTTCACAAGCTACGTTCCAAGAGTATTTCATTTTCTTGAGGTCATCCCAATTCAACAATTCTCCTGCTGGTTTCGATTTTGCAATTTCCATTTGCTCTAAACATGCACAAAATTAGGAACATAGATTAAATTGTGTGCATATATCTTGTCCACTTGCAATTTCCATTTGCTTTTGAAATCAATAGATATGTAATAAAGAGCTATCTGTACTTTTAATTTCGCTGGCACTTTTAGTAAATAATATAAATAATATTAAGTTATTATAATTTTAAATGATAAAAAATATTATTTAGAAAGAAGTCATTCAACTTTTTTTTTTAAGAAGCATTTAACTATTATTTTAAAAGGTACATTTTTAATTTTCAAACGTACCATATAAACTATCGTTTTTATTCTTGTCATGTAGCCTATTAGTTAGAATTAATTTTTTAAGGTGAATAAGTGAGATCTCCGGGGTTCAAACCCCAACCACAACATATAACAACGTATTGTCCCTATCAGCTGAGTTATGCTCACGGGAACATCGTAGAAATTATCGCTATTTATATAGAAGTTATAGTTTTTTAGGTTGAAGGATAAGTTATACAAGTTTCCTTAAAAAAAAAAAATTGGTGAAACCAAATTCCAATTCTGCTTTTGGTTACATTTGACAGGGTTATTCAAGCCAGTGGTTTAAAAATAAAAATCAATTATGGTTCCAGATCTAAGTAAGCCTTAGTCCTTAAATAATCGACAAGATCCAGATCTAAGTAAACCTTAGTCGACAAGTCCGATGGAGTGCAAAAACAGAAAAGACTTGAGGGGCACTATATTGCAAACAAGCAAAGTATAATGTTTCTTGAGGGGCACTATATTTCATGATGAAGTTTCCTAAAAGAATTGTTTCTTGAGGAGGTTTATAAAAGAATTGTTTTATGATTAATATAAAGAAAAATTGAGAAATCTTTTATATATTTTTAAAAGAATGATTTTATAGAGAATGACTAATTAATGTATATAATGAATATATTTTTAATTTTAAGAATGTTATGACAATATAGATTTAATTTAAAGAATAAAAAATCTGAAGAATTCATATCCAATGCAATTTTTGAGTTCCTTTAAATCAGTATCCTCTAAAATCTTTCTCCAATACTATTTTTTCTACTAAAAGAATGTTAAACGATGCTCCAGAGATATTAATTGAACATCCAAAAGAAATATTCTATTAAAAAGTGATGTAATAATTACTTATAATAAATAAAAACTTATATTTCCAAGATTAACCTTTCTACCAACTTCTTCCTTTTTCCTAAAGTCCTGCTCCAAAATCGCAGACCAAACCTTAGGGTCAAATACCCTAAGTACTATGGATCAGTGACATTCTTTTTTGGTTAAAGTGGGATTTACTCAAGTTTTGTCAAAAATAGCACGAAATTAGACCCATGAACTCCTACGTAAATAATGAAGTCAGCTTTGAAAATTATTTTGGAGAATCAAGTTCAAACATTAACCGAATCATATGAGATTCGGTGAGAGTTTGACATACTCCTGTTAAGAGGCATTCTTCATATTTATTGAAAATTCTGACTTGTAGAGTTAGCTTTAAATATTCGGTGCTGTGTGAATGATTGTCTGCTATTTTTTTTTCTTTTTTGTGTTTTAAAAATAACACAAAAAAAAACAGTGTTTTAAAATAAACATAAAAAACTACCATCTCATTGATGAGTATTTAATATTTGTAGAAGTATGTTCTGGATTTTAAATCGATGATGAGAAAAGAAGTTTGAATGGAAGAATGGATTAAAAATTTAAAATAATATTTACTTTCCTGTCTTAAAATAGTATATGCTCGTCTTTTTCATGAAAATAAAAGGAAACATAACTTTTCTTCTACCAAAAAGAAACAAAGAAAAAACATAAAAAAGCCACTTATTGATATTTATGTTGACTTTGTTACAAGTAGCTTGGAAAATCATAAAAACAAGACACTCTCACGTAAGACAAAAAGGGAAAAGAACAACTTTTCATTTTAATGAATTTCTTGCTTTCTTTCTTACTTTTCTACCAACTAAGCTTTGATTTGAAAATAATAATGTTCACGTAAATGCTATATCGGATTTTGGAGTCATTCTGAGACCGACAACACACAATTTTTTTAAAAAAATGTGTAAAACCTACTGACGAAAATATTTTGATAAAAAATTAA
The DNA here is from genome assembly GCF_051527215.1 of Medicago sativa. Classification (NCBI taxonomy): domain Eukaryota; kingdom Viridiplantae; phylum Streptophyta; class Magnoliopsida; order Fabales; family Fabaceae; genus Medicago; species Medicago sativa. Next base: position 97,680,355 of record NC_140752.1, read on the forward strand.
AAATTATCAATACTTGCATGTTACTTATATTCCCTAAGCTGTAGTACATCATGCATAAAGTTAGGCCAGCTATTGGTAATTGAGTGTGATGTTGGTATTGACATGTGATTTGAGCTTTGGGTAATTCGCTAATTGGGTTTAGTGAAAACAAAATCAACTATTTAGAAAATATTCTTTTAAAGTTTTAGAAAATATTCTTTTAAAGTTAGCAATTCACTTTAATTAATAAAATAATGAGAAATGTTAACGAGTGTTTTCGAGACACTCTTTAAAGAATATAAGTAATAAGTATTTATGAAAAAGTATAATCAATGTATTGAAAATTGAAATATTTGACTTCAAAAATAATAATTGCTATTTTAAAATGTTTAGAATGCTCTGAAGACGAGTTAACAAATTCCTAGATCAAATGCATAGACAAAGAAGTGTTTCTATTATTAGAAAAGAAGTGTTTGTATAAGTACTATCGCTTTTGGTCTTATGACCCATTGCATTATAATCATAGACATGCACGGATGCAGCTGCAGGCTATTGGGGTCACTTGACTCCACTATTTGGTTTCTATTTTACCTAATTATAGTATGATTTTACATCTTGACCCCACTTTAAATATTATGTTGACCCCGCATAACCAAACTAATATACTAGAGGTAAAACAATGTTATATTTGTAATTTCATTTTAAATTATATTTGTTAAAATTGTACACTATCCGATCACTATTATAAGTAAAATCAATATTTTATATTCATTCATTAAATGATTTATGTGGTCTATAATAAAGACCATATTCATTATTAATTGAATGAATCTAGAATGCAAAGTTTTGTTTATAATAGTGACCATATGATGTAGTATAACTCAAACTTTCTACTACAATTGGCATTTAAGTTTTAACTTTCAAAAAATGATTGATTTTTCATTAAAACAATAAGAAAATGCTCCCAAAAGGATAAAAAGAAAATTAAGATAGTACGTGTGGATTTATTTTTAAATTGGATTTACAAATCCAAGTCTAAAATTGAATTTATTTTTAAATTGCTTACTAGAAAAATTGGAAATTCGATCTTTTGAACACTTTTTTAATTTAGATGAAAGGATTAATCTCTCAAAAAAGATTTTAGAAACTAGAAAACATTTTTTATCCAACATCATATTTACTTTTTTTTAAGGACGTTATATTTACTTTTAAAGTTAACATTACTAAAAACGAGGACAAAAAGTACTCAAACATTACTATTGTATGTAATGACTATATTGTTGAAAGGAGTTTCTTTGCCACGTATTTTGTGAAAAAAAATTGAATGTGTAACTGTATGGATATGAATTTTTGAATTATTGTTTGATAACATTCATAGACACCGATATATCTGGTAATCTCTGATTTATGGTAATATTTATAGAGACTGATATATGATGACTGATTTCTTGTAATCTCTAATTTTTCTTAACGATAATGATGTCACTATTTTATTTGTTAAAGATTTATATATTTTTGTATAAATATTTATGATAAACAATATTGACCCCACTTATTGAAATTTCTGGATCCGTCACTGATCATAGATGCTTCATTTTGCCTTTGAAAAAAACAATATAATCTACCGTTGCAATATAAACAATTTATTTATTTTTCACTTTATTAACTATAGTATTTAGAGGAGTGAAATCCCAAGATAGAGATAGAGAGAAATGGAAATGGATGTGTATGAAAATTAATGATACCTTGATAGACTTTATCATAAATGTGAGGTAGCTCGCCGAGATATTTGACAAGGAAAGTGCATGCGACGCTAGCAGTGTCATGTCCTCCGATCAATAGGCCAAGAATCTTATCGGCAATATTTAGCTCATTCATACTCTTTCCATTTTCATCACTTGTCAACAACATGTGAGACAATATATCTTGTGTTGGTGATGCTGTCCCTTGTGCCAAATCTATCCTCCTTTGTTTTATGATCTTAATCAACTCCTTTCTTATGAAGTTTGAGGCCTTTATAGCTTTGTTGAATGGTGTTCCTGGCAAATCAATTGGTAGGGATATGATTCCGGCCGCAATTAACTGGAATGGATCACTGAATTTTGCTACATGATTCTCGTCTTCAACGCTCATGAACAAACGACAAGCTAACAAAAAGGTGTACCTGTCAAGTGTTATTATCGACAAATCAATTAAATTTATAAATTTAAGGATGTAAATTCGTGCAATGAGGATAACTAAGCAGTCATATAGTCAAAAAAAAAATCTTCACAATTGAATGGAGATCTAACGATCTCGTTTAACAAAATTGTATTTTGAAGTTGATTTAATGAAATCGAAGTATGAGTCATGAACATGTATAAAATGCAATTTAGAAAGCAAGATGTCGTTAACTTAACTCGACATTCACTAAACAATCAAGATCAGCAACCACGAGACCAAATATAATATTTCAGATATGAATTTAATCTTAGGTACACCAATACTATATATTTACTTAATTTGTATGTACCTCGTATGTATGTCACAAGCAAAGCAATAAATTAAAAATGTAAACGAATTAATTGAAGAGAATGAATGGTGCATGAGATATTAATATGAAGAAATTGACCTCTTGGCCAAGGGGTAGACGGTGATTTCATCTTTGTTCTCCCAATGAGAAACAAAGTGTCTTTGAGCTATAACATCCATGACACCAACATAACGTTGTAGAGCTTCGGGTTTAAAGAATTGAGGAAGCAATTTTCTCATCTTAATAGATTCTTCCTTCAAGCTAGAGTCAAGAGAAGTAGTAGGGAAGATTTTGTTTACACTATCTGGCCACCATGCAGTCACAAGTTTGTTCTCGTTTGAAAACAAAAACTTGTTACTTGCTGCTCCACAACAAACCACCGTAGATTCTCCTACGATTGATGTTTTAAAGAGTTCGGAGGAATATTTACGCATACGGTCGAAAATGAATTTTTCAGGATGTCCTTTCCATCCAGTTGATAAGAACTCAAGGCTTTCACCTATTATTGGGTAACCCATTTTACCTGGTGGCAAATTTAATGGAGATTTGTGTTTGTAGAATATGAAAAAAAGAGAGAGAGAAATGAAAGAGACAAAGAGAAGGAGAAGGGAGAGGTAGAAATTATGCTCCATGCTTTTTTTGTGACTTAAATTTTTTAGAGCAAAACTTGTTTATAATAAATTCTCTTTAGCTTACAATGGTGCAATGGCAGTTGGACTGCGTGTCCATGTTTTGGATGCCGCAATTTATAGGCATAATGTTAGGGGGTGTGCAATTTCATGGTTAAGAAACAATACAATATGACAAGTGCCAATATCAATTACTGTACGGCAATTGATTAAAGTATTAATTAATTGTGTTACTCCCTCACTCATACATTCCCACCATACATATATAGTCCTCTCAACAATATTCCCACCATACTAGCATTTATTTTAACAACTTAGTTATCAGAAGTGTAATTAATTTAGATTAGATTAGATAATTAACTTGTTGGCTATTTTAGATAATTTCGTCATGACTAAGTAAACCTATATTTTTTTTCAAAATTCAAAAAAAAGAAGTAAAACTATATTTATAATGGAGAAAGAACAAATAAGGAGATAGGTAAAGAACGGTGGAAAACTTAGTAACGAATTAAGAAGGATAGTTGATTTAGGTAATTTTTAAAAAAATATGGTACACCTTTTTAAATTATTCTTCGTTTCTTTAAAAAAAAAATTATTCTTCGTTAACTCCTTTGATAAATCGTATGAAAAAGAGAGATATCACTCTCTCTTTTCCATTTTAAATGTCGCATTTATAGAAGAAAGAAATATTCTTATTTAATTGTCGACCTTAAAGTTCAATACAACATTGATTATTTGTTTGTCAACAATGCCATTAAGAAAATAATTCCATAAGTTTCTTCAATCGAAAGTAATTATATATGATGTATGTCAGACACTAAATAAATGAGTATTTTGTCAGCTAGAAATCAAACTTTGATTTGTCACATTGTGAGAGTATATACTCTTTCGCTGTAATCAACTCTGTTAGTGCGTGACCTTTTTAATATATGTGTGTGTGCGCGAGCGAGCGTGTGTGCACGTGTGCGTGTGCGTGTGTTGAAAATAATATTTAATATAGACATTATTTACCAATTGTTAAAAATCTTAAAATAATATTGAAATAATACAAATATAAATTAATTTTTTGTTTTTACAAACTTTGATTACACACTACTTATCTTAATATATTTAAAACACAACCAACATCAAATTAGATTGATAGGAATATGATGCCTAAAAAAATCGGAAGCTTAAAGCCTTTGCTTTAGTGGCATCCCCTTAAACCGACCCTGAATGCAAAAAGTGTATATTCCTACAAATAGTAGGTATGTGCCACAATTTTAAGGATAACAACACCAACGATACTCTATGTACAATCGGTGTTGTTCTCCTATAAAATTGTGATATGTGGGTCAAGTACCCTAATTCAAACCTTGTTGTGTCAAACTCCATTTTTCATCGTCATAAAAAAAATGGTTTATCTATTCAATGATTAAAACGAAATGAATGAAGTTATGTGCATAGAGACACAGCAAAATAGTTTGTTTCCTAGTCACTAAGTAACCCATTGCGATTGTTTGACGATTGGAAAACCTCCATCACTTGTCTCTATTAAAACCATTGAAAGTTAAAAAAAAAAAAAAAAAAAAAAAGGTGTTTGTTCTAAGATTTTTCTTCCTTATTCATCCGTTTTCAATTAAATTCGATCAGTTGTTCATCAGTAATTGTGTTGCTTATCGTTTTAAATTGGTTTTCACTGCTTGGTCAAGTCGTCTTTGCAAATTTGAGAATCTATTTTTATTCTTTTTTTACTCAATTTTTTTTAATCTATTTTTGTTATGAAATTAAATAAAAGTATAACAATATATTGAATATTACATAAGAATGGAGTGACAGGGATAATGAGAGAAAACAAGCTAGTATATTGTATTACTTCACAAGTGTGTCATTTACATTGTAATATAAGTCATATTTATAGGACACGGATAGGTAGATGAATAATCACAATACAATCCATTTACTAGTGGGAGTTACAAGGATGTGGAAGGTTAATGGATGGACATCCACTAATTTATATATTCATAACATATTTAATATTTTTGTCTAGAAGTTCTAGCTCAACTGGCAAAATGCCGAAATTGTTAGGTCGGACGTCATGATCGGGGTTCGAACCCCGGTACCTCCACTTGTGTGTGTGAGTTTATAATGGCTCTGTCATTTGGTCTATCAACCAAAAAAAAAATTAAATTTTTTGCTTTTGTTTTGGTGAAGGGACAATGATGATGTTGGTCAGATATATAATGATTAGCTTATGTGCCACAAATTTGATAGGAGAACAATATCAACAATATACCCTATGTACTGTTGGTGTTGTTTGTTCTCCTATACAATTGTGACACGTAAGTTATATACCCTAACTCAAACTTTAATGAGTTAAACTCCATTTATCCATCGTCGTAAAAAAAATTTGTTTATCCATTCAATGATTAAAACAAAATGATTGATGTTTTATACATAAAGACCTGGAAAAATAGCTTGCTTCCATCACCACTAAAAAAAAGTTTCTTAAAATTATTTTGGGTAATACTCCCTCCGGTCCTAAATATAGGAGAAGAATCTTTTTTTAAGTTCATTGAATTATTAATGTATCTGGACTATAATATGAACTAAATACAATATTTATTCAATGAACCTGAAAAAAGAATCTTCTCTTATATTTAGGACCGGAGGGAGTATTAATTTTGGTCCGTGAATATGTAACGAGTAGTCACAATAGTCCTTTAATGTATGAAATTTTAAAATAGTCATTCATTATGCATTTTGTTAGTCAAAATAGTCTCTGATATTAAAATGTTTTATTAATATTGTCGTATCAGTCCTTCAATATACTTACTTATTGTCATATCAATCCTTATAAGTACTCACTTTTTATCATTTCAATCCCTATATGAAAAGAGTTGTTGTGAGTATTGAGAGATTATTTTAGCATCAGAGACTATTTGACTAATAGAGTGCACAATCAGAGAATATTTTAAAATTTTGATACATTGAGAGACTATTGATGGTTACTCATTGCACATTCAAGAACCAAAATGACTATTATCCCAAGGTATTTTTTGTTGCCTAAAAAAGCATATATTTTTTTTATTTCTCAATATGCATCATTAAAGCATAAGTTAGTCCGATTTGTTGCATTAACGTATATATGGGATTTGCTAGAACACATCCACTAGTTTTTATGTGGAAGTGTTTTAGCAAGCTACACCTTAAGGTGTATTTAACTACTTTTTAGTTATAACTTGCTAAAACACACCTTCTAAAAAATAAGTAGGTGTATCCTAGCAAATGCCTATAGGAGTTGCTAACATACACCCACTTATTTTTTTAGAAGGTGTGTTTTAGCAACATTCACCTTAAGGTGTATTTAACAACTTTTTAGTTATATCTTTGCTAAAACACACCTTAATAAAAACTAGTGGGTGTATCCTAGCAAACCCATATATATATATATATATATATATATATATATATATATATATAATTATGTATATTTTAAAAAAATATATTACTCAATTCACATTGTATTAAAAAAGTTACATACATACTTTACAATTGTCATATATGCGTTTCATATTCTGAAATTGTTGAATATAAGCTCATTTTCAATTCTTTAAAAAAAAAAAAAAAAAAGCAGCTCATTTTCAATGTTGTAACAAATCTCTAAATATCGGTCACGAGATAACCATTTATTTATTCATCCCTGTTTGTAATAATTATTATAATATATAAATGATATATATATTTGTGTAAAAGAGATATAGAGTTTTATTGTAGTAATTTATTCTTCTTATTTTACTATTTACTTTTTATGAATAAAAAAGTAGGGTGAATGAATGATCTCTCAATTCAAGGTAGGGAATACCTTGGAGTTCAAAAGCACTTACAAATATATTAACATTTACCTTCCTTTAAATGCATTATCAGGTTTCAAACTCAAAATATTTAAATCTGAGACATATCATTTTACCACTAGACCGATCTCCTGAAGTTTATTTTACAATTTACATAAATTACAAAATTTATATATTTGTCATTTTTTATTCAATCAAATAACTATTATTTTAAATAGGTGCATAAAATTTCACATAAAAAATGGTTTATAGTTCACTAATGTTAATTTGTACCAACAATCAAATAACTATCCTTATTTATTAATTTTGTTACGTTTGCAGCAACTTAACCTAATTTTTTCCCGCTCATTTGCTTTATTAGGTTTTCAATTATTTAACCTAACAAATTCCATCTAAAAAAATGCATTGCATACCAATTTCATTCTATCCGCTTACCTTTTTTTTTTGAAGAAAATATTTTCTACCATATCAATGATCACGTATGATCCTTCTATTTTATACTTTTTTTTTGTCAAGAATTTTATACTTTTTTTTTTTAATTTCATGCCTTTTTTTTTACATTCTTATTTATTAATTTTGTTACGTCTGCAACAACTTAACCTAATTTTTTCCCGCTCATTTGCTTTATTAGGTTTGCAATTATTTAACCTAACAAATTCCATCTAAAAAAATGCATTGTACACCAATTTCATTCCTATCCGCTTGCCTTTTTTTTTTGAAGAAAATATTTTCTACCATATCAATGATCTTACGGGTTAAAGATTATTTATTGGTCTCTATTATAGTCGAGAAAACCCGTGCGACGCACGGGTCAAAAATCTAGTATATATATAATGTTAGATATTCTCCAATCAACCTTAATTAACCCTAATCCCGCCCTTTTTGGCGGGTCTAAATATATATATTTTTTTAAATTGTTTTGCAAGGAATTGAACCAACTATCCATAACAACACCTTAGAGCTTTTACCACTAGACCACTAACATTTTTATTGAAATATAGTTGCTTCTAAAATGGATATGTAATCTTAAAGGCCTTTTTTTTAAGCCACTAACACTCATTTTTATTTTGTTTATTTTCATGTTTGATTAATTTCACATAATTTAATTTATGACTTTTATTCCATGTTCATTTTTGTTGATGCAAACTAATGTTATAATTTTCTTTTTTGAGATTTTGCATGTCGATCACTCTCAAACATCACTTAGTTTCATTGTTTCTATTACTTTGAATGTAACTCTAAAATTAATAATATAGTCACTTTGATGCTTATATAAGAAACTCTACAAACCCGTACATCATACGGGTTAGAGTCTAGTTATTTTAAATAGGTGCATAAAATTTCACATAAAAAATGGTTTATAGTTCACTAATGTTAATTTGTACCAACAAATGACATGCTCATACTTTTTTATTTTTTGTGTCCAAGGTTTGAACCTCGGACCTTGCATATATTATTCATTGTCCTTACCAACTGAGCTAAGCTTACGGGTACATGCTCATACTTCTAGTTCAGTGATAAAGTATTTTAAATTGCTTCACAAAGTTTGTTCGATGCTCCAATATGTGGCTTAGCAATGTGTACAACTAAAAGGCTTCAATTTGTATGGTGTGTGCCTTATTTTGTACCGTGAGTTGAGTTGATAAAACTTAAATATGATGTGATTCAAATTAAATAAAAAGTATAATTATCCTTATTTATTAATTTTATTAAGTCTGCAGCAACTTAACCTTATATTTTCCCTTTAATTTGCTGTATTAGGTTACCGGTAGTTTAACCTAACAAATTCCATCTAAAAAAATGCATCGCACCAATTTCATTCCTATCCTCTTGCCTTTTTTTTTTTTGTCAATATTTTGTACACTTATTTAATACTAAAAAAATGCATAGCACAATTTCATGCCTTATTTTTATTTTTTGACAATATTTTGTACTCTTATTTAATACTAAAAAAATTCATCGCACCAATTTCATTCTTTTTTTTTTGACAATATCCTTATTTATTAATTTTGTTAGGTTTGCAGCAATTTAACCTAATATTTTCCCGCTCAATTGCTTAGCAGTAATTTAACCTAACAAATTCCATCTAAAAAAATGAATCGCACCAATTTCATTCCTATCCTTATTTTGCTTTTTTTTTGACAATATTTTGTACATTTATTTAATACTAAAAAAATGCATCACACCAATTTCATGCTTTTTTTAGACAATATTTTGTACACTTTTTTTTAAGGAAATATTTTGTACACTTATTTAAATACTAAAAAAATGCATCGCACCAATTTCATGCCTTTTTTTTGACAATATTTTGTATCCTTTTTTTTTTGAAGGAAATATTTTGTACACTTATTTAATACTAAAAAAATGCATCGCACCGATTTCATTCCTTTCCTGTTGCCTTTTTTTTTTACAATATTTTCTACACTTATTTAATACATTTACAAATAGAATACCCTAATTTCCATGCAAACTCAGCTACCTTATTCCTTATTTAGATCTGCAGCAACTTAACCTAATAATTTCCCTCTAAAATGCAGCGCACCAATTTAACCTAACCAATTCCCTCTAAAATGCAGCAATCCCTAATATTTCTCCTCACTGATGAGATTTTCATTCCTATCCTGTTGTGTCGTCGTTTGTATATATTTATTGTTTTTGTAGACTTTTTTTTTGATAAGTTGTTGTACACTTATTTAATACATTTACAAACAGAATACCCTAATTTCAATGCAAACTCGGCTACCCTAATTTTTGCAGCAACTAAACCTAGAAAATTCCCTCCAAATGATTCACATTAATTGCTAAGTGCTAACCCTAATTATGTACTATTTCCTTCCGACACTTCTTCAATTTGAAATTCAATTTTTTTTATTAGGAACCATGAATTGCATTAAATTACATCTATTGCTATACCCCTTGGAAAATACATTGCTCTTCAACCAAGCACACATCTTCAAAATAATTAATCCATTGTATAAGATCTCTTCTATTTGGTTGGATATGATATGTATTTGGTTGGAAAAATATATTATTATTTTTAGTAAATATCAAAGTGTAATTATTCTTTTTAGAGTTGTACGTGTGATTTAGAAATTCTATTAATTGAAGTGACTTTGTTTTTCATATTAGTAGAAATATAAAACAATTATTACAAGTCAATTTTTTATGTTTAACTATAAAAGTAATAAATAAAATTGACCCGTGCAACAATATAATATTGTATTCTTTTTATCCTTTTCTTTATAATTTAAAAAAAAAATGAGAAGATAATGCCCCCAATAATATATTGTGATAAAATAAAATAACATTCTTTAATTTTTCAAAACTAAAATCTAAAATTTGATAAGAGTCAAGTGTCATTGAAGAACATAGTAAGACAAATTTGATCCTAATATTGTATCTCTAATATTCTAATTTACGTTTACTGATCGATCCATGATCTTATGGATAAAAATTATTCATTAGTCTCTATTATAGTCAACAAGACCTGTGCGACGCACGGGTCAAAAGTGTAGTTGGACTAAATTTCAATAGTTGAGAGCTCCGCCCCTGGTTTGTGATATTATCAAATATTGGTCTTTGTCTTTCAATTATTGAGAACAAAATTCTAATGACAAGTTCACAAAATCTGTCCTCGTATATAATTTTCCCAGCTACCTAATTTTTATTTTGCATGATCTTTTGAAATATAATTGATATATATGGTTCAATTCTAAAACTATTTTCCTTCAAAAAAAAAATTATTCGTCAAATAAAATAGATGGTTCAATTCAAACAAGTTCAAGCAAAATATATTTACCAAAATCTAAAACAATTTAACTTGAACATTGTGTTTTTTTTAAGTAAACTTGAATATTGTACATGTTGTTGACGGAATTTAACTTATGTAAAGATTTGGTGTTTTTTCTGAACATATTTTATGCTCAAAATTGTCCTACCCATAGCCTGACCGATTATCCCTTACTCGCAAAGTTAATGCGATATTCAATTTCGTGACCAAACTCTTCAAACATTTTCCTCCAACACTGCGTGAACTACAGATAATGCCAGTGTACTGGAGTCTGGAAGATTCACTGCTATTTATAGATATGATTATTTTATTTCTTGAATACTACAATATATGATTTTGAATATATAGAAAAATACTAATATATAGTTTGAAAACTAGCCATTTAATAAGAGATAAGTTCACCCCCTCAAAAAAAAAAAAAAGAGAGATAAGTTCACTAATGTAAGATGGACGCTGGCAGTGATGGATCCATGGGACGCTTACATGCCTCTAATAAATGTTGAATATAATTTTTTATTTCAAAAAAATGTATATAAACCTATATATTATATTAGTTAACAATTATTTGTATTTATATTTAATAAACCTATATACACACACTATTACATATTATTTACAATTTAAATTTCCTGTGATGAACTTTTTTTGGCATGATTTTATATAATAATTTTTATTAAATTTTTCTAACCCCTCATTTGATTGATTTCTAGATCCGTCCCCGCATGTTGGATATTTAAAATGTACTTATTTTCCTGCATTCAACAAAAATGAAGTTTTTATTAAGATTTTACTGTTTATATTTAATACAATTTTATAAACGTCAATTAATGAATATGACAATATATGTGTTTTAAAATATATTGAATGAATGTAGCAACACATCAGTAAATACATGTATAAAATAAATTTACACAATGAATTTACACGACATTGCATGTAAATTAGGGTCATACTAACAAGTGCTTAGAAGCACTAGTGCCCTAAGTGCATACAAAAATGGAAATAATAACTAAGTTTTAGGTAAAAAAATGTTACCTTTTAAAGTTTCAATGTTTTGAATACATTATTTTTAAGATAAGGTTTTCTCTTTAAAAGATTTTTTTATAGCACTTGTTAGTATTTTCTTATAAATTTATTTGCTTTTTCTTTTGAAAGAAAAATTATTCCTTGTTAGTATTAAAAAAAATAAATGAATGACGTTTTGTTTTGTTTTGAAGAAAATGAATGAGGTTGTTACATTTGTAGCGAGAGAAATGCGTTGCGCGAGAGAAATGCTTTGCACGAGAATTAGAGTTCACTGTGTATTATAGGCTGCTCGTGGGGGAACACACTTGTGCCATGCAACGTGCATACCATTAATTAATTAATAGCGATAGTGATGTAAACCCTTCCTCGTTTAAACAAGAACACCCTTCCTCGTTTAAACAAGAACACTTTACAAAAGTTACAGGTAATAAAAAGGTTGTCTAAAATGTAGTACAATTATTATTATTAAATGGGTCTTGTTAACAAGAGTTTTAAAGACATTGTTTAAGGAACCTATAAAAAGAAATTTTATTTTGAAAATACAAGTCAAACACATGTAAAAGTCAAAATTACACAATTTCCAATCAATTTCCAATATAAAAAACACATATAAAATTTTTGAAAATACTATTATTTTTGGATGCTAAAACAATTACATAAGGAAGTGGTGGGTCTTGAGTTTTTTGGTTGGGGGTGCCAAATATTTATGGAATATATATTAAACAGTTTCAAAAAATTAACAAAAATATTAACAGGTGTAGTGGTTCATTTGCTTGAATATAACATGAGGATGGCAGTTCGCAGTAATCGAAATAAAAAATGGTACGGGGGATCTAACCCACACCCAATTGGAGCAATTGGAGATTAAAAGAATGACTATCCAATGCACCAACCAGAATGAGCAACTTTGTGATCGTTCTATATTTTTTACAAGATTATGAAAGTGATTTTTTGGGGTATAGTCACTACAAACATTTTGGTGAGGCGAAATGGGACAAGGGATGAAGAAACGCATATGGGTCAGCTACTGGAAGAGGCCTGATGCGTGTTATTAATCACGTGTCCCTCCATTAGAAGGAAAAACTAAGGCTTTGTTTGCGAGTTTAGAGGGGAGGGGAAGGGAAGGCTTTGAGGGGTGGAAAATATGAGGGAAAATGGAGAAATCTTTCAAAAATTTTAAAAGAGTAGTTTTTTAGATAATGATAAATTAATGCATATGATTACTATATTTTTAATTTTTAAAATAAGATAACAACATAGATTAAATTTGAAGAATTCATATAAACCCTCCAAAACCCTCCTCCAATTCAATTTTTTAGTTCCCCCAAATGAGGAGGGTTTAGTATTATGAAGAAAAGTTAACCCCCAAAGTCATCCCCTCCCATTTTCCTCTATTTCTTCCACTTGCTCATTCCTTCTTTTTCAAGCCTTCCCCTCTCTTCCCCTCCAAACTCGCAAACAAAGCCTAATGGGTCAGCTACTGTCCATGACACGACGCATAGAAGGTTGTGCCCTTCACGTAGCTACTGTTCCATAAAGTTAGGGAACTGCTCACCTACAAATAGAGAAGCATTGCCTCATGTATTTAGAATAGCATGAATATCTAAACTCCTACGTTAGGTCATGTCGATGACCCTCTGTATAACCTACTTGAACCATGTAAAAAAGGAAATGTTAACCGGTATTCCCGAGACACTGGTTAAGGATACTAAAAAAGAAATTATATAGTAGTTATTGCATTGAAAATTGTGCAATTAATCCATAAAAAGTAAAAAAAAAAGAGTTTTATTTTTAGTAATAACTTCCTTTTTGGTATCTTTAATCAATGTCCGGAGACATAGGTTAGCATGACTCATACATTTAAATACAATTATTCAATTTAGTTTTATATAAATATAACTTGTTTTTAATGCTTTATAGTTGCTTATGAATGTTCATAAAATGATTCAATCTCATTGATTATTAACCCTAAATGTGGGATTTATCCTAAGAGAAATGCTAGCAACACTCTCTTTTGAGCACTCTCTCTAGCAATCACTTTGAATCTATCGTAATTTAGAGATAACCTATTGCAACTTAATGACAATAGTTTGATGCTCATTTAAACCTTTCAAAGGTTACGGGCTCACCTAAAAATATCAGGGGTTGTAACTGGAGAAGATTGCTACTTTGCTAGTAATCTGATTGTTAGCATATCTATTTTGAGTGGTACACAATAATTAGTAAGAAAAAGGCCTCACATAATAACAATCATAGCTAGAAGACAGAAATGCTCCCCACCAGCATATATAATACAAATATCCTCGTACATAGGGCAGTTGAATTCAGCTCTCGCGCAAAGCATTTCTCTCGCGACGTAGCCACCGCGAAAACCATGTTACTTCCATACTATTTTATCCAAATATTTTCATTTTTTTAAGAGAAATGATATTTTGACAACCACTTTTTGACAACTTTTGGACAACTTTCTCTCTCATACTCACATGATGTTGTTATCCTTTCTCTTCCTTTTTCTCTCTCCATTGTTATTGACCAATAAGAAGTGTGAAAAACAAGGTTGTCAACAAAGTTGTCATCAAATGGATGTCAATATATCATTACTCTTTTTTTAATTACACTGGCTGTCATTGGACTTATTTAAAAACTAAATAAATAGAGTTGTGCAAGTCATAAGTTTTGAGGGGTTCAAGAATAAAATAACAGAAAAATTTGTTGTAGATTTAAAAAAGGAAAATGTTAACTAGTGCCTCCGGGACACTGGTTAAGGACTTTAAATAGTTACTTTTTATAAAAGTTTGTGTAATCAGTGCATTGAAAATTGAAAACTTTTAAATTTTGAAAGAATAATTATTTTATTTAGTATGCTTAAAGAGTGTTCCAGGAGCACTTGTTAACAAGACCCTTTAAAAAAAAAAAAAAAAGGGATTCACTTGAATCCATTGGGTATATTGCACCTGGTGTCAGAGCTAGAAGTTGTAGATTGTGGGGGCAATATTCATGCATCGTAATACTAAAATTACAGTTTTATAAAAAAATGAAAACTCATTATTTGAGTTTGTTTAAGATAAAAGTAAAGTAAACATCAACAATTATACTTCTTCCGATCTTTCTTATAAAGAACAAAAGTGTCAATATTTTTTGTTTTTTATCAAAAACATTTACAAACTTTCAAATGATTTATGAGTTAATTTCATTTGTGTCCTTATTTATTATGAGAAAGAATATTAAAAGTAAGTTAGTTATTGAAATTGAGAGTAATTAATATAGGAGTATCAAGTCTGCAAGTCCCGGGTCAATTGACAAAAAAAAATGCCGAAATTGATAGTCTGGACGTCGTGATTGGATTCGAACCCCAACTAATTTACTTGTTTGTACAATGACTCTTGTCATTTCGTCTATCAACAAAAAAAAAAGGGTATCCATGGAATCCGTTTAAATTTATAGAAGTATTGAAAAATAACTATTTTCAATGTTTTTCATTGGTCTTAATGATTTATGTATTTTGTTTCTTATAAAAATGCCCGGAAGGAATATATAAATGAAAGAGAAGTAAATATACTCTTACAAAACTACTCTTATCTAATATTAATGTATTTGCATTTTCGTAAACACAAAGTAGAAGTTATTGACTTGAGAATAATACAACTACTAGTGGACAATCATAAAAACTACTAATTAAAATCGGATCAAAATATTATGATTCATTGTTGAATTTATCAATAAATGAGATATTAAATAATTGAACTAACTTTAGTTTGGTAAGATGAGCATTTTCTTTTACTTAGTAACTAGTATGGACACCCGTGCCAAGCACGGGCTAGAATTTCGTCGTAATTAAAACATTGGATGAAGATGTATTATTCTCATTTATGTGGTTGCTCTATGTCTAATGAGTAGATTAACACCAGTGCTGGCTCTTTCCATAAGGTCCAATGATGATATTATAACTCGGTTCGACTTTGCGAATGAAGCATGGGTGAATTACAGTGACAAATGTCGGCTGCGGAGAGTCTTATACTTAAGTGAGATATGTTGATGTGTTGACTGTGAGCTAAAGTTTCACATTGGATGTGAGAGTAGACGTTGAGCAACATATAAGTGATATGATCCATATACATAATTTCTTAAGGTTTAGGTTAAGATGTGGTGTCAAACTCACGTGTGTGGATTATCTTTGTATGTTGAGATGATCAAACTCAATGTAGGATTATGCGAAAATCACAATATTGTTATCAACCGGTTTCTTAGTTTTTGGATGTCATTTGTTTATTTTCATCTTAAAGTTTAGTTTTTATATGGCATTCTCTTCCATATGTTTTTTTTTTTTCATTCAACGTCTATTATTTCAATTTATTCACTTTTGGACTTTTGTGACAGGTGAAAATGGTAAATTGGCGATGTGTTATGTTGAGTTGACAAAAATATATATTTATTAGACAATTTAAAATCATGTAACGTTTTCCTTAAAAAAAATCATGTGACGTTTGTTTAATTGAATCTAATTTTTTTGGTAAAATAATTACCCAAAAATCTCGGACTCCTTCGACCAAACCATAAAATAACCAGCAACTCACACTATTCTCTATACTCTCACAAAAAAAAATGCACAATACTTATTTTCTTTCGCCTATCTTCCCTTGTGTTTTAATTCCTTTTTTGATTTTTTTTTTTGCTTTTAATTTTCTTTATTTCTTCTCATGGAAGAAAGAAACATAAACCCCTCTCCATGAAACCACCGTCAACCAAAATTTTTGAACATTTTGTGATTTCAATTGACCATATTTAAATACGTCATGTAATTACGGAGGTGGATAGTTGAATGATAATTTATCAAGTGTGTATTAAAGTTCTGTATTGGATGGAATAATAGATTTTGAACATCATATAAGTGAGATGACTCCTGATGCCTAAAGGTTTTGGACGAAGATATGATATCAATCTCACTTGTGAAGTTTCTCTTAATCTAAGATGGTGATCAAACTCTATGCATAATCCCCTAGAAGTCCCAAAATCATGATGAACTGTTTTGTTAGTTTTTATATGTCATTTGTTTAACTTTTTTATCTTAAATTTTAGTTATTGAATTTCATTCATGTTCATTGTTTTTTTATTCAGCATTCCTTATTTCAAATTCTTTGACTTTGGTCTTTTGTGAATTCTGATAATGAAAAAAGATAAATGTATTATTTTGAGTTTACAAAAATATATAACTATTAGAAATTTTAAAATGATGTGACGTTTTTTAATTGAGTCTATTTTTTTCGTAAAGTAATTACCCCAAAATTTCCTAATCCTTCAACATACCTACAAAATTGCAAGCAACTCAATCCATTTGCTATACTTTAAAGGTTAAAGCACACACCCCTTACTTGTTTTCCTTACCATCTATCTCATGTAAAAAAAATTCCTTTTTCATGTTAGGTCTCAGTTTGTCTTTATAATTTGGATATGTCACCATATTACACATGCAAAAAGTCTCACATTTAAGAGAGATGTTAACGTGTCATATGTGAGTTAAAGTATCACATTGAATTCAATGGTAGATGGTGAGGAAAATATAAGTGAGATAACATATGTACATAATGTCTTAAGATTTTAGATGAAGATGTGGTGTGAATCATACTTTTGTGGTTGATCTTAGCCTAAACTGATTATATAAAAAAAAAAAAAAAAATAGGCTCCCTCAGAAGACACAATATTATGATGAACTATTTAGTTAGTTTTGGATATCATTTATTAAATTTTTTCATCTTAAAATTTATAGTTTAGGGATGTCATTTGCTTTGATGCTGTTTTTTTTATTCAATATCTATTATTTCAAACCATTTTACTTTTAGTCTTTGGTGGGATCTAAGAATTGAAAAATGTAGAAGTGTTATGCTGAGTTGAAAAAAATACATGCTCATAAGCTCATTAGATATTTTAAGTCGATATGTGGTGTCAATCTCCATTGTGTGATTGTTCTTTGCATAATATGAGGATCATACACAATATAGGCTCTCTGTGTCGTCCCAACATTAAGATGAACTATTTTACTGGTGTTTAGATGTCATTTGTTTATTTATTTTTTAACTTAAATATAGTTTTTGGATGTCATTCGCTCTCATGCCATTTTTTATTCAACCTTTATCATTTAAAATTACTTTACATTTGGTCTTTAGTGGGATGTTACAATGAAAAAATGCAGATGTTTTATGTTAGTTGACAAAGCACATGCTTATTAGACATTTGAAAATGACGTGACGCTTTGTTAATTAAGTCTAATTTTTTGGTAAAATAATTACCCAAAAATCTTCAACCCCTTCAACAAACCCATATAATTACCGGCAACTCAGTTTATTCCCAGTAATTTTTCGGATAAAGCATGCTACATATATTTTTTTCCCTAATCATTTTTATCATGTTCAAATTCTTTTTTCGTATTCTATTTTTTTCTTTTTAATTTCCTTTCTCTATTATCATGAAATAAATAAACATAAATTTGCCTCCATGAAATCACTATCAAACTACCTTTTTGAACATGATGTGCCTACGATTGATCTTATTTGACTATGTCACATATTTACAGACGTGGATAGTCACACACTTGATTAACATATGTTAATGTATCAAGTGTGAGTTGACGTTCTACATTGTATAAAATAGTAGATTTTGAACAACATATAAGTGAGATGACACATATCTTAATGACTTAAGATTTTTTGTGAAGATGTGGTGTGGCAATCTCACTTATATGGTTGCTTTTGACCTAATATGGTGATCTAACTCAATGTAGGCTCATCTGAAAGTCTGAACATTATCCCAAAATTATGATAAACTACTTTGTTAGGTATTGGATGACATTTGTTAATTTTTTATCTTAAATTTTAGTTATTGGTTGTTATTCACTTTCATGCTATATCTTTTATTTAACCTCTATTATTTCAAATTCTTTCACTTTTGATCTTTGGTTGGATTTGACAATGAAAAATTGCATGTGTTTTGCTAATTTGACAAAATAAAGGGTTGTTGTATTTATTATTAAAACAATGTGACATTTTTTATTTAGTTTAATTTTTTGGTAAAATATATACTAAAAAATTTCAAACTCCTTCAACAAACTCGTAAATCACCAGGAATTCACTCTATTCTATATACTCTCATAGACAAAGCACAAATATTTCTTTTTTTTTCTTATCATCTCTCTCATGTTTGACTTGCTTTTTTGTCTTCTATCTTTTTCTAATTTACTTTCTCTCTTCTCATGAATGAAAACAATAAAAACATTCATCCATTAAATAGCATATTATGTTTTCTCTAATCTTATTTGGTTATGTTACCAGATTACAAATGTACAAAGTCTCATACATAAAGGAGATATGTTAATATGTCATATATGAGTTAAAACTTCATATTGGATGCAAGAGTATGTGGTGAGAAACATATAAATGAGATGACTTATATACCTAGTGCGTTAAAGATTAGGACGGAGATGTGGTGTCAATTTCATCTTTGTGGTTACTCTTAGCCTAATGTGATTATCCATGAGAAGACTTTTGGTATTTGCTAGAAAGTAACCATGGAAAAATATTGATGTGTTACTTGAGCTGATAAATTACATATTTATTTAACATTTTAAATGATGTGATATTTTTTAATAAAGTAAAAAAGAAATGGTAAAAAGAAACGTCGTATTAAACATTCCCTTAATTAAGGGGTGTGATCGTAAAAAGAAGTGGTATACTTATTCAGTCATTTAAATTGAAAATAAATCATATTTACATCAAACTGAAGAAAATATCTATATTTACGATGATGTGTATTTTTTTTTATGAACGATGATGTATATATACTTGTTAGTAAGCATTCCATTAAAATTCACCAAAAGAAAAATATGCTTGTTGGTGGACATATTCAAAACTACCAAATACATTTGGAAAAAAATAAAAGAATATATTTTGCATTGCGGATGTTTTTCTCACAAAGAAAACTTGTTATTTTTAATTTATTTATTTTTTATAAGTGAAAGTTTAGTGAGTCAGACTCCAAGGGCTCATCTGAATTAGGATAGATTTTGAGATTTATTGAGCTCTAATCGAGATACTTACGTACCACCCATCAAGAAGTTTTCACATTAGCAGTAAAAGCTAAACTCACGACAATTGAACCAAATCTTCATTGAGTAAGAATATATGTTTTTGATACTAAATGGGAGAAATCCATAAATTGAAAGTTGAATTAGGAAAATATGTTAGTACCAATTGAAAGACATTTATTTAACAAATTAGTAATCACCCACAATTAACATATATCTGCATAACTTGACCCAAAAAAAAACAAATATAGACATAATTGATTTTTTGTGTAAATGTTGATATAAAAACATTTAATTTAGAATGGTACCATAATCATCATGGACAATTTTAAATATTTATTTGAATATTTTGTTTTATAAAAATGAAATATCATAGCATGAAATGAGGTAGAAAATGAGAGACCGTCATGCGTACTTTATATGTAATGTAAGACAAATGTTTATTATAAAGATAAAGATAAAAATATAAAGATCTGTAGTGTGATTGAGAATGTGCTTATATTGTCGATATATGTTGATTTAGTTGATAATAAGTTGACTCCAACCCCCATTAAAGTGTGAGTACAATTCTCAATACCAGCGTTAGGACATCCTCGATGGATAATACATTGTAATCTCTTTTTGATTCTTGAGGTTTTCTCTTTGGACTCAACTCACCTAAATAAAGAGAGATATTGACAAAAAAAAAAATCTCACCTAAATAAAATTATTAAAAAAAACGAATATGTTTTTTTTAGGGGAAAAGATATTATGTTTATATGAGTAAAAAAAGGAACATACTTGTATGGTGTGCTTTTTTCTTGTGCTATTTTTTATTGTTATAAAAACATTAAAATATACTAATTTCCAACTTTTATTCTGATGATATAATTCAATGCAAGTTTTTTCCTAAATAATTCCTTTCCATTTGGAAAATGCGTACACTTGATTTTATCAATGTCTATGATTGGCAAAAAAACTGTGAAGACCAAATGTTGATTGCAATTAAATTGAAGAAATCAAATAAGAAAAAGGGGACAATAAACTTTATCGGTTTTCATGGAAAATAATATCATTTCTTTTGCATAATGAGGAATGCTAGTAACACACATTTTAATAAGCATTTTTTAACACACTTTTTTGATTGGTTAAAACTCACTTGAGTTCCACCAAATTTATAAGGGTCTCACATGATTTGGTGGAACCCGTGCGAATTGCAACCAATAAAAAAAATATGTTGAAAAGTGTGTGTTGCTATCATTTCTCTTTTTATAATACTACCTTTATAGAGGTTTTGAAAGCTCATTTCATTCATTTTTATAGATAGTATACGATTTTTTTCTTAAATGTCTAGGCCTTTCATATTCTATACTACTTTTTTGGGTTCAAACATGCATATTCATTCGTTAGCAGTAACAAAAAACAAAATAAAAATTTTGTTAGCAAAAAAAAAAACATGCATATTCATTCAATAATAATAAATGGTTTTAGCAAAGAGCATATACATTAATATACACGGTTTTGATTATATATATAATTTTTTTTTGCATTTACTATTATTTTGTTGCATACATTGATATACCATAAAAAAAAACTTGTAATATTCGGAAAAAAAAGAAAAGAATATTGTAGATAAATGCTAATTTTTTTTTTTACATCTTGTTCCTTTTTAAAGTGTTTGAATATGTTTGGCTTGGAAATTATCATTGACATATGTTAACATTTGAATGACTTATAATATAGGTGATGACACATATAACAAATGTTTTTATCAATTATTCATAACACATTCATAATAATATCCTTCATTTATTTGGTCAAACAAATAGCTTCCATATTTATCTTGCATGATTGATGCATTTATGTGTATCATTAATCATTTAGTAACAAAAGACATTTATCTTGCATGATTGATACATTTATGTGTATCATTTATCTTGTTATTCATAGACTTGTTTAAAAATATAGTGGAAAAAATCTAATATGTTTTTTTGTTGTTGGGGTTAACCCTCCGGTCCCAGAGGAAAAGGACCCGGGTAATTCGAGCAAAGAGGAAATTAAAGTCTTAACAAAAATTATTTTTCTTAAATAATTCATCTTTTAGTAGAACTCATTAACCACTTTGAGTCCAATTAATTGTTTCAAATTTACAATTGTTTAAAACAATATTGGAGTTTTCTAAAAATGGTTGCTTTTTTGTACTTGTGTAAATAACAAATGATCAAGTTTATCAAAGCCCCATTCTTTAAAAAAAAAAGTTTATCAAAGCCTCCAAATAGATTGTACTACCTCTTTAAGATCGAAAATAATGTTGTGATGAAAAAACTAATCCGAATAAAATAAAAGTATTATACATATAAATGACATAATAAGAAACACCAAATCAATATCTGAACTGAAATATCTGAAGGTACACTATTCACTCCGCATAATTTCATTTTTGTGTTAAACTAAAAATTTTGTTTGTAGTCATGTTTCGTTGTTTGATAAGATCCAAGATTTGTAGCGCAACACCAAAGTAGACCTTTCCTTCCTTCAAATCCTTCTCAAATTTATAGATCATATTTCTTCATACAATAGCATGAATTTTGTTACCCTGAAAATGCAAATAGTTAATTAGAAGAAGAAAAAAAAAAGGAACTGGATAAAAAAAAATGAAGGAAAACTAAATACAGAATTTTCACACCTACATGCTATAACAAAAAGCACATAAATACAACCACAATGAAAAACAATCATAAAAAGTATACTCGAAACCTAAATTATGGACACAAAATGTCTTTTATTTTATGAGAGGAAGATGGTAGATGAAGATAATGAAAAACAAATTGTCTATATATAGGAAAAAAATCATGTCAAGATCAATTTTGATTGGCTCATAAAAAATAAATGAGTCATGATCTATTTTGATTGGTTAAGAAAAAAAATTATGAGTCATGATCCATTCTAATTGGTTGATAAAAATATTAAATGCAATGGATACATAATACATAATACATACACAATTAAGTCAACTTTCTTGATCAAAGGTCTAATGCATTGCAAAAAATTTGTTTGAGGAGCATTAAATGCTAGAAGCAAAATGAGACGCCACGTGTACTTATGCTCATAGAAGTATCCTTTTGTATTATATAAAGATGAGGGCATATAGTTGAAAGTTAGGTAAGAAGAGTATTTTCTTTTACTTAGTAATGAGGGCTTATCGTTGGTTTAATACCATTACATACTACTAAATTTGAAATTAATAATGTAGTTACATGCCCACACAAGACTAAATGGCTCCGTCACTGATTGTACCATGCCTCTGGTTTATTATAGTTATGTAACGTGCACCTATTTAAGTAACACGTGTCTAAACGAGAAAATGAGTTAGATTTATGAGTGGAACAATTATCGGTAAACTTTACTTATCTTTTGATCGAATTTCAGATTATCGGTAAATATACTTTTACAAAACTACTTTTATCAAATATTAATGTATTTACATTTTTCGTAAATACAAAGTAGAAGTTATTGACTTGAGAATAATGCAACTAGCGGACAATCATCAAAACTAATTAAAATTGCATTGAAATACTATGATTCATTTTTGAATTTATCAATAAATGAGATATTAAATGATTGGACTAACTTTGGTTTCGTAAGATGAGTATTTTCTTTTACTTAGTAATGAGGGCATATAGTTGGTTTAATACCATTATATACTACTCCCTCATGTCCAATATATAAGAAACAATTGACTTTTTTAGATACATTTGCTAATTAATGTATGAGGTTTATATTCTAAACCAGATACATCAATTATCAAATGTATCTAAAAAGTTAATTGTTTCTTATATATAGGACCGGAGGGAGTACTAAATTTGAAACTAATAGTGTAGGCACATGTCCACACAAGACTCTAAATGGCTCCGCTACTGATTGTACCATGCCTCCGATTTATTATACTACCTTCGTCCCTAATTATAGGACTCTTTTGTGAAAAACACGGAAATTAAGAAATTTGACTGTTGAATTAATTTTGTTGACAATTATTATTGTTGTTTTACATGTTTACCCTTTATGAAAGAGAATTAGTTGAAGTTTTCATAGAGTATTTATTATATATTGTAGAAAATATGCAACATAAATAAGGATATAGTGGTAAAGAAATAATTAATGTACATTAAAATTTGAAAGGGTCTTATAAAAAGAGATAAAGAAAAAACACAAAAGAGTCTTATAATTAGGGACGGAGGTAGTAGTTATGTAACGTGCACCTATTTAAGTAATGTGTGTATCTAAAACGGAAAATGAGTTAGATTTATGAGTGGAACAATTATTGATAAACTTTACTTATCTTTCAATCGAATTTTGGATCATCGAAGCTTTTCTTCTATAAGAATCAAAACGTTACCCCTAAAAAAAAGTAATGTCCACCTACTTACAAGGTTTCCTAAGCGCACCTATTTATAAGATTCCTTAAAAATAAATTAGTTTTACTTGTGCATTTTGAAAGTTGATGCAAAGGTCATTTGTTCATGGTGAACATACTGAGATGCTTTGAACAGGAATGTTAAATTAATATTTTATCATAATACAAAAGTTATACTAATAAAGTTGCACAAAATAATAAATTATTCAAAAGAATATGAATTTGATTTATAGATGAAACAATTCTCGACCAAAATTTAATTACTTTCGGTCCAAACTCTAAATTACCATTATCTCTTTTTTTTTTCTTCTAAAAATCGGAAAGACAACACTAAGAGAGAAAAAAAAAAAAAAGTGAATGTGCATTGATTCCCTTAAAACACTCACTCTGTCTGTAGTATGTGCCCTGCTGCACGCACCTGTGCGTACGACGTTGGTAATTGATTTTACACGTGCATTTTTGAAGTTGATGCAAAGGTCGTTAGTTTATTGTAAACATATCAATGAGATGTTTTATAAACGAGACATGTTTTTTGGCTTTTGAGGGGAATAGAGACATAGTATATATGTTTGAATGGTGGTTGTGACCTAACAATTATTTGATTGTAATATTGATTTGAGCTACTATATTCTTATTAGTGGATCCTCGGTGCTTATTGTTCATTGTTAGCATTTTATTTTCAATTATAAACTGACCGTTTCAGAAACTTCTCAATCAAATTTTTGTACGTGGCCCTTTCCAAAAAAAAAAATCCCAGTAAGTAATCCCTTGAATGCGGCCATGAGAAGAGGCTCGAGGCAAATTGGGAAAGCTATGCTCTGTCCAAGGTCCAAACGTTTGTTTGGCAATTACTATTACCAACTCACCGGAACTTTGTTCGGAAAAAATAGAGGGAGAGGGTCATCTTTTTTATACTCGCAATTTTACTTCTTCTTCTGTTATATGGTATACAATTTTCAAGTTGGTGGGAATGGGGTGATTTTTCCCGGAACATACTTTCCCTTTTCAATCCTCCTCCTTCAATAAGAAATATTGGAAATGCTTAGTTCTTATTTGACACACAATTGTTTGAAAAATTTGTGACGCAAGAAATGGAATTATTATTTTTTTGAAGAAAAAAAAATCCAACGATGGAAGAGGTCGTAAGGGTATTATAGTTTTGTTTTGGATGTTGCTTTCACCTTTTTTTTTGGACTCAGGATGTTGCTTTCACCTAGGAAGAAAGGGATACCTTGTTTGTATTATTAGTGGTTATTCAACTCTTTGGTTTTTATGGTTATTCAACTCTCTCATATTCCTTGTACTTCTCTCATTGGTGTTAATATATTTCACTTTGCCGTTAAAAAAATATAAATTGACTTCAAAATAAAATTATGAGAATTTATACTTTCTTAAAGCATGATGTATTATGTTGAAATTGTACTACTGGTGAGTAATTCTCTTTTTCCCTTGCATACGTTACCATAAATTAATTGAATTTTTTTTCCAATAAAAAGTATAAGGGAATTGGGTTCCATTCCATAGGCTCATCAAGGTCAAGACAAGCCTCAAGATTAAAAGAACACTCATAAATGTATTTATAAATCACTTGTTAAAGAGGTTATCATATCGGCCGACAATAAAAGTAGAACTCACGATCTTGCGTGTGAATCAACTCTTAACCAACTGAACTAATCATAATTGGTTAGATTAATTAAAACTTGTTTGATATAGTGGTTGTGAGATTTAATTAATTATAAGTATTTTTTGGTACAATATAATAAGTTTTTTTATTATAAGTATTTTATTGTTTACACTTTGCTGTTTGCCCATGATGGATCGTGATTTATTTTACTCATGAGTTTATTTTAGTTCTGGGTATATATATTCTTCTAGTATAATATAAATCTTCTTATGGTATAGTGCATGCAAGCTTTCAACGGTTGCCATAAGCCCTTACGAGTGTCAAGTCGGGCAGTATGCATAAGATTATGATGGGTCTGTGGAGCACTCATAAAAATCATATAAGTCTAAATGTGCAACAATGTGATAACACGATAATCGTGATGTTGTGATGTGAATGGTAGACCTCTTACCTACACGTGTCTTTGGTTCATTTAACTTGCTACACTAATTTCAATGTATTTAGGGTCCATTTGATGGTCAGGATAGGATAGAGACAGGATATGATATAAAGCTGGATAGAGATAAGATATGATAAGGACATGATAAACATTAATCCTATCATGTGTTTGATGCGCACATGATAACAACATGATATCATTATAATTAAATGAAAAAATTGCTCTCATAATTAATTAAATATTATAAAAATGGAATGTTATTAATTATAATAGAAAATATATGCTATCATTATTTTAAAAATGACAATATTTTAAAAATGACAGAATATCAGGATAATAAATAAGGAATGATCTTCTAATCCCATCAGGATAATTTCTAACCCAGCCTATACTTATGATAGAAATTACAAAGGAAAGTCAGGATAGGATAGGAAAATGGTTTATTTTATCCTATCCCTTTGGTGCATCAAACATGAGATTTAAGCAGGATATGATTAATGTATCATATCATGTCCCCCTATCCTGACCATCAAACGCACCCTAAGTACTATCATTCCAACATCGTTTCATATAGCTTGGTGCATCACTTTGATGATGTTTAACCAAAAATTTCATTTTGATTTTTTTTTTTAAACTTTTGAAATATGTGGAGGTTTGTTAGATATTTTGAATATTTCAAAATTAAATTAATTCACATTTTATTTTGATCCAATTGATTAAACTTTGTTTTCAGAAATTACCTTTGAAGTCTTGGTGAAATCAGTTTTTTACTTTTACGTATGAAAAAAAAATCAATCGGAAGGGGATAATTTACCTTGTACGTCCCACAGATTTTTCGATGTACATTACTTACTTTTGCAGCTTTTGACATGTTTGGTTGCTTTTGAGTAAAATTGATTCTGGAGCAGTAACATTGATTTTGACATGTTTGGTTACTTTTGAGTATGATTGATTTTGCTTCCATTATTGATTTTAACATTGATTTTACTTTTGATTCTATACTTGATTTTTACACACATATTTGTAGTTCAACTCACTTTACATGAATGTATGCAAACATAAATCACTTTACCTTCAATTCACTTTTAGTCCAAATCAATTTACTTTTAGTCCAATTCACTTTACCCATGTTCTATTCACAATTCGCTTTAAGAATGATGGGAATTAAAGGATATAATTTGAGTTTTGAGGGGTTCAAGCAAAAAATAATATAGAAAGTGATCCAAGCTTTTAAAAAAACGAGGGAGGTTCTCTTGAATCCCCTGGGTGTAATGTGTCGGTGACTACATGTGTAACAACACAACTATGTTTGGAAAAACTACCAAATGAAGTTCCTTCAGCAACAAAATATTCAAGTTAAATTGTTTCAGATTTTTGTAGAAACATATTCACAAAGTATGTTCTGAACTTTTTACTTGTATTGTCCTATAGGAGTAAAAAGCTTGCAGTTTGTATTTTGGGTGTGGTAGTATGTAGAGAAGTATTTTATTTATTTCATTCGTTGAAACCTTCTAATGTTTTATTTGTATTAAGCCCTAAAGGGTTTCATAGTAATAAATTTTGTGAAGTATGAACTTTTCATAGTTTATATGGAGATATATATAATTCTATAATTTTTTTTATCTCCATTTTTTTTAAAGAGAATGATATCATCATTTTATCGCTTAAATATTTATATAATTTTTGTATGAAAACCATTACGGATGCTCTCTATAACACTTATTTTCTTACATTTGATAAAATTAGGTTCATATTTTGGAAATAGATTCTACATAAAGTTGTGAAATTCATATGAATTTCACTAAATAAAAGAGTAAATATTTGAGAGAATGTTCATTGCTTTTCTCTTTTTGTGTGAATTTCTTAATAAATAAATCATCATGCCCCACATATAAAAATTATTGGATCCGTCATTGTACACTTGTGAACATATTTGTGCTCCTTCGGACATTTGAACAGATGTTGCATCTCTGACTTGACTTTCTAAACCTTTGTCGTGCATTGTACACATGTTTCGTATTCGTCAAATTGTGTTTTCTTTTATCCTTTAAAATCTTTAGGATATGATTAGGTTGCATATAGCTCTTTGTTAGGTCAACAACAACCTTATTGTATTTCACAATTAATCTACCTACATGAAGGTGACTTTTATAACTTTGTATCCATCAAATGGTTGTGAACTTCAACAAAAATGGCAGGAAAAAAATCCAACAATGCAATCAAATTAAAAAATATAAAACATGTATATTGACATCAATTGAGTGTAAAACCTTCCGGATATCCTTCTTCAATGATTGAAGACACTCTTTTTGCAAAATAATAATAATAATACAAATTTTTGGATGGAATAGGGCATGGAAGGTGGTGAGTGAATAATGTGTAGTACAAGTAAGCTGCCTAATATGCCTAATATATCAACATATCTGATACGACAGTTAAGTGTCGTACATAAGAATGAAATTTAATTAATGTAATCATGTGAACAATAGTTAACTACCATTAGAAATAAAATGGTTCATTCAGGGTGCTTGAGATCAAACCATGGTGCCTAAAGAGCAATTTTCCTAATATTGTAAGTTCTTTTTCCTTGTTCATTTCAGTAGGCCCAATTCAATATGTTCAACAAGAACTTCCTCATTATTACCAACAACACCCCCTTCTACGTTATCGTCAAACACCCCGTCCACAATATTTTCAACACCTTATACACCCATTTTATCGGAATTTTGCTCTTTACCCAAATAGTTTTGCTCGTTCCCAAAGTAAATTCTCTTTTTGCCCTCACGCAACTTAACATACGCTAGTACAAAATGATACGTGAGTTAAGTCACGCTAGTGTTAACTAAACCAAAAAAGTAGTGTGAGTTAAGTCACGCTAGTTTTAACACTAGCGTGAGTTAACTCACGCTGGTTCTGTGCACGCACCAGAACAGACAGGCACAGGCAGCAGCTACTGTCATGTTCTTGTTCTCTGTTTATTCGTTCGTTCATACATAGCTACAACCATTCATTCATTCAACCAAAACTCATAATTTAGATAACATGCATTCATTCATTCATAATATAGAAACACAATTTTAACGAAAATTAACGTAAATGTCATAAATAAGTGCAACCGCGCAAATGTAAATATAGTACAACCAAAATGTCAGAAAAATACTACAAATATCCAAAAAGTCATAAAAACAAGTCCTAAAATAAGACATTACTGCTCCTCCTGTGGACTCCTAGACCTCCTCCTCGGAACCGGCTGCTGCTCAAACACGCTATAATCGGTACGGAGGCCCTCCAAAATGCCAAAGAAGAGTGGATTAGAAACCACCTCTGGAATCTGCATCGCATGCTCCACTCTGCCTCTGATGCTGCTGATGACCTGCAATGGATCGGGAGGATGTCTGACCCACTCATGGTCAACAAGAATATCCTGGTAGACAGGTCTCGGCATCACAATGTCAGGCTCTGGAGCAGGGTTGACGATGAGAGGATGGGACACACGGTAGAACCACCTAACATACCTATCTGAATGCTTCCAAGGCTCGTCGTCTGGGACCTGGGCACCCCTATGCTGCTGGGGAACGACATGCAGAGCAAACTCCAAGAAGGCAGCAGAAGGAGGGGCCTTAGACCCGATCTATCAACCGGTTCCCAGAACCAAGGGTTATCATCTGCCGGCAACGGAAGAGACAAGGCAGAAAGCTTCAGTTTCCTCCCGTGCGAGATGTCTTTCATCTTACGATGCACTTGCAACTGAAATACAAAAAAAAATTAAATATGTAAAATAAATATGAAACTTTGACATAATAATAAACTATAAATATTCTACGTAACATAAACTTTGACATAATAATAAACTATTTATATTCTACGTAACATAAACTTTGACATAATAATAAACTATATATATTCTATGTAACATAAACTTGACATATCATACGTAAAATAAACTTCACATAATAGTAAAATATCATTAAATTAAATAAAGCAATTTATACTCGTAAGGCCCCCTGGAAAGCCCCCATCCTCGTCCTCCATAACAGGCTCTGCATTCTGCTGCTCAGGATGCTGCTGCTGAGGAGGCTCGACATACTGCTGCTCAGGCTGATACCCCTCGTGAAACTGAGGGTGATACTCATACCCCTCCTGATAGTGATAACCCGGCTGAAATCCAGCCTGCTCCTGATAATGCTGATCCTGATAAGCCAGCTACTGATAATGTTGCTCATGCTGGTACTGTGGCGGGTCCATAATCTGGGATGCACCACTTTGTGACGTCGATCCCCCCGCAACATCGACAATAGCAAGACTCGTGGCCCCCAGTCTCCCTCGACCTCGACCAGCCGGAGGATGTAACGGTTGCTTCTCCCTCCGTGCACTACCAGTAGGGGCATGCCTCCCAGCCCTAAAACCGTCATTCCTCTCCTGCTCAGACATATCTGCACAAAAACCAAAAAAGCTTTAACACATTTGCACATAATTTCAACAGCAAAACATGTGTCATCTTTAATAATACAACAACAACACTATAATGTCGACAATGTCATTTGAATCCATAAACTACCACATTGCAGTTAAATTAACTATCATCAACATTAACAAACATAGCTATAACTAATTACATCATTAACAATCCAAAAAAACAAAAAAAAGTATCATTGAGACATTTCACCGAACACGTAGTGTGCATTTTTCAAACAACTATGTAATCTAACATTTTCTAAACCCTAAACTACCACATTGTACCCTAAACAACATCTAAACAACAATTCCTAAGTTAAATCATCACTAACAATCATAATCTTTAACATGCAAGACAATTTTTTAAAAACCTAAAAATGTTAATTTTCTACAAAAATTCGAAAATTTCAACCAAAATAATGCAAAGAAGTAGTATAATAATCACTTACTTGATATTGTGGACGAAATTTGGTTTGAATGGCGCAAGAATGGTGAAATTTGGATTTGGGGGTGAAATTTTCGTTTTTTGAAAAATTGAAAATGGAGGTTATGTGTTGTTGTGTTGCTGATAACTGACTTAAGTAACGTAGCGCAACTTAAGTCACGTTATCGTTATAGCTGGCGCATGTTAACTCACGCTACATGAGTTAACATGAGTAAGGGCAAAAATGTCTTTTACTTTGGAAATGAGCGAAACTGTTTGGGTAAAGAGCAGAATTCATTTTATCGGGCTCAATGTCATTTAGCCCAACAACATTGTCTTTACCATTACCATGATGAAGAAGGATTTCCAAAAACGAAACTACATATCATTTTGTTGAAACAATGTATCAATTATCATAACTCAATTGTAACACACGTTTTCTTCAATGAAAATTGTTTTTTTGACAAAGAATACTTCCAATTGACACATGGAAATGACCTTAATGCCCCTGACGGTAGTTAACAACCGCAGGGAAACACGTCGGTAGTTAACTACCGCTGAGTGCCAGCGGCTGTTAACAACCGCTGCATTCTGTATCTTAAGAACGCAGAAACTGCAGTTTCTGGTTTACAGAAACACATTCAACACAACTTCTAAAGCATACAAAAATCACCCAAACCTCATTTGCACGAAAATCATCCTAATTTCTTCAAGCTAATCACAAGTAAGTCATCTTAATCCTATTTACATGCAATATAGGTTATTCAGGGTTGTATTTTCATAATTATAGCAAAATGTTAGTGTTTAGGTTAGGTTTAGAAATTGCAAATTAGTATAAAATTTGATGTTGTAATGGATTGTTTATGCTGGCATTGTTGTTTATAGTAGGTTTAGGTACAATGTAGTTGTTTAGAGGTTCAAATAACACTAATTGTGCTTTTAATTTAGAATGCACATAAGGTGTTTGTTAAAATGCATAAGTGAGGAAATATTGCTTTTTTTGTGTAATTTGTTTTCAAGTATGTTCAATTTTATAAAGTATATATGTTATAATTATTATAAGCTTGGATTTTTAAATTTTTTGGCAAGTTTGAAGCATGACATAATGTGGTATGTTATATAAAGTTTGATGAATGTGTTATATTAAATTTTATGAATGCCTAAGTTTCATTTTTGATATGTTACATGTTACTTGCTATGTTCAATGCCTTAAAAGTTTTAAATACATTGTATGCATGCCTATGTTCGCCTATGTTCGATGCCTTAAGTAAATGCTTAGATACATTGTATTCTTAAATACATTGTCAACTTATTTATGTTTTTTAAAATTTGTTTTGTACAGATATGACTAGGGATATGGATGAGCAGCAGCGGGTTATTAGAGAGGATAGGATGCAGAGAGGTAAAGAGGCGAGTACCGCTAGTGCTCGGAGAGAAAAGAGGGCTGAAGACCCGTATGTCCCTAAGACTCGGAGGCGCAGGGGCCCGATGATACATGGAGAGGGCTCACAGGCACATGTGGATGACTCCTCCCAGGTGGTTGATCCGACACCAGCGCATGATTATGCTGGGTATGCGGATGATGGTTTTGTTGGCTATGATCGGATGGAGGAGGAGAGGATGTATTTTCAGTCGCAGCCGCAGGACGAGGCAGAGGATGAGGGGGTGCCAGAGGATGAGGGGGTGCCAGAGGATGTTGTGGCAGATTATATGGAGGCACAAAATGTTATTCCCGAGGGTGAGCCTGAGCGTGAGCCTCAGCCACAACGAGGTAGTCGTGTTCCGCGGATACCGCCCTATCCTGCTGGAGAGGCTCCCTTTCCTGGAGGACCTCAGACCACGTCATTGTTGTCCGACTACGCGAGACACGTGGCGAACCCTCTTTGGGTGAACCATAATAATGTAAGTGTTTAAATTGTTTAAAATTCTTTAAATGTTTTAATTAATTATATTAGGTAGCGTAAGTGGTTTAATTAATTACAATAACGTAGCGTAAGTTGTTTAATTAATTAAAATAACGTAGCGTAAGTGATTTAATTAATTAAAATTAGGTAGCGTAAGTTGTTTAATTAATTAAAATAATGTAGCGTAAGTGATTTAATTAATTAATATAACGTAGCGTAAGTGATTTAATTAATTAAAATTAGGTAGCGTAAGTTGTTTAATTAATTAAAATAACATAGCGTAAGCGATTTAATTAATTAATATAACGTAGCGTAAGTGATTTAATTAATTAAAATTAGGTAGCGTAAGTTGTTTAATTAATTAAAATAACGTAGCGTAAGTGATTTAATTAATTAATATAACGTAGCGTAAGTGATTTAATTAATTAAAATTAGGTAGCGTAAGTTGTTTAATTAATTAAAATAACGTAGCGTAAGTGATTTAATTAATTAATATAACGTAGCGTAAGTGATTTAATTAACTAAAATTAGGTAGCGTAAGTTGTTTAATTAATTAAAATAACGTAGCGTAAGTGATTTAATTAATTAATATAATGTAACGTAAGTGTTTTATTTATTTAAAATAACGTAACGTAAGTGTTTTAGTTATTTAAAATAATGTAGCGTAAGTGTTTTAGTTATTTAAAATAGTGACAATGTCTTATATAATTTGAATTTCAGATGTGGCATGATGCAGCGGGTTATAAGTGCGTAAACGCGGGGAAAAGGTTGAAGGAGCTTGATAAGCCGGAGGAGGCTATGAGGTGGTTTTGGGAGCCTGTGGAGGGGGTCTGGCCTCCATGGTTTGATACACGTTGGGTATTCGACTGTGACCCATGCGATGATACGTGCTCTATGCGAGAGGTGGCACACGAAGACGAGTAGTTTTCATCTACATGTGGGGGAGATGACGATCACTCTGGACGATGTGCATAATCTTCTGCACATTCCTATTTACGACCGCATGTTGGAGCACGATGAGTCGATGGATCGGGAGCGATCTATTGATATGATGACCAGGTTGTTGGGCATGTCAGATGCTGATGCCAGAGCCCAGGTTAGGGATGAATCTCCTGGTCATATCAGTTATCCCGCATTGAAGCGGGTTTATGAGCAGCACCTGACTGAGGCTAGACGACTTGAGCATGCACAGTCGAGGGAGGAGATGCAGGAGAGAGCCAGGAGGAGGGCGTGCTGTGTGAGGAGTTTCCTTCTATATCTCGTCGGTTGTGCGCTGTTCACTAACAAAACGAACAGACACATCGACTTGATATATCTGGATTGCATGGCGGACTTGGGGGCGATTGGAAAGTGGTCATAGGGAGGGATGACCTTAGCCTACCTCTACGATTATCTGGATGATTCTGTTATCTTGAATAACAGAACGATGGCTGGCTCTGCGACTCTTTTGATGGTAATATTTATCTTAATTTCTTTATGAATTTATTTTATAAATTTTATTATCATGTTAGACTATTTTATAATTTTTTAGATTTATTGAAGTTTTAACTCGAATAATTATTTTTGTGTATTATTTATTTTGTTGCAGGGATGGATTTTGGAGCATTTGCCAAGTCCTTACCCAAGGAAGCGTAACCCGGATTGGGACCCGCGGACACCATGTGCTGGGAGATGGCTCACTAGCAAAGACCATAAAAGTGTGCACCATTACCGCTCACGTCTGGATCGCTTGGAGGTGGATGACGTCAGGTTTTCTACCTATGGTGATCGCAGAAACGTGCACCCATTTCAGATGTTGTGCACTTACTCGGGATGGCTTATGTGCGGGAAGGAGAGGGTGTACCGTCATTTGCCTGAGCGGGTGAAGAGGCAGTTCTCCTTTGTCCAGGACGTTCCCAGACATCCTTCAGCTGTCCCTCTGGTGCCTACACAGATGCTGACTATTGTGTTGATGGACGCTGCGGCATGGTTAGTACCTGGTTGGGTAGATGGGTGTGAGACACCATGGCAGCATGTTCCTGGCTACATGGCTTGGTATGCCAGAGTCTCTCACCCTCGCATTCTCCCACCTGATGAGGGATCCCCTCCCAGGCCGGCGAACGTGGAGCAGCTGATTGAGGAGGAGCATGCCAGGGAGGTGCCTGACACACTGACGATCGTCCGGGATGTGGCGCACATAGCCCGAGATATTGCGGCCAGGCAACCGACATGACCAAAGAGGAGATTGTCCAGGAGGTCATGCGGATAGCTAGTGCTACTGAGCCTGCACTTACTTATCAGATTTCCAGGCGACGCAGGGGGCAGCAGAGGCAGGGTAGGCAGGGCTGATTAGTATTAGGATTTTTTTATGTATTTTTTGACTATGATGATCATGATGTATTATTATGACATGTTCCATACATTTTCCTATTTCTATGACATATACGTACGTTCGTTTTATATTATTTCTTGCGTTTTAATTTTACCATGTTCCTGTTAAATATTGGATGAATATGTTTAGGTATCAATTGGTTATTATATGAAAATTTTAGAAGAATTTCCAAGTGGTTATTTGATGAAAATCTTAGATGAAAATGAATATGAAAATGAAAATTGGTTAGGAAACCTTCAGGAAAATGGAAATGAGCTTCTGGAAAACGGGCAAGCACGTAGCGGCAGTTAACAACCGCTACCTTCAGCTTCGGCGGTTGTTAACAACCGCTGGCACTCAGCGGTAGTTAACTACCAGCGTTTTTCCCAGCGGTTGTTAACTGCCGCTGGGGGTAATTTGGTCATTTACTTGTGTCAAAAGGAGGTATTCTATGTCAGAAAAGCAATTTTCTTCTTCAATAGATCGTCTTAATAACAATAACAATTGAGTAACATTTCAAAAAATCCATCAATCCAAATTAAAATTTCAAAAAAAATGAAAGAAATATGTTTTGGACTTTTGGTTTGTTTTCCTCTGATCTCCTCATTATCCAAACATTTGAATTCCTATATTTAAAGACAATAGAATTTTTCATTTATTTTTTGTTAAAAAAAAAAGAAATTTTCATTTATTTTACTGTCAAAATTGTTAAGTTGGACGTTGTGATCGGGGTTCAATTTTTTTTTTGATCAATTTTGTCCCTGTACACGTGGAAGCTGACTTGGAACTCTACGTCAGTGCTTAACGTGATACATCATCACTGTTAACGGCGAGACTTGATAAATGAACTAAATTGATTGACATTTATAAAATTCAATGACGTATTGGCTATTTAAAAAAATTGAGAGATAAAATTGACCGATACATGCAAATTTGAGGACCAAAATGCCTATTCACTCATAAAAAATTTCATTTATTTTGCTGTCGAAATTGTTAAGTCGGACGCGGACGCTGTGATTGATGTTCAAATCCGATCGATAACTATTAAAAAAAAAATGGCAAAAGTGGAAATAACGTAAGTGAAAGACATTTTGTTTGAAATAACAGAAATGGAAGCAAATGTGGAGAGAGAGAGAGAGAAGGATTGATTGATTAGAAAACGTTTTGTTTGGCGCTTTCCTCGCCTTCACTGTTTGAATCATTCTTCGTTCTTCTTCACTATCTTTCTCTTTCTCTTAACTGTTCAAAATCCACTTCCATTCCTTTTCCTTTTTCACACAGAACAGAATCATCGAAATGTCGTGATTGTGATTTCGGTTCAGATCCAGATTCATGGGGATTTGCTTCAGCATCATTGAACAAGAACATAATCACATTTCTCTTTCCGATTCTAAACCTAAATCCGCAGGTAAGTAATTACGATCCCTTTCTCTCTTTTTTTTTTTGTTGATTAATTGATTAATCGATTATATAATTCGATTCCGATTTCAGTTGGAAATGATTCCGGTGCACGAACGACTCCATTAGGTACCGGTTCCATGAATATCAAAGAACTTCGCGAAGGTGCTGGATACAGCAACGTTCACATTTTTACTTACAACGAATTGAGACTCGCTACCAAACAATTTCGTCCCGATTTCATTTTAGGAGAAGGTGGATTTGGTGTTGTGTATAAAGGTGTTATTGATGATAGTGTAAGGGCTGGTTATAAATCCACTGAAGTCGCCATTAAAGAACTTAACCGCGAAGGATTTCAAGGCGATCGTGAATGGCTTGTAAGTTATTTAGCGTTAAGGGTTGAGTGTTTAATGTCTACCATTCCTCATAATTGAATTTAATGTTTGTTTTATGTTACACATTAATGGTTTTGTTTTTAATTTGTGCTTTAAGTTGGTTTGGTTTAGATTGAATTAAAAGTTGGTTGGTGCTGTGAGAAAAATTGGTTTTGAATGAATTGATTCTATAAAATTGATTCTAGCTAAAATCAAGTTGAAGGTAAAATAGTTTATGTTCGGATACATTCATGTAAAAGTGAGTTGAACAATATATTCGAGTGTAAAAACCAATTCTAGAATTAGAAGCTTTAATATCTAGTTTCAAGTAGAATCGATTTTGGAGGCAAAATCAATCCTACAATAGAGAAACCAAGCATTCTATGAATGTTTGGCTCATCTAGAAGTTGAACCGAACATTCTATGAATGTTTTTACTTTAAAAGCAAGTTTGATGTGAGAATTATTGTAAATTATTTACTTTTTGTGTTTTTCTATCTCCAATTGGAACCCTCCATTTCCCCTCCATTTCCTCAAAAGAAATGGTGAGGATCCCAACTCAATTTTATCACATCTAGTAAAACTGAGGTTTGGTGTCAAAATCAGTTTTGCCTGACGGAAAGCAAACACACGAGGCAAAATCAATCAATTCTGATACCATCCGGTGTGAAAACCAAATGCAGTTATTTTATGGTTGAACAATGACAGTTGATAGTTAGAGTGGTGAGAAAATTTTTATGCAAGTGAGCAGTAAACAGGGCCAAACTTAAATGGTCTGATTTTGTTTGTATTCCAGGCTGAAGTTAACTATTTGGGTCAATTCAGTCACCCGAATCTCGTAAAGCTCTTTGGATACTGCTGTGAGGATGAACACCGGTTGTTGGTCTATGAATACATGGCTAGTGACAGCTTGGAGAAACATCTTTTTCGCAGTAAGATTCAAATATTTAAATTTTGAGTAGTATTAGGGTTATGCAATGAAACCGGATTACTCACATTATTAACATATTTGTAACTGGTACTGGGTCAGTTGTGCTTAATCTTGCCATTGACTACGTCTTAATTATTTTTATATCTAAAAGACTAGTTAATCAACTATTATGCTCAAGCTTCTTTCTGCTTCAAAATGGTATAGACCATCTTCCAGCTCTCCCTCTTTCTCTGGCCCTCTGTCTCTTCTATGTCGGTGGCCTTGGTAGTTGGTACCATATGTAGTTTGTTTGGGGGCAGCCAAGGTCCCAAAAGTTTAACACCTTAATATTTATCCTTTGACATCCTACACGATTATGATGTACTTCCTTTTTGCTTGATGAAATATAAAAGGTAAACAGGATGTTCGAAAAACTGTTTCAGTTGTAGTTGTCCTCTTTTGAAATTTGACTTGGTAATAACAATAAGATAAAGAACATAATTGTTTCAGATTTTTTTAAAGAAAAGACACCTATTTTGAAAGAAAATCCTTCTATATAGTGCATTTATTCAAAGTTTTGGCAGAAAGAATCCAAACACTCATATTTCTGATTATTTTGAGAAGCTACTTTAAGTAGTTTCTTTCACTTTCTGAAAGAAACTGTAATTGTAACTGTTTTAAATTGCAACCAAATTAAAATTAACTTTTGCTTTACATAACCTCTAAATAAATAAATCAGCTTTTTAAAAAAATAATAGCAAATAGGCCAAAGCAGCGTCTTATCATCAATGCATGTGCTTAGCGTCCCATTTACAATGATCCTAGCCATTCAATTATTTTAGTGCATTGAATAAATCAATTTAATGGTATACTAAGGAAAATACTGATAAGGAAACTTCCTCTTAGAGTCCTAATCGTCCCATTGTTTCTTGATGGTAGGAGCGGGCTCAACATTGACTTGGTCTAAAAGAATGAAGATTGCTTTGCATGCTGCAAGAGGGCTTGCTTTTCTTCATGGTGCAGAAAGGCCTATCATATATCGTGACTTCAAGACATCAAATATCTTGCTAGATGCGGTGTGTTGCCTTCTAATGTGGAATAAGTTTTGCTTTCAACTTTTTGTTTTATTGAAAGGAAAAAATCGAACTGTTATCATATCCATAACTAATATCATTCCTCTGTTCAACCTGACTTACTAGACACTTGAACAGTCGATGAAGTTTATTTTAGCATCTTTATGGTCTCAGCTAATGGTTATTACTGTCAACTGTAGAGAGTTTGCTGAGCTTTGCTTCGTTAATATGTCTTTCTGCTGTCATGTAGTTGGCGTTGTCTTGAATTTTTTTTGGAGGAATCTTATCCCCGAAAACCATATTTATCTACTTTCCATCTCCAGTAGAATATTAAATTTATCAAGCAGAAGAAGAAAAATTGTCTGTCCTACTCAATAGCATCATAATTCATCCATTTTATAAAAGTAAAGATTGCATAGGTTTCAGCTATCTAAATATTGAGGCATAAATCTGCAGGATTTCAATGCCAAGCTTTCAGACTTTGGCCTTGCAAAGGATGGGCCGATGGGGGATCAAACAC
This sequence comes from Medicago sativa, assembly GCF_051527215.1. NCBI lineage: Eukaryota > Viridiplantae > Streptophyta > Magnoliopsida > Fabales > Fabaceae > Medicago > Medicago sativa. The sequence goes on from NC_140752.1 coordinate 97,720,061, forward strand.
ATGTTTCAACTCGAGTAATGGGCACATATGGATATGCTGCTCCGGAGTATGTCATGACTGGTAAGTTATTTGAATCTATTTTTGCTGAATTATTTTGTCAGTTATCTTCACTTTTCTAAAATTTCTGAAACATAAAAAGTTCTTCATCGACAATAAAAGTATATTTTCTTTATGGGTAGTGCTAACTTGTGCCTTTAGGGCACATGTTAAGAAACCTAAAAGAAGAAACTTTTTTTAAAATTGTGCATTCAATTCATTAAAAAGTTAAAGATTAAAAGTAATGCACACATTCCAATAAACTATTTCTATATTTGATTTATTAACTTGTGCCTTAAGGGCACAAGTTAGCATTCCCCTTTCGTTATCAATACTTATGCAATTTACACGAGTTGATGTTGACATAAACACCTGTTGCAAGACCATCCTGACCTAGTGGCCTTTTTGTGTACTTTATTGTTGGAAATGAAAGCATGCATGAATTTCATTACCAAATTGAAGAGGTATTAAATTGGATCCTCTTAATTTCTTCAACCTGGGTATTGTATGGAGGAGTAAGGAAGAAGAAACAAGTAACAAGCACATGAGTTTCAATATTCTAAATTTCTCTCTGTATAGGTGGGGTTCTATGACATACTATATTAGGATTGGTATGCCATTCTACTTGTGATATTGAATCTTTTTCTCTTTTACCGTGTCTTGTAAATCGCAACCTGTGCTTTTTCGATTTCTTTTTCATTCTCTTGATAGACATTTTTTAACGAAAAAGAAAAGGTGGAAGTAAACTTTCTGCTAAGTTGTCCCAAAAACATGATGTGAATTTTTCCCTTGTGTCAAATTTTAGTAAACTTTATTTCTGAAGTCCAGTATATATTATTAATTTGTTATGGTATGGGAAACTGTCACTTTTCTCCTTTTGACAGTCCTTTAAAAACGATGATCAATTCACTACTTTAACATGTGTGTCTATTATCATATATCAGTTGTGATTATATCTGTTATGTAACCTATTTGTCAATATGGACAGGGCATTTGACTGCTCGAAGCGATGTGTATGGTTTTGGAGTGGTGCTACTGGAATTACTTATTGGTAGGAGAGCACTAGACAAGAGTAGGCCTAGCCGAGAGCACAACTTGGTTGAATGGGCTCGCCCGTTGTTGAATCATAATAAAAAACTTCTGAAAATTTTAGACCCGAAAGTTGAAGGGCAATATTCAAGTAAAACTGCAACAAAGGTGGCCCTTTTAGCATACCAATGTCTTAGCCAAAACCCGAAAAGCAGACCTCTTATGAGCCAGGTTGTTGAAATCCTTGAAAACTTTCAGTCAAAGGAGGAAAACGAGGAAGATAAAATCCTTCAAAGTGGTGGTAGCAGTGTAACCATTTATGAGGTTCCAAAGAGCAGCAATGACACTCCAACTAAGAGCTAACCAAATTTCAAATGATGAGGTCTATAAGAGCGAGGCAAGATCAGAAAAAAGCAGAACGCAACCTTCAAAGGACTATAATTTATGTTCTTCACTAGACTCCGATGCTCCCTAGATAAGCTTCTTCTAGAAGTTGAAGTTTCATCTGTCCAAATTGTCCAAAATGTTAAATAGGTGGATCATGATGGTGTTTTCACATGTTTATCGAGCAGAATTTGGCAAAGGCAATTATGTAGCTTAAGCATTTCACTTCAATTATTCTTTCCAATTTTGAATCATTGGGATGTTTGTTGAAATATTTCACATAGTTAGTGTCAAACATTTATTTCTTAATTATTTACTTTGCACTTGAAATGCACTCACTAATCAATTGAAACTTTGATATGCTCTTGCAAGACACTACCTGCAATTTTTTTGGTGATTGCCCAGTGCTGTTGTAAACAGTTACAATAGATCGTTTCTGATTATATTGTTCAGCTCCTTTTTATTTTATTTTTTACAAATATAATATCGATCAATTATTTACCTGGATTTAAACCTTTCTATCATCTAACTTTGGTCTTAATTTGCTAACAAATTAATGGTTACAAGACCATTTAGCGAATTTAGCATGTCAAACAAGCAACCAATGATTGATTAGATTGTTGGCATTTAAACATATCACAATAATTCAATTTTCAATGCATTAAATGCATCAATTTTTATAAAAACTTACTAGTTAAAAGTTGTTACTAAGGCGAGTTGTTAGCATTTCCCTCTATGTATTGGCAAGTAGTATACCATGCATAATAAGCATCTCTAACGTTCTGAGTTTACCCATTGATAAGTGGCATGGTACCAAATAGCCACCTCTCTATCATAACCTTATTTCTTATGGTACCAAACATAGTACTAGTATGTACCCTACTCTTGCACTTTGCAGGTCATGGAAATTTGGTGTTCAAATAATGAGTAATAGTGACAAGTGTAGGATACTGGTGTTGAGTTGAAGGAACGAATGTTGATTATATTCAAGTAGAAAACATGCAATGGGTGAAGCTTCATATCATGTCATGTCATCTCTTCTAAACTAAACAAACTGCAAAGCCATACCGCCAAGCTAGGAAGAGTGTGCATACAATCTGCAACAGACTAAAAAACTTTTCCGCCAATTGTCGTGTCATACATACTGTTTCTTAGTTCCAGAAACCCGAAAATGTTTGCGTAGGGTGTTTTGGTGGCATATCATCATAATACAAGACAAGGCATGCTTTATGTCGACAGAATATAAGCAATTTCAGTGTCCTTCAATTTGAGAAAGAAATTATGTGCATGTTTAAGAAGCATTGAATGAAAGGAATGGTTCAGATGCATGTGATGCACTTACTGCATGCATGCAATCCAAATCCCTTAAAAACCTCAATGAGAAAAGCTAGGTAGGAGATACTAACACAGCATATTGTCAACAACTCACTATATGCTTCAAAGCTTCTAACCTTCCGAGAGACACAGTCATGCAGATTATGAAATAAAATTATGGGTTTGGATTTTATTAATCATGTGCTTCACTCCATAGCCTTGAAAGATTTCAATTAAATTAAAACCATTAAACTTTTCTTTTTAAACAGAAATATATGTTTGCCAAAAAAAAAAACACAGTTTCTTGTATCTGTAGAAAAGCAACACTGAAAAAAATAGATGCTGAAAGAGCCACGCTACTTAGATTAATCCATATGGTCAAGATGGTTACAAGACTGAAATCTTAAATCCTGGTCATCTTGTCCGGATTCATCAGACTTGGAAACAAAATCCTCAAAAGCATCTAGAGAAGATAACGTTGAATTTGTCTGCAAAAGGGGGGAATTGAATCAGCATTATTGAGTATAAATAATCAAGACAATAAGCAGATAATAGTTCCCTTTATCTTTCTTAACTTTTTGTTTCCTTAATCTAAAACACATGAAATACCAAATTCCATTACACGTCTGAACCCTAAAAAGATGCGGAAGTTTGAAAAAAATCCAAGTATTGTGTTCAGTAGCATTTCCCTTATAACCGTCACTCTCTATGCTTAAGCTATCTCTCAAGTACTCACTTTACAAGCTTATTCTTCTATCATACTTATACACATACTAAACAAGCTCTAGATATCGTACAACATGCATGATAGGAGAAGAAACAACTACAGCTGGCAGCATAAATATATATATTCATCAAAATCAACAATAATTAAGGCAAGGCTCAAGAGTATGGAAGTACTACACAGTACACACTTACATTTGCTTGTCTCAATTCCAAACTGAGACAAATCTATATGTCCTTTTCAAAGTACCTGTAGCAATAAATAAATATATAAACACAAAGTATCTGCTGAAATGGAACTTAACAAAAGCAAAGTGAGGTACTACAGTCTTACATATGCAAATGAATCTACTTGCTGATAGAAAGGTAGGCTGTTACATCGCTACTTGCTTCCACACCCAAGTTTGGTACACTTAAATCTGCAGCTCTTTTTAACAACAAAAAATGTCCAAACCATTTAATGTCCAGTAGGCTAAATAATTAGAGTATGCAATGTTAAGGGACTGATTTGGCATTTAAATTTCCATGCTATATGCATGATCACATCACCCTTCAATTGCTTCTTTTCAATTTGATCTACACTAAAGATGTTAAATATAATTGTTCTTTTTTCAGAAAAAAAATGACAACATTATGTTATAAATAGACGAATCAGACTAACGAATAATTGTCACCTACTAAAAGATATTTAGAAGTGAGATGAAGTCATGTGCCTTTTGGTGTTTAATACATTTGTTGTCCAATACAATTGCCAGTGGAAAATTTGAATAATGATTATTATTCTGTTTTCAACAGACATTGTGCCCACAAAAGGCAAAGCTACACGATTCATAGCCATGCCTTAATGATTCTGTTTTGAATCAATCGGTGAGGGATGGAAATCTAATGACTTCTTCTCGCAAAGAGGGACTATCTTATTAGATTTGGTCAGTGTACTATCTCTAACAGAATGGTGGTATCTGGCATATGGGTGAAATGGGAAGCATGAAAATTAGATGGTACAAGTGAGAAGATAAGATTGAGTAACACAACAGATGCATAAGTGAGAAGATAAGATTGAGTAACACAACAGATGCATGAACAAGCATCTGAAAATCCAAGATTGGGTAACACAACAGATGCATGAACAAGCATCTGAAAATCCAAAATCAATACCTAAATGAGATGTCATCCTCAACCATATCATCAGCAACTTGAAGCGGAACAGGTCCATCAGATTCTTCTTCGTCAAGCAACTCTGTCAGTGAGTAAATGGGTTCCCTTTATTTTTAGTGATGGAAATTTGACACACATCATACATTTGGCTATTTGCCTATGTCACTTTGAAATAATTATCAAACTTATGCAGGAGTAAGAAACCAAATAAAAGGTTGCAAACTTAAGAGAGGAAAAAACTAGTATTCTATTAAAGGGAGTAGTATAGCTAAACCTAGTGCAAGCTCATGAGAGCTTGCCATAGACCTTCCCTTCCTCTATTAAAGCCTTGTAACTAGCTGTCAAAACAGTCAGAACAGCTTTAACAAAGTGCCTGACAAGTATCAGTCAGCTTTGACCCAAAAAACTGCTACAACAGGTCTAGTGCTAGGGTATATATAAATGAATCACAGTTCTGATGATTCATTACACAATCAACAAAATACAAAAATCAAGACAAGATTCAAAGAGAATCATGAGCAATTTACAGAATCTCAACATATTCCTAGAACCTCTATGGGTCTACATAATTAATCATGGTATTTTGATTTACCTAATATGCAGTGTTTAATGAAAAATTAGGATTCATTAAACTACCTGTGTGTAAGATCATGTAGAGTAATCTCAGACTACTAGTTCCTAAATGAGAAAACATGGCTATCATAATCAACAAGATGAAAAACCAAAACATGGGGGCTATCAGACTACTAGTTCCTTTTGTATTGCGCGCGCGCACACACACTATACACACACATTCCAAGAGAAACCAATGAGGATATCTAGTGACTTCTTGCAAACAGGAACCAACTTACTAGTATTTAATATAACGCATTGTGACATTAAATGTGTGTATGTGTGTGTGTCTAGGTTCATGTACATTAGACGTAGCATCGTTATTTCTTTTCTGAAACTCTCTAAACCATTTTCAAGTAAACAGAATTGCAGGAATGTCCAGTGACATATAAGGTTTAAACTAACAGAAAGGAAACTCGATATTTTACAATTCAAAGTAAAAGAAGAGATAATTACCTGATGGTCTTTCAATGCCACCATTTACAGAGCTACACAGTTGTGAGTCATTGCACTCATTGAGTGACTCGAGATCATCAATAAATGAATCAGTACTAAAACTTTTAGCAATTTCCCTTTCAATGTAAATTATCATGCTATCTGGTATAAACTCATCTTCCATCATGTTTTTCAACATAGACTTGAAAGTTTTCATTGCTGACGAAGATCTTTCGGTTGTGGGTGTAGAAACCGGAAGAGTCATGATAAGGCGGAGTAGTCTATCAATCAAGTAGTAAACTTCTGACTTTTTCGTTGCTGCCAAACATGCACACAATTCTTGGATAGTTGATAAGCTCTTCAAAGTTGAATCTTGACGAGCATCAATAATGAAATGTTGAAGTTGAAATCGCAAAGTAATCTTCTCCTGCTCATTGAAATCCATGGGATAATATTTTTCTACAAGAGTGCAAATATTATCAATGTTAAAAGCTTGGTAAGTATCCTTAGGAACCAAAGCAGAGCCTAGAGTCAACAACTCCATTGATTGGTCACTGAACCTGCTATTCAACTCTTGTATTTGCTTGTCGATGGCAATAAAAAATACTTGTTCTCTATAATACTGCATTAATGTGATTTGATCCACCTGTTCGCGACGAGCGCGCCGTGATATTGGTACATACGGAGCATTGAACTGAGGAACATCAATACCATTTTTATCACAAAAAGATGTCGCAGTTTTTAACAACTTATCCCAACCATCTTGTCTCATATTTTGAAGTAGTGCTCTGGTAGAGCGAACTATATGCTTGATGTTAACTACATTTGGATATTGTTGTTGTAAAGCTTGACAAAGAATATCAGTTATCCCCATAGTATTTTTCATCAAATGCAAGACCAGTACAAACTCAAATGTAGTCAAGTGATTATAAGCCATATAAGCATCTCCATTTTGACAATAATTTGACCCATTCTCAGAAAGTTTTTCTAAAATACAACAAGTTGCATCATACCTATTTATCAAGCTACAAATAGGAGAAAAATATGATGTCGAACGAGCATCACCAACTTGTTGCATAGTACCCATACGATCTTCCCCTTCACCAGTTTCAAGCTCTCTGGTTTCTAGTAACTGTGCAATTTCATTTAACTCGGCAGCTAGTAACTTATCATCGGGCTTACGACAAGTACAGAAAAAATTGACAATGTTAGTCAAGCTAAAAAAGAATTGTATAATTGGACTAATTTCTGTTGATGCACCAACCAAGGCAAGATCCAACTTATGTGCAAAACAGTGAATGTAGTATGCAGAAGGACATTCATTCAAAAATAGCGCTTGTAAGCTGTTCCATTGTTCTCTCATATCACAGGTAGCATCATACCCTTGACACGAATGTTAGAAACATCAAGATAATGTCGAGAAAGTATAGCACAAACTTGTTCCTTAAGAGTTACTGCATTAAAACGACTGTATCCAACATCCACAATATCAAAAAACCGCTCTTGTATAAACCCATTTTTATCAACAAATCTCAAAATAAGAGGCATTTGTTCCTTTTCTGATTTATCACGAGCTCCATCAAGAACAATGCAAAATTTGGAATCACCAATTTCGTCACGGATATGCTTTTTCACTCTACTGGCAAGAATATGCAAGATATGTTTTTGAAATGGAAATGAAGCCCACTTGGAAAGATAGGAGTCATTTCCGGACAAGGCTTGGGAAAATTCATCATTCCATGATGCTATAAGTTCGACCATTGAAAGAAAAGCCTCTTGGTGTCTTTGTTCAGCGGTTTGTTCGCCAAAAAGATCAATACTAAAAGCCATATCTTGAAGTGCTAAAAAACGAACAATGGTGATGAAATTCTTGAGACATATTCGATTCTTGGTAATTTGATCTGAGTTTTGTTGAGCGTGAATAACAATCTCACTATACTCATCGTTTTCTTCAGGACAATTTTGGGGTTGAGAAGTGGAAGCTATGTTGTCTTGATCTTTGTGAGTAAGTATCACGTTTAAAAAGGAATCGATTCCTTGACTTTTGACCATTACTACTACTCCTTTTTCTGAAAATGAAAAAACAAAAATGTGAATGGAAACTATGAAACAATAAAATTAAACCTAGATAAGATAAAATGCCGTTGAAGAACAGAATGAGTTTCTTTCACAACCCTAGTTTCTTACCCAAATGAAATAACATTGAAAAACCCTAAACAGAATCGGTTTTCGCTATAAAAAAAAAAACAGCAATAAAATTAAAAAAAACAAATGTTGAAAAGAAAAGAAGAATGAAAGAACCTGAGAGGAGAAGAACCGCAGCTAGCACAGTGATCGAGATTTGAGAGAGAGAGAGAGAGAGAGACAGTAGTGTAGCATATAACACGGATAATAAAAGGCGCGCAATACCTTTTGTTAGAGCAAGGGTTTTGTTTCGTCAAAAAAGAAAAAAAAAAAAAAAGGGTTTTGTGTTTGTTTTTGTTTTTAGTACTTCCTCCATTTTAAAATGAGTGTCGTTTTAGGTGTTTACACACATATTAAAAAATACAATGATTAAGAGAAAGAGAATGGTTATTTTACCAAATTATCATTATTAACTATTGGTTAGTTTTAAAAGTAATATTTTGGAAGTAGTGTGCAGAGTATTAATTGGAGGGTACAATTGAAAAGAAAAAGTTATTATTGCATTAGAAACTGAAAGCGACACTCATTTTGAAACAAATTTTTTTGGCTAAAGCGACACTCATTTTGAAACGAAGGGAGTAAATTGGTAGGTGTGATCGTTCTCTCGTTCTAATTGTCACATTTGAGTTTGTGCGTAATTTTCAAATAAGTAATTAATTGAAGGGTTAAATATATTTTTTGTCCCTATAAATATACAAACTTTTCGTTTTAGTCCCTCTAAAATTTTCCTTCAACTTTTAGTCCCTAAAAAATTCTCCATCTTTGCTTTTGGTCCCTCTTTTAAAGTAAACTCATATGTAGAATTCATATTTTTGAACAAAAATTTTCAGAAAAATTCATAATATTAAAATTCATATTAAATTTATGTTTTGTTAAAAAATTATAATTTTTTTGGGAAATATTTTTACAATATTCTACACATTTCTGCACAATTTCATTAAAAATGACTAAAATTAACTTAAAATAGGGACCAAAAGTAGTGATTGAAAATTTTATAGGGACTAAAAGTTGAAGAAAAATTTTAGAGAAACTAAAACGAAAAGTTGGTATATTTATAGAGACCAAAAACATATTTAATCCTTAATTAAATTTATTTTAATGATAAAATTGACACTTTGAAGTTTTTTTTATAATACAGAAGAGTCATTAAAAGTTGATGTATTTGATCTTTATTTTAAATTAGATACATCAACTTTTTTAATTCATTTGTCTCTTATAAAATCGTAGTTAGTAGAGAATTTTTTTTTCTTCTTTTTTTAGGATTTTAGTAGAGTAGTTTTGTGATGGTAAATTCAATAAATAATGATGGATCAATGGAAAAAAAATAATAAAAATTTTGAATTATTATTCTAAAGTCACAATGATCTTGAGAAATAGGGAAAAAAAATGCAAAAACAACAATTAAAATGAGACAAAAAGAATACTGATTTGTCGGGATTGAATCTTTAGGTTCATCAGATTGTTAGTTTTGTTCTTACGCCCTAGCTCTATGCACGTACTCTTTTTTTTATGGGTCTTATGAACGAGTGCCTTTAAACATCCCAAATTTAGTAATTAGTCTTTTAAAAAGTTAGCTATTATAATTTCCAATGCATTTAATACACAATTTTTCATTAAAAAACTTTTTATTTAAAGTGCTTAAAGAGTGCCCCGAGACACTCGTTAACCTTCCCTTTTAATAGGGATGCACTTACTCTTATCTAATCTTTTCATGTAAATCTATATTGTAACTGTCTTTGAAAAATCATTACCATATACTCAATTTTAGTTGGAAGTTTGTGTAAACTTTTTCGAATTTTGATATCAAATCAACACAATTATTTTTATTTTGTAGAATATAATGAAAATAACTAATTTGATAAGGATCAAATATGCACCAAATACATAAAAAATTTGTCTTATTTTATTGACCGGCATTTGACAACTTGTTATATAATTTTAAGAGGAAGTTTTGGATGGTCATCATTTGAACAAACTATTTAGACACACATACTTGATAAAACGTAGAAAGAGAACAAAATTAAATACAGTGTAATTTTTAAATAATTAATATGTATTTTTGTGTACAAGTCCAAATGGTACCTAAATGACCGTGAAAATCTAAACATTTTCCTAACTTGAGTTATCCTTCTATGAGTTGTTAGGACTTGAGTTATCCTTCTATGAGTTGTTAGGATGTTGTTTATTGGATTTTTTTTTTTTTTTTGAATTTATCAAAGGCAATTATGATGCATAAACATTTCACTTCAATTATCTGTCTCTCCAATTTTGAATCATTAGGATGCTGGTTAGTGGTTATTGAATATTTCATTTCATATAGTTCGTGTCAAACATTTTATAATTATTTCCTCCGCTCAGGAAATCCACCCATCGAAGTGCATCCACAAAATATTCCAATTTTTTTTTTTTTTTTGAAAGACAAAATATTCCAAATTATAAAAATAGTCCAGTGTATTGAAATTGTAAAAAACATCCAAAGTGTTTTCTGTTAGTTATTTTATGAACAACACTAACTAACCATAGGCATATCCGAGAATCAAACTAACGAAAGCCATATTCAAAAACTGGTTCAAATAATAAGGATCCTAATTTTGAAGGTTGTTGTCGGAGGAGGCCGAAGAGAGTTGACACAGGATAGAGAAAGGTGAGGGGTGAAGCCGTGAAGGTGTCTTGGGAAAGTGCAGTGTCTTACTCCCAAGGGTATGGAAAGGAACGGTTTAGATGCATGTTGACTGCACTTACCACATGTTTCTAATGACTGCATATAAATCTTAATAATAAATGCTGGGTTGAATACTCTAACTTTTATATAGATTATAGAGTCATAATGCATTTCAGAGCCCATAACCTTCTGAGAAACACATTTATGCAGATAGTGAAGAACAAAATGCTGGGTTTGGATTTTATTAATCATTTACTTCACAACATAGCATTGAAACATCTCATCTCAATAAATTAAAACCATTAAACTTTTCTTTTAAAACAGAAATACATGTTCGCCAAAAAACACAGTTTCTTACATATCTATATAGAAAAGCAATACTGAAATAGTTACTGAAATAACACTACTTAGTAAGATTCATCAATACATCAATGATTGTTAGAAGATTGAGATCTTAAATCCTTCTCATCTTGTATGGACTCCTCAGACTTGGAAACATACCCCTCAAGAGCCTCAAGAAAAGACAAAACCGCGAACTTGTCTGCCAAGGGAGGAAAATTGAATCAGCAATATTACATAATCAAGACAAATGAGCCAAATTTCATTACTCTTTGTTTCCTTATTCTAAAACAAATGAACCAAAGTTTGAAAGAATCCAAGTATTGTGTTCAGTATCATTTCCCTTATAACTGCCACTGTATGATTAAGCCATCTCACTTTATATTGTACAATCTTATTCTACCATACCAAATATAATTAAAGTAATTTATAAACATACTTACATTTAAAGTATTAAAGAACTACAAACTGGGACGAATCTCTGTCCTTTTCAAACTACCTGTAGCAATAAATAAATATATAAACACTTAGCATCCGCTGAAATGAAATGTCACAAAGAAAGGTGAGGTGCCACAGTCTTACATAAGCAAATGAATCTACTTGCTTAAGTCATGTGCTGTTTGGTGTTTAATACATTGGCTGACCAAGATGACACAACTGGTAGTGAAAAATAGTTTGATAGTTTAAAACAGGGCATTCAGGTTAATTCTATTCTTAAGAGAAGTTTTATCTACAAAAGCAGCATGTTTTATCCTCGTCACATTCGTCACATCTACCTGACATTGAATCTAAGCTTGATTAATGATTATGCTGTTTTCAACTGACATTATTCCTCAAAAGGCAAAGTTACATGATTCATAGCCATGCCTTGATGATTCTGTTTTGAATAAATCCGAGGCACAAAAAAAAGGATATACAAATTATAAACTCATAAAAGGATATCAAATGACTTCTTGCAGAGGTATCGTCTAGTGCATCATCTCAAACAGAATGGTTGTATTATAATTAGCAAATGAGTCAAATGGGAAGCATAAGAAATAGATGGTACAAAGTGAGAAGATCAGAAAATTGAGTAAACACAGAAGACAACTGATCATGCATTTGAATATCCAGAATCAATACCTAGATGAGATGTCATCCTCAACCTTATCTTCAGCAACTTGAAGCGGAAGGGATCCATCAGATTCTTCTTCGCCAAGCATATCTGTTAGTGAGTAAACAGTTATCCTTTATTTTTCATGATGAAATTTCACACACACCATACATTTTGATTTTGCTAACTTCCAAAAAAAAACTGCAATATTCAAAACACGTCTACTGCTCTACATAATTAATCATGGTTTTACAATGTACCTAATATGCAGTGATTCATGAAATTTAACATTCATTAGACGACCTATGTGTAAGATCATATGCAGTCATCTCAGAACTGATCCTAAATGAGAAAACATGGGTGCTATCAAAATCAACGAAGATGAATCAATCAAACATAATCAATGAGGAATGCCTTTTGTAATGTATGTTCCGACTTCCGATAAAACTAATAACACACTGAACAAAAATAATAGTCTAAATTAACAAAAAGTATGGATGCCGTTAATTCCTTACGTGCTCAATGAAATATGTGATGCACGGGTTTTCCTAAATGGTTGTTCAAAACCTTGCAGCTGGGTACTTATCTGTGCAAGTACATGTTGGCTATGCATGGAAAAACTGTTGTGCTGGATTCTTTGCTTTCACAACGACATTTAAGTATGTTGAAAAATAATAGTAGAAATTGATAATCAGATTCATGTATTTGTGAGTTCATGTACATAAAAGTAGCATCCTTAATAATTATCTTGTAAAATGTAAGTTGTGTGTGTGTGTGACTGTGTGTGTCAAACTTAGTGTGCAATTCCCATCAGCAATTAAGAAATTTTCTTCTCTGAAGTTCTATATAAACCTTTCTCAAGTGAGCAGAATTGCGGGAATGTTCAGTGATAAACGGCTTAACCTAACAGCAAGGAAGCTCAGTATTTTACAATTCAAAGCAAAATCAGAGACAGTAACCTGATGGTTTGATGATGCAATCATTCACAGAGCTACACAGGTGTGAGTCATTGTGCACTTTGAGATCATCAATAATTGAATCAGAACTAAAACTTTTAGCGATCTCCTTCTCAATGTAAATTAGAATGCTATCGGCTAGAAACTCATCTTTCCTCATGTTTCTCAACATAGTCTTGAAAATTTTCATTGCTGAAAAAGATCTTTCGGTTGCAGCCGTAAAAACCGGAAGAGTCATGATAAGACGGAGTAATCTGTCAATCAAGTAGTAAATTTGAGCCTTTCTTGTTCCTGCCAAACATGTACATAATTCTTGGATAGTTGATAAATTCTTCAAATTTGAATCTTGACGAGCTTGAATAATGAAATATTTAAGTTGACGTTGCAAATCAATCTTCTCCTGCTTATTGAAATCCATGGGATAACAATTTTCTACAAGAGTGCAAATGTGATCAATATCAAAAGCTTTGCAACTATCCTCAGGAACCAAAGCAGAGCATAGAGTTAACAACTCCATTGCTTGGTCACTAAACCTGCTATTCAACTCTTGTAATAGGTTGTCAATGACAATAAAAAACACTTCTACTCTAAAATAGTGCTCTATTGTGATGTGATCCTTTTGGTGACGAGAGTGCCATGGTCTTTCTACATACGGAGCATTGAATTGAGGAACCTCAATATCATGCTTTGCACAGAAACATTTCACATCTTTTAACAATCTATCCCAACCATCTTGTCTAATGTTTTGAAGCAGCGCTTTGGTAGAACGAACTACGTCCTTGACATATGGACATTGTAGTTGCACAGCTCGGCAAAGAAGATCAGTTATCCCCATGATTTCTCTCATCAAATGCAAGATCAATACAAACTCAAATGTGGTCAAGTTGTCGTAAGCAATAGAAGCATCACCACTTTGACAATAAGTTGACCCATCATCAGCAAGTTTTTCAAGAATCGAACAAGTTGTATCATACATACTTATCAAGCTACAAATAGAAGAAAAATGTGACCTCAAACAAGTATATTCAACTCGTTGCAAACTACCAATTTGATTTGCCCCTTCGTCAATTTCATTGATCTCTAGCAAATGTGCGATTTCATTTAACTTGGCAGCTAGTGACTCATCATGGGGCTTACTACAAGAATTGAAAAAATTGACAATAGAAGTAAACTTTGAAAAGAATTGTTGAATTGCAAAAACTTCTGACGATGCACAAACCAAGGCAGGTAGCAACTTATGTTCAAAACAATGAATGTGGTATGCATAAGGACATTCATTCAAAATTAGTGTCTGTAAACTATTCCATTGTCCTCTCATATCGCTAGCGCCATCGTACCCTTGACCACGAATGTTAGAAACATCAAGATTGTGTCGAGAAAGTATAGCGTAAATTTCTTCCTCTAATGGCTCAAAGTCTTTAACATGCACAATATCAAAAAACCGCTCTTGTATAAAACCATTTTTATCAACAAATCTCAAAACAAGAGCCATTTGTTCCTTTTGTGGTCGATCACAAACTCCATCAACAACTATGCAAAATTTGGAATCACCAATTTCCTCGCGAATATGACTTTTGACTTTACTAGAAAGAATATGCAATATCTCTTTTCGAAATTGAAATGAAGCACACCTGGAAAGATATGGGCCATTTTCCAGCACAATTTTGGCAAATTCATAGTCAGATTTTGCTGCAACCTTTGCCATTGATAGAAAAGCATCTCGGTGTCTTGCTTCGCTAGTTTCGTCATCACGACTAAAATCAACATCTTGAAGTGTTAAATTACGAACAATGTCAATTGAAGTCTTGAGACATAGTCGATTCTTCTCAATTTTATCTGATTTTTGCACGTCAATAACATTTTCCAACTCACCATATGCAACTCTAGGAACCTTGGAAAGTTGTTTTTCATTTTCTTCAACTTTCGGGTTCTCGAGACAGTTTTCAGGTTTAGACGTGGAAGTCAAACGTTCTTGATCTTTGTGAGTAACTATCCTCTTGAAAAAAGAATCGATTTTTTGACTCTTAACCATTACTACTTTTCTTAACTAGTGAACTGCATAGGAGAACAGAAAAACAAAAACATCATTAATGTGAATACAAACAATGAATGAACAAAAATAAACCTAAACAGTTGAAGAACACAATGAGTTCCTTACACAAAAACATTGCAAAACCCTAAAAACTAATAATAAATATTAAAATAAAAAGTAAAAGCGAGTAGCAACATTTTGAATTGAATGAAAGAAAACGGAAAAGGAAAAACCTGAGAAGTGAAGTGAAGGTTGATTGAGATTTTGAGCATTCAACACAAATAAAAAACGCGCGCTACCTTTCTTTGTTCTTGACAAAATATAGCAATTAGCGAAGGGTTTTAGTCTGTTTTTACAGTCCCCCATTTTTTTATCTGTGATGATATCGTACAAATAGGAGTTTACTTAATTAACCCTTACTTTTGTAATTAAAAGTAAATTACAATAATAATAGATACATGTTCACGAGAACATTTTCCTTTAGAATTTTTAAGGATAAAAAATATTAACCAAAATTTTACCTGATTTAAAAATTTCATAAAGACTAAAAATGTTGACGGAAAATTTAATAGAAACTAAAAATATGATTTCTTTTTATGTACTAAAAACAAAATTCTAAATATTTATAGAGATCATTTACTTAATTAACTTTTGTTATTAAAAATAAATTAACAAAATAATTGATATATATATTCAGTTAGATTAGAGTTCACGGGAAAGTCCTCGTGAGCTTATCTCAATTGATATGGACAATGCATAATATATACAAGATCTGAGGTTCGAACCCCGACCATCACCAAAAAGAGTTCACGAGAACATTTTCCTTTGAAAAATTTGAAAGACCAAAAATATTGACGCAAAATTTTACAGGATTTAAAAATTCTGATAGAAAATTCCACATAGACTAAAATGCTGATGGAAAATTTATTAGGGACTAAAAATACAATTTTTTTTTGTTTGTACTAAAAACGAAAGTCTAAATATTTTTAGAGACAATTTACTTAATTAACCCTTATTTTTTATAATTAAATAAATTACAAAAATAATAGATACATATTCCTTCAACAACAACAAAAAAAGAGTTTCACGAGCATATTCCTTTTCTCTCATGACATTTCATTTTTCATATTTAATAGTTTTGTAAAAAAAAATCTTTTTTGAAATAATTTTGTTATAGGGCACTGAACTTCAAAGTAGCAAAGAATTTTCATATAGTTTTTATATTTTTTGAAAGAACTTTCATATAGTTTTTGTTGAAAAGGAAGAATTTTCATATAGTTAATTGTAGTTATAAAATCATTTACAATTACATTTTTTTACTCGATCATCAAATCTGAATTCAAGGGTAGACGATACTTTGGTCCAATTGTGCCAAAACAAAAATTAATAAATAGATTAAACACGTTAAATATGTGACTTGAAAAATAGTTTAAATGGGTGTTATATTATTTTCGACAATATTGTGTATATTTTCTGCGGACAATTTACCCTCAAAATTAAGTGGATAATGTGAGTTTTTACCCTGTCCATCGTGAGTATTTTTTGTGGGTACTCGATATGTATGGGTGCAAATGCCATCAATGATGGTTTGGATTTTAGTAATCATGTACTCACTATATGAGAAAAGCTAGGTAGGAGATACTAACACAACATATTGTCACCAACTCACTATATGCTTCCGAGCTTCTAACCTTCTGAGACACGGTCATGCAGATTATGATATAAAATTATGGGTTTGGATTTTATTAATCATGTACTTCAATCCATAGCCATCAAAGATCTCAATTAAATTAAAACCATTAAACTTTTGTTTGAAAAATAGCCACAACAACAACAACAAAAAGAAAACAGTTTCTTGTATCTGTATAAGCAATAGTGAAAAAAGAGATGCCAATAGAGCCACGCTACTGAAACTCATCCATAATGTCAAATTGCCAATTATGGTTACGAGACTAAGATCTTAAATCCTGATAATCTTGTCTGAATTCCTCAGACTTGGAAACAGAACCCTCAAGAGCCTCGACAAAAGACAAAACCGTGAACTTGTCTGCAAAGGAGGAAAATTGAATAAGCAATATTAAATAATAAAAGCCAATATGCAGAAAGTAGTTCCTTGTATCTTTTTTTCTTTACTTTCTTGTTTCCTTATTCTAAAACACATGAGCAGAAGTTTGAAACAATCCAATTATTGTGATCAGTATCATTTCCCTTATAAATGCCACTATATGATTAAGCTATCTCAGAAGAACTCACTTTATATTGTACAATCTTATTCTATCATACCGAATACAACATATCCTACAACACCCTAAATTGGAGAAGAAACAACTAAAGCTTGCATCACTAAATATACATTCATCAAAATCAATAATAATTAAAGCAAAGGCTAAAGAGTGTTAAAACACTACATACTTACATTTACTTAGATCAATACCAAACCGAGACAAAGCTATATGTCCTTTACAAAGTACCTGTAGCAATAAACAAAAATATGAACACTTATCTGCTGAAATGAAATGTAACAAAGAAAAGTGAAATGCCACAGTCTTACATAAGTTGTTTTTTTTTAATGTATGTTAATGTATGTTAATTGTTATGTTAGTATTTTTCTCCTTGCCAGGACTTGAACCCTGGATCATTAATCCCTTAGCTCAAACCAGTTGAGCTACTGCACACACACAGAGAGTCTTACATAAGCAAATGAATCTACTTGCTTAAAATCATGCGCTGTTTGGTGTTTGATACATTGGCTGACCAAGATGATACAATTGGTAGTGGAAAATAGTTTAAAACATGGCATTCAGGTTAGTTCTACTCTTAAGGCTTTGTTTGCGAGTTGGGTTTTGGAGGGGAAGGGAGGGGAAGGAAAGGCTTATGGAGAGGTAAACCCTTGTTTGCGAGTTTTAAAAAACAAGGGAAAGGTTTTGGGGGGTTTAGAAGGGCTTCATTTGTTCAATTTTAAAGTTCCCCCAAATTGGGGGGTTTTGGGGGGTTAAGCATATAAATTGACAATTTTGCCCTCATAATAATTTAAATTGACAATTTTAAATATAACCTAATTATTACGATCTCTTTTCAAAACAACTTTTTCTAAACAGCTTATATATCAAAAACAGCTTATTACAACCTCTTTTCAAAAAACAACTTATTTATGCAAATTAGCTTTTAACGACCTCTTTTTCAAAATCAGCTTATTCAAAACAACTTATTCATCAAAAACAGCTTATTACGATCTCTTTTTCAAAAAACAACTTAATGAAAACAACTTATTCATCCAAAACAGCTTATTACAATCTCTTTTTCAAAAACAACTTATTCAAAACAGCTTATTTATCCAAAACAGCTTATTACAACCTATTTTCAAAAAACAGCTTATTCAAAACAGCATATTTATGCAAAATAGCTTATTACCACGTCTTTTTCAAAAACAACTTATTCAAAACAGCTTATTTATCCAAAACAGCTTATTACGACCTCTTTTCAAAAAACAACTTATTCAAAACAACTTATTTATGCAAAACAGCTTATTACCACGTCTTTTTCAAAAACAGCTTATTCAAAATAGCTTATTCATCCAAAACAGCTTATTACGACCTCTTTTTCAAAAACAGCTTATTGAAAACAGCTTATTTATGCAAATCAGCTTTTAACGACCTCTTTTTCAAAATCAGCTTATTCAAAACAGCTTATTCATCCAAAACAGCTTATTACGACCTCTTTTTCAAAATCAGCTTATTCAAAACAGCTTATTACGACCTCTTTTTCAAAAACAGCTTATTGAAAATAGCTTATTCATCCAAAACAGCTTATTACAATCTCTTTTTCAAAAACAACTTATCCAAAACAGCTTATTACAATCTCTTTTTCAAAAACAACTTATTCAAAACAGCTTATTTATACAAAACAGCTTAATACGATCTCTTTTTCAAAAAACAACTTATTCAAAACAACTTATTTATACAAATTAGCTTAATACGATCTATTTTCAAAAATCAGCTTATTCAAAACCGCTTATTTATGCAAATCAACTTTTAACGACCTCTTTTTCAAAATCAACTTGTTCAAAACAACTTATTCATCCAAACCAGCTTATGACGACCTCTTTTTCAAAAACAACTTATAAAAAACAGCTTATTCATCCAAAACAGCTTATTACAATCTCTTTTTCAGAAACAACTTATTCAAAACAGCTTATTTATCCAAAACAGCTTATTACGACCTCTTTTCAAAAAAACAGCTTATTCAAAACAGCTTATTACCACGTCTTTTTCAAAAACAGCTTATTCAAAACAGCTTATTTATCCAAAACAGCTTATTACAACCTCTTTTCAAAAAACAGCTTATTCAAAACAGCTTATTTATGCAAATCAGCTTTTAACGACCTCTTTTTCAAAATCAGCTTATTCAAAACAGCTTATTCATCCAAATCAGCTTATGACGACCTCTTTTTCAAAAACAGCTTATTGAAAACAGCTTATTCATCCAAAAGAGCTTATTACAATCTCTTTTTCAAAACGTGGTTGGATAAATAAGTTGTTTTGAATAATTAGTTTTTGAAAAAGAGGTCGTAATAAGTTGTTTTGCATAAATAAGTTGTTTTGAATAAGTTGTTTTTTGAAAAGAGATCGTAATAAGTTGTTTTGCATAAATAAGCTGTTTTGAATAAGCTGTTTTTTTGAAAAGAGGTCATAATAAGTTGTTTGGATAAATAAGTTGTTTTGAATAGGTTGTTTTTGAAAAAGAGATTGTAATAAGCTGTTTTGGATGAATAAGCTGTTTTCGATAAGTTGTTATTGAAAAAGAGGTCGTAATAAGCTGTTTTTGGATGAATAAGCTGTTTTGAATAAGATGATTTTGAAAAAGAGGTCGTTAAAAGTTGATTTGCATAAATAAGCTGTTTTGAATAAGCTGTTTTTTGAAAAGAGGTTGTAATAAGTTGTTTTGGATAAATAAGTTGTTTTGAATAAGCTGTTTTTGAAAAAGACGTGGTAATAAGCTGTTTTGCATAAATAAGCTGTTTTGAATAAGCTATTTTTTGAAAAGAGGTTGTAATAAGCTGTTTTGGATAAATAAGCTGTTTTGAATAAGTTGTTTTTTGAAAAAGAGAGTGTATTAAGCAGTTTTGTATAAATAAGCTGTTTTGAATAAGTTGTTTTTGAAAAAGAGATCGTATTAAGCTGTTTTGTATAAATAAGCTGTTTTGAATAACTTGTTTTTTAAAAAAGAGATGGTAATAAGTTGTTTTGGATAAATAAGTTGTTTTTGAAAAAGAGGTCGTAATAAGTTGTTTTGCATAAATAAGCTATTTTGAATAAGTTGTTTTTTGAAAAGAGATCGTAATAAGTTGTTTTGTATAAATAAGTTGTTTTGAATAAGTTGTTTTTTGAAAAAGATATCGTAATAAGTTGTTTTGTATAAATAAGTTGTTTTGAATAAGCTGTTTTTTAAAAAAGAGATCGTAATAAGCTTTTTATTTTTATTTTTATAAATAAGCTGTTTTTTAAAAATAGATCGTAATAATTTATTTTTTATGAGATAAGTTGTTTTTAATTAATTTCAAGATAAATTACAAAGTAGAACACAATGTATTGTTTTTAAGAGAAAAAAGGGTAAAATAGTAAAATTATAACATAAGCCCTCCATTTCCTTTCCTTGTTGGTTTTTTAACTCACAAACAAGGGGAAGGTTTTCCCTCCTTTCTCCCTTCCCTCCCTTTCCTTCCCTTCCCCTCCTTAGCCTTTCCTTTCCTTCCCCTCAAAACTCGCAAACAAAGCCTAAGAGAAGTTTTATAGCAGGATTTATCCTTGCCAGATCTACCTGACATTGAATCTAAGCTTGAGTAACGATTATTCTGTTTTCAACTGACATTTTGCCTACAAAAGGCAAAGTTACATGATTCATAGCAATGCCTTGATGATTCTGTTTTGAATCAATCTGAGGCACACGAAAAAAGGATATAAATTATAGGCTTAAATATGTGTCCAGTCCCTGCAAATAAGCCGCAGTTGAATTTTAGGCCCTGTACTTACTAATCCTCCCAATTTGCCACTGCAAATATTAATCACTTATAATTTGGTCCTAATCACGTTTTTTTGATGAGGTGGACGCTGATTAGCAACGTGGCGCTTATGTGGCTACTGGTGACTGGGTATGACTCAAGACACGTCAGCAAGACACATTTGAAATGACTTTTTTGCCCTCAATAACTTCAATTTTGTGTGAAAAGACAATAATACCCCTTTCTTCTTCCTTCTCCCTCCCTCTCTTCAAAAACCAGTAGAAAAAAATGGCTTTCCCAATTGTCCTTTACTTCCAAAAACCAAAATCATAAACATAAATTCACAAACAAACACATGAATATTAGAAAAGAAAGAAGAGGAAAAATCCAGAGTTCAAAAGCTGAGAAAAGTTTGCCGAGTTCCTCATCATTCTTAACAGCAAGCTGAATGTGCCATGGAACAATCCTATTTCCAGCCAATTCCAAAACCTAATCAACAAAAAATTGAGTTTCTAACTTTCAATTATGAAATTCATAGAAACTCCTTAAAAACAAAGACAAATCGATTGAATTAGTATATTGTTACGTGGTGGGTGCCATTGTTTTTCTTTTCCTTTTCACAACATTCCATTAACATTTCAAAATTTTCTTTTCATTGTTCACACATTCCATTCACATTTCCAACTTCAAAATTGAAACGTAAGATGGGAGAAACTGCAAAAAGTAACATTAGAATCATGTTTTAAATTGTGCGGTTACGCCATGATAATAATTGGAGAAAAGAAACAAACCTCGACAGCGAGATACTCGAGGACGGCGGAGAGATAGACATGAGCTCCGACACCAACATGTCCGGCGTATTCATCGCTGGATTCAAGTTGGACGGTGGCGCCGACGAGTGAGCAGCACTGATTGCTTGCTGAGCCATTTCAACTGATGTTTGAAATCCAAAAGATCTATCGATTTCAATTCAATTTTCTGCAACCTTTCATAAGATTAAACTAAAAACCCAAATCGAAATAGACTCAATTCAGCAATATATCTCGCAGATTAGGGAATTAGGTTGAATTCAACAATCACATATTAGGGATTGATGAATAGTTAGTAACGATGGTGGTGGTGGTTGGGGGGGGGGGGGGGTGTCGTTGGTTTCATTGGGAGAAGAAGAGAGGAGAGTTGCTGATCCAATAAGAAGAATAGGAATGAGAAGAAGATGAAGACAATGTATTGTTTTTAAGAGAAAAAAGGGTAAAATAGTAAAATTATAACATAAGCCCTCCATTTCCTTTCCTTGTTGGTTTTTTAACTCACAAACAAGGGGAAGGTTTTCCCTCCTTTCTCCCTTCCCTCCCTTTCCTTCCCTTCCCCTCCTTAGCCTTTCCTTTCCTTCCCCTCAAAACTCGCAAACAAAGCCTAAGAGAAGTTTTATAGCAGGATTTATCCTTGCCAGATCTACCTGACATTGAATCTAAGCTTGAGTAACGATTATTCTGTTTTCAACTGACATTTTGCCTACAAAAGGCAAAGTTACATGATTCATAGCAATGCCTTGATGATTCTGTTTTGAATCAATCTGAGGCACACGAAAAAAGGATATAAATTATAGGCTTAAATATGTGTCCAGTCCCTGCAAATAAGCCGCAGTTGAATTTTAGGCCCTGTACTTACTAATCCTCCCAATTTGCCACTGCAAATATTAATCACTTATAATTTGGTCCTAATCACGTTTTTTTGATGAGGTGGACGCTGATTAGCAACGTGGCGCTTATGTGGCTACTAGTGACTGGGTATGACTCAAGACACGTCAGCAAGACACATTTGAAATGACTTTTTTGCCCTCAATAACTTCAATTTTGTGTGAAAAGACAATAATACCCCTTTCTTCTTCCTTCTCCCTCCCTCTCTTCAAAAACCAGTAGAAAAAAATGGCTTTCCCAATTGTCCTTTACTTCCAAAAACCAAAATCATAAACATAAATTCACAAACAAACACATGAATATTAGAAAAGAAAGAAGAGGAAAAATCCAGAGTTCAAAAGCTGAGAAAAGTTTGCCGAGTTCCTCATCATTCTTAACAGCAAGCTGAATGTGCCATGGAACAATCCTATTTCCAGCCAATTCCAAAACCTAATCAACAAAAAATTGAGTTTCTAACTTTCAATTATGAAATTCATAGAAACTCCTTAAAAACAAAGACAAATCGATTGAATTAGTATATTGTTACGTGGTGGGTGCCATTGTTTTTCTTTTCCTTTTCACAACATTCCATTAACATTTCAAAATTTTCTTTTCATTGTTCACACATTCCATTCACATTTCCAACTTCAAAATTGAAACGTAAGATGGGAGAAACTGCAAAAAGTAACATTAGAATCATGTTTTAAATTGTGCGGTTACGCCATGATAATAATTGGAGAAAAGAAACAAACCTCGACAGCGAGATACTCGAGGACGGCGGAGAGATAGACATGAGCTCCGACACCAACATGTCCGGCGTATTCATCGCTGGATTCAAGTTGGACGGTGGCGCCGACGAGTGAGCAGCACTGATTGCTTGCTGAGCCATTTCAACTGATGTTTGAAATCCAAAAGATCTATCGATTTCAATTCAATTTTCTGCAACCTTTCATAAGATTAAACTAAAAACCCAAATCGAAATAGACTCAATTCAGCAATATATCTCGCAGATTAGGGAATTAGGTTGAATTCAACAATCACATATTAGGGATTGATGAATAGTTAGTAACGATGGTGGTGGTGGTTGGGGGGGGGGGTGTCGTTGGTTTCATTGGGAGAAGAAGAGAGGAGAGTTGCTGATCCAATAAGAAGAATAGGAATGAGAAGAAGATGAAGACAGGGGTAAAACCGTCTTTTCAGCGTAGGCTTTCTCATTAAGGGCAAAAATGACCTTTCATGTTTGTTCTGCTGACGTTGCATCACTCATACCCAGTCACCACTTGACACGTAGGCGCCACGTTGCTAATCAGGGTCCACCTCATCAAAAAAACGTGATTAGGACCAAATTATAAGTGATTAATATTTGCAGTGGTAAATTGGGAGGATTAGTAAGTACAGGGACTAAAATTCAACTGCGGCCTATTTGCAGGGACTGGACACATATTTAAGCCTAAATTATAAACCCATATCTAATGACTTCTTACAAAGAGGTACCGTGTTATTATATTTGGTTAGTGCACTATCTCTAACAGAAAGGTCGTATTATATCTAGCAAATGAGTCAAATGGGAAGTATAACAAATAGATGGTAGAGTGAGAAGATCGAAAGATTGAGTAAACACAGAAGACACATGAGCATGCATCTGAATATCCAAAATCAATACCTAGATGAGATGTCATCCTCAATCATATCTTCAGCAACTTGAAGCGGAAGGTATCCATCAGATTCTTCTTTGCCGAGTAATTCTGCTAGTGAATAAACAGTTACCCTTTATTTTTAGTAATAAAATTTCATACACACCATACATTTTGATTTGGCGATTTGCCTATGTCACTTTGAAACAACTATGAACTTATGCAGGAGTCGAAACCGAAAAATAGGTTGCAAACTTCCAAAAAAAAAATCTGCAACATTCTAAACACATCTTCTGCTCTACATAATTAATCATGGTTTTACGATTTACCTAATATGCAGTGATTCATGAAATTTAAGATTCATTAAACTTCGTATGTGTAGGATTATATGGAGTCATCTCAGACTACTGATCCTAAATGTGAAAATATGCGAGCTATCATAATCAACAAGATGAAACAACCAAACATAATCAATGAGGAATGTCTTTTGTATTGTATGTTCCGATAAAACTAATAACACACTGAACAAAAACAAAAGTCCAAATCAACAAAAAGTATGGATGCCGTTAATTCCTTATGCGCTCAATGAAATATCCAGTGCCACTACATGTTCACTATGCACCTAATACAAACTTATCACTAGAGTACAAAACAGTGCTTGCAAAACACCAGGATTCGTTGCTAAGTTGTTGGGTTTGCAACTAAAATGAAACAAAATGCAACTTCACTCTCTTCAAAATGCTACTTCCTTTATTTCAGAACAATATTTAAAAATAGATACGAAAAAAATGTTGTCCTTGCTTCTTTGCTTTCGCGTATGATAAAAAGAAAACAGTTTCACAACGACATTTAAGTATGTTTAAAATACCAGTATAAATTGATAATCAGATTCGTGTATCTGTAAGTCAATGTCAATAAGAAGTAGCATCTAATTATCTAGATGTATATTAATATCAAACTTCTTGATCAATCCCATGAAGCAACTAATAAAACTGCTTCTCTGAAATTCTATAAATCTTTCTCAAGTGAGCAGAATTGCAGGAATGTCCAGTGACATAAGGTTTAAGCTAACTGAAAGGAAGCTCAATACTTTTACAATTCAAATCAAAAGCAGAGATAGAGTTACCTGATGGTCTGGTACTGCAATCATTTACAGAGCTACACGGTTGTGAGTCATTGTGCTCTTTGAGTGACTCGAGATCATGAATAATTGAATTAAAAGTAAAACCTTTAGCAATCTCCTTTTCAATGTAAATTATCACGCCGTCTGCTAGAAAAGCATCTTCACTCATGTTCCGCAACATACTCTTGAAAATTTCCATTCCTGAAAAAGATCTTTCGGTTGTAGCAGTAAAAACGGGAAGAGTCATGATAAGACGGAGTAATTTGTCAATCAGACAGTAAACTTCTGACTTTTTTGTTGCTGCCAAACATGTACACAATTCTTGGATAGTTGATAAATTCTTCAATTTTGAATCTTGACGAGCATCAATAATGAAATGCTGAAGTTGACATCGTAAATTAAGCATCTCCTGCTCATTGAAATCCATGGGATAATATTTTTCTACAAGAGTGCAAAGATGATCAATGTTAAAAGCTTTGTAAGTATCCTTAGGAACCAAGGCACAACTTAGGGTTAACAACTCCATTGCTTGGTCGCTAAACCTGCTATTCAACTCTTGTAATTGTTTGTCAATGGCAATGGAAAACACTTCTTCCCTGTAATAATGTTCTATTGTGATGTGATCCTTTTGGTGATTAGAGCGCCATGCAGGTCTGGCTACATACGGAGCTTTCAATTGAGGAACCTCAATACCATTTTTATCACAAAAACATGTCACACTTTTTAACAACTTACTCCAGCCATTTTGTCTCATGTTTTGAAGCAGCACTTTGGTAGAACGAACTATATGCTTGACATTAACAACATTTGGATTTTGTTGTTGTAAAGCTTGACAAAGAATATCAGTTATCCCCATAATATTTCTCATTAAATGCAAGATCAATACAAACTCAAATGCAGTCAAGTTATCGAAAGCAATAGAAGCATCCCCACTTTGACAATAAGTTGAACCATCATTGGTCAGTTTTTCTAAAAGAGAACAAGTTTCACCATACATGTTTATCAAGCTACAAATAGAAGGAAAATGTGACCTCGAACGAGTTTGCAAAGTAAAATTCTCCCCTTCGCTGGTTTCAAGCTCATTGATCTCTAGCAAATGTGCAATTTCATTTAACTTGGCAGCAAGTAACTCATCATGGGGGTTACTACAAGAAGAGAAAAAATCTACAATAGAATTCAATTCAGAAAAGAACTGGTAAATTGGAATAACTTCTGACGATGCACAAACCAAGGCAGGCTGCAACTTATGAGCAAAACAATGCATATGGTATGCAGAAGGACATTCATTCAAAAATGGTGCATGTAAACCATTCCATTGTTCTCTCATTTCGCAGGTACCATCATACCCTTGACCACGAATGTTAGAAACATCAAGATTATGCTGAGAAAGTATAGCACAAACTTGTTCCTTAAGAGCTGATGCCTCAAAATTAATGTCTTTAACATGCACAATATCAAACAACCGCTCTTGTATAAACCCATTTTTATCAACAAATCTCAAAACAAGGGCCATTTGTTCCTTTCCTGATTTATCAAGAGCTCCATCAACAACTATACAAAATTTGGAATCACCAATTTCCTCACGGATATGGTTTTTCACTTGACTAGAAACAACTTGCAAGATCTCTTTTCGAAATTGAAGTGAGGCACACTTGTCAAGATATGGGCCATTTTTCAACATGGCTTGGGAAAACTCATCATTAAATGATGCATTGAGTATTGCCATTGAACTGAAAACATCTTCATATCTTTCTTCGGTGGTTTCTCCATCACCACCACAAATAGCGTGATCTTGAAATGTTAGATAAAGAACAATGCCAATTGAAGTTTGAAGAATACATTCTTGATTCTTCATAATTTGATCTAAGCTTGGCACATCAATAGCATTGTCATTATTCCCATCTTGATTCTCCTTCTCAAACTCATCACATGCAACTCTACGAACCTTGGAAAGTTGCTTCTCATTTTCTTTAATTTGTGGTTTTTCGGGTTCAGAGGTGGAAGCTATATTGTCCTCATCTTGCTGAGCAAGTTTCCTCTTCAAAAAAGAATCGAGTCTTTGATTCTTGACCATTACTTTTCTGAACTACATAGGAAAAAAGAAAAATAAAAATCTTCCCACGAATAAATCAAGAGTAAACCACCAAACTAATCCCTGACTTTGTAAAACACTCTCAAATAGGTCATTGAAATATTGCAGAAAAGTTAATGACTTTGTTAAATTTGAATCATATAAGTCATTTATGAGAGTATATAAGAGATTAATTTGGTGGTTTATAATGGATAAATCAATGCCTCATTAGACACTATACAAAAACATAATTGAAAAAACACTAAACAGAAGCTGATTTCGCCATAAAAAATTAACAATATCGAGTAACAAAAAAAAGTGAAAAGAAGAGAAGAATGAAAGTGAGAAGTGAAGAGAGGAATGAATACCTATCGTGCGTGTTCCAGGCAGCGATGGAGTGAGTAAATGGCGGGCATTACCTTTCTAAAGCAAAAGTGAGGAGACAACCACCATTCTCAACTACTTTTTTATCAGATTTTATTTATTTATGTTAATTTCAGATTGCTAAGTTATTATAATAAAATACCTTTCTAACAATCAGTTACTCCCTCCGGTCCTATTTACAAAAGGCAATTTACTTTTTATATATATTAAATAATTTATGTATTTGGTTTAGGTTCTTGACTAGATACATACATTATTTAATGTATCTAAAAAGTCAACTTTCTCTTGTAAATAGGACCGGAGGGAGTATTATAATAAAATATTATAATAAAAAAAAAATCTATTTTTAAGTCTATTGAATAAGTAATGAATATGTCCATATACTTTTAAAAAAAATAAATATGATATATATTATAGACTACATACATCGTTTATTTAATAAACCTAAAAAATGTATTTTTATTTATAATAGTGATTAGAGGATGTAAATACTTCCGTCGACCATTTTTATAAGAACATGTAACAAAAATCACATGCATTTAAAAAAATTGTTAGAAAAGACGTAAGTATAAATTTGTATCCTCTAATCACTATTATAAATAGTGATTAGAGGATAAATTTGTATGAAATGTGCTTCTTTATAAATAGTGATTAGATGATATAAATAGTATTTGAATTTATCCTCTAATCACTATTACCATTTTTATCCTCTAATCACTATTGTAAATGGTGATTAGAGGATATAAATAGTGATTAATCACTATTATAAATAATGGTAATACAAATTTATCCTCTAATCACTATTATAAATAAAAAAATTGTTAGATGTAATAAATGGTGCATTTCGAAAAGACGTAATAAATTAATCTATAAATTTTTAAATAGTTTTATATTTAAGGACAATTTTTCTCTTGTAGATATGGTTAAGAAAGGAGAGAGAGTATAAATTGTTGTCTTATTTTACATTTGATGGGCAATATTGGTCACATTTGAAAGGAGAGTATAAATCGCCTATATATCATAATTTTGTCACATTTCAAATATTTGTTTCTGAAACTATGTCATTTTATACTAAATAAGAATAAATTTTGGTAATAGACCTATCCCATTCTTACAAAACCAATCGTAAGAGTCCCGTGAACTTAACTTAGTTGGCAAAGACAATGCATAATATATACAAAGTCTGGATTCGAATCCCGGACACCACAAAAAATCAATCGTAAGGGAGAGAATATCACTGTTTATAACTTTTCAATGATTTTCTCTTTTTCAAAATGAAACTTCAAAAAAATTCAATGCACTCTCTTGGACCCACTCAACACTAGATCTTGAGTATCATGACGATAAATTCAAATCTATCGGGTTTTTCATATAAGAAATGATATTTGAACAACTGTTATTTGACAACTTTTATGACAACTTTATCTCTCATACTCACATTGTCCTTCTACTTGTGACAACTTTATCTCTCATACTCACATTGTCCTTCCACTTTATCTCTCTATTGCTTTGATTTTTGTGCCACTATCTAAATTTCTTTGTATAATTTGGTTGTCAAACAAGTTGTCACAAGAAAAGATTGTTCAAATAACATAGCTCTTTCCATATTGGACATAACACATTTTTATAAAATAAAACTAGCTTGTAAAGTAAATGGTGCAATTCTTTTAAAACATTATGTGTCTACATTTTTTTCAATGCAAAACTTAATTTGTTTTCTTCTCAATATAGTGTAAACAATAAAATGCAATGATAACATCAGCAGTTTAAACTGATACTTTAGTAGATCAATATAATTCTTTAACTGGTATAACTCCGGATGGCAACTCGACATATAGTCAAAGTGCACTTCTGATCCCATAACCTTCTGAGAGACATCGGATATTATACAGATTATGAAGAAACCGATAGATTTGAATTTTATTAATAAATCATTTCACTCTAGCCTTGAAAAATCTTAATTAAATAGCAAGCACCTTTAAATTTTCCTTTTTCAAGCAGAAATATATGTTTGCCACAAAAAACCAAGTTTCTTGTATCTATAGAAAAAAGATGAAAGTAGCCTGCCAGGCTACTTGGATTCATCCATTGGGGTACAAGATTGAGATATTAATTCCTGATCATCTTGCCTAGATTCCTCAGACTTGGAGACAGAATCCTCAAGAGCCTCCAGAAAAGACAAAACTGTGAACTTGTCTGCCAAGGGGAAAACAAAGAATCAGCAATATGAAATAATCATGTCAATAAGCCAAGTAGGAATTCTCAGAAAATATTCCTCGTATCTTTTTTCCTTCATTTTTTGTTTATTTTTATAAAAGACATGAAATATCAACTTCCTACACACGCCTGAAACCTACAAGACATGAAACTTTGAAAGAATCCAAGTATTGTACTCATTAGCAATTCTCTTATAACTGCCACTCCAGTACTAGAAAGCAAATTTGTGATATTGAAGCCTCTACCGTATACCAAATGGAAAATGTGAATAAAGGTGGGAGGAATTCTAGATGTCCCTACAACACACTAGATTGGAGAAGTAACAACTACAGCTGGCGTTTAAGATGCAAGCAATCAAAATCAATAACAATTAAGGTGGAGCTGAAGAGTGTGAAAGTACTAGAAACTTACATTTACTTGGATCAATTCCAAACTGGGACAAATCTATCTGTCCTGTTCGAAGTACCTGCAGCGATAAATATATAATCACACCGAATATCTTCTGAAATGAAATGTAAAAAAGAAAAAGGGAGGGACAGCAGCCTTTACATAAGTAAAAGAATCTACTTGCTGACGGAAAGGTGGGCTCTGCAACAACTCCAATATATCTTCTGGAGACCAAGTACCCTACATCATAGAATACTACATGAATCACTAAACAAAGGAATACGAAAAGTCAATCGCTACATTGGTATAACATTACCTCTGGTAAATAGGAAGCTAGACGCTGCTCCAATGGTAACGTCTCCATCAATGGCAATATCAGATCAGGCTTCAAAATGTCACCGAGTTCAAAGCCTAATTAAATGCAAGAAAACTGTCAATGTAGAGTGAACAACCTTTTGCTAATATTTTTTATAAAATGATGTTAAAAATCTAAACCCGTCAAACTGCATACTAATGCCCCTCATCATGGGATACAGTTTTGAATATTAAGTTGACAGCTTTAATTTTTAGAGAGCACAGAGAAAGTTGTAAAAGTAGATTGAAATTCGAATATTATCGTATGCAATTGCAATATTATCTGCTGACACATATCCATCACACAGTCTTAATAGATAGCAAGGGAATGAATACAATGCCAAGTGATTACCTTCGTCAGGATCAAGAATGCTATCTGCATATCATCAAAAAAGTAATAGGTCAGATCTCAACACAGTTAAAAGGGAATAAAAGAACATCTCTCTAAATGTAACTTATTACCTGCAGCAGGTCCAATGTTGCTCAATATTCTCTGGAGATCTGCCAATTTAACTGGACCAGAAGATGTTACATCGCTAGTTGCATCCACACCAAAGTTCGGGACAACCAAGTTTGCAGCTCTTTCCAACAAAAAAACAAACTTTTAGTGTCCAGTCAGGTAAATAAATAGATATGCAATGCACTAGTAAGGGATTTGGTAACTAAATAGCATGCTAAATGAATGATCACAAAGCTCAATTTTAATTTGCAAGCTCACGCGTCCGAAAACATTTGAATATCCAAACTAAGTACCTGGATGAGATGTCATCTTCAACCGTATCTTCAGAAACTTCAAGCGGAAGGGATACATCAGGTTCTTCTTCACCAAGGAGCTCTGTTAGTGAGAAAATGTTAATGAGCGTGTTACTCTTTACTTCTGGAGATGAAAGTTTTACTCTAACACCATACATTTAGCTATTTGCCTATGTCACTTTGAAAGGTTGCAAAGTTATGCATGAATCAAAACCAAATAAAAGGTTACCAGCATCAAAATTTTCTGTCATATTCTAAGCACCTGTGTACGTAACCATACTAATATATTTGGCTTTCACCTAATATGCATTTTTTAACGAAATCTAGGATTCATCAAACCACATATGTGTAAGAGTAAGATCATATGGAGTCATATCAAACTATTAGCACTTTAATGACAGAATATGGGGCCACCATAATCAAATGGAAATACTTTCTGTATGTTCACGTAAAACTTTTAACAAAAACACAACAAAAACGTTACTCTAAGATTTGCAAAAAGTAAGTTAAGTACTGTACACAACTGCTCCATGAAAATAAATTATTTACAAGCAATGTTGTCAATAACGGTCGTGGGTCGTGAAATATAAAATTGTATTCAAATTCTGCTGCGCTGCAGTGATATCACGCTACTATAGCCACTATTTGACAATACTTTTTACTAAATTACATTTCGCAAAACAATAGCAGTTTGTTGAAATTCTGCTATGCTTAGCCGTTATTTGACAACAATGTGCACAAGTATTCCTAAATGGTTGTTCAAAACCATACAGGGTGCTTATCCAGTGCAAGTACATACCGGCTCTACGTGGGTACCCAATACTAAGTTGTTTGGTTAGCTACTAAATGAAACAAATTGCTATCTCACTCTCTTCAAAATGCTACTTGCCTAAAAAAAAAAATTGACATGGAGCCTAGCTTCTTTGCATTAATTAATATTAAGACAATAATACTACTTCAAACTTCACAGTGATATTTAAGTACGTTGAAAATAAAAGTAGAAATTGATAAACAGACTCACGCATCTGTAGGTTCATGTACTAGTGCAAATTTAGTAGCATCCTTATTTATAATCTTGTAAATACAAGTTTTATTTATTTCTAGATGTATATTAATATTAAACTTGCAGAGCAATTCAGAAATTATTTCTGAAATTCTCTAAACCATTCTTAAGTAAGCAGAATTGCAGGATCGTCCACTGGCATAAGGCTTACACGTTAATAGAAAGGAAGCTTACAATTCAAAGCAAAAGGAGAGATACTTACCTAATGGTCTGTTGAGGTAATCATTCACAGAGCTACACAGTTGCGAGTCATTATCAGCATTAGATTCCTATACACAATAAAGGTTCAGGTAGAAAATAGAAATATAAGAACTAATCATCAAGTCAAAATACTTAGGGAGACAAGTGGATATTCAGTAATACGACCAACCTGCATCCAGAAGAAGAACTTTCTGTCATCGCTATTAAACTTCAATATGTAAACCCTTCCAGATGTTTGATTAACCTAATCAAACCAAGAATCAGAAGTCAGAATATTCAGAACCATAAAATAATCATACCCAAGATATTAAGAGTAAAGCAGTGGAACCTGCTCAAAAATAGCCTCGTTCGGAAATATTATCTGATCCTGTGTTGGCTTAGGTCAAGAAGCATCAAAATAAATACAGAAGGAACAACTAATATTTCAATTGGCATAACATACGATACATTAAAAAAATAGAATAGTTGCCAAGTCAAAATAATAGAGGTCAGGAAAGAGCAGGAATAAAGACAACAACAACACCAACAACCAAGCCTTGTCCTACTAAGTGGGGTTGGCTACATAGATCAAACGATGCCATAGTGTTCTATCAAATACCATATTTCTATCCAACTTATAAATCTTTAGATCTTCACAAGTCTTCTCTTTACATTGCCAAACCACCTAAGCCTAGTTTCCACAATATTTTCTACTATAGGTGTTACCCCAACTCTCTCCAATGTTGTCATTTATAATCCTATCTTGTCTAATTTTACCACACATCCAACTCAACATCTTCATCTTTGCTACGCTTAATTTATTTTCTTGTTGGTTCTTTACATCCTAGAACACTGTCTCGTACAACATTATCGGTCTAACATCTGTGATAAAATTTTCCATTCAGCTTGAGCAGTACTTTTGTGTCACATGAGGCTTTCCTCTATTTTAACCACCCAGCTTAAATTCCATGGTTTACATCTCCTTCTATTTCTCCGTTGTTTAGCACTATGGAATGGACCCAAGATATTTAAACCGTGTAACTTGTGGTATATGACATGATTTCCAACTTTCACAAAGTGCAGGAAGAGAGAATAACACATAAATTTGTTTGAACGTATCCTACAAAGGTTAACTTGGTTTATATGCCTTCTGTGTGAATTTAGGTACAGTGGTGCTGTTTTACAAACAATAAATTTCAAACATTAACCCAACACTTGTTCACTTCTAACAACCATATTTGTTAGCTATTAAGCTTTTTTTATAATTATCTAGTTGAGAGAAACCTTCCCCAACAGTTTCCATAGGTCCTGCAAGTAATATACTGAAACAATAGCTTTATAGGCACATATAACATTTTCTATCTTTATCATTGTGACATACTAAAGGAGGAAAGTGGAGGAGTGTTGTTGCAAGGGGGAAAAACAAGATTGTCTTTTCTAGAACAAACTGGCCCACGTTATCTTTATAAATAAGGAAACTACCAATATCCATAATAGACACACAACGAGAGAGAGAGAGAGAGTTAATAAGGACAACTCTGCACTTCTATGAAAAATAAACACTAAAGGTTAATCTGCCCCTATAAATTTCATTTACTAATAATTCTAGTAAATTTTGTTCACAAACAAATGAGAAATATTTGTTAATTACCAATTCTATTTGACCCATATAGAGTGAGTGTGTTTCAAAGGGTAAGTTGGGGTAGCTGCTATGACATAAAAGATGGTACTCGTCTTAGGTGATTCGGAAATGTGTGGAGAAGACCCATTAGAAACACCATAGTAGAGTTGAGCAGATGGAGGAAATGTTGGATCGGTCAAATAGTTGGAGGTAGGGTGAGACCAAAGAAAACTACTATATGGGAAACAATCAAAATAGATTTGAGACAAAAAATTAATCGGTCCAGCTATTCTATACAAATTCTAATCTCCTGTTTTTGCAAATCAAGTTCTTAATCCTATCAATTCTACGATGAGTCATCACTCAACTGAACATAATAGTACGTACGCCATTCAAATGAACAGCAATTATATATATTTGGGAAGAAAAAAGGATACATCTTCAACAACATTTAGTGTGCGATCAAGCCACTGAAAATGAACTAGTCCCTCCTCACCCTGAGACAAAAACAACCACTTCAACTAAAAACCAGCGGCAGTCATGGTTGAGTTGAGATAATAAAGAATAATGCTCAAACTTCAACAATGCAAATTCAAAGGGATGTTAAAAGCAAGGCAAAAAAAAAAGAAAATGAAACTAATATTGAAGCGAAGCATACCCTAGCAATGTGAACGAGTCCTTTGCGTGCATCAGGAACTACCCTTTTTCCCTCTAGTGACATTTTACCAGCACGAAACTCCAGGAGAGTTTCCTGTCAATAGACATAACAAACCGATCAATCATAGCATAAAAAATATACTACATTAACACTTCCATCCCAGATCTTCCTGGCTTAAAATTTGACTTGAAGGTTACAGTGGTAATATACTCTCTCTCTCTTTTTTTTTTTTAGTAAAGAAAAAATAAGACAAAGAATCCAATAAACGCAAAGAGCGAGCGAGCGAGCGAAAAGGAAAGTAAAAGATAAAGAGATTATTACCTGGATTGCAGGAAAAGCGTCGATGGAAGATGAACTCATCTGGTTTCAGTAAACTGCAAAAGGAGCAAGGAAAATATTAGTAACAAAATAAAGGAGAAAGGGTATTATAAAACCCTAGAGTGCGAAATATGAAGTTGGAGTCGGAGGTTGATTATTACTCAACTCAATTCGATGATGGAACGAAGCGAAGCGAAGGTATGTGAAAGTGAAAGTGAAAGTGAGGGTTCCGTTTGTTTATTCACTCAGATTTTCTCTGCCGCTCCGACCCCTGTCTTATTCTTATTCTTATTTCAACCCCTTCTTCTTTTTTTTTTTTGACGTTGGATTTCAACCCCTTCTATTCCATATAACCACGGAATTCTCATCTATCTATTTTTTTTTTTTTAATAGTAATCTTTCTTTAGCATACGAGAGTGTGAAATTATAAATTTTTTAACTTTGGTGATTCTTTTTCCCAATAATTTTTTAGATGAATTGAAATGATTATCTGAATTAAGAAGTTTTAGTCTTTTTTTTTTTTTTAGGGAACAAAATTATGATGGCGACCAAATTATATATGTGATTTTTTCTAAGGAAAAAACTAATATACATTCGACAACCATAATCCTATAATAAAAAAGTTAATTGACACCTATTTGCAAAAGCTTTTGATAGTGTCAGTTGGTCCTATTTGCAAGCCATATTACGCAAGTTGGGTTTTGCCCCCCAATGGATCTCTTGGATGATGATGTGCATATCTACTGTGGAATATCATGTAATTTTTAATGGTGATCGTATTGGTCCTATAATACCAGGGAGGGGTCTCCGACAAGGCTGCCCTTTATCTCCATACTTGTATATTATTTGTGCTGAAGGATTATCTGCCATTATTAAAAATCATGAGTTTCAAGGGAAAATTCATGGAGTTCGAATATGTCGTACATCACCGTCCATAAGCCACCTTCTCTTTGCAGATGATAGCTTTCTCTTTTGTAAAGCTACAGAATCAGAAGCTCAATATCTTAAAGGTATTCTTGCTAGCTACGAATGTGCCTCAGGTCAAGCAATTAACATGAGGAAATCTGCCATAAATTTTAGCTCAAACACACCCCAAGACATCATTTCCTCCATTACCGCCTCTCTCGGGGTTCACAATAATATTGGCAGCGGTAAGTACTTGGGATTGCCTTCTATGGTAGGTCGTAACAAAAAGGCTATTTTTTCTTATTTGAAGGATCGGATATGGAAAAAATGTCAGTCTTGGAGTGCCCGATCATTATCTCGTGCCGGTAAGGAAGTTTTGATAAAATCTGTTGCACAAGCCATCCCTTCTTATTGTATGGGAGCCTTTCTCATCCCTGCCTCGCCATGTGAAGAACTTGAGCGGATGATGAATTCATTTTATTGGGGTTCCAAAAAAAATGGTCGACGAGGTATCAATTGGATGCGTTGGGATAACCTCACACTTCACAAAAGTCTAGGTGGCCTCGGCTTTCGAAATTTGGAAGCCTTCAATCTATCTATGCTCGGCAAGCAAGGTTGGAAACTCTTATCCGACTCCTCCTCTTTACTCACCAGAATCCTCAAAGCTAAATACTTCCCTAGACGGGACTTCTTGGATGCAACCCTCGGTCATAATCCAAGCTATACTTGGAGGAGCTTATGGAGTACTCAATCCTTACTTACTTTGGGCCATAGATGGAAGATAGGAGATGGTTCTAAGATTAATGTGTGGAGTATGCCGTGGATCCGCAACCTTCCCTCTCTCAAACCATCCACTTCTCCGCCGCTACACCTAGAAGACCTTACGGTAAATTCTTTGTTCAGTGCCGACTTGAACTCTTGGGACACTACTTTGGTGCAATCTCTTTTTAATGACGCAGATGCTGCTGCCATTTTGTCAACTCCACTTTTTGCTCGTTCCCTTTCTGATATTCGAGTTTGGAAAGCCACTGTGGATGGTACATACACTGTCAAATCAGCTTATCGGATCTGTTCTGACTTACTTCTTGCTGCC
This sequence comes from Medicago sativa, assembly GCF_051527215.1. Lineage (NCBI taxonomy): Eukaryota > Viridiplantae > Streptophyta > Magnoliopsida > Fabales > Fabaceae > Medicago > Medicago sativa. The sequence continues at coordinate 97,757,451 of NC_140752.1, forward strand.
ACCCCTGTCCGCAATAATCTAAGCTGGAATACTATTTGGAACTTGAGGATTCCACCCCGAATTCGATCTTTCATGTGGCGCCTTGCTCATCAATGCTTGCCTACTAGAGTAAATCTTCTCACTCGAGGCATCCCTTGTGAGGAAACTTGTGTGTGTTGCGGTATCTTAGCTGAATCACATATGCATCTGTTTTTCGTTTGCTCCAAGGCGTCAAATTGTTGGAAGCAAATTGGCCTGCACTCTCTCGTTCAGAATTTGCTCTTAACGGCACAAAACTTTTCTGTTATGATCTTTGATTTATTGAACAGGTTGTCGTTGCAGCAGCAATCCTTGGTAGCTACGATCTTGTGGAGTCTATGGAAGAACCGCAATTCAAAGCTTTGGGAAGACATAGACAACTCCTCGGAATTCATAGTTACACGAGCAAAGACTACAATTAATGAATGGAGTTGTATACAAAGAGCAAAGTTACCGATGAATAATGCGAATACCTCTCTTACTTGGAGTAAACCGCCGGAGGGCACAATCAAATGTAATGTAGACGCCGCTTCCTTCAATAATAACTCAATCATGGGGTATGGTATATGCTTCAGAAACTCTTCAGGTGTTCTCATTATTGGCAAATCCGGTTATTATTATGCCTCCACTACGGTCCTGGAAGCTGAAACCATCGGCTTGTTGGAAGCTATCAAAGAGGCCATTTCAACTGGAATGCAAGCTGTCATATTTGAAACTGATTGCAAAACAATACCTGATGCACTTTCTGTCAATAATATCCCCGAAAATGAATTTGGTGATCTCATATTTCAATGTAAGAGTCTCTTGCTCAATAGACCCGACTTTGTAGTGTCGTATGTTCGGAGGCAAGCAAATAGGGTTGCTCATAGTATTGCTAGAGCTTCCTTATGTCATCCTAGCCCCCATATCTTTAATGTTGTACCTTCTACTTTGTACTCATTAATTATGAATGAAATGGCTTAATATAGCCTTTGCTCAAAAAAAAAAAAGTTAATTGACACTATACTTTAGAAACAGTTAAACAATTGTGAAAACTATCAAATATTATTATTATTACTAGGGAAATGGTAACCGGTGCCCCCGGGGCACTGGTTAAGGATATGAAAAAGGAAATTATATAGTAGTTAATGCATTGAAATTGTGTAATTAATTTATAATAAAGTCAAAAACAGTTTCATTTTATGGTAATAATTCCCTTTTATGGTATACTTAACCAGTGCCCCGGGGCACCGGTTAGCCGGACCCTTATTACTATTGTTAATCAAATATCAAAACGCAAGTACAATTTTAATCTCCAGCATACAAAACCAACATTGATGCAAATAATAATCACCTAAGATAGCCTTACGCATCCATCGCTTACAGCCATCATCGTGTATGCATGATGTAATGAGTTCTTATTAGCATGCAACATTTTGACCAATACACCGATGCATATCTTGTCGCTCTGAAATTCACACATGCACAACAAGACATTCCTATTTACATCATGCTATGTTCATGTTGCTCAAATAAAAGATCCAGATTTTTAGATCTTTTTCAATCAGTGAGATATAATAAAAATGAACCATTTGTAGGTGAGTTATAAAAAGGAGAGATAAGTTCAAGAAAATTATAACAACGGATATAAAAAAATGTAGAAGTAAAGGGATGGTGAATAAGTAATTGTCTTGCATTTGACCTACAAATTGTTGTGATACTATTTTCTTTAGGTCTTAATTCTTCAATCCATGATTTCGTTCCCCAGTAAATGCGATAAAATGGATAAAGATAAATATTAGTTATGCAAACCACGAATGCCTAAAGTAAGGTTAAATTTGAAAGAGACAGCAACGAACCATCACAACTAAATGATGATGTTAGAGTTATTGTTTGAGTTATTCCTAGCTAGTAAAAACACCCAAGTAATTTCTCAAGAAGGTTAGCAACAAATTAATACATAACATTTTGATCCAGCATCGTCGAAATTTATAGAATCTCTCATGATCTATTTTTTTTTTTTTTTAACAAGAAATAAAGACAAACTCTCATTATCTATTTTTAATACATAACATTATCTATTTCATCTTAGAGATGAAGAACCTGGTGCTGCAACGACTATTGATTGATGTATAACAGGGTAATCAACCATGTTTGTTGATAATATAGCATATGCTACATTTGTTTGTGGAAAGTGCTGCATCTCGTTTCTTTAACCCCGCAAAATGTAGAACAAATACGTTATTAAAATCATGGCCATTAACATAAAAATATGGTGTTGAATTAGTGATGAACCAAATGAACTATGATTCTCATGTCTAACTAGTACGATATCTTTGGTGTGATTTTTTTAAAACAACGACTAATTATATTTTATTTGACACACACATGCACGCACGTGCGTGTGTTTGTATCATTAATAATCAACTTATACTTAAAAACTACATATCTCCACGAACTAGAACAATAGTTAAATTGGGGAACTTTTTCTTTATTTACACATGATATCCTATGAGTATGACCAAGTGCAGAAAATTAATTGCTTAAAATATGAATATTTGTTCAAGGAGGCAACGTTTTATGACAGATGCATTTCTATACAATCGAACCTAAAAGAAAATTATTAATCATATGTTTAATCATAAATTATTGGGGGGGCGCATCTACATTTTGCTCCTGAGAAGAACTGTCACTGCTAGTGTGTCCTATTTTTTCCCAGGAATTAACGTAATCTTTCAAATTTATATGGTTCAAAACTCTAATTGCTACATTTAGGTGGTACATAACTTTTTTTGTTTTAGTCTTGATAGGTTGAGAAAGCAACTAAGGAGTCTTAATTATTTTTCTAAAACGTGCATAAAGTTGCATTAATTTTTCTTTGTAAGAATATCAAAATGCATCCTATTTTTTCTCAGGAAGCATAATCTCTCTTCACTTATCTTGTCGTGCATTTTACTGAAAAACGTTATCTTGAATGTTGGTCATTGTTTGTTATTTCTATATGGTGCAAATGGGGATATAATTTTATATACTTCTTTGATGATTAATTTGCATTCTCAGACACTATCAAATTTCAATGGCTTTGCATTTTAGAAAAATGTATTTGTTTTAGTGGATTAGGCTTGCTAGGCCAAATATATGATGAATTAATGTTAACATGTGCGCCAGTCATGACTTGAGATTGGATCGTGACAAAATTGGGTAAGTAAGTCCCCCGCTAGTAGATATTTCTCTTCCTTTTCAATAGAACATTTTTTTTTTAAGAAAGTTTTTTACAAATATAACAGTACGTTATTTACATTTTATGTATAATTTTAATTTTTGTCAAAAAAATGTATAATTTTAATCAAAATTTAACTAATTTAAAAAAAAAAACATTGTCCATAATTTATAGGGTTAGCGTAATAAAAAAACGGAAGGGAATAAAGCGTCTGATAGTAGTCATAGTCCTATTTATATGTTTGGATACACATTAGAATTGATTAATCGTAATATTGCAAAACATGATTTGGTGGTTTTATGAAGTTGTTTGGCTGCACAAAGTTAAAGAAATTTTGTTATCCAAAATTGATTATCGTAGAAGCATTTGGAGTTTTAGCGGCAAAGTGAATTGATTTTATTTCGATATCAAATGTTGTACCAAAATCACCATCTCCTAACAAAAAAAATTTATTTTTATTCTAAGAAGGGATAGTATTCTCTTTCTCTTCTCTCCATCTCATATTCATGTCAACAACTATTATAAGAATGATGTTGATTAGACTCTCACTCGATTTAAGTTGCTTCAATATTTCAGTGTTCACAACAGAATCAACTCATTCTCGTAGATAATCTAAATTAAATATCATCAATTACATGTTTACAAACATAAATATAATAAAACATGTATTAGTTCACCATACCTTTAGGTACTAATTAACTTGGAAGTAACTTATGGTATTTCTCGATATTTTGGATTAAGAGGTTTTGTTTTTGCATAACTATCAATCTTTATATCTCCGTTCATTCTAGCAGCTTTTACAAATTGAGTGATGTTGGCCCTTTTGCAACTGAGAGGTGTCAAGTTATCTGTTTGTTTTTATATTTGCATGGTTTTGGGGTATTCTTTAGATCCCAAAAACGTGTATTGAACTTGATTTATATGCATGCCTTCTCTCATCCATATTGTTGTTGTAGTAATTCAAATGGAATACTTAATGAGTGAATCATCAACTTAGTCCCTGAATTTTCACGCGTCGGCCAAATTAGTCCCTCAATTATGCGAAATATCAATTTAATCCCTGAATTTGTTAATTGTCAATCAATTTAGTCCTTCTGTTCAAACGGAGGGTTTACGGGGCTGACGTGGCCGTTAACCTCTCACATGTCATACGCCATGTAGGCAGGGACTAATTTGGCCGAAAATAACAAACATTTTGAAGGACTAAATTGATTGATTTGCAGAAATTTTTTTGGTTTCTTCCCAAACAGCTCTTTTCTTCCCCAACGTATCTGTCTTCCCCAATTGTATAAAATTGGAACTCTAATTAAACAATCTGCAATCTACATTCTAATATCACCTAAATTTCCTCCAATAATAAGTGGTCCAGTTCCAGTTCTTCCCCAATTCAAAAAACTTGAAACCCTAATTTTTCCGTATTGAATTTGAAAGCCAAAATCCACAAAATTTCTTGAAGTAAAACTATTTAAATTGAATCTCAAATGATGGGGGGTGGGAATATGGGAAAAAATTGTTATTAAAGTCGAGCTTCATCTTCAAGCTCCAACTTTAATGGTGATGAAAAGAGGTTGAAGATGATTCAGAAATGTAACCTTCAAATACATCCCTACGTAATATTAAAAACCATCAAATAAGTCCCTGAATTTTTTAATCATATATCAAATAGATCCTTGAAATTACAGAACACACAAATTGAAACTGAAATATTATATAGGCAAAAGTCATAGGTCATAAGTCATAAGTCTGAGAAATTACATAGGCAAAAGCAACCCAATTTTGGGGCATTAACAAGTCATAAGTCTTAAACGGCAAGTTAAGCAAAAAGAAACCCAACTATGGGGCATAATTCAAATAAGCCTAAATATTACAAATCCAAAACATCTATTAAACTCGAGGAAGCATCACTTCTTTGGAAATCCGGGAGTTGGTATAAACTCCATGAATTTAGTAGGTTGAGTCGAACCGGGTGGACCATAGGTTGGATATGGAACCCTAATCATGCCAGCAGGAGGTTGATGAGCTGGTGCAAGACCCCTCATTGGTGTTTGCTTAGGCCTATCAGCTGAAGGAATCGGTCCTCTAAGGCCATACCTCCTTGGTGCAACACTTTGAAATTGCAAAATCAATCAAATTAGTCCCTGAATCATATTACTTACTATCAAAATAGTCACTGAATTATATTACTAACTATCAAAATAGTCCCTGCATTATTTTACTTACTATAACATCAGTTCTAAAACTATAACATTTTCAGCTATTACTATACATCAGTATGCATGCAAAAAGGAGACATAACTTGAATGAGAAAAAGACTAAGATGGTTATTCATACCTTTTGCATGTCTGAGATGAAGTTCCATCCATTACGCTCATAATTTCCATTACGCCGGGGATGGTGATGATTTTGGAGGGGTGAGAATGGAGAAATTTTTAGCGGGAGGGAGAAGGGTCAAGGATGTTTTTGATGGTTCTGACTGAAATGTGAAGAAAGAGGAATATGTAATGCAGGGGCAAAATGGGAAAAGCAGGAAAAAATAAACTGAAAAGTGAAAAATGAACTTTTTCCAAATCAATCAAATTAGTCCCTGAACACGTGGCTTCCTTCTTGCCACGCGTACAAGACAACACAGCATGCAGGGCGACATGCCAGCATGGCTAACGGAGCACTTGGACGGAGGGACCTTTTTGATGGACGTCTAACAAATTCAGGGACTAATTTGATATTTCGCATAATTGAGGGATGAAGTTGGGCGACGCGTGAAAATTCAGGGACTAATTTGATGGTTCACTCAATACTTAATATTTCATATTCATAGTAAACAAAAATGCAACAATATGCGGAAACAATTTTTATAAACATATAAGATAAAATTGATATAATAAAATATCAGAAACTCATGACTATTTTCAAAATATAAACATTAATGTAACGTTTCTATTTAGTAACTTTTATTTTATATGCAAAACACCGTTCAATGTTTGCACCGCTCTCGTTGTAGATTTTATGTGTTTATATTTGCATAAAAAAATTTTTATATACATATACGAGAAAGTCAATAGGATAAATTTTTTAAAACTCATGACTATTTTTAAAATATCAACATCAATGCGTTTCCCTAAAATAAATTTTTATTTTATATTTTAAACACCTTTAAATATTTGCACCGCACTCGTTTAAGATTTTACATGCTTATATATGTATTAGAAAATTTTAATTTACCTATATGCGATAGTTGATATGATAAAATTTTAAAAACTCATAACAATTTTCTAAATATTAACATTAATATAATGATTCTATTAAATATTTTTTATTTTATATACAAAATATCGTAAAATACTTGTACCACATTAATCACAAATTTTACGTGTTTAAGTCTCAAAAATCAAATTTTATATATACCGCTATAAGAAAGTTGCAAAATTTTTAAAAACTAATAATTGTTTTTAAAATATCAATATTACTTATTTTTTATATGCGAATTGTGAGATTAAAAAATAAAAAAGATGAAGAAAAAAAAAAAAAACTATTTTAAAGTAAAGTGAATTTGGAGCCTAGCCTAAAATACTTTCAATCTCTCTCACTCCGTAGGGCGTAGGGATATGCATTATTCTTCTATTAGGAAGCACATGTTGATGGGTTCCTTCTTGTTCAGACACAACAACATTTCTCTTTATCCTTCATCACGGTCACGGCGTTGTAATTATTCGATGGAACACCAAAGTGAAAGAGATAGTCATCATGTTCATTACAACCATACCCATCCCTCCAAATACGCTAGATGGAACGCTAGGTTCGTGCGTCACATTCAATTCAATTCAATTCAATTAATACTATGCTTCTATCTCTTCTTCTTATTCATTTTATTTTACATTACAGGGAGAGCTTCGAATTCATGTACGCAAGGCCTTGGCAACGAGTCAATGATTTTTACTTGAACACTGTCCGTGGCAACTTCTCTTTGCCTCTTCTTTTTCAATCTCAGGTCGAATCCCTAACTAACTACATTTCAATTATCAACTTCTTAATTAACCCTTTATCCTTCCTTCTTAATTATTCACTTTCTAACAGACCCATCCTCATCATCATCATCATTCTGGAGTTCCAGAAATTTTGGATAATACTGAGTTCGAAAGTGATGGTGTATCCAAAGATCGCAGTGGGAAGTGGGCAAGATTCAATTTCAAAATTCTTCTTTCCTATCACGGCGCTTCTTTTGATGGCTGGCAAAAGCAGCCAAACTTGAATACTGTTCAAAGGCAACTTCTTCTTCTTCTTCTTCTTCTACACTGTTTAATTCATATTGGATTCTCATTTTGCTTGCTTCTTCATACAGCATTGTAGAAGTGTCACTTGGTAAATTTGTTGATGAAAACAAAACTCAACTGCTCAAGGACAAAGGTCTGCCTATCGAAGGTTGTGCTGCTGTTGCTGGTCGAACAGATAAAGGAGTCACAGCCCTTCAACAAGTTTGTTCTTTTTGTAAGCCATTTCCCTATTCTTAATATCAATGTCTTTGCAATGTCAAATCCTTCTTATAAATGAATTGCTACATACACAATATCAAAAAACCATATGTCTCTGCATTCCACAACCATATGTTATGTCTAACAATATGGCTCATATACAGACATAGAAGAGGGGTAAGGGGCGGTGCGTTGCAAAGCTCCCTCCACCCCTGCCCTTGGGTTTGGCCCAAACGCGTGTGTTAGGCCCAATTGTCGTTGGGGGAGACGGGGGTGCGGGGGACCATAGCACCGCGGTCATGGTTCGTGGGTATTGTCGTAATCTGGTCCATATATATATATATATATATATATATATATATATATATATATATATATATATATATATATATATATATATATATATATATATATATATATATATATATATATATGGGTTTTGCGAGAAGACACCTTTTATGAAGGTGTCTTTTAGCAAGTTATTCTATGAGCATTTGTTAAAAGACACCAACTAATTTTTATGAAGGTGTCTTTTAGCAAAGTTATAACTAAAAAGTGGAAATCACACCTTAAGGTGTGGATTGCTAAAAGACACCTTCATGGGTTCTAGCAAAACCCTATTTCATCAAAAGTACCATACGAAACTATAGCAACTCTATGGTCGTAGAGGTAGACACAATTGACCGAACTGTGTGAACAAAGATGTGTCTCACTGTCTTGCGATTTTCGTTTCTTTTATTCTTCTGTTACTAATTGCTGTTCTAACAAATAACAATTATATTTAGTACATTTAACCTAATTTGATGGTAAAATTGTTATGGATAAATAAGGATTGAGGTTGAGAAAGAGAGAAAAAAATAAAGGAATGTGAAGAAAACTGAAATCTGAAAAGAGAATTCACTGAGATGAAAAACTGAATATTGAAATATGACTAACCAACTGACAGAGGTATAGACAGTGGGTTCTTTTTTTGCACTTTGTCGGATTTGATTGAACCTTCCGTCCCTAATCTAGGGTTCATTATGCACAGACACTTGGAAGAAGGATATTAAACCAAAAGAAATTGAAGATGCAATAAATGACGCAGCACCAGGAAAATTGAGGGCTGTATCTGTATATGAGGTAATATCCTTTTAAATAATATGCGACATGAAGCTAATGTTTGATACAATTATCAGTTGCCATGAATATAAAGAAAAAGAATCAGAAAAAATGGTTTGCTGGTCTCACATTTATAAATGTGATAACAATAATAATGTGAATTATGGTAGGTATCACGTGCCTTTCATCCGAACTTCTCTGCCAAATGGAGGCGTTACCTTTATATTTTCCCACTCACCGATGGACAGGATAAGCACCAAAGTGGCGGCAATGGGGAGTCTTGTGACAGTTTTATATATAATGGAATTTGTGATTCTGACAGCAAGGATGGGTTAGAAAATGAAAATAAATCATATGTGTTCAGCGTAAGGAAGGTGAACCGGCTTTTGCAAAAATTGGAAGGAAAATTGCTGTCCTACAAGATGTTTGCCCGTGATACAAAAGCTTCAAGAAACGAGTAAGAACTTAATACTTGAATTTCTATCTTTGTGGTGCACATTATAGATACTTTCACATCATACTTTTGGGGAAGATAGCGAATTTTATTGTTTATGCGACTATTATTTGGAATCAAATCTTAAATTGTATGGTGTATACAGTTTTTAGATGAATGAGATCTATCATTCAAATGATAATTTTTTTGTTTGACAGCACTCGAGGAATAGATGGGCCACCTTCATATTTCCTTGGTGCTGATACTACTTTTAAGAGGGGAACTGTCCTTCACTGAGTTTAGTCGTTTACTTATTACTGTCATTCTGTTTCAGTGGTCCACCAACAGAGTGTTTTGTTCACCATGCTCGAGCTATGGAAGCCAAATTGCCTATAACTGTGAGTAACTTTTAAATTTTTAATATTTGTGCACTCTGTAACTTCTCTTTATAATTTCCTTTATCTCTTTTTTGTTGCCCAATATTGTTATTCTAAATTCGAAGCACTTTGAGTTGTATGCTCTTTTTATGTTTTGCTGTGCTTGTGGATGTGACTTGCTCCAACTGGCAGAGTGTGCACGCTAGTGCTCTCTACTCTAAGCTTCTAGGTAGCTCAGAAAAACAGATTCTCGTAAGCAGGGCACATTTGTTTGTGAAGATACATTGGTTGATCCAGAGACATGGCCACTACTGGCCTATGGATTCTGTTTTGTCTACTCTGCCCAAGTTCCATTAAATCACTAAACATATCCACTTTATTTCTAGCTTATCTTCACATTTTTCCTTTCATATGATTTAAGCAGAACATTACTGGCAGACCAAGCTTCAAATTATAGTCATATTCATTAGGTGAAAAACAAATTATTCGTGACTTTGCTTGCTTATCATCAGAATAGAGAGGGTAAATTTGTCCAAGTAAACACTGAATAGGGGAAGGAAGGGCAATTTCTGAAGGAGTAAGGATCCTCTCTATTTCTCAAAAGAATGGGAGTGCTCCATCACTAAAGTTTCTGGCGTATAAAGACCTATATTTTTAGAAATGGTGACAGGTGTTTCGTATTACTGGATTTTTATACACTCAAACCATTATGGAGCCCTCCATTTTTTTTTTTTGAGAAATGTAGAGGATCTCTACCTTTTCTGAAGAATGCACAGACATGCATCATTTTACTTCACTTTTTAAATTTATGAATGACAAATATATGGAAGTTTGTTTATGATGGGTTTCTTGGACCGGTGGCTTGAGCTGGGTCATCAACCTCAATATAATTCACATTGCACAGTAAAGTGTATACTGTTTTTTTTTTTGGGGGTACTTTGGGAAGTGAAAGTGTCTAGATATAGCAGATGATAGTTTCTAGACAGCAAAACGGAAAAAGGAGAGTGAAAACACTCGCAGACATATTAGCATTAAGTGAAAACTAAATCTGTAATGCCACTTGACATTAGTCGCAGCCTTTTTTTTTACATACACATTGTTTATGTTATTTTTTGTATGACAGGAATCTTATGAGATATTATTTGTTAGAAATGCTAGAAAAGGACTGGAGAAATTTCTGAATCATACATTAGGTCTGATTTTGCTTGTTTTCATCCTAGCACGGGGTTCTTCAGCTAGCATTTAAGATATATGGTACTACTAGTGTTTTCATGTTTCCTTCAGCAACAAATAATGGAATCTTCCAAACGAGATGAAGATTCTATCGTATTATTTCCATTACACATCTTGACCATTTAGTCCAATCTGCATTGAAATGGATTGAGTTTTATATTGTTGATTCCAATTAGCCTACCAACCAAACATGCAAATTATGCTATTTGTCCATGGACTTCGATATTAACAGATTTTATGTCTCCATAATATTTGTCGTTACATGATTTATATGTCGTTGGCTTCTTTCTATTGATTTTCGTCTATATAACCTTGACAAAAATGTATTTTCAGTATTTTTCCTCTGAAATATTTTACTATACCAAGAAATTTTCTATTGTTGGGTTTGTACTATTCAAAAGCTATATGAATTCTTTTGCCAGTATATTTTTTTATTTATTACATCTTTCAAGTTTTGTCCTTCTGAGTGACAATAGGAATTTAATACTTTCTAGTTATGCTTTAACTCAGACGCCTTGGTTTTATAGAGTTTTTTGATGTTGAAGAGAAGCTTATTGATGTTCCATTTCACCTGTGACATTGCTAGGAAAATGGAGAAGAAACGAGGGTTATGTGCATTGAGTTAGTTGCTAATCGCTTTTTACGCAAGGTAAACATTGTATGTTTTTTATTTCCTTAGAGGAAACCATATTCTCCGAAGGTTTTTGCTTCTCCAATTTTAGAGTGTTAGCAACACTCACTCCAACACTTTTATTTTTGTACACTAACACTGGATGAAATTCATGTATGTCCCACCATTTTGAGAACAGGTCCCACATAAAACGGTGAGATCTACATAAATTTCATTTAATAAGAGATTGAGTATTGAAAAGAGAATGTTAGAGTGAGTGTTGACAAGACCTTTATCATTCTAAAAGAGAGAGAGAGTGTGTGTTAGAATGCTTCAATAAGAGAGAGTGAGTGTTGAAAAGACCGTTATCTTTCTAATATTAAGATGTTGATGCTTCAAAAACAAATGAATCATTTTAAAGGACACATACATTATATATCATTATTTATATTTTATCCATTTGTAATGGAGGGTTATGCCCATAGTTTTTTTTGTTCTTCTGATTTCCTGATTGTGCAAATGCCATGGGCGTGCAGTCTGGTACATAGACCATCTCTAATAATTGGCATGTGTATTTATTATTTATTTATTTTCACATATTGACTCGACTGAGGCTAATCAAATTTTTGCAGATGGTTAGAGTGCTTGTGGCAACCACAATTAGAGAAGCTGCAGCCGGTGCTGAAGATGATGCCTTGTTAAAGCTTATGGATGCTACGTGTAGGCGTGCCACTGCTCCTCCAGCACCCCCTGATGGCCTATGTCTAGTTGATGTTGGTTATGCAGAATTTGAACGGGAAAAATGTTTCATCATGAAAGATTAGAGCTTTGGTAAGTTGTAGAAAAGTGAATTTCTATGAAGAGATCATTTTTGTAAATGACTCTAAAGGGTCAATATTAAAAGCGAAAAATATTGAGTGAGCAAAGTGAAAGCGGATGCATGCACAAGGATTAAAATGAAAGCCATCACATATGTGAAAAACTAAAACCGTGCTTATAAAAAAAAAAAAAAAAAAGGAGGGGAAAACTAAAACCACATTGCTCTTAAACTCGCCGTGGTGCAGGGGAGAAAGTGGAAGGGGAGCAATTTGGATTCCCTCTAATTGTGGAGGCACTGATCTAAATTATTGGATAACACATATTCCTGTATTTTGGACTCGGTTCACCCAAAATTGGGAGTAGCATCATTGTAGAGCTTTTGATCAATATTGAACAATTTAGATTGTGTCTGCGTCAAATTCACGATTCATTTGTCGGAGGGATTTCAGATCTGAATTCTCTCTTTGAATTTGTGTATTGACTTAACTTTTTCTCATTCTCCTTCATTTATTTATCCAATCAAGCCCATGTTCACATCCTTATTGTTGGGGTTTCAGGAATTTTTTTAGCTGCAAACCTATACATATAGGTCGTATCATTTAAAATAATAAACGTTAGTCTTTTATTTATTTATTTGAGACGGAAAAATAGACGTTGCAGTGCGAATGTTATCTACTACTACAATAATTATTCAAAGGTACAGTGCTGTTTGAAAGTTTTTGTTACTGTAATTACCCATTTGATAATAATTGAGCGTTCATTTTCATCTTTAAAATTTGAATCCTAGTTTATAAGAAAAATACAGGCTTGAATATTTTTAATTTTTAAAATAGATGTTTATTTGAATTAGTTTTTCTTTAGTTTTAAAATAACTAGTCCCTTTATATATATATATATAATTTTTGACATGAACTAAAAATACTTAAAAGATTAAAATTAAATAGAAACTAATATTTGAAAGACATCATGTTTTAAGAATAGTAACATTTAAGACAAACAATATTTATCATTACTTGTTTTCCTGCCTTATATGTTACATCTTCTCTCATAATAATAATAATGAGGAAAATGCTAACTAGTTCATGGGGCACTAGTTAAGGAAAATGCTAATAACAATAGAGTGTGGGAATTGGTACAAGTTAGTGCAGAGAGATGTGATAATGAAGAAAGCATGAATGAGCATGGATTGATGATGCAGTGTGAGTGTCGTTGGCCTTTCCTTTTTTATTGTAAAAGGTTGAGTCAGCAGAACAGAAACCTTAAAAATAGGCATACAAAAAGTGGTGTCTTATTTAAATTTCAAGGCTGTCCGAATAGTTCTACACATTGTTATTGTTATGCAACCATGAAACAAAAGACTTGGTCAACCTCTGGTTACCTCACTCTCTCAAATACATTATCCATCTCCTATTATTAGCTCTTCTTTTTCTTTCTTCTCTCTCCTGTTTCAATGCCATCAAAACTTTTCCACCCTCCATGACCAACCCCTTTGCTTCTTCACCCCTAGCAGCTCCTCTTTTCTTTTAATCTCCATTGAGAATCAAACCTTCCCTGAGGGCGCGCACGCCGCCCGTAGCGCGTGTGGGCCATCTTCACTATGGCACTCATCACTCATATTATGAACAATAATATCATATTCATCACATTCATTCTCTTGTTTTGTGTTGTTTCGTTATCTTATGGTGCTTCTGACTCTGAATTGCTCCTCAAGGTAAAGGACAATCTTGAAAAAAACCCTGAGGTATTGTCAACATGGAACACGTCAACCACACCTTGTAATGGTGATCATGCCAATTGGCGTGGTGTTCTTTGTTATCAAGGAAACGTTTGGGGATTGAAGCTTGAGAATATGGGGCTAAAAGGTTTCATTGATGTGAGTTCTCTTAGGGAGTTACCATATCTTAGAACGCTTAGTTTCATGAATAATGATTTTGAGGGTGGTTGGCCTGAGATTAATAAACTTTTTGGTCTTAAATCGCTTTATCTGTCAAATAACAAATTTTCTGGAGAGCTTCCTGAGGATGCTTTTGACGGTATGCAGTGGTTAAAGAAAATTCATTTGTCAAATAATCAGTTTACAGGTCGTATTCCATATTCTGTGAGGTTGATGCCAAAGCTTATGGATTTGAGATTGGATGGAAACAAATTCACTGGACCTCTTCCTCCTTTTACAACAGAATCCAAATTGAAAACAATCAATGTAGCTAATAATCAGTTGCAGGGACCAATACCAGCCGCTCTTAGTAAAATCGACGCTTCTTCCTTTTCCGGTGAGTAACAAATATCCTATTAGCGCACACACATCACATGCATGTATGGTTTATGTATAAATGACTAATATAAATATAACTCAATGTGATTAGCTTAGTGGAAGCATGTTACGTCTGTAAGTTAGGATAACGCGTACACGAAAAAATTGAGATATTCTATTTTTGTTGGTCTTTTGCCTCAAACAGGATCAACTCCCCTAGAAGGATAGTTGTGGATTTGACAAAATTTGGGAGCAGTGTTGTAGGAATTTGAACAAATCCACAAGAGTCATCGCGTTTTATATGGAAACAGTGTATAGATGAAGGTGGCCGTTGCAAATTCAGAAATAAATTAAAGCTATCATAATATGCTTTGATTTTCTTTGTATTATTGACACTGATTAAAGTATAAGGGTCTGCTTGGATTGACTTATTATAGCTTCTCTACCGACATAAACACTTGTGAGGCTATTTGGGAGAAATAACTAATACATAAACCCTTTTAGCTTATATGAAAATCAATCGACTTTATTTTATATTTTATTATAGAAATAGCTAACACATAAACCCTTATATGATAAATGTTTATGTTAGAAGCACTTAATTAAGCTGTTTACCCAAACATGACATAAGTATATATAGCAGCATCAATCTTAACTAGTCTATATGTATCAAAATGATGAGCAGGTAATGAAAATTTATGTGGAGCACCATTGACTGCATGTCCTATAAAGCATGCATCAATTGCAAGTATTTGTGTTGTTGTTGTGGTTGTTTGTGTAGCACTGGCTGTGATTGGAGTTACTGTGTTTTTCATCCTACACCGGCGGCGAAGAAAACGAGAGCCATCATCGACTCTAGAGAATCCACCTTCAGGCCACTACAACAACAAAAAAGTTGGAAGTGAAAGAGATATTGATGATGAAAGTAATAGATCATCAAGATCAATGAGTTCCAACCACAGTAGAAGAAATGATCACATGAAGTTGTCTTTTATAAGAGATGACAGAGAGAGGTTTGATTTGCAAGAGTTGCTGAGAGCTTCTGCTGAGATTTTGGGAAGTGGTTTTTATAGTTCTTCTTACAAGGCTTCTTTGACGAATGGGCCAACAATAGTGGTGAAGAGGTTTAAGCAAATGAACAATGTAGGGAAGGAAGAGTTTCAAGAGCATATGAGAAGGATTGGAAGGTTGAACCATCCTAATTTGATTCCTCTTGTTGCTTACTATTATAGAAAAGAAGAGAAGCTCTTGGTTACTGACTTTGTTCAGAACGGTAGCCTAGCTGTTCGCCTTCATGGTACGTCTTATATATGTATGAACTCATTTCTATTTTTTTTAATGACAGAATCGATCAAGAGTAATCTAGTTCAGATCACGGCTGAAGTCTTCAGTCAAATTTTACTTAATTCACAGCCAAACTTCATATCATTAGGGCCAATTGTTCTTGGAAATCGAATAGTTAACACAAAAAAGAAGAGGGCTTATCAGTCCCCCCTTTCTGCTACATTGACCTTCCCTTAATTACACACACATCCTCTCTATTATGTAAAAGTAGAGAACTTGTATATTATTTAAGAAAAAGTGAAGGGAGACGTATGCAATTTCCTCTTTTTTAACAAAGGCTAGATTTGAGCTAACTACGATGTTTTAAAAACTAGATCGAACACTGAACCAGTGAGACCTTCAAATCATGGTTTAATTGGTTCGATCGATACAATCACGGTTGGACTGAATGATAAATGAAAAGTAAAAATATTAAAAAATAAATAAAAATTCAGTTGAACTGATTGCGGTTGAAATGTTTTTCAACCTTGGTTCAATCAGACTAATGTAACCGGGATCAAGCCAACTAACTATTCCTGGTTCAACTAGTTAAACGTCTGGTTTTTAAAACATTGGTTTACTAGTTGCACATCTATTCGTTCACTAATATTGTTTGCTTATGAATATAGTTATGCATGGTTACTTCTTGTGTTTCAGGACACCAAGCACTAGGGGAACCAAGCCTTGATTGGCCAATAAGGTTGAAAATTGTGAAAGGCATAGCAAGAGGTCTTGAAAATCTATACAAAGATATGCCAAGCCTAATTGCACCTCATGGAAATCTCAAATCTGCAAACGTACTTCTCACTGAAACATTTGAGCCACTTCTCACAGATTTTGGATTAGTCCCAGTAACAAATCAAGAAATGGCCAAGGAAATAATGGTAATATACAAATCACCTGAGTATTTGCAACATGGAAGAATCACAAAGAAAAGTGATGTTTGGTGTCTTGGAATATTAATATTGGAGATTTTAACTGGTAAACTTCCAGCTACATTTTTACAACAAGGTAAAGGAAGTGAGGTGAGTTTAGCAAATTGGGTGATTTCAGTAGTACCTGAGGAGTGGAATAGTTCAGTGTTTGATAAAGAAATGGGTGCAACAAAGAATGGTGAGGGAGAGATGGGAAAGCTTTTGAAGATTGCATTGAGTTGTTGTGAAGTAGATGTTGATAAAAGATGTGATTTGAAAGAAGCTGTTGAGAAAATTCAACAAGTGAAAGAGAGGGATAATTCATGATAGTGAGGAGGATTTTTTTACAGCTGACATGAAATGAAAATAAAAATCTTTTCATGGTGATGAATTGTTATTACCTTACTCATTCAGTACTTGGATTTTCTATCTATATCCCTTAAAATTGAAAAACAATGTCACATTAATATGAGAGATGGATATATTAATTTACCCGGGACATTTTCTCATTAGAAATAGACAGCTTCGTCTACAAGTCAGAGTTTTAGTTCAACTTATAAAAATACAAAATTGTTTGGTGTTTGAATCCCGACTCCACCACTTATGTGTGTGAGTTTTTAATTACTATTGTCTATAGAAAATATAGATTGCTTCTATGCTTTATTGCAATTCCAAATATTGGAAAATGTTGATATTTTATAAATGATTGCCTGACAATATCCTATATTTCCTTTTTATTTTTCACAATATCCTATATTTTTCAGTAAAATTTTTTTTTTGTAAATAATAATAATAATACAATTATCTAAATATTTTTAAGAGCAAAATGGGTCAAAGCTCCAAAACAATTCTCTATTTTTTATTTTTATCTTTACAAAAATCTTATATAAAATCATGTTTTTTTTACAAGACCGTCGATTGGGTTGGAGTATTGTGGGCATCTAAATTGTCAAGGTAGTGGAAAGAATTCTGCTCTTTACCCAAACAATTTTGCTCGTTCCCAAAGTAAATGTCTATATTGCCCCTGCGTGAGTTACCGAAGTTAAGTCACGCTGCGTGAGTTAACTCACGCTGCTTTAAAAAAATAATCGATCAACCCAATTCAAGAGAAAAGGAATCAACAGAGGAATTTAATTCCCCAATTCCAAATCGATTTCGATTGCAAATCTGAACTCATTCAAAACATATATTGCTTGCTGAAATCAATTCCCCAATTCCTTATACATTGCCGACACAATTAAGACTTGTTTAATGTGTAAATTGTCCAATGAAGACTCATTAAAAGCATATATTGCAGTAGGTAAATTCTTGCATGTACACCCTCCGGTCACTATTATATAAGCAAAAATCAACATTCTAGGTTCATTCATTAAATGATGTATGTAGTCTTTGTTATAGACTACATACATCATTTAATGAATGAACTTAAAATGTTGATTTTTGCTTATAATAATGACCAGAGGGTGTAAGACTTGTTTGCCGACACAATTAATTGGTGTAATTAAAGGAGGGGTTGAAAAATTGGAAACAAACCAACCGTTTCAGTGAACAACGATTTGGAATTTGCAGAATTGGATATTGCAGAATTGAAAAATGTTACGTGAAGCTTGCGTGAGTTTGGGAAGAAAATACAAAACTAGAGTGAGTTAACTCACGCTACTCATTGTATGTTTTGGTGAACTAGCGTGACTTAAGTCAAGCAACGTGACTTAAGTTGCGTTTCGTTTTGCACTAGCGTAAGTTAAGTTACGCTACGTACCATTTTGCACTAACGCATGTTAAGTTGTGTAAGGGTAACAATGTCATTTACTTTGGGAATGAGCAAAACAGTTTGGGTAAAGAGCAGAATTCTAGTGGAAAGATATTTCGATGGATGAACCCAACACATAAGTTACAAACAGACCCTTTTGGGTTAAGAGAATCATAGACACGCCAATCTTGAATCTAGAAAACAATCCGACTCAAGATTTTCAAAATTAGAGTCACCAATTTGAATTTAATTAGACAATCTAAATTTTTTAGACATAGTATAAAAATTCAGCGGTATTTGGTCAAAGCTTTTTATTTCTTCCTCCCAATTTTTTATTTCTTGTACCTTTTAACGTATACTCCCTCCGATCACATTTATAAACAAAACACAGTTTTTAAGGTTCATTGAATAACTAATGTATTTGGTCTATAAATGTGACCAAATACATTAATTATTTCACGAACCTAAAAAATTGCTTTTTGCTTATAAATATGACCGGAATGAGTATTTCTCATGTGAACTCCAGATTACTATGATCATCTTCGCCCTTTGAATTTTACTTAGCTCTTGTCTGAACTCCGGATCATCATGGCCCTCTTCCTGTAGAAATCGGATGGTTAACACACAAAAAATTGATTAATCAAAGAGTTCCAAAAAAAAAGACGCGTCTTTCCTTACTTTATTTTATATATATATATATATATATATATATATATATATAATTATAATGATATTTATCCATTTAAATTGGTATAATACATTGAAAATAACATAAATTCAACTTCTTTAAAAATGAAAAGGATAAATATGCAAAACTCACAACACTCGTATTAATAACATAATGACAAAATGCATTGAAAGGCTACAAATTCAAAGTGACAAATCTATTTATGTCTATGTAACATTAAGAGCTAAATTATTGATTAAAATTGTAAAGGGTGAAAGTCAATCTATCAATTTAAAACAAATGAACACTACAATAAGACGAAAAACAAATAACACCTTACCAACGTGACTAACAAAACAACGTCGATAGTACCAGAGCTCTCTGATGAGCACATAGCAAATTGTTGTTTCGCCTTTTAATAAAAAGAAAGTTTATCAAATGGTACAAGAGAGATTCATGAATCTAATTCAAAAGAAGTGAAAAAAATTCCTTTCAATTCTGATTAAAGTGGATCCCTACTATTTTGGCTTGAGTCTCAGGCTACATAAATTCGCTATATCCTACTTGAGCTTTTTTTGGATGAGAACTTGACATATTCTTTTGAGAGAAAGAATAAGTCAAAATTCACAGTATCTTACTAGACCTTTTTTTTTTCTTTCTCTTTTCTCAAAAAAACACTTGACCTATTTTTTTTTTATTATAATTTATTAATTAATATTATTTCTTAAAATTTTAAAAGTCTGTATAAATATATTTATAATTATCACTACCAAAAAAATATATTTATAATTATATTTTCTTTTTATTTTTTAATATCTGATTACAATCTTTGATTAAATTACACTCATCTCCCCTAAGAGAAGCTTGAATTACACTCTCCTCCCCTCTTATGTCAAAATACACACTCCCTTCCCTTGGAAAAGTAAAATTTATACTTCTCTCCCCTATAAGATGCTTGAATTACAACTCTCTTCCTTAATAGTTAAATATGCACTATACTTTAATCTATTTTAACATAAATAAATATTTTCATGATATATACTAACTTTGTACCACTATTTAAGAAAAATAAATTCATTTCTTTATAATTTAAATGTCAATGATAATTAAATTTAAATATTTTTCTATTAATTTTATAATTTAGAGTATAAAATTTAAATTTTTTTTTAAAGAAAAAACTTTTAAATAACCATACTTTGTCGTCTTTAGTAATTTTTCACATATTTTAATTATATTTTGGGTTGTTTCATATTTTACAATAGGGTTTAAAACTATATGTTAATAAAATTGTGAATAAAAAATAGAGAAAAATATGTATTCAAATTTTGATTATATTAAAATGGGTCCGCAATACAATTTTTTTCGAAGTGTGTTAGATTATATTTTTTTTGGTAGACTATTAAAAAAAAATATTGAGGGAGTGCAGTGTAGATTTTAACATAAGAGAGAAGAATGTAATTCAAGCTTTTCTTAGGAGAGGTGAGTGAAATATTTTCTAATATGTTTTGAATAAGAAGGGAGGCAAGTGTATATATTTAACATAAGAGGATGTGGGTGTAATTCAAGCATCTCTGAGGGGAGAGGAATATAATTTACTCTTTTAGTTTATGTGACATTCAATATTTTGAATCTTGATTAACAAGTTTTTTTTTTTTATAAATCTTGATTGACAAGTTATTAAAATATAAGTAATTGAATCAATTATAGTAAATAATTTGAATGAAAATATTTTTAATTTTGTTTTACCAAATTAAGCTTGTTGAGCGGTTCCTTTTGCCTTGAGCTCTCTCATAGAAAGAAAAACAACACTTTTATGAAAACCTCAAAAAAAAAAAGTGAAGAGAGAAGAAGAAACTGTAAAATTTCACCCTTTCATTGTGGCATTTCAACAAACACCACAACTCCATCATCCATGGAAGCTCTTGCTTCACTTCACCACCGTCACCAACCTCTTTGTTCTTCTCTCCACCCTTCTCTATCATCAACCACCGCTTCTTCTCTCTTTCTCTCACAACCTTCACCTTCAACTTCACCATCATCTTCCATTAGAGCTTTATCTTCACCATCACCCCCTTCTTCTGAATCTCTTCAAAATCTTCAATACCCAGAAACCAAAACCCCTCAATTCTTCAACCCTCTTGTGAAAGTTCCAAACTTTGACCCTCCTCGTCAAAACCCAGAACCTAAATCTCCTCAATTTTTTAACCCTATTGGTAAATTTCCCTCTTTTGTTACTGTTACTGTAGCTGCATCAGCTTTTCTCTTTCTGGGTTGTTGTCAAAATGGGTTTAACAAACCAATAACATCACTTTCTTCAGTTGTTTCTGTTGAGGAAAAAGCATTGGATGAAAAAAGTGATTTTGAAGAATTTTTGGGAAATAAACCAGATCATGTTGAATCTGTTTTGTATTTGAAGATGAAAGAGAGAATTCGCGTTGTTCACAGTTTCAAGAAAATTAAAACTGATGATGATGAAGCATGGGAAGTTTTGAGAGCAGAGGTTGTTAGCTGCAGTGAGAATTTGGAGTTGATTAAGATTGGTTTTGAAGAGATATTGGAGAAAGATATGGATTGTAACAAGGCGCATGAGGATCGTGTTCTCGAGTACCTTGAAATGGTTGATGAATGTTATGCCTTGTTGAAGGGTATTAAGGTTGCAATGGATAAGTGTGAGAGAGAGGATGCAGATATAAATCGTTATCTTAGATTATTCGGCAAGGTTGTTGATCGTATTAGGGTCTTGGAAGGAGATATGGTTGGTGCTTTGAAGTATTTTAAGCAGCTTGAACAAGAGTGAGTAACATGAAATTTGATTTTAGGGTCTTCTTTTGGATGATTCATTTCTGATAATCACCGAAGAAGATATTTTTCAGGCTTCTTTTCAAGTTTTGGTTTAGTTTCAGTTATTACTTTCATTACTTTTATCATATGATATGTTAATTTAAAGTAGTGGTTTATTAAGATGTGAAGCACATGTATATAATTAGGTATTGAACATTTAATTATTTAGTAGCATATCATCCTTTGTTGTTGTATTGTATGGTATGCACCATTTCATGTCCTTTGACATTGCTTACTGGTATGAGATGTTAATTTAAGCATAAATTTTTGACCTAAGTTGATGAATTTTTCCAATCGTTTGCTTTTATCGAAGCTTTTACAATCGGCTTGGTTTTATGCGTTCTGGAATATTGTAATTCTGTTTCTGATTTTGCGAAGTGTGAGAAACAGATTATATTTTGCAGTTTGATCAGGAGTGCTTTTGAATTGGTGGCTTCTAAACAATTAAGTTTTATCATGAATTTTATCCCTTGCACAAGATTCCGAAGAAAAATATGTTGGAAATTTCTGCAATTGCAATCAAAATAAAAAGCTATGAATTTTTCTAGTTTTGAAGATAAAAATCGTGAACCCAAGTTAGGAAATCTCAAGCCAGAATCAACTTATGGGAAGCGAACTGCACCTTTAAGGTGAGGGTAACTAAAACCTTACAAATTATATTCTTTTCAACATTTAACATGGCAGCATTTAGAATTTGTACATACAACTCGACTTCTAGTGATTTATACCTTGTTTTGTTTAACAGATTTTTTGGGTACAGTACAATATTTGTTTACTAGTTGGCCATTGTTTCTTTCACTGCCTTTGCCACAAAATGTATAGATCTTATGCAGTTTAAAAATTTTCCAGTTGAAGTTGGAAATATAATATAAATTCATTTAAGTGTCTTCACTTATAGGTAGTTCATGGCTTTTGACTATTATTATTGGCATACCTTTGTGGCGTCGCCACAATAGAACATGATATTTAACTTGTTTCTTAAGCCGAATAAGGTTTAAAAAGTATGCTACGTGTTTACACATACATGTTTCGTGCAAATGGAGTTAATGAAAAAAGTTTCTCTAGCCTTTATTGTTTGTCCAGACACCAAATCTGTTAAGTTGATTCTTTAGATTGAATATTAGACTGTACTGGCTAGCAAGCTTGACTTGCAGGCGTGTAAGACCACCCCAATTGAGTTTTGTAGTCATCTCTGTGATCCAAAATCGTTCCCCCACCCAGCTGACAATATTCAAATTCATTATTCAATTGTTCCCCAAGTCTATGCCCAAAACATTGAAAACTTCACGATCTTTTTTAGTTGAGAACAGTGGCTATAGTATTGTACCTGAGTTTCATCCAATTCAATGGCTCATGTTCTCCGGAAAAACACTTTTGTTGTTAAGGTAAGTTTGATCTTTACAAGAGCTTTTCATCATTTATCTTGTCTTTGAAGCTCAGTCATTGGCACTGTCAACACATTGTACCCATTTTTACGACAACGATACTGATAGTCTGAAGGCAACAACATAGTGTGAAATTGTTGACTAATGACCACATTCAATTACATTACATGTAGCATTACTATTGCTAATTTACTGCAGAGTACAAACAGTCTTGCTACTTTACTACCAACGATTGTCTGAATTGATGCAATTTCTTAGCTCTTTAAAGCTTGTGTTTGATATCGCATTAGCGGTGAAACACAAACTACCGCGTGTTTCAAGTTGTAAGTTTTCACATAAAGCTGCATTAGGACGCGAGAATGGTAAAGCCGACACACAAGCAAACATTACAAATAATATTTTGTCAAAATTACTTACAGTTTGGAACTTCTAGTTATGTTATCAAACGTAGTGGTGGAGACGAATAAAAAGATTTGAAGTAAATTGATTTTAAAAAAAATTATGAAATAATTTCACAAGAGTTTATTATTTTTGTTGTTGCAGTCCTTGTGATATTCTGTTCATGTTCAATCCATCCACAAATATTCAAATAAAAAAGTGTATTATTGGATTTAAAAACAAAATCAAATTATAAAGACTAAAACAAAACAGACATAGACAAAACAAAAACAATGTCTTGATGTAAAAAAAACAATCCTGGTTAAAAACGATGTCTTGTTGTAAAAAAAACAACCCTGGTCAAAATGATTTTTTTTTTCTTTTTGCGGAAGTCATTTTGAATAAAAGATTTAGAAATAAACAAGATAATATATGTCTATTTTTTAAAGGAGGTTTCGAGGTGATTCACTAGCTAAAAAAATATTATCTTGGAGAGAAGAAAAACAACGAGAGAAGTATTGTATTTTTGTTTGTTAGCTAATTATGGTTTGCGTCAATATTAACCTTCATAGATTACAACAACACATGTCATTATGTTATGGTTCATTACAAAATGTAGTACGCGTGATTATTCACTAAATATAGAAAATATTAACAAACTGCTAACTTGGAGTTACAAAATACTTCTTAAAATAGTTACGACCAGGTATTAGTTATATGTTTCTACACTTACATTTGTTGTCAATTCCTTCTTCAAAATGTTCTGTCTCTAGCTAGTACACTAAAAAAAACACAATAAATAGAAATTTCTTCTAGTTGATTTCACAAATTCATTTATTCATTAAAAACACTGTTTTACATTTAGGGTAATAATAATTTACATTTATTATTACCATCATTGATTTATTATTACCTTCATTCAATTGAAGGTAATAATAAAATCAATAGGGGTTTCATCAATATTGAGAAAGTAAATTGATTAGCATAATGTCAAGGTCTATTCAAGAGAAGAAGCTAGGTGCAGGACGTGTTGTGGCAGTGGCAATTGAGAACAACAAAACAAGTCAATATGCAGCTAAATGGGCTGTTGATAATCTTCTTCCTAAAGATCAACATCTCTTGTTAGTCCATGTTAGACAAAAAGCTTCTTCCATTCCTACAACAAGTAATTATTATTCTTCTTCATTCAAGGCCTAAATATTTTTCATATTTAACAAACCATGCACACGTTAATTACTTCAATGATTCATTAATGCAGCTGGAAGCCATGTATCTGTTGATGCCAATGATGATGTAGGCAGAGCATATATGCGACAAATGGACAACGAATCTAAGGAGCTTTTCAGTTCCTTTCGTGTCTTCTGCAATAGAAAGAATGTAAGTTCTAACACATAATGTGCTCTTGACTTTTCTAGGGATTGCTATCTGGCTCTCGTCCACAAATATCCTAGATTCACCCAAAAAAATCAGAAAACTAACGATTAAATGTCTCATTTTTTTTCTTTAAATATGATAGATACTATGCAAGGAAGTTTTATTGGAGGACATGGATGTATCTAAGGCAATCATAGAAGGTATTAGAGAATATTCCATTGAACTTTTGGTTCTTGGGGCACCATCAAGAAGTGGTCTTGTGAGGTAATTATTCATTCCGCACTTCTTACCAAATATTAGTCCAACCAACTATGAGAAATAGAATAAAAAACATGCATGATCATCACAAGAAAACATTAGTTTGAGCAAAAAATGAAGATATTTTGAACCATTTTTTATTGTGTCGGAACATAACATATTCCATTTTTTGATGAATTTTAATGCATGACAGAAGATTTAGGACAAGTGATGTTCCTAGCCTTGTGTCTAAAGGGGCGCCTGAGTTCTGCACCGTGTACATTATTTCCAAAGGAAAAATCCAATCTGTAAAAACTGCTACTGCTCCATTAGCTCCTAAAGCCATGCCCCGTAATAATGCATTGCAGCCACAACAAAGTCCTGATAGAATCGATGTACAACAACTAATGCGAAACCACCCACTACGACGTATGTTTATTTCTATTTTAATATTAATCTAATTTTGGTTATGTTATGTCATTTTTGTTTTTTGTAATGTTGCTCACAAAATATTATTTGTATGTATCTGTTACATCACAGCCTCAAATGAGAAACCAACATACCTTGCACATCGTCCAGGCGATGAAAATGAAATCATGTAAGCAACTTATGAATTATTAGTTGGAATTATATAAAACAATCTAATGTAAAAACTGATAACATTCGTAGCATATGTTTAGACAAAAAAAATTCTTTATGCTATAATATAGTATGCATCGTTACTATGCATAAAGTTATCTGAATGTTAATAACAATATAAGTCTACATGAGAAATGGTTACTGAGAATAGTAACTTCATTTTATGGACAGATCACCATTCACAAATGGTGCAAGACCGACACACAGATCGTATGAGTCCTCAATCTCTGACTCAGACATCTCATTCGTCAGCAGTGGAAGGCCAAGCATTGATAGGATGTTCCCTTCATTGTATGAAGAAATGGACTCTGGAAATGGAATCACCCCTCGAATTTCAGGAAGCTCGGATTATGATCTTAGAAGCTTCGGTTCGTCGTACTCAGGTGTTAAGTCAATTGATCACAATGATTATTCATTCAATTCACAAGACAGCGGTCGTAGTGGGATGTCCATGTCATCACAATCAAGGATATCATACTCGGTAAGCTTATTAGAACTCTATGTTATATGTATATAATTAACAAGGTGAAGATGACCTAATATGCCTTAATCTGGTTAACATGACAAGCGCCATGGACTTGTGAGATTTAAGTATGTAGTAGAAAGGTGTCTAAAAAAACCATATGTATGTATTTCTTTTGTCTTATGCGTCTAGGATGAAAGATTTGATAAATGTTTATTTTGAAATTGTAGGACGAAGTGGAAGCTGAAATGAGGAGGTTGAGGTTAGAGTTGAAGCAAACAATGGAAATGTATAGTACAGCTTGTAAGGAAGCACTAACAGCTAAAGAAAAGGTGTTTTGCAAATTTTAATTCAGTTCAAATATATTAGCGAATAAACTAAATTGCCATAAAAAAAAAAACACACGTAACTAAATAACTAAAATAGTGACCGTCAATAAACTAACATAACATCATTCTCCTACAGGCACTGGAACTTCAACGTTGGAAATTGGACGAACAAAGGAAATTGGAAGATACACAATTTTCTGAAGAAACATCATTGGAAGTCGCTGAGAAAGAGAGAGCAAAATCTAAAGCTGCTATGGAGGCAGCAGAAGCATCACGAAAAATTGCAGAGTTGGAAGCACAAAAAAGAATGAGTGTAGAAATGAAATCTAACTCTGATTCTGATCAGAGAAAAAGGACAATAGGAGACAGTGTATTAAATAGTCCTGCAAGGTATAGAAGATACAGTATTGAAGAAATAGAAGAAGCAACAAATTACTTTTCCAACTCATTGAAGATTGGTGAAGGAGGTTATGGACCAGTCTATAGGGCCGAACTAGATCACACCGCAGTTGCTATAAAAGTGTTAAAACCTGATGCGGCTCAAGGACGCTCACAGTTTCAACAGGAGGTACTGATATTTTAAAATGACATAATATACGACAAAAATATTTTAAACGAGACGCCTAATAAGTGACAGATGGAGTATAATTAAATCACCAAAATCATTTGAGCCTTGATGTAACTAGTGGAATAATATATAGTTGAATATTATTGATTTAATTAATCAATTAGGTTTTTTGGTATTTGATTCATGCAGGTTGAAGTGTTGAGTAGCATAAGGCATCCACACATGGTTCTCCTCCTTGGAGCATGTCCGGAGTTTGGTTGCCTAGTGTATGAGCACATGACCAATGGAAGCTTGGATGATTGCCTATTCAGGAGAAATAATAGTAAATTACCAGTTCTACCATGGCAGCTAAGATTTCGAATTGCTGCGGAGATTGCAACCGGTCTCCTTTTCCTTCACCAGACAAAACCTGAACCATTGGTGCACCGTGACTTGAAACCTGGAAATATTTTGCTCGACCGGAACTATGTGAGCAAAATCAGTGATGTAGGGCTGGCAAGGCTTGTCCCTCCCTCAGTTGCAGACTCTGTGACACAGTATCGAATGACAGCAACCGCTGGAACTTTCTGTTACATTGATCCGGAGTACCAACAGACGGGCATGCTTGGAACCAAGTCTGATATTTACTCACTTGGGATCATGCTTCTACAAATGATAACAGCGAAGCCACCAATGGGTTTGAGTCACCATGTTGCAAGATCTATTGAGAAAGGTACTTTTGATGAGATGCTTGATCCTGCCGTTGAGGATTGGCCAATTGAACAGGCTATGCATTTTGCCAAGCTTGCTATTCAGTGTGCAGAAATGAGAAGAAAAGACAGACCTGATCTTGGCAAAGTTATTTTGCCTGAGCTCAACAAACTCAGAGATTTTGCTGATGAAAACATGCCTATGATGATGGTGATGTTTGGTGGTGGTGCAGGATTCGCTCAAAGAAATAACAATTACTCGCGATCAAGATTGTCCTCATCAATTCAAGTAAGTCACACTCACACCTTTCATAAAACATGTTTTGTTCTACATATATTATACTCTTATATCATATTATCATAATCATGTGTGTTTTTTTTTATGTAGGACTCAATGAGTGAATCCCAGTCTATGTCATTGTCAGGATATGAAAGCCATTCAAGCTCATCATCGATGGGAAAAATGTAAATTCTGCACTCCATAGTAAATATAAATGCTTCTTCTACCTTGTTTTCGACAATGTGATTCATAAAGTGTGTTTCACAATGAAGAACCAAAGCGGCATAATGTCATGACATTGCAACCGGCATCCACTTCAAAGTCTAAGTTCTGGGTTGATTTGTGAATGGGAATACAACAGACATGAATGTAACTGTAACTATATATGCAACTGTTCAATTGTATTTAGCAATTTTTTGTCATTCATGAATACAACAACAGACTTGAAACATACACCGTGTTCTTGCATTGCATTGGTCTAATCTTTTGGATAGAACTTGCTGGTTTTAAGCGGGATGAACAAATAAAACATGTATATATTTCATTCTATAAATTTTACAACACAATTTCCAAATCCTATTACTGATGCATCTCTTACAACTTTTCATGTCGATATAATAACATCCTCATAATTTTTTCTTCTTTTCATTTTCTTTTGATCAAATATTTTACCATCTCAATTTCTTAGGACGTCCAAAAAGAAGACAAATTACATACAATATCCGAGTATCCGACTTAAGGTTGAAAACAAGAAATTAACACGGTGTATTAAAACAAGGGTTAAATACACTACCCAAAAAAAAAAAAAAAAAACAATGCTTAAATAAGTTTTTGGTCTCTATAAATACAACAAATTTTGTTTTTAGTCCTAGAAAAAAAGTGACATTTTTGGTCTCTATAAAAATTGTTAGCACACAATTTTAGTCACTATTAAATTAAAATTTATTTAATTATTCTTAAACTTCCATATTTTTTAATGGTTTTTTCTAGACATGTCAAGAATATTATAAGAAACTCTTTTATAAAAAAAAAATATATTTTTAACCTTTAATGATTTAAATATATATTTTTCTAAACACCAAAATCTCAAGATTAAAGTAATAAAAATTTGGACCTAAAAATTAAATTTTGAGCTAATTGTTTTGCAAAAAATTGTATAATGTTCTAAATAAGTATGTAAAAAAAATAATTTAAAAGTTTAAAATTTAAAGTATAATTAAACAAATTTTTTTGCTCAAAAAAAAAAATTAAACAAATTTTAATTTTACAAGGGCTAAAAGTATGTGCTGGAAAATTTTATAGGGACGCAAATATGCCATTTTTTTATGAGGACTAAAAACAAAATTGATTATATTTATAAGGACCAAAAACTCAATTAGCACTTAAAACTATCTTATAAAAAGTACATAAGACTTACGCCAACGCAAAAACCATTAAAATATATAAAAAAATTCACAGAAACCTAGTGACACAAAATCAAGCATGTCTTGATTTATGATCGATAACCTACAAAATACGAAAAGTATGGGCTGATTTTTTTTTTTATAAAAACCCAAACATGCCATTTTTTTATGAGGACTAAAAACAAAATTAATTATAGGGTTAAATATGTTTTTAGTCCTTATAAAATTGGGATTTTTTAAGTTTAGTCCTTACTTAATTTTAATAGGTTTTTTACTCCCAGTAAAATATTTAGGCACTTAGTTTTAGTCCCTACTAAATTACAAATTTGTTTAAATATGCTTAACCTCTTAAGTTTTTGAGCAATTTTTTACGGACATCTTAAGAACATTACTAAAAGTTCATCCGAAAAAAATTATCTGAAAATTTGATTTATACATCCAAATTTTTGTTACTTTTGTCTTGAACTTTTTTTGTTTTAAAAAAATCCTATTTAATTTATTTCATGTTAAAAAATTCTAAATTTTTGTAAATAAACCTTTCGCAAATATTCTACACTTGTGTAAAAAAAATCGTTCAAAGATTTAAGGGTTTATGAAAAATTAAACAAACTTTATTTTAGCAGAAACTAAAATTACATGTTAATATTTTTTATGAGGCTAAAAATGCTATTAAAATTAAGTAAGGACTAAACTTAGAAGTTTCTAATTTTATAAGGATCAAAAACATATTTAACCCTTAATTATATTTATAGATACTAAAAACTAATTTATCCCTTAAAACACTCTTATGCCTTACGCCAACAAAAAACAATTAAAATATATATAACAAATCACAGAAAGCTAGTGACACAAAATCAAGCATGTCTTAATTTTAACTTGCTAGATATGATTGATAACCTACAAAATGTTGGTTATTACCTTGCACTTATCCCATGTGTTTTATAAGATATTGAGTGATTGCATGACTTATAACATCTAATCAGTTACTATTTAGGAATTTAGAAAGTTAATTAGTTTTAGTTGTTATTTAGTCATTTTGAACTAGTAATGCTTAATATGCTTGGTTTTGTGGAACATGTGAAATATCTAGTGTTGTGATACAAGAAGATACATCGCTGGGAGTGATCCTAGCGATGTAGGAAGATGCAGCGGTATGAGTGATTATGGAGATGTATCGCTGCAGAACTTCCAGTACGGTCATACACTTGTATGAACTCTTGGGTCCCTTGTTTACCTTTGCTTGGGGACGAAGTTCGATGAGATGTCCCCAATGATTGTAGTACGAGGAATAAAAGAATATGTTGAATACCAAGAGGATAAGACAAAGACGTATGTTATGAGAGATTACCAAAGTGCACAACTTGCAGTGGTTGGACTTGTACTATAAAAGGACAACCACATTGTGATGCCGAAATTTGATTGTTTGAATTGAGCCAAGACCCAACTAGGGATAACAATCACTATAATTCTCACTTCATCCCATCTCTTCCATAGATAAACATGAGTTCTAGTTCTTAGTGAGTTAGAGTTAGAATTACTTAGGAGATGCAAAAAGCTCACCTATTTTCATTTTGGAATGTAATCATATTTTAACTCTTAACTTCTCCATTTATGTAGTTATCATGTTTTTAGTCATCTCTTCTTTATTTTATGCTTTTGTGGTTAAATTCATCATGAGCTAAACTTCTTTAATTGTTTAGACATGACGAGGTTATGATTATATTTGTATAAGATTAGAGAATTATCGCTTCAAGCTTATTTTAAACAAACTATTTTAAAGATAATCTTTAAAAGTAAAACTTTGATAGGTTTTACATTTATTGCTAAACTCCCTGAGACTGAAAAGAGATGGGAGTAGAATTGTTTGTTTAATATTAGTTACTTCCCTAAGATTTAAAGAAGATGAGAACTTGAAATATTACTCGATATCAACATAGATCTTTGAGCACGAAGATCAAAGATCTAGATTTCTTGTCATAGGCAAAATTCTCAGCCTCTCCATGAGAAGAGCTACCGAGACCTAACATGGTAAAGTTACATGTTAAATACCATAGTGAACCCCTAAAAGTATGCCGTCCCATGTTTAACATGATGGTTGAGTTAAAATACCCTTAAGGCGACCATGTTGCCAAAAAGCTATATAAAGCTATATCTCTCTATATCGTTGGAAAGTCATGTTATAACTGATTCTTTGTCCTAAACCACACTTTTATTCTTGATATCTTTTAAGTGTTTAAGTTGATTTCCTAAACTGTTATTACTTTTAAAACATTATTTTTATTGTTGTGACATCAAATGATTTTTTTTTTACGCAAACAAGTTTACCATTGGAAAACTACAGAAAGCTATAACACCCTAGTTCTCGTGGGTTCGATCTTTTTATACTGTTAGTTGAGAAAGTGTATTCTTGCACTAGTATGACTAATTAAAATACAAAGTGTTTTAAGAGCCACCAACTATGTAGTTTATTACTCTATCTAAAATTTTGTTCATAATACAAGAATTAGAAACATAAAATGAAACAACGATCCTCTAAAAATCGTTATGAAATACCATAGCCTATCACTAATATTTGGGGTGACAAATTAAACATGAAATTAATTAATCATTGTACAAAATAATTATTGAACATATAATGATAGGAGACTAATTATCAATGCCATTAGAACTTTCGCAAGAACACACAAACTAGATATAGATTACAAAAGTGCATATTCTTCATAGGAGGCTTCGTCACATAGTCATATACATCAGAAAATGATCTACAAAATCAAACAAAACAAAAATTTAAGTGTTGCAAGTTTGCAACACTCACTCTAATACTGTTTTTTAACACTCCCTCTTTCATCCAATATGTGTTGAAAATAAAAACAATGTCTAGTTGTAACAAAAAAATAGCCATGGTCAAAAACAAAATGTCTTTTTTTTTACAAAACAAAAACAATGTCCGGTTGTAACAAAAAAAACAACGATGGTCAAAATGAAAAAAATTGCAGAAGTCATTTTGAATAAAATATTTAGAAATGAACAAGTTATTTATGTCTATTTTTAATTTTTGAAGAAGGTTTTGAGATGTTTCAGATAACAAAAATTTAATCTATGAGAAGAAACACAGCAAGAGAAGTATTATGAAGAATGAAAGTAGTGTATTATTCCTTATGGAATCAGTAGTTACACAACTATTCATAGCTAGCTGAGCCTGTACAATACCATACAATAGGTAGGCAACAACATATAAGAAGAAAATAGAAGCTACACTATGTTACTTGGAGTCTTAGCTATCCTCTATATTATTATGATGTAATAAGAAGTAGTATATTTTTGTTAGCTAATTATGGGTGGCGTCAATATTAACCTTCCTATATTATAGCAATATGTGTCATTATGTTATGGAACATTACAATATAGTACGCATGATTGTTCACTAACTATAGAAAATATTAACAAAATTCTAACTTGGAGTTACAAAATACTTCTTAAAATAGTTACGACCAGGTATTAGTTATATGTTTCTACACTTAAATTTGTTGTCAAAACATTCTGTCTCTAGATAGTACACTAAAAAAAACACAATAAAATATAAATTGCTTCTAGTTGATTTTACAAATTCATTCATAAAATCAATAGGGGTTTCATCAATATTGAGAAAGTAAATTGATTAGCATAATGTCAAGGTCTATTCAAGAGAAGAAGCTAGGTGCAGGACGTGTTGTGGCAGTGGCAATTGAGAACAACAAAACAAGTCAATATGCAGCTAAATGGGCTGTTGATAATCTTCTTCCTAAAGATCAACATCTCTTGTTAGTCCATGTTAGACAAAAAGCTTCTTCCATTCCTACAACAAGTAATTATTATTCTTCTTCATTCAAGGCCTAAATATTTTTCATATTTAACAAACCATGCACACGTTAATTACTTCAATGATTCATTAATGCAGCTGGAAGCCATGTATCTGTTGATGCCAATGATGATGTAGGCAGAGCATATATGCGACAAATGGACAACGAATCTAAGGAGCTTTTCAGTTCCTTTCGTGTCTTCTGCAATAGAAAGAATGTAAGTTCTAACACATAATGTGCTCTTGACTTTTCTAGGGATTGCTATCTGGCTCTCGTCCACAAATATCCTAGATTCACCCAAAAAAATCAGAAAACTAACGATTAAATGTCTCATTTTTTTTCTTTAAATATGATAGATACTATGCAAGGAAGTTTTATTGGAGGACATGGATGTATCTAAGGCAATCATAGAAGGTATTAGAGAATATTCCATTGAACTTTTGGTTCTTGGGGCACCATCAAGAAGTGGTCTTGTGAGGTAATTATTCATTCCGCACTTCTTACCAAATATTAGTCCAACCAACTATGAGAAATAGAATAAAAAACATGCATGATCATCACAAGAAAACATTAGTTTGAGCAAAAAATGAAGATATTTTGAACCATTTTTTATTGTGTCGGAACATAACATATTCCATTTTTTGATGAATTTTAATGCATGACAGAAGATTTAGGACAAGTGATGTTCCTAGCCTTGTGTCTAAAGGGGCGCCTGAGTTCTGCACCGTGTACATTATTTCCAAAGGAAAAATCCAATCTGTAAAAACTGCTACTGCTCCATTAGCTCCTAAAGCCATGCCCCGTAATAATGCATTGCAGCCACAACAAAGTCCTGATAGAATCGATGTACAACAACTAATGCGAAACCACCCACTACGACGTATGTTGATAATCTTAATCTAATTTTTGTTATGTCATTTTTATTTTTTAGTAATGTTGCTCATAAAGTATTATTTGTATGTGCCTATTACATCACAGCCTCAAATGAGAAACCAATATACCTTTCACGCCGTTCAGTCGACAAAGATGAAATCATGTAAGCAACTTATGAATTCTTAATTGGAATTATATAAATAAAGCTAATGAAACAATGATAACATTCTTAGCATGTGTTAAGTAGACAAAAAAAAATACTTTAAGCTGTAGTATAATATGCATCATTGGTATGCATAATTGTATATGAATGTTAATAATAATAGAAGTCAACGTGAGAAATGGTTTCTGAGAATACTAACTTCATTTTATGGACAGATCACCATTCACAAAAGGTGCAAGACCAACACACAGATCGTATGAGTCATCAATCTCTGACTCGGACATCTCATTCGTCAGCAGTGGAAGGCCAAGCATTGATAGGATGTTCCCTTCATTGTATGAAGAAATGGACTCTGGAAATGGAATCACCCCTCGAATTTCAGGAAGCTCGGATTATGATCTTAGAAGCTTCGGTTCGTTGTACTCAGGTGCTAAGTCAATCGATCACAATGATTATTCATTCACTTCACAAGACAGCGGTCGTAGTGGGATGTCCATGTCATCACAATCAAGGATATCATACTCGGTAAGCTTATTAGAACTCTATGTTATATGTATATAATTAACAAGGTGAAGATGACCTAATATGCCTTAATCTGGTTAACATGACAAGCATGCCATGGACTTGTGATTTAAGTATAAAGTATGTAGTAGAAAGGTGTCTTAAAAAACCACGTATAGTATTTCTTTTGTCTTATGGGTTTAGGATGAAAGATTTGATAAATGTTTGTTTTGAAATTGTAGGACGAAGTGGAAGCTGAAATGATGAGGTTGAGGTTAGAGTTGAAGCAAACAATGGAAATGTATAGTACAGCTTGTAAGGAAGCACTAACAGCTAAAGAAAAGGTGTTTTTGCAGATTTTAATTCAGTTCAAATATATTACTGAATAAACTAACAAAACACATAACTAAATAACTAAAATAGTGACCGTCATTAAACTAACAAAACATCATTCTCCTACAGGCACTAGAACTTCAACGTTGGAAATTGGACGAACAAAGGAAGTTGGAAGTAGCTGAGAAAGAGAGAGCAAAATCTAAAGCTGCTATGGAGGCAGCAGAAGCATCACGAAAAATTGCAGAGTTGGAAGCACAAAAAAGAATGAGTGTAGAAATGAAATCTAACTCTGATTCTGATCAGAGAAAAAGGACAATAGGAGACAGTGTATTAAATAGTCCTGCAAGGTATAGAAGATACAGTATTGAAGAAATAGAAGAAGCAACAAATTACTTTTCCAACTCATTGAAGATTGGTGAAGGAGGTTATGGACCAGTCTATAGGGCCGAACTAGATCACACCGCAGTTGCTATAAAAGTGTTAAAACCTGATGCGGCTCAAGGACGCTCACAGTTTCAACAGGAGGTACTGATATTTTAAAATGACATAATATACGACAAAAATATTTTAAACGAGACGCCTAATAAGTGACAGATGGAGTATAATTAAATCACCAAAATCATTTGAGCCTTGATGTAACTAGTGGAATAATATATAGTTGAATATTATTGATTTAATTAATCAATTAGGTTTTTTGGTATTTGATTCATGCAGGTTGAAGTGTTGAGTAGCATAAGGCATCCACACATGGTTCTCCTCCTTGGAGCATGTCCGGAGTTTGGTTGCCTAGTGTATGAGCACATGACCAATGGAAGCTTGGATGATTGCCTATTCAGGAGAAATAATAGTAAATTACCAGTTCTACCATGGCAGCTAAGATTTCGAATTGCTGCGGAGATTGCAACCGGTCTCCTTTTCCTTCACCAGACAAAACCTGAACCATTGGTGCACCGTGACTTGAAACCTGGAAATATTTTGCTCGACCGGAACTATGTGAGCAAAATCAGTGATGTAGGGCTGGCAAGGCTTGTCCCTCCCTCAGTTGCAGACACCGTGACACAATATCGCATGACAGCAACCGCTGGAACTTTCTGTTACATTGATCCGGAGTACCAACAGACGGGCATGCTTGGAACCAAGTCTGACATTTACTCACTTGGGATCATGCTTCTACAAATGATAACAGCGAAGCCACCAATGGGTTTGAGTCACCATGTTGCAAGATCTATTGAGAAAGGTACTTTTGATGAGATGCTTGATCCTGCCGTTGAGGATTGGCCAATTGAACAGGCTATGCATTTTGCCAAGCTTGCTATTCAGTGTGCAGAAATGAGAAGAAAAGACAGACCTGATCTTGGCAAAGTTATTTTGCCTGAGCTCAACAAACTCAGAGATTTTGCTGATGAAAACATGCCTATGATGATGGTGATGTTTGGTGGTGGTGCAGGATTCGCTCAAAGAAATAACAATTACTCGCGATCAAGATTGTCCTCATCAATTCAAGTAAGTCACACTCACACCTTTCATAAAACATGTTTTGTTCTACATATATTATACTCTTATATCATATTATCATAATCATGTGTGTTTTTTTTATGTAGAACTCAATGAGTGAATCCCAGTCTATGTCATTGTCAGGATATGAAAGCCATTCAAGCTCATCATCAGTGGGGAAAATGTAAATTTTGTAATCCATAGTAAATATTAATGTTACTTCTACCTTTGTTTTCAACAAAGCGATGCATAAAATGTGTTTCAAGATGCTACACCAAAGCTGCATAGTCATGGCATTGCAACAAGCATCCACTTTAAAGTCGAGTTTTAGGTTAATTTGTGATTGAGAATACAACGTACATGAATGTAACTGTAACTATATATATGCAACCGTTCAATTGTATTTAGCAGTTTTTTTGTCATTGATGAATACAATAGGCTTGAAACTTATCTCGTATTCGTGCATATGCTAATGGTCAAATCTTTTAGACAAAACTAGCTGGTTATAGCAGAATGAACAAATAAACATACATATATTTCATTCCCTAAATTGCACAACACAATTTCCAAATCCTATTACTGATGCATAACCGGTTGTTTTGTTCGAACAAAAATATAGTACATTAAAATGCCAAGTTTAACACCAAAAGTGATTGGATTTAATTGGTTTGAATCTCTTGCAATTCTCCATGTGGATATAATAACGTCCTCTTAATTTTTTCTTCTCTTCATTTTCTTTTCATCAAATATTTTACTCTCAATTTCTTAGGAAGTCCAAAGAGAAGACAGATTACATACAATATCTGATTTTAGGTTGAAAACAAGAAATAAATATGGTGTATTAAAACAGTCATGCAAAAGTACGCAAGATTTACAACGAGAAAAGATCATTAAAATATATTTAAAATTTCACAAAAAGCTAGATTTAGTCTAGTGACAAATTGAAACATGCCTTAAATTCAACTTGCTAGATATGATGCAGTTTATTACTCTATCTAAATGTGTGTTCTTAGTATAAGAATTAC
Organism: Medicago sativa; assembly: GCF_051527215.1. Lineage (NCBI taxonomy): Eukaryota > Viridiplantae > Streptophyta > Magnoliopsida > Fabales > Fabaceae > Medicago > Medicago sativa. Next base: position 97,795,429 of record NC_140752.1, read on the forward strand.
AAAACATGAAATGAGACAACAATCATCTAAAATCATGGTGAAATCCCATAACCTAGCACTAATATTTGGGGTGATAAATTAAACATGAAATTAATTAATCATTTTACAAAATAATTATTGAACGGATAATTATGGGAGACTAATTATCAAAATTTCATTAGAACTTTCTCAAGCACACGCGGACTACATATTGATTACAACAGTGCAAATTCTTTATAGGAGGTGTCATCAGATAGTCATAATATCCATCAGGCAGTCGAGCCAGCTGGTTCTGTCACCACCTTGTTAACTAATACCATCTTCTGTTGTGGGGGCTGCATTTGACACGAACAAAAAATAATTTACAAAATCAAACAAAACAAAAATAGAAGTGTTGCAAGTCTGCAACAATCGCTCTAATACTCTTTTTCAACACTACCCCTTTCATTGGATGAAATTTAAGTGGATCCCACAGCTACATGAATTTCAGCCAATAAGAGAAGAAGTGTTGAAAAGAGTGCTAGAATTTAAAAGCTTCCAAATATTCTCAAAACTTGAACAACCATTAGCCATGAAATAGTATTGAAAGATCACATATAATGGTTTTAAAGGCATGTTCGTGTGTGTTTTCCTATCAAGTGTTTTCCTATCAAAACATTTCCACAGCAGCACCAACAGGGAGATATAATTTTGAAAGCCATCGCTAGGGTACATAAATATATTCAGCACTATATTAGTTCTTACCACAGCCAACTCCTCCTCGTGCTTTGGAATAAAAGCAGTATCAACCTTGCCATTTTTGAAATCCTGTAATACAAGGATATTGCATACATTAGTTAATTTAATTATGAGTTATGATTGACATAAAATACTATTAAAGGATACAAGTCAGCAAAAAATTACATAAAAGATGCACCTACCTCTATGTCAAGGATAAGTTTATGATAATCAATTGTTGTAGGAACTCCTGTAACAAAATTGAAAGTGTTAGCGATATCATAGAAAGCTAAGAGTTTAAACCAAGGATCATTATCATCTGCAGTTCTTTTCAAAACAGAAGGATTTAAAACTGTAGACCCTTAAAACGTATATTATAGTAAACAAAATGGCAAAGATCTACTGATTTGAACCCTAAGATCAGAAAACTGCAACTCCTGCAATTTGCTTCAAACTGCAGAGAATTCAAGTCCTTAAACAAACTCCTTTGTTCTGTTTGCAAAGTGAATGAACAAGGTGCAAAGGAAAAGTATTTGACTTCCATCAATTTCCTGGCTTCTGGCATGCAATTGACTTACACCAAGTACAGATATCTAAAGGATTGTCACAATAACAAAATTCAGATTGCTTTACCTGTGATAATAGTGTCATCGAGTGCCCTTTTCATGCGTTCAATTGCTTTTTCTCTAGTCGGAGCCCATACAATCAGCTGCAAAAAGTACGCGAACTCAAGAAATGAGGAAGAGTTTCAGATTAAGAAAAACATTTATTGCATCTAAGTTCTTCTCACCATATCATATCTCAAGACACAAATATATATTAGATATTGTTTTAAATTATAAAGTGAACTGTGAAACACATGTGGAATATATTAGATCCTATTTATTAAATACATTGAATTGAACCCCTCAACTTTTTTCTCTTTTCATCCATCGATGATTTCCACTTGACTTGTGTAGGGCAACAAAGACATAAATTCAATGTTGTCATCACTCAGGAAATATTACAAGCCTAATATTTAAACGGGTAGTGACTCTTGATAGAAGTGGGAAACTTTAATTGAACAGCAGTTTTAGAAAATCAATACACATTGATGACAAATTTATTGTACTGCCTAATTTTCTTGATTTGTATGAAATAGTCCAATGAAGCTTTTATATTTAGAGACGGGACGGGTGAGTGTTGTACATTCCAAGAATACAAATTTCAATCAAATTAAAAACAGCGTCATACAAAATAAATAAAACATTGCCTTGTACAATCAGCTAATGTTAAAAGTCATAAGTGAAAATAGTTATCACCCTATTGGTATCGATATTTATACCTATCACTACGTAAATCCCAAAGCCCAACCACAAAGAGGCTGTGCGCACAAAAGTACACTATTTTTTTATAAATATATGTCTACGCGAGTTTTGTCTATGTGGCTCCGCAGGGTCAGGGAATCCTCAAGAATCAACCAAACCTTACAAAGGTACTTATCATATTACCCACCAATGAGGTATGCACATCGGTAACGGGATTTTAGCCCACATTCTTGCAAGAAACGAGTCAAATTCTTAGCTTCGGTACTGAACCAACATTCGCTGACAAACTTAAAAACTAATCGAGTAACAAAAGGATTAGTATATATTCGCATTAGATGTTGGTTTCATTAAACTGAATACATTCAGTAGATATATATACAGTTTATGCGTTTGCATTTCATGTGAAATATAAAGAGATGCACTATGTAGTATAGCAACTGAGATGCGGATGACAAGTAAATGTTACGAAGAGAACAGATTGGCACACCTTTCCAAGAAGAGAGTCATAGCTTGGAGGAACAACATAATCGGGATAAATATGGCTATCCATCCTGACAAATGGACCACCAGACGGCAAGTATGCTGTAATTCTACCTGTTGTTTGAAAGGAGAAAATTCCATAGATCAACAAAATTTCAATTTCAATTAAAACAAATGAAAACCATAAAATCCAAAACACTTGGCAAACCATTTTCAAATGAGGAAAAGAAGCTCATTGATAAAAACTACCCAATGTATATATGTAATCTTCTATTTTTTGGTGAATTGTTTATATGTAATCTATTGTGCATTAGGTAAATGTTACAGCCGAGGAAGCTGGTGTTAGAATGAAATTGTATTACAATTTATCTTTTAACACATTTATACAGAAATACGCCTCTGATACATCAAGATACCTGGCCCTGGTCTAAATCCCTTAAAAGCATCTTCTGCATTGATACGGCATTCAATGGAATGTCCTCTGAGTACAATATCCTCCTGTAGGAAAAACAATGATAAGAGAAAGATTCTAAAAAATTGCAAGTAAAATATCTCTTTTAGTACCTGTTTGTATCGAAGCTTTTCTCCCATAGCTACACGAATTTGCTCTTCTATCAAATCAACTGAGGAAATCATTTCTGTCACGGGATGTTCAACCTGATCTCAACCAATACCCCCACCCACAAAAACAAAAGAATTAATTACCGAAACTAATCAGCACACCTCACAAAAAATTGAACATGTGGCATTTTCTATCAAAAGTTCTTGTCTAGGGTATCTTATTAGACAAACATAAAGATGGTAATGGATGAGATGAAGGTAAGATATTACTGTACTAGAATATCCATGCTCATAAATCAACAATTTAGAAAATGACATGTCCCCTCATACCTATACATGATGAGCTCTTATTAACCCAGCCCCATACCAATTACCTGCACATTAATTGAAAGGACCATGCTCTCTCTTTACTGTGTTTTTTTAAAACAAATACGTTACGTTACCGCTAATGTTAATCAAATTCAATTGTTAGTAGGTATAGGGTAGGTCGGGTACTTTAGTACTTAAATCTGCACTAACATCCACATATTTTTGTGATTTAACAAACTTGGGCCCGAGTACAAATCCATTCGATAAGAAAAAATCATATGCACAGCAGAACCTATTAGGTTCAAGTACATTTATCATCCCTAGACAAGTATATTAGAAATCGGTTTCAACCTGGATACGAGTGTTCATCTCCATGAAGTAAAAAGAACCCCTTTCATCCAAAAGGAACTCAACCGTTCCAACACCTATGTAACCGATAGATGCGGCAGCCTGAACTGCTGCATCTCCCATTGCCTTCCGTAACTCTGGGGTCAATGCAGGAGACGGTGCTTCTTCGAGCAGTTTCTGATTACGCCTCTGCATAAAAATCGCAGTCAATATGAATAATTACTTCAGGTGAGATCTCTTGAAATATCATTACATAATGGGAAAGTAAATCAGCACAACTTTTGATATTCTCTAAACTTGTTTCATAAAATTGAAACCATATGATAAACCAAGTTCAAGGTCTTTTAATTGTATTTAACATAGTTAATCCTCCAGCAATATCAGCATTAGTTACACACTTGTGAAATTCCACAGGGAACAAAACAAAACAGAAACTTTAAAATAATCAGTATGATGACAATGTAATCATTTCAGTTAGGGCCAAAACATTACTTTAATCTTTTGCAATAAGAATTATTAAAAAATTTACACTCCAGTCAGAAAAGCATCTCATATGTATTAAATAGTATATTTAATTTTTTATCTTGAATTCACTAAGGTGGGAAATTTCATGTATATAGAACACAGTTTTCATAAATGTCATTTGTGCAAAATGAGTACTAGTACACATAATGCAAACTGCTATTTAGAAAGACTAAGTGCTGATACAGAAAGATAAGAGATTGAGGATACTAGTTCAAAGGACCTGGATACTGCAATCACGTTCTCCAAAGTGAACAACATTACCATATTTATCTGCAAGAACCTGCAAGCCATAAAAACATAAATCGATGAATTAGACACAATATTATCATTTATAAATGCACGCGACCATTAAAGCTCACGGAATTATAAAGTGGTCAGGAATTTTTTATGTTTGAAAATACTCCCTCCATTCCTTATTACTTGCACTTTTATAGAAAACCTTTGCTCTTATCTACTTGTCGTCTCAAAGTTCAAGCAACATTGATTATTGTTTTGTCAACAGCACCCTTAAGTATTTATTACAGTAGAGAAATAGGTGAAATGAGATGATAAATAATTAATGGTATTATAGGGAAAAAAACAAATAATTCAATCAAAAGTAACAACACTTATTAGTTTTCTTGGTATGTGTAGATAACTCTAAAAGGACAACTAAGAACGAACAGAGGGAGTATATCTTTTTCGTTATTGAATACATTTAGTTAACAAAATTAAATGATGCAATCAACGAGCACAGTTGAAATTCTATTTCAGGGCTTCCAAGGTAGACAGACAGGACATTCACATTTGATGAAAGCAACCAATTATTGCATTGATGAGAAGTTTGAGGTTGTCTTTTTGAACAATCCTACCTTGAATGTTTCCTTTGGATCCACAATCTCTATAGATATAATTCCCCCGAGGATTCATGTGATCCCCAGGTTACAGTGAAATTGCAGATTTCAGAAGGGAATAGGGCTACAGTCAAACATTACCTGGAATTCAATGTGCCTTGGGTTTTGAATGTACTTCTCCAAATAAACCCCATCATTTCCAAATGCAGCAGCTGCCTCACTCTTAGCTTGCTGTAAAGAAATCAAATTGAAAACATTTACCAAAAAAGCACACACACACACACATATTCCTCATCAATGGGATAAACTCTAGAACTATTTACAATGACAATAACACCATCCCTTCAATCAGAATCAATTGTGAAGGTCTGGCCCTAAAATTTCTTCTGCTACAGATATGTATTCATCGCATAGCAATTATTGTTGCATTGAAACCGCAAGAAACCTTCTTCTACCTGTTGGCCCCAAGTAAATCAATAAAAAAAAAACTCGGGGCATAACCATTTCTTGCTTCCTTAAGTTTTTTGCTTAAATCTGATTATAGGTAGATTTGACAACTATGGCTTCTATATTAATATTAATTTGAGTTCAGGTTACCCTTTTTATCGTTTGCATATGGCTATTCCATTTGATTTTAAACAGATAAATAAAAAACTGCAATATAATACAGACTATGGAACAAAATCTACCACACAGCAACAAATACCTGTAATAATTTCACAAACTCTTTAGGTTCTTTAGCAAGACGCATGCCACGTCCTCCACCACCTGCGGTTGCCTGAGAAACACCATATGTTTGTCAGTCCACATAAATTGGCAAAGGGAAACTTTGCACATGAACATTACATGGCCCATTCAACTGGTTTAAGTAAGCAGCCAAACATATCGTGAAAGACTGTATTAGAAACTAATGCATATTCCCCAGCCCTGATAAAAATAAAAAAATAACCACTGACTCAAGGATTAATCCCATAATTGGCCTAAGCCGTGGGGATACCTTTGGGCACCTACTGGTGTCAAAGTTCCTATTACGGTGGGTTAGCAAAAAAAAAAAAAAAGAAAGAAAGAAAGAAACGAATGCACATATGAATCATAAGACTATAATAGAAACCAATACATATTTTTTTAAATGTATCACAAACATAATAACATAATTATGGTAGTAAGTTGAGTAGCCTGCAATAGAACAAAAACCTCCAGTTCCAAATGATAAAAACATTTCAAGGGTCATACATCACTTATATGTCCACAAGAAATTTAAAATTTTCAATATAAAAATTTATTTTCAAATAAGATTCATCATCCCAAGTATATTTCTACCGATTAAGGGACAGAAAAACAAAAATGTAGTAAGTTGTGCTTTGGAGGACGCACACAGACACGAGTATATACATTATTGGATTTAAGAGTACATAATGTAAGCATGATCAAATGTCAACCAGAAAAATTGGAATTCAGTTCAAATGGGCACAAGGGAAACCAATTAACCAAAAATGCAGTAAGCTGTGCAGATACAGAACTATAAGCCAATCTACCTTGATCATCACAGGGAAACCAATCTCGTGTGCCAGTCTGATAGCTTCTTCAGTGGTCTGTCAAATAATGAATTCTTATAAGTAAATTGATGTCATGGAATCTGAAAGTTACTTCAGAATTTTTATTGATCATCTGATGCTATCAATACTACCAGTGTCTAATATTATACCTGCAAAAGCCCCTCACTTCCTGGAACAGTAGGAACATTTGCTTTCTTCATTGTTTCTCTTGCAGTTGCTTTGTCACCCATAACCCGAATACTGTCAGGCTGAAAGGTTTGGCTAAATTTTCAGTTTTACCAGATAATTTGAAGGGGAAATATTTGAGAACTTTATGAACAAAACAAGCATAACAGCAGAAAATCAAACATAACTTTGCAAGTTCGTTTTCTGCATACGTGTTAACAATACTATCATTTTAGTCATGCCACACTCCAACAAAACTTTCTTACCAGCTAGTAGCTAGAAATTTTTGTTTTCTGCAATCATCGAGGATAAACAGAAATCCCCATCATACAATAACACCATGTTTATAAACTAATATCATTTTGATGCATTGATGGCTTACAGACTGGAAGTGGAATTCATGTAGTTCAAGCTAGTTTTAAGATTTAATAGAGAATAGTTTGAATAAGTCTCGTTCAATCAAAAATTTGAAAGTGAATGTCATATTATAAACTCAAAACGTAAATCCCTTAACTAAAGTAGTCACAAGAAATAAACCAAAGAAATGCAGTATTGTACAAGATGCAGAGTCTAGTCCTTCCACTCACGTTAGGTCCAATAAAATTGACTCCATGATCTCTACACATTTCAACAAACACAGCATTCTCAGCAAGAAAACCATATCCAGGATGCAACATGGTACATTGGCGGCTGGTAGCAGCAGCCAGAACATTTGGAATCACTAAATACCTGCACAGAGAAAAAAAGAAAAAGAAACACATTCTAATTACAAAAATGCACTTGATTTTTGCAGTTTAATATTAACCATGACTTATAAAACAGTGACACTGGATACGACGCTGACACGGCTTGAATTAATGGAGTTAGTATAGTACGTACGATTGGCTACTGGGAGCTTCACCAATACAAACAGATTCATCAGCCAATTTAACATGAAGAGCATCTTTATCAATGGTGGAATAAACAGCAACACAAGGAATCCCCAATTCATGAGCAGTACGAATAACACGAACAGCAATCTCGCCTCGATTGGCAACCAAAATCTTGTCAAGACGACAAGTAGCACGAAGAGCACCGCAATGACGCGCTTGGCGTTGTTTACAAGGTTGAGTAGTTTGCCTCGGAAACTTCACCTTATTGGTTCCGGTCAAGAAAGTGCACTGAAAATGTGAATTCTTGTTGAATCCTCCTCCTCCTCTCGCCGCAAATAAACCCTTGGATCAATCAGATTCAGAAATGAAATCAATTAATTAATTAATTAATTAATGGAATGATAATTGAGAATGATGAATTAATAGATAGATGAAGTAATTGTGAGTTACTGTGACGGTGGATGGTGAGGTGGGAGATTTGCATGCTGCGGACATTGTTGCCTCCATAATTGTTTCTGTAATTTAACAGAGATAGTGAATGTGATGGAAAATAAACAGAGAATGATGAATGATATAGTAAGTGAGTAGTTGAAGTTTTATACCTACCAATACCAATAGGATATTGAATGAGAATGAAAATGAAAATGTGTTGGAATGGAATGGGGGTTTTTGAAGTGTGATTTAGTTATTAGTAATAGTATATTGGTGTCGATGGAAACGAGGGTGAGGGCGAGACTGTGTCTATGCTATGCTGAGTTGAAAGCTCCGTCCAAATCTAAATCTAACAACAACAATATTGTTGTGCTGTAATAATGGACCCTGCCCCTCCTCTTGGAACCTCAGCAACTTAGCCCTTATTTCCTTTTAATCTCAGCCGTCTATCTATCTATATACTATTTATTAAATTTGATGCCATATAATTTTCCATTTTTGGTAATTTTCAAATTCATGGTTATGGGTGAGTGCCACCTCACCATGCCGTGTGAATTTCCATTTTTGCCCCTCTCCATTTTTTTAAATTATTTTCTAATTTTTATATTTTTAATAACTTTTAACTATTTTTCAACTTCTCTATATTTTTAAGGAGAAGTTAGGTCAAATACAATATCAATTAAGTACTTACTAAAAAAATTACTTTTTTTTTAATACATAAAATTGAATGGAATGAGTTTTGGCCAAAAGTTGTTGGATGTTACTTTAAAAAACTACTTCTCGACCATTTATTTCACAAACACCTCTTTTCAACCCACGTTGGGAACCTTTTCTTTTATTTTTTAATATTATATTTCAATATGTTTTTTCTTCCATTTAACTTTATTTTATTTTATTTTTTTGAATTGTTCCATTTAATTTTTTAAGGAGATTCCATTTAATTTCAATATCGTTTAATTATCACAACCTCGCAAATATTTTTATTCATGCTGTCATTTAATAATACCAAATATTTTTATTTCCTTTCTTCAACCTCGCGAATATATACACAACACATTAACGTTAGAGTAATATTTTTTGTTCGTCTATCTGTTTTTTTTACGCTAATGCATATGATTTTTTTCAGTGTTGCTTGGTTGATTGCTACCTCACCAATTTTTTTAACAATTTGTCAATTTTTATATTTTTAAAAACTTTTAACTAATTTCCAATTTTTTTTATTTTTAACTATTTTTCAATTTTTTCTCCCAAATACTGTTGCTTTTAGACTGCCGTTATGGAAGATTAAGATACCGTTTGACCTGGTTTTTTTCAATTTCTCTACATTTTTAAGGAGAAGTTGGACCTAATACAATATCAATTAAGTATTTATTAGAAAAGGTACTTTTTTTAATGCATAAAATAGAATGGAATGAGTTTTGGTCAAAAGTTGTTGAATGGTACTTCGAAAAACTACTTCTCGACAATTCATTTCACAAACTTCTCTCTTCAATTCACGTTGAGAACCTTTTCTATTATTTTTTAATATTATATTTCAATATGTTTTTTTCTTCCGTTTAATTTTTTTTAACCGTTCCATTTAATTTTTTTTAAGAAGGTCCCATTTAATTTTATTACCTTTTTTTTCAAAGGAATTTTATTATATTTTTATCACGTTGTCATTTAATGATACCAAATATTTTTATTTTCTATCTTCAACGTCGCAAATATACAAACACATATTAGCGTTTAGAGCAATACTTTATGTGTGTCTATTTTTTTGTTACGCTAATGCGTATAATTTTTTTGGCGTTGTATAATGCGTATGATTATTTTTATAAAATTATGATTTTAATTAAAAGTAAAATTTTAGAAGTCTTTTCTTCAAAAAAGGTATAGATGCCTAAGAAAAATTATACTTATATATATATATATATATATATATATATATATATATATATATATATATATATATTGCACCTTTATATCATAACAAACTATGCATATCTTTTTCTTATTTAAAAAAAACTAAACATATCTGTTTCCATGACACCAACAATGTAACAAATATAATATCATATAATATAAATTCTTATCTTTTTGAAAGACACCAAAAATATGGTATTCTTATAACGAAATTTGTTATAGAGTATAATTGAAATAGAAAAAACAACTATTTTGATATTATTTATGTTATTATTTCAGGCTCCATAAATTGTTTCTCCTTTTCAAATATTTAACAAGTCATTTATATATATATATATATATATATATATGATGATACAAATTTGTTTTTATGTTACACAAAATAAATGTTATTGAGTAAATATAGTATTTGTAAAAAAAATATATCTTTTATTTTTTAACATTTTTAGCGTTCAGAAAATATTTTAAACATTTTTTTATTTATTATGTTAATTCATAATAAATTCAAAGTTTTGTCCTCGTGAGCTTAGCTCAGTTGATGGGAACAATGCATAAATATATGCCAAGTCCAGGGTTCGAACCCCGGACACCATAAAAAAAAATCAAAGTTTGTACAATATTTTGCCAAACATTTAACTTAACAATAACTTTAAAACTAAAAAACAAAGAAACCAAACAACTTTAACTTCTTTATTAAAGGCTTGTATTTTAACTTTGTTTTGAAGTAACTTTCAGACCATAAAAAACCTTGGTCAAACGATATCTAAGTTCAGCTCATATGAGGTCATTTTCTTCCTTTTTTCATGGTTCTGAGACCATGCATGACTTAAGTTGACTGATTTTATGGCTTGAGGGGTTCATTTTTCGACACTGTTTTAGTTTTTGCTTCATCATAGGTGGTTTTCTTCCTTTTTTCACGATTCTGCATTTTAAGGGTTTTTTTTTCTTTTTTTTTTAATTGTTAGTGGATTATGTATCATAAATTGTTATGTTGCATGACTGTAGAAAATTCTTCCTTTGTTATGTGGAGTATAGTAGAGGTCATGATGATTGAATTTTAGCTCATGGTAATGTTTTGACACAGTTGTTATTTTAGCTTCTGGTACTGTAGTTGAAAAAAATTGATGCATGTGGGTTATTTTAATTTTTGTGAGTAATATTAAAGTTGTAACATTTTTCATATTTGGTTTATTCTTTCCTATTATATCATTGAGCCGTACGAAAGTTGATTGATGTAAATTTGTTTTGGTCATATCATTGAGGTCCATAAAGTTGATGATACAGAAATTTGTGAATTTAATGAACAAAGGGAATAAAATTAAATGATGTATTGTTGTATTTCTATATATGGCTTTCAATGTCAAAGGATTATGACTACATTAAGGATCTCAAAAATGATTTGGACATTTGGAAAATAGGATTTGGAGTGCTGGATTCTTGGATTGTGACTGGTAGTAATGAGAATCAACATATGAAACTCATTATTTGTGATGCAAAGGTTAGATGAGTTAGTTAAAATTCGTTGTAATTTCCTTTATGATTTATCAATGTTACTTATTAGTGTACATTTTGATTTATTTATATTTTTTGGTTTCTTTCTCAGATTTAGGGTGATCGAGTTCATGTAATAACTCGATATAGAGAATTGGAGCATTGGAAGACTTTGATCGAGGAAAAAAAGACTTATGCTTTGTACAATTGTCAAGTGTTTGATAATGACATTGCATTTAATCCCTTTAAGGTTGTTTTTGGTTCTGGAACAAAGGTGCAGAAGGATGACAAGTTAACTAACGTTCTTACTCATGAGTTTCGCTTTAAGCCATTTAAGGAAATTCAAGATGGAAAATTCAAAACTGACGTATTATATGGTATAGTCATGTGTTTAATTTATTTATGTGTTTTCTCCTATTATAATGTTCTTATAGATGTAATTTTTTTTTTTTAGGAAATCATCGGGTTTCTTCATGATATTGTCAAGACAACGTCAATTGGGACTGGAAAGAAACCGTGTACGAACATTGTGTTGAAAGATAAAATGTATTATTTTCTAATTTGTCAGCATTAGATGGTAGAATTTTGTATAAGTTTGATAATGACCTGAAAGATGTTTTTCCTTATGCAGTGGGAATATGGTTGATGTAACACTATGAGAAAAATACTTTGTAGCTTTATCATTTACCATCTATTTACCTTGAGTTCTTTGCTTCCATTTTGTAATCAATGACAACCCAAATATATGTAACAATTGGTCAGGTACGAGGCTGCTCATCAATATTTTGATAAAGATTTATAATGTTTGTGCAAAATTCATTAATTTGCTCATTTTTCCTTCGAAACAATTTTTTTACAAGATACGTTATCTCAACCCGTGCGAAGCACGGGTTTGTAACTAGTTTATTCAATGAAAAAAATACCTTCTTTCGATCCTATGATCAAAACGTAAATCCATTTCTTGATTTATACTACAATCCAACTGGGTTTTCATTAAAATAAAATCTAAGGTTAAATATCATTATTATATTTTTATAAATAAAGGGGTTGAAGGCTTCAGCCATAAAAAAGGCTATTAAATGAGTAGTAGAGAAGAGACCCTCTCAAGTCTTAACATCGTAAATGAAAAAGGATGATATGAAATAATGCTAAGTAGACATTAGTTAAGCAATTAAAACAAGTAAATTTTTATTAAAAATAAAATGTATGATTATTACTATTTGATTAAAAGTATCAACTTATATTTTCAAGACAAAATTTATATTTATGAATTTCTTAATCAATGTCTCTGGTGCACTGATTAGTAATACACAACTATTCCATATTTTCCGATACATATATTTCTATATTGGTTTTCTTAACTAGAGTTTCCCCCAAATTATAGCCTTTTACTATGGCAGTATAAACTATTTGTAAATTGTAAGCACATACGGAAGCTCGACTATATAGGCTACATGAAGGATGCCACAACAGCCAACAACACAATCAATGTTGACTCTAATTCATCTTAGAGAGAGAAAGAGGAAAGGACCATTTTATCTCTTGCCACTCTTTCAACTGCACATGAAGAAGTTGAAGGAAACTACAATATTGTGATTGGGAGAGGATTGTCTCATGTGACCATTTTATAGTCCAGTGAATTTTCATCTCTAGATTTTCAATGAGAGAGAAAGAGAGAGAAAAAAAAGATACATTTAAGGGTGGGATCTAAACTGGAGAGTCCACTGAAAACCTCACTAGAGGGGATCCATTTCCATTGTGATAATCTCACACATGTCATGTAGTTTTTTTTTTTTTTTGATCGGGATTTAAACTTCAATCTTGTATATATTATGCATTGTTCTTACCAATTAAATTAAGCTCGCGAGGACGTAGTTTTTTTTAATAACATTGAATGTTTCTGATTTATTAGTGTAATTATTATATAATATTTCCAATTTCTTCAAAATCAATTGCATGAACGTGATCTTACGAAGAACATCTAACGAATACAATTTGGAAATATGATTGAATTTGGGGACCGAATCTATTGGCGAAAAATATTCTAATGACTAAAAAAGTTGATGAATTTTTTATGGAATTTTTTTTTTTGAAGAAACTAAAATGAAATTTATTCAAAACGCAAAAAATCCTAGCGAGCACAAGGAATGCTAGACTAGGAGTCTTAAAGTAGCCACATACAAAGAAAAAGTGTGTCGTATATATACGGAACACCCATACATGAAATACAAACCACTACAAACAAACCAAAAACACCCTCAAACTTCTACAAACAAACCAAAAACACCCTCGCCCCCGAAACCAATAAAAACTAAACACCAAAACCAAAAAGCCATCTCCAAAACGTCTAAACACCCGCGCAGTAGTAAAAACAAATCTTGTGCTAAACCGTTACTAACCCCCTCCAAAAGAACCATCAAACCTACCAAAAACCCATGTAACTACACCTTGCTTCTCTTGACTCCACAAAACCACAATGAAATGATAGCCCAATTCAGCACAACACCACAACCCACAAAAACAACCAACTCCCTACCTAAACAACGCATGTCACTTCCTCTTGATCAGTTCTCGTCCCTCGGGAGATTCAAGTACAGAAATTCCACCACGACACCGTTCAAACCACACCACTACAATCACGGCAAACCACCACACAAACCAACACCACTGCTATCCCAAAAAACTACCACAAAACCACCACCAACAGTTGCCTACCACTCATCTTTGCTGCCGCCGCTCGGCGCTTTCTATCAACACCAGCACCCGAAAACCCCGTATGTCACACCACCAGAGAACCACCACCCAAACGCCGCAAATCACTGCCCTCTCATCTCCACGGAAACACCATGATATAGCCACCAGAAATACCGCACATCATCACCTCGTCACCACCTAAACACCTTACATAACCACCACCTTACCACCATGGAAATACCACTCCATCACCACCACCGGACCACCCAACCACCCTACACACAACAAAACATCACAGGGAGCAGCTGGTGTAGTAGCCAAAACGTGATAGCAAGGCGTAGCTAAACCGAGTCAAGTAGATCTAACTCAGAAACCAACAGATCTGTAACAAAAAATGAACCCATGACAGAGGACAGCCAAATCAACCAAGTGGGACAAAATGGTTCAGGCACAACAAAAAAGAAAGAGAAAACAAAAGATGAAAAAGTGCAGCTGAGACGCAACCGAGTTACCAGAACCACCTCCGACGGGAGAAAAAACTCGTCGCCGGAGATCGGGGAGATGGTGGTGCGGAGGGCCGAAGCCGCTCGTCGCACCACCGGAAACCGCATCTACATGGTAAGGATTGGAGATTTGGATGAAGGGAGGTGAGGGCGGCGGAATGCAAATGTTAGGTGCCTATTAATTTTTTTATGGAAATTAAAATTGAAAATCGATAATTTTATGAGATTAAAAAGATATTTAATATTATTATTGTTTTTAAGAAAAAGATATTTTTTAAGGAGGAAAAAATATATTTTTTTAAGGAGGAAAAAGATATTTAACAATATTATTTACATAGTAACCGATTTTATTTTTATATATATTTCACCTATTTGGACAAATTAAAGAATAGTTTCTTTTTTAAATTTTGGTAATCGGATAGTGGCCAACACATATTCACATAGGGGTGAAAAAAATGGTGACTTGAATTTAAACTCTGCATTTGGTTTCGCGTCCCAAGTTGGGTTCATTGGATTGTACCGTGGTGGATGAGTTTGTCTGCTTCATATTTCGTTTATATAGGGTTGTTCCGAAATATAGTTTGACACTTGTTGTATTACCATTTAAGGATTGTTCATTACACTTGTATGATCTCACTAGGGTCAGGTTTTCGTTCCTAGTCTTTGTACTTTTATTTTTATTTAATATATATGATTTTTGCTTAAAATATATTTCATGTCAAAAGAGAAAATAGTTTATAAGAGATAATAGGTTTTTTTTTTCAATGAAAAGAATTTCTTAAAGATGTTTTTTTAAAGGAAGTTTCTAAGCCTATTCTCTAATATTTCTTAAAGAAGTTATTTAATTTTGCGCACGAAGGATAGTTAAAAATTAAACAACTAATGAAGTAAATAAATAAAGCAATCAGATTGGATCCCTAAGATATTCCATGTCTTTGATTGGAGCACCACCATCTCACCTTAAATTTGTATTAGCAAAATATAGAGTTTAAAATTTAAATAAATTACCTTAATTTGAAAATTTTATTTCAAGAAAAATAATAATCAAAATGATTTAGGGATGAATATGAACTTGACTAATAGAAATAAGAAATATATAACGTCCAACAAAAAAAAAAACCAATTATTTACGGTGGCCTCTTAAAATTTAAAGTCATTGACACCTGGATGGCTCTACCTAATAACCCGTCCACCTAATAACACACCACAATCATCTATCTTTTAAACCTAACTATACGACTAAAATCACACTTATAAATTCTTAGATCGGAACGTAAAACTCTCCGCCACGCCAAGTGGTTTGAAGCTATAACAAGAACAATATAAGTTAAATCAATTAAATATTTGATTGTGGTATATTTCAAAAGTCATTATAACCAATCACGATAAAACAATCATACAATCAAGCTAGCATGCATAATATAGATAAAATAACATAATGAATTGTGTACTATTTTTTTGAAGGAAAATAATGAAATATTTATTATTATGCAGGTGCAGAGTGGATGGATAGTAAAGTACATGTATCAACACACATTTTTTTTTTTTTGAGGGGATAAATTGAATCAACACACTTTTGCAGACAAGTACATGTGCATATTATCATATCATATACTCATAACTCAGTCATAATGCTAATTTTTACCATGCCTCTGATTCCCATTGGCATCACTATTCTAAGTTCAACAAAACCAATCATTCAAATGATAACTAAAATAAATAACAGCAGAACAAAATTTGCTTTGGAAATGTTCAAGGCAGAGCGACTCAACTGCAAATTAATGACTACCTTTTACAGTAATTTCATTGCTACCCCACTCCTCAATCCCCAATGCAGACAAAGGGTTCTGAAGGTAGACGAACAGGAGAAATATGCCACCTGTCTGAATTAATTAATGGACCTAATGATTATACCACACTAGGTCATCTATCATTCTACAGTCTACAACAACTCCCATACTGCGAGCATATAAATTGTACAAAAATATTTAGAGGTGGTTTGGATCAGCGGCGGCCAACCTTTTTTCACGTTCCAATGCAGTTTTCACCGTGAAAACTAGAAGCTTCAAATTGTAGATGTTATGCCACGACAATTTTGTCCATTGCACATACCATTACAAGAGAACCCGAAAAGGAATTGAGCGCATCGGATGGGATGTGAAGGTAGAAGCCGCCCCACCAGCCAGAGTAACCAAGAATATTCCGAATAGTCTGGCAGAAGAACAAGTCACAGATACAGAGAATTTGCAAAAATAATACCCCGTCGAAGGCTTTCACTCGCTGCTGCAAATTTCTTCTCCAAGTCAGCTTCTCCAACTGCATCAGCAGCAGCACGCAACTGGAAAGAGGCAAAGATGATCATCACAGATCAGAACTCTAAACACTCATGTAAAAACTGAATTATATACATGTTTTCACCAAACAATCAATTAGACCTAAAATATCATATAGAGATAACTTTTAACAAGGAGGAAAAACGAAGAATTTTCCAATGGTAAACATAATTACTGAAACACAAACAACGGCTACTTTAATCCATACACTTTCTAATTTAGCAATTAAACACCTCAAACTTCAAGCTTATATCAAACATTACATACGTAAGGTTATTAAATCTAACATAAATTGTAAATGTTCAGAATATCACTTTTAATGAGTCAAGTTTAACCAAACCACCCAAAACTATGATATGATTTCTCAATAGCTTAAGTTTACTTTTCAATATCTTCTATTTTCTCATATGTCCTTTAGCTTACTTAGGTCAAACAGCTATAACTAATTATATTCAGTAACTTACTTCAGTTACAGCTGTCAGCTATAATCAGTAATGTAACCGCAATGCTAAAAAATGATCACATACAGCAATACTTGTAGAGCTCAGATTATCAAGGGATAATAATTTGGATCTATCGTTTCTATTCAGCTTTTCTCTGAATCCCTAAACACTAGTACAAATCAACAACATTTACTAGCTCTTTTCTAATTTATATTCATAGAAGGGTGTATTTGCATTTTGCAACGTGAAATTACAAGGAAAATCAACCGTCGAAGATAAAACCATGTGGTTACCTGATTCAAAAACTCGTCAAGCCTTCTAGCTGCCCTAATGATACTCCCCTCGAAGATGTCAGTCATTTGAGTAACATCAGCAAAACTTGATCCCTAGGAGAAAAATAAGAAACAAGAGACAAGAGGTTAATATAAACTTACAAACCAGTACAAATAACCGCTCATTTTCATCCACTCATGAACCAAGGTTTGCATAAATCCTGCGTCTAGGATGTCTACATGTGTCTATGAAATCTAAAATGAGATTTAGTATCACAATCAACACAGAGGAGTCTATTTTGAAGACTACTTGGAAATGAATCAAGAGTGACAGACCGTGTGTGTGTGTTTAGGAGCATAAAGAGTATATGGTTATATGATATTTCAGCGACAGGCCAGTGTGTATGCATGCATACTTTAAGTAGTTCTTTATCTTCTAAGCATGAGCTTTGATTCCGTACATTACGAAGCAAAATAATCTCCGTAATTGGTTAGAGGCTCTGGCACATGTTGCTATGTGTCTACCACATGTAACAACCATGGCAACCAACACAAATGACTACATTTCACAAATTTTGATAATTCATTTTTTTCTATTTATTATATATAAGGGCATGCTCAAGGGATGATTTTAGTATGACAATTGAATATTATAAGAAAATGTCTAATTACCCTCAATCCTTTTATCTTCTTCTACCTGGAATGTCAAAGGCTATATTTGCTTAAGCTAACTCTTCTGAAACTTGTGTTCAAACTTAAAGGAAATGCTAAGTTCCCCTTGTATTCTTTATTTTGCTTTGACTAAAGCAGCAAGATGACCAACTACAATCCCCAACTTCCAATCCAAACAGCTAACAATCAAACCATGTACTACTAAATTATTCCAGATGTTTCTCATAATTCAAATAGCAATCTATGTTAATTTCTAATTTTGAACTAGACAACCCAAACAAGTGGTATAGAAGAAGCTCAACTCTAGAGACTGATTCAAGAATATGAATAACAACTCATCCAGGAATAGAAACTTCACCCAAGAAATCAAGCAAACAACTTAAAAGTGGACAAGGCATTCAAGTCAAAAATATGATATTACGAACCTTTGACCAAGAGTATATTACATCCATCAAGAATGGCCTTACTGTTGATTCGACATACTCATTCACATTTACCTCCAATTTGCATTCGTGCTCTATCTGTAACCATAGAGTAATCCCATTTATAATTTAATTCAAAAATTCACAAGAAATATTAAGTTAAATGATAGAACACCTCTGCTATCCTTCTTGCACTGTCTTGAAGCTGTTGTAGAGGTCTCGCAAGCTCTGATCTCAGTTGTATCTGCTCAGATGATTTCTCTATTGGTATAAAACAACTTGCAAGGGCAGCAACTTGATGATGGTCAAGATCATTAAAAGTGCCTAATGGGGAAGGGAAAATGAATAAAAGAAAAAAATCAGATTATGTAACACAAACTGCAAACCATACAGAAAAAACAACAAACAAACGCATATTGATTCACCATTAAACATTAATTCGGTGACAAGGAGTTCATCGCCTGTGTCAATCAAGCAGGCTGCCCTTCCTTTCAATTGAACTACACTATCAGAATCAATATGACCAAGCTTCTTTAAGACTCGCGAGCGATTTTTAAGTTCTTCCCGAAATTTTTGCAGCTGAAACATTGACAATTTTCCCCAATAACTATTAAGTTCATCAAAACAATCATGGAATCATACAACAGTTTAGAAAAATAAATTAAGGAGTACAGATATTGATTGTCAACATTCAAGTATGATGCACTCGAACATTTGTCATGGATAAAATTATCATATTAGCCTCCCATCAAATGTTAAGTTGTTAATTATTCACATTTGGTCATATAGGAATATATAATGCATAGCACAACACATACTGTCTTGGCTCCCATTCAGTTCCATACTTCAACTCCTAGTTAGCTTAATAGTAAAATGTAGTAAATAATGAGGCCTAGGCAAAGTCAATACCTGGGAGTCCCGCATTTTTGCCTTCAGTTGTTGAATTTCATGATTCACTTCAGCTTTCCTCTCAAAGCACTTAATTTGATCCACATCTTGAATCTAACTTACAGCAAAGTGTTGTGGAAACATTCAAACCAAAGACCAATAACATCACATTTATATATAGAGAATATGGACCAGATTCATTTTAGCAAACCTTATGCATAGGATGATCAAACAACTTTTTCTCAAGTTCCTCTATTTGATTGACAAGTTCAACTATCTCTGAATCTCGAACATCCATGTCCTGGAAATTTAGTTATGGAATAATACATAAGTAATGGTGCGATTCTGTCTATGATCAAACTAAAACTCAGCTGTGAGCATGTGCTAAAAATATGATGCATAAGGCAGCTCAAGGCTTTGACTATCCAATGCAAACTTTAAAACATGCCCAAATATTGGGAAGATACAATGTTGGAGACCAATAAATTTGCTACAACTTTTGCCATACAGTTTACATAAAAATCGTGTCTCTATTATCATGTGAAACATTAAAGAGCCTAGAACAGCCACCCCTTAATTTTGATAGCATAAGTAGTGAACATACCACAATTTATGACAGCTGAGTATGGAAAATTTTACCTTCACAGGGTTAAGCTTTGGAAGACCTTGAGGAAAACGATTGCCCAGCTCCTGAACAGCAAGGAGTATGCTTTGCCGAGCTTCCAAGGGCCGGAGATCAGGAGGTACATATATCCTTAGTTTACTAAGGGCAGAGATTAATGGTAATTGAACAGGGACCTAATGCAAAAGGAAGCAGTCAAGAGAATGAAACAGTTTTTTGGATAAGTAAAGTGAAGTGAGTGACAAAACAAATCCCTGAAGTAGCATGACGGTCAAAATGGCAGCTTACCACATGCATTTCACCTTTCTCTCCAGGGCGGGGTGGGCATGGTTTTGGTCGTATACTGTTTTCGTTTGAACCAGGTGAACAATGAAGTAAAGTGTCAACTATATAACCGCCAACAGGTTTCTTAACAACATTGACTACAACACCCCAGCCCCAATCTGTCCCACCTTCTCTTACTTTAATCTGCAAGATTAAGAAGACAGTCTATTTCAGTGATGTTTGATGTAATAAAAAAAACAGAAGACAAATTAAACACAGTAGAACCTAAAAATAGATATATAAAATTGTGCACAGCAGTGTATGAAATAATTGACGCTTAATGCATGCAGAGCTTGTTTTTGACAATTAATACCTACACACACATACATATTGATGAATTTATGATAACTTACATAAACTCATTTGCATGCTGATGCTCAAGATTAATTAGAGACGCAAAAAAAAAAAAAATCCAAACTTAATTCCACACCAATGATAAACGATAACTATCACTTACCAGTCGACCAGGGACAAGAAAATAAAGAATCATTTCAGGTCTAATTATTTGTGACATCATCTTCTTCTCAAGCTGAGCTAAGTCCAATTTCAGCTTATGATATTCCGATACTTCAGCCTACACAATAATGAATAATAGCAAATAGTAAATCAAATATCAATATATAAAAATCCACAGAAAATATAATTAACAAAACAAAACAGATGGCCCAGGAATAAAGACTACCTCCCCTGCAGCATCAAGCAAGGCTACTTCCTGCTCCAGCATAGACACCCTTTTTCCCACATCAGGTAAGGTCTGAATTGAGTAACGAGTACACAAGTTAAATATCACAGTGCACAAAATACAAATCAGGTTTTAAAGGAAATGGTTGCGTACAAACCTTTTCATATTGAAATTGATGAAATGAATTTCTTATCACGTGTTCCGCAGTGAACTGGCCTTCTGCTCGGCTCATCAAATTTAAAATTGAGTAGTAGCTAAGCCTGAATGTACTAACTAAAGGAGCAGGTTTACCCAAAACCATGTCTTTGAGGTTATTCATTTCCATCTGTACAAAATAATCAGATAATAATAATTGAGCTTATTATTGCAAAATCAATTAGTTTTAGTTTCCCATCCAAAGTCAAACAAGAGACTTTTTTTTTATCAAGAGTCAAACAAGACACTTTGACTTACCAATATAACTAAGAATAGAATGTGAACACAATATAAAGCAGCTAACTTTTACAGCCTACCGCGTGAAAAAAGGAATTACCAAGAAAACCAACAAGAGTTATTATATAAAGTATAAACAACGGAATTTTCAAGCACACACAAATAAATGTACAATATATTATTAAAAAAATGCTTTTGAAAGCCTAATTTACAGATTCTGTTCATACGCATATGAAGGGAAAACAGAACGACAAAAAACAAATAATTACATGCTATTGCTAACGGAGCAGGAAATCTCCTTGTTCTTCGGGTCTATCATAATCTTGAAAGAGTTAAAATACCTTACACAAAACTAACTATTATCATGGGTGTGTGTTATATTTCATTATGCTGCATCGGAGGTACAGAAAACAAAAATGACTAGTAATACACTCACCTGCTCATCAATCATTATGATACAGATCCCACGCTCATCTTTGCCACGACGCCCAGCCCTTCCACTCATCTAAAGGTACATATCATTAATTGTGAGTGGGAATAGTGATACATCGATAGAATGATTGAGATTTCAATCACCAACACCAAAAAAATAAAGCATCGCTCACCTGTATATATTCACCAGATCCAATATAACGGTGACTATCACCATCCCACTTCTTAACAGCAGTGAATACGACAGTTTTTGCCGGCATATTTAAACCCATTGCAAACTGTAGAAAAGCGCATCTAAGAATCCTTTCAAAAATATATTATCAAGAATTAAAAAAAAATAAAAATCAGAAGATTGATAAAATCTTACTGTCTCAGTAGCAAAGAGGGCCTTTACAAGACCTTCCTGAAAAAGAAGCTCAACCAATTCTTTGATGACAGGAAGAAGGCCAGAATGATGAACAGCAATTCCTCGCTGAAGAAGTGGCAACATCAACTCGATAGCAGGTAAGCTTCGGTCTTCTTCATTCAAACAGAGCATTGCATTCTGAAAAACGTGTTCCACTGTATCCTTTTCCTCTTGGGAATTGAAGTCAAGTTTAGACATAGACATTGCATGCTGCTCACACTCTCTCCTACTGAAGCTAAAAATGATAACAGGTTGGAATTTCCTTTCCATGATCATCTGAAAATTAAGAAATATACCAACTAAAATAAAGAGCAATAAAATAGTGTGGAGGATAAAAAAATCTTCAAAAAGTAGAGAGAGTAGAAGTGTACACCCATGAACAATAACATCATCAGTGTAATAAAACTACCCGATTCGTCAACATATGTGCAAAGAACACTCTTTGAAAAAAGCCATGACCATGAGATTTACACATTCCTAGACATATCATATGCCTAGTGCCTAATCATATCCAAATGCAACTTTTTATTTGTAGATACTAGATATCCTCAAAAGTGCAAGAATTAAACCTCTCTCTAAATCAAGTGCACCAAAGTATATCAAAGATTGCACATTGCCTAATGCTTTGGCTTTACTTCTACCAAAACAAGATCAAACTGGTTCAAGGACTTGCACCACATTTTTCAATAAGTTATGCATATAAATTCAAGTGTATGCATAAGAATTAAATTGTAGAAGTGGAAAAAACACTTCAAAATACCAAGATTACTTCAATCAACAAAAAAAATTATACTTATAAATTAAAAAGTAATATAGCATAATATGTTTTATTTTATTATTATTATTATTATTGTTATCGTGCTTATATGTCTGACTTTTGCAAATCAGATTAGCAATTATTACTTATTAAAAAAAAAAAAAAAAAAAAAAAAGCAAATTGTAAAACAGGGTAGAGAGCAAAACGGCATGGTACCAAATATAAATAAGAAAGAAAACAAAACGAAAAATCGATACGTAAATTCGTAATGAGTTTTGTGGGTTAGAAACTGACAATCGGAGCCGTTCAGCCATTCTAAATGTGGTATTTGAGGGTTTTTAATGTCAGCGTCGTTTTTAAGTAACCGGATCATGGACCCGACCTGTCAACCACAACTCTGCACAACATCAAAAGAATGGTCCGACATGTACCATTTTTACAACCTTACACGGCAGACCCCAGCCGCTCCGAACAATTTGTGATTCTACCCATGCTGGAACTCGGCAAGACCTACCAAAATAGCAGAATCACACAATCTCACGCGTTGACTCGCTATTTTGACTGCCATCGTCTATACCCACCCATTCCTCTCTCCCTTACAATAATATTTAGTCCTTTACCAAATATAAATGAATCAAGAACTCAACAATTAACCACATAAGGTCCACGTACTAAACTAATATTATACTGCCAATTAACTCGTCCAAGGAAAATCTTCTATTTTCATGAATCTTGAATGCAGAGTTTTCAGGTTAAAGAATTGGTGGCAGCTCTCTACCAACACAAGTTTGTCTTCTCCGAACAGAGAAGTGGAAAAATTCCTAACACTAATTGATTCCTTACATTCAATATATGCATATGATATTAACGGGTTTTCAACAAAAGCCAGAGCATACGTGCATATGATATTAATGATGGTTTTCAACAAAAGCCAGAGCATGTGAAAGATATATTGACCGAAATACCCAAGCAACATTCAACAACAAGCTCTACGAGGACACTACACCATTTATGATATCATTATCTTAAGAATCTGCCAATATGTCGCAACAATTTAATATTCAATAAGCTGGTTTTCCATCAAAATAAACAAGATCCTTGGCAAAGTAAACCAATAAATAATAAACAAAATTAACGGAAACACTACCAGTTCCACAAAAAAAAAAAAATTAATATAATTTGATCGATGACTAACGACATATAGAAGGGCAAAAGTAACAGACCTTAACAATCTTGTATATATCAGACCCACCAGAAGCAGAACCACCTTTTCCAAATCTTCCATTCGATTTACCACCCTTCCCTTCACCAAGTTTCTGCTTAACAAAAGTATCCTCCACCTTAAGAAAATTATCTTCTCTAAACTGTTCATTCTCATCAACAACCAAATACAATCCACTCCCACCAATAGGAAAAACATAATGCTGCAACGGTGTCGGTCTAAAATCAGTGTAAACTACGTGACAGGGTTGTTTATGTATATTACAAATCCACTCCGCAAACTCTGTGGCATTCGACATAGTGGCCGAAAGAAAAACCATCTTAATAGCAGGTGGTAAAAATATAATGCTTTCTTCCCATACAACACCCCTTTCACGATCCTTCATATAATGAATTTCATCAAATATGACCCAAGCAACTTCCTTCAAAACTTCAGAACCACGATACAACATTCCACGAAGAATCTCCGTAGTCATAACAAGACATGTCGCATTCGGAGAAAGAGTAACATCACCAGTCATCAACCCTACATCTGTAAATTCCTGACTCAATTCTCTATATTTCTGATTACTCAAAGCTTTCAATGGTGAAGTATAAATTACTCTCTGTTTATCTCTAAAGGACATTGCAATTGCGTATTCTGCAATTGCGGTTTTTCCGGCGGAGGTGTGAGCAGAGACTAAAACAGATTCGTTTCGTTCGAGACATGCAATTGATACTTGTTGAAATGGATCAAGTGTGAAAGGATAGGTTTTAGCCATGGTACCGTTGTGGAGAGGGTTGGAGAGTGTTCCGTGAAGTGATTCGTCTTTCGTTGAGGTGTAATTGATTGGAACTGCTACTTCGTGAACGCAGGTGCGTTCTGAACTGCGGCATTTTTTTGATTGTGAAGAAGTGTCGCCGCCGTCGGCGGTGGACACCGGTTCCGGTTCACTTCGTTTTCCGAGTGTTGTTGATTCCTGCTCCATTGCTGGCTCTTGCTCCATTTTCGCCTGAGATGAAAATTTGAGCGGAAAATGGAGTTCGATTTTGATTGTGATAGATAAACCCTAACTTCGTTTCTCTGTGGTTTTGCAGCACATTTTTTTTTTTTTTGACGGCGTTTGTGTTGAAACTTCTTCATGTGGGCTTGATAGGCCCAAAACAAAAAGAAAATTGCTTTTTTTACAAAGAATACTTCCAATTGACACAAGTAAATGACCATTTTGCCCCTGGCGGTAGTTAACTACTGCTGGAAGATCCGCCGGCAGTTAACTGCCGCTGGGACCCAGCGGTTGTTAACTACCGCTGATGTCTTTCCCCCCAAAACCATAAAACCCCTACCTCCTATTCACTCATCAGCTTGTCACCATTACCAAACTCCAAAAAATTCCCATTTCAAAAATGTTGTGTCAAAATCTTGGTTTCAAATCATTGTTGATCGATTGTTAGGACGTTTCTACACACAAAATGCATCAAAGAACAGGTATTACAACGTTAAAATCCATTGCATTTGATTGATTTTTCTGGTTTTTTTTTTGTTCTGACACGCGTTGTAGCGGCAGTTAACTACCGCTGGGAGTGAGCGGCTGTTAACTGCCGCTGGTAACTTAGAAAATTTTGAAAATTTTTCTAAGTGCAGTAGCTACTGCCCAAATTTTTTTTTCTTCCATTTTTTTTCTTTTGTTTTTTTTGTTTGTTTATGTTAATATATGATATTAGATAGATGTTTATTAATTAGTTTAGTAATTGTATGTTGTTTATTTATAGATAATGTTGAGAATTCGGGTGATCGAAAACCTAGAGTTGTCGATTCCATTAAGGTTGAAGCTCCCGCTAAGATCGAAAACCTAGAGCTCATGGTGTGGTGAAGGAATATTTGTCCACCTCCAAGGGTATTTTGGGTACTTGTTGGCATAAAATTGATGAGATGTTGGCAAACCAATTTGAGGAGATACAATCATCGTTTGGTAGGAGCATTACGGTCTTGGAACATCGATACAAAGATGTCACTTTGTACTCCGGGTTGGGTGGTCACGTGTCTAGACAAGCCAAGAATTTTATTTTTGTGGAAGAATAGCGTGCTAGGAGAACCTTGTCCGTTGAGAAGAAAACTTGTGGTCGTGTTCAAAGGACGTCGTATGGCCTACCTTGTGCATGCTTCATTGCTGTGAAAATCCGTCACAACATGCCCATTCGATTGGATGAGATACACCCGCATTGGCATAAGTTGTACATGGGTGAAGAACAAAGTAATGAAGATTTGTTTTCGGTCGCGAAGGAGTGGCATGGTATCCAAGAACATCTCCAAAGAGTTTCGCTCCAAATGAAACTAGAAATCAAAGAGGCTTTGCGGTTGTTAGCGTTTCCGGAGACCACATTGTTGTCACCACCTCCAAGAAAGGTGGCAACCAAAGGAGCTCCCAAAAAAATCAAAACCACACGTGGTAGGATCCCATCTACGTGGGAGACTATTGATTCTCAACATCCGGAAAGTCAATCTTCACCACGGAAAAAATCTTCACAAACTAAAAGGAAAGGTGCTCGCATTGGCATTTCTCCGGTTTCGGTTCCTAA
Source organism: Medicago sativa (assembly GCF_051527215.1). Lineage (NCBI taxonomy): Eukaryota > Viridiplantae > Streptophyta > Magnoliopsida > Fabales > Fabaceae > Medicago > Medicago sativa. Next base: position 97,822,568 of record NC_140752.1, read on the forward strand.
GCCTAGCTTGGTTTCAACAAGTTATGATCCATCCAATCCTATGTATTACATGCCAAAATTCATGAGACCATACATTGAGAGAGTTGTGGATGTTATTGGTGATGGGCATTGTGGGTTTAGGGCTATAGCGGAAGCCTTGAGTTTGACGCAAGAAAGTCATGTTATGGTGCGGAGAGCACTTATTCAAGAGTTGAAAGAGCATAGGAGCAAATACATTGAGGTATATGCGAGCGAGCACCGTTACAACTACATCTTGGATGGATTACATCCTCCCAAAAATCCCAGTAGCTTTGCACCTCCCAACAAATGGTTGACATTGCCGGATATGGGACACATCGTTGCATCATGTTACAATAGGCCGGTGTTAGAGATGACTACGTGGAAAGACTACATCTCCGAGACTTTTTTCCCACTTAGAGGACGACCTCTGGTTAACCCGAAAAGCAACATGATTTGCCTTGGTCTAATCCCTAATCATTTTGTCCTTCTTTCACTAAAAGATGGTTGCCCACTACCTCCAACATCCACGGAGTGGAGAAATCACAGGAGCGAAGAGGCGGCAACATGGGAGGATGAATTTTTGGATCAACACGATCGTTTCCAAACACTCATGGACATTGAGCTCAAAGAGAGACCGGTTCCACCAAAAAAGCCAACAAATGAAGACAATCCAATTATGTTTGATGACACTCCGGTTAAAGAAAACACCGAATTTGAAGATGTTCTGGAACATTTAGATGATTTGGTTTTATTAGATGAAATGTGACACTTTTTGGTCGGTGTTAATCCGTTTTTTGGTTGATACGCGCCGACGTATTTTTTTGGATATATAATGTAATGACCAATTTTTTGGGTGATATAATGTAACTAACCTTCAACTATTTATATGTATATCAATATATTTGAGTTTCGCATTTATTAGTAATTAATGTACATTACGTGTAATGTTTTGCATAATGTGGAAAATTTGATGAATTTCAAACAATTGTTAAATGTTAACGCATTATTGGTCTTGTGTAATGTTACCGAATAATTGATAAACTATGAAATGTTGATGTTTGTGATTGCTGGATGTTGTTGTTTCGGTTTGATTTCCTCCGGAATTGCCGTTTGAAAAAAACCAGTTACATACTGCACTGGTTCTGTAACTGGTGTGAGCGGTTGTTAACAACCGCTGGGTACCAGCGGCAGTTAACTGCCGGCGTATTAACCAGCGGTAGTTAACTACCGCTGGGGGCATTTTGGTCATTTACTTGTGTCAATTGAAAGTTTTCTATGTCAGAAAAGCAATTTTCAAACAAAAAACTTCATTTTTGAATGAATGAATGGAAAAGGGTAATTTCTAAAGAGACCCCTTGTATTACTTAAAATTCAACCAAAACACTTATTGAAGCTAAACGTCAATAGGCTTGGTAACAGAATGGTTTTTAGTCAAAAAATTATCGAATGGATGAAGCCTACGTTGGTTCGGTTTTTAGTATTCGTCAAAAGTGGGGTTGAACTTAACTATATGGTTTAATTTGATTAATCGGTTTGTTTGAAAATACACCTGATACAAATAAAACAATCTTTTGATTCTGCTCAGATTATAGGTTTGCTATATTTCAATCAATTTCATATGCAATTTTCAATATAGCATACTCAAACAAATTGTTACATGCTCTCTGTTTTATAAACAACTTCGCAATACATCCATCAAATAAATTATTCCTTGCTCTTTGTTTTCAACAAACCTCATCAATTTCCAATAAAACCCTAGATCAAGCTAAGATCTCATAATACAACACACCATGATTGAAAATTCGAAAGAAAATCGATCGAATTGAAATGAATTGGGGATTAATTAAGGTTTGGTGGAATTTTCTAGGGTTTTGTGTGGCGAAAAAAAGGGAAAAACTTGTGCGTCTCTTTAATTTTCATGCTTAGTGAAGCGGAGTCGGCGTTGTTGGATGCTTCCATATGCCTGCGTGCCTTGGCATTGTGGGGTGTGGGATGTTCACATCCATTTGGTGTACTATCAAGTTATAAACAGCAGCCAAAGAAATTAGTACCCTTATGGATGTGATTCGAGTAACTGGTGAGTAGGTATCGAAAAAATCTATATTTTCTCTTTGTCTGAAACCTTTGGCTGTGATGCATTCATACTACATTTAAATGAAATAAATTCACACTACATCAAATACAAATACATCCATCCATCCCGAAATTAAATAAATTCATACAACATACTCAAACTAAGAATAATAAACTTAAAACAAAGGCTAATAATGTCTCGTTTACGATAAAACAAACTAAGCTAGAAATTAACAGAGATCTGAACATGAATTTTGTATTTACGATAAAACAAATATTGTATGTGTTGTTTATATATCACATCATACATTGGCTTAGTTTGGATTGTTTGCTTCTTGTGGAGGTGTCCTTGGTGATGACAAGGGTGATTTCTTATTTGGTCATGCTTCCAAGGTCAGTGTTACATGGAATGTTCATGATTATGACTGGGTTGTGGACATTTTTCGTGACCTTCTGAATTGAGTATCAGACTCTAGGTAAATTAAAATTTTATTATTTTTCTATATTTTGAAGTTGAAGACCAAAGTCAAAGCGTCACTAATTATATTATGATAAAGCTTGGGACTGGACCGTCTACAACAACTTCTTGCTGATATTTGTGATAAAATTGAATAAGTGAATAAGAAAGCGTGAAATTTTTTTGTAAGACTTAAACTTAATATATAGAGTAGTGTTAGATATAGAGAGAGTGAATAAGTGAGGGTGAAAAGCTCACTTAATATAGTGAAAATGTATTTCTTCAGAGGTTTGACCTCATAAAAATACTTGCTCAAGATAAACTCGTTAAGTCGGGAGAAATTCTTTATCATCTTATTCAAGTGCTCTCTTTTTATTAAACTGAAAGAAATCTCTTATTATCTCATTCTAGTGCTCTCAGATGATGTCTGTAATATTAATATATTAAAGACTGCATTGACAAATTTTCATTTACATTAAAGAACTTAATTGAAGCTGATATTTCATGGTTAAATCAGTCATACACACACTTGTGCTTGATCTTAGTAACTATGACTCCTAAAAAAAGAATATGTCTAATGTTTTAGATTTTATTTTTTAAAGATCTTTAAGAAAAATACACCCTCCGGTCACAAATATAACACTACTAAAAAAACTATGTTTTCAGACGGAATTTTCGGACGGATAAGTTTTCATCCGATTTTTTCGGACAGATTTGGGACAGATTTTAACCAGCGAAGTTTCCGTCCGAAATCCGTCCCAAAATTGTCTGAATGCTTTGCACACTGTTCTAACTGGGTACTTTCCCACAGATTTCGCACGGATTTTGTTAAATAAATAAACCTGTCCCAAAACCGTCTGAAAAGTTGAGACGGATTTCGGACGGCCCGTGTTGATAAATTATTTTCATATCCCTCCATTATGTTAAAAAGTTCCCACTCTCTTTAAACCCTAAAAAGTCATTCCCAAATCACTTTCTATTCCTCACTCGGCTCTTCCTCTTCCAATGTTCTCTTCCAATTACATCTCTTCATCTTCAGATTTTGACTTTTGATTCTCAATTTCAGGCCTTCCTCTCAGATCTGAAGTGATTTCAACTCTTTCTCTTCAGATTAGAGAGAGTTTCTCTTCAAATATCAACTCTTCCAAAATCAAATATGGCTCTTTCTCTTCAATCTCCTTCCAAAATCTTCTCTTCAGATTCTCAGTCTTTTCATTCCAGGTATTGTTTTAATTATTAGGGTTTTCAGATTAGTGATACGGTGATTTGGGGGAATCTTGATGTTATAGGTGTTTTCATATGATATTGAACTATTGTTAATATTAAGAGTGATGCTGTTTTGTGTTGCTTCCCTTAATTTGGTAGTGTCGTGGGTGTTTGGCCTTCTTGTTGGTTGGTCTTGTGCTGTCATTTGTGCATGTGTTTTTGTGCTAGGCTGTTTGTTTCGGTCCTGCCCTCTGCTTTCAGCAAGGCTCTGTAGTTTGCTTTTTCTCCTCCTCTGCTCTTCTTGAGTGGCTGGAGCTGTGTTAATAAAATTTGGCAGTTAAAAAAAAAGAAGATAAAAGGGCTGATTTGTTATATTAATGAATGCGTGTCTATCTCATTTTATATAATTTTAGTATTTTGTAGACAGAAGCTTAAGCTTTAATTAATACTGGAGCTTTAAGTTTAAGATATAATTTTAGTATTTTTTAGATAGAAGCTTAGTATTTTGTAGACAAAAGCTTAAGCTTTAATTCAAATAGGTTATGAAATCTGCGGTTTGAGAAATTGCTGTGTTATTTTCATTTATTTCTTAGTTAAAGTTGTTGGTTCGGTCATTATCAATTATGTTTTATATAGCTTACAATCATGTATCATTAGTATCTTTGCTTCAAATCTTGTACTATAAGTTATGAACTGAACATACCAAATTCTGTCATGGATGTGGTTCTTAATAAAGGTTAGGAGAGCTTTGAGAGACACCAAGGTGGTCAAAATGAATATTTAAAAATTACAAATTTAATTTTTGATACACAAATGTTAAAAATCACTATGTCATCTATAAAACCAAAGGGGAAATGCAGTAGACTTGAAGACTAGAAGAGCATTTTTCCCCTTATTATTGTAAGTTAATCTTGTGCAACACTTGTCATTTGTAAATGGCAAAGTCTTGAAGACTGAAATAAGGTGGTTGGCTTTTTTAGACATGTAACAAGGTGGAAGCACTTCTCAGATAAATATTGGCTTCTAGGGATATATACCCCACCCCCTGACCTTTTTTCTATACATTTCCCACATAATCGTAGGTGACATTCCTCCTATTCAATTCCCAAACTGCAGCAGTGGAGGATGTTGCATTGAGGTGTTGATATTTTCGATAGTGTTGTTACGTGTTATTTAAAATACCTTTATAGCTATGAACTCGTCTCAATTTTGTTTTTCTATATCATTGGTTGGATTCTGCATTTTGGTGCAGTGTTTGATTCACAATTAACTGTTGCTATGAAACCATTGGCCTCAAACAAGCTTAAGTCAATATCAGATAGAGGTGAAATGTTTAGTGGTGGATGCTTCAAAAGATTAATTGTTGTATTCCTTTGGATTTTTATTTGACCAGAACATGTGCTTCACAAGTCAGTTCATGAATAGAAATTAGTTTGATATTAGCATTATTGTTGCATGATAGTGTCTATAATTTTGTAGTTTTTTCTTATCCTGTTATGCTTAGCTATTTGCATCGTTTTGACTTTTTTTTATCATCAATGCTTGCAGTGTGAGTGTGTTTGGAGCCTCAACCTTGTGAAAAAGATGATACCATATGAGGAGGAGCGACAAAAAAGAATTGCAGATATTAATAGAAAGATTAAGGATCTCAATCTGCATAAACTCTCCCAATCCCTTGTCCAATCCTCTTCTGCCACTAAAAAACCTTCATCGGTATGATTGAATAATTTTGAAACTTTAAAACCTTCATTGGTATGATTGTTGATAATTTTTTCTGTTACATAAAAACTATAGAACTTTTGCTCATAAAGTGACCATTTATGTTTCATGTTTCTCCATTTTTGCTTATTGCCATATTAGAAAGGATAAGACATGGGTTGATAATAGAGCTGAGCAAGCCTATGTAAGTAGTTATTTAACATTACAGATTTAATTTATCTATAATTTATCTATAATTTTAATTTACCTATAATTTAAGTTATGATAATAGAGCTAAGAAAGGATAAGTTTTAATTTATCTATGATTTTTTGCAGCTTTATAATTGGTTGTTATTTAAGTGACTAACAAAATTCAAAATTGTAGGAAAATTTTAAGAAGAGAAAAGCAGAGCTTTTGGAAATATCTATGTCTCAAAATCAAGAGGAAGAAGGATTGTTTTCTGAAAGCCATCATAATATGCTAGATGACTTGACTATTTGGAAGGAAGTAGCTCCCAAAGGTAAAAAGGGAAAATTATATGGTTTAGGTTCTATAGGAACAAAGGCTTCGAAGTATACTATTGACTGCAGCTGTCTGTATTTGGCTTTGTTATGGGAGTTCCTTTTGGTTGGAGTTATGTTTCCAAACCTGTTTACCTTATTTGTTTGGCTATTTACTTTTTGAGGGCAGTTGTTGTCTCCCCTATCCCTGCTAGTGCAATTGATTGTGTTACTTTTATTGTTGAGCACTGATTAATGTACAATTTAGTCATGTTATTGTGTTAGAACATTGAACACTTATATGAATCTAGTTTATATAATTTTATTTCAGGCAATGAGCATTTGTTTACTCTTGAGTTACTATTTATTTTTATTTGATTTAGTATGTATTATTGAATTAAATTGTGGCAATTCTGTAAAATAAAAAAAAATTATAACCACGTCCGAAATGCATGGAAATTTTTTAAAGCAAATTAAATCCGTCCGAAATTCGTTAGAAAATTTAAATTAAATCCGTCCGGAATTCGTAGGAAATTAAATTAAATTCCGTCCCAAATCCGTTTGAAGTTTAGTTCAACGTGTTTGTGTGAAAACCGTCCGAAATCCGTCTGAAATATATTTCGGACGGAATTTGGGACGAAAATATGATTTGCGACGCGGTTGTTTCGGACAGCGCCCTATCCGTCCGAATTCCGTCCGAAAACGGATTTTCGTCCGAAATCCGTGGGAAATTTCCGTAAATTCCGTCCCAAAACCGTCTGAAATTCCGTCTGAAAATGACTTTTTTTTAGTAGTGTAAGCAAAAATTTACTTTTTAGGTTCATTCAATAAATGATGTATGTGGTTTATTTAATAGTCCACATACATCATTCATTGAATGAACCTAAAAAGTGGATTTTTGCTTATATTTGTGACCAGAGGGTGTATGTCATTAGAGAGGTAAAAGTAAATTTTTTAGAAGTAGACTTTGGATCGTAAGACCCTCCATACCTTAGACTAAGACCCATAAATTTATTATTTTTCTTCTTGATTTCTTATTTTATTAGTTGATTCCTAATTGCAAGTATTAGTAAAAGTTTATTAGGCTAAATATGTTTTTTATCCCTATAAATATACAACCTTTTTGTTTTAATCTATCTATTCCCATAAAATAATTTCATCTCCACTTTTGGTCTTTCTTTTTAATTAATACATATTTTTTTAAAAGTTTTGTAGAAAAGTTTATAATATTATAAGAATATCACGCAAAAAAAAATTATAATTTTTTAACAAAACATAAATTAGGTAGCCCCTAATATGGACCCTCCTAAAAGTGGTCCATCCATGGACCTTTGGTTTTTACCGGTCATAACCTGTTATTAAAAATAAAATAAAAATCGCAGTTTTCTGGAATACCCAACAATGAGCTCCAAAGCACCACCGACCATCAATGACATGTGCTACTCTACACCCATCTCTGTTTGCATTAGTATATCACCATCCCTCAAAGTCTGCAACATCAACTATGTCAATTTAAATATTTTTTTTTTGCCTATGTTGGTTAAATCCAACCAAAGTCATATCTCCATCTTCCATTGATCACAAAAGATCTCGTCACCGTTTTCTCTGTGCCTTAACAACAACCTTCATAAATTTTCCCTTGGGCCTCACAATTTTCTTACATTATTCGACATGTAATTTTCAGTTTTCTTAGCTTCAGCATCCAAATTGATTTTCTCATGACTGGAAAAAAAAAAATCAATTCCAACAATAATAGACCTTTGAACAATTAGGAAATTGCATTTTTCAACATTCAAGGATCTCAAAACTGGGAAAATAGGAAATTATTTTCAAGTTGCACAATGCACAGCTCACTGAATTTGGTATGGATCTAATAGAAACTTCCGAAGCCTCGCTCCTTTTGGTAGCCCTTGAAGTATAACGTAGAGGTAGGTGAAGAAAGTGGAACACATCTTTCTTTTTTGCTTATTTTTAGTTTTTTAAAGAAAATGGAAACAACCGGTTATGACAGGTAAAATTCAAGGGTTCATGGGTGAACCATTTTTTACAGGGTCCATATTAGGGGGACCCCATAAATTATAAATGAATTTTTATATTTTTAGCAACCAAAAATATTAGTAAAAGTTTATTAGGCTAAATATGTTTTTTATCCCTATAAATATACAACCTTTTTGTTTTAATCTATCTATTCCCATAAAATAATTTCATCTCCACTTTTGGTCTTTCTTTTTAATTAATACATGTTTTGTAGAAAAGTTTATAATATTATAAGAATATCACGCAAAAAAAATTATAATTTTTTAACAAAACATAAATTATAAATGAATTGTTATATTTTTAGCAACCAAAAATATTCATATATTTTGGTGATAAAATCTAAATTTTTTAGAGAATTTTACAATATTTTTGACAACGAAGATAAAGTCTAACCAAGCCATTATTTTGATAAATCGGTGACAAAACACCAATTAATCAAACAACAAAAATATTTAAACTAAAATTGGTGGGGTGCGCCAGCTCATGCGATAGTGCAAAGCATAAACGACACTCGAGAAGCCCAATAGCAAGCTATTGTAGTGGCTTCTCCCCCTCAAAAAAGTAATTTAATATCGTGTGACCCATTGAGCCACATATCAGATATTAAACTGATAAGAACAGATACTACACTTGATCTTAGCCAAAAGGCCGAGAAAGGTATGAGTTTAAAGATGAACTCGCTTCTGCTTTTATATCTCACATCCTCTCACTCTCTTTCTTGAACAAACGATGTGGGACTATTTTGCAACCGCTTGGCAATGTATACACGCATGTGTTTACGCATTTAATAGGCAGAGGATATGTGGTTGGAGCACCCACCCACCAAGGAGAATCTCATGTATGTCAATAAAACATCTTACAGATTTGGAGAAGCTCTCCATACTAAATTGTTAGTCAATCGCTTGTTGAATGAAAAGGGAGGAATTAAGAAGGACGCATATTCATTTTCTACTACTCAACTTGCATGAGTTGATTCCATTATTAATCAGTGAACACTGAACCAATATTTAGGAGCAGGAAGTCATGTTTTCATTTCAATCTTCTATTACTCAGTTTCATTTTCCTTAAGTCATGAATTTTTTAATTTAAATGATTTGTTGAGGCCACTATAGAAACAAACTAAGGCCTCATGAAGAGTAATATCAGCTCTCAAACTAAAATAGCGTAATTGGAGGAATCATGCTTTTCTTAAACCAGCCACAAATATTGCTCCAAAAATTCAATGTTGTTATGTTCACAATCATGGTATTAATGTCTTAACTCTTACGAGCTGCGAGTCTTATATATACAAACCACATATATCTTCACTCCAAAACATAATCATCAGAACAAATTTTACTTTCTACTTTCTTAAATATTAACATTTCTAGAAGTGAAATGGACTTCCCATAGCTTGCAAAGATAAATTGATTGATATAAGTGTACAAAAAGTAGAGGGATAATCCAATGGCGTTAAGGACACAATAGAACAACAAGCTAATATAATAACAGTCATAATCATATTTGCAAACTACTATGCACATCTGATTAGGAGAGTGAGATAAGGAGAGACTATTTTTAATGGAAAAGTCTTAAAAGATTTTAAAATACTACATAGGAATGTATTGATAATCTATATCATATGTGATGTGAGCATCCACCGCGGAGATTATCATGTCAACACAATATTTTACAGATTTGGAGAAGTTGTCCTATGAAAATTGTTAATGGCTTGATGAAGGAAAATGAATGAAAAGGGTGCATGGTATATATCTAAGAGTGTGAATGAAATGCTGGTATAGTCCCTTGAATTGAATTCAGTCTATCTTCTCCCTCCTTTGTCTGAATTCCCTTTCTTCCAATTCTAAAACCACTGCACTCCACTTGAGTTCATGGCCTTATATTCATTTTTAGGAGTAAACAAATATTCAGAACATGTAGGATTAGGAAGTCCAATTTTCATTTCAAATATTGTTGAGGCCACTGGAAACAATGCCTTATGAAGTGTAATATCACTATTATTTGAATTAAATATCAGCTCTCAGACTAAACTACCTTAACTTAACTGGAACCATCATACTTCTCTTAAGCAAGACACATATTGCTACAATTTCATTTTTTGTTTATTTGATGATGCTCGAAAAATTGGTTAATGTTCTGCTTAATCGATGGTGACATGTGTCCACTTTTTTAATTTCTTACCTATTTATTGGCTTTTATAAGTGAGAATACAAATAATCAACAATTTGATTTATTAAGGAGTGATAACAGAAAAATAATCAACCATTAAAATAAAATAATAACAATAAAAGGAAATAATATATATAAATAGATCGAGTGCCAAAATATTTTTATATTGTGTTCCAAAATATTTAAGCAAAACTTGTAGATTAAGAAATCACTTGCGAAAATATTATGGAACGCAATCAGAAATATTTTGGTACATAGATCTGAATATATTATGGAACGCAATCAGAAATATTTTGGTACATAGATCTGAATATTTTGGTACATAATCTAAGATATTTTGGTACTCGATTAATATGTGAGTTACTTGTTCTCAAAGTTATGATTTTTTTCTATAAATATAGCATTCACCTGGTTCATTCTACACACCAAAAAAGGCTTTTGAGTCATCAATCCTTCTTCTTCTATCCTCCCTTTGGCTTTTGTTAACAAGTTGTTCTTCTATTCATCTCATCTTCTTCTATCCTCCCTTTGGCTTGTGTTAACAAGTTATTCTTCTATTCATCTCATAAAAATTCTTTTTATGAGTGTTTTTAAGATCATAGTCTCTTTCGAGATATTCATCTCATAAAAATCCTTTTTATGAGTGTTCTTAAGATCATAGTCTCTTTCGAGATATATTGTCACTTTGAAGTTAAGAATGATCTTGAGAACATAATTCTTTCCACAATTTGTATCCCTAACACAAAGAAAATAAAAAACAAATATATATTATTGTCAAGATTGCGATCATCGTCATTGCATGTCTTCTTTTTCTTTGTTTTTATTTTCTTTGTTGAAAGACACCAATATTTTAGCAAAGAACAAGAAAGAAGAAGGAGACATGTAATGTTGATGATTCATGGTCAAGGAGTTCAAGTTCAAGTATGGGATTTTGACCACAAAGAGATTAATTTCTCTATTTTTGGTAGTTTAGATAACAATTCGTATTAGTTTGTACGATTTGGTCCATAATTTTAATAACTTTTGTATTTTTGTAATGAAATTGTGCAGAAATGTGTAGAATATTATAAAAATCTCTCCCAAAAAAATAGATTTTTTTAAAAAAAAACATAAATTAAATATGAATTTTTAACCGTCAAAAATATAAAAATTCATATTTAATTCATATTTGGTTAAAAAAATATAATTTTTTTTTGAGAGATTCTTATAATAATATAAATTTTTCTGTAAAATTTTCTTCAAAAATATGAATTCTACATATGAGTTTACTTTAAAGGAGGGGCCAAAAGTGATGAAAAACTTTTAGGACTAAAAGTTTAAGAAATTTTTTAGAGGAACTAAAACAAAAAGTGGACATTTTACAGGACCAACAACATATTTAGCCCTAAAAATAAAAAATAAAAATATACCGTTGATGTGTAGTTGATGTTTCAACTTTCAAGATATATTTAACCATACGTTAGTTGTAGCATAGGACTAATAGATTTTTCGGCGTCCCTCAGCTAACCAATATAGATTTATCAACAACGTAAAACAAAAACAAAAGAAGCATTATTTAGAGCAAGTGGAAGAGTGGAAATATTTTCAATGGTCACAATGTAGCTGTCTGGTGATGTTTACAAAAGGACCAGCCAAAAGGCCCCACCTTTCAATTCAAATGTCAAGAGACAAGAATTTCTCTCAAAGGCAGATACATTGAACTGTGTTGTGATATTTCAACTATACCAACAGAAATTTTGTTCCAACTTTACAACAACATCATATGCATGGCTTAAAAACATCTAGCTAAGGATATGAATGAGCTCCACCGAAGATTTGATTCATTAGCAGGTTATATTACCTTCATGGAAGTTCTAGACAGCAAATTTCACCATCATTTGTTCTGGCTCTTCCAATTTGCCAGTGTAGAAGCAGGATAAAAATGTCCACAGAACCCCCACAAATGCATCATAAATACCTTTTTGAACAACAATGATAATCTATGCCGCCTAAGAATAAACTATGTTACCAACACTGAAGAATAGTTAGCGAATTCCTAGACCCCGTTTAAGCAATCCCGCCATCAGAGCTGCTACTGGCCTGTCTTGGAAGGCCACCATTGCCAAAATCTCCATCTAAGCTCATCTGTTGAACTTCTTGAGGAGAAAGTATTTTAATACAGCGGACACAATTGACAAACTCCCTGACATGTCCATAAGAAACAAATAAGATATCAAATCAGCTAATCGAAAAAATAGGGTTTTTAAAATTAGGAGTATGCGCATGAACATAGGCAAATCTGGTGAGAAAAGAGAAGGCAGAGTACTTACTCCCAAGGGTCATCTCCCACTAGCAGAACATCATTTTCATGATCTACATAAACAAGTTTCCAACCTACTCGTTGTCGATCCTCTAGTTGTCCCTCAATACCAAACCTACGTGCCAGATCATGTTTAAGCTCATCGTAACCTGAATATCTTGTTATGTCTATGGACCTTCCCACAGCTCCGCGTTTATATACCTAAAAAGGAAAAAAGCTAATGTAAAACAACAAAATAACTAAACAGACATACTAATCAAGAATCACATGTCCATCGCTGACATGTGTTTGTTGTTAAAACAACAGCAAGAGTAATAATACTAAACCTTGGTATATGTTCTAATCCGTTGAAATTGATGTGGCGGCGGCGGCGGAGCCCATGGACCACTATCCAAGAAATCACTATCATTTATGGTGGAATCAATCGAATTAAAGGTCATATCAGGGACTCCCCATGTTTGTGAAACCATGGAAGATGAAAGTTCTGCCTGGGCATCACCGTTATTTTCATAGCCCCCAAGCAAGCCTCCCGAAGAGAAATCATTTGACAAATCCTTGCCCAGTCTTGTTGTGCCTTTGGTTACCGTAGAATCTAGATTCAGTGGCATTCTCATTTGCCCATTCATGCTATTGCCATATGCAACATTGCACCTAGCATCAGCCTGAACTTCCAAGTTTTGAATGTTGTCTCTAGAAAACATTGACTGAGGATAGTAAGATAACGGTTTGTCAGCCTGATGAAAGCGTGAATCACTCTGAGAAAGGCAAACTGAAGTTGAAGAAGACGACGTATCCAAACAATCTGTCTGGATAGCAGCACCATTCAAGCAAGTCTGAGGGTAAAAATTCACTGGGTTGTGATTTTCGGAAATGTTTAAACAAGGCTTAACATCATAATTTGGCTGTGCATATTTTACCATATTTGCATTAGAACTTTGACTCAAGATGGTCGCAGCAGACTGAGCCACGTCATCCCCTATTGTGCTCATAAGGATCTGGGATGTGGTCACTGGAGGAAGCGCGCCAACACAGTTATTTGTGGAAGGCGAAGTGGAACAAGATGGAGCATTATCAGTATTTACCGATGGTACTGTCCCAGTTGCTACAGTCCGTATACTGCAACCGGAAGCAGATAACTGATTAGCAGTAGTTGCAGAAGGAAGTCCAACATGACTAGACATTTTAGACAGTGAACCGGGTTGTGTTTGCTGTTGTTGATGTTGAAGCTTTTGTTGCTTGGCTGGATGGGAGAACTGAACATTGTTCTGGCTACTATGATCTGTCATCTGATGGTTCATAGAATTAGCCTCGAGCAGTGAGTTTTGAAGCGTATGAGGAATTTCAAACACTTGACGGGGAGTTATTGCCCTAGAGTTGTGTGTGACATCTAATTCTTGCCTCTGCTGGTCATGGTTTTGAATAATCTGAGCAGGCTGCTGCAATGCAGATTGCTGAGACAAGAGTGTCTGTTGTTGCTGTTGAAGCTTCTGTAACAACTGAAGCCGAACCTGATTATCAGACATATGTAACTGTTGATTAATATGATCTGGCATAGTGGGCCTAATCATATTTTGCGGTTGGTTTTGCCCAATTATAGTCTGTTGAAACTGTTGCAGTGGGTTCTGAGAGAGACTTCTATGGAGTTGATTGTTTTGAATGGACGGTTGTTGTGATTGAAGAATATTGTTCGTTTGGACAATACTCTGGGGATTAAGAAGTTGGGTCTGAACTTGACTCTGCGGTAGAGTTTGATATGCCAAGTTCTGTCTAGAATGTTGTTCTGGCTGCATGACTGCTCCCAATCCACTAGAAGTGGATGGTAGCATCTGAGGCATCCCCGGTGCAGTGAAGGCTACATTGTTTGATTGAGAGATTTGTTGAGTGGAAAATCCCAATTGATGGGCAATATCGGATCCAGGAAGATTTTGTACGACAGATGCAGGCATGGAAGGCACATGATTTGGTTGCAATGAGCTAGCCATAGCAGGATTTTGCTGTATGTTCATCCATTGAGCTAAGCTCATGCCAGGGAAAGCCTGGGGATCCTTCATACACATATCATCACCAAGCCAAGGCATTGTATTCTTGAAAAGGTTACTGAAATCAAATGACTCATCGTCTGCAAAAATTAAAAAGAAAATACAGAAACATAATAAATGAATAGACAGACGTATAAATAAAACAAGTGCAAAGATCAAGAGTGTAACGATTCAACATACTTTTGCAACTAAAAGGCGTGTATCGAAGAATTATTTACCAGGCATTCCAGGTTGTCTTGGTCTCTTGGGTCTGAAGAATGGAGGTGGACAGATGAAAAATGGAGCAGTAACAGGTTCAATTTCCCAGGTTGAGACCCTACTTCGCCTTTCCCCAGCGGTGGCTTCATCCCAACCAACCTGAACATTTTTACGTGTAGCTTACAAAAACTGCTTGAAGTTGAACAAAGTTCTTTCTTAAAGTATAAGTGATGATTCAAGGTTCATCTACTTATGGATGATAAATTTTACCTCATTGAATTGCTAAAAGATGACACAAACTGTACCTGCAAATTACGCCACTGCGAGTTTTTCCATCTCACGGAATCCAGATCACTAACACCAATAACTGTACCCATATATCTGCAATAAAATTAAAATAATATTCCTAATCAAAGAATTTCCAAGTTAAATATAAATTTTCAGACCAACATCTCCTATCACAATAATACTATCATATAAAATGTTAATTCTAAGTTAACTAAATTGAGAAATGAAGTATTGTTTCAGTCAGTCAACAACTAACTTGCAAGCTAAGCTATTTACATCCTCCAGTTATAATATTCAACCTCCCAAGTTCTCTTCATAAAGGATTATTATCAGACTTGGCATTTTTAACAAAACTACTCATATGATACATGGTCACAAAGTGAAGCACCTTCTTGTTCCTGAGTCTTCTGTTTCAAACATCATTCTAAAGCGCATGCCAGGTGATATTTGATGGCTGTATACTGCCCTGTAGTACTTGGCCAATGGAATAACAAATTCTGAGGGACTGGCCCTGCACGTAAAGAAAGGAAAAAAAGTCGGTGACAGATAAATTATGCATTAATATTAGCAGAATAAAGTCGGTGACGGTGACAGATATTGACCTAGGATTATAAAACACGGTGAAGGGACTATTGTTTGCACTAGCATGAGCTGCTGCAGCCAGAATTCCAATGTGCATACTATCACTTGAGAGTACTGAGGAAGATAAATTAGTTGGTTGTCTGTTTGCTCGTCTGATACCCAAAAGCAACTGCTGCTTTTCATCTCTGCCAAGAAGCAATCAAAATCAGGAAATATAGTAAACTTATGAGTTGCTAGCGTAAATGAGTTGAGCCAAAATGATAAACATTGATTGCAGAGTATCAACATATTTAAATATAACTTTGTAAACCACAAACATCAACAGAATAAAAGGTATGAAGTATACTCTTACCGTATAAATAAAACAGAGTCTCCAGCTAAAAGCCTCTTTCCACTGATAAATAGACTCCATCCGGTTGTAAGCAAGTGGCGTTTCGGTTGTCCTGGTTTAGAATATCATGGATAAGCAAAAGACTTTAAAAAGGGTGCTTGACAAAACGTCAACAGATTACAGACACGATAAGTTTCTGATAGTACAACAAATTCAAACTCGTAGCTAGATGTATGTAAACATACCACGGTATATATGGCGGAACTTCCAAACATTTCCATGCAAATCCTTTGCCACAAGTTCTTGAGCAGGAGGTTGCGCTGAGAAATCCTATATAGAAATAGTAACCTGATTAAACTCTGAAGTTCTAGTAGAGGTCTTGAGAAATTGGAAGGAAAAAAAATTAGCATACAAGTGGGGGGAAAATCTTCTCTGCAGCACGGCGGGGTACAGAGAAACCTCCATGAGTACTCGTATCACTAGCTGTCAGTTGCTTGCAGAAAAACTCAGGTTGTGGCTTGTTCGACTTGAGAGAAATATCTGATCTTAATATGGCATCCATGTCAAACTACACATGTAAAGTCGGCAAATCAGGTGACCCGAAACTTGAAAATTTTGTAGGAACTAATAAGATTCGATAGTAAAAGTATAATAACATATGAAATGGTGCTTACGGAAGGCACTGGCTGAAGTGTCATCCGGGCATATACTTCGTCTGTGTCTGGATCTGCCTGAAAGGACAAATACAACAAGCGAAGAAAATTACAATACAGAAAACTCTTGTATAAGATAAAAAAAAAAAAAATTAAAAAGAAAAATCCAGCATACATGTAAGGTGAGACAGTGAAGAGTACAAGGCAACTTGGAAGGAAGATTGGAATAGTTTGGTACTTGGACATCCCCATCTTTCTTCAAAGATGCTGCAACCTGAAACAAAATGAATGTAAGCAGCAAACTATTATGATTATAATACGGCCATGTTTGGATAAACAACTTAATCAAACACTTATCATATAAGCTATTTCTAGAAGAGAAGATAAAATAAAGTGAAATTGTAAATAAGAGGTGAGTTTACTTGTTCGGAGTGGCCTTGAGGGAAGTAAACGACATGGGTACCAGGTAAAGGAAGATTGACAAGAGGACCAGCACAAGCTTGCCATAGCTCACTGTTAACGCCACCGTCATTCTTGTCTTCTCCTGCTAAACCAACACATCTCATTCAATCTTCCTTGTTTCTCGGATGCATGAGAGAAAAACAAAGCAATAATAATAATAATAATAATAAACTATAAATAGAAACAATAAAAAAAATGGATTATGAAGAAGAAACCAAAGTTATGGAAATGAAAAAGAGAGAGAGAGAGAGAGAGAGAGAGGGAGAGTGGTGACCTGCGGGAGCTACGGCGGCGATGGCGGCGGAGGGACCTTCTTCCTGCGCGGTGGTCATTGGTTTGTTAGTCAGTGATTCATCTGTCTGCGTCAGCTGGTGATTGATGATTAGATGGAAGAAAAGACGGCGGCGAGCTTGGCCGGAAAATAGTGGAAGTACGGTGAACGACGGCGAAGAGAGAAGAGAGCGAAATCCTGTGTTTGAAAAGTTGTCTCTCTCTCTCTCTCTCTCTCTCTCTCTCTCTCTAAGTTTGTAAGTTTGTCTTTTTTTACATTGAAAGATCGCGTTCCAGTTCAGACACGGTTCCTTCCTTCCTTCTTGTTAATTGTGTTCTGTTTTGGAACTTGGAACACCGTTGACTAATTTTCTTTCTTTTTTCTTTTTTCTTTTCTACTCCACTTTTTATTTTTTAACCAAAATATTATCTTCTACTTTAATTATAGTTACCGCACTAACAAACACCCTTTTCAATCATGCCTATCGTTATATTTTACTAACTCTATTCCTTTTTAACCGCCATTTTTTGACATTTTACACAAATCAAGACACTCAATAAATGTTACTTTTTCTTATATAATAATTTATATTTTTACTATAATAGCTTTAATCATTTAATGTCTTATTTCATATATTTCTCTCTCCGCAATAAATAACTAAGGGTAATGTTGGTAAAACAACATTTATTGTTGCATTGAACTTTGAAAGTGACAAAAAGTAAGAACAAAAATGATCTTCAAAAGTGACACTTAAAAAGGAACGGAGGGAGTAATTTTAAGATGTGTTTGATTTGATAAAAAACAAAATATTTGATTAGGCAAATTTTTGTGTTTTCTTTGATTTAAAATCCAACTAGTTTAGAGACCCGGCGTTGCCTGGGTTAGATATTAAATAAGTTTTAGTTTGTGTACATGAATACACGTGTCACTATATTAGATTGAATTTATTTAAATTTAAAATTATAATAATATCATAAAAATAAATATAAATGATGAGATGAATGTCCAATTCAAAAATAAAAAGTGTAACAAAATCGGTAATGAATTAGTCCAAGTGGTAAGAGTTTTGGGTCCCTTTAAACATGTGGTCATGGGTTTGTTCCGTGGCTTATACGTATGAGAGAGAAAAAACGATTGAAAGGAAATAAAGTGGTTGAAATATATATATATATATATATATATCAAAGTATATGTATGAGAAATAATAAAATTGGTGTTTGGCTAACCTAAAGAAGGAAAAACGTTAGATCAAAAGAAGGTTTGGGGTTTCTGCTTGTGCTCAAAATATGTAAATATGTGATTAACGAAAATTTATTTATTTATAGTTAATATTTACATTAGAATATGCTGCTAAAAGATAACATAGTAACTAATTGAACCTTTTTTTATCAAAAAAAAAAGTAATCGAACCTTTTTTTTCCTCAAACATAAAAACTAATTGAATGATGTAGTGCTAAAAGATTAGTAATAACTAATTGAACCTTCTTTTCCTAAAAACAAATAAACAAATTGGAGTCTTTTAATCATAAAATAAGATCGTATATGCAAACTTTGTTGAAAGTATTATGTGTAGTTTGTTGAGATATTTCTGCTACATAAAATATTATAAATTAAATAAAAATTTAAAGAAAATATTGAGTGGATAAGATCAAAATGTTGTTGGGATATTTATGTTAAATCAAATAGGGTTAATTAAGTTTTTAGTCCCTAAAGATATTCACACTTTTGTTTTTAGTCCCTATAAAATAAAATCACACCTTTTAGTCCTTGTGACATTTTCCTTAAGCATTTTATGGACCAAAAATGTTGATGAAAATTTTTATAGGGACTAAAAATGCTAATGAAAAAATTTTATAGGGACTAAAAATGCTGATGGAAAATTTTATAAGCACTACAAAATGTGATTTTATTTTATAGGGACTAAAAACATAATTTTGAATATTTACAGGGACCATTTACTTAATTAACCTAATAAAATATTGGTTTTTTTTTTTACAGAAATAAAATATTGGTTTTTAAAAATAGAAAAAATAATAAAAATATTGAGAATGAATGTGGAAGTGACACATGACATAAAAAACCTTACTTTTTATATATACTATTGATTATGAGACTCAGGAAAATAGATAGGAAGGGATTGAATAAAAACATATATTCTCGAGACATTCATTAAATCATGAAAGAATTTTTTTATAAAAAAAGTGAGCTTAGACTATCAAAAATACCAAAATACACTTTTTATTTTTCAATAAAAAAATAATATCTCTCTTCAGTATAGTTTTTTTTTTTTTACAAACTCTTCAATATAGTTTTTTTTTGTCGTAAGTACCACTCTCCTCGTGTCTCTATTTTTTTACAGTCCAACACATTTATGTCTAATATCAATTCTAAACATTTAAATAATTAAACAAAATTCTCTCAAAAAATATTTTACAGTCCAACACATTTATGTCTAATATCAATTCTAAACATTTAAATAATTAAACAAAATTCTCTCAAAAAATATAATTGAATAAAATATTAAATATAATTTTGGTCCTACAAAATTACAAATTATATTTAGTGTTACTATAAATAAAATTTATTTTTTAATCTTTACAAAATTATCATGTAAATAATGTTTTTGTAGGGGATGTAAATAATGTTAATTTATGTTGCTAAATCATCAAATATTATTGAATAATTTATTCAGACATGATTGCAACATTAAAAGAAGTTGTTTCGAGAAATTTAGAATTTTGTTAACATGAAATGCGGGGAAAATTCAAAAAATATATCTTAACTTGACAATGGAGACTAAGACTATTTGCAAGGTAATTTTATATGACTAAAAAAAACAATTTTTATGGAGACAGAAAAAAAATTGGAAATTAATTAAAATAGTTTTTTATTCTTTGAAAATGTAAAAATAATGATATATTAAAATGGGTCCTCGTGAGCTTAACTCAGTTGGTGGGACAATGCATAAAATATGTAAGGTCCGGGGTTCAAACCCCGGCCACTACCAAAAAAAAATACTAAAATGGGTAATCTAGCTCGAGGAGTACTAAGCTCAGTGAGATACAAAACTCAACATATATTGAGCCCGTTTGTTTTGGATTTTTTTGAAGAAAAAATCCATTTTTTGATTAAAAAATCACTTTTTAAATTTTTGTTGTGTTTGTTTTAGATTTTGAAAAAATCCATTTTGCTAAAAAAATCATTTTTATTCTCAAAATGAAAATCTATTTCAAGTAACTTTTTCAAAATCTATTTTTTTCTAAATGTAAGGAACTGTAGTGTAAGAGTTTCAAATCTTAAAAAAATAATTTTTATGATAGTAAACAAACAGAAAATAGCTTTAGATTTTTTTTAAAAATCTCTAAAAAAAATATCTATATTCTTTTAACTCAAAATCTATTTTTTTAAAGTTGAAACAAACGCACCCATTAATAAAGCACCAAAACAACAATGCACCAAATCAAAAAAGAAAGCTCAGGACTAATTTCTATGTAAAATCACACCTAAATATTTGAATGATGGAGTGCTCAAATGATAGTCAATACAAGAGAAACCTTTACCTTCAAATTTAATCCACGATCATATGAAGAGTTTTTTCATGTTAGTACGAGGAGCTTTTCAACAATCCTAATGACTAAATATCATATAGTTACGATGGTTCCAAATTGATCACATGCAAGCCAACTAAAATGAATTAAGGCATTCATTCACTCTTCTGCCATAAGATATCAAACCTATAAATAGAACCACACGACAAAAGTCGTTGTTTGTCAACACACAACTAGTTTATAACCAAGACAAGACATTAAACTATAATGAAAATCCAGGACAATCAAAGAACAAATGTTTAAATGTTTCTTGCATATTACATCTTTCCAAGCACAAAGGAGATGTTAAGTTTTGTATCCCTACGAATCAAATTATTTTTAGTTGGAACCCTATTATTTAACAATCTCCAAGCAACTGAAGGTAACTTTTTATAAAAACCAAACTATTCCAGACAACATTATAAAAAGACGAACACGACATTGATTCAAAATTAGAGATCAACACATAAGTTTCTTTGATTAAATGCATTCCATTGGAATTAAGATCCCATTTTCAGACATCCTCCAATTTTTCCGGTTAAAAAATTTAGTTAGCAAAGTACAACGATCCTAATGACTATACCCTATTATTAGATCTATCTCCCAAACAAACAAACATCTTCTCCAACTTAATCACATCCCTCTACTCTACTACTTACCTTATCCTTCACGATTTTGTTAACCGCTAAAATAATTAATCCTACTAAAACAATCCTTGAAAATGTTTTTGTCAACCATTAAAATTATACGGGTCTTTAAATCTAAACAATCCTTGAAGGAATGTTTTTTTTTATATACACCATTTTAGTTTGTTCAAAAAAAATTATAGGGGTCTTTAAATCTAAACTCGAGTGACATAACTAATGGAACGAAATAATTAAATCCATATTTTTTTTAGGGAGTTAAATCCATATTTATTTATAAGTAATTTGAGTTGATCAATATTCCTTCAAGATACAGCAAACTAACTGCTTATTTTGTTTCTTAAAAAAAATTATAGACAAAGAAAATGGCAAAGTCAGTTCAACTATGGTTTATGGAGAGAAAAAAAAACGATTATTTTGTTAACAAAAATCATTTATTCTTAGACAATCCTTGTCCATTCTTTGGTCCCATTTGTTCATATGTTCCATCAGTGTCTTCCCTTTTCTGTTTCTCCTTTTAAAGTCAACAATAACTAACTCAATTGTATGAGTATCCGTTAAAAAAAACTCAATTGTAAATGATTTTTAGTTTTTTTTGGCATTATACATAATTTTTAGATTATAAATCAATTCACTTTGAATTACGATCGAAATAAAATTTTAATGCCTGAGAGCTTTCCTTTCGAAATAAATTTATAATAACAACACTTACTATGATCAGTCAAAAAAAAAAAAAACACTTACTATGAAACTATTCAATCCAAAATACTAATACTTTATTTTTATCTAAACATGTAACCAATAATTTAATTCAATTTCAAAGCATTCTGGAGGCTTCTGGTGGGGCGTCTGGAGGCTTGGTTACGGTGTGGGATGCCTCTCGGTTGGAGGTGTTGTCTTCTATGAGTTTTGAACATGTGTTAATTATCAGAGGAAAGGGTTATTGATTCAGGAGCTGAGTTTATTATTTTCAATGTGTACGCACCTTGTGACTTGACAGCTAAGAAAGAGTTATGGGAGCGGTTGCAACCAATTGTTCTTAACAACAGCGATTTTTGTTTGTGCATCTGCGGGGATTTTAACTCTGTTCGCAACGTGGATGAGAGGAAAGGAAGAAGTACGGTCTTTAGACAGGTGGATGCGGATTTATTTAATAACTTCATCAACAATTGTTTACTCATTGATTTACCCATTAGTGGTCGGTTATTTACATGGTATCATGGTGATGGAATTTCTATGAGTAGACTGGATAGGTTCTTGTTGTCGGAAAAGTGGTGTGAGATGTGGCCAAATTGTATTCAGGTTGCTCATCAACGGGGTCTATCGGATCATGTTCCCTTGTTATTATATGTCGATGAGGCGAATTGGGGACCCCGTCCGCTTAGGATGCTTAAATGTTGGTCAGATTACCCGGGTTATGCAGACTATGTCCGAGCTCAATGGGGAACTTTTAATTGTGAAGGATGGGGCGGTTATGTTTTAAAGCAGAAGCTGAAGTTGATGAAATTCAGTCTAAAGGAGTGGCACCAACAACATTTTCAAAACATGGAGAGTAGGATGGTGGAGGTTAAAAATAAAATATCAGTGTTGGATGCGAAAGCAGAGTTGTCAGCGCTTTTGGTGGAGGAGGTAGAAGAGCTTCACGAGTTGTCTGTTAATTTGCATTCCATGGCTCGGTTGCAGAATAGTATTAATTGGCAAAACTCAAGAATGAATTGGCTTCAGGAAGGGGATGCTAACTCTAAATTCTTCCACGACTGTATGTCTGATAGGCGTCGTCAAAACGCTATCAATATGGTGTCTGTTGATGGTGTCAGAGTTGAGGGGGTGCATAATGTTCGCGCTGCTGTGTTCCGTCATTTTTCCAATCACTTTAAGGCGCTAGGAGCAGCTCGGCCAGGGGTGGAAGGTCTCCATTTTTGCCAATTATCATGGGTGGAGGCCGGAAATCTAACTAAACCTTTTACCCATGAGGAAGTTAAGCAGGCAGTTTGGGACTGTGATAGTTTTAAGAGTCCGGGACCGGATGGTGTCAGCTTTGGGTTCATAAAAGATTTTTGGGACATTTTGCAGGATGATTTTATGAGATTTTTGGTGGAATTCCACAGCAATGGAAAGCTGACTAAAGGCTTGAATTCTACTTTTATAGCTTTAATCCCGAAGGTCACAAGTCCGCAACGGCTAAATGATTTTCGGCCTATCTCTCTGGTTGGGTGCTTATATAAGGTCCTTGCTAAAGTTCTTGCTAATAGGCTTCGTTTAGTGGTGGGGAGTGTGGTCTCTGATTCGCAGTCTGCTTTTGTCAAGGGAAAGCAAATCTTAGATGGCATTTTAATAACTAACGAAGTGGTTGATGAAGCAAGGCGGAAGAATAAAGAGTTGCTTTTGTTCAAAGTGGACTTCGAGAAAGCATATGACTCGGTTGACTTTAAGTATCTGGATTCCGTAATGGCTAAAATGAATTTTCCTACGATTTGGCGGAAATGGATTTCTGAATGTGTTGGAACGGCAACAGCGTCGGTTTTAGTCAATGGTTCCCCCACAGAGGAGTTTCCTATTGAGAGGGGTCTTCGTCAAGGTGACCCTTTGTCTCCGTTCTTATTTCTTTTGGCTGCTGAAGGGTTTAATGTCTTAATGCAAGCAGTAGTGGCGGAAGGCTTATTTCAGGGGTACGGTGTTGGGCAAAATGGTGTGGTGCGGCTGACACATCTTCAGTTTGCGGACGATACTATTATTATCGGTGATAAGAGTTGGCAGAATGTGCGTACTATGCGGGCCTTGTTGTTACTTTTTGAGGACATCTCGGGTTTGAAAGTTAATTTTAACAAAAGCATGCTGACAGGTGTAAATATTCCTGATACTTGGTTGTCAGAGGCGGCTTTGGTGATGAATTGTCGTCGGGGATCAATTCCTTTTGTCTATTTGGGGCTGACTATTGGTGGTGATTTTAGGAAACTATCTTTTTGGAAACCTGTTGTTGATCGAATAGTCTCTCGCCTGTCGTCGTGGAAACACAAGTTCCTATCCTTTGGAGGTCGCCTGGTACTTCTCAAATCTGTCCTGTCTTCTCTTCCGGTTTACTTTCTTTCCTTTTTTAAAGCCCCTGCAGGTATAATTTCTTCTATTGAATCTATTTTTAAATTTTTTTTCTGGGGGGGTGGTGAGGATAATAGGAAAATAGCCTGGATTAATTGGGAGTCTATTTGTACTCCGAAGGAGGACGGAGGATTGGGGGTGAGGAGGGTGGGAGCATTTAATTTATCCTTGTTGGGGAAGTGGTGTTGGAGGATGTTGGTGGAGAAGGAGGGCTTATGGTATCGAGTTTTGAAAGCCCGTTATGGTGAGGAGGGGGGGCGGTTGA
The DNA here is from genome assembly GCF_051527215.1 of Medicago sativa. NCBI lineage: Eukaryota > Viridiplantae > Streptophyta > Magnoliopsida > Fabales > Fabaceae > Medicago > Medicago sativa. The sequence continues at coordinate 97,847,424 of NC_140752.1, forward strand.
AGGAGGGTGGTAGACATTGTTCAGCTTGGTGGCAGTCGATTTGTAGGATTCGGGAGGGGTTGGGAGAGGGTGTCGGGAGGTGGTTTGATAATAACATCCGTAGGGTGGTGGGAGATGGTAATGATACTTTATTTTGGCATGATACTTGGGTGGGGGACTTTCCTTTGAAAACTACTTTCCCCCGATTATATGATCTTGCGTTGAATAAGGAGTGTTCGGTGGTGGAGGCGAGGAGGGACTTTGGTGCGGTTGGGGGTTGGGAGAGGGTGTGGAGGCGTCGGCTGTTTGCTTGGGAGGAGGAGGGAGCGTTCTATTTTACTTAATAATACTGTTTTGCAGGAAAATGTTCATGACACGTGGCGTTGGTTGTTAGATCCTATTCATGGTTACTCGGTGAAGGGAGCCTATCACTTTCTTACCACCACCGGTCAACCTTCGAATAGGACTTTGGTTGATGATGTTTGGCAAAGGCATATTCCGTCATAGGTGTCAGTGTTCGTTTGGCGGCTTCTCTGCAATAGACTACCTACGAAAGATAATTTGGTGCAAAGGCAAGTCATTCAAAATTCAGACACGACTTGTATTACAGGTTGTGGAGGTTTGGAAACGGCAACACATTTGTTTTTACATTGTAATATATTCAGCTCTCTTTGGTATAACGTTTGTCGTTGGTTACATATTTCTTCGGTGACTCCTAGTAACATACGACAACATTTTATTCAATTCACCTCAATGGCGGGGCTGCCAAGATCCACTTATACATTTTTGAAGATAATTTGGTTTGCCTCTGTTTGGGTGCTTTGGAAGGAAAGGAACAACCGGGTGTTCCAAAACAAGGTTTCTACTCCTTATGCACTTGTCGAACAGGTCAAATTAAATTCTTTCTTATGGCTGAAGTCAAAACAGGTGAATTTTGGTTATAGCTATCATGATTGGTGGCAACACCCTATTTTGTGTATGGGTATCCACATGTAATCTGTTTTGATTTGGTTGGAACTTCCTTGCGGTGGTTACTTTGTTTGTGTAAATACTTTTGGGTGGTTTGCCCCTTGCACACCTTGTGCGGGGTGAATCATTTTTGTTAATATATATCATTTTAGTTTGTTCAAAAAAAATTTCAAAGCATTCTAGATTTTGAATATTCAACATGCAACTAAGACTGAGAGATTGTTTCTGTATGTGTTTCAACGACGATCTGCACATGCCATATAAGGTCTAAGACAATTTTCATGATGGACGAGGGTCCCTTTACAAACTAATAAAATCATTTTCAATTTTTTTTAATAGACAAATTATTATTTTGGGGTTTATAAACAAATTAATATTAATAATCAGTTTTAATTTTATAGTTTCCCTTCACGATCTTAGTCTTTTAACTCCTCCAACTCCTTCAACAATTTGCTCAAACCATTTGAACTACACACCCCCAATATTTTCATAACGATTTGCTCGTTTACACACTTCATAGAAAACTTCATTCTATCTGGAGTTTGTTTACATGAGGTACTTCTTGTTAGTGGTTCAGGCAGCCACAATCATTCATTATACACAATCTAGCTCACACCACAATACTATCAGACTGACATATCATATATAGCATATTAATTGATATTCATGTAAAAAAAAATCCACTAATAATCATCAGCAAATGAAATATTTAGGTGTGATTTTACCTTGAAAGTAATCTTTGGTTTTCGGTTGAGGTTGTCTCAAGAAATTAGTCTTTTACAATAACACTTATTGATAAAAAGTGATGATAACAAGACATGTGTTATTTGAATATCATAATACAGATATCATATGTGTTTATCTCTATCTTTATCTTACTTTTTATTTTCTAAAATGTACGCATATTTTTAAAATACACACAAAAGCTAAATATCATTTTATTTGACATCAAAACTATAATGTCAAAATTATATTTAGAAGAAGAAAAATAGTGTCAAACAAAAAGCACCAGCAAGATGATAAATAATTTTCAAAACAGGATGATATCTATATTTACTTGCTTTCAAAATAAAATTTAGGGTAAATTACACTGACCTCCCTTGAGGTTTACTTATACGACATAAACATCCCCTCTAGTTTTCTAATTTCACTTGCCTCCCTTCTTTTTTAACGGTGTCAAACTTCTGTCTATGAAACCAATCTGCCACCGTTAACAAGTACAAACTATCTGAAATTACAACATACAACCAATGGCTTCCAATTAGTTCTTTGTTAATTTTTTTTTTCCGACATCAGTTTCATGTACTCACCGTCCCATTTTTATGTATGACAACCCTCCCCATTTTATTTTTTTTTTGAAAGAAACCCTCCCCATTTTCTTTATCTCTTTATTATTTACTCCCCCAAATTGAAATTTTTTACGTTAATTTCAATTCAATTTCTTATAGTATGATTATAAACATTTATACTGTGTATTTTGCATTACTTGTACCACTTCAGAAGAACTACGGGAGGCTTGGAATTAGAGCAACAAGACAATATATATTAACAAAGAACTAATATTAGGATGGGTCTCATGCAAAACATGGATCGGTGCTTCAGAATCATTTCGAGAATCAATCGAAGAAGTACCTCCCTCAGAACAATGATTATAATGGAAAACAGAGCAATGATCCCAATTTTAGCATCCATTAAACTGATGGGTTCATAAAATTAACCGTGAAAAAAGAAAAAAAAATGTTAAGGGAAAATCAACGGTGTTAACATGGAAGGGGGGTGTTAATCTATATGATGTGAACTTAAGGGAGGTTATTGTATATTTTAAAACTAGAGGGGATGTTAGTGTCATTTTAATAAACCTCAGGGGAGGTGGGTGTAATTATCCCTAAAATTTAAAAACAAGTGTTATAGTAGGCATGTGGGGACAAGTTTGTAGTGATTGCATGAGACGGACAAAAACAAGAAAAGCCGCAGAATTTACAATGAGCAACATAGAACTAGAACTAGAAGTGTTGGTTTGGTTGGATAATATCCTATAGGAATAGAGAGGACGAAATGCATTAAAGACAGAGCACATCACATGGGGTATTCCATCACAAATATTGGCAATTGTATTTGTTATATGATGGATATCTTCCACAGAGACAGACTAGGCCAGCTCCTTGAAGTAGAACCATTGACCCATCAAATTATTGTCACAGAAAGTGACCCCAAAACGACGCTTATTACTACAAATATAATATATCATGTTCCTGGCAATTGCATGTGCATCAGGGTCACAAAACTCGTGAGCAATGTTAGTTGCTATTTTCATTTTGTAATTTGAGCCGTTTAATTTAAACAACTATTTTATGATAACTTGGAAAACAACCTCATTATCTTTTATGTCTTTGATTGTTTATAACTTATAAAAAAATGGTTGTTCGAATAAGATTTCTCTAAATTTGTGCTTCTAATTTTTATACTAAAAAAACAATTGTCTTTGCATATATTTTTTTTCCCTAAAAAAACAAGATGTTTTTTTAGGCAACTACGTAAATACGTAACAATATATTTTTGGTTAAATTAATCTCTTTAGTCTCTTGCTTGTTTGGATTGGCAATTGCTGATATATTGTTGCATCCCTACGCAAATTCAATGTGAATTTACAAAAGCTATAATTACAAATTGTAGGATTTGTTAAGGAACTTAATATAGAAATTTTGTTTGAAAAGATATGCTTTTAATCACTTACAAGTTTAAATTTTGTTTGATAGAGTTAAATTATCTTTGAATGCAGGACCTTCGTCGAGAGTTTTTTTCTCCAACAGAGGGAACAATACTTGTTAAGACACTTCAACACTTAAGTTAGTAAGCGTCATGGATCTCTGCGGTATCTTAGAGTATAAGGTATACGTATGTGGACCAATGCCACAGGTTGGTATTTATAGAGCAAGTCTAGAGTTTTAGCTCTTGAATGGTTACCTAAACAATTGTCTTTCAATGACACATGTAAGTAGATTAGAAAAGGTTATCATTGGATCTATCGTGAACGGTCCAGGCCTCCTTTTGAGGTCTTGATCCAGTGATATATATATATATATATATATATATATATATATATATATATATATGCACTAGACGATTGCTTTTCTGACATTTGATATGTCTTAGCAACACAAGTAAAAGATCAAAAAAGCAATTGTCTATGCACTATGGGTTGAAATCCAATATATAATGAAGTTACTCTGAAGAGATGTAATTAAAAGAAGGCTTAAATGTGTCATTAGTCCCTACAGTTACATCATTTTCTGGGTTTGGTCCTTGCGCTTTTTTTTTTGTTTGGTTTTAGTCCTTGCAACGTTAGCCGTTAAAAAAAAAGTTAAAATTAAACGAGTGTCACATGGCCCAATCATTACATGCCATGTGGCGCGCAGCAAAAAGAAATATTTACAATTTTAATTAAATAAAATAAAACAATTGATTTATAATTTGTTTTATTATTATTATTAGAGCATAGTGTTCATCATCCCCTCTAATCCCACATCAACACTTTCATTTCATTGTTCTGTTCCGAATCACTCACACTTCCTGAGGATACCCATCAATTTATTCATCAATTTTTACCATTATACCCATCAATTTCCACATGTCCCTTTCATCGTATCGGAAAAACTACCAAAATCTTGAGACAAAATAAGGCCAATTTACCCTATTAGCACTGGCAGTAATGGTGGTATCTATTCACTATCCTCAACAACCTAACCACCCACATTCCATTCCCAAAATCCAAAACACTCACTCACTCAATGACTTCAGCAACACAAGCACTCATAATACTAGCTTTCTCATACATTTTCTTATCAATCATCTTTCTCTGGAATTACAAACCACCCATTCACCCAACCGAAGAAAATAAAGGATGCACGGAAGGTTTTTTTTTTCTGGGTTGGATTGGGATTGATGTGACGAAATGAAGAATAGTAACCTTTAATAATAATAATAATAATAACAAAACAAATTATAATTTTTGTCAAAAAAAACAAATTATAAATCAATTGTTTTATTTTATTTAATTAAAATTGTAAATATTTCTTTTTCCTATGCCACATGGCATGTAACGATTGGGCCATGTGGCACTGAGTTAATTTTAACTTTTTTTTAACGGCTAACTAACGGCAAGGACTAAAACAATTTTTTTTTATAAAGTGTAAGGACTAAAACCAAACAAAAAAAAAACGTAAGGACCAACCCTAAAAAATGGTGTAACTGCAGGGACTAATGACACGTTTACCTTAAATGTGTAGTTAGTCCTTGCGGTTTTATCATATTTAGGCATTGGTCCTTGCAGTTTTTTTTGTTTGGTTTAGGTCCTTGCACTTTGAAAAAAGTTTGTTATTAGTCCCTCAGTTAGTCAACTGTTAAAAAAAAAAGTTAAAACTAACAGAGTGTCACGTGGCCCAATTATTTCAGCCACGTGGCACATTACAAGACAAATTTTAAAATTAAAATAAATCAAATAAAATTTTGTTTTTTATTAGTTTTATTGTTCTTATTAAATTAGCAACTAAAAAAAGAAAAAGTGACATTTCAGAGTAGAAGAAGAGAAGCATAATTGCACGGATGTGTTCTTTTTTATCATTCAATTGACCCATTTGAATTGAAGCTATAAAAGACCATACCCATGACAGAATTGGACCATTACCCGCAATCGGTGGAAGCGATAAGTTAATTCCACCACCTCCTCCTCCGCCGCCGGAGCCTTCAACATTGAGGATACTCAAAAGCCACTTCATATCTCCGACGGAGGCATCGAGGTAAACAGGAACTTTACGAAAATCAGCGGCGGTGACGATGGTGACAACACGATGAAGAATACTCCGGCGTTTACACGTACGAATTAAAGTTAAAGTGCGTTCGAGATTCTTGGCGGCTTCAGCGGCGAACAGGACGTTTATAGAGCGGCGGAGGAGCGGTGGCGGCGAATCGGACGAAAACGCATCCCTGCAATTCTGTTTCTCTTCTATTCTTTTGGTTACATTCTCTTCTTCTATTCTGAAATGTCACTTTTTCTTTTTTTAGTTTCTAATTTAATAATAATAATAATAATAATAATAAAACTAATTAAAAACAAAAATTTTATTTGATTTGTTTTAATTTGAAAATTTGTCTTGTAATGTGCCACGTGGCGTGAAATAATTGGGCCACGTGGCACTCTGTTAGTTTTAACTTTTTTTTTAACAGTTGACTAATTGAGGGACTAAAAACAAACTTTTTTCAAAGTGCAAGGATCTAAAGCAAACAAAAAAACTGCAAGGACCAATGTCAAAATATGATGAAATTGTGAGGACTAACTACACATTTAAGCCTTAAATTTATGAACACCCTTTTTTTTTAGGGAAAATTTATGAACACTTAGATGTCTCAAATATAATTCAGGAATAATTTCTTTTACCATCAATAGAGAAACATGTAAAAAACAAAATAACTCCATGGATTACATACTTAACTATTTATTCCAATTCCCTTAAAATAAAAACTACTTATTTCACTTGAAAAAAATTCAAAACAACAGCAGCCCAAACATCATCCCACTAATTGAAAACTTAAAAACATTGAAAGAGAAAACAAAACTTAACGTGCTCATGAATTTCATAATCAAACAATTGGTTATTTTGACTTCTGTAAATTGAATAGCGACCACATATTTAGTGATTACGTGACTTTATATACGTGTTTGTTTAACTGGCAGAGGTATTTCTTACTTAAAAAAAAGAGTCTTATTAACAAGTGTCTCCGGGGCACTCTTTAAGCATTCCAAAAGAAGAAATTATTCCATAAAAAAAGTCAAAAATTTCAATTTCCAATGCATTGATTACATTAATTTTCAAAAAAAGTTATCTTTTAAAGGTCTTAAAAGTGCCCGGGACACTTGTTAACATTTCCCTAAAAAAAATGCTAGGTATTCATGTGCCAAATTTTTTGTACAATTCCCTTTTTTTTTTATCGCTGGCAGTTGATCAGCAATATTTGCATAATAAACCATCAATTTAGTCAATAAACAAGGTAAATATAATAAGCGGTCTATAAATCATATGAAATTCATCAATTTGGTCTCGTAAAATTTTAATAGAAATGGCCCAATAGATTAACTTTATGTAATTTATAAACTATCAATTATATTTACATAGTCTAAGAACTAAATTGAAATGAGTGTGATGGTTTAAAAATTAAATTGATGGTATTCAACATTAGCATGATACTCAACAAGAGGCCTTTCAAGGAACCAAGACTTGATAGTATTGGGATCGCAAGAAATACTACCAGATATACGGTACTGTATTAGTTCAACTCAGGTCAAAATTGTACAAATATAACCTACGATACCAGCTTAGTATTTTTTTTAGGGATACTAGACTTTTCACCCGTGCTATCGCACGGGTCTGATATAGATGAAGATTATTTTTGAACAAATGATTTTTAAATTGCTAGTTGCGACTAACATGTATGACATTTATATTATATTCGCAATAAGACAATCGAATATAATGACATGAAACAAAATAAATTTATCACAACTTTACACTAATATAAGATTTTATCTTACAAAAGTAGTCTAAGTTATAAGTTTTTGCTGGATGGGGTAATAGGAACGTGATCACTACTTGATATTTTTTAGACAACTTGATCACAACTTAATCATATTAATGTCCTCCACATGTTTGATTGTTTCCTCTGTGATCCAATTCAGTTCACTCTCTATACATCCAATAGCTTATTTTGTTGTTTCAAAAAAAAAAAAAAACCAATAGCTTGTCGCAAAAGTGTGTCTAGGAAGCTTATTAATGCATTGTTCAATATCAGTGATTTATGATTTTTAAGATTGAATTAGTAATGTGACATAAACACACTTCAGTGGAATACAATTGTACTTTACTCTTTATTCTCTTTCAATTTTACTAAAAGTGTGCCAATTGATTAGGAACATACCTAATATGCAAAACCTGTAGTTTTTGAAAACTTGGAAATAAATTGATACTTCACTTGCTGTTAAAAAATAAATAATTTGATACATCAGACAACAATAGAACCCTTATAAGAGTGTGAAAGCCACTGATCCAAGATGACATCACTTCACTATAAAAAATCACGTGGGAGTGCTCTTGGCTTAAAACAATATGACTTTTTTAGGAGAATTGATGGTTGTTCTTTATATAGTTAGTAAAATTAATGTATTAGAATATTTCAGCATAACTATAACTATAGTTTACATAAGTATTCAACACCAATAAGTTGGTCACGGACTTACACCATTACAATGTGGGAAAAAAAGTGTTATAACACCAAAGCCACTAAACAAATTCATCAAGACACATTATTTGCCTCAATTGAAAGAAACTTGATCACTTATACTCAGCAAACTATACAGAGGCAACTTCTGCCACAGAGAAGCATGAGTTGCACAGTTATAAGGCACCTCTCACAAAATACAACAGTCTAAATGAATTCGGCAAGCTGAAAAACAGTGATATGGATAGTCTGCTAGCTACGTCTCTCTTGATTGATACATCAACTCCCCACTGAAGATACAATACAGCAACCAAAATCCTGAAACAGTATGCATATATCAACATTGCAAAAACTACAACACACTACTCAGACAGAACAACTCCAACTCGAAGACAGGCTAAATCAAAGGCAAAATGACCAAACTATCATGACTTGACTTCCCCTTTTTTGGATAAGAAAACATGTCAAAAACAATAAGATTAAAGAAAACATGTAGAGCATCTCATCAAATATAGCTTTAGTTGACCACATTATGCCAGGTTTTGGTTGTGATATGTCAGGGTAAAAACAACATACTCTATTAGCATATATCTTTTCTCTATCGAGACATGAAAAACTCAGGGCATGTGAAAAAGTAAAATACATCAAAACAACTTCCAAAATTCCTACAGGAACCAAAAAACATGATAAGTAATAAGCCTCCAAATTATTCATCAATGTATATCTAAAGACTAAAGAAAGCAAAATATAATCAAGCATCATTCTCATAGTTAGGGTACGTAAAACAGTAATTGTAGCCATTAGGGTTTTGGAAAAATTAGGGCTTCAAAATTGGCTTGGGACAACTTTTATATATAGATAGATAAGCTTTCGGGTTAACTTTTATAGATAAATAGATTAACGATTTAGTTAGGGTAAAACAGGAATTGTAGCCATTAGGGTTTTGGAAAAATTAGGGCTTCAAAATTGGCTTGGGACAACTTTTATATATAGATAGATAAGCTTTCGGGTTAACTTTTATAGATAAATAGATTAACGATTTAGTTAGGGTAAAACAGTAATTGTAGCCATTAGGGTTTTGGAAAAATTAGGGCTTCAAAATTGGCTTGGGACAACTTTTATATATAGATAGATTAGGGTTAAAACAGTAAATTTAAGCATTAGGGTTTAGGTTAAAATTAGGGCTAAAATAAGCTTTCGGGTTAACTTTTATAGATTAAAATAGATTAACGATTTAGTTAGGGTAAAACAGTAATTGTAGCCATTAGGGTTTTGGAAAAATTAGGGCTTCAAAATTGGCTTGGGACAACTTTTATATATAGATAGATAGATAAGCTTTCGGGTTAACTTTTATAGATAAATAGATTAACGATTTAGTTAGGGTAAAACAGTAATTGTAGCCATTAGGGTTTTGGAAAAATTAGGGCTTCAAAATTGGCTTGGGACAACTTTTATATATAGATAGATTAGGGTTAAAACAGTAAATTTAAGCATTAGGGTTTAGGTTAAAATTAGGGCTAAAATAAGCTTTCGGGTTAACTTTTATAGATTAAAATAGATTAACGATTTAGTTAGGGTAAAACAGTAATTGTAGCCATTAGGGTTTTGGAAAAATTAGGGCTTCAAAATTGGCTTGGGACAACTTTTATATATAGATAGATAAGCTTTCGGGTTAACTTTTATAGATAAATAGATTAACGATTTAGTTAGGGTAAAACAGTAATTGTAGCCATTAGGGTTTTGGAAAAATTAGGGCTTCAAAATTGGCTTGGGACAACTTTTATATATAGATAGATTAGGGTTAAAACAGTAAATTTAAGCATTAGGGTTTAGGTTAAAATTAGGGCTAAAATAAGCTTTCGGGTTAACTTTTATAGATTAAAATAGATTAACGATTTAGTTAGGGTAAAACAGTAATTGTAGCCATTAGGGTTTTGGAAAAATTAGGGCTTCAAAATTGGCTTGGGACAACTTTTATATATAGATAGATAAGCTTTCGGGTTAACTTTTATAGATAAATAGATTAACGATTTAGTTAGGGTAAAACAGTAATTGTAGCCATTAGGGTTTTGGAAAAATTAGGGCTTCAAAATTGGCTTGGGACAACTTTTATATATAGATAGATTAGGGTTAAAACAGTAAATTTAAGCATTAGGGTTTAGGTTAAAATTAGGGCTAAAATAAGCTTTCGGGTTAACTTTTATAGATTAAAATAGATTAACGATTTAGTTAGGGTAAAACAGTAATTGTAGCCATTAGGGTTTTGGAAAAATTAGGGCTTCAAAATTGGCTTGGGACAACTTTTATATATAGATAGATAAGCTTTCGGGTTAACTTTTATAGATAAATAGATTAACGATTTAGTTAGGGTAAAACAGTAATTGTAGCCATTAGGGTTTTGGAAAAATTAGGGCTTCAAAATTGGCTTGGGACAACTTTTATATATAGATAGATTAGGGTTAAAACAGTAAATTTAAGCATTAGGGTTTAGGTTAAAATTAGGGCTAAAATAAGCTTTCGGGTTAACTTTTATAGATTAAAATAGATTAACGATTTAGTTAGGGTAAAACAGTAATTGTAGCCATTAGGGTTTTGGAAAAATTAGGGCTTCAAAATTGGCTTGGGACAACTTTTCAAAATTGGCTTGGGACAACTTTTATATATAGATAGATTAAACAAATTGGAATTAAGCATTAGGGTTAAAACAGTAAATTTAAGCATTAGGGTTTAGGTTAAAATTAGGGCTAAAATAAGCTTTCGGGTTAACTTTTATAGATTAAAATAGATTAACGATTTAGTTAGGGTAAAACAGTAATTGTAGCCATTAGGGTTTTGGAAAAATTAGGGCTTCAAAATTGGCTTGGGACAACTTTTATATATAGATAGATTAGGGTTTAGGTTAAAATTAGGGCTAAAATAAGCTTTCGGGTTAACTTTTATAGATTAAAATAGATTAACGATTTAGTTAGGGTAAAACAGTAATTGTAGCCATTAGGGTTTTGGAAAAATTAGGGCTTCAAAATTGGCTTGGGACAACTTTTATATATAGATAGATAAGCTTTCAGGTTAACTTTTATAGATAAATAGATTAACGATTTAGTTAGGGTAAAACAGTAATTGTAGCCATTAGGGTTTTGGAAAAATTAGGGCTTCAAAATTGGCTTGGGACAACTTTTATATATAGATAGATTAGGGTTAAAACAGTAAATTTAAGCATTAGGGTTTAGGTTAAAATTAGGGCTAAAATAAGCTTTCGGGTTAACTTTTATAGATAAAAAGTTACGCTATCAACTTAGTATTTTTTTTTCCTTAAAAAAAAACTTATATATAGGGTGTGTTTTTTATTTTCCGTCTTAGTGAGGTGTGTTTTTGATTTCCCGTCTTAGTGTGGTGTTTATTTGATTCAGGTTGAAAGATTAACTTTGAGCAAGTGCAGATCCGATCAATGACAATGACTTTGGCGTCGTCAACGTTGCAGATCCGGAGACATGAGTATTCGGGAGACTTGAATATAGTCATATTAGTCATATTTGTAGGCATATATACTTTGTCGTTTTATGTTATTAACATGGATGTTGTGAGTTTGTTCACAGATTCATCCTTTTTGTTTTTAGCGAATTTGGATTTGTATTGTATCGATGTACTCTATCAATTTGAATGAATGAATATCGTTTACTTTTGTAAAAAAAAAACTTAGTATTTTTTTTAGGGAATATCAACTTAGTAATTTATATAACAAAATTTATATAAAAATATTATATTACATTTATACAAAATTCAAGATAACAAAGTAGAGGTAAACTTGAGTGATTGATAAGTTTTAGTTAAAATTAATTCATTCAAAATAGTCTCAAAAAAACCCAACTAAAATAATTTTGTATCAAAATTTACTCTGCACTACCAAGCACCCTTACCATTAGGAAAAAAAAAAAACCATGAAATCCAATACTTGTGCTCTATAACTTCAATATTTCATGCAATTCCTCTCAGATGTTGTCTCAAGTGGCAATATTTTTTTTTAACAAGTCAAAATGAAACTTAAATTAACGAAACACTCTTTCTGACTAGCACAAGTGCCAGAGCATAAAGCAAACAATGTTTTCAAGTGACAATATATTGCGATTATTTTTTAAAAGGAATAAATAACAACTATTAAAGCAACTTTAGTTTAACTGTGTTTCACAGTTTAAAAATTACCAAATTCCGTGTATCTTTGAGTTGATTACAATAATCTCTCACTATAGAGTGTTTAAGCTATTCGGATTATAAAATCCAAAATTAATAGAGCGTGTGAGAAATTAATAGGATGGAAAAAGAAAGTGCTTTAAAATTTATCTAAACGCACCAAAGTTTGAGAATACCATGTGTGGAATACAGTAAAGAGATTTTATTTATTTATTTTTTATTTAATCATCTGGTTCTAAAGAGACCCCGATATTTCAAAGATAAAATCATAGGTGAATAAATTATAACCAAAGATAATTTTATTTAGGATTCAAACTCCGAACAATTTATTTTAACTTGAGCTCATAAACCAGATAAACACAAATGCAATCACTTGGTTAAACAATGCGTAAGGTGTATAAATTGAAGCAAAATAACGTTTAGCTTGTTTTGCAATATAAGGCAAGTTTTTGAATAGGATTTGGACCAAAACTTGGAAAGAGAAAATATCAAATTTGAAGATGTATACTCCATCCAGTTATATTTATAAGGAAAAACAACTATGTATCTTCATTGAATAGCTTCCTTCAACAAAAAAAATCTTCATTGAATAGCTAATGTATCTGGTCACATTTATTGAGCAAATACATTAGTTATTCAATGAACATAAAAAATTGTTTTTACTTATAAATGTGATCGGAAGGAATACATTATATACCAGTATTTTTTCCCTCGATTGTGAAATCAACACGACATGTTATATCCAATCTTGCACCCAAATATTTGATCAAAGAGAAACGATAGGAACAATTTCTTTCCAATGCTTCCTCTAACACTCATTCTCTTAATACGTGAAATCTAATAAGTGAGTATTTTGTTCATTTTAAGAGAATGAATGTTAGATGTGGAAGTTATTATAGGTCACAATTTTATTTTGTTCATTTCACACATCAAGAGAATGAGTGTTATAGCATTTTGCTCACATATTATGGGTCTCATCACTTATTATGCGGTATTAAACTTCAAAGTATCTCATTTATCAAGTTTACTCCATAGAATCCATGTTGCTTCCAACAAACTTCAAAGTGATGGCTACATCATGTCTGTATTAATATTAACATGATATTTTACGGTAAAAAAAATCATGTTTACTAAATTGTAATGAATTGCTTCTATTATGTTTTGAACAAACCTTGATTGTATATTATTATTGTTTGCATAAAATATTTTTTGTTACTGATTTACTAATTAACCAACTATTTGGAAGACATCTTAATTATTTTGCACTCAATTATATAGTTTTTTTTGTGTGGTGGTCGGGGTTTGAACCCCGGACTTTGCATATATTATGGATTGTCTCTGCCTGAGTTAAGGTCATGATTACCTCAGTTATAATAGTTTAACCATACTCGAGACCCGTCCACCATAGTTTGTAACTAGTTTAATTAAAATTCAAACAAATACATTTTAGTAAATTTTTAGTTTATAGACCAATTCCCTAAAAAAAAAAAGTTTATAGACCAATTAATCATCTAAAAATGAAGATTATAGACCGATTAATTGATAGAGAAAAATTGAGGGTGTATTCATTCTAGAAACAACGGTTTGTAACTAGTTTAATTAAAATTCAAACAAATACATTTTAGTAAATTTTTAGTTTATAGACCAATTCCCTAAAAAAAAAAAGTTTATAGACCAATTAATCATCTAAAAATGAAGATTATAGACCGATTAATTGATAGAGAAAAATTGAGGGTGTATTCATTCTAGAAACAACGGTGGTGTAAACAGCAATCCAAAACGACGAAGGGTAGGACCGTTTAGCGGTTGAGGGAGGGAAGGTTATTCTGGTAAAAGCAAAGGAGAGAGAAAGATATTTGTTCTCTGTTGTGTTTTCTGTAAAACCCAAAACCCTACTTCTGGTTCTGACTGTGAATTATCTGCTTCTTCTTCTTCCATCTTCAACTCACTTCATCACACTGCCATACACCATTTCTCGAACCTCGATTCTCTCGAAGAAGCTTCAATCATGGTAGATTTCTCATTTCTCATTTCTCTCTGCACGTTTTCAATTTTTCTGATTCTCACAACCGCCACATCACTCAACTATCATCAATCATAACCGAATTCGAAAGAATCTCAGTCTTCATTCACCATATCAATTCAATTTTCATCTCTCAGTTTCATTTCCGATTCATTTCAAAACTCTACTTAATTCCGTGTTTTCCAATTCTTACTATATTTCTGTGATGCAGACGAGACGCGCATAACACTAAAGCTGATGAGAGGAAAGGGATTGATTGTGCCACCGTGTTATTCTCGTGGCGGAAAAGTGCTTCAGAGAGAGAAGGTTGATGCTACTTCATCTTCGAGCTATGAAATGGTAGTTAACGGAAATGGTAAGAAAAATCGAAAACGTAAAAGTCTTCAGGAATTGTATACAACAGGTGACATTGTGAACACCGTGTTGCTGAATGATGATGCTCCTACTCTGGGAAATGAATTTGATTCTCTTCCTTCAGGTGCGTCTTTCTCTTATAACGTTCATTATTAATACTACTGAATATTTCATCATTTTGTTTTTATTTCTACTTCTGGATTAGATTTAAAATCACTGTATTGTTGTTAATTTTTGGTATGAATAAACGGTACTCGTGTTTGGTTGTGACGGCTGAGTGGAGATCGGAAGTGGATACTGTGATTTTTTATTTTATTAAATTTGTATACATTATTACAACATATGTAATGCGTGTATATTTTGCTAAACTTATGAGTTTTTTTTATTATTTAAATTTAAAAAACAAAGATCAATGAAATAGCTTTCTTCTGTTCAGTAATTTTTAAACCAGTTTTGTCAATTAACTGCTACAGTGGCACTATAGCGCTATGATGTAGCGGAATTCCAACAAATCGCTATTGTTCTGCTATACGCTATAAAATATTGTCAAATAGCGGCTATAGTAGCACTATAGCATAGCGGACTTTGAATAAAATGCTATTTTTTGCGATCCTGGATTGACAACACTGTTTTGAACTGCAGTATTTAGTTCGTAGTATTTAATTATTAATTTATTTGTATTTTAGACTAGATTATACTTGACCTTACTTGAGACATATGAAACCTATGCAAACAACTCATCCAGTCTCAACTTGACCCGCCTCCACTATAAACTCTTTGTTATTATTAATCTTTTTTGCCGAACAATGTATAGTCTATGGAAAGTCAGTTAAAACAAAATATTTGTATTTAAAATTTAGGGAGCTAGGATTTCTAAATCTTGGGAGAATTGTCTTAATTTCCACATGGATTGTTTTACATAATCTTATTATGTGTTGTTTTACTTATTGACAGTTCAAATAAAATGTAGGAAACAATCCGTGTAAGAACGATTTGGTGTAGATAGACTGTATCTCTTTCTTGTCCAAATTTTGTATTAAATGAACTAACTACCTCCTATTTTGCAATCACGTTCATCCCCGTTTTTTGAATGGAGCAAAGATGGAGTGGGGTAGAATTATTTTATTAATCATTATTCCTGCATCGCATGTATGCATAATGCTTATAGAAAAAATATATAGTTAAGCTATGACAGAATGGATGGAGAAGAAATGAAATGAAAATCCCACTTTTACGACACAATTGTCAAAATGTTAGATGACAGTTGTAATTTAAAACATAATGATAAGATCTTTGTACTTTACCCAGCAAATGTACATTAATTTTTATTTTTTTCTGTTCTTAGTATACCTTTAATTTTCTTTTGCAGCTCTCTGTTTTCTTTTTTATAACTTGCCTTACTTTGTAAATTTTGTTTTTGGTTAGGACCCAAAAATTACAATTCTGCTTCTCAACAGGACCAAGAGCCTGTCAAAAGGAGAAAGGTAACTTTTGTATCCTGAGAATATTTTTTTTGTGTTTCCTTTTATACTCCATTACATTTGTATCCGGTCTTCTTTTTCCAGGCTTCCAAGAGTGCAATTCAAACTCACCCTAGTTGTAACATGAAAGCACCTGTGGAGAGACATGGTATGGGCAAAGGCCTGGCAACAAATCCTAATTGTAAGATCAAAGCACCTGTGAAGAGACATGGTATGGGCAAAGGTCTGGCAACAAATCCTAATTGTAATATGAAAGCACCTGTGAAGAGACATGGTATGGGGAAAGGGCTGGCAGCAAATCCTAATAGTAATATGAAAGCACCTGTGAAGAGACATGGTATGGGAAAAGGTCTAATGACAATTTGGAGGGCAACAAATCATGATGCTAGAGACCTTCCAATCAGTTTTGGTTCTGTTGACAAGGATGTTCATCTAACCTCTAATACTAAAACACCGATATCGGTCAACAGGTCACAGAAAGCAGTAACCACGAATGTAAGTTATCTAAACCCGTGATACTGTGTTTACTTTGTTTCCTCCTATAATACATTTATGTGTGTAAATTTTGTTTATTAATAATGGATCCTGATGTTTTCACCTGAACAGGGAAAGCCAAGAAATAAAATGCCGAATAAGAAAGCTACATTACAGGGGAAAAGGAAACATTTCATGAAAAAAATAGTGGTAATTAAAAAGTCAAATATGCATTTTTGTGGTTACATTGGATGGTTTAGCATGTTCACAACTTGCTCTTATACGACAGGGTGAATCAAACCAGTATGCAACTCAGAACCAACTTCCCATAGACAAATGTGAACTTGCTTTAGATAGCTCAATATCTGAGGCGGGAGTTGATCAAATTTCAATCTTAATTGATGATGAAGAGTTAGAGCTGAGAGAGATACAAGAAGGAACCAATCTGCTTATCTGTTCAGATCAACTTGCTGCCAATGGAATGCTTGGTGGCTCACTTTGTCCAGGTAATTTTGGAGAAAACAAATATTGACTATTATTATTGTTGTTGTTGTTGTTGTTGTTTTATTTTATTTTATTATTATTATTATTATTATTATTATTATTATTATTATTATTATTATTATTATTATTATTATTATTATTATTATGTTCTAATGATTGTTGGAATGGTCTGAGTATTACTAGCTACTGATTGCTTGTGGCTTTGATAGATGTGCTAGTCAAGTTCCCCCCAGGTGCTGTCAAGATGAAGAAACCTATACATTTGCAACCTTGGGACTCCTCCCCGGAACTGGTGAAGAAATTATTTAAGGTGCATATTATCAATCAGTCTGACTTGAAAGATCTGTTTTTTTGGATGCATGTATCTTTGTTGAATTAGAACAAAGAATGGTTGTAATTAGTTTATAGTATAATAAAGGAAATTCTTCTTGATTCTAGCTTATTGTTGGACAAACTCTAGTCAGTTTTTGTTTTGACAATTCAACTTGTATCTCATTGTTGGATTTTAATAGTAACCTGCATGATTTATTTGTTATGACAGAACTTTCTGATGAATATAAAAGACTCAATTTAAGCTTTATTTTACTGAAGAATATTTGATTTGTTAGAGTCCCACATTGTAGAGGCTTAGGTGGTTTGGGCATGTAGAGAGAAAACCTGTAGATGTTGCAGTACGCTGAGTAGATCAGATGGAGGTTTGTCAGATCAAAAGAGGTAGATAAAGACCTAGAAAAACTATCAGGAAAGATTTAGAGGTTAATGATTTGGATCCAAATATGGTTTATGATAGAACATTATGACGTAATTTGATCTTGTAGCCGACCCCACTTAGTGGGATAAGACTTGATTGTTGTTGTAAAGAGTCCCACATTGGTTGAGGTATAACCTGACAATGTGTTTATAAGTGGGGGCAATACTCACCTTACCAGCCGATTTTGTGGGTGTCAGGCCTAACCACAAATTCTAAGACGGTATCAGAGCCTACCAAGATCCGTTGGGCTACCTGCTATCATGTTTCCTCTATCGGGCCACTCAGCTCACACTCTAGATGTTCTGTCTTGGGCGTGAGGGGTGTGTGTCAAAGTGTCTACATTGGATGAGATACGACCTGACAATGTGATATAAGAGTATCTCCAACAATGATATCTAAGCAGGTTTCATAGGCTATGATACCGTTCCATAGATATTTTCTCCACTGGAGCAAGTCTACATGGCAAATTGGATTTCAAAGAATAATGAAGCGCACCTTATTTAAGCTACCAGTCAGCGTCATAGAAATGTTATTAGTTTTATGCCTTGAATAATTTTTAAAAAATATTAATCAATATAAATAAATTAATATTATACTTTTGAGATAAACTTGAGTGTAAAACAAAATATAAAAACGTGGGTTGCTTGTTTTCTTTTACCATTGGAGCAAAATGTGCATAAGTTGTTTAAGTATGATGTGGCATTGTGGGGATTACTTAACAACAGTATCTGAAACTCAAAATGAGTTCCTTCAAAATAATCATTGGAGACGTTCTAAGAAGACTAAATTTGACTTGCATCCCTTTATATTCTTTTAAAACATTTTTCAATGGAAAAAGACTCAAATGACATTGCCTACTCTACTTTGGCAGGTGTTCCATTTCATCTATACATATGCTGTAGTTGTTGATGTTTGTCCCTTCACCCTTGATGAGTTTGTTCAGGCTTTTCATGATAAGGTAATATGTCATCTTTGACTCAGGTTTACATTTTGGAAGCATAGTTTTTTATTTAGTTCTTACTGGAGTTACATCAAATTATAACTAACATCCAAAATTCCTTTCAGGACTCGATGTTACTTGGACAAATTCACGTGGCCCTTCTCACACTGCTTCTATCTGACATTGAAGTGGAGCTTTCTAATGGGTTTTGTCCTCATTTAAATAAGTCATGCAACTTTCTTGCATTACTTCACTCCGTGAGTAACCTTTTATTAGCAGATATTTAGTTTTTCGTGTTTTTGTCTATTATATTTATACAAAATGATTAACAATCTAATATATTTGAAAGGTTGAAAATCAAGAATACTCTGTTGATGCTTGGAGAAGATCTCTAAATCCTCTTACTTGGATTGAGATACTCCGTCAAGTGCTGGTAGCTGCTGGATTCGGTTCCAAGCAAGGTGCCTTTCAAAGAGAGGACCTTGGCAAGGTACTTCAAACAAGCCCATTTTATATATTACACCCTCCGGTCACTATTATAAGCAAAAATCAACTTTTTAGGTTCATTCATTAAATGATGTATTTAGTCTATGTTATTGACCAAATACATCATTTAATGAATGAACCTAAAAAGTTGATTTTCACTTATAATAGTGACCGGAGGGTGTACTTTATATATTACTAGAGTTGAATATGTTTATATATTTTTGTGCGGATAGCTGTATTTACGTAAGATCAAACACTCTAGAGGTTATTATTATTACCTTTTTGTAAAAGCTTCCCGGTGTCATGCTCTAGATGGAACACAACTGTTATCTTGTGTGTCATGTACTTCAGCAGATTTCTTTGTAAAATATTATTTTGAATCTTCTATTTCATGCTACATAAAGCTATAAGAAACATATGCTTAGTCATAAAAAAATCAGAACATTTCGCCAGAAGGGGGATATTTTTCCCTTTGCAAGAATCAGAACATTTGTCCCTCTGCTATCGATATTTTTCCATTTCAAAGAAGGGGGATATGTGTATTTAGTTTAGAAGAAAGTTTCCTTTCGCCAGAAGTATTTTCTTCTGTGATTTAATATCCCCATAGTAGTACCTTCAATAAACTGTCATGGTGTTGTCAAGTTCAATAGATTCTGGTCTTGAACTAAAAAACTGTTGAAAAAAAGTTGTTTAGCATTTACCAATTTTTCTATATTGCAATACAGGGTGCGTTTGTTTTAGCTTTTAAAAAAAATAAATTTTGTATTAGAAAAATCTAGAGATTTTATTTAGAGATTTTGAAAAAATTCTGAAGCTATTTGTGTTTGTTTACTATCCAAAAAAATCACTTTTAAAAAAAAAAAAGATTTTGAACTAGTTCATGTCTTGCCTCCTTGTGTCTGAAAAAAATAGATTTTGAGAAAAGCTAATCCTAATAGCTTTTCATTTTAGAGTCAGAATAGATTTTTTGATAACATGATTTTTCTAAAAATCCTAAACAAACACTTAAAAATGACAAAAGTGATTTTTTTTACTAAAAAAATAGATTTTTTTTCCTAAAAACATCTAAAACAAATGGGGCCATAATCAGCTCAATTATTGAAAACACGGTCATGAAACATTTAGTGCCAAGCGCCTTTGAACATTCTCAATGATCAAAACACGGTTATGAAACATTTAGTGTTGCTTGTTTAATAAAACTGTTAATAATATTTGCGTTTTGGTGGTCTACTGTAATGTGAGCTAGTTTGAGTAGGAAATAAAAAAAGCCGTCCCATATCTATACATTAACTGATTAAATAAATTTACAGCCATGTATTCTGCTGTGGTTTATTGGTCGAATGAGAATGAGCTGTCATCACTTTCTAGTTTGTGGAATTTAATATTAAATGTGTAAAGATGCTTGGAGTTCAGTGAGCATTGTTTGTTATATTTGTTTTCTTTTGTTTCCACTTTCAAATTCAATTGGCTTTGGATTTTGAGGCATACTTGTGTTTTTTTGTTTTAATTAGGAATTGGATATTCTTGTAAACTATGGCCTATGCCCTGGAACCTTGAAGTGCGAGTTGTTTAAAATCTTGTCAGAACGAGGCAACAATGGATGCAAAGTTTCTGAGATGGCAAAGTCAATGCAGGTACTAACTACTTTGTTTGGACAATAATGTTTGTCTTAATATTGATGAATTTAAAATTTATTTTGATTCTATGTAGATTGCGGAATTAAACCTTTCCAGCACAACGGAGGAACTAGAGTCTTTAATATATTCCACACTTTCAAGTGATATTACTTTATTTGAAAAAATTTCCTCCTCTGCATATCGACTGCGTATGAGCACTGTTGCAAAGGACGATGATGATTCTCAGTCAGATACAGAGGACTCCGGTAGTGTTGATGACGAGCTTAACGACTCTGATACATGTAGCAGCGGAGATGATTTTGGAAGCGGTTCGATACACTCTAATATAAGAAAATTGCGGCGTCATAACAGTCGTAAAGCTAAACATAATAAGCTGAAAGTTTACACTGAAATTGATGAGAGCCATGCAGGAGAAGTGTGGTTGTTAGGACTTATGGACAGTGAATACTCCGATTTGAAAATTGAAGAAAAATTGAATGCATTGGCAGCGTTAACTGGTCTTCTTTCATCTGGATCCAGCATCAGGATGGAGGTAAGCCACTAACAATTCAGCAATGCCATGTCATGGCCTTGGATTATCTCCCCTTCCAATCCTCTCCCTTCCCCTCCCAACTCCTAAACATTACATAACTGAATACACAATTTTGTAAACTTCTCTTAGCCTATTAAGTTCTGAATGACTTGTTTTACAGGATCCAGTAAAAGTTACTGCTGATTGCAGCTCTAGTATCCAATTACGTGGTTCTGGAGCAAAAATTAAGAGATCGGTAAACCCAATCGAACAACTGCAATGCATTAAAGAGGTGCACATGAATTCTCACGCCTGTCCAGTAGATTCCTCATTGTTATTCTCAAAGTTCCATATTCAGGAGGCATCCTTGGAGAAAAGAAAAGTTTCAGCTTATTCACACCCTATACAATCAGTGTTTTTGGGATCTGATCGTCGGTACAATAGATATTGGCTCTTCTTGGGCCCTTGTAATATAGATGATCCTGGCCACAGGAGGGTTTACTTTGAATCCTCTGAAGATGGTCACTGGGAGGTGATTGATACAGAAGAGGTGATTTTCTTAGATTTCCTTATCACTGCAGATTTAAATTATTTTCTGGTATATTAGATATTTCTATTACTTACATGGGAAAAACGGAACAATAAACAATTAAACACACATAGTTTTATAGGTCTAGTTTGACTGTTGTATAGCTTGTTCTTTTAGTACTGATAGCTCGTTGAATATGGTTAACCTGCGTGCAGGCGTTGTGTGCTTTGTTGTCAGTTCTGGATGATAGAGGGAAGCGCGAGGCTCTTCTTATTGAATCTTTGGAGAGACGACAAACATCTCTATGCAGATCTATGTCCAGGATTAAGGTTAGCAATATTGGAATGGGGTGTATGTCACATTCAGACCAGTCTGAGCTGGATAGGGAAACAGAAGACAGCTGTTCTCCAGTATCTGATGTAGACAACCTCAATCTGACTGAGATTACAGACTATTTGCCGTCACCTGGGGCCGTGGTAATTGAAGCTGGGAAGAAGGAAGAGGAACAACTGCGTAAATGGATCCGTGTTCAAGAATATGATTCTTGGATTTGGAATTCCTTTTATTTAGATCTCAATGTTGTAAAATATGGCAGAAGGTCATATCTTGATTCTCTCGCCAGATGTAGGAGTTGCCATGATCTATACTGGAGAGATGAGAGACACTGTAAAATTTGCCATATGACATTTGAGCTTGATTTTGACCTTGAAGAAAAATATGCAATCCACATAGCCATGTGCAGGGAGAAAGAAGACAGCAATACATTTCCAAATCATAAAGTCTTGCCATCACAGATTCAATCATTGAAAGCTGCAATTTATGCAATCGAGGTGTGTTGCTATTCATCTGCATCCATTTTCATCATTTACTCATGCTAACATTGATGTCTTATTTTGTAATATGCAAGATCAATTTAATTTAGGGTCTATGGGAGGCGAGTTTTGGAGGGGAGGGGAGTTTTTGGAGGGGAGGGGAGGGCTTTGGGGGGTGGGAAATATAGGGAAAAATGGAGAAATCTTGCACATTTTTCGAAAGAGTTTTTTTTTAGAGAAGTATAAATTAATGCTTATGATTAATATATTTTTTAATTTTCAGAATATTATTAGAACATAAATTGAACTTGAAGAATTCATATAAATCCTCCAAAACCTTCCTCAAAGCCCTCCCCTAGTCCTATATTTCTTCCACTTGCTCCTTCCTTTTTTCGAAAGCCCTCCCTTCCCCTCCAAACAGAGCCTTAGGGTACAAATATGAGGTCCGCTAGTGTTTTATCCATGAAGAAAGAATAGTATACTTAAATTGATAGTTGTTTTGTATGGGAATATTGACATTTGATATTTAATTCTTCTTGCTACCTGGTTTTATCTGGATAAGGTAGTCAGTCCTATTTTGGGAAATATGACAGATAGTTTGTTACTTTATAGTTATATTTCTTCTGATCCAAGATAAGCATGATTCTAGTTGGTGCCTAAAATGTTACCCTGTATCCTTGTCTTTTGATTTGCTTCTTCAATTTTTTAGATTGTATATTGAGAAGTGTTGCGGTTTACATTTGTTTTTAAACATATACCTACACTGTGCAGTCTGTTATGCCTGAAGATGCCCTGGTTGGTGCTTGGAGGAAGTCTGCTCATAATCTATGGATCAAAAGGCTTAGACGCACCTCAACTTTAGTGGAGCTTTTGCAGGTTTATTGTTTAACTATATGTGTGATCGAATTCCCTATAGCACCTGATTTTTTATTTTTCTTTTAACGTCATCTACTTTGTGTTGAATTTTTTATTTTTATAGGTTCTTGCTGATTTTGTTGGTGCCATCAATGACAGCTGGTTATTTCAGTGCAAATTTCCTGACGGTGTAGTTGAAGAAACCATTGCATCTTTTGCATCAATGCCCCATACTTCATCTGCCCTTGCTCTATGGTTGGTGAAGTTAGATGCCATAATTGCTCCTTATCTGGACAGAGTCCAAACTCAGAAGTCACAGGGAATCGGTAAGAGCTAAAGACTTTCTACATTATATGAAATCACAAGTCACGTGGCACGGGATATACTTATTCACACCGTTATAGTTGGGTTTTGGACTTTTTGCTGCAGTTTTCACTCAGTTTAGATTTTCAGCCACCTACTTGAAAATTAAGGAAGAATGCCCTAATAATCTTCTGGTTATTTGTTTTATGATTCTCTGCCCAATACCCTTCTTCCTTTTTTGCTTTCTGTAACGATTGATGCCTGTTCTGTTCAAGACAAGTCAAACTATAAAAGCTGAAACCTCCTCTAATAGACCACAGCTACAAATGTGACATCACATATTCACCAAAACTTTAAGGTCCGTTTGATTGGAGGTAGGTGGAGGGGAGCAAAATTACTCCTAGACCACTTTTTGCTTTCCCTCCGAATTGGCAGGATTTTGATGGGAGAGAAGATGAGTTATGAGCTATTTTAATTTCAATTACACTGATTTTGCTTCCCCTCCTAGATCCTTAGTTTTATGTTAAAATCCAAATCATCCTTATGAGAATTTTAGATTAGTTTTTTTCTGTTATTTTTACTTGTGAGTCTCCCTATTTTTTGCCTCGTCACTATGCTTTTCCTATTTTTCTCTCTTTATTGTTGTACTTGTTATACTTTGCCGATTACACTTAGTGGGATAAAGCTTGGTTGTTGTTGACTATTGTTATACTTTGACTTCATTGTTTATTCTGGTTAGACTTTAGACTTTCTTGTTAGGTACGTTGCGTCGTCCTTTATTTCCTATATAGCTTATTGTATTATTTTTTTTATCAAATAGCTTCTTGCGTTCTTCTCTTACTACGTCATTGTTTTTTGTTTTGAATTTTTTCTCTCTTTATGTTGTTGTATTTTGTTTGTGTGTGTGGGTGTCAAAATTGGAAAATTGCTGTCAGTAGATGGTTTGATTTGTATTTTAAGCATAAACCATAAACATCATGAGACTTGTTGTAAGATTATCAGGATAAAAAGGTTAATTAGTTTTAACATTTCACCCCTCCCCTTGTGAACCAAACATATATCTAAAATCTCCCCCCTCCCCTCCTATTCATGATAAAAAAAATCCCTCCATTAAAATCCCTTCCCTTTCATCTGTTGATCCAAGTGGAATCCAAGGCATTATGTATATTAGTTTGTTCTCCTATACTATCTTTAATGTTCTCTTATATTATTCAGCTCATTTGTAGTTCATGTTAGACTTCAAACTCATTTGAATTTCTAACATCCTCTCCCCCAAGTGAGTCGCCATGTTTGTATGATTCCTCTAAAGTAGAAGCCATTACAAACAGATAGATGGAGTTCTCAACCAAGAGCCAATGTGACCCACAACACGGCTCCACATCCATAGGCCAAGACCCAAACTCACTAACTACAGCCTCTAAATACCTGGCAGCCAAACTATTGTACTGCTTATGACCTTTTGGCTTTTATACCAACTAAAAAGACGTGTGTATTCAACTTTGGTTTGTTAATGTGGACAAAAGAAATGAGTCTTGCTTATGGATTGTGGAAATGAGAATTGTATATATTATGTGCTAATTGTTCACGTATTAAATGGTCCATTTTTTTTTGACTTACTGCTGATTTATTCACAAGAGTTCTATGAAATTCCAAGGCAAGCATTTTTGGTTTTGTAACTAGGAACGGGGGTCAATTGATATGGTACAGATTTGGAAGTAAAATACTGAACACATTATGTTGTTAGATGGAATATGCTACTAATGGAGCGAGGATAAATTTTGTCAACTATGTTATTTTTTTCTTTTTTCATAGCAGAAAATTTAAATCATACTAAACAATGTTGGCTTCTTTCTTTCTTTCAGGTAAGCATGGTTCTCGGTGACAGGCCTACCTTTTATACAAATACGTTCATATTATTGGAATTGAAGTGTGAAGGAACCACCTGTTCCGCTCCTTGACGCCCCAATAGTTTAATCTTACTCGGTCAAAGATGTGTTTCGGCTTCAATTGGTTATCTGTATTTCCAATGACCACAATTTGATAAAGGCAAAACTGTGCACGTCAAATCATAGTTATATTTTTTGAACTTTGGTTTCTCCTTTCTTTATGTATATAGGCTTCCAGTTGATCCGATGTATAGTTTTAGGTTAGAACAATATTGGGTAAGTTGAGTTTTTGCTGCATAACCCCTGTTTGTACACAAGGCCACACGTGGCTCTTATGGTTGTTTGTGGTCTTCTCATTCGAGAAATCAATTTTGCCTGCGTATCTTGCAGAATAATGTAGACTGGTTGAATAATAATTCGAATTATGAGTATTATCGAGTTTCAGGTCATTTATTAAAGAAATATGACAGTGGCATATACACTTAACATTGCTTCAAAAAGACCATAAATGAGCAAGTTTTTATCCCTTTTCCATTGTTGGAATGGGATGTTTTTTTTATATATGATGTTTCATGCACCCCAAAAAACAAATTAGACATAAAATGAGAAAAAGTAATAAATGTAATAAAAAGGACAGATAGAAAGGTTGTCAAATGTTTGGAAAAAAATGAATAATTATAATGGTCCTCTGTTTGGGTGCGACTTTTGTCTATTCTAGCTCATGCTTCAGAATCCGGAGGAAACTCATACACCCTATGACAACTCTCATTACGATGCTGTTGGAGCCTCCTATCACTTTTGCTGCTCCAACCAGCCATTGCTTTGACCGTTGCCGATCAACCTCAACCAATCTGTGTACTCAAGTTTTGAATTGCGACAGTCTTGAGTTTGTAATGGGGCTGGAAATTTTGTGCAAAAAATGCATCACTTTACTATGGTTAACTCTTTGGGTTATTGTGCATAAAGGACAGGTTTGCTTGTCTAAGAGTATATGCCTCATGAGACACTTCGAGATCACGTTCAAGTTAGCAACGCAAAGGGTCTTGTGTATCTTCAAAAGTAACTTGTATTGAATATCATCACTGATATCCTTTGCTAAAATTTGCAAGTCAAGCCGTTCTATCAATTTGTAAGGCATAAAATATAATGCAGATATTTTATGACTTAAAACTAATTTGTACCAAGAAAAAAGTTAAAACTACCTTGTTATAATCATATAACTTCAAGGTATTTAAAGGTGCAACTTTATCTTGTTTTACATCTTTTTGTTGACAAAAACAAAGGGGCGTCGTGGAGGGGTGGGGTTGGAACTTCGGCAACAGCCTCACAGTGGTGCAGCATCAACGGCAACAGAGGGGGAGGAGGTATTGCAATTTGCATGTTTGATTCAAGCTTTATTTATGTATTTATTTTTAAAAAAAGTAAACCACATGGCTATTTCTGGAGCGTTTGATTCATCGAAGGTACAAAGACAACGGAAGGCACCCTAACTTTTTTGCCTCATTGCATTTCTTGTTTCATTTCCTGATAAAGTTCTTTTTCTTTAGCTTGATGAAATTTATCGATTTGTGAGTAAATAAACAAGTGAAAAACACTAAAAACATGTAGTCAAATAGTGTTTCCTTAGGACCCTCTTACATTACAAAAATATTTTCTATTTTTATTTCCTAAAATTTATGTTAATTTATTTGATAAGAGATAAGAGAATCTAGAAGTGAACGACTGTTGACATTACAAAAAGGTTTTTGGCAAGTGAGTATAATATTTTAGACCGAGGCCATGATATCATTGAGTATTGACTACTATTGAGATTAATGTTGATGTACTGAGAATCAGTTTAATGGTTTTTCTTTTCTAAAAATAATAGTCCAGCAACATATTACTACAGAGAAAGGAATCTGTGGGCAATGATCTGTAGGCGTACTGGAACAGAAGAATTGGATGATTTATGCTGAAACATTCGATGGACACCAAGCATTACTTCATTAATTTTATATGCCTAGTGTCGTTAACCAGCTAAGTGCTAGTATTTTTTATATAGAAAAAGTACAAAATGTTGAGTGCAAAGAAACATGGCAAGCTAAGCTGTAGGTAATTAAATAATTGAACTGCACTTGTACTCAGTTTACACAATTATACTAGTACGCTTCCGGTAAGGAGGCAATAAATTTCCCAAACTCATCCTTGCAGAAGAATATATTCCATAAGATACAACTACTGAACATCAACCCAGAACAGTACTGTCATCTGGGTTTTGAGCAAAAACTCCAATATCAAAAAACCAGAATGATTAAAGGTTTCAAATCAAAATGAAAAATATAACTATAATTACCCCACCCCAAATGCAAAAGTACCTCTGAAGAAATTTTTGACCTTCATCTCATCTAATTATGTACTGCCTATTCCCAATTATGATCTTGAAGGGGATACTCATTCACACCAACTTGTGCAACTTGACAGCATGAAATTGAACCGAAACCAGCCACACCATTTCACAACAAAGTCAGAAAGCGGTTGATACTAGCTGTATTAAGTTAAAACAGAGACCAGTTCATATCCATCTGCCTCAATTGCATCTACCATAGATAGGTCGCCTGTCCTTGCAATTCTTCCGTTGTCCTGATAGTTTAGAAGAAAAAAAGGTTCATTCATGTCATTTCACAGCATAGACATTGCATTCAATTTTTCATACACTGTCTATAACGGGGATCAGGATTCAATTTTTCATACATTGCATTCAATCTCAGCCATGTACCTTTTTAAATGAAATCAATGGCGTGGAACTAAAATTGCAAGTTAGTGGGTAGCTGTCTATCTCAAATCATGCTATGGTTGTGTTAGAAAATACATGTTGAGATGTATTCACATAATGTGGTCACGTTAAAATAAAATGTGAGAGGATCCTAATACCTACATCCATTTTCTAAGAAAAGCAATCTTCTACCAAATGGCCAATAAATGAGCATATAATGTATACAGACGATCTAATTCAGGAAATTAACAGCAGTGATAAAAACATCAAATGCGTCAATCTAATCACAAAGATATATGTTTATTTCCAAAGCTGCCTTTATTCTTAAAAAAAAAAAAAAAAACGTAGCTAGCAGAAAATATATGGGTACCCTGCTAAAGTTGCCAAATCAGCACCTAAACCATTAAACAAAACATTCAGAACAAACAAATATTAAATGATCATGAAGTGTGTGTTATGTAATACAGGACAGCCAATACTATGAATTAACCACGGAGTAAATTGAAAATCATACACAGTAATCTAAATTCTTGACAGCATCAAATATCTGATGCTATAACATTATCCTTTGAGGGACTGGGAAACTAATATATCTAAGAAAAGACCTACTTTCTTTAGGAAATGGAAATATACTTCAGCTGATAATCCTCTAGGTGGGTTCATCTACATTGAAGGGCCGGTGCCATAAAGGCCAGACATATACTAGGATCAGAGAGAGACTGTTTACCTCTAAATCTATCTAAATAGTTAGGCCAATGGTTTTCCTTGATCTACCTCTAACTATTAGACTATCATACATCTGATCTTCTCTCCCTATCGGTGCTTCCACATGTCCTCTCATAGATGCCTAAACAACGGTGTTCTATTGTCTTCTCAACTATAGGGGTTCTTCATTTTATTTTATTTTTTATGGTAATGGTTATTCGATTTTCTAATATGCCCAAAGCATTCATCAATTTCAAATTTTATCACGACATCACTTGGTACAATGGATCTTAGATACTTAAAAATGTTGATTACAACTAGAATAACAAAAGAAAATTAGTAAAAAAGGCAGTTTTTGTAATAAGATCCTTCCCATAAGATGCAAGTATATACATCTAATAGTTATCCAACAAGCTGTAAAATCTTCATGTAAAAATATTACTTTTCAATTTAATCACAAATATCTGCTCAAACCTTTGCTAAAACCGAGTACATTCACACAAATGGAAAGTAGCTGAAGGGTTAGCTCCTAAAATTAAGCACCTGAACCCCATTTTCCTCAAAACTTAAGGAGAGGAAAACTATCTGCTCTCTATTCACCTCACTTAAAGTCTGAGACTGAACAATTCCCTTCAAGTTGAAAACTTAGAATAAAATTAAAGATCAGTTTTAAGTTTTTAACTTACCATAACATGGACATGGGAGGGTTTCAAAAGATCAAGAATTCGCCGATAGTGAGTAATCATCAACAGAGAATTCTCTGGGGTAAGAATTTTATTAACCGCACTTGCCACATCCCTGAGCGCATCAACATCCAATCCCGAATCAATTTCATCCAAAATAGCCAAATCTGCCCCCAAAACTGCAAGCTGCAAGATCTCATTGCGTTTTCGTTCACCTCCACTAAACCCTTCGTTGACATTTCTATTGAGAAAGTCAGGCTTCATGTTAACAAGTTGTAGCTTCTCCATTAAATAAGAAAAACACTGCAAAACAGAAACAGAAATTCAGCAAGTCAGAAACCATAAAAAAGGGCTACACACAGTGGTTTGGAAAAAGTCGCAAAATCAAGGTTTTTTTATGCATGCCTGACTGCAATTAAGGCCGCATCAACTGCATTTAGGCCCTATCTGGATAACCAGCTTAATCAAGTACTTATGCTATAAGTACTTATGTATAAGCTATTTCTATAACAAAAGATAAAATAAAGTAAAATTGTTTCCATACAAGCTATACGTTGTTTACATAAGCTCCGTTTTAAAAAACAAAGAAGTTGTTTTGATAAGCTATCTTGGATAACTTAGGGAAATAAGCTGAAAACAGCTCATAGACAAGTCATAAGCAATTTCCAAAAGCTCTCCAAAACAATCCCACAGATGTTTACGTCCATAAATAAGCTAAAATAAGTCGATCCAATCAAGGCTTTAACAATGATTCTCCAAAATATCAAGGATTATGAGGCAAATAAGTTGAAATAAGTCAATCTCAAGATTTTTGATATCTATACTATTACAAATAAGTTTGTAAAAACCACATTTTACCACAATATCAAGGATAACAACGACAAGAAATAAATGAATAATGAACCTCAAGGGGTCCAAGTTCAGGAAGACCAAGTTTCTTTCTCCGAGCATTATAAGCCATAACAAGAAATTGATCATTTGAAACACCAGGAATTGCAACAGGTGATTGAAAACTCATGAAAAGACCTTCAAGGGCTCTTTCTTCAGGTTCCATTTCAAGCAAATTTTCCCCTTTGAAAACAACACTACCACTAGTAACTTCATAATCTGGATGACCCACAAGAACCTTAGCGAAAGTGCTTTTACCAGAACCGTTTTTTCCCATGATAGCGTGAATTTCGCCTCTGTTGATAGTGACATTAACGCCGCGGAGAATTTCGGCATTGGATTCAACGATTTTGGCTCGAAGATCGTTGACTTGGAGGAGGGGAACCTCGGTGCTCGCCGCCGCAAAGCAGGCGAATTTGCGGCGAGTGTGTGATTTGGGAGAAGAACGGAATTGAAATGGAAGAGAGAGTGATGAAACAGCCATCACTACTACGCTATTCTTTGCTGTGCTAAGCTAAACAGATAGATAGTGTGTGTGCCTTTTTTTTTTTCTCTCTACTTTCTCCCCTCTTCAAAATGGCTTTTTTCTTATCAATAATTTACTTAACCAATCATTTATTATTTTATATATGTCAAATAGAAAATTATATTTCTGGCTAAGAACATTACATAATATACATATAGAGACCGATATTCGAACATTGGACACCCAACGTCTTCACATTTAAAATATGTGAGCTCTATTTAACAAAAAAAATGAAATACATTTCGCCACCTTACAAACCATATATTTTATTTCACGATTACAGATAAACAACATTTAGATATTCATTTATCAGTTATCACACATTACACTAGATAGATGACCGGCTCATTATTTTGTTTTTATGAATTCGAATAAAGACAATTCTATGAAAATTCTAGTGATTTTAAGGTTGGGTTAAATATATTTTTTGTCCTTATAAATATATCAACTTTTCATTTTAATCCTTTTAAAAAAATTCTTCAACTTTTAGTCGCTATAAAATTTTCAATCACTACTTTTAGTCCTTATTTTTAAGTAGATTGTTGTATTTTTTTAATGAAATTGTGCAAAAATATGTAGAATATTGTAAAAATCTCTCGCAAGAAAAAATAAAATTTTTTAACAAGACATAAATTAAATATGAATTTTTAACCCCCAAAAACTATAAAAGTTCATATTTAATTCATGTTTTGTTAAAAAAATTCTAATTTTATTTTAGAGGTTATTATAATATTAGAAATTTTTCTGCAGATTTTTATTCAAAAATATGAACTCTACATATGACTTTATTTTAAATGAGGGACCAAAAGTGAATAGTAAATTTTTTTGAGGGACTAAAAGTTGAAGAAAAAAAATTAGAGGGACTAAAACAAAAAGTTGACATATTTATAGGGACCAAAAATATATTTAACCCTTTAAACTTTTTGAATTTTGAAATTTAAATTTGAAGAAGAAGAAGTGAAGTGAAAAAAAAAAAAAAACTAAATGACATGATTCTTTGAGTCATCTCAATATTATAGTGTCACACTTGCTTTTTCTTTTTTAACAAAACTTCTTAAAAAGGCTAACAATGTAAACATAAGCTAAGATTAATGATCGGTTAAAAAAACACTTATAAGAAAGAGAAATCCAAAAATTGGTCAAATTTATAAGACTGCAATAATTCTACGAATTATTTTAAGAGAAAGCTAATTTGCACCCTTAAGTCACAAGTTAAGACATATAAGTAAAAATGTTTTGTTGTAATTAATGCATTTGAATTTAATTTTTTTACTTTTAATTAATTAAATGCACAGAATTTAAGAAAAAGTTTCTAGTTTTGGGCTGCTGAACATGTGCCTTAAGACACAAGTTAGCATAATTTTTGATTTAGGGTCTTGCTAACAAGTGCCCTGCACTTGTTAAGGATTCAAAAATGGAAATGATTTACAAATTTTATGCAGAAAAAAGTCACTTTTCAAACTTTCAATGTGTTAAATGCATCATTTTCAAGACAAAATTTCCTCTTTAGTTTTCTTAACAAGTGTATCAAGGGGACTTGTTAACATTTCTCTTTGTTTTAATAGTGAAAACACAACATTAAGGTCGGTTTGATGGTCAAGATAGAAAAATATGATATAATTAATGCATCCTATCATATCTTAATCTTTCGTTTGATACACTAATAAGATAGGATAAATGATTCCCTTTACTTATCATATCCTATCACTCCTCTATAGTTCCTATCATAAGTTTAGGTTGGGTTAAAATTAACATATTGATTCCGTAAAGAAAATCCTTATTTTACCCTTACCTTTCCTACCTCTCTCATATCCTCTTCACATGAATCATTCATCCCTTCTTATCATATTCTTCTTGCTAATCTATTTCATAGATGAAAGATAGGACTCCATTTATAACATAAATAAACATAGAAGAAATACTTGTATAATCTATTTCAAAAATACTTTAATAAATAAATCGATACAACTAATCTCTCATATTTGTGTCCTTATATGAGCTTAAATCAGCTGGTAAGGACAATGCATTGTATATGTACGATTCGAGGTTTAAACTCCGACCACCACAAAAAAAAAATCATATTTGTGTGGTTTTCCTTTAAAATTAAAAAAAAAAGTAAACAATAAGGTTTTGTGTGAGAGCATAGGTAATCCTTTCTTATAATTTTAAAGTTTTTGGCTTGTTTTGTTGTTTTTAATTTTAAAGGAAACTCACGAAAGATACAAGGGGTAACATCTCGGTGACTTTGAGTTTGGTGACTTTGTCTCTATCTCTCTCCTAATCAATAATTTTCTCTTATCAAAATAATTTATTTTAATTACCTCATCCATCATTTTCTCTCATCTAAAATACACAAAAGTCAGCAAAGTGCAAAGTCACTCAAATGTTTCCCGAATACAAGAGATGAGTGTGTCACATTAATAAATATGTCCTTTTCATGTAATTTTTTTGATTTTTTTTTGGAAGACAACCAAATCATAAAGGGCGAAACATGGGGGCCAGAATTGCACAATTGCCACGCTTTTAAGACCAGAAGTGCAATTACAAACATGATACTTTCAAGGCCAAAATAGTACCGTTGCTAAAAAAATGGAGTACATACTTTGATCTATAATTGAAAAACGTGGATTTTTTTTAAACCTTTCAAATGAAATTTTTGAAAAGAAAATTCTCCAAAGTGATTTTTGTTGGAGCAAATAATGAAATTTTACTCTGATTTTGCATCTCGTTTTCAAATAAATCTTTGAGATTATGAATATTTTAAAAAGATGTATAATTCTACTAAACTATAAAGTTTGTTGTATATTTAACAATTTATTTTTTTTGAAGAGGCTAAAATGAATTGAATTACAAGGTGTACTAAGGAATAAAAACCCCGAGTCCAAACAAAGATTCAAAAATATTTACAGAGAGCCACCAAACCGCTTCAGCGGGAGAAACTAAAAGAAACAACAATTAACCAAAATGCCTAAAGTGATGAACGGACAAAGCCACCATCCATGGTAATTGAGAGGAAGATTGATGAATTTTCCTTTCAACCACGTGAAAGATGTCGACTTGATTTTGTCCACAACCTGAAGAATTGTGCATTTTCTATCATTAAATACCCTGTTATTTCTTTCTTTCCATATTTCCCAAACAGATGCAAACCAAATAGCCTGTAAAATATGCTGCTTCGATCTGGCAAAACACCACCGAGGAAGCCGAAATGATTAAAATGACACGACACATTGCAATGCATCACTGAAAAAAGACCTAACCACCTGAGAATAAGATGCCAAACAGAACCAAAAAAATCACAGTGTAAAAACAAGTGGGAGGATGTTTCCATTTCCCCACACTCTCCAGAGCAAGTCTGAGCATCAGCTGCTATCACATGACGACGGAAAAGATTGTCTTTGGTAGGAAGTCTATCGCGAAACAGACGCCAAGCAAAAATCCCCACCTTCAAAGGAACATTTTTGTGCCACAAAGAAGGCATAGGAACCGCAAGATCAACATTAGGAGAAGCTGATAACAATTTATAAGCACTTCGAACCGTATAAATAGAAGATGTTTCCACTCTCCATTCCCTTCTGTCCGCCCTATCCACCTGCAAAGTAACATTTTGAAGTAAAAGCCTAAGCTCCCCCACTAACTCCTCTTCCCACGCAAACAACCTCCGCCTCCATCTCCAAGCACCTCCCTCAACTCCCCACCCCAACGAAAACATGCCTAAGATAGTCTCCTCCTTTAATAACGACAAATCAAATAATCTAGTAAATCTATCTCTCAAAGCTAGACCCCCTATCCAAACATCCGACCAGAAAAGAAAGTTTTTACCATCTCCAACAACCTGAGAGACATTCCCATGAAACCAGTCCTCAGTCATCAAAGTGGATATATCCTTCCACCAGCTGGAAGCCTCACTGCCCCCTGCAGACAACTGACCCCCCTCCACACCATATCTAGACGACAACGCCCTAAACCATAAACTATCTTTCTCCACCAGCACTCTCCAACACCACTTTCCTAACAGAGCTCTATTAAAATCTCTAATTCTCCTTACCCCCAATCCTCCAACCTCCTGACTACAACAAATAGATTTCCAATCGATCCAAGATATTTTTCTGTGGTCTACACTCCCCCCCCCAAATTTTTTTATTAAAAATAGATTCGATAGAGGAAACGATACCTGATGGAGCCTTGAAAAAGGAAAGCGCATAAACAGGCAACGATGACAGGACAGACTTCAACAAAACCAGACGACCACCGAAGGACAAGAACTTCGAACTCCACCCTGATAGTCTAGCAGATATGCGATTCAAGAGAGGCTTCCAAAAATCCAACCGACGAGCATTTCCACCAATAGGCAACCCAAGATACATAAACGGAATAGCACCCACCTTACAATTCAACACAATAGCTGCTTCACCCAACCAAGACTCAGAGACATTAACCCCCACTAGTAAGCTCTTCATAAAATTTACCTTTAGGCCAGACAATTCTTGAAAAAGAAGAAGTACCGCTCGCAAAGCTCGAATATTTGCCCAAGATTTTTCACCCAAAATTAACGTATCGTCTGCAAACTGAAGGTGAGTAACCTCTATTGAACCAGTTCTCCCCACCTTGTAGCCATTAAATAAATTGTTATGAGACAAAGAGGACATTGGAACATTAAACCCTTCTGCTGCCAGGAGGAATAAGAAAGGAGACAAAGGGTCACCCTGCCTCAACCCCCTTCCCAAAGGGAACTCATCAGTTGGAGACCCATTGACCAACACAGAAGCTGATGCCGTCCCAATACACTCATGAATCCATTTACACCACAGAGTCGGAAAACCCATTTTCCTCATCACATCATCCAAATAATTCCAATCAATTGAATCATACGCCTTCTCGAAATCAACTTTGAACAAAATCAACGATTTCTTATGTTTTCTAGCTTCATCAACTATCTCATTGGCCACCAAGATACCATCAAGGATTTGCCGGCCTTTAACAAAAGCCGACTGACAATCAAAAATTACCGCACCAATCACCGATCGAAGCCTATTCGCAAGAACCTTTGCTAAAATTTTATACATGCTACTCACCAAAGAAATAAGACGAAAGTCGTTCAAACGTTGCGGACTATCCACCTTAGGAATAAGAGCTATGAAAGTGCTATTTATTCCTTTAGTCAATTTTCCGTTCCTATGAAACTCCACCAAAAAACGAATAACATCATCCTTCAACATATCCCAAAAAAACTTTATGAAACCAAAAGAAATACCATCCGGTCCCGGGCTCTTGTAACTATCACAATCCCAAACGGCCTCCTTCACCTCTTCCAACGAAAAAGGTTTCACCAAACCAGCCCCTTGACGACAAGTTAACGACTGAAACTGAAGACCAAGGGGTGAACACTGTTGTGCGAACTTCTTCAACCCCCTCCACAAGGGCGCCATCCACCATGATGAACTGAATAGCATTCCTACGTTTCCTACTTGACATGATACTGTGAAAGAACTTTGTATTCGCATCCCCTTCACATAACCATTGCATCCGAGACTGTTGCCAACAAATACTAGAGTTTATCCGAGATAACGAAAACAACTCCTCAGAATGGCCATGAAGCTCCTCTATCTCTTCCTCCAACAAAGTTTCGGTCTCACTTTTTAACTCAATAGAAGAAATACGATCTTTCAAAGACAAGATCCGATTTGGCAAATTCTTTGAATGATGCTGATACCAATCTTTTAAAGCTAATTTAATTAGCTTAAATTTTTCTTTCAATACGTAACCTCCCCATCCATCCGGTCGATAACTACTCCACTTCTCACGAACAAAATCATTATACCCTGCAAAGCTCTCCCAACATTTTAACATTCGAACCGGTCGAGGCCCCCAATTCTTCTCATCAATACATAACTGAATGGGACAGTGATCAGATAACCCCCGAGATGAAGCCAACTGAAAACAATTTGGCCATGTCAAACACCATCTTTCCGATAACAAAAAACGGTCGATACGACTCATAGACTTTCCATCTCCCCGATACCAGGTAAAATTATGGCCCCAGAGAGGTAAATATACTAACACATGATCAACAATAAAGTTGTTAAAATATGCGCTCCCTGCATGAAGACTGGAGCCTCCCACACTTTTACGTTCCTCCAAACTTCTAACCACGTTGAAATCCCCACACACACAAACGTTACCATCGGATAAAGCCATCAGACGGACAGAAAGATTATTCCAAAGAAGCTGCTGACGAGTACTGTCACAAGGAGCATAAACATTAAAAACAGTAAACTCCTCACCAGACTTTACAAATCGACCCGTAATCCCTAATACATGCTCCAACTTCGAAGATGCCCACACCTCAACCTCTGAACGGTCCCAAAGAGTAACCAAGCCACCCGAAGCACCTAGCGACGGTAAGAAAGAAAAATCAACATCTGAATCACTCCATAAAGACTTACACACCCTTTCATCGACTATAGACAACTTAGTTTCCTGAATACACACAATGAACGGCTTTTTCTCCCTCACCAAAAGACTCACCTCCCTTCTTTTTTCAAACCCCCCTAAACCCCGTACATTCCAAGAGATAATATTCATTACAAACACGACCACACCACCACCCCAACCCCCCCACCACGCCTCACACCAGCCCGAAGCCTATCCCTCTTTCCCAACTCCCTCTGAATTTATTATCGATTAAGTTCTTACATTTTAACAAGATACTGTCAATATTTCCTATAAATGTTTATTCAAAAGAACTAGTGTAAAGAAAAAAATGAAAAACTAATGATAGACGCCCAAAAACTCTTTGACACGTTGAAAGAGAAAAAGATAGAAAGAATAATTTTTTGAGGGAGATAGAATGAATAATGTAATTTGTTGTTGATATGATATAAAGAAAAATAGAAAATAATGTTGAATGAATAAATAAAATTTAGAGATGTTGATATATAATAGTTGGAATTTTTTTTTTTTGAAAAGTCAAGAACATTTTAAAATGTTCACAATTTCAAAGATCTATTTAAAAACGTTCTATAAACACATGAATTAATGCTTTTGTTTTCCATGGTAGAGGTGATAGCAGACGCCTACTAGAAGCTAAGACTTACAGCTTCATGAAATCAAGTCAAAATGGCACCATAGTCGTAAGTCTGTCGATGCAAAAGCCAAATCAAACACACATTAAAAGTGAGTTTGATATGCTAAATTGTAAGCACTAAAAATAACAACATAAAAACAAAACAATACACCATAAAATAAAACAACACATGATAAACTTTTGTAGTATTGAACAATATTTTGTCTCATACGATATTTGATGAACAAAAAATTATTTTTGTATTTTAAGTAATTTGTACTTGAAACAAAAAGTCGTGTTGTAATTTATTGAGAACAATAATTTTAGGTCTTATCATGTCCCTTATCTCCTGACTTTTTTTGTTCATGAAATAATTTTACAATCAAACAAAGTACAACAGAAATTGTCTTATCGAGTTTCTTACTTTTTAATAGATCAAGCACACCTAACTAAAGTATTAGATTTGTTTTTGGAGAAATGCTATGTTTGTGCACTAAGGAAAATATGCATTCAATTTCTCCAAAGGTCAAATATCTAATAGACGAGTAACTCTTGCATAGACACAAACTCAAATAATATTTATTTGGGCACACACATATGATTGCTAAAATTTAAAAGAGAAATAATATTGAGTGATGTGATTAAATTATTTCTTTTTTAAATTTTATCATTCATGTGTGTGCGTCCAAATATTTTTGTCGGTAGATTGCTTAACATTTGGCAGATCGTAGGAAGGATCCAATCCACCTCACCTGCAGATCATAAGGTAAGCAGCCAATTGGGAAAAAAACATTTGGAGATCATGCAATACAATACCTGGAATTGACAGCGTCATGTCATGGAAATGAATGACACATGAATAACCATGGATCAAATCAAACCTCACGCCGAAATCCCATTCTGCAGTGCAGGCCACCTAAAAGTCTGTTTTTATGCCTATCAGGTCACTTTGTTGCTAGCACTTTCTTCAAAAAAATAAAAAAATTCATAATAAATCCTCTTAGTTATTACTACCTCCGTCCCGGTATAATTGACCTACTTTGGTTTTTCACACAGATTAAGAAAAGTGTATAAATAAAGGGGAAAGTGAAATATATTGTATTGGGAATGATAAAAGTAGTATTATTTAGTGTTATATTGTATTGGGAATGATGAAAGTTGTATTGAAAATTGAAATGGGTCAGTTTTTTGGGACAATTTTTTTTAGAAAATGGGTCAGTTATTCCGGGACGGAGGGAGTACTACACGTAGTATATTTTTCCTTTAAAAATAATTAAATTCGACGTTAGTTTCTTGCGGGGAACCATACGTAATTTGATGACTAATCTGTTATATATTCTAGTTGACAAGTACAAAGATATCCCATCAAAAAAGACACTACAAGATGTTTTTTGTATTTGAATATACCGATAATAAATTACAATGGAATGTATTATTTTAACAATCATTTGTCAAAAAAAAAAAACTTTTGTAATAAGCATATATTAACAAAGAAAAATAGATATTAACATAAAAACCAAAACAATTGAAAGAAAATAAAAAAAATAATGTGAGTATGAAAGATAAAATTATCATAAAAATTATCACAAAATGATAAAATTGCGTTAGAAATTTTTTGAACGAAGTTGAAGAATCCTAATTTATTTTAATTTGAAGTATTTATAATTATATTTTTTGAATTAAAATACTAATAATAAAATATTATTGGAACAATTTTTTTGGTTATAACATTCCATTTTTGTGTGTAAGAAGAGTGTATTGGAAGGTACAATGAAGACCACAAATAAAACCCAACGCATATGCCACGTATAGCCAATGAATGGTCTGCTTTCATTTCATGTGCGGAACAACAAATACTAATAAACAATAAACCACTAGAAGCAAAAATCAAAAGATAGTATTTCATTTTCATTCTGGAACTATAATTATTAAATTAAATTAAATTAATAATATAAGAAAAGAAAAGAGATATTTTACTTTGACAAATGAAATGAGTGATTAAGACTTGTTCATTTAAGACTTGTCCTTCAAAAAAGACTTGTTCATTTAAGTTAATCTGGTTGATAAAATTGAAAAAGTGACGTAGTACAACTTAAACTAATACTCCTTATATATAGCTTTCTTTTTATTCAGACACAAGAGAAGAGAGATTCCTTGCAAAAAAAACAACAAGGTAGTTTTCTTTTTCTGCGTTAGAATCAATCAATCAAATCCTAGAAAGAACAAAGAAGAAGAAAAAAGAGGAGTCACAGACACAAATTAATCAATCCGTAATTACCCCATTAAATCAGGTTTATTTCCTTTTTAATTTCATTTCATATATTTCGCACTTTCTTTGCTTACTCTTCAATTCTCCCCCTTTTCTTTTCTTCTTCACGATCTCATCTAGGTTTTCACTTTCTCTCTCTCTCGTTTCGTTCATCAAATTTGTTTGAATCCTTCATCTCATCTCATCTCATCATTTTAATTCCAACAATTATGCATTCATCACTATTATATTATATAATTCTTACCTAGATCCAGAATTTCAGGATACCTCAAATTATTCAATTTTTGTTTTCTATCTCAATTTTACATGCAAAAGCAATTCTATTATACAATTTCCTTCTGTTATTTCATTGTTTGAATTGAGATTTTGATGAGAAAAAAAAAATTGACTTTGATTCCATTTGTTTTCAGGTAGGTCTGTGCCTCCTCTTGATATAATAGCTAGGTTCTAGTTTCCTGGACCGAAAATTAAAGAGGAAAAGATGGATTATGAAAGCAATAGTTGGATTTGGGAAGGGGTGTACTACTATCCTCATCTGTT
The DNA here is from genome assembly GCF_051527215.1 of Medicago sativa. Taxonomy (NCBI): domain Eukaryota; kingdom Viridiplantae; phylum Streptophyta; class Magnoliopsida; order Fabales; family Fabaceae; genus Medicago; species Medicago sativa. The sequence goes on from NC_140752.1 coordinate 97,888,801, forward strand.
TGGTGGTTTAATGGTTACTGCAGCTTTGTTGGGTTTGTCAACCAGTTACTTTGGTGTCATTGGGGTTCCTTCATTGCCATTGCCGTGCTCTTGGTATAATTTGGGGAAGAAGAAGAAGACTGGGAAGAGACGTGTTCGGGTTTACATGGATGGATGTTTTGATCTGATGCATTATGGCCATGCTAATGCACTTAGACAAGCGAAGGCGTTAGGTGATGAATTGGTTGTTGGACTTGTTAGTGATGAGGAGATCGTCGCCAATAAAGGGCCTCCCGTTTTGTCTATGGATGAGAGGTACATTTTTTCTATCTAAAATGTAAATTCAGTATGTTTAGGAATCTTATAACATGTTAGATGACCCTTTTTATTTTCAATCAACGAAAGTACGAAACCACTACTTGTTAACTGTTGCATGTCAGACATAAGCAAACTTGGGTTTGCTTGGATGGCTAATGTGCCAGCAGGGCTTGTTCAATAGTTAATATGCTAGAGGAAGATGCCGATATGGTAGAAGTTATAGAAACATCATGTAATCTACTCCAGAAATTTGATGCTGTATAATGTATAGCTCAGTTGTTGTTATTAATGCTAAAGCTAACTTATTATGTTGGCCTTTTGTAAAAAAAAACTTATCATCATAGTCTCTTTATTGTATTAGTGATTTTGAAAATGAAATCTTGGAAGCCAGCTTATTATTTGAAAATGTGTTTGTTTTCCAGGTTGGCCCTTGTCAGTGGATTGAAGTGGGTGGATGAGGTCATCACTGATGCTCCTTATGCAATTACTGAGACATTCTTGAACCGTCTCTTTCATGAATACAACATTGACTATGTCATACACGGCGATGATCCTTGCCTGCTTCCTGATGGAACGGATGCTTATGCTGCGGCAAAGAAAGCTGGTCGTTACAAGCAAATTAAACGTACTGAAGGAGTTTCCAGTACAGATATCGTAGGTACTGAATTTCTATATAAATCCAGGAGTTCTGTGAATTGTGGCCACATCTTTTGTTTGATAGATATTTTTTGTTTGGGGGGTGTGGGTCCAAGTGTTTTGCTGGGAGAAAAATGGTCCTGCAGGAAAAATATTTTACGTGTGTGTAGTTAGTCTTCATATGATGAAATATATACCCGGACTTCTTTAACACATGGTGTGGGGCAGGGCGTCATAATCAATGCCTTCCTAATTCTCCTCAATTAATTTCAATAGTCATCATTAAGATAATCATATGCATTTGATCTAACTACGTTTCAATACAGGAAGAATAATGTCTTCTTTAAAAGAGCAAAAAAATTGTGAAGATCGCAATGGCACTGATGTAAAGCCCCAAGAAGAATGCCAGTCAAAGGTTTCCCACATATCCCAGTTCCTACCAACTTCCCGACGTATTGTTCAGTTTTCAAATGGCAAGGTATTTGGTTATTTGTATAATCTACTCTTTCAAAGAAATTTACATATTTGGTTCATAATTCTACAAACCAGTTTATGCAAGGTATTTGGTTACTTGTATAGTCTACTCTTTCAAAAAAATTTACATATTTGGTTCATAATTCTACAAACCAGTTTGTGCAAGGTATTTGGTTACTTGTATAATCTAATCGTTCAAATTTTTTTACATATTTGGTTCATAATTCTACAAACCAATTTGTGTTTCACTAGGTGAACTTTCAGTTTAATATGTTTCTTTCGCTTCTTTAAGAGCTATACTAAATCGTATCATTTCAAAATTATGTGATGTTTGGTGGTTTTAAGGGTAAAATGGGTAGTATGGGAAATTTGTTTTCTTCAATATAGTTTCCGAACTTATTGTTTGGTAATCCGTTGTTTATCTTATTGTAGGGTCCCGGACCAAATGCTCGTATTGTATACATTGATGGAGCATTTGATCTCTTCCATGCAGGGCATGTTCAGGTAAAGATAGGTTTCATGTAGGGTGTGGTTTATTATCTTCAATTAAATGCTTTAGTTCACGGATTACCTTGATCCAACAGACAGGAACCATTTGATCCAATTATCCTGATATGATTGTGTTTGATTCATTATTTTGTGTTCTATCAGATGCTTAAGAGGGCTAGGGAACTTGGAGATTTTCTTTTAGTTGGTATTCACTCTGATAAGACTGTGAGGTATTCTTGTTAACTTTACGTGTATTCTAGAGTATTCATGCCGACCATTGATGAGAAACTAACAGATTCCCTGCAGTGAAAATCGAGGAAATCACTATCCAATTATGCATCTGCATGAGCGGAGCCTTAGCGTGCTAGCTTGCCGTTATGTTGATGAAGTCATTATTGGTGCACCTTTGGAAATCACAAAGGATATGGTATGTCCCCGATTCTACATTATCTGTACCTCATTCAAGTTACTTGCAATTGTAATTGGTGTATTGACTTGCACTCACTACTCATTTTTTTCTCTGTTCTACTCTCTTTTTTATAACAACAAATTTTCTGGTGTACTCAAGTGAAGGATTTAATTCTTTTATGCATGATAGTTTCATAAAGAGAAATATTAGCACGGCACACCTTAATGCTCAGCTCTGGTCTGGATTATATATTGGAGCCAGCATGATAAATTGTGATGAAAGTAGTGTCCATGAATGTGTTGATAGCTTTTCTCGTCTCATGTAAAATCACCTGAATCATCTGTCTTCTTGAAATGATTGAATTGCAACTTCTTGTTCACATACATTTCATCCGCTTGTCAGAGGGCATCTGAAATATTCATGAACATAATTTGAACCCATTGTACATTTTTCATTTTCATAAGGTTTATTTTTTTTGGAATCAAACAGATCACAACTTTCAATATCTCACTAGTTGTTCACGGCACTGTTGCTGAGAAGTCGTTACCCGTAAGTTTTCCTCTTTTTTCTTTCTCCTTCCATGTATAATACAATATCACTTTCTTTATTGGTTGGCCTATTACTAAACAAGTTGGTATTGTGCAGAGTGAAAAAGATCCATATGAAGTTCCAAAGAGCATTGGCATATTCCGCTTGCTTGAAAGCCCAAAAGATATTACTACTACCTCAGTAGCTCAAAGAATAATGGCCAATCATGATGCTTATGTGGTAATTTCTCTTTTCCCTCTTTTTGGTTTTCGTTATGGAAGCCTTATCAGTTCCTATGTTAAGTTATTTGAAACTTTTGCTCAATTAACGTTTTTTCTGTCAAAATTCTAATAAATATTTTAGTTTAAGTAATGACATGGTTTTGTGCTTTTGTCTGATGCAGAAACGCAATGCCAAGAAAGCCAAGAGTGAGAAGAGATACTATGAAGAGAGAAAATACGTATCTGGAGACTAGAATGTATAGACTTGGTTTGTATTTGCTCTACAAACTCAACCCTGTGATGGTGATGCTTGATAGTAGCAGGAAATCTATACATTTGTGAAGGACGACTAGTACAGAGTATGACATAGAATGAGATTATTGTAGATTACTTGGGAATAACATTGTACTATAGTGTCCTGACATTTTTTTCTTGTCATCTGAAAGGCTCCTATGTGGTTAGCCCCACAAGTTTTATGTCATTTGTCTTTTTACTTTGGTTTTGCTCTATTATTTGATGTATGTATTTCAGTTATACGCATCACGATGGCTCTTTGCTAATTTATTTATTTCAATTAATGGAAGCACTTTTTTTGGAACGTAGAGAACATGTCCGATTGCTTCTCATGACAAGTGGTAATTTTTTTAATTTTTTTTGACAGGTGGTATATTATAAACCATCAGACCTTGCACATGCGATTTTATATTTGTTCTATACATGTAATTTATAATTTATGCCCTGATACGTAGTTTCTTTAATTAAAAAAACCATTTGCATTCCTATAAACTAGCCACGTATTTTGGGATACGGGACCTAAGCAAAATCTAAAAGTAATTTAAAAGACTTGAAAGCCTAAAATAAGCATAAGCGTTTTCGTCGCTGTGTATATTTTGCATAGTAAAAAAATCAACATTGAGGCATAGAACACTAGAAATCAGAATGAAAATTAACATAAGGATCAAACAAAATTAATATATTTGTGTTAATATTTGAAAAAAAACTCCGTTTACGGGGTCTCGATCACAAGAATAATGGCAGCAGTTTGTCTAAAAAAATGTACGCCTTTAATAAATGAACACAATGTCATTTTTTTTATAAGAACACGCCTTTTTTTAACTATCCGGTTTTTAGAAGAATTGAGCTATAATAATTTAAAGTTTAACCTAAAACTGAGTAAAATATGCTAAAAATTATTTCAACCCAAATCTGAACCCAAACTCTTTCCAATGATATATCCATTATAATACTCGTAACTACTTAATTTCAATCACAATGTATGCAGGTCGTTTCTGAAATTTTGCTGACCTAAAACGAACCTACTATCATAATAAATAATAAATGAAAACAAAGTTCATTACTAACAAGGACACCTCCTTTTCAAAACTAAGCTTAATAGACCTTTAAAAAAAATTTAGGCCCAAATTTCGCCCCACCTCAGATACGGTCTTGTATATATGTTAAATACGTTTTTTTTTTTTTTTTTTTTTTTATCAAGTTTTCGAAACAATATTTTATTGTTAGCAATTTGAACTGTTACACACTAACGATGCGTCATTATGCATGTTATTGACCAAGTGGTTACGTTGAAAGACGTAAGAGGACAAATTGGTCCCCATACGAGTCGGCGCTTTTACATCTTACTCCCTCCGTCCTGGAATAACTGACCAATTTTCTAAAAAAAAGTGTCCCAAAATAACTGACACATTTCAATTTTCAATACAACTTTCATCATTCCCAATACAATATAACACTAAATAATACTACTTTTATCATTCCCAATACAATATATTCCACTTTCCCCTTTATTTATACATTTTTCTTAATATGTGTAAAAAACAAAATTGTGTCAATTAAATTGGGACGGAGGTAGTACTATCTTCCTTTCCTCACTTCCCCTCTCTTCTTACAGTTAAAACTCTATAAATTAATAATGTCAGGACCGGAGAAATTTATTAATTTAGAGAGTTACTAATTTATCGATAAATTAATAATTATTAATTTAAAGAGTTTTTAAGTAATTATACTTACATACCAAACAAAAAGGCAAATTAGTCTATGCCTCTTAGAATTACGTTGCAGCAAACCTTGAAACTCAACGTAAATTAGTAACTACTGTATTCATATGCATTGGAAATCAATAATAACTTTTGAAGTACAGTAAATGTAAACAAGAGGAACAAATGTGTTCAATGTATTCTTAATATATTTTTTTTCAGTTTCTATGAATTATTAATTTATGATTTTCTTGGGACCGAAAATTATAAAGGGATCTCCCAAAAAATTATTATCTTATTATTTTATCGAGTTTTTCAATTTTTTACATTAGCCCAAGTCGGGACCGGACAAATTTATTATTTTAGAGAGTTTATTAATTTACGGAGTATTAATTCAAAAAGTTTCTACTGCATATTGAAAGAAGATATTTATATTTCTTTTTTTGTAGGGAAAAGAAGATATTCATATGATAAGTTCAAATGTAATAAACTAATAATGGTTCTAGGTTCTCCTCGATTTTTTTTCCATCTCCTAAACATTTGGGTTAGAGCTGAAGGTTTTTTAAGATTACATAATGTTATCTCTAATGTAATTGTAAATGTGAGGTAAGAACATGTGTTACTATTGAGCATCAGTGAAGTCTAAGGCTATCTTAATGAAGAACACAAGGTATGCTCAACAATCGATAAGAAAACCATTGTGTAAATGAACACAAGAAAATTAAGGCCATTTAGAGTGGCTCTGATCTTTAGAATTGGTTTTCAAATTGAAAACCAATTGTATTAGATAAATTCATAGTGAAACTAGATAATGAACTGAAAAAGTAAAATTCAACTCAGACCGAAACTCAACTGAAATAAGATTTTATTTGAACTACGAGTGAATCATGATATCTCACCATGAATGAATGTATGAATCAGGTAAAAGACAAAAGATAAAACAGAACATTGATTTTTCATCGTTACTTGAAATGTCTTTTGGAACAAATACAAGGAACTCCATGATCCCATCTAATCTTGGTCACCATTATTGACATTGACCAACTTCTCCAAAACAAAAACCATATTTTTCTCAAGCAAAACTACTAAAAACTAAGGTCGAGTCTAGTGTAATCTAGACTTCTAATTCTAGAGTGAACAACTAGACAATAATAACAACTAGTTAAAGATTTTCTTCAACGGGTCCAAGTAATGGGAGTTGAAGTATTTTGAGGAATCTGAGGTAAGAAACAGTGTTGCTGGAACCCCTCAGCTTGGTGGTGTAGATTTAGCATTGTTGGATGGTTATTATAATTTGAAGAGTCGTTGTCTTCTTGTTCTACATCCATCATTGCTCCTTCATCTTCTCCCATTTCATCAGCTTCCATCAACTCTATTGTATTTGAGTTATTGTTATCTTCAGAATCATCATAACTTTTGGAAGAACAAGAGGTTGAAGGTTGGGGAACCCAAGGCACAATAGCCAAATGACGATTATTCTCGTCGTTTTGGTCCTGATTGTTAGAAAAATCACATTGTTTTGACCACAATAGTTGATCTGCAATTAATTAAAATTAAATTAATATAAAAATCTACTCAATTAATTTAATGAATAATGATGAGATTGATTTAAGGCATGTTTGGATAAACAACTTATGTAAGCTTGAATGAGCTATTTCTATAGCAAATGATAAAATCAACTTACAACAGAGATTACGGAATAGTAGTTAAAAAAAAGAAAAAAAGATAATGGAATTAAGGAAAAGAGACATACTATTTTTGATGTGAGAGATAAGATCAGAACTGAGAGTGAGAGAGAAATCGGAAGGAGAATGAAGATTCATGGGTTTGAAGAGTACAAGAGCCCTCTCGTCGTTAGGAACTGGTAAGGTTTCACCTTCTTCTTCGACAATTGGAGGCAATTCAGGATCCTAATCAGAATAATAGAAAAGTTAATAATAACGAAATTGAAACAATCTAAGAATAAATGTAGAGAGAGAGAGAGAGAGAGAGTTTAAAAGGTACACACGAGGCGACGAATTTTGGTAGCCGGAGAAGAAAGAGTGAAATCGGTAAAATCGTCGCCGATTTGATCGACGGTGCCATCGAGTTTCCTCTTCAACAACTTGTAGTGTCCAGAAGAAGCCATGTTAACTGTTACACAGATCAAAATTAGGGTTTATGTATGATAAAAGGTGAAGCGTGTTGAGTTTGTTGAAATTGATGAATTATAATTATGAAAGAAGAGGAACGAAAAAAGGTGGGAAGAAATAATATTGAGGAAGCGGGGGTCGTGTCTAGATTTCTCTCGAATTCTTTCTCCTTTTCCTTCCAAAACCTTCTACCCTTTTCTCACGTGTCTGCGTGCGTGTCACCCTCTTACAATTCTTCTCATTTTTTTCGTACAAAAATATCTCTTCTTAATCACCGTTACTATTTTCAACTAATTCCAACTAATGCTAATAATTAATAAAAAATAATAACCAATAACTTTTTTTATCTTTTTCAATAACATCAAAGAATACAACAAAATGTCATCGTGAGCTTAACTCAGTTGGTAAAAACAATGCATAACATATGCAAGGTCCAGGGTTCGAAACCCGGACACCACCAAAAAAGAGAGAATACAACAAAATGAATTTACAATATTTATTTTTTGAGGTAGCCGGATTAATTAATTTAAGAATATTATTTTTTTTGGGTAGCCAAGGCTACCCCCATTGATGAGAGGCCTTTTGACAATTACTCCCTCCGTGTCAAAATATAAGCAAAATTGACTTTTTAGATTCATTCATTTAATGATGTATGTAGTCCATATTATGAACCACATACATCATTAAATGAATGAACCTAAAAAGTAAATTTTGCTTATATTAAAAAACGGAGGGAGTAATAAATACTCCCTCCGTCTCATAATTATTGTCTCTTTAGCATTTTTTCTTTTTCTCAAAATAATTGTCACTTTACAATACCAATGCAGCATTTATTACTTTTTTCCACTATTATACCCTTATTTATTGAATTTCATCCAACTTAACTACTCCACTAACTACAATAAATAAGGATGTTTTAGTAAATGTTACTAATTTTACCATTGAAATCAACACAATTAATTATTTCATTAATAACCGTACACAACTAATATTGTGAGACGGAGGGAGTAAATACTCCATCCGTCCTGCAATAGATTATTTATTTGAAAATGTGCAATTTTTACTTAACTTACTTTGACCATAATTTTTTTTCTTCATAATTTTCATATTATATTATATGACTTTCTAATATTATTTTCTTCCAAATTACTTTCTAATAAAAGAGTAACGAATTTACGATATAGTAAAAAAAACAGAGGAATTAAGATTTTTTTTTTATTTTAGCGCAATCATCCCATACATTCAACAGAATAAAATATATTACAAGTTATAGAAGATTATTATGACACAAAGAAATAAAAATAAAAAATCATTATTAATTGAAACGATATTAATAACTTTTTATTTTATGGAATTTGAACTTTTCTCATGATATTGTAAAGTTAAACTCTCAAGCTAACACCTCATGCACTCTCAATATAAAATGATTCTATATATACATTTTATTTTTTAAAACATTTAATTATATCTTCTCATTTAAATATTTACGGTGAACGGTAAAATATGATATGGCATTTGTGTAAAAGAAAATAGATTGTGGTACAATGTGTTCTTTTTTTACGGGAAAAGCCACCTCAACTATGTTTGATTTTACAACGTAAGAAATGTAAGAATTGGTTTTGTATAATTATAATTGATTTTGGCTAAATTTAAAATGATTTACGTTTATTTAGCTAAGAAAGAGAAGCGACTTAACAATAATTTCAACACTAAGCATGTGTTTGTGCGGTCACATGCCGCCACCGTGCGTTAAAATGAAGTTAACAGTGGTAGCTTCTTCCATAACGTGACTCGGGACGCTATAAAAGGCAATCATACCATTAAACTAAACAGTCTATTAATAGTGGAAATATAGCATGAAAATTGTGATATATGACATTTTCTGTCCACCTTGCAACAGATCCCGCGTAGTATATTTGCTACACGTGATTGGATGAGAACAATTTGTGATAAATTGTGGCGACATTTTTACCTAGTACTAGTATACAAGCTAAGCATTTACATCGGGGGTGCGCAAAAGGATGATTGAAGAGTAACTAAGCATGGGATACATATTGGCGTCAAGAAACTGAGCATACTGCTGTATTGCAATATCTCTTCCGGGAAGATCAGGTGTGAGAAAATCATATGGTGCTTTCTTGCTGGTGTCTACGAGAGGTTCCCATATGTATCCAGGACGCTCTGGCAAGGTAATAGTGAAAGGTAAATGACTTGTATTGAAAGCAACATAAATTTCTCCCTTCACCGAGTCCATCTGAGTTTATTTTCATGCCAAATAAGGGGGGGAAATTAATCATTTATGGATTATCCAAGCAAAGGTAATGCAAGAAGACAAATAAAGTTCAAAGCATAGATTCAGTACACCAAAAAGAGCTTAAGGAATTGAACACTTTTAAGGGAAAAAAGTTAACGGTTAATGAAGCTATTGAGAGGTCAAAAGTTCTACTGATGCTAATCTGAGCAGGACAGGTTTGCATGAAGGGTATTAGTTTATGTCCAGGATCTGGTCAAAAGTTCTACTGATGCTAATCTGTGACAACATAACGTTGTTAAAAACTTGGCACTTCAAAACAATGGTTGAGAATAAAATGCTTCTTATTACATCCGTTCAAATTGGAATTGGGGAGGTAGCAAACAGTCACGATAGGAGATCTAACTTTTGTAATGTCAACGTACATCTTCTGTCAAGTGGAATTCTGTTCTAACCATATATACGCTGTCCTTAGAACAGCAGCATCAAGCAGATTATTCGTAAACCTAGCTGGGCATACAGATATATCTCAAAAAAGGTTTTCTACTGTTGCCAGATGTAAAGTTGCTTTAGCTCAATTTGTATTACCTCTCAACTTGTTGGAGCTTTTTAACTGAGATAGATTTCTAACTTACGTAAGGGTCCTTATAAGTTTATAAGTGTTGACAGAGAAGGTAGACAAGGGGGACTTCTGAAAAAGTTGGGGTACACAAACTAGTTTCAACTCATGTAGGAAGCTTTCATTTAGAAGACTCGTTATCATTGCAAGATTATTTCAACTTTCTTTTCTTGCAAGTGTTTGTTGTTCACTGTCAAACATGGACGCTTAAGATTTGGTTAGTGCAGAGCGGAAACATGTCCTAATTCTACATTTTAGGTAAAGATCATAAGAATGGATCCTAAGATGTGATTCCCGTAGCTTTTTACTAGTACCAGAACTCTTATATTTCTGTTTCATGGCAACAGAGTTTCGTACCAGGGTAAAAGCCACAAAACGGCTAGATTCAGACCAGTCTGGTGTTACAGGAAAATGGCCATGCCACTGAAGCCTCTCGGATGTCGGGAAGTCATCTAGGCCAAGCGACTCACATTCCCTGCAGGATTACAGCATTAGAACGTGTGAAAAATGCTAGAGTCCTAGAAGAATGCAACAAAGTGCTTACTGGCGGAACTTGGTCAAAAGGCGGCAAAATCTGAAGAAGTCTGACGAGGATTCTTCCTTTTTGTCCCATCGGAAATAATTAAGCTGCAAAAAGGCTGAGGATAATTTAATGGAGTTGACGATATGATAAAATGTGCATTAAAAAATTCTAGTAGAAAAGGGGCTCACGTAATTATCATGACAGTAGGTATTGTTGTTTCCTCCTTTTGTATGTCCATATTCATCTCCCATATATATCATCGGAACTCCCTGATCAGATAAACTAAAAATCGGTAAACAAACCTGTGTTGTCAACAATATCATCTACATTTAAATCGGAATAATTTTAACTTAACTGAATTTAACAACAAAATCAATACAACACTACATTAAACTAAGGGTCTTGCAACCAAGCACCCTCTCAGGGACAAGTTTTTTTGACCAATCACTCATGGGCTAGTTAAAGAATCAAGAAATGGAACATATGTAGCAAAAATGTGATGCATTGATAACTTTACACGCTACACTTTCCAATAAATTTCTCAAATTTAATTCTTTAAGCAGTGCCCGTAGGGCATGGCTGGCATTTTCCATAAACTAAAAGTCATTTTAGATTTTTACTGCCCCTCCATCTGCCGTATAAAAGTCAGAAGAAACTGTTTCAAACTCCTGTGCAAAACTTGTTATTTATAAGTTATTCAATGAACCTGAAAAGGGAATATTTGCTTATAAATAAGGATCTGGACTATATTATAGTCAAGATACATCGGTTATTCAATGAACCTGAAAAACGAATATTTGCTTATAAATAACCAAGTACTTTGCTTATAAATGTGACCAGAGGGAGTATGTTACAGAAGTCCAGTGGTCCAAACAAATTTCTTGAGAAAAAAAAAAAAACTATAACTGTGCTGTTGACTTACCTGGGAAACCATGAGAGAAAGAAAGAAATTACGCATTTGTCGTTTCCTCAATTTCTTTACTGAGGCACTGACAAACTCCCCCTCCTACATTAATTTGAGAAATGAAATCAACATTTAATACTTAATAGTAACTCATTTAACTTTGATGTACATAGATTAAGATTCTAATAGGGCTCTATTTGAAGGATTCAGAAAGTGAGATGTGGTGCGTCCATTTAAGCGGGAATTAACTAAACCCAGAAATGCATAATGTTATAAAATGCGCTTGTGCAAACACACACATGGGAGAAAAGAGATACAGTGTTCTATTGAATTTAATAGATATGACAAGATATCAGGCAGGAATAGAGGTAAATGCCTATAAGTTAGAGTAATGCCTGGTGTACAATCTAAAATGATACTTTTCTTCAAAGCAAAGATTAGACAACATCAGACTCTTCATAATAGCAAACTTACACACTCTAATTCCTATAAAAATATGATGATGGATAGGTGGTTAGAATGCTTGTTCTAAACACAGTTTAAAAGCCTAATTCATATGTTACATGCAGCTGAGGGAGAAAATGGAGAGAAGATACGTGCCACAATCTGGAGAAGTATTATAAAGGCTTGTTTGTGTTGATGAGTATGAATCTCTGTGACTAACAATAAACGAAGTTATACTTGTGATGATGTACCACCATGCAGTAGAAACAAAATTAGAAGGAAAAATTACTCTAAATGCAACTCTGAAACAGGTTTCTAAACATCTACCTCTCCACAGTTCCAGCTACTATTGTGATTTTCTCCATCATTGTTGTCTTCTCCATTGGGCAAGTTATGCTTGTTGTTGTAAGTCACCAAATCAGCTAGAGTGAAGCCATCATGAGCACATACAAGGTTAATACTATTCCATGGTTTTCTTCCTCCCTGTACCAAAAATATAGAGTAATGTCCACCACACAAAAGAACAAGGTAGAAGAATAGACGATAGCAACAGAAAACACAACTTTCAAATTTAGATGAAATAAATAGCTAATCCCATGAGAATAAAATATAATGAGCAAGTTAATGGACGATGAAATACGATGTTTAAATGTATATTTTGAAATCAATAAGAGAAACCGGTCAATGATAAGAGACAAATATAAGTGGTTCCAAAAGGAACTAACTACTACTGCGGTGTGACATGAGACAACAGATAAACCTGATACAAATTAGGACTCCCACAAATACATTCAGCAAATGCTCCAGCAAAGCCATCTGTACCCTTGATAAACTGGCGTACAGTGTCTCTGTACTGAAAAAATAAAGAATGGTCCGTTAAATAGTTCATAACTTCACCAAAAGTGCATATTATATAACATACAATTTGTAGATCATGTATTCTTTAGAAAGTTTGGGAGTATGCAATAGCCACTCAATAGGTTACAGAGATTTGCTTACGCGGAAAGAAATGAACTAACACGGGGAGCATGTAGAGGAAAATAACACTAGTAAAAGGAAAATAGACCACAGACTTTGGTTAAATTTCGGCATTTTTGTTTGCATAAAGGGAATCAAGAAGATTCTGGTTAAATGTATACATATCACCACTCCTCTGGTTGTCCTAGTAAAACTGGTATAGGAATGGTGAAAAATCTTTCTACTTTAATCATACAAATTAACTGACTACTTTTATGCAACGTCTACAATTCAACAATTTTGTTTAAGATTGAACATTTGAAAAAGGCATGACATTGCTAAATTGCTATGCAGTTTGTATCCAGCTCATCTAAAGCATAAGTATTTCCCTTCAGATGATTCTTCGCTTTAGAGGAAAAAGTGAGTAATCTCAACCATTCAAAAATACAATATGCATAACATATCAAAAGTGGAAGTTCTAGAAAGAAATAATGAAGTTCATCTAATTTAGCACTGGGTTATTTTCAATAAAAACGAAACCTAGCGCAGTTATTCTTGTAATTTCACATAAACAGGCTACAAGGTTAGTCAGGTTATATGTTTTTTTTTTGTACGAAAGAGGGCATAGCCCAAAGTCAGGTTATATGTTATATGATGAAGTGATGCAATTGTGATTGTTCAATGATGTATTGTTAAGTTTTCTTTTTCTAACATGCGCATTTGTGAGTTCCGTTCAAGCTGTGCTACCACATCCTTTCATTTTCCAGTCACATCATAATAATAAATGTGTTTATGACTCAAACAGTTGTACGTCTGCACTGACCTTCCCATTCCATTCCGACCAAATACCCCAGTGAGGGAAAGTGCCAACTTGGTACAGGCCTCCAGCATCCCAGGCTTCAGCTATAAGCTATGAATGAGAAATCAAGAAACTCAGCATATTTAGCTTACTGCTTCCAAACAAGTGCAAACTAATATATACGATAAATAATGATTGCTATCACCAATCAGTTCCTATTGCAAAGAAAAGTTCTATTACCCAGTAACTTCTATGACTATCGAAATCCCAAAGGAAAAGTATAACAATAGTCACCAACAGTGAATGCCGATTGCAAATATCAGCTCTATCACCTAAATAATTAATTACCTAGTTTCCCCCATTTTCTTAAATTGTTTAATCAACCACATACATTTATTTATATTAATGTAGTATTTAAGAAACTTCTGTAATTAAATTGTCTTAATTCTTAAAAATGACCAATTGTTTGTCTTTTTATGAAAATAAAAAATTCAGAAACATATGATTCTGTTGTTTCCCAAATTCCTTTTAAGTCACCATTATTCCTTGTGCTATACACTTCCCCCTAACAATCCCAACTCTTTTAATTGCTTCACTGAAATATATTCATCACACAATTAACTGTAAAAACCACATACATGACCGTTTAGCTAACACACAACATTCTTTACATCCAATAGCTTCTCCAAATAGAAATGTCAGCACTCATCTCTCGTTCTAGATAAGAGAATAATCTAAACAATTTAGCTTCTTGAAAGGCCAAGATCGACCACAAAATCTAGCTTCATTTATATATCAGCAGAAATTTTAATTCATAGTAATGCTTTAAACCCCTTTATCTTCCTGGTGAACAGAAAAATCATGTAAATAGATTGTGTTACATAAAACTCTGGCTAGCTTACAGAAAATCCAATAAAATTTGCATCATCACTCTTGTATATCTGATTGTTTCAGGAAAATTACCACAAAAAGATTTGTTAATTTCAAAAGTTCAAAATACCTAGAACAATTTAAAAGTGTGGAAGTATATAAGTATAAATGCTTGTTGTCAAACTTACAACAAAAAATTTCACCCAAAAAAAAAAAAACTTAAAACAAATAAATCTTTATAATTGCTTTAAGAGAACTATGTAAGTTGAAAAACCTTCACTCCACGAAGTATTGGATCAATACTGATCATATCAATCAATGGCGGACTGCTTAAAGGGGTTCCAATTGTCAGCAAGTCACCTTCTATTGGAGCACCAAATACATTAACTCCGTTCCAGAGACTGGTAACAAACAAGGAAAGGAAAATAAGTACACTAAGATGCATCAGTCTCCAGTAAATTTCAGTACCAATGCATTATATAGTATATAACCTGCTACTCCTGGTCATAATAGAAGCAAGATCAAAGCGAAAACCATCCACGTGCATTTCTGTTACCCAATATCTGTTGCACGAGAGAAAATTAGTAAGGCCTTCAATCTAATATGGTAGCAATTTCTAGCCCCTTGTAAATAATAATTGAAACAAATCTGACCAGAGTGGAGTGCAATAAAGTGAAAGAATATACAACTACACATTAAAAATGCAATGAGCAAAAGACATAGAATTGTTCAGATAGATTATGTTAGAAGTGATATGCTATAAATTACGAAAGGGAAATGCTAACAAGTGCCCTTAGGTAAGGGCACTTGTTAAGAAGTTTAAAGAAGAAATTTTGTCTTGAAAATGGTGCATTCAATGCATTAAAACTTTAAAAAGTAACTTTTTCTACTTAAAATTTACCAATTATTTCCATTTTTGTATCCTTAACAAGTGCCCTTAAGGGCACTTGTTACCATTTGTGGTATACTAAATATGTACATTTATGGAGTGCTTATGTACAACAGCATGTCAATACCAATAGATACAGACTAACAGCATTTTATGGAGTGCTTATGTATAACAGCATGTCAATACCAATAGATACAGAAGTCAACAATCTTTTGATATCTGGCAAAATGTTTTTCAATTAAGAATTAAGAGATAATGTACATTAAAAGGTTTAATTTTTTTTTTAAAAAAAAAACCTATAATAATACACTTCATAAAAGAATATCATTGATAATCATTGTAAACATACCTTAAGCAGTCCACTATAAATTTCCTTACAACGGGATGGTTGCAATTAAACGTGTTCCCACATCCTGAATAGTTGTAGAATTCCCCCTAAAGACACAAAAGTGGTCTAGTTGACATTACCCGTGGTTTAAAAGAATAAAAGAATGCAAGTATAAATAAATTTGAAAACAGCCAAATAGCCATAAAAACTTGATCTGCATACTAACTCCTTTAGAAGTAAAGATGCATATTTAAATTTTTAATAATGTTGGTTAACAAAGATTTCTGATTTGCTGGATGTTACTTAATTCTGATCCTTAGCTGTTATCATGCTGGAAAGTAGAATTACAAGGAAACTAAATACTGGGATTTAAACGTCCACTCTAACTTTCTTTTCTCGTTGGAGATTGGTATCCTGCCATGTCTTGTTACTTCTTTATGCTTAATGCATTGACCTACTTATTAGCTGGAAGAGGCGTGTCTAGTGTCAATAAATAAGAACTAATTACAAATCAGGAATACAAAAAAATGGTGCTAAATAGATTTTTATATGTTATGTGTAAACAATTTTGGATAAATGATAATTAAAAATTTGTTTGGAAAATTTAAAAAAAAAAAAAAAATTGGTTCCGGTTTAGGAATAGATAATCACTCATGCAATTAATTTAGATAATAAGTGTTCACGGACTAGCCATTGATCACTATCAACTGGTTAAGCAGTTAATTTTGCTTAAATTTTCCAAATCTGATCTATTTTCACACAAAAAAAAAAAAAAAAAAATCTGATTTTACCAACCTACTTCTTTGAGATTTGAGTTCCTCCAAGGCTTAAATATTACCAACCAAATAGCTGAAAGAGAGAATAAGAATGATTAGGAATACCTTGGGTGCTACCATGTAATACACGCTATTGTCAACTCCTCTAAAAGAAATAATGGGACCCTTCTCATTCCCTTCAGCTGTATGATTGAAAACAACATCCATGATAACCTGCTCCAGTAATATAGCAAGGAAAACATAATTTAATCTAAAAAAGAAGAAACAATAGACAACTAGTAAAATGAAATCAAATGCAATATTGATCACCTCTATTCCTCGCCTGTGTGCCTCTTTGATGAGGAGCTTCATTTCATTAATCCCATCATGGCCACAGTTTTGTATGCCAGCTGATGAGTATCTTATCATTGGTGAAAAGTAATTGATGGTTGAATAGCCCCAAAAATTGACCCTAAAAGAAAAATGAAACAGGTTTATCATATACTTGAGATAATATTAAAGAGAAGTCAAAATAAGAACCGCACAGAGCCACACGTGTAGAATAACATCCATTTTTTTAGAGAAGGCCAAAATTATATTAACAACAGTGTAAACCAGACATGCCTGATAAAAAAAAAACAGTCAGCATAAAAGCAAAGTACTAGGCGCCATTACACAATAGTCCCCTTGCTAAACCACCTAAAGTCTACTAACCAAATATTGTAAACTCACCAAATCATAATATTCACTAAAAACCAGTCCATAAAAAATTGGTATATGATTTTGACAGAGCCAGAATTGCAGCTACTTATGCTGAATAAAAATTTGATACTTCTAACATCCAATTAGTTCATGATTTGATGCAAAGCATCAAGGGTTGAAAATGACAATGATACTAATAAATGGCTAACTGTGATAAACCTATGACTTGAAGATAATACAACCAGAAGTCAAGGATAAGAATTACAATGATTTCATCACCAAATGACTCTCTTACCTATAGTCCCCCTGAATAGCATTGTAACTGTAGTATTCCAGCTCATTGAACTCATGACATGGCATTAATTCTATACAATTTACTCCAAGTTCCTGCAAGATGAATAATGCCAAATGAAAATAGTTTCATTAAGAAATCCATATCTGCTTTATGTAGGAATACAATACAGTAGAAAAATAATAATGCAATCCCATGTTCATGAAAAACAAATTTTGTGGATCCAGCAGCATGAGAGAATTGTATGGACGATGAGCATTTATGTAGACTTTAAGATTATGTGGTTTGGGAGAATTATGGTCCAACAACAACACAAGGCACCAAGACTAGGAGACTCAGTTGTCCAAACATATTGATGACAGTATGAGTCAGCTCACAGTATCCTTCCGACTCCTTAATCAAGTTCAGTTACAATCATGCATTGTGATCATGTGATGTATCACTGAAAAATCAAATACACCTTTTCCTTTCCCTAAATAATGACGCAGTATGAGTCTTTCCATCTGCCACTGAGGATTTTATCACAGTTAGATTATGAAGTGTACAATCGATTTGATAAAATATTATCATCATCAGAGAGATACTAGAAGCTTTTTTATTCCAATTCCAATTCTCCCTGCATTTTGCCATCTAGTTCATCATATTATCAAAATTACTTCCTTTTAGAGGACACATTATCTTCTTCTATGGAAAGTAAGTTTCCTCTTATGATAAATTACTTTTTTCAATCCACTCAATAAAACATATAGAAATCAAAATAACTAGATAAGTGATCATAAACTTCACCTTTAAGTGATCAAGCTTCTCCACTACACCAAGATATGTACCAGGGAACTCGGCCTTACTCGACTCATGCTTTGTAAACCCTCTCACATGCATTTCATATATAATAAGATCCTTTTGTGGATATTTCAAAGGCAAGTCACCTTCCCAGTCAAACTAAACACATTGCATGACAAGAAAATCAAAAAGTGAATCATAGTCTTCAAATTAATAATTTAATTAAACAAAACAACCATAAATAAATAAATAAATAAATAAAGTACCTCCTCATGATCAAAAGGTACCATACCAGCCATTTGGGGCCAGCAATTACCATCAGGTCCTACTTCCCCAAACTCTCCTCTGCTTATAACTGCCTAATCAAATGAGTACTACATCATAAGGGTCCACATACCATACAATATAATAGTAGTGCTAATTTAATTTTTTGTTTTTGTTTAAAAGAGCCTAATGGCGAAACTAACACACTAAATGTTTAAAAGTGAGGAATTGCAGGTTTGAACACGCACCTCAAGAGATCAAATGTCACACCGACGTGTTACCATCTCAACTATAATGTACTACTTAAAAAAAACATAAGTAAGAGAAGAGACTAACTTTTGCGTAAGGGTCGATTAAAATACGAGAAGAATCATAGTAGTGACCGTGTTGAGGAGAAAATTTGCCATCAAATTTATAAGCATAGAGCATATCTTCAAAATCTCCTTTTAGAAACACATGCCAAACACATCCTGTTTTATTCACCAATGGATCAAGAGTAATGTACTCTGTCACTTTATTCTGCAAAAATAAATTAAATTAAATTAAATTAAAAACCTAAAAACTCGGAAAAGTTTTGAGAAATTTGAAACTGAATTGAATTGGAATATACGTTTTTGAAGTCGGAAAGAGTGAAGAAGCAGAGAGTAGCTGAGATTGAATTGAGTGAGTAAATGGCGAAATTGACCCCGTCTTCTTGAGGAGTGGCACCGTAGGGTGAGGGGTAGCCTTTGGAAACTTGCAATTGGCGCTTCTCAATTTCGATAACTGCAGTTTCAGTCTCAACACCGACACGATTCCCAACGGCGAAGGTTTTCTTCTTTGACCTTGAATTTGAGGAAATGGTGATGGAGGTTCTGTTGTGAATCTCGAAATTGGTTTTGTTGATGAGATTAACAAGTGTTGTAGAGTGAGAAAGAGGAGAGAGAATGTGAGGAATGCAAGCCATTGCCATTGTTGATCAAAGCAATAATCAAAGAAAACTGGGAATGTAATGAGAGTGTGTGTGGACTCTAGTCATTTCTGTTGAAATTGATTTGATTCTCTCGAAGAAGCATTTTGTTACTAGTATTTT
This sequence comes from Medicago sativa, assembly GCF_051527215.1. NCBI lineage: Eukaryota > Viridiplantae > Streptophyta > Magnoliopsida > Fabales > Fabaceae > Medicago > Medicago sativa. The sequence continues at coordinate 97,908,430 of NC_140752.1, forward strand.
TCAATTCAGACAGACAGAGACAAATACGCTGATTTGTTCTTTCGCGCTTTCTTTTGGCCCACTCACTTCCCCTTTTCCTTTCTTTCCAACCGTTAATTTCTTAGGAGCAGTATTTCCCATTATCATTACTTCATTATTATTACAATAGCCAATAGGTGCTTACAACTTTTTCCAAAAGCAAAAAATAAAATAAAATCAAAGATGTGATTACCATTTTAAATTATATAATTCGAAATATGTCGGTGCCGAGAAAAAAATGCAAATTAAACATTAGATGTTTGAAGAAAAAGGAACTAACATTTGATTTAGTGGTAGAAATGGTCTCAAATATAATCTGTGCGAGTAATTTGACTTCAAGAACGGCACAATGTAGCAAGGTTTGAATTGTAGGGGTTTGGGTGGTTTTTGGGTCTAAATTCGAAAATGGGCAAACAAGGGGTGGGTTCTGAGATGAGATATATATGAGTATCTTTCGAATTATAAAATTTGAAATGTATTTTTTTAATTTCGGATTATATAATCCAAATGGGTAGAATTGGAAATACAGAGGGTGAAAGAGAGGTTTGTAGGTAGGGTGGGAAAAGAAATATGTATTTATTTGATGTCAATGGGACGCAGAGCAATGTACAAATACTCATTGAAGAATAGGAAGCGGATTACATTTAACACCACCCTGTTCTGTTTTTTGTGCAAAAAGTACCCTCCATATATTAAGAGGATCACCAGTATCCCCTGTATTGAACATTTGGACCTACTACACAATTCCATTTCAAAAACACCGCTCAAAATTCACCATCCAACAATAAATTTTTTTGGTAGTGGCCGGGGTTTGAACCCCGGACCTTGCATATTTTATGCATTGATTCTTGTCTCTCTAATCTCTGTAAATCAAATATATCATCAGAGAATAGAGGCGGTACTTCAACTCAATACAACTCAAGAATTACATTTTACAACCTTATAAAAATCTTTTTTTGGATGAAGTTATTGATCTTTTCATGAGATACAATTAACAAAAATAACTAATGCAACCTTAATATTAATAAATAAATGATACCGTATTAACAAAAATATTTCAAAATAGATTGTTAAACAGTAATCGAGTATTTTGAATATACAAGTTTTTATTTTCCATTTACCATGATATATGTGCGAAGTTTCTAAAGTCGTTTCACAATGATTAATATCCGACAGAGAACTTATTAGACATACAAGGTGGATTCTCCTTTTCCAAACAATTTTTTTTCGCACACATAAATTGGGAATCGAACTTTAACTACTAACTTAAAGGACTCAAGTCTCTTACTATTTAGACCAATCCAATATTGATTTTTTAGATATACAAACAACATTCGTACCATATAAATATTTATGTGCGTATGTGTACTAAGAGCACTTCAATAGTGCAACTCGGCCTAAGTAGACTTCACCGCGTTACTTTAAAACAGTGCTAGTTTATTTTAGAGCTCCACTATTTTTTATTTTTTTTTGGTACAAAAAAGAGGGCAGAGCCCAGCTCCACTATTTTTTTTAAACAAGGTAAATGTAATATAAATGTAGTTGATTTTGAAGACATTTTATTCCCTATCCCAAAATTTTATATTAACAAAAAAAATGTGACGGTTCTACAAATTAATATTTCATTTACATTCTATTTTATTTCATTTAACAAGTTATAAAGAATTAATAAGAAAAAAAGTGAAACACACGGTGGCTTCACCAAGCAAACTTTTAATATTTTGGAGACGATTATTTATGTGTAGGGATGGGAATAGGTCAGGCCGGCCTACAGCGGCATACGGCCTAGCCTACGACAGGTCAGGTCAGGCCAAGCTTTTTTCTTAAATAGAGAAGGCCTAGGCTTTTTTTTAAACATATTTAGCTTAAAAGGTCAGGTCACAGGCCTCTCAAAAAGTCTCTTAAGCCTATTAGGCCGGCCTATTTAAGTAATATGAATAATATTATTTATTATTATATTATATTTTGTACTTTGAATTAAAATATAAATTTGTAAACTTTTTCAATAATTTAAGCTTTATTAGTATACATTAATTTTTTGCATATGTAAATGTATTATTATAAACTAGAATAGAAATATGATACAATATATAGTTGAATTCCCTAAAACCTCGTGTTGATTATCAAATGAGAGTTTAATCTAATTGAACTATTAGTTCACTAGTCCATTTAAACTTAGATCACATTGCTTACTTAAAGATGTTCATAAGATATTGACTTTTAAACATACTGGCAGGTCGTATCAGGCTTTCAGAAGGCCAAGCCCATACCTAAAAAGTAGGCATATGACAGACCGCAGGCCAGACCTAAGTTTTAAAAAATTATGTCAGGACAGGCTTAGGACTTGCAAAACCTAACTCGGCCAAGCCTATTCCCATCCCTAATTATGTGGATGACTCCAATACTCTATAACCATTGAAAGTTGAAACACACTCTTTAATGTGCAAAGGATCATTTGAAAGAAACCCCACTAGAAGGTGCTCTGAGCTAATAACTGCAAGTGTGGCACAAGGTGACACATTAAATATTAAACGGAGTACGTCTCAATATAATGTGCATGCATGAATACTGCGGTTGTTGCAGGGGTCGTGGTCATGACGAATGCATGTCATCGCTCATCACAGCTTGATAGTGAATTAGTGTTATTTTCCTTAAAAAAAAGTGAATTAGTGTTATTTATAAACTAGTTGGCCGACCCGGGCAACGCACGGGTCTTATGGTTTAATATGTGATAAAATAAATAAATATATCATTAAAAATATACGAAAACTAAAAACATTGAATTTACAATCGGAAGAAATAAACATTGTATGAATTTATCAGCTTTGTTATTATAAATTTCGAAAAACTTCCGTGCAAACAACATTTGAAGTTAAATTAATATCTTCACCATCATCATCGGTCAACACTATGTTCAAGCCTTGCATTACACTAATAATAGGAGTATCAAATTATTGAAAGAAATCATCATCCATCATTAATTTTTTTATGATAGTGCCATTAGCAATTTGAATTTCAACTTTAAAGGTGAATTAGGCTTCTATTTTACACTAATAATAGGAGCATCAAATTACTCAAAGAAATTATGAGCCATCAACAATGCGTTTCATTTTAATTCAAGCCATCAGCAATGTGTTTCATTTTAATTTTTATTGTGTTGAAGTATTTTTTTATAATAGTGTTAGCAACCATCGAAATTTCATGAAGAAATCATCAGTCCTCATCAATTTGCTTGATACATTTATTTAAACAAAAACATGAGTGATCTAGTGCCAAAAGTTGTGAAGTGTTGTCCTATGCTACGCTCCCTCCAAACCTCTTTTTGGAAGCAATAATTTTCAACAAAAAAAAAAGGTAAAACAGTCATTTTAAAGGTGGATTAGGATTGGGAATAGGGTTTGCACACTATTCTCCAATAATATATATAAAAATAATAGATACTAGATAGATAGATAGACAGACTAGTACTACTACTAGTTTAGTAGATTAGAAGATGACGCGCGTAAATTAAGTTCCACATCCATAACCGAAACTCTCTCATCCATTGAATATTTTTAATCACACGCAGTATGTCAACTCCAAGGGTTTGATAGTGTTTATACTTTATATATATTTGACAAAATTACGTAATTTATCATTTAACTTTTAAATAACACTTTTGTCTTTTATCTTCCTTTTGTTTTGATTTAGTTTTTTATGTTATAAAAAAGTCAACATAATCTTCCTATTTTATCAACAAAAAAAAAACCACAAAATAAATTTCATTAACAACTCACCAAACTCATAAACAAATTGAAATCTTCATCATATAAAGCTAAAAACTCATATTTCATTAAAAAAAACTTATAAAAAATGATAAGATAGTGTCATTTTATAATATAAAAGACTATATTAGAATAAAACAATAAAAATAAATTACAAAGGTATAACCTAAAATTAAGTTAAATGACGAATCATGTAATTTTGCATATATATTTTGCTTGAAAACACTATGTTTATACATACATGCCTCAAAAAATAATGTTATACATAAATACTGTGCGAGATCAGAGCAAATGATTCATGTGGTTTAGAGGTCTATGATAGAGACTTTTTCTTTCTCAAAGTTCGATCCCACAACATTGCATCACAACATGTTTTTTTGGATGGATCGTGTCCCACTTAAGTGATAAGCTTCCCCTAAAGATACATTTTGAAACCATAAGTAGGGGTGGAAATTGTTCATATCCAGGCCAGATTTTGATAGACCTGAGTCTAACTTATGAAAAAATTTACAAACCCGAGCTTGACATATGGTCTTTTGTAGGTCTATTTTTGGTTTGGTCTAGCCTATTTAAAAGTCTGACATGGCCTGAGAGCTTATTTACAGACTTATTTTATATTTAAGTCATTAACAGTCCATTTCATCTACTTTTAAATAGGCTAAATCGGCCTTGAAGCCTAATCCACTATAAGACTTGTCTATCACTGTAAGCCCGTAAAAGCCTATTTCACTGTAAGGTCTTAAAACCTAATTAAGAAGTCTATTATTTGAGTTATTTTTTTTATTTTTATAATTATTTTTTTCTATGTTTAAGTAAATGTCCTCCTGCGTTGTATCTTTGATTGATCTTTGGGATTTAAGATGATGTGATACAAATAATATGAGCTACGCGTGACAATGTTATTTTGGCAAGTGTGCTGATCATTCTACCATACATCTACCTTCCTAATGAGAATCTTGAACTTCCGCTGATTATTTCATAGACGAGTTAAGACTCTCTTCATTTATAAATTTTATAATTTCTTCGATTTAAAGAGATAAAGACACACAAAATTTTGAAAAAAGTAAAAAATAATTAATGATGGTACGATCCACTTAGTGGTAGGACTTGCAACCTGTTTGTTGTATGTGTCTTTTTTTTAAAATGGCACCCTCAAAGTTTTCCACACTAAACATATGGTTTCCGGTTTTCTCGTTTAATATCTTCCACCATGAATCTGGCTTTTTTGACGTGTCGTAAAACAACTTTTTCAATAGCCATCGTTAATTAGTTTTGTTAATTTTCGTTACTTTTCACCTTTATTTTATATTTTTTTTGGTAGATAGAAGAGATGGCAAAGCCATCATAAACTCACTCACACAAAGTGGAGGTACCGGGGTTCGAACCCTAGTCATGACGTTCGGCCTAACAATTTCGACATTTTTTGTTGAGCTAGGACTTATGAGACAACCTTTATTTTATATAACTAAACAATTTTGTTTAAGTGGTTAATAAACTTCATCAAAAAACAAATTGTTCAAAATAATTTGAGTTTAATTTAAACAATTTTTTGTTAGAATTTACTTACTTTTCAGTCGAACATAAGATAACTATAGTCTCCATTTCTTGAAATCATAGGACAATTTTTGGATGAAACAATTGTATAAATATTTTTTTTTTAAGAAACAATTGTATAAATATTATGTAGACTTACATAATGTAGTTTTATCCCCCCCCCCCCCCCCCCCCCCCCATTTTGATTGAATCTGGATTTCTCCCCTCATATTTTCTAACTCTAAATTTTACCCCCCTCCCCCCGAATTTGATCGAATCGGGATAATTTCAGGATTTTACCCCCTCCACATTTGAGTTCATTTTTTACTGAATTAATATTTTCAGATTGATTCTTTATTTTTTTAGTATTTTTTTGGTTCTTTATTTTATTTTTGTTTATTTTTTTAAAAATATTATGGTCTTACATTTGTTTGGTTTATCCTACATTTTTTCTAGCTTTTTTTTTTTTTTGGTTTTTTCCTGGAGAAAAAAAGTATTCATTTTTTCATTAAAAAACAAAAAGAGCATTTTATATAAATAATTAATTAGATGGATATTTATCTAATATAGTTTAATTCAAGTCAGCACTATAACTAAAATGAACTTAAGTATTTTGTGGAGGCAAAATCCTGAATAAACATAAAATGGGAGGGGTGAAATTTTGAGTTTTAAAATAGAGTGTTAAATTCATAGTCAAATAAACCTTTTATTATTATGTTTATGTTTGGGTGCGTTTGTTTCAACTTTAAAAAAAATAGATTTTGAGTTAAAAGAAGCTAAATATTTTTATAGAGATTTTTAAAAGAACATTAAAGCTATTTATGTTTGTTCATTAACATAAATTTTTTTTTTTTTTATAATTTGAAACTATAACACTTGAGTTCCTTGTATTTAGAAGAAAAAAATATATATTTTGGAAAAGCTAATTGAAATAGTTTTTCATTTTAAAGCTAAAAATGATTTTTTTTAATCTAAAACAAACACTACAAAAATAAAATAAAATAAAAAAGCGATTTTTTAGTCAAAAAAATAGATTTTTTTCCTTCAAAATAAAGCCCAAACAAACGGGTCCTTTACAGGGGGAGTATCCCTTCATATGGGAGGGGTTGCCCTACCCCAAAAAAAATATTATTCTTGAATTGATCGGTATGTATTTATATTCGACTACCTCAAATAATAAATATTGAGCTACCCAAAACAAATTCAGTTGTAAAAATTAGCATAAATAATAAAGTAAAAAAATTACTACAAGATTGATAGTTTTTTTTTTTGTTGGTACATACAAGATTGATAAATTTATTTGTAATGTTTTGATACTTTCGGTCTCAATAACAACTATCGAGAAACTTTTTTCAACAATAAAAATTATCAAGACAATAGTCATAGACTAATTAAATGTACAATGAATTTCTTGCGAATAACTTATTTATTTACATTTGAAAAGACATTATTAATCTATTATTAAACAGACAATTATTGATGAAATTGGATTCTTGAAATGCTTTTTCCCAATATTTTTAAACAGCGATTTTTATGTTAAGTTCCTAAGATTTGTTAATTTTAGTCCTTGATTTTTTTTGTTAGAGATTAAATTCAAGTTCAAGACTAAAAACATTTTTTTTGTAAAATTTTAAAAAATTGAGATAAAAAAAATGACTTTCTCCCACCGTTTGATCACGGTTCAGTCAGTGAATCCTGTGGTACGTTTAACTGTAAAAACGGCCAAGATCACGGTTCAGTCAGCTATCCTAGCATCACGCACGCGCGTAGCAGCGTGTTAAGGTAACATTCCACAAGTTCCGTGCACGTACAACACACGCGTTTACACTACAGTAGGTCAACGATTTCACTTACTGACACGTTTGATCCACTGAACAGAACGAATCTGTACTTGGTACGCGTGTTCCATGTTTTACCCGACACAATCCTCTGCTTCTTGCATGCTCCGTGCCTATTCAGTTGAGAAATATATTGTCCCTATTGTGAAGGTCCTTCAAGAGAACACTGTAGCTCTGTAATCCATTTCTCTTTCTTTTTAAACAGGCAAAAAAGATAAATTCATTAATAAAGATATAAGATATGCCAAAGAAAATGCAACTGATTGTGAACAAAACTAAAACTCCCATACACTAATCACCAATACAAAACATAGACATCAATTCCTCAAAAAAAAAAGTTTAAATATGTTTTTGGTCCTTGTAAATATATCAATTTTTCGTTTTAGTCTCTCTAAAATTTTCCTTCCACTTTTAGTTTCTATAAAATTTTCAATCATTACTTTTGGTTCATATTTTTAAGTTAATTTTTGTATTTTTTAATGAAATTGTGCAGAAATGTGTAGAATATTGTAAAATATTTTTCAAAAAAAATTAGAATTTTTTAACAAAACACAAATTAAATATGAATTTTTAACCGTAAACAATATAAAAATTCATATTAAATTCATGTTTTGTAAAGAAATTTTAATTTTTTTTTTGGAGATATTCTTGTAATATTTTGATTTTTTCTACAAAATTTTATTCAAAAATATGAATTATATATATGAGTTTATTTTAAATAAGGGACTAAAAGTGAAGATGAAAATTTTTTTAGGGACTAAAAGTTGAAGAAATTTTTTACAGGGACTAAAATGAAAAGTTAACATATTTATAGGGATCAAAAACATATTTAACCCAAAAAAACATAGACATCAATCACTAATCGTGATATAAAAAAAAAAAACTCTCCTTTTCTATTGAAAAAACACAAGGGTTAAATATGTTTTTGAGAAATGATATTTTGACAACCACTTTTTGACAACTTTCTCTCTCATACTCACATGATGTTGTTATCCTCTCTCTTCCTTTTTCTCTCTCCATTGTTTTTGACCAATAAGAAGTGAGAAAAACAAGGTTGTCAACAAAGTTGTCTTCAAATGGATGTCAAAATATCATTACTCTATGTTTTTGATCCCTGTAAAATTGGGAACTTTTAAGTTTAGTCCTTACTTAATTTTAATAGCTCTTTTAGTCCCTAAAAAAAAATCTTATAATTGTAGTCCCTGCTAAAACAAAGTTTGTTTAATATCCTTAAACTCGTAAATTTTTGAACGATTTTTTGAGACAAGTTTAGAACACTATGAAAGGTTCATTTACTAAATTTAGAATTTTCTAACATGAAACGAATTAAATATGAATTTTTTAAAACGACAAAAGTTAAAGATAAAAAGTAACAAAATCTTGATGTATAAATCAAATTTTGCGATAATTTTTTGCGGAGAAACATTTAGTAATGTTCTAAACACGTCTACAAAAAATTGTTCAAAAAATTAAGAGTTTAAGCATAAATTAAATAAATTTGAATTGACTGAGGACTAATACTCAGTGCATAAAAAAAATTAGGGACTGAAAGAACATTTAAAATTAAGTAAGGACTAAACTCAAAAGATCCCAATTTATAGGGACTAAAAACATATTTAACTCAAAAAACAATAGAGATAAGAATACAATAGAAATATAAGAAAAAAATGTAAAAAATTTTTTTGAAAATTAATTATACAAATATCAATTTTCGTTACAAAATATAACATTGATCCTCAATTAATGTGAGACCGTTTGTATCATAACGATGGCTTTAGTCGAGGTTAAAGGACTAAAGGGTGTGTAGCTTATGCTCGACCCTTTTTTAATGCCAATTTTCCAACACCAAGTTTGACATGAGATATTTTTCACAAGATTTAAAAGCTATTAAAATTAAGTAAGGTAGATTCTTAAAAAAGGTAAGGACAGAATATATAATGTTCTCATATTATTGTAACAAAATACATATTTAACCTTATATCTATATCTATACTATATATAAAGAAAATAACCTCTTTTAACTTTTTTGGGTTGATTTTTTCTCTTTTAAAAAATACACTCAATTTTCAATATAAATAACACATGTAACAAATATATAAGAATAAATTTAATGGTCGTGCTAACAAGTGTCCTTAGAGCACTAGTTAAGGTTACCAAAATTAGTAGTTTTGCATTGTAAACAACACAAAATTTCTATTTTTATTTCCTAATCCAAGGCCACAAGGACATTCTTTAGAATTTTCCTAAATTTAAATATTAAAAAAAATTAACTAACACAATATGAATATATATATATATATATATGGTTTTTTTTTTCTCTTATCATTTAAAAAGTGTTACAAACTAGATCAATATATTTATACTTATTTTTTCATTATATCAATTATACATTTAAACAATTTTTTCTATAATAAAGATTGTTGTCGGTATCATTTAAAAAAGAATTTAAACTGTATTTTTTTATTATATTGTTGAAGTCATTGAAATAAATAATCATGGTTAGTTTGACTTGTTATAACTTGAAAGCAATGAACATTTATATTTATAGTTTATCAAAATCAAAATTTCATAAAATAAAAAAATACCGTTCAAATTTTTTAATCTTTAGAGCAATAAAAAGAGTGGAAAGATGGACACGTGAATACCCGTATTTTCACTGGTTATATATAACTAAAATATACACATTTAACCTTATATTATATAAAACTAAAATTTATTGTGATTTTTTGCTTGTTTATTAATTTTAGGATTCAATAACTTTTTTGTTATGATGAAATGCTTGATTTTAAAGTTTAATTCCTACGGAAAAAAATTGTGAAATTTATTTTGACAAATTTAAGATATTTAGATGGTACTTAATTTTTTTTATCTTACTAACGAGTTTTCTTGGAATACTAGTTAAGGAATTCAATAGAAGTTTTGTAAATTGTTTAACCAATGTTTAGGGGTATAGGGTACTATCTGTCTTTGTAAACTCAGCTCAGTTAATAAACACAATTAATAATATATACTTCTTCAGTTTTAAAATGAGTGTCACTTTAGCAAAAATAATTTGTTTCAAAATAAATGTCATTCTCACTTTTCAATGTACTATTAATTACTTTTTTCTAATAGTACCCTTAATTATTATTATCCACACAACTTTCAAAGTATCATTTTGTACTTTAATTTATAATGATGGCAAATGCACCAGTAGCTAACGAGGCTATTTTAGTAAAAATATCATATCTTTGGACAATATTATTTCATTCCTTAATCTGTGTGCAATTAGCTAAAACGACACTCATTTTAAAATGAAGGAAGTACAAGGTTTGGGGTTCAAACCCCGGATACCAACAAAAGGGTATAGAGTACTCCCTAACATTCTTCAATTTTTTTTAGCAAAGGAATGACTGTGAAAGGGTGCTTGTTTGTAGCAGAGTAAACAGCGGCCGCTGACCCGAAAACTTGCGAAGAAAGAGGAAGGTTTAAGACTTAATGGAAAGTTACTTTTCAACAAGAGAGACGTACACCCTCCGATCACAAATATAAACAAAAATTCATGTTTTAGATTCATTCAATAAATGATGTATGTGGTCTTTATTGTAGACAACATACATCATTTATTGAATGTATCTAAAAAATGAATTTTTGCTTATATTTATAACCGGATGGTGTAGATCAATAAATTACGGATCTACTGTCCCTATTATCAATCTCCGTACGTATGAGTAGTTAGTGACTAATCTGCATCAAAGCCATGTGCTGGAGTGACTCACTAGACTAAACAGAGAATTTTTTTTTTTACTTTAAATTGCTTTTGACTAGGACTACCTAGGTTAACCCATGAATGATTCTTCGAACAAAGAAAAAAGGATCTTTCCAACAAAGAAAAAAGGATAACCGATGATGCTTTGCTTAAAATTTGGGTCTTGTTATCTTGTGCCCTTAGGGCACAAGTTAAGGAATCCAAAATTAGAAGTTTTTCATAGAAAACATCAAAATTTTGACTTTAAAAAATTGACTAAGGTTGAATGCACAACTTTTAAGACCATTATTTCTATTTAAATTTCTTAATATGTGCCCTTGGAGCACATGTTAGCATTAGCCTTAAAATTTTAATCAATTACTACTAAAATTGATATTTTACCAATTAATATTTTACCAAAAAAAAGTATAGAATGGTCCAATTCCAATTCATTGTGAATCCATGTGAGGACTGAGGGGAGATGACAGAGAAGAATGGCTACCTTTTTCAGTATCCGCATGCATACGGAAAAGTACTACGGCTGTCCCATAACTTCTGCATTGCACAAACGTTATGAATGTTTTTATATTTTTTTTTTGGGTCTTGCTAACCATTGCCCTGAGGGCAATGGTTAAGGAAGCTAAAAGTAGCATGTTTGCATTGGTTTCAACAACATTTTGATTTTTAAAAAGTTAAATTTAGCACTTTTTACCATTTTCCAATATTATATTTCTATTTTTATCCCCTTATCCAATGCCCCAAGGGCAATGGTTAGCACTCTCCTTTTTTTTTTTGTGTTCAAGTATACTTTTTAATTAAATTCTATTGGATTTAAAAGAAGAATAAATTTAATTTCGCTAAAATTTCGCTAAAATATTGAAATAAATAAAAATTTGTGGCGTCAATTGTAGGACCCTTTAATATAAGTTAAGAACATAAATATTGTTCTTTGCATATGAGTAAAAAAGAAAGAATGTTCTTAATACATGTGGTATCTTTGAATCCCACCAAAATGCTTCAAAAAAACAAATATTATTCTAGCATTGTAGATGCTCTAAAGAAACTTGTACACTTTTATCCACCTCATCATAAATACTCTTACACAAATGAACAAATTGCATAAAATAGCTCATAAGAGCTTGAATCACATACTTATTGAAGATTAATCTCCATATGAAAGACAAAGTTTGGACTTACCAATTACTTAGGTGTTGATCCACTTTGTCCAGAATGAACTACTCCCTCCGTCCCGGAATATCTGACCTATTTACTAAAAAAAAGTGTCCCAAAATAACTGAGTCATTTCAATTTTCAATACAATTTTCATCATTCCCAATACAATATAACTCTAATTAATACTACTTTTATCATTCTCAATTCAATATATTTCACTTTCCCCTTTATTTATACATTTTTCTTAATCTGTGTGAAAAACCAAACTGGCTCAGATATTCCGGGACGGATGGAGTATAATGAATTCCTTTTATCCTCTTGACAACTGAACAAACTTCCAAGAGTCTTAATCAAAGCCTAAGGGGATGTATTAGATTAGGATTCTAAGGGATTTTAAAAGATTTTTTAATTATAAAAAAGTCTTGTGGTATTCAATCGAGACTTTTTACAACTTAAAAAAAGTTTTGTAGTATTCAATCAACACTCTTTGTCATCTTAAAAAAGTCTTGAGGTATTTAATCACAGAGACATTTTTCTTTTTAATTATTATGCCACCGTTATTTCATCTATACTTGATTATTCCCTGATTAATTGTCGCCATGATGACAACGACTTGTATGAGACGGTGCCATCAAATGTCAATCTGGCGTGCATGTATCGCATTCAAGATCATTAGAGCATCCACAATGGAGACACCCATTTTTGGGTACTCAAATGGGTCCCACACGTACACATCACTCTTTTATTATTTTTTAATAGTAGTACCTAATAAGCACTCAATCCCTCCAACCCAGATCTCACACAAAGTTCTTAAATGGGACCCACTAATCAACTATCATTAACTTTATATCACTACATTTCAATTTTTTAATATTAAAAGCCTGCGGATCCCGTTTAAAGTTGGAGGTCTTAAATAAGACCCCAGGTCTTAAGAGACCCCCAAAAAAAAATTCCCCAATGGGGGTACCTATTAGTTACGGTGTCTTAATTGGTAAAGACACCACCATTGGGGATGGTCTTATCAACCATAGAATAGTGTCCTTTCAGCTGAGCTTATGTAAACCTAATTTAAAATATCAAAGTGCAACGACTGACTTGGAGAGTATACATCAGAGATATTCTAAGGTTATATATTTTTTTTTCGAGGGGAATTTGCAACTTATCTAATTTTCATTTGCTACACATCAAATTGGGAGATATATATAATGCTAAAAAATATATCAGGCGATTAAAGTCAACCAATTTTTATATGATCGAAATTGTTTAACTCAACATTCATTTCTTTAATTATATTTCATACTTATCTATTGAGCTTGTCTTTATCATGGTGATTAAATCCCATTCAACTCATGTCCAGCATGAAACAACTAGTCATAATAGATTTGTTAGTTTATTTATGCAGTAAAATTATTTTGGCATGCGAGAAAGAAAAAAACAATGTAAAACCAAACATATGCTTAATTGAACCTTTCTGTTTATGTCCCTCGAACTTTTTTTTCTTTTTATAAACGAATCTGCGCACTTAGCTGAAAAAAAGTTATATTAATACCTTTAAGTCGATTGCATACATATATTTACTCTATCCAGTGACGGAACTTGATACCATTTTGTGGGAGTACTAAAACAAATTAAAATACTTTTAAAGGTATTGCAATTTCCCGTAAAAAAATGGTATTAAAATTGATCAAGTGGTTAATATCCTTGTTTTTTTTCTAAATTTTTTTTTTTCGTGAGCGTCCGAGGTTTGAACCCCGGACCTTGCATATATATTATGCATTGTCTTTAACAATTGAGCTAAGCTCACGGGACGTTAATATCCTTGTTTTATAGAAAGAAAAACAAACGTATATTTCGAATTTATTTATTAATCAATATTATTTTTATATTCTTAAAAAAAAATATTATTTTTATATTGATAGTGTATTTGTTTTTTTTTAATTTAAAAATTATTATCTTCCACAATAAACTTCTATTTTTTGATTTCTTTATATAAGTTTCTTAAGAAAGAATGTGTTTTTTTGGCAATAAGGAAAGACCCTTTCAAGTTTATACAAAAACAATTTTAAAAATATCCTATCTCCATGATTTCTTAGTTGTCAATATTCTACAAAAACTTGCTACCATTTACATGTTTTTAAGATTAAAATTCAATGCAATATTAATTATTATTTTATCAATGATACACTAAACTATTCATTGTAGAGGAAAAATATACGTAGACTAAGGCTTTGTTTGAGAGTTTGAAGGGGAATGGAGGGTTTTGGGGAGTTGAAAATATATAGAAAAATAAAAAAATATTTCATAATCTTCGAAAGAACAAATTTTTAGAGAATGATAAACAAATACTTTTTGATTAATATATTTTTAATTTTAAAAATATTATCACAACATATATTGTATTTGAAAAAGTTATAAAAATCCTTCAAAATCTCCAAAAACTTTCCCTCAATACAATTCTTGAGTTCTCTCAAATAAGAGGGATTTTGTATTATATTATCAATAAAAATTATCCTCCAAAACTCTCTTCTCACAACGTCTTCTATTTCTTTCACTCGCTCTTTTTTTTCTTCTTCAAAATCTCCCCCCTCCCCTATAAACTGCCAAAGCTTTAGAGTAAAATTATAATTTTTTCATAAATAGTAGTATAACAAATGATTTCCCTCAAAGTAACAAGATTGACCGATAATTCTGTAAGTATTAGTAAGTAACTTCAAACTACAACTAAAAGTAACGCAATGGAGTATGAATATAGAAAAGGACGGAGAATTGTACATGGACGGTGTTGAAGTGGACAAGTCATATTCCCAAGATGGGATTTCACGACTTCTGCTAAAAGATAGCGTTTCTTTGCTTGTTAGAGTTAGAGGGTTAGGCATTTATCTTGTTCATTATTGTCCATCACAAAAATAAATTATTAATCTTATAAAGAGAAAAATGTTCATACATTTATTTATTTATTTATTTTTAATTATAACTGTTACTGCACCTTTTATAATTAACTTATAAATTTTATTAAAAAAAATGAAGTTATATATAAATATAATGCAACTTGTTTGAATTATAGTGATGATGTTTGTTTGAAACTTCAGAGTGTACTCATTTTAAGGTTTTGGTTTGATTCTATAAATTTTGATGAGTTAATTTGACTTATTCAACGTAAAAACATAGGCTAAATTCGCATATGAGTCTAATGTTTTCAGCGATTATCAAATTTTTCTTTTTAAAGATGTGATTCTTAAAAAAAGTTAAAAATATAATTTGTTGCAAAAAAAGTTGTTGATAGCATGTTTTATTAAGTTCATATTATCAGACCATAACCAAAATTAGACTGGATGTCAGAATTAAAAAAGAATAATTTAATATTATCTTATCGCATTCTCATTAATTAATTATTAACCAAAAGATAACTATTTTAAATAAGGGAAATGCTAACCGGTGCCCCGGGGCACTGGTTAAGGATACTAAAAAGGGAAATTATATGTTAATTATTGCATTGAAAATTGTTTAATTAATCCATAAATAAGTCAACAAAGCTTCCTTTTATGGTAAGAATTTCCTTTTTTTTTTGTATCCTTAACCAGTGCCCCGGGGCACCAGTTAGCATGACCCTTTAAATAAAGGTAAGCAATTTGCATGATTGATCAAAGCCACGTTCGGATTTTTGGGTGATGGAGATGCCGAACCGAGTACCACAAGGTTCATAAATGATTTTTCAACCAAGTGATCTCTTGGTATCTGGCAGCCACGTTCGGATTTGTATAAAGCATACCCCGTACGTTATTCTCCATTCCCAAACAGTATATACTCGTAATAGCAACTTGTTCATAATAGTAATCATTAATCGTAAATTATAGATTAGAAAAAAGAATCAAGAACTAATCTATAATTTATACAAGCAATAATTACAGGTCCCACAACGATCACATAAAAAATGTCATGGACATAATTCCGAATCAAAATTGTGTCACAATCCATGCCACTATTTTGCAACAAAATTGTCAAGAGCCAAACAAAAGAACGGGAATCTGATCACAAATTCATCACCCGCACTCATGAGGGAAAATTTCATTTTAAGTTGTGGAGTAAAGCACATCGTTTTTTTTTTTTTTTGACAATAAAATATCAATGGAATCTCTCAAGGCAAAATTGACACATGCCAAACAATTTTCTGTCATAACAAAACAAAAAGGACAAAATAATAGCGGTGATTTTGTTAACATCTGTGGAATCTAAGGTTTGAGAGTAAAGTTAAATAGGCCAGGGAAATATGCAATTAGAATATTAGAAAAATAACAGAAAGATGAGATTCCTTTTGCTAAAACTCTACCTGAAAATATACATAGATTATTATATTTATGTGACTATGTATTTATGTTATATAGCGTACAAGAATATATATTGACAATGAGCCCTGTTGTGTAACTTTTAAAAAATTAAGTACCACTAGTTGCTCAAAGATTATATAGGTTAGCTTAGCCTCATGAGTTCATTTCGGTTCGATCACCTACTGAGATAAACATCTTCCTCTTCTAATTTCAAAACACAATTTTGGTTAGCGAATGAAGTACCTCGGATTATTTTAACCATTAACTTGTACATAGGCGATTTTAAACATTTGAGATTAGTCATCGATAAATGACACTAAAAACTTTGTATCGATAATATGATAACAATAAAAAAAAACATTGAATAAAAGTTGATTGATTGATACGGCGAATTCAATAATTTTTAATGACAATTGTTAATTCGTATTGTTAATATTAGACCTCTTTATTCTTATCTAAAATGTCTTATCGTCATATTGTAGATAAGTTTTGATTGTGGAGCATTCAAAATATGAAGCTCCTCAAGAGTCATGACTCATTTCTATTGATTGTGTACCAAAATAGGTCTCTTTCGTACGTCTTCTAGTTCAAAAACCATGTTAGGTTAGGTGAGAATGGTTAGGTTAAGCTAGGTCATGCTTGAAAGAAAGAAAAAACTCGATTTTGCACTATAACACATCTGTAGACTTTTTTAGGTCATCCGTGACCTTTCACGGTACAACTCGTTAGCATGTTTAGAAGCATTTTCTTTTTTGAACGATTTATGCTTAGAAACATATTTTTTAATATGTTATTTAATAAATTATCTTCGCATTAATAGACCAAAATTTTGTATTGGTTTATATGTTTTTCCAAACAAAACAAAAAACATCAATGCCATTAATAATGAAAGATACGATGCAAAGGAGTGATCAACTACGTAAACTTCAATCATAATAAACTCTACAACATATTTTCGTAAAAAATAAAAAATTGACTCTTATAAACTGAATTCATCTCAAATATCATCGTGGCCAACCAAAGCATAACTGTCATACGAAGAAGAGCATATATCGGCCTGATTTGTTATCACATCACATCTAATAATAATACAATTAAAATTAAATCTTATTGATACTCTTTCCTACTTTCAAATGTTCCAACGGATTTGTCAAAAAAAGATGTTCCAACGGAAAACATAATCTTTGGGTATCAATTGATTGGAATTAATGTAGCTAAAGCCATTGGATAGCGATCAATTGGTTCACATGGTGACTTTGACAAGTAATTTAAAATTTCCAACCATCAAATTTTCATCAATGGCTGAGATGATTTACTGCGGCCACTGCTCCAACTGCATCTACTATTCTAGTAGCTTGTTACCCTAAGAAACAAAAACTATGAAAGCAAATGGCAGATAATAATAATTAATTAATTAATAATATTAAAAATTGTTGTAAAAAATACAGTACTAGTAGGAAGAAATTAATTTTTATCCAATCAAAATTACTATTAATCAATAATATTTAACTTTTTATGAGGATGAAAAAATTTGACTGTTATAAGAAGGAAAAACATGCTAAATCCCAAAAAATATAGTACAAACATTAAGGAAAAGAAAGAAAAAAAAAAAAACACAGATCTAGAGTATGAGTGGTACCAACATACAACAATAATAAAATTTGTAATTGATCATTAAAATTCGATCATCCTTAATTAGCAGAAAAATATTGGGTATCAATCATAACAAATAGCAAAAGATAACCCAAACTACAAACCAAAACTTAAGGACAAGTTCACCAACATCACATTTGAAACCCATCACTGAAATTTTTAGTAGATGGATTCAAGGACGATTAGAACTAAAAACCCATACTAAAAAATAAAATAAAATAAAAACTTTCCCTGTTTCCCATCTTCATGTACAAGTCAAGATTCTAAACAAAAGCTCTCTCCAACAAAGGAGCCAAAACGACGACGTTTTCCTTTTCCTTGCAAGACTCAAACAAAGTCACGTCAGATATCATCTTCACAAACTCCTCCAAAGACAGCTTCCCGTACTTATGTTCATTCTTATGAAGGCGTTTGACAATTTCCGTGAAAAAATCCACGTGGCAAGGAAGAACCAAACCACCGTTACCTCGTAGACCAAACTCTTCCTCAGTTACATCGAGAAGACCAGCGAAAACAGGAAAATTGAGGAACCGAGCGGGGATAGCAAAACGGTGTCGTTCCGATCCAACGTAAACGAAGACAAAACCTGAAGGTGGTTGTCTTCGAGGAGTGACACATGGTTCGGTGGTGGTTTCATGTTCTGAACGAAGAGAACGACGGCGGAGGCTGATTTGTTTCCACCGTGTCATGAGTTGTTTCAACCGCACGATTTGACGAATCTTGTCAACTTTTTTCATCGTACCAGCCATTGAAAGGGAAGAGATGAGAAAGATGGTTTTGGTTTTGGTTTTTTGAGTTAAATAAATAGTGAATTTATTAGGTTTGGGCTTTGGAGAATGGCTGTGTTTATGTTTGTTCTTTTTTCTACCGATTCTTTTGGTGGGGGTATAATAGGAAATTACAAAGTAAAGGAGCGTGGAAAAATTAAAATCCTAATCAAATCACTTCACTGTCCTTCAATTGTCCTATTCATTACTCTTTCTTTATTCAATTTTATCTCTACTTTATTTAAAGGGTCTTGCTACAAGCCACCCTTTGGTGGTGTCTTTTAGCAAGTCACACCTCAAGGTGTGATTTTCACTTTTTAGTTATAACTTTGCTAAAAGACACCTTCATAAAAGTAAGTTGGTGTCTTTTCGTAAATGTTCATAGAGTAACTTGCTAAAAGACACCTTCACAAAAGGTGTCTTCTAGCAAAACCCTTATTTAAAAATCACTTCGATTACATTTACTAGGAACTTTGTTATCACAATTTTCTCTTTTGTTTTTTGCTTCATACGGTTACTTCCCTAATTTCGAGTAAACTTATTTAACAAATTGCCAATTATCTATTGAAATCCTATAATGATTACGATTTGGTCTAAAAATTGGTGTAAAAGAAAAAGTTTTGGTAAAACAAAATCCTAATATTTTTTTTGAAGAAAGCAAATTAGTTAATCCAAAATGCACATTCTCAAGTCCCAAATCAATACAGGCCAACTCAAATGGGTTAATTGTTAGGATTAATAATTTCCCTAAAAAAATTAGGATTAATAATTAGTTTGGAATGCAGACGGCCAAAAAGTGACTTTCACTACTATAAAATCCTCACGCAAAAAAGAAAGAGTGTTACTTTTCCTAGGGATGGCAATTGAACTCAGGCCCTATGGGTACCCGCAAAAATTATCCACAATGGGTAGGGTAAAACCCCGCATTTATGGGTTTGGGCACGGGTCCGGGTAATACCCACAAATTTAAATGAGTATGGGCACGGGTAAGGGTACTATACTGCCCAAACTCGCAACCCCGCATATACATATCTATATAAATATCATAAATAATTTATTTATTTTTGGTGTATAATTAATTTATTTATTTAGCTCTTTAAGCCTAAACCTAAACTTAAACCAAAAAACTGCTTAATTAAATAACAACTTCATCATGCCCGTGTACAATTTTTTAGGGATACTTTGGATGTTTCTTATTTGACTAAATATTATGATTTGTACTATTTTATGAGTTAATTTAAAAAAAATTGGAATGTAGTTTTATTTCATTTGTGATGTTTTTATTGTCTTTTCATAGTTAAAGTGCGGGTAATGGGTGCGGGTATGGGCACTTAGGTACCCATAGGGTATGGGGAAGGGGACTAAAGTTGTTGGCCACGAGGGTACGTTCACGGGTACGTGTATTTTTTACAAATGCGGGTATGGGGAAGGGCACTGTAGTACCCTACCCATAGGGTACCCATTGCCATCCCTAACTTTTCCCACCCTATGGCCTTCTCGCGCGCCCTGCAAAAATTCCAAAAATACCCCTGGTCCGGATTATGTTTTCCGGACAAGATTGTTAGTAACTTCCGGAATATAAAATCCGGCCATATACGATATGCATATTTTGTGTCTTTCTTTGATGTCAAGGGTCTCTGTTGACCGTTATACGACCCCCGCATAAGCTGCAATGCAATTGTAGGGGTCGTATGAGCGGTCAACAATGAACATGACACCACAAACACTCCTAAAAGCTACCTAAAAAACTTAAAATTTTTGAAGAAAATGTAAGAAAGGAGGTGAAGAAGAATGAAGGAAAATGTTGAAGATCCAAGCCTTTTTATAGCCTTATATAAGTCATAGGTCTTAATTACAGTCAAATAAAACGTGTTCCACATTCAAAACAGTAAAAAAATGCATTCAAACTCCACTAACCGACCTAACCTTTGGTGAAACGTCACCGACCTAAATGTTACTGAGTGTTTCCGGATTATACAATCCGGAACGTATGCAGTTTGTCCGGAGTGTAAAGTCCGAACTGTACCAGACCCTTTATTTGGATCGTTTTCGTTGCGAATGCGTTGGAAAAAAATAGATCAAAGATATAACATAAATAAAAGCAACATAAGAC
Organism: Medicago sativa; assembly: GCF_051527215.1. NCBI lineage: Eukaryota > Viridiplantae > Streptophyta > Magnoliopsida > Fabales > Fabaceae > Medicago > Medicago sativa. The sequence goes on from NC_140752.1 coordinate 97,929,341, forward strand.
AAATAAACAGTTAAAAAAAACCATAATAATATAAATGATGAATCTTTTGGGAAGGTGTTCGAAGAGGAGCTTTTGAACTCGATCCTGCCGGCCTGCCAACTGACATGTTACGATCGGCAGGCCGACATTATCGAGTTCATAAGAACCTCTTCTTTAGAGTTAGATCTGCAACACAATGAAGAAAGGCAAGGTGTTTTCAAGAGGATTTCTTTGAGTTAGGTCCTGCTGCCTTGCCAAATGACATATTATCTGGCAGGCAGCAAGATCTAACTCATAGAAACCTCTTGATATTTTTGAGTTTTCTATCTATCAAAGAGGCATCAAGGACTATCTATATATTTTTGACAGCATGCTGAGGATCTTCATAATGCCGTGAAATAGAGAGCTAACTCATCCATTCGCGACAGCATTAGAAAGATCATCAGCTTGATGACAAAAATTTGCATGGTTTGCTTTGGTGTGTTTGTGTGTTTTGCTGGTATTGAAGATCAAAACCGGAGAGGGTGTATTTATAAAGGTCCTTGGATGTTTTGGACCACATAAAATCTTAGTGCAATGTGGTCCATACAAAAGAATCCTATGCTGAAGCATTCCGGATTACGTTCTCCGGAATACACTGACGCCCTATGTATTTCCGGATTTTGTAATCCAAAAAGCATATATTGGGTTATATGCTAACACGCAATTAAAACAACATAAAACACGTAACTAAAACATAAAGCAACGACTTAATTCAACAACACATAACTAACATGCAATTAAAACAACATAAAACACGTGGTTAATTAAAACATAACACATTATCACGGATCATCTAAACTAACTTCTTCCTTCTCTGGTCCCTCCAGCAGAGCCCTGATCTCTTCGTAGTTCCTGGGCCGGTGCAAACTTTTCAGGATTTGTTCAGCAGATCTAACCAACGAAGCGTCCAACTCGATCGGTCCTCTAGCGCTGTGCTGACCAAAGACAGAGAACATGGTTCTCACGTCGTCATCGTTTGTGAGTTTCATCCGGCTGAAGCGTAGAGATCCGGCTGAGTCGGACAATGGACATCGATATTCAACACCGACCACCCTCCTAGTGTCTCTGCGGTTGAGTTGACGGTTGATTTGATCCATCTCATCTTTCAGCCCGGATAGGGTGACATCGTCGCGAATCCTAAACAGATGGGGTGGTGTTCCACCGTTGTAGTAGACTGCCGCTAGCTTGGTGTTCGGATCAAAGCCAGGGAATTCCATGATTTTTTTTCTGGTGTAGTTTACTTGTAATGAAAACAGGGACCCCTATTTATAGAGGTATTTGGGCGTTGTGCACCACAAAAATTGTCGGTACAATGCAGGCCACACAAAAGAATCCAATGCTGAATCAATCCGGATTATACAATCCGAACCAACCCTCACCATACACAACGTCCCAAGTTTCACTTTGGGACACCCCAGTATCGTCTTTTTCCGGAATACGTAATCCGGAGTGCATGCGTAATCCGGATTATATCTTCCGGACTTCACCGGAAGTTTAGGCCGGTGGTCTGAACCACAAAGAAAATGTTTTTCAAACGTTTTGGGCGGTGGTCAAGTGTAAAAACACATTTTTTGACCGGCATTGATGGCCTCCCACACGTTTTTTAACCCCCCTCCCCTATAAATATGGTTCATTTTCTCAAAAAATTTCACACCTTCTTCTTTCTTCTCTTCTCCTCTTCTACAACGATGTGTTTCCATCGTTGGCCTTTCATAGAAAGAGGCCTCTTTGGAAATCCATCAGGGGTCATATGATCGGTCAATAGGGTAGGGGTCAGTCTGAATCTGAGGTGGGTTTGTCTGGGTGTCATGTTGACCATCATGGTCTCTTGTTCCCTAGAGGCCCCTGTGCCCCCTCTGTCTATTCACCAACAGATTTTCTTCTTCCCCGCCATCTTCTTTCCTCCCACCCTCTTTCCTCTTCATCAGTGGCTGGAGTTAGAGCTGGAGCCACTGGTATAACTTATGTAATAGGATAGGATTAGAAATAGATTTAGGATATTATATAATAAGCTTAAAAAGCTTGAAAGCTTGAAAATTATTGTAATGTATTGTTCATATTATTAATAAAATGAATTGTTTTTATGTTTGTGTCTTTTTATTTATGTTTTTTAGTTTATTTGCATTTTCTTTTACGAATTGTAGACCTTACAATTGCAAAAGTTCTGGTAAAACACTATTCCGGGTAATATAATCCGGATATATCTGCAAATTTCTAACAATGAAATCCAGAAAACAAAATCCGGACAAGGGGTAAAATTGGAAGAAAAAAAATAGGGCGCGCGAGGAAAGACATAGGGTGGGAAAAGTAACACTCAAAAAGAAAAATCTTACGTTCCTACCCAACTTACTGTGGAACATGTCCAACTTAATTATGGACAACTGGGGTGTATCTCTTAAAAAGGGATGTGTGGTCTTCACATCAATAGCAAAAGAGGTGCTTGGAAAATACATTCTAATGGCAAAGTAATAAAGTGATATGCTAAGTCCTTCAAAAAAAAAAAAAAGTGATATGCTAAGCAAAAGCAAGGCTAATTGAGTGAAGTGGTCAAACATAAGGAGTGAAGTATCCAACGATACGCTCTTCATTGTTCATATTTTTGGTTCTGTGAATTGGTTTAGTTTGTCTATGACATAATTTGGTTTGTTTGGAGTGACTCGCTTCGACATTATTCGATGATTTGTTAGCGCCTAAGGCGATAAAGCACATTTGTGCTTGTCCGTTCTTGATGTAGGAATAAGGTGATTCCCAATATATACATAAAGAGTACAACAAATTTTTTATTATTACTGTTTTTAAACGACATAAAATTAAGGAGTAATAATCAATTTGGTCCCTAAATATTTAATGAGTAGTCACAATAGTTCCGCAAAGTATAGAAATTTCAAAATAGTCTATGGTTATGCATTTCGTTAGTCAAAATAGTTTCTAAAATTAAAATGTTGCATTAATATTGTCATATTAGTCATTCAATATACTTGTTGATATATCAATTCTTATAAGTTCTTACTTATAGTCATATTAGTACTTATATGAAAAAGAATTATTGTGAGCATTGAGAGATTATTTTAGCATCAAACACTATTTTGACTAACAAAGTGCATAATCAGAGACTATTTTAAAATTTTGATACATTGATGGAATATTGAGATCTCTCTTTACACATTCAGGGACCAAAGTGATTGATATCCCTAAAATTAAAGAAAATAAAGCAAGTGATCAAAGTAAACCAAATAAAAGAAAAAAAAATACAATGAATCTTTTTTAGTTTTTTTTAGGGGGATGTGAATCTTTTTAGTATTTTGGGAAAATCTAATTTAAAAATAAAACTAAATAAAAAGTAAATCTTTTTGGAATTTTTTTAATATTTGATAAGAAATATAAACTAGAAGCAAATTTTTTATAATAGAAACAAAACCAATAAAAAAAACAAAGATATGACTAAAAAACAAATATAAAATAGAAACAAATCTTTTTATAATTTTTTAGAATAGAAACAAAACCAATAAAAAACAAAGATATTTTTTTTGATAATAAAAGACTTTTATTAATGATATGACTAAAATTAAAGGTAAATTTTTTAAGTGTGTAAAAAGTAAAACAAAATTAAAAAGCTAAATATTTTTATGGTTTTCGAAATATATGTTTTTTTTTCTTTTATCTGAGCGTGCGTGTGTATTTTTTTTTTTTAAGAAACAAAAATGAATTATATTAACACCGACAGTGAAACCACTTCAGCACAAGATGTACCAAAGGGCCACCCCTCAATGAGAACAGTCAAACAATATTTACAGAAGTTCGGTCAGTCGATACCCAAACATAACATAGGGTTCGACTGTGAGAAGTACAAAATACTAACCTAATGGCTGATATTTATTGTTTGTTCGGTAAGTTGTATCAAAACTGACAACATCACCAAATAGAGCATAATGTTGTTGCATAATTCCATCTGCCCAAAAAATACTAGCTATGTCTTCTGCAACATCAACTTGGATATCATAGTAAAAACCTGGTTTCGAGAGAGCTTCATTTCTAAAGAATTCTTGAATAACAGTTGCTTCACCAGCCACCATCTCCTTTTGACGAGTTGTCATTAGATAGTTCTTTAAGTCCGAAAATCGAAAAGGAAGATTCTCCGTGCCTCCAACTCCTTGACCCATCACTTCATAAGATGTTCTCATCGACATTCCAGCTTTAGAATTTATTAAAGCAAGTTGTCCTTGAACTTCATTTACTTCTCAAAATGATCTCAAGTAGCGCAAATGCTCTGGTTTATGTAATGGATGACGGTGATCAACTTCCCACCTATATATCTTATAGACATTCAACGCTTCATCCAACTTCAAATATATTCCAGCTTTACAACCAACCCTTTCCTCTGGTTTTTCTTTAGCTTTCTCATACTCAACAAGAACTGAACTGTCACATGTTGGCCTGTTTTTAGGATTAAGCAGACTTCCCTTCTTGAAACCTTCTTTGTTACAAGCATAACACACATAATGTACCTTATCCGATTTCTTATTTTGTGAATTGTTCTTGGACTTCAACATACTCCTAACAGAGAATCCAGTGTTATATGCATAATTAAAATAAAAATCTTCAATCTCTTTTATAGATTTAAAGACCAAAGACTTCCATGATTCTTTATCACTAAAGGAGTAACATTGAGAACTATCCGCATCAATAACTGAATTTTCAACCGTCAATTGTCCACTCTCGGATGAAGTTGATATCAAATCCATTGAAAACAGCAACAAACACTATTAAGAACAAAAAAAACCATTAGATATGATAAATTGAAACTACTGAAAAACTCTGAAAAACTATGCTAAAACCATTGTCCTGTGGATATGGTTTTGGTGAGTTGTACTCCAAAACCATTGGCTTGTGGAAATGGTTTTGGTGAGTAATAAGCTAAATTGCTATCAAATTATCCCTAACACTCATACTCCAACAGTTATTTTAAATGATTCAATCATCAGTTTTATAGCATTGAGTTAAAAAATCACAGTTGAATATTCACATTGAGTTAAAAACATCACAGATTGAATCAAATTAACTGATGTAATCAACTGATGTAATCAACTGAACTAAAATATCACATATTGCAATGATTCAATCATTGCAATGATTCAATCAAGTAAAATTCTTACTACAACAATAATTTGCAATGATTCAGTTTACTTCAGTTTTATAGCATCAGTTTTCAATTCAATGATCCTTAACTTCAATTTTAAAGCATCAGTTTTCAATTCAATGATTCAACAATAATTTTATATAATCAACAATAATTTTCAATGATTCAACCATCAGTTTTGTAGCATTTAGCAAAAATATCACAGATTGCATCGAATTAACAGACTGAATCATATAAATGAATAACTCGCCGGAGAAATACGTCGGAGTGAATAACGTCGGAGGAAGGTGAGAAACACGTTGGAGAGAAAGGTGAGAATCATGTCGGAGAAGCGAAGAAAGGACGAGAATCAAGTTGCAGCAGCGAGAAACAGTGAGAATCGAGGTGCCGGTGATGAATTTCTGAATCGCACGAATCAAGATAAATCAAGATGAATTCCTGAATCGCACGAATCAAGGGTGAATCACGTCGGAGAGAAGGGTGAAAATAACGTCGGAGAAGCGAGCAAGGCTGAGAATCACGTCGGAACGGCAAGAAACAGTGAGAATCGTGATCGTGAAACGGCGCCGGCGACGGAAACGGTGAGAAAAGCGATCTTGTTAGGGACGAAACACTGTAGCATCTGAAGCTCAAGATTAGAACACGTGTGCAATATCAGACGGTTGTGATATATTTGAGCTGAAGCACCAGATTATAACACCTGTCCTTGATCTAATGGTTCTGATTTGCTTATACACCATGCATAAGGAAATCCTTATGCATAATAACTTTTGCCTTTATCAATGACATATATTTGTCCCTTGATTGTTTTTGTCAAAAAAAATAATATTTGTCCCGTTTTTTTTTGAGTGATTAATACTTGTCCCATTTTTTCACTATTTATCAATGACAAATATTTGTCTCGTGTATTTTTTTATATATCAACGACAAACACGTTTTTTTAAAAGAATCAATGATAAATACTTGTATTGTGTTTTTTATACTCTTCACTGATAAATATTTGTTACGAATCTTATTTATGTATCCTTGGTTTCCGCATATTTTTTTTTATAATTTATTAAGCAGGTTAACTTATCTTATCTTATAGTTAATTGTGGATTCAACGTATCCCAACTTATTTTTATTTTGAATAAGTGGAGTAAGAAATTGATGTTCAATATTTTATATTCTTTATTTTGTTAAGAGAGATTGAAGTTAATGTCAATTGATGAAATAGAAATATTGTAATGCAATATTTGCTTATTTGCTAATTTTAATATATGAAATACCCTCTATAAAAAAATATAGGAAATACAATCAATGTTGTATTACTTTTTCTTTTTCACTAAACTCTTTTAATAACATGTCATGTTTTCCTTCTCCTTTTCACTAAATATTTTTATGGTTTTCGAAATATATGTTTTTTTTTCTTTTATCTGAGCGTGCGTGTGTATATAAAATAGATTGAAAATAAAATAAAATAAATTCAAACTAAGAACATTAATTACCCCATTGAAATTAATCTCCATAATCGGTGACAAAAATTTGATGGTCACTTAGACAATGTACTAAATTGTCGTCGTGTAATAACATTTATATAAGTTTGTTTCCGCGTGTATCGTGAAAATTCTACTTAACAATGTCAGCTGTAACTATCCTTAAAAGAAGAAAAAAAAATGTCAGCTGTAACTAGAATGCATAAATTGGGGGGATGCATATGGTAAAGTTTGGATTACCTAAAATAAAGGTAAAAAGAGTGATTAGCTGGTAATTGTGTCCTGTCTCCACTTGCCTAGGAGTTTCAAGACATTTGAACAAAATAGCTAGGCCAATAATTAGGTTGCTTGCACTTTTTTTCTAGTTATAAGCCTCTAATTTATTAAGTGAGCTTGTACCTTTTGGAGGTTTAAAATTAGGGAAATGTTAACTTGTCACTAGGTTAATATCTCAGCTACGGCCTAGGGTTAATAGTCAATGAGATCGAATCATTTTATGAACATTCATAAACATACAAAAAAAAATTACGAACAAGTCATAATTGAGTAAAACCAAGAAAAACAATTATATTTAAAGAAGATCATTTACTTAACATAATCAAACGGAAATTAACTATACGTAAAGAGAAGAATAAATAACATGAAAATAAATTAAAATAACTATGAGAAGACATTGCTCTGCCATTCTCTATTCCCTCCACTGTGCTGTCTCCTCATTTTGTTCCTCAAACCCCTAATAGCTTTTTATTCTCTTATTCAAACTATGAGACATTTTGTGTGACCTGAAGCCCTCCTTTTATAATAGCAATGTCATCTCCTTTCTCTCCTTTGATTGGTTCGCTAAAAATCCATTAGAATTCGCGATTCATAATTTAAGTAACTGACGTGCGCGATGCGCAGTTCGTAGCGCATGCTGTATCTGAGGCAACGCAAGACATTTATGTTTTTCTTTCAAGCTACGCGTCACGCAACACACACATTGAGTGTTGTCCAGTAGTTGCACACTTTCAAGTTCTTCATAAGTGCGCAATGCACAACTCATAGTACGCATGACACATTGGATAATAGTTGTACCTTATGCGTTTCTTCATTTCATGTTTCATTTCTCCTCACCAAAAAGTTCGTGGTGACTATACCCCAAGAAATCACTTGATACATCGATCTAGTAAAAAGTTTAGCACAGCCACAAAGTTGTATGGTTTGGATGATTTCAACGAGGTTCAAGGTCTTGTACGCATAATCATTCCTCCATGCTCTTCAAATGATTTATTTACAAAAATTCAACTAAAACAAATGAAAACTTAAAGAAAAGACTCAAAAATGAATCCTAATCAGTGCTATAAACACCATATGACTGACCGTGTAATGTCTCTCCCATCAAATTAATAAAAATTATGTGTAGTTGGAATATTATAGACAGTAATTGTAAGAAATTCTATTTTATTTTTGTTACACTAAGAAATTCTATTTGAAAGTAATTGTCGAAAACTAAAAAAAAAATTTAATTTGATTTAAGATCAACAATTGCAAGGTAGATTAAATAGATCAATTATCTAGTTTATTAAGAGTGCGTTTTCAAAAATAATAATATGAAAGTTGTTTAATTATATAAAATTGGCAAATAATTTGACAATAAAGACTTTTTTTTTAAGGAGACAGCAAAGACTTTTAATAAGTGTTGTCTATGCCCAGCAAAATTCTACACACAGTTCAACTCTTACATCTAAAGTGAAAAATATTGTTTATGTACATATAGCATTGTTTGGCTTGGTAAATAGATCGAAATGTTAAATTTTGGATAACTATAAAAAAGATTTTGTTTATTTTTTTTTTTTTACAGAAAAAAATAAACAAAATTCGTAGATTACTTACTTAAAGGATATCCATAAAGATATAAAAAAAATTAAAATATTATCCATGGACATTTATATATATTGTGCGGACACGAATGTTATATTTATCTGAGAGTAGATACAAATATGAGTAAAAACATCAAAAAAAATGTTACTTCATCCGATCACATTTATAAACAAAAAACAATTTTTTAGATTCATTAAATAATTAATGCATCTGATCAAATTTATAGACATGATACATTGATTATTCAATGAACAAACAAAGGGAGTACACTACAAAAATAGTACGCATAATTAACTCACATTGAAATTTTAACATAATGAATTTAAATACCTAATACAATTTATACATGATTATTCAATATTAAATAAAACTATATACATAAAATTAAAGAGCAATGATTTATTTTTTATACAACTACCAACACCATGTTGCTTTCTGCAGGAGAGGAGTGAAGAGAATGTTGTTGTTTTCCTCATAAGAATTGAAAACCATGTTTGCAAACTCTTCCAAAGAAAATTTGCCGTACTTATGCTCATCTTTCTTGACATGCTTCACAATTTCTCTAAAAAGGTCTATGTCACATGGGAGAACCAAACAACCCTTAACACCAAGGCCAAACTCCTCCTCAGTTTCTCTAAGTAGACACTTAAAAATATTAAGGTTAAGGAACCTTAGAGGAATTGTAAAACGCTTTCGTTCATGCCCTACAAAAACAAAAATATAACCGGACGGAGAATATCGAACTTTGTTAGTACGTGTTTTATTAGAATCATGAACAACAACATTGTTATTGCAGTGAAAGAGATGTCGATGAAGAGTCTTGAGCTTCCATCTCATGATGAGTTGTTTGAAACCTGCCATTGGAGGAGTTGCCTCACAAAAATATTATTATATTATAATTCTATAAACTAAATGGGTTTAATTATAAGCAGTATTTATAGCATAAGAAAGGCATCATACATATGCACTACTTCTGTAAAAAATAATATGAACGGCTTATATAAGGAATATTCTGATCATGTACTTACCTTATTAAACTTGTTCTTTTATTTGTCTAAACCAACTAATTCTCAAGAAAGGGGCACATGTATATCTAAATTTCTGCCATAAGGTAAGTAATTAAAGTCTACCAAAGATTGTTTTAGACAAAATTTTAAATTAAATTCTTTCAAACGATTCGTCTTAACTGAAGTTTATTAACCATTCGAGTTCAACTGTTTAAGTGATGATACCCTAATTAATAGATGGAGTTTGAACTCCTTTATAATATGAATCAAATGTACATTGTTATACGAATCCTAAGATCACACGACATTGTTGTTAACATTTTAAATATATGGTATTGTAATTTCAATCATTGACACATTTTTTTTATCTTATTTTTTATTTAAAAATTGGGTAAGGAGAAGTACTCATTAATTATAGGGACACTAATGACGACATAATTTGAAATTTGTTGATAAAGATTACAAAATTAAACTTTTACTATCAATTGGTCTTGCCAATATACAATGTTTTTTTAGATAGACGAAGTGATAATAATCATTAAAAATTCAGACACATAAATGGAGGTGTCGGAGTTCAAATCCAAATTACCACGACCAACTTAACAATTTCGGTATTTTTACTAGTTGAATTAAAAATTGTGGACTTAATATAGGATCTTTGTGTGTAACTTAAACGCAACATATGCCCATTTGTAAAAAAAATAAAATAATATGACCTCATTTGATATAGGTTTATTTTTTATTTTTTGACAACCTTATAAATTTTTTGACCAATTTTTTTAATAATTTTTTTTACAACCTGATTTAATATAGACGTTTATGTGGTTAGATGCAAATGAATACCCTTGTTGGCAAAGAATTGATCGTTTTGTATTCAGAAAAGAATATCTCATTGAGTCAAAAAAAAGAAAAAAGAATATCTCATAATTTAAACAAAAAGGAAAAAGAATATATCATTTTTAGGCACATCATGGATAGGAAAGTCAGGGTATTTTTTTAACTAAATTCAATAGTATTTATGTTTTTCTAACATTTATAAAGTAAGGATAAAAAAGTTTATGATTTATTTATTTATTTACCTATGACGTTTTTTTTGGAGAAGATTTATTATTATGTTTTTTTTGACAAGTGGATTTATTACTAATGTTGTTTCTAAGAAATTTCAAATATACAGAAATTAGTTAATGATAAGATTTTTTATTTGATAAATAATTTCGAAAGGAATATTATATATAGCTGGTTATGATTTTATTTTACTTAATTAGCACCCAATTTTATAATATTTTATATACGTTAATATTACTATTTTCATAATTGTTTATGAATCTACTTAATCTTTACTTACTACCCCTTTCAACACTTTCCAAAAATACACTCAATTTTCGATACAAATAACACATGTAACAAATAGATAAGAATAAATGTAAATATAAAAACAAATGTAACAAACACGATAATCTTTACTTACTACCCCTTTCAACACTTTCCAAAAATACACTCAATTTTCGATACAAATAACACATGTAACAAATAGATAAGAATAAATGTAAATATAAAAACAAATGTAACAAACACGATATGAGTATATATTTTTTTGTTTTTTTTTACCTTTATCATTTAAAAAGCGTAACAAACTAGATGAGTATATTTATAATTACTTTTTCATCATTCCAATTATACCTTTAAACAATTTTTCTATAATAAAATTGTTGTTGATGTCGTTAAAAAAGAATTTAGATTATATTTTTTGTTATATTTTATTATTGTCTGTGTCGTTGAAATAGATAATCATGGTTAATTTGATTTTTTATAACTTCAAAGCAACAAACATTTATATTTTTTTTAGTTTTAATTAAAATCAAAATTTCATAAAAAAAACATCATTCATAATTTTCAAACGTTAGCGCAATAAAAAGAACGGAAAGACAGACACGTGAGTGCCCATTTTTCGCTAGTAATGGAAAAAAACGATAAAGTAATGGATGCAAGTACTTACCAAATTATAAAACGATAAAAAAATATTGATTTTTAAGGAGGGATCAAGTTACTTCAAAAGCGATTTCGAGTTATGTTACTCAGCTTAACAAATCATTATTATAAACATTCAGTTTAATCAACCCAACCGTTGATTACTACTCCCTCCGTTTCTTTTTATCTTAATGATCAAACAGACAAAGTCTTGGATAAATACAAAATGTGTAACTATATACTCGCTCCGGTCACTATTATAAGCAAAAAACAACTTTTTAGGTTCATTCATTAAATGATGTATTTGGTCTATATTATTGACTAAATACATCATTTAATGAATGAATCTAAAAAGTTGTTTTTTGCTTATAATAGTGACCGGAGGGAGTAATTCAATAGTCGATTAAGTTGATTAAACACATATCAAGATATGGGTTCAGAGCTATTCGGCTCACATATTGCATCCTTGTTTATTAATTTTATCAGGTCTACAGCAACTTAACCTAATAATTTTCATATAAAATGCTGCATTAGGTTAGCAACAATTTAACCTGACAAATTCCATCTAAAATGCAGCGCACCAATTTAACCTAACAAATTCCCTCTGAAATGCAACAATCCCTAATATTTCTCCTTACTAATGAGCTTTTCATTCCTATCATGTTGTGTCATCGTTTATATATATCTATTGTTTATGTAGACTTTTTTTTTGACAATTTGTTGTACACTTATTTAATACGTTTACAAACAGAATACCCTAATTTCCATGCAAACTCGGCTACCCTAATTTTCATGCACACTCGGCTATATATAGCAAACCCTAAACCGTGTTTCTCTTAAAAAAAAAAAAACCTAAACCGTGGTAAATTACACAGACAGCAGAAGAATCTTATATTTTGATATTTGCAAATGGAAGGACGTGACCTTACAACCTTCCTCTCATGCCACTGTTTAACTGGTATTCTAATTTAACATGCATTTTATCGATATGCATATTTTTTTGAGAATTGGAATATCCTTTTTGCGTTTTTTTTTTTTTTAGTTTGAGATGTTTACACCAATTTTGACAGTTTTCCTATTTAGTATTGTCGCAATTTCTTGGTCTATTATCTAAGGATTCTTAGAAAACTCATATTAGAATCTCATTGTCTTAGAGAATTCATCATTTACTATTTCATTGTTTAGAAATACTAATCATACAAAATTAACATCTTTTTTGTTTGTAAATTTTTTAAAAAAACTAATTAGAACAATTTTAACTGTTTTATGTTTAACAAAAAGACCTGTGCGCGCACGGGTCAAAAGTCTAGTTATTTTTTAAATTTGGATTCTCTTATGTAAACGGATCCATTGAACTATACAAGCGGTGTGAGATTGTTTGTTTTGGACTAGGATCCGTGCTCTTTACCCTTTATGGTTACTTTGTAGAATTCTGCTCTTTACCCAAACTGTTTTGCTCATTCCCAAAGTAAATGACCTTTTTACCCTTACGCAACTTAACGTGCGCTAGTGCAACATGGTACGTGACTTAACACAAGTAGCGTGACTTAACTTACGCTAGTGCAAAACGAAACGCAACTTAAGTCACGTTACTTGACTTAAGTCACGCTAGTTCTAACACTGGTACAAAGCATCCACCAAAACATACAATGAGTAGCGTGAGTTAAGTCACGCTAGTTTTAAAACTAGCGTGAGTTAACTCACGCTGGTGCTGGTGCTATGCACGCTGCAGACCAGACTGGCAGCGGCAGTGGCAGTAGCTGCTGCCTTTGTTCCTTCATTCCCTGTTTAGTGAACATGCAACTATTCAATAATAATTTTGTTACAACCATTCATTGATTCAACCAGAACGAATAATTTAGAGAACGAATAATTTTAGAAACACAATTTTAACGAAAATAACGTAAATGTCATAAATAAGCCCAACCGTGCAAATGTAAAAGTAGTACAACCAAAATGTCAAGAAAATACTACAAACATCCAAAAAGTCATAAAAAAACAAGTCATAAACTAAAGACCATACTGCTGCTCCTGCGGACTCCTAGACCTCCTCCTCGGAACCGGCTGCTGCTCAAACACGCTATAATCGGTACGGAGGCCCACCAAAATGCCGAAGAAGAGTGGATTTGAAACCACCTCCGAAATCTGCATCGCATGCTCCACTCTGCCTCTGATGCTGCTGATGACCTGCAATGGATCGGGAGGATGTCTGGCCCATTCCTGGTCAACAAGAATATCCCGATAGACAGGTCTCGCCATGACAATGTCAGGCTCTGGAGCAGGGTTGACGATGAGAGGATGGGATACACGATAGAACCACCTAATGTACGTATCTGAATACTTCCAAGGCTCGTCGTCCGGTATCTGCTGCTGGGAAACGACATGCAGAGCAAACTCTAAGAAGTCAGCAGCCACATCTGCTGGGGCAAGAGGCATAATCGTAGTAGGAGGTCGGGGAACCCTCTGAACATGTCCGTACTGCCTCAGCACCCGCTCCGGCAAGTGACGCACCATCCTCTGTCTGCCGGCCATGATCCATCAAGAGTACCAGCACACGTCCTGAAAAGGCGTCACGTCTCGTCAGTGCTCGTACGGGCTCCAGGTGACATGACAATGCTCCATCGAATCCAACAAGCCTCTAAAATGGTCAGCATGTTTAAACCCCCTTTGACGTTTCCATCTACCCACATACGGGTTCTCCCAGTCGTAATCTTGGTATCTCGACCTCGGAACCTCATGTCTAAAGTGAGCTATAACCCATCTCTGCAAAAACAAAGAGACAAATCTATATCAGCACACGAGTGTCATACAAGAAACTATACATTTACTTAAAAAAAGAAGAAAAAATATATTACCACAAGCAAGCTCATGTAACCACCAACTGAGCCAACATTTGAGTCTGAGGTAAGATTCAGCTGCTCATACAAAAAAGCAAGTCCCATCGCGCCCATGACCACGTGCCTATGTTAGCCAAATCCCGAATCGCAAGCATCCACAACAGACTAATGGTTTTGCTGTTCTTGCCGGCAAAAAGGGTGTAGCCAAGCAAGAGCAACAAGAACGCTTTGACACAGGCGAGCCTAATACGACTCAGCTCCTGCTCCTCCTCCTCAGATTAGTCCTCCCCCAACAAATGGTTACACCTGTTCAACAGGTGGTCATAACGGTCTTTCATGGTCGTGTAAGAGACAGAGGCACCAAAATCAGTCATCTGCCCAACCGCATCCTCCACCGGAAACAAAAGGTGAGTCACCAACAGATCTACAACATAGTCATGATCTAAATCCTCCTCCTGAATGAGCCGTCCAGCGACGGGGATGCCTAGGAGACAAGCAACATCATCCAGTGTGATGGTCATCTCCCTAACAGGCATATGGAAGCTGCTGGTCTCCTGATGCCATCTCTCAGCCATGGCACACACTAACCCGTGGGAGATGTTGTCGTACCCAGTCAGAAGGAGGGGCCTTAGACCCGATCTATTAACCGGTTCCCAGAACCAAGAGTTATCATCTACCGGCAACGGAAGGGACAAGACAGAAAGCTTCAGTTTCCTCCCGTGCGAGATGCCAGTCATCTTACGATCCAGTTGCAACTGAAATACAAAAAAAAAAAATTAAATATGTAAAATAAACATAACATAATAATAAACTATAAATATTCTACGTAAAATAAACATGACATAATAATAAACTATATATATTCTACGTTAAAAATAAATCAATTATACTTAAATATGTAAAATAAGCATGACATATTCTACGTAGTTATACTTAAATTAAATAAACATAACATATTCTACGTAAAATAAACTTCACATAATAGTAAAATATCATTAAATTAAATAAAGCAAATTATACTTACTGTATTATCGTTCCAAAGCTTGCATGCCACGTGTTTACCGAAGTCCGGTAAAAGAGACAACTCGTAAGGCCCCCTGGAAAGCCCCCATCCTCATCCTCCATAACATGCTCTGCATGCTGCTGCTCAGGATGCTGCTGCTGAGGAGGCTCGACATACTGCTGCTCAGGCTGATACCCCTCGTGAAACTGAGGCTGATACCCATGGTGATACTCATACCCCTCTTGATACTGATAACCCGGCTGAAATTCAGGCTGCTCCTGATAATGCTGCTCATGCTGGTAATGTGGCGGGTCCACAATCTGGGATGCACCCGTCTGTGACATTGATCCCCCCGCAACATCAACAGTAGCAAGACTCGTGGCCCCCCAGTCTCCCTCGACCTCGACCAGCCGGAGGCTGTAACGCTTGCTTCTCCCTCCGTGCACTACCAGTAGGGGCACGCCTCCCAGCCCTAAAACTGTCATTCCTCTCCTGCTCAGACATATCTGCACAAAAACCAAAAAAGCTTTAACACATTTGCACATAATTTAAACAGCAAAACATGTGTCATCTTTAATAATACAACAACAACACTATAATGTCGACAATGTCATTTGAATCCATAAACTACCACATTGCAGTCAAATTAACTATCATCAACATTAACAAACATAGCTCTAACTAATTACATCATTAACAATCCAAAAAAACAAAAAAAGTATCATTGAGACATTTCACCGAACACGTAGTGTGCATTTTTCAAACAACTATGTAATCTAACATTTTCTAAATCCTAAACTACCACATTGTATCCTAAACAACATCTAAACAACAATTCCTAAGTTAAATCATCACCAACAATCATAATTTTTAACATGCAAGACAAATTTTTAAAAACCTAAAAATGTTAATTTTCTACAAAAATTCGAAAATTTCAACCAAAATAATGCAAAGAAGTAGTATAATAATCACTTGCTTGATATTGTGGACGATATTTGGTTTGAATGGCGCAAGAATGGTGAAATTCCGATTTGGGGGTGAAAATTTCATTTTTTGAAAAGTTGAGAAATGGAGGAATGGAGGTTTTGTGTTGCTGGAAACTGACTTAAGTCACGTAGCGCAATTTAAGTCACGTTACCCTTATAAATGTCGTGAGTTAACTCACGCTACGTGAGTTAACATGCGTAAGGGCAAAAATGTCATTTACTTTGGGAATGAGCAAACGTGTTTGGATAAAGAGCAGAAATCTACTTTGTATTACCCAACTGAGTTGGTTTTTTGTGTCACTAGGTCTTGTTTTTTGCCCTCCGAATTCTTTATACTCTTTACTTTTATTTATTCTACTTAGGACGTTGTAGATCCCTCTACATCAATTAGCCTAAAAAAAATCCAACTAACGATGAATATATTTTTGGTGGATTCTAGGGTGAGGGTTCAATTAAATCCCTCACCGGTGTACCATTAAATTTCACCATCAGATTAAATTGCCCTACATAACATTTGGTAGTCATTACCGCACCAGATCAAACCACTCCTCTTTGATTCACTTTCTTTTTACTCGCAACTTCGGCATCTTCCGGCGAACAATCTCCGTCTCCATCTAAATTCTCTACAATTTTTTATCTAGGTTATGTGTGGACAATTTTTTCTTCAAAAATTAAAAATTGGATCTCGATTCTAGAAACATTTTTTCTTTCTTCGGGTACGTTTTAGAGAGAAGTGGGATGTAATAAAGGAGGGGAAAGAAGATTAAAATTAAATACTAATATGAAATCTAAACACTTTTCCTCTTTCAATCTCAAAAAAATTGTTGTTTGTTTGGTGAGAAACTCTCGGACACACTTGTATTTGTCTTTGAAATACTAACTTAGTTACATATTATATGGCCACCTTGATTATCACCATGCTGTAGTTATACGTGTACATAATTTCAATTCAATGGATTTGGATTAATCACAAAAAAACAAGACACTTGGTTGGAAGTGAGATTAGAGATCTTGTGAAATTTCACCATTGAAGCAGTGTATAAGAGGACGCAGTTACACAGATGGGAGATTCAGGGGAAGATTTGTGTGTGGAAATCTATAAATACTCTCTTCTTTATTTTTGACACATCTAGACCGTGTATTAAATCTAATGGTTTAATTTAGTGGTACACCGGTGAGGGACTTACTTGAACCCTCACCCTAGAATCCACCTTAATATACTATTTTACAAAAGTGGGATGAATTGTTTTTTTTATCAATTAAAGCAAAATTAAGGATCATTTTACGATCGTCTTCAAGTGATTTTAAACATTGTACGTTAAGATTATTTAACTATAGTAAAGATGTGAATAGTTTTCATATTATGCAAAACAAAGGTATTCATTCACTCCACACGACCCAAGGGTATGGCCGCTAAAACACTCGCTTTAGGCCCAACAAAATATTATTTTCATTAGATTTTATAAACAAAGAGATCACACTTGCGCACAAAAAAACTCGTATATTAAAACCTGTTTTGGGCCTCACATACTATCGATTATTATCTGGATGCTCTCGTTCACTCAATTAAATCATTGATTAAATTTTTATATACATTGATGATGTAACAGTTTTAAACAATGTACCAATATGGATTTTGGACTGTCGCTCGACCCTTAATTAATATGGACGCTAAGGCCTACATTCAAGTATCATAACACATGGCCGAACATACACATTTATCAAGAAATCTTAGTCAACTTCTTGAGTCAAGAACAACTCTTATCTAGGTCACCGTTGAGTTAGTCAGAGTAATCAAGACTTAGTGATTACGAGATTAATGGCGTGGACAACTATCCGAGCAAGGGATTCAACCCACCACTTTAACCATAACACGAAGTTAATTGTGCCTACACCATGTATATGTATAGGAGAAGACTCCCAAAATATGACATAATTTCATCTACCTCTGTACACTCGAGAGTAACTAAACCTAAGTACATACCCCCTACAAATTCTATCAAGAACACTTGGCGCCGTCTATGGGAAAATAGAAAAACTTTCCTAGAAACACCATTTGAGAAAAGATCCACAACTACTGCCGAACGATAAGAAAGGATGACTATGATTTAAATACGCCTCAAAGAAACCAAGTGACTGGAGAAGGTGTACAACAAATCCAAGTCACAAAAAACTCCAATCAAACATGCTCTAAACACCATCACCGAAGGTTCCCACGGGGAGGGGGGGTATAGTTTGGCCATAAGGAGATGTGGGCGCTAGTTAATAAGGTACACACATCTTTTTGGTGTTTTCCTTTAGTCCACGGTATCACCCTTTCTATCAAAGATCATGAGGGACTCGTCCCACATGAAAACGATCACATGGTGGTGAAAGGCTTTACATATTCTTTGGACAGTGTATTTTACATCTGATAAAATGCTTGAATGGTGGAGGTTGAAGGTTTTCCAGCGAGGGTGGGGCTACGACTGAAAGTTTTGTAGTTATTTGGAGTTAGTAGAAGTGCTTGGTGTGTCTGGACTAGTGTATAATTTTTTCCAGGTTGGTTCGTTATTTGTAGGACGAGTTCATTCCGTTGTTTTAAAATTGGTTGCATTGGTTTGCAAGACTTGGTTCCTTTTTGTTTTTATAGCTATAGATGGTTTTTCTAGATGACATACTAGAAGTTTGGAACAATTTTCAAGATTTGAATGGGTTAATAGTAACATGGTTATATCAGACTAATATATGTGTGAGTGAGTGGGTGAATTAGCCACACAATTTATAGTTCAGCTGGGTGGAGATGTTGCAAAGTTAAACGGAGGATTGTATTAGTTTGAGTGGTTTCATTTCGAAGTTATTGGGGTATTATTGAGGAGCTGAGGTTGATCAGGTTGCAAGTTAACAAAAACTTGTGTACCTTGATGATATCGGGCATAAGAATTATTGATATCATCGTACCTGAACTCCCAATTTCATTGGAGGCAAGACTTTTTTTAGTCATCTGGGAGGAAGTGTGCAATTGAATTGGGAAGAGTTTTGTAATGCTAGTGTGATGCGGGCCTGTACAGTTTGGTCTCTGCTTAATTTTTGTTTAGAGATTGAAACTGTGAAGATTGAAGTATTCCAAATATATTAACAAAAAGTTTTAACCTCCTTGATATGTTAACAAGACCCTACAATTAAACATGTTTTTCCAACCCAAATCTTATAGACCAAATATTAGGAGATCGAGGGAGTGCATATCTTTTTTACTTTGATAATTTGTAACATTTTAAAGAGAAAATTAAGAATGGAAATAGTTTGATCACACGTTATATAATTTAGGATTAAATATGTACTTTTACTAAAAAAAATGTATTCATTAATCTAGTTATTGTGTATATATATAAACCATTACACTTGAATAGAAGGCAAGCGAGCAATAATTGCGCCGTCAAGTCTTTTTGGATGGCAAAACCAGTACTCGTAAACACAACATTCAGGGATCTAGGAGACATGACATTAATATGCATGACCTTTTCAACTCTATGTAGAAGGTCAACAACCTCTGGTGCTAGGAAACTGAAAGTGTCAAAAGCAAATGGTATAAAAGCATGTTGATTGTCAGAACACGCTTTCTCATGTTTGGCTACTTTGCTTGACGCAACGTTTAGGGTTGTCTGTCCCACCGTAAAAGGCCCGACACCTAATCCCACAAGTGATGAAACCCGAGTCAAGTCTGCACATGCATGTTTTCCTCCTACCCATCCATACGCCATAACATCTGCAAACCTGGGTGTTGATCTTCTATCTAGTGGGTCAGTCAGGAAATTCATAGGCGCCTCCTTCTTCACTGATACTCCCGCCCATCTGAATATATCAAAAAGTACATCTCTAACAAAGTCATGTATGTACTTAAAGCCGAAAAGCTCCTTACAATGAACGAAATGCTCCCCAAAAGTATCCAGACACGCTTCACGACAAACATGGCACACCTCATCAATAGGAAATAGTGGAATCATAAGGCGATATCTAAGGATAGTACGGTACTCCACTGGTGACATATGCTGACCTAACCCATCAATCGGGATAGCTAGAAGAAAATCCTAAGCATGTGCTGTTTGCAAACATCCTAAAACTGTCTTCTGTCTCGTGGTCATGTCAAACTTAACTTCCAGATCTTGAACATTTTTTACTAAAAAGAACACTCGCCAAAACATGTTCTGCTTTAGGAGGACGGTGTCTTTGCTAGCAAAACTGCTAACATCAAAATCTGGAATCGTACCACGAAGACCATCCAAAGCATTATCAAAATTCGAGTCCATACCACATATCCCATTGTCTCTCAAAATATGATCTTGTAGCACCCAAGACTGTTCCCTATAAGCCACAAAAGCGTACGAAGAAGCATCTACTGCTAAGTACAAACCCAACCTTCCAAACCCAGCAATTAACACAAATTCAGCATCGTTAAATTTATAGAATGCTTCAACATTAACACAAATTCAGCATCGTTAAAAAAAAATTAAAAAATGAATCTATGAGTAAACCCACAACTTCGAAAATAATAACATAAAACAATAAAATACCTAAAAATATGCCAAAATCAAAATTGTTTTTGCCAGAATAATTACATATTAAATACTTTTAGAGTCTTGTTAACGAATGTTCTCGGGACTCTTTAAGCACTATAAAATAATCAATTATCTTTTAAAAAAGTCAAATATTTTGATTTCCAATACATTAAATACACCTATTTTCATAAATACTTTCTACTTATGGTACTTAAAAAACGCCCCAGAAGCATTCATTAACATTTTCCATACTTTTAACGCTCTTATAAAATTAGCATCCTTCATTTTTGTAGACCATTTTAAAATTCCCTTTGATGTTTAGTCCACAACATATTTTTTTTCAAAAAATTTAGTCTTTGTCATTAATTTCTCCATTGACAATGGTTTAATAAAATAAGATAAGATATTAGTATTAGTTTATAATTTCTTTATACTAGGCATTTAGGGTTTTTAAGCCTTTTTTTTTTAATTTATTAAAAAATCAACAATGAAATTGCCACATTATTAAAAAAAATCACGCAACACTTGTCACATACACTTCCTTGGCCATACATGCAGAAAGTTAACATCAGAAAAATTATTCAGGCAAAAATTACATGGAACTAAAGCTTTATATAGAAACAAAAAATAATTTTTATGATAAAAAATAAATAAAAATGAAAGTTGATAATTTGATTAACTTATCAAAAATCATATTTAAGCCTATAATTTAAACATTGCCCCCAACATAAATTGTTGTCAGTATCGGTCACCGACAACATAAAATGGTGAGTGTTTGGTGGCAATCATCACATGCATATCATATCTTCTTATCATATACTCTAATGTAAATGTAATGTAACAAAGAAGCGCGAATCATTGGGTACCTTACCTTGCAATTGAAACCGATTTTGGCGCTTCACCAACCATTTACCAACTGCTATTTTATGTATGTAATGTAATCTTATTCACATTAATCACTTGTATGCTTCGCTTGTTTGGTGAATTTTCCGATCGAAGAAGAAGAAGAAGAAGAAGATGGCAGGGTCGTGTTGGCCTTCCGATACAGAGGTACGTACGTTATTCATTGCGCTGCATCGCGTCTTTGATTTGATCTGATTCACTGCATTGCTGTTTTCTACGCTCTAAAGCTGTTTGTTAATATGATTCAATACATACATAGATCTTGCAATTACCTATTTATTTATTTATTTATTTGGAAACTGAGACGAGACGTGAACAAAATTGTCTTGCATTTCCGGAAATAATTAAAATGTACGAGTTGAATTTCCATACGGATTGGATCGCCTTGCTTTGTGATGGTAGAAATGCTATGTTTTTGTTCTCGTTCTTGAGATTTTCTAGATCTTTGAAAATTGAGGATAGAATGAATATTTCAATGGAAGTGGAAATAACTGAAAAATATGGAGACAACCTGAATTAGAAGCATTTCATTTTTATCAAATCAAGCTAAATGAATGTAAATTTGTAATCTGCAGCTAAATGAAATGAGAGAGAAAGTTTCTCAAATGGCAAAGGTGAAGAAAGAGCATGTTCGAGTTGTCGTATCGCCCTATCGAATTTGTCCTTTGGGGGCACATATTGATCATCAGGTACTTTTATATATGGGATTTGTTATTGCTAATTAAACTCGATGATTGACTTTGGGCATGTTTTTTTATTAAGCGATATTAGGTATTAGAGCACTGGGACTCGGAAGATTAATTTCTCCTGTTCATTGATTAACCAATACATTCTCAAATTTTTTAACTGAAATTTGAATGAGTTACCTTGCACTTTGGTGTCTTGTAGGGTGGGACTGTTTTAGCTATGACAATCAATAAGGGAATACTTCTGGGGTTTACTCCTTCTGGAAGCGATGAGGTGAAATTCTATCTTTGTTCTAAAATATCGATCTTGAAAAACATGAGAAAATATCTGGAAGTTGCTTTTTTTTTCTCTCTCTTTCAATTAGCAGCTAGGCATATAACTAAACAGTACCAGTGCTATTTAGACTGGTCTCTCTCTCTCTCTCTCTCTCTCTCTCTCTCTCTCTCTCTCACACACACACACACACACACACACGCACTTATTTCACAATGTCTTTGGTTGTTTGATAACTGATAAGTGACCTGTGGGGACTTTTTTTTTTTCTTTTTTCTTTTTTGTAGTTTGTAATTCGTTCAGGACAGTTTCAAGGAGAAGTGAAGTTCAGGTATGTGGTTAGTGACCATAAGGCTTGCTGCTTCCTAATGTTTTATTTTAGAATTTCAAAAATTCTCTTCATTGCTCATAAGATCATGCGAGAAATCTAACAACAAACTTTTTTAACAAACTTTTATTGGGTGAAATTTATGGTTTACCATGAAACCATGTGGATGCCAATTCTTATTTTGTACAACCCACTCCTTATTCGCTGGGATCCTCATCATTTTCATCCAATAATAAAATGCTGTTAACATTTCTCAGTATTATCTTGGGTGAACAAAAGTACCAAACTGCCAATCTAGCTACTAGCTTGTTGTGATTTCAACTACCATTCTGATAACGGGCTACTTCCTTTTTCATTGCATAATTTTGTCATTTTGAACTTCCTAAATAACACTATAATTTGCCCAATGTTGAGTCAAGTGTTTGGTGTTTGATAGAGTTGATGATATTCAGCAGCCAGTGCAAACTACTAAGACAAAAAATGATAACATGGCAGAGAATTCTTCCGAGCCACAGGAACAATGTAATTGGGGGCGTTATGCTAGAGGAGCCGTATATGCACTACAGAATAGGGGACACAATATTTCAAAGGTAAGAGATAATACCACAATGATTCACCTTTCTGTTTATCCCCTAGGTAGCAGCTTTCGATGATAGTTTAATCTGTACTTTTCTATTACAGTATTTTCAAATGTGGTTTTGTTTGACATTATGTTTTTATTTTGTGAATGATGACACATGAATATACCAACATACTAAAAAGTTGGTGCAACTGAAATATACGTAAGAAGTAAAAATAGCTTGAAATAACCAAACAATTACCAAGATTTGCTGTAATCAGAAAGCACTTGGTTCAAGAGGCTGGTTTATTTTTTCATGCAATCATGCATAAGAAAATGCGCTAAAAATGACACTCAGAAATCAAATCAGCATAAGTGTATCAGAAGAACGATGGAGACAAATTGTAAATGCTGAGCATTGATTAAGTGAGGGTAAAGGAAGTTTTATGTAATGGCTGTATTCTGTTTCTAAGTTGCTTTCTGATCATGGCTTTATGGAAGCAATACTGTTTGTGGTATTTTGATGGGGTGTTTTTTCAACGGGCCTTTAGATTTTAAGCGTCGAACAAGTAGTCATGTTCTGCAACTCATTAGATCCTATTTTTAAGGGTCTTGTTATGAAACACTTTTCAACACTTGTTTTTACATCTTTTTAATTATATTAAAGTTTTTGTTCTTCAAATAAGGTTACTAACAATGGCATTTGATATGGTACTATAAAATAAACTTGGAACTTATCTGTCAGCTTGATCCTACTTAGCACTGGTTGTTCTTGAGTACAACTTGACAGGTGCAGGTGTAACTCTAATTATCTTTTGAAATGTATACTCATCCCTACTTGTCACAATGTTTACAGGGTATCATTGGATACATACGTGGTTCTGATGGTCTGGACAGTTCAGGCTTAAGTTCTTCTGCCGCAGTAAGTAGAAATTCTCCCTTCCTTTTCTCATGTTTTCTGATTTTATGATGGGGATTACAATTTCAATTTATCACAGGTTGGAGTAGCATACCTCTTAGCTTTGGAACATGCAAATGATTTAGTAATATCTCCTACTGAAAATATTGAATATGATAGGTAAGTTTATCCAATCTTTGGAGACATCACTATTTATTCTTCTTCAACCATGGGTACATTAGCACATGTATGAATCAATATAGTCAAAGGCATCAAAAGGCATGCCAAAGGGACCAAAGTGAGGCATTAGAAGGGGACATCACATTTTGGCATTTAGAAGCACCTTTCTGGATAAGAGTTAAATACTAAATGACCAGTCATCTAACTTTCTGAATAGTCAGAATGATAAAAGGATATGTTATTTGTTGGACTCTGGTGGCAAGCAACTTATGGCTTTGTAAAACTGATCGAATTAATCAAGTAATCTGAATGCCTTCTTTAAGTCAGTGTTTATGTCTCTTCTTTAGCAAGGCTTTGGTGGCTTTCAGCTCAAGGCATTGGAAACCCTGAAATGCCTTTTGCCTTTAACTACCTTGATATTTGTTTGTTAAAAAAAGGGCAATATTATTTACAGACCTCTACTTCTTACAGTTGTATGCCATCAAAGCTCGAAATTAATGCTGTCTCCATCATTTCAGTCACTGTGGTTACAAATAAAATACAGATTTTTTTTTAATTGTCTTGTAATATCAACCCTCTAAGTATTACATTTCTCATTATAGGTTGATTGAGAATGAATATTTGGGTCTGAAAAATGGCATAATGGACCAATCAGCTATACTACTTTCAAGACATGGTTGTTTGATGTGCATGAATTGCAAGGTACTATCTGTATTCGCGTGCTCTCCTTGCAAGTTCTAATCATACTTTAATTTTTTAAGCAGATACCCATCATTTGCATAATCAGATACCCTTTGTTTCCCAAACTACCAATTGTTTCTGTCATTTTATATTATGCATGTATCTTTTTCACCTTTATAGAGGAGGCTGTACTGAGGAAACAGGTGTTTGAGAAGAATTTGGATGGGAAGGTCATTTTAAACTAGATTTGCACCTGATATTACTCATCTGAATCCCCAGGGAAAATGTTTTGATACATTCCTCTACGTTTTTCAATGCCAAAGTCTTTAATTTTCTGGGAGAGCAGTTAATTTTCTAAATGCCAGGAATAGCTATACTGTTTATCAACCATAAAACTTAAATTTCTGCTCCTAACTTGTATTGGTAGCATTTTTTTTAAATCACAAATGTAAAGTTCGTTTCACAATCTTATGCTCACAGCTGTTTTTATTTTATTTTATATTCTTTTTAATAAGTGGTTAGTTAATATATTAATATACAATGAAAATTCAAAAGTATTTTGTTTGCACTTGGGACAAGGATGGGTTAGATATTATTGGAAATTCCGCCTTTATTACGGTCCGCCCCTAGTCGCCTAAATTGTGGCCTCCAAGTTCCAACACCTTCATTGTGTTGGCTTTGAGGGGGTGGATTTAGTCTCACATCGGATATATAAGACTCTTGTGAAGAGTTTATAAAGAGGAGACACTCCTCAACTTACAAGCCGGTTTTGTAAGGATGAGTTAGGCCCCAAATTTCAACAGATATCCAATACAGTATAAAAATAACTAACAGTATAAAAATAACTAAAAAACTAAAAAATTGTCAGTATTATTTTTATTAGTTTCATTTATAGCTCTTCACATGGCATTCTTTTAGCAAAATAATCAATTAAAAAAACTAAAAAATTGTCAGTATTATTTTTATTAGTTTCATTTATAGCTCTTCACATGGCATTCTTTTAGCAAAATAATCAATTAACAACAAAAAACCACTATTTAATGTCCTACTCATAACATTGTCTAGCTGTTGACTTCCTTAAAATAAGTCTGATATTCATATTTCATAGCTAATATAGTCTGCATTAAAATAAGTCCAGCTGTTGACTTCCTTAAAACAAGTCTGATATTCATATTTCATAGCTAATATAGTCTGCATTATGGGCTTGATTATTCTAGTTTTCTTAGTTCTTATATATTTGGGTTCCTTGGTCGGATCTCTTTCTTTGAATTGGAATACCTGATGTATAAACCGTTTTCATGTATAACTACAAAACGCTGTCACTCCTCTGATCGTGTCTTAATTTAGCATATGCAGACGAAAGAATATAAGCTTATTCACCGGCCAACGGTGCAAGAGTACAAAAAGAGTGAACAACCGAAAGCAGCTAAAATGTTGCTGGCTCTTTCTGGTTTGAAGCAAGCTTTGACTACCAACCCCGGATATAATAGGCGAGTTGCAGAGTGTAAAGAGGCTGCACGAATTCTTCTTGAGTAAGTTTTTCTTTTTTTTTTCCTCTCGCTTTATTTACTGTTTTCATTCATGTGTTCACAATGACATGTGTTTGCTTTACATTACGTTCCATGTAAAATGTTGGACATTTCTGAATTTCTGAATTTTAAGCTCTTAAGAGCAGTTGCCATCAAAATCTGTCAACATTACACTGTAAGTCCCGAAGGTCACAATTTGCTTCCAAAAGAGTAGCGCTTTTAAGATTAAAATCCTAAAATCTATTTTCAGAACCAAAATTCAGATTGTGAAAACTGTCAAAACACTTTCAATTTTAGACTTCCACGCTCATCAACGAAAAACACCAGAAGCACATGCACCCTAGCACCTTTAATTTTTTTCAAGAGAACTTGGTGTGTGATAGTTCCAGGAGTTTTATGTTATTTTTAATTAATTCTGCAGATCATCTGGAGATTATGAAGCGGAGCACATCCTGTCAAATGGTCAGTATTTGACTCCTCACTTTTGAACTATCTATTTTTTTGTTGATGAGACCATCATAACTTTTGAACTATCTTTTGTCAAATGCTAACTAGTCTAAGTTATTTTTTGTATTTTCTTCCAAGCAGTTGCACCGGAAGTTTATGAGGCTCACAAGGTACAAAGCATTTACATGCTGAATTCAGTCGCATAAGAATTTACCCAATCATTGTTAACATGTATGACATAATGTGCAATTGATGTCTTAACTGATGTTAATTTTGTACAAGCTTAATTGAATGGACATGAACTTATAGTTATAGCTGAATAAGTAAGTACCTTTTTTTATAAGAAAACAATTTCAATGGGTAAGTTCGGAAAAGTAGAGAACAAAATTCACTGGTACTCTTTTTTATGCACTACGATATCAAAATTCATCAACCATGGCTCATGTGATGTTATAGAGAGATACAGAAGTTCTGGAAAACCTTCAATGACGTTGGAAACTGAGATGCATAAACAGTTTAAACAAATTGGTTTGGTATTTGGCACATATCATTTTCATAAAAAATAACTCTTTTGGTATTCCGAACTATTGACATGTAAACCATTTTCCGTATAAATAATAATTACTACTCGGTTCCTGAAGCTCCTCACAATGGAGACTAATTGAAATTGAGAAAAAGTTTTGAAGGCTAATGAAGAGCATATATGGTTTCCTTTCTGATAGTGAAATCAAAGGGTGTATTATGATTGAATTTATTTCTGCTTTATGTAATTCTCGTCGGATCTGTAAAAAATGTGATGATTTGCTATTTGCAATTCACACTATACTGGAGTTCCCTTATAGCACAAACAGCATATTGAAAAACTCACATGGGAAGTAATATATGTTTGAATATTTGCATCCAGCTTCAGCAAGCTCTCATGCATTCATGTTGAGACTCTCAAGGTAGAAATGGGGGATTCCATATGCCAAAGTTTAACGGCACTTGTGGTTTCCAATATTGCCAATTTGAGTGTTCAAATGCCGAAAATTGTTACGTTGACATTGCGTAAATAGATTCTGCTATCCCTGCCATAGTTTCTTTTCATGTTAGTTAATTTAATGTGTTATGTATTACTTGTTCTAGGCATTTCTTATTGTTTAATGCTTTCTTCATACGTGTTATATGTCTAACTGAATTCCATTTATGAATTTAGCATAATTAAGTAGTCCTGCATTTTGTTTGTGCAGTGCAAATTAGAACCCGATCTGGCCAAAAGAGCAGAGCATTATTTCTCAGAGAATATGCGTGTTATGAAAGGTAGAATCTTTCTTATTGCTTCAGTAAATCTCAGCTTCATAGGTGAGTTTGTATTATATCTGCTTATGTGATTTAATGTAGTTAATGTAAATGTTTAATCCAGGAGTCGAGGCTTGGGAAACGGGAAGTTTAGAAGATTTTGGAATTCTCATCGCTGCTTCTGGTCGGAGTTCCATTCAAAATTATGAATGTGGTATGATCTTAACCCCCAAAGTTCTAAATTGATATATTCTGAAATTCCATCTTCCTGTCCCTCTAAGATGAAAATGAGTTGAATACATGAAACCTATATGGGTGGAAAAATATTTTTATATAGATTTCAACTTTCCAATATCTAGTTGCACTTCTTTCTAGAAGTATTGAGTCCTGAAAAGTTATGCAAAAATTAAAATGCATCTAGAAGCCATTAAAATTATACGCAAAAGAAGTGTTGGATTTAAACTTGTATTGTTCTCTTTACTATTTTGCAGCACATTATTTCTGTTTTTTTTCCTTTTCTACTGTCGTATATATTTTGCTCTAATCTTTCTTTCTCTTTGTTGCTTCCTAAATCTTTCTTCCAATCCCTGGTAAATGATGTTCTGTTCTGTACTAAAGTCCAGATTCTCAGTAAAGCAATCTGTTTTATTTTCTATTTTGGTTCTCTTAATTCAATTTTACCCGATCTCAGTAATAATAGATTGAGGGGTTTTCGGGAGTTTATTGATAAACAAAAGACAAAGTAAAGCTTCTTAGATTTGTCAGGAACATTTTTATTATTTAAGCAAACACATCATGAATCGTTTTTCACATGGTTTAATTTGAACAGCTGGACATTTTTAATGTGAAATGTTGGTTGAGTAACAGTGACACATAAAGCGGTCAAAACTTCCAGGGTGGGATCAGATGTCACTGGTATACCTGATGACGTGTTAAACAAATTTTAGTTTCTTCACAAGTCTAATTCATCTTGTTAGAAACTCTTCAACCACTGCAAGTCATTAAGATAGGGAGCTTTCCTGATGGTTGTGCACAATAGCATTCCTATTTTATAGCTTTCAGACTTGATGTTTAGCCCTTAACTAGCCCCGTTTGAGTTGGCAGATATAATTTTTTTATTGACTTTATTAACCCCCTCCGAGAAAATGTAAAAATCTCCACCCAGTATCAATTTCGTCTAGTTTAAGTTTAAATAATTCAGACATTTGAATTTATGAAATTCATTTGGAGCATCTGCTTGGTGGAATTGGAAGCTTTACAATGGAAGTTCATTATGTTTAACTACACCAAATTTCAGATGACAAGTGTTTAATTTGGTTTCTTTTTATTTTGATGTATTTGAGCTTTAAAAGTAAAGTTTCCTCATGTTTACAAGACATAAACTAGCAAACATTTTGACCTTTGATAATTTGAATGTCTACTAGTAAGTATTGAATACTGATGATCATGAATTTATGTGTCTACCAAGGTTCTGAACCACTGATTCAACTGTATGAGATCCTATTGAGAGCTCCTGGTGTATTGGGGGCACGTTTCAGTGGTGCTGGGTTTAGAGGATGCTGTATTGCCCTTGTGGAGGAGCACCTTGCTACTGAAGCTGCATCATTTGTCAGGAGAGAATATCTCAAGGCCCAGCCCGAGTTAGCTAGTCAGATAAGCAGAGATACTGCAGTTTTAGTATGTGATTCTGGTGATTGTGCACGTGTAATTTGAGCAGTATTTTTATTGTCATTTCTTGTCAATAGCAGCTGTTAATTTCATTATAGTCAATCAAATCTTCTGCATTTTTTTTTCATTTTGTGTGTGGCTTTGAGCTAGAAAAATGATATTATGACACAATTTTGACATCAAATTCGACAACATATTAGATAGTTAATGCAGTTCAATATATAGTTAATGAATATAACAAAGGTGTCGCAGCCCATTAATCCCTCCTGAGGTTGGCTCCTCTCTAGGTCTCAGGTTCGAATCTCTCAGGTGCCAACAATTATTGTGTTGGGACAATCCATTACAAAGTTTTGCTCTGACTTAATTAGAGTCCTCGCTAATGGACGGTGGGATTAGTTCTCTGGATTAGTCAATCTTTGGGCCGGGTACCAAATATTAAAAAAAAAAAATGATTTTGAATGTCATTAACTGCAATTTAAGTGTATTTTTAACACCAGAAAATCATGTATATTTGAACATAATTTGATGATTAATATATATTTAAACACTTGAAATAGCGATTAAGTCATAATCGCAAGCAATAAATCAAGTTCAGTTGATGTTTAATGAGTTGTGACACATTATCTTCATTAACTATCTATTTAACATCATTAACCACGTAATTGAACTCTATTAACTATCTGAATTGTTTTTTATGATGTCAAAATATCATACCTCAGGTTTAAATATCCAGTATTTTCTTAAAAAAATATAATAATTAAAAATGGAAATTACTAAACTTAATAAATTGAAATGAAGATAAAAATGTGTTTTATAAATGAAGGTCGCCGATGGCTCTTAAACTTGATGTTAAATTTCTGTGATGCTAATTAGCACAAAGGCTACTTAATTCGTTGTATGAGCCCAATACTTATGCTTTGAAAATAAAACATGTTTTTTTAATAAACGAAATGGCAAATGACCATTAAAACTCATATAAGTGGAGGACTCGGAGTTTAAAGTTACGTCCGACCGAATAATTTTGATATTTTGTCAGTTGAATGAAAAAAAAAAAATTGTTACTCCCTTGGTATGTTTTTTTTTTTGAGGGAACTTCCTTGGTATGTTATAAATTAATTTGTCACTTCAACACATATTAAGAAATGTAGTTAATTTCATATATATAAAAAAAATTAAATTATGAGTATTTTGACAAAATTATCCTTCGTTCATGATATGAGAAAGATAAATTATAAATGGAAAAATAGAGTAATAATTACTAAATGGTATGATAAAAAATACATCATTAATGTTTAATTAACATTATAAAGTGACACATAATTTATGTGTTGGACCAATCATAAGTTGTTGTGGGGAAAAAATTGTACCAAATTATAATTTGTTTTGCAATGCAAATGGAGTATTAATGTGAGTTTTTCTACGGTATCCTTAATACTTATTACTTTTTTTTAATTCTTTAAAAAAAATTCCATACTATTAAGTAAAGATAATTTTGTTAACACAACTCATGATAATTTCTCCCTCTCAAAAAAAAAATCATAATTTTTCTTTCTCATACAAAATTAATTACATTTTTTAGTCAAAATGTCTTATAATTTAGGATAGAGGGAATATAAAGCCACATTGGAAGTGAAAGTGAAATGAAATAATTAATATTTCTCTAAAAATTATAAGATAATCTGGTATGCAAATTAGGTTACTAAAAATATGTAAATGATTATCCCATCTTTTAGTGTTTTTTTTTTTTTGAGGACCCATCTTTTAGTTTGATAAATGATTTCCCACGTGTGAGTGTAGCTAACAAAGGAAATAAGTTGAATTAGTTTCCAAGCAAAGCCTAGGCTAACACATTGAAGGCACATTTTGTATCAGCTCGTCAGGCTACTCTATATCTTAGTAATAGCAAGTAAGTTCCATCGCTGACTTTTTATGGATTATGGGATTAGTGCCCATTACCCAAGGTCACAATAATTTTCTAAAATTTGGTTTCTTATTAATCATGGAAGTATGAAATATATTCATAAATAAAGTGAAATATTATAATCTGAGAGTATTTTATATTTAGGGGTAAGTGAAATTAAATATCATTTGATTTGTAATAAAAAGCTCTAATGAGATATTATAGACTATAGAGCAATCAACCGGTATATAGTAATACATATTGAAGTACAATTCAAACATAGTAGTTAGAGTTTAGTTAGTAGTTAGTTAGTTAGATAAGTAACTTTGTTAGTTTGTTAACTTGTGTAGCAAGTTTCTGCCTTAAGTTTGTTGTAGATATAAATAACATTGTATGTGTAAATGGATATTCACTTCTTT
The DNA here is from genome assembly GCF_051527215.1 of Medicago sativa. Taxonomy (NCBI): domain Eukaryota; kingdom Viridiplantae; phylum Streptophyta; class Magnoliopsida; order Fabales; family Fabaceae; genus Medicago; species Medicago sativa. The sequence goes on from NC_140752.1 coordinate 97,961,920, forward strand.
ATCCTTGGAATAAAATTTTCAACTTTATCCTCTCAGTTTTCAAATTACTATATGTATCACTTTCTTACAGCACAAGTCACCACTTAGCACTAACAATACAACCATTTGGCCTTTCATAATGAGGGAGAGATAACGTGGAGTGTTTCATGTGGTTAAATATAGCTGCATTAAATTAGTCAGTCATTCACACCATCTTCTCAAATTAATTTCCACAAAAATGCTTCAAGTCCTTGTTTTCCTCTTCTTTTATTGCACCTTTTTCATCACCTCGTTATCCATTCCCGTCTCTGCCCTCAACATTGGAGTTCAAACTACCGGAGTCGCCATCTCTATGGTTCATCTCTTCTCTTGCTTTATGCTATATCTATCTACAATTTCATTTCAAACACTATTCCTAATTCTTCTTTTAATCCTTTTGCTTAACTATTTCATTTGCAGAACGAAACATGCAGCAGGAAATGTGAGTCAAATTTCTGTTCAGGTACAATTTTTTATATATAGTTGATTGGATTAAGTTTAATTTTATTTTATTTTATATGATGTATCTATGTTGTTGATGAACAAAAATGTACCAACTAAAGTATATGTATTATAATTTTGGATTGACATATATAGTGCCTCCATTATTGAGTTATGGCAAGTACTGTGGGATTAATTACAGCGGTTGCCCTGGGGAGACACCTTGTGATGACCTTGATATTTGTTGCATGAATCACGACCTTTGTGTGGAAGCCAAAAACTGTGAGTTCTCAACTTTTCTCTACATCATTCATTCCGCGGTAAGAATAAGTTATGAAATTATGAAAATAATTACAAAATAGATGATGATGATGATGTTAAGCAGATGACTACCTAAGCCAAGAGTGCAGTCAAACATTCATAAAATGTTTGAATACATTTAAGAAGAGTGGAGGTCCTACGTTCGATGGAAACACATGTGAAGTGGATTATATTATTGAACTTCTCAGTGTTGTAATGGAAGGTGCTCTGCTGGCTGGAAGTCTTAAACAAGCCTTAGAGTATTGGTTGGTATTTTCAAGAAATTAACAAGGGTCTAAAATGTAGAATTTCTTTGTTTTTTGTTAGGGAATTCTACAAGTGATCAGATTTTATTTGTGTCTATTTTCCGGTGCTCTATTTATACAATTGTTTTGCTTCAAAGTTTGTTCAATATTCCCACCTCCTCAAATATACAATATGTTGTGATGAGATAATGGAATGTTCTTTTAATGTGATGAGATAATGAGACAATTTAATCATTTAATCTTTATTAATTGAGAAATGATATTCTAACAACCATTTTGTGACAACCTATGTGACAACTTTATCTCTCATACTCACATTATCTTTTTACTTTCTCTCTCTATTGCTTTGGTTTCCGTGTCACTATCTAATTTATCCATAACCCCGTATTACAGTTTTTTTTAAACAAAAAAATAAATAAGGGGGTGTGAACCCAATTATATTGGTCTGATGACATTGGTTTGAGACATTTCGGTATCCTTCTCTCAACGTCTCATATTCAATTTCACCGTTACGAATTTCGACCATCAAATGATGCTCTCGTAAGTATACGATGGAATTGAAACCTTTGTATTAGTTATCGTTAGATTAGATATCGAGTTTTCAAAAATAAAATAAGGTGGTGTCTAATTTGGTAAAAAAAAATGAAGATGAATTTGTTAATGGAAATGTTAACGAGTGTCCATGAAACTTTATGGGTCTCAAGTAGTAATTTTTTATAAAAATTTGTGTATTCAATGCATTGGAAATTGAATTATTTAACGTTTTTAATAAATAATTTTTTAATTTACAATGCTTAAAGAATGCAAGAACGCCCAAAACAGTTGTTAACAAGACCCCGTGTGTTAAATTTGTTTTGTTATAGAGTACTGTCAAAGTCAAACATGGTTCTTGCTGTGTTCTTCCGTCATCTTCCAAAAGTGTCCACCAACCATTATTAAGCATCGAAGAAGATTCACTCTGACAGCACAGCAAACTAAACTACCCAACTCAACTCAAATCTATGAAGCCCGGATACGAAGTGCGATACGGGTACGATACGATACGGGTACGCGGATACGCGAAATTTTTAAAATTTAGGATACGATACGGCTAAGATACGTTAACAAAATATTTATATTAAAATTTATATGTATGTAAAATACTTAAAAAAAAACATTGATTACTCATACTATATAATCATAAAAGTCACAATTTACAAAAAAAATAAAATACATATGATCAAAATAAAAAATGTAAAGTTTTTGTGTAAATCATATTCTATTTTCATTCATATGTTAGGATATCAACAAATGTATCAATAAAAGAACTCAAAACAAAGTTTGTTTAATGTTGATTGATTAAATCTCCTCTCTCTCGTTACTTTCATCCACCAAAATCATAATATTTAATTTGTTAATCGAAAAATAATTATAGTGATTCGTATCTTAAATTTTCACAACACAATCTCATTTTTATACACTTCATTTTTTTTTTTGATACATCTCTGTGAAGTATCTTATAAGTATCTGTGTGTATCCGTCGAGTATCTTATAAGTATCCGATAAAATATATATTTTAAATTAAAATAATTAATTCCGATACTTCTGGGATACGGTATCCGGAGTATCCGCGGAGTATCGGTATCCGATACGTATCCGACACGGGTACGGCACCATTTTGGAGTATCCGGGCTTCATAGACTCAAATCCTTCAATTTCACTCAACCTTCTCTCTCTTTCCCTTTCCCAAACAAAACAAAACCCATGATCCAAACTATAACCACAACCTCTTAAAACACAAGAAACAGCAACAAAAGAAACTAGTTAGTTTTTCCTTAACATGGGTTCAGATCCTTTGTCACTGAATTCAACAAAACCAACACAAATTCCAACACAAGATCAACAAGAACATGACTCACCATCATCATCATCATCCCTAGCTCTTCTCTCTTTCAACACTGAAAATTCTTCATCTTCTTCTTCAACCCCTTCTTCATCTTTCAACAAAACCCTCTTCATCTCTCTCATTATCATCACCTCCATTTCACTCTCAGCAGCATTTGCCTTTGCTTTTCTCTTCCTCTCTTCATCACAAACAACCACTCAAAACAACAACACTTCTCCTTTGAACAGTTTTGCTCGTCCTCTCACCAAACTCAAACGCCCTGTTGTACTGTTAATTTCCTCAGATGGCTTTCGATTCGGTTATCAATTCAAAACCTTTACTCCTTCTTTTACTCGTTTGATTTCAAATGGAACAGAAGCTGAAACAGGGTTGATTCCTGTTTTTCCATCCTTAACTTTTCCAAATCATTACTCTATTGCTACTGGTCTTTACCCTGCTTATCATGGTATAATCAATAACCATTTTTTAGATCCAATTTCTGGTGATCAATTTTTTATGGGTAGCCATGATCCAAAATGGTGGTTAGGTGAACCCATTTGGGAAACTCTGGTGAAAAATGGGTTGAAAGCTTCTACATATTTTTGGCCTGGTTCTGAAGTAAATAAAGGTATTTGGGATTGTCCTTTGAAGTATTGTTTGCATTATAATGGGTCTGTTCCTTTTGAGAAAAGGGTTGATTTTGTTTTGAAGTATTTTGATTTGCCTAGTGATGAAATTCCTGATTTTATGACACTTTATTTTGAGGACCCTGATCATCAAGGTCATAAAGTTGGATCTGATGATCCTGAGATTACTAAAGCTGTTTCTAGGATTGATAACATGATAGGTAGGTTGATTAGTGGTTTAGAACAAAGAGGGGTTTTTGAGGATGTTAGTATTATTATGGTAGGTGATCATGGAATGGTTGGTACTTGTGATAAGAAATTGATTTTTCTTGATGATTTAGCTCCTTGGATTGAAATACCGGAGAGTTGGGTCATTACACATACTCCGGTACTTACGATTCGTCCGTCTTCTGGTAATGTACCGTCTGATGTTGTTGCTAAGATGAATGAAGGATTAAGTTCGGGGAAAGTTGTAAATGGAGAGAATTTGAGGATGTATCTTAAAGAAGATTTACCTAGTAGACTTCATTATGCATCAAGTGATCGGATTCCACCGATAATTGGTTTGATTGGAGAAGGTTTTAAGGTTGAAAAGAAGAAAACGAAGCATCAAGAATGTGGCGGCTCGCATGGTTATGACAATTCATTTTTCTCCATGAGGAGTATTTTTATTGGACATGGTCCTCAATTTGCAAGAGGGAGGAAGATACCTTCATTTGAGAATGTTGAGATTTATAATTTGATTACATCTATTCTCAAGATAAAGGGTGCACCTAATAATGGCTCTACCTCATTTGCAGAATCTGTTCTTCTGCCTGCTGCATAGAAAGGACTATGTCAATTTTTGTAGGTAAATTTTTTTATTGCTGAGATGCATCATAGTTTGCTCTATGTGGAAGAAATGTTTATAACAGAATCAGTCATTGTAACCTCAAGTACATAATAAAGGTACTTCCATTTCCATATATTTGGTTCTTGTTTTATTTGTTATGAAGTAGAGGGCAAGCTTAGCTTTAAAGATGTTTTATTTTTGGATCTGTAAACAATATACAATCACATAATTTTGATGATCTTGATATATACCATTTATATTTTTTATGTTTCTTCATAATAAGCTATAATCAAATTTAGATTAGGATTCTGTTGGAACTGAACTATTTTCACTTTCTTTTAACAAATTAAGCAACCATTTGTTTTGGTTCTTAAACGTGTGAGGTGTTGTCAGAGTAGGCCTCGAATTTATCAAAATTACATACTTAAATGTGTGTTTGGTTAGTCAGTTTGGTCTTTGAATGTGTATTGCCTAGTCCTCGTATGTGTCTTCCGTTGGTCAACTTTGTCCATAAAATTACCAACAAAAGAGACACTTGGGATGTGTTTGTAATTTGATACATTCGTGGACCATATATGACGGAACCTTACACATTTATGGTCCAAAATAACTAGTTACCCACAACAAAATGTTTAGGGTAAGGGAAGCTTTCCCCATTTCAAGGCTAGTGTTTAAAATGTTTGTTGGTTGGTCTTGTGGTTACACATCACTTCCACTGCCTGTATTTTGAAACTCAGTAACTCTGATAATTGTAGAATGTGCAAATGAGTGAACAATATAAGACTTAAACTCATGTGGTATTAAAAATTTCTGTTATAAGTTGAAAACCTTTTCAGTTCTTGATCTGAGATGGAAATCACAACTTCCTCGAAAGATTATTCGTCACATAGGATTTCAGAGTTAACGGATGAAATAGAAGTATAGAGTCATTGTAACTAATGAGATTCCAACCTTTATTATGTGCATAGAGGGTATAGAGTAAGGTTGATTATAAAAATGGCTATATGGATCTATGGATGTTTATATACATTAACTAATTCGCAACATAAAAATCAATAAAACATTAGTTTCTTTAACTGGTATCCTGACCGATCCATGGGACCGGTTAGCATAACCTTTCTTTTATTTGAGTTCAGGTATGCTCCATTTAGTCCATTTAAGGTATTAGATGAAAGACATGTGGCAAAATAATAATTATGGGTTGAGATTTAAAACTGGGAAAAGAAAACAATTATTTACTTAATAAAAAAAAAATGCAATTTTTCTTCTCTCATTCACCTTGCCTCTCCCTGTCCACTACATCTCAATCTTCTTCTTCACTCTCCTCTCATCGCTGCCCACCGCCACCTATGCCTGTCACCGCCCTCTCCTTCAATCATAACACCATAACTTTTCCCCATTCCTCTCATCACCGTCTCACCGCCGCCGTCATTAACCAATCCACCACCGCTGCTACTATTATAGGTCACGAAAACAAGAAACAAAACGGCTCAAAGATGTATCGTATCATTCACCAGTAACAAAGAAATCGCAAGATCAATACTAAAATTAACAAATAACTTTCTTGTTCAAAGTGCTTCATATATAAAAGGGAGAGAAAAAAAAATCAGGTCTTGGAAGAAATTAGGCACTCTTGTAGCTTCATCATGCATTTAACAATTACATTGTGATTGATTGAGATGTTAGGGACACATTGATTTCTCTCCCTGAAGATATGAGAAACAATGAATTGCATGGGGTGTGATATTTAGACAGTTAATCCAACAGTTTCTTTGCTTCCAAGGAACAATGCATGACTTCTTTTTTTTTTGGTTACAACAATGCATGACTTTAAAACCAATATATAAAATAAAATTTGAAATGATAAATATGAGAAAATCTCCTAAAAAAAATTAAAAATAATAATAATTAGACCACGTGCATAATTTTGTAATTTTATCTTTACAATGTCATGTCAACTAGTATTAATTTTGATTTTCCTATTAAACTCGTAACTACTTATTAGTATTTTACTTTTTAAAGTGATTATTTTTTTACCTTAAAAAGATTATTATTTTCATGAAAATAATTGTAAGAAACAGATTCTCAATCGTTAACTTAATTTATTCTGTTCTTGTCAAAAAAAAAAAAAAAAACTTAATTTATTCTGTTTAATCAATTGAAGTAAGAACTCTTACTTTGTCCCCGGCTCAACACCTGGCTTTTGGACGCAACCAGGGGCGTAGCCCTTCATATGGGAGGGGTAGCCTTGGCTACCCCAAAAAAAATATTATTCTTGAATTAGTCGGTATGTATTTATATCCGGCTACCTCAAATAATAAATATTGAGCTACCCCAAACAAGTTTAATTGCAAAAGTTAGCATAAATAATAAAGTAAAAAAAACTACTACAAAATTGATAGATTTATTTGTATTGGTTTGATACTTTTGGTCTCAATAACAACAATAGAGAAACCTTTTTCAACAATAAAAATTATCAAGACAATAGTCATAGACAAATTAAATGGACAATGAGTTTCTTGCAAATAACTTATTTATTTATATTTGAAAAGACATTATTAATCTATTATTAAACAGACAGTTGATGAAATTGGGTTCTTCAAATGCATTTTGCCCAACGTTTTAAAATAGCGATTTTTATGTTAAGTTTCTAAGATTTGTTAATTTTAGTCCTTAATTTTTTGTTAGAGATTAAATTCAAGACTAAAAACACTTTTTTTTGTAAAATTTTAAAAAACTGAGAAAAAATTGAATAATTTTTTTAAGGACTAAACCTAAAAAATTATAATTTATGGGACTAAAAATATAGTTTATCCTTAAATTTAATACGTCTGTTTTCAAAAAAATTCTTCTTTATAGTTGGCCCCTGCATAAATTTTTCGCGAGCTTCGCCGCTGGACGCAACAATAAGAATTTGACATAATTTAACTTTGTGATTGGATTAAGTGGTCAGTGAAATTTGTATTACAAGGACCTCTCCTAGAACAAGAAAACAGAGGATTAACACAGGAAAAATATAGATTAACATAATTTCAATTTCAATGATTTTAGTAAACGTGAAAGACATAACAAGGTATCATCATGATGCTTAATTATACACTATCCATTGGCCATTGATCATTCATCAAAGGAACAGAGTAAAGTCTGCAATTGACATTTAGGAGAAATAGTTTCAAGCAACAATTTAACAGTGCCCTCTTGTTTCACCATAGCTCCATCTTTCTCCACCAACACAGCACCCACGATCTCATCATACTTACCGCCGCCGGCAACAATAAACGCCACCACCGCAGCCTGAAGAGGACCCAAACTAGGATTAAACGCCGCCGATTCAACATAAGATCCTTTATAGATTTTTCCATTACAATCCACAATCGCCATCCCAGATGGTGAATTACTATAAGGAGCATGCGATTTATTCGCAGCCTCCATAGCCGCAATCTTTAGCTTCTCATGAAGCGAATCACCGTTGCAAACGCCATTGGGTAGTTTCTCTGTTAACGGAAGAAGCTTTAACCCGTTGGTGCGTGGTTCCAAAAACAGAGGAGCGTGTTGAGGGAGAAGATCGTGTGGTCCAAATCTGTAAGGAAGAAAATGAGACAGAGAAGTGAAATTTGGGTCAGATTCGGAGGTAATGATGATTTGAATATCGGGTGCTCCGCGGATTTCTTGGAAGAATTGCCGGCAGTGGCCACAGGGAGCGGCGGAGACGGCAAATGAGTGGAGATTGGGTTCGTCGTGGAGGGAGAGATTTGTGAGGAGAAACTGTTCGGCGTGGATGGAGTGATGAAGAGGGAGGCCTGGGAATTCGACATTGACTCCGATTAAGATCCGACCCGATGGGGATAATCCGACAGCTCCGACGTGGAAATTGGAGATGGGTGGTCGGGCGAGGGATTGGGCGGAGGTGACAAGTGATGGGAGGAGTTGGGTGAGAGTGAGGGATGAAGATTTGGCCATGGATTTGGCTTCGGTGGCTTCGATAACAAAAACGGGTCGATCCATTTTGGGATTTTTGTGGATCGATGGAGGAGGGAGGATGGAAGAGACTGTTGAGTTTTGGTTTTATAGAGTTTGATTGGAGAATAGGTGGATATTGCTGTGCTGCTTCCTAATTGGATCTCACCGTCGCCTATAACAACAGTTTTATGAAACTGCTGAGGCAATTTACGTTGTTAATTTTTAACTTTTTAAATAATTTTTTTAAGTAAATTATTGAAGATAACTTTATAACCAATTCTCCCCTAAAAAAATCTTTATGACCAATTCTAAATCTATAATGTACTAAGGCTCTGTTTGGTAAATATAGCGGATGACTGATAAGCTAGCTGATAGCTGATAGCTGATGACTTATAGCTGATAGCTGATGACTTATAGCTGATAGCTTATAGCTGATAAGCTACTTGAAGTGTTTGGTAAAATTAGCGGTTCAACTAGCTGATAAATGTAAAATGACATAAAAGGACATTTTTAATTCATAATAAAGTTTTTTTTTGTTTACAATTCATAATAAAGTTTATATCAACTAATGTTTAAGTACTTAAAATTTAAAAATTTAAATTTATTAATTTAATATTATTATTAAATTAATTTTTAATCCCTAAATATTAATTTATATTTATTTTCATTTGTCTAGAAAAATTACATATAAAGTGTTAAAAATATATTAACACTATAGCGATAGTAAATATTGAAATAGTTAAAAAAAAAAAAAAAAACGTTATGAGACGGAGGCATATCAAGTGCTATATTTGCCTTTGTGCACATGCTATAGTAGTGTGTTACCACTGAAGAAAATAAAACGTAACAATTATAAAAACAAAATAAATAAATAAAAGTAGCGTAAACGTAACAGTAAAAAAATATCTTTCATTAAAAAAAGAATCATTCATATATGCATGTTTAAACCATATGTATTTTAATTTATAATACAATGAGTGTTAAAGGGTAAAAAATGGAATTTAGTTAAACTAATAAGGGTAAAAATGGAATAAAAGATGATAAGCTATAAGTTATAAGCTCAAACGCTACTTGGAATAGCTTCTGAAAAATAGCTTATAAGCTCCTGAAATAAGCTATAAGCTCATGGTGAAAAGGTGTTACCAAACAGAGCTTTTTTTGTCAAATGAACTTATAAGCTATAAGCTCTTTTGGTGGCCTTACCAAACACACCCTAAAGTTACTTTGTTAAAAAAGTTCAAAATTCTAAGTGATACAAATGACATGATTTAAAAATGGTGATAAAAAACTTTTGAGAATTAAAAGTTGAATTTTCTTTATTAAAATGAAAAGTTGAAATATTTATAAGACAAAAAATATAATTGATCATATAATAATGTTTCTCTTTAAGGGCAGTACTAGCGGAATGAATGACACTAATATGACTGTCTATCCCTTTTTTCTATTTGTTAGACCATCAATGTGTCCATCTCTCTACTTTTATTAGACCATCTCCAATGGCATATTGAAAGCTGCTTTCAACATATTGAAGCATTGGAGGAAGCTTGTTGAAGATGATGTGGATGAAAGAGGGTGTTGAAGGCCTTCAACATGTTGAAAGCTGACCCGCAGAAGCCACGTGGTGCGTCCTGGTTCGTGACAAGGAGCGCGTGATTTGCACGCGCCGACAGGGCGCGTGAGGGGAAGGGAGACGCGGAGAGAGAAACTTTTGTGGATAAAGCTGTGACACGTGGCTTGCTACGATTGGGTGTTTGGATTTTTATTTTCTTAATAATTTGGACTCAATTATTTCATTGCAAATAAAAAAAAATTTAATTTTTTTTTACCAAAATTCGTGATTTTTTTTCTTCTACAAATAGATACTTGGATAATTTGATTTGGACACAGAAAAAAAAAACCAAGTTTATCACTCTCTTAATCTTATTATTAGTTTTTCTTGTGTGTCGCGTGCTTAGTTTATTGTATTGCATTTTAAGTTAAGAAAATAAAAATAAATTATTTTACAAAATTTTGTTTTTCCAAAAAAACTAAAAAATAAATTGTTAATTGTATTATTTAAATTTAATTATAATCGATAATTATAATTTTATGTAATTATAAAAACAAAAATTAAATAAGAATAAGAAATAAATAAAAAGTGGTGGGGTAGGGTGTTGAATGAAAAACCATTAGAAAGGTAAAAGTTGAATGAGTGTTGAATTAAGAGAGAAAAAATGATGTGGAGTGTTGGAAATTGAAAAAGTGGGTATTGAAGGGTGTTGAATGGTTTTAACCAATATTGTACATGGTCTTAGCAAGAGAGGATAAATAGTAAAACAATAATTAAGTAAAGGGTTCTGCTAACCGGTGCTCGCGGAGCACTGGTTAAGCATACCATAAAAGAGAATTATTACTATGAAAGGAAATTGTTTTTTACTTTATTATAAAATTAATTACACAATTTCAATGCATTAACTACTATACAATTTCCTTTTTCATATCCTTAACCAGTGTCTGGGGGCACCGATTAGCATTTCCCTTAAGTAAATAGTACAATTAGAAGAAAAATGTTGCATAGATATTTTTCATAAAAAATGTATAGATATTTGAAATTTTTTAATAAAATATTAATTTTTTTAAGGAATAAAATATTAATTTTGTTGTGATGTTTCAAAAAAAATTATATTCTTATTCGAGTGTGGTTGTTTATATTGTTATGAAATTATTTTTTTTAATTAAAATTTTAAATAATATTATATAAAAAAATAAAATGATAAATGCTATAGTTTAAATCATTAATATAACTAAAAACAATATTACACCAAATTATGCATCATATTTTTACGAGGTATGTTATTTAAACAATAATTTTTAGCACAACTTTTTTTGTAACATTTTTAGTACAACTTAGACCATCTTCTATAGTAGTATCTATTGGTACCTGATATGTAGATGTTGTACATATTAGGGTACATAATGGGTTAAACGTCTCACCTAAGATCTCACTTTGTATGCGGGTCTCACTTGTCTTTGACATCCCTTACTATAAATGCTTATTAGGTCATGCAATCACTAAACCAAATTTTTCCCTCCAATAACCTGTCATTAATTGCTAATCCTCTAAACTCTAAAAAAATTCCCTCCTTCTATATGTTTAACTAGTCTTTACACCCGTGCTGCCGCACGGGTCATATATAGTTGAGACCACTATTACTTGAAGAACTAAATAATCATCCTTTATTTGAAGTTGTATAGAGATCATCATAAATAAACAATAACCATATATGTTTATTGTGAAGCTAAGACGGTATATTTAACGTAACCGTATATATTTATTGAGAAGCTAACACGGTATATTTAACGTAGGTACAATAACAGTACGTAGATTAAACCATGAAATTCGATACACAACTTGCCAATATTCCACGCGAAGAATTCAATAACTAATATATGGCTATTAATAATGGTGAACAGATGCCAAACACAATTTATCATAACAAAATGGTTAAAATATGGATGTAGTGCATATTAAGCAATGACATGAAAACAACGGTGACTTATGTCCCAATAATAGTGTCAAGTAGTGCATTAATAGTACATAACTTAATGAATTATACCAAATATTGCAGACATATCGCAATGCATCAATAATGTCACGAAGCAGTTCTTCAAAATTTGCTAAGTAAGTTAACATGTTTACCAAAAAGACCACATAATGAGATCCACAAACAGACATGACTGTCATAATAGATGAAACTTACATTCTCCATAATCCAATGCCTATGCACGTTTGATGTTCACTGCCATTTCACAGATTCCGATTTCATAATACGTGGTCCTCCACTTCTAACAATGATAATGAAATTAAAGTCATCCCTTATAAGTTTCCAATTCATCTGCAACACAACAACAACAACAACAAAAGGAAAACCCAATTAGAGGCAATTCAGACTGCATAAACATACTTAATTAACCATTGACAATAACATCCTATCGTATGCAATCTTTCTGTTATGCTTGAAACCAACAAATAGCCATAACTGATCCTTCTCATAAGGTACCAACATATAGCCATAACAAATTGTATGCAATCTACTATTGGAGTTAGCATAAGGTACCTGACATAACCGATCCTGACCGATGCACAAATAGGCAATAACCTTCTGCTACATATTGAAATTGACCTTCAGAAACATATCAGATGTCAAAGTTAGTATCTGCAGGATTGATAAAAAAGAATAAAAATGTCAAAAGAGGCAGTTGCATCGATTCTTGACAATTACCTATCCCAGTGACAAAGTAGCATCGCAATCAGACAGCAGGATTAACTACAGATTACGGAATACTTCCTTATACACAACATTTGATGTAGTATTCAGAAATTCAGGCCTCCTTATACACAACATAGTTGCCTCATAACAAAACGGGCGTCGAAATTTGCTTATGAGACCAGAAATATGTGAGTTGAATCGGCAATAGATGTGACTTTCCCTGCCCAGCACTTGCTTCTGCACTTGTTCTTGCCATGATGTTCCCACGCCATCAGAGAGCGACGACCACTGTTAGAATAATCATAATTAAATCTCATTTATGGTTGTGAATATGTGAATTCCATAAAGTTTTGATTTTGAAGGTTACCTGTTCAATGAGCATAGGGCTCCCACCAAAAAAGAGTACGGTACAGAGCCAAATGATATTGGCTGCGGCAGTGAGTGATGCATCAACTTATGATGGTTTTGCAAGGAAACTGTTGTAGTTTCAGTTTCTTATAGAAAGTTTATGAAGAGCCCTTGAGACAATTGGGACAGCATCACCTCCGTCCCTAAATATCAACAAAACATTGGCATTGGGATTATCTAGAGCCCGTAGTGACATATTAGTAAGTCTTTTTGTAAAAATCATTGAAGTAACTATTAGGACACGGCGGTGAGATGATGGACGGATATTCCGACGAAGGAAAGCGTGTTTAGAATTTCAATGGTGATGATATGGGTGTCCACATAAGCCGAAATGGAAAGTTCTCCATGAAGGTTGGCTTTCGAAAGAGCTAAGATTTTTACATAAATGATTAAGATTTTTACATAAATGATTAAGATTTTAAATGAGTAAGATTTTTACATAAATGATTAAGATTTTTACTTAATGATCAAGAAACATAAAAACTGAGACATCATTCCAAAGCACAGATTCATCATTCATAAAATAGATCAAATAGTTTTAATTTTGATTTATTATAATAGACTTTGATGGTGATGCACAAATTGATGATAAAACCAATAAGAAGCAGAGGATCATCTTCAGAAAATACAATTTATACTCACCAGTTGTCTTTGAGCATGCATTTCAATCATTAGCTAACAGGTCTTCGGTCAAACATCAGTTTGAAAAACTACACAAATCAAATCAGACTATAATTAAATCAGATGTTTGTTATAGCTGTCATATGATCCTACATTGAGCATACAAACTACACAAATTCATTAGTCAAGATTGCTTAACATTTGAATCAGACTGATTAATTCAACAATCATCATAATGCACTATTTGCTAGATAGGAAGCTACTACAAATGCTCGTATCATTAATAGCAAAGAAATTTCAGTTTTCTATTTGACTAAAATAGAAAATGCACTTCAACTGTCAAGTACATTTCATTAATCACAAAAATTCTCACACATAAAAGGTTCATATTCATTAAATCCATCATTATAAACAAATCCAACATTAATATTTTAGATAACAAATCCGTCAACAAAAAATGATCCAAAACATACCTCAATTCAAACAACCAAAACGGCACATTAATATTTTAGATAACAAAATCCAACATGGAAGGCAAAATCCTATAACTTATGAGAAAGTTTATTTTCTCATCTACATACCTCAACAATATTCCAAGTTATCTTCTCTCATCAACATTTCATACACTAAATATATTATGCAGTCACATTTCCATTAATTGATAAGAAATTGCAGGTATATATTAAGATAAAGAAAGCATAAAAAATGTAACATCTAAGAGAGAACAGAATAAGGAGAAAATCATTGTTAACTAACTAAAAGACAGACACAAAAAACTTGCCATTAAGTCTATATGATTTCTCTAAAATATAACATGATCTCTTTTGCCACCTGCTAGAAGTTTTCACAAAGTGAAAATCAAATTAATGTATATTTTCAGAATTAGAATAATAAATATTGCAAGACAGCCACAGGCGCAGGCCACACATAGCAGCAAATCTGGTACAAAATCACACCATAACAGAAATGCAGGCGGTGGTGAACTGCATAACAACAGGAACTCCCAAACATCCGAGACAAACCCCACAAAAGATAGATCATACAATGCGAGTTAGCTTGTTGCAAGCAAATATTGAAAATCAACATAAGCAAATAATACATGGTTCTTTAGTTTTCAATGCAAATCAAGATGGCTTTATTTGAGAAGAATACTGGCAAGAACAAATTGGACAAATGCATAACTAATCAAACTCCTTAAAAGACTATTCTAATCCCTCACTACCCTTTCCAAAGAAATAGCAAAAGGAAATTAAAATTAAAAATACCACCAAATGTATTATTGAGTGAGAGAAGAGATAAAGGAACAATAACCTTCACCTATGCCCAGTATAGTTTCTGATATACACCGATTAAAACAATAACTCGCCTTTAATTTCCTCTTGATATGGCTCCAATATCATTTGCTGATAACTACAAAAATAAAAGACAAATTTTTCAGTTTCATCAAAGAACAAAAAGAACAAAAAGTACCTTATCAGGTTTTGCCAGAAATATAAAAGAACAATAAGTAGGAGAAGAAGAATAGGAGAAATATAAAAGATGTATACCAGAAACATTTAAGGTTTTACCGAATTTTTGTTGAGTAATTCATTTCAGTCTCCCTGACTCACATTCGGCCTCCGAAATGCGCACACCATCAAGTGAAAGTCGCAGAGAACAGTTAAGAGGGAAAGAAGAGCAATGTTATAATCTACTTAAGTCATTTTTGCAAATAAAAAGTCATGACCAATAACTTCAACTAACACAGTATAACAGGAACAAATATGTAGACAAAATTACACTAAAAAGCCTAGTGATCAAGTGACATCCGAGTCAATCAAATTACCATCAATTTTAAAGATCCAATATCCTAAAACATAGCAAATTGTGAATCAACTCATCGGATTACAAATAACCAAAAATCAAATTAAGAAAAATAAAAAATTATGTCAAACTTTATTTTTCTGAACAACAAATATTATTAAGCAACCATCCTCATAGAAATGATGGATGTGCAAAGACAACATAAACAACATTAACAGGCAGAAAACACAAAGGTGCAGCAGCCATACCTCACCGAAGCTCCCAAAAAGACAACACCCAACATCAGCTATCTCTAGATACAAAAATACAACACCAAAAGTATGGAAGCAGAAAAACAGAACCGAGATACACACATAAAAACACCCACAACACCAAAAGTATGGAAGCAGAAAAACAGAACCGAGATACACACATAAAAACACCCTAAACGCACCAGAGACCCCAAACCAAACTCCATAACATCAGTTGCACAACCACCAAACAGATCCTGGCAGCAGCGCTCGCAAACAACAGAACATAGCTTTATTCATAAGCCTTATCAATTTTATTTTGATTAAACAGAACCCCGCCATTATTTTTTACCACTTTTCATTCTCAACAACATCATTGTTTACCCAATACAACCACAAAATACAAATTTAAGAAATTTAACGTTAATTGAAATGAAATAGAAACAAACCCAATTTTTTATTTATTTTAGAATTAACAAATTGGCATACAATTGATTGAGATGTATCGAGTACCTGGAGATGATTTTGAGATTTGGATTTGATGTGAGATTCTTTTCTAGATATGTTCACTCTCAACTCACTGCTCTCGCGATGAGGATGAAGAAGAGCAGTGACTGAATGAGGAGAAGATAAGCAATTGAGAGATAATGAGAAAGAAAATCATCTATGAAGAGAAAATGAGAGAGAAGAGCAGCGATTCTGATTTGAGCAAGAAGAAAGTGTTGGGTCGAAATTAGAGACGGCTGCGGTGGAGGTGAAAGGCTTGAGTGCGAGGAGCTGTTGCTGCCACGGGTGACGGTGGTCATACGGCGGAGAATCAGAGATTGCTGTGGCCAATTTCTGATTCGTGAGAAATAGAGAAAAGGGAGAGAGAGAGGGTTTAGTTCAGAGTGATGGTGGTCATACGGCGGATACGGCAGAGGACTGCTATCGATATCGATGGTTGGTATTCAGAGAATGGAGAGAAAAGGGAGAGAGAAATGTGGTTAGTTCAGAGTGATGGTTCCAAGGGAAGAGAGAGACTCGTTGAACAGTGGTGAGAGAAAAGGGAGAGAGAAATGTGGTTAGTCAAAAGTCTAGTTACCATAGTTTCCAATGCATTTCAAATTTCAAATTTTGGAGCCATTTTTTTAGGTTTAGGGTTAGCAATTAGGGTAAGCATGTTTGCAACCATTAGATATAAAGGATATGTTTAATGTTTAATTTGAAATTCAAAATTTGCCTGCCTTTGTTACATTCCTTCCACTTCCTATGCATTTATTAAGGCATGATTTTAGCATTATTAGTTAGTTCTTCCATTAGTTTAGCACTATTAATTTTTCTTTTTTTAATTTATACTCCTTTCACGCTGCCAGATGATGAGTTAAATGGTTTTCCATTACCAATACCCCATTCCAATTCCCACGCCACCTATTCCCATTTTTCATTTCCCAAAGCAGCCGACTGCTCCCCTTCTGGCTCCTGCTCAATTCACTTCATTCTCCCTTCCAATGTAAATCCAACCTTCTCTCTTCTCAAAATTTCATTACACATCGGAATCCCTTCTTTGTTTTAGTTATACTCCTTTCTTTCTTTATAATTATCAATGTCAATCCTTTTTTTATTTTCAAAATGTCTTCGTTCTTTGTTACAATATGTAGCATGGTCTTCTTGAGAATAACTTTAGATTGAAGGCAGAATATCTCAGCTGAAACCTGCGAAATTGTGCAGCTAGGAGTTGGTCAGGATATTATTTTAGTACTTAAAGGAATTTTGCAAGTTTGGTGCCGCTTTTGTATGTTGTCATGGCACTGATTCAATTACAGAAATATGAATGGAGAAGGAGATGTATTGTTGGTCTTCCCAAGCTTTCAGTTTCTGCTATTTTGCTGTGTTTCAAGAACTTTTCATTTCCAATAGTAAAAGTATACATGTTGAGATAGATGAATAGGTTAGATTTAAGTATACCTGATTCAATAGTAAAAGTATCCTTTAGATGATAGTAAAAAAAGATGAATAGATTAGAGAGTGATTGTATATGTAGTTCCAATGTAAATAGATCAATTGTACGATTTTTATAATTGTTAGCTCGCTTTATTATTTTATTGTTGGATAAATGTAGATTAAATGGTAGCCTTAAGAATGGATGTTATCGTTGGATGCATATAGATTAAAGTGGCCATATGAATAGATGTTTTAAGTTCCATTTACAAGAGTCTCTTTTCTATTTTTCTTTTTTTTTTTTCCTGAATCCTCACGATGAGCCTCTTCCTTCTTAACTTTGATTTCTTCATTATTTCCCTATTAGCAATTTCTTCTTCTTTTGCTGCTGCTAACTTTTCAATTTTTTTTGTTTGTTTTAACATGTTTTGGATCATGGTACATAGTTGCTGAGTTGGATGGACAGTTGAACTAACAATTTGCAGCGGCAAGATAGTTAATGACATTTTATTAACAAACTCACAACAATATCAACATTTTGAAATGAATGCAATTTGGTTATATATATTAAATATACACTGTAATGTTCCTTAAGGGATTTAAATTTATAAAATTAAGTCTTTTCCCCATGCCTTGATGCCTCTCCTCATAGCTTGGTGTTGGTTGTGCTTTGTGGAGATGAATCTTTTGTCATAATAACCGTATGATCAGCTTGGTCGTGTTTAGCAGCTGTATTTTGGCATCTGTTGATGGAAAAGTCACTAAAGCAATTGCATATTCGACTTTAGATGTAGCCTTAATTAATTGTATTGATCTTTAATCTGCAAATAAATGGATTGGTTTGATATCACTGTAATCATTTTGCAAATAGCTACTCCCTCCGTCCTATATGTAAACACCCCTCTAATAAAATGGTGGTTACATATAGGGACGGATGGAGTAATTTCAAATAACATGAAATTCAGTATTGTTCTTATTATTTAATGAGTTATAGCAATGGTTTGGATGGCAAACTGTAGCTCCTGAGTAGTAATAAAAAAAAATATTTTAGGAAAGTAATAAAAAAAAAAAATACTTATCAAGCATCAATAACAGATTAGTGCGAAGATCTTATAATGTTACATTTTATCTTTATGCAAAGATCTTCAACTCATATGACCCGTGCGGCGCACGGGTCATCAATCTAGTTAAATAAATGAACGTAATCATATAGAGTTACTGATAGATAATTAATGAGTTCTATTTAAAAAATATGTGAAGGATGCTTAGTTGGAGGGAATGATTGTTTATTAAACGAGTGATGTATACACGTAAGACTCATTTAAATACTAAAAATGAGTTTCTCCATTCTAGATGTTCTTAGATAACCTTCAATAAAGAATGGTTGACCTCACATGCATTGGTACCTCTCTCGAGAAGAAAATATAATTGATGCGTAATGAGAAGAGATGATACATGAAACACTCTATCTCTCTATAGAGTCCGCTAATTTTTCATATTAAAATAATCTTTGAATGTTGAAATATGATTATAAAGATAGAGTTATCCGCGGGACTTGTTTAATAATTTTGTAACGATGTTGAATTTGAGTGATTGAATGTTTATTAGATATTATATTATTATTAAAAACTTATAAACAAGTGATTTATATACATGAGACTCATTTAAGTATAAAAAAATTAGAAACCTCCTTTGTAAATCCTCTTAGGGAACAACAAAAAATAATCAAATAAATTGTAGGTTTTGACAGGAAGATCAAAACAGTAGAGATAATCATAACACAGTGATAGTATCATTTAAAAAATTGTTCCAATGCAATGATTAAGAGAAAGTGAATGATTATTTTACCAAATTATCCTTATTAACTATTGGTTAGTTTTAAAAGTAATACATTAGAAGTAGTGTGCAGAGTATTAATTGGAGGGTACAATTGAAAAGAAAAAGTTATTATTGCATTGGAAACTGAAAGCGACACTCATTTTGAAACAAATTTTTTTGGCTAAAGCGACACTCATTTTAAAACGGAAGGAGTATAAGTTACCACTACACAGTAAAAAAAAAAAAAAATTGCTGTTCACACATTTGAGAAGGCTGGGACACACATGTAAAATACGGTTTTGCCCCCTCGGCAGTTAACTGCCGAATTTTGAAGAAACCGGCTGCAGTTAACTACCGAGGAAAACCTCGGTAGTTAACTGCCGAGGAAAATGAAAACTCACCAAAACATCATCTTCTTCGTTGAAAACTGGTATCCACTGGTCACTTTGCCAACAAAATTAAAGCTTGCCCTTTTAATTCATTTTTTAGCAGACTTTTTATTCCTGATACCTTTCAACACCAACTCTTTGAGAAGTGCTGAGGCAATTATGCAGCAACAATTATTTCTAGGTTTTTTTATGTTTTTTTTTTATTATAATTTTTATGTGAGCTGAAGCAAATAAATTATGAAAGTGGAATGAGAACAAGTTTATGCTGAGGATTTCTCAAAAAAAAAAAAAAATTTATGCTGAGGAACAAGTTTACGCTTCAGAACAAATTTAAACCCAAAAACAATTGCACAACTGCACTTTGCCAACAAAATTAAATCGATTAGTGGATACCAGTAGTTTATGAATTAACGTCAAATTTTTCAAGAATCATTTGGTACCACTTTTCCCCTCGGAACAGTTGAATACCGGTAGTTTATGAATTAACATCAAATTTAGTGTTTAAAATAGTACCCCCACCACTGGCAACGAAGAAGATGATGTTTTGGTGAGTTTTCATTTTCCTCGGCAGTTAACTACCGAGGTTTTCCTCGGTAGTTAACTGCAGCCGGTTTCTTCAAAATTCGGCAGTTAACTGCCGAGGGGCCAAAATCGTATTTTACATGTGTGTCCCAGCCTTCTCAAATGTGTGAACATCAATTTTCAAAAAAAAAAAAAGGTATAACCTTGAGAAGGAGGGTTTCAGTTCTTTCTCTAACCTGGAGAAAAAAGAGGGTTTCAGTTCTGCTGTAGAATCGGCGGCTGTGACAAGATGGGTAACGACTTTAAGATCTTGAAACCCAAACCCACTAGCCCTTCAAAAACGCCTCTCCATCACTCTCAAAACGACACCGTTTCGACTGAAACCGACGCCGAGAATCCATTGCCGGAATTGCCAGAAGAACTCATCATCAACGAAATCCTTCTTAGACTTCCAGTGCGATCTCTCCTTCAATTCAAGTCTGTCTGCAAATCATGGAAAACCCTATTCTCCGATCCTCAATTCGCAAAGACCCATCAAAAATCCTCAACCGCCAATCCACTATTGGTCACTTCCGTTATTCATTCTGGAAAATGCGAAATCATAGCTTACCCTGTGAAGCCACCACCGGAAAATCTATCAACCCCTGTTGAATCCGTTAGTATCTTCGGCACAAGACACAAGTATCATATTATAGATTCATTCAATGGGTTGCTTTGTTTGTATGATGTCATCCAATATAATTTCACATTGTGGAATCCTTCTATCAATTTGAAATCCGAAACATCTCCAACCAATGTTTTGTCTGATTATAAGTTCATGACATATCATGGTTTTGGCTATGATCATGTTAATCATAAGTACAAGGTGCTGGTAGTTATGCGAAATGCAGCTGTTGTTAATTATAGGGAAATTGTGACCAGAATTTATACCTTTGGTGAAAATTCTTGGAGAACTGTTCCAAATTTCCCAGGAAAGTCTCATGTGTGGTCAGGGAAATTTGTGAGTGGCACCTTGAATTGGTTAGTTAATAAAAGAGGTGGTGGTAATTCTATTCAAAGGGGGATTCTTTCCTTTGATCTTGGGAAGGAGACTTTTGGCGAAGTGTTGCTTCCTCAACATGATGGTTACGATGTCCGTAATTGCGGGCTGTATGTTTTGAGTAACTGTCTCTGTGTTTGTTTTGATCACTCGAATAAAAATCATTGGGGTGTATGGATGATGAAACAATATGGAGTTACTGAGTCATGGACTAAATTGATGATCATCTCTCGTAAGAAGTTAATGCGGCATCTTGTTGACCCCTTGTTCATTTCAGAAAATGGTGTTCTGATTCTGATGAATTCTATATATTCCAAATTTGTTCGGTATAACATAAATAATGGCAGAATTGCTTATCCTAAGATTTTGGGCAAACTTGGGCGGGAGATGCATATTTACCATGAGAGTCTGGTATCACCGCAATGGTAAATCATATCTGTGGGATCTTCCAAATTTTATTTACATGGCTTTTGATTAAAGCAACTTTATCTTTTGCTCTAGATCGTTTCCAGTGGCACAGAATATATAGTGTGAGTTGTTTTGGCGAATGCCTGTTATCCCTAATATTGTTATTTATCAGTACTATTTATGTTTGAAATGCTTTGTTGGAATTAAGAGACAGGAAAGCTATTAGTTATGCTTTTACTTGCAAAAACAATTTTCATCTACACTTGCAAGAGTTATTTGTCTGTCTATGACTCTATGTAGGCTTCAAAGTCTATGTATGTCTTTCTCATTACAACTACAAATTATCAACATTACAATGAATTTGTTAGAAAAACTAAGTCTTTATGAGCACCATGTTTAAAATGCTAAGGACTATACTTGATTTTAATAATACGTTTTCATATAAAAAAGATTTGCTGAGTATTAAGTGTTTTTGTTGATGGATGATCAGGGTTAAAAGTATGTTAGATTGTTCCCAATGTTTTAAATTCTTTTTACTGAATGTAGGATTTTAACAAGACTTTTGCTTTTCAAAACTCTGGTTTGGTCTAACAACATATATTAACTTGAAAATTTATTTACAGTACAGAACAGGGGAGGGATCAAATTTAAACTTCTCTCATGAAGTATCATTTCACTTGGTGTATTGCTAACATTATTCATATGTTCCGACAACATATTAATTTCATATGCAATCTTTTTTTAGGGGATTAATCTAAGTAATTCGGTAAGTAAAAAAAGTAGTTTGGTTTGTATGTACTGATAAATAAACTTGAATCAAGATCAGCCCTTAACTATTGAATAAAAACTCTCACTATATCTAACATATTTCCACCACTCATAGTGATACACTAGGTTTTGACAAAACTATCATATAATTCTTTTCTCTTTTATAAATGATATTTAGTTCAAGAATGAGTATTTGGTATGTTACCCTAGGATAATGTTTCATTGGTCTCAAATTGAATGACTATATGAGCTCCCAGACCATGCTCATTGAAATTTTGGAGGAAATATTTACTATGATTAAAGCAATTCTCAACAATGTAGCTAAGCTAATAATGATTAATGAGATGCTAGGTAGTTGTTAAAAATTCTACAATATTGAAATCTAAGAGAGATAGTTTGAGAGAATTCTTGTGAGCTCAACTGAAGATTCACTTTCTGTTTTTCTATCCAATGTGATTGTTAGTTACAAAGTCTTTGAGGGTTATACTTATGTAGTGTTCCTAGCCTTTAGACTATGAGCTGTCAGTGTCAACTGTTATCTTTTAGTTAGATTGTTAGAAGTTTAAACTAACTTTCAGTTTGTTGAACTCAACTTACTGTTATCCTCTATTAGTGGTAGATTTGCTCTGATCCTGCTGCTTTATGTGTAATAGACTGCTGCATAATTACTTGCTGGTAGTTAGCCATGAAATTAGAAGAATGGGGTGGAAACTCTGAGATTGTAATAGATAAAGGGTGGGTGCTGAAATTAGGTGATGGATGTAAAGTGATGTTTTGGACAGATCAGTGGGTGACTGATGCTCCTCTGAAACAGAAATTTCCTAGTCTTCATTTGATCTCTATGCAGAAAAATGAATCAGTTTCTAATATGGGATATTGGGAGGGAATAAACTGGAAGTGGAATTTAATATGGAGAAGACGCTTATTTGAGTTGGAATTGATACAGGTGCAAGAGCTGATAGGAGTACTGCATATAATTCTTTTATTTTTCAATGATTGGTTCATATTATTTACTAGAAAAATGATATTTGGATCAAGATGAGTATTTGGTATGTTAGCTTGGGATAAGGTTTTATTGTTCTCAAATTGAATATGACTATATGTGCTCCCAGAAAATGCTCACCGAAATTCCGGAGGAAATATCTACTATGATTATAAAATGCAATTATCTTTTTTCCCATAGCATTATGACAAAAAAAAAGTATTAACTCGTTTTTCATGCGAAGAAGTCCATGTGTGCACGACTACTTACAATACATGTAACTTAATATACACACACAAATTTGAAACTTGTGACTCGTGAGCTATGAAACATAGCAGCAGCACAACACTGCACATAAACATCAGTAGTGATTTTAAAAGAAGAAAAAAGGTGATATAGATCATAACAAGCGTTTGTGTTGTATCAGGCAGCAAAGAGTGTCGGACATGTCTTTAACCTAAATTCTCAATGCTACATAGATTGTGAGGAAAGATGATAAAATTCAAACCCAACCCTGTTTGTAACGGGTGAATAGGTCTTCTGTTTGAGCATTCTTAAAGGCACTACAAGCAATGACATAAACCCATATAAGAACAACTACAGCCACGATGAGAATAATATTTGCTTTCCTCCATTCTTTTCTTAGGTTCCCAAGTAGACCGGCCTTACAAGCATTACAATTGTAGCATAGCTGGTTTTGATCATTGTTCCACAAGTTACAATCTGAATCAGCCATGGGATTCACAGGGTTTGTCCACATTATGGGACTCACATAATTGTATCCACAAACAGTTGGAGGTTTGCAACATCCTGACTGTGAAATAAAACCAATCAAACAAATTCCTTAGCGTGAGTAGTAGAAAATTTTCATTTTCTTATTTACTTTTCAAATAAGATTTGAACAAACAACAAACACAAAACATAGGACTACATAGGTCTAACTCGAGTGGTTGATGCACAAAGTGTGCGAGTGTTTAAAATTCTAAATACCGAGTTAGACTTTTAATGATAAAAAAACACATAACAGAAGGGTAGACAACTACCAAACCATGTCACGAGGTGGCAACCATAACATTTTTATCTTGTACAATAGAGACAAAACAATGAAGTTAACAATACTAGGCTGATTAATTTAATGTCTAATTTTTTTCATAATTTCTCTGTATAGGTCAGTAGCAATCTCGTATGGAACTTTCGGGTGCCTCAATCATTGTCCCCATAGAATATAAGAAAGGCCCCACGCAACATTAGTGTGTGGTTAATTAGTAGCTAAGCTGGTAACATGGGATGTGTCTAATGTCTTGTAGCTGTAGTAATGATGAATTCTCAAGCCATGCTAATTCAAGACATGTTGAGTGTAAACCTCAGGTTTCAAACAAATAATTAATCCAAGGTCTAAATGGTGGGTCAAGTTAAGAATATAATGCTAAGCTATAGGTTGAAATTGACATTATAGGACAAGTAGTTTATCATTGTCACCGGCAATGAAAAGTACTAGTAATTTTGGATCCAACAAACAGATTTTATTTAAGCATATTATACTAGTATGAATGAATGGGACGGTGCACAATTTATTGGTCCCAGTTAAAAAGTCACGGGCACTATCTTTACCTAATCTATCTCTGTCCCGGTATAATTGACCTACTTTGGTTTTTCACACAGATTAAGAAAAGTGTATAAATAAAGGGGAAAATGGAATATATTGTATTGGGAATGATAAAAGTAGTATTATTTAGTGTTATATTGTATTGGGAATGATGAAAGTTGTACTGAAAATTGAAATGAGTCAGTTATTTTGGGACACTTTTTTTTAGAAAATGGGTCAGTTATTCCGGGACGGAGGGAGTAATAGCTACCAACGCAATCCAGTAACTTCTACCCATTGGGAACGTAATACGTAATGCAGTGCCAGTGCCAGTGCCTACCTCCCAAACTGATCCAAGGTATCAAATATTGACTTTATTTTCAGGGATACGCCCCTAAAGTCTGTCATAAATGATTAGGATACAGTGTGAATATAAAAAAGTAATTCTTGAAGTCGGTAATTGAAAACATTATTCAACACATAGTAACATGGTACCATGTGATGGTGGGTCTGAGATTTGAGCTACAGACAAAAATGATTTTCTTCTATGGAAACAATAATTTAATTTTGTTTGCTTCTAAAACGCAAGAACACTGACGAATGGATCTGGTGATAATTCAGTTGGCAGTGCAAGTACACGGCCAAAAACCACCACCAGACAGAAGAACTACTAATAATAGAAACACCAACAAAATAAAAAACACACAAATTTTACTTCATTCTCTAAATCATTGCTAATAATAGGCACCTAATAAATATTTTCATGATAAAAGAATTAAGAATACAAAATTTTATACGGTAAGGGATTATGCTAAAAGCTCTTAATTAAGGTTACCTGTAAGGGAGAGATATGAGAGTTAAAGAATTGATCAGCAGTGATATAATTCTGGGTGAGTTTAATACAAACATCAGAAGCAGCCAAACACGGCATAATCTTCCGCCAACTACCAGAACCAGTAACACGGTGCCTCAACCAAGAAGAAAACTCATCTAACCTATACTCTTTGTACCCTCTATCAGGAACAACATAGCTTCCATCAGGTCTAGTAACAACGAAGGCAAAGACAAGGATGATGAGTAGAAGAGCGATTAAAAGTGCCATAGTGAAAAGGTAAAGTGCCAAGAGACCTTGTTTGTTATAATAAGCACCTATAAAACCAGTCAAAGCAACGAGGAAGACGAGGATGCCGATTATGACAATGGGCCATCGGAAATTGGCGATGCATTCGTTGTCTGGTTTTGAAGCAAGCCAAATTCCGGAAGCTATGATTGGTATTGAGGCTAATATTGCTATGATGTTTAGAACTGCGGTTATGTTGTTGCTTACACCCATCACAGGTACCAGTTACCACTGCAATTGTTTTGCTGTATTTAAGTTTTGGTGAAAGTGCTGAATTTGAGAGTTCAAAATTTGAGTAGAGTGTAGATAGATTGAGAGGAAATGGACCATGTATGTACACATTTGGTCTCCGTCGTTTATGCTCTATTTATGTTTGTTGCTTTTGGGGGGCTTAATTGTAATTCGCTTCATATAGTTTTATTTTTGTATCCCTTAAACCATCTATGGAATATCAATACAAAAACGGAAATGCTAACAAACGCCGACATGACATTTGTTAATAGATTGAAAATGGAAACTCTACCTTTAAAATTGTGCATTCAACACGTCAAATCTAGTGGATATGCAATTCATGTAAATTTATCAAAACAAAATATTGACTTTTGATGGAATTTTGGCTCCACAAATAATGCCACCAACCATTGACTACGAGATGAGACATCATTTACTTTGTTATATACTTCATTTGTTTCACAATGAGTGTCGTTTAAGATTTTGACACATAGACATGACACTTGTACTAAACTACCCTTACTGTATTAAAAAAAAATATAAACTTAAAATTGCATTGGAAATTGTGTGTGTGTGTGTGTGTGTGTGTGAGAGAGAGAGAGAGAGAGAGAGAGAGAGAGAGAGAGAGAGAGATATTGAAGTATTTATTGAAGGCAAAACTCAAAAAAGAAATTAAAGTTACATTGACAATGTAAAGTGACATTCATTTTGAAACATTTTTTTTTCCTAAAATGACACTCATTATGAAACGGAATGAGTGGATAATATTCACTTTACACCAAAAAGTGGACATCCTTCTTTAAGATCAAACTCGTTCATCTTAATGCATCGAGTCCAAGAGAACACTGTGCATAACTTTTCATGCAACCACTCGTTCGAATAACTTTTGTGGTGTTGTTTTGTTCCAAACTAGTGTGTTAACCCGTGCAATGCACGGGTGATAAAGCATTATTTTCCGATCTTAAATTGTTTTATTTGTTTTATTTATCGATGAAAACTATTTATCCCGTGAATTTTTAAATATCTCTGTATCTTTTTTTCCGCAATGATGACAAATATGTGTCACATATTTTTTATGTTTATTAATGATAAATATATGTCTCGTGTCTTTATGCATAAAAGAAAAATATATTTATAGGTTTTAGATCATCGGCGGTGAAGTGTCGACCCGACTGTCCACTCACAATCTTGGTGTGAGTTGATTCTGTTGTGGCCACTGGTTTCATTCAACGTCGTCGTTGTCTTTGTACTGCTCTAGAGCCGACGCGATTATGAGTTAGTTTTTTGTGGTGGATTACATCAGATCGTTAGTTTTTCGATCTGGTTTTTTCTATGTTTTTTTCGTTTATGTTTTTGACGTTTGTTTTCGTTTTGTTTCTTGGAGATGAAGATGGGTGGTGGCTTTGTTACCGCTCTGTGATTTGGTCTGAAAATATTGAATCTGGTTTTTTGGATTGAAGATCTGGGTTCCTTAGTTTTGGCGTTGTTTTGTTGGATGCATATCTTGATTCAACATGACTTGTTTTATCTTGATGTTGCTCAAAAGGGGTAGGTGCGTAGATTCTCTGTGTTGACGGTAGTAGTCGTTCATCGTACCCAAAGGATTTTATCCTCCATGGTTGCTTCTTGCGTCGTTGGTTGACTGTGATAGATTTATACTGCTTGTTTATCCCTCAATATGGACTTCGGCTGAAGTTTCAAGGCCACTGTGAATCTGTGGATTCGGTTCGTAATTGGTTGCTTTGGCTCGAAAGGATGTTTATGGCTTGATGATACTTTGAAGGGAGCTGTTGGAACTTGAGTCGTTTCTGTGTTGGCAGAAAATCCATATGCATGTTTAAATGCTTAGAAAATCCACACTGCATTTATTTGCAATTCGGTTTCGCACCCCTACGTGGGTTCTTGGATTGTATGTGGTAGTGGTTGTTTAGGGTTATTATCTTTTATTACCACTTTTGTACTGAATTGTTGGGTTTTGCTTTTGTGGTTTACTGGGTCATGTCCTTGCTCCTCGGTTTTGCACTTCCTTCTCTTTTTAATTTAATTTTAACTTTGATTATAAAATGAAAAATATTTGACTCATAATTTTTTATGTATCAATAATAAATATTTGTCTTATGTTTTTTTATTTATAAAAACTTCATAAAAAATTGTGATAAATACTTGTCCCGTATTTTTTTATGTATGAGTTATAAATATTTTCCTGTGTTTTTAATATTTGTCTAGTGTTTTCTTAATATTTATCAATTAATTCATATAGAAAGTAACTCATGCGCATAGATGCTAGCTAACATTTGTCTATCCCTTTACATAAAAAATAAGTCAGGCTTGTATAACTTTAGATTTATGTCTTTTTGAAAATATGTTGACCTAGTTTCCCTTTTCTTTCTTCATATTTCTATTCTTTTTCTCTTAATAAATTTGGGTGATGCATCTAGCATCACTTTTTTTTTTGGGAACATCTAGCATCACTTTTGTTTCATTAAAATAATAATATTTACCAATAAGAAATATTTTTCCCGTGTTTTTTTAGGATTCAATGATTAATAGTTGTGCCGTATTTTTTTTAATATTTATCATTGAGAAATATTTGTTCCGTAATTTGTATGTATTAATTGAAAATAATAGTCTCGTGATTTTTTTGATGATTTATATTGGTTTATATTTCCGTGTATTAGGGCAAATATTACACATGTGGTTTTTTATACATATGTGAAAAATATTTGTTTTGTTTTTTTTAATATTATTGGTGGTGAATATTTGTCATGTATTTTTTAAAGGAGTTGTAACGATCATTTGTCTTGTATTTTTTTTTATATTTATCAGAGATAAATATTTATCTTTGTTTATATATGTATCAATAACAAATATTTGTCCAGTTTTTTATATATTTATTAGTGACAAATATTTATCTTATTTTTATGTATATATTAGTGACAAATACCGTGATTATGAATAATAGGTATGTCTGGATTTAACTAAATATATTAGTTTTGTGTGTTAATTTTTTACTGAATTTGTGAAATTTGTTAATTACCTTTCCATAACTTGATCTTTTCAAGGAAAACCACCACACATGCATTGTCAGAAGATCCAGATAGTATAAAATCGGTCAAGTCATCCACGAAATGGTCGTGGAGAATACACTTGAATCGATAACTAAATATACCATAAACATTTTCTTGTTACTATTCCGTAAAAATATAGATTTTTATAAGTTTATATCGACAAAGATTAATGAAGCTAACAAACCCATTATTTTCTAGATCCATAGAAATAATCTGTCATAACACCATCAAAAATATGTTCATCTTCAACCTCAACTTTAGTCAGCATTCCGATTATATCTTGAAAATTGATTAAAACTTATGCATTCAAATTGATAAAAAAAAAAAATAATCTATTTTAATGTTAATTTAATAGGCATAGTCAACTATATGTATGGCTCTCTACGTCCAAAATGTACGGTTACATTTAAATAAAAAAATGAATCACATGTTATTGTGATTTTATTAGGCACATGTCAACATTTGAATGCCTTACTATAAATAAAAAATTAAGTTGAATGGATGTTACAACAAAAAATATTCGTGTGATTTCTAGCACCAATTTTTTTTTTTTTGTGTGATTTGTTTTTTAAAAATAGGACACGTGGCAATGCACTTGTTGGAGCATTTTAGAATGTCATGTGGATTATACATTTTTAACATTTGCATTTGTATGTATAGAGGATATTAGTCATAAGTTTTAATATTTTTTACCGAAATTGTGAAAATTGTTAATTACCTTTACATAATTTGATCTTTCCAAGAAAAACCACCACACACGCATTGTCAGAAGATCCAGATAGTATAAAATCGGTCAAGTCATTCACAAAATGGCCATGGAGAATACACTTGAATCGATAACTAAATACACCATAAACATTTGTGTTAATATTCCGTGAAAATATAGATTTTATAAGTTTATATCAACAAATATTAATGAAGTAAAGAAACCCATTATTTTCTAGGTCCATAGAAATAATCTTCGTCATAAGACCATCAAAAATATACTCATCTTCAACCTCAACTTTAGCCAGCATTCCGATTATATCTTGAAAATTGACACAAACTTATGTACATAAATATTGAGCTTAAGTTGTCCAAAAAAAACATTGACATTAAAACAGATTTTATATCACATTATTATGTTTAGTAAAATCTAATAAACTTAATTAAAACTCACCGACCATAACTTCAGATTTGTAACTATTTGAAAGAAAAACTGAAGGATGGGTAAAAAAATAGGAATAATATGGCACAATTCCATGATCAACAGGTCTGATCTTAGTCTTATCTGTAAAGTTGAGACAATATTTATGTGCTGTTGTCATGACCTCTTGTATTTCATTGAGACTGACTCGAAAATTATACATGATAAAGACAGCCTCCTCTTTCAAAGAAAATTCGAACTTGTTGAAAAGTTCACTACCAACCATTGCATGTATTTTGCGACCCTACATGTGAAAAAATAAAAAAAAACAATTATATAACATAATGACAAAAGCATAATAGTATTACAATATAATATTAAAAAATCTCACGTAGTTATCCATCAAAATTAAATGGATTGTCATTGATTTTTCAGAGTTAGTGGAATCGCTTGATGTCCATAGTCTAACAACTCTTGCAAAAAAGAGTCCAAGGTTAACCCGTGCTTGGTGTGACAGAAGAAATTGTAATGTGATTGAAAAAAATAGTAGCCAACGAAATTTATTGTGGCTTTCAACAAAATTAAATGACTTTCTATAATTTACAAAGATATAGAAATGTGCATTTATTAGACATGCGTATGTCAACATATGAATTTGAATTGTTTTATGAAGTATAAAAATAAAAATTGATAAAAAAAAAAATTCCTTTCTTGCGTGCTTGAAAAAATTGTGAATTTATTATTTGTTAATTATAAATTTCCTTTCTTGTGTGCAGGAAAAAAATTTCCTTTCTTACGTTCGTGAAAAAAATTCTTGGTGCTTTCTTGTGCATTTATTATTTGTTATCAACTGTTAATTATTTTTATTTTTATTACTTCAAATCACATGAAATCAATTTATATTTTAATGGTAATCTATATCTATATTATATAAATTTAGGACCTATTCCATTTTTCTTCTCTTCTCTTCTTGACACGTGTCACTATATTTTAATGTTTTAGAATTTCTTTCAAGTCACGACATGTGGCACTCTAAGATTGTTTTATTCTCAAGCATTTGCATTATTGTAACTTTGTGTATTAACTTTTCTAATTAATTTTTTCTAATTATTATATTGAACCATGTGTATCAATTATATTGTTTTTTTTTGAAGACCAATTATATTGTATTATTATATTGTTTGTATAATCATGTAATGTAATGTTTTATTATCATATATTATATTGAACCATGTGTATCAATTATATTGTTTTTTTTTTTTGAAGACCAATTTTATTGTATTATTATATTGATTGAATCATGTGTATCAATTATATTGTTTTTTTTTTGGAAGACCAATTTTATTGTATTATTATATTGTTTGTATAATCGTGTAATGTAATGTTTTATTATCATATATTTTATAGTTGATATTAAACTGAATTTTTTTTGAATAAATTTCGTTGAATTGTTCAATCTTTATTTTCGGAAAGAAAAAAAATCATTTTTTCTAATTATTATATTGAACCATGTGTATCAATTATATTGTTTTTTTTGAAGACCAATTATATTGTATTATTATATTGTTTGTATAATCGTGTAATGTAATGTTTTATTATCATATATTTTATAGTTGATATTAAAGAATGAAATTTTAACAAGATTGTTTTATATAATATAATATTTCAGTTATAACGTATTTAAATATAGTTGATATTAAAGAATGAAATTTTAACGAGATTGTTTTATATAATATAATATTTCAGTTATAACGTATTTAAATATGCAGAATAAATTGCGTATATTTTTAACCTATTAAAAAGATTATCAGATTTATAATTTATTACAAAGTATAAAATGTAAGTCACATTTTTATTTCGTTAAACTGAATTTTTTTTGAATAAATTTCGTTGAATTGTTCAATCTTTATTTTAGGAAAGAAAAAACAATCGGATACTTTATTTTAGGACAGAAAAAAATCGGAATTGGGCATCATTAGTTCATTAGTCAAAGAATATCATAAATGGGTGATTGGCAAAGAATATAAAAAAATATGATTTCAGTTGATTGTATTTAATGGACTTGCTAAAATAAACGTTAAACCTTCCCTAAAAAAAAATAAACCTTAAACAAAAAAAAATCAGAATTGGAGGTATTTAATTGGAATTAAAAACCTTAACAAAAAAATAATATTTTAATTAATTGTATTTAATGGACTTGCTAAAATAAACGTTAAACCTTCCCTAAAAAAATAAACCTTAAACCAAAAAAAATCGGAATTGGAGGTATTTAATTGGAATTAAAAACCTTAACAAAAAAAATAATATTTTGAGACCTTTCCTGTAAAATTGCAAAACTATTAAATAGATTAAATGCCATAAAATTCATAGTCCTATTTATTTATTTTTTTCAAATGCAAATCATTTAAAAAAATATTATATTTTGCTTAATAGCTAAGATATGAGCTATATTGTATTTTTTTTTTGGAAGACCAATTATAGGTTTATGATATAACCTTATCATCTCATATGATTCTTTTTAACGAATTCACATTTTAATTAATGAAATGAACTAACTTATAATATTAAATTCTTAAAAAGAATAACAAATAGTGACTATCAAATTAATTTTTTATACTCTTCAAAAAAATAAATTTTTTATAAAAGAATATTCCTTTTAAAAAAACCAAAAATAGTTACACAGAACCTAATAAGTTTGTTCCTCTTTTCTTCATTTTGTAACATGTATATGGAAATCAAAATCTGCAATTATTATAAAGATTGTTGAATAAAAAACTTATGCTTAAAAAAAAAAGGAATTCATATCATTTCCAATAATTTCATTTAATTACTTATTATTAATTATTAATTTGCCATTAATAGAAAAATGTATAATTCATACAATTATTGTCTATATAAGGCACACAAACTAGCCATTCTAAATTGCTCACATCTTTGTTAAAAAATTGTAGAGCTTTTTATACTTTTGTGCAAAACCTTCCTCCTTTTTTAATGTCATGCACCTCCTATAATCTTAGAGTTATATCGTTATATGGGTGGGAGGTATAAAGGCTATTAGAAGGGCATTCAACAATATTTTCATATTGCTGGTGGTGAAATTAATTTTGCTTGCATGGAATATCCTCTCAAGTTGATGCAGCTGGTGTGTTTTTGTTTTCGTGTACATACTATAAATCAATTTCCTATATAGCACAAGATGTATTATTTGGGTTCAATTTTTTTCTTTAAGTATGTGGTTTATAATGACTACTGTTTTTCTGTAGTCTGTATAAGGCAAATATCATGTTGTACTATTATGTATAATCAAAGTACATGTTGTGTTTTGTGTTGTTCTTTATGTAGAATACTTTTACATTTTGAAGGAAAAAAAATAGTCTATGACCCTGAAATGTGAAAACTTTTGTTGTGCCTTACTTTTATTGTTTCTGTTGTAGGAAATGTCTGATTATGAGAAAAAAATGAGAAGAGAGAACACTGTGATAATTTTTTTTATAAATACATAGGGGGAGAGACAGAAATCAAATAAAGTAAATTGAATCTATTGTTTCTTATAAAAGATGTTCTTTCCTTTTCTTCTCTATCTCGGTTAGATAGAAAGTGATAAAAGTGAAGTTAAAACGTAGTCCCTGTGAGCTTAGCTCAATTGGTAGGGACAATGCATATTTTATGCAGGGGCTGGGGTTCGAACCCCGGACACCCCACTTCTCCACATTTAATTGTGTAAGTTCTAGCCACTAGGCTACTTGACCAAAAATAAAACCATCCGCATCAGTGTTCTTTTATTGGATTTAAAAATAAAAAAATAAAAAACTTTCTTTTTTGGATCATAAGTGATCAAGTATACACATGTTTTCTCTCAAAAAAGTACACACATGTTTTGCAAGAAAGTACACACATGTTTTGAATAAGCAATCATCATGTACGATCTAAGTGAGAGTAATAACTTTTTATTGATGCAAATCATAGCCTTCAAGACGGAAATTAAATGATCAATTAAGTCAACTAATTTTAATGGGAATATATTTTGCATTTATTGACAGGAAAAAAAAAGGAAACATGTGTGATAAATTATTAATTTTAAAAAGTTATATTTCTAAAATGTATCATTATCTATATAATAATACATCTTAGACTTTTTTCATTATTGTTTCAATAATTTTCATTAAAAAGGTTTATATCATGTAAATCAATTCATTCTATTATAACTATAATGTAACAATAACATTGAGCTTCAGTATATATAAAAATACAGGTGATACATGAAAATAGGTTAACGATGGAATTCACATTTTTTTTTAAATCAATTCTAAATTAGTGCATGATGGTTCCAAAATAATATTAATATGATAGGAACCGAAAGCAGTTATAACTATTCCAAATTGATCGAGAATATTATTGACATAATTTGATCAAAGAATTATGCATTTAAACAACTTAAATATGATGCGGTTTTTTTTTTGTTGACAAAGAATATGATACATATTACTATTGATAAATGATTTAGTCATAATATATTGATCAAAACAATTTTAATAGAAGTTACACATCTGTTAGGCGTACTCTCATATACAAGTATGCGAAAGAATTAAGTGAAGATCAATTGTATTCTATTAACAAATTTAGTGTTGTTTCTGATGCATGGTCATACAGGACAACAAGACAAGGTTAACTTTCAATATGGTACCATAATTTTATAAAATAATTAAATTAATATATGAATCAACCAATGTTTGACTAAGAGAATGAAAAAAATCATTCTGAAATTGAATGAGCCATAAAAGGAAATGAGAAATTTTCCCTGAGAAAGTCATCATGGAATCAGCATCATTTAAGCATTATAATCATATTTTTAGTGATTCTGTTACAAATGTACCGTTTTTAAACATATATTAAAAAGTTTTAGAAAAATACATATATATTTTGAACATTATGGTTATGTATATAATTTAAGAAAAAAATGGCTATGTTTAAATTTTATCGCATCCATCTTTCCAATACATAGATTTTTTTTTTTAGGGAAGACACTTAGAATTTAAATTTTTGTTTTAAATTAAATGAGTAAAATTGATTATTTTAATGAAATTTGGTATAAAAAAAAAACATTGATATTTTCATGTTGATACAATTATTTGATTTTATACACAATATGCATGTCAATACAACTTAAATTATAGGACAAACATTTTGGATCAAAATTTAATGTGTTAGTTTACATGTAGAAATGAGTTTAATTATAATTTTAATTTGTTAGTTTACATGTAGAAATGAGTTTAATATAAATTTAATTTGTGCTATACCTCAACGGCCTACGTAAAACTTTATTAAATCTATATAACAAAGACCAAATATGTAATAATTTGAATGCTTGGTCGTTTCCTACAAGAAACATGATGTAGAGTTAAAGTACAACATTAAATAAGAAAGAGTCCTTATATCCCCACCTAGATGCAGTGAAAAATAAGCAAGGTTCCTACATATTCGTGCACGAGTGTGGATAAAGAAGTTACTACATGCGAGTATGATACTTTTTGGAACATGAAATATAGGCACTCTTTTAGGAAGATATATGGAATTAGTTGATATTATGACTAGAAGGAAGATTAATTTTTTGTGCATACAATAAATTAAGTGAGTGGATAAAAAGACAAAAGAATTAGATAGTTCAGGATTTAAGCATTGATACACTGACAAAGTTAAATTGAAAAATGATGTAGAGATTATTATTGATAAAGAATGAAAGAAGGATATTATGGATGTAAGAAGGACAAAAGATCATATCATAGCCCTATGACTTATAGTGGAACAATACATCTTTAGTGTTGTAAGTTAGATCGAGAAATGGGGTAGGCAATATTGCTGATAAGGAATGAAAGAATGATATTATGGATGTAAAAATGATTGGAGATCAGATCATATTTCTAAAATTTGTAGTGGAGCAATACATATTTAATGTTATTGGTGATTACACACCTTAAGTAGGGTTGTAAAAACACCTTAAAGTATGGTTTTGGGAGGGCTTAGGATGCTTAATTCAAAATATAACACTAGGAGAAAATATTCTCTAAGAGGGGATCTAAATGGGCATATGTAGGTAGTATTTTGAGAAGTTTTGAAGGTGTGCATGTGAGTATTGCCTCAGGGAAATAAATGTGGAGGGTAAATCCATCCTATATTTTAGGAAATGATAGGAGCATATTATCATATACAAGAGTGTGGTGCAATGTTCTCATATATATATTTCTTTCTTATTAAGGAATCTAACAAATATTTGTTTGAACTATAAAATATTACCCAGAGAGAATTTAACTACCCAACATATGCGATTGGTTATAAATGTAAGGGTTTCAGGGGAGTGAAGAGAAGAAGCCATAATTAGATTCCAAGAGTCAAGCGGTGGCATTTAAAGGGTGAAAATTAAATATTTACTAACATAAGATTTTATAGGGAGGTTTCACAAAACTGCACGAATTCCCAAATGATATGTGGGAAAAGATGACACATGAGGTTAGAAAAGTAGTAGAAGAGTCACTAGGAGAATAAAAAGGTTTTGGATATAGGGGTAAAGAATGTAGGTGGTCGAACTATAATGTTCAAAGAAAAGTGAGAATCAAAATGAAATGTTTTAAAGAGCAGCCTACGTGTAACTGTGCCGAAATTTGGGAAAATTACAAGACCTAAGAAAGATACCACGAATGCGTTGAACGAAGCAAGAACCCAAACTTTTGATGGATTATACCAATCCTTAGGCACCAAGGAGGGAGCAAAATCTATATATAGT
Source organism: Medicago sativa (assembly GCF_051527215.1). Classification (NCBI taxonomy): domain Eukaryota; kingdom Viridiplantae; phylum Streptophyta; class Magnoliopsida; order Fabales; family Fabaceae; genus Medicago; species Medicago sativa. Next base: position 97,999,293 of record NC_140752.1, read on the forward strand.
CTTGCTAAGGGACGAGAAAGAAAAACAAGAGATTTCGATAAAGGATAATGGACGAATTATTTCTATAATTGATTTAATGAATGTTATGAGATCTTACCAAACTCTAACATGCTAGACATTTGATAGGAGGATTGAAACTATAACTACTATTGTGGTATTCAAGAATATGAGGTAAAAGAGACGTTGAAAAACATGAGTAATGGCAAGAAAGTTAGGCCTGCAAACATACCGGTTAGATTGTGGGAAAATTTTGGAGAAAGAGACAACGAGTGAGTCGCCAAAAATTTAAACGAAATTATGAGGTCAAAGCGAATGTTGGATAAATGGGGAAAAACAATTTAGTTATAATTATAAGAACAAGGAGAATATACAAAATTGTGCAAATTATAAAGGAATTAAAATTATTAGTCATGCCATAAAGTTATGGACAAGAGTGATTGAACGGAGACTAAGAAAATAGACTAGAGCTACTAATAATCAATTTAGTTTTGTGTTTAGGAGGTCGACTATGAAAGTGACCCACTTACCACGATGTACGATGGAGCGATACCTGATGGATATAATAAAAAAAATCACTAAATTTCGAGAATTGAGAAAAATATACAAATTTCTTACACGAGTTTAGCACGGCTATATGAATACATATAATTTGCTTATTTGGTGTTAACTTCATCATAATTATATGGAAATCCCATCTAAATATTAGTAGTAGAACACACACACACACACACACACACACACACACACACACATAAAGAGAGAGGTTAGACAAAAAAGAGATTAGTGGAACCAGCTAAAGAGCATAAAAGGACATAAGTTATGCTAGAGGTATCTACTCCTTCGTCCAAGTTTTAACCCACGACATGACTCAACTCCTTATCCTTTAACCAAAACCAGCCGAGATACCCAAAACCTCAACACCCCACTCCCCCAAACAAAAATTTATAAATACTTTATACTTTTTTAATGACGGATGTTGGCAATTAGTTGTTAGATTAATATTTACGCATTCATCAAAGTTCGAAACGCTGACCTTTCAACTCCTTATTCCTAAACTCAAACCAGCTAAGCTACCCAAACCCCATCCCCTGAAACAAAACTACTTTTCATCAAAAAAAAACTTTATAATATATATTAAGTTTACTTTAAATTTATGTTGATTTATTTGTCAAATAACTTAAATATTCACTAACTTTGTGTGATATATTTTTTTTTGTGAATTTTCAATTGAATTTAAAGTAATATTCTTATTAAAATTTTGTTCAAAGATATGGGCTTATTGTAATGTGTTGAGGCTTACTGTTAATATGAGATTGGGTGCATCTTCGGTAGGCATGGCAACAATACCCATACCTGTGGGTACCAGCCCATACCCTCCCCGATTTGACAGGTTTTCTCCGCTTTGACTGGGGTTGGGTATGGGTTTCGGTTTTCCTCGGTTTCAAAACACGGGTATGGGACGGGTAACAGGGTTATATTTACCCACCCCGAACCCATACCCATACCCGTCCCAAATATAAAAAATTACTTTTTTTTACACCCTTTTTACATAAATACAAGCACAACTCTAGATCATTTCACTCCAGTCCAAATGACAAATGTCATTGTCAGACGGCACTTTTCTGGGTTCTCTCAATCAGTCAACGTTGCTCACAAAGGGAACATAATGTTGTCCATTATTGCCATTGATGTTGGAAAAAAGAACCTTTTTTTATTAAAAAATGATTCACTACGGGTACGAGGATGGGATACCCGAACCCGTCGGGACGGGGATGGGATACCCGAACCCGTCGGGACAGAGATGGGATTCAAGTTCTTATCCCCGTTGGGTATGGGCAGGGTAACGGGTAAGTATATAGGAATCGGGGATGGGGATGGGGAAGGTAAAACCCGTCCCCACCCCGCCCCATTGCCATGGCTAATCTTCGGTACATGCAGAGCAGGAAGAAATTGCTAATTTTAGCAAGTGGATACTCTCAATTGGAGACGGAAACGACGCTTCAGATGAGAATGCTGAAATGAAGGTAGAAATTCCTGAAGATTTGCTCATATCAGACACAACAAATCCGTTGATGTCACTTATAGACTTTGTGTATCCCGATTTGAATGATAACCTCGGTGATCCGCTATTTTTCCAAGAAAGGGGAATACTCGCACCAACGCTTGATTCAGTTGAGCATGTTAACGAATATATGATGTCACTGATTCAAGGTGAAGAGAAAGAGTATTTAAGCTCTGATTCTGTTTGTCGATCGGGCGAAAATTCTGATGTCTAGAGCAAGTGGTTCACAACGGAATTTCTTGATGGTATTAAGAGCTATGGAATTCCAAATCACTGGTTGAAACTAAGGGTCGGATGCCCAGTTATGCTGATGAGAAACATCGATCAGGCCAATGGACTGTGTAATTGTACGAGGCTAACAGTTACACATCTAGGGAAGAGCACGATAGTTGCTACCATAATTACAGGAAAAAGGGCAGGTACCAGGGTATTCATTCCCAGGATGAATCTTATTCCGAGTGATCCAGAACTACCCTTCAAATTTAGGCGCAGGAAATTTCCATTGACGCTTTGTTTTGTAATGACAATAAATAAAAGTCAGGGTCAATCTTTATCTCGAGTGGGAGTTTATCTTCCTAAGCCCGTGTTCACGCATGGACAACTCTATGTCGTTGTCTCTCGAGTTATTTCTTGAAAAGGGTTGAAGCTGCTCATCTTGGATGAAGATAATAATGTTTGCAAGGAGACCACAAATGTTGTGTATCATGAAGTTTTTCAAAAAATATGATCATTGGTTATGTTTTAGAATTGTTGTTGCTATAATTTAGAAAACTAAAGTTGTGTATTGTTTGGAAGTCCTTTTTTTTTAATTTCTTTGTAAGGCGTACTGGTCATTATGGGACATGCAATTTCTATATAAGCAGATCCTCTTGCCATTGACTTTTAATTGATGCACTTTTCAGGTATAACAATACGCAGATTTTTTTTTTTTTTTTTACATCATTGTTACACTAAAATACAATATTTACATTAGACCATTGGTTTTATAAAAAATAAAAACAAATAACAATCGTCGTTTCTGTAGCCCAAACTATATTTATACACACATATAAAAAATTTAACGTTTGCATTCACAGACTAGATGTATACATCTGACACTGACTATTATATAAAAAAACAAATTTTTTAGATTTTATGATTAATAAAATACATTATGTCAACAAATAATAATATACAGTACGTCGGCGTATTTTTGCAAAAATATTATATATGCTAAGTTTAACACTGAGTACATCTTATACTACAAATAATTAGTATAAGTGTAAATCCAAATACTTTTCACTACAAAAAAAAAAAAAACCCAAATACTTTAATCGTTATCTACGATGTTTAGATATTTCAAAATATATACAAAATTAAGATGATATTTTTTTCATGTCAAATTTAAATTATAACTACATTTATATCTTTAAGATAACATAACATAAAATCTATAAATATGATCAAAAAAAGTTTTTTATTTCCCGTGCTTGGCACGGGTCACTATACTAGTAATATAAATTTACCACCTATTCCAAGGCCTCTTCTCTTCTTACAAAGAAGTTGAAAGGTTGGAAAGAGCGAAATCTGTCTTTTGCTGGCAGAAATGTGCTTATCAAAGCAGTAGCACAGGCCATACCTGTTTTTGTTATGAGTTGTTTTCTGCTACCACAAGAAATTTGCAATAGGATTGAAAGTGCAGTTTGCAATTTTTGGTGGGGAAGTAAGGGTGAAAATAGGAAAATTCATTGGATAAAAAAGGAGAAGCTTTTAAAACCCACAACTGAAGGTGGATTAGGATTTAGATGCCTAAGAGATTTCAACTTGGCCATGCTGGCTAAGCAGGTGTGGAGGTTACATACAAACCCAAATACCCTCATTGCAAAATGCTTTAAAGCTAAATACTACCCCTCATCTGATATTCTCAAAGCAACTATGGGTCCCTCTCCTAGCTATGCATGGAGAAGTCTTCAACAATCCATTTGGATTTTGAACAAAGGATGTTGTTGGAGAGTTGGCAATGGTCAACATATAAATATTTGGCATGATAGATGGCTTCCAAATCAGAATGGGCACAAAGTCATTTCTCAAGATATTAAAAGTCCTAACCTTTGTCTTGTTAAAGATCTTCTAGTTGGCAATCCTCCCACTTGGAATTCAGCTCTTATTGAAAATATTTTTCTCCCCTTTGAAGGGATTCAGATTCAACAGCTTCCCCTCACTCAAGAGGAGAAACAGGACTCTATTATGTGGACTCTCTCTGAAACAGGTGATTACACAGTCAAAACAGGGTATCAAGCTATCCAAACTTGGAAGAACAATGCAAGACAAGGCGCCTCTAATTTGGGATTGATGGAAAGTGTTTGGAAAAAGGTATGGGGACTTGATACAGTACCTAGACACAAGGTATTAATTTGGAGGATACTTAACAAAGCCCTCCCAGTTAGAAGTGAACTCCACAACATGGGCATTCAGTGCTCTATTTTATGTCCAAGATGTGAAGCCAGTATGGAAACCATCAACCACTTATTTCTCAAGTGTGAGCTCACCAGGAAAGAATGGTTTGGGTCGCATTTAGGAATCAATTTTCAAGCATCTGACATTACTGAAATTGATGATTGGCTCGTCTCTTTCATTTTAAACAATGATAAACCAACTATTAAATCAATGGCAGCTCTAATCTACAGCATATGGCATGCACGAAATCAGAAAGTGTTTGAGAACAAAGACATACCAGGCGAAGTAGTGATCCAGCGAGCAATTAACAGCGTTCTAAGCTACGAAGGTGCGCATGCAGCAGAGCTAGATCTGCCTAGTATCGGTCAAGCTCCACCTCGCACAAAAGGAATACGTGTGCCTGCAATTGTCAAATGGGTTAAACCAGATCAGGAGGTGATTAAGCTAAATAGTGATGTAAACTTATCTCTTGCTGATTTTTGGGGCATCGGTGTAGTTGCCAGGAACAACGAGGGGCTAGCTATGGCTTCAGGAACATGGCTTCGCCCAGGCTTCATATGCGCACAAACTGCTGAGGCTTGGGGTATATATCAGGCTATGTTGTTTGCAAAGGATTGTGGTTTCTCAAAAGTTCAGTTTGAAAGTGATAATGAGACTTTGATAAAGCAGCTGAAGAATCCTAAAGATGATAACCGAAGTTACTTTGGATCTATTATTGATAGCATATTAGCACTAAAACTTAGTTTTAGATCCTGTAGCTTTTCTCATGTAAAACGTGGTGGGAATACAGTGGCTGATTGTGTGGCCCAATTAGCGCTCACTGAGCCTGATAAGGTGTGGATGGAAGATGTTCCATTCCAAGCCCAATCTGTGTACTTTGCTGATTTTATTTCTTAATAATATGTCTAGTCTTTATTCAAAAAAAAAAAGGCCTCTTCTCTTCTTTTCTTGACAAGTGTCACCATTTTTAAAGGTTTTAAAGTTTTATTCAACTAGCGACATGTGGCGCTCTAATCTTCTTCTATTCTAATGTTTTATTTATGGAAATCTTATAATTCAATGTTTTTTTTTGGAAGACCAATTATATTGTGTTATTATATGTTATTTTTTTATGGAAATGTTACAATTCAATGTTTTTTTTTTGGAAGACCAATGATATTGTATTATTATATTATTTGTATAATCGTGTAATGTTGTGTTTAGTTATCATATATTTTATAGTTGGTATTAAGGAATGAAATTTTAACGAGATTGCTTTATATAATATGATATTTCAATTATAACATGAAAATACGTGCAGAATAACAAAAAAATCGTTGAAAATAAAAGGTTAACCCACGCTGATATTTATCCCTGTGCTAAAATAAACGTTAAACCTTCTCTAAAAAAAAAGCCTTAAACCAAAAAAAATACAAATTTGAGATTAAATTTTAGAAATCAATCATTTCGAATTCAAAAAATACAAATTTTAATCAAATAATTTAACTTTTTTTAATAAACAAATAATTTAAATTAAAATATTTGAATGCAGAGATTAAAATAAAACAAGTATGGAATAATTATTTAAATGTTAAAGAGATAAATAATTGATGTATGTCAAATAATAAAAATATGATTTGATAAGAGTGTAACTTTTTAAAATAATTTTAATTAGATTTGGTAATAACCATTAATTTTTTATATAATTTGAATTAACATGTTCTTTTTTAAGATAATATACTTTTGTTTCTATTTTCAAATGTATATTGTATAGTAATAATACCGTATAACAGTGTTTATTCAAAACAAAACAAAAATAATGTTATACATTTCTTAATTTTTATTTTTGTAATAATAATAATCATGATGTTGGACAAATTATTTTTTTTACAAATGATGTGAAACAATTGATTTGGTTGTAATTATGTCAAAGATATTTTATTCAAAGTGGCATTAAAACAATTAAACACAATATGATTTGATTTTCCTTAATAATAAGGAATAACTTCCCCTCAAAAAAAAAAAGGGAAAGATCATATGTAAGAGATGCATATAGAAGTCGACCGAAAAAATAGCAAATCGATGAAATAAAATTGATTAAAAAGGGTAGGAAAAAAAAAGTAAGACTTATGTTAGAGAATATATGTGACCGAAAATTAAAAACGATCGCGTGTAATTACTCTCATGCCAAATTATATCAATTTAGTTTACCAAATCACCCTCTGGAAATTACTATAAATTAGACCTATGGCTTCACCAATTTTCACATCACAAATCACAATCTTGCCTCTTTTTCTGTTTGTTTAGTTTTTTCCTTTGTTTTTTCGTTGTTCATCTTTTTGTTTGTTTTATTATTTTTTTGAGGGAAATGTTAACTTGTGCCCTTAAGGCACAAGTTTAGAAGCCAATTGTAGAAACTAATTCTTGGAAATTGTGCATTCAATGCTTTGAAAGTTTAAAAATTTATTTTTTCAATACAAAACTTATGTTTTATTTCTTTTTTTAGATCCTTAACTTGTGCCCTTAGGGCACAAGTTAACATGACCCTTTTTTTGATTTAATCGAGTATGATGCTCATTGAATTCGTTGCCGATATATGTCGTTCACATAAAGAAATTTGAAGTATCAATGATCGAATCATGTGGTTGATTTTCTTAGAATTTTTTTTTTTGCTTAAATTTGTTGGATTTATTATTTATACCTTAGCATAATGTTTACATCAGGAACAAATTTATTATATTTAGTACTTTTAGATTAATTCAATTGTAGCAAACTACATTTTTATCATAATTGTTCTATTGCCCTATTATATATTATTATTCGTACCTTAAATGTTTTTTTTATATAGACTGCAATAGTTGCTCATAAAAAACATAGACTGTACTAATATCAAATATGATATAATCCCGTAAAATAGTGCAATTATTTAAGTGCATTAAGGAGAGATGGCTGCAAATAAGTAATAGTAAGTAGTAATATAAACCGGTAACAAAAAAAGTACTCCGTCCCATTTTAAATGACATAATTTAAAAATATATATTGTTTACATAATATAATTTGATCATATTTTTGTACAAATATATAAAGACAAAATATAGTATATAAGATGTTGGATTCATCCCGATTAATATTTTTAAAATATCAATTTTTCATAATTTTTTTAATAGATTATTAAAGATATTTACGGATGGAGTAATATAGACCGTCTCATTAAGCAAAAGCCTACAAAATATCTTTGTAATTTATTATCGTCGAATAAAACAAATAAAAGGCTTTAATGACATTTTTTATTTTGTTTTGACATATTAATGGCGTTGTTATTACTACATTAAAATCAGTACACCTTCACTACCAAAAAGATCAGTACACCTTTCGTCTCATTTTTTTTTATGATATTAAAGCAAGGATGTTAAATTTTACTTGACAACATGAGCTACGTCGTTTTCACAATTAACTAATATTAGTCAAATTATTTTCTACATTCATGAAAAAAAAAGTATACATTTGGTTTTTGAACACATTTACAATTTTTTACACATTTAAATAAAAAAATTAAATAGATATGTACATCATGAGTATTTTTTTTTTAATAAAGATGTACCTTATGAGTATTTGTTTCCCCTAAAAAAAATCATGAGTATTTTTTTTCTTTCTAACTTAATCGTACAAATTGTTGATAATTAATGTACCATTTAATTGTCAATTACTACATCCATGGAATTTTTTTTGTGATTGCTTCATACATGTTGGCTATAAATATTGTGTTTGAAGCTCACACTTTTTACACCATTTTAAGTTACAACTCACAATTTTCGTATCACTACTATACATTGTGCTTTTTGGTTTCAACATTCTCACTCAATTTCGAGATTCATACTAAAATTTTGAAAATTTTCTCAAGATCATTCTTTTATTTTATTCATTTTTACTTCCTATTCTCATTTTTTTTCTTCTTAGATCTAATTCTTAAGACTGGACCAATTTCTAATATTTTTTCATAGGTACAACAATTAAACAAACATCTCTCTGTTTTTCTTTGTCAATTATTCTTGATCTTCATTCACTTTCTATTTAGTTGTTGCAGAAGTGGATCTCAAACGTTGAATGTGATGAAAGAATCAACATATGGTTTGAACTTTGAAGAAATTGGATTAAACACTTTGATTAGAATGGATGTATTTTATTAGTTTTTTAAGCAATGATTATTCTTTTGTACAACTATTCATCTAATTAGTTTTAGAGATATAATCTGTTTTTGTAAATGATAGATATTTCACATTCCAAATAGTAGTTTTTCTATAGATTAATGGTTATGTTGTACTTTCAACTTTGATGTGCATCTACGAAAAAATGTTGTAAGAATTGTCATATGTTCATTATGAGTTTTTTTCTTAATATTATAATATTGATAAGATCTTATTGCATATTATAGACATTTGTTATTTGCTTCTTTGTAATTTGTTATTCAAAGAAATTAATGAGCACCAAAATACAATTATAGATCTTCTTTTTAAGAGACATGGAACATCGTGGTTCAAATCTTTCGCCTATGACTTTGTGTGGGACATGAATAGAGACAAACTTTCTAAATCTTTAGAAATGGTTTTAATGAATCAATAAAATTGGCTTGCAGTTTTGATTTTTAACTTTTGAACTTTTTAGTAGTTTACATTATATATTAGTGATTTATTCAATTTTTTTTGTTGAATTTTAGATTTTTTAATGATTTTCGATTTTAGTTTTTTACTAATATTTGACTTTAAAATTGAAAAATGTTCCATCTATAATAAAAATTATCAAGATTGGTTTTTTTTTCCCATACCATTTTGTTTCATCCGATGGTAATAATCTTCATAGAAATGAGAAAAATAATATCATTAAAATAAAACAATATAAAATACTATCATTCAACGAAAAAATGTTATTGAACCGTTTTTTTTGTCAAAAAAATATTTTTGAACCGTTTTTTTTGTCAAAAAGAAGTTATTGAACCGTTTATATTAAACCGTTTTATGTTGATTTTTTTTTATAAGTCAAGAGCAAAATGAGTTTTATGTTGAATTAAAATAGACTATCCATTTATGTCGAATTGTTTTATTCATAATGATATTGATAATCCATGTAGGATATATGGTACACGTTAAATGTCCATTTTTTTCTCATGGCAGTGCTATCCATTTAGCAATTAAAATATACTCATATAACCTTGCATTTTAAGTTAAATCACAATGAGCACAATTCCTTTAAAAAAAATTAAAGCACAATTATTGCATTATTGTTAACCACAACTTTTAAAGCTAATATTTTTCCCAAGGAAATGATTAATGAGTAAATATTTACTATTCAATAGACATTATTATTGATCAAAACTTTTAATGTTGTTGAAGTGTTACATATATTTTCAGACACTGTTAATATTTTAATTTTAATAAATGAAATAGAAGATGGTATATTTTTTTAAAAAAAAACGAGATTAAATTTATCATCGACAAAAAAACATAGACATTTGTTGTTTGTTATAAGAACCAAATAAACCTCACCCTTTTATATCCTAAACGGATTATCCTACGATTCAAAATATTCACCCTTCAAAGTATTTTTTATAATATAAATCCTAAATTAATCGATGTATGTACCATTCTAGGTATATATATTTTACATTAATATTTTTTTATTAGTTTATTTTTTTTTCTTCCAAGTACCAAAATTTACAAGGAACCATTGTTTTAATGGACATTTAATGAGGAAATATTCACCATTCAATAGGCATTGCCATTGTCTTAGACCTTTAATGAGAAAATATTCACCATTCAATAGGCATTACCATTTTATCTGTTGAACAAGTATAAATAAAAATACTTTGATTTCTCTAAAATTCAAATCATTTTTAATCTAAGGTACATGGTTAAAATGATTTTGATATTTATTTTTAAATTTGTCAAGATTTTAAATATTATAGTTATATAATTTTTTTTTTACTTATTAAAAGAAACCTATGAAGGAAGACAAATATCTAAGAGAATCATAAGCAATTTAAATGATATTATCAAATTGTAATATTTTCAATAAATATTAATTTTAATGAATACTTTCCTTAACGAGTGTCCTTGTGAGCCTAGCTCAGTTGGTTGGACAATACATAAAATATGTAAGATCCGTGGTTCAAACCCCGACCACTACCAAACAAAAATACTTTCCTTAACGAGTAATGATGTTTTTCAAATAAGGACATTCTCATTATTGTCAAATTTTAATAATTATAATTATAATAATAAATAAAAAATTCAATTTTTTATAACTATAATTATACATTAATAGATTAAAATATTAAGTATTATTAAAATAAAAACGGAAAACCAGTCCATTTCATTTTATCACAAGTTGATATAATTTGTTGATTTCTCTTTAATGTCCAAAATCTATCTTTTTACCACCAGACCAAACATTTACAAATGTATTACATTAATATATTATTTTTTGATTTTTAAAAAAAAATTATGATATTTTATATCATTCTTATGAGTGTGTGTGTGTGTGTGTCCATAGGCGGATGTACCATATGGTTTGGTGTGACTATAATCACACCAAATTTTTTCTAAAAATACTTACATGTGAAAGATATCTACAAGATAACTGTAGAATTGCAAGTTTAGAAAATTGGTCAAACCATTTGTGATTATATATACTTGGTGTTTCATACATGTTGTTGCATCCACGCCTATAGGTGTTCACAGGATGGATCGGTTTTCATTGTAATCTATTACCCGATGCAATGAAGTTTCGTTAGGTTGGATCAATAAATAATTACACATAATTTTTAAAAAAAAAAATCTTAAAAAGTTACAAAATATCACAAAAGTATGGATAATATTTAGAGATTTGCATGTTACATATTAATATATTTCTACATTCGGTACGGGTTCGAAGTGTGTATCTATATCTTTAAAGACTTGCTAATCATAATAGGAACATGGGCTACCACAGACCTTATAGGAAAAACCATTTTCAAAAGGTAAATTTGACAATAGTAAATTTTTTTTTTTAAATGTCAATGTAATATATTCTTGGGGTAAATATTATCATGTTGGAGAGATTCAAACAATTGTCCTTTTTCTGATCACAAATGTTAGTAATTAGTTGTTAAATTAATATTTACTCTTTTGTTTGAGTTTGACCCAGTACCTTCAACTCCTTATTCCTTAACTCAAATCATTTGAACTACTCAACCCCCGAAACAATTTATTAGTTAGGATAAAAGTATTAGTTTAAAATATTTTAATATATATATATATATATATATATATATATATATTTGTAAACTACATATATAAACTTTATATTTGTAAAAGTAAATATCTTAATACAACTATATAATATTTTTTACAAAAACTACCAATATTGGAAGTTATAGTTTTTGTCAAAAAGCTTTATAATTTATATTAAAGTTATTTTAAATTTATATTGATTTATATATCAAATAACTTATATACTCGCTAACTTTGTGTAAATTAGTTTTCGATTTAAAATAGTATTTTATAAAACATTAATAAATACGTTAATTCCTTGAGTAAAAAAAAAAATAAGTACGTTAATTTCCCGTGCTTAGCATGAGTATCACACTAGCTTATCATTGAGAAACATCGATCAGGCCAATGGACTGTGTAATGGTACGAGGCTGACAGTTACACATCTAGGAAAGAGCACGATAGCTGCTACCGTAATAACAGGAAAAAGGGCAGGTACCAGGGTATTCATTCACAGGAATGGATGAATCTTATTCTGAGTGATCCAGGACTACCCTTGAAATTCAGGCGCAGACAATTTCCATTGACACTTTGTTTTGCAATGACAATAAATAAAAGTCATGGTCAATCTTTATTTCGAGTGGGAGTTTATCTTCCTAACCCGTGTTCACGGATGGACAACTCTGTCGCTATCTCTCGAGTTAATTCTAGAAAAGGTTTGAAGCTGCTCATCTTGGATGAAAATAATAATGTTTGCAAGGACACCACAAATGTTGTATATCGTGAAATTTTTTCAAAAAGTATGATCATTGATCATGTTTTAGAATTGTTGTTGCTATAATTTAGAAAACTAAAGTTGCGTATTGTTTGGAAGTCGTTTTTTCAATTTCTTTGTAAGGCGTACTGGTCATTACAGGACATGCAATTTCTATATAAGCAGATCCTCCTACCATTGACTTTTAATTGATGCACTTTTCAGGTATAACAATACGCGGAACTTTTTTTTTTTACATCGTTGTGACCCTAAAATATAATATTTACTAGACATGGCAACAAACCCAGCCCCCGCCAGACCCAGCCGCCCCCGCCCCAAATTTAACTGGGAAAATCCAATTTAACAGGGTGCGGGTGTGGGGGAAATTTTGAGTTTTAGTACGGGGGCGGGGCCGGGTGCGGGGGATGCTTACACCCCGCCCCGCACCCGCTTTTTAAAATTTTGTTTATTAAATTTTATAATCTTATTTCCATAAGCACCAACCTATTTTAATATATTATTACTCTTTAGAAACACATTTATAATAATTATTTTGCTCTTTTGAAATAAGTTTATTAGATAGAAAATTATTAATATAATTATTGTGTTTTTGTTGTTATGAAAAAATGAAAAAATATGCATTTTTTAAATATTTTATAAAAAATAAAGTTTTCGAGGGTGGGGGTTGGGGCGGGGCCGGGAGACCCGTCCCCATTGGGGGCGGGGTTGGGTGTTCAATTTTTACCCCGATATGGTTTGGGGACGGGGGCAGGGGCAGGGACGGGGATACTCAAACCCGCCTCCGATCCGCCCCGTTGCGATGTCTAATATTTACATTAGACCATTGGTTTTGTAAAAAATAAAAACAAATAACAATCGGCGTTTCTGTAGCCCAAATTATATTTATACACACCCGTAAAAAATTAACGGGTTCATTCACAGACTAGGTGTATACATCTGACACTGACTATGATATAAAAAAATACAAATTTTTTAGTTTTTATGATTCATAAAATACATTATGTCAACAAATAATAATATACAGTACGTCAGTGTATTTTTGCAAAAATATTACATATGCTAAGTTTAACAATTAGTACATCTTATAGTACAAATAATTAGTATAAGTATAAATTCAAATACTTTAATCGTTATGTGCAATGTTTAGATATTTTAAAATATATACAAAATTAACAAAATTAAGATGATATTTTTTTCCATATCAAATTTGAATTATAACCACATTTATAACTTTAAGATAACATAATATAAAATCTATACATTTGATCAAAAAAGTTTTTTATTTCCCCGTGCTTGGCACGGGTCACTACACTAGTTAATAGGAATGATCAACCTTCTCATGTGATTGTAGGACTAAAAACTTGTATAAGATTGGTTTTCTTAAAGCATGACACGTGGCATTCTTATGAAAAGGGGGTGCCAAGTGGATTATTCATTTTAACCATTTTGCTTTGTATGTATAGAGGATGTTGAGCGATTTTTACACACACTCATTCACTCCAACCCAATAACTCTTAAAATATTGCTCAATTTTAAACATTGAATTCGTTTATTAAGTTTATATTTGAAATATGGTGAAGAACTTGAATAAAATGTGCGATTAGACCATACTTATGAGAGATAGAGAGAGCTTTTGTAGAAGTTTTACATCTCAGTGGCAATCTCTCTTATTTCTTCTTTGATAGAAGTAGCTATTAAGCTCTAGACATGCCGTTGAGTAAAACGTCTTTTATTGGAGATGTTCTAATTGATGTGACTACATATAATAACATATTGGTGATTACAAAAATATATGGCACTCCATTTATTCATCCATACTCAACCTCTCCCGCGAGTGGAGGCAAAATCCACCTCTGTTAGGCTGGTTGTCATACCTAATTTCTCATTGCTATTATAGTTAAATAAGTTTTTATCTAATATACATATATCAATTTTCTTCTTTAGTCCCTTTATTTTTTTTTCCTAACAATAGTATTTTAAATATTTTCTGTCAACATTTTTATCCCTATTTTTAAGTCAACTTAGGGGTACCATGTGAAATTATGAATTACTTTTTGCTAATGTTTAATACACTATGCAAATCTCTCTAACAAAAAGCTTATAATTTTTTTACAAGAGATGATAAAACATGAATTTTTAATATTTTATGCTTAAAAAATTATATTTAATTCATCTGTTGTTAAAAGAATTCTATTTTTTTAAAAGAAGTTATTATAATATTCGAAAAATGCTTCCAAAAATCTTATACTATAAATATTTACCACTTCAATATATTTTCCTGAATAATCACTTTAATGTTTTGTAAAGTTCAAAATAGTTATATAAATCCTTTAAGCAAAAAATCTCAACCTCCTATAATCCAAGAATATCATGATTTTTCTTTATAGCAAAAACATAATGTGATAGCAAAAGTAATTTGCTTGAGTGATGTATACTTTTTTTTTCGAAGGACGTATACTCTTTTTTTTTTAAAAGGTAATGTATACTCAAAATTTTCTTTTTTTAGAAAATGTGAGTAATGTATACTCAAAATTTTCTTCTTGACATAGAAGTAATGGACACTCATGTCATGTTGATGTATAGAAACTGTTGGACGTGTCTGCATATTATTTGCAACATATTGAATAGGTGTATTAATTAATGGGTTATGATAGAAGACACCTTTTGTGAAGGTGTCTTTTATCAAGTTACTCTATGAACATTTGTTAAAAGACACCAACTACTTTTTATGAAGGTGTCTTTTATCAAAGTTATAACTAAAAAAGTGAAAATCACACCTTGAGGTGTGACTTGATAAAAGACACCACACTACTTTTTATGAAGGTGTCTTGTAACATAACCCTTAATTAATTAATGCAATGTAATGCTTTAACATAAGTTACAAATACAAGTAATGAAGCATCTTGGCTGAATGTGCTTTTCCCACTACCACTGCCACAGGCAATTCTTACGTTCAAACTACCTTTTTCAATTTTTCATTCACCGAACATCAAGGACTTTTTCGTACTTTCCCACACTCCATTCTCTTCCATTTCTCTCTCCGCAACCTCTCTCTCTTCATCTCCATGCATTTGCAACGGTGAGAGAGATTTCGCGCGCCAAACACGACGGTGCTGTTAACTCTAACGGCGTCGCTGTAACACTCTTCCATCACACTCTCTCTCTGATTCAGAGAGATGAGGTTACTATCATTTGCGATTCTCATTCTCTGTGATCTACTTCTTTGTTATCCTTCATTCTCTTTATCTCTCCTCGCCGCTAACTCGACGGTGGAGACGGAACTTCTTCTACCGGAAACTAACGTAACTGCCGTTGGCAATGCCTCGCTTGCGGGATCCAATGAAGATAGTCTCGCTAACATGATTGATCGTGCTCTTGAAAGAGAGTTTCCTGAAAATGAACAGAACGAAGGTTTCTAGATCTAGCTTCTGTACTTGCATTTTTCAATTTCTCTTGTTTAATTTCGTTTCTGAAACTCTCTTCCACAATGCCTATTAATTTGAATTTCTTTCCAATTTTGGATACCTTTGCAATTTTCTGATTTGTTCTATGAGATTGACGCGGTTGTGGATAGTGAAAAAAAAAATTGATTGCTGAATTTCACTCATGTTTATCAGCGTTTATGATTGGAAACAAATAAATGCTATTGAGTTCGAAGTGCTTTTTGTGGATACTTTGTTATGGCATTGATGCGTTTTTATGAATTACTTACCATTTGGAAAGTTATATTCAAACTAGTGCATTTGGTGAGTTACCGCAATTCTTTTGCAGGTAACGATGATGCTGGTAGTTTCAATAACAGCGTTGCTGGACAGCAGGTTTGTAATCAATTCCTCGTCATGCTTATGGATTTTTGCTAAATGTGAAGTTATGGGGCGTAGTCCACCTGCCTGATTTGGTAATAGGTATTTAGCTTTAGGCTAGAGTTCAATCTCGTATGAATTTAACTCGATTGACGATTATTCATTGGAGGAGGACTAAGCTAATCTTAGGACAGAGGTCATGATATAGATGATATCATATATTCAGATTTCACTTATGATGTGTCAAAAATGCGTTTTAGAATTTATTTGAGATTGTGAATTTTATGGTGGTAAGGTAGAACCTATGGCTTGGTTACTTTGCCCTCCAATTTTTTTGTAAATGCGTATGAGGGTTTTATATGTGTCATATTGATCTCTCTTGAATAGACTTGTGATCTAATGTCCTTCGTATGACATGTTTACTGTATCAGGCTGTTTTAGAAACTGTTGCTAGAGTTAAGCCCAAGAAAAATGAGACCAAAGAGGAAAAGTATGCATCTCTTTCTTGTAGAATAATTGGATTGTTGCTTTTTCTTCAACAGAGAATTGTTTCTTCAACATTTGGTAAATTTTCTATCAGGTCATTTCAGTTCCATGATGTCTTCAATCTGGACAGTGAGAACCGAGTTGAGGATACACCAACTTTAATTGATCGAAAGGTATGTCTCAGTCAACCTCTTGAAGTTTAGATCTTTCAAAGTTACATAATGCGGTAATATTTTTTGCTACCATATCATCGTGAAATGAATGAAAAATACATTTGTATATGTACCACTCTTCTTAAAATTACACTTAATTTTTATATTTTGCTAATTTTTCATCTTCAGGACAATGTCTTTATCATATCCAATCCCAAGTCAAAGTATCCTGTTCTGCAATTAGACTTGAGGTTTACTTACAGTTCCTGTCTTTTTTAATTTCTTTTTCAAGCAGTGTTACGTTGTGAGTGCCTACTAACTACTCAGGCTGCTTACCCTTTTTGGTATTCCGTATTTGCAGATTGATATCAGATCTTGTGGTTGTCATTGTCTCTGCAACCTGTGGTGGCATTGCCTTTGCTTGTGCTGGACAACCGGTTTGATCACAAACTTATTTTTTGAGGATTTATATTTCTACCATAAACCTATCAAAGTTGCGTCATCCATACAATAAAATTTGTAGGTTATGACTGGATATCTGTTAGCAGGATCCCTCATCGGACCAGGAGGTTTGAGTTTTGTTAGTGAAATGGTCCAAGTATGTTGCCTTTATAGTTCTTTTGTTATGCACTCTACTGGTTGTTTTCTCTTTCTTTGAGTCGGTCACATTATTTCTAGATATAAAGTCACCTCGTGCGAACGGGAAGTCTTATAAAGTCACGTACTGCTTCGGTTCATCGCAGGTAGAGACAGTTGCTCAATTTGGTGTCATCTTTTTGCTCTTCGCATTGGGCTTAGAGTTTTCCACAACAAAGGTTGCCTTGTACACTCATTTATTCATTCATTTTGGCTTAAACTTGTATATTTTCAGCTCATCCATATATGGTGTAAATCTGACTCTTCATGTTTGCAGCTTCGAGTTGTTCGAGCAGTGGCTATTCTTGGAGGTCTGCTGCAAATTCTCTTATTTATGTGCCTGTGTGGAATAATAGCTTCGGTATGTCTGATAATTCTATAAATACT
Source organism: Medicago sativa (assembly GCF_051527215.1). Taxonomy (NCBI): domain Eukaryota; kingdom Viridiplantae; phylum Streptophyta; class Magnoliopsida; order Fabales; family Fabaceae; genus Medicago; species Medicago sativa. Next base: position 98,017,253 of record NC_140752.1, read on the forward strand.
TTGTAACTATAACTTAAGTCATGATAAATAATCACCGCCAGTTTGCAACCCGTATTGTTCAACATATTTGTTTATCTAATATACTATGAGTCCTTGATACCCAATTAGGTTGAGATTATTTCCAGTTCTGAAAAAATTACTGATTTATGTATGGAGTAGGATCGACTAACATAGCTTTCTCATAATAGGAGACTGTCCTTAACTTTAAGCTAAGTTGAAATCTCAGAAACTGAGGGAACATTGAGAGAATTGGCGAGAAATCTCACTTGTCATTATGCTAAAAAATGTGTATGGAGCCTTTAATTTTTTTTTTTTCTTATATGAGATCAAACTAGACTTTAGATTTGTTGGTAAAGCATGTAAAATTTCCTAGGTTGATACACTAATCTTACTGTTCAACAGTTTTTTCTCAAACTTCTCTCTCCATTTCCTTTTTAATTGCATTGTAGTTTTAGCAACACAATGGACTGATATCATGCTGAGACTTTGATATTAAAATGTTCATTTCTTTTTCTTTCTAATTAATAATTATGCATGTAAGTTTTTTTATGTCCACAATATATATGTAGATTGTTTTGTTGGCTATTGTTTATTCTTGCCAATTTTGATAAGGCTTAATTGTTGTGATAATTCTGCTTTGCCTACATGATTGTTATAAGGCCCTAATTTGTTGAAAGTGTATTATTCATACTCACCACTTACAGATATATTCCTTCATTTCTTGAATAATAAGTCACATTGGCAAGGAGAAAAACCTGTAAAAGTTATATCTCTTTTTATTCTGTTGTGTTATTTATTACTTTTCCACCTTTGTGTCTACACCATTGTATTTTTTAACCTTATCCAAACTCCAAAGTATTATTGGTGAATGACCCTGTTACCAAGCCTAGCTCAATACAGGCCTGTAGGATGGATCTTATACTTTTCTAGACATGTTAAAACTCTTAAAATAGTTCTGTAAGATCATGTATTGATTTTGAGGCTTCAAGTTCAGTGAAACAAGCGGTGATGTTTTGTACTATTATTCACTACAAATATTCCCTACTTAATGGCAATGAAAGTCTAACAAATGCGCCTAAACCCTACCTGCAGTTATGTGGTGGTAAATCATCTGAAGGAATATTTGTTGGTGCATTTCTATCCATGTCTTCAACAGCAGTGGTAATTTCCTATCACAATTTCTGATATCCATTTTCTAAAGTATAACATGCGAAGTACACATGTTCAAATTTTTCAGACTATGACGAGCACTTCAAGTTTGTTGTTTTACTACAGGATTTATACATATTTCAAGTAACCTATGCACGCTCTTTAATAATTGTAATATGCTATTTCAGTCATTGATTGGGTGCGCTTGGATTAGATTTTACGGTGATTCATAGTAATATTTTTATGTTCCATAGAGACATCACAGTGTTTCAAGTTCCAACCAAGTAAAGGAAGAGTTAATCAAATTACTCAACCAGAGAAAATATGAAGTTATTTTTGTTAGAAGGTGGTGGCCTGATTTTAGGGTCCAAGTATTAGTTGCAATATGCTTAGTAACTAGACCAAATAAGTAGAAATCGGGGGAGGAAATAGACAACTTCAGTGTAAGAGATTATAAGATTTTTGATCATATGATAATAATATGTCATTGATACGGGCATAAGATTGAAAGGAAAAATCAACACTTCAAGAATTGATAAAAATTGTGTTGAATTTTACACTTAATTACTTAAATATGTTGGTATGTGATAATATTATGGCTTCTCTATTGTGTTCTGGTCATAGTTTAAAGCAATGCTGACTGGTGGTATGTGAATGGATAATACGTTGATACGTTTTGTAGACTTAGTTCCTTTATTTTTGTTGTTTTTATTTTGTTTATTAGACTTCTTCCCGTGCTAGTAATTGGCTTGGTGTGGTTGAATGAAACTTCCCTGTTTTTGAAAATTTCTCTTTGAAAATTTTATTTCCTCATCAAATTCTTTGAATTTGCTTTTATTCTTCTTTGGCCCATAGGTCTTGAAATTCTTAATGGAAAGGAACAGTGTCAATGCCCTTCATGGCCAGGTTATAATTGGAACCCTGATTCTGCAGGTGTGTACTATCACTTCTATATTTATAGATGCACATGCATGAATGACTGAAACATTGCTGCTGCAGTTGTGTAAAAGGAGTGGAGATTAGTGCTATCAACGGCACTGATATATTTGTTAAAATTTTCTCAGATATACTTTGAAATTCATTATTCAATGTTGTTGGTTTTTGTCAGGATTGTGCTGTCGGTTTGCTCTTTGCACTGCTTCCTGTCTTGGGTGGAACATCAGGTGTTCTTCAGGGAGTAATATCCATGAGTAAATCGTAAGTTAAATATAGGGCGGACTGGCATTTACTTATTGCAATAGTTCTATTACAGCATGGTTATGAAGATCTATAATAGATGTCATTAAAACCCCACGGCTCCTCATTGCTGTTTCTCTGTATTTTTATCCTATCTTTCCAGTGTGACTACTGTCGAGTTGACCTAATATTTTATAGATGTTAGAAAAGGTAATCTGTTCATAGTTTTAATTCTTTGTTTGTGAAGAGATTTTAAAAATACGTAGATGCAAGTTTAGAAATATTAGTGAGTTGTAGATAACATATCTGGCTAAAGATTGTTTTGAGGTCCACAGATCTTCAACAGATTATCCTTTGCATTATGTTAACCAATGTATGTAGTCTAAACAGAGTCACTTCAATTCTTATTTTTCTTTCAAAAAATACTTGTATGTTCTATTATAGAAATATGAGTTTAAACTTCATCTACATGGTTAAGAATGAGTCTATTCAATATATTTATTTCTTTTTGTGTTACATTTGTTAATCAGACTTTATACCGAACCTTCAGAACTGAATGTGTCCTTAAGGGTTTGCAATGACCAATTAAGTCCACTTGAATAAAATATATCAAGCAGTAAAGATGGAAAAAGTTATCTGTTTTCTGGCTGTTTTATTTGGAAGTAAGAAAGGCATGGCAAAAATGTATCACAGGTTTTCTGACGAAGAAAAAATAAAATTGACAATGCCAGTATCATTCCTCGATATTATTTTATGCTTTAGTTCGGTATGCCTGGCACTTGCAGAGTGGCAGTACTAACTTCCCATTAGCCTGGTTGAATTTCATGAGGCAGTCTGCTTGATTTGATATGCTGATGACATCAACTTTATTCCTGCTTGAGAGTATGCTTGTTTTGGTCATTTATTCTTTCTGATATACTTAATTTTATTGTTTCAGATTGTTGACCTTAATTACATTTCTTGTCGTCTTATCAATATTATCTCGTACTTGCGTACCGTGGTTCCTTAAGCTTATGATAAGCTTGTCATCTCAGGTGAACATAGACCTTTGCTTTATTGCTGAATTTTTGTTTTTGTTACTTTTTAACTGTCTTTTTCTTGTGCAGACTAATGAACTTTATCAATTGGCATCAGTGGCATTCTGTCTAATAGTTGCTTGGGTCTGTTTTCTGTCCATTTTTTTATTCATTTTTTTGTTACTTGGCAAGAGTGTTATCTTAATATATTGAAGCCTGTTTTCTTATCTACACTAGTTAAGTGCCCTTAATCATGGTAAAGTCTCTGGTTGTTTCCTCTCAATGTGTAATGACTTATGTCTATGGACCCAACTTTACTTCCCTACATCTTTGTGATGCTTAAATGCAGGCAATCCTGATACATTATACTTACATGTATGAATTCCAATCCAAACAACTTGTACAAATTGTTTTGATAATTTGTTATTTCATTTCAGTGTAGTGATAAGCTGGGTTTAAGCCTTGAACTAGGTTCTTTTGCTGCGGGAGTGATGATATCAACAACAGATCTTGGTCAACATACGCTTGAACAAGTAACATATTTTCCTTGGGATATATATTATTTGTAGTTGTTAATTTTACTTTATATTATCTTTTCAGGATTTGAAAGTTTTTCAATAGTTTAGTTTGCACCAGTTCTCCTACCCAAAATCAAATATTTTCCCCCTTTTGTCTGAGTAAAAACTTGTGGTTTGTGGAGCATAATTTTATCCAAATTTGATCATTTTATTTCTTATATTTTCCATGTATTCAGCTATTTTCTTTTTGTCATGTCAAGCATATTTTAAGGGGAGGGAAATGTTTGAATATTCTTTTAGGTATTACTTCATATTTTTATCATGGATGCCTGTAAAGTGGGGTAGCCAACCGAAATGAATTTCAGGGATTCTTCTTGAAGGAAATACATTTTGAGATGAATCCATGTTTTGCCAATACTTATTTGAGCTTTACTCAAATTTTATGATTTTAGGTCGAGCCAATTCGCAACTTTTTTGCTGCTCTGTTCTTAGCCAGTATTGGGATGCTTATACATGTCCATTTCCTTTGGAATCATGTTGACATTTTACTGGCAGCTGTTATATTGGTGATCATTGTAAAAACAATCGTAGCTGCATCTGTTGTTAAGGGGTTTGGATACAACAACAAGACTTCCATTCTTGTAAGATTTGACAACAGTCAATACTATTACTTCTGCTTTTTTATTGCATCATACATTTCATTGACAGAGGAGCCTTAGGTTATTCCATATGCGTAGGTTGGGATGTCCTTGGCACAGATTGGGGAATTTGCCTTTGTTCTTCTCAGTCGTGCTTCGAACGTTCATTTAGTTGAGGTACACATTTCATTTTCATTTTCAGACGATCCTTTTAGCTAGTTTCTTCTGATGCTTAGGATGACAGTGAAGTTTATCTTCCTATATTTCTGGAAATAGTTTCAACTCAAGAAGATTGGAAATAGTTTTACATTGTTTTTGCGGTTACCTTTAAAATAGATCAGTTGAACTGAAGGTCTATTCCTTACTGCAGGGAAAGCTGTATTTATTGCTCCTTGGAACAACAGCTCTCAGTCTGGTATGCAGACAATGCTTTACAGAATTATAGTTTACATAGCAATCATAAACATTGAATTTCCCTTTTAAGTACTCCTAGGACACATTTGTCCTGAATTCAAATTGGCAATCACTTGTTACTTTGTTGGTGTTGTGTGATTTGTATCACTGAACCATTTAACTCCGTATAATATTAAAGACATTATCCATTTGTCTCGCTGTCTGTCAAGTGAGATCCTCCCGTAACTCATTAATTTTGTGATTTGCATACACAATCTTTATGCTCTTTGTACACGGGTTAGAGTTGTTAGGCTATCTATGTTCATTTTGGATTTTTTGTGTCTACTCAATGGTAAATTATTGCCTCACGGCTTGCAGACCATGGTCATTTTACTCCCATATACTTCAACTTTTTGTGTTGAGAGGCTTTTGTAACGTGTAACAAATTTTATGGAGATAAATAAAATGAAAAGCATGATAAATCTGCAAAGCATGTTGATGGGAGCAACACCATTGGCATGCTTGCAGTTGCAATGTGTTCCGCTTGCCAGCATAAGCGAACCTTTTCAAGTTTTATTTTTGCTATATGGTATTATGTTTTTGTTTATTGGCCGTCTTTTTCTTTTTCATACAAGTGTACAAGCAGGTTATCGCTAGTAAACATTGGGTCTTGCTGTTGTGAATTCTTGTGCATAGATTTGAATGTTATATGCTGTTACAAGCAGGTGTTTTGAATATTAAATTCTGAAATGTATTTAACTAGTTGATTTATAGTGACATTGAAGTTTTCACTGACAAATTTGTGCAGGTGACTACCCCCTTGCTTTTCAAGCTGATTCCTGCTGTTCTACATCTCGGTGCATTGCTCCGATGGTTCCCTCCTGATAGTCCTGCTGAGGTATTACCCAGCAAGGTATTTAATAGTGTGTTTATTTCAAAATTACTAATGTTAGTCCTGGGAATGCAACATTCTCATGTTTGTTTCAAGTTTTAAAAATTTATTATTCTCATGCTAAAGGATGGGAATCCAACATTCTCATGGGAATAAAACTCAACTACCTATAACTGCCCCCTACCATTCCCATCAAACACATTTTAAATTAAATAAATTTTAAAAACATTTCTATACTTTACATGAGTAGGAATATTATATCTAGTAAAGTATTCCCATCATTCCAAGGAATGTGATTTGATACCTTGAAACAAACACACCCTAAAAGATCATTATAGCATTTTGTTGTTTCAATTGTCCTAAGGATATTAAATGTGATTGTACTTTCAGGTTTCCTTTAAAGGGGACAGCTTTCGTACAGACAGCGCTAAGCGTATTACTTTGATGGTTCAAGGCTCCCATGATTCATGATAGCCAAATATATTATGACGCAGAAAATGGTTTGCGGGATTGACCTGATGGTTTCTGTTATTCTGGTAGACAGGTGCCAAATAGTGCAGATAATGTTTGACTAATTGAATACATTTTCTATTGCAAAGAACTGTATATGCCGCCTGATTTCAGAGCACACACCGGAAATAGTGAATGCAATGGCAAACACACAACACCAGAGGAAGGATTTCAAGCCGGATCCATCAACTAACCTTGTAACATGGGCCACTTTGTTATCAACTTGAATGGCCTATTTTGTGTATAAAGTAATGTCTAGTTGCTGTTAGTAGTGTAATTCATTTTAGATGAGTCCCCTTTTATTGTATCCAAATTTTTGTGTTGATTGGTTTTTGAATGTGTAAGTTGTCTCTATAGGCAGTCATCAACGTCAAATGTATCATGCTCATGAACTATTGAAATTATTAATGATTAATGATAGCAGAAGAAAAATTAATATATGGTTCATTACCTCTTAATTGATTACCAAAGATGTGGTGTTATGTTTTGTATTGTATTGTAGGTTGGTTACTACTAAATCTTCATCAGCTACTGAGCAGCATTCCCCTTTTTTTTCATCACTAACCGTTTTTAGAATTTACCCTCTGTCAATATATATATATATATATATATATATATATATATATATATATATGCTCAGAGTAGAGTTACTGTTCCACTCTTTGGTTTAATACTACTAACATTATGTTGCTTTGAAACGTTGTAGTTTGAAAAATGTTAACCTTGTTTCAAAGTTACATATCAATTATGATTTTTTTAAAACAATCTAAATTGCCATTGTCATTATTACTTAATTGTGAGTAACGAATACGGAAAACCGATACACACCAAGTGACACGAACCCATACACCAGCACATAAAATATTTCCACAACTTTTTTACCGTATGAGCGGTGCTTATGGTGCAGTCTATACTCTGTATTTAGGATTGGATATTTTTTTGTTTTGTTTGCTATCTATCTCCCTTGCTTATTGTTTTCTGTCCTTTTAATGTTAGCCTGCTACAGTTGTGCACCTATTATGCATGCAGGTGCAGATAAACAAACACACGGGTCACAGGAGAGCATGGTAGTCAGATATTATATGTGGCAGATACAAATTTACGAATATGACAAAACATAGCTGGAAGGAGTTTGGTTTAATCAAATGTTCTTGTGGCATATGTTGCATTTAGACCCTCTTGACTCTTCCATTATCATTATCATTATCATATAGCACAAACGCGTGTTGTCATAATATAATGATATATCAGTACAATAACGAATGGTGGTGAGTCTGGTGACGTATGTTTTTGCCAAATTCAATTATTGTTCACTGTTACTGATATATCAACGTCGGCCAAAAGGGGAATCGTGAATATCCCCACTTCAATGGTCCCCTTCTTTTATTTCTCAATTTGAAATGAAGCAAGAGTCAGGAGGATAATGTATGTAGTACATGTTTTCCAAATCCTCGACCAATTAATCAAATCAAATTAGGCTTAATTAGCTATTGGAAGGTATAACGTCAATTATACATTGATATTATTAATTATTGTGTAATTAATAATCACATTTATCAAATAAGCCTTGAATATCTATTATTATTATTATTATTATTATTATTATTATTATTATTATTATTATTATTATTATTATTATTATTATTATTATTATTATTATTATTATTATTATACAAAATTGATATGAACTAATTTAACATTTGATCTCAAAGTCATACATTCAGGAAGTTTGAGTGTAACTTTTTCCAATCTTTTTGCTCAAAATTCTGCATACGTTTTCATTTCTTTTAATAATATAAATAAGTATATAAGATTATTTTTAAAAATCAAAGTTAAGACATGAAAGTAAACCAACATGTGGTTTGTCCGAGTACTAATGAACTTAGACATTTTAAACAAATGGTTAAAGGTTTCGATCTTTGACTTCGAGCATGAAGAAACTCTGGTCAGAAGGAAGAATTCATCTTGAGTGTTCCACATGTTTTTCAACAATATTAACAAACTGTTCAACCGCGGTAAATGTTTCGTACCTACAATATGATTATTATTAGAAGAAAAACGCACATGGAGAAACATATTTGCATGCAAGGAAATTAAACAAAGTCTACCATTCTCATCATCAACTGAATGGTGATAGGAACTTTCCTGACAAAAAGTCCCAGCCAGGCTTGATTGGCATATTATCTATAGAATCTTGTGGATGCGCTTCATTTTCGTCCTATTTCTTTATCTTCATATATGTTATCAACATGGGAAGATAATTGTTCAGTTTCTATAGTCACACAAATATATACTATTATGGCATGAAGAATATTTCACATTTCACAGTTAGTACGGGTCCTTTATTTCCGGTTTAAGGTTTTAGATTATTACTAAATAAAGTTAATTAAATCTGACCCCCCACTAATTAACAAATAACTAGTCAACTACAAATTAACGAAGACCAACCAATGGTAGAAATATGTAGCAACACCTTTGAACTAGCTGGTACAATTCTTTTTATACCTTTTAAATGTCAATGTTCTTTACAAATTAATTATTAATCAAGAACGTAAAAGAGAAGAAATAGTCAAACTCGAAGGGATTGGTGAAGTAAGAATTCCATGTGAAGAAAATAATTTGTCCTAAAATAAGCAGAATCCAAAGTTTGGTCTATTTAAGATTTTGTTCCATATGTTTTTGTTTTGTTTTCGGCCAGCAGGAGTGGTTATTATTCATAACCCCATCGCTTAAAGGTTACGACAAAAATGTCTATATATTAATTTTGACATTTTTTTTATATGTCTATATGTTCACACTATGTTGGGGGGCAATAGATGTGCTTCTTTTCTGAGAGCTTCAGTCTCGTTTGGCACATATTCTCTATCTTATTGAATAGGCAAGGTGTGGACCCAATGTTATATATAGTCATGTACATATAGATTGAATCAAACATGCATGATGCATGAGGAACTGTTATTGACTAAATTATTACAAATAGAAAGTTGTAAATTAGTTTATTTTCTGGATGAGACTAATTGATGTTGTTGAAGGTGAAAACAATTTCCAAAATTGCTTTGTTAATGGAAAATTGGGTGTGTTTACGCTTTCAAAATTCAAAAATAAAAATTGTGTTTATATGGTCCAAAGGGTGTGTAAGAGATCTGCATATATATCATGCATGAGCTGACTTAATGGAAATATATAGCGATTATAAATGGGAGAAATTTCCAATGTATGACTAACTTTTGGATTGAATTATAAAATCCAAATTATAATAGAGATCAGATATATGCATTTTTTATATTATATACTACTCCCTCTATATAGAACTTTTTGGAGAAAATGTTGTTTATTTCTTTTTATAAGATCCTCTTCAATTTGCCTCTTGCATTATTTGTGTTTTCTTTTATCAAAATATGGTTAATTACTTCATCATTTCTTTCTTGTGAGAATCTTGGGAAAAAATGAGTTGATGATGATTCTCAATATAAATTAATTAACTGGGTAATTAATCAGGAAAAAAGAGTGAGACTAATTATATTAACTTTCTTAATTCTTGTATAAATTAGTTATAGGAGTCTTTTTTTGAAGAATAAGTCATAGTACTCCCTATTAAGGAATGGAGGAAATAATGGATAGTCATTATCAACACTGCTTTATATGATGCTGAATGTTGTGTATTTATCTTCAAATTAAAGGGGTCTGATGATTGCATATAGACCTGACTGGGGCATAAATATTAATGACTAATAATAATGCCAAGAAAAACGTGTTCCGTTGATCATATCTTCTTGTACATGAGGTTAGGTTACATGTTTTGCAAATAAAACGATAAATTGCTAACATAGAATGTGAAAAATTCCAGAGTACTTAATTAATTAAGTGACGCTAATTGGGCCAAGAAGGAATGAGCCAGCAGAGGAGGGTTGATTTTGTTCAAGCTTAGGGGATGCAACTGAAAGTGTGAGGTCCAAATTAGGCACTGCTGCACAATTTGAAGAGTCATGTAGCCAATTATCTGTAGAGTAATTATTTTCTTGCTTTTCTGATTTGGCTGCTTCTTCTTGTTTAAAGTAGGACAAAGTGGTGCCATCATTCATCTCAACTTCACATTTACACTTATCCTCAAATTTATGACCCAATTTTACTACTGAATTAGCATGCCCTTGGTCTTTTGTGTTGGTGTTCTTGCTCCCAACCTGCAGCCAAATATATCATATTATTAATTCAATGACAAGGATCCATAAAAATAAAAATAACTTACTTGAACACACAAATAAAAAAAAGTTAAAAGAGGAAAAGATTAAGAAATGTAACTAAATTATTTTTGTGTGTGCGTTCAAATAATTTTTATTTGTGGTTATGGGCTTGTGGCCATGTAAGACTTACTTTATATTCAGTGGTGAACGACAAGAGATAGCTAAATAATTAAGCAATTGATGATCATGAATGAATTGAATTTGTTTAACATAGTATAGTATAGTATATACCAAGTCAAAGAGACTTGAACGTCGCTTCTTGTTGATAGTAGCCAATCTAAGAAAGTATTTTTGAGCATGGCTAGCGACTTGTGTAGGGGTTCTTGAAGTGACAAAGTTTTTAGAGATGCCTCTCCAGTCTCCTTTTCCTAGCTTTTCTAATCCAACAAGGAATGTTTTGTGCTCTTCTTCTGTCCATGGAACTCCTGATCAATCAATCAGTATATAATATATGTTAGACTAGAGATCCCAAGTATTTTCTCATTCATCATGATTCAAACACTTATCCATTAACTCCCTTAGCTCAAATTAGAAGTATACATGTATGAATAACTACTTAACATTGATCATGACTATACATCCATACCAATATATAAAGGAATATAAGATTTTGGTGTAGCATTTTTCTTTCAATTCTATTCTTATTGGTAGTTACATATTAGTATATTACAAATTATAAATAAAAAAAACAAATGAAGGAAGCTGTTGGAAATTTGAACATGATAAATTAGTTTTGAAAGAAGTTTAATTTCAACTACAAACAATAAAATTTGTAAAAAAAATATATTTTATTTTTCATTAATTTTGAATTGATGAACTATACAACAAATACTATAAAAAATACACATTAAATTAATAGAAAACGAAAACAACATTAATTAGTGACCATCTTTCCGCTAACATATGTATAAATATACCTTTCTTTCTCTCTTGGGGTGGACCTATAAAACAATCTGATAGATATGAAATATTAGAAGTGGGTTTGTGATAATAATTTTCATCAATATTGGTTAATGATGTTGATGAAGAGAATGAGGAAGATGGAGAGGATGGTGAGGGAAAGGTGTCCATGCTAAAGCTTTTCTTGATCATGGTACTAGATGATGAGGAGGAGGAAGATGATAGTTGGACCCCGAAGAGACGAAGTCCTCCAAGGGTAGTGAAGTATGTGCATGTCCTACAATTATGTCCTATCTTACCACAATGCGAACACTTTCTTCTCCCCATTACAAACCACCAATTAAAGTGTGTGTGTGTGTGAGAGAGAGAATGAGAATGGGAGACAGAGAGAGAGCAGAACAAACGAATTAGTTTAGAGGTATATATGATATGAGGATGGAGTGAGATGTGGGGTGGGGTTAATTAATTAATGGAAAATGGAAAGAAAAATATGGTCGCACACTCACACACGCTACTTAATTGGACGGACATAGTTTATTATTCTTGGATATTTTTGTTAAAAAAATAAAATCATAGAGACACGAATTCCTTATCTTACTAATTTTCAGCATCTATGACCTCTGGGCCTATTCACCGTACATCCGGATCTGCCTGCAAATTATTTAACTTGATAATATGCTGATTTAGGCAAATATATACTCTCGTCTCTCGTGCCACAAAAATCTACTTATGTTAGCCATCGGTCTAAGCTAGATCGAGACCATGAGGCGGGTGAATATACTCTTGATATTAACATTAGATGTAAAACTAGTGATGAAAATAGACTAGATTGAGTTAGACTTTGTAAAGTCTAAGTCAAATCTGTCAAATTTTTTAAGGCTTAAGTTTGATATGCGGCTTGTCATATACTTATTTTTTAGGCCTGAGTATGGTCTTTTTAAAATCTTATAAGATCTATGCAAATTATTTAACTTGGTAATAATAGTACTCTGGACAAATATAATATATTGTCGTACCACAAAAATCTACTTATATTGTAGTCATAAGTTTAAGATAGATTCAGATTATGAGGTGGGTGAATATCATATACTCTTGATATTAATATTAGACGTAAAACCACAATTTTCAAAAAAGTAAAAAATTCAACTCCCTAATGAATTCCTAAGAAAACCGTTATAACTAACGATCCGAGTTACTAATAAAGCTTCCATCCACGCTGGTTTTGATCATATTATCAGGAAGGTGTTTCCAAGAAACTAGTATGAAAACCTTGTTGAAACCTGAGTCACAAAACACCTTTTACGATGGATATGAATTGATTTGAGCGATTGCATGTTTCTAAGAGCATGTATTTTCAATTTAAAAGTGTCTTATAAAGACAGACGGATTTGAAATTGTTTTATTGAAATTCTTAATTTAGTCAACGTCAATGATTAAATTAAAAGAATATGTCAATAATTTATATGGTTAAATATGTTTTTGGTCCCTATAAATATGTCAATTTTTCGTTTTAATCACTCTAAAAAATTTCTTCAACTTTTAGTCCCTCAAAATTTTTTATTTTCACTTTTGATCCATCTTTTAAAGTAAACTCATATGTAGAATTTATATGTTTGAATAAATTTTTGCAGTAAAACTCATAATATTATAAGAATTTCTCCCAAAAAAAATTAGATTTTTTTAACAAAACATGAATTTAATATGAATTTTTATATTTTTTACGGTTAAAAATTCATATTTAATTTATGTTTTGTTAAAAAATTCTAATTTTTTTTGAAAGTGTTTTTATAATATTCCACACATTTATGCAAAATTTCATTAAAAAATACAAAAATTAAATTAAAAATAGGGACAAAAAATAGTGATTGAAAATTTTATAGGGACTAAAAGTTGAAGGAAAATTTTAAAGGGACTAAAACAAAAAGTTAGTATATTTATAGGGACCAAAAACATATTTAACCCTAATCAAAATTAACTCTAGAAAATCAATTCAATCAAAATTGATTCTTGCCACCGCAGAACCCAAACATACGCTAGATCAATTTGTAAAAGAAAAAAAAAACAATTAAACCATTTACCCAGCTCTAACACTCATAACAATCTATTCTTAATCCAAAATTTAATCGATAAATAGCAGGGAACAGGGTAGGAACAAGAAAATAAATACAAAACCTTACAAGCATATCACATAAAAAAGGAGGGGTTATTATGATTAGAAGTGCACCTTGTGGGCCGATCAAACTACTACTATGTTTTAAAAGCATCGCGCAAATGACTTTTGAATTGAATATACCCTTTGCAATTAATTATTAGAATCTGAGATTCAATAAAGAAAGGGTGATGAGGATATTCTTGTTCAATTCAATAATGTAATTATAGTCAAGTTGTATATCAGAACAGAAATTTCGGATAATTATCTAGTCCTAATTACATATCCAGTGAATTTTAGTATTATTAAAGCTAGGCCAAGTTGTCAAGAATTTCAGTCCATATCACAAGTTGATTAATTAGTACAAGGAAGGCAAGTTGGGGATGTTTGTTTAGTCTTCCAAATCCAATCCTGTAGCAAGAGGATATGCATTCCTTTGTCATCTAATTGAGACTCACTTGGCAATATCATAGAAAGGAATCTTCTTAATTATTTTGGTGTATTGTACGAAATATAATTAGAGAATTTTAAATTTTAAACAAATCTAACTTGTTGAGTCTATTTTAAAAATTGATGCCTCGTTAATTTAGTTACTACTCCTACTTGATTCTATTTTGAATATGCCAACGGGCGTATTCAAATTTAGGAGCAATATTTTTTTTGATGTATAATTTAGGAGCAATATAATAACTCATTGAATATTAGTTTAGGAACAAATTTAGGAGCAATATAATAACTCATTGATGTATAATTTAGGAGCAATATAATAACTCATTGAATATAATAACTCATTGAATATTAGTTTAGGAGCAATATAATTTAGGAACAAATTTGAATTGAGTAGGGACTAATACTCAGTGCAGAAAAACAAAATTAGGGACTAAAAATGCTATTAAAATTAAGTAGGGACTAAACTTACAAGGTCGCTATTTTATAGGGACTAGAAACATAATTAACCCTTTGTTTAATTTATGCTTAAACTCTTAAATTTTTGAACAATTTTTTGCAGACATATTTAGAACATTATTAAAAGTTCGTCCGCAAAAAATTATCGCAAAATTTGATTTCTACATCCAGATTTTATTACTTTTTATCTTTAACTTTTGTCGTTTTAAAAAATTCATATTTAATTCATTTCATGTCAGAAAATTCTAAATTTTAGTAAACGAACCTTTCATAGTGTTCTAATATTGTCTCAAAAAAATCGATCAAAAATTTAAGAGTTTAAGGATAATTAATCAAACTTTGTTTTAGCAGGGACTAAAATTATAAGTAAATTTTTTTTATAGGGACTAAAAATGCTATTAAAATTAAGTAGGGACTAAACTTACAAGGTCGCTATTTTAAAGGGACTATAAACATAATTAACCCAAGTTTAAAAAGTGTAAAAAATAATGTTTTCAATATGAAATTTTCCTTTCTAGTTTCTTTAACTAAGACTCCGGTGACAGTAGTTAGTTAACATCACCCTTATAATATTACCCCGCTATCAAATTCCATTATACTCCTTAATTTGGATATCCACTCCTCCACATCTTACCAAATTGGGCTATGTACACTTGGTAATAAGTCTTTATTAAGTCACATCAAACATTCATAATTAGTCTATGGGTAAGCACACTAATCTTAATCTTATCATAAATAGGATATGCAAAAGGTAACCAAAGACCGGGGTGAGTTAGTTCATGGGTCATAATCAATCAAGGATATAAAAAATAATTGAAGATGAATACACTTATTATTAATTAAATAATCATTTTACAAACTGTAAACTCTTTGAAATTACAAAATTAAATACTGAGCTGGCATTTTATAGATTAAACTGTGATACACCATTGATTATCAGTCTACAATATGGTTTTTGGTCATTCATGATCGATGTCACATTATATCAGATAAAATTAAAGCAGCACACTGTGCCACTAATTGCTTAACTCAAAAGATAGATTGCATCACTATAATTTAGTAGTAGCTCGAATGAAATATTTTACTGAATGTCCAATGTGCAAGCACTTTCCCATATATCTATCCGAAAATAATTTGAATCTGTTGCAACAGATACCTAATAAGATACAATGTTATGTACCCTACAACTTTTCTCAAAACGGAGACACCACTTGGTGGAGCCAAAGGATCGCAATAAATAAATGTATTACTTTAATATGTTAAGTAATTTTTTTTTTAGAATGTTAATTTGTTATATCGACAATTATGCAATTTTCTAATGTACACTTCCTGAAGCAACTAGTGGCTTTTTTTTTTCAAAAAGAAGAAAATCAACCAGTGGCTTTCTAATTTCGCAAAGAGGTACTAGTATTGTTTTCTCTAATTAAGTCAAAAACAACATGGGGAAATTAAGTAATGATAATGATTGTGCAGATGTCGAAACTGGTTATTGTATTGGGCAGTCCATTCCAGTCATACATACAGTATGAAATGTTCTTAACTTGTTGCAATCATTTCCATAGTTATTTGTTGATATATATGCCGCCTATTATAACTTTATAAGTGGTCTACTTAAAATATGTCTTGCTTCGTCTCTTGGCAATAAATGTTTATGGTCCTACTCATTTTTTGATAAAAAAGTGGCTTAATTGATAGTATGAGTTTAGTGAAAAAAATGTAATTTCTATTAAGCGACAACATCAATCTAGTCACCGTCTTTACTATAGAAATAAGAAAAGTCATGAGTTTTTATTTCAGTTATCTTCGTTTGAATTTCTAACGGTTTTAATATTGGACCACAATAGATCACTTATGAAAGTGGTACACCTTTAAACTCTCCTACACTGAGATTCATACATTCTTGCATATATTAACATAAATTCGGAGAAATATTTATATACTATGATTGGCCAGTAATGAGGGATTTTGATTGTATCTATGAGGCACTATGTTAGATTTCATTGTCGATACCAACAAAAGCTCGGAAGTACACCCAAAAATGACAATATAATTAAGGTGTCTTACAATTAAAGTAAAAGATCCCTAAAGAAAATTAACATAAAAGAAGAATATAGAAAACAACTTAATCAATTAGATCAAGAAATAAAAAATAGACAATTGCAAATGACAGATTGAATAACACTGTTGATGGTTAACAAGTTCACCGCATATTCCTTGTCATACACAGATTCAATACTTCTACTAATTACAGTACAGCTCATTATAAATTGACAATTTATCTGCTAATTGATCATGATTAATATAGTCTAGAAAGAAAGATGAAAAGGACTGTGCAAAATTGACTAGTAGTGAAATTAACACAAATTATAGAATATGACTATACCTTTCCAGTGATTATTGTTTTCCTAAGATTCCATGTGTTTTAAAGATTAATCATAAAATCGGTTCTTTTCTTACTTAATTTGTCGCTATCTTGTGAAATGGTGTACCTTTGGTGTGCCGGGTTGAATAGAAATCAGAACAAGTGACACTTAATTTACATTCTTAATTATAAACAAAAATGAGTCAGAAAAGTTGGTGTATTTGGTAAAAATGTTGGACTTCTTTAAACATCCTCATTATACAAAAACTCTTATTAGAGTTACCCTGTTAAAGAACTTTTGCACAAACTAATTTTCCAGATCCAACCACCAAATTAATAGCGCTCTCAGTAGATCAAATCTGCAAAGTTTCAGAAAACTTAAAATTACTTGATACTTTATCAAGTACTACTAAATTCAACGGACATCATCATAAAATATTGACTATAAAATCTTATAGCTACAAATATCCAACTTTTATAATTTTACGTATGCATGATCGTTTTTTTTTTTTGGCCTAACAAGGCGAAAACAAAACAAGAAAAAAGAACAAAAAGAGAGCTACTCTCAAATAGAAAATTTCAGCCGAATCACTTTGGAGGAGATTCTTGAGGTTGATTAGAGAAGACTCATGCCGAATAAATCCAATATCAAAAGAGGCACCAAGCGTGGCAAAAAAATCCACACATTGATTCCCTTCCCTAAGGATGTGATTAACCATAACTTTTCCCTGCTCCAATAACTCTTTTATGTCTTGGATTAAAACAGCATAAGCATGAAACCTCGTTGGGGGACCATTGAGGATGTTGATACAATGTAAAGAATCAAAGTAGCAAACAAAATCAATAATACCCATTTCTTTGGCCAACAAGAGACCCATATAGATGGCATAAAGCTCAGCATACAAGATATCAGATGAATTTTGAATGTATCCAGAAAAGCCTGACAAGAAAAAACCTGCATAGTTTCTTAAAATTCCTCCATAACCAGCTCTTATTGGAGATCCAAGGCAACTTCCATCAACATTAAGGATGACACACGAATGGTTATTGGTGTTCCACTTGATGAATTGTTCTTCATTGGTAGTATTAGAGATGGAAGGATAACAAGCTTTGAGTGTATCAATCATACCTTGAATATTGAAGGATAATTTAGCATTCGACCAATTCTCATTGCCTAAGGACATCATGTTTCGATTCCTCCAAGCCCACCAAACTGTTGCAAAAAGGAAAGAGTAAGGGCCCGACACTCCATTCTTGATCCAATTTATAGTGTCTTCATTGGAGAAAAATTCAGATTGGTTAAATACGGATTGCTACCACAAGTGTTTAGAATGGGTGCAATCACGCACACAATGAAGAAAAGTCTCATCATAAAGGTCACACCTACTACACACTACATAATGAGCTACATTTCTATGATTTAGCATAGAGAGAGTAGGTACCGAATTGTGGCATGATCGTTAAGATGGCATAAACATATTCAATAGTTGGATCAATGAAATATAATTTGTGCACATAGTTATAAAGTGGAGTAACTCTAACAAGGTTAAAATTTACAGGGATAACCTATAGGATGCTATGATATAAATTATAAATCATGCAATCAATTTTATAAAATATGTATTTGAGAATAAGTTATTCAACAATATAATATTTTTCAAGTGTTACATTGTTGTATTTTGATCCCTTATATATATCGGAGTTTAAGAGAGTCGGAGCCAAAAACAAAAACCGTAAAATAAATAGGCTAGTAACCATAATTCCCAATTCCTTCAGCAACAAAAAAAACTATAACTCCCAATCAATTGGTGAGAAATAAACTACCAATGTGAGTAAGACATCGGTCATATAAAATGAAGATACTCTCATTGTACAACCATTAGATGGTAAATCATCCGCACACATTGATCCAACATATGGTAACAATGGCAAACCTTCACTTCTCAATCCATCTAAAGTAATCTTCATTCTTCTGATATGTTGTACTAGCCTTTAATTTGACAACACTCTCATCTTTATAACCCTAGAGCAAGGTGACAATCACTAATGAAATCAACATACAAATCCACTCTTGTCAATGGTTCTGGAGCTTTGATTTCATGTTGTGATTTTCTCATAAAATAGTAATATTAATAATAAGATCTCTATTATTGTAATTAATTTGTAGAACGAACAAATCGACCTTGCGATACACTCTCCAGACATTTTTCATTAACCTTCTTTTTCCATCACCATCTTTGCTGTTTAAGTATTGAAGAGCTAGTGATTTCTTTCCTCATATATTTCCATTATCTTAGTTTATAAAAATACATATAAATCACAAGTTAGGTTTCTTGTTGATACAGTTTCTTTACTTGGGATTAAGAAATAAGAAATTCTATATTAATCTAATTGGTAACTGCTGGAAAGACAACGACGCTATATTATCTTTATATTTTTGAGAGACGGGAACTGTTAAAATGAAAAGTTTAATGTATATGGCAGCCCAGTGTCTGCACTGCACATTGTATTAGTTGGTAGTTGAATTTGGGACCAATCCATAAGCAACAATTTGCTATTATACGTTAACTCTATCCTCCCTACTTCCCTCCCTCATTCCAAATGTTTAGTTACACATATATGTGGTCTATTGCACTAAAATATATTTTATTTGGCTGAAATGCATTTTCGATCGCCTATTTTTTAAGAGTGACTCTCTTTGGTTTGACGGTGCCGTTTTAGTGTCTTTTATTTATTTGTTAACTTTGTATTCCTAAAAAAAATTGTTAACTTTATTCTAGCACTTCTTGTTGTGCTTTGATTGTTTTGTTCTAATATAATTTCTTTGGCTTTGAAAATAAACAAAGCTAAAAGGCTCGTTTGCAATAACTTTTTTCCTTAAAAAATCACATTTTCAAGACAAAATAAACACTTTTTGAAACTTTCAAGACAAAATGATAATTTAAAGGAAAAACACTCAAAAAACTAATTTCAAATAAGTTGTTGTTTTTAGTAGTTTCTCCGTAAAATTGAATTCTACTTTTTACTGTCTCCGCTAAACCAAGATAAACCAAACAGACCTTAGGAGTATTAAGAAACTGTCTTTACATCTAAAATGACAATGACAATGAGACGTCATCCATTTGTTGTTGAAATGTCTTCCATCGAAGCCACCACTAGAATGTTGTTGTAAATTCATCACAAATCTGCCTTCAAACTTCATGGTGGCTCGAACTACTTTAGATCTAGGTAGGGGTTTATCATCTATCAAAGCCACTTATAAATAATTTTAATGAATTTGTATGGGGTTATTAAGACGTAAGTTTCCTTTGAATAGAAAGATCCAATCAATATTTGAATAGTTTTACTAAAACTAAAGTTGATAGAACATTATGAAGTCGTTAATACTTGATTTCCGCTGTCACTTTAGCATGGATGACTACATTTATTACCAGCTAGATTCTAAGTTTATATGTAGTTGCTGCCGTTTATATTGTTCAACTCTTATTTTCATTGGTACGGTTATTCTATCACGAGGACTATTTTGTGAATAACTAAATTCAAAACCTACTCTTGCAACTGTTGGTTCCATAATCACTTGTTGATTTTAATATGATAGAATGTAACGTAATTGTTTGAGGAATTTTCATTAAACTGGGCAGGATAAACCAAAACTGGAATATTGTTCTGTACAAAGCTAAATAATAATATATCGGAGTTCCAATTTCGTTAGCTTTACTATACTATCAGTTCCTCTCCCCTCCACAAAATCACAGACAGATAGGTAGATGCTATTATTTACATGATCACTAAACCAAAAACTTAAGAGTAAAAAGTATAATATGCAAGAAGCTTTAAACTTGCACACTCTCCACCTATAAAAAGAAGAGCCTTAACCTCCCCCCCTCCATGTTTTCCTCTGCACAAGCCTCTGAATTTGATTGTCCTTTTGTTTTCTGATATACTTCGGAAATGGAGAAGTGATCAGCAATCACATGACAATGTCACCTTCCAGCATCTTGAGTACCTGTGACAAAACACAAAAAATGAGGGATGGAGATGGAGGCACTACTAATTAATTAAACACCAATGTTTGAAAGATTAGTTTGTATGGAATGGTCTGCATGAGTTATGGTCCTTCATAGACAAACTCCTAATAATCCTTGAAATAAATTGTCAGAATCTGTTTGGAGATCGAATCGGCATATGACTTTCGGGACATAGTTCAATTGGTTCAATCGACAACTATGCTTGAACTTGATGAGTAATAAATAAATAAATTATAAACATGTAAATTGATTTAGTCTCCAACCTGAGACACTCGAGGCCTTAAATGAGGATCCCTTCGAATACACATAGAAGAACATTGCATCATGCGATAAACCTCTTGATCATCATAGCAATTTCGTATGCTCGGATCTACTAGTTTATCAATGGCATTTTCTTCAAGCAATGGCCGTGCCTACACAAATATTTGAACCACCGACAATGATGAATAAATAGTTTTAAATGGATCAATGCTTTGTTTCGTGAGAAAAGCATCATAGCACACTCTTATTGTCAAAGAGGTGATTATAAGTCAATACATTCAAACATGATACTAACAACTCTCTTTCCAACACTATTCATGATTGAATGAAAAATCACATGGGCCATGAACTTTGGAAATGGGACCCCACATGATTTAGTCAGATCCACACGGACTTATAGAAAGAATGTTGAAAAGAGAGTGTCAGAGACTTTTGTTTCAGATATACAACAATTTGATAGCAATTAAACTCATTGTATAAATCATACCCATTCACTGAGGCATTGTTGGCCCCTCGGCCGGCCAATATCCACAGCTTTCCGACCTGTCACAAGCTCTAGTAATACAATCCCAAATGAGTACACATCAGCTTTTTCAGTAATTTGACCACTTTGAGCATATTCTGGTGCCAAATACCTAAAGAAACAAAAGATTTCTACCATCACATTTTAAAACTAACAATGAAAAAAAAAGATGAAAAAGAAATTGGCTTTCATCTAGCACTACCCAAATGTTCCTATCACCCTGGTTTCCACACCCATGTCTCCATCTGGCTGCCACCTAGCAAGTCCAAAATCTCCCACCTAATATCCATAATTGAAAGTTAGTTGAGACATATATATTAATGAAACATGTCTAAAAGCATAATATGCATGTCTGGCTTTATAGATAAACAATCATTTATCACCAAGGGCCGCAAAAAGAATATGAAGGCAATAATGTACTTAAGTAAATAAGACTTACTAATGCTTCAAAATCATGAGTTAGGAGGATATTGTTAGGCCGCAAATCACGGTGTACAATGCAACCAACTCTACATTCTTCATGAAGATATCTCAAACCACGAGCTGCTCCAACAGCAATTTTTTGACGTGCAGACCAATCCAGCACATTCTGCATCCGTCCTGCAAATCCAAATGACCTCTAAAAAAATTATTATCCTGCAAATTGCCATTAGCTTATATGAATGTAGTTTTAACTTATTTAAGATTCAAGGGGATTTACCATAGAGATGAGAATCAAGCGATCCATTGCAGATATACTCATAAACTAGCAATCTTCTTCCATCTTCAACACAGAACCCAATTAGCATCACAACATTGCGGTGTTGTGCGCAGCTTAAGACCTCTACTTCTGAGCAAAATTCTTTGTCTCCTTGAGTACTGGCTAATTTATATTGCTTGACAGCAACAACTTGCCCATCCTGTAGAACACCACGGTGTACCGAACCAAAGCCACCTTCAGCTAAGAAGTTTGCTTGAGAAAACCCGACTGTGGCGAGTTGTAGTTCTGCAAATGTAAACCACCTTGGAGGATTCCCAAATGCAGGTCCTTTGTGTTGACAAATAGAGCACAATGGAGGAGGTCCATGAGGTGCATTTCTGGCTAGTGAAATTGCTTCTCTGACACTTTTGCTCAAGTTCACATCAATTTTACCAGTAGACACTCCAAAGATAGGATCTTGGTCCAAGAATGTCAATTTCTGAAGCAAAGCTTCATAGGTAGAAACCAAAGAATTATCACTAGATCTTTGCATATTGTCCTCATGTTTTGAGAACTCACCATCTACACAAATTACATTTGAAATCCATGGCTGAAAAGATGAACTTTTTGACGATGAACTTAGCTTTTCACTCTCTGAGTCAGACTCAATATCCTCAAGGTTCGACAGTCCCTCGTGAACAACAAAGGGAAAACATCTCCTTCGTCTTTCATAGTTGTCAGAGTGGAAAAATGGCGATGTTCCAGGATCTGAGCTTGATATTGAAGCTGTTCCAATATCAGTTACAGTCAATGGTGGTGACCCTTGCTCTGGACTACTAGCAGGAGTGACTGCTGGACCTCTAATTATATCTGAATGTTCAAAATTGTCTTTTAAGTTACTTGTGTATGCATTTGGTTCCAACGACAATGCACAATCTCTTCCTTCCTTCTTAGGTGAACTATTCAAATTCAATCGTAGAATCTTCGGATGAGAATGCTTCATAATTACAATATTGCAATGCAGCTCGTCCATGCAGTATTTCTTTTCACCTTTCAATTTTCTGCAATTGTGGACGAACGAATGATTGTTTTCGAACTCATAAATAATTTGGAAAATTATATAGTAGAAACAACATATTACATTGTATTGCATGTAAAGGACAAAGTTCAAATCCCTTCTGAGGCAGTTGTAAAATGGTCATTAGTGTCAATTAACAGATGCCTTAAACAATAACACAGTCTCTATAAAAGAATGTGAAAAATACAAAGTAATGTTATTACCTGTCCAATATAACCCAACTTGACTGCACTCTCTTGGCTTCAGCAGCCACTGCACCGCACGAAGAACCAGAAAGAATCTTCACTCTAATCTTTATCTGTTCAAATGTTTGAAAGTTTACTTACAAAGGCTGAATAGCATATAAACACAAATGTGGAAATTATAAATGAGTTATGTTAGTTCCAACCTTCTCAGGATCATAAAAATCATGAAGTTGAAGCACTAATTGAGAACATGAATTTGTAATAACTTCTTTCTGATCTGAAACAGTTCCTAATCGCGATGTCCAGTGACTCGTTGCACAATCAGTAGTAAATCTTGAAATACCCCATACCTTCTTCCCTGTAAAATACACAGATTTGAAAAAGACTTCAAGATTGTTCAGATCTCAAGAAACTCTAGTCTCGTGTCTCATTTTCTGTATGCAACTTCTTAATTCAAATTTTCTTTTTCCACAAAGTAATCAATATTAAAGCATGACACATAAAAGATACAAAAGCTGCAAAAGCATATGAAATTGTAGAGAAAAATTGAAATGAAAGAAAGAGTAATGACAATACTTGAAGAAAGTTGAGGAATGATGACCAAAAGCTTAATGCAATCCCCTGGTTGAACAACATGAGTCAAAGCCCAAACCAAAGCAGTTCTTGAAATATCTTTTGAAGCTTTCACTGCAACTATAACAACCTTAGAGGAAGAACTCATTTCTTCTACATAATGATGACCCTTTTGTTTATTCATCTCAAGTTTGACACTTGACAAGAAAAATCAATTGCTAGAACCCATCTGAATTGTTAAATCAACTACCCAGAAGAAAAAGAAATGTTTCAAAAAAAAAAGTACAAAAAGTAAGAAAAAAACAAAAAGAAATGGACAGTGGACACAAACTTCAAGGCACTTTAATCAAACAATGTTTGTTGCCGTTAAAGCAAACAAAAAAAAAATTGTATCAGTGTGACAGGAACATTAGAAGAAGAAAAGAAAGTGACATTAGAATGGAAGATGAAACAGAATTTTGATTCAGGTAAGCCAAGCTGTCTATTGCTATTTTCTTCTAACAGTTTTTGTTATAATGATTGCAAAACAGAATACAAAAAGATTTATAACCTCCTTTAATAATTATATGAGTTAATTAAAGGGTCATGTGAAACAAGTTATGTGAATGTGAGTGTGTAGAGACAAATCCGTTTGCTAATCCCAAAATTAAATGAAAAGGGTCACATTATTCATTATTATAAGCTCTGAATTTAGAGCAACATCTGATCTTAGGAACAAACAAAAGTTGCACTAAGCTTTTTTTTTTTCCTTTAATAAAGTACTATCATTCTCACATTATACTCCCTCCGTTTCAAAATGAGTGTCGCTTTAGCCAAAAAAAATTGTTTCAAAATGAATGTCACTTTCGGTTTTCAATGCAATAATAACTTTTTCTTTTCAATTGTACCCTTCAATTAATACTATGTTACACTACTTCCAAAGTATTATTTTTTCTTTAATGAAAAACAAACCAATAGTTGATTAGGATAATTTGGTAAAATTGCCATGACATTTGACTACTTTATTCCATTCCTTAATTTGTGTGCAATTGGCTAAAGCGACATTCATTTTGAAACGGAGGGAGTAGCATTATATACATCAATCTAAGATCGAATTTTGAACTATGTGTTTGTTTGGTTTAGAGTTTGCAACCACAAATGCACGTTTGCGGGATTTCAAAAGCAAAACTACTGTGATTTCTATAAGCTTGCATTTGAAGCTTTTGCATTAACGTGGTGAGTTGCCGTGGTTTTAAGGAAAATGTGATTTACAAAACGCATAAGCAATCATATACTAAATGATTTAGAAAATTAAACGTATCATTTATGCAATAAAATGTTGGTAGTTCTATGTCTTTTTTTAACACAAAATTTTAAGCCTTTTTTGGTTACCAAAAGTTAAGAAAATATTTTGAGATGTGCAATATATACACACACTCCATCCATATCCTATTATATTATGTGTCACATTTGTAATATCTTACTAAAAATACATTTAATACTTTTTTCAATATCATCTAATTAATGAATGTTGATTTAGTTTATAAGAAGTTTACTCAGATTCTTCTGTAAGATGTGTGTTTAACTTCTGATGTTGATCTAACTACCTCTCTGTGTAAATGTTTTTTGAATTTTAAGATATGCTCTGAAACACTAGTGAGTCTCGGAACCTAAGTCAACCAAACTTGATTCTATATATTAAAAAAAATGATATATGTACAACTATTTTGTGACAATTTTTGAACAACTTTCTCTTTCATACTCACATGATGTTATTATCCTCTTTCTTTCTTTTTCTATCTCCATTGTTTCTTACCAATAAAAAAAGAGAAAAATAAGGTTGTTACTAAAGTTGTTATTAAATGGATGTACAAATATCATTGCTAAAAAAAATTAATAGAGATCGAAGGAGTATCAAATGCATCGCTTGAACATAGGGAAATGGATATTAAAAGTACTCATAGCAAGTATTATAAGCAAGTGACAACTTTGGTTTAACTTCTTCAAAAAAACTTTGGTTTAACTTGAAAATCACTCTCACAACCCTCAAATACCGTGGCATTGATGACATAACATGTGAATTTTATAACTAGTGGGCTGGTACCTTTCTATTGCAAGTAACTAAGGACTAAGCCTCTTAGAAAGCTCCAACAATTAAAATTAAGATTGTTTAATTTGAATGTACTATATAGAAGCTCCAATAACTATGAAGATTATTTAATTTGAATGTACTATATACTTCTATATAGAAGTTCCAACAACTATTAAGATAGTTTATTTAATTTGAAAGTACTATATAGTATCTGTAATTATATTCGGCACGAAATTGCAGCTCACATCAATCCCCATTCAACATTTGGCATAAGAAAGTGAAATGCATTAAAAATGTATAGCTTTCATTACATGTCTAGACTAGAAA
Organism: Medicago sativa; assembly: GCF_051527215.1. NCBI lineage: Eukaryota > Viridiplantae > Streptophyta > Magnoliopsida > Fabales > Fabaceae > Medicago > Medicago sativa. The sequence continues at coordinate 98,043,828 of NC_140752.1, forward strand.
GAAGGTACCAAAATTGGATTAATTATCAAACGGTGGAAACCTTTCCGTAGTGCATACAAATAGAATGGCCAAAAAAACTCAATTGAATTGACTAGTACGTGCTAACCAATTCTAATTGTTTTGGTTGATGTAATGAGCCAACACAAGAATATGAATTTGGTGGCTGAAAGTGAAAGTTTGAAGTCATATTTTATATTGCTTGAACAGTTACATGTGCACATTTAATGAACCATTGCATTACTACTACTAAAAATACTAATACTCCTGCCAAGCCAACACAAACCCACTAGTGAGACCAGATCGGCACAAACTTTCTTTCAAACGAGTTTATGTTTTCTCAGTTCTCACGTGTCAAGCTTTATGATGAGTTCATTAAATTATTTTGAGTTCATTAATGCCACATAAGTTACTACCTCCGTCCCTAATTATAATACCCTTTTGAGAAATTTTTTTGTCCCTTTTTATAAGACCCCTTTGCTATTTCCAACTACATTAATTATTTCTTTACATACATGCCCCTATTTATTATACATCTTTTTCTTCCCTCAGCAATAAATAACATGTTGAAAACATAAACCAACTCTCTCTCTTAAAGGATAAAATTGTAAAAACATTAGTAATTACAAACATATTTAATACAAATATCCACTATCTTAATTCCCGTTATTTTTTCAAAAGGGCCCTATAATTAGGGACTAAGGTAGTATCAAGCAATTCTTCCAATTAAAACATCTAAAATATAATGATATTTAGATTAGAATTAGAATTTCAACCAACAATGAATTGGTTCAAGTGGTATGAGACTTGAGTCCTTAAGCACATGGTTAGAGGTTTCGAGAACCCATCTTGTATGTCTCACGGATTTTCGATGGATGAAAACTTCGTACTAATATAATGATAGCAAAAAATAGAATTCCAAATTCAATCATTTGATTATTTAAAATATGGTTTCTTTTGTAGCTGTTTAGATTATACTAGTGGTAGTTAGGAAAAAAAAAGTTATACTAATAGTTGTCAATGAATTACTCCCTCCGGTCTCAAATGTAATCAACTTTTCACTTTTTAGGTTCATTTAATAAATGTTGTATGTGGTCCATATTATAGACCACGTACATCATTTATTGAATGAATCTAAAAAGTGAAAAGTTGCTTACATTTGAGACCGGAGGGAGTAGTAGCTGTGATTCAAAAGAAAACATGGATAAGTGATTGAGCCATTAATTAATTGAACTTATTAACTACTCCCTCCGTCCCTATATGTAAACACCCTTCTCCGTCCCTATATGTAAACACCCTTTTATTAGAGGGAAAGGGTGGTTACATATAGGGACGGAGGGAGTAGTAATTTATTATATTAATTATGAACAAATTATAAATTATCTACCGATTGTATGCATCTATTTTTTCTCTATGGTTGAAATTCCACTGCACGATAATGTGACCGGAGGGGTAGACCACGATGAACGATGTAGATAGGCAATGTTTGTCTACGGTAACACTTTTGCGTAATATGTAAAAAAATGTGCCTTGGCATAAAATGAGAATTAAAATTAATGTGAATTGGCATTTTATATCAATCGTTTCAGATTTAATATTATATTGAGATGCTATAAATAGATATTTAATAAAAAAAAAAGTTTCTTTTTGAGTCCCTTTAAAAGTTTCATTTTTAGTCCTCGCAATTTTTTTTTTTGTTTATAATCTGTTCAAAGTGCCTTTTTTATAATTATGCTTATATCACACATCTTTGTTGAAGAAGCTAACACATACTTTGCAAAGCACCTTCAACATATAGTGATGAATGACTTGAATAGCAAGTAAACAAGAAAAAGAATCATCTTCTCAAGTGCTTCTATAAGCATATGTAATCATAAAAGTAGCATAGAATTTGATTCTTATACAGTATAAACAACTTTCTCAATATCAGCTTCTCAAATTGTGCCGATGACAACAAAGAAGAATGTATGGGTAACTCTTAGCATCTCACTTTTGTGTAAGAAGTGAAGGCTGCAAAGGAAAAGTCAAAACAGTTCACTGGTTTATTCAGATAAAGATTGCATCGTTACTCTTTACTCATTCCCCGGTGTCCTAGAAACTATTGCCCCCTTATCACATGATAGACACAAGATTCTTCATCAGTCTAGTGTGCTGATAGCACGAAGAAGGGAAATGTGGTTTCAAGGGACAAAGTTGAATTTTCCTAACTCAAGTTGTTTGTTTCAACACTTTCAATTTAGTCCCTATCGATATTGCACCTAAGTACTTAACATGCCAAATCATCATAGTAAATTAACGCATTGGACTAATGTGATAGACAGCATTCACTTTCATAGATTCTTTTTTACTTTCAATATAATCACGGACAAAAGTAATAGTGTGTGCAACTTAAATATACTATCAATCAGGAGGAGATTCGTAGAAATGCAATTTCACTAAAGTAAACATAAAACACATTGATAACTTTTTTGGACTATCCCTCAAAAAAAAAACTTTTTTGGACTAATGTAGCTTTATCGTTTTACCAAAATATGTCAAAAAGCTCGCAGTGGTAGCTTCTTTTTTTGGACGGTGATAACAAAATAAAAAAATAAAAAAAATTTACGTTAATAACAAAATAAAAAATATATACTTAAATGAAATTTTAATAACTATTTACATGAATTATTTGTAAAAAAAAAAAACTATTTACATAAATTAATTAAAAAAAACTATTTTTTTCATAAAAACAAAATCAATATCCTGTTTCAAGCATTAAATATTCTTGTCAAAAATATCCTACAATATTAAATATTATTTATTCATTAAATTTTTATATGCCTATTTAAGAAAAACTATTGTTTTTAAAATATCCTAGTCCTAGGGTAATACTCCCTCCGTCTCACAATTATTGTCTCTTTAGCATTTTTTTCTTTTTCTCAAAATAATTGTCACTTTACAATACCAATGCAGCATTTATTATTTTTTTCCCCTATTATACCCTTATTTATTTAATTTCATCCAACTTAACTACTCCACTAACTACAATTAATAAGGGTGTTTTAGTAAATGTTATTAATTTTATCATTAAAATCAACAAAGTTAATCATTTTCTTAATAATCATACACAAACCTTGAATGACTAATATTGTGAGACCGAGGGTTTTACAAAAAACCAGGCAACTGACGCCGCCAATTGGTTCTCCTTTGTTCTCTCAATTTTTAACTGCTGTGTGTGTTCATGTATTTTCTGTCTGTATTGTTTTTGTGTGTTGTTCATATGGCTCATGATATCTCACTTGCTAAGTTGTCTTCAAGGTGTGACATAACATATTTATCAGATGATTTGTTACACCAAATTTTCATTCGTGTGCCATTGAGTTCCACCGTTGCATGCAAATGTGTTTCAAAAGGTTGGTTGGCTTTAATTTCAAGTCCTAATTTCATAAAACAATTCACATCTCATCAATACTCTCTTCTCAAATCAATCTTGATATTTGTCACACCTCATGAACTTATGTTAGCTTTTTCGGAACAATCTCAACAAAATCAGCCTCTAGAGATTCCTATTCCTTTCCCTCTGTATATGATCATCAAAGGTCCTGGTAGCATATGCAGTTATTCCAACGGTTTATTCTTGTGTTCTAAGAATCGGGACACATGTGCTACCGGCTATTACATATATGATCCACTCGTTAAAGAGTGTATCCATATACCTGATCTCTGGGAGCGGAGGAGAAATAGATACGCCGTAGGGTTCGTTTGCAAACCGAAGCAGATAGTGACCAATCGTTGTTCAGATCAACGCAACTTTCAAGTTGTGATCATCGAAGTTGTGATCACCAAATCAATGGAAAGGATGTTTGAGATCAAAGTTGATGTTTTCTCCTCAAAGAAAGGGCACTGGGAACGCATTTTTATGTACATTCCGGGTGGCTTCACTTTTTGTCCTCACCGGCTTCTAAGTTGTTCCTATTGTGGACGGTTGTATTTCATGGGCAAGACAAATATTTTTGTGTTTGATCCTGATACAACAACCCGATATACCCTTGATTATCCATTACAAGTTGATTCAACGAATATAACAAGTTTTGGGTTTCTTGGGATCTCTGGTAGTAATTTGAGGATAGCTGATATCGATCAAAATGATTTGAGAGTTTGGGAACTTGTTGGAAAGACTCATTGGGATTTCTTTTCCAAAAAAAAGAATCGTTGGGATTTGGTGCATAGGATTGATCTATCCACAAAATTACCACAGAAGTTTTGTGCTAATTATCATAAGAGGGTTGGAGGGTTTCATCCCTATGATGGGGATATTGTCTATTTACATTCTTATGCTGATGGAGTTTTTGTTTGCAACTTACGGGATGAGAAATTTGAGGTTGTTCCTGGTTATGAGAAAACTAATTTAAGTCCTTTTCAATTAGAGATAGCAAATTTGGAGCTGCCTCCAGAGTCCAGAGTCATCACTATCAACTGAATAAGATTATTTACTGGATGTATGCTTCATCTGTTTTTAATTTCTTAGATTATTAGGTGATTAGTTTTTTGGGAGGAAAAACACGTTTTATGTCTTGAATAATACAATTGTTCTTTATTGTTGAGTTTTATTTAATCTATGATGATGTTTTTTCACTCAAAGTAGCTTAGATTTGATAGGAGAATCGTCCTTTTGAAACAAACCTGTGGAGATCAAATCAACAAAGATTGTTCGAGGGATAAAAAAAAGTCATAACCATTTTATGAATATCAATGAAATTCAAACACTTTCAAGAAAGTGTTCGTTCAGTCTCTAATTAAGGTTTTTAAACATGCTAAAGAAACAAAACCTCTATGTTTTGAATAAAATGTTAAAATTCTAGAAGAAATGATCTATTATGTTGTATTGGATACAAGGGACAAGTTTAAATCCCCTCGCTCTAATTTTTATTGTGCAAATGTTTGAAAGGTTCCTAACACAAACTGAATAGTAGAAACACAGCAAACAGAAAAGGAACATGTATGTGGAAATTATTAGAGAGTTGTGTGGAAATTATTAACTACAATTTTGGTCTATAGTAAGTAAACAAGCAAAAGAATCATCTTTTCAAGTAGCAGAAAAGTGATTGAAGACAAAGAAGACGTAGAATAAACAAAAAATCAACAATTACACAAACTCAGTTACAGAAAAGAAGTGTCTGTCAGGGATGCCAGGCCGGCTTTGCAGCATGAAGCAAGCACCGATTACTGGGAAAAGTTAGCATCATACAAATAAGCTTTCTTATTATAAGCACTTTCTTAATATAAGCTTTCTCTAATTGTGTTGATCGCAATAAAGAAGATTGTATAGGTAATTCCAAGCATCTCATTTTTGTGTAAGAATTGAAGGATGCAAAGGAAAACTCAGAGCAGTTGAATGGTTAATTCAGATAAAAGTGGCACCGTTACCCTTTAATCATTATGTACTAGAACCTATTGCCCCCCTTAACTTGAACATGACAGAGAGATTCTTCCTCAGCCTGGTGGGCTTGTAGTCAAGCCAAAACAAATCAAGATTTGGGGAATAAGAAGGGTAAATGTGGTTTCAAGGTTCTATGGCAGAAATTAACTTTTACCAGCTTAAGTTGTTTGTTTCGACATTGTCAATTTTGTTCATATTCATGTGGGGCACATATGTGAGAATAGTTGACATGCTACGTGACACATAACATGGCAAATTGTCGTAATCAGAGACTTAAGTTGCGGACCTCACTTTTTGGACAAGCGTGATAGCGGACACGACATCCACTTCAGAGATTTAATTTAAATTTCAATATAATCACGGACCAAAGTGATAGTGTGTGTGCAAATTTTAGAGGATAAGGTGAGGATTTGCGCTTAATAAAGTGGAGTATCAACTAGGATAATTAGAATATATGAAATAATAGAATTTTCCAAACCAAATTTCAAGGATCACTATAATTTGATAAATGTAGTTTTACGGATGGCTTTTCTTGAAAAATAAATTGACAATCATTTTTAACCAGTGTTCTTATGAATGTTATTTTCTAATTTTCTAATGCGACTAAATATAGAAAGTTATTTTCTAACTGATAATAATTAGGATAAATATAGTTATCAGTTATTCTCTTGAAAAATGAAAACTAATGGGGAAAAAAATCATCTTCCCACTATAACATAATTAGTAAAGAAACACTTTCCTACTGTTCAACATTTTCCTTTCTTGAAATCACAACGGAGAAATGTTTTGAAACCAAAATAGTGTTTTTCATTCTCTATTAGAACTGGAGCATTTAGGTATTAAAGTTCTGCCTTCTGATGATGTTTACAAATCACACCAACCAGTTATAAAGGAAAAACAATACATGTTAGATGGATTTTTACTAACATTGATACATCCAATTATTGCTATATGTTGGAGAGGAAATAGAAACAGTGATTGTCTTTGAGAATGCTACCTATCAGAGCAACCATTCAAATTTAAGGTGCTAACATTGCTACCTATTGAATGAAGTGGAATGTAACACGTGTAGCCGTGTACCTTTTGAGCTATGTGGCCAATTTGTTGACGAGGTTTAGTAGTATGCTCTCCAACTCCTCTCCATTGCTCCAATCATGAACTTTTGCATGAACTAGTTTTGGATCACTGCAGATCCTGTTCCAGAGGGGATAATTCTTCCTAGGCATCACAAAATCACCTCCCTCAAGCTTTAAAGTAGGGCAATAATCACCTGCTCCATCTCCAACGTAGATGAATCTTGTTTCGCTTTCAGGTAAAGAACCTCGGATTCGGTCTATTACCAAACCCTAAGATGGAATAGAAGAATAAGTCAATGAAATTGAAGTTGGAAGGATGGATCACATGACAGCAGATTTCAATTTGCAAGTGGTATATTGTATACATAAGCAGGAATTTCACCAACTGTATGATGGGGTGGAAATTTTGATACTTCCTGGACCATTTTATCAACTAACTTAGTACAAATGCTTCAGCTTGAATACTCAAATATGAAATATGCAAGATTATTATCTTATTGAAACAAATATGCAAGATTAATTGAGTGCTCAGATTCACACAACATAATGTTGCAACTAATTATGTCTAGCCTCAAAGATAATCTATAGTAAAAATCAAGATTTTTGGTTATTTTCAATCAAAATTGATTTCAACTCCAAAACTTGGTTTGATTAGAAGCTATAATCAGGGTTTTAAATAAATAAAGGTTTATGACCAAGATCTGGGCCACGGCATAACAATTTTTTATGTTGTTGAAACTACAAGGAAACTGCAATCAAGGCGGCATTTGATCGCTATTCGAGGCAGTATCAAGAATCGCGACAAGGCTGCAACTGCAACTGTTAATGCAATTGCTATTTAAAATCCTGGTTATCAGTATCACACAAACAGTTTTACATAAAAAAAAAAAAAAAAAAAAACACAGTTGTTTTGGCTCAAGCAGCTCAGACTTAACAGATCAGTTGTAGTACAAAACTAAGTTCATTTCAAACTAAGTAGTTGAATTGAAGAAGAGAGAGTGAAGTGTACCTTGCACATATTGGAAGGGCAGAGTTGACAATCATGAGGAGGCAATGTTGTTGAATCATGAAATGGAGTGATACAAAGGCGACCCTTTTCATCAACAAATGTTGGGTTTGTATTAATTTGGGAAAAACACCCTAAAATATTATGGTGTTCAAGAATAGTCTGAATATAAAACAAATTGGCATCACTAATTATCCTTAAATCACATCTGCAAAATGAATATAAAAAAAATTTGTTAAGTTAAACGTCAAACTCTCATAGCAGAGAAGAGAAGGTTGAGAAAGAGCAGTAGTACCCAAGAGAGTGTGCAGATTTGATGGCGGAGACGATGTTTGGACTGAGGAAAGCAGTTTTAAGGCAGTTAGCAATTTTGTCGGTGGTAATCCCTTTGGAGTGAAGCTCTTCCATCATCCTGTCCATGAGAGAGGTCCATGATGGCATGGTGGCGCGGAGTTGGTTGAAAAGATCGGTGAGACCCGTTTCGTTTATCACCCATCTGTCACTGTCGTCGTCGATAATGGTTCGATCAAAGTCCAAAACCACTACCACCATCACCACCATTTTTGCAACGTGCCAATAATCTACAGCTCACCCGATACTGTATTGAATGAACTATGAAGGTGGATTGAATAATGTCAAGTACTAGTTTTAAAATAAAGTTTAAGCTTAATCACAAGGAGAATGATAACTAAGTACAGTACCACGGGTGTGGTTATGGTGCATAAGCAATCCTTATGCACCATACATAAGTCTTGCATAAGTCCAGCCCATTAACCAACTCAATTGCTTCCTACACACCCCCCCAAAGAAAACCCAACCCGGAAACAAACAAAACCACCGGAAATAATGTGTTGCAATTGCGACGTCGTTCATTCACCTGTGTTCATTCATTCATCATCATCATCATCTAACCATCGGAAACAACCGTCGTTCACCACCGTCATTCATCGTCTAACCACCGGAAACAAACTTCCATCACCGTTGTTCACCACCTCCAATTGCGACGTGCTCCGACGTGCTGCCAAACTTCCAAACGCGCTCTGACTTGCTGTCCCTTGCTCGCCGCTCCGACGTAGTTTATCCGGCTCGGTCACAGCGTGATTGCGACGTGATTTCACCGGCGAGGTTGCTTGAATTTCACCCTTGCTCGCGCTCCGACGTGATTTCTCCGGCAACATTCGTACTGCATTTTGAAGAGGTAATCATGTATATAATTTTTGTTGTATTTAGGTTTTGATTCAAATTTCGGATTTGTTAATGGTTTTCTGTTCTTAGGATCAATTTAGTGATTCAAGTTTAGGGATTCAATTGTTGATATTATGATCAATTTAGCTTCAGTTGTAGCAATTAATAAGGATCAATTTAGCTTCAGTTGTAGTTTCAATTTATGATATGTAATGGTTTTTTTGTTCTTAATAGTGTTTGTTGCTGTCTTCAATGAAATTATTATTGGTACATGGAAATTGTTAGTGAAACCATAAGTATGATTTAATGGTTTTGATAGTCTTTTTTGCTTTTGCTTTGATTGGTACATGGAGAAAGTTATTGAGTTACTATTGTGTCTTTTTTGCTTTGATTTGAGTAGTATTGAATACACAAATGATGAAACGTATTAGCAGCTTTAAGTAGTGTTGAATGGACATTAGCATGTATTAGAAAATCTTTTTGTTTTGAGTTTACATGCCAAAATTTTCTATATGCAAACACTGAATTCAATTTTGTAATAGATTAAGGAATAATTCATGTATTCCTGGGTTGTAAATCAATATGGAATCACAAAACGTTAACTGTTGGTGGCTGGGATCTAGTTAGAGAAACTTGCAGTGGTGCTGTTCAGAACAAAGGTTGCAAATTACCCTCCGTGTCAGTATCCATAGCTGGTACTGGACAGTCTTCTCTTCGTGGCCATATGAATGCATATGAGATTTATCCTTTTCGAGTTCTTTTTCAAGATGACAATGTGTTTTGTTTTAGAACTTATTTTGTTTGGTTTTATTGGTCCGTGTTTCCCAGCTGAGCTGATATTGTTGGTCAAAATCTATGATCGATGGTTCTTGTAGTTCTCTTTTATCTCTGCATTCCATAAAACTTAAATTGATGGACTCAATATAAAACTGCATCATATGTGTTTGTGCGCGAGACAAAAACATTACTTTATGTGCATGACTTGGGATGAATTTTGTCTACTTAGTGTTGTTTCTATTTATATTCTGATTAATTTTTGTTGTTGGGTTATTATGCTTTTGGCGACATTATTCATGATTATTGGGATCTCTCAGTTATTGCTATTTTTGTATGCCAGTGGTGATGTTTAAGTATGCTGTTGGTCTAAGTCGGTGCAATCTTGTTCATATTATTATAGTTTGTTCGAGTCACTTTGAAGGTGTGACATGAAAATCCATTGGAAGTAATTTGAAGGACCTAAAGGGAGTTGAAGATGTAAATGAAACTTTTGTCTTTCATGAACATAGATTAATCTTGGAGCAATTATAGCAAGCCTGTTTGACAATATTTAAGTGAAATTTTGAACTGTTTGAGCTGACAATATTAATATGAAGGGCACATAATATTTCAGTAATGAAACTATGGATAATTAATATTTGTTAAATTTTACATCTAGAAATAGGAAGCATTAGTTTCATGCTATAGTTTAGTAGAATAGTTTAGTAAACCTATAGTTTTTTTGATGTATTTATGAAAAAATTGTAAACCTATAGTTTAGTAGAATAGTGTGAAATTTGCTTAATGTTGATCATGTTACATTACTACAAAATATTATGCTTGAAGAATGTACCACATTTGTAGAAAATCACCTGCATGTGTCAAATATTTCATCATCATCACCGTACATCATTAAAATTATACCAAAACCATTTTTTTGTGGAAATGGTTTTTGTGAGTTGTAATCCAAAACCATTAGATGTACTTAATGGTTTTCTGTGATCATGCAGGTGAAAAAAACCAGGGACATAGGACCATTGCCATCATTCAGTATTGGACTGACACAATTGGAGGAGGAGCAAAGGAATGTCACTGCTTCATCATCCGGTGGTGATAAAAATAAGGAGCGGGAATCATACGAGGCTAAGGGAAAAGAAAAGAAACAGTACATAAAGAAGAATGAAAAAAAAGAAACAACAGAATGAAGCACAAGATTCTGATGAAGGAAAATCGGATGATGAAAATGCAAAGAAAAGACTAAGGCACAAGATGAGTATACCTAAGGTATATGAGCTTATGCATTCAGTACATGGCAAAAGAAGAAAAGAGGAGATAATTGAGCTTTTGAATGACAGTGGCTTTGGAGGAATGTTGCATATCTGCAACTGTGCATTGAGGTTTGTCAGTGTGATTCTGTTTTGCAGACGGTGTGTTGGGAGCGAGTTTTCACTGTGTTTCCAATTCTGTTGCAACGGTTTCATTTTCCGGGGTCGAATGTTTCTGGTGTAGCGGTTCTAGGGATCTTTACCTGATTGAGAATTTTGTGCTCTTAAACTGTAGTGATTGATTTTAATGTTTTTTTTGGAGTTTTAATGTTGTTTTTGGAGTTTGTATAAAGATGTTGATGAATTTCTAGATTTGTATCAATTTTATGGAGTTTTAATGTTTCTTTTGGAGTTCGTATAAAGATGTTGATGAATTTCTGAATTTGTATCAAGTTTATGATGAAAGTGACACTATATATCCGGAGTCGTTTCTTTTTATATGTTTCATAGTATAATGTTCATTTTATTTTATTTTTTGTCCAAGAATGTTCAATTTAATTTAATTTTATTAAACTTAGGGGTATGGAATACTAAAACCATAAGTATGGTTTAATGGTTTTGATAGTGGACTATGTGAAACCAATATAATTGTGTAATGGTTTTAAATGAAATTATTATTGGTACATGATTTTAAATAATGATTAAGATGTTATGCACTGAAATTATTACTGAAACCATACGTATGGTTTAATGGTTTTGATAGTTTTCAACGTGAAACCAAAATAATTGTCTAATGGTTTTGTAATAAAAAAATTGTGATAAACATTTAAATCATTATTAAGTAACCACTTAATAGTACACACTTATAACCTAATGTGAATTAATCAATAAGTAACCACTTTTTTGTAAAGCCTCGTCATCTCTCTTTTATTTCTTACGTTGTAAAACGAATTTCTGACTTTGTCTAAATATAATTGCGCTTTAATGGTTTTAATAGACTTGTATGTGAAAGAAAAATAATTGTCAAATGCTAAATAAAATAAAATAATAGTGAAAATTATTATTGACAAATGATTTTAAATAAAAACTATTACTGAAACCATAAGTGTGGTTTAATGGTTTTGATAGTGTTCTACACGAAACCAAACTAATTGTCTAATGGTTTTGTAACAACCTATAATCATCAATACATAACAATAAAATCTAATACAAACTTATAACATAAAAACAATCAATCAGTGACCACTTTTTTTTTTAAAGCTTCATCATCTCTCTTTTGTTTCTTCCGATTTATAAGGAATTTCTGCCTTTCTCTAGTTTTTTCATAATCACTTTTAAGTCGCTTCTTTGACTTAATTGGATTTGGTCTTTCTTTGAACTTTGGTGCAGAGGACTTCACACCAGCAGATGGTTCACCGACAGCAGCTACTTTTGAAGACTTAGACGGTGTCACGGAAGATGGGTCTTTACGTACACCTTTAGAAAGAAGCAACTCCTCTGCTGTTTTCCCAGTTTCAAGAACACCGTGTAGAAAAACTTCAGATGCCTCAGGATCTGCATAAAAACGTGTAGAAAGCTTTAGCACGGCTAGGGTCGAAAAATGCCATCTTGTTTACCTTAGTGTCATAAGCTGCCACCTGTAATATAAAATGGCAAACAAGGTAAGTCATTAAAATAAAACTGCCAACTTATCAGCAAAATTTTAGGTAGCAAGCATATTGAACTTAAAAAAAGTAACTTTGTATACTAAAGAACAAGGAAATTATGCCATTTGTCATCCCCAACAATAAGATATATGATGTATTCAATGAAATTTTGTACAAAAAAATGGACAACATTGTGAAGGGGTGTTCACAGTTCAGCTTTTATCGATTTTGAGGCAGCAATTCATCTGATCCGAAGATTATAATAGCATGTGATTTGGTTCGGATTGCTTTCTAAAAAAAATCTGATTCGTTGAAGTGTTGTTTGACTTGGATCTATTTATACGGTTTTTACTAAAGAAAGTATCATTGAAAGAACATATGTTAAGCTTCATGTGCAAAAGCAATACTACTTACCCTGAATGGCAAAATGTTAAGCTTCTCGAGACCAGGAGCCATGCTACGCACCTTTTTTCCATGATCAGGATACAAGTCCTGTTTCTCAGTTGGATGACCCATACCAGCGGGATCGCGACCAACAATATAGAAGTTGGCGCCTGCATTTATCCGTGACTTTGCATGCCATTGTACTTCAGTTGGCCCTGCATAACGCATAGGCGATGGAAATATAGAAACAATGGTTGTCTCTGGATCAAGAACTCCATCTTCTAGGACCTATGAACAAGAAAAAGAATTTCACAATTAGATATAAAACCAATGCTTTAAAAAATTAACTGTACAACAAACAAGAAAGATCTATAGGTCATGGTTAAACTGCTTTATACCAGGTCGAAACCGCAATCTAACTTCTCGAATAATCAGTAGACAGTTCTTGGTCACGATTCAACATGTCGAAACTCACTGGATAAAAGAATTACAAATGAACGGATAACTGAAATTGAATTGCAGTTCAACCACTTCCAAGGTCAATTTTTTAAACATTGATTATTATAGGCACATGCACATTATTTTAACCAGTGCTGTCAATCGTGGATTGCGGAAAATAGCACGTTTATTCAAATTCTGCTATGCAACAATTCTACAGCGCCGCTAAAGCTGCTATTTGACAACATTTTGAATTAAATAGAGAATCTCAGAGCAATAGCGATGTGTTCAAAAACCGCTACTCTATAGCACATGTATTAAACAAAATTGATTCTTACTCGATGCTATATGAGCAAAAAATGATGGAAATTACCTTGCTATGTTGCTCCATCCTGACATCTAACGGAACATCGTCAACCTTTGTGAAACCTCCAAGAGGATGAAGCAATAAAATTGGATTTTTGTAACCCATGTCTAATAGACGTTGACGAGTATCGTTCATTAACAAGGCATGACCATTATAGACCGGATTTCTTAACTGAAAGGCAAAAACTGCATCAGCTTTATGCCTATCGAATTCTTCACAAAGTTGTTTGGGAGAGAGCCTGTAGTTATCAAGACCATCATTGTATTTGATAGGTTTTAGCACTTCCAAATCTCCTCCAATAAGCCAATTTCCAGCTGGAGCAATGACCTCCTCAACGTAAGGCAATCCTGGAGCAGTTGTTCCCCAGGTTCTAGCTATTCTTTCTTCTTTGTTATGCTTGTAGATTTCAATGCTGCAAAGAAGTGAAATTAATGGTCATTGGTTAATGAAAAGTGAAAACTCAAAGACACCATGACAGGAGTTTACTTAAATAGCCATAGCCATTGTAATTCAATAATCCAGCATGTTAAAAAATGAACAAGATGGTTCAACCAATTAAACCATGAACTGAGATTGTCTCCGGTTCAGTTATTTGGGAGGTTCAACTACGGTTTCATCCCAGTTTGAGTAGTTTAAAGAAATTGAACTATGACTCGGAGGTCTTGTCAGTTTGATGTCCGGTTCGATTTCTAAAACATTGCAAAATCTAATTTAAAACACAATGATTTCATGAGTTCAAGTTATAACAACATATAAGATTGAAAATTGTAGGCATGTAAACAAGCAAGTGAGATGTGTGAAAAAATAAATCATATAATATATGATGAGTCGTTGTAGTTTATTGAAACTCTCACTATATCGTCAACTCAGTGTATGTTTGGATTGACGATAAGTTAGGCAAAATCATGGTGTCCCACCCTGATTTCAATGGGGAGTAACATTGAGAACTGTCAGCATGAATCATTGAAGTACTTTCAACACTCAATTGTCCACTCTCACCATGAATCGGTGATGAAGTTTCAACACTCAGTTGTCCACTCTCAGATGAAGTTGATATCAAATTCATTGAAAACAGCAACAAACACTGTTAAGAACAAACAACCATTAGATATCATAAATTGAACCTACAACTGAAGCAAACTTGAAGCTAATTGCTACAACCAAATCACTAAATTTCAATAACTAAATTGATACTAAGAACAAATCTGATATTTGAATTAATATGCCAAAACCAATATGCTGTGTAAATGGTTTTTTCAAGTTTTACTCTGAAACCATTTGAACGTGATTATCGGCATTATCAAAGACTACGAATTCAATACAATGTGACAACCGTGACCGTGATTTTAAACCCTACTCATAACAGAATATGCATATACCAGAAGAATCAATTCAAATGCACAGGTTTTCTTGCCTACACAATATCATGTAGAATCTTAATATCATAACATAATTTTCTTCAATGTTATCTTGAAAGTGAATTCAATTCAAAGATAACGCAAACCATCATTCTAAATTGCGGTTCACAAATGTAATTAAATTAAACTAATTTGATTCGAAGATAACAAAAAACAGTTCTAATTAACACAATAATCGATTTTTCAATTGAATATTCAAGAAAAGATGAAAGGGTTACCATCAAGTGGATCAGTGAATGCGAAGCTCTGAGAAATGAAAGTTACGAAGAACACAGCGAAGAAGACGAGATTCACGTGACAAACCATTTTCTTCACTATACTGATTCGAACTCTGGTATTACGAAACTGAATTGTATAGAATCGATGAAGAAGGAGAAGAGAAAAACGAATTCACGAGATTACAATGAGAAATGTAATCTTTGTGAAGCTCTCTCTCTCTCTGTGAGAAATTTGTGAGCTAGGAGTTACAGAGGTTATGGTGAATCAACCGGAAAAGGACGTCGGAGTTACGGAGGTTATGGTGGCGCGCGAGCAAGGTTGAGTCGTATGAGGGGTAGGAGAAGATTGTGGGGACTGATTGTGGGGTCTGAGGTGAGAACCATAGGATCATTACAAGTGTCCAATTATCTGATGGTTGTGATTAACTTATGCATGGTGCATAAGTTATGACTTATGCACCATAACTTTTGCCCAGTACCACTAGGCATTGGTTAATCAATTAAAATAGATAAGTTTTTTTTTTTTTTTTTAGGGAAAAAAATAGATAAGTTTTTGTAAAAATGTTGTGTAATTGTTACTACTTAATAAAAAATAAAGATTTACATTTTCAAAATAAAATTTATAATTAAAGATTCCTTAACGAGTGGTTAGCAAGAGCTTAATTATAATTTTGGTCCCATATTTTTATGAATAATTATTCATGGTTACCCTTTATTTTTCAACCCCCAATTTACACTCCTACGTGCCATCAGAGACATTTTGGTAATTTCACCTCAACATCAATCTCTCTTTCATCTTCGTGTGATCCCTCTCCCTTCTCTCAAACGCTTCACCCTCCCTCACCTCCACCACCACCGCCTATATAGGGAGTGGAGGATAACGAGGTTGTGGATTCAACCCCACCCACAACAGAAACCTAACATACTAACAAGGTTTCAGGCTTCAAAAAAGTCGTTGAGTATACTGCAAAGTTCTTGACTTTGGTTTGAACCTACCTTGTCTTCTCTTCTGACCCTTTTTAAATAAAAGGTTGTTGCTACTACTGGACTGGTTAAAACAATATTGAGTTTGTATATGGGTAATATTATTTCAGAGAGAGAGAGAGAGAGAGAGAGAGAGAGAGATTTCATATTAACTCTCCTGCTGAGAAGATATTACATTTAATCACATATAAATGCAAATGTGCTAAGACAACTTGATTGATGTGCACGTGATCTAATGGTTTGATTAAGAGATGATATACAATCGCTTCCTAAATTCATGCTCATGGCTTTTTCCAATGATTTATCTTTTATGAACAACTTTTTACAATCTATACTCTGTAAACTAGATGTCATAAGATGTTCTTCGTTTGACATTGATTTTCTAATCTCTCAAGGTTGTGAATAAATTATACAGACTCGTATTCATTGTTATACCCTAATTTTGGACCTAAAAATACTAATCAATTCTTCCTTTCTTGCATTTCAAGTCATTTGATATGTCTCTGATTAATTGCATCTTTCTCTGCATTTTATTTCAATATTGTTTGCAAAATTCACATGCAAGGGTATTTTAGTCATTTCCTATGGCAAATTTCTCTCAGTCTTTCAAAATTTTGTTTGAGTCCTTTCAAGTAGTTTGAATAAGTCCTTATTTCAATTCTATGTCAAAATCCATTTCAAAAATTGCATTAGAAGTCATTTTGAGTCAGTTTTGCCCCTAGGGGCATTTTAGTCTTTTCAAAAGTCAAAACTCTGTTTAAATTATAAAAAAATTGTCTCTGAGTCTTTTCAACTGGTTTAAATAAGTTCTTGCTTCATTTCCTGTTTAAAAATCCATTTTAAAACTTGCATCTAAGTCATTTTTAGTCGTTTTAGCCCCAGGGGCATTTTGGTCATTTCACGCGAAATTTCGGCAGAGAGAGGTTACTTTAAAGTACCTCATTTAGGCCATTGGTTCATTTTAGTCCGTTTTGTCAATTTTAGGCGTTTCACTTTACGTTTATTCCAAATTACGTTTTTTATTCAATTTTATTAACTTTTTTTATTTTCTATTTTAGTCCTAAGGTCCCAAAAATTACACTTTAGTCCCTTGAGTCATTTTATTTTCTTTTAGGTCTTTTTTGATTCGTTTTTTTTAGGTCAAAACTTCTTGAGTCTTTTTGGTCAAATTACAGTCCACTTAAGTCTTAAAATTGCATATTAGTCCAGTCCTTTTTATTGCAGATTGGTCCCCAAGGTCTTCAAATTTGCAAAAAAGGTCCTCAGGCCCAAACTGGCCCAAGGTCGAGCCAAACAAGGTCCAAGACAGGTGTCAGTAAGATATTGGTCCAGTCATTACACATGTCACCTATATAAAGGCCACATCACCAATTACACAGAGGATCAATCATTACGTGCCAAATCACCACAAACACATTTCATCATTCTCTCTCCAATTTCGAAGATCAAAACTGTAACCGTTTCCAAAAATCACCAAGAACACAATGAAACCCTAAAAAATTTCCAGAACTCAATTCAACTTCGATTCATCATAGATTCGAATCAATTCCACCACAAATAAACCTAATTCAACATTCATAGCACAAAAATTGATGCGAATTCATAGAAGGTTCTCAGAAACTTGTCATCACTGAACCTTCACCTTCGCAATTCAAGCAAGAACTCATCGGAGACGAATTCCTTGCGATCACGAAGGGTTTTGTGGAAGAGAAGAATAAGAGGATCAAAGTAGAAACGAGGGAATCAAATACCAGAAAAATTCGAAAAGACGAAGGGTGAGAAGACGCAAAACTTCGATTTATTTTCGAAGTTGATTCAAGAACGCATCAGAGACAAAGAAGAAGCTTAAACATCTTTCTCACATCTTTTTTTTCGGTTCGAATCTCCAGTTTCAAACAGGTAAACTCATAAACCTCCTCGTTTCTTCTTCTTTTTCTTCATCGAAGGCTTACGAACAAAATAAACGATGAATCAAGTAGATCAACAAGTCCTGAGACTTGTTCGTTTGAAAAGATTGAAAAAGATTCAAAAAGAAACTGAAACCGAAACCCTAAAGCATGAATCCACAAAGATCCACCGTTTATTTTGTAAATCCAAGCATATATTCGAAATCAGCATAGAAAATAAGTGCAGATTAGGGTTTCGTTTCCAGATGTTCCAAAATTTTTGAAGTATTGAGACCGTAGCTTTAAACCTAGATCTACAAGGTTTCACCGTTCGTTTTGCAGAACTGAGTTTAAATCCATAACCAGCGCAAGAGATAGCACAGTTTAGGGTTTAGATCCATGTAGATCTGAGAGGATTAGGTTTCCGTCGCCGGCGGTGGTCAAGTCCGCCGGAGAAGACAACCGGTGAGGCTAGAGAGAGGAGAGAACGATAGAAGAGAGAGAGAGGTGTGTTGGAAATGAGACTGGACCGGTCTCATACCTTATATAAAGGCGTTGAACCGGTCCGGTTTGTTTCTGGTTCGGTTCCTTTTCATTTCAACCGTTAGATCTAGGTTTTGGAAAACCTGGATCAATCCAACGCCTCTAAGGCTCTTGGATGATCCAGATCCACCCATGGGTTTGGGTTTGGGCCTTGTATCCTTTGCAGACTTCGTTTTTTCCTTTATTTTTGCTATTTTCTACACCTTTGTTACTCTCTGCACCTCTGTATATGCTCAAAATTACTTAGAAATTTCTACAAATTCTTGTGTATATTCTTGATGATTCTTGTGAAGTTCATGAGCAATTTGTTCACTGAAAATGTTGGTAAAAGATATCCTTGTATTTGCTTGCATTATTTCTTGATTTTATGTGAAAATTCTCATGGAAAATGGTCTAAATTCTATTTCAAATTCTTGATATGTTGATGATATGTGTTGATTGGTTTTGTGAATACTTTGTTACTGTTTTGCTGCATGTGTGTGATTTTTAATTGTTTACTTGCTTTACAAGTTACCTTTGTGAATAAATAAATGCAAGAAATATCTAGATTTACTTTATAAATGTTTAGACCATCATGTTGCCTTAATTCTTGTATTAAAACCTCATCCTAAATCTTACAAAGTCACATTGGAATATGAGAATTATAGGTTGCATGATTCTTGCATTTTATGGGTGAATTTTGATATAGTTTTACACTTGTTTAGTTTTATTTTTTGTGAAGTTTCCCATGCTTTTATCATGATATTTTGCTTGCTTTATTTTACCCTATGCTACTAACATTTTCTTGTTTCATGTCTCATACTTCCTATAAGCATTCTCATGTCATTCCATATCCATCTTATTTCTTGCACTTTAAGTTTCACCAAGGCTTAGGATGTAACACTTAGAATTTTCTTTTGTACTTTACTTTTATGCAATTTAAGTTTCTTGCAAGACCATAGAATGTAAACTAGGGCATGATGTAATAAGGACAATGGACTCTAATAATGTACACCGACACAAGCACCGACACATGCACACACACCACTTTAGGTATATAGCTAGAATATTGATAAATATTTGGCAAGTGTACCAAAAATATATCGAAGTAATAAAATTTATAAGTTCGTATCCACAGGGACTGTTTCAATTTCTACTCGGCAAAGACGTTAAAATTAAGGATGTATTAAATTTATAGGGTTGCCCTAGGCAGTTGAGTTGATTGCATAAAAATAATAAATGGCAAGTAAATAAACTGGTTGGAAGATTATATGAAAAACAGATGATTAAGCTTTCGAATCCTCTATTGGTCTCTGTGGTAGCTAAATTCTCTAAGTTCTCAATGTAAATTCAGCCTTTACGACAAATTAACTTATTAGCTTTGATCAATCTCTTGACTCAAAACCCTTTCCTAAGTTATAACCCTATTAATCTCTTAACTAGATTGAATAACTGTGGAAGCAAAGTCAGAACGTTAATTTATATGTCATAACCCTCAATTTCCTATCTCTAGGTTCCTAGTGTTGAGTTAATCACAATTACTATGTCCGGTTCAATAGCTAGGGTTAGTAGTCAATTGAAACCTAAATTCAATTCAAACAATCGATAGAAGCTAGTGTTAATAGTCATACATACGATATTAAGAAAAGCATTAAGCAAGAATAATTATGAATAAAAACTGAATTATATTGATAACAATAGAGTCAAAAGCTACATGGATTCACAGATACAATAAATTCATCTTGGCTTAATCAAAGGAAATTAGCTAAACATGATTAAAGGAACAAACAACAAAGTAAAAGAAATAAACCGATCGAATTGCATCGTTGCCGGCTTTGCTCTTTTTAATCAATACTGCTGTTGTATTCCAATTCCCATGTGCTTCTCTCCTTCTCCTGTCTCGTGAAGCGTGAACTCTCTTCTTCCTCCAAAACGTGATCCACTGTGCGGCTCTTCCCAAAATTTGTGAATGAATAATCATGCCAAAGTGTGATGCTTTTTATATAGGTTTATGTAACCTAGTTGTCACGTTTTCTTGCTCCAAAAGCTTGTTTCCTTTCTTTCTCCACAAGCTAAGCATGTCATGTTTCTTTTCTTTTTGCTCCAAGCCCATTTACTTGCTAAACTTTATATTCACACCACCTAATTCAAGCAAAACACTTGTTCATGTGTCATTAATTCATACGTGGCAGCAACTTAATTAAACCATCGTGGCACGTTTCGTGGTTCATCGTGCCACGAAATTTCCAGAACGCATCAGTGAACTCTACATCCTTGCAACGTGCCACGATTAGAGCAAACGTGGCACGATTCTTCACATTTTTTCCTCTTTTTCTCAATTTCTTCCTTTGGGCTCTTGTTCCTGTTTTAATCTGATTTCACCATGAATTACAAGTAATTGACTCTCTAAATGCTATAAAAATATCATAAAAAGACTCTAAAAATGTGGAATGACGGACTGTCATCACAACCCCCAACTTGAACCATTCCTTGTCCTCAAGGAATCTACTTGCAATATTGACAATCGACAGTAAAATAACAATTACCTGATCAAGCAATAGTACCCAAAAGTTCAACACCTTACTAGCTAAAGATGAGCTAGTTTGACTTGTTAGCAACCACCAATTCACAACTCCACGCAACAATATGAAAAGGGTTCACACACAGTCGACATGCAATCTACATATTACCATAAGCTTGAAAAGTTTCTAAACGTCAATCAGAATCAATGTCAATGCACACTTTGAGGTCTTTAAGGGTTATAACGGGGCTTAGGTGAAGGTGGGATAATATTTGGATAAGTAGGCTACACAAAATTTGAGTTAGGCATTCCTACGGAAGTTAAGCACAGAATTCAATCCATCATTCATTCACCTTATGGAACAACAATTATTGCAAAGGTACTAGAGAATACTTGTAACTATTGGGACAATCGAGTTTAAAGTTACTCTGATTTTCAATGTGTTGTCCCTTTTTCATTCTATTTTTTTTTTTTTTTTTTTTTTTTTTTGATACACCATTTTTGAGTGTATATACACCAATTTTTAATGTTTTTTTCATGATAATGTTCTTTCTTTGTTCTCTAGTACCTCCACCCCCAACTTAGTTGGTTGCAAATTCCAATAGCAACCCTAAACTTAATATTTAGCAACATTCTACAATGCCTAACTCAGAAAAACAATATGGGACAAGTCCTAAAAGTCTCTAAGCTTGTAATGCAGTTTGTTACCGAACAAAAAGATCTAAACCTACCGGCTCAATTTGGCTAAAGAAAGGATAATTATTCAAATATAAACAGGGTAGGCTTCAAAAAGGCTCACAGGACCAAGCACTTTTGCCTCAGTGTGCTAATGACAAAGATCAATCGACAGTAGAGAAACAATGCAAGTTCTAGAAATGTAAAAGCATGGAACACTCTATATAAGTAAATTGAAAAAAATAAAATTTGGCCATGAACCTTACAGTTATGATATTTGGGAGTTGTGACTACCTATCGTTAACTGCCGTACACTTCGCCTTTGAAACACAAGTCACTCCTCCTTTTGAACTTTTGGAATACCACTTGAACAAGCATTTGTTACTAAACTGGAAAAAGTCAATAAAACAAACAAATTCATCAATAATAAACAAGTGCAAATTCAATACATAACATGGGGTACAACTGAGTTATTCAAACACACCGACAATTGTCTGACTCAACAATAGAAATAAAATACTGAAAATAAAGACATAATAAAAAGGATGGGTTGCCTCCCACCAAGCGCTTTCTTTTACGTCATTGAGCTTGACGCTTCAACCACTGTTAGGGTGGCAAATATGTTAGAAAGAACACATCATCCTTCTTCTTCCTCTTGTTTGGTAGGAATTCCATGAATTTGTAACAAAGAAGTAGATGCTCCCATGCGCTCACAGTTAAACCTTTGGAATTTAAGCTCTCCCACCTTAGAGAAGGATATGCATCCATTTGCACACGAGCGATTTCCTTAACCTCTGTTTGTTCAGACTTCGGGAAAATGTCAGCACTCCTCACTTTTGGATTTTCTTCCACCACAACCTTGTGACACTTAGTCTCCATCTGAACCAACTTCCTCTGAGACTCATGTGCTTTCTCAACAAGATCACCACACTGAACATCAAACTTCTCAAATGAAACTTGATTGGACACCAAGAAATCATCTAAAATATTTTGCAGTTGAGTATTGTAATCGATGTTGATCACCTCTTTCTTCCCTATACAATTACTACTTGGTTGATTCGCCTCATAATGACCACAACTCGAGATTTTGTTGTCCAAAATTCTGATCTTAAAAGATAACATATATTTTTCATACTGCAACTTAGCAATCTCTATTGTGTCATAGAGGAGTACCCTGTCTATCATAGCTGCAAAACTTGGATAAACTCTTCAGTAGCAAAGCACAAAGAAATAGAAGTGAAGAGCATAAATAATAATTTTTTTTATATATAAACAAAAAATATAAATGACAGAAATCCTAAATAATAACGAAATTACCAAGTTGAAATGATTCAACAGTCCCCGGCAACGGCGCCAAAAACTTGATAAATATTTGGCAAGTGTACCAAAAATATATCGAAGTAATAAAATTTATAAGTTCGTATCCACAGGGACTGTTTCAATTTCTACTCGGCAAAGACGTTAAAATTAAGGATGTATTAAATTTATAGGGTTGCCCTAGGCAGTTGAGTTGATTGCATAAAAATAATAAATGGCAAGTAAATAAACTGGTTGGAAGATTATATGAAAAACAGATGATTAAGCTTTCGAATCCTCTATTGGTCTCTGTGGTAGCTAAATTCTCTAAGTTCTCAATGTAAATTCAGCCTTTACGACAAATTAACTTATTAGCTTTGATCAATCTCTTGACTCAAAACCCTTTCCTAAGTTATAACCCTATTAATCTCTTAACTAGATTGAATAACTGTGGAAGCAAAGTCAGAACGTTAATTTATATGTCATAACCCTCAATTTCCTATCTCTAGGTTCCTAGTGTTGAGTTAATCACAATTACTATGTCCGGTTCAATAGCTAGGGTTAGTAGTCAATTGAAACCTAAATTCAATTCAAACAATCGATAGAAGCTAGTGTTAATAGTCATACATACGATATTAAGAAAAGCATTAAGCAAGAATAATTATGAATAAAAACTGAATTATATTGATAACAATAGAGTCAAAAGCTACATGGATTCACAGATACAATAAATTCATCTTGGCTTAATCAAAGGAAATTAGCTAAACATGATTAAAGGAACAAACAACAAAGTAAAAGAAATAAACCGATCGAATTGCATCGTTGCCGGCTTTGCTCTTTTTAATCAATACTGCTGTTGTATTCCAATTCCCATGTGCTTCTCTCCTTCTCCTGTCTCGTGAAGCGTGAACTCTCTTCTTCCTCCAAAACGTGATCCACTGTGCGGCTCTTCCCAAAATTTGTGAATGAATAATCATGCCAAAGTGTGATGCTTTTTATATAGGTTTATGTAACCTAGTTGTCACGTTTTCTTGCTCCAAAAGCTTGTTTCCTTTCTTTCTCCACAAGCTAAGCATATCATGTTTCTTTTCTTTTTGCTCCAAGCCCATTTACTTGCTAAACTTTATATTCACACCACCTAATTCAAGCAAAACACTTGTTCATGTGTCATTAATTCATACGTGGCAGCAACTTAATTAAACCATCGTGGCACGTTTCGTGGTTCATCGTGCCACGAAATTTCCAGAACGCATCAGTGAACTCTACATCCTTGCAACGTGCCACGATTAGAGCAAACGTGGCACGATTCTTCACATTTTTTCCTCTTTTTCTCAATTTCTTCCTTTGGGCTCTTGTTCCTGTTTTAATCTGATTTCACCATGAATTACAAGTAATTGACTCTCTAAATGCTATAAAAATATCATAAAAAGACTCTAAAAATGTGGAATGACGGACTGTCATCAAATATGCATGTTTAGATGTATGTTTAGAATTGTATGTTTAGATGAATGTTTAGGCTTTATACTTAGAAAAATCAATTTTCCCAAAAAACTTGAACAAACTTCACTCAAATCATTTTTACAATAAACCTTGGGATCAAAATCCCATTGAATTTTCCTTTTCCATTTTCTTAATCAAATTTCAATGAAAAATAACCATACTTAGACCACACTTTGCAAATGACTAATTCCACCTCACTCTTTTCATAATCTCATGCCCTTGAGGCCTCAATATCTCCATTCTTCAAAATTCATTTTCAAACTTAAAATCAACCAACAAAAACAAAAACATTTTTGGAAGAGAACTACGGTGGATTTGATCCCTTAAACGGGTACGTAGGCAAGGAACAAAATTCCTTCAATTCAACTAAAATAAAAATCCAAAAACATTCTTCTCCCTCCAATTCTTCACTTAGAATACCTTTAGGCCTAATATCATCTTTCAAAATAGCATTTAAAAATAAAGCGCGCGCGTAGAAATTAAAGACGGTTCCTATAGGATACTATAGTCGTTATGGGTGCCTAACACCTTCCCGTAGCGAAAACAACTCCCGGACCTCGATTCTCAAGGGTTTTGCTTACTTTTTCCCTTCCCAAGAAAAAATAAGATATCACCGGTTTAAAAGGTTCAAACGTAATCAATGTTTGACACCCGAAAACCAAGATAAAACATTCATATTTTGTTCTCCCTTTATCAAATAGCCATTGCTTAAAAGCTTTTGGCTATTGATCTTGACTAATCATGATCAACACAGTTTGTGTTTATCACGCTTTAATATGCTATATTTTTTTGGCTGAAATGCAGTTGTACTCTCCTATTTTGGCTTAATTTGGATTGAACCCCCTATTTTAAAACTCGAAATTTTACCCCGCCTATTTTATATTTTTCAGATTTCCGCCCCCTTACACCACATTTGAGTTCATTTTCGATGATGTGAAATATATTATATTACTTTATTATGCAGAAATTGAGTGAAACTAGAAAATAATATAATATATTTCACATCATACTGTATTGAATGAATTATGAAGGTGGATTGAAAAATGTCAAGTACTGGTTTTAAAATAAAGTTTAAGCTTAATCACAAGGAGAATGATAACTGAGTACCACTGGGCATTGGTTAATCAATTAAAATAGGTAACTTTTTTTTTTTGGGAAAAAATAGACGAGTTTTTATAAAAATGGTATGTAATTGTTACTTAATCAAAAATAAAGATTTACATTTTCAAAACAAAATTTATAATTAAAGATTCCTTAATGAGTGGTTAGCAAGAGCTTAATTATAATTTTGGTCCCATATTTTTATGAATAATTATTCATGGACACCCTTTGTCTTCAACTCCCAATTTACACTCCTACGTGGCATCAAAGACATTTTGATAATTTCACCTCAACATCAATCTCTCTTTCATCTTCACGTGATCCCTCTCCCTTCTCTCAAGCACTTCACCCTCCCTCACCTCCACCACCACCCATATAGGGAACAGGGAGTGGAGGACAATGAGGTTGTGGATTCAACCCCACCCACAAGAGAAACCTAACATACTAACAAGGTTTCACACTTCAAAAAATTCGTCGAGAAACAACAGAGGTTCAACATAACAACATCGACTTAACCTACTTCACCATCGTAAATGCAATAAAATAGCAACACATTAAACAAACAAAAATTAAGAAGTACTCAACCAACATGTTTAAAGTCAAAGTACAATGGATGATTTGTCAAAATGTATCCCACACGGTCAATATGCAAGAAAAGGTAAGAAAAGTGCTCGAACTACTAAGAATTCTTCACAAAAGACAAAAGCTTGAACTCGAGAGTTGCACAAAACTCATAAACAAGAAGATTGAAGGAGAAGTGTACAATAAAAGTGTTTCAAATTCTCCCTCAAAGCCTTATATACACGAAGCTATCAAAGGTTGACAACGAAGAGTCGTGAACTGAATTCAATGATTTTGAAGCGTTGTCCGAATAAGCGAATATAAGGCAATGAGACCCAGGTGATCAAAAGCTTCAAAGCATTAAAAGATGAAATTCAATCATTGTGATTGATCCAACGATCCTTAAGTTGTCTCACAACATAATGTCTAAAACACTTCAAAGGACTAGACACCCAAGTACCATAAATCCCATTTGGGTCACATGGTACCTGGAAACTAGAGGTCATCTCTCATTAATCTTCTCCTCATGGCGGATATCAAATCAACATTAATGCGTGATTTGACAGCTAGGCAGATTGTCGTCACACCAACCCCTTGCTCCCACATGCCATCCATCCTAGTAAATCATTTGCTACAAAATACAAATGACAAAAGCTACCATATGCATTTTTGACACCTTCCTACTACATTCAATTAAAGTCCTCTATGTGCCTCTCGTAACACGTAACCTTCTAAAACCCTCTCTGTTACGCGACGAAGAACACCATTTTTGCAAATATAACATTTACATTTGACAAAGAAAAACTATCACTGACAGCACATTTGCCTTTTTGCGAGACTACAAGGTGATTGTACCTTGCAAGGCTCTACATTCTATCATTGGAACGAGCATGCGTAAAAGTATCCTCGACCAAAAGTTGCACCTCTCCGCGAGGTCATGAAAAAGTGTCTTTTGCACCTTATCTTTGTGACATCCTTATATTGACATACTTCCCATGGATTCACAAATGCTCAAAGTCAACACTCCTACACTACAAGACTGATGACTGAAGGCAATTGTTATGGACTCTACGGAAGACGAATTTTTCTTTTGCAGGCCCTAGTTTCCAAAAAAATTGTCCAATGTGCCCTGCATTGAAAATAAATATCCAACATGCCCTACTTTCACTTTTGCCCTTACATAGCTCCATCTGAGATGGCACCATGTTCCTTTATGATGGCTCCATCTCAGATGGCGCCATCCTACTTGCTTTTTTTTCGATTTTTTTTTGGCTTATTAATTAATACCTCCTTTAGGATAGATCCATCTCAGTTGGCACCATCCTACTAGGTTCTTTTAATTTATTTATTTTTGTTTATTTTTATACTAAAAATTTATTAAATAGAAAAAAATATAAATTAACATAATAATATAGATTTATATATTAGAAAAAAATAAAAAAACAACAAAAGTACTACTGGCGTGCAAGATTAAAATTAGGGCAATTTTTACGATAACGACCCTCGTCTCGACACAATCCACATTTTCTTGGAACCTTTTCAACTTCATTCATTTCAGTCCTAATGCGAGTGGTATTTGGACGACCCTTTTCGGTCTTCGTGTAGACAAATTCAGGAAAAGTTCAAATCCTACATATGCGGGCCAATAACTCTGGTGATGAACTGGATTGATATATTAGAAGAAAAAAAATACAACGAAAGTACTACTGACGTGAAAGATTAAAATTAGGGCAATTTTTGTGATAATGACCCTCACCTCGACACAATCCATATTTTTTTGGAACCTTTTTTATTTTATATTTTTTTCTATTTAATAAATTCATTTAATAAATTTTCAGCATAAAGCTAAACAAAACAAAAAAAAAATTAAAAGAACATAGTAGGATGGTGTCAACTGAGATGGAGCTATCCTAAAGGAGGTATTAATTAATAAGCCAAAAAAAATTAAAATCGAAAAAAAAAAGCAAGTAGGATGGCACCATCTGAGATGGAGCCATCATGAAGGAACATGGTGCCATCTCAGATGGAGCTATGTAAGGGCAAAAGTGAAAGTAGGGCATGTTGGATATTTATTTTCAATGTAGGGCACATTGGGCAATTTTTTTTGGAAACTAGGGCCTGCAAAAGAAAAATTCACGGAAGACATAACCTCGGCGATCTCACATCAAACATAGACTCAACATGGAAGGAAGACGCAAAACACATCTTTGGGCCTCATTGAGAGTGCTTGTTGTCATGCCACACCAGTAAAATTATTTGAGGAGACTTGAGAGGATATGTAAGTCTCAAATTTATTTTTAATAGATAAATATATCATTTTTAATGAGTAAACAATTAATTTGGTTTTAACCTATCAATTTCTCACAAATTTTGTTCTTAAACTATTAAAATCAACCAAAAGATCCATAAAATATATTTTCATCAATCAATTTAGTCAATTGGTATGGATCAAATTAATAGATGAAAATATAGTTTAAAAACTTTTAGTTGATTTTAAAAGTTCAATGACTTGTTTATTCAATTTTTAATTAACAGATAAAGATTAGTAAGACCACGCATGTCTTGTGCGATGCTCTCGTGTGTTCCAGGTCGATTTCAATCACTTTAAAGTGCATAAGGCGCAAAAAGGTAAGGAGCTTAAATCCATGACATCAATTTTACCCAAGAATAAGAAGAATTCGATAGTACTAAACTGTCATATGACCATATACTTACTTATAATAATCATGGGCAGATAATGTAAAATAGTGTTGGTGAGGATGTCACTGCCAAATGTCCACCTTTAAAAGCAATTGACTCTTCTGTGATTAGTCACACACTGATTGACAAAAACCATCAAACTTAAAATTGACTAAAAGACTTTTTTGTTACAGTATTTTTAGAATATACTATATATCGAAACGGATTAGTAATTCTCTTTAGTTTTTTTTTTAAGGAAATATAGCTCATTTTATTTCATCTAAAATAATAGAGTCAATACAATAGGGAGGATGATTAAAAATACTGGGACTAGCATGTAATATAGACGCTCGAGCAAGAATATGAGCGACTCTATTAGCTTGTCTCCTAACATAAGCTAAAACATAAGTAGCATTAGAAAAAAGCAATGTCCTACAGTTAGAGAGTAAACTTCCTAGCTCATTAACATATGGGCTATTACTGAGAACAACATTCACAACAAGCTGACAATCAGTTTCAAAAACAATGCAATTGAGACCAAGATCGAGAGCAATTTGGAGAGCTTGTTGTAGAGCAGTAGCTTCACCCTCAGTTGCGGTTGAAATAGAGGGAAAAACCATTGAGTGAGCTTGGATAAGATGTCCAAGGCTGTCTCGAAAACAGATACCAACACCAAATTTTCCTTCGGCTTCGAAAAGGGCACAATCAACATTACACTTTATCCAATCTGCCTGCGGTTTAGTCCATCATGGAGTAGCTGACTGCATAGTATCATTGGGACGGTTGCACCACATGAAATCTCGAACAATATCCAATGCTAAAACACAAGCTGCGTGTGCATTGACTGGTTTTTGTTCCCATAAGCAAGCATCACGCGCACGCCAAATACTCCATAATATAGCTACATATTCAGCACGATTTTCCACTTCAAGCGATCTAAGGATGACAAACATAATAGAGGAAAAACTACCGTTTGACGTCATATACGATGCTATCTTACCCCAAAGATTCGATGCTTTCCAGCAATCTGTAGCAAATTTACAATGCATAAACATGTGCATTTCATCTTCCAGGTCGCGATTGTAGACCACACAAGTTGACTGGCAATGGACTCCACGACTTTGCAAATTAGACCTTGTAGGTAAACAACCGCGAAGCAATCTCCAGCAAAAATGTTTGATTTTTGGCGGGACACACAATGACCATACCAACTTCCAATCCCCTGAGACACGATAATTTGATCGCTGGTCTGAAATACTCACGCACATCTTATACGCAGATTTAACCGTGTATGATCCATTAGGTGATGCATTCCATATTATGGTATCGGAGTGAGTTCGAGAATGCAAAGGCAACTTACAAATATCAGATGCGTCTTGTGTGTTCATTATAGAAGCAATAAAGTCGCGATTCCAAGTGTTGGTTGTTGGATTGAAAAGTTGAGAGACACTAAGATTGATGAGATTGCTTGCCGGTAATGTGGTAGGCCGCAAATTCTGACGAGTGCGGAAGTAATTCTCTTTAGCTAGAACTTAGAAAATGTCAATTTTATTTCTTTTTTTTGGTACAAAAAATTCTTAATTTTATACTTTGAAGAAATTCTTTGCATAAGTTAGCCAACATAATGTAAGTATATGTAAATTTTAATCAATGGGAAAAAATATGTACACCTAATATTATACACAATCTTTGTACAAAACTCCCCTCCCTAAAAAAAAACAACTGCCACTAAAAAAATCTTTGCAACAAAATTATGTCTGATTTTCTTTAAAAAAAATCTTGTATGGTTTGTTAACAAAAATAATTTTCATCTTTTAAATAATTTATTTTAGTAGATTTTTTTTTCTAAGAATAATATGTACTGACAAAACGGCTCTTCTGATAAGCCATACATGATTAAAATAATAATTTATTAATATTATTAATTAGAATTAATTTTCTTTTTGACAAATTAAATTTTTTATATTTTATGAACGAAATTATCAAAACATTAATTTTCTAACCCAACCATCATCACACGATAAAATTTTAACTAGAAAAAAAAATGTGATTATCACATAATGTTTCCTCATCAAACAGTTGATCGAGAAATAATAATATATTATAGGGTTAATTATGTTTCTAGTCCCTATAAAATAGCGACCTTGTAAGTTTAGTCCCTACTTAATTTTAATAGCATTTTTAGTCCCTAATTTTGTTTTTCTGCACTGAGTATTAGTCCCTACTCAATTCAAATTTGTTTAATTTATGCTTAAACTCTTAAATTTTTGAACAATTTTTTTGCAGACATGTTTAGAACATTACTAAAAGTTCGTCCGCAAAAAATTATCGCAAAATTTGATTTCTACATCCAGATTTTATTACTTTTTATCTTTAACTTTTGTCGTTTTAAAAAATTCATATTTAATTCATTTCATGTCAGAAAATTCTTAATTTTAGTAAACGAACCTTTCATAGTGTTCTAATCTTGTCTCAAAAAAATCGTTCAAAAATTTAAGAGTTTAAGGATAATTAATCAAACTTTGTTTTAGCAGGGACTAAAATTATAAGTAAATTTTTTTTTTATAGGGACTAAAAATGCTATTAAAATTAAGTAGGGACTAAACTTACAAGGTCGCTATTTTATAGGGACTAGAAACATAATTAACCCTATATTATATAGTATTATTTTTTATGGTAGCCACCAAAAGAGTCATATATATAGGATCTTTAATTTGGACTGAATATGCTTAATGTGATCATATATGCTTGAGCATTTCATCTCCAATCCATGGAACGATTGATTTTGTTTATTATTATCATATCATCACGATCCATATATATCGTTCAACGAGCAAAACAATTTATAATGATTTTGTATTTTCCACTTTAGAGATGACTGTTGCATATAATTTACAGTGAGACTGTTCTAAAAAAAGATGCCAACACAAGGAATATATTATACACACAAACAACACATTCTGTACAGCCAAAAATTCCAAATATATCGTCACGTCTTCTTTGAAACCATATGGTAATAGTATTAAGTAAGGTTTGGTGAGACTGGAAAAGAATATTGGCATATGAATAATGCATAAAATGGAAAAGCCAAAAGTAATGTCAAGTATAATGTGTTGTAACATTAACATGATTAGGAAAACATGATTAATGATTGGAGTCAAATGAAAGGCAAGCAACCTACCATTTTTTAACTTCTAAGCTCCTTCTAAGTCACACACGTCCAATGTATAAAACATGGGGGAATTCCTTACAAAAACTACAAAACAAATTAATAGTTAAAAGAAAAAGCAAAAGAAAAAAAAAAAAAAAAGTGGGCAAAGACAGGTGTACACGCACAATAGAGTGACGAGTCAAAGTGAAAAATGATGGGGCCAGTCAAATTTTCGTTGGAGTCAGAGGGAAAAAAACAGACGCACTCCGCAAATTTCGATCACTTTTATTTATCCGTGTTCTATTTATTTTAAGTAATAATTAAAATAAAACCGGTTAAAATATCATTTCTCATATTTAAAATAAAATCTCAACCTTCTAAAATTGTAGTATCTATTATTCTCAAAAAGTTACTCAATTAACCGGTTAAACCGTTTCGGTCCGGCCCAATTTTCCAGAAACATCTTATAGATTTACAACAACTAGGTTACGGTAAAAAAAAACCTAAATAAAAAAGGATCGAGGTCGCATGAAAAAATTCAGTTGATACGTACGTTGTCGGTGGTTGTTAACCGTAGGTTAAAAAAAACGAAGTTTCAAAAAATTACGACAAAAGAGAGAGAAAGAAAGAATCGAATTGTGACATTGGCTTCGTATATAAGCCATTAAAACCATACAAGAAGAAGAAGAGAAAGAAAAGTGGTTTATACTATTTTTCTTCAAAATCGAACCTGACACATAAACAACAACACACACGCACGCCCATAAAAGAAGAGAGAGAAAATTGTTGGGTGGGTGGAGCCTTCTTTCTTTGAAGTTCTTCAGAAAGGGGCTTCATCATCAAGAGCGACATCCATGGCAGAATCAAATGATTCCGTTTCAGTTGATATGGAAAAGATCTTTCTTGGTGGAAAGGTATAATTTTTTTTAATGGGTTTGGGTTTTTGTTTTTCCAGAATAATGGGTTTTGTTATTTTGAAGAATAATGGGTTTTTTTTTTTTTTGGGTTTAAAGGTTGATTTTGTATGTTTTTTTGAACGGGGTTTATGTTTCTTTTTTCTTCTTTCAATAATTAGGTTTTTAAGTGATTAATGATTTGGAATTTTCTTGTTTTTTTTTTGTCATATTTGTGTTGAGAAGATGTGTTTTTTTTTTTTTTTTTTATTTGTGTGCTGCATTTTATGTTTTTTGGATTATCTTATTTATGAATGTGGTGTTATCAATTGTTTAAAGTCAATGGGTTAGTTAGAGAATAGAAGAGAACAAGAAACGTTTTTTACTTGGCTGTGTTGACTCTTGTGAAAAATTAATGAGGTTAATTAGCCTTTTTCTGTAATCCTTTTTGTTTTCTTTCTTTGAATGTTTCTGTCTTATTTTCTCATGTTATGAATTTGGGATATAGTGGATCTTCTTGATCCTTATTTGTCACATATTTCTGCATTTGTGAATTTTACATTTGGTGGTTCTTTTTCTCATGGAAATTGTCAGATTTGGATTTGGTCTTTTTGCTTTTGTTCTTTGTGGTATCTGATGCAATTTGGGTGATGTAGGAAGTTTTTATTGTTTTCCTTTTACTTTATGTTTATTTGGGGTGATGTATGTAAATACTTTTGTTGGTTTCATTGAATGAGTTCAAAGTCATTCTTTTCCTTTAAAAAGCCTAAGATACTGTCCTCTTTGTAGCTGTCTTCAACTTGTCTTCAATTATTAGAATCTGGAATAACTTGTTTCACTGTATTGTTTGATAGTGATACATTAATGTGCTTTTGCTTGCTAGTTTGGTTGTCCAATAAAAGGGCAAGGGCACATTTAGAAAACAAATAGCTTGGAAAAGTTCCATTTAGGAATTTTAACCTTATCCAAATGGACTACATTCATAATGAAGAATATTCTTTGCTTTTGATGAAGGTTTTTTTTCGTGCTTTTATTTTGTGTAGTTTTTCCCCTGCTTATGCTATGTTGATCATGATTATGGATTTACCATTTCAGGAGCATCATATTCAAACTGGCTGTGGTTCCGTATCTGTCATAGTCTACGGGGATCAGGACAAACCAGCTCTGATCACTTATCCAGATTTAGCGCTAAATTGTAAGTGCATTACGACCCTGTTTGGAAAAATAGCTTAATTAAGCACTTATGTACTATCTATTTATAATATAAGTACTCATGTACAAGCTATTTTTATAACAAAAGATATAAATGAAATTAAACTGTTTTCATACAAGCTATAAGCTATTTTCATAAGTTATCCTGAAGAGCTTAATAAAATCAGCTGTAAACAATTTATGGACTTGTTAAAAGCTGTTTCCATAAGCTCTACCAAATAGTCTCACGATAGTTTATTTCAGTGGATAAGCTCAAACGAGTCAATGAATTCTTATTTTCATCTACTTATTCTTGCTGAAAATGTCAACATTTCAATTCTGCTTGTACATGTATACTTGAACATTGTCCTTTTAATTTACTCTGGAAATATGAGTTAATATTTACTTGCATGGATTATGGCAGATATGTCATGTTTCCAAGGATTATTTTTCTGCCCAGAGGCTGCTTCTTTGCTGCTTCATAACTTTTGCATATATCATATCAGTCCTCCTGGACACGAGGTTTGTAAGTCAACTGATTTGAATGTATTGGTTATTGTATTTAGAACCGAATATTATTATTTACATAGTTTCTCCTCTGGAACTTCAACAAGAGTTCTTGCAGTTAGGAGCTGCTGCGATTTGTTCTGATAATCATGCCCCTTCCGCTGAAGACTTGGCAGATCAAATAGTGGAGGTTCTCAACTATTTTAGGTAATAAATTGAAATATAATTATTTTGCTTATAATTTTGAGAGCAGATTAAAAAAAAATGCTATATTTATTAACCGCATGAATTATATCCTGTCCAGGCTTGGTGCTGTGATGTGTATGGGAGTAACGGCTGGTGCTTATATCCTTACTCTTTTTGCAGTATGTACCCTTTTAACTTGATGGAAAGAAAATATTAGGAAATAAGTGCAGTAGTCAACTTTTTGTTGATTTGTTCCTTTTCTGGCATGTTTTTACAGATGAAATATAGGAATCGCGTTGTTGGATTAATACTTGTATCTCCCTTATGCAAATCACCTTCTTGGACTGAATGGTTTTATAACAAGGTTCCTTTCAAATCCTTGCAGATTGTCCTTTTATGAATTCTTTGATACAATGACATGACCTGAAACGATTAATAATTTGTAGGTGATGTCAAATTTGTTACATTTCTACGGCATGTGTGGTTTGCTAAAAGAGTGTTTACTTCAGCGGTACTTCAGCAAGGTATTGTACCGTGAGGATTGTAGCTCTGTCGTATTCCCTCTTTTATTTCATAAGTTGAATTTCCTTGCTCAACTTTATCAGGAAGTTCGCGGTAATGTTGAAGTTCCAGAGTCAGAGATAGTTCAAGCTTGCCGAAAGGTTAGTGCTAAGCTAGTTTAATTTTTTTCCCTGTAGTACTCTATCACTTGAACGTTATTTTTTGTTTCTCTTTCATCCTTCCCTTGTTTGGTGTACTCACATTGCTTTGCATTGTTTCTTTATTGTGTTTCTTTTTCAGCTGCTGGATGAGAGAAAGAAAACAAATGTCTTGCGGTTTCTTCAAGCAATTGATCAGTAAGTCTTCTACATATCTGCCTGACCAAATTTTAATCAGTAAATCAAGTTAGTGCTAAGCTAAATTATTGTCTTGCTAACTTGCAGGAGGCCTGATATTACAGAAGGATTAGAAAAATTAAACTGCCGTACGCTTATTTTTGTTGGGGACAGTTCCCCATTCCATTCTGAGGCTATCCACATGACTTCGAAACTTGATAGAAGATTTAGTGCCTTGGTTGAGGTATGTATATCCCCACATGACTTCGAAATTTGATAGGAGATTTAGTGCCGTGGTTGTGGTATGTAGCATGAGTGTATGTGTTTAAGAATGCAGAATATATGTATATATGTATCTACAAAACACATATATAGAGAGAAGACCCATAGATGCCGTTGTAAGAAGAGTAGATCAAATGGAGGAGAGTCAGGTTAAAAGAGGTAGAGGAAGACCTAGGAAAACTATTAGAGAAACCATTAGAAAGGATTTAGAGGTCAATGAGTTGGATCCAAATATGGTTTATGATAGAACACTATGGCATCATTTGATCCATGTAGCCGACCCCACTTAGTGGGATAAGGCTTGGTTGTTGTTGTTGTTGTATCTACGAAACACAAAAGCATGTCTATAAAACTTGCGAGGTTCAATTAAATAGTTGCTTTGCCCACAGTTTTCTATCTCTAAATCAATGATAGCAATTGGTTACAACTAATCTTATTATTGTGTAATTTGAGCTGTCCGATCTCAAATTAGCGGCGGAGATTGATTATTGTGTAAATGAATGTTTATCTTATAGCAGGGAATTCGGATCTGCATGATTTCTATAGTTAGTTGACCGGACGACGATGAACATATAATAACTTGGTAATGTTGTTTGCAGGTCCAGGCTTGTGGATCAATGGTGACAGAGGAACAACCGCATGCGATGCTGATACCTATGGAGTATTTTCTGATGGGGTATGGGTTGTATAGGCCATGCAAGTTCAGTCACAGCCCAAGGAGCCCACTTAGCCCATCTTGCATCTCCCCGGAGCTTCTTTCTCCGGAAAGCATGGGGTTGAAGCTAAAGCCCATAAAGACGCGTGTTTCGCTGGAAGTTTGATATCTTGTCAGAAGAGAAAATACTTTTGACTTTTGTAATTGAAACCACTTTTTTATTTTTTTCTTCAAATTTTTTAATTGTTTTTAAGACAGAGATAGAGAAAGAAAAGAGGTATGGTAGAGTTTGGAGGGGGTGTAGATAAAAGGGAATGTGAAGAGAGTACGTGAGATATATATTAATAATGTAGGGAGGGGAGGAGAGGAGTTGAGTTGAGCTGAGTTACTTTGATTCATTTTTAGTGCGGTCTTGAATAAAGGAATCATTGAGCTGTATTTATCTGTAAATCCAATTGGACTCTAGCTATATTCATATTCATAATATTTATGGTGACCAGCAATCATTGACCCCTTAATAAGATTTTTTTTAGGATACACACGATTCCCCCCATAACTTATGGGAATCTATTTACTTATAACATGTGGATGTTGCTTACTTGCTTCTATCTAAAATTATTATATATTGGTTTGGTTTAATCCAGCAGGATCATGCATTTCAATCTTCAGTTACTGCTGATTGAAGCAAACTCAGATTTGATTTGATGGGGAATCATACTCAACAGATTTAATATTTTCTTTTATGCCAACGTTTAACACAAGTCTAGGCATAAAAATTGCCAAACTAACAATGAAAATTTATTTCTGCCAAATCCCACACTAAATTTCTTGTTGATATTTCTCTTTAAACCTACGCTACTATTTTCAGGGGAATTCCAAGTCACAATTGTGTTCATCTCACGCTCCAAAATCTTCACCCTTGAACGCTTGGTCTTAATTCTTATCACCAAAATGGTACTAGGTACCGAGTTATTTTGCCTATCTTCAGATACAAAATTAAACCGATGAGGCAATGGTTTACACTTTCACTCACTAGTCTTATAAATCATTCCCGTTTAAACAATATAGTTAAGCTCTAATGTGAATAAATGAGATAAGTCCTGTACTATGCACAAATCTGTTTTCATAATTGGATCAATAAATCTTACCATTAGGTCAAATGTGATGACTTTTTTTTAACACACTTATTGATGTAATAGTAGAAAACAAATTTGTGTATGTGTACATTTAAACTAAACCTAGTTACAATCAATCACTTTTTCTTATTCAAAAAATCCACTTTTATTTTTTAAAATTATTATCAATGTCTACTAATGTATGGTGCTTCAACCAAGTTATTGTGCTTAGGTCGTTAATGAGCTCCACCAAAGCATGAATCATTCAAAAGAACCTGAGTTTGATTTTTAAATAAAACAATTCTTGATCATACTTCACTTCCCTCTCAACCAAAATTATATTATTATCATTAGGGGTACTTCCCCATAGACCAGAGGGTTCACACCAACAAGTGTAGTGCTTCGTATCACACTACTTTTGCATGATTGTCGCTGTGCTGTACTAAAGACAGGATTGACAGGAGGCAATCAAACGTTACTTTTGCATGATTCCTATTCCGGTAAAGGGAAAAGTCCAAGCCATGAAAAACATTTGGACTCTGAGTCTGAGCATTTACGAAAGAATCTCTCATGCTCCACTAGATTAATTCGTTGGAGTTAGGGACAATGCAATGCACAATGGCCAAACATCTTTATATCCGCATCATCAATCTATAATGACGTATACATAGTACTCTCTTCGTACCAGTCATTTGTAAAAAAAAATAAAAAAATTGAAATGAATGACTATTTCAAATTTTCAATTAGTAAAACTTGTGTCACTTCAAACTTAATATATTTCACGTTTTATTTATAATAATGGTAAATACATCAATACTTGATAAAAGTAATTTAATAAACAAACTACTATTCTATCTTTTTCATTAATACATTTTACTTGATCGAAATGAAATGATCAAATGAACCACTTAAATTTCAGTGTCCGTCAGATCACATTGTCCTCTTATTACATTAAGCTTTTTCTTTATTGAAGCTACAAAGGAAACATTGAAAAGTGAGGGATACAAGGGGATTTATTTTCTCACATAACTAAAAAAAAACACGAAAATGACAGCTGTTCACGTCTTCATGCTTGAAGTCAGGCTTTGCTTACCAATCCATTTTCAACACTAGTAGATGTCTTCTTGACCGGCCATGGTCCCCCTGCCATCACTGCCTCAATCTCATGTATTTCCCTGGGACACTTGGTCATATTGTAGCAACCAGCGGCAGTAACAAGCTGAGTACATCATAAAGAAATAAGTAAATAAATAAATAAACAGAAAAACTCATACTACATAAAGGAACAAGTAAACAAATATGCTCATATGCAGAATAGCAAATCATAATTTATGTTGTTCAAAGAAAATATATATACAACATTTTAAGATACTTTTCTTCAACAAATTTATAGGGACTATACTATAATATGTATGCTATGGCAAATGTTATATGACAGAAAAAACATTAATTTCAACTTAAGTGACACAATGAGAAGATGGAAATGATAAACTACAAACTAGTTTATCCTCAATAAAGTTCAGCAAGTGGAATACCACATCACTCTCAATCCGCACTCCACCAAAACCAGTAAATCTGCTAATCACTTCCTGGTTAAAGAACTTGCAAGTTTCTGGATTATTCATGGCTGGAAGTAATAAAGCATCAATAAAGTAGCATCCAGGCTCCACAGTGATAACCTATACGCATAAAAACAAGTTACACTGTCATCAAGTTCATACTTCTGCTTCCATATCACAAAAGAAAGTATTAACTAGTTTTTTTTTTTGAAAGAAGAAAGTATTAACTAGTTGAGATTGAAGGAAAGACAAACTCATCAAAGGCAACAAGGGTTCAAAGATTATAGTAGTCAATATGTTGATTTTAACTTTCAGTGATACCGTGCATAAAATATCGATAAATATCACTCCATAGAAGATTTTGTGAACAAAATTCTTTGCAATAGATGGTTCAATTTCAATATCAGGAAAAATTTATTAAACAATAAATCAAGTTTTAGGTGCATCAAATTGTGCCATTTTTAACTGGTATATATCACAGACCAAAATACAAACTAGTAAACAAGTTGACTTGCTTCATTCAAGTTACCACCTAGAAAACATTTTTGTTAATGGAAAAAACCGTAACTAACCATTCCTTCCTGGAGCACTCGGGCCGTACGCAAGGCTT
Source organism: Medicago sativa (assembly GCF_051527215.1). Classification (NCBI taxonomy): domain Eukaryota; kingdom Viridiplantae; phylum Streptophyta; class Magnoliopsida; order Fabales; family Fabaceae; genus Medicago; species Medicago sativa. Next base: position 98,083,713 of record NC_140752.1, read on the forward strand.
TTAATCCAGGTTCCTTTCTTCGTTCCAGGCCCTACAAACCGAACCAACATTTCCAAGACATCATATGAAAAAGAATTTGAACATTACGGAGTTTTGAAATGTATGGACAAAATCCGCACTAGCACCAGAAATTTTAATCTTAAACATACATGGAGGGAGTAGTTTAAAACATTTGCACCAAAAATTCACAAATACCTTTGGGTAGCCTCCAGGGTCATGTGTGTCTATACCAAGTAAATGCCCCAGACCATGCGGCATAAAAATAGGACCCAAGTTTGAAGTCATCATGTCATCAACATTGCTACACAACCAACAAACATGCAATTTACCAAAAGATCGTACAATTTCTATCAACAGGCAAGTTGACCACTGGAAGTGATAAAATTAAACAAAAACATATAACTTAAGTTACCCCGCAACAATGTGTCCCTTCTTTAGTGACTCCAGAATCACTTTATGTGATAGTCTGCAATGTTGGAGAGGAAATGAGTAGAAACAATGCCAAATATCTAGACACGAGTAAAGTATAAGCTTCAACATTTTCTTTCACTAAATCGCAGATTTGGTCCCCCTATTTTCACTTTTCACGGAATTGGTCCCCCATTTTCAAATCCAGTTTTTGGCTCCTCGCTAAATTTTTTGGATCCAAAAGTGGTGATGTGGCAAGTTGTTTTTATTGATGTGGCATAAGTAAAATATCAAAAATAACAAATGCACACATTACCATGAAAAAATTATTCAACTAGAATATTAGCGATGTTATTGACTTTAAACATATCTAATGCTCCCTATTGATGGCTATATTTACTCTCAGGTTCCCTCTTTCAAGGCAGTAAACTCTCAATCAAGCTGTGACAGCTAAAGCAAGACTTGCGACTGGACAAGGCCAAATCACTAAGGCGACAATTCTGTTATTTTCTGGTCCAACCACTAAGTTATCTAGTCTTCTTTTTAAGAAGCTAAATTAGCCCACCCAAATTGGCACCGGAGGGAATCGAACCTGAGACCCTGAGGAAAACACACTCCCAGGTCCCAAGCAAATACCACCAGGCCAACCTAAGTGGGTTTACTAAGTTATATAGTCAGGATTCAAAAAACTTCTCTGGAGTTAAGTACTGACGTAGTCAGAAATTATATTTGTTCCCCACTGTTGTAATTTCAACCAAGCATGAAAGATAACATTTTAGCAACCTAAAAGAAATAATGGTACTCAATCATACATGTGCATATCAACCCAGCTTACTCCAGGTTTCATTGAAGAGATAACAGCGTCATGAGCATCAAGGACAGCCTGCAGAACATGGAAAGTAAAAAATAAAGAAATACTATAAAAACAAGAAATTGAGCTATAAGAAAGGTACATTGACTGGGCCATCCTAATAAGCAAATGAATTCTAAAATTGGTTGAGCCTCCATATGAAATTGTTATCTGTGTTTGTGAGAATTTGCACTGCAGTTGTTTATACTGGTGCAGCTTGTATTAAGTAAAAAGCTTACAAATTGTTTTCCTTTGACGGAAGAGGTGTTAATATAAAGCACTTACATTATATATAAGGGATTGGTCACTAGTAAACTTTCCATTTATCTGCACCAACAAAAATAAAGTTAAAGTCGAGCCTAAAAAGATTATTCCAGTTAGTAGATAAAGTGACAAGCTGTATACTACTAATACCCCATGGGCGACGCACAACATATGGATAAGCATACAGGTAATAATTATTAGAGTAATATGATAAATAAATGAACAAACAAAGGAACCATGTAGATGCCTGATGATTTGATCACATAGCTCAAAAGGGTAACAGGTGTGCAACAGATAAATTATGTATAGAAGCCAAAATTAATTTTTTAATGTAAATGGAAGGACTCACGGGGTAAGAACATGTTATGTCAGATCCATAGAAGTGGTGTTCAGCTCCCATATCAAGCAATGCCATGTCTCCATCTTCCAACGTCTACAAAAGAATGATGTTTTAAAATTGTACGTATCTCTAAAGCCAGATAAACAATGATCATCCAATTTAGACTACAAGTTCATCTTTTTTGTCTCTTTCTAAAGGTAATAAAGTCCTATTTCAACACTGAATAAGTCGATTGGCCATATCCAAAGTCACCAAATAGCATACTTTTTTTTTTCTTCCTGTTTTCAAGAGTTGCTCATTTTTTATTTTTTTTCCTCTCCATATTCCTAAACATATTTTCTTCCCACTGATGAAAAAAATTACCAAGGACTAGGCATGGGATTGGATTCCACAACATTATGATAGTCAATCAACCATATGGTATTGGTTTCAATGACAATGACCTTCAAATTCAGAGGGTGAAAAAAACTTTGTTTCATACCTTGTCATTAGGAGCTCCTGCATGCCCGTAATGTAGAACGGCACTGCATTAATACATGTGTGTTAGCCAGTCCATTTTGTGATGGAGATTGCTTCCATTTAAAATTAAAAGACTAGAAAATCTTTTACATCATATAGCGGTTGTATAAAATTCCAAACAGCACTCTGGGGTGAAGGTTGCTACTATTTAAAAAGAAAGATACTAACTAACTAACTATATATAAATATATCAAGTGGTGGCAGAACAAATTTACCTTTAAACATTTTAACAATGTTAATAATAAGTTGCTAGTGCCAAAACAAGTCTGAATGGGAAGAAAAGTATCAGAGTTTTTTTAGCTATTCATTTTTTAGCATAGATAGAGCCAAGAAGCCATACTCAATTCATACAAAAGACCATTGAGCAAAGTTTTAGTCAACCATAAGTATCTAAAAATCACAATAACTGAAAAATATGGTGACATTGTTAGGAGTGTAAGTGTATACCTATTGTCACCAGTAGCACAAATACATGTATAGGAGCAATGCCGACATCCACCATACATGTAGGTGTGGTGAAGAAAAATGCTTTCAAGCTGATACTCCTTCATGCCCACTTTAGCTTTTCTCATAACCTGTTTCATTGTAGCGTATAATATACAGTCACTATCATGAAAGCACTTTCACAAAACTTATGGATAAGGTCATTCACAGTTTCACACTTGGTCATTGATATCATAGATCTTTCTAAATTACCTACAAACAGTGTACCTGTGATAACTCCGCCATCCTCAGATGTTCTTAACTTGACTAATTAAATCCTAAAAATTTCTGTGGAAAATGGAAGGTAACAAACTAAAGGAAAATCATATACTTATTTTGGTTTACGTCCTCTTCCCCTAAATATAAGACCATCCAAATATATAAGGCCCTCTCCAAATACCAAGGTGCATTAATTAACTTCTCACAAAAATACGCCTATTTAAATGAAGAGAATTAAAATATCAATCATTTCTCTCTCTTAATAATTGAAGGATAATTTCGGAAAGAAAATGTTTATTATTGACAAATTTAACTTAATTCTTGTGCTTTTAACAAGGGGATCTTATGTATAGGGTCGGGGATGATATTTATTACAAGAACCAATAAAAACGAATACTCTTCCATATCCCTATCAGAACTCATTCTGTCTATTATGTTTTATATTTGTACGTCCATGTCTATTTAACAATTTTCCATAGTCTCATTATCAGAGGAAAATTAAACTATTTTGCTTAGTTTTATACATCAGCCTCATATTATAAAGATAAACCAACATGACTGAAGATAATAAAAATTAAACTATCAGTACTGCAAGATCAAAATACATAAAGTTGATTTCCTTTAGTACCATTCCGACATCCCCTATATACCTCCAAAGAACATTTTACATGAATGTTGGTAAAGAAAAAGAAACAGTCAAAACTCTGGCATGTTAATAAGACTAGTTACCTCAATATGAGCTTCAGAGCTTATATCATTGGCAAACTGAATAAGATCAATTTCCAGCTCTGACTTGATGACACGACATTCAGTTAATATAGGATGCAAAGTTGTCAGATCCTTATCAAACTTGTCGATGCCCTATTAAATTATTCAAATTCAAATCATAATCATACACCACTAATTTCCTAAGAAAGATGCTAGTAAGGAATCCCATTTTATCACAAATAAGTAACACAATAGGATTGGCATTGCTGAGATTTAATGCAACTACAGTTTTGGGTCAAAATCGTGGAAAATAGTCGTTTGTTCAAACTCCGCTACGCTACGCTACAGTACTATAGTGTAATAGTGCTGCCATAGTCACTATTTGACAACAATTTGTACTAAATTGCGTATAGGGAAAATAGCGGTTAGTTAAAATACCAATGTGCTATAGTACTGTTATAGTTGATATTTGATAACATTGCCCGAAGTAATACACATGAGCTGATAATTCACAATGGTTACCTAATGCTTTAATGAATAGAAAAATAGTAATTATAGAAATGGTAAGAATTAAGAACCTGAAACTCTGCAGGCTTAGCGAAATTATTGCTATCTGTGTTAAGGCCGTGCAAAAGAAAGAGTAGGGGTTTCCCTGAACCCTGGTAATTTTGTTGCAAAACAGTTGCAATCTCATCTGTAAAACAGGCAGTGGTAACCATGTAGTGTTCCTGCAAAAAGTGGATGCATTTGCATACAGCATACATGTGAATGCACCATCAAACATACAATATATAGCACCCACACTTCACATTGAACACTCAACCAGACAGACATGTATCAGTATCGGACACCGGCACATATGTATACATTCAAATTCAATCATTTCATTTTCTCAAATTATTACAGATGTGAGTGTCGAGCCAAGTATGCTTAATTGATGAATCATGATATGTGAATGCATAAAAAAGAATGACCATTGAGTGAATTACCTTAAAATGGGAAAGTGATTTGATTTTTCCCATCCAAACAGCATACTCATCAGGCAACCTAGGAGCAAATAGAATAGAATCCCCAGTTCCAACATCCTTAACAAACAACAAAAACAATAACACATAGATAAATCAATTTTCCTAATTTCAACAACTTGAAATTGAAAGTATAAGAATAAGATAACGAACAATAGCTCCATAAAAACCAGGTTCTTGAACTCCAAACAAATAAGCGAAGTAACTCTCTTGCCTGCAATTAGCGTTGGTGTTAATAAAATTGAAAAAATAGAAATGAGAAGAATTATTGATGATTGAGATTTGAAGGGTACCTGAAGAGTTCAAGATGATCGGTGTCGTAACGAGTTTGTTCATCGCCACCTTGAAGGAGGACGAAGCCGTGAAGAGGACGAGAAGATTGAGAGAGATGTTGGCGAATGGATTTGAGAAGCTTGTCACGGTTTTTGACATGAACTTCAAAATTCACTTTGGGAGGTGATAGTGATGAAGCCATTGCGAATTGCGATTGCTTCAACTCATAACTCCCTCACTTTGGTTAGATGTAAATGAAGTTCTATTTTTTGTTTACTTAACACCTCTTAATCTCGAGTTCTATTTTTAATTAGTGTCCAGACATTAATTAATGATCTTAAATGATAAATTTTTTATGAAAGTTAGTCTAATCAGTACATTAGAAATTGAAAAATTTATCATTTTTAACAAATAATTATTTAATTTAGAATATGTTTAAAGAGTGTCTGAGACACTCGTTAACAAGACTCTTTTAACAATTTTTGAAACAATTTTATTTCTTATACTCACATTATATTTTTACATTTTCTCTCTATTGTTTTGTTTTGTTTTTTTTTTGTGTCAATACATCTTCTTTATAAATCTAATAATTGTCAAATAAATTGTCATACAAATCATTGTTCAAATAACAAGCTCTTCGCAATATTGATATTATCTATTGTCAAGCTGCATATGATTTTCGAGTGTATTTGCAGTTTTGATGCATTTAAAGATGGTAACACAACACCTCAAACATTCAATAGGATCATGCTCTGGTAATGTGCCCGACTTCAAATACATTGTCTTACAACTTCTTAGCCTGTAATCTAGCTCATGCTCTAGGATCTGGAAAGACATTAATGATTATTACTTTCATAGTTTTTTAGGAAAGAATCATGATGTACGACATATGGTAATGCTTACAAAAGATTCTTGGGTGTGGCAAGCAGAACAGTTTCATAACTACCCTGTGACTTTGTGTGTGTTTGGTTCAGCTTTGAATATAATTGATTCTGATAGAATTGATTCTGAGAGAATTGATTTATGTTTGGATACAATTATGTAGAATTGATTAAACAAACTGAATGTTGTTTGGATGATTTTGATCAAAATTGCTTTTGAATGTATAATTACTAAAATAGACATAGCTAAAGGAGAATTGATAAAGAAGGAGAATTGATAAAGGACAATAAAGGAAAATAATAGGTTGTAATAATAAAATATACAATTTACTGTTTATAATTGATTCTAGAAAAGCTAGAAGCTAGGATTTGTAGATTCATGGAGAATTGCTTATAATTGCTTTTTGGCTAGAATTGCTTCTGAAAAGCAATTCTGAAAAGTCAAACCAAACATGTTTTTTGGCTAGAACTGCTTATAATTGCTTTTTGGCTAGAATTGCTTCTGAAAAGCCAAACCAAACAGGCCCTTTGTCATTGTTTTGTAACAGGGACCGGAGGGATTGTGTCAAGAGAGTTGATATAATGACATTCCTCAAGAAAAAGAATGCTAGATTTGATTCCTTAAGTCATTTATTTGAGGGATAATTCAACCTTGATAAAAAAATATTATATATCTTATCGTAGATTTGAGTTTTTGTGTTATTAGAGACCCTAAATATCTAAGTAGCGAGGATACCTCAAATAATCTTGTTGAATAAGAGAGAATAGAGAGACATATGTTGAAATATCGTGTGACTAAATAGCATTACGGAATGTCGTCTATTATATAGAAGTTAGAGACTAAACAATAATTACAGAATGAATATTCTACATACATAATATTCTATCCTAATTAAGTCAGAGAATAAGTAAAATATGTTGTAAATATAATTATTTACTATTTTTTTTAAATATCAATAAATATCAACAAATCTAATTATGGTGGGTGAGAAAAAAATAAGGTTCGCTTTAAAATTCACTTTATGTTGTTGGGTTGGCTTAAGCTTAGGTTGCGTAGTCTTTAGTATTTGCATATTAAAATAAGTATTATTTATTTTGACGAAAATTAAGTACTCCTTACAGTCTTTATTATAAAAACTTGTTTATTTTTTATATTATTTGAATAAATGATGTATATGATATTATAATATTATAATATGTGTAGTACTCCCTCCGTCCCGCCATACTTGACCTACTTGGTCATTTCACACAGATTAAGAAAAGTGTAAAGATGAAAGAAAGAGAATGATATTTTTACTAAATTGCCCTTATTATTATTTTTAAACTTTCACTTTTTTAAGTAATGATTACTTTCTTTGTTCTACTACAAACTTTTACATGGAGACCACAAAAATTATTTATAAGGGGTAAACTTGTCAAATTAAGCTTAAAAATTTGAGAAGGTCAAATATTGTGGGACAAATTCTTTTTCCAAATAGGTCAAATATTGCGGGACGGGGGAGTATAATCTACTAGTTTAGGGTCATAGCATAAACTAGTATTATTTAGTTAAATTAAAAATAGTCAAATACAAGACAATCACGTCTTTCTTAAACGCACATAGCTTCATGAAAGTTGTAGCGGTGTTAGAAACAGTCATAGCTTAGTGAAACTTGACAACTTATCATTTTATTCTAGTTCTATGTTTACAAAGCCACTAATCGAAGCAATGGTTTACATAAAAACACGTTCAAAGGAGAGGATGGACATGTGGATAGAAGTAGAAAACATTGTGAATGATGAAAAATCAAATCAAACGTGAGGTGTTGTGTTCCCGAAGCAACGTAAGAATCAAACACTATCAATGAAAGTAGGCAAGCAAGGCTAAATTTTACTCCATATGTCATGATAGTCTAGTCAATAGAACTAGTGTTACCTTTAAATATCACACTTGTACAATTTATTGTACACAGAGTCAACCAAACACACTTTTTTTTTCCTCAAAATTTTATCTTTTTCTTTTACTTGTTCATTTCTTAGTTTAGTAACTTAAAAAAAACACTTAAGTTTATACTTAACATTATTTGAAAGAGTTAAGAAACACACAATTGAGAGACACAATTTCTTTCCAAGCATAATCGTTTGAAGCGCAAAACGAATCATAGTTAAGAGCTATTAAGCTAACTTTCAAGTGCAACAACAATTATATAATGTTATAGACTGTCTTAAGGCTCGAAATTCTCCACATGCTATGCCTGAAAAGCATCCTAGTTTAACATGTTATTGGACCAAATTCAATAACATTGGATCCACTCCGGCTCATCAACACACAAACGATTATCTTGGGATCATTTATTTTGTAAGGCCTCACCGACATGTAACAGACGCAATCTCGATATTGATGGCACACCACTTGTAATGGTCTACCATCAACCTTTCAACGACTTCCACATCTTTATTATTTGCCTATAAAAGACATATTTCGTCGCAAATGCAAGGTACACAACCTCTACCGTTTCAATACCTTTCACATTTTGCTCTCATATTGTCTTAAGTGCTTGCGAGTATCCCAAACTCATATACTTTGTTAAAAAGGTTTATTGAGGGGAGCTCGGGGGACCGTCCACATCGAGGCTAGAGCAACCACATTAGTGAGAGAGACATCACACTATTACCCTAAACCTTAAGACAATAAGTTTATGGATCCTCTTATTTATAAGGTGTTCAACCTTTACTTTTATATCCGATGTGAGATCACACTTGCACGGACACAACAATTTTAGCCTAGATTGAACAATTATTTACTATCTATGACAAACCCCATCAAGTTCAAATGTTCAACCCGATTTGGTTCGCGTTTAAATGAAATCGTTTCTGTAAAAAAAAAAAAAAATCTAAGATTCAGCATCTTCCTCGAAAATCTAAATACTTTAGGAATGGGCCCATGTTAGCCCACCAAAGGAGGAAGAGGGGAGGTGTTAATCAGGTACGGTCACCTGTACCTCATCCCTGGAACAATATTTATTCTTCGCAGAATAGACCCTCCAACTAAAAAACTTCGGTGCCAATTTTTACTATCAAATTGGTTGGATATTTTTCTAAAAAAAATCTTACTGTCTCCTCCTACCAGACCATCGCAATACTCTTTCATGTATAAATGAATATTTTGTGCAACTAATCAGTTTATTTTTCAAGTATAATTTTTCTTTGTGCAACTGAATATTTATGCAGTTAAATTCAGTCTTGCAGGTAAAATGAATTTAAAATTTAAATTCACTTCAAAGTAATTAAATATTAAAAAAAAAAGATACGTGAAAATAAATGATTAGATGGTGAATTTCGTATGCAACAAAACTTTAGAGTACAAAAGTTCTCGTCTAATTTCCTTTTTTTTGCAAAAATGAAATGTTACTACACCTACAGCCACTTCTAAAACATCAATGCAATAGAAGAAAGGAGAATTTTTTAGTATGAAAACATAGTTAGTGATAATAATATGGCTCTGAGAGATAAAATAAATAAATAAAAAGGTACTCGAACAATTTTTTAATCCCACAAATCATTATTTTCAGTTTTCGTTGCCCTTTGATCAATGTCCAATTGTCCATTCACAATTATACTCATTGAACATGTAACATATTATAAAATAAACTTGTAAGTCATTTCAGTTTTCACTGCCAAACATTCACTTTTTCAAAAATATAATCTTTTAAAAGAAAATCATTTCACCGACAATATATAAAACTCGTTCTTCTTACTTATTTATTTCTTCCATAATATTTTTCTTCTCAATTTCTTCCATAAAACTAACTAAGACGGCAGCACTGCATGTAATGTCATATATTATACTTATATAATTGGTCAGCTTTAGCTTAAAGTTTGGTGTTGAGATTATTATATAATCATCCATCTGCGCAAGTCAATTGTAGGGGACCATAACTCACTTATTTTAATTTGAACACCACGCGCGATATTAAGAAAGCAAAGTATTATAATCATCTTATAAAATGAATTATTGTTAATCTAGTCAAAGTTATTATTATCCATATATACTAATATATTAGGAAGTCTGAGGACTAATACCTCAATTTCGTCCTTGAATTATCAGCAATCGATCAAATTTGTCCCTGAATTTATCGAAATATCTATTTAGTCCCTGAATTTTGCAGACGTCCATCAAATCAGTCCCTCCGTCCAAAAGCACCGTTAGTGGTGATGACATGTCCCCTTGCATGTTGTGTTGTCCTGTACACGTGTCAACAAGGCAGCCACGTGTACAAGGACGAAATTGATGGAAATGGAGAAAATTCGAGATTTCACTTTTGAGGATAATTTTTCCTGTGTTTCCAATTATACCCCTCAATTACCATTGTCTTTCATCCTCACATTTTCACTCAGAACCATCAAACCAGTCCCTTACCTTTCACCTTCCCGCCTAAACCGTCACCCTCTTCACTTCTCCAAAATCATCATCATCACCGGCGATCAACCGTGGAAAAGATACGGCTTTGAAGTCAGATTTCGTGGTTTGTCAAGGTAACGCCATTCAACTTCGTTTTCCATTCACTGTTGTTAGTTTCTCCCTTTTTTGTTTCCGTTTCTGTGATTATCAGTTTTAGTTTTAGGCATTATTTTTTCAACTTTTAACATCATATCATGTTTCGTTGATGTTTGTTTGTGCGTGTTGTGTGTTTGATTGCGTTTTTTTTATTAGTAATTTTAGGGTTTTTTGTTAGAAACTTAATAATTTCATATGGATCGATTTGGTTACTAAAAACAGAGTATATAATCAAGAGGAAAATGTTGATGGTACTCAAGGAATGGAGGAAATGGCTTGGGATACTCAAAGAAATGATGAAGACAATGTTGGTGCAACTGTCACCCAACAAACTCAACCTGAAACTCAACCTGAAGAAACTCAGTGATATATGTACCAAGGATCACAGTGATATATGTTGTGAAAATTCAAGGACCTCTTTGATGGTATTTTTATTAATTTGAGGATCGATTTGATGGATATGTATAAAATTCAGGGACCATTTTGATTGAATTTTTTTGACATAAGGGTTTGATTCATTCATTTATAACCTCTTTTCATTACAACATTACATGGACTTGGCACAATACAATAGCATTCTAAACAACTCAATCAAACATAATACTCCTATCAAAAATCTTAATCAACCTAAGCTCACTTCCTACACAATCAATTTTACCCATCAACCTTGTCTTCCAAACCTCTTCTCTGCCCCTATCATTTGGCTTCTCTATCAACCTTGCATTTCTTCCATGACCAGCACCATTGTTTTTAAAATAGCCTAGTTCTTCAGCTTCATCAACCCACACAAAAAATTTACAATTTTCATCATCTTCCTATACAATCAAAAAACAAAATAAGTACTATTTAAACAAACCATTCACACATCACATAACCATTATTAAACAAACCTTATGTAGAGGGCAGACATAGAAAGGCCTTCCTGGGTTTTGGACAGTGTTTGCTTTTCTTACAACACAAATTCTAGGACACCAACAATGAAGCTCTCTCACATCATCATTGTACATAGAGCTTGAAGATGAAGACTGGCTGTTGTAGTTGTTTTTGCCCATACGCCCACCACCCATCATTCCTGAACACCGAATCTTCAACAATCACCAATGATTTTTTAATTTCGAAATTAATCAACAAAAAAATTAGGGTTTTATGTTTTTTGAATTGGGGAAGAACACCTACTCAATTCATGGAAGAATTTTGGGGGATTTTGAACTCTAGGTGACAAATAATAACATTAGGGTTCCAAATTTATATATTTGGGGAAGAAAGAGCCGTTAATTTGGACTGGAAGAGAGAGCCGTTTATGAGTTCAAGGAGAAAGAGCCGTTGCCAATTTTCTGAAAATCCATCAATTTGGTCCTTCGAAATTTTCTGTAAATCAATCAATTTGGTCCCTGCTTGCGTGGCATATGACGTGGCAAGCTCTGTAAGAGGTTAACGTTACACGTCACCTCCGTTAACAGACCAACTTAACGTAGGGACTGATTTGATTGACATTTTGTAAATTCAGGGACTAAATAGATATTTCGATAAATTCAGGGACGAATTTGATCGATTGCTGATAATTCAAGGACGAAATTGAGGTATTAGTCGAAGTCTGAGTGTCGCACATCCACTTTCAAGTCAAAGTTGAATAACAAGAGTTTCTATTTTTATAAAATGATGATTCCAATTTCCAACCTTAACATGAAGCTAGAAGACATCTAGGTTTGGTTTTTAATGCTGGCTGTTGCGAGCATCCCGCACACGTGTGTGTACACACCTCTTTGACTTTCCATAAGAGATAGTAGTACCAAATAAGTACCGTCACTATAAATTTATATAGAAGGTGGTGTTCACTTAAGTATCCAAATAGAAGGTGTTATACTGTATTTTTTTTTTGTTACTACTCTTGTTAATTAAGGTGTTATCCTGTATGTATACATGCTCTTACTTTGCACTATAAAATATTAAGATTAATTTTAACACACAAAAAATCAGATTAGGGAGATACACTTCTTACTTAATCATCCGCGAATGTGAGTGGAATATCCAATCATATGTGACAACCTCAGGTTAATCAATTTTAAACATCGCGGAGACATTAAATATACTAAAGCATGAGATTGAATTTGCAATACCTCTCCTCTACACTACTTTCCGCAAGATTTACCACTAGATTTTTTGACATAAAAATAGAAAAACATTTTCAGAATAATTTACTACTAGTTCAAATAAGTTAAAAAATGATACAAAAGGAGTTTCCAAGGAACTTGCTTTAATTAAAGCAAGCAAACAAGAGCTTAGACTCACACACTTCAGGTGAATCTGTTTCTTACATATTTTCGGATATTAATTAACAAATTAAACAAAGAATATATAAAAATGGCCATAACCATCTAAAAAAATAATAATATATGAATAGTAATAAAATTTGTCAAATACTAGCATGCCACTATTCTTTCCTTACATCTTCTTTGTCCCTGTTCGGCTAGCCATGAAGTTACGTATTCTTTCCAATGCAACATCCAAAGTTTGTTCACTCATATTTGCAAAACAGACCCTAAACCAACCAGGTTGATCACAATGACAAGAACACCCCGGAGATATATTCAATTTCAGTTCATTCAAAATAACATTCCAAAGTTCCAATTCACCTTCCTTAGTTGACTCCTTCAAAAGTGGACTCAAATTCATCCAACAAAACAATCCTGCATTCCCTTTCAAACACTCAATTCCAACACTTTTCAAACCTTCAATTATCATTTCATATCTCTTCTTTAATCTCTCCCTATTAATCTTAATATATTTCTCTGTAAACTCCTTGTTTGATAGCATATTAGCCAAAAACTGTTGTGTTTGTGAAGATATCAAGGTAAAACTCGACATTCTTCGCGCTGTTGTTACAACCTTATCATTGTGTGAATAAATTGTTCCAACTCTGAAACCTGGTAGACCAAGATCTTTAGAGAGACTATAAACAATGTGAACTCTCTCTGCATCTTTGTATCGACGAGCTTCCAGAATCTCTGCTATGCTTACAATTTCAGAGGAATTAAACACTGATCCTGAGTAGATTTCGTCTGATATAAGGTGGATGTTCTTTTTTGTCACAAAGTCGAGAATCTCTTCTAGAACTGAACGTTGAACAGTTACTCCTAAAGGGTTTGAAGGGTTTGTGATGAGTACTCCACTCACTTTCATGTTCATTGATTCTGCTTCTTTGTAAGCTGCTTCTAAAGCTTGAGGTGTAATTTGAAAATTGTTTGACCTGTTGCAGTGAATTGGCACTATGTTTACACCAGTTCTCCACCTTAAGTCTCTATCAAACCTACAAAAGTACAAGCAAAAGATACATGAGATTATTTCATCATATATAGTCTACGCAAGCATGGTTACATGCTATAACTTCTAATGATAAATTAAAGCAAATGAAGCTAGCTTGCTAAAAGGTTTTTATCAATAAATATTTTACTTGAGAGTGTTTATGGAAACAATTAATGACTTGTTCTTAAACTATTTAATTTTGCATAACTCTTGAGGATAGTTGATGAAAACAATTTATAACTTATATTAAAATAGTTTAATTGTATTTTATCTTGTATTTTTAAAAATAGTTTATTAATTAAGTTGTTTATCCAAACATAGCCGGATTGTATGGTGCTTGATTCTTACCCTGGATAGTAAGGGGTAGGAACAAGCAAGGCATCGCCGGGGTTTGCAAGAATGAAGGTTAAAAGCTCATTAGCCGCAGTTGCTCCTGCGGTGATGACTATTCTTTCTGGATCAAATTTAGCTCTACCACCTCTTATTTGTTCCATGAAACTTGCCATTGCACTTCTGAATGATTTAAGTCCATGATAGTCTTGAAATAATGCATTCTCTCTGAAACCATTATAATCCTCAGGGTGCTCTTTCAAGTACTTTTCTACCAAATCAAATGAAACCTGCACAATACACATTAATATATAGTTAGTTCCAAAACCATTAATTAATGAACTAATTAATTAGGAGCTAATTATATATAGACATAAAAAGACTTATTCAAGATATATATAATCATACTTGATTTTCGGCCAGTCCCATTTGTATAACTCCTGAAGAGTTAGTTAATTCATCATAAGGGTTTTCATCATAGGCTTTCCATCCAGCAAAGTAGGGTGAGTTTTCTCCATGAGTGTCAGAAATTGCAATGTTTGAAAGCTGCACACATGTTTGTTCTATCTCAATACCCATATTAATTAATTAATTAACTAGGCCTTTAAATATTACTTAACCCAGGAAGCAGAAAGTTTGTATTAGTAATAGAAGAAAGAAGGAATTAATATATGGAAGAGAGAAAGAAGATAGATAGCTAGAGAGCTAGATGATTGAGTTGAATTGAATTGAGTTTGTGAAATGAAACCCCGCTCTATATATAGAGTTTGAGGCATGCACATAAAAATACCATAGTATAGCAAAAAAATATCATTCTTATCAGTTAATCACGTATAAAAAATCTGAGTTTCACACTTTTACCATGTACGTACCGGTTTTTTACAGATAAAGATTTATCTGGTGACAACTGTACATGGCCAGATCACGCGGAATGCCCCTTAAAATGTCGGTTTAATGGATTCATTTTCCCTATAATAATATACAAAATTGTTATAATTATTAAGTGTGATTATTTTATATGGCTACTACATTTTGCTCGTAGACATAATGTTGTTTACTAAAAGTGGTTGAGAATAGTCCAATTAAAGGAATTTCCATGTATTGATCCTATGACTAGCCAAATGTCTGATTTTTTTTTTTTTTTTTTAAGTAAACGAAATGGCAATAATGTAAGAGTAAAGTTCGAATCCAATCACAATATTTGATACAACAATTTCGACATTTTATCAGTTGTGCCAAAACTTGTGAACAATGTCCAAATCTCTTTAATTACCAAAGAAACTTCAAAAATTCCTATGCAATCGATAAGATTCATATGATTGGTACATTTAATATGTGAATGCGTGTGGGGATTTAAGGAGAGTATAGCTAAGTTTCTTTTTTAATGAGGTGGCCAGTGACAAAGATGTATTGAAAAGATTGAATAAGATTTTTGATGTGCAATCAGCTATTATAAGTTCTTCACTGATCTTCTGACGTCGTACCCTACATTAGAACCACTCACCTTTGACTGAGAGAATCGAAGAAATATAGGATGAAACCATTAACAAAACAACACAAATTAACGACTTTTGAAATTAACATCCACTCTTATTTCATTTCAAGTTCATTTCCATCAATCATCACCATTCGTGAGGAAAAAACTCCCACAACAACGAGAGCTTGCATTGCTGATTAGAGTGTTTGTGAACTGAATTAAATTGTTAATTGGTAATTTTGAGGGGGAAATATTTAGTTATTGGTATTGCACTGATATGGGGATAGATATTCCTAGACAACAAACATTCGAATATAAGAGAACAAAATGTATTACATTACAAGGAATTTTATATAATAATATGTACAATTACAATGGTCTTGTACCATGGACAAATGTGTTTTTAATTATTCTATCAATAGGTTACATCATATCTTGTTTAATCTAATGATATTATTTATTGATCAAACGGTGCAAATTAATTTTGTGTTAACCCATCGATTTCTAAAAAAATGGTCATGATAGTCCGAAGTTCAGTCAAGAGATAAATAAAGTCTAACAAAATATTGTCTATCCAATAAACTAAATCTACTTATGAATGATGCAAGTATTGTCTCACATCTATTTATAATAAAATTAGTCATCAAGTAATAAAAAAAATAACGTAAAAAATTGTTGTTATGTCATTTTTGGAAGAAAAAAGTTGTCCTACCGCACGGAGCACAACATTTCAGTTTATATTTTACTTTATATCCAAACAAGACTAGGCAATAATATAAATACAGCAAATTAAATTAAACAACATATGGAACATAAATTCATTTTAAATACATTTCCCTTTACATGGTTGATCTTGTTCCATCAAATAAGGTCACCATCAAGCTTCAAGATCCTGGCCCTTCACTTTTAACTAAGTTGACACTCTTAGCTGTTAACAATAATTGTTATGAAAAGATCCCATATTGCACGTACTCGTTGATTTTCTATACTTTCAACATAGATAACGAACGTACTGTGTGTCGGAGAAGAGCCCAAATGAAGCAGTCTCGTAAACTTCCTTCATCTACAATAGACTACTAGTCATTTTCACATCTTATTAAAATCTCAAACCAATATAATATATTCAGATTTTAGATGAAGACAGACACAAGTTCCCAATTGCTATCTACATCTTCTTCTTAATTTCTTCTCTAGAGATAACGCTTAATCTTGTCAACTATTTATATATAGTTTTTTATTATAATATTTTTTTATGGAAACGAAGTATTTATGGTCACGATAAGTATAATTCGGTTGATAAAGACAATGTATTACAATGTGTAGAATTGAAGTTTAAACCTCAAATTCTTCACTTCTTCATTTCAAATACGTAAGAATTCTGACGACTAAGTTATTTGATTAAAAAACGAAGTATTTATCATCGCAATTATAATCATTTGATTAGATGTCCAAATATCTTACACCCTTACCCAACTAGAAATGGATCCACTCAATTGAATTCTTTGTTTGAGAGAATAAAGTGAAGATCTTTGTATTATCAATGATCAAGATTAATAGTAGATCTTAATCATTGATAATATGGAGATCAATGGTCAAAATCTTCACATTATTCCCAAAATTGAAAATCAAAAACACGTGAGAAAGATTTCAACAATTGTGTGTTTGTGGCAGTTGTTGGAGGGAGGTGGTGGTGGTGCAGTGGGGGAATTGGGAGAGGAGGTGGGGGAGATTGGAGAAGAAGAGGAATCTCACGTGCTTCACTCTTTCATTTTTTTTAATTGTACAAATACACGTGCGCCATTTATATTTATTTTTTAAATAAAAATTGCACACGTGACATCCTACTAACTTAAGTGAGGTGTCACGTGTGCGTTGACTGAGTCAAAATTAGAACAGGGGACCAAAAGTGCAAAAATGGGTAAACTTAGGGGGCTGATTTGTTATTGTTTTTTTATATGGGACGAAAATCGCAAGTTCGTGATACTTATGGGGGTCAAAACTGCAATTAAGCCTTTATTTTATCTAGAAGATAAGGGGGTCTATCAAGAAGTATACGTGCACTTGTCCACCTCCATTTGAAAATCAACAAAACTTAATTTAACTAGTAAAAATATCAAAATTATGAGGTCGAATTCCGTGACTAGGGTTTGATCTCTGGTCTCTCCATTTGTGGATGTGTGTGTATTTCAATCGTTGTTTGTTATTTCTTCTGTTTACAAAAAATCAACAAATTAAATAAAAAGAATGTTAATTAGTGTCCCTAACATACTAGTTATGAAATTAAATATATTAAAAATACTTGAACATGCATAAATAAACTTTTAAAAGTGCAAAACATAATATGTTTAATACAAAATTTATCATTTTTGTTTTTTTATTAACTAGTGTCATAAGAACATTAATCAACATGGTCCATTAAATAAATATAAACAACCGCTAAAAGAACCGCAACAGAAAAATAGCAGAAGCTACTGGCTAACGCTTTATTGGAGCAATTAATGAATTCATAGTTGAATGACAAAGTTTTTTCCTCGATGTTAATCGTTTGAAGAAAGAAAATCTCATTTAAAAATATGATTATTGTTTTCATCAATCAAATGCAACTAACCGATTTTCTTAAGGGATACGTGTGCATTTTATGTTGCTTAAATATATGACTAGAGAGTATAATGTTGAAAAAAATTGTTGATGTAGCAGTTTTTTTTTTTTTTTTACACAAACAAAGTTAACTATTATCATTAATCAACCAATGTTCACTACAAGAAGGATAAGAATAAAAAATACGGTGACTAACCCAAGAACATGCCGCCCTAGCTAAGCTATGAGCAACCATGTTCGCTTGTCTCCTAACAAACTTCACATCGAAGTTGGAATGTAACGATAACTGATAAATAATACTAGAAACAATAGCATAGAATTCCGAATCACCATGGCCCGAAGAAGATAAAGCTTGCACTAGAGCAGATGAGTTGCACTAGAGTTGATGTAGCAGCTTTAATCTCTAAAAAAGTTAGATACAACAACAAACTGGGAAAATACTTGGGTGACATAATGTCACCGTGACATTAAATCTGGGTCACACAAATGTACTCATGGATGTGTTGTGTGGCCCAGATGCAAATGACAATGTGTGTTGTGTGGCCCAAATTTAATGTCACGGTGACATTATGTCACCCAAGAGATGTCCAACAAACTGTTGGGTGTCAGTTAACTTACCACAACAACAACGACAAATGAAATAATCGCATCACATATTCGCGTGCACAAACAAAACTAGCACAAATGACTTTTTTCTCCCTTAAAAAAGCCACCAATGACTTCTTTTTTTCCTCGTTGAGATAAAACCTTTAAACTTTGTTTGTGAGTTTAGAAGGGAAAGGAGATGAAAGGTTTGAGAAAAAAGGAATGAGCAAGTGGAAGCAATAGAGAAAAATAAGAAGGGATGGTCTTGGGGGTTAACTTTTCTACATAATACAAAATCCTCCTCATTTGAGGGAACTAAAAAATTGTATTGGAGGAGGATTTTTGGGGGTTTATGAATTCTTCAAATTTAATCTATATTGTTACCATCTTCATAAATGCAAAGTAGAATATTATATTGAATTGGAAATGATGAAAGTAGTTTTAATTAGAGTTATAATTAAAAAATAATAATTAATATTGCATTGAAAAGTGAAATGAGTCAGTTATTTTATGACAATATTTTTTTAAAAAATGCTCTTTTTTTTGGTCAAGTAGTCTAGTGGCTATGTTGGAACAAAATGTGTTTAACAATGAACCTTAAAGAGTTTTGATGATAACAAGGTATTAAAAATTGTAAATTGGACTAGCTAATATTTGTTCAAGTGTACAGGACCATAATTATAAAGTTACATCATCATTGGTTCTGAATGAGCAAATAAAGAGCTAAGGAAACAACAAAAATTTGAAGCTTGGACGCTCCTGAAGGCAACTTGTTACTGAAGAGAAAAAGCGCTCCTGAAGTTAAGTCGCTTCTGAAGTAAGGATAGTGCTTCTGAAGTTAAGTCGCTTCTGAAGTAAGAATAGTGCTCCTGAAGACAAGAAGTCCAGAAGTCATATCATCAGAAGCTGCATCATCAGAAGCTGCAGAAGTCATATCATCAGAAGCTGCATCATCAGAAGCTGCCTCATCAGAAGCCATTTCACCAGAAGCTGAATATCAACTGGATTTGCAAAGAATCAAGAATTGAAGAATTATCAATGCAAAAGCTGTCTATTGGATTCGAAAACACAAACAAAGGATTAGTGGAATTTTGCAACGGTCATTTCAAAGGTGTTTGAAGGCTTGTGCTTGCAATTTGGACGAAAGCGTTGACATTGTACTTTGTACGAATTGTACAACCACGTTCTCCACTACTCTGTTTTGTGTCCACGCTACAGGACAAGAAAACAGCTCCAGAATACGGTTTTGCCTGCATAGATGTTCCTTTGGATAAGGAATGGATTTCAAATTGGTTCTTCATAGGACAACAACCAAATCAGGCAAAAGATCATTGGTGAAAGATCAAGCTTCAACAACGACTCTTTGGTGTGCTGGCAATTTCACAACGTCTCTTTCACACCTCTATATAAAGGAGTGAAGACCTAGAGAATTGGTAATGCAAGAACACTGAACGAAAGACTCACAAGATTTTTACAAGTACCAAACCTCTGCTGAAATTGTTCTGCATTCACTTAGAATTTCTGTGTCTCAAAGTCATATCTTAGAAATTCTTAAGTTCATTGAGTCTGTATCTGATTTGTATTGTGAGCACCTCTGATTGTATATCAAGTGTTCAACCTTAAACAATTTTCTGTGTAATTTTGTTTAGTTAGGAAGTCTCTTGCAATTGTGCTTGAGCAGGAAGTCTCTTGATTGTGTTCTTGAGCAAAGGAAGTCTCTTGCTTGTGTGCTTGAGCAAAGGAAGTCTCTTGCTTGTGTGCTTGAGCATTTGTAATCAGATATTACTCATAGTGAAATCTCCTTGGAAGTGCAAGGGGGACTGGACTACTTCCGGATTGTGGAAGGAACCAGTATAATTGCTTTGTGTCGTTCTTCTTCTCTCTCTCTGTTTTATTCCGCTGCATTTAGATTCTGATCATCACTTCAGAAGCTGTCTCACTTAGCTTCTGATCAGTGTATTCAGTTGTTTAGAGAAACGAAGAATTTTTCAAAACACAATTCAACCCCCCTTCTTGTGTTTTTCTCACCTTCAGGCTAGAGCTCACACATATAAATGTGGAGAAGTGGGGTGTCCGGGGTTCGAACTCTGACCCCTGCATATAATATGCAATATCCCTACCAACCAACTGAGCTAAGCTCACCGGGATTAAAATTTAAAATGCTCTCACCCAAACCAATTTGCAATACTGTTTAAAGTCAAAATAAAAAATGCTCATTTATTTATTTACGGACGGATGGAATATTTTGTAGTGTAAATGTGAGAAAATTATTTTAACTTAAGTTGATCGATTTTATGGTGTTGTTTGCAATAAAAACAGCTTTGAGAATAACTCGCTACTCATTCCTATACAAAAAACGTTACATAGAATTCAAAGAATTGACCAACTTAATTTCACTTTAATTAACAAATTAACAATGATACAAAAGGAGTTTCCAAAGAACTTGCTTAATTAAAGCAAGCAAACAAGAACTAAGACATGCATACACTTCAGGTGAATCTGCAGCTTCTTACAGTATATACTTTCCTGATAAAACCGACAAAGAATTTATCAAAATGGCCATAATTAACCATTAAAAAAAAATAGCAATAATATATGAATAATAAAGAAATTTGTCAAATATAGCATGCCACTATTCTTTCCTTATATCTTCTTTGTCATTATTCTTCTAGCCATGAAGCTACGTATTCTTTCCAATGCAACATCCAAAGTTTGTTCACTCATATTTGCAAAACAGACCCTAAACCAACCAGGTTGATCACAATGACAAGAACACCCCGGAGATATATTCAATTTCAGTTCATTCAAAATAACATTCCAAAGTTCCAATTCACCTTCCTTAGTTGACTCCTTCAAAAGTGGACTCAAATTCATCCAACAAAACAATCCTGCATTCCCTTTCAAACACTCAATTCCAACACTTTTCAAACCTTCAATTATCATTTCATATCTCTTCTTTAATCTCTCCCTATTAATCTTAATATATTTCTCTGTAAACTCCTTGTTTGATAGCATATTAGCCAAAAACTGTTGTGTTTGTGAAGATATCAAGGTAAAACTCGACATTCTTCGCGCTGTTGTTACAACCTTATCATTGTATGAATAAATTGTTCCAACTCTGAAACCTGGTAGACCAAGATCTTTAGAGAGACTATAAACAATGTGAACTCTCTCTGCATCTTTGTATCGACGAGCTTCCAGAATCTCTGCTATGCTTACAAACTCAGATGAATTAAAGACCGAGCCCGAGTAGATTTCGTCTGAGATGAGGTGGATGTTCTTTTTAGTCACAAAGTCAAGAATCTCTTCAAGAACTGTGTGTTGAACTGTTATACCTAAAGGGTTTGAAGGGTTTGTGATGAGTACTCCACTCACTTTCATGTTCATTGATTCTGCTTCTTTGTAAGCTGCTTCTAAAGCTTGAGGTGTAATTTGAAAATTGTTTGACCTGTTGCAGTGAATTGGCACTATGTTTACACCAGTTCTCCACCTTAAGTCTCTATCAAACCTACAAAAGTACAAGCAAAAGATACATGAGATTATTTCATCATATATAGTCTACGCAAGCATGGTTACATGCTATAGCTTCAAATGACAAATTAAAACAAATGAAGCTAGCTAGCTAGAAGGTTTTTATCAATAAATATTTTACTTGAGAGTGTTTATGGAAACAATTTATGACTTGTTCTTAAACTATTTAATTTTGAATAACTCTTGAGGATAGTTGATGAAAACAATTTATAACTTATATTAAAATAGTTTAATTGTATTTTATCTTGTATTTTTAAAAATAGTTTATTAATTAAGTTGTTTATCCAAACATAGCCGGATTGTATGGTGCTTGATTCTTACCCTGGATAGTAAGGGGTAGGAACAAGCAAGGCATCGCCGGGGTTTGCAAGAATGAAGGTTAAAAGCTCATTAGCCGCAGTTGCTCCTGCGGTGATGACTATTCTTTCTGGATCAAATTTAGCTCTACCACCTCTTATTTGTTCCATGAAACTTGCCATTGCACTTCTGAATGATTTTAGTCCATGATAGTCTTGAAATAATGCATTCTCTCTGAAACCATTATAATCCTCAGGGTGCTCTTTCAAGTACTTTTCTACCAAATCAAATGAAACCTGCACAATACACATTAATATATAGTTAGTTCCAAAACCATTAATGAACTAATTAATTAGGAGCTAATTATATATAGACATAAAAAGACTTATTCAAGATATATATAAACATACTTGATTTTCGGCCAGTCCCATTTGTATAACACCAGAAGAGTTAGTTAACTCATCGTAAGGGTTTTCATCATATGCTTTCCATCCAGCAAAGTAGGGTGAGTTTTCTCCATGAGTGTCAGAAATCGCAATGTTTGAAAGCTGCACACATGGTTGTTCTATCTCAATACCCATATTAATTAATTAATTAAGCCTTTAGTTAATTGTACAAGCTAGAAGCACAAACTAAGTTTTTGTTAGTAAGAGAATGAAGGAATGTGGAAAAGAGAAAGTAGAGAATGAAGAGAAAGAAGATAGCTAGAGAGCCGTTGATTGAATGAGTTTGTGAAAGAAAACCCCGCTCTATATATAGACTTTGAGCGTATACATAAAAATACCATAACAAAAAATAAAAAGTACGTATCAAATACTTATATATTCTTAAATTAATTAATTATTATAAGAAATCAGAGTTTAATCTTGTGCCGGTTTTTACAGATATAGATTTATCTGATCGTGACTGCATGTGACAACTGTACATTGCCAGATCACGCGGAAAATATATGGTTGTTGTTAGGGGGGTGTATTTTTCTTGCAATATAGTTGCTACTTAAAATGTCGGTTTAATGTATTCTTGATTATAATATACAAATTTGTTATAAATGTGATTATTGTCTATAATGTTGTTTATTAAAGTGGTTGAGTACTACTCCCAAATAAACGAATTTTCATATTATGAACCTATGACTAATCAAATCTCTTTAATTAGAGAAGAAACTTCAAAAATTCCATTGTGATAAGAATCAAATGATTAGCACATTTAAGATGTGAATACGTGTGGGGATTTGGGGAGAGTAGTTAAGTATTTTTAATGAGGTGACAAAGATATGTTAAAAAGATTGAACAAGATTTTTGATGTGCAAAGCAAAGCAGCTTAAGTTCTTCACTGATGATTTTCTGACGTACATACCCTACATTAGAGCCACACGCTTTTGACTCTTGAGAAATATTGAATGGTGGTGCCATTAACAAAACAACATAACTTAAGTTTTGGAACATCCTTTCCTATATCCTTTCAATTGAATTAATTCCATTCAAAAAGTATAATTATCATATTAGATGAAGCCATTAACAAAACAACACAGCTCAAGTTTTGAAATGATTTGTGTTTATGTGATTGACTGATTTGTGAGCAATCACCAATCGGGCACGTACTATACTACTATATGAGATAAGAAAAATATTTCATTTTCACATCAATCACCACCATTCGTGTGGAGAAAACTCGAACAACAATAATTGGTGGATGATTAGAATGTTCGTGTACTGATTTGAATTGGTAATTTTGAGGAGATCCAAATATTGATATATTGCATTATGAACGGGGGACTATATCCAATATAACAACATTCTAATACAAGAGATTACAATGATTGTGTCACATTATATGAATTATTATATATATTTTGCTAGGCTAAAACACAAGTGCTTTTAAACATCTATATATTGTTTTATATTTCATTATTCACCGTTTAATTCTAAATTTAGAGTGGACTAATTGACATTACATACATAATTTCAATCATACTTTGTGATTTTTCATTTCAATCATATTTCAACCATTTCAACTAAATTTAAGACAAAAGCAAACAAAGAGAACAAGAATCAAATTTGAATAAAATTTGGAAAACTGGTCCACTCATTATGGGTTAATTATAAGTTTTTTTTTTAATTCTTCGATTTTCAAATGAAGGGATTCTAATAATTTAGAGTTTGATCGGAAGATGAGTAAGGTTTGACCAAAACTAATGAATTATAAGCTTTTTAATGGTGAGAGGTCACACTAATTGTTCCCCACATGCAAATTTGACATGATTGGAATCATCAGGTATCCCCCATAATTTGAGTTACCTAGCTAGTTTATATGTTGAAATGATTGATTAATCTTGTTAGATTACAGATCATGGATTAGATGACACACATGATTTTTTTCCCTCAATTTAATCAAAGGTTTCGAGTTTGAATATTGAGAATGTGGAACTCGTGGGTTGCGATACTAGATCTATAGTAAAATCAAAATCATTAATTACATCAATATTCATGTTAATAAGTTTCTTTGACGACAACCTCACTAATTTAAGTTGAACCTCAATGATATTTTGAAAAGAAAATTGTGACAAGTTTCAAAATCATATTCAATTATTATTGTGAGCAGGACTAAAGTTGAATTAGAAGGTAATCAATAAAACTATGTAAAAAATGAACACTAAAAAATCATTTCCAATTTTTCTAACAACAAATGCATCTGTATAAAAAATAAAACAGCCCCAACTATAAGCCGAGCGACATCGAACATAAAAGACCTATACTCTATAAAAAGCTAACATGATTCACAAATGAGACAACTAGATTTTTTTTATTTTGAAGGGAACATGAATTCATAATTAGATCTACTCTAAAATAATCTACTACTAATGGCAAATTAATTCATACATAAATGTCCTAAAAACAAGGTTTATAATTAGGTGCACGAGGCATTGAATAAATAATTGTCATTAGAGTCCAAGATTAGTTAATTAAGTATGATTTGACTTAAGTTAAACTAAACGGTTAGAGTCCAAGATTAGTTAGTTAAGTATGATTTGACTTAAGTTAAATTTAACGGTTAGGTATAGAAGCTTGCTTAGGATAAATACGCACACCATATAAACAGGAGTGCATCTATTGCTCTGTAAGAAAATATTATTTTTGAGAAGTAAATTTCGCCATGTATTTATGCATGCACACAACAATCAACATTATAAGGAGTTAGGAACTTAAGATATTTGTCAAGATCGTGTTGTTTTTTTGTGTGGATTTCAATCACTTTTTTTTACAAATTATAGATTTCAATGTTGAAATACTACTATTTTAGAATCGTTCTATTTTAGAATAAAATATGAAATATAGTATGATATACGCAATGATGAGAAGAATATTATTCATAAGAAGATTGTGGAGCTCAACGCCATGAAAATCTATGTACTAGATCAACTAGATATGCAGTTTTTTTAGGGGGTGAGAAATGCAGTTAATTAATATGGTGAATCTTAATTCAATAAAAAGATGACGGGAAGATATCATATATGACGATTATGAGGCGACTTAGGCCTGTAGAGTTATAAGACAAGTATCATACAAAGAGCTCAAAAGATATGTTTATATTATTTAATTTGTTTTGTCAAAAACAAAATTATTTAATTTGTTGGTTTTATAATGGAGTTATAGTCGTGGACAAGTGCACGTATATATCTTGCTAGATTCCCTTCTCTTCCAGATAAAATAAATTTTCTTCCATTATTGACTGAAAAGCATTGAAAGTGATTTCTTACGGCCTGTTTGATATGCTTTTTAAAAACTATTTTCTTCTGTGTTTTAAAATTTGAAAACTATTTGTGTGATGAATTTCTTTCTAAAATTTGTTTTGAAAATTATTCGAATTTTTTAGACAGATAAGCTCTACCTTGTATCTAAGTTTATCTCTCTTGTTCATCTTCGTTAAAGGGATGTGGTTTTGAGTTTTTCATTTTTATTTGTATTTTTGTGGTGAATTTTTATTTTATTTTATCTAAAATCACACACATCTTTACACTTTTTTCCTCTTTTAAATTAAATTAAATGATTTTTCATTGATCAGGTTTTTTGATGTATTTTCGTGATGAATATTTCTAATTAAACTCTATGTATTCGTTACATCCTAAACTGACAAAATTACCTTTAATTAAAATTTAATTAAATCTTAAACTCTATTTAAGTAGGTCATGCAAATTGTACATGCTTAAACTCAGTTTACGTAGGTTATGTAAACTTAATTTAAGTAGGTAACGTAAACTGAGTTTAAGTGTACATACTTCAACTCAATTTAAGTAAGTCATGTAAACTTAATTTAAGTAGGTAATGTAAACTGAGTTTAAGTGTATATACTAAAAGTTAAATTTGCTTTAACATATTCAACCTTGTTTAATGATTCTACGTAATCTTATTTTAAATATGTACATGTAAACTCAGTTTAATTAGGTTATGTAAACTAAGTTTGCATGTACCTACTTAAACTGAATTTAAGTTAACGTCAACAATGTTAATTAACGTTGAACAACAAGAAAAAAATAGAAACTCTAGCAATAGAGTATGGATGAAATATGTTTTGATTCATTCTTTAACCTTCTATAGAGATTGATTGAACATCTATGATTGTTTGTGGGTGAAAGAGAGTGAAATTTTAGAGTGATAAATAATGAAATCAAGGTTTTAAGAAAATTTATATAAAAGACAATTTTGGTATTATTATAAAATTTGAAGTAAATTTTGGTGTAGCCAGAAATACATGGAGTGTGAATAGAAAAAACTCTTTCATGATTTTACGTCTAATTAATCGGTATGATATTGTTTTGTTCGTCGTGTTTGTGCAACTTTTTTTGATTTTTCATCTTATTGTGATAAATATTTTGATCATTTTAATTAGGATGGAAATTTACATTATTCTTCCAACAAGTTTTTCAACGAAAAATAGATTACCTATGTGATAAATATTTTGTGCCTGTAGTATGATTATAAAAAAAAAATTGTAAATATATTACAAAATAATGCGGTGTATATAAAGAATAAAGAGTTTTATTTGTATACGAAAGGTTATTTTACACATACATTCAACATTCAACCATGCGTTGTCATGTTATTTATTGAATCAAACAAATTAGTTGTTCTTAGATACAATACACGATGTGACAGCACACAATTGAAAGTAGAGTAAATGGTCACTATAGATTCTGACTTTGCATCTCGTTGTCACAAAGATATTTGATTCAGGATTAAATACAAAGTAGTTTGCGAATGTGCAGTTTCGTTATCAGTTTAGTCCTTGACGTTAAATTTTTTTGTTAATTTATGAGGTGACGTGTATGAAGTGTCACATAGACTAAAGTGAAAGCAGAAAATGGTCCATTTGGTCCTTGAACCAAAAATCAATATCTTCTGAAATTGAATCTCAAGTCCCTAAATTCCGAATTTAATCCCCAAATCCCTAAATCTCATCTAATTTCCACTTTTGTTCAAAATCAATTTCTTTTTTTCTTGCTGTTAATTCTCTAGATTGTATTGAATTATAATGTTTATAAGAAATCATCACATTTTACTCCTCAATTCCAAAAAGTATAATATTTTCCTCATTCTATAGTGTAAGTGCAGCGAAGCTAATTAATATGTTTCTACATGCATGTTTGATAAATGATAAATGTCTTTTAGTAGAAAGTAAGATATGGTTGAAACTATTTTCGATAGTATATTTCTACATGCATGTATGATAAATGTGTTTTAGTAGAAAATAGATATGATGTGTTTTAGTAGAAAATAAGATATGGTTGAAGCTATTTTGATCATGTTTAGTTAAGTCAAAGTTATGAGGCATACTCAATTGTTTGACAGTTTTTTGGGGACAAATGAGATTGGGATTCTACTCAAGCATCATGAAGAAACCTCATTATGTAAGAGGGGTGCGGATGGATGCAGAAACCCTACTATGAAATTGTTTGACAGTTACGAAACATACATATATTTTTACTAAAATAAAATCACATTTGACATGAGACATAGTATTAATTATAATAGTCCACACAATCCTCCTTAATATAAGAAGATTCAATGTTGTGGAAAAACCCAAGCTGGACATCCTATACAACTGCCACATCCTAAATTAAGGGGTAAAAGAAGTCTAAATAATGCTTTTTGTAACTAAATGAACACCTAAGTACCAAGTTATGTTTGTTTGGTTTCATTGCACTTCAAAATGCTTTTCCCGGTTTAATGCTGACTGAAGATGGTTGAGTAGAAAAAATTGCAACTACCAATGACAGCAGCTGATTTGTGTCAGTGTGTCTCAAATCAATATATTTAATATGTCCTCTACACAATTACCAACCAAATTTGGGGGCAAGTTCTCAAATTCAAATTCAATCAAATTATTTTTGAATATATATACAAGTGAATACTCATATACTCTATCTCACCATTCTCTTATTTTCATCTTCTCTCATTCAACAAAGTTCAAAAAATGTTCTACACATGAAGATTTTTTCAACTCTATCTTCAAGCTTCAAATACAAAATGAGCAAACCTGCAATACATCAAGGTAAAAGACTTTGTAGCAACACACTTTTATACAAGATTCAACACACTTTTATTCAAGATTCAATACTCCATTTCACTCATTGTTCTTCCTAACAAAAACTTTTCTTTACAAAAACTGTTTTCTTTGCTAAAAAGTATTTTTCATTTTTTTTTCCATATCATCATGACAGTTCTACATCCAAAAGGTATACAAAACAACATTCATGATTTTGTATTTCTTTTCTATTACTTTTTCCTTCTTTATTGAAAAAAATAAAGAAAGCGAAAATACACACAACAATGGATAAGTTTTGGTTCTATGCGACAAACTTCAAAGAGATTATTATGCAGAAATAAACTATCTTGATTTTAGTTCAAAATAGTTCTTATTTTATTCAAGAGTTTTAATCTTTTATTGTTTTATGTCTAAATATATCTATTATGTGAAACAAAAATTTTATAAACCTACTTTTGTAGATCTATATAGATATATTATATAACAAACTGTATTTAATAAATTGTCCAAAAAAATTATTATTTCTCTCTAAATTATATTAAGAAAATCATTATTGCTCTCTAAATTATATTAATAAAATAATGAGGAAGAAACATAGAATCCAAAAAACATTTTCAACAAGAACATCTTATACTTCTCTGATTGAGAGCTTTTGTTCACTTTTTACTCTTTACCTTTTGCTAAGCTCAAATTCTGTTCTTCCACTTCATTTTGCAGGAATTAAAAGTTTCTCTCCTTTCTCCTGAGTCCTGTAGACCGATTTTCTGTAAAATATGAATAAAATATATTATTATTTTTTCAACAAAAAAATAACACATGAAATCTGAGTATACATACACTTTTGAGAGAGAGAAATTTAAACATAATAATAAATAACAAAATTAAAACAAATTATTTTTTTTCATTAATCTTTCTACGAAAACAAGTTAAAAATCTGTTTTTCTATCCACATAAATAAATCATTTAAATGATAGAAAAAATATATTAAACACAGTTTACATATGAAATTAAAAAAAAAAACTTTTTGTCTATCATGTAAATCATTCCTTTTATTGATTTTATTATAGATCTGATATTAAAAAAAAAAGATATATAACCAATTTCGTTTCCTCGCACAAGAGGAACCTAAACAAATCAAAACCTTTTTAATCTTTAATAAATATGATTTTGTTGTTGCATGTATCAAAGTAGTAGTGATGATAGAATCAGTTTCATATGATTAAGGATATGAATATTGGTTACGACCTTAAAAGCCTTTGATTTGTTGATGTTGCATGTGTGAAAGAAGTAGTCCAGCGGTTTGATGCCCAAATCATGATAATATCTGTCCAAAAAAACCTTACATGATGAAGATTCCAGATATGCTGCAAAACTCCATGACTGAGATCAAAGTTGAATATTATATAATTTTGTTAGCTGTTTTATGAAACAGCCATTGAAGATTCCATATCAAAGCTACAAAAAAAAAAAATAACGAGGGATGAGTTGCCGGTGTTTTACTCTAAAAAGATTCTATATTTTTATTTGATCTAGATATATTATTTATATTTCAGAAAGAAGTACATTGATTGACCAGCATACAACAAAATTTGAGTTATATTAAAAGAGAAAAATTTGAGTTATATTAAAAGAGAATTTTTTTCAAAAAAGAAAAAAAACAAACAATGAGTTGTAGTTTTTGTTAAATGAATAAAAAAACAGGGATCGTATATATAAAAAAAAACATTTTTATGATTTGCAAAGAAAAATATTATTCACCAGTGAAAAAAATGTTCTTATTTCCTAAACACCGAAAAGTCTTATTTTTTTTTTAATTCATAATTGGAATATAAACAATAATATTTTTGTGCTAAAGAAAGCCCTCTATATTTGCATGAACCAAAATAAAAAAACTTCAAATGAAGTCTTGAAGAAAATTGCAATAAAAAAGCTTCTTTATCAAAGATCCAATAAAAGGATTACCAAAATAAAACCATTAGTATTAGATCTAAAAAAACTTAAAACAGATTCATTAATCTACAAAAAAAAAATCTTACATCTCTTAAAAGTACAAGAAAATCACATCAAATTTCATCTTTTGAATGTTATTGTTGTTGCATGTTTGATGACGAAACTGAAGCTATTGTTGTTGCGGTTATCCCAAAAAAAAGTTGCTCTGACCGTAATTTTTTGTGGGTTTTATTGTGAATGTTTAGAGTAAGCAAAATATCACTTTGATTTTTGCAGAGGAGGCTCACGTTGGCTGCAAAATTAGAGAGAAGCTGACTCAAAATTCATACTTTCCTTGATCTAATAATAAATAAGTGGGTTTTGTAGAGGAGAATGATATGATAAAAATGGTGGCTTTATTTATATGTATGGTGGTCGGAGTTAGTTGCAGATGAAGAGAGAAGGAGGTTTTGGTGGTTTGTGGGGAAGAGAAGAAGAAACGGCGGAAAGAGAGAGAAGAATTTCTTCTGTCTTTGTTAATGGGAAATGAATATTAGGGTTTGTTATGGAAAGTTATCTATTGGGCTTTTTTTAGAAATGTGTTGGACTATTTTTTACACGGTTTGGGCCTAATCATGGAAATTATCCTATTTTTTTATTTTTTTTTAAATTGCTTTTAGACTAAATGATTTGCTATCACACATGGAAATGACATTCAACACCTCCAATTATAGTTAACTATGATTCATTGTTTAATTTTCTCTTTTGAAGTCAACAATATTTAATTACCGTTAAAAGTATATTGGTTATTTCTACGTGTGTGATAGAAAATCATTTAGTCTAAAAACAATTTAAAAAATTGGGGCATCATCCCCTCACCCTAAAATATTTGTAACAAAAAAAATGTAATTTTTAAAAATAAATGACTTTAATTATAATACATAGACCATGTTGTCATTGATATAAATTTTAAAATAATTATTATACATGGGACAAGTCATCACTAATACACACGTTAAGTTGGCAAACATATTCTAAAATTGTATAAGACGATAATGATTATACACTTGAAAAATTGTCGTTGCTAAAATTCTATACAGTATAAAAAATTATTGTGCATGGGATGAGTCGTCACTATACACTAGACACGTTCTCATTGATAAAAAAAAAACATAAAGTTATTATAATACACGAGCCATGTTGTCATTGATATATATATATATATATATATATATATATATATATATATATATATATATATTAAAATAATTATTTGTACAAAAAAAATTATTAAAATGACAACATGGACTATGTTAATATTAAAATGATTATGTAAAAAAGTCTACATAATATAAGAAAGGGATAAATTGTTACTGCTAAAAAGTTAAAAATAATAATTATACATGGAATATGTCGTCAGATCATGTTTTAAAATGATTATTATACTCATTACAGGTTGTCACAAATAAATTTTTAAATTGATTATTTTATACTTGAAAAATTGTTGCTGCTAAAAATATAAAAATTATCATTATACACAAGATAAGTCGTCACTAATACAAGAGACATGTTTTCATTGATAAAAACTTAAAATAATTATAATACACGAGTCATATTGTCATTGATATAAATTTTTAAATAATTATTATACTTGGGACAAGTCATCACTAATACACACGACAAGTTGGCAAACATATTATAAAATTGTATAAGTCGAAAATTATTATACACTTAAATAATTGCCGTGGTTAAAATTCTATACAATGTAAAAAAGTCTGCACAATATAAGAAAGGGATAAGTTGTTACTGCTAAAAAGTTAAAAAATATTTGCTCAAAAAAAAGTTAAAAATAATAATTATACATGGAATATGTCGTCACATCATGTTTTAAAATGATTATTATACTCATGACAGGTTGTCCCAAATAAATTTTTAAAATGATTATTTTATACTAGAAAAATTGTTGCTGCTAAAAATATGAAAATTATCATTATACACAAGATAAGTCGTCACTAATACAAGAGACATGTTTTCATTGATAAAAACTTAAAGTAATTATAATACACGAGTCGTATTGTCATTGATATAAATTTTTAAATAATTATTATACCTGGGACAAGTCATCATCACTAATACACACGACAAGTTGGCAAACATATTATAAAATTGTATAAGTCAAAAATTATTATACACTTAAATAATTGTCGTTGCTAAAATTCTACACAATGTAAAAAAGTCTGCACAATATAAGAAAGGGATAAGTTGTTACTGCTAAAAAGTTAAAAATAATAATTATATATGGAATACGTCGTCAGATCATGTTTTAAAATGATTATTATACTCATTACAGGTTGTCACAAATAAATTTTTAAAATGATTATTTTATACTTGAAAAGTTGTTGCTGCTAAAAATATAAAAATTATCATTATACACAAGATAAGTCGTCACTAATACAATAGACATGTTTTCATTGATAAAAACTTAAAGTAATTATAATACACGAGTCATGTTGTCATTGATATAAATTTTTAAATAATTATTATACTTGGGACAAGTCATCACTAATACACACGACAAGTTGGCAAACATATTATACAATTGTATAAGTCGAAAATTATTATACACTTAAATAATTGTCGTTGCTAAAATTCTATACAATGTAAAAAAGTCTGCACAATATAAGAAAGGGATAAGTTGTTACTGCTAAAAAGTTAAAAAATATTTGCTCAAAAAAAAAGTTAAAAATAATAATTATACATGGAATATGTCGTCACATCATGTTTTAAAATGATTATTATACTCATGACAGGTTGTCCCAAATAAATTTTTAAAATGATTATTTTATACTAGAAAAATTGTTGCTGCTAAAAATATAAAAATTATCATTATACACAAGATAAGTCGTCACTAATACAAGAGACATGTTTTCATTGATAAAAACTTAAAGTAATTATAATACACGAGTCATGTTGTCATTGATATAAATTTTTAAATAATTATTATACTTGGGACAAGTCATCACTAATACACACGACAAGTTGGCAAACATATTATACAATTGTATAAGTCGAAAATTATTATACACTTAAATAATCGTCGTTGCTAAAATTCTATACAATGTAAAAAAGTCTGCACAATATAAGAAAGGGATAAGTTGTTACTGCTAAAAAGTTAAAAAATATTTGCTCAAAAAAAAGTTAAAAATAATAATTATACATGGAATATGTCGTCACGTCATGTTTTAAAATGATTATTATACTCATGACAGGTTGTCCGAATTTTTTTTTTAAAATGATTATTTTATACTTGAAAAATTGTTGCTGCTAAAAATATGAAAATTATCATTATACACAAGATAAGTCGTCACTAATACAAGAGACATGTTTTGATTGATAAAAACTTAAAGTAATTATAATACACGAGTCATATTGTCATTGATATAAATTTTTAAATAATTATTATACTTGGGACAAGTCATCACTAATACACACGACAAGTTGGCAAACATATTATAAAATTGTACAAGGCGAAAATTATTATACACTTAAATAATTGTTACTGCTAAAAAGTTAAAAATAATAATTATACATGGAATATGTCGTCAGATCATGTTTTAAAATGATTATTATACTCATGACAGGTTGTCACAAACAAATTTTTAGAATGATTATTTTATACTTGAAAAATTGTTACTGCTAAAAAACATAAAAATTATCATTATACACAAGATAAGTCTTCACTAATACGAATTTTAAAATAATTATTATACACGACACGAGTCATCACTACACACGAGAGATTTAAAATAATTATTGGTAAAAACCT
Source organism: Medicago sativa (assembly GCF_051527215.1). NCBI lineage: Eukaryota > Viridiplantae > Streptophyta > Magnoliopsida > Fabales > Fabaceae > Medicago > Medicago sativa. The sequence goes on from NC_140752.1 coordinate 98,118,639, forward strand.
TAAAGCAAATATTCATTACCCCATATTGATTTATGAACTGAAATTAATTATCTAACATAGAAATATTTATGACAAATAAACGAAATTTTTTCTACATAGAAGACAAGTTGTTCTTCATAAAGATTTAAAAATAAAAAATAAACGTGGACAAGTTATCGTTTATACAAGTTATAGAAGTAATGTAAATGTACGGGATAAGTTGTCGTTGACTAAACAAACTTTGATACACGAAACCTCATGTTATTTATAAAAAATTGGTATTGCTAAAACTTTCATGCTATTTATCCATCCCCTGACTTAAATTCTATAATGATATTGAACCCTCATGAACTAAATACTTAATGACAAGATTATACTGCATAAATTCGCCCCCGACCAACCAGCACCCGTGCGGATGCACGGGTATCTTACTAGTATAAATTAAACTCCTTTGATTGGCAGCACAAAAGATTTAAAGTTTACCATGTTCCTTTCTTACCACAAATCTTCACCGATTAACAACAACAAAAAAAGAAATTGATTTTAAACAAAGAGAGACTACTTTCGGGGATAAATTCGGGATTTACAAATTTGGGGATTTGAGATTCAATTTCAGAAAATATTGATTTTTGGTTCAGGATCAAAGTGACTATTTTCTACTTTCACTTTAGTCCTAGGACACCTCATGCACGCCACCTCATCGGTTAACATAAATTTTTAACGTCAAAGACTAAACTGATAATGAAAATGTATATCCAGGGAATACTTTGTATTTAATCTGAGTCAGAAACCTTTATGAGAACGAGGTACAAAATCAGAGATCAAAGTGACAATTTACTCTTGAATGTATGTGTAAAATACATATGCATATTAAATTCATAGAAGAAAATAGAAAGAAGATATAGATAGTGATCGCGAACTTGTGTCTGTCTTCATCTCATGATATTATATATCAGTTTGAAAATTGAATTAGATGTGAAAATGACACTGGTCTATTCCTCTATTGTAGATGAAGGAAGATCACATGACTGCTTCATTTGGGGCCTTCTCCGACACCAAGTACGTTCGTTTTCTATGTTGGAAGTCTAGAAAATCAATGAGTACGTGCAATATGCCATATTTTTTTTCTTCATAATTGTTAGTAACAGCTAAGAGTGTCAGCTTAAAAGTGAAGGGCCAAGATCATGACACTTGATGGCGACGTTATTTGATTGAACAACACTAACTAACAATAAAAATTAAAAAGGAAATGTATTTAAAATAAATTCATGTTCCATATGTTGTTTGATTTAATTTGCTGTATATTGCCTGGCCTTGTTTGGATAGTAAAGTACTAAACTGAAATGTACGTTGTGTACGTTGTTTTTCGTACACAAAAATTTCCATATAAGACTTTTTTTATTGAGACTATATACAAGTACAACTTAATAATCATAAATCATAATAACTATCCGATTTCTCTTTTTTTTTTTGAAAGAAACTATCCGATTTCTCTTGTCTACCTTATTTTCATATATTCAAGTTATATACATATATATTCAACGACCAGCATATATTTGTGAGACTTTGTACGTAGAAATTAAAGAAATGACATATTACTATATATATGAATGTTAATAATGAAATATCGGAATGAAAAGAAAAAAAACGAAAATGAAAGTAAATTAGATGTCCCTCTCTTGATTAATTATTTGATAAAGAAATGACAATAACTTATGTCCAAAAGTTAAGGCATTCCTCCATGACCCCAATACTTGAAGGGACAAATTTTTGAGTCCCGGATGGTAAACATAAATCTATGATTATATATGGCTGACAATTTTCTCTTGGATTCGGTGATCATGTATTCTTACTTCTTAGAGCAAGGCTGTAACACCCACGACGTGGCTTTCGATATCCCGCCAGTTGGATACGAAAGGTTCCCGCCAGTTGGAACCGAATAAGAGGAACCGAATCACATCGAAATGAGAGGGATCCGGAGGCCGTGTAGGTATGGGACTACATGGTTGAAGGAAGGCTTATAAGAATTGTTAGGTACTACCCATATCAACAAGATGCATCTTCTTTTCGGTAGCTCATTCCATAAGAACTTCACAGTTAAGCGTGCTTGACTTGGAGCAATTTTGGGATGGGTGACCTACCGGGAAGTTTCCCGGTAAGCATGCGAGTGAGGACAAAACACGCTGAAAAGACTCGTGTTGGTTTGTGGGGTTAGTCGGCAATCCTAAAAGCAGTCTGGGATGTTACAAAGGCTCAACCCTCCTTCTTACATGGTCCCAAAAAGCAGTCTGGGATGTTACAAAGGCTCAACCCTCCTTCTTACATGGTCCCAATATAATAAAAACCACAGTTTTTTTTTTCCTCCTTCTTTTGCTTTTGCTTCTAAAAGCAGTCTGGGATGTTACAAAGGCTCAACCCTCCTTCTTACATGGTCCCAATATAATAAAAATCACAGTTTTTTTTTTCCTCCTTCTTTTGCTTCTCCACTGCCAATTTTTTCATAATAAATTAAAAAAAAAAATCAAAGATATTTTCCGCACGCAACTATGAACATTGATCTTCCAAGTACCTAAGATTTATTTAAACGTATTCATTTTTGAACATTTCCTTAAATAATTACGAAATTATCATATAAGAATTTTAAAAAGAAACAAGTTCAAACTCTTACATATACCATAGAAGATTTCATATACCATGTCCATAAAATATGTGTCTGCATTTCGAGCGAGTCCTTTTACAATAAAAATAAAATAAAAAATACATTTATGAAAATAAATAAAATAAGTTCATATTTGAGCCAAAGTTTAAACTTGGCCAAAGTAGATGTGAGGCCTTAACTTTTACCAACTCAACTTAGGAAACAATCAATGATAGGTTTCCGTATTATATATTTATAAGTAAATTAAAATATTTTGAGGCATTTGTCCAACTCAAAATTTTGAGGCCTTTGGGTTGGTCTTGCGATCAACCACCTGATTAGCTTCTTTGAGGCTATGATTCCAAACGACCAAACCTAAGTTGTTACGATGAATTTGATGAATATTTCCCACTAACGTATGCTGGGGAGAGTTGACGGACAACCATCTTTGAGCAAAATAATACACTTATTAATGAATCAGACACAACTTTAATTCTATGGAATCCACGACTCAACGGAGTCTTGAGACCATAATAAATACCCCAAAGCTCCGCTTCAATCACTAAACAACAATGAAACCCGCTGCATAAGTTACAAGAAAATTTTCATTACAATCTCGCATAAACACTACACACTACACATTCCATTTGATACATAATAATTCTGCAACAGCTTTTTCACTTCAGAAGCTAATGAAGTATGCATAGAAGAAGAAATTAAAGTATGTATAGATGAAGAAACATAGAAGAAGAAACGAAACTGGATCTGCAGCATAACCCATGAGTATAAACCGTAAAACATAGAAGAAGAAACGAAACTGGATCTGGATCTCGCTTGCGGAAAACAAAGAAGAGGAAACAAAGCGTAAAAGGAAGCTTAGATCAGTGAAGGTCGAAAGATTGGAGATTGCGAGGCGCAGCTGGGTTTGGAACCCATGAGATGAGATGAGATTGTGATACTCGTTTAGTAATAACAACCAAAACCATTATTTTACATTTTTTTATTTTTTATTTTATTAAACCATATATGAAAAGTCCAAAAACCCACCGAAAAATATTAAAGCTTTTTAAAAACACAAGGACATTACAGTATTTTCACGGGAGGTTGGGGAATCCACGGGGCAGGGGATACTTCCCCGATCCCCGCCCCGAAGTGTCTACGGAGGAATATTTCTCCCCGTCCCCGCCCCGCGGGGGAAAATTTCCCGAAAATGGGGCACCGAATGGGGAATCCCCGCGGGGATCCACTCTGAAAAATCCCCACTGACACACGCCGTTTTTTGTGCCGTGTTCAACCACGGAACCATTAGTGCTAAGAGCTATCAAACTGTCATCTAAAGGTTGTCATCTAATTGCTACATCGGAATTGTATTGCTGTCTATTATCAATAATGTTATTATTAAAAACAAAATCATTTCTCCTTCACCAAATCAAATCTAACATAACACCAAAAATAAGTCTCCATTGACGCTTCATAACTTGCTCCACTGAAATCAAATTAACATACAACTATTCCAACCAATCCGAAGCATTGAAAAAAGAGGCATGATTCAAATGGCTGAAACTTGACCACATATCCTTATGATTCAAATGGCCGATTTTTTTCTAATTGATTTAAAGGACTTAACCACATATCTACTTGACATAAGTTTCTTTATGGACTTTGATGGTGAATGTTTTTTGGTGACAAAAGGGAAAAAGAAATAAAGGAAAGAAAACAAAATGAAAAAGAGACCATAACTAGAGTCGAACGAACTCAACGTCCGTGGTATATGCTAAAATAATAAGTGACAAGTCAGAGGAGTTTCATGGAGGACAACAAAATCATCGTCACTTAATGCACCCGCATTAGCTAGAAAGTCAACTGCAACATTACCCTCACGCAAAGCATAAAAAAAATATTTAGACGCACACACAACTAAAAAGATACTACAAAATAAAAGAATAATTTATTATTATTATTATTAAAATAATTAAAAAGAAAATTGAATGATAAATGTTAATAGTTAGTTATTAGATTAAATATTTACTCTTTGTCCGAGTTTGAACCTATGACCTCCAACTATCTTACATGTAACTCAAATCACTTTAAGCTCACAAAAATTATCCTCTAAATTAGATACACTTTGATGGAGAGATTAAGTTGATTGATATTTTTTAATTATAATAATTAAATTATCATTTTATAAAATTTAAGTGATTAAACGTAAAAAAAGAACGTGATTAACCTTAACAAATATCTTTATTTTCTCAATTAAAGAAATGAACCAAAGTGTGAAGTGAAACCTAGGAGAAGCTAAAGAGTGTTCCAATGTTTCATTTTAAAAATAACCTAGAAGATCTTTATTATCATAACCAGGGGCGGTTCTAAGGCCCGGCGAATCGCCTTGAATTTCTTATATAAACCCCTATAAATTGGGCAATTTCTTTAAATTTTTATTATTTGCTTGCAATTTCATATGTAAACCCCTATAAATATATTGCAATTTTTTTTCGCCGAGCTTTATAAAAATTCTGGCTCCGCAAGTGATTATTCATAACCTTATGTTATGATTATTCTGGCTCCGCAATTGTTATGTAACCTTATTCTCGAGTGACCTGTGAAGCCCCGATACTTCAAAATGGATGACGTATCGTATCCCCTGTGTATCCTGCACTGATACCTGCCCGATACTTTCCGATACGTATCCGAAGAGTATCCAAATATTAAATTTTATTTTTTTAAAAAATAATTATCAGATACTTTCCGATACATCCCGATACTCACGGATACTTGTGTTTTTTATATTATTTTGATTTCTGTTTTTTTTAAATAAGAATAAAAACATTATATTGTACAAGTTAGTTACATGTTAGTGTTAACTCTTAGTACTGTTGTGTTCTTTTTTGGATATATTGCTTCTTTTTTGGATCGATATAATATAGCAGTAACAATGTTCCTTTTGGATATAGTGTAGCATTGATGTATAGCACTGATGGTGCTCTTTTTGGTATATATTGCGTATGTAATTGACTAATAACCACTCTCTTAATCGTCGATATTATTTATATTTATGTTAATGTGCTATGAGCCTGGTTTCCTGTGTTTGTTAATATATTTGCATATTAAAAAAATGGTTATAATTATATTGTACATTTAATTATATAATTTTTTTTATTAACGTATCCCAGCCGTATCGTATCTTGATTTTTGAAATTTTCCCGTATCGGCGTATCGGTGCAGTATCGTATCTCGTATCCGGGCTTCACAGCGAGTGACCCAAGCTGATGCAACACCAACCAACCAACAAGTGCTATTTCAGAATCATCAACCAGCTAGCTTTAACATCGACGTGGCTCTCCTTCGAGAGGGTATGTAAATGCATATATCCTGTTTATACCATCAAGGTCCACATATAATATACCCATCGCAAAAGTAGAACTTGTGAAAATATTATAAGCTCCTTTAAACGTGGAATTACAAGTCCGATCTATCCAATTCATGATGCAATGATCACGTCAAAAACAAAATCATGATGCAATGAGTTCTTAGCCGCTATGAAATACTTTCTTTTTAGTTTTTTTTCTTTTGGTGATTCTTTTTATATTTTTTATACATTTTTCAAATCAAGCATCCCTAAACATCTATCTAAAATAAAAAGTAATTCTAATAGCATCTATAATGTCTCTTTGTTAGGGAAAGCATCTCCAATGTGTTTTTTTTTATTTTTTATAATGTGTTATTTTAAATTGAGTGCGATCAAGTTGATTTTGCACATCACTTATTTTTTTAAGTAAATTGCACTCTTTTTTTTCTAGAAAAGTTTGAATTACATTTTTCTCTTCTCATTGTTAAAATATATACTATCGTCCTTAATTATTGAATATATATTACATTTTCATATAGTTTATGTTAATTGAATTTTTACTAAACTTGTGTTCATGATAACGAAAGAATAACCAAAAACAGTAAATCAAATGGGAGAAATATAAATCATAATTTATCTCCGACCATTGTAACATTTGTAAGTGCGTGCACTACCTTTTTTGATTTTCAAACTCTTAATCTCTCCTATATAGATGTTGTATATATTTTGAAGATTGAAATGAGAGTAGACTTGGTCCATCTGCAACGGAGGATCACCATTTTGACTGCTTGATACCTATTAGATATTTTCATTGGGAAAAAATATTTAAAGTACTTAATGGGACACATGTCTCACTTAAGCATTTCAATCTTAAATGAGTCTCATCTATTTTAATTTTAAAATATTGAAATGTAATGATATAAAATGATTGATAGATGAATAACATGTCTCATTTAAAAAATTTGCATGAAATATTGGGTTGGAGAGATTAAATAACACGTACTATTATTGAAATCTTTCAACAAAAAAAAAATGCATTATTATTGAAAAATTATAAATGAACGATACGTACATTGAAACTAATTTAAATACATAAAAATGAATGTCTTCGTTGTGATTGTTCTTAGGAAATAAAACTATTTTTTTTTTTTTTTTTTTTTTGAGGGTAAAACTATTATACCATATAATAGCCAAATATGTGCTAGGCCGTTAAACATGAGACCCTCCTCCAACAACCAAAACTCCCATAACCTATGGACCACTTAAAAACTGGGTTTTTACTAACAATTTATTGAAAACTCGTATAATATTATGTTTTAATATAAATAATTTCTTATGATAGAAATTAACTTTAAACCACCATTTAAGATATATTCTTTCTTCCTTAGAAAAAAAAAATGATATTTTGCTTTCTTTATAACTTTCAATATTAATAATAATTAAATTTTAAAAAACTAGTTATTAATTTTATGGTTTTAGAAAGAAAAAATTAAATAGCTTTTTTATTAGCTTTGGTAATTTCTCCAACATTTTTGTTTTATCATGTATTACTTCATAGATTAAAACTATATTTTAATTGGTGAGAATAAAAAATAAAGGGTAAAAATATACATTAAAAGTTTGATTGCATTAAAAATGACAAAAGTTTTCTTGACGGAAAATTAACTAAAACTTTCACTAAGTGGTGAAAGTGTAAATTTTAACATAAATAAAGAATGTAATTTAAGCTCATCTAAGGAGGGAGGAGTGTCTGGTAATGCCGAAATTGTTAGATTAAACGTTTTTACCTAGGTTCGAACGCAAAACCTTGTGGTGTGTGTTTTGGTGGTCTTTACCAGTTCATACAAAAAAAAAATCTACTTTAAACTTATAGGAGGAGATAAAAGTATAATTTACTATTAATTCGTTGATGTTAATATTGTCTAATATGTGTTACCATGTGTTTTGAACGACGTTTGCAAGCCGCTTTCACATCGTGAGACATGGGAATGTGACGGGGATATTCGAACTCATCGAAAACGGAATTCAATTTCTCATCTCCGTTGAATATAGGTAGATTGGTAGAGTAACATGTAAGTATATGTGAACAGGGTACAAGGACAAAAAAGGTAAAACTCATCCTCATCCCGTCCCATTGATATGCCTACATGTAACACCCCGTTCTCCCAACAACGTAATATTAATTAATTTAATCAGAGTAGACCAACAACGGAGTGTCACACTGCTAATCAAAATTTCATAAATAGAAAATAGCTATTTATTTAAACCAATGTTTAAAATATCTCCAAAACATGCAGCAGAATAATTCTTTAGAAAATACAATTTCAACCAAATCCAACGTCAATGAAAATCTTGGCACTGATGAGTCATAGATTAGTATATTTTAATGCTTTATTTAGTTTAGTTTTAAATAAGATTTGATTTGATTTTATTGCATTTTATTTCCTTTTAGAAGATTTTACTTTAAATTGCTTTTTATTTTATTTTAGGAACGAATATATGGTGGAAGGTGTCTTGGAGCAAAAGAAAGAGGACTGGAGCAAATACTGTGCGAAAATACGAAGATACGGAACAAAAATATGTTCCCACCAAGTCAGAAGCTTGGCACGGCCAGTGCCAACATGTGGCACCGCCGTGCCACCCCCAGAAGCCTCTTTTGCTGCTTTTTCTTCGGGCCCAAGTTACCCTGTTGCAGCTTTACTATTTTACCCTTTTAGTTGCTTAGTTTCTAAGTCGATTGTAAAGCTATAAATAGAGTAGCTCTCCACCATAAACATTCACCTTTACTTTGAATATTTCAAGTCTTTATTTCAATAAAAGTTCTTTACTTTATTTACTTTCTTCTTTGCAATTTACTTTTATCGCATTCTCTCTTCTTCCCCCATGTCTACGATGAACATGAGTGAGTAGACTTCATTGTCTTGGGATCGTTGGATAAGTCTAATGACGTAATCCGGATCAAGCCAAGCCTTAAACCCTAATTATTTGTTACCTTAATTCCTAATCTAAATTCACCGTTTTAACATGAATTAATTATTATCAAACTGTGGAAGCGAACGCGGAGGGTTTGATAATGGTTAATTCATCATCACAGATATCAATTCATAAAGCGAACGCGGAGCTTTGATATCCGATCAAGTGAATTTAGACAAGGTTTGCGAAACATGAGAATAGTCTAGCAAACCTTGGGACACATAAAGTTTCGATCTTCAAGGGTCCCAAAGGCAATCACCCATGAGAATAGGTGTGGTTGTTGGAGGGATACACTCACTGACTTCGAGAGGAGCTGTGATATGCTAAAGAGAAACTTGTCCTTAGTAATTAAGATTAACGTATAATTATAAGTTTAAGGCTTGCTTGTGAAAAGATTCGTTATTATGATGAACCAATGATCCCGAGGCTTTTTAATATTATTGTTATTTACTTTCAAAAACTGCACTCTCCAACTTCTTATTTCTTTCTCCTCTAATCATTTTCTAAAAGTTAATTAGATTGATCAACTCCCTAGCGGAACGATAACTCTACTTACTACTATTACTTCGATAGGCTGTGCACTTGCGGTTTGGCCCTATCAAGTTTTTGGCGCCGTTGTCGGGGAGTTAACTAATTTGATTAGCTTTTTCTTAGTGATTAGAATTCTCTCTTCTTCTTTTTTTCTTTTCTTTTTATTTTTCCTTCACCATTAACTTCTTGGAAAACACAAAAATAATACCAACATGGCTGAAAGACGTGCTCTTAAAGAATACGCGACTCCTTCAACGGAAGAGCCATATGCTATTATTGTGTATCCAACGGTTGAGGGTGAAGACTTTGAAATTAAGCCTGCCCAGCTTAAGATGGTGCAGCAAAATTATTTTTCGGGATCCCCCGATGAGGATCCCAATCTCCATATCTCAACTTTTTGGCGGCTCACTGTGACATATAAGAAAAACCAAGAAACTTTAAGACTGCATCTCTTCCCTTTTTCTCTAAAAAACAAGGCTCTTAATTGGTTCCATTCCCTAAGAGTTGGTTCCATCACTTCATGGGACCAATTAAAGCGTGAATTTCTCATCCGTTTCCTTCCCCCATCAAAAATCGGCCAACTAAGGGCAAAACTTTTTCAATTTACTCAAATAGAGGGGGAATCTCTTCATGATTCATGGGGACGTTTTAAGGAAATGCTTAAACTTTTCCCCCTCCATGGTCTAGAAGAGTGGTTAATCATCCACACCTTTTACAATGGTTTATCTCATGCTACTAAAATCTTTGTTGATACAGCTGCAGGTGGTGCCCTAATGAACAAGGACTTCGAAATAGCTTATGCCTTGATTGAAGACATGGCTCGAAATCTTTCCCTATGGACCGATGGAGAATTCACTACAAAATCTTCACCCTCCAAAAAGAGGGCAGGTATGTACGAAGTCTCTGATTATGACCATCTCGCCTCTAGGATTGATGCACTAACCCACAAATTTGAAAAACTTAATGTTAGTGCTAGTACTCCTACTTCTACACCTTCTTCTTGTAAAGCATGTAGTGAATGCAAACTAGGTAGTGTTGAGCAAATAAACTTTATTCAAAACAACCAAGGGGTAAGTTTTAACCAAAGCCCCAATCCCTTGGTTCAAAAAACAACACCACCAAGTTTTGCAATTGATCAAAAGGTTATTCAAAAGTCTAATCTTGAACTTTTAATGGAAAATTTTCTTCTTAACCAATCCGAACAGCTCAAGGAGCTTGCAAATCAAACTAGACTTTTGAATGACTCTTTTATTACACTTACATCAAAAGTAGACTCTATTTCCTCCCACAACAAAATCTTAGAGACTCAGCTCTCCCTAGTTGTTCAAGAATTTCGCCAACCTAGAATGAACGCCGTTACACTTAGGAGTGGTAAGCAACTAGAGGACCCCTTAAGAGTCAAGCCTAGTGAGGAAGAAACTAGTGAACCACAAGGAGAGGTAATTGAAGAAGAGAATGAGAAGCCACAAGGTGAGGAAGTTACACCACCTCCCTTCAAACCAAAAATCCCTTTCCCTCAGAGATTTGCCAAGTCTAAGATTGATGAGCAATTTAAAAAGTTCATTGAAATGATGAATAAAATCTACATTGATGTCCCCTTCACCGATGTCCTAACTCAAATGCCTACCTATGCTAAATTTTTAAAAGAAATTCTTTCAAAAAAGAGAAAAATTGAGGAGAGTGAAACGCTGAACCTTACGGAAGAGTGTAGTGCTATCATCCAAAATAAATTGCCACCAAAGCTTAAAGATCCAGGAAGTTTCTCCATACCTTGTGTCATAGGCCCTGAAATGGTAAAAAGGGCAATGTGTGACTTAGGAGCCAGTGTCAGTTTGATGCCCTTATCTCTCTATGAGAGATTGGGGTTAGGGGAACTTAAGTCAACTAGAATGACCCTACAATTAGCGGACCGTTCCATTAAGTATCCAGCTGGAATCATAGAAGACGTCCCTGTCAAGGTAGGAGAAATTTATGTCCCCACAGATTTTGTTGTGATGGAACTAGAGGAGGATAACCAAGTACCAATACTTTTGGGAAGGCCCTTCCTTGCTACCGCAGGGGCTATAATTGATGTTAAACATGGGAAATTGGAATTTAATGTTGGTAAGGATACTGTTGAATTTGAACTTGCTAAACTAATGAAAAATCCTTCCATTAAAGACTCTTGTTGCATGTTTGATATAATTGACCGCTGTGTGAAAGAATGCCCCTTAGCATCAACTACACATGATGGTTTGGAAGTATGCTTGGTTAGTGATGCAGGTACAAAGCTAGATGGAGATGCCAAAGAGTATGAGAAGATGTTAGATGGAACTCCTCCTATGGAAGATATGGGCATGGAGGAGCTAATGGGAAAAGAATCAGCCCCTCTACCAAAAGAGGCACCAAAGGTGGAGCTTAAACCACTCCCACCGAGCTTGAGGTATGAATTCTTAGGCCCTAATTCAACTTACCCTGTTATTGTGAATGCAAATCTAAATAAGGTTGAAACTGAAAAATTGCTTTATGTCCTCAAAAAGTATCCTAAAGCTATAGGGTATACCATCGACGACATTAAAGGAATAAACCCCTCATTGTGCACACATAGGATACTACTTGAGGAGGAATATAAGCCCTCCGTTGAACACCAAAGAAGGTTGAACCCTAACATGAAAGAAGTTGTGAAAAAAGAGGTCTTAAAACTCCTAGATGCAGGGTTTTACCGCCGTTTCATCAAAGATTTTTCTTCAATAACTAAGCCACTAACAAGCTTGCTCCTTAAGGATGCAGATTTTGTGTTTGATGATGCATGCCTAAAGGCATTTTGCAGGTTAAAAGAAGCTTTGGTCACTGCCCCTATCATACAACCACCGGATTGGAACTTGCCTTTTGAAATAATGTGTGATGCGAGTGACTATGCGGTAGGGGATGTGTTGGGACAAAGAAAAGACAAGAAGATGCATGACATTTATTATGCAAGTAAGACCCTTGATGGGGCACAGGTAAACTATGCCACAACAGAAAAAGAATTGTTAGCGGTCGTCTATGCCATTGACAAATTTCGGCCATACTTGGTAGGATCAAAAATCATCATTTACACAGATCACTCGGCAATAAAATATTTGTTAAACAAGAAAGATGCCAAGCCGAGATTGATCCGGTGGATTTTGCTCCTTCAAGAATTTGACCTTGAAATAAAAGATAAAAAGGGCACCGAAAATGTTGTAGCTGATCACTTGTCCCGCCTTAGGGAGACCAATGAGAATGAGTTGCCCCTGGATGATTCGTTTCTGGATGATCAACTCTTCTTATTGGCACAAACTAACGCGCCTTGGTATGCAGATTTTGTTAACTTTCTTGCAGCTGGAGTACTACCACCCGGATTGAGCTACCAACAAAAGAAGAAGTTCTTCCATGACCTCAAACATTACTATTGGGATGAACCCTACCTTTTCAAAAGAGGCTCGGATGGAATCTTCAGAAGATGCATTCCTGAAAACGAGGTAAGTAGTATTCTCAACCACTGCCACTCCTCTTCTTATGGTGGCCACGCCAGTACTCAAAAGACTTCTTTCAAAATTCTTCAATCTGGTTTCTGGTGGCCATCACTTTTCAAAGATGTGCATCAATTCGTTTCTAAATGTGACAAATGTCAACGCACCGGTAACATTACTAAGAGGAATGAAATGCCCCTAAACAACATCCTTGAAGTCGAAATTTTCGATGTATGGGGTGTTGATTTCATGGGACCTTTCCCCTCTTCTTTTGGAAATCAATACATATTGGTGGCAGTTGACTATGTGTCCAAATGGGTTGAGGTCGTTGCCTCTCCCACTAATGATGCACATGTTGTTATAAAAATTTTCAAAAAGATTATCTTTCCAAGGTTTGGAGTGCCAAGGGTTGTAATAAGCGATGGAGGGTCTCACTTCATATCTAAACTTTTCGAAAAACTTTTACAAAAGTATGGAGTGAAACACAAAATTGCTACACCCTATCACCCACAAACTAGTGGACAAGTTGAGGTCTCCAATAGACAAATAAAAGCCATTCTTGAAAAAACGGTTTCAAACTCTAGGAAGGATTGGTCAAGTAAGCTCGACGATGCTCTTTGGGCCTATAGAACAGCTTACAAAACTCCAATTGGAACGACACCTTTTAAACTAATCTATGGAAAATCTTGTCACCTTTCGGTTGAACTTGAACACAAAGCCTATTGGGCAGTAAGAAACCTCAACTTAGATCCCAATCTAGCTGGTCAAAAGAGAAAACTTCAGTTAAGTGAGTTAGAAGAACTTAGAATTGATGCTTATGAAAATGCCCGTATTTACAAAGAACGAACTAAAAATTGGCATGACAAGCATATCCTCAAAAGGAATTTCAAGAGCGGTGATCTTGTGCTGCTCTTTAACTCTAGGTTAAGGCTTTTTCCAAGTAAGCTACGATCAAGGTGGTCTGGTCCATTCACTGTTCGTACTGTCTACCCCTATGGGGCAATTGAAATTTTTTCTGAAAAGACTGGACCTTTCAAAGTCAATGGCCAAAGACTAAAGATTTACAATGCAGGTGAAACTGTTGAAGAAGAAACAACACTAGCCCTCTTAGATCCTCCATGAGGAACCATTCTTACATCTTTCGTCAAGCTAGTGACGGTAAAAGAGCGCTTCGTGGGAGGCAACCCATGCATTTAATTGCTTTCGTTTTGTTTTAAGTTGTTTTGTAGGTAATTGTCCGAGTACGATTCAAGAAAATGAAAAAAAAAATTGAGACCTCCTTACCAGAATGTTGGCACGGCCCGTGCTAAGGATGGCACGGCCGTGCCATGTTTTTAAAGCAAAAAATGGGAGCCAGCCACAGAATGTTGGCACGGCCCGTGCTAGATATGGCACGGCCGTGCCAGCTTGCAGATTCCAAAAATTTAATTTTTCTGCTATTTATAGCATATTGTGAGCTTTCTGCACCCTTTCTCCTCTTTTAATTTCTTTTCACTTTTTGAATCATTGAGGACAATGCTTCCCCTAAGTGTGTGTGTGTGGGGGGGGGGGGGGGGCTAATAAAGTGTCTAGAGTCGTAGTGTTCCCAAACTCCCTTGAACTTTATTCTTTTGTTTTGTTTTTATAGCAAGAGGCATGACTAGTAGCTTGTTTTTAATGTAAAAAATGGCATGAAAATTTTTGTTTTGTCTCTTCTTTAGGTTGCTTCTTGTACATAAAAGTAGTTTCTTGTGTTTCTTATGTTCTTGCTATACCCATATCATGTTTTATTGTGAAATTCTCCAATGAGAAAAGCACTCAGTTGCAATCCTTGAGCAAATGTATGAATAGGTATTTTAAGGAACACGTTCTAGCTTTAGTGTTAACTTAGACCCTTTAAAGTCTTAAGAGTAAAAGTAGTATAAGTTTGTGTGGGAAATTAATCAATTGTGCCTTATTGTTATATTCTTTAATTGTTAAAGTTAAATGGGGCGGGAGAATGGCACCAACATGTGGGGGAAAGGACAATCCCTAACTTCCTAATTGTGGTGGTGACTCCCTAATTTGAACCTAAAGTGAAACAAATTCATCAATGCTAGGGGGAAAGGACAATTACATCCAAAAAGACTTCCTACGCGGAGATGAAACAAATAATAATTTTGCAGCACTGCTTAGGGTGATTTTGAATCTAGGGGGAAAGGACAATTACATCCGAGAAGACTTCCTACGAGGATAG
The DNA here is from genome assembly GCF_051527215.1 of Medicago sativa. Lineage (NCBI taxonomy): Eukaryota > Viridiplantae > Streptophyta > Magnoliopsida > Fabales > Fabaceae > Medicago > Medicago sativa. The sequence continues at coordinate 98,133,794 of NC_140752.1, forward strand.
ATAGCCCCTAAGCATCTGCAGCCCCTTGTGCTTAATTGTTAATCTAATCTATTTTTAACTTAAAATTCCCATCACTCTTATATGAAATGAAGAAAGGACTTTTCTCGGTTACTTTAGCACTAAGGATAAAACCTATTCCTCATAATATCTGTCTTATACAGGAGCAAGAAAAGGGTTGGACTGCACACACACACTCACTTGAGACTTGATGTTGGGTAGAATAGGTTCATGAGAAGTATTTCAAATTGTAATTAGTGTACTTGAAGCAAAGCCTTTCTTTTGAGACATGTGTTCTTAATATTGCCATAATAAATCTTTTGTTGCTGCTATGTCTATTGCCTTTTGCTTGAGGACAAGCAAAGATTCAAGTGTGGGGGAGTTTGATGAGTCATAGATTAGTATATTTTAATGCTTTATTTAGTTTAGTTTTAAATAAGATTTGATTTGATTTTATTGCATTTTATTTCCTTTTAGAATGTTTTACTTTAAATTGCTTTTTATTTTATTTTAGGAACGAATATATGGTGGAAGGTGTCTTGGAGCAAAAGAAAGAGGACTGGAGCAAATACTGTGCGAAAATACGAAGATACGGAACAAAAATATTTTCCCACCAAGTCAGAAGCTTGGCACGGCCAGTGCCAACATGTGGCACCGCCGTGCCACCCCCAGAAGCCTCTTTTGCTGCTTTTTCTTCGGGCCCAAGTTACCCTGTTGCAGCTTTACTATTTTACCCTTTTAGTTGCTTAGTTTCTAAGTCGATTGTAAAGCTATAAATAGAGTAGCTCTCCACCATAAACATTCACCTTTACTTTGAATATTTCAAGTCTTTATTTCAATAAAAGTTCTTTACTTTATTTACTTTCTTCTTTGCAATTTACTTTTATCGCATTCTCTCTTCTTCCCCCATGTCTACGATGAACATGAGTGAGTAGACTTCTTTGTCTTGGGATCGTTGGATAAGTCTAATGACGTAATCCGGATCAAGCCAAGCCTTAAACCCTAATTATTTGTTACCTTAATTCCTAATCTAAATTCACCGTTTTAACATGAATTAATTATTATCAAACTGTGGAAGCGAACGCGGAGGGTTTGATAATGGTTAATTCATCATCACAGATATCAATTCATAAAGCGAACGCGGAGCTTTGATATCCGATCAAGTGAATTTAGACAAGGTTTGCGAAACATGAGAATAGTCTAGCAAACCTTGGGACACATAAAGTTTCGATCTTCAAGGGTCCCAAAGGCAATCACCCATGAGAATAGGTGTGGTTGTTGGAGGGATACACTCACTGACTTCGAGAGGAGCTGTGATATGCTAAAGAGAAACTTGTCCTTAGTAATTAAGATTAACGTATAATTATAAGTTTAAGGCTTGCTTGTGAAAAGATTCGTTATTATGATGAAGCAATGATCCCGAGGCTTTTTAATATTATTGTTATTTACTTTCAAAAACTGCACTCTCCAACTTCTTATTTCTTTCTCCTCTAATCATTTTCTAAAAGTTAATTAGATTGACCAACTCCCTAGCGGAACGATAACTCTACTTACTACTATTACTTCGATAGGCCGTGCACTTGCGGTTTGGCCCTATCAGGCACAAAGGCCTCAACATATTCAACATTATTTTCGACAACGATAAACTCCATTATTTAGTCTTTTACCAAAAATATGATACATAAAAGAAATGAAGAAAACGAAAACATTCGCGACGAATCCCCATCCTAATATGTATCAGAGCCCTAGACACTTGAGTCGACCAAACCTACAAGCCGTCAGTACCTGCAAATTACCCATACGAAGGGCAACGTTTTCAAGCAGAACGGGTGAGAAACTTATCCAATAATAATAATATATAATTCATCAAATTAATGAAAACAACAACATATCACATCATGCATCATTAATAATGTATATAAAGAATACATATAGCAACAACATAATCATTTTCAGCAACAAAGAGCAGCAACAACAACAACTTCATTATCAACAACGACACCGACAACTCGACAATGCGACAACGGCAACAACAACTCGACAATGCGACAACGACAACAACTAATGCATCATGCAGGTGGTACCAATCTACGCGCGTTGAATGCTAAGCATTCCAGGGCATAAGCCCCCAACAAGTTGGATGGTTAAAGCATCCCAGGGCATAAGCCCCCAACAGATGAATGATAAACATTCCAGGGCATAAGCCCCCAACGGGTTGAATGATGAACATTCCAGGGCATAAGCCCCCAACAGATGAAAGTATGCAAATGGACTCAACTTGTGTATATCAACATACAACTTCAACAGCGACTACAACAACAACATATGTGCCTAAATAATTATGACACACTCCCCAACTTTGACATCAGATGATACAACAACTTCAACAACGGGTAAGGAATCAAGGTAGCATAATAGAATGCATTTTATATAAGGATTCACATCATTCAACTTTCATATATAATTTTTACATCATAAACAATTCTTAATAAATCAAGGGAGCATATTAAAATGATCAGAATGGACATCTGGTGCACGAAACAAAATTCAGAAAATGGTAGTACAGATCAGGGACGCTTTTTAGGACGCTTTTGGGACGCTTTCGCGTCCTCTGGAAAAGGGGTAGGACGCTTTCGCGAGCGAAGCACGCTTTTGCGTCCTAAATGTCGTAACTCAGGATGTGGACGCTTTCTGCACGCTAATGGGACACTTTAGCGTCCTCAACTATTGGATAGGACGCTTTCGCGCCAAATGGACGCTTTCGCGTCCTGCTTCAGGTTTCAGAAAAATGCTGCGATTTCAACATGGTTTCACCCAAAAGTCCCATCTTTGATCCCTTAATCACCCAAATGGTTTCACAAACATGTTCATAGGTTCAGTAGACAACATGGGAAACAAAACAACATATAATCATGCAATTCCACAACATAATTCATCATAATTCATCATTTATCATAACTCATCTAACCCTAAAATCAAGAACAACAATTCATCAATTTTCAAAATTATATACCATGATTATTGAAAGGAATCCCACCCTTACCTTAATTCAGCAAAAATGAACGAATAGCTACAACAATCGATTCCTTCCTAGCTCTCTCTTGGTTCTTCTCCTCTTTCTCTCCAAAAACCAGTTTTTCTCAATTGTACGTGAAAATGTTTCTGTTCTCACTTTTCTTTCTTTTACTCCCAAAAATATAACTCTTTTCTTTTCTCACTTAACTCCCTTAATTTCTATTTAATTTCTACTTAATTCCCATTAACCAAAAATAAATATTATTTCTACCTATTTCTATTTCTCCTATTATTTCCACAAATAATAAAACAATATTCATTCAAATAAAACACAACTCCATAAATCATATAATAAAATAGCATCACAACATATATCACATAAAAATCATATAAATATATTCACACATCTACTAAAAATAATAGAATTAAAATGGGGCGTTACAACTCTCCCCAACTTAGAGAATTTCGTCCTCGAAATATTACCTCAAGAAAACAACTCAGGATATGACTCCTGCATCTTACTCTCCAACTCCCAAGTAAGACTTTCACCAGTTGCTCCTCCCCAAACAACCCTCACTAGAGGTATTTCTTTGCCTCTCAACGTCTTCACCTTGCGATCATCAATCCTCATAGGTAAAGTCTCCATCGTAAGGTTGTCTTTAACTTGCACATCATCTCTAGGAATAACATGTGAAGGATCTGCTACATACTTCCGAAGTTGCGACACATGAAACACATCATGCAAGTTCGAAAGATGTGGTGGCAAACCAACTCTATAAGCCACCGTGCCAATTCTCTCCGATATCTGATAAGGACCAATAAACTTTGGAGTCAACTTCTTGGACTTCAATGCACGACCCACACCGGTCATAGGAGTGACTCTCAAGAACACATGGTCACCTTCTTGAAACTCAAGGTCTTTTCTACGCTTGTCATGATAACTCTTCAGTCGACTTTGCGACGCTTTCATATGCTCTCTTATCATCTTGACCTTCTCCGTAGTCTGCTGAACTATTTCAGGTCCTAACACAACACTTTCACCCGACTCAAACCAACATAAAAGAGTCCTACACCTTCGACCATATAAAGCTTCGAAAGGTGTCATACCAATACTCGAATGGTAACTATTGTTGTACGTGAACTCTATCAGCGGTAGATGACTATCCCATGCTCCACCTTGCTCAAGCACACTCACCCTCAACAAATCTTCTAATGATTGAATCGTTCTTTCCGACTGACCATCTATTTGCGGATGATAAGCCGAACTCAACTTCAACTGAGAGCCCAAAGCTTCTTGCAAGCTTTTCCAAAATCTCGAAGTGAACCTCGGATCTCTATCCGACACAATACTCGACGGGACACCATGCAACTTCACAATATTATGAATATAAATCTCCGTCAACTGAGCTACTGAATAAGTGATATTAATCGGAATAAAATGTGCCGACTTCGTCAATCTATCGACAACGACCCAAATGGCATCATGCCCTCTTTGAGTGGTTGGCAAACTCGTCACAAAATCCATGGAGATGATATCCCATTTCCATTCCGGCACATCTAATGGTGTCAACAAACCAACAGGCTTCTGATGTTCAACTTTCGATTTCTGACAAGTCAAACACGCATAAACAAATTGTGCGACATCACGCTTCAACCCAGACCACCAAAACAGTTTCTTCAAGTCATGGTACATCTTTGTAGCTCCCGGATGGATACTCAAGCTACTTCTGTGACTTTCTTCTAAAATCAACTTTTTCAATTCATTATTATCAGGGATACAAATCCTGCCTCGGAATCTCAACACTCCTTGATCATCAACCTGAAAATGACCATCTGCATTCTGGTTACTAGCAACCATCAAGTCTACAAATTTCACATCAGCTTCCTGGACTCCTTTGATACTCTTTAAGAAATCATTATTAATTTTCAACATACCCAACTGCACACTCTGAGGTGCCAATTCACAAACAATACTTAAGTCTCTAAACTGTTCCAGCAATTCAAATTCTTTCACCATCATAGCCGACATGTGCAACGTTTTCCTACTCAAGGCATCTGCAACCACATTAGCTTTACCCGGATGGTAATTCAAGCCAAAATCATAATCTTTCAACAACTCCAGCCACCTTCTCTGTCTCATATTCAACTCCTTTTGATCAAATAAATATTTCAGACTTTTATGATCACTAAACACTTCAAATCTGGAACCGTACAAATAATGTCTCCAAATTTTCAACACAAAAACCACAGCCGCCAACTCTAAATCATGTGTAGGATAGTTCTTCTCATGTATTCTCAATTGTCTCGAAGCATAAGCCACTACCTTGTCATCTTGCATAAGCACACCACCTAAGCCCAACTTGGACGCATCACAATATACAACAAAAGGTTTATCTGGCTCTGGTAAAATCAAAATTGGAGCCGTCGTCAATCTTCGCTTCAACTCATTGAAATTACTCTCACACTGAGCATCCCACAAAAAAGCTCTACCTTTACAGGTCAACTGAGTCAATGGAAGTGCCAACTTCGAAAATCCTTCGATGAATCTTCTGTAATAACCAGCCAAACCAAGAAAACTTCTAATCTCCGTAACTGACTTAGGAGTCTCCCACTGTGATACCGCTTCAACCTTCGACGGGTCAACTGCAATACCACTACCAGAAATAATATGGCCAAGGAAACTTACTTCACTTAACCAGAACTCGCACTTTGACAACTTTGCATACAACTTCTTTTCTTTCAGCACCTGTAAAACAATCTTCAAATGTTCTGCATGCTCTTCTTCAGTCTTAGAATAAATCAAGATATCATCAATAAACACAACAACAAATTTATCCAGAAAAGCATGAAAAATTCTGTTCATATACTCCATGAACACACCAGGCGCATTAGTAACACCGAAATGCATCACTTTATATTCATAGTGTCCATACTGTGTCCTAAAGGCCGTCTTTTACATATCTTCATCCTTCACCTTAATCTGATGGTAACCTGACCTCAAATCAATTTTACTAAACACACGTGCAACCACTAGCTGATCCATCAAATCGTCAATTCTCGGAAGTGGATACCTATTTTTTATCGTCACTTTATTCAACTGACGGTAATCTATGCACAATCTCATGCTACCATCCTTCTTCTTTACCAACAACACCGGCGCTCCCCATGGTGAGACACTCGGTCTTATAAATTTCTTATCAAGCAATTCTTCTAACTGCTTCTTCAATTCTGCCAACTCGGAAGCTGACATACGGTAAGGAGCCATCGACACAGGCTTCGTACCCCGCACAAGGTCAATTGAAAATTCAACCTCCCTCTCTGGTGGAACATCTGGAATCTCATCAGGAAAGACTTCAGGAAATTCATTCACAACGGGCAATCTATCAATTATCGACTGATTCTCTACAGACAAATACGCCATCAAAGAAAACATCAAGTTTCCATCATGCTCTAACCGCTTCAGCTGCTTGGTAGATAAAAATTCTGCTCCACTCTATTCTTCAGCAGAAGAAAAGTACACCGTCTTTCTAAAACAATTAATATGCACATGGTTATATTCCAACCAGTTCATACCAAGAATCACATCCATACCCGTCAACGGCAAGCATACAAGATCAACTTCAAAATCCCTACCATACATGGATATAGGGCAACTCTGACAAACAAACGAAGTGGTTACTGAACCCTTAGCTGGAGTTTCAACAACCATTTCCACAGGCATACTTGACATAACTAGACCCAACTTATTTGCACAATCAACATCAATGAAACAATGTGTAGCACCAGTATCAATAATAGCAATTAAAGGAGTACCATTAAAGAAACAAGTACCTCTGATAAGTCGATCTTCATTAGCCGTTTGTGTACCGGCCAATGCAAACACCTTCCCACTAGTTTGAGCTTTCTTAGGCTTCTTGCACTCAGAACTAAGATGACCCTCCTCGTCACAATTGAAGCAAACAATGTCACCACGCTTGCACTCAGCTATTGTATGCCCTTTCTTGCCACAACGATAACACTTCTTCTCATCCCGTTGAGTACATGCATTACTCTTGTGGCCTTTCTCACCACATGTATAACAAACTATCTCAGGTTGAACATTTCTTCCTTTGGGTTTTCTTTCCTCATTCACCCTCTGTTTGCCCTTGTCAGCAGGGGCACTGTAAGGCTTCAGACGACTCTGTTGTCCCTTACCTCTACGGTCACTCATCACCTTGTAGTGAGCTTTGGTATCATCTTCATAGATTCTGCATATGCTCACCAAAGCAGAGAAGTCACGAATCGGCTGGTAACCAATGGCTCGCTTAATATCAGCACGCAAACCATTCTCAAACTTTATGCACTTAGAAAATTCAGCATTGTCTCCAGTATAGTGTGGATAGAACTGAGCCAGCTCCACAAACTTGGCTGCATACTCTGTCACCGACATGTTTCCTTGCTTCAGCTCAAAGAACTCGATCTCTTTTCTTCCGCGAACATCCTCAGGGAAGTATCTGTTTAGGAACTCTCTCCTAAACACAGCCCAATTAACAACCGCATCACCTTGCTCTAATTCAGGTAAGAGGCTCACCCACCAGTCATCAGCTTCCTCAGCTAGCATGTGCGTACCAAAACGCACCTTCTGATCATCAGTACATTGCATAACCCTGAAAACTCTTTCAACCTCTTTGAGCCATGTCTGTGCTCCATCAGGGTCGTACCTTCCTTTGAAAGTAGGAGGATGATTCCTCAGAAAAGCCTCCAACATTCTCACCTCAGCATTAACACCAGCACCAGCATTTTGTTGTTGTCCTATAGCTTGGGCCACAGCTTCCAATGCAGCAGCCACCGCATCATCGTTTCTTCCAGCCATTCTAGTTCTTTTATAACAGATAAAATATGCAGCCTCCAGGTCTCTACTCTACATAACAACAAAAATCAGCACAACTAAGACAATATAAATTGTCAAACAACTCTACATGGCTCGACACGACTCTACTAATTGGCCGGACGGACCGACCTGCTCTGATACCAATTGTAACACCCCGTTCTCCCAACAACGTAATATTAATTAATTTAATCAGAGTAGACCAACAACGGAGTGTCACACTGCTAATCAAAATTTCATAAATAGAAAATAGCTATTTATTTAAACCAATGTTTAAAATATCTCCAAAACATGCAGCGGAATAATTCTTTAGAAAATACAATTTCAACCAAATCCAACGTCAATGAAAATCTTGGCACAAAGGCCTCAACATATTCAACATTATTTTCGACAACGATAAACTCCATTATTAAGTCTTTTACAAAAAATATGATACATAAAAGAAATGAAGAAAACGAAAACATTCGCGACGAATCCCCATCCTAATATGTATCAGAGCCCTATACACTTAAGCCTACCAAACCTACAAGCCGTCAGTACCTGCAAGTTACCCATACGAAGGGCAACGTTTTCAAGCAGAAGGGGTGATAAACTTATCCAATAATAATAATATATAATTCATCAAATTAATGAAAACAACAACATATCACATCATGCATCATTAATAATGTATATAAAGAATACATATAGCAACAACATAATCATTTTCAGCAACAAAGAGCAGCAACAACAACAACTTCATTATCAACAACGACACCGACAACTCGACAATGCGACAACGGCAACAACAACTCGACAATGCGACAACGACAACAACTAATGCATCATGCAGGTGGTACCAATCTACGCGCGTTGAATGCTAAGCATTCCAGGGCATAAGCCCCCAACAAGTTGGATGGTTAAAGCATCCCAGGGCATAAGCCCCCAACAGATGAATGATAAACATTCCAGGGCATAAGCCCCCAACGGGTTGAATGATGAACATTCCAGGGCATAAGCCCCCAACAGATGAAAGTATGCAAATGGACTCAACTTGTGTATATCAACATACAACTTCAACAGCGACTATAACAACAACATATGTGCCTAAATAATTATGACACACTCCCCAACTTCGACATCAGATGATACAACAACTTCAACAACGGGTAAGGAATCAAGGTAGCATAATAGAATGCATTTTATACAAGGATTCACATCATTCAACTTTCATATATAATTTTTACATCATAAACAATTCTTAATAAATCAAGGGAGCATATTAAAATGATAAGAATGGACATCTGGTGCACGAAACAAAATTCAGAAAATGGTAGTACATATCAGGGACGCTTTTTAGGACGCTTTTGGGACGCTTTCGCGTCCTCTGCAAAAGGGGTAGGACGCTTTCGCGAGCGAAGCACGCTTTCGCGTCCTAAATGTCGAAACTCAGAATGTGGACGCTTTTTGCACGCTAATGGGACGCTTTAGCGTCCTCAACTATTGGATAGGACTCTTTCGCGCCAAATGGACGCTTTCGCGTCCTGCTTCAGGTTTCAGAAAAATGCTGCGATTTCAACATGGTTTCACCCAAAAGTCCCATCTTTGATCCCTTAATCACCCAAATGGTTTCACAAACATGTTCGTAGGTTCAGTAGACAACATGGAAAACAAAACAACATATAATCATGAAATTCCACAACATAATTCATCATAATTCATCATTTATCATAACTCATCTAACCCTAAAATCAAGAACAATAATTCATCAATTTTCAAAATTATATACCATGATTATTGAAAGGAATCCCACCCTTACCTTAATTCAGCAAAAATGAACGAATAACTACAACAATCGATTCCTTCCTAGCTCTCTCTTGGTTCTTCTCCTCTTTCTCTCCAAAAACCAGTTTTTCTCAATTGTACGTGAAAATGTTTCTGTTCTCACTTTTCTTTCTTTTACTCCCAAAAATATAACTCTTTTCTTTTCTCACTTAACTCCCTTAATTTCTATTTAATTTCTACTTAATTCCCATTAACCAAAAATAAATATTATTTCTACCTATTTCTATTTCTCCTATTATTTCCACAAATAATAAAACAATATTCATTCAAATAAAACACAACTCCATAAATCATATAATAAAAAAGCATCACAACATGTATCACATAAAAATCATATAAAAATATTCACACATCTACTAAAAATAATAGAATTAAAATGGGGTGTTACAGTGAGATCTTCCACTTAAGCCAAGAAAATCTTCACACATAACCAGAAGGTCGAACTCTTCAATAACAAAAAAATCCTGAAGGTGGAAAGTCAAACAGGCTTGGAAGGAAGACGAGTGAATTTGAAGCGCGTGCAGATTTATGATATCACGTGAAGTCCTATAAGAAGTGATTTAATCTCAGCCCTTTATTTTAATTCAACAACTAATATTTAATACTCTCATCCTCTCATTATAAGACATCCTCTCATTTGATACATCCCCTATATATATATATATATATATATATATATATATATATATATATATATATATATATATATATATATAGGGTTATGTTACAAGACACCTTCATAAAAAGTAGTGTGGTGTCTTTTATCAAGTCACACCTCAAGGTGTGATTTTCACTTTTTTAGTTATAACTTTGATAAAAGACACCTTCATAAAAAGTAGTGTGGTATCTTTTATCAAGTCACACCTCAAGGTGTGATTTTCACTTTTTTAGTTATAACTTTGATAAAAGACACCTTCATAAAAAGTAGTTGGTGTCTTTTAACAAATGCTCATAGAGTAACTTGATAAAAGACACCTTCACAAAAGGTGTCTTCTATCATAACCCATATATATATAAATATATATATATAAGAAGATATCATTTTTGGTGAATGAGGACCATTGGTTAGTAATATCTCTTCTTAAGATGGCATTTTTCAAATGAAGTGGCATTGGTTAGTAATATTTTTTAAGAATAACATACTTTTCTAATTAGGACCATTTGGTTGTGTAGTCATATGACATCTTTTTTTTTTTTTTTTTACTAATAGTTATACGAAATCTAATAGTATAACATCTCTATTAAATTATTTTCCTTCTTGCTCTTTCACCCAACTGGTTGTCACTCTCCATAACAATCTCTCAAGCATTTTTTTTTTATGTGTCTCTCATTGTGAGTGAGTGAGTGTTTGGTGATTAATATATTCCATTTTTCTTTTTCAAAAAATATTACGTATTTATAAATAATTTAGAAGTTAAAACTCAGAAAGTAAATACAGAAAAATCGCATATTTTTCCTAAAATTGATTTAGGAATAGTCAGTCTATTAAGAAAATAGAGCATACTTGGAAGGAAAAAACAAAACAAATTTGTGCGGAGTATTAGCAATAATATGGGTGTTAATAATAGTACCTCATTGTGGCCACCTACTTTGGGTTTATATGGTCCAAACAGTCTAGTCTAACCCAAACTGAAAAAGAGAACTAAAAAAAAAATGACGTAGAAAGAAAGAAAATAAAAAAGTCGATAAAACAAACACACATCACACAATCCTTGGTGCTTTTGCAGCGTCGCGAGGTAGCAGCGGCGAACAAATTCCGATTACTGCGTCTATTCATTCACAAGGTAACGTTCCTCCTTCTTCCGTTCTTTATTTCATAGATGAATTATCACTCATTCTGAGATATTATCTATTGTTACTCTCGTTTTTTGGATTCCTCTTTAGATCTGATTTCTCTCGCTTTTCGATTTCATTTTCTGATTCTTTGCTCCGACCAATTTTATCTCTTCAAAGTTTTGTTGTTGGTGTTATGAAAATTTATTGAATATTTTGGGTTTTGACTTTGCATTTAGAACCCAAATTTAGGTTTCTAGCATGTTTAGATTAGCTAAATTTAGGTATTATTTTTTTGTCGGCTGGAAGAAAATTGACAGACCAATTTGAGTTTCACTCTTAAACAATTATAATTCGTGTTGGTCATTTCACATAAAATTAAGAAATGTAATTAATTTTGAAAAGGAATTATAAGTGATTTTACAAAATTAACTTATGGAAAAGATAAATTAAAAGAAGAATGAGTAATAAATAGTTAAGTGTATAACTGAAAAAGTAACATCAATGCATAATGGCATTCTATAACTACGGCAGTTTTTTTTTTTCCTTCTAAAAGTGACTTATAAGTTTGGACGGAAGGAATAATATGGATGGGGAGTAGTGTAATAGATCGTTTACCTTGTACCTTATTGTACATTTGTCTTTTGCAGATGTCGAAGTTGCAGCAGTTGACATCAAAAGCGTGTCAAGCGTCCCAATTTATAACTAAGCATGGAACTTCTTACCACAAGCAGCTGTTGGAGAAGAACAAGGAATACATTCAGGATCCTGCTACAGTAGAGAAATGCCAACTTCTGGCCAAGCAACTATTTTACACTCGCCTTGCTAGGTTTTATTTTAACCCTTTCCTTATTAATAAATCTAGCTGGATTTAGTGTTTAATATTCGCTAATATATGTACTTGTTGGCCTATTGATTGTAAGTGATTTTATTTTTTTTTTGCATTTTGATGTCGGTACATTTCTAACTGTCTACCCTTCCCTCCCTTTATTGACAAGGGAGAAAGTCCTGGAGAGTGAGGTTTCAAGTTTTGAACCTAATATGTTGATTGTTCAATCATATTAGTTGAAACTTACCCTTGAACTACAAAGTTAATGGTCAAATACTCAGTGTTATTGTGAAACATATTACTTTTGTATTAGATTAACATCAAAACATATTACTTTTGTATTAGATTAACATCAATATTTTAGTATTTGCTAGCTATGTTGTCAATAGCGTGCTATAGCGGAATAACGTATCCGTGGTAGGATTTGGAACGGACCGCACGGTGCTTTTGGCCCACAAACCGCAGTCAGCAATAGTGGTGGTTGCAGCAGCCAATTACAGTGAATTTGCGGCCCCAAACTGCTATCGTGTCTGCTAGTAGGATTTTAGAGCAAAATTCCTCAATTTTTTTTTTAAACTGTTTTATTAAAGAGTAAAAGGGTAGTGTTCTGTTCTTCATTTTGTTGTGTTATGCGCACAAACAATCGTTATGTTCTTCTGCCTACTTTTAGTTTGTTTCTATTATGTTTTTCTTCTCTTTTTAAGTTTTGTTGTTTTGTACTTTAGGTTCTTTAATTATTAAGTATGATGGGCTCCATAATTTCGTGTATTTTTCTATTTTTGAATATTTATGCTTACTTTGTACACTGATTTTTAGTCATTGCAATAGCAGCTATCCCGCTATTCGATATACCACTATAGCATTTTAGGGGATTGGTGCGATGCTATCTGGGATTAACAACACAGTTTGCTAGTTATTATTATACAGTATAAAAGATGATCGGGTGATCGTGTGGTCGACATGAATCCTTTCTTAGCAATGAAGTCTTAGTAATGTAGTGTGATGCAGCCCTTAGTTAGTTTAGAGTTCACAGTGTTGTTAATGCATAGCTGAATTTGACAAATCGTTGCTGTTTCCACAATAAGCTATTTAGTACAAAATACTGTGAAATAGCAATGCAGTGTTAGTAATGTAGTGTGATGCAGCCCTTAGTTTAGAGTTCACAGTGTATTTGACAAATCGCTACTGTTTCCGCAATACGCTATTTAGTACAAAATACTGTGCAATAGTGGCTATAGCGGCATTATGACACTGTTGCATAGTGGAACTTGAACAAACTGCTATTTTTCACTATCCACAGTTGACTACACCTGTGTTCAGTGTTGGATATCATAGAGTTCAGGCCATGAATTAGGGTTCATGTGATCTGATATATGATCAGAATTCTGATACTATGTTGAATTGAAACATCAGAAGGTATATGTTGAATTGAAACATCAGAAGGTATATTCTTAATATTGATCAGAATTCCCATGTGGTGCTTTTTAGAGGCATTTCCGTAGTTTCTTCTTTTAGCTATATGTATAGCAAATCTATTTTATTTTGTGCTAATTCAGTTCTTGTGCGTTCATATAAGTTATAACTCATCAATCTTTTGCAGTATTCCAAATCGTTGCGAGTCCTTTCATAAGGAACTTGATTATGTCAAGCAAATATGGAAGAATAAGCAAGATTTGAAGATTGAAGATGCAGGTATTGCTGTTTTGTTTGGCCTGGAATGCTATGCATGGTTTTGTGCTGGTCAGATTGTTGGAAGGGGATTTACTTTCACAGGATACTATGTCTGATAGTAACCACTTTATAATGTTCGATTTAGCGGGCTCTATACTCCTAAAGCCAGGAGTACTGTCATTTATAACATTATGTTGATTTTGGGCATTCTACAAGCAATTTGTCATTCTTTTCTGTGAGGAAAAAAAGGTTGAGAAACTAGTGGTTAATAAGCCTCAGTAACCTCTTGTATTTGAAGCGGGATATACAATGCATTCTTCTTTTATCATGTTAGAAAGCTAGCGGATAATTATTTTCCTGTAATTTTTTTTAATCATTTTTGCCATTTTTAATAAATATTAATGTTTTTAGCTATGCATGAAATATTACAATGAATTAAGGCTCCTTTTAAAAAAATGATGAATTAAGGCTAGCTTAGTTAAATACTGAATATGTAGTACCAGGGGGTTTAAACAAGCTGAGTTATTTGGGAAGATGTGAACTATTCAAATTTTACTCCTTAATATTTGAAATATACGACTTTGATACCTCTCACTACATTGCAATGACATAAATATTTTAAATCTGATGCTCATACATGAAAATTTCACTATGTTCATCACATATCTTTGTTTACTGCATTTTATGTATGAAAAGCACTCAATTATTATACTAAATAAATACTATTACTGTAGGTTGATTGTTTTAATTCAATCATTTGTGTGAATAATAGTTTTATCGTTCACATAATACAATTTTTATCACCAAAACCCGCTACTAAACGTTTAGATAGAGTATTTTTGTGGTTCTTGCTAGGAAATATTCTTGAGACTTCTTTGTTTTTAATTGCACTTTTGTCTCCTTGTTTTATCAAATTAACGAAAATATTTCCCGTTTTAATTTTTTTTTTGTTCAAGTACCACAATAATTCCAATTGTAGTCTCAGCCCTTGGTTTTGGTCCCAACATTTTTTTGTCTCAAAAGTGATGATTTGCTGTCATATTTTTGAATCTGAAAAGAAAAATATCAATCTTGAGGGTCAAAATTCATCTTCTTTGGGACTATATATAATCATTTTGGAGTAATTGTTTTTGGAAGAGATCAAAATTGTAACTAAGATTGTCAATGAATTGAGTTAACTCGAACATAGTTTGAACTTTGAAACTTGACAATTAATTCACCGAGTAGAGATATAGAATATGAAACTCAAACTGCAACTTTATTGATAGAACTTAGACTATTAAATAGTCAAAACAACTAGAAACTGAAAAGCTATAAAATAGCCCACTAAAACAATACTCACACGACTTAATAAAATGTGAAACTACTTTCTAAAGACTAGGACAAATGAAGACAGCAATAACATAATTCCTAACATGTGGCAACAGACTAATATCAGTAACAAATATCCTTTCATTCCCTCCCTTAAACTAGTAGCATTTTGAACCTAGTTTACTTCAGTGTAATCAAGCATTCCCATCTTCATTCTAAGCTTCTGAAATGCCTCAAGCTTCAAAGCTTTTGTCATCAAGTCTGCAACTTGCTCCTGAGTTACACAATGCAGTAATTCAATTTCTCCATCCTTTACAAGATCTCTTAAAAAATGAAAACGAACTTTGATATGTTTGCTCCTTCCATGCATTACTGGATTTTTTGAAAGTTTAATTGTTGAGCTGTTATCACACATGATAACAGTGCTACTTTCTTGAACATGACTCAAGTTTCTCAAAATCTGTCTCATCCACACAGCTTGACATGCACTTGCTGCAGCAGCCACAAATTCGGCTTCAGTTGTTGAGAGAGTAACAATTGGTTGCTTCTTGGACATCCATGACACAGCTCCAGAACTTAACAAGAAAACATAACCTGATGTGCTTTTAGAATCTTCTTCATCTCCTGCATAATCAGAATCTGTAAAACCAAACAAGTCTTTTTCTCCTCCCTTCCTGTAGAATATCCCATAGCTAGTAGTTCCCTTCAGATATCGTAATATCCTTTTAGCAGCTTGTAAATGCAATTCAGTTGGTTTTGACATATACCTGCTAATTAAGCTGACACTGAACATTATATCGGGTCTTGTAGCGGTAAGATACATTAGACTTCCAACAATCTGCTTGAAATAAGTATCGTCAACAGCAGTCCCGTTAGCATCTCTATTGATTTTGAAACCCGGAACAATTGGACTATTCACCGGCTTGCTTTCAGACATCGTAAACTTCTTTAAGATATCAGTAGCATATTTCCTTTGACATATGAAAATTCCTTCTGGTTTTTGTAGAATTTCAATGCCAAGGAAGAATCTCATCTTCCCCAGATCAGACATGTCAAAGGCTTCCATCATAGACCTTTTGAACTCAACCATCATACCTTTGTCATCTCCTGTATAGATCAAATCATCGACATAAATACTAACAATTAATATTCTACCTTCGGTACTTCTTTTAATGAACAACGTTTGTTCATTTGGACATTTTTGAAAGCCTTCCTTCAAAAACTGAGACTCTATGCGGCTGAACCAAGCTCTAGGGGCTTGCTTTAAGCCATACAAGGCTTTATGTAACTTGTAAACCTTGTGCTCTTTTCCTTTCTTCACATATCCCTGTGGTTGATGAACATACACGTCCTCCTTTAATTCTCCATGAAGAAATGCAGATTTGACATCTAACTGAAAGATGTCCCATCCTTTGCATGCTGCAAGAGCCACGATCATTCTTACTGTATCCATACGAGCAACGGGAGCAAATACTTCAGTGAAATCAATTCCATGCTGCTGGGAGTACCCCTTTGCCACCAATCGAGCTTTATACTTGTTTACTTCACCCTTCTCATTTAATTTTGTCTTGAAAATCCATTTGACTCCAATTGTTTTTGCCCCTGTTGGTAAATCTGAAAGTTCCCAAGTTTGATTCTTTTCAATTGACTTTATTTCACAATCCATAGCTTTCCTCCATTTATCATGCTTCACTGCCTCCTCAAACATAATTGGATCATCACCTATGTCATCTTGCACCATGTAGGTTTCTGCTTCTTCTTCACTCAACTCATCACCACTTACATAATCTTCCATCCAAACCGGTGTTCTCCTTTCTCTCCCTTGAGTTACATTTTCATGAGGACTCATTTCTTCATTATCATTATTGTCATCATCACTATCACCATCAGTTTCAACTCTGTGACTCCCCTCACTTTCATCACTACTAAGATCATCATTACTCCAAACAAAATCTGCATCTATTTGTTCTTTATAATTTGGACCCCAGTCCCAACTCTTTTCTTCCTCAAATATTACGTCCTTGCTCACCACAACCCTCTTTGTCTTAGGATCAAATAGTCGGTAACCCTTTGACTCATCACTCACACCCAACATAATACAAGGAAAGCTTTTATCATCAAGTTTACCTCGTTTTGCATCTGGTATATGCACATGAGCTATGCAGCCCCAAACTCGAAGGTGTTGAACAGAGGGCTTAACTCCACTCCAAGCTTCTTGAGGAGTGATTTTCTTCACAGCATGTGTTGGACATCGATTCAACAAGTAGAAAGACCATTTTGCAGCTTCAGCCCAAAACAGTTTGGGAACTCTTTTCGCAGATAACATGCAGCGCACCATGTTCATCACCGTTCTATTTTTACGTTCTGCTACTCCATTTTGGTGCGGTGTATATGATGTGGTGAGTTGCCTTTTAATTCCTTCCTTTTCACAAAACAAGTTGAAATTGATAGAGTTAAACTCTCCTCCTCTGTCTGTCCGCAAACACTTGACTGATTCTTCTGCTTCCTTTTCCACTAGCTTTTTGAAAGTTTTGAAACATTCCAATGCTTCTGATTTTTCAAAAAGAAAATAGACCCAACCCTTTCGACTATAGTCATCAATGAAGCATAAGAGATACCTTTTTCCGCTACTTGAGACTGGTTCTATTGGTCCGCAAATGTCTGCATGTATGAGCTCCAAGACCTTGCTGGCACGCCATTCACTCTTCTTAGGTATTGGATTGCGGTGTTGTTTGCCGATGAAACAATAAGCACAAGTGACACTTGAAGCTTCCAGTTGAGGCAAGCCACGCACCATTTTCTTTGTCTGCAGCGTCTTTAAGCCCTTGTGGTTCAGATGGCCATACCTTTGATGCCAAAGATAGGTGAGTTCAGAGGAAGTGTGAAGACATTCTTCAACTGGAGTAGTGATGCTGGAGGTTTTGTTGAAGAGAATAAACATGCGATTAGCGCTCATACTGGTTTCTGCAATCAATCCTTTGTTCGGATGATAAATTTTGCATATCCCATTTTTTATGAGAATGGTGAGATCCTTTTCTTGCAACTGCCCCAGACTTAATAAATTATTTCGAAGCTCTGGGACATAATATACATCTTGAACGAGAAAAGTAGTGCCATTAAACACTAGCCGGACACTACCTTTTCCAGCTACCGACATTCGGGAGTTGTTTCCACATTTAACAAAGTGCTTATGTCCTTCCACCATGTTTAAGAACATACCTTTGTTTCCACACATATGATTAGAGCACCCTGAATCCAAGAACCATGCATCATTCCTTTTTGCGTCATTTTCTTCTACAAGAGCCATTAGAAGGAGCTCTTCTTCATCATCCAATTCTGCATAATTTGTTTCTTTGTTCCATTTGGGACATTCATATTGAAAATGCCCCAAATTATGACACTTAAAACACTCCACTGTGTCCCTTGTGAAAGATTGTCTCCCTCTTCCGCGTCCTCTTCCACGATATGTTCCTCTTCCTCTCCCTCTACTACTTTCCACCTTCAGAGCTTGCTCACCGTCACGGTTAACCCTTTTAAACTTTTGCTCATGAACTACCAGAGAGCTTTGAAGCTCGTCAACGGTCATCTCTTCAGTGTCTTTTGACTCCTCAATTGAAACCACCACATAGGTGAATTTCTCCGTCAACGTACGAAGAATTTTCTGCACCACTTTTGAGTCAGACATAACCTCTCCATTGCTTCTCATTTTGTTAGCCACCGTCATTACTCTGGCGAAATATTCAGTGATGGTTTCTGCATCCTTCATTTCTAGCACCTCAAACTCTCTTCTCAAAGAGTTTAGCATTGACTTCTTCACACGGTCATTCCCTCCATACTTTCTTTTCAGGGAATCCCAAACAATCTTAGATGTTCGCCTATCCAAGATCTGTTCGAAGACTGACCTATCAATTGCCCTGAAAAGATAGTGCTTGACCTTGTGATCATTGGTTTTGGAATTCTGCAGCAACTCCAATTGTTCTTCAGTAAGCACAGTCGTTTCAATAGGTTCCTGGTAACCAATTTCAATCATGGACCAGAGACCTTTGGCACGAAGAAGATTCTCCATCAACTCACTCCAATGATCATAGTGAAGACCATCAAAATGAGGAATTTTTGCTGAAAGCTTTGTGTCACTCATTTTTGTGTTTCTCTATGTTTCTTAGCTAAGCTGCGGCTTAGTTTTTTATCAGGCCCAGTGGGGGCTCTGATACCAGTTTGTAGAGATATAGAATATGAAACTCAAACTGCAACTTTATTGATAGAACTTAGACTATTAAATAGTCAAAACAACTAGAAACTGAAAAGCTATAAAATAGCCCACTAAAACAATACTCACACGACTTAATAAAATGTGAAACTACTTTCTAAAGACTAGGACAAATGAAGACAGCAATAACATAATTCCTAACATGTGGCAACAGACTAATATCAGTAACAAATGAGAAATGATATTCTAACAACTATTTTGTGACAACCTATGTGACAACTTTATCTCTCATACTCACATTATCTTTTTACTTTCTCTCTCTATTGCTTTGGTTTCTGTGTCACTATCTACTTTTCCTTTGAAAATTGGTGGTTGTCACAAAAGTTGTTGATTTTTGGTTGTTAGAATATCATTGCTCGTAACAAATATCCTTTCAGTTTGGTTAATGAATTAAATGAGTTGAATTTGAGTTACCAGTAGAAATTTAGCTCGTTGACTTACATAAAATTTAACTTGTTCGATTCACGAGCTAGGTTGATTAATTTAATTGAGTTGAGACCATAATTAAATTTTTTAAGATTTTTG
Source organism: Medicago sativa (assembly GCF_051527215.1). Taxonomy (NCBI): domain Eukaryota; kingdom Viridiplantae; phylum Streptophyta; class Magnoliopsida; order Fabales; family Fabaceae; genus Medicago; species Medicago sativa. Next base: position 98,153,873 of record NC_140752.1, read on the forward strand.
ACCTTTTCAACTAGTAATTTGATTCCTATCCTAAAAAAAACACTAAATAATTCAACTGTACTTTTTCAAATAATTTTTCAAGATAATTTTTGCTGTCTAATTGAAATATATAAATGTAAATTAGGTTTATGAAAAAAAAGTCCATATTTTTTAGATAAAAAGTAATTGTAATTATGCTTCAAATCATTATTATTAATTACATGTACAGTAACTTTTTTTAGCTAAAAAAAATATAATTTTTAAAAATTTACCTGAAAACAGGGGGTAGTTTTGAGAAAAAAAGAAGAGTCCGGGGTGCCAGTAGTAACTCCACATTGTCCACCAAATATTCGAGACGAAACGAAACTTGCTCAAGAGAGTAAAGAGAGATATTGACTGACCAAAAAAGAGGTTTTAGGAAGACGCAAGCAAAGAGAGGCGCACCCTTGCAATTTCCGGTCGATTCATCACTCCACAACAACACAACTAGGTAACCTTCTTCCATCAATCAATCATCACTCCCCAAGATTTTATATTATTCTTATTTTTTTTCCCTTTTTTTTTTTTTTTTTTGCATTCCTCTTTAGATCTGGACACACACACACTCTTGTTTAATTCGATCTAATTATCCTTCATAAAATTACCGAATATGTAGGGTTTTCTTGATCATCAATTCGTTAAATTATTTAGATTGTTTAAAATAATAATTATGGATTAGGAGTATTATACTATATTGTTTAACTGATTAGAATGTTGCAGATTCAATGGCGTCGAAGTTGAAGGCATTGCAGTCAAAAGCATGTCAAGCATCCCAATTTGTGTCGAAACATGGAACTGGTTATTACAAGCAATTGTTGGAGCAGAACAAGCAATACATTCAAGAGCCTGCTACTATTGAGAAATGCAATCTTCTCGCTAAGCAATTACTTTACACCCGCCTTGCTAGGTTATATAATTTATTCTCCAACTTTCTTCTTAAATAATGCTATAATATATCTGCCTCGATTTTGTGTGCTAAAATTCTATTTTCATGTATGCTTGTGGTCTATAATATGTTGATTTCTAGTGATGTTAGACAACCAGATCGGACTGATTGGTAATACGTTCAGTCGGCAGTTTAATTCGGAACTGATAAGAAGTACAATATGTTTAATGCGAAAAAAAAGAGGATAAAACTCAGATGAAGTGCTATAGCCAATGTTTTTTCATTTCTTCTCTGCAATTCTTCTTTCCCTTTAACTGTAAATCACTGCTTTTAGCATTTCAATGAGCAGTTTGGTTTCAAAGCATTACCAGAAACCCTGAATACAAACCAAGGCTTCATAAACTTGGTACAATACACCAAACCATAACCCTTTATCTGTTGTTGACTTACGTACAATGCAATGAACAACGAATATATAAAATATCTATTTTGTTTTAATAGTTATTCTTATTAGGAGTTGTTTTTCTACATTGCAGTAGCAAGGCATGCATATTTTGTAAATGCCAGCACTTCAATTAAACATGTTTTTTGCTTCAAATAATTGCTTTGGATGAGCACGTTGATTTATGTTTGGTGGCTTAATGCCTTTTAGCAGCGTTTCGTTGATGCGTCTGCTACTTGCCTACCATAGTGAACCAACTTAACTGAATGTAGAGCAATATATTATGTGTGTGCAACTACATAGAAAACTTGCAAGTGCAGACCGCCACTTCTTACGTTACATTATTCTTTGTCCATAGTTTTATTATTAAAATTAAAATAAAAAATAGGTGGTCCACCAGATACAATGATGGAGTGATAGAGGCCTAGCGTAGGATCCAATGAAGAGTAAGACAATTTTACCGTGCATCTGGGAGTCCTGCAATGTTGTGTGGGACGAAATGCTGGGCAGTAAGTTCAGTGTTGCAACAATGAGAATAGGAATAGGAATTAATCAAGACAAGATAGGATAGGAATTAATCATTAGAAAGAAAGTTGGGTGGTTTCCCTCATAGAAAGGATGGCAGAGCTACGTCTTAGGTGATTTGGGCATGTATGGTGAAGAACTACAGTAGCATTACTAAGGAGTGTAAATAAAATAAAGGAAGGATAATTCTATAGTCAAAGGTAGAATGGGATCAAGGAAAAGTATAGGTAAGACCATTATGAGAGATTTAGAGTTACTGGTCTGTGGTTGGATTTAATTCATACAGGGCACGAGGACATTGTTTGAGCCATGTTGTTTACCCCATCTAGTTGTCAGGGAAAAACTTTGGTTGCTGTATTGTTAACTTCTAATATAAGTCTAGCATCCTTTGCTTTCTCAACCTGTGCATGTTTGGGTGAATGAATTTGAAAGAAACTGATTCTGTTAAACTGAGCTTGAATTGAAGTGATTTATGTTTGATTGTTTTCTAAATCAAACTTTATGAAAGACTTGGTGTAAATTTTTCAACACAATGCAAAAGCTACTTTTCATCACTTATAGTTAAACCAAGGTTTGGAAGCAAAATCAATGATCCAAAGTAACCTGACATAATATATTTTTTTTTTACCAAAGTCACATTTTTAGGAGTAAATGGGATTTTACCTCCTTCAAATGGGGGGTAAAACAAAAAAATGCCTTGGGAAGTGCCATTTTTTCTGTTTTCTGTGGTTAGTGTAAAGCAAAAGGACTTTAAGTGGTATGGGGTGTAGAAATGCATGTGATTTTCTTGATCACCACAAAATAAATAGTCAACTTGACTTGCCAATTTTAAAGAAAATGAATGGTGGTTGTTTTTGGAAAACATTTTTTATCTTGACATATGGCAACCACTTTAGTTTTTTCATGTTTGAAGTTTTTTTCTTCATAATCTATCATTGTATGGTTTGATTATATTCCTTGAATATGATCAGCTCATAATGTGCTTGTGAAGATTTACAATAATGTGGATAATCATGACAATAATGCCGATATCCATAGATTGTTTATACTCATAATATTGTTGTCAAACAACTTGCTGCTTGTAGTTCTTGTGATGAAGCCCAGTTCTGTTTGATGTTTGAACTTGAATTTTGCTTATGCGCCACATTCCAACATCATTTTAAAACTAGTTATGCGTAGCAAATTGTGCAACATATCTTCACAACCTTCTTTAGTGAATTAGCTAAACAATCATGGGGAAATGTGGAAACTTATTCTGCCTGATCAAATGTCACACACATCTGTCATGTCTGTTCTAGGCCAATTTAGTTTTCAGTGCTTCTGCTTCTCTATATATAACTCACTCTAATTAAATTTTGCAGCATTCCGGTTCGTTGTGAGGCCTTCTGGAAGGAACTTGATTATGTCAAGCATTTATGGAGGAACAGGCAAGACTTAAAGGTTGAAGATGCAGGCATTGCTGCTTTGTTTGGCTTGGAATGCTATGCATGGTATTGTGCTGGTGAGATTGTTGGAAGGGGATTTACTTTCACCGGTTACTCTGTCTGAAAATAGCCACTCCAAGTGTAGATTTTTGCAGTCCTATATTGGCGCAATGTCGTTTTATACACTCGAATATGGGCATTCCGCATGGCAATATGTTATTCTGATTTTTATTTTTACTTTGAGAAAACATGGTTGAGTAACTAGTGGTTAACTTTGATAAGCCTCAATAACCCCTTGTACTTGAAGCGGGAAGGACCTTGCGTTTTGCTCTTATATCATGTTGGAATGTTGGAAAGCTTGTGGTGCTACTTGTCTACAATAGTGATCCCGCAATTTTCAAAATAAATGTCACAAATTTTGGAAATAATATTATTTGTTTTTTTATTGCTTCGTACAAAACATTAAATTTTCTCTCGTTATACAAGTTGCTCTAAAAAAAAATCATAGAAATACAAGTTGCTCTAAAAAAAAACAGATTTCTGAATTTCTTAGGCCCTATTCACCTGAGCCTCCTATGGTATAAGCTTTGGAAGTGGCCATCATTTGAGCACCATTAGAATCACATTTTCCGCTGTAAAGCTCTCGATTACGACCAAGGTTTTAAATATAACTAAATTTTGTTGCTAAAAATATGTCTTCTTTGTTAGTCTCCGAATACTACTAATAGAGGGAGATGCATTGATTTTTTTTTTTTGTGTAGCCTATATTCAATATACCTAAATTACTCACATTCATTAATTATTATGATTCGCCTGTTAAAAATATGTCTTTGTTAACTCTCTTTGTCACATTTTCCGTTGTAAAGACTCTCGATTACGACCAAGGTTTTAAATATATCTAAATTTTGGTGCTAAAAACATGTCTTCTTTGTTAGTCTCCGAATACTACTTATAGAGGGAGATGCATGATTTATGATTTTTTTTTTTTGTGTAGCCTATTTTCAATATACCTAAATTACTCACAATCATTAATTATTATGATTCGCCTGTTAAAAATACGTCTTTGTTAACTCTCTTTGTTAATACCTAAATTTAGGTCTAGGTTAAATAGCAATGGTTATTTCAATGTGGACACCAGTTCCATTCTTATTCTTATAATGAAATAACTAGTCTAATTCCAAAAAATTAATTTAGTTATTTATTATGGGCGTGTTTGCAATTTCTACCCGACTTTATCAAGTCTTTTTAGCCCCAAAATATTAAATTGGCGTGTCCATTTGTATTTAAAGCCATGAAAAGATTGTGGTGACTGAAAGAAAACAAGGATATCATGAAGTATTAAGCATTCTTGGCGTGAAAGATCCTATAACAATAAACTCATATTCACTGAAAATTTATCCTCCTTATTCGTACCTTGGCTTTGTATGCAGAGAAAAATAATGGACAAAATATCAGCTTCCACCAATGCAGTTATTTTGCAGAGCGAGGGCTTACTCAAGGTTTACATACACATCTCTTGCCATGTTTGTTGTAACTGTTTAGATTGATTTTTCCTACTTAATTAATCTAAAATTTTGTGGCAGTATATACTAGAAACCAGTGTTTACCCACGAGAAGCAGAGACTCTCAAAGAGCTGAGAAATGCAACAGCAAATCATCCTCTGTAATTATTCTTAAGACTGCTATACTATACATCCAACCTATAAATCATAGAAGTTATTTAACATAACAAAATTTGATTATGCATACAAGGATTTTTCAAACAAAAATAGTATGATATTATTATTATTATTATTTTATTCTTGTTGAACTTGACTTCTTCAGCCAGCATCAGGAAACTTTTTCTTATGTAATGTTATTGTAATTCTTCAGTGGCTTCATGGGCACTTCACCTGATGCGGGTCAGCTAATGGCTTTGCTCTTGAAACTTCTAAATGCTAAAAAGACAATTGAAGTAGGAGTTTTCACTGGATACTCTCTTCTGCTCACAGCACTTAACATTCCATATGATGGAAAGGTTTGTATCTGCTTTCCTCCTATACATACTGGCTTCTACAGTGGAAAAGTATCACATATAGTTTATGGTAGATCACCAAGTAAAAGTCTTTTGAACTAGAACAATGATGGATGTTGCTCTTCGTAAGTAGAAGCTCATGATATTATGCATTCTCAAGACTGAGACGATGAATCCAATCACCGTCAATTTGGTAGAGAAGAAGGAACAAAAAAACTATTTGAACAATGTTAAATGAATATGTTGGTCATCGTAAGAGTTTTGAACAATTTCAATGCATAAGATGCTTAATTCTCACGCTAGCAATCACCCTCTCTCTTTGCATACATTTAGATAATAACGTCGCAAGTATGTGTCTATTATTTTTATGTTACTAGCCCCATTTGTCTGCCTGCTGTAGATTACAGCCGTAGATCCAGACAGAAAAGCTTATGAGATAGGACTTCCATTCATAAAAAAGGCTGGTGTCTTACACAAGATTGACTACATAGAGTCTCCAGCTTTGCCAGTTCTTGATAAACTTTTAGAAGATGTAAGCAACTTACTTAACATCTCCACATATATCTTTCCAGGCCAAGTCAGACCCATAATGGTTTTTCTTTTCCTTTGTCTAGATGCAGCCTGCAAATGAAGGTACTTTTGACTTTGCCTTTGTTGATGCTGACAAAAATAACTATTGGAATTACCATGAGAGGCTTATCAAATTGGTTAAGATCGGTGGGATTGTTGCCTACGATAACACCCTTTGGGGAGGAACTGTTGCCTTACCAGAAACGGTAGTTTCAGAAACAAAGAGAGAATGGAGAAGATGTACACTTGATTTCAATGAAGCAATTTCAAAGGATCCTCGTATGGAACTTGCTTTTGTTTCAATAGGCGACGGACTCACTATCTGCAGGCGCATTTGCTGATATAAATTGACTTCCAATAGAGTTGTGATCAATAATAGTCCAAGTCATGGCACGGTTTAAATAAATTTGTAAAATTTAATCTTATTGATAACTGTTCTCAATCTATCAATATATTTCTAGCCACTAGGCTACTTAGACAAAAAAAAAAAAAAACAAGAACTACACTAAAGGAATTTAGCAGTAACACCAGTGTGCCATATTTAAATTGCTTATTACTAATTCAAGTTGTATTGCCAGCAACGATATTGAAGAGTACACAAAACGGGTTTGGTATTGAACTATTGAAACTCCAAACAGTTTATGGATCGATGCATAATCAAATGCATTGGCATCATCATAAGATTGCCTACAAACTACAGTGTCTAATAATCCGGTAATGATCAGCAAAACACTTGATGACTTCACAAACATTCTACTAACCTCATACGAACAAATAGGAATGCACAGTCCCAGTTAGCTATCCCAAATCACTAGTTAGCCAGCTACAACCATCCAATTGCATACTATCATTTTTTAAATCACCATACATATTAAAGCAGTCATCATTCTTACAATTGAATAATGAAAAAGAACTCCCGCCCAAAGCCGAACCCAAATATAAAAGTGTGGCACAGCCCCACCTCGATTAAGAGTTGAGACACACTAATCAGTAGTATATAGTAATACTCCTAATCCTTTCTACTTAGCAATTGGAACCACACATTTTTTTTTTTTTTGCAACAATGGAGATACTTCTTATTTTCACCATAAATTGGGTGGTAATTTGTTGATTGAGGCCATCTATTTTTAACATGTAAAGTGAGAGAGATGAAAAATCTAGTAAAATTAATTGGGTTTCAATTGGTTAGACATTAAAATATCCACCAGGCGACAAGGTTGGAAAATAAATTTCAACATTGATTATCCTCTAGGATGATATATTATTCTTCTTGTCGAAAACTGCATCCTCGCGAAAACAAATAAGAAAACTAGTGTTGCAGAATGGTTGAACTTGAATCAATTACAGATTACACAAGAGACATTGTATTTAAAGTAGATTACAACTAAGATGATACGGTTTCCATTCAAGTCTAGTCTATTATTTAACATAAACAAGACCAATTTCCACAAAGATTGTGATCCAACGCATCATGCATGAACTGCCACATAATTCATACAGGACAAAGCAATAATAGAAAACAAAACCTCCTTTGCTGAAAACATTCTTTCATAAAATCCATTGAAAGCTTATCAGGAAACTTAGCTGAAGACAGTGACTGGCCTAAATAACAAGGTAAACGACAGTTTTAGTGAAAGTAACCAAGAACCTGACCACCTACATTCCTTTTTGCGGACTCTTCATGATCCAAAACACCATCAGGAGTTGTAATCACAACATAACCCCACTGCATCAAGATAAATAAAATGAAATGAATATCCTTTTCCTTTACTCATATCTATTAGTAAAAAGAAAGAATTTAAAATATAAAAGCTGGCAGCTATAACAAACAGCATTCTCCATATACAAATAGGTGAAACTGCTATAACACTAAATAAAAACAAAACGGTAAGCATTAACCAACCTGATGTGTTGGAAGAGTGTTCAATCTGTAAGATTCAATATCCTTTGCCTTGAGGTCTTGTCGGTACGTAAGGGCCTTGCAATCGTTAATTCTACCTTGTAGTTCAACTGTGATCCTCCCCACTCTATGGGGATCATACACCTGAAAGTCCTTGATATATCCTGCCAACATGAACGACAGCAAATTAACTGTAGCGATTATCTAAATATCAAATTATTCTAGTACGTTTAGTGCCTTTCATGTACATATACATGCTGACATACAGAAAGCAAGACCATGCTTATCCAGCTGATAATTGTTGGAAAATAACCATGGAGACCATTTCTTTTCATGAGATATGAAGCACTGACGAAAACACGACAACTGCACCCACACCTCAACGTCATACGAATTTGAGATAATGGAAGTAAACAAATATAATCACATGTGTAGGTGTCTAGACACTAAACATGCCTTCAATCTAAAGTGTATACGCTACATAGTTCTTGAGAAATGGATAAAATACCACTAAAAATATCTTTAAAAATTATACTAATATGCCAAAAATCTAAAATTAATAATATCCTAATGTATGTCTTAATTAATGGAATTTGGGTATTTACTAAAACAATAACAATATCCTAATGAATTATCCAAAACACATAAATCCAGCTCAAAAAACGAATACATAAATTTCATACTCATAAGATGAAGGGAAAATAAAAGAAAATAAATAATGAAAGATTTCAAACAAATATTACCGCGGTGTTTCATGATTTGAAGAAAAGAAGAGATAACATTGGAAATAGGTTTAAGCTCCACCATAGCTTTGCCTCTCTTCTCAGCATTCACCATACTCCTCAACGCATCGTTCAGTATCCTTCTCCCCATTTCTCTTTCTCACTCGATCTCGTTACGCACACCGATAGTTTTCACCAACAGTATGCCAAAGCCAAGCTAGAACGGTTTTGTTCGTTAATCGTGAAATAGTGGTGTTGCCAGTGGTCAGAAAATGTTCGCCGCCGCTACCACGCGACGCTGCAATCACTCTCTATCTCCGTCTTTCAACCCTCTTTGAACTTTTTTTTCTCTTTAGTTTTTTTTACTTTCTCTTAACTCTTCAGAACTTTTGGATTTGGACCGTTTAGGCCATATGAACAAAGAGTTAGTGATAATAAGAAATTGCTTTTCGCACTCCACTATTTTACTATTTGCCTATACACACACCCTCCTTCCACTTTTTAATTTTTTTTTTTTTGCTGAATTAAAAACAAGACATTTTTGTGTGTTGAGTTTTATGAAATTTGTTTAATAATTATAAGTAAAAATGATAACTTTTTTCTCCTAAAAACACGATAATTTTTTGGTGATAAACAGAAAGAAGATAATTTTACGGTTGGTTAGGACAAAGAAATGTCACCAATAACAAGAGATATTAATTAAGTATATATTTGATTTAGTACAAAAATAAATATACTATTGTTAAAGAGATTAAATAAGATGCACTACAGGTATAAATCAACTTTACACAAATGTTCAATAAAAAATTCATCATTTTGACGTGTCAATCCACTCTTGTAACTTAATCTTAAGATAACTTCTATCAAGTGGTAAAATAAGGAGCTCTTATTGAAATGTCAGTGTAAATTGTGTATTTCTCATAATCGCGTTGTAACCAAAAAAACTAACTAATAACTGTACATCTTACTTTGCAATAGAAGCCAAAATATAAAAGGGAGGGCAATGTAAATGTTCCTATACAAAAGCCAAAATTAACTTCAACAATATGATGACGGGAAATTAATTTTGGGTGGACTACATAGCAGGGGCGGATCTAGACATTTGATATTGGTGTGGCAAAACTTTCAAAGAAACTATATATATTAACAAAGTATAGCAAAATGGTTTTGGTGAGCATTTTAACATGGTGTTACTCGATTCCCTGCAACAACCTTTTTATTAATATTAACAAATTTAAAAAAAATTCAAAAACAAAAACTGCAACTCAGTAGGAGTTGAACACAAGTCATACGATTCATTCATTAAGCATAAACCGCTAAGCCAAGAGAAAAACCTGTGATATGTAAGCGACTTATATTATATATATAATTATTTAAGTCAAGTATATGAACAAAAAATTGGGAAATAATCTGGTGTGGCAACTGCCACACCATGTTTCAAACTAGATCCGCCCATGCTACATAGGTGGTTGACAGATACAAACTATTCATACACCAATTTTAATCAATAAGACCACATACAATGGTGGTGTTGAAAGACACATTCAACATGTTGAAGCTTTGCAATGGTGAGTTGAAGTTTGATGAAAAATGATGTGGAGGAAAGAGGCGATGAATATCTTCAACTAGTGACCATTTACAATTCCCACTTTTTCAATTCCCAACACTCCACATCATTTTCTCTCTCTTATTCAACACTCATTCAACTTTTACCATCTCCAATGGTTTTTCATTCAACACTCTACCCCACCACTTTTTATTTTTTATTCTTATTTAATTTTATATTTTTGTTTTTATAATTACATAAAATTACAATTATCGATTATAATTAAATTAAAATAAAAAACACTTAACAATTTTGAAATGATTATTATTGGGATCCATAGTTTACAACAATTCAAAATCATAATTTTTTACAAGACAAAAGAACTTATTTTCCTAGAGATAGAATGTTAAAAAAAATATTTTCCTAAAATTAAAAGGTCAAAAAACATATTTTACTAAAGATGGAGGACAAATTTTATATCTTCTTATTAGGGGAAAAAAATGATGAAAACTCCATTTAAGACAGAAAAAATTGAATGAATGATTTGTGAAAGATAAATGCAAAATCTATTAGAAACAGCCACGCAAAACATGCGCAAACAACACGCATCGTGATCGTGGTGGTGTTAGAAATTCCTTCAATGGAGAATCTACCCTCTCCGCTGGTTGTAGAAATTCTAAGCCGCCTCAACGACTCAACCGATCTAGCAAGATGCAGACTCGTTTCAAACACCCTCAACTCCGCTTCCTCCGAAGTTCGTTCGTTGACCCTCATCTGTTCCATCTCTCGTTACCTCAAATCACGTTCACCAGATACCAAGCACCTCATCACCCCTTTCAAAACCGTTTTCAAGAACCTCCTTCTCCGATCCCCCAATCTCGAATCCGTCACCATCGGCGTTGATCGTTCTCTTGTTGAGATGCCCTTTGACGACTTTGAAGATGAATCTGATGATCTTCACCTTACGGATTTCAATTTCATTCAAGATTGGCTTCCTTCGCTTTCCAATTCGATTAAGTCGCTCTCTGTTTCTGATTTCTGGGTTCAATCTTGTTGGAGACGTTCACGAGCTTTGCCCCTCATCTCTTCCACTTGTTAGTCAGCTTCTTATTTCTCAACTCCTTTGATTATTTATTGTCCATTGTAGTTGCAATTATGCTATGAAACTTGAAATATTGTTGCAGAGCCAGAGACTTCTGAAACATTTGAATTGAATTGTGACCGCAATGGCAGTTGCAGAAACCAATTTAGAATTGAGTTTATACTGCACATAATTGACTCGTAGTTATGTTTAAAGTCTAATTTTTTTTTTTTTTTTTGAATAAATGTTCAAAGTCTAAAATTGTTAAGAGATTAATTTCTAATTTTCTATGCCGTGGAGGTATAAAACTTTACACTACATCCTATCAAATCTAATCATGCCAAGTAGATATTTTTAAAGATATTTTAGGAAGTTACCTAAAAATGTGATATGATAGAGTCGGTTGATCGGATGCATGCCTAAAAAGGTTTTACACTGTTGGTGTATACAAATTAAATCCTATTTTAAATCATCTAGCAGCTATAATAGATAATTGACGGTGTAAAAAGGTTTTACTCTTTCAGTGTATATAAATCAAATCCTATTTTTAATCATCTACAATAGTTATAGGGTCTTGTTAACGAGTGCCCTCGGGGCACTCTTTAAGCTTTCTAAATTAAGTAATATTTCTTTAAAAATGTCAAAGTGTTCAATTTCCAATGCACTTTATTACACAAACTTTTATAAAAAGTTACTATTTAAAGTGCTTAACCAGTGCCCCAGGGGCACTCGTTAACATTTCCCATTGTTATAATAGATTGATGCTGTAAAAAGACTTTACATTGATGGTGTATATAAATTAAATCCTTTAGAGTTAAGTTATATTTGTGGCGTTGGCAAATCTTGTTGAAAACCTTTTGCTAATAGTTTCATATCCTTTGTGCTACAGGCTATGGTTTGGTGCAATTGGAGGTTAGGAACGCTTGGTTAGCTGTGGATGGTTTGTGTTTGATGCACACATTGACCAATTTGACTCTTGAGTTTGTAAGATTGGATGATGAGGATTTGAACATGATCAATACTTGTTTCCCTAACCTTAAGGAACTTAATCTTATTGGTGTTGGAGGACTTGAAGAGCCTAAGATTAATCTCTCACACCTTCAAACTTGTCAATGGTCGGTTTCAAATGCTCCTCTTTCTTTGGTTATATCTGCTCCAAGTCTTGTTGATTTCCATCTCAAGTGTGTCAAGCCTAGGTTGCTTTTCCTTGAAGCACCTTCTTTGTCAAACTTCAATCTTTCTCTTGAGAACACTGATGAGCTAGTGTTGAAAAATTGTGGCAACATACAATGCCTTCAGCTTGAAGCGGAATGCGTCTCTCTTGCTTACATTTTAAGCATGTTTCGCCATTGTGTTGTTGTAGAGAGACTGAGCTTAGATTTTGTGAGAAGAACAGAGAGAGTTGTAGAGGTTGGAGTTGATCAAGTAGGAGAGTTTGGACTTGATACGTTGTTGAATTATTTCCCCAACATAAGGTATCTAAGTTTAGGTTATGAGGCTTGGCTTGTGATGGAGAGTTCTTTCCGCAGGGTAAGTTTGGAAAATGGGACTGGGATGAAGTCTTTGAAAGAGCTTGTTGCACATATCGTGGTCCTTGAAATTGAGTTTACTCTTGCATTTATTTTCTCTGTTTTGGATAAATGCACCCTCCTGGGAGACGTTTCTCTGTTCATCCACGGTGATGCTGATCCTTGTGCTGCTGGAAATCTCATCTCTGTGTGCAGAAGCAAATTCCCTGGAGTTAGATGGAGATGGGGAATATGGAAAGAAGGAATCAAGGATACTTTGGTTTCAGATGGCATCTAGTGTGTTTAAGGAAAAGGGAGAGTCGGTCTTTGAATTGTTGTAGGTCTACATTACAGATTGTGTTACGGTTAGGAGTAGGGACACTGAAAGATTTTGAATAAATTGTGTTGGAGCAGCTTCATAGAGTAAGAGCAAGCTTCAAACGTTAAAACATCACAAAATATCTATACAAACCTTTTCCTAAGTGTAGTTCAAACTAGGAAACCAGATTAACTAGAAGTGGCGTTGGTTCAGTTCTCCACTGCATGTATATTTGTATATAGATCTTTGAACTGTTTGTGATCACCGCTCACTTGTTCTGAATATATGTATATTCTTGGATTATTCATCCTTCTTGTTCACTTGTTCTTTCACGTGATGTATATTTATAGATATATTATAAGAAAAATATTTATTTTTGAAGCAGGTTTTTCTTTTTCAATTTGTTCATTTTAGCTATTTCTCAATTCGTTTAACTGAACGATTTTATAGATGGCATGGGGCTGAGCCTATTCCAAAATTGAAAAGGAAATTTTACATAATGGAACAAGAAGATTAATGTGGGTTATCTGGTGAATTGTGTCTTGTGGGTTATGACATGAATCTTGGGAAGATGTGTATCTATTGGTAATCCAAGGATTCATGGTTTTGGTGGCCTTTGAGATGGAGATTGGAATATTTTGCTTTTCACAGGCATATTGGGGTGAGCTCTAATATTATGTTGAACTGCTTATTTGTTACTTCGATTTCTTAAGAGCTTTGAAGCCGGTTAAGGAGTCTATTCATCCTTTGCATGTTTATGCTGCTGTGGAGCTGCTGCATCAGTGTGTCGATTATTTTGTCCCACAATGTGGCCAACCATTATTTTGTCGATTACACATAGCTCATGACATCTTGAATATAAAGTATACTAACACACTTTAACAAAGTCTTTTAAACAATTTTTGTTTTTTGTTTTTTATATAAAGTTTCAACACTCTTTTTTAGTTGAAGTTCATACAGATTTCACTTAACTTAGTGAGACTCATTTCCAAAGTAATAAGATTTATTTGAATTTCAATAAATAGCATAAAATGTGTGTTCCACTACAAAAAACACATTAAATTTTGCCGGTTTTAAAGGTGGCGGTTTTAACCGTCACATAAGTTCACTCACAAATGTTGCCAAGAATAACGGATGAAAATAACACTCTTAAATGAAACCAACTCATAAACATTTGAGTCTTTTCTGTAACTATAATCGATTACTTTATTGGGTCTGCTTGATCAATTTCAACCTGTTATTTTGAACATGAATAATGACGGAGTCTTTTAGCATATGCACACCTTTCCCACTCATACAAACTTGTCTTTTCTTCCTTCTCCAAAACAAGTAACATTCATAATTTTAAATAAAGAGGCTCTAGTTCTATCAACTAGTAAAGTTGTCTTCAATAATTACTGATATCAAGTCCATATCTAACGTCAAAATAGAAGAAAAAGTGTCTCTATTCAAATTGGATAGAATTGAGAAAAGTCTAAGAATAAATAGTACTAAGCATGAGCTAATTCCATCACAGTGTTTTGCATAAGCTAGAGTCAAATTATTATAGTGTCCCACTAAATGTAGACATAGAAAGATCCATCAAATGTACTTAAAGTTAATCTTTACTCAAAGCTGAATGTAGAATACAATTTACAAATATGCAAAGTGGCAACAATGACAAACAGTATGTTGACTTATTCTCAACTTGTAAGATTCTCATAAGTAATAGTGGGGAGGTCTTACCTTCAATGTCCTTAAGAGTGTGAGAAGTCAGGTCAATCTGCAGGGATCTTTGGCGTATTAGTCATACAATTTATAAACAAAGGATTTGAATGGTGCTCAAAATATAGTTTACGATACACAATGCCCTCAAAACAAAGATCACACACAAATATATTTCACATGTATGCTTATGTATCCTTTCACTTCATCAGATATATGCTAACTTTTTTTTTTGTTGCTAATTTAAAGTTATTAAAGAAAGATAATTAAGATTTAAGATGCCGATGTGTTCTCCCACTTTGTTCTTTTCCAACAAACCTATCTCACACACAAGATATATCATACGTATAATGAGTGCAAAACTGCACACACCAACACGCGCAGAAGCAAAAGATACAAAATAATTTAGACTCATAATGTATATCTCGTCACTTTGCACGATGAGGATTTGAGAAGATTAGCGAAGAAATCCATTCGAAGTTATTTTAGATGATCAAACAACTTCATAAAAATACATTCATTTCTCTCTAACCATCAATTGCTATTGCATTAGACAGCAAAGAACTCACTTCAACGTACAGGAGGGAAAATACATACAAGATGATGAAGTAAATGGTGAACTTGACAAGATTGTGTATGACATTTTTAACTAGTAACTATTTATTCATGAAAGAAGGGTACATAATTTAAACAACGGAAGCTTGTAACAACTTAATCTGTTCACTGGAACTGACTAACCCCATGTTTGGACAAACTTCAATCACGTGATTAGCCGACACAAAACAAAGGGAAATGTGTAAAATTTCAAAATTACTACAAGTAGTACTTAGTACAGACGTTAAAGCCTGCCTATTAAGACAACTATTGTAAGAATCCAACAATCTACAAGGAAAATACAGATATTGAAGCCGGTGTTGTGTAAAAGCGGCTATAGCATAGAAGCACCAACAAAATTTGAACAAATTGCTGTTGTTCCGTGATAAGCTATTTAGTATAAATTGTTGTCAAATAGCGACACTATAGCACTAAGGCATGGCGGACTTTGAACAAGCCGCCTTTTTCCGCAATCCGCAGTTGACAACATTGATGGAAGCACATGTAAACAGATTTACAGGCAGTACTAAGAAAGGGATTGAAAATCATGCTAAGAGATGCAGCAAAGTCCAAAACATATATCATGGAGATGTTTTTCTCAATAAATGTGATTGAATAAAACCAAAACTGATTTTCTCAATAAATGTGATTGATTAAAACCAAAACAAATTGCAACAAAGAAATTTTAGAAAACAGAATGTTGAACCACTATGTTGCTAGAAAATTGCCTTCACCCAGGGCCAGCCATGAGGGGGTGCAAACAGCTCTAATGAGCTGGGCCTCCAAATTTTTGGGGCCCAAATTTTTTTTTTTAAATATACTGCACTAAGAAATTGAATATATTCTAAAAATGCGTCGTTGTTTCAAACTTTGTAGATATAGCGTAGTGGTTCACATGCGTTTTGGCATGTTCTCAAGTCAATGGTTCAACACCTAGAACCTCTATTTTGCTTCTTTAGTTAAATTGTTAAATTCTAAATTGTTTTAAATTCTAAATTGTTGTTAAGTTAATTAAGTTAAATTTGTTAAGTTAAATTAAATTAAATTTTATTTAGGATATCCTTTTTGCTACTTTAATTAATTTTCATTTTTTTAGGATCACCATTTTGCTTCTTTAATTAATTTAATTTTTTTTAGTATAAGAGGGCTTGATTTGAGCATGACCTCAATAGCAGTACTCTCTCTTTTTCCTCCAATTCAGTCTATATCTCATTAGCATATTGGATTATATATTTACAAATAAAACCACAATATAATTTTTTTTCTTCTTATTTTTGTTAGAGCACTTTTTCAAGTTTTTTGCACATACTTGTCGTATAAAATAACAATGTTCTAATAACGAACATTATAATCATTCTCTAGAAATAACATTATAAACTTTATTTTTTTGCCTAAGTATAAACTAAAGAAAATAACAACGTAGAAGGTTGATAAAGATATTCCTTTGAAATCTTTTGTTAATTTTATTGATTACAATATTAATCATTTCTGTGTTAGTTACAATGATGACCATTTCTTATTGGATCTTATTTTCAGTATGAATAGAGGCTTGCTCTTTAAAAAAAATGTTTTTATTTTATGAGGGGTCTTTTTTTAATGTTAGAGCCGAGCCTCTGATTCTACAGGGACGGCCCTGCCAAAATTAAACTGAAGTTTCTGGGAAATAAACCACAAGTGCTGAACCTTAGAATAAGCATGTAAATGAAAACAAATCCATCCAATTCATTAAAGCCATACATCCAACAATGGTCAATAGATACTTCTTCAACAATATAGACAAGCTATGCGGCTAAACCATCACACAATCTACTGTTATGAATTTACAAGGATTTTAAAGCAACATACATGAAGAAACATAAATTCAAACAAGTAATATGTGGAAGAGAAACTCACTTTCAATGAGTCAAAACTAAACTTTCAACATAATCCCTAGCACGCGACCAAATAATTTTATTAGTAATTCCAATTTCTTCTACTCTATTGTCTGTGCAGTTATAGATAAATGCCTTGTCGTCTTCACGATTTGCCAATATCAGCGTATCCCATTATGAGAAAGATACAATGGCAACGATCCCAACTCTTTAAACCCCGTTCCATAATTGTAGTAGCATGAAGGTAACTTGTTTGAATTAATTTTAAATAATTGAATCCAAGACTCTTGAACTCCAAAATCCTTCATTTGCCAAATAACAAAATGGGTTTCCTCAAAATCATGAAAAAAACAAAGACTGTCCCTCAAAACCACAAGTTCTGGCTGATAATGCGAAACCTTGTCAAAACCCCGAGGAAGCAACAATTGAGTAAATGTTTCAGTGGAGAGATCCAATGAAAGAATCACAAGTTGCTCAATGGTAATACTACCATCATTCCAAACAAAAAAATCGTTTGAAGAAGAAATGTAATCACGAAGGACCAACCAGTTAACAGTACCACTCATATACACACCAGTGTCGTTGCTGCTACTAAACTTGTTGGAAAGTGGGAGGAAACATTGAATATTTGTACATGAATAATCTTGAAAACGGAAAACTTGTGCCATGACTCTTGCACTACCATGCTCCACCTCTATATGTAACTCTACCACCTTATAAGTTTGAGTCAAAACATCATAACCGAAAGAAAAATTCGATTTAATATACCTCATATGGCCATAAAAAATTTCAGATTTTGTCCTAGTAGCTGGGTTCCAAAGACATAGGCCTGGAATACCCCTATCAATCAAACAAAGCAATCCATTGCATGAACCAGCAACCCACCAAAGACGATCATTCTTCTTGATCAATCGATAGTAAGGATCGTATTGGAGGGTGGTTGATGAATTATCATGTTCGAGTAAAAGAGAACTATTTGGGAAGGTTACTACACTAGTCATGGAATAAGGTAGTGACGTTGCCGCGAGGTGTGGACTTCTTTTCGATCTCTTGAGATGCATTTGAATGAAATAAGGATCAGATATGAGAGTTTTGAAAAACTTGTTAACACATCTGAATCGCATAAGAGGTTTTACAGAGAGCAAGGAGAATATTTCTACAATCAGTTCGTTGGGAAGGATCACCACCGCCACCAACTGAGGCCGCTTCTTCATTGAGCCGTCAAATTGAACCCTAACGAATAACCACTAAAACCAAAACGAAGAAGCTGTATCAATTTCTGCATGCATCTATAAATAGTAGTAAATTTTTATATCAATTATTTCATCAAATATTTTTTACATAATATTTATAATTATTTTATGATTTTTTAACATCAACTTTACAAACTTTACCTGTAAACTATCAAATTGGTCAATGATGTCTTTGTAAGTTATTTTCAAATTAATCCCCAACTCTATTAATATTTCAAACTAGTCACTTTTTAAATATAAAAAAAAAAACAATTAGGTTTGTGTCTGTGTGTTTTGTCGTATAATCAGGGACCTAATTGAATTTTTTTTGATAAAAACAATAACTAATATAAAATATTAATAGAGTCAAGTACTTATTTGAGAATAACTTACAAAAACAAAGACCAATTTGATAGATTGCTCAATTTTAATCAGAGGCATGATGCGAGTAAAGGGTGAAGGAGTTGTATCGCAAGATTCAAGTTAAGAACTCACAAGCGGATCCTTTATCTCCATAGTTTTTCATAATTTGTGTAGAGGGACTCTCACTTTTATTAAAAAGGCAATATCATATCAAAGTGTATTAGGGACCACCGTTGACAAATAAGAGCGAAGTTAGGTATTTACTTGATAATCTCATGTCATATGAGAAAGTATCGGGTCAAAACATCAACATGCAAAAACCAGAAAGAAAAAAAAAAGTAGTAAAAATACAAGTTTTTTTTTTTTGGTGAACAGTAAAAATACAAGTTTTCCGGCGAAAGAACAACCCCAAAATATTCTTCAAGTGAAGGAAAATGTGGGTTCAAATATTAAATACATAGATCTTCCATCTAACTCCGTTTTATTTGATTTCATTATTTAATACATCGTTTTTCAAAGAAATATATTATTTTAGGAATTAAGCTTATTTTATTTGATTAAAAACCTCTTAGGCTCTGTTTGGTAAAAATAGCGGATAGCTGATAAGCTAGCTGATAGCTGATGACTAATGACTGATAAGCTAGTTGAAATGTTTGGTAAAATTAACGGTTCAATTAGCTTATAAACGTAAAATGACATAAAAGGGTATTTTTACTCCATTATAAAATTTGTATCAATTGATATTTAAAATATTTAAAATTTCATAGTTTAAACATATTAATCTAATATGTCTTTCATATGTTATTTTTAAATTCATAAATTGGCTAATGTTTTATTTAAAATTGATTTTATTTCAGTTTTTAGACTTTATAAAAAAATCAAACAAAACCTTTAAAAAAAAATAATTGTTACCCTCTAAAACAAAATTAATCATATTGACCCAAAATCAAACAAAATTTTGTTTTTAGACTTAAAAACAAAATTAAACATAACGTAATATGATTTATTTAGGTAAACGTAACATATATTTTTTTTAAGGAAAAATGTAGTTTTTATTTTTGTAAACATGAACATATATTTTGTAAAAATAATAAAAGCGTGAGCATATATATTTAGTTAAAGTGAAATCTGAGATTAAAAGTGTCATGTTTTTCTTCAACGTAGTTATTTATTACAAAGGGTAAATATGGATTTTGTTAAATTGATAAGGGTAAAAATGAGACAAAAAATGAGAAGCTATAAGCTATAAGCTCAAACGCTACTTAGAATAGCTTCTGAAAAATAGCTTATAAGCTCGTGAAATAAGCTATAAGCTCATGGTCAAAAAATGTTACCAAACAGAGCTTTTTTTGTCAAATGAGCTTATAAGTTATAAGCTAAGAGCTAAAAGCTCTTTTTTGTGGTTTACCAAACAGACCCTAATAGTTTGTCATAATTACTTCATGTTCAAGCATGCCTATTGTCATGATTTTTGGTTTTTCTTCTTATAAAAAGGACCGGAGAAAGTACATCTATTGGAGCGTTTACTCTTAGGTCTTTTCAACTACGTATATACATACATACACACGTACGTAGAGTACAAAACAATACAAAATCCACTTAAAACAAGTCAACACTACACAAAGTGGTTCGTAGTTATACCAACAAAAAAAACCTCTACATACAAAGTGGTTTTCAAAAGGAATACACGAGAAATAAAAGAAAAAAAAAAAAAAAAAATCTGAGACACAGAGTGGGAAGTGTTGGACTCTGGTGAGAGTGAGAGTGAAGAAGAATGGAATTACTTCCATCAGAAGCAGCAACTCCGATCTCAAGGAAACAAGGCTTCCGATCATTGAAACTTGTTTCCACCGACATGAACCAACTCCTCTCTGACCAACCCGTCGGCGTCGACTTCGGCACTCTCGATAACGGCCTTCGCTACTACGTTCGCTGCAATTCCAAACCACGCATGAGAGCCGCTCTTGCACTCGCCGTCAGAGTCGGGTTAGTATTTCTCAACATAACTCCTCACTTATCTTCTCCGAGCCACCGACACTTCTGATTTTGGAGACGTATCAATTATGTAATTTTCTTTCAATTGTTTATCTCTTTCAATTCCTCAATCGAAATTATTGATTGCTGTGCGATGAATTGCAGATCAGTTCTTGAAGAAGAAGATGAACGTGGAGTTGCTCACATTGTTGAGCATCTTGCTTTTAGTGCTACAAAGAAATATAATAATCATGATATTGTTAAGTTTCTTGAAAGTATCGGAGCTGAATTTGGTGCTTGTCAGAATGCAGTTACGTCTTCTGATGATACTGTTTATGAGCTGTTGGTTCCCGTTGACAAGCCGGAATTGTTGTCTCAGGCGATTTCGGTTTTAGCAGAATTCAGTTCGGAGGTATTGGAGTCTATTCGGATTAACTTAGTTAAGCTTATTTACTCACACAAGCACTTATGAGATTGTTTCAAAGAGCTTATGAATACCGGTTATGACATATCTATAAGTTGGTTTAAGCTTATTTTTAAAAGCTTTCTGTGATAGCTTTTGAAAACAGTTTACAGCCTATATGAATATAGTTTAACTTTATATTTTGTTGTAGAAATAACTTATGCATAAATTCTTAACTGAGTTGATTATCTAAACGAGACCTAACAACAACTTCGCCAAATTATGTTATGTTCTTTTTGGATTTTTGAATGCTTTATTTATTTCTAGTTTTTATTTGTTGAATGCTTTATTTATTTGTAGTTTTTATTTGTTGTGATGAGATTGTTATGTGCAGATTCGAGTATCGAAAGATGACTTGGAGAAAGAAAGAGGAGCTGTCATGGAAGAGTACAGGGGAAGCAGAAATGCCACGGGGAGGCTGCAGGATGCTCATTGGACTCTGTTGATGGAAGGTTCAAAGGTACCTTAAACCAATTCTTTCTGCTATTAGTCATGTTAAGATAAGATGGTTTTGTATTGGAGGTTACGAAGAGGTGATTTTTGGGAATTATATGGGTTGATGCATAAAGTGTTTAATTGGTTGCAGTATGCTGAAAGGTTACCAATTGGACTCGAGAAAGTGATTCGGACCGTTTCTCCTGAGACCGTGAGGCATTTTTACAAGAAATGGTACCATTTATGCAATATGGCTGTCATAGCAGTTGGAGATTTTTCTGACACACAGGTTCTTTTTGTTACTTATCTTCTTTTTATGCTATGGTTGTGTTGTTTGGTTAGTTGTTTCTACTAACTTTTTTCTCCCTTGTACAATTTCAGAGTGTAGTTGAGTTGATAAAGGTTCATTTTGGCCAGAAAATTCCAGCACCTGATCCTCCACCTATTCCAACATTCCAGGTTCCATCACATGATGACCCACGGTTTTCTTGTTTTGTTGAATCTGAAGCTGCTGGGGTAAGTAAGTAACGAATCATTAACTTTTGGCAATTTTCCGGGGGTTTTCACTAGTAATGTTGTCTTGCTTGGAAACTAACATATTACTTTGGGTTTGCCCAATAACAGTCTGCAGTTATGATTAGTTATAAGATGCCAACGAATGAGCTTAAAACAGTAAAAGACTACAGAGATTTACTTGCAGAGTCCATGTTCCTCTATGCATTAAACCAGAGATTTTTTAAAATATCCCGTAGGAAGGATCCACCCTATTTCTCATGTTCAGCTTCTGCTGATGTTCTAGTCCGTCCAGTAAAGACCAATATTATAACTTCATCATGTAGAGGAAAAGGAACTCTTGAAGCCCTGGAATCAATGTTAACAGAGGTGCTTTTACCATTGATCTGAGAAGCCTCATTTTTTTCTTCTCTTTTTTTATCTTTCACTTTCCTTTTCTCCTTTTTTCTTTCAAGATTTAAGACAGTTATATTTTAGGTTGCTAGGGTGCGGCTTCATGGCTTTTCAGACCGTGAAGTATCTATAGTCCGTGCGCTGCTGATGTCAGAGATTGAATCTGCCTATTTGGAGCGAGATCAAGTTCAGTCCACGAGCTTGAGAGATGAATATCTACAAGTATATTATATTTCTTTGTTTACATTAAAATGGATAATAACAAACTGTGCATTATTTTGGTTATAATATTGTTTTGTTCATGCAGCATTTTCTCCATAATGAACCTGTTGTTGGGATTGTGTATGAAGCTCAACTCCAAAAGACTCTTCTACCACGTGAGTTGATATATCATGTGCTTTTTTATGTCTTAGTTCTGATATCAAATTTCTGGATGTATTTAGATATAACTTTAGTTATTTATATATATTTATACCCCTCAGATATATCAGCATTAGAGGTCTCTAAATATTCTGAGAAATTACGGACGTCTTGTAGCTGTGTCATAAAGACCATGGAGCCCCGAACATTTGCCGTGTTTGATGATCTAAAAAATGTTGTTAAGAAAGTCAATCTTCTTGAGGAAGAGGGTAAAATTTCTTCGTGGGACGATGACCATATTCCTGAAGAAATTGTGACTTCAAAACCAAATATGGGGTGAGTTCAAAGGGGAGCACCTTTCTCTATCTTGTACATTACACTTTCATTTGCCTACACAGTTCTTTACTCTCTGATTCTGATATGGGGCGAGTTCAAAGGGGAACACCTTTCTCTATCTTGTATATCACACTTTCATTTGCTTACATAGTTATTTGCTCTCTGATTTCTAGCGCACCTCATATAAAATCATCCATAGTGTAATTCCCACATGCTTATATTCATGTAATCATTGTTGGTGATTCATATAATCAGTCGTTTATTCAACCTGAGATTTTCGTCCTGTTTTTCCTATGAGCTAACATTCACAGCTTTAGTGATTATCATGACCCATGAGGTCATTTTAATAGTGATAAGCATAAAACTTTAGTGGTTCTTCTGTAACTCTTATTTAGAGTTGAATTCATGTAGTGAAAATAAAGGAAATTTCCTTACTTGGCTTTCCCTATAGGAACCAATTGTTTATGCTTTTAGCTATTTTCATTTACTTTGCCATTAGGCTGTGTTTCATTGAAGTTTTGATTGTTCTCAGCAGTAGGATGCCAGCATTTATATGTTTAAGCAGCTTGGATTTTATATGTAATGAATGGTTTCATATATCAGTTATTAAACTATGGGTTAAGTGTCCTAATTAGATAATTTTCTTCCAGTAAAACCTATGTTTAGGTATTAACATTCTAATCTCATTTTTCCTAAATAAGGCATGTTGTGAAGGAATTGGAATACTCAAACATTGGAGCTACTGAACTTATTCTGTCAAATGGGATGCGGATCTGCTATAAGCGTACAGACTTCCTTGATGATCAGGTTTTGATTCTTCTAGGCATTGCTTATCATTAATCATACATATTTTCTTACCCAAACATTGACCAATTTCTTTATCAATCTGGTTGCAGTTTAGTATTACGTTATTAATTGACAACTTACTTAGATTTTGTTAATTATATGATATGACCCCTAATAGAGTTTAGTCAGGTCAAATTAGAACTTAAACCCAGGGGTGTTCATAAACCAATCCAACTTGGGTCAAAATTGCACATACCAAACCGAAAAAAACACAAACTTTTTAACTTTTTTATTTGATTGGCTTGGCCTTTGGTTTCAAGTTAAAAATTGATCTAACCAAATTCGAATAATGAATTTATATATATGTACGTCTGTATATATTATTTTGTACCTACAAAATTCAACATTTTTTGTTTTAGTCCGTAATTTTTTATTTTATTTTGGATGCTTTTTGTCCCAGATTAGTTTTTCATTGCAATTTTAGTCCATACTGTTAAGTTCTGGCTCGTACCTACGTGGATGACATATCATTTGACACATAGGATTAAAAAGTGACACCGAGTTATAAACTTATAATAAAACGATTAATAATTAAGATAACACCTTGATTCAAAAATAAAAACTTACATTATAAAAAATATCAAATCCGTCTTCCCCACCTCTGCTTCAGTTTCTTCAGAAGTGCATAACTAAGCGCATAACCGAGGTGCTCACATATGGAGTTAAAAGAACATCCAGTGAATGACGTCATGTCAAGGTCAAATAACACCAAAACTAATAGAAGATAGGTTACAGGATAGCTTGTCTAGTCCCAGTGTAGTGTAGCATATAGAAGCCCTTGTAACTGATGCAACTGAATCAGTCACTACTCTAACTAACTCCCAGTGTAGTGTAGCATATAGAAACCCTTGTAACTGATGCAACTGAATCAGTCACTACTGTAACTAACTGACTGACAATTGTCAGTCTCCTACTCATCCTAAACCGGCTATAGCTGGTCATAAACAGATCTATAAATAGATTGTTCTCTAGTGTGATTTGTGAATTCTGAATTCATTCAATCAAAAACAGTTCAATACTCTCTGAAAGATCTCAAATCAGAATTTCAACAGTTCTATCATGGTATCAGAAATTTGAGTCGATTTGGTGACTTCCTCGGAGACTTCACCGTTGCCGGCAACTGAATCAGTGTAGTGTAGCATATAGAAACCCTTGTAACTGATGCAACTGAATCAGTCACTACTGTAACTAACTGACTGACAATTGTCAGTCTCCTACTCATCCTAAACCGGCTATAGCTGGTCATGAACAGATCTATAAATAGATTGTTCTCTAGTGTGATTTGTGAATTCTGAATTCATTCAATCAAAAACAGTTCAATACTCTCTGAAAGATCTCAAATCAGAATTTCAACAGAACATCATGGTATCAGAAATTTGAGTCGATTTGGTGACTTCCTCGGAGACTTCACCGTTGCCGGCAACGGTTACACCCTCACCACCTCCGCTCAGCCTTGTATCATCTTCCTCCATGAGCAAGAACTCCTTTTCCACCATCTCTGAAAGCTTGATTTGGAGAACTATCTCCTTTGGTGTCAACAGGTTGAACATGTTATCAAAGCGCAAAAGCTACATCATTTTCTCATCAATCCTTTAAGTCCTACCAAATTCAACTCTCTTGAAGATGCAAATCACATATCTCGTACAGGATCAAATCCTTTTGGCTTGGCTTCAATCTACAACGTCGCGTAATTAGCTGCAAAAACTCGTGGATTTTGCGGGACAAAATTCACGTGTTTTGAGCAGCATATGCAGGCGAAGTAAGAGTTAGCCATGGCAGAAACCATACAGTACGCTCTCGAGACACTGTGACGGCAGCATCTTGGTTGCATTGGTAGAGGCGTTGTTAAAATACCCTAACCCCTGATCTTTGTTCCCGTTCTTCCTCCCCCAGTCCCCTAAGTTTTCTTTAAAACCCTAGAACTCCCTTTTTGCCCTAGCCAATCCCCAACTTTTGTATGATAAAGAAGTATTTGTTGTGTCATCTTGGGTGCATTTGGATATCAGCTTGGGTTTCAGTTTTGAGAAACGGGGAAAAGGGCTCTGCATCCGAACAATAAAGTGTCCCAGAGGCAATTTGTTGGTTTGCAAAGGTGATGAGTCGGTCTAGAGGTTTAGGGCTTGGTAGGGGAAGAGAAGACCGAGTTCATTGAATCAAACGAAAGTTGTTGCTCTAGGTCCCTAGTTAATTTTTCATCTGCACTCTGCAGTTTTAGCTCCTGACATTAATCCATCTCCAATATCTGCTGAAGTGACATAAAATAGTGCACATGTCATAACTTATGTCTAAAAATTAATCTATTTTTTTAAGAAAATTAATCTATTGTGTAACCAAAGTTACTGAAATATATTGAATAAACTTAATCTATCTTCTTCTCTGTCATTGTAGTATAATAAACTGGAGCTTCTTTTTTATACTCAATCATACATACACATAAGCCACTTGTAGTGCCATAAATTAAGTTTTCTGTTTCGTAGTAAATTTAAATAGAAAATAGCATACACAAACATTTATTATTGGGCATAAGCTAATACATTATACCGATGAGCGGTCCGATGAGCGGTGTTCCATTATTTTTGTGGTGTTAAAATTATGGCAGAAAATCTTCAGTTCTAATCTACAGATGTGTCACAACAGGTTATCTTCACCGGTTATTCATATGGGGGCTTATCTGAACTACCAGAAAGCGAGTATTTCTCTTGCTCAATGGGACCGACCATTGCTGGGGAAATTGGTGTGTTTGGTTATAGACCATCTGTCCTAATGGATATGCTTGCTGGCAAGAGAGCTGAAGTCGGCACCAAGATTGGTGCATATATGAGAACTTTTTATGGTGACTGTTCACCTTCAGACCTGGAAACTGGCTTGCAGGTATATTTGATTTAATTAGCAAAATAATGTCGCTCTTTTCATTATATGATCACAACTTAAAGTAGTGTGTAGTTGCTCACAACCAAGAGAACACATTAAAAAACCATTGTTAAATTATACAACTAATTGTTTATGTTTTAAAGTAGGAAGCAAGTATTTTTCATCTTTAAGTTTTGATCGATTACAAAGCAAGTATGTATTAGTAATCTTTTTCTGAATGCCTTATAATATTTCTCCTTTTTCTTCATGAATGTTTTATAGACATAACATAACTTGAATATGTAAATTCCATCCATATTTAAGTTATAAGGTAATTTTGTTGTTACTGTAATTGTTAGCTATACCCTAGTGCTTTGCTTTGCAATCGAGCAAAACTTTTAATTGTATTTTTTGCTTTTTCTGCTTTTTGTTCTGTTGATAGCTATGATTCTCCAAAAAGATGTTACATACATGAGCTTGTCAGCAGTGTCTTAAAATCTTCCGATCCTTGCATCGGCTTCATTTTAAAATTGTTCCAAATTCAACCGCTTCTATCTTCTGTATTTTCTCCCTTTCATCCTTAAACACTTGAAAGTGCATGCATATTAATATAGTCAACAGTAGGTGTTAAATTATAAAACTATATGTTTGTGTTTTAAAGTAGGAAGCAAGTATTTTTTATCTTTAGGTTTTGATCGATTACAAAGCAAGTATGTATTAGTAAATCTTTTTCTGAATGCCGTATATTTCTCCTTTTTCTTTGTGAGTATTTTCTAGACATAACATAACTTGAATATGTAAACTCAATCTATATTGTAATTCTAAACTATACCCAAGTGCGATGCTTTGTAATCGCTCAACTTTTAATTGTATTTTTCGCTTTTCTGCTTTTTGTTCGGTTGGTAGCGATACGATTCTCCAAGACTATGTTACATACAGGTGCTTGTCTCGGTGCCGTAAAATCTTCCGATCCTTGCATCGGCTTCATCTTGAAATTGTTCCAAATTCAACCACTTATATCGTCTTTATTTTCTCCCTTTCATCGTTAAACACTTGAAAGTGTGTGCATCTTAATATAGTCAAACAGCAGGTGTGTGTTTAGGTTTGTTAGCATGCTTGTATGATATTCATTTTTTTCTCTGCAAGTGCTTTCAGCCTCTCCGTTTTTGAGCAGCATTCAAATTTGTTTGCTCCCAGCTTTTCCGAAGAAGTATATTTTGATTACCTCATATCTGAGTCCATTATGATTCTGATGCATAACACAGTTTATTGGGTAATTTGAATTGTTTAACACAGCCTAGGTTCGTTATACTTTTGGCCTGCATTAGTTACATATTAATCAAGAATGCATGCTTTCTAAAGTTAGATCCGTGGAAATTTGATGTGTCTAGTATCATATTGGTCACATTTTACAAGTTTTATATCTTGTTGGATTTTTCACAAAGATTCATGTGGTTATGACTTCCACACTTGTGCACAGACATCAGTTCTATTTTTCAATGTGTGCTATCTCTTTCTTCTTATTCTGATAGTATTGTTTATTTTACAGCTTGTCTATCAGCTGTTCACAACAAATTTAACCCCAGATGAGGAAAATGTCAAAATAGTGATGCAAATGGCTGAAGAAGCAGTCTGTGCTCAAGATAGGGATCCCTATACTGCTTTTACAAACCGTGTAAAGGAGCTTAATTATGGAAACTCCTATTTTTTTAGGGTATAACATTTTTCTGGTGTCAATTTAATCATAAACTGAATAAACTACTTTTGACTTTCAACGTATATTTGTTATGCAGCCGATTAAAAAATGTGACCTACAAAAGGTTGATCCTCTGGAAGCTTGTGAATACTTCAGCAAATGTTTCAGAGATCCTTCAGCTTTTACTGTTGTGATTGTTGGGAATATTGATCCTACTATTGCACTTCCCTTAATATTGCAGTACCTAGTGAGTATACATCCACTTGCCAAAAGGCAGCAGACCTTGAATAATTCTATACCAATTGATATCTTTCCATGCAGGGTGGAATACCAAAGCCTCCTGAACCTATTATGCATTTTAACCGTGATGATCTGAAAGGACTGCCTTTCACTTTTCCAACAGCCATCCATAGGTACATCAGTGCATTGCATTCACAAACAGAAGGTGTTGGTGTTAATATAATTTGTGTAGTTTTGTACCTTCAGGAAAAGATGTGAAATTTTTGTTAGGTTCTCAAATAGGCTATTTATGTTTTTTGGCTTAGCTCTACTTTTGGTCTCTAGTTTGGTTTTTTTGAGCCAATCAAATCCATCTATTTTTCAAGTTATGCAAATTAACCTTGCCGTCAATTTTTTTATCACCAACCAAAACCCTTAAATTCTAATTTTATATCAACATATTTATGGGTTTACAATGAATTTGGGATATGGAATAATTTTGGTAGTTCAGAAGCCAGGAGTTTAGTGGAACTTTGGCTGAGTTTTAAGGATTATACAGAACATTAGAGTAGGGCTTAATGAGATAAATAATTTAGGTTTTCAGTGAAATCTGTTATTTTGGTGAGAAGGAAGTTTTCAAATGATTTAACTGATTCAATTTATGAATATCTTAAGTAAAACAATACAAATTTTAGAGTTCTAAGTAGGAGAAAAGTGATAAATGATCATGCTTTAACATCATCTCGAAAAGGCTGTATACTTTTTTCTATTGCATCTTTTTGATAATCTGGATGTTACGAGCATATTTCTATATTATGAGGCGTGTATGTATACTGAAGCACTTTTAAAAGATTCCGTGAATGCATCTTCCAAATAAACAATATTCTTTGATTGTAGAGAAGTGGTCCGAAGTCCCATGGTGGAAGCACAATGTTTGGTACAGATATGCTTTCCTGTGGAGCTGAAGAATGGGACCATGGTCTGTGCTCCTTTCTTTCGTAGTTGTTGAATCCATGGAATTATACAAAAATTTGTATTTACTGCATCTTACAAATAACTCGTATAATCTGTGTTTGGTCATGTTTGGGGCATGACTTTCAGGTAGAAGAGATTCACTTTGTTGGGTTCTTAAGCAAGCTTCTGGAAACAAAAATAATGCAGGTTCTCCGTTTCAAGCATGGGCAGGTGAGTACTATGTGTTATCTCTATTTGCCTTCAGCCTTCTTATATGGTACATTAATTCTGAGGTTTCGCCTCTATGCACCAGATATACTCTGTAGGTGTTTCGGTATTCCTTGGCGGTAATAAACCCTCAAGAACCGGTATTGTTCGTGGAGACATAAGCATAAATTTCTCATGTGATCCAGAGATATCTTCCAAGCTGGCAAGTCTCCTCCATATGTAATATAAGCAAACTTTTTATGCTGTTATATGGTGAAAAATTACTGTCTTGTAAATCATTTACAGGTTGATATTGCTTTGGATGAAATGTTGCGTCTTCAAGATGAAGGACCTACAGAACAGGATGTTTCAACCGTACTGGAAATTGAGCAAAGAGCGCATGAGAATGGATTGCAGGTTGATTTAGCCTTAAAGTTTGTTTCATTAGCATCATAGCCTTTTCTACGCTATCAATGTAATAGATATATACACCGGAAAAACAACTTCTCATTTCTCCATCTCAACTTTAAACCATGATAAAATTCAAAAGCTCCTTCTTCTCACATCTCTTTATCTACAATGGCATCTTGAATTGTGGATGAAAGGGATGGGTCATGGAAGTAACATTAACGTCAAATTTCTTTTTCTTATTTTTACATGCTCTTTCAGGAAAATTATTACTGGCTGGACCGGATTTTACATAGCTACCAATCAAGAGTCTATTCTGGTGATGTTGGCACTTCTTTTGAGGTTAGTGTCAATTACTGTCTTTTTGTTTGTATTTTTCGTTTCAGTAAACTTAGATGCTGTCTGCTGCGAGCATGAATATTTGCATTTTGGTTTTCCCCGTTGGAAAGGAATGGATTTCAAATTCTAATTCCAGTACCATTGCTTTAGTTTTGAAATGAAGAAAATGCAGAATATCTCTCTATTTCAGTTGATGTTGAAGTTTTAGGGTTAGTCTTCTGAATCTAGAGGGAGGAAAATGATTACTCAAAAATAAAAATAATAAAAGTAATTATTTGTTTACACAAATTTGAAAATTAATTCTAAGAGATAATTTAAGTAACTTTAAATTACTCTGAAGATGTGATGAAGATATGATAAGATATTTCCTTAGATTCTAGTACCTTTTTTGCTTTGACTGTTGAATGTATTATTCTTTTGCAAGTTATGATCTAATGCAATTGCAAATAAACATTCAGTTTTTCTTTTCATTAGAAATACAAAATTATATTTGTGCATCCAGACATAAACTTCTTTTAATATAACGAAATTATTAAATTATCTATTTGTGTTGCAATTACAAATTGTAATGGCAGCATAGGTTATATAATCATATTTATTCCTTTTCGTATAAATGAGAAGTTATTTATTTTGCAATTATCCTGTTTCAGATTCAAGGTGACGGGCGGTCAAAAGTCAGATCATCCCTTACCCCATCAACTGCACAGTTGGCACTACAAAGAATATTGCCTTATCCTTGTAAAAAACAGTATACCGCAGTGATACTTATGCCCAAGTCTTCTCCTTTTAAATTCCTGAAATCAGTATTCCAATCCACTCGAACAAACGGTGGCAGAGAAGCAAAGGTCTATTCTTCTAGGCCTATTGTGGAAAGATTTATGCCTGGGTTATAACAAGCATATTCACTTTGTCGATTTTTTTCCCTATTGCAGATTTTAGCTGGAATTGCTGGCCTGGCAGTTTTGGCTCTTAGTTTGTGGAGACATTCACGCAGTGGCCATATTAATAACAGACATTTACTTGGCAGTGCTACAAAGTAGAAGTCTTCCAGCAGTGTGATTCTTTATCTCACTAAAGACACAGCGTACATATCAACATTGTAAGAGTAGATTATGTAAAACACAAGTCAGCTTTGACTTAGAAGGCAAGTTAGGTGTTAGTTGTATGTGGCCCCACTAAGAGCTTGAAATGAAACATCTCTAGTATAGATTGATTTGCGCTGGACTGAACTGCATCATGCAGCTTCACTTGCAACTTTACAAAATCAACTGGAAAATGGATGCGGTACAATATTGTATTTGAGTCTGGCTATTTTCTAGTCTTTCACCAATTAGTAGTTTTGGTAGACACAGTTCCTGCACAGAATAATAAGAGTGCTCTTGATTCTTGATGCGGGATCTCTGTGCCATTTGTTTGGTGTTCTTCTATTTATCTGTAAGAAGGGGATATGTGGGAAGAGATTTTATAGTGATGAGAAGTTTCTTCCTTCAAAAAAGCATTCTGTTTTTATTTTTAGTTATAATTTAAAATTTAAATTCCACTTTGTTTTTTGTTTTGAAAAATTTGTATAAAAAACTGTAAAAACAGTATGTATAAAATTTTAGGAACCAAATCAAAGCTAAATTTTCAGAAATTTTTTATTTACAGCTGAAAACATAATGAGCCAGAAGAGGAAAGCGAAACTATAGCATATGCCCTATAATAATAACCTTATTAAACACGATTGTAGTATTGTATGCTATAAGAAGGTGGAAGAAAAAAGAAGCATTTGACTAATAAAAACTTAACTCGAAGTTATGAAGAGTTTGTTCCTTTTCTTCCTGGATTTCCCTCAACATCCTTATGATGTTAAATGAATTTCTGCACCTTTTGTTCCTTTTCTTCCTGCATTTTACTAATTTTACTATTATTTGATATTTTTTTTTTGACAAAAGTAAACGATATTCATTCATTCAAATTGATAAAGTACATCGATACAATACAAATTCAAATTCGCTAAAAACAAAAAGGGTGAATCTGTGAACAAACTCACAGCATCCATGTTAATAGCATAAAACGGCAAAGTATCTATGCCTACAAATATGACTAATATGACTATATTTAAGTCTTCGAAATACTCATGTCTTCGGATCTGCAACGTTGACGACGCCAAAGTCATTGTCATTGATCGAATCTGCACTTGCTCGAAGCTAATTTTCAACCTGAATCAAATAAACACCGCACTAAGACGGGAAATCAAAAACACACCGCACAAAGACGGGAAATCAAAACAAACAGAGTCGTTCAAAGACGACGAAATCACAAAAACAAACGAAAGAAAATCGAAAATATGTGAAATCACTTATTCAATTAGGATAGAAAGAAAAACAACTCAGAGGGGTGATTTTTGGGTCAAAATTGACCCTAAATCACCCCTCTAACAAGAAAAAGAAAAAAGAAATTGACCCTAAATCACTCATCTGACAAGAAAGAAGAAGAAAAAACGGATGTCGACTAAGGTTTGAGAAGGAGGGAAGAGAGAGATGGGAAAGATAAATTAATTTTTTTTATAGGTTTCATGCACTAAAGATAATCATATTTGTGATAATTTAAATACTAAATGTGGATACATTTTTAATTAAAATTCAAACATTGATGTGGGCGTCTAATCTCTTATCCACATTGGTAAATGAGAGTTGTTTTATCACATAACATATATGTTATATTAATTTAATATTTTACTTAAATGAATTTTTACAAATTTTAATAACAATTCACGACCAATTTTATTTTTACACTCCCTCGGAGGCTCAGACACAATTATAAGCAAACGTAATATAAAATTGCACATGGATTATCATTAGTTTTTTATCACAAAAAAATCAATAGTTTACCACCAAAAAATTAATAGTTTTTTACATGTACATGTTAATGATAAAAATTGTTAATCTCCTTTAATTTTCTTGATCTAATGAAATAATTACATTTTCAAAACTACCCTTTATTTTCTTTATCTTTTGTATAGAAACTTGTTTTTTTAGAAGTAATTTAATGACTTGAAATTCACACTTAAATGAATAAGTGAAGAATCCAGGTTCAAACTCAAACTCTCCAACATATATAATGTGATGCTCTTACCAACTTAGATATATTTATGGGAATTTATAGGAGTTTGTTTTATTGAAAACAATATTTTGGTAACAATTCTTTGATTACTATGTCTTTTCCTCTAAGAACTGGAGTGTCTTTTTGGTGATGTCTGGGTTCGAACCCCGGACTTTGCATATATTATGCATTGTCTTTAACAACTGAGCTAAGCTCGCGGGGACAAGAACTGGAGTGTCTACAAAAATAAAAATCAACCAGTAAATAAAATTATTATTACCGAAAAGAAAATACCATTATTATTTAGAGAAATAACAATGAATAATTAAAATAATTAATAATGGTTTTTTGTTTTTACAAAAAAATAAACAATGGTTGATTGAGTGGAACCCGGCTATGAGGCCCATTAGACATTAGGGTTTTATATTTAAGCTGATTTTGTGTCTTCACTCTGACCTCGTTCGTTCGTTTGCTCTCCCTTTTGAGTTCCGCCGTCTGTATATTCCAGATCGTAAGTTCCGTCCACTTCTGCTTCTTTAACCATCTTTCCACTTTGTTTATCCCGAATCACAAACAATTTATGATAATGGTGAATCGTTTCATGTATTTGTTTATTATATAGGTCACAAGTGAAAATGGTGGAGAAGACCGGCGCCGGTAGGAAGGAAGAGGTTGTCACCAGAGAGTACACCATCAACCTCCACAAACGCCTCCATGGCTGGTAATTCTCTCTCTATTGTTCATTTTTGTTTTTTTCGTTTGTCTAAACCCTATCTAGCAAATGTTTTGTTTGTTTTCGATCAGATATAGAGGAAAATTTTTGTGGATTTTTTATTTATTATATTTTTTTAATCTCCTTAGAAGGTTTTTTCAATGGCAGTAAAATAGTCCCTTCTACTTTTCATTTTGATGATATTGTAATTAAGCTGTTTGAATGTTTAAATGTTCTGTGTCTCTGTTTTTTTTTTTTGGTAGTGTGGTAATTTTTTGGTAGTGAAATGTTCTGTGTCTTTGATATTAATGTTGTCAATTGTGCTATAATGCTGCTAGTTCGCACAATTTTAAGCTAAATAGCATATCACAGAAATGGTGGTTTGCTATGCACTGCGTTTCTAGCAACTCCATAGATGTTATTTTAACTGATTTACAAACATTTTGATAACGGGGAGGCGGAATATAGTTTTGTGAGACAATACTTTGATGTAACAAACATATCCCCTTTACCTGGATGGATTATTTTACATATTTACAACTACATTTGCATTTGTCTCAGTTTTTGTGGTTTATCGTGTTAAATGACTTCTATGGAGAATATTTCGGCTGATATGTTTGTATTATTTGTTTGTTTTAACTTGATGAAATTCTAACAGTTATTTTTTCCTTTGTTATTATGCAAAACAGCACATTTAAGAAGAAAGCTCCTAAAGCAATAAAGGAGATCAGGAAGTTTGCCCAAAAGGCTATGGGAACTAATGATGTCAGAGTGGATGTCAAGTTGAACAAGGCTATTTGGAGCCAGGGGATCAGAAGTGTCCCAAGGAGGGTTAGGGTTCGCATTGCCCGCAAGAGGAACGATGATGAGGATGCTAAGGAAGAGCTCTACTCACTTGTTACTGTTGTTGAAATCCCCAAGGAAGAGCTCAAAGGATTGGGCACAAAGGTTATTGATGATGAGGATTGATGTCTTTTAGCTTTGTTAATCCGGTTTTTATATTTAATTTTGACATTGAGGATATTTTGTATGACAATTTTAAATTCCTTTATCTGTTTTGTTTGCTTGATGGCGTTCTGTTTGCCTGTCTTAGAAAGATTAAACATCAGCAATGATTATTCCTCTCTTTTCTTTTCTGCGCTTGGATGTTTTGAGAAAATGAAAACAGTTCATTACAAGTAGTATACGACTAAAATCTTATTAAAAAGGATTGGAATGAGACCTGTTCTGAACAAATATATAAGTAGGCTTCAGGATTTGTATTATGATTGTCAATTGATCATGAATTGTAATACTTCTTACAACCATACACAACAATGCTACATCCGGGCCTTGATAATCTACTTGCTGAATATATTAAATCTCAAGTCTGCATTCCAGCTGGTAGGTAGCTGTTGCAGCATCAGTCTTGTTAAATCCAGGTTTCGTGTCTCAAATTGAATTGGAGTCTCTGAATTATGCCCTGTTTGGATTGTCTTATGTTAAGCTTATCACAATGTCATAAGTTGCTTATTCCATATTATTCCAACAAGACACGAAACCTGTTGATATTGATGTTCTAAATCATCATAGTTGTTAGTTCCGGTACAATACGGTGAACATTCAATCATCCTGTTTTCTTACGAGGGGATGTGCAGAATCTGGTTCGTCATTGTCTGTAAATTTATTTCATGGAACATGAGTTTGGGAATGACTCTTGCTTGCGCAAAGTTTTGAAGAAATTCCAGCAAAAATAAAAGGAGTTTGGGAATGACTCTTTTAAACTGATTTATTTTACAATTGTAAGTAATTTTTGCTAAAATAAAAGGAGTTTGTTTGAGATATATTGTCAATGTAAATTAGTTTTTCAATGTCATCCAACGGTAAATCACCATTTTTTTTATTTCATACTATTAATTTTAAAATACACTTAATAAATGGATTGATGTGGTAAAATATATTTTTATTGGATGAAAGTCTAATTTTAATGCATTTTTTTTGTACAAGTTTGAATGCATGTCTTCTAAATTCAACTAAAAAGTAAGGACGACAAAATGGATTAGTTGGATATATTTAGAATGAATTATTAATTCATGGATAAAAAAAAAAAATCATTCATTTATAATCCACTAAAATGTTCTTTATTAAAGGCTCAGTCAATTTTTTTCCATTGAATATAAAAACTATGTGATTTATCAATGATCATCTATTTAATACAGGGACGGATGCAGGCACAAGAGTATGTAGGCTTGTGCCTGCACTAAATTTTGAGATTTTTTTTTTAGGTGGTAGAAATATAGTAAGAGTCCTGCTCTTTACCCAAACAGTTTCGCTCATTCCTAAAGTAAAAGTCGAAAATGCCCCTACGCAACTTAACTTGCGCTAGTGCATTTGTTACGTATGTTAAGTCACGTTACGTGACTTAACATGCGTAAGTGTATAACGAACGTGACTTAAGTCACGCCAAACTACAACACTAGCGCAAGTTAACTTGAGTAAGTTGGGTAGAAATTGATTTTATTCCTAAATTCGAAATTATAAAATAAATGCAAAAATAAATAAATTTGAAATTATAAAATAAATGCAAAAATAAATAAATTCGAAATTAATAAAATAAATGCAAAAAAAGATACAAATAGTAAATAGAACTCTCATTTTATTAATATTATTCAAATATTACAATAAGCAATACAAATATTTATTCCAATTAACTAACATACTTAATATTTATTTTGACCCTCTTCGGTATATGCCAATAGCTTTTTGTCGAAAATAGCGATCCATCCTGTTGGGGAAAACGACATCAAGACCCCTTGAGGTAAATTTATATTTGGTTCCTTTTATACCCCCATGATGATTCTTTTTACCCATGGTAAAAAGATTTTGGGAGTAAAAGGAAGCAAATCTAATTTTACCTCAAGGGATGATGCCCTTTTCCCCAACCTAATGGACCGCTATTTTCGACAAAAGCCACCGGTATTTACCTAAGGGGGCCTAGAGACTAAAGAAGCCTAGAGACTAAAGAATAAAATAAAAAGAAGAGAAATAGGGGGGAGAGATAATGTGAGGAAAAGAGGATGGTTGGGAGGGTATTTATAGGTGGTTTAAGGTCCAAAAACGTGTGAAAGAATTGAAAAAAACGTGTAAAAATCAATCAATGCCATTGACCACCGTCCAAGAAACGTTTGTGCTTCAGTTTTTAGCACCAGCCACTTGCGCACAGCTTATAAGGTGCGTGACTTAACTTGCGCACAACTTATAAGGTGCGTGACTTAAGTCACGCTAGTTAAGTGCGCATATCTGCCGAAGAAAATTCGAATAAATATTGCGATAGCGTGAATTCGAATAAATATTGCGTGTCGAATAAGTAAATTATAATAAGTACACAACATTAATTCAAATAAAAATGGTGTATTGAATAAATAAATTTGATAAGTACACAACATTAATTCTTAGACAATTTTATTTAGATATAATTTCATCTACGTTACATTACATTGTGGTATCATTACATTACATTACGTAAAAGACATGTACGTCAATTCGGAAATGTACCTTCCAACTACAACAATTATCTTACCACTAAATGGGGTCAATTCAAACTAGCTAAAGAGCAGGACTCCAGCATTCGTCCAGAAGTGCTTTTGTTCCATTCCAAATGTTAAATTCTTGTTGGTCCTGGTTTAAAATGATAATATCTAAGTGCCAATGGAATGAGGTCCAGACCTTGACACTTCGATACCATCATTTAAACGAAGCCAACAAGAAATTAACATTCAAAATGGAACAAAAACACTCCCGGGCGAATGTCGGTGTCCTGCCATTTAACTAGTTTGAATTACCCCATCCAGTGGAAGACAATTGTTGTAGTTTGAATGCACATTTCCAACTACAACAATTGTCTTACCTCTGAAATGGGGTAAATTCAAACTTGCCAAACGGCGAGGATTCAAGCATTTCGCTCCGCCTTCATGCTTTCCTTTGAAAAGAATAAATTTTTGTCAGGCTTGATTTAGATGATGGTATTCAAGTGCCACTGAAATGAGGTCCATTCCTTGACACTTAATACCATCATCTAAGCAAACCTAACAAAAATTTAATCTTTTCAAAGGAAAAACATGAACGCGGAGCGAAATGCTTGAGTCCTCGCCGTTTGGCAAGTTTAAATTACCCCATTTCAGAGGTGAGACAAATGTTGTAGTTTGAATGCACCTTACCCTAACTAATGACGATCTTCTGGCGGAATCAAGCTGTTGATGATATCTTCAGTTGATCTCAGCAACGTCACCCGCATATCGATCCACTGGAACTTGGTGTGCTCCCAAAACATGCTCGTCACGTTTTCGTCATTCTTTAACTCCACCCAAGTGAATGATACGCTCCCCTCGTCGAGCTTTGGACGTTTATACAGAATATTTTGCAACCTCCTTGTGTCTATGGGGTTGACTCCTTGGTAGAATTCATTCAGTTGATCCTTGAGACCTCTTAACGTTACATCAAGGCACCGAACCTTCAACCTCTGAGTTTCTCCGCCGTTGAATTTTGCATGAACGTCGATCCACCCGGCCATTGCTTCAAATCTACACAATTACAAATTAAACACAATCAATGAAAAACTCATTCAAACATTTCATCAAACACTTGGAGTGCAAATTATACATAAACCCTAAAAATGATAACTACAACATAAACATGCAAAGATCTAAATAATTAAGCAATATTACTCATTTGCATGTAAACATCTAAACATCATAAGAATTAAACATAAAAAAAAAAATTTAAACAAACCCTAAATCTAAAAAAATCTAATTTAAGTGTAAAAAATCTAACATAATCATGCAAACATCTAAACATCATAAGAATTAAACACTATAAGTCATTTGCATGTAGCATTCTATAATTTCTTGCAAAAAAAATTTAAAATTTTAACAAAACAATAAACCTAAAAAATTGTAGATTAAGTGAATTTTTTTTATCATAACAACATAGTTTAAGTGACAGCTTACTTGTTCTTGTTGTTGTAGTGTTGTTTGATTTGAAGTTGAAGGAATTTTGGAGCTGGGAAATTTGAGAGAAAATTGAGAAGTGTGTGTGTTGTTTGATGAAAATGAGGCAGAATGAGGTTCTGCCTGGGTTAATAACATCACGTAGCGCAACTTAAGTCACGCTGTGTGACTTAAGTTGCGTAAATATTGCAACTAGCGTATGTTAACATACGTAACGCATGTTAACATGCGTAGGGGTATATTTGTATTTTACTTTGGGAGTGAGCAAAACTGTTTGGGTAAAGAGCATGACTCATATAGTAATATATAGTTATAGTTGAAATGTTGATT
Organism: Medicago sativa; assembly: GCF_051527215.1. Classification (NCBI taxonomy): domain Eukaryota; kingdom Viridiplantae; phylum Streptophyta; class Magnoliopsida; order Fabales; family Fabaceae; genus Medicago; species Medicago sativa. Next base: position 98,193,696 of record NC_140752.1, read on the forward strand.
AAATGGCCCACACAAAACAGACAACACTTTTCTATTGGCCCACACATAAACACACACTTTGACACAACATCATACACACAATATATATATATATATATATATATATATATATGTTTATTTAATGTTTGAAATTTATATACATGTGGTGCCCCACTTTCCAAAATTCCTGTATCCGTCACTAATTTAATATATATGGATATCCATACAATCCATAAAATTACATTGGAAAATAATAAAATTATTGTAAGATCTTATAAGTTTTTGACAAAAGAATTTTGTAACTTATTTTTATTAATATTATCTTAAGCAAATGAGATGCAGATAGGATATGTAACATCATAAGCTGTGTTGCACGGGTGCGGGTACGGTACCCGGTACGAGTACCGGTGCGGGTACGTGATACGACATTTCTCAAAAAACAAAGGTACGGGTACGTTAGGATAAAAAAAATATTAATTTAAAATAAAATAATGAGGAAATTATATTGCTCAACCGACAGATTCAAACTTGTAGTTCCAGTAGGAAAAGGAACTTGTACTGGATTTGCTTTTTCATTAGCAATTCTGTCAAGTTCTTTCTTCTCAGCAGGATATTCATTCGTCACTTTTGGACAAATAGCTATCCCTTTTTCTTTTCTCGGAGCAAATGACATCTTATTCTCAAATAAGAACCCTTGTATGATATATTGCAATAGTTGCAGTTCCTGTTGCATTATTTCCCTTTCCTTCACATTTAATTTTAAATGAAAAACCTCATTTTCTCAAGAAAAAAAAGGGTTATGCGTACCCTGAGAGTACCACTGCTGTACCGTAACCGTACCAAGGTTTAAAAACAAAAAAAAAAAAATTGGTACATCATGGGTGTGTACAGTACGAGTACTATACGAGTACCAGTACCCGCGGAGTACCCGGTACGGGTACGTTTTACAAATTGGAGTACCCGTGCTTCAGAGATCATAAGTAGATTAAATTAAATATAAAAAACGGAACAAGAGATTGATTGGACATTGTGCGAGTCTAACGGACGCCACTTTGGTGCCATTAATGGCACCAATGGCACTATACCATTGCATCTCCACCACACACACACATCCCCACACACATCCACACACGTCAACGGCCAGGATTGGTTCTATGGCACCAATGACACCATTGCGATGGCACTGAAGTATTTTCCGAGTCTAACATAGATACAATCAACCCTCGTGCTACGCACTTTTAATAAAAATTAAAATAAAAGTCGAATAACTTTTTTTTTTGAAGGAATAAAAGTCCAAGAACTGAAAAGTTGAAATATTTCTATGGAACGAAAACATTTTTTTTGGAACAAAACCAAAAACATACTAACAAGTGCGTATTTCATTTTCACTTAAAAAAACGGGTTATTACATGTAAAAATAGTGGAATCCTTGAATAAGAAGAATTTCCAAAATTGTAGAAGCGGTGAGGGAAAGTAAAGAAGTTGGAAAATGAAAAAGCTTGCAAGAAAGTTACGGAGAAATTCAGAAGATCACAAATACTCTCTTCCTATTCACGACGATGACTCTCGCCCCCTCGATTCCAAAGGTCTTTTTCTTCTTCTTCTTTTTTCTTCTATTGTAAATTGTAATTCTTTTTCTAACGCTGATTTTGATTTTGATGTACAGAGCAAGAAGAGTTGGTTCGTTCTTTAGAAACAAATCAAGCTCACCAAAGCCGCTTATGGAGGGTACATTTACAAATTTCAATTTCGATGCAATTTTCCCTTCCTTTTTACACAAATTGATTGAAATCTATAGAGTGAATAAGCAAATTTGTGCTTGAAATTGTAAGTATCCGTCAGAACAGTTTTTATTTTGGCGAATTGGCAAATACTTTTCTGAAATTGTAAGGTGTCACATCATAGCCTTCATATGTAGAAGTTAATGGAGGGATCATTTTGAATGATATTCAACATTTTCCAGGGATTTTTCTGCCAATTCTCATATAAGATAGGCTCTTTCGACCGATGCTTACGTATTCACTCATCAATAAAATATTGAGCTCATGCTAACCTAATTTTTGTTTTTGATTTGTTAGACTGTATTTGCGGCTCTAGTCTCCTGTTACATCTTGTTTCTCTTGTACTCCATCTTTCACCAAGTTTCATCTCCATGGGAACTGGTATGCTTCAAGTACTATAGTTTCTTTTGTAACTAAAAAACCTCTTCTCTCGACTACGAAACAATCATATGTAAAATAAGTTTTTTGGTAGTTCTTTTGTGCATACATGTTCTTTTGCTTCATACTCTTTTTCACTCTAGAAGTGGACAGAAATTTCGTTTTATCATTTTCTGAATTTAATGATTATTTCTTGACCCAATTTTGTTGCTGCCTTTCTTTGTTTTTTGATGCACAGCGGTATCATGCTTACTTCATGGAGGAGATTGACTCATGGATGATTATATTTGCAGGTTCACTTCTCTTTTTATTGAGGGTCTTATACATATGCTTCAGCTTCCTATGTGATATCATGGCATGTTTCTTCGATTCCTATTGTATTGTCCTTTAACTATATAACTGTGGAAGCCTCTTAAAAAAAAAAACTATGTAACTGTGGATTTTAGACCCTTTATATTGAGTTTGCACCCTTTGACTTCCTTCTATGCTTGTAGTCTTGTACTAATTTGCAATTGTGGATGAAATATGATATGCTATTCACTTTTCAAATTTTCAGGACTATTACTGTAAACTTTTTAACTGTATGATTTCTACAGATTTCGTGGCTATTTTAGCATTTTCATTTGCCATCAAAGGACTTCTTCATGAGTCAAAGCATCACAGGAGATGGATCTGGTACTCATGGTATACTGACATTGTTCTGGCAATCTTCTGGTTATATTACATGTCCAGGTAAAGTTCTTAAATAAGCATCAACAAAAGCAAGTTATATACTCCTTATGAATTCAATATAAACTTATGATATGAGTTGTATTCATTTCATATTTGTTCTAGATGTTCTTATTGAATATATTAAACATGTGCCATAATATATGCTTTTTGTGGATTATATAGCCTTAGTTGGAGAATGGGGAGAAAAATAAATGGAAAGTTGTGGAGGTAGCGACAAACTTTGGACGCACTTGGCTTATGCCAAAGTAGAAGTAAAATAGAGCATATAAAATGCGAGTTTAACAAGAGTGACCTTTTCACGAGGATAGTGTAACTCCATATAGATGCAAGCGAAAAGTATTTATCAAATTAGTAGAAATCATAGGGGGGAATTATGACTGCTATCCAATATAACTTATATGCAGGAAGGAAAATTACAATGCGGGTTGTATGTGGTACATGTTACACCAAAAACTATAAATATTTGCTAGGCATGATCTGCTCTTCAATTTTTCTTCTTGCTCACTACTCACCTATTGGAGACTCATACAATACAACTTTTTAATTTTAATCTATCTTTTTAACCTTGGATAGAAGTCATATTTCCCATAAATGACTTGAATCATTTTGATAAATACCTTTTTCTCTTGCATCAATGAGGGAGTTTAAGAATGTATTTACCCCATCTTGGCAGCAAATATCAACTTAGAGGTGAAACTTGAAGAGCATACAACATCACAAGTTTGATGTTTTAAGTAACATGGGTTAATCGTACTAACTACAACAAGATCAATGGGTGTGTTGTTAACCATAGGATTAAAGCAAGATGGTTGAAATCTCTGTTGTCAATAGCGGTCAAACGCGGCGCGATCGCGGCGCGGAGCGGCTGAAAACAGCCTAGCGCGTCAGAACGCGACCGAGTCGCGCGTTAGGCAAAAGCGGAACAAAACCGGGTTTCGCGGCCGCTTTTCATGGAGCAAGGCGGCCAAAAAGCGGGTCAACGCGGGTCAACAAAAAATCTCATCAGAAATGACCGGATCTGAGCACAAAAAGACCGGATCTGAGTTTTTGGTGGTTGTTTCCGGTTAGATCCGGTGACAAAACGACCGGATCTGAGTTTTTGGTGGTTGTTTCCGGTTAGATCCGGTGAAATCTGTAGAGGAGGAAGAGGAAGGAGAAGGAAGAGGAAGGAGAAGGAAGAGGAAAGAGAAAGAAGAAGGAGGTCTGGCGGTGAAACAAGATGAGAAAGACGGTGGAGCTGTTTTTCCTCTTCAATGTTGTTCAACTTTTGTACATAGAGAGAGAGAAAGAATAATAAAGTTGGAAAAATACAAATAAAATAATGTTGTTCAACTTTTGTACATAGAGAGAGAATAATAAAGTTGGAAAAATGACATAAAATAATATATTAAGCCTTTCAAGATGAAGATTACGTACTGTGGTGTGTTGGTGTGTAAGAGTCAACTAGCTGTACAACTACAAATTATGACTGATTCATCACTGTACAACTACAATGTGTAATAATATTAATTATGAATCTCATAAAAATATATTAAATGTTAATATTAAGTATATTTTTCATTTATATTAATACTAAAAATCAATTAAGTTTTTATTAAAATTGAAAATAAACTAATTATTAGTGAAAATGAATTAATTAATCTTTAATTTTTCATCTATATTAATACTAAAATCAACATTATAGTATTTTAGTATTAAATATATTAGTGTCCGCGTCATGTAATAGCGCCCGCGTCGCGCCCGCATACCGCGCCGCGTCAATTTTTGGGGTGGCCGCGCCGCGCCGCGTTTCCGCTTTGACAACTATGGTTGAAATAGAACAATACTACTGATAGAAAAGTATTATTCAATAAATTTTGCTTTAGTTATCAGTATCTTATATACATGCAAGTCATATCTTGATACGGATCCCTAGTGTATGTCTATTTTTGACATATATCTCATATTAAATCTCGATTCACTAATAAGTAATAACTATGATGAATGCCAATTCATTCTAATGAATCATTACTGAAACTCTGTTTACTCGAGCACACTTTTTTGTCAATTTTATATAGTTTGCCATTTTTATTTTATCATTTCATTTATGACTTAAAATTTCAATTATTTAGAAGCTCGTATATGATATATCAACTTATAATTTTGATGTCACTTATCTTTAATTAAAAATATCATTTTTATTGGATGATATGTCACTTATCTTATGATTCACATGAAGATTTGAATATTGGATGATAAAAAGGCTACAGGAGATTATTTGGTTGCACAAGACAAGATTAGGAATAAAATCATTAGAGAAAAAGTTACGATAGCTATCATTGTTGGAAATATAGTAATGTCTTATTTTTAAGTGGTTTGGATGTGTTTGGACAAGACTCATAGTTCACTGGTAAGAGATAGAGGAATACAAAAAATATTGATCAAGTTATATAGTTGAACTTAATTCATAGCAGGAAATTATTGCACCATTTGGCTGTTAGTTGCATTCAGTTTGGATTTTCTAGCTGCTGCATGAATCAAAAGGGTCTGCAATTGGGCCCAAATAAAATTGAAATGTATATAAAAGAAGTGTGTACCAATTCTACTCTAGTAATAATGGAATAAAGGACAAAATGATTGTTTTCCCTATTGTATTGCTCTTTCAGCACCCTCTTCAATTGTGTTTCTGCTGGTTGCATGCTGTGTTTCAGGTGCTTCTCATCTTTCACTGTGATAATAACAATCTTTTTTGGTAGGTTGCCGAAGTTCCGTTGGGATGTTATCTGGCTGCCATTTGGTCCTCTTAGGTAAGCCACAATTCTATTTCCGGGTCTGTCTCTTTTTTGTTTTGAAAGCAGTAACTAAATAATAGGTGCATTGCTTGGTTATCCTGATTCAGTGCATCTACAATCTGTCTCTACGTGGATCACTTACTAACTGAATCATCGGAAGAGGTAAAAAAGCTTCATGGATACATGTATGCCTACAAAGCAAGCTAGAGTTAGGGTGATTAAGAATAAACATGAGAAGCAGTTTGGAGCAGAATGATAAGATAAACTGAAATGTATATTCCATTTATTTATCAGCCACCAGCACAAAACAGAGATGACATGAGTCATAACATACTTGTGTTGATTCAATCCAATGGAAATGCCATTGTTTTTGGGAGAACGAACTTGTAACAATTTTGGATCCTGTATATGGAAATAGTTGAGTTTTTTTTTTTGAATAAAATAGTATTGGTTCTTTAGGTGGTAATAAATTGGATTTGATTCTTATTTTAATTTATTTTTCCTCTGATTTATTTTAAAAATATAAAAAGGTTTTGTCCAAAAAAAAGGTCGCATTGGTGTATCATATCACTTGAAATACAAATAGAAGAATTATTAGTCTACAAATCCTAGTTGGCAAATGTTGAAATTGTTAGGTTGGACGTTGTGATCCGGATTCGAACTCAGTATTTCTCATTTGTGTGTAAGTTTATCAATCTATAAAATAAATAGAATTATTATATTTTTTTTTTCTTTTCTATTTCATAATTTGTACGATTATCATACAAAATATGTTGTATTTATATACATTTTATAATAGTTTGAAAAATTTAGGGATTATGAAGAAAAATATATATTTTTTAGATTCTTGATAATAAGTTTTTAAATTTTGAAAATTTCAGTTCCATCGAATTGAAAATTTTGTATTTCTTTAGCACCGTGCCTGTGTTTGCTTCGTTGACAAACTGGCGTTTGTGGAATTTTCAAAGCAAAACTGCGGTTATTTGAAGAAGCTAACATTTGAAGCTTTTGTGTTAACATGATGACCTGGTTAAGGAAAACAGAAAGAAAGAAAGAAAAAAACACAATGAAGCAAACAGGTATATTTGAATTTTGTGAAAAATATAGCAAAAGTTGAATAAAAATTATTATTTTTATTGTTTTGAATTTCCTTATTACACGCCTACTCCACAACAAGTGAATCACAATTGTGCTTTTTCGTGCTATCGATGTTAAGGCATGGTACCAAGATACAGTTGTCTTGCACCAAATAATTTTACTATATAAAAAAATAAAAAAAAAAACCAACTATACCCTTGGGGAAATCTAACTATCTGTTTTGTTTGTATCATTTATATTTGTTATGTTATAATGTTGGATCCGGATCGTCTCCTGCAGTTTTCTCTCCTGCTGCCTCTCCTACCCAGTTATAAGCCGTTGGATTAATCTTGTTTTGATTACTGCCGTTAGATTAATCCACTGGTTGATAAACAAAGAGTGAAATAAAAAGTATTAGAAGAAAAAGAAAGAGGGAGATCAGTTCGCACAGTGACGACGGCAACATGCCAAATGAAGCCGCTTTGACGTCTGTTTACGATGACGGCGTTTACCAATGGCCGGCGGTGATGGGCCTGAGACACCGACCATTCCTTTATGTTTCTCCAATCTTATTTTCCTTTTCTGATTTTGTGAATAGGGAAAATGTTGAAATTTGCAAATGTATTTTTCAAGTTTTTGTCGACAGAGATGAAGGTAGATTCCATATGTTTGTAGGTTCAAATTGATGTTCTTGTTGACAGTGATGAAGATTAAAGATGGATTTGTTTGTCTTTAGAAACTGGAACGAAATCCTAATTAGAACTTTGTTTTATGTTATATTATAATTTTTAATTGGCTCAACAAATTATAAAAACTAAATTTCTTCAATGCTCATACAAAATTCAAGGCACATAGGTATGATATTCTAGGCAAAAACAATTGGGTAGATTGCAGCATAGTAATAACGATGAAGTTATTCTGTAAAATTGAAGAAAATGAAGTGGAATCAGGTTTCTCTCTCCTCTAATTAACACTCTACCGTTAGATTAATCAAATGGTCGAGAACCGCACAGGAGAGGCAGCTGGAGAGAATATGGCAGGAGTGGATCCATTTTCTATAATGTTGAATATAGTTTATTATTGCAAAATTTATAAACTATACCTAAAATTTAATAAAAAGTGATATTCATAATTTATACACCACACGACGAATTGGTCAAGCTTCCATCCAAAAGCTAGTAAAAAAAATTAGGGAATTAGTCACTTCATGAATGCAGATAAATTGCAAAATAATCCCTGAATGTAGACTTTGTTAGTCAATTTAGTCCCTGAATGCAGATTCCATTAGTCAATTTAGTCCCTAAAATTGACCAACAAAGGCTACATTCAGAGATTGTTTTGCAATTTCTCTGCATTCAAGGACTAAAGTGACTATTCATTTCCTATTCAAGGACTATAGTGACTAATTCCCCAAAAAATATTAAACTTAATTGATGGGATGCATCAGCCCATGCAATAGTGCAACGCATAGACGACACTCGAGAAGCCCAGTAGCAAGCTACTGAGGTGGCTTCTCCCCCTCAAAAAAGCCCTCAAAAAAGTAATTTAATATCGTATGACCCATTGAGCCACATATCAGATATTAAACTGATAAGAACAGATACTACACTTGATCTTAGCCAAAAGGCCGAGAAAGGTATGAGTTGAAAGTTAGGCTTGCTGTTGCTTTTATATCTCATATTCACTCCCTTGCTTTCTTTACTTATCGATGTGGGACTACACTTAAAGAGTATTCGGCCATTCTTCAGCTACCTCCTTTACCTATATACATTTTCTCTCAAAGTTGTTTTGCTCATATTTAAACACCGTATCCACTACTAAAAAGTGCATGAACATTCAGAAATTGGGAACCCTTTTCACATTTCTATCTTATGCCAAGTCATTCTGTAAATTAATGTAGCAGGAGGAGCACTGCAGCTCTTTTCTTTTTTCTTTTTTTGTGTGGAGATTTTAATACTGATATTTGAGGGGAAAAAAGCCTTATACAGTTTGGTTGATCAATTCCAAGCAGGAATTGAATAGCACCGTCAAGTTTGGTTGATCAGAAAAAAGCTTACAAAGTTTGTTTCTTCTGTATGTATTTGTAAGCATGAGTGATTTATGCAGATTGTCGATTACTAGTACTGTCTGAACATTGTGAAGTGTATGTCAAAATAGTCGTTCCACTAGTTTTTATAGTTAGAGACTATGACGTGATACGTTAATCAAATTCACTGTCTAAATTTCATAGGCAAATTAGTCACTAATGATCTAACATTGATGTTCAATCAAACATAAAAAATGTGACATGTCTATTTAAGGTGTCACGTAATAGAAGGATTATTTTGAATGATATTTTAAGATTTCTGCTTTTTTTTATGCTAACAACTTCGAGGACCAATTTTCATGTTCGCTCATCAGTAAAATATATTTAGCTAATGCTAACCTAATTTTATTTTATTTTTGTTTTGTTAAACTGTATTTGCAGCTCTTTTCTTCTGTTACATCATGTTTCTTTTGTACTCCATGGGAAGTAGTATGCTTCGAGTATTCTAGTTTCTGTTGTAACTAAAACCTCTCATCATGATAAAGTAAGCAATAATTCATGTGTAAAATAAGTTGTTAGGTACTAGGTAGTTCTTCTAGAAGTGCACCCACGTGGAAATGCAATGCATTCATACTCTTCTTTTTGTTCCTCCAAAGAGTTAAACTAGAGCATGTCACAAGCGCTCGTCACATGTACAACCTAAAATTTCCCACACATGAGATGTTCTTATTTAAGAGTTTGCATTATTCCTGTTATGTTTCCAAATAGTGGACCAAATAGTGGAATGTTTGTTTCTCTTGAGTCTTGACATTTACCTAGTTTGAATGAAAGGTTAAAACCTTTGACAGACAAAGAGAGAGATATCAAAAGTAAGCTCATAGACCACTCACAAATACTTGGTTGAATCCACCCTTACGTGGTAATCCTCTATGTATGATGAGCCAACTCTTTGATATTATTTTTTTTCAATTCTTCTGTAAATTTCAACATTGTATTGAAAACCTTAATTAGAGAATGAATGAACACTTCTTCAAAAGTATTTGATTTTCATTGAAAATCATAAATGATTATCTATGAAACACGGACACAGACAAGAACATCGGACACGACACTAACACAGGAATGTCCACACCGTTAAAATTTTGAGAAAATGACATAATTCGTTGTAATCACAAGTGTCGATGTCGGACACAACACGTGTCAGACATCGAGACACGCCTTCAATTAGAAATGTGTGAGCAAGAGAGATGATTATGACTTTTTTATCCCTTAAACAATCTCTTTTGATCTAGAAAGTTGATTTCGAAAATGACAATTCTCCTAGGAAAATATAGCTACTATGAGTGACAACCAACAACACAACTCAAACATATTGTATCTAAAAAATGACTATAACATGAAAACTACATCATCATATATCATTTTTAATAAATAAAACTCAACAATAAAGAACAATTGTATCATTCGAAACTTGAAACATGTTTTTTTCCCTCCTAAAAAACTAAGCAACTAATAAACTATGAAATTAGAAAACAGATGTAGCATTCATCCAATAATAATCTTATTCAGTTGATGGTGATGGCTCTGGACTCTTGAGGCAGCAATAAATCTGATATCTCTAGTTGAAAAGGACTTATATCAGCTTTCTCATAACCAGGAACAGCCTCAAATTTCCTGGTCCTTAAGTAGCAAACAAAAATTCCATCAGCATAAGAATGTAAATACACAACGTCCCCGTCAAAAGGATGAAACCCTGCAACCCTCTTGTAGTAATTAACACAAAACTTTTGTGGCAATTTTGTAGATATATCAATACAATGCAACAAATCCCACTGATTCTTTTCAACATGTTCCCAAATTCTCAAATCATGTTGTCTAATATCAGCTATCCTCAAACGACTACAAGAGATCCCAAGAAACCCACAACTCACTATATTCATTGCATCGGCTTCCGATGGATAATTAATAGTATACCTTTTTCTTGAATAAGGATCAAACACAAAAATGTTAGCCCTCCCCATGAAATACAGCCTTCCACAGTAAGAAAAACTTAGAAGCCAATGAGGAGCAAAAGCGAAGCCCTTCAGAATTTTCATAACAATGTGATTCCATCGCCCTGTCTTTGACGAGAAAACATCAACTTCAATCTCGAACATCCTTACTAAAAAGGACTTGATGATCACAACTCGAAAATTGCGTTTATTTGAACAACGAGCGGTCACCTTCTGCTTCGGTTTGCTAACAAATCCCACGGCATATAAATTTTCGATACACATCAAAGGAGGAGAAGGATCAGGTACATCGATACGCCCTTTCACGAGCAGATCATAAACATAATAGCCACTACCATATGTGTATCGGTTGTTACAACACAAGAATAAGCCGTTGGAACAACCGCATATGCTGCTACCTTTACCTTTGATGAGCATATCCTGAGGGAAAGAGATAGGAATCTCTGGAGACTGATTTTGTTGAGATTGTTCCCAAAAAGCTAACATAAGTTCACGAGGTGTGACAAATATCAACATTGATTTGAAAAGAGACCGTTGATGCGATGTGAATTGTTTTATGAAATCAGTATTTGAAATCAAACTCAACCAACGTTTTGAAACACATTTGCATGCAACGGTTGATCTGGATGGCACACGAGTGAAAATTTGGCATAATAAATCATCTGATAAGTGGTCTATGTGACACATTGAAGACAACGTTTTTTTGGACTCAAACCTTGAAGACAACTTAGGAGATGAGATATAATGAGCCATATGAACGACACAAAAAAAAAAAAAAAAAAACAATAAACACGGAATTCACTAGAACACAGACAGTGATTTGATTGATTTGCAAATATATATATAAAAAAAATGGAGATAGCAAAGGAGAAACAACTGGCGTTTTTTTAAACATGTTTAAAATGAATGACATAATTAATAATACGCTGGGATATTTTAAAAATGGTAATTTTCCAATTAATAATACGCTGGGATATTTTAAAAATGATAATTTTCTCTAATAGTTATATCGAAATTTAATGAAAACGAAAATATATTTAAAATGGAAATAATTTTTTTTTGACGAAAAGATGGAAATATGTTAATGCAATTGATTGTCTTTAAAAATATTCTCATTCATTTAAGGATATACTTTTTTTTTTGTTGACAAATCATTTAAGGATATACTATTATTTTACTACCATATTTTGTTATTGATTCATTAATACCTTTATGGTAAAATAATAAAGCCTTTTCTACCCAAAAAAAAAAAAAATAAACATTAAAGCCACCATTGCGAAATTATTGGAAAATTTTTTTTTTGAGGAAGAAATTATTGGAAAAATATCGTGTAAGTTATTGCAGTTTTATTTCCTCTTAAATTAATATTCCATATTCTTCCAAAATTTCAGGGTATGTTTGTTTGAAAGCTAGAAATTACATTTTTTTTTCTTCAAAAACAAAAAAAAATTACATTTTTTGGAATGACATTTCATGTGTTCGATAAAAATTTAGATTTCCTTGAAATGTTTTAGAAATTAATTAATTAAAAAAATAAATGTTAGTGGTAGTGATCATTTATAGCAAATTGAGTTTTATTCTCATGGGAATGTTAGATTTCTAATCCTGGAAACAAATTTTCAAATCTCACATTCCCAGAAATCTTATTACAAACTTTGAAACAAACACACACTGGTTTTATATACTGAAATAACATTTATTTAGTCTATAGTTGTGCATCCGATTCACACAGGTGCCACACCGACGATGGAATTAAAAGACAGAAAATTATGCACCTCATTGTCCCCAAGATGTCAACAATAATGATTGCAATAAAATAATTAAACATAAATAAGATATTCCCTAGTCTCAAATTATAAGTCATTTTAAGAAAAAATTGTCTCAAATTATAAGTCGATTTACGATACCAATAAAATATTAATGTATTTCTCTCTTCTTTCAATTATTTCAAATACAAATGAAAACAACATTGACCAAATAATTCGCTTAGCACTAAACGCAACTCATAAATTATAACCATCTTCTTCGTAAATTATAATTTTATGGAGTTGTGATGATTGGTTAGAAGAGATGATGAATTTAATCTAAATTTTTCAAGTTTTTAGTTATTTAAAATTATTTTGTAATAATAGAAAATACAACATGATTAAAAATAATTGAAAAAGAATAAAGAAAAGCCAAATCAGCGTGAACCAGCTCATCGTTTTCGCACAGTCAGGTTGTCGAATGTCTAAAATCAAAGAATCTTCAAATGACAAGGGAGATCTAAAAAAAAATATTACAGGGGTAAACCAAAACTCAGTCAAATGATAGGGGGTAAACATTATTTCCCTAATATTTATTTCCCACGCAAAATTAATTTAATTTCTTAATACATGTGAAATGCCCAAAACGACTTATAATTTGACAACGAACGAAGTAATGGATGAGACAGCCTAAGTTCTTCGTTGGGTCTATCCATGCAAATCTGTAATATATTTGTAGTCCTGGACCTAATCAAACTTTTCTGAAAACATCATGAAAATATCTCTCCGAGAAAGTGTCTAACTCGATCGGTCTCTTTGAACTATACTGACCAAATATAGTGAACATGGTTATCACGTCGTCGTCGTTTTAGAGCTTCATATGGGTGAACCAAACACGCCCGTATCAGTAGATTGATGAACGACGATACTCAAGATTGTCCATCTATCATGTGTCTGTGGTTGAGACAACCATTAATTTGGTTCAGCCTATCCTTCAGGACATACAATTTAACATAATGCATACCTTAAACAAATTGAGTTTTCCCTTTTTGTAGTGTACTGCAACTAGCTTAGTATTCATATCTACTATATAAGTGTTCATGGTTATGGGGTATAGTTTGCAAATGAATCAAACACACCAATTTATAAAAGGTTTCATGTGTCGTGGACGGTGGACCATAATAACTATTGGTGCAATATGGACCGCAAAGAAAGCATATATTTAGCTGGTTTATATTGCATAATCCGAAACATGCAAAATCCCCCGATGCACATGTTCTTACAAATTTTTTATTATATAATATGAACCGATGAAATATTGTTTAAGATTATTATATAAAATAAAACATACCCAGAATATGGATGACATCGTTACCAACGAGGACCGGTTGATGATTGGCATATGATTAGGAACTATTGAAGGTGGACCACATGAGAAATGGTTCATTTGACCTTGAGGTTTACTTATGTGTCTATAAACGATATTTCATTCTTCTTTACTTTTTATTATAATTATAACTCATCTGATTTTATTTTCGTTTTTTTTTTTGCAATTATAACGTCATTGTCAAGATAGAGAGCGCTAGGGATAAGACGGAAAAAAAACTCATCAATCTTATTTGAGTTAAATATGTTTGAAGTCCATACAAAATTACAAGCTTTCAAATTTAATCACTACATAAATTTTATTTATTTTTATCTATATTTTCATTTTACAGTTAAAACTCTATAAATTAATAATGTCAGGACCGGAGAAATTTATTAATTTAGAGAGTTATTAATTTATCGATAAATTAATAATTATTAATTTAAAGAGTTTTTAAGTAATTACATACCAAACAAAAAGGCAAATTAGTCTATGCCTCTTAGAATTACGTTGCAGCGAACCTTGGGACTCAACGTAAATTAGTAACTACTGTGTTCATATGCATTGGAAATCAATAATGACTTTTAAAGTACAGTAAATGTAAACAAGAGGAACAAATGTGTTCAATGTATTCTTAATATTTTTTTTTCAGTTTCTATGAATTATTAATTTATGATTTTCTTGGGACCGAAAATTATAAAGGGATCTCCCGAAAAATTATTATCTTATTATTTTATCGAGTTTTTCAATTTTTTACATTGGCCCAAGTCGGGACCGGACAAATTTATTATTTTAGAGAGTTTATTAATTTATCGAGTATTAAATTAAAGAGTTTCTACTGTATATGGACTATTTTGGAGGACTATACATGTTCATTCTTTGTAAAAAAAAAATCAAAATAGAAACTATACTTACAAATTACAATTAAAATTTATATGAATTAAACTTATAAATTTGAGATTTTGTAAGGACTGAAAACATATTAATTCATCTTATTTTAATGGGTTTGAAAAACGGGTTCACGTAAAACGGAACAAAACCACATTCACGAACCAATATTCCTCTGAAAACCTCAATCCCCAAACCCTAAATAATCGATAGAGCTACCTTTTGCGATTTCAGAACTTGAATTTTGATTGATTCTTGTAACCATGTCGAAAACCATGCTTAACCGACTTCTTGGTAAACCTAAACCAAAAGTCAGTGCTCTTGAAACTATAGCCAAATTAAACGAGGTAACACCGATTTCGCTTTTCATATTCATTTCTCAATTCTGTGTAATTTATTTATTAATTGATCTTTTCACTTTTCATATATGCATTGTTCTGTAACGTTGTATACTATTTTATTTGTATCACTTTTTAAACATTGTTTGATTGATTGTGTAATGATGAATGCGTGTGAAAGTTTTAGGATCAAAACCATAGGCATTATACAATTTTATACAGATGAAATAATTATTTTCAAGTGTATAACCGTAGGAACAGTATCCAGAGGCCAGAGCAATGTACCTAAGTTTTAGGAAGGTACTCTTTTGGGGGAAAAAATTCTTATTTTGATTGTTTTGTTTCTTGGATGATGTAGACGCTTGAAATGCTAGAGAAAAAGGAGACAGTGCTACTTAAAAAGGCTGGAGCGGAAGTTGAAAAAGCCAAAGAATTCACGAGGGCGAAAAATAAAAGGGGTATGTGACAATATTCATGTTATAGAGAATACTATTGTGGCATACAATACATTTCCTCCTTTAGGAATCTCATTATTACTGGAGTTGGCTCGTGGGTCAATGATATATTGGTTTTGAATTTTTTCCTCACACAGCGGCAATACAATGTTTGAAGAAGAAGAGGCTATATGAACAGCAAGTAGAGCAGCTTGGAAACTTCCAACTGCGTATCCATGATCAGGTGTGTGAACACAACTTTGTTGTAGTTAGTAGCTTATAACTATTATTTTCAAAACCGAACTAGCTATTAAACTGTTAAAAAGAAAGACTTGGGCTATTTTTGGATATCTAATGGAGAGTGGAATGAAGTAGAATAAGATAGACTTGAGTGGAATGGAATGGAATGAAATAAGGTACATTTTCCATACCATTGTTTGTTCATTTTAATGAAAGAGTGGAGAAAAAACCTGTTTACTCCAGTCTCCCCTGTTTGATGGGCAAGGAAAAGTTTGGTTTTGGATGAAATGGGATTGAATTCATTCTGTGTAATGCCTTTTCATTCCATCTCATCTTTATTTTAAACAATCCAAAGTATTTTTTTGATTCCACTACTTTCCATCATTTTCCATCAATCCAAACATGGCCTTAAGGCTGCAAATTTCAATCTGATTGGAAGGGGGCGGTGAATATTAGAACTTAGAAGTGTCTTTATTGCTTTTTGTCATGATTTAATCTTCTTATTTTCATACAAATTGACCTGCATACTTGAGACACTCGCGTCTGTTTTCTATCTGTGCTAAGCTATGATGCATAGGTACAGGTACGGTACGGGTACCGGTATCGGTACTTAATACGGCAAATTTTAAAAAACTAAGGTACGGGTACGTTGATGTAAAACATCAAAAAAAAAAAAAGATTTTTCAAGTGAATTACTACCATTGTTGCTGTAAAAACATGTTTATACAAAAATTATATTATAAAATAGTATAATACTAGTCGTATTTTGATCATGTGTTTAACCATACTTTTCAGAATTTTACTTTTTGTGTGCATCCCCTCTACTATCTTCATCAAAAGCAAGAGAGGGAATTGAAATACAATAAAAAAGCAAAATAATTTTGGTACTTTTCCACCGCCCATACGTTTTTGCTGCACTAACTACGATGAAACAACTAAAATTTGATTTTTGCATCCCTTTCGGTGCTTATATGGCTCTTCTCCATACACACTAAAATTTCCAATCACTTAAGATGAGACTTTACTATTTTCTCTATTGTGGGTGCTTCTCCAACTTTCTCTTTAATGCTCTTATTCCTAAGCTTATATTGTCTAATGTTTGCACTCATTCATGGTAATGTTTTTAGCGCTGTAACGGTTAGCTTACATTGATGTAAGCTCTTTATCTCCCACTATTCATTCTCACACAACATTGTAGTTCTTATGTTGTGCAGTAAAAAATTTCATCAGGCTTGACCGGGATTTTCATATCACAAATTACACCAGAAACATTCCTCTTTTTATCTAGATATGCATGCTAGTATTGTTAAATTGATTGATCAAATCATTAAGATTAAGTATTAAAATAGAAATATTATAATTCTGCTGTTCGGTATGAGATGGATATCACAAATGTGTGAGAAGAAAGAAAAAAATGTCAGAAAAAAGTGAAAAATCCCCTTGCAACTAAATGTTCACTCATATGTTATGAATTATATTTGCATGATTTTTTATGATGCATTAGTTTTATTTTGAATCCCTAGAAGTAGAAGAAAGAAGTGAAACTTATCATCATTTACCGTTCCATATATACATATTTGTCTCACATTAGACAAATTAAAAGAGATGGCTAGTTTTGGTTATTATTTGCGAACCAAACAACTATTGTCACATAATTCTAGAAAAAATTACAAAAGACGTAGCAGTTCAATCATTTGAATCATGATTGATTCGCACACAGTGGCGGAGCCCTTAATGGGATGGGGTGGGCCACGGCCCACCAGGAAAAATTAAAAAATTGACGATTATAGGTCTATTTTGCGATATTTTATAAAATTTTGTGTCGGTTTATGGTTTCGGCTGATCCAAATTCTCGCAAAGTGGTGTAGTGGCCCACCCGAAAATTTAAATAATTCAATTATAGGTCTATCTTTTAACAGTTATAGTTTTCCGCAGTTTCAAAAGTGGCATACGTGAGTTTTGTGATGCTTATAATTGACATGTTAGCGAAGGCTTATAGACTTTCAAATTTACATGGACGTCGAATCCTCCGTATATTGTTCTGTCAACTGAAAATTCTCTCAATTAACAGTTGTAATGCACAAAAAAGTTTCATAATTTATAGTAGTTGTTAAATATGTAATGATTTAAGTATTCACACTAACGTTTTAGTCAAACTCCGTCATTTCAACTTCGTACTTGATGTTTATTACAACTTAAATTTGTGTTTATATATTATAAATAATTTTAGTGGCCCACCTGAACTTTTTTTTCTGGCTCCGCCACTGTTCGCACAGTTTGACTGGTTCATGGGTCATGATTAGTTACATGTCTTCCCAGTTTGACTGGCAGACTACTTATATTTGTTACCGCTAGTGGGCAACATGATTATTTTTTTTGTAAGTATTATTTTTATCATATATACTTGTAATATGTGTTGCAGATGATAATGTTGGAAGGAGCTCAGGCGACTACAGAAACGGTTGATGCGTTGAGAACTGGAGCATTTGCTATGAAGCGCATGCAAAAAGATTTGTACGTAGCATTGTTTATAATATTTCCTTTCTTTCATTGTTGATGTACACTTATATGTTTTACCTCTTTAATGCTTGTTTTAAAACCTGAGAAATATTGTATGAACAAAAATATCTTCATGTTTTTAGCTAATATTGTTTCATGCTCTTGCTCTTAAACGGGTTGCTATATTTTTTTTTTTTCAGCAATCTTGATGATGTTGACAATATCATGGATGAGATCACTGAACAGACAGAAAAGATGAGACAGGTTCAGGAAGCATTGTCAGCTCCAATTGGCGCAGCCGACTATGATGAGGTTGTCTTCTCAACTGTTAATTTTGTTTTTATTTATTTACTCTATGCTGAAGAGGATTTTTTATTACAAGATTGATTCAATTTTTTTATTATTTCAGATTGAATCATTATTGTACATTGACACATGTATTATTTTTATACAATATACCCAGGCAACAGACTGAATTTATTTTTTATTTCAGGATGAATTGGAAGCAGAACTTGAAGAACTAGAGGGTGCTGAGTTGGAAGAACAGCTTCTTCAGCCTACAATTACAACTCCAGCAGCCCCGGTGCATGTCCCAGCTGGGCAGCAACATACCCACCCTGTGTCTGTGAAACCAACAGCTGAGGAAGATGAATTGGCAAAGTTGCAGGCTGAGATGGCACTTTGAGCAGGTTCCATAACTCATCCACCACACCATTTATTCAATGAATGCCTTAGGGCCCGTTTGTTTGGGATTTTCTTGAAAGAAAATCTATTTTTTTAACTAAAAAATAATTATTTTTTTTGTAGTGTTTGTTTCAGATTTTAAAAAAATCCATTTTGTTAAAAAAATCATTTGTAGCCTCAAAATGAAAAGCTATTTCTAGTAGCTTTTTCAAAATCTATTTTTTCTAAAAACAAGGAATAAAGTGTAAGAGTTTCAAATCTTAAAAAAATTATTTTTATGATGGTAAGCAGACAGAAATAGCTTCAGATTATTTTTAAAATCTCTAAAAAAAACATCTAGATTCTTTTAGCTCAAAATCCATTATTTTTAAAGTTGAAACAAACACACCCTTAATCTGTTTGGGTTGGATTGATATTTCAATTAACGCAGCAGTTGAGTGGTTTGTGTCTGCACCAATTTCATGCTTGATATCACTTTTCACAATTGATTTAATTTATACTATCGTAGTTTGAATTGAATTGCTTTAAGTTGCTTGTCAGAATAAAGTTCTGAATATCTTGTTTTATGCATTTGGTAACAGATTTGCTTGTGTTTTATTAAAACCAAAATTTTGCAGGCATTGGTGTGCATGATGTGTTACCTCTAAAGATTTGGAACCGGTGACTTGGAGAATTCTGCCTAACCTTACATTCACTTAAATTTTTTGGGAATTATTGAACAGACATGATGTATATATAGGTGATAATTTTGAAACAACCCTTTGAAAACTTATTTCGCATCTATCAGAAAGTTGAAAACCGTGCTTTACACATTATACATGTACTGTTGTCATCTATAAACGTTATTCAGCACATTAGCGAATAACAACAAATGAATAATGGTCGGTTTTGATTATGAGCGATTGTGAGCAAATGAGATTTAGATAAAACAGGAGCTATCTGTTTTTTCTGCCTCTTCATACTGTCGAGAGCTTGCATCACAGATTTGGTAGTGTGTTTGTGTGTGCAAACTATTGTGTGTTTGAGTTGAATTTGGATAAGGAAGTTTCTGCGTTATTGGCTGAATTTGGAGATGTGATTAGGGGTATAAAGATGTTGTAGTTGAGATTTGCATAAAAATGTTTGGTGTATTAATAAATTAAGTTAAATTACACTAACCTACCCAAGGTTTTCGTAAATGACACAATACTAACCTCCCTTATTTTATTAATAAATTGACAAACATCCTTCCACCCTTTAAACACCGTTAGCTCTCCCACTTGCACACTCTGGGACTGGGTTCCCGTTTCTTCATTGTGTATCAAGTTTTGTGGTTATAAGCAACACGGATGAAAGGCAACAAAAATGAATCAATACCATAGCAAACTATTTCAATTCCATTACGCTTGAAGGTTACAGACAGCGATCATCACGCCCTCCTAGGTTGTCAAACTCAAGAGTCTAGGTAAACTCGTATAGTCTGTGTATACTCAACTCATAAACTCGCAAGAGTTTACCTAATATTAAAATAACATATATTGGTAATACTTCTTAAAAAAAAAAACATATTGGTAATATATTATTACTTCTATTTAATAAAGTGTAACTAATTTTAAATAGATAAATATCTATAGTCGATATTTTAACACACACTTTTCGACCGGTTAAAATTCACATGGATCCCACCAAATTACGTGGGTCCCATATAAACAATATTAGCTAAAAACATAAAGTGCACATGCCTTGCCGTTGCAATTGTCATGTCTTGTTTCTCTTTTGGCTTTCCATATACTATCATAATTAATTAAATATCAATTTGTTTGAGCTCCTGTCTCAAAACAATTGTCTCCTTATCATTTTTTTCTTCCTCTCAAAATAATTGTCTCTTTACCATTTTTCTGTTACTTTAAAATAATTGTTTTTTTTTCATGATTATACACTTATTTATTGAATTTCATCCAACTTAACTACTCCACTAACTACAATTAATAAGGTTATTTTAGTAAATGATATTAATTTTACTATTGAAATCAACACAGTTAATCAAAACTAATTTTATCCTTATTTTCGAATTTCTCATTTTTGTTTTGAACTAATAATGGCGTTTGGTTTTTTTGTTCTTGCATCAAAATTGGAGCTTGGTGGGGATTTGGAAATGTATGTTTTAGGGACGGCTTCTTTGATGGTTTTGTATAGAGTTGTGGTTTTTGTGGATTTGAGCAGACTACATCCCCATTCACTCTTGCATCTTCATTCCGGATTGGAGGATTTCAGTTTAAGTTGTCTAATGAGAAGGAATGAACTAAGAATAAGTGCATTATAATGTTGTAGTGTTGAATTGAAATTGTGTTACAATTCGAACCTAGAAGAAAGATGGATTTTTTTTTAGTTTTTATTTTTATTTTTCTGGGTTTTGATGATGAACGTGATGTTTTTTTTTGGGTTTAGTGACGAAGATGATGAATTTTATAGGTTTGAGAATCAGAGTAGTCAACAGTGGCCGATAGCGGTGCTATAGCGGCCGCATGCAGTATAGTAGTGCAAAATTAAATAGTGTATGCTACTGCCATAGCGGCTTATTGGCTAGCAGATTTGGATCCGTTGTTTGATTATAGTGAAAATTTCCAAATTGACTCAATTTTTAAAACCATTGAGGGTATTTTGGAGATTTCGTAAACCCTAACATTTTTCAACTCTTCTTCTCTTCTCACCTGTACCACGAAACACACTCTTCTATCTTCCAACTGGAAAACACGACCTTGAGATCTTGTTTCTCTTTCTCGGTTCTTGACTTACACAATCTCTTCCTACGTATCATTGTCACCGATTCTTTTCCACTATTCTCACACGATCTCTTCCTCTTCCACTGTTCATATCAATTTTGTTCTCTTCCTCTATTCTTTCTTTATTCGTTCCTCTGTCTTTTGTTTCATGGTTTCTCTGTTCTATATTTCTTCCTCTATTTTCTTGTTTTATGATTTTTTTTATTCGGTCCTATTTCTTTTGTTTTTTAGTGTTCTGATTTATGAATGTTTCATGAGATTTGAGTGTTATATTTAATTTTATATATTTTATATTAAATATATGTTTTTTTATACTTTATGTATTATAATGTAATATGTCCCAAAAACAGTCAAATATTAGGGACCACTACTTGTCATACCGCTTTATTCTATCATGTTGTCCACCTTTGGGATCAGTCGCTACACGCCGCTATCTGGGATTGACTACGATGATGAATGTTAAGGTTAACAAAATGGATTTATTTGGCTGACGAGATGAGTTAATGGATCAAAACGTAACGAAAATTAATCATAGAACCAACATAAAATTTCTTAAATAGTTAAGGGACTGAATATAATTTACTCTTTATTACAAGAATATGATACATTGATACTTGAGCTTACTAATACCAGAGAGAAGAAGCAAGCACACCCTCTAGAAAAGAAAAACAGAGAAGAACCCGAGAGAAGCTTTCTCTTATTTGTTGCCAAGTCATTCACCTCTTCTTTCTATTTCTCTACTTTTTTTGTTTGTTGTTGAGACCCATAACCGATCCAATCCACCCGGACAAACCGACGGACAAATCCGAAACCCGCCAAAACCGATCCAATCAACGGTCGAATTTGGGTCTCAATTTGGTGCCTTCAGTTTCATCTACTGTGGCATTTTTGGGCCCAAAACCGCCCGGTGCTCAACCCTAATATCAGAGAACCAACTATGCTACTCGCAACGTTTTCACGTTTTATTTGGAACATTTTATTGAATGAATTGTCTTGATTTTGTTTGCGTAAAAAAAATCTACCAAGGTGACAACAAAGGCAAAATTAATTTTCAATATCTATAATCTACATGTACATCCTCTGTTCAATAATTTCACAAAGATAAAAGCGACTGTGAGAGGCAGAATTCTCCATGTCACTGGTTTCAATTCTTATGTATGCCCCGTATCATTCTCATCATCAATGCCTGCTAAATTCTGACCTAACCAAAGCGAGAAGCAATATATCAATAACAAGAACTGCTTAAAACAGGACAGGCATATTTTTCTGCCAAACAGCTTCAAGCAATTCATTTCAAAATATTATCATACAGCAGAATTCAACTGTGCAAACGTTGAAATGAAACAATAATCCACAAACCATTCAACTGCTATACATTAATTGCCATACCAATCATAAAAACATATTAATGCATAGATAAGAATAGATCAATAGTGTCGTAGCCGAGAAAAGGGACCTGCTCAAAGCGCCATCTCAGCTTGCAAAGCTGCCAATTCTTCCTCAGGAGTGGGCTTTGTATGCACCGGACGAGTAGGCCGCCTAGCTGGGACATGCACAGAGGCTTCTGGAGTTGTAATTGCAGGCTGAAGAAGCTGTTCTTCCAACTCAGCACCCTCTAGCTCTTCAAGTTCTGCTTCAAGTTCATCCTGAATGGCAAACAAATTCAGAATGCTGACCGAATATTTCACATAATAAGTATAAATAGACGCTTAATGAAAAATCTATCAAAAGATAAATTTCCATAGCAGAGTGAAAATAAAAATTATTATTAGAGATAACCTCGTCAAAATCAGCAGCTGCACCAATTGGAGCGGACAATAATTCCTGAATCTGTTTCATGTTCTCAGTCTGTTCGTTAATCTCATCCATGGTCGCATCAACATCATTAATATTCCTGAAAAAATATAATATTGCAACTCAACAATGTCACAAATCCGTAACCTAAAGATAAGAAAGAGCGTTAAACAAAAAAGGTTACATACAAGAAGAATCTTTCCACATCAGAAGAATATTATAAATTTTTCATGTTTTAAAACAAGTACATATACCAACAACAACAACCAAGCCTTAACACCAAGTATATAATATATATATATATATATATATATAGATAGATAGATAGATAGATAGATAGATAGATAGATCAGAATATATATATATATATATATATATATATATATATATATATATATATATATATATCTATATATAGATAGATAGATAGATAGATAGATAGATAGATCAGAATATCAAGAACAAGATCACAATATTTTAAACATAAGCAGTGCTACATACGTTTCTTGTTGCATAGTCTTCATAGCAGCCGCTCCAGTTCTCAATGCGGCTACTGTTTCTGTGGTTGCCTTGGCACCTTCCAGCATTATCATCTGTAACACATATCACCAGCATAAGATATAAAAGACAAAAACTGAATCATGTTGCACTCATAGTTATCAGAACAAGACTGAACTGGTTTCTCAGATCGAGAAAACTTAAGAACTGATCCTCCAATCGGTCAACTCAACCCTAAAAAAACAGTGCAAAAAATGGAAGTACTGGTAATCAACCAGTCAACCCGCATGAACAAGTCATAGTTCATTGCTCAAATGATTGAACTGGTCCTTTAAATAATATAATAATAATTATTTTTTTTATTACCAATTTATTTAGAATCAATATGAGAAAAACAACAATTTGTAATGCAACGAGATTTTGCTACTAATCTCCTGTCTTCCCCTTCTGCTCTCATTCTATATGATACTAGTATGTATGTTAGAAATAATATCAGTATATCACTTCAATTTCATACCAGTAATGTAATAAATCAATTGAATTATGGTAGTTATTTTTATATTTTTCCTTTATTTATTTATACATGTTTCACACACAGACCCGTAAATATAATATTTGTTTACTTTCATATAATTATATATCATTACTAGGTGCAGCACCAACGCAAAAGCTCAAGGGAAAAATATCCATTTAAGGGAAATGTCCATGTTTTTGCATGAAATCGCATAAAAGCCATCAGGAGAAAATTGTCAAATGCCTAAGTTTTGCAAGAAAAGTAGAAAACTATAAAAATGCCTTTGGGCAGATTTTTTTTGTAGAAAATTGACAGGTGGTTGGGCTTCTGATCGGGTTTAATAGAGTGTATTGTATGCGAGTCTATGGGTCCGTTTGGATTAGCTTATTTTAGAGCTTATACAAAACAGCTTATGCAAATAAATATGTTTTTATGTATTATTTATAAGTTTGTTAAGGTATTTTATGAAAAAACAGTTTATGAAGATACAATTTTCGTTAGTGAGAGCTTATAAATTAAAATAAAATCTTATTTATTTACATAAGCTATTTTTCATAAGCTCAAAATAAGCTCCATCCAAACGGAGCCTATATCTACGTTAATATACAAAATGGTGGTTGAACTAAGCAGACTTGAACCTTTCTTTTTAGCGATTTAATGGTCAGTCCAGTTTTGAATCTTTTTAGCGATTTAATGGTTGGTCCACTTTTGAAAATAATGAATGTAACTGCTGGATATGAAATTGTAGTTACTGAATAAGAAGTTGCACTGTCACCTGATCATGAATACGCAACTGGAAGTTTCCAAGCTGCTCTACTTGCTGTTCATATAGCCTCTTCCTTTTCAAACATTGTATCGCCGCTGCAATAGATAGAAATTCAAAAAGAAAACTTTACTAGAGATTAATATATTTTGACTCGTGAACCTGCTCCACTAATAATGGATTTCTAAAGAGGGGTGCGTCTGTGTGTGTTGAGATATTTTTAGCATAAAATGTCCAGGTAAAACTTATCTATAGAAATTTGGTAAAGTGTAGAATAGAATGATCAGGTAAAGCTTGTCTATGCTCACCCAGTCACTCCCACTTTCATTCTAGTAATCTAGTCTTTCCTTTTCTATCAGTTCACATTTTATAAAGTGGTGTCGTAGTAGGCACCCTAAACCTACCGAACTACCTGATCTGCCGTCCTTAACTGCTTCTATAGGTCATCTCTAAAGATTGCCAAACCAATCAACTATGAAGAAACTTTACCCTCTTTTCCACGGTTGGTGCTACCCAAGTTTCTCTTCAATGAAGGCTGGATTGATTTTGAGCAAAGTACACATTCATATTCTCCAAATTAACACAAGTGCAAGTCATAAGGAGGGATACACTATGGGCTCTGTTTGGATTAACTTATTTGAGTCTATCTACTGGCAAGATTTTTGTGGTAGTGTTTGGGAGAACTTATAAAAACAGCTTATGACGCGTTTAATAAGCTTTTTTCAACTTATTTTCATAAGTTCTCCAAAATAATATATGGAAACAAACAGGGTCTATGCGTCCCGTCCCACTTATATTCTTTAAAAAAGTATCCATGGGTTTTGGTACGTACCCCTTTTATTCTTGGCTCTTGTGAATTCTTTAGCCCTTTCAACTTCAGCTGCAGCCTTTTTAAGAAGCACGCTCTCCTTTTTCTCTAGCATTCCAAGTGTCTACATAATTCAAGCAACAAAATACTTCAAGTCATAAAAAAAATTCCCTCAAACTGTAAACCATTGGTAGAAACTAAATACAAGTTATTATTATAGAACAAAAAGTAGTATCCTTATAACTATAGGCTTAATTGAGATATGGAACAATTAATATTCAACATCCACAATAACGTTGCTAATTAAGAAAAACAAAATTATATTCCGAATAGCAATATAATATAAACGTAATTGAGTGCTAGCAGTTTAAAGAGTGAACAGTTATGTTAATCAATTATGCAGAATTCAGTAAGAAAAATTGAGTTCCATTAGGAGTTTTATTTATTTACCTCACTTAATTTTTCTAAAGTTGATAGAGTATTGGCTTGTTGATCCTGTTTAGTTTTACCAAAAAGCTTTGAAAACATGGATGATTTCATCTTGTTTGTGAGAATTATGAAACCCAGTCTCCCTGCAACAGAATCCAATATGAGAATTATGAAATTGTGATAAAAAGGAATGATGAGAAGAAGAAGGAACGAACCCTGGTGAGAAATTAGGGTTTGGAATAAGAGGAGAGAAACTGATAGAGAAGAAAAGAAACAAAAGAAAGCGAATTGAATTGAGATGAAAACGCGTGCAAGTGCAAGTGCAAATGCGATGGGTACTTGAACAAGAGAAGAAAAACGAAATAGAGAAAGCGAAGGATACTTGCTTAGCTCCCTCCCTTCTACTAAGCGCGGCCCACACGGATTAGTTTGTTTCGTTCAATTATAGTATATTTTAGTATTTATATTCTGGGTCCCCTTTATATGGAGGTCAAACCACTTATCTTTTTTGTAACAAAAAAACAAAACCACTTACTATCATTTTGCTATTTACTCTCAACAAATTTATAAA
Source organism: Medicago sativa (assembly GCF_051527215.1). Lineage (NCBI taxonomy): Eukaryota > Viridiplantae > Streptophyta > Magnoliopsida > Fabales > Fabaceae > Medicago > Medicago sativa. The sequence continues at coordinate 98,220,785 of NC_140752.1, forward strand.
CAGGCTCTTTTTATCGTGCTATAGCTTGAAAATTATGAAATGTGTTTTTTACGAAATTTTAATTTTGATTAAAACTAAACCACTTAATTTTGTTGCTTTCAAATTATAACAAATCAAACTAACCATGATTCTATTTCAATGACACCAACAATATAACAAAAAAATATAATCTAAATTCTTTTTTTAATGACACCAACAACAATATTTATTATAGAAAAAAAATGTTTAAGGGTATAATTGAGGTAATGAAAAAGTAAGTATAAGTATACTCATCTTTTTTTTTTGGTGTACTATAAGTATACTCATCTAGTTTGTTACATTTTTTAAATGATAAGGGAAAAAAATCAAACAAATATATATACATATTGTGTTTGTTACATTTTTTTTTAATATTAAAATTTATTCTTATCTATTCGTTACATGTATTATTTTCATTGAAAATTGAGGACATATATATAGTTTTCTTTATATATAGTATAGATATAGTATAGAATAGATATAGATTCAATTCTTTCATGTATCATAATCTGAGGAAATTAAAACTAACTATTCATATAAATCTAAATCTTGATTGTACATACAACAAATAATTTTTTTTGGTGACGACTAAGCTAAGTTCACAAGGACACGTACAACAAATATTTGTAGTATTTAAATAATAACAAACCAACAAATCGTGTTTATACTCTTTAGTCAACTCATGTCTAAACATCATATTTTTTAATGAAAATTTCCAAAAGTGGGTAGAATATTATGACAATTTGTCCTAAAAAAAATTAGATTTTTTAACAAAACATGAATTAAATATGTATTTTGTATGTTTTTGGTGCTGAAAAAATTATACTAAATTCATGTTTTGTTAAAAAAATATTGTCATAATTTTCTATCCATTTCTGAAAAATTTCAATAAAAAATATGAAAGTTAGACATGAGTTGACTAAAAAGTATGAACTAGCTTCATGGATGAAAAACTTTGGAGGGACCAAAAGTTAAGAATATTTTTAGGAGGACTAAAATCAAATGTATATATATTTAGGGGGATCATTTACTTATTTAATCATTTTCTTTATATATTTAGGGGGATCATTTACTTATTCAATTCTATCGGATACACCCTAAATTGACGGAAATGAAAAATTGGTTGAATGAGTGGTACCCGGTGGAATGGGTTCCATCACACTTCATTCCATTCTATTTCTTTTTTACAAACTAAACAATGAAATGAAATGCAGCTCTATCTCACTTCATTCCATTCCACCACTCTCCACCAATCCAAGCTGATAATACTTGGATGATATTATGGTATGTGGCCTCTTCACACGCAGCAAATCCGTTTCAAAAAACACATTGCACACATTAGGGTTCAATATCTTCAGAACTCTGAGCATCTATCGCCGCCGCATAACAACAATGTCAGACGGAATCATGGATGATTTATTGATTGGTGAGTGTTTCACATACTTTTACTTTGATTAAATCTTACTTAGTTTGTAATGTCAGTTTTGATTCAATATATAATAATATGATTTGTTGAATCGAATCGAATCGATTTCTAGAAAAACCAGTCGCCAACACCAAATTTTAGTCTGTTGATTCATAATTCATAATATCAATAGAGACACGCAAGTTACATAGTTTTAGTCTAGACTAGGTAACAATGAGTGTTTCCAACTTTACAGGGTACTGAGCTGATTGTTGTTTATGGCTCGATCAACCAAAATCTTTTACCGGTTCGACCACATCAGGACTTTCGTCAATGTGAAGGTTAAATGGGTCCGAGACGACTATCTTGATACTGCAGTCCTCAAAGAGAAAAATCTCAAACACGCAATTTCTCTTAAGAATCATATAGTTTCATCTCCGTCAAAATCCTTATTCATTTACAATGCTTCCATGCTGAAATCTTCACTCGACCTCCCCACTACAACTATCAAATTCGTCGAGAAATATCATCATGTTTTTATGCAGTTCCAACCGAGTCCTGGTCTTCCTCCGCGTGTTAAGCTCACTGCTCAAGCTTTAGTGCTACATAAAGAGGAAATGGAAGTTCATAATTTGAGAACTAACCGTGAGGACGCTGCTCAGAGACTTTCGAGGCTTCTAATGCTTGCTGGCATGGCGAGATTGCCGATTTATGTAATTGAGAAGCTGAAATGGGATATGGGTCTTCCTCATGATTATGTTACCACCCTTTTAGCTCATTACCCGGATTATTTTGATGTTTGTGCTGTGGAAGATCCATTGTCTGGAAAAGAAGTGCTTGCTTTGGAACTTGTTTTGTGGAGAAAAGAACTTTCTGTGTCTGAGTTAGAGAGGAGGGTAATGGGCTTTAAGTATGGTGCAGATAAAAGAAGACATGATATTCAATTTCCCATGTTTTTGCCTAAAAGTTTTGCTTTAGAGAAGAGGGTGAAGACTTGGGTTGAGGGTTGGCAAACATTGCCGTACATTTCTCCATATGAAAATGCATTTCATCTTGACTCGAATAGCGACCAGGCGGAGAAGTGGACAGTTGCAATTTTGCATGAGTTGCTATCTCTTTTGGTGTCAAAGAAAACAGAAAGAGAGATTTTGCTTTGTTATGGAGAGTGTTTGGGGTTGGGCTCGAGATTTAAGAAGGCTTTGGTTCATCATCCCGGTATATTTTACCTTTCTAATAAAATAAGGACTCAGACTGTTGTGCTTAGGGAGGCTTACAGAAATGAATTTCTTGTTAAGAATCATCCAGTGATGGGCATGAGATATTGGTACATTCACCTCATGACAAAGGTATAGAAGCAACGTAAACAAGTTGATTTGGAGGATGATGATGAAATTGAAGTTTGGCTACTGAACCTGTAGATTCTAGTTCAAACTATCTAACATAGAAATGAAACCAGATTTCCATGTTACCGATTGTCGCAACTGACAAAATTTATTATGTTGCGTGTTGGAAATTTATGCCAGTTACCAAGATTTTAAAATATGGACAAATGCAATTGTGATTACCGACTCCAATTTAAAACCTTATTAGTTGGTAGTAAATCATGGAGGGATGGATGTATGCTATGCCTAAACAGCAATTTGTCTAGAGTTTTTAGTGTTGAATTAATTGTGGCCGCAATAGTGGTTGATCGTTGACTAAACTGTGGATGTGAATAACATCCTCGTCTTTGATTTTTGTCATGAACAAAATACATGTTTTTCCCACTTTAAACATCACCTTGTACAGATTGAGGGGCTTATATCTTTCCCCCATCACATACTGAAGCATTTTATTGTTAGTTCTTCTTGTTTGGTTACATAATCATATAAAGAAGGGCTGTTCTCTATATCTCTCTGCAACCCACCTATTACTTGGCATTTGGCAAAATTTACATCCTATGGGATAGGGAAATTAGATACATGATTTGCTTGAGGAAAAAAGTGTTCCATCACCCAAGGGGAATAATATTGTGATAATTATGCTAACTCAGTTAGATACTGTTATCCTTTTCTGATATCCGTCATAATTCTTGTTACTAACATCTAGAAGTTTCTCAGTCTGTAGTGACTATGAGATGGTGTCAGAACTGTTAGTATAAATACCTTGTAATCTATCTCTATTATTCAGATCATAAATATATGACTTAAGATTCAATTACAAGTTTCATCTGCACTTTTCTTTCTATCTCAGATTCTATCATGGTTGAATGTCTGTAACATGAATTAAAATCTCTAAAGACATTTAACACTAGTCAAGTCCACCCTTTTCACAACTCTATTGGAATCCGAATTTAGCAAACAATAGGCAAGTATAATTTACATTTACGCAGAGATTATAAGATTGCTACTTCCTTAGTGCATGCATGATATTCCTAGGTACATGGTTAACTATGTACACAAATACACTCCCCCTCAAGTTTGAAAATACAAATTAAATGCTCTAAGCTTGGAACAAATAAATTGAATATTTGCCCCCCTTAGAGATTTTGTGACGATATCTACCGGTCGATAATAAGAACTAACAACATTAGTGGCGACTTCTTTGGAAAGAACTTTCTCAGCTGTTCTTCTATTTATACACCCTTAGCAATAAGTATAAATATAATTTACATTTACAAGGAGATTAATAATATTTTGACTTAACTGAATGTATGGTATTCCGTGAGCACATGGCTAACTATACACAAGGTTCTAAATATAACTGCTACAACTTCCAATACTAACATCAGTGTCTTTTGGCACCTGAGTTGGATTTGGGATGGGATAATCGCCTACTAGCCTATTCCTGTCCACTTAAGTATGGTGATGGGCTGGCCTTTGCCAGCAAATTTTTCCATATTTTATTCACTTTTTTCTTTGTCATCTTTTTGTAATTTTAGCATTAAAGCATCATCCTAAGTTACCGTCCTTAGTTCATTTTCTAATTTTTGTGCAGCTACAGTGCCATTGGTTGCAGGACATTAGTTTCTTCCTCTTCTTTTTACATGGTATTGGACATCAAGTGAGCATTTATGAAGCATGAAATTGTTCAGTGGATGGCGTTGTTTTGCTTTTGGTGTTCTATTAATTTTCCTCCTTACTCATCTGTTTTCTGGTAGGCAATCTCTTTCACTTTTTCCTGCAAGTACAAATCATTCCGTGTCATGTATAATTGAGCTTTACAAGTGAACTTGGTTGTATTCTCATCAGTCAGAGAGTTGAACAGCTCAAAAATGGTGGAACCCCGTAAACAACTTAACAAGAAATTTGATCATCTGGTACTTGGTCCAGCTGCTGGTCAAGGCTTGTCGAATCGTTTGCAATGCCAAGGTTTGTTTTGTCTCTATATAGTAGCTATTTAAATTATGGTCTAATTCTTGAATTTTTTGCTCAGAATGATGTGATTCCCGATAGGTTGTCTTATAATGTTACTGACGACCCACCTTGCACTTTGAGTGAGTTAATACTACTATTTTGAAAATTGTCTCTGGGATTTTGATAATATAGCATTCACTAATGTTGAATTGGTATTAGTTTTTCTCAAATGCCCCATATTAGATACCGTCTTAAATTTAATTTAAGGTGTTAACCCATTTTTTTTCTTTTATTTTAATAATGTCATTACGGAAAAGAACCTAACGAACCGATGAAGAATGTGGAAAGCAGAAAGATCTAAAAACCAGTGTGTGCGTGTGTGTGCGCCTGCGCGTGCTCTGAGACCTTATTAACTTTAAGAGTTAATATCAACTTGTGCTTTGAAATGTTGTTGCTTCTAATATATTACTATGTTTGATGTTGTTAATAGTAAACCTAGTGCTATAATCCTAACATGGCATTGCCTAGGAATGTTTGCACTCATTGGGATTATGGGAGTCCATTATAGGCATTGGGCAGTTTTCTAACAAAGTCTTAAAATTGGAAATGTGTTGTTACTGGTGTTCAGTTTTTAATTTTTAAAATTGATTCGCAGTCTCATGGATTACTTGCAGATTGTATGAAATAGTTTTCTCTGTTTGGGTTATTTTCTTTTTATTTTTTGATACCAACTCTCTCCAATGCGACGTACCATGAATTGAGTGTTATTGATGTGTTAATTTTTTTTTATTTTTTTTTATATCTTTCTCATAGGACTTGTAATTTGAACCATATGCCAATTTTTTTTACAACAAGTTTATTGCTCAGCTTAATTTGTCTCAAATCTTATTCTGAAGGTATTTATTTCTCAGCATGTTCTTAATTACCTTTATTTGTCTCATGTATATTTATTCGCATAGTGATTGTGTAAGTAAGGAATTTTTTTACTTACATGAGTTTCATATTCTAGAAAAACCTGTAACTATTATTACATAGGCTTAATTGATCATCTGGTCCCTTAACTTATTTTATTTTTTCATTTTGGTCCCCTGACTATTAAGTGTTTCAAATTGTTCTCATAACTCTTCTGCCGTTTACCATTTTGGTCCTCTCCGTTAGTATTTTCAAACTGTTAACCCCTTGTCCACGTGTCATTTAAGATTGGTGATCAAGGGCTGGATTTAGAAAGAGCACAAATATACAATGAACCAACATATGATTATTTCTATTGAATTTCTTAAAAATTAAAAATCACCAAAGTCTTCATCTTCTTTCCTCTTCATCTCCCAATTTCATACCTAAAACAAACAAAAAATTCCAGCAACACAAATCCTAAAATAATAAAACAAAATCATTTAAGAAATTATCTCTCCTTCTCTCCAGATCTGTTTTCTTCTCGCACCCAAAAAATAAAATCTCTTTTCTTCTCTTCACTTACTCCCTCTTGCTTAATGCTATCTGTGTCTACAAAAATATCCTCAAATCCTCCCTCTATTTTCAACAAAAACAAACAACAATTTGTTCTTCGTCATCAACAGCAATAACAACCTTTTCAACCACCACAAACACTCAATCTCAATTTCAACAACAACAACAATTCCATCCATCAACAACAACAACCTCAACATCAAAATCCTTATCAATCCCTTGATTCTAACTTCCATCTTCATCAATCTCATAAATAAAACCCCAAAATAAAATTTTGAAAAACTCAGAAATAAAAACCCAGAAACAAGGTTGGTCATGATTGTGTTGCTGAGGAAGTTGGTTTTCGTTGAGTAAAAGGTGGTTGAGGATGTTAAGGTTGAAAAGTCAAGGAAAGTAACTGTTGAGGAAGAAGGTGATGTTGTTAAGGAGAGAGTTTGTGTTCCTATGTGTCAAAGTGGTGGTGATAGAAGAAAATCGTTATGTGGGTCATTGAAGGGAACACTAAATTAGTTTCTGTTTCTCAAAATGGTTTCATCATTAATCTTGCTTTTTCAATGAAGGGAAACAGAAAGGAAATCTCACCAATTTGGGACAAAATTGATTTTTTATGGTTTTGGTTTCCCTATTGAGAATCGACATTAGCAATGAGTAATTTATTCTAATTGTATGTGTATGTGTATGGTAGTGTGAGGTGAAGGCATGAGAGAAGAAACCCATAACATGTATTGGTGAATATTTGAATCGTAACATATCCAAATGAGTTTTCAACAACAATGAATGATATTGGTGCTTGGCCTTTGAAATATATGCCGATTCAAAAAAAAAAAAAAAAAAAAAAGTGTTCAACAACAATGAATGATATTGATTTGGAGATTTATTAGTGATTTAAAGATTAATTAATTAAAAATAATGAATGAAAGTTTTATATTTTTTATTTTCTATTTTTTTTCTTCAAGATGATGATTAAAGATGAATGAGAGTTTTATTTGGGGATGAAGAAGAACGATAGGGAATAAGATGGAGGGAAGAAGATGGATGAAGAAGAACAATAGATTCCTCCATGATCCAACGGTAGGGGTGGAAATGGGCTAGGCCGGGCCGGGCTTTGTAAGGCCTAAGCCTGACCTACTTCAAAAATTATAGGCCTGAGCCTGGCCTATTACCCGTCATAGGCTCATTTTCGAGGCCTGAGTTTGGCCTTTTTAAAGGCCTGATGAAGCCTGAAAGCCTATTTAAAAGCCTATTTTATCCTAAGGCCTAGCAACACGTGTAAGCCTACTCCTAAATAGGCCAAAACTTATTTAGGCCTAAAGCCCACAAATATGTTTGCTACTAAATAATGAATTCTTACGAAGGTCTAATCACACCAATATATCAGCTACTAAATAACCAATCATATGAAGGCTTGTGTTTATGGAAAAAAAAACTTTAAAAATATCAATAATGGAAGATATGTTATATATGAAAAGCTTAATAGGCCGGCCTGATGGGCTTAATAGGCTTTTTTGCAAGCCTTAGCCTGACCTGTTTAATTAAATAGGCCTTATAAAAAGCTTGAGCCTGGCCCTGTTAATAAACGAGCTGGGCCGAGCTAGGCTTTAAATAGGCTAGGCCGTAGGCCCCTGTCGGACGGCCTGGCCTGTTCCCACCCCTATCCAACGGTCTTCATTTAAAAAAATTAATCGAACGGTTAAAAATAAAAGATTTAATAAGGTCTATGGTGGACCACCTATAAAGTTGGTTCACCTTAGACATTTAAAGTTAAAAACTAACGGAGAGGACCAAAATGGTAAACGGCGGAAGAGTTATGGGACCAATTTGAAACACTTAATAGTTAGGGGACCAAAATGAAAAAACAAAATAAGTTTAGGGACCGGATAATCAATTAAGCCTATTACATATTTACATCCAATAAGTATGGTATTTTTTGTGGATTGTAAATGTTATAAAATTTTCATTTTTTAGGTTTTGCACTTCAGTCATAATTATCTTGTCCGCATTATTTTGGTTTCGATTTATTTTTATAATGCATTTTACATCTCTGCAATTCACAGGATCAAAAGCTCTCAATAGGACCCATTCTTCAAATGGCGGATTAGGTGTAGATGGAAGTATTACATTTGTCACTGTCTTTACCATTTATAATTCTTCTCTCGATAGAGTAGATGATAAATCATCAAACACATTTGTTGGCAACGCTTCATATAATAAGGTGGAAAGGTCAATGGCTGTGTTGAATGTCTTCATTAACTTCATTCAGGTAACTACTGAATAAACTTTGTGGGTATGTTAGATTGCAAAGAGCTTATTGCCTTTGATTATTGTGTCTAATGTTAGTTTATCGAGGGTAGTGTGGTTAAGTGTGTTGTCATTATCAATGATGATATAAATTTTTTGAAGTGTGTCAATTGGAAATAGTAGAACGTCCTCGTCTTGACTTTTATTTTACCTAACTTAGCACTATATGTTTTATCACATTCCCTCAAATATGTACTTGTCAACCTTTGCCTGCTGATAAATATTGATCAATGGGCAAACAAAGGTAGCTTTAATTGATTTAATAGCAAGCATCTTTGGTATTGAATATTGTACAATTAGAAATTATATTGAAATTGTATTATTAGGCCGTAGATAAGTTTATCTTACCAATTCAAAAAAGAGAACATACCATAAGGAATTAGCATGAGGTCTATCTTATTTTATTTTTAAAAGCCATATAAGGAATTGTATGTTTGAAAGAAATGAATGCACAATTGCTACTCAAATCAGAGACAAATACTTTATTCTCTATATTCATGAAAAATATAGTGGTGACTTTTTCCAGATAACAACGCATCATTAAGTTTTCCTTCAAAAAAAAAAGAACACATCATTAAGTTCAGATTTTTTTTTCCTTCTGAATATATAAGAATCTATATTATGCAAGGATTAGAAAGGTGTGGATTTTTTCAGATATTATTTGTATAATGAAGTTGCCTGAATTGCATGCTTACAGTTCTTAACCAACTGGTAGCACCGAAATTGAATCCAATCAATCCATTGGCAAATAAAACTACACTCAGATGTCTTATATTTCTTCTCTCTAACAATCAAACCATTGTTTGTTATTGTTGTAAATAGTTTGTAATTATTAGTAATAGTTGTATTCGGCCCGTTAACCAGGTCCATTTAGAATAGCTATTTAAATGTATTAGTGCTTGTACTCTTTTTACATTACAACATTGAAATATCAGTTATTATTTTCTGCAGTTATATTTGTTTTGCTCTGTTTCACATACTCAAACCCAAGCTTAACTTTGTGTGTAAATGGTCCAAATGTTGGATAACTGATATTGTCATTCAGCCTTAAGCTCGTTTTCTGACAATTATACCAGACAGACATCATTTAATATTTGGTATGGATAACATATGCAGGTAGCATTGCCCCAGAGCGAAGTGATTATTCTCACGGATCCAGTTTCTGACCTTTCAGTGCACAGAAATAGAGTCTCTCTGTATCCCATACAAGGTGAATATTCAAGAGACAAGTTAATGCTCCAAAGGATCAGGTCTTACATTGTAAGATCACGGTCCATCCACAGTATATATAGATCTTTTTTGGTTAAAACTAGTTGCTTGTTTTTTCCCTTCTCATTCTTTTTCCGTCTACTAATTGCAACACCAAATACTATAGCTGTCTTTTCCCCGAATCAGGTGCACCAAAATAGATCATAAGTGCTTGCTATCTTCGTCATTCTTTCTCTTAGACGTTATGTCATCATATAATAGTGCTAGTAGTCTTGTTTTATCATTATCTGTGATGATAAGAATGTCAAAATTTATATAAATAACCTTTTGTTTGGTTCTTTACAGACCTTTTTAGAAACAAGACTTCACAAGCTTTCTCAGAATCCAATGGATATCATTCATTACATCTTCACTGATTCTGATATAGCAGTGGTTGATGATTTAGGGCAGACTTTTCGTGACCATCCTAATTTTCATATGGCTCTGACCTTCAGGAACAACAAGGCTCAACCTTTGAATTCAGGATTCATTGCAGTAAAGGGTACCCCTGATGGAATTTTAAGGTAAATAAACTGCACTATCTGTAGTTTTAGTTTAATTGCAGTTACATGATACTGTGAAGAAAAAATTTAAATTACGGATTAATTATGTAATTGGCTAGTATATACAATTTTCACTGTTTAACAAAGTTTCAACCATCTGATTTGGACTTGACCTTTTTCTGGATCACATACATGACCTGCCACTAATTGCTTGACAATTGACATGCTCTCATTTCAGGTTTTCTGAGGATAAGAAAACAATGTATTTTTTATATTCAATTTTTTTAGTGCAAAAAGTTTTACAATACAGAATTTAGGGAAAGGCTAACTAATGCTCCCGGGGCATTGTTTAAGGACTTTAAAATTTAAATGGTAAATTTTTATGAAAACATGGGTATGCAATGCATTGAAATTTGTACTGTTTGACTTTTTTAATGAATAATTTCTAAATCTATGATCCTTAAACAATGCCCTGGGGGCCCTCGTTTGCAAGACCCTAGAATATACTATCCATGAGCCATTCTTATTTTTGAAGGCATTTTTCCCTGTTTGCTTCTCCTAGAATCCATAATAAACAGGTTGACTGTACTATACCTTAATATTGTATTTACAAGTTAAAGGGATAATACGTCTTAAACTTCTTGATCTCTCTCTCCCATTATACTGGTATCCAATGCTAAATTCCTGATTTATTTCTTCATTTTTCTGGTATCTAATTGTTAAATTCAATTTGAGAATCAATGCAGGGTGAAGCTTTTCCTACAAGAGGTTTTGAAAGTTTATGTCTCAAAATACATGAGTGCTTCCCGCATGCTGGGTGATCAGTTAGCTCTTGCTTGGGTTGTGAAGTCAAAACCTCATTTTGATGCCAGCAGGTTTGCGAAAACACTACCTTTCTCTGATGACATTGGTGGTACTTCAATATTGTTCTTACCGTGTGCCCTATACAACTGGACTCCGCCTGAGGGTGCTGGTCAATTTCATGGTATGCCACTGGATGTTAAGGTATAAGGCTCACTAGCTGACTGCTTGGAGTTAAATTGGATTGGGTTCTGATTTTTTTGCTTAATGATATATCATTCGTTCCTGGTTTATTTCTGGGTTGCAGGTTGTTCATTTTAAAGGATCAAGAAAACGTCTAATGCTCGAATCATGGAATTTTTATTCCTCAACTCCTGACATTGCTGATATGTTATGCCTTATTTTGGGAAGTGGAAGAACAAAATATGATTTTTGAGAATGATTTCTCCCAAAATGTATCACATCATATATTTAGCAACTTGCGCCATCAACAACTCCCAATTGTAGGACAGAAAAATTCAGCTATTTCTCCTTTGTCATTAGTCATTACCCTTTTGATTGGTACTGCTAACTGCAAACCAGAAGGCCGGTGCTGGACCGTGAAATAGGTTGAACTGCTCTACTCAGGATAGTTCTTTTTAGCAGGCACATTTTTTAGATTCCAACATATCAAGAGCATGTAGAATGTGATATTATATTTTGAAATGATGAAGGTTTATACATTCTTGCGTAATAGGAAAAGATATTTATTGAATTTGAATTGCTTGGTTAAATGCCATAGATGAACTCCACTATGAAAATTGGTATTCAACAGTCGATATTGTTGACTTTTAATGGATCATCAACTTTCATTATACAATCATTTACATTTTACACTGTCTTTGGAATCAATGAAAGTGAGAGGAAAAGAAAGGAAGGGAAGAAAGTGACAAGAAAAGTAAGATTTCCATTGTTTTGTTGTACAATGAAAATCAGGTTACACTTGCAACTAGCTTTTAGCCAGCATCACTTTACACTCTTTAATTACTACGTCTTACATATGTCTAATCCAAATTTTGTGCTGTCTGGATAAAATCTTGAATACAAAAATGTCACATGATGTTGTGATTTATTTGAACACTATAAAATTGAGTAATGAAACTCATTACTTATACTTTTTTGTAGATGCCATATCCATCACTTGGTGTTGGGTTAAAATCTAAAATACCAGATGCTACATACTCCATTTGTGAACTGTTATTTTCTTTGGAAAAACCATTGTGAACTGTTAATTACCTCTATATATTGAATAATGACATGCTTTCGTGAACTTTTTTTTTTTTTTTGCGAGATCTAGCATTTTCCTAAATATAATGAAAATTTGAGATATGAAATTGGGGTTTGGTCTATCTGATGGCACGATTGAGAACACATCCCTTGTATTGTGATTCACTCATCACTTTTAGCTTCGATTATCAATTATTATTATTTTCTATGCACTTTTACAGAATAGAGCCTGTGATAGTTTTTGAAAAGGTTTTTCTATTCCTAATAACATGGTAGATATAGCATCCGAAAAAGAAGAAAAAAAGTGTAGACAGCGAAACTGTTTTCTGTTAAAAAAAATACAAAGAACATCTATCTGGATAAAGCCTTTGAATTATATGTAGACTATGTACTCATGTGAAAAACAAAAATGGCTTCGGTGAAAAACAAAAAATCCCTTCTGTGAAATTAAAATGCAGGGATCTCAATGAATTTACACGTAAAGACAAAATTGTTGGAGTAAAAAGTAGGCACATGAATTTGTGCATCAGTGAATAAAAATAAATAAAAGATTAGGACTCTTGATTTCAGGTGCTTTTTAGCCAAATTGGAGAACCTATAAACATATCACCTTTTCCTTAAATTAACGGTAGCCGAGAAAGTCGCGTAAATGGTATTCTGAATGGTCGCCTGACCTGAAGTCGTAAAATAAAAAAATAAAAACATAATATTTATTAGGCGCCTACAATATGATCATACCTTGGAACATCTTGATTTTGGTCAAGAGGATAGCAACAACAACATAAGGGCTAAACAAAGTAACCTTGAAACGAAACCTATCACAACATTTAGTTCAGATTAGAAATCAGATTTTATCTCGACAATAATCTAAAAAATAAATATCACTAACGATATACATGTCAGCAGGAACAAATTTGCCATCACATTGCTTGATTTTGGTACTATATTGACAGTTAATCTTGTATGGGTGTCTTGTTGTCCTATAAGACCCCACATTATGTAGCAACACTAAATGATATGGAAGAAACAATGATGACGGTCCTGGAAAGATAATGATGATTATGGTAAAATGATAATGAAGAAAAATTATTCGTTTTTGATTTCAATTTATTGGTCTTATGGTTTGGATGTTTGCGATTTTCTTTATCTGGGGTTTGAATTTCTAAAATTTGATTTGATTTGCCTACCCATATTTTTATTTTTTGAAGAAGAAATTTGAATTCCAAAAGAAGAAGAAAAAGTTTGGATTGTGAATTTCTTTTTGGGTTTAGAGATTTATCTTTGTTGGATTGTTGTTGCCGTTGAAGAAGAATTTTAAGAAGAAAGATGAAGATCTTGATGAATATGAACATAAAATTTTGTTTTGTTTTTAAAAAAATTGTCTTTTTTTTAATAAATCTAAATCTAATGTGCCATTTTTTATCATTCAATCTGTTAGCCACGTGTCAAACAACAAACTGACAAATGAGACTAACTTGCTCTTACATGCATGTTTTGAACCAATTTAATACGAGACAAACTTGCTCTTACATGCATGATGTTTTGAACCAATTTAAAACGTTTAAAACATATAGGATAAACTTAAAACCTAAAATAAATATGAGTCTTGCTAACAAGCGCCCTAAGGGCAATGGTTAAGGAATCCATAAATAGAAATTTTGTCTTGGAAATGTAAGTTTTTACAATTGACTAAGTAATAATTACACCACTTTTTATTAAAAACTTACTTATTTTAGTTGCTTAACCATTGCCCTTAGGGTTAAGGGCAATGGTTAGCATTCTCCAATAAATATAAGAGACCAAACATAAAATCAAGTCTAATTTTTATTCTTTTAAATATATATATATATATATATATATATATATATATATATATATATATATATATATATATATATATATATATATATATTTTAACAAAATGAGCAGACTTGGAGAGCAAGCAAATGACAACTATTTTAATTAACAATAATTTATTTTAATTAACAATATAAAAACATCAATAACCAATACTCTTCACTCGCTAACAGAAGGGTTTCGAAACGCAATTTCGTATTAGGGTTTTCTCTCATCACACTCTTCACTCACTTTGAGTATCCATCCATCGCCGCCGCATAACAACAATGTCAGACCTCTCATCCGGCCAATTATCCACCGTAACCGAGGTTCCCAAAGCTGAATTCTCCGACAGCGTCCTGATCAAATCCATCATCCGCCGTGAAGACGGTGGATCAGGTTTAGCAGGCAAGAAAGCAAGAATCGGGGGATGGGTGAAAACCGGAAGAAAAGCCGATAAGGACGCTTTCGCCTTTTTGGAATTGAACGACGGAAGCTGCGCCGGTAACCTTCAAGTTATCGTCGACGCTTCGCTTGCTGATCTTGGACAACTTGTTCAGACTGGAACTTGTGTTGTTGTTGAGGGACATCTCAAACTTCCTCCTTCTGGAGCGAAACAGAAGATCGAGCTTCGCGCTGAACAGGTTCTTCATGTTGGTCCTGTTGATCCTGCTAAATATCCTTTGCCTAAAACCAGACTCACTCTTGAATCCTTGCGTGATTTCGTTCACCTTCGTTCCAGAACCAACACGGTAAGCTTCTTTTTTTTTTTTTTTTATTTCTCTCTCAATTTACAATGCCAATTGTGTATAGTAATGATGATTGAATCATATGTCCCTTCAAGACAATTTCAAAAACTAAATTGATCAATCCAAATAAACTAATGTGTTCCAAGATTTCCAATTTAGGGATTATTTTATAATTTCGTTAATTTTAGGGACCCAATTGTCTGGTCTCTACAATTTTAAGGATTGAATAGGCAACTCACCAATAAAACAACAACAGGAAATATAAAAAGTTAAATTCGGAATGAACCTTTGGTAATTACAATAATTCTTATTCGGAATTGGGAACTCTATTTATTTGCACCAGACTGAGTGTCGATGCAAAGGTGAAATTTATTTATGCTTCTGAAGCTAGTGTTTTTTATGCATGTTAT
Source organism: Medicago sativa (assembly GCF_051527215.1). Classification (NCBI taxonomy): domain Eukaryota; kingdom Viridiplantae; phylum Streptophyta; class Magnoliopsida; order Fabales; family Fabaceae; genus Medicago; species Medicago sativa. Next base: position 98,236,121 of record NC_140752.1, read on the forward strand.
TATTGGGAATGCAGATATCTGCTGTTGCTCGGATTCGGAATGCTCTTGCTTATGCTACACATACATTTTTCAACAAGCATGGGTTTCTTTATGTGCACACTCCAATTGTCACCACTAGTGATTGTGAGGGTGCTGGTGAAATGTTTCAAGTGACAACTTTGTTCAGTGAAGCAGAGAGGTTGGAGAAGGAACTGATACAGAATCCGCCTCCAACTGAAGCTGATGTTGAAGCTGCTAAGCTTGTTGTTCAGGAGAAGGGGGAGGTTGTTTCACAATTGAAATCTGCAAAAGCAGATAAGAAGGAGATTAGTGCTGCTGTGGATGAACTTAAAAAAGCAAAAGAAAATGTATCCAAGCTGGTGGAAAGATCTACACTTCAGCCCGGTATTCCTCGAAAGGACGGAAAGGTGGATTATACTAAAGATTTCTTTGCCCGTCAAGCGTTTTTGACTGTTTCTGGTCAGCTTCAAGTTGAGTCTTATGCATGTGCTCTTAGTCGCGTGTATACATTTGGCCCGACATTTCGTGCAGAGAATTCTCACACTTCCAGGCATTTGGCTGAATTTTGGATGGTAGAACCTGAAATTGCGTTTGCAGACTTGGAGGTATATAAAAATGAACACACTCTCAATCTTGTTATGATTATTCTCACTGACAGCTGTTTTCTCACATCTTTAACGCTATCAAATTATTTGTTATAAACCACATTATCGGCTGAGTGTCAATTCAAATACTGTTTTTTAGGGTAATAAACTTATTTTTCTAGTGCAATCTTGAACTGCCAACTTCACCCCTACTCCTATGGTTGGTGCTTTTGCTGTGGCAGAAACAATAACTAAATATTTGCATTATTGTGTAGGATGATATGAAGTGCGCCGAGGCATATGTGAAATTTTTGTGTCAGTGGTTACTTGACAACTGCCTTGAGGATATGGAATTTATGGCCGACAAGTTTGATAAAGGTTGCATTGATCGTTTGAAAATGGTTGCCTCAACCCCCTTCATTCGACTTACATATACAGAAGCTGTGGAAATACTGGAAGAATCTGTGACGAATGGTAAGAAATTTGAGAAAGAAGTAAAATGGGGAATAGATTTAGCTTCTGAGCATGAAAGGTACTTCTACAGTTGTTTTTTCAAGTTCTTGTTCTTATTGAATTGTGTTTTTTACGATTAATATTGGCTGTTACTTTCGTGAATGTGTGGAGTTGAACCCATGTCCTTTGCTGCTCCGCCCTATTCAACCACCAAGCCACCTTATCATTCCTCTTATTAAACTGTGTTGTTTGATGCCTTTGGGTTATGGTATGCATGCAGATACCTAACAGAGGTAAAGTATCAGAAGCCTGTCATAGTCTATAATTATCCAAAAGAAATCAAAGCATTCTACATGCGCCTCAATGATGACCTAAAGACAGTGGCTGCTATGGATGTTCTTGTGCCAAAGGTATGTATCCTGTATATTTTGTTTTAATATGTCTATGGTGCTTGGGAAAAGAACTATAGAAGGCCTACCATCATAGTAAGCAGTGTAGACAAGAATTAGAAATAAAGAGAGATCGAAAAACTACATATCAAACTATTAAGGATTTAGATTCGTATGCATTATTAGAAAATGTAATTTACTTATATGACACTGAGTGGGGTACAGATGTGTTATATATGTTATACCCAGTTGCTTTTGTGGTTGGTGTAATAGGAACGTGTAACTGTAATTTCAGGTTGGAGAGTTAATTGGGGGAAGCCAAAGGGAGGAGCGTTATGATGTCATTCAACAAAGGTAAATTATAATTTCCGCTTACACTAATTCATAAATAAACGTGTGCTCTTTTTACTGTGTTTCCTTTTGTAAAGGATTTTTCTGTTCATGGAAGATTTTTTTACTTTATTTTCCTTGTTTCTACTGTTATAATGTTACAGACTAGAGGATATGGATCTGCCTGTTGAGCCATATGAATGGTACATTGACCTGAGGCGGTATGGAACAGTGAAACATGCCGGATTCGGTCTTGGCTTTGAAAGGATGATTCTTTTTGCAACCGGCCTGGAAAATATTAGAGATGTGATTCCCTTCCCACGATATCCTGGCAGAGCAGATTTATGATTTTTATAACTGATTACTAAAATAGCTACTACAATTCCCTTGCTGAAGTAGTTGAGCTGAAAACAGAAAAATTGTTTCCATGTAGAGGCATAAATTTCAGTCTTATGTCCTGGCTTACACTCTTCTACCAACTAATTTACTTTCAAGAGAGAATACCGGGTTTTTGGATGTTAAATCTATTTTTATTTCCGCATTTCTTTTATTTCATTATATAGAATTGAAACAACTTGTTAGGCACAGATTGATTCAATGAATTATATTTGGTTTTATGCTTGATAATCATATACAAATCTCCTTAGTAGCTCCTCGAATTGCAATATAAACGTGCAGTAGCTTATTTCCTTTCAGCAAGCAACGAAATTTCAAAAACCATGATAATCCCTAGTCTAATAGGAGAAAAATTGCAGCAATCATCATCAATTCACAAAGCTGTCTGGGTGAAGTATGACGGCAATGATTTTTGAGTTGGAAAATCCTTGTTGAGTTGATGTTGATTGTCATGTCCATGTGGACACTGTTACTTCTACAGCTACCAAGTGTTTCGATGAACACTTCGTAATTGTAAAACTAATGTTTGGGTATCAGGTTCCGTATGGATTGGATATATTCATGGTATTACAGTTGCGGAATGAACATTATTTGGTGTACAAGATTGATAAAATCTGGTTTCATTGTAACTCTGCGTCATCTTTTCACTTTGGGCAATGTTTGCAAGGCTTTGGGGGAGGAGAGTAGGGGGAAAAAAAATAAGAAGTCCTTTGCATTTTTCAGTGTTTCGTAGAGAATGATAAATAAGTGTTTGTCATCAATGAAGTTTAGTTTAAATTTTGAGTGTATTTTAACAATATAAGTTAGATTTGAAGAATTTATCTATACCCTCTTTTTAATATAACTAGACCATCCACCCGTGCTGCCGCACGGGTCATATTGACGGCAAACAAAACATTCAAATAGATAGAAAATAACGTGCTTTTGGTGCCAATACAATGTTAATATTAAAAATACAATTAAAAAGAAGTTCATGTTGGAACATTGCGGAAAATTTCTTTGTAAACAACATTCGAAGTGCTATCCATGCAACCACCATTCTCATTAGTCTCTAGAGTTACAAAGACATTAGTAATAATACATAATATACCAAAGAAAAACGTCGATGCCTCAAATATGCATTAACATAACCAAACACCGAATATAACCAAATAAATAGTTCTCATTGTCAAACTCAAGGATCTTGAGAGGCATTAAGTAAGAACACAACAAGAAGTCCACCCAACTTTCTTAGTACAGCAATCCAATATCAAAGCAACATTAAGGAAAATTTCGGTATGTATACCTATTTCATATGGAAGGCTTAAACATTTGCCTACTTTTCCAACACACTTTGAGAGTCTTGTACTACCTATTACATATTACATATGGTATAATAGCTTCAACTTGTCTTCATTTGTGCTTGTGCCTTTAATAAAATTGATATTGTTCAAAATAGTCGTTCTTCCAATGTTCATCTTCACAAACTGCATATACATAAAGAAGTTTACATTTATAAACCGAATTTGTCCCCTTTACCACTAAAACAAGTATAGGGGAAGTATAAGCCAACTAATTCCTTTTTAAGTGAGTGAGAAGAATTAATCTTATAGGTGAACATGGTTATGGATTAGTTTGTTCTTATTCTTGTCTTCAAATCTAGAATTATAGATTCTTTTTGGTCGCGATAGATCATGTCTCAGGCAAAAAAAGACTAATAATTTGAAGTTGGAATAAGATTTGTATCTAACACATCACCGTTTCAATTAGAGATCAAACTCGACATACTTATTATAGTTCTCAACTTAATATATATATATATATATATATATATATATATATATATATATATATATATATATAATTATGGATTCTGATAAACCATATTCTTTATGAAAAACAATATTGTAATATATGTATAACAAGTCAAATGACACTTTACAAAGCATTACCAAAGTTGACAATTTCCATATGGCTTAGTGATGTTCTGGAAGTGGAACAATTTCCATATTTAAAAATTCACATCCTTAATTACAAGAAGGAAAAAAAGGCAGGGGAAATTATTACGTTTCTTTATATTTTAAGGAAAATTATAAAAAATGGCGTCTAGAGCAAATCTTTGAGACCAAAGTGAAGAGATCAATCCAAACCAAAGCACAAGAAAGTGGTTTATAATGGTAAGATTCTGTAAAGGAAATTAATATTAATTCTTTTTTAAGTTTCAACAAGTTATCTGTGTGACGGACTTTGGTTAGGTTAATATAGACGACTTTAATTTATCTTATTTTATTAGTCAATTCCAATTCCAATTCCATCAACATCATCTTATCTCCAATGCACAACAACCCCTATGATCTTGTCTGTTGTTGAAGTGGTATTAATAATTAATAATTCAAACAAAATATTTTCTTTTCAAAGCCAAAACCTGTTGGCACGGAACCAACAGTCTTCCCTCAACCCGGGGGATGCCACCAACTTGTTCCTTTGAGTTTACCTCCCTTTGATGGTGACTCTTTACTGTTAAGTGTTAAGACTGCATGTTTCCATACTAAAAAAAAAGGAAAATCCTTACAAAGTTTGTTAGAAAATGACTTTTTATTTTTATATTAGTATGAAATGTTTATAAACGTCTATGTCTATGTCTATGTATATTGTCTATATAGGATAGGAATAGGATGAGTAATAAGGTTTGTGAGACCTAAAAGTTTATTTATGAGACAGGATCTCATTATAGATCATGCCTGTTCCTAAGGCACAGGTATTTATGAACATTAACTTATTACTTTGAATAGGTCCATACATGTATGGTTTTAATATCTTAACAAACATTTTTATATTTTTATTTAGGGTTAAATATGTTTTTGTCCCTATAAATATGTTAATTTTTCGTTGGGGTAAATATGTTTTTTGTCCCTATAAAATCCGGAAGCTTTAAGATCAGTCCATACTTAATTTTAATAGCTTATTTAGTCCCTACAAAGTAAATTTACTTATAATTATAGTCCCTGCTAAAATAAATTTTGTATAATTATTCTCAAACTCTTAAATTTTTTAACGATTTTTATGAGACAAGTTTAGAACACTATGAAATATTCATTTAATAAAATTTAGAATTTTTTAAAATTAAATGAATTTAATATGGATTTTTTTAAACGAAAAAAGTTCAAGATAAAATTAACAAAAACATGGACGTAAAAATCAAATTTTGAGATATTTTTTTACGGAGAAACTTTTAGTAATGTTTTTAACACGTCTACAAAAAATTGTTCAAAAGCATAAGAGTTTAAACATAATTAGACAAATTTAGATTTAGTAGAGACTAAAATTGAGTGCTTAAATTTTGTATAGGGATTAAAAAAACTATTAAAATTAAGTAAGGACTAAACTTTGAAGGTCCCAATTTTATAGGGACCAAAAACATATTTAACCCTTTTTATTTATTTATTTAAATTTTACAAACATATTATGTCTTAGTGCTTACAAACATATTATGTCTTAGTGCATGTTTTTGGATGGCTTGAAAACATGCCCCTAAGGCTATGTTTGGGAATACAGAGGGAGGAGAAAAGATAAAAATAGAAGGAAAAAAACTCGAATTTTATTTAAAAGAGCATTTTTTTTAGAGGAAAAAGGTAGATATTTATAAATTAATATACTTTTATCTTTGAGAGTATTATAAAACAACACAAAATGTGTCGCGTCATTTTTCGGAGATCAAGGCTACTTGATTAGCGTTTGACTCACTTTTTATTTCACGACTGAACATTTTAATTTTTTAAGGAAAGGGGAAAGAAAGTTCAAACATACCCCATACTGAAAAGATTTAGGGTTCGGGGGTTGGTTATATTTAGGGAAGGTATTAGCACCCTAAATATTCGTAGTACTTTACGAGAACCTCTTGATTTTATTTATCTTTTGTGCTATAAACTTGCTTTCTTTTTTTAAAAATGGAATTTTGAAATGATTAAAAAAGGAAGACCTAATTATCTACATTTTATTGATTTGAGAGGACGAGTGTCCTTTGCCTACATACCCGTGAAGGATCAAAATCACGTAGTTCGGGGTTGAAATTGACGTTTGATTGGTTGTATGTTTTTTATTAGTTTATGAAAAAGGTTTTAAAATAAAAGTCAAGTGGCAAATGAGAATTGGTTTGTATTTTTCATATTGAAAGAAAATAGACTCAAAGTATGATTAAAATTGATTTGATATTAGATTAAGATAGAAAATAAAAAGAACAATCACTTGATTGAAAATCAAGGTTTATTATGAAAATATTTTTGAATTTTTGGTTATTTGCATGTTTTTGTTATTTTTGAATAATTAATGAAAATTAAGCTAACGGAGCAATAAAATTAAAAGCGCGTGGATTTTTGTAGTGACGTCGGATCACCACAAAATCCCTAATCTAATTTTTTGTATTTTTTTTTATATATATAAAGCGGTAAAGAAATAAAAGACACACACACACACACACACACTTTTCTCATTTATATTTACATTGGACCTAAATACATTCTAATTGCTGGAAAATAAATGACAATAATTAAAATGCTAAATAGAAATAAAATAAAATGCTAAAAAGAAATAAAATGCAAGAAAATAAAAGGAAGGGACAACCGAAGGGACAAAAATTACCCAAGGGACAAAATTCCGAAGGGACTTATTCCGAAGGGACAGAAAAAAGAGAGAGAAGAAAAGAATAGCTCGTCAACACAAGCTAAATGAGGGAGAAGAGAGAAAAGTTCTTTGACAACTCAAGAGAACTTTTGGTGTGTGAAATTGTGAAGGATGAGAGCTCTATTTATAGGTTCTAAGGTTGATGAAAAATGGAAAATTGGTTTAATGCACTTTGATGGGGATTTGAATGAGATTGATGGTTTTGGAATGTGATTTGAATGATTTTTCAAATGGGAGATTTGACATGTAAGAATGGCATGATTGGTGGCACACTTGAGAAAGAAAAAAAAATTGGACCTTGACACTATATTTTTTTACAATTTTTGGACTCATTAAAAAAGTTAATAAAAACCTAAAGAAGTAATTAAACGAAAAAATAAAAATAAAATGGTAAAATGGAAAATAAAAAAAATATAAAAATCAAGACTGAATAAAAATGAAAGATAAAAATAAAAACTAAAAGTTTAAAAAAAACTAATAAATAAAAAAAGTGAGAAGAGGTATTGATGATGAAACGCGTTCCTGATGAAAAATGGAAATTAAAATTAAAAGAAAAATTAAAAGATGGAAATTAAAAAAAAAGACTAATAAATAATAATAAAAATAAAAAAAAGTGAGAGGAGGTCTGAAAAAAAAACAAGGAATATTCCTAGTCAAAAGACATGTGTCAGTGGGACGTTAGGTCAAAAATTAGGGTATGACAAAAAGAATTTGAAGAATTTATTTAAGCATTTAGAATCCTCCAAAATCTTTCTAAGATACATTTTTTTTAGTCCCTCGTATTAAGGAAACTTTCTTCCTCATTCAACTTGGAAGACTATCCTTCCTTTATTCTCCTTTCTTCTTTCATGAAGTCTTCACTTCCTCTCCTAAACCCTCAAACTGATAATACGTGCTTAACCTAAGTCTACTAGGTGAAAAGCAATTTAATATTTGTTTAATTAATGTAAGTCTACTAATAAGTGCTTAACCTAAGTAGTTACGTGAGTGCATGGCTAACAAAAGCAAGTGTTTGGTTATGTATTCTAAAGTCATAGTTTCAATGTTGTGTAATTTCAATCTCCTTTTAGTTCAATCAGGGGAATTAAAGAGCTTATCAAGGAAGAAGTTTGCTGAACTTATCCGTCCCTACTGCCAAAACTGGGTCAACAGGAAGTCTTTTTCCCCGGGACAATTTTCCTATGGATAAGACCAAGTAGATAAAAATGACATATCATTTGTTCATCGTTGTTTATTAAAGTCTCGTATTGATTAAATGGGCAAAGGCTACGGTAGGCGACCTCTTTAGGTCTCCTACCGTAGGAGACTTCACTATTTTTTTTTTTTTTGCAAAATTGATGTTAACCATTGGATATATTTGAAAACTTTTGAAGACCATGATATTATTATACTCTCTCAACACTAGATATTTTTACACTATTGCATCATCCTTCTCTCACCCCCTCCATGTCTCTGTCGTGTGCCACCTTCATTCAAATTGGATACTTTTTACAATTCTTCATTCATATTGCTTCCTTCATGTTGCTGGTGCCGTGAGCCTTTGTTAATGTTGTGAGACTAGTTAATTCAATTTCATTGATAAAAGTCCAATCCTGCCTTGCTAGTTTCAACATATTGGTGGGTCTTTTTTCTTATTAATTAAAGTTGCATCATTAACAGGTTTTAAATTCCTTAAAGAAAGATTGGTGATTGATTTTAGATCTGGATTTTTAAGAACACATTGGTGAAGATGAAAGAATATTGGATTTGGGAAGAACACATGAAGATAAATTTGGATAAAATTAATTAGGAAGAATATGAAGTATATAATTTGACGATGGAGAATACGGTGGTGGGGACGGAGGATGTCGTCGGCGGCGGAAGAGATGAGAGAACGGAAAGAGGAAGAAAATGTTTTTTTCCTGGAGTTGTTTTGGCTGAGGTTGAAGAAAGTGGGAAAAAATTCAATGTGGAGGGAATACAGTAAGATCAGTGTTCTTCAACAATCTAATATTTACACATCTTATTTTTGTTGTAAAAAAAAAAAATCAGTATCACCTACCGTAGGAGACCTATTTAAGTCTCCTACCGGAAACGGCGCCGATTAAATGTATATAATATATTGCTTATCAGGAAATGTGGTAGTAATCATAAAAAAAATTGTGGTGGTAAATTTTTATTAATTTACACGCTGTTTCAAGACTAAGAATAGTCTTTTCTTAGTGTTGCTTTTCCCCCAAAATGAGCAGTTTAAAGGTAGCATACATCCAAGATGATCTGAAAAATGGGGCCATAATGTACTCTGATTAACTAAGGTTATGTTTGGATTAGTGGTATGTGGTGAAATGAAATAGAATGGAGTGAGACATAACATCATTCCATTATTTAGTTTTGTAATAAATGAATGGAATGGAATGGTATATAACTGAATCCATTCCATCCACTCATTCAATTTTTCATTGCCCCAATTTGAGGTGTATGCAATAGAATAAAACAACTTTAATAATGGAATTACAATTATGTCCCTCTTTTTATTTCATAAACCATTTTTTCTACCGTTCTTATTTGTTGCTCTTAATTCGGGTCATGTTGCTTCTTCATCTTTTTTTAGGTAGCACGGTTTTGTAAAACACTATAATGCAATTTCGCTTGAATTGATTGACCATGGAATGTACTCAACTTCAAGGCATAAATACTCCAAATTTAGAAATATCCCTGATAACAAATTCAATAAAATTCAAAAACATAATATTTAAAGGAAGAAACATGCTCACTGTATGATTTTTTTAGCGAAATTTAGTGGAAGCAGGATTGAGACACACCATAAAAAAATGAAATATTGAGTTGCTTTCGTGTATCTAGTGGTGTATGCTTGTTATATCAAATCATTTGCATTTGGTTTCTTGTTATTCTTTTGATAAATAAGTTATGGAACGTTTATTATGTTCCATCATAAAATAAAATGTTTATTATGTTTATTATATTCAAACTGTAGAATGGAATATGTATTTCAGCTCGTTTTAAGTTATCCAAATGCATTGAACTTATTATATACAAAGACATAGTTGCAAGGATTTTGAAAACACTATAGGATTACTGGTTACATAACACAGCGTGAAGTTATCAACACCATATCTTATTACTAACATAAATTTAAACAATTATTCCCCCGGAAGTGTGAATAATCAAACATGATAGAAGCCTGTTCCGTGATTTATAGCACTCAACTCAACATTACTAATGCAATTGCAATTGCAATTGCCAGAACCACGATGTTTCTCATATTTGTGAACATCTGGATTCTGCCTGGCTCGTGACTTGCACATTTACCACCATACCCTATTTCAGTTTCCATCTCTATCCACCGTTTCAGATGGAGAAAGATTCTTTGTATCATATTTTAGTTTTGATTACATCCATAATATATAGACAAGAAAACAACATTGTTAATTACATTTTGTCGAATACTACATTACATTATTAACAACATGGATTATAATAGTATCAAAAAACAAATCAAGAGTTCCATTAAAATAACAATTGCTTTTATAAGATAAGATTATAATACAAATCAAAACATACAACATGGGTTAAACCCCAAGAGTTAAGCAGAAAGAGTAGAACTGAAGCAAATCCATAACTTTAATAAATAGATATATATATATATACATTGCATATATAATTTACATAATTGAAGACATTGATTTTGGATCCTACAATTGCAGAACATAGGAAACTTTAAATATCTACATCACCAAGATGAAATTAGCAAGGAGACAATAATAATTAAGGCAGAAGTTAAAATACGAAAATAATAGTAATAATAATAATAGTTCATCATATGCTAACCTATATACAAAAAAACTAAGCTTAGGATAATTTTTCATTCAATCATCATCATCTTCAAATCAATTACCGGTCGTCTGGATCTTCCAAGAAAACCTTCCAAAAAAGAGCTTCTATATACATTCTTACATTCAACCCATCATAACCTTCAAAATAAGATATATTTACATAAAATGCAATGCAATCTTGTGAAACCATACACGACCCCAAAATGAAATCATCAACATTCAATCACCCAAGAAAGGGCTCACCAGCTCCGAAACCCACCCAACATCCGGATCTTCAACCACTTCACCCGAACCCGAACCCGATCCATTAAAAGAGTTCTCTTTGCTCAGTTTCTCAAACATCTTCACCCTTATATCTCTTCCAGATTCCACCCTCTCCATCACAGGCTCTTCCTCGCAACACTGATCCCAAAGATCAAAATGATTAACCCTACCACGACTCGGCACCTGCGTAGGTGTCGTTGGTAGGCTACAGAATCCGGGTCGGATCACGGGTCCTCTGGGAGACCCGAATCTAGGAGAACCCATTTGAACATTCCATGAAGAAGGTAATGACTTCATGGTACCAAGTTGTAAGTTTCTCAGAGAAGCCACCATTTCATTCACAGAGCTAGAACCCACAGATCTTCCCAAGGACCGAGTCATCGGAGTAATCGGAGACATCGGAGGAGACTCCACCGGAGAAACCGATCCAGGAGGAGACATGAACGGAAGAGTTTTCACACAGGAAGACTCAATAGCAAGCCTGAGAGGAGAACCGTCATACGAATCAACGCAGTGCACACTCCGGGGACTCTGTTGAGTCGGAGCCCTAAGTTGCTCCGCCGTGTGAGCGAAAAAACAAACTGGCCGGCGACAACTGGTTCCGTCTTTACACGGCTGAGTACGGTAACGAGAAGGATGAAGCCAGCACTCGAACACACCATGCGCAAACTCACACGAATCACCTTTCTTGCAACTTCCTTTACGAAAATCAGGACACGAAGTGCCGGAGTAGTTATACTTTCTCGGGTCACGGCGGCGAGCTTTCTCGCCGGGATGAGAAAAAGGACACTCCGTCCAGTCATGTGACCTGCCACGTGCGCATCGCCGAATCTTAAACTCGAACATGCGGAAATGATCGTTAGAATACGAATCCACCGATTCATGACTCGGAAAAATCTCCGAGTCGGAATCGGTGTCGTCGTTTTCGTTAACATAGTGTTGGAAAGCGCTTAGTGCTTCTTGCATGTAGAACTGAGGATAATCGTCGTTGGAGGTTAAAGGTGAAAAAATCTCCGCCGTTGGATTGTTCATTGTTGGCCATGGTGGAACGTGTACGGTTGGATTTGTACGATGAGGTGGTTCCCCTAACATCATGGCGGCGGTGTGAGGAAGTTATGGTTTTGGATATGGATAAATATATTTACTACTTTGCAACTACTCAGTCATGGTTAGTATCCTATATAAACAGCGAATTTAACCGTGGTTTGGTTTAGTAACTGTGGTTCGGTTAAAAATCTCTTTGAGGTTAAAGTTAGTGGGGGGGGTTATTTCTACGTTACCGCGATATTTTATTGGGAGGGATGGTCACAGACTCATGGGTTGTGTTTAGTTGTGCCACGTAATGAACAGATGTTGAGGTGGTGAAACTGTAAAAGGGTGATTGGTTTGTCACCAACACAAAATGACCCAGCTTTTTTATTTTTTAACGCCCCTGGTCTTCCCAAAGCGGTGGAGTGGAGCAGCATATTAGACGCCACTGGTAATACTGGCATAAACATAATATCTCCCACTAAAAGATAATAATAATTGTAATAATATAATTATAATTATTAGTCTGATAAAGATAGTACTAATAAATTACTTCACTAAAGACAGTAGTTTTGATTTTTTTTCCGATGAGTTAGTTTCGGATTCTTAAGCACAGTAAAATTGGTTTTTTCTAATACTTTAATCTCAAAAGCAATAAACTTTTTTATCTCTTTTATTTAACAAGTGATCTTCATCATGTTTATTTTGTAATAGATTTTTTTTTTCATTAGTTGTAAATTACCCCTAATTTATCAAGGGGATAATGTAGGTCTCATCGATATAATTTTTTGTAACAATCGGTTATCATTTTCATCTTAAAAACTTATTCAACTTCTTTATTCAATATGTAACATCTATCTCTTTCGTTTAATAAATATTACTTGTCATTAGTGGTAAATTATCCTCAATTCATCAAGGATAATGTAGACCTCACCATAAAATAACATTTCACTTTTTGTTTTGGTAATTCAACTTCTTCACTCGACATGTGATGTTTATCTCTTTTGTTCAATAATCGAATACTACTCGTCATTAGTGGTAAATTACCTTCAGATCACCAAGGGGTAACGTAGACCTCATTGTAAAATTACATTTCATTTTTTGTATTGGTGAAACAACTTAGTGGTTGGGATTACACATTTTTAATGAGGATAAGTGAAGAATTTGGTGTTCGAACTCCGGTCATTGCATAATATTGACCTTGCAACTATCAACCGAGTTGTGTGTATAAGACAAACTACATTTCACTTTTTTTTATAAGAAAATTACATTTGACTTGAAGTTAAGAAATTACAAAGTTATCTGGTTATTTCTCATTTACAACTTGTTGATGACACGTTATCTGATGCCTTGTGTGTTGCTTTGTATTTGTTTTAAGCAGTGTCGGGTTTAAAAGTAAACTTTCTTAAGAGTTTTTTCATGGGAGTTAATGTCAATGATTTTAGGTTAAATGAGGCGACATCGGTGTTGAATTGCAAATTTTCGAAGCTACCTATTGTGTATTTGGGCATGTCGATAGGTGGTAATAAGAGGCATGTGTCGTTTTGGGAACCGGTGCTCAATCGAATCAATTCTAGATTGTCCGAATAGATGAACATAAATTTATCATTGGGTGGTCTGCTGATTCTCCATAAGTTTGTCATGTCCTCTTTCTGGTCTATGCTCTTTCCTTCTTCAAATCCTCTTCTGGCATTATCTCATTTATGATTAAGTATTTTTTTCCTTTATGGGTGTGAGGATCATAGAATTTTTTTTTTGGGTTGGCTTGGAGTCCATTTGTATGAGAAATGAGGATGGAGGTATGGGGGTTAGGCAATTGAGGGAGTTTAATGTTGCTATGTTAGTTAAATGGTGTTGGAGCATGTTGGTGAATAAAGGTGGTTTGCGGTTTCATGTGTTAGGCGGCTACAAAGTGGAGGGTGGACGTGTGAAGGAGGGGGTCAGGGAGGGTCGTGTTAGTGGAAGGAGAAGGTACATATCCAATATGAAGTTAATTTTATGTTTGAGGATAATGTGACTCGAAAGGTTGGTAACATGACAAATAATTTTTTTCGGATGAATAGGTGGATTGGGGAGATTCGCTATGCGAGAAGTTTAGGCAGTTGTTTGATTTTTATTTTATTTTTTTAGCAAAGGCAAATTTACTGCATTTCATTCAAAATAAGTGAGTACAAAGTAGTAGGTACTTCACGAAAAACATGGGGGCTAGGGTGAGATAAAGCAGCTCTAGCGATGTTGTGAGCTACATTATTTGCTTGCCTCCTAATAGACGACACTACATAGTCGGGATTACTGAGCAATAAAGTTTTACATTCAGAAACTAAATCACCAATTTCATTAATTGGAGGATTTTAGTAAGTCAACCAGAATCTTGCTGTCTGTTTCGAACATGACATGGTGAAAAGCTTTTGAGATTGCCATTTTGATGGACTCCAAAAGACCAATAGCTTCAGCTTCCAAAATAGTTACAGAGGAGTAGTTGAGATCTGACTTACCAAGTAGAAAATTGCCCGTGGAGTTTTTGAAACAAATTCCGTAACCCATGATTGTATTAGCATTGAAGATGGCGGCGTCAACATTACATTTGATCCAACCTTGCTGTGGTTTAGTCCAAACATGTAATTGTTCCTCATGGTGTGGTGGGTTCTTGATTTTTTGCATACAACTCCACTCATGGAGGACCTCTTGAGCACGGGTGACAATGAGAGTGGGAGTGGTGTTCGAATTTTCCCAAAGCAACAGGTTGCGACTCTTCCACAAACTCCAAAGTGTCATAGCTGCTAAATGTCTTTGTTGGTCAGTTAGCCTGCTAAAAAAATCAAAAAGCAATTTTTGAAAGTTGTCTGCGCTAGGTAGCAGTTCGCGGATGATGTTGTCAACACCAATGAGATTCCAACATGCACCAGATTTATGGCAGATAAAGAATAAGTGCATATGAGATTCAGCTAAAAGGTCGCAAGAAACACATGTTTCAGAGCAAGGAACGTTCCGTTTGGAGAGGTTGTCCCTCGTAGGTAAACATTGATGAGCTGCACGCCAAAGAAAGGCACGTACACGGGGGGGGGGGGGGGGGGGGACATGGAGGTGCCAAAAGAGTTGCCAATGAGTGGAATTTTGCATCGGCAAAGATTCGTGAAGATTGTCAGTGCATATACGGTAAGCCGATTTAACAGAATAGGAACCATCATTTGTTGCCTTCCAGATGCGAGAGTCTTCTCGTTGGTTATTGTATAGAGGAATTAAGAGAATGGCAGCAGCATCAACATGATTAAAAAGAGAATGCACGAGGTTGTGGTTCCAATAGTTTGACCCCGGTATCATCAAGTCGCTTACTTTTAAGTCCTCATGATCTGGGGGAGGAGGAGAGGACGGTTTGAGAGATGGTAAGTTGCGCAACCAAGGCATATTCCACACATTAATTTTTGAGCCATCACCAATCTTCCACCTATGCCCCAAAGTAAGTAAATGTTGAGTACTCCAAAGACTTCTCCATGTGTAGCTTGGGTTATGACCGAGAGGGGCATCCAAGAAATCCCTTCGTGGGAAATATTTGGCTTTGAGGACATGAGTAAGTAGAGAAGACGAATCAGATAAGAGTTTCCAACTTTGCTTACCGAGCATAGATAAGTTGAAGGCTTCCATATTATTAAACTACAATAAAATAATTAAATTAAAATGAATAAAACTAATATTTGACAAAAATAAAATATGTCTGTCATTTTTCTAAGTCATCTTGTAGTAGTGTTTTCTATTATTATTTTAAGTAAGTTTCAATCTCATTTCAAAATTTAGCTCAAACGATGTGAGAATCAGATACATTAATACATCTAACAATTCGAGAACTCGAGCAATGCAAGATTTCAAACAAACTTCAATATCCATCGTGCGTGAATTATGAGTTCAATTCTCATATTACCATTACAATCTTTTAATCCAACCGTAACACCATATTTAATGAGCTTAAATCTCATCCAAAGCTAGCTCAAATTAAAGGATGAAGATGTTCAAACACTTTTATATATCCAATTGCCCATGAACATGAAGATTTTGAGATTCAAACAAACTTCAATAATTTATTGTTATTTTTCTAAAAGTAATAATTTCATTTTTTTATAATACATTTAAATAATCGATACACTTTTATTTCAATTCTTAGTTTAGTTTTTTTGTAAAATATAAAAAAAAAATTTGAAGGATGTAAAATATAATTTTAAAATTACTCTTTTTGCATATTTTTTTTGATAAAAAATGTCGCATTTCTTAATTTGGTGTTTAATATTCATTTTCAGGCCTCGCATTATGTTAAGTGGAGTTACCCAACAAATTCAATATCCATGATCCATCCATTACCAAATAAAAACACAGTGGTGCAGAGGGAATAGGGACGCAAACAGAATTAGACAATTAGTTCAACCTGATGACTGGAAACCGGCGGCCAAAGAAAATAAAAGTGTGAATTTGCTTTTATTTGTTGTCCCACAAAGTCGGGTGGCACTTTGGTGACATTAATGTCACCGTGCCATTTCATCTGGGCCACACATTGTCATTGCCATTGCATCTGGGTCACACAACAAATCTAATGTCACCCAATGTGTGGCCCAGATTTAATGTCACACAAGTATTTCCCCACAAAGTCATACATGTTTAATGTAGGTAGGCATAGTATTGAATTTCATTTCCTCGGTTGAAGACTTGGAAAATATTACTTAATGAGTATTTCGGACACTCTTTAACAAAAAATACTAAGACACGAAATTATTGGAATCAAAGTAGATCTTGGCGTGCTTTTCCTGTACAACAGAAGAAACTTATCAATTTATTCTTTACAAAGTCAATCAACGCCGGAGCAACCGGAAACTGAACAACCTATATCTCTAGTTGATCGTATAAGAATATAATTCCCTGATTGTATTGATATCATTTGTGAAAATATATACAAATGTTTACAAACCTATTTAGGAAATTAAAACAATTCTCATGAATTGTGATTCATGGCTAATGAATGGCTAATCAATACTAATGAAAGGCTCATGAATTGTAATTCATGGCTAATGAATGGCTAATCAATACTAATGAAAGACTAATCAATATTTACAAGTGAAACAATGAATATAGACATATTCTAATACTCCCCCGCAGTTGAAGCGGGAGGTTGATGAACGCTAAGGCTGTCTCTAAAATCTTGAAAAAGAATTAAGGGAAGACCCTTGGTAAAGATATCTGCAATTTGATATCTTGAGGGAACGTGAAGAACGCGAACATGACCTCGAGCTACCTTTTCACGCACAAAATGGATGTCCATCTCAATATGTTTCGTTCGTTGGTGCTGAACTGGGTTACCTGAAAGATATATTGCACTTACATTGTCATAGTAAACCATGGTGGCTTTGTGAATAGGACAATGTAACTCAAGAAGTAGATTGCGTAACCAACATGATTCAGCAACAACATTTGCAACTCCACGGTATTCGGCTTCAGCACTAGAGCGAGATAATGTGGGTTGCCTTTTGGACGACCATGAGAGTAGGTTATCCCCAAGAAACACACAATAACCAGAGGTGGAACGTCTAGTGTCGGGGCACCCTCCCCAATCAGCATCTGTATAAGAAATTAAGGAGGAAGTAGATGATGGATAAAGATGTAAACCATGATGGATGGTGCCTCGAATGTAGCGTAAAATACGTCTGAGAGCGTGCATGTGAGCTTCCATGGGATTGTGCATGAAGAGACATATTTGTTGTACTACATAAGAAATGTCTGGTCGAGTGAAAGTGAGATACTGAAGTGCACCTGCAAGGCTTCGATAGAGAGTTGGATCTTCAAATGGAGAGCTATCAGTTGCACTCAGTTTCGGTTTTGTATCAACCGGTGTGAGGCAGGGTTTGCAAGATGACATGCCAGCACGGACAAGAATTTCTTCTGCGTACTTCTTTTGTGATAGAAATAGACCTTGGGAGTGGCGAGTGACTGCAATACCCAAGAAGAAGTGTAGGGGTCCCAAATCTTTCATAGCAAATTCTGAACTTAGTAGTGAAATGGTAGATTTTCTCAAATTATCGGAAGAAGTAGTGAGAATAATATCATCCACATATAAGAGGAGGTAAGCTATATGAGTGACTTTCTTGTAGATAAAGAGAGAGTGATCACAATTGCTTTGAGAGAAGCCAATTGAAGAAACATAATCTGCAAATCGTTTGTACCAAGTTCTAGGAGCCTGTTTTAGACCATATAAAGATTTGCGGAGAAGGCACACATGATGTGGATTTTTCGGGTCCCTGAAGCCTAACGGTTGATGCATGTACACTGTTTCTTTTAGCTCGCCATGTAGAAAAGCATTTTTTACATCTAATTGATGAATTTGCCAAGATTTTGACATAGCAATACTAAGGACAGTCCGAATTGTTGCTGGTTTAACAACTGGGCTAAATGTTTCTCCACAATCAATGCCAACCTGTTGACCTGCACCATCACCTACAAGTCGGGCTTTATGCCTCTCAAAAGTACCATCAGATTTCTCTTTATGTCTAAAAATCCACATAGATCTTATTACATTGACATTAGGTGGCCGTGGTACTAAGTCCCACGTCTTATTCTTAATTAGAGCATTATATTCATCATCCATGGCCATTTTCCAATTTGGGTCTTTAAGTGCAGACACTGGGTTTTTAGGTAGAGGAGATTTGGTAACATGGTTGTGTAGGCCACAATATTTTGGATTTGACTTAAAAATTCCATGTTGACTCCTAGTTACCGGTTTGGTGTCTGTTTGTAAAACTGGTTGGAAAATAAGAGGAGGTGATGGTTGGTTTGTTATTTGAGAGTGCAATTGTGTAACTGAGGTGTGGGAAAGAGGTGTGGTACAACTTCGAGGGCTGAGCCGTGTTGTAGGAGAAGGGGAGGTGGGTGGTTGATATGAAGAATTAAGATTAGGTGGAGTGTTTTGGTGGTTTGAAGTTGGTGAGGAAGGCTGGTATATTTGATGAGCCAGTGGGCTTTGATTTGGGTCGGATTGAGTTTGAGTCAAGAGGTGGTTGATGATGTAAGGTGATAAATCATCATCTAGGAATGTGTATGTTGTGGGTTTAGGAGTGTGTATCTTTGCATAAGGAAAAGTTGTTTCGTCAAATATGACATGACGACAAATGATAATTTTGTTTGAAGATAACTCAAGACACTTGTAACCTCTATGATTTGACGGGTACCCAAGAAAGACACATGGTGTAGAGCGAGGTTGAAGTTTATGTATTGTAGTGGAAGGAATGAGAGGATAACATAAACATCCAAACACACGTAAGTGAGAATAAGATGGGTCTTTTTGATATAACATTTTAAGAGGTGACTCAAAATTGATAGTTTTACCAGGTAAAATGTTCAAAAGATAGGTTGCCATTTCTAGAGCATAATGCCAAAATGATGAGGGTAACAATGCATGAAGTAACAAAGTTCGAATAATATTGTTAATGGAACGTATTTTTCGTTCAGATTTTCCATTTTGAGAAGATGTATATGGGCAAGACAAACGAAAATGAATTCCATTGGTTTCACATATTTTTCGAAAATTGTTATTTACATACTCACGACCATTGTCACACTGAATGGTTTTAATTTCCTTTTGAAATTGTGTGTTTATGTAAGCACGAAGTTTTTGAAAGCAAGAGTATACTTGAGATTTTTGTGAAATGGGAAATGTCCACAAAAAATTTGAGTAATCATCCAAAAACAGAACATAATATTTGTGACCTAACGAACTTAAGACAGGAGATGTCCATACATCGCTATGTAAAATATCAAAAGGCAACAAGCTATGATTATGGGAATTCATAAATGGCAATTTAACATGTTTACCAAGAGGACAAGATTGACAAAAAGGAGAATGTATTTTCCCAGAATCATTACATTCAATCAATTTATTTTGTCTAAGAGAATTTAAAACTTGTTTTCCTGGATGACCTAAGCGATCATGCCAAAGAGATGACGACAAAGCTACAAAGGATGATGTAGGCTCGACTTTATTTGTGGAAATGGTGCTGGTGGTGATAGGGTATAGGTCGCCACGACTCTCACATCTCATTAGAGTCGTCCCCGTCTGAAAGTCCTTCACAGAAAAACCAAACGGGTCAAATTCAATTGAAACTTTATTATCTGTAGTAAATTTACGAACAGATACTAAATTTTTAATCAAATTAGGGGCATGTAGTACATTTTTTAGGATAAGAGGGGGTGGGGTGAGGGAATGTATGCACTACCTATACCATATATTGGAACTGAATGACCATTTCCTACGATGATTTTATTAGATTTGCTCAATTTAGTATAAGACGAGAGATTACCTTGCGAGGATGTCATGTGAGAGGTAGCACCGGTGTCCATATACCACGACTGATCTGGCTGAGCAAGATTAAGGGTGTGAATAGCATTCTCAATATCAGTTGGAGTGGGTGCATTCACATTAAGGGCAGCTTGTGGTTTTGGCCCAAGAATTCCTCCTTGTGGGACAGTATTGTTAGACCGGTTCCAATTGTAAGTAGGGTAAGGACATGGTGGCATGTTCCATTGAGCTACCCATTGTTGCCATGGTGTCCATTGTTGCTGCCATGGTGCTTGCTGTCCTCGACCACCAGAACGACCCCCTCTTCCATTATTTCGACCACCGTTGTTGTTGCGGTTGTTTTTCTTTCCACGACCGCGAGAATTGTTACGGTTCTGCTCGTTGCTCATGGAGTAGGACGGAGGAGAGACATCAGTCAGTGGTGTGGTGGTGTTAGCCACAAGTGCCGCTGGTGTTGAAGAGGAAGAATCACGAGCAGCACGTTGAAGAATAGTTGATTATTCGAGCTCTAATCTGGATTTGGCAGCAGCAAAGGTTGGTAAAGGGTCATGTTGCTGGATGTAGGTCACAAATCCGGCATAAGTGTCGGTGAGTCCAGAAATCATTTTCAATACCAAGCGGGTATTGGAAACCGGAGAATCGACATTTGCAAGTTGATCAGAGAGAAGTTTGAGGCGGTTACAGTAAGCCTTGGTGGAAGAGAAATCCTCAAGATTGGTGTTGCTAAACTGGTTTTCAAGTTGCACAGCCCTTGAGTGTTTGTTGTCATTGAACATAGCAGCAATGCGATTCCAATATGCTTCGGGAGTGTCGTTAATCACAAGGATAGAGTTGAGGATGTCCTGTGTGACGGTTGCATACATCCATTGCAACACAACAGCGTCAAGACGATTCCAAAGGTCAGACTCGTTGGCTTTGAGATCGGCTGCCGCGCGGATGGCTTTTTCATCAGATGGGGGGATGATATGATCGAGCAGGTTGTGGACACGTGCTTGTGAAGGTGAGAAAAACACAAGAAGGGGGGTTGAATTGTGTTTTAGAAAAATTCTTCGTTTCTCCTAAAAACTGAACACACTGATCAGAAGCTAAGCGAGACAGCTTCTGAAGTGATAATCAGAATCTAAATGCAGCGGAATAAAACAGAGAGAGAGAGAAGAAGAACGACACAAAGCAATTATACTGGTTCCTTCCACAATCCGGAAGTAGTCCAGTCCCCCTTGCACTTCCAAGGAGATTTCACTATGAGTAATATCTGATTACAAATGCTCAAGCACACAAGCAAGAGACTTCCAATGCTCAAGCACACAAGCAAGAGACTTCCTTTGCTCAAGAACACAATCAAGAGACTTCCTGCTCAAGCACAACTGCAAGAGACTTCCTAACTAAACAAAATTACACAGAAAATTGTTTAAGGTTGAACACTTGATATACAATCAGAGGTGCTCACAATACAAATCAGATACAGACTCAATGGACTTAAGAATTTCTAAGATATGACTTTGAGACACAGAAATTCTAAGTGAATGCAGAACAATTTCAGCAGAGGTTTGGTACTTGTGAAAATCTTGTGAGTCTTTCGTTCAGCGTTCTTGCATTACCAATTCTCTAGGTCTTCACTCCTTTATATAGAGGTGTGAGAGAGACGTTGTGAAATTGCCAGCACACCAAAGAGTCGTTGTTGAAGCTTGATCTTTCACCAATAATCTTTTACCTGATTTGGCTGTTGTCCTATGAAGAACAAATTTGAAATCCATTCCTTATCCAAAGGAACATCTATGCAGGCGAAACCGTATTCTGGAGCTGTTTTCTTGTCCTGTAGCGCGGACACAAAACAGAGTAGTGGAGAACGTGGTTGTACAATTCGTACAAAGTACAATGTCAACGCTTTCGTCCAAATTGCAAACACACGCCTTCAAACACCTTTGAAATGACCGTTGCAAACTCCACTAATCCTTTGTTTGTGTTTTCGAATCCAATAGACAGCTTTTGCATTGATAATTCTTCAATTCTTGATTCTTTGCAAATCCAGTTGATATTCAGCTTCTGGTGAAATGGCTTCTGATGAGGCAGCTTCTGATGATGCAGCTTCTGATGATATGACTTCTGCAGCTTCTGATGACGCAGCTTCTGATGATGTGGCTTCTGGACCTCTTGTCTTCAGAAGCACTATTCTTCAGGAGCAGCTTACTTCAGGAGCGCTATTTCTTCAGGAGCAGCTTGACTTCAGGAGCGCTTTTTCTCTTCAGTAGCAAGTTGCCTTCAGGAGCGTCCAAGCTTCAAATTTTTGTTGTTTCCATAGCTCTTTATTTGCTCATTCAGAACCAATGATGATGTAACTTTATAATTATGGTCCTGTACACTTGAACAAATATTAGCTAGTCCAATTTACAATTTTTAATACCTTGTTATCATCAAAACCCTTTAAGGTTCATTGTTAAACACATTTTGTTCCAACAATCTCCCCCTTTTTGATGATGACAAACAAAAGTATTTAAAATTGATCAATTGTTGTTAATCTAATTAACAAGTTGACTTTGGGGTTCTGAGGTTTGTAAGCTCAGAATCTGAGGTTTGTAAGCTCAAACTCCCCCTGAGTCTGATAGTCTTTAAGGTGAGGTTTGTAAGCTCCCCCTAAGTTCTATCCAGGTTAATTAAATTCATTTTTCGCGCAATAATATTATCAGAGCTTAAAAACAAAATTGAATCATTGAAAGAATTAACTTATAGATAAGAAGAATGGTTCAATTAATTTTACTTGAATTTTGATACTCCTTCGTTCGTTCATAGCTTATACCAATAAGGTAAAAAAAATGATAGAAGGTTTTCAAAAATTTCAAATGCCATTAATGGGGCTCAGAGCCTTTAAATACTTGTCACATATACTCCCCCTTTTGTCATTATCAAAAAAAATTAAAATAAATTTAAGCATAAAAGACAAAAAGATATGAGAAAAACTCAAACAGGAGAGAGTATAAAAGAAAGTGAACTAAATAAGTCAGAGCAAAATATATGAACATGTATATCAATTGTCAGAAGCAGCTAAACAGTCAGAATCAGTAAGCATTCAGAAGCATAGAGAAATAAAACACGATGGTTTCAGAAGCAAGGACTAGGAATTTAAAACAAACAACAAACAAAAAATAACACTAAGGTGTGCAACTAAGGGTTGGTTTGTTGTTGTTTCTTCATCTCCTCCATTTCTTCAATTTTCTTCTGCAACATTTCTTCAAGCTGTTGTTGCCTCTGGAGAAGAGCTTGTTCCCTTTCTCTGGCTTCTTGCTGCTGCTGTGCCATCTGTTTCTTCAGAAGCTTACACAACCTGGCTTCTCTGGTCAAATAGTCCGTTTCTGAGAAGAAAGGCTGGTTTGCCAGGAGCAGTGTAGAACTTCTTACTCTGAGACTCTGATTCAGATGCTCCATTAACTTCCTGACAGAAGCTTCCTTGCTTCTGATGCACTTAGCCCTTAAGCTTTCAATTAGCTCAGTTGCCCGGTTCTGAAGTGATGCCCAGGAGTCTTCATATGCACTTGTGAGATCAATTGTCCTTCGTTGATCCACAAGATTAAGCAATTGACTAAGGATTGTCAGAAGCTCAGAAGTAATATATTCAGATTCCAGGATGTTTGTGGGTGGATGATCAAGGGTTTCAAGATCAGAATCACTGATTTCTAAATCTTGAATGGGGTTAGGAATTGGAAAGGTAAAGTGTGTTTGTGTGTTTGAAGACGAAGGCTGGTCAGAATCAATGTGTGTGGTGGAGGTTGAGTCTTGAACATTGACTTGAGAGATGTCAACATCCATGGGAGTTGGTTCTGGAGAGTGTTCAGGTAAAGGTTGAAATTCAGTTTCAGTTGGTGGTTGTTGTAGTGAAGTTGTTGTTTGATTGTTGAGTTGGGGGTCAATGATGGCTATTGGTGATTGTGGGGGTGTTGTGGGTTTTTGTGGTTCAGGTGTTTGTTGATGGGGGTTTTCTGAAACAACATTTTCAGAAGCAGCTGCTTCTGGAGTTGCTTCAGAGGCCTTTTCTGAAGTTTTATCTATGGGTAATTCACCTGAGTAGTGGAGAGCAAGATTGTCTAAGACAGAAGTGTCTTCTATTTGTTCAGGTGCTGATGGTGAAGAGGGTGAAGAGGGGATAGAGGTGACTGGAATCTGGATTACCTGATCTGCAGGGTCAGCTTCAGAAGTGATCTTCTGTGGATCAGCAGATTGAGAAACTGCTTCTGAAGTTCCCTCTTCTGGAGCATTTTCAAAGACGAGCATCATATCGTCTTCCTCATTGTCTTCAGTAGGTTTACCAGCAATGGCTCTTACTTCAGCCAGTTTATCTTTGTAGAACCTATCACAGTCCTCCAATCCCAAAGCCTTGAGCTTTTCATCTCTTTGATGAATGTATTGAGCTTTTTGATCCTTTCTTTCTGATATAAGATCAGCAGCACGTTCATCTGCCATCCTTTTCCTTATTCGAGTCATCTCAACCATAGGACTCACAAGTTGAAGGGGAGCCTTCTTCTTCTTCAGCTTGGGATCAGCCTCCTCTTTCTCTATTTCTTCAAGAGCTTCATCCAGCTGCTCTTGAGTGATTACCAAGTCTGCCTTACCTTTTCTCCTCTTCTGTGGAATAGAAGCAGCACCAACCTTCTGCATCTTTCCTTTTTCCTTGATAAAAACAGGTTTAGCAGCTTCTGACTCAGTACTAGTTCTGGCCTTCTTTCCTTTAGTAGGAGCAGCTTCTGATTCAGAACTAGTTCTGGCCCTTTTCCCTTCAGGTGCCTCAGAAACAGCAGCTTCTGACACAGCAACTGCCTTGGCCTTCTTGCCTTTCCCTTTAGCAAGAGCAGCTTCCTCCTGAGACCTTGCATCTTCCTCCAAGACGTACTCAGCTACTGATTGAACTAGGAAATCAGAGTCACTTTCCTTAAAGATGGGAGGAAAGTCCCTGATTATCTCAGTTTCAGCAGTTGTCATCTCTAACCACTTTTCATCTTTAGGGGCTTCTTTGATGAACTTCATAGAGCATAAGCTCCTGCTACTGATAGTCCTTTCAGCAGTAGAAACTTCGAAACATTTATCAGAAGCACTCCTTGTCCTTTTTAAGAACTCCAGCACCCTTCCTTGATGAAAGATTTCAGAAAGCAATCTTCCATAGGGTACTTGTTTTCTTCCTCTTGTAGTGCTTTCGTTTATGGCCCAGCAGAGATGATCCATTACATATCTGGGGAAGTTTATCTTTTCAAGATTGGTCATGAAATAAATTGCTAGCTTCTGTTGGTTGTTGGGTTGGTCAGACCCTCCTGCTCTTTGAAAGAAGCAATCATTACTGAATTTCACCAACATTCTGTTGTGAATCTCCATCTCTGAAGGCTTGGCATCTTTCTTCCCACCCAGAAGAGAGTTGTAGTAACCTTTTAGCAGGACATCTTCCTTCCTGACTATTTCTTGGAATCTTCCCTCTGCATGCATCCTACAAGCTTTAGCTATAACGTCCTCAGTGATGGTTATAGGAATGCCCATCACTTCAGACCTTATTTCTAAGCTATCAAATGATGTAGGATTCATATCCATGACCATTTTCCCTTTCTTTGACCCCGCTTGTTTGCTTACGACTTTTGCAGGCTTTTCATTGTACACTTCAGCTTTTAACCAAAAGTCCTTGACCAAGTTCACATATGTTGGCCCATTTAGCATCTTGAAATACTCAGACATCATCTGAGTTTCTATCAAACCTTCCATGTTTACTTCATACTTCTTGAGTGAAGCAAAATCCACCGGTGACTCTACTTGAACTATTAAGGATTCCCATGGAATATCCATAGTCTTCTTTTTGTAGATGGACCCAGATTCTGATACGCTTTGCTTGTTTGATGTAGATTCTGAAACTTTTGAGCTTGATGATGCCATTTGATGATTTACGAAGATTTGAAGAAGATGAAGATTTTAGGGTTCTAAGGTTGAGAGAATGCGCTTACTTCGCAAGAGGTTTGAGAGCAAATGTGTTTGTTGTGAGTGAGTAGTGTGTGAATTGACAAAGTGTTAAAAGTAAAACGATTGCAATTCAAAAGAGACAAACAAACATAACATTAATGACAAAATTGGGGGCGCGTGAAAAGTACTTTCAAAGCTTTTAAATCATCATTGCCCTTTTAGTTATACACCAACACATACAGGCCACGTAAGAAGTTCACAGAGTAACTACCAAGTTAGTGGGCCAAAAGTTACTTTTTAAAAGGTAACTTCCAACGTTTCCACTAATTCAACTATTCAGAGGCAATAAATCCAGCTTCTGGACTTCAGATGCTGACGTCATCATCAGAAGCGAGTTTTCCTCAGAACCTCAATAAAGAGCTTCTGATGGACTACTGCTTCTGAACTAACTTCAGAACCTAAAATCCTATTCAGGAGCAAGCAAGCATTTAATCAGATACAAAGTGCATGTTCAAATTTTTCTTTATAAAATCAAATCTTTCAACAGTTAAAGGCTTAGTAAATATATCAGCCCATTGATTTTCAGTATCAATGAATTGTATATCTAAAATTCCTTTTTGAACATAATCTCTGATAAAATGGTGTTTGATTTCAATGTGCTTCGCTCTTGAATGCAAAATTGGATTTTTAGACAAACAAATAGCAGCAGTATTATCACAATAAATGGGAATACTGTTAGCAGTTATCTGATAATCTTCCAACTGATGTTTCATCCAAAGTAGTTGTGTACAACAACTTGCAGCTGAAATGTATTCTGCTTCTGCTGTAGACATAGCAATAGTTGTTTGTCTTTTGCTAGCCCAGGATATAAGATTATCACCCAGAAATTGACAATTGCCACTGGTTGACTTTCTTTCAATCCTATCACCAGCATAATCAGCATCACAGAATCCAATTAGCTTATAATCTAAGGATTTCCTATAAAGGAGTCCAAGATTGGTTGTTCCTTTCAAATACCTGAAGATTCTCTTGACAGCAGTCATATGAGATTCTCTAGGATCTGATTGGAATCTTGCACACAAGCATACACTGAATAAAATATCTGGCCTAGATGCAGTGAGGTATAACAAAGAACCAATCATACCTCTATACAGCTTCTGATCTACTTTAGTTCCTTCATCTTCTTTGCTCAGGTTGCACGTAGGATGCATTGGAGTGTTCATCACTTTACAATCTTCAAGTTTGAACTTCTTCAGAAGCTCCTTTGTGTACTTTGATTGATGAACATAGACTCCATCTTTGCATTGATTGATTTGAATGCCAAGGAAGAACTTCAGCTCTCCCATCATGCTCATTTCAAATTCATCCTGCATTAACTCAGAAAATTCCTTGCAAAGAGATGCATTAGTAGAACCAAATATTATATCATCAACATATATTTGCACAACAAGAGTATCTTTCCCAAGGGTCCTTCTGAAGAGTGTAGTGTCAACCTGTCCTCTCTTAAAATCATTTTTGATTAAGAAATTACTTAGTCTATCATACCAAGCTCTGGGAGCTTGTTTCAAGCCATATAGTGATTTCTTCAATTTAAAAACATGGTCAGGATATTTAATATCCTCAAATCCAGGAGGTTGCTTAACATACACTTCTTCTTCTATGACACCATTGAGAAATGCACTCTTGACATCCATCTGATATAATATTATGCCATGATTAACTGCATAGGAAAGAAGTAACCTGATTGCTTCCAATCTTGCAACTGGAGCAAACGTTTCAGTGTAATCAATGCCTTCTTGTTGACTATACCCTTGTGCAACAAGTCTGGCTTTGTTTCTTGTTACTTCACCTTGCTCATTCAGCTTGTTTCTGAATACCCATTTTGTTCCAATAATGTTCTTGTGCTGAGGTTTGGGTACCAGATCCCACACATCATTTCTTTGAAATTGATTCAACTCTTCTTGCATAGCTAGGATCCATCCATCATCTGAAAGTGCTTCATCAACTGTTGTAGGTTCAATCATTGAGATTAGTCCAATCATTGACTCTTCTTGTCTGAAATGTGATCTTGTTCTTCTTGGACTATCTTTGTTTCCAATGATTAGCTCTTCAGGATGTGAAGACTTGTGTTTGAATGTGTTTCTGGGAGGATCTTCTTGATGTGAGTCATCTTGTGCTTCATCAGAAGCAGCTTCATATTGTGCTTCTGATGTGGGTTCAGCTTCTGGACTATCTTCAGACTCAGCTATCTGATCAGGTTCTGGAGTAGCTTCAGGAACCTGTATCTCTGCAAAACTTTCACCTTGCTTTGAAGTTTTATCTTCAAGCTCTTTGTCATCAAATTTAACGTGCATAGATTCTTCAACACAGAGTGTTTCTGAATTATACACCCTGTATGCCTTTGACCTTTCAGAGTAACCTAAAAAGATTCCTCTTTGGGCCTTGGCATCAAATTTCTTTAGGTAGAGCTTGTTGTTCAGAATGTAACATGTACATCCAAATTGATGAAAGTAAGAGATATTGGGTTTTCTTCCTTTAAAGAGTTCATATGCTGTTTTCTCCAAAATAGGTCTAATATAGATCCTGTTTTGAACATAGCATGCTGTATTCACTGCTTCTGCCCAAAAATGTTTTGGTAAATTGTTTTCATGAATCATGGTTCTGGCCATTTCTTGTAAAGTTCTATTCTTTCTCTCTACAACCCCATTTTGTTGTGGTGTTCTAGGAGAAGAGAATTCATGGAAAATTCCATGTTTTTCACAAAAAGCTTCAAATGGCTCATTTTCAAATTCTCCACCATGATCACTTCTGACTTTCAAAATTTTTGATTCTTTTTCAGATTGAATTTGAGTGCAGAAGCTACTGAATACATCACACGCAACATCTTTACTCTTTATGAATTTCACCCAAGTCCATCTGCTGTAATCATCAACAATGACTAATCCATATCTACTTCCATATAAGGATGCAGTACTTACTGGCCCAAATAAATCAATATGGAGTAATTCTAAAGGTCTTGAGGTTGAAACAATATCTTTTGTTTTAAAAGATGATTTCACAATTTTCCCTCTCTGACATGCACCACAGAGTGCATCTGAATAATAGTCAATGTCTGGTAGCCCTTTCACAAGTTGTAACTTACTAAGCTTAGAGATTAACCTCCAGTTAGCATGTCCCAACCTTCTGTGCCACATCCATTTCTTATCATTCACTGATAGTAGGCACATCACCTTCTGATCAGCCAGTTCAGAAAAATTGATTTTATAGACATTGTCAACTCTCTTTCCTTTGAACACAATGGATTTGTCTTCCTTGTTGATTACTGTACAGTTGGGTTTTTCAAAAAGCACATCATAACCATTATCACAAAATTGACTAATGCTCAAAAGGTTATGTTCAAGACCATCTACCAACCATACATTATTAATTGAGGTAGAGGAGTTACCAATAGTTCCTGTACCTATGATCTTGCCTGACTGGTTGCCTCCAAATTTCACATTTCCTCCCTCTTTCATTGTTAGGCTGAGGAACATGGACTTGTCTCCTGTCATGTGTCTTGAGCAACCACTGTCTAGGTACCATGATCTTTGCTTTGGCACTGCTCTTAGACATACCTGCATCATTGACATTTTTAGATTTAGGTACCCATTGTTCTATGGGTCCTGGAAGGTTAGTACTTAAGGCTTTACTCTTCACTTCTTGTACCTTGTGCTGTGAGTTGGGTTGCTTCTGATTAACCATCACCTTAGGTTTTGGTACTTCAGAAGCAGTAACTGTCTTCTTCTGAAACTTAGACTTC
Source organism: Medicago sativa (assembly GCF_051527215.1). Classification (NCBI taxonomy): domain Eukaryota; kingdom Viridiplantae; phylum Streptophyta; class Magnoliopsida; order Fabales; family Fabaceae; genus Medicago; species Medicago sativa. Next base: position 98,266,111 of record NC_140752.1, read on the forward strand.
AGAACCCCAGATTTTGGTTTCACCAGACTCTGAGGAATAGGTTCTGATCTTTTCAGGATCCTAACCTTTGAAGTTTTGGAATCAGATTTGATCATAGCCTTTGACTTAGAGTTCTTTGGCTTTGAAGTAATCTTAGCCTTAGAACTAGAAGCTTCAGGTTCTGATTGAACAACAGTTTCCAACTCAGCCCCTTCTGGTACAAAGAATGTTTTCAGACCTTCCTTGATGCATTCACAACAAGACTTTAGATTGGTTTTCTCCAGTTTCACTTCTGGAAAACCAATTCCTCTGCCATTGTTCTTGTAAATGCTATAAATCATAGAAGCCACTCTGCTTCTGTCAATGTCAGATATAATAAAATCTTCAAGAGCAATTTCATGGTTACTTAAAGGTTTTTCATTACACTTTTCTTGTAGCTTCTGACATAAGAACCTGAGCTGATCTTCATATGTTTTACACATGAAGTCAAAGCCCCTAAGTCCTTGTTCAGAAGCTTTCAGATCCAATAAAGTTGATTTTTGCTGTTGTACCAAATCAGCATATTTTTCTTTTAAATCCTTCAACTCATTGGTTCTTACTTCAAAATGTGTAAGAAGTTCTTTAAGTGACTCAACAAGTTCATCTCTGGGAATTTTGGAATATACCTCGTTTTCATCTTCTGAGTCTGAATCTGACCCAGCTTCTGAAGTTGCTGTTGCTACCAACCCAACAGCTACCTTTGCATCTTCATCAGCTTCCTCTTTATCAGATCCAGATTCACTACCCAAATCATCCCAGGTTGCCATTAAACTCTGCTTAATCTGCTTCTTGAATTTGCTTGGTTTGAATGTAGACCTCTTTGACTTGTCCTTTGACTTTTCTCTTTGAAGATCAGGGCATTCAGCAATGAAGTGACCTGGCTTCTTACAGTTGAAGCATCCCTTCTGATCTTCTTTCCTTGAGCTTCTGGAGTTACCCCTTCTGGAGAGAAACTTTCTGTTCTTCTTGGCCAGATATTGAAGTCTGTTTGAGAGCATGGCCATTTCTGCAGCATCTGGTTCAGAGTCTGAACTTGACTGTTCTTCCTCTTCAGATTCAACCACTTTGAAAGCTTTTGATGACTTGCCTTTGGATGGAAGAGCTATTGATTTACTCTTCTTAGTAGACTCATGTTCATTAAGACTTAACTCATGAACTTTGAGAGAACTAACAAGATCTTCGACACTTAAAGTGTTTAAATCTTTAGCTTCCTCAATGGCAGTCACTTTTGGTCTCCATCTGGCAGGTAAGCTTCTGAGTATCTTGCTTACATGATCAGAAGCAACATAGCTCTTCTTTAGAATCTGTAGACCAGAAACTAAGGTTTGAAACCTTGAGTACATCTCCTCAATAGTTTCATCATCCTTCATTTTGAATAACTCATACTGATGTACAAGCAGGAGAGCCTTTGCTTCTTTGACCTTCTTTCTCCCTTCATAATTTGAACAGAGAGAAGCAAACATAGCTTTAGCAGTGGATTTGTCACTCATCTTCATGTATTCTGCTTTGGGTATGGCAGTGACAAGAGCTCCTCTGATAATATGATGCTTCTTGTAAAGTTTCCTCAGTTCTGGAGTATGTTTCTTTCTATCCACAGCAGCTCCTTCTTCATCAAGGACTAAATCACCAACACCATCTTCCAGAATATCCCATAATTCTTCATCTAGGCTCATGATGTAACTGTAAAAGTTGGTCTTCCACCAAGAGAACTCTTCAGCATCTCCATTGAACTTTGGAACTTTTCCAATACTGGTTTTCTTACTATCACTATAATCATGTGAGACATGTTTATAGCTAGTATCACCAGGACCAGTAGGAGTAGGAGTAGACATGTTTTTCTCAGATCTTTGATTGTTGCACGGTTAAGTGTTACACAACAGACCGAGGCTCTAGATACCAATTGAAGGTGAGAAAAACACAAGAAGGGGGGTTGAATTGTGTTTTAGAAAAATTCTTCGTTTCTCCTAAAAACTGAACACACTGATCAGAAGCTAAGCGAGACAGCTTCTGAAGTGATAATCAGAATCTAAATGCAGCGGAATAAAACAGAGAGAAAGAGAAGAAGAACGACACAAAGCAATTATACTGGTTCCTTCCACAATCCGGAAGTAGTCCAGTCCCCCTTGCACTTCCAAGGAGATTTCACTATGAGTAATATCTGATTACAAATGCTCAAGCACACAAGCAAGAGACTTCCAATGCTCAAGCACACAAGCAAGAGACTTCCTTTGCTCAAGAACACAATCAAGAGACTTCCTGCTCAAGCACAACTGCAAGAGACTTCCTAACTAAACAAAATTACACAGAAAATTGTTTAAGGTTGAACACTTGATATACAATCAGAGGTGCTCACAATACAAATCAGATACAGACTCAATGGACTTAAGAATTTCTAAGATATGACTTTGAGACACAGAAATTCTAAGTGAATGCAGAACAATTTCAGCAGAGGTTTGGTACTTGTGAAAATCTTGTGAGTCTTTCGTTCAGCGTTCTTGCATTACCAATTCTCTAGGTCTTCACTCCTTTATATAGAGGTGTGAGAGAGACGTTGTGAAATTGCCAGCACACCAAAGAGTCGTTGTTGAAGCTTGATCTTTCACCAATAATCTTTTGCCTGATTTGGCTGTTGTCCTATGAAGAACAAATTTGAAATCCATTCCTTATCCAAAGGAACATCTATGCAGGCGAAACCGTATTCTGGAGCTGTTTTCTTGTCCTGTAGCGCGGACACAAAACAGAGTAGTGGAGAACGTGGTTGTACAATTCGTACAAAGTACAATGTCAACGCTTTCGTCCAAATTGCAAACACACGCCTTCAAACACCTTTGAAATGACCGTTGCAAACTCCACTAATCCTTTGTTTGTGTTTTCGAATCCAATAGACAGCTTTTGCATTGATAATTCTTCAATTCTTGATTCTTTGCAAATCCAGTTGATATTCAGCTTCTGGTGAAATGGCTTCTGATGAGGCAGCTTCTGATGATGCAGCTTCTGATGATATGACTTCTGCAGCTTCTGATGACGCAGCTTCTGATGATGTGGCTTCTGGACCTCTTGTCTTCAGAAGCACTATTCTTCAGGAGCAGCTTACTTCAGGAGCGCTATTTCTTCAGGAGCAGCTTGACTTCAGGAGCGCTTTTTCTCTTCAGTAGCAAGTTGCCTTCAGGAGCGTCCAAGCTTCAAATTTTTGTTGTTTCCATAGCTCTTTATTTGCTCATTCAGAACCAATGATGATGTAACTTTATAATTATGGTCCTGTACACTTGAACAAATATTAGCTAGTCCAATTTACAATTTTTAATACCTTGTTATCATCAAAACCCTTTAAGGTTCATTGTTAAACACATTTTGTTCCAACAGCTTGCACCAAAAAAAGTGCAGACCAAGAGAGATAAAGGTTGGAATCATTGTCCAATGTCACCGGAATGATGGTTTTGACATTGTTAATGGTGAAAGCGGAATGGATGGTGGTTTTCACCGCCGTAGTAGATTGGCTGGTTGTTGATGAAGTGTCATCAACATTATTTTTGGGGGAATTAGGTTCAACCATTGTAGAAGTGAGGAAAGGGGGGCGGCGATTTTGATGATTTTAGGGTTATTGGATCAAAAAGAAAGCTGATACCATATAAGAATATAATTCCCTGATTGTATTGATATCATTTGTGAAAATATATACAAATGTTTACAAACCTATTTAGGAAATTAAAACAATTCTCATGAATTGTGATTCATGGCTAATGAATGGCTAATCAATACTAATGAAAGGCTCATGAATTGTAATTCATGGCTAATGAATGGCTAATCAATACTAATGAAAGACTAATCAATATTTACAAGTGAAACAATGAATATAGACATATTCTAATAGATCGTATTACCATTGCAAAATAAACAAGTCAACCCCTCTCCTTCTATGTAATGCAAATTGTGTTAACAAGTCCTTTATGATGAAAGGGGGCTGGAATTAGGGCTGGAAATGAGTCGAGTCGAGTCGAACCTGTCTGAGCTCGACTCGGCTTGATAAGAATTGGTTCGGCTCGAAACTTGACTTGAGTTCGAAACGAACCTTTTTTGAACTCGAGTTCGGCTCGTTTAAAGTTCATGAACAACTCGGTTAAGTTCATTAGGTTGAATTCGTCTACTCAAATTATATATTTCATAACCTTTTGTTTTCTTCAACAACAGTTTTTTTTTATCAAAATACTTTGGCATTTGAGCCAATGTTTAATGAAGAAACTAAGGGTACGTTTGGAACCATGGATTGTGGAAGAAAGGGGGCTTAACAGGAAAGAAAGTTTATGGAATTTCCATAGTTTAGTTTGATTATAAACAAGGATGGAAAGAAACTTTCTTATGGTCCCACGACAAAAACCAATCCTCTCCAAATTGGAGAGAAAGGTTGCAGAACGTGTCTTTTTATTGAAAAGACATAAAACCCACTGTTTACGCTGATTTTTGGTAAACAATCGCTGGTTTAAACAGAGTTACTTGCAAGATCAACCAGTAAATCTTAGGAGCATATTTGTGCTTTTGTTATTTCTGGGAAATCGTAATTTTCTTGAATGTTAAATAAAACAAAGAAAATAAAAGCAATCGAAATCAACCCAGTTGACTTCAATCGAAACTTGTTAAATAAAAACAAAGAAATTGTTCAAAACGAACAAGTAAAATGCAAAGACATTTAAGAAAAAGAACTTAAATTGCATTGATCGAAAGTAAATTGGTACACAGATTCATACATTGCAACTTGTGACTCATTTCTCGCATCCATACGGATAGTTTGAGTGTAAGTTTTGTATGATTGAATTGCGACCCTTTTTTCCTATGAAAAACTACTATTTATACAAATAGAAATAACTACCTACATTCGAATTCAAACCTATAACCATATAAAAACTAACAAGTCTTAACCGCCTGATTTGAATTTCGAACACGCCGTTTGGAGATGTCTGTTGCTTGTCCTTATCTGAAATAACTGTCCTCCGATGGTTTTTCATCCGTCGAACTGAAGCACGTGCTCCCAGCAAGCCCAACTTCGATAAAACCCTCAAAACAATCCTTCGTTTCTTCGATGATAAGGTCAATTCTCCTTTGACTGCATTTAACACCACATTAAATGATAGCCTTAAAAATATAGGCTAACACCCACCCACATATTTTTATAACATATATTAATTAATTAAGTTTTGATATATAAATTGTTTTTTAATTAATAATAGTTATATATTCGTCGGTACCGAAAAATATTAAGTGGCAGATAATTTATATTTATATATATACATTATTGGTACATATGTTATATTAAAGTAATTTGTTATATTAAATTAAAATTGTATAATACATGTGTGTATATCATTTTTATGAAAGGGTATAAATGTCATTTGAAAAATATAGCTTGTTCTTTCCTTTCACTTTTTATTCACTTTAACTATAACTAAACAACCATCAAATCATCTCACTTTCTTCTTTTTTTTTTTCCTTTAATTGTTCCACTTCCAAGTTTCTGAATTGACTTAGTATTGTGAAATAGTAAATTTTATATATTTAGTTAGCTATCTTAGTTGTATACTCATATTATATATATATATTATCGAGCTAGTTCATGAAGCAAACGAGTCAAACTATACATAGTTCAAGTTCAACTCATTTAGTTAACGAACTTAATTTTCAGCTCAAGTTCAGCTCATTTGGTTCATGAACCAAGTTCAACGAATCAATTACCGAGTCAAATATCAAACTTTATTCGAGTTGGTTCGGTTCATTGTCAGCCCTAGTTTAAATCTATATCACAAAAGGCAAGATTTATGGATTAGAAACTTCGAAAAATTTGTCTCAAATACTACATATATTTATTTCCTAAAATCAAACTACATACAGTCAGGTTCAAATTTTAGCAGGGAGGGGGAGAATTTCAACTCTAAAATCAATACTCGTAAATATATTAAAAAAATAATATTTAAGTGTATCTTTGGTTAATCACATTTGAAGGGAGACAATATAAAAAATATCATTGGTCATAAAAAACATCGAAAATTAAGCTGGTGGTGGTGGATAGAATTAAGCTGTTAACTTTTCAGTGGTTGAAGGTGAAGTTTGCAACTCTTCCCTTTAACTATCATGGTTGGTGGCTTAGTCTGTTCACTCTTCTCGGTATAGGCTAATTTGTTAGTGCTTTGGTTAATTTTGTGGTGTAAGCCTTTGGTTTGTAATTACTCCCTCCGGTCCTATTTATAAGAAAAAGTTGATTTTTTAGATTCATTGAGTAATTAATGTATTTAGTATAGAATATAGACCAAATACATTATTTATGCAATGAATCAAAAAAGTCAAATGTTTCTTATAAATAGGACCGGAGAGAGTATTTACTATCCTTGTATTGACTTTGGTGTTTCTCCCTTGGTACACCTTGTGCCAGGAGGAACCCTGTTGTGGTAATATATTTCATTTTAACCTCTTCAAAGAAAAAAACATCGAAAATATTTATAGGAAAAAAACGTTAAATTTGACAAAGTTTCCAAATATAGTGTGTTTGCTAAAAAAATGAACGTGGGAATAGGTAGGAGTGATGAGTGGCACAGAGGAGGAATGGATAGGATAGCCTTTCGCTTCTTCAAGGACATTGAGGGCCTCCACTCCACTAACCGACAAAAACAGAGAGAGTATCCGTACCTGTGGAACTAAAAATTGGATTGTGACAGATGTACGGACGAATCAATTATCCATTCATCCACGCGTCCAGTTTTGACCATAATCATGTGCCCTATCCTTTTTCTTTTCCCACGCGGCATCTTCTTCTTCTTTTCTTCAGATTCTTGTGATCCACCATCACCATGTGAATGTCTCCTCATTTGGTAAACCAGCCAAACTCTTCTAAACAATCTTTCATTTTTTTTCCTATTCTCTTTTTGGCTTTTTTTAATGACAATTATTTTCATTTGAAAAAGAGAAATGATATTTGTACAACTTTTTTTTTACAACTTTTAGACAACTTTCTCTCTCATACTCACATTATATTCTCACTCTCTCTTCATTTTTCTCTTTCCATTGTTTTTTACCAATGAAAAGAGAGAAAAAAGAGGTTATCATAAAAGTTGTTAGCAAATGGTTGTTCAAATATCATTGCTCTTTAAAAAAACTCCGTGTTTATGTTTTTGGAGTACTCTTCTTGTGTTATTTTAATGAAAATGTTAAGTCGTGTCCTTATATCACAAGTTAAAAAACTAAAGGCAAATGTTAAGTTGTGATTCAAGGGCACATATTAAGGAACTCATTATAGAAATATACGTATCAAAAACTGTGCATTCACTTTCTTAAAAGTACACATTATTTTTTTTAGTTGCTTAACATGTGTCATAAGAGCACAAATTAGCATGACCCAAAACTAAATATAGAAGTCTTTTCTTGAAATTTGTATTTTTAATATTATAAAAGTTTAACAATTTATATTTTCAATACAAAATTTATTTCTTATTCTTTGTTTATAGTTTCTTAACTTGTGTCCTTAAAATTAATTTGACTGTATTTGTATTTTGGATTAAATTTGTTAACCTTACAATAATTTAAGCTTATTTGTCTAAATTAATTTTTGCATATTTAAATGTATTATTATAAATTAAAGTTTAAATATGATAACATATACAGTCAAATTCTCTAAAAAATCATGTTATATTTCAAAATTGATTATGATTCATCGATCTATTAGTTGAGTAGCTTATCTAAACACATTTTAGAATACCTGTTTAAATAAATTTATATAAATTAGACTTTTAAACAAGCTGGCATATCAAAATTGATTTTTGAAAATTAGACTCAAAATCTAAAAATATAAGTCTATGATAGGTCATATGTCAGACTTACACATTAAAGTTCAAAAGATCGAACTAAGTCTTTAAAGTCTAATTGTATTGATTTCAATTCTAAAATTATTATATTTTTTAAGACACTTTGTTAACTGTAGTCGTTGAAATAGTTATATCTCAATTCACTTGTACCATTAATCGAGAGAGGCAATGGAACAAGCCTCCATCAAACCCATGAATCGAAAATGCAACTGTCAATTGGAGATTTTGATATTAAAAGAAATTGCTCCACACTACTCCTGAAACCCGAATTTATGGTTTGAAGCTTCTAGTTTTAATGATTTGGAGTTTCTTTCTTCCGAAACCCGAATTTATGGTTTTAATTCCAATTCTCATGTTCAGTCTCAGTTTTTATTTTTCATAAAATAATGATAAATTAGTAGCGGTGATGGAGTTTTGGATTTGTGGGAAAAAGGAGGAAGACATGGTAATTGACCAAAATTTAAAAAGGGCTAAAGATTATCTTTGTCAAATCGGGGTGTAATTAAAACTTCATAGGGTGTAACTAAAATTTATCAATTTATACAAGACCAAAATAATGTGATGGAATTTATATCAATTTCAACTAACAGGAATGAGCATGTTGTTATGTATTTATTATTAACATTATTCATTTTTCTGAAGTTAATCTACGGGCTTCATTTCTTAATAAACTCTGATATGTAATTTGATTTTAGTTTTTATATAGTTATACTCTAATAATTTTATTCAATTTCCAACAAAATGGAGTAGTTAGGCTGCACTAACTTACTCATGTGAATAATTTTTATTGAATGTTGAATAATTTATCCACGGTTCCTAAAAACAGCTTACATTTCACCAATCTCGTGGTATTAGGTGTAACTCGGATCACATGTATAAATTTTCAGTGAAGACAAAAGCTAAGGCATGAACCTCTACTACTAATTTGGACACTGTTTGCTTGCCTACCGTGGAGGATATATAACGTGAAGGGAAATGCTAAAAAGTTCTCTTGAAGTATTAGTTAAAAAACTAATATGAAAATATTATATCAAAAAATGTTAAAATTATATTGGAAAGTGTTGAAAAGTTGTGTAGTAGAGATATACGTATGCATAGGGCAATTGCCCCACAAACAATTTTGAAACGATTTCAAACAGAGCTTACAATTGTAACTAGATAACATAAGTGCATAGAAGGTGTGTACCCAGGGACGGATGCATGTTGTAAGATTTGTGGGTTTGTGCCCACACAAAATTTTTAGAAACAATTTTTTTGGTAGTATAATATATCAATAGTTGACATTTTGACCACATGAATCACACTTATCATAAATCATTTCTTTCTTGGCCCACACTTATAATCATATATCTCAAACTATTATTAAGAATTAGATGCGAAATCAAGTAGGGAATGACTGGTTAAATGATTGTTTTGTTATTTTTATGGAGACATATTATTTAAAGCTTCCATAATATGAATAATTGTATAGGACAATTATTAATACCACAAATTTTTATATATAGTGCTCCCACTATTCAAAAATCATGGATATGGTTGGATTTGAACTAATAATGTAGATACACAGTTGGTATTATGCAACTAACCACCTACATATGGTTGTAACTGAATCCATAGCAACTCCAAGGGAACACAAAATCTAAGATTACTATTTCCAAGAGGAAAATACCAATGATAGGCAAAGTTCGAAGCCTCTTTTGATGCATATTGAAGTGGAGACAAGGTTGAAACTTGAAAGGAGCACCGGTCTCTTAAGAAACAAACAGTGGTGGACCTTTCTTCTCGTGAAGCTGAACATTTGGCTGCATTTCATGCAAGATGTCAAGTTTATGGCTTGAGTTATTACTTGAAGAATCGTGAATAGAATTTTGCAGCACAATACAATTGAATGTTGACAACAAATCATCAATAAACCTTAAAAAGAATCCAGCATCATACTAATAAAGAAGCTCGCAGACTAAGATTTAGAGAGATGAGAAGTCTTTTAAATGTAGTGGCTGTAAATCAATGAATTAAGCGAGCATCTTATGATGTCAATCAACTGATATAGAGTTGGTTAGTTAGTTGCATCTGGGCAGTTAATTCTATATTAATAAGGAGTTATCATGTGATCCCTTGTATAAATACAATTTACATTGATAATGAACAACAAATTTCATTGAGAGAAAATTTTCATCTCAAATTAGCTTTCTACTATACTTTCTGATTCATATTGTGTATGTATGTGAGTGTGCATGGTTTCTTAACTTTAAACCCAACACCAAAGTCTTTCATATGCAAAGAGTGTTCTTGTACAATTTCTCAATGAATGAATTCATATTTCAATTTTGTATTTCTCTATTATGATATCAGAATCCATCGATCAGATCGTTCATTATTTATATCTAAGCATCAAGTCCAACAACATTAGACATGAGAGTGTATTGGAAGAAAAAAAAATATACCCCAACACCGCATTGAATTTACTAGTGTAGCAATTTTTTTACGAACTTTCATCCCAATACATCAAATATCTCCATAGTTCTTTGAAAGGACTTGTGTCCCAGGGTGTTATAGTATAAGGGAAGAAAGAATATTACTTAGATATTATTTAATTATTTTCTCCTATTATATGTGACATGCTTATCTTCTTTAGAATAATGGTTGAACTCAAATTTAAACCAAAAAATGAGAAGATGAAAGAAATTAATTAAGATGGAATATTAAAAGCAAACAATTATTTAGCTAGATAGAATAGTTAATAGTTATTTAGTTTGTTAATCTCCTCCAACGAGTAAGCTCTACAAATAATTCCTTTGTTGCTAAAAATAAATAAATAATAATTCCTTTGTAATGTTTAACTTCATATATGTGTTGACCAGAAGAAGAAAAAAACTTCTTACGCCCATTGTTTTTTTATTTTATTTTATGAAAAAAATTATAAAAAGACAACCTTTGTAGCAATACTAGTGAAGTGAGTTTAATTCTTAAGTAAATTGCTCTTCTTACTTTTTAAATCGCTCTCAAACATACCCTTACTTGCTGTTAACTGCAGCTGAACCAACAACAATTATTAAAAGTAGCAATTTGAGAAGCGATAAGAGTAATTTCCAATTCTTAAAAATCCTGGTTTATATATAGGCCCATAACACAGATACAAGCCCATCGACATACATGTGGTTACTCCTCTTACACATCTTATGCATGGTTTAATATCATATCGTGGTGGTGTGAAACTAAAAAGGCAATCTTTTTATTCACATTGCAATGATATATACTAAATTTCATGCTTTTGTTGGTGATGACATGTTCTGATTGAATCATCCTACACGTTGATAATTGGATAATTTTATGAGAATCTTTTGAACATGAGAAAAAGAGTCTAGTCGAATTTGTTTAAGTTCCATTTGATAAGAATTAGCTTAACTTAAAATTAACTTAAATGTGATACAATTTTTTTTAACTAAATTTCGATCCGTTTAAAAGTCATGAACAACTCATTTTGACTTGTTTGGTTCGCCTCATTTACATAAATCACATGATTCAAAAGTCTTTTATTTATCATTTTTTTAGAACTTTGACCTTTTATTTTATTTCAAAAAATGTAAAGATTGAATTAAAATAAAAGTTATCTCAAATATAAAGTGTCTAGAAGATAGACATAAATAAAAAGTTCATTACTATATAAATTTTCAGATAATTTAAAAAAAAAACTAAACACATACACCCTATGGTCACTATTATAAGTAAAACATACATCATTTATTAAATGAATCTAAAAAATATACTTTTGCTTATAATAGTGACCGAAAGGTGTAGTCGATTGCAAAATACTCCAAAATAAAATATAAAACATCACCAAAAATATACAACTAACTGAGACAAAAACCAATGAAAATCCACAACTATAATCGAAAACTCTCAGAATACTCTTCCATTTTCAAACTCACACACACACATACACAATCCAACCCATGAACCAAATTATTGTTCAACTGATATGATTCATAAATAAATCAAGTTCAACGATTTAATTATCAAGTTGAATTCTAAATTATGTTCGAATTAGTCTGATTCATTGCCAATTCTAAATCCTAGCAAAAGCTGATAGTCACATTTTACAACACATGTTCATAAATGGTTATCATGGCTGCGAGTTTCTTGATTAAAAATATCTATTATTATTGTGCTTGGAAAGACACTCTGTCACTGCTTCCGGCTCCCCCACTTAAAATTCTATCATTAAGGTAAAAAATCTAGAATCCTGAAGAAATTCAATTTATAAGCTTCATCAACCAAAATTGTTGATGATAAATGTATCAACTCTGGTTCTCAAACGTCTTCATAGATATTCCCTATTCAATAAATCTCGACACACACAAAAACAATAAGCATGAGGGAGGAGGTTAAGAATTATGAATATGGGTTAATTGTTAGGTTAAATTTCGTATTGAGGAAAAAAACTCAAATTCCACGTAGATTAATAAATGTAATATCTGAAATGCGTTTATAAAAACCACACACTCATCATACAAGCCGTTAATATAAAATTTAAACAATAATCTCATTTGACATGTGTCATACACTAAATGTAAATAATAATACTTCTAACTTCTTTTAATGGAGATTCGAATTTTGTTTCATCTTATTGCGGAAGCATAAATTGTTTTAAGTTTTTTTTTTTTAGCAAGTAAATTGTTAGTTAAACTCAACTCCATCGGCGATTACTAGTAGAGTAATGATATTTTGACATCCATTTGATGACAACTTTGTTGACAACCTTGTTTTTCTCACTTCTTATTGGTCAAAAACAATGGAGAGAGAAAAAGGAAGAGAGAGGATAACAACATCATGTGAGTATGAGAGAAAGTTGTCCAAAAGTTGTGTGGTTGTCAAAATATCATTTCTCTTACTAGTAAAGACCCATTTGATTTTAGAGAAATGATATTTTGACAACCACTTTTTGACAACTTTTTGACAACTTTCTCTCTCATACTCACATGATGTTGTTATCCTCTCTCTTCCTTTTTCTCTCTCCATTGTTTTTGACCAATAAGAAGTGAGAAAAACAAGGTTGTCAACAAAGTTGTCATCAAATGGATGTCAAAATATCATTACTCTTGATTTTATACGATCCTTTTCTCTAATGGAGATGTGAAGTAACTCCATCTTGTTGATTTTTTAATAATATTTTGCTAAGATATCAAGTTGGTTCAATCATTAATAATGACATGATTGAGCTGAGTTTTTCATCCACAAAAATGAATGCAACTCAAAATATTGGGTTAGATATCTCGAATTGAACCAAAGGCAAGTTGCATGAGCATATGCATAAATAAATACGTAAAGTACGACCTCTAGCTTGTGGTAGGTTTTGTGATTACACCTTCTTTCTTTGTTAGCTTTCGAGAAGCTCTAGTTTTCGTTTTCACTTTGATAGCTTGTCATGTTTAATACTGTACCATATGATAGCGTATCTATTGCAAGATCTCGTAATCTCATCTGTTATTGAATCAAGCAAGCTTAACTATTTGTGTGTTGCATGAGATGCTAACTATGCGGTATTAATGGCATTTGGCCCCATATTGAGCCTCTGTTGATTGTGGTTTATTCCAGTTTTATACTTTCGAGCTGCAGATTAGAAAGGGGACCAACAATGTCTGATATATATTGTGGATACATGTGATATTTGTGTGGAGTATAAGTACGTTCATAGTACTGGAGAACTGGACCGAATAGTTTGACAAATTTGTGGAGTGATTTGAGAGTGGCGGAGTTGGGATGGGAAAAGGCCAAAAGGTTGTTGCGTCTTACAAAAACTAATTACTAATTAAGAGCTTCAATGACCCCAACATAGTTTTGAAACTCGGCTCGGACCGGCCGGTCGGACCGGTTGGACCGTGAACCGGTGGGTAGGCCGGTTCGAACCATCATTTGGATCGACCATGCAGTTAACTCGGTCAAAACCGGTAAAAACCGGTGACTCGGCCGAGTCGTGGGTCAGACCGATTTTTTTTTTTTTTTAAAAAAACTTACCCAAAACTCGTTTAACATGTGAGTGTGGGGTTAATAATTAGAAATTGCTCTTTAGTACATAATAATTGTTCACATTTACCAAAAACACATTGAATGGTACTTCCTCCGTCACTTATTAGATGACCTGTTTGACAATGTACACTTTTGACCTGACGTATTTTGACCGTATTTTTATACTACTCCCTATGTCCCATATTAGACGACTTGTTTGACGGTGTGCATTTTTGACCTGGCATATTTTAACCATACTTTTCTACTAATATACAAAGACAAATAATATCATATAAGATGTTGGATTCGTCTCGATTAATATTTTCAAAATATTAAATTTTCATAATTTTTTCAAATACATAATTAAAGATATTAAAGATAAAATTATGCATTGATATGTGTGTATGAGTCAATCAGGTCATCTAATAAGGGACGGAAAGAGTAATATACAAAGATAAATAATACTCCCTCCGTTTCAAAATGAATGTCGCTTTAGACAAAAAAATTTGTTTCAAAATGAATGTCACTTTCAGTTTCCAATGCAATAATAATTTTTTCTTTTCAATTGTACCATCCAATTAATACTCTGCACACTACTTCCAAAGTATTACTTTTAAAACTAACCAATAGTTAATAAGGATAATTTGGTAAAATAATCATTATCTTTCTTTTAATCATTGCATTTCTTAATATGTGTGTAAACACCTAAAACGACACTCATTTTGAAACGGAGGGAGTATCATATAAAAGAGATATTCTTAGGTGGTCCTAGAAGGATAGCACTTGTGTACCATAATGATATATATCATTGCCCAATTAGAATGTGTCACGTGGCATACCCTTTAAAAAAAATATATCAAATAAAGCATTTATAAAGTAACATTGGTAGGTGGCACACTCTAATTGACCAATGGTATATATCATTGGTACCTTAATGGTACACAAGTGAAATCCGGTCCTAGAACCAAGAAATTTGATTTGGTCACATCCAACAAATGAATGACACCTCACAATGAGAGAGAGAGAGAGAGAGAGAGAGAGAGAGAGAGAGAGAAAAGCAACAAAAAAAAGAAAGAAATACGTGAAAGAAGAAAATAACGTGAAGAAAAGAAGAGAGAAACTGAGTTGCCATGCCACCACGCTAGCAGCGATTGGCTCGTCGGAAACATAGACGACGACGACATAGGTGACGACGGAAAAGATGATGAAGACGACGACAACGTTTGCCTCGTCTATAAAAGCAACGATGAAGACTGAGTCGAATTAGTTCTGGTGACGGAACTGCATTTCGTCGGTGGTCTAACGGAAAAGAAGGTGGAGCAGCTTCTCTACTTGCTTCCGATTTCAAGGATCGTTCAGATTTTTGAACTTTCCGACACCGATGGCTTCCATTTTACATCAGAAATCCCTTTTTTCGTTTTTCTTGCTTTTTTAGTCTTTTTTTTAAGATCCAGATTTTAGAGATTTTTTTGTTCAGATCTATGACATTCATGGTTGCTGTTTCCGACGAGAAATCGTTGTCGCGCGTGGTGGCATGGCAGCTCAACTTCTCTCTCATATTTTCTTCACGTTTTCTTTCTTCTTCTTTTTTTGCTTTTTTCTCTCTCATTGTTGTGAGGTGTCATTCATTGGTTGGATGTGACCAAATCCATTTTCTTGCTCCAGTGACCACCTAAGAATTTCTCCATATAAGATGTTGTTAGATTCGTCTCGATGAATATTTTCAAAATATTAAATTTTCATAATTTTTTTAAATAGATAATTAAATATATTAAAGGTAAAAAAAATATGCATTAATATGTGTATCAGAGTCAACTAGGTCATTTAATAAGGGACAGAGGGAGTAGTTAATTATCGCTGGATATTTTTAAATTTAAAGTTATTTAAAAAGTGTCAAACGATAATTAATTACCTTTCGACGCGAAACAATAATCAACTATCTTTGATTTTTTATTTAGGGTGCTAAAGAGCAATTGCCTTCATAATTTGACAACTATATGATGATGTCTACTGATTTGTCCCATAAAATGGAGTCCACGCATATTACAGTCGACGTAGATGAAAGATAGCTCACATCTTTATACTAACAATTTAGAGTTTTTAGAAATAGCCTATTCCAAAATCCTCTCCTCTAAAGATGTCCACATCATCATATTCCTACTTGGCATTTGTTCCAAAAATCTCTCCTAATTTTTTAATACAAGCTTAATAATTATAATTATTATTAAAAACCGTTTTTTATTTAACATTAAATTGTACATTTTTTTTGAAGGAAACATTAAATTGTACATAAAATACATAGTTGGTTGCAATCAAATAATTATTAATATAATTATTGTTTCAATTAAAATTTATATCTTACATTAAAAAATTGGTATGTTACAATCAAATAATTATTAATATAATTATTTTTTCAATTAAAATTTATATGTTACATTAAAAAATTGGTACGTTACAATCAAATAATTATTAATATAATTAGTATTAGATTAACATTTATACGGTACATTAAAATTTTGGTAGGTTACAAAATTATAATAAATAACTTCAATAAATTATATTTTGAATTTTGGTCCGTTACACTATGACATTAACCTACTAATTAAAAATTTAATTGCAGTAATTAGTTTTTAAGGTTATATAATTAATTTTTATTCGTTACAAAATTATATTACTTAATATTAATAAGATATTATTAAATTTCAAATGTTATGAAGTTAATTTTTTGTAGGTTACATGAAATATAATATAATAGTTTAATGCACATTTTATAATATTAAAGACGTTGATAATATTAATTTTAAAACGGTCAAATTATTAATTAATTGATATTAACCGTTATGGTACTATTTTTCTATATAAATAGTAGCGCTTTTGGATACGAGTACACAACAATCACAAAAAATAGTTCTTCTTTTTCTGTTATCTGGTTCTTTGATATCTATATTCTAAGTTATTTCTGTAATTTTTTCTATGTAAAGAAAAATGTCTACGAAACACGACTTCATCTCTGATGTTTCGCCAAGAAAACAATCGTGGACATTGGTTGTGAGAGTTGTTCGTGCTTGGTTTGTTTAAGACTACAAGAATAAAAAACTATCATTTTCCATCATTTTAAATGTACTCTTTTTGGAGAGTATGTCGAGGAACTGAACTCTTTTCCATCGTCCTGTGAATCTCAAAATGTTGTTGCAGCCATTATGTTGGCAAAAAATAAATTGTTTCAAGGTGATAATTTATTACTCGCAATTGTGATTGTTTGTTTATACGTGTACACACACACACACACACACACACACACTTGAATGATATGCTTTTGTATCTTAATGATAGGAAAACCAGCATTGCAAAATGCATTTTCTTCCACTAGAATCACCTTCGATCCTGAAATTGATGAAACAAAGGAACTAAGGAAAATGTGTGTGTATATATATATATATATATATATATTAAAATAACATTTTTATTAAATTATAATATTATTGACAAATATTTTTTATTACAGCTTTCTTAGAGCAAATACAAATTCTCCTGCATCGGGATTGATCCAGTTACCAGATTCTTCTCGCATGCATGTAAATGAGGAGTTTCTCAAACTTACTCCTAGGACCACTATCAAGAAGTTGAAGAATGTTAATAAGGTTATTTGTTTTATTAGTGATCTATTTTGATAAAGTTTGTACGCCTTTTAGTATAATGTTATTTTGTATGGTGATGCATGGCTCATCTTTTATTGTCTTGGGAACAATAAGTGAGATTATTTATGGGGATGGACGGTGGTACACTGCTTGCTCATGCAACAAAAAAGTGTATGCTGATTCTAACATGTACTTTTGTGAAAAGTGTGATCCTCATGTTGTGCATGTCACACCTAGGTATATGCTAACTTAAATTTGTTGAGATTTTTAATCAGCGTAAAGCGATATCCTTAAGTTTGTTATTAACACATCCAACTGTTTGATGCACGTTCAAAATCAAGATTCGAGTGGTTGATAACAACGGAAGTGCACTTTTTGTTTTATTTGATCGAGATGTTTCTGGATTGCTTAATAAATCATGTTCTGACATTATCGAGTCCAACAACATTGTCATATGTATTTTTTCAACCTATTTTATAATACAAAGCTCTAATATTTACTTTGGAAATGTATAATTGTACACAAATAATAATAACAAATGTATGACACTTATATTCTTATGATATTTTGGCAGGGTGATCCATCTCATGATTTACCCAATGAGATTGCACAACTGGTTGGTACAGAGTTATTATTTAAGGTTGATGTGAGTGTTAGATTCAACTCTAGGTATGAGACTAGCTATCGTTATCGTGTTATAAAGCTTAGCAACGATCCAAACATCCTTTTAAAGTTTTAAAAAGTTGAGACACTCGAGGTATCATAACATTCTAACTGTTTGAAACAATTTTTGTGGACATTAGTTTGCTTAATGTAATACAAAATTGTAATTTTTATTGTTTGTGTGCATGTTTAAACAAATAGGATGATTTGGTTGAACCTGCAATTCATAGCCGGTATGCTTCGAAGACAGTTTGTCTCGAGAAAGACAATGTTGTCGTGGTATTTAATAACTATTTGAAGTTTATTTTATTTGATTTTTTGGAAGAAAAGTAAATGACAATTGTGATTATAATATATACTTATTTTACTATAAATTGACATATTTTTTATTAAAGGACTTAATGGACAAGTTTTCTTAAACAAGTCCCATAACTCCATCATCTATGGACCCGAAAGGTGTTATTTAATTGGATTGTGAATCATTTGCACCTCCTAAGAAGAGAATCTTACCAACAAATGAAGATTGTGGAACAACTGACGCAATTGTTCAACCGGTTAAAAAGATTGTGAAGATTGAGAAATAATGTCTTCAAGTGACTTTGTTTTATCGCGTTCAAGTTGTCTGTCCATTATGTCAATGTTCCATGTCTATTCTTAACGTACCAAAATAAGGTCCATGTCATTGACAATGGAATTACTATTTTCAATTGAATAAATCAACATTGTTCCACGTATTGACCCTTCAATAAAAAAATATTTCAGTTTTCATATTAATTTACAATTTACTTGTGTCTTAAACTTTACATAAATTCTAAAATATATATAAAAATTAAAGACCGTTTTTTATTTCTACCTTCTAGGCCAGATATGTAACTCAAGACCACCAAAGCAATCTTGACCCAAAATATACCTTCTTTTTGTCAAAAGACCCGCACTAAGACCTCGAACCACCAAGTGAGAACGACGAGACCGTGTTGTGAAACAAGTCACGGGGTGCAGCACCAGTGACTATGAACGAGCCCAAATCGACCGGCGGCAACGTGGGCACCAAATCGACTCTATCCTCATCTGTGAAGTGGTGCAACAGTGAAGCGACCACACCACTCACACGACAACTAAATGATGACCTTGAAGGAGAGGACACAACATGGAAAGTAGTGGACGACGGCTAGGGTTTTGTGTTTGAGAGAGACGAGTGAAAAAAGAGAACTCCCATAATATATTAATTATTCATAGTGTTTTTATATTTTAAGCATAA
This sequence comes from Medicago sativa, assembly GCF_051527215.1. Classification (NCBI taxonomy): domain Eukaryota; kingdom Viridiplantae; phylum Streptophyta; class Magnoliopsida; order Fabales; family Fabaceae; genus Medicago; species Medicago sativa. The sequence goes on from NC_140752.1 coordinate 98,285,538, forward strand.
TTGTAGTTTTGCCCACTATTTTATCATTCTCACAAAAATAATTATATCTTTATAAATTTTAACTTTTTAATTCTCAATAAACGATGATTTATTCTTTCAATTTTAAATATGAGGATAAAGTACTGCATAATGTCAAAATTCTGGAATGAAATCAAACTAAAAAAATCAAATAATATCTAAAAAACTTATTTATGTGTAAAATTCATTAAAAAAATTTAAATAAAATGTATCCCGTGCTTGGCACGGGACGTTACACTAGTCACATTACATAGGAGGAAGCTGGCTCTGGACAAACAAAAGAAAATATGAATTGTACTCTAGCTCACTTCACTAACATAAATCTTTTCGGTTAAGTTTAAAAATAATCTATATATTAAATTATATATAGATAAATGATCTAATTTGATTGCATGTATTATTCACATAATATGATTTGATCAAATTTGTCTACTATTAGATAAAGATAACTTGTAGAATATAAGATATTGAATTTGTCTCAATTAATATTTTTAAATATCAATTTTTTATAATTTTTACTAATACATAATTAAATATATTTAAGATCAAAGATGTGTAATGACATATGTAAAATAATCAACTATGTGGCTTATTTTGAGACAGAAGAAGTATAACAAATTAGGATATTTTTTCACTAAAAAGAAAGGATTTGTTTATAAAAAAGGATTTTTTTTTGGACAAAAACAAAACGATATTCATTCATTCAAATCGATAAAGTACATCAGATACAAACATCGCTAAAAACGTAAAGGGTGAACCTGCGAACAAACTCACAGCACCCGAGTTAATAGCATAAAACGGCAAAATGCCTATAAAATAATATGATAAAACCTAAGTCACCGAAATTCACATGCTTCCGGATCTGCAACGTTGACGCCCAAATCATTGGTTGAATTTGTAATTGACTGATGCCGATCTTTCAATAGGAACTAAACGAACACCGCGACAAGACGCGAAATCAAACGCCGCACAAGACGACGAACAACACAACGCCGCACTTAGACGACGAAATCACAAAAAAAAACACAAAAGAAAAAACTTGATATATGTGAAAACCACTTATTTAAATTGAAAGAAAAGAGAAAAAAGATGTAGAGGGGTGATTCTAGGTAAAAAAATGACCTAAAACCACCCATCCTCGACGAACGAAGGAGAAAGAAAGTTTAGAAAGAAGTTGGAGTTTCTCTCACTAAAAAACTAGCGCCGACTTAAAAAAGAGTGAATTACTTGATTGATTGATATTATGTATATATTACAATAATTTGTAACAGATGAGGAGTAGTGTTCCTTTCAAAACAAACAAGACCGATTTAAGGGGGCCGCCACTAAACAAAAGATTTTAAGCTTAAAAATTTTTAGTCTTGTGTAAGGCCTCAATTTTTTTTTTTAGCTTTTTTTAATATATTTTCATAAGTCAAATTTCATAAACATGTTTGCACCAAGTTTAGTCATATATATATTGCAAGTTCAGTCTCGATGCTGAATATTTTATTGGTTACTCATACATTAAATTCTTTTTTCTTTGATATTTCTATAAAAAATAATTTAATATTAGTTGTTGAAAATAGGTAGTGTGTAATCAAAGTTTTGAAACAGCAAAAAGAAATTTATATATGTGTTAAAAGTCAATATTATTTTGATATTTTAAGATATAACAATTGATAAATAATAGGCAAAATTACATCATTAGTCCCTTAACTTTATTTTAGGTAACACTTTCGTCCTTTATCTTTTTTTTGTCACGATTTAGTCCTTTATGTTATAAAATAACAACATAGTTATCCTTTTTTATGAAAAAAATAATCAAAAACTCCAAAAATAATTCATCAAATTCATAGACAAGTGCAAATATTCATCAAACAAGCCTAGAAAATCAAATTTCTTTGAAAAAAATCTCATAAAAAATGACAAGATATTGTCATTTTATAACATAAAGGACTAAATCATGACAAAAAAAAAAGATAAAGGACGAAAGTGTTACCTAAAATAAAGTTAAAGGACTAATTGTGTAATTTTGCCTAAATAATATGTCCATATTTTATATTATTTTTAACATATATCCACGTTTAATGTTTAACATGCATCAAATTGAATTACTTTCAATTGAGAGACCCTTGAAAACAAATAAAAGTGTTTTCAAATTAGATAATATCAATTTTCACTTGATTGTTTACTTATTTTATAGGAGTCATGTTTTTAAAATCGATTGATTTCCTTAGTTGAAAAGTTGATTTATGTCGGTCAAATTTCATATTAAATAAAAAAGCAGAGTTTGATACACTTTTTTTTAGGGTTAAATATGTTTTTGATCCCTATAAAATTTGGAACTTCTAAGTTTAGTCCTTACTTAATTTTAATAGTTTTTTGAGTGATCCCTGTAAAAATAATTTACATGTAGTTTTTGCCCCTGCTAAAACAAAGTTTCTCTAATTATCCTTAAACTCATAAATTTTTGAACGATTTTTTTGAGACAAGTTTAGAACATTGGAAAAGGTTCGTTTGCTAAAATTTAGAATTTTTTTAACATAAAATGAATTAAACATGAATTTTTTAAAAGACAAAAGTTCAAGATAAAAGTAACAAAAATATGGACGTAGAAATAAAATTTTCAAATAATTTTTTGCAAATGAACTTTTATTGGTGTTCTTAACACTTTTGAAAAAAAATGTTTAAAATCTTAAAAGTTTAAGCATAATTAAGCAAATTTAGATCTAGTATGGACTAAAACTGAGTGTGGTTTTTTTTTTGTAAGGACTAAAACTGAGTGCGGATTTTTTTTATAAGGACTAAAAACACTATTAAAATTAAGTAATGACTAAACTTAAAAAGTCACAATTTTATAGGGACCAAAAACATATTTAACCCTTTTTTTATTACAAATTTTGAATCCAAATTTGAATTAAAAAACGAGTAAACCATCAAATTGATTCCTGTCTTTGTACCAGATTTTCAATTTGATCCCTAACTTTATTAATAACTCAAAATGATTCATGTCTTTGTCAAATGTTTCTCAGATTGGTCCGTAACTCTCTTAATTGTTTTGTATTTTGAGTGTTAATGGCTCAATGTCTTTTGGATATTATTTAGTGGTTAATAGCATAATGTCTTTTGAATCTTATTTGGTACGTTAATAGCTTAAAATGCAAAACAACTAATAGAGTCAGAGATCAATATGAGAAATGCTTGACAAAGACAATGATCATTTTGAGTTATTAACAGAGTCAGAGACCCATTTGAGAATTTGGTACAAAGACATGGACCAATTTCATGGTTTACTCATTAAAAAACCCTATCTTTTGAAACAATAATTCAATCTATATAAAATGGATTCCAATTCAATTTTTTTTTCACCTGAAATCATAATTATAACAAAAAAAAATTGAACCAAAAAATTACAAACACTCATCCCCATAAGGGTCCGTTTGATTTGAGTTTTTTGGTGAGATGGGAAAAAAAATATTTTTAATTTGACATGTTTAGTTCAATTTTTAGAAGAGGATGAGAGCAAAACCATTCATGACTCATTTATTGCTTTTCCCAATTAGAAGAGAAGGAGAGCAAAACCATTTATGACTCATTTATTGCTTTTCCCAAAATTGAAGTTTTTTTGGAGGGGATTTTTTTAGAAGTCGACAAGCCACCTCAACATTTTTTTAATAAAAAAAACAAAAAAATGACTTATTTGTACACGTTTTAAGAGATAAATGATTTGAACGGGAGAAAAAAATACAAGGACTCAAGTGTTAAAAATAAATTAGATAAACAATTTAAACGAGACAAAAATAAAATAAGAGACTCAATTGTTTTTTTTTTTGTTACAAAAGACTCAACTGTTACAAATAAATAAGATAAAATACCCAAGTAATTTTGCCAATTTTGTCTATATATCTTTGTAATCTTTGAATCATTTTTAGGCTTGCATTTTGATTATGTGTCATCTCTACAAAGAGTTTTCTCCCTCTCTCAAAACCTTTCCACCCTCTACTATATCAATTTAATGCATGATTGCAACGAATATTAACAAAAAAAATTCAACAACTTATACATAAAAGCATCGAAGTGCTATAATAATAATGTAACGTGTGCTATTTATTGCTCCTGATCTATATTATTAGTTTGATAAGCTTCAACCCATATTCCTCCATAAATTAAATAGACTAAAAGTGATTGTGTCAACCAATCTTCTGTAACAACTTACAAAAACTCTTCATTTTTTCGTATCATATAATGGAACTTTGTAATATTGAAATATTTTAATGAAAGTTCATTAATTTACACTAATGTAACGACATCTAGAGCTGTCATAAATGGGTCGGGCTTATGGGCCGGCTCATTGGCCACATTTTTTGGCCGGACCGGGCTTCAAAATCTAGCCCAAAAATGCACTCGGGCTTTTTTGGCCCAAGCCCATTTGACCCATACAAAAATTAGGTTGGGCCGGGCTGGCCCATCGAGCTTCGGGTCAGCCCATTATTACCATTTAATTTTATTTTTGTTAAAAAAAGTATATTTTTGAAAAAAAATTATCAACTATTTTAAAATTTATTAATAAAAAACATTTAAATATATAAACTTAATAAAAATGAATGAATTTAGCTTCAAGTTTTAAAAAATTATTAATTTGATTTAATTTGATTTAATATATAAACTTAATAAATTATTAATTTGATTTAATTGAATGAATAATCTAGAATTTCATTAATATTCAATGTTAAGGTAAAAATTATTTACACTTTTATGTCCATCCAATCATATTTTAGCAAAAAAAATAGTGGTGAGTGATTAATATATAAAAAATACATAAAAAAGAGTGAATAAATTTTAAAAGTAAAAAATAAACGGTCCGGGCCGGGCTGGCCCATACAGGCTGGGCTCTAGAATTTGCGGCCCAATTATAATTGGGCTGGGCCAGGATGGCCCATTTATGTAGTCGGACCTCTCGGGCCCGGGCTGGGCCAGCCCATTTGACACCTCTAATGTCGACATCTTCAACATGAAGAGTTATAGTCAAGGTTAAGCAAAGATTTAACTCTTCTAATTTGTTGATTTATGTGGTAGAAAGGATTTAGAAGATCATCTATATATACATACCAAAAGAACTCATTCTTATCATAGACTGAAACTTTTTTTTTTTGTTGAGAATTTGATTCATGCAAAACAATTATTAAAAGTGATGGTTTCATATTATTTGTGTGTGTTTGCGTATCACAAATTAAGTTTTTGTATCTCAATCAACATTAGAAAAAACCGTGAAGAGGTAATGAAGGAAACAATGCACTATGTATGTTTTCTTTTTTCATCTCTTATTATTTATGTTTGAATTGTGTGGGGTTGAAGAAACAATCTACTTATACTTGGAATTAGTATGCAATATTTTATATGGTTATGTCGATGAATCTATTGATTCTTTTGAAGGTATTGAGACATCTATTGTCAAGATGACATACTTAATATAGAATGCTACGTGAACGTCTTTGGATACATTTTGTTGATATTGACAACATTGGCATGTGGTATTATATATATATATATATATATATATATATATATATATATATATATATATATATATATATATGTGTGTGTGTGTGTGTTGTTACCATGTTTTTTTTGGAGTAAATATGTTTACCATGTTATAATTACAATCTCATGGTTGATTGATTATTTATTTGTCCTCACTATCTTATTAGGTTTTCACCGTGTTACCTTATTTTATTGTTCATGGTGTCTATTTAAAGTTAAAAGTAGATTACATTTTTTTTAAGGAAAAAGAAAATTACATTTTATTACTTTGATTTATTTGATGTTAATATGTGGATTGGGGTGATTTTTTTTACTCGGCATAGAATATAAGAAAGAGCAATTTGTTAGTGATAGACTTCATCGGTTCAACTCCTACCCTACATACTGCTAACTTTGCCAAAAATAATAATAAAAGGTTTGTAAGATTCAGTGTTTGAGAACTGATAGGGGAGGAGAATTTACATCAAACTCATTCAATGAGTACTGCAGTAATGAAGGGATAAAGAGGCAACTGACAACTGCTTATACACCTCAACAAAATGGTATGTCAGAGAGGAAGAATAGAACCATTATGAATATGGTCAGATGCTTACTAGCAGAAAGGGGTGTACCTAAACAGTTCTGGCCTGAAGCAATCAATTGGGCTACTTATGTGTTGAATAGAAGCCCCGCTCTGTCAGTTAAAGATATCACTCCTGAAGAAGCATGGAGTGATAAGAAGCCCTCAGTAAAACACTTCAGAGTGTTTGGATGCATTGCTCATGTTCACATTCCAGATGTTCATAGGAAAAAGCTGGATAATAAAAGCATGAAGTGTGTTCATCTTGGTGTAAGTGAGGAATCAAAGGCTTACAAGCTCTATGATCCTGTTAATAAGAAAATCATTGTAAGCAGAGATGTAGTTTTTGAAGAATCTAAAGGTTGGATGTGGAATGAGGAATCCAGTACAGAAACTATAGCTGTTGACTTTGACAATGAAAATGGTGGAAACACTGAAGAAATAGTTGAAACAGCTGCAAATACCAGTAGTGAATCCTCAGATAGTGAACACAATGATGAGGAAAGTGATGAAGCAGACCACAATGCTGAGACACCTCCTACAAGATTAAGGAAGAAGCCTGGCTACTTAGATGATTATGTAACTGGACAGGAATCAGAAGAAGAGGGTCAGTTGCATAATTTAGCAGTCTTCAGCACCATCAGTGATCCAGTTTCTTATGAGGAAGCAGTTAAGCATGAAGAATGGAGAAATGCTATGGGTCTGGAGATTGATGCCATTGAGAAAAACAACACCTGGGAGCTTACCACTTTGCCTACAGATGCTAAGAAGATAGGTGTCAAGTGGATCTATAAAACCAGGCTCTGATACCACTTGTTAAAATGGTAAAACTTCACATTGTATTATTTCACTAAGAGTCAAGCCTATATATAGGCAAGAGTACAAGACTTGTGTTGCAAGCAACCACACTTAACAATAAGCTATTTTTTAGACGCTATTCCAAGTAGCGTTTGAGCTTATAGCTTATTATTATTTGTTCCATTTTTACCCTTATTATTTTAACTAAAAGTCATATTTACCCTTTATCATTTATTATTAAACTGCTACTGGACGACTTATGCTTTTTGTTTAACACGTTCAGTGCAACAACGCTGATGTATAGGGACATTATTTTCCTCAAAAAAAAATGTGACCTATGATTTTTATAGGTATATATATAGATTAGTATTTTACCGCAAAAAAAAAAAAAAATAGATTACGTATTTTATTTTTTGTTGCTATTCTTTTAACACTTTTTTGTTTTATCATTTTTAATCCTATTGATTTTACTTTGCCCATAAAATAAAATTTTATACCATTCATAAAGTATACAAACTGAATGAAATAAAAAAACAAAATTTTAACCAAAAAAATATATATCGAGTAGAATAATACATTTAAATGACTAAATATCTTAAATATTTATGACCTCTCAAAAAAATTATTATGAATAAAAAATGTCCTTTTATGTCATTTACATTTATCAGAGTTAGTTGAACCGCTAATTTTACCAAACACTTTATCTAGCTTATAAGCTATCAGTCATCAGCGGTGACTTTTAAGGTACACAAGTGCTTAAATTTGTGTACCCATACACAAATGCTCATTTTACCATTGATTCAAGAGTTTACAAATCCAATGACTTAGATTTAAGAATGTCAACTTAGTAGGGAACTAGTGAATCTTCAAGGAAATAAAAGTTGCACTTATATATACATAAAAAAAACATCATGAATTAAAAAAAAAGTTAAATTAAAATAATTAGCTTATATTTGATTGGTGTTAGTGTCAAACTCTATTTTTATACAGATTAATAATTAAATAATTTTCTTTTCAAAAAAATAATTCAATGCTTAAAAAAATTATTTTAAATCAACTAATAGATATAAAAAATTAATTTGTTTTTTTTTTACAGATTCATTTCGTTTACAAAACTATTGTTAAACGTTTTCTTCTTCTTTTTTTCACAGAATTTTTTCTTCTTAATAAGTGGTACATCTTCCTTATAAATTTTTCTATAAGGAATAAAAAAGTAAATTTATAAAGTTCACCCCAAAATTAATGAGTACATATCAAAGTTCGTCCGTGAGGTTTATTATGAATATGCACATTTACAAAAAAGAAAAAGAAAAAGAAAAAGAAAAAAGAATACATAACAAAAAATGTATCATTGATTAAGAAGGAAAAATATTATAATTTTTCTATCCAGAAAATTAATAATTGAAATAATAGTTTAATGTGTACCATTGGAAGGAAAAAAAGAGAGGAAAAAATACTGCTATTTACAACTTTAACGGTTCAGATGTAAAAGAATGAAATTTAATTTCGAATAAATTTTATAATGGTTTAATGTTTTAATGTTATGTGTGCCACTAGAAGAAATAAAAAAAATAAAGGAAAGGAGTAAGAAGTACATTGAATTGCTTTAGCAAATAGCAAAATCTGGTTCATTGAATTTTACCGTAGATCTATGGCTAATAATGCATTTGTGTATGGGTACACAAATTGTCAATTTGTGTACCCTAAAAGCTACCGTCATCAACTATCAGTTATAAGTTATCAGTTAGCTTATAAGTTATCCGCTATTTTTATCAAAGAGAGCCTAAATCCAAACCTTAATAATTAAAGACAAATTTTATTATAAGACTAAAAAACCATCATTATTATTAAAAAAATGTAAAAGAAACAGAAGAACTGAATAAGGGAAGTGCACACGTGCCATGCGTGCTGTTCCACCACGCAGCCACATGTCTGTTCTTCTTTTGTTGTTTTGTTTTGTGCAGTCTCTCTTTCTCTTTGCCTCTTCTCATCTTTCTCTGTCACTTCTTCCGACATTGCTTTTTTTCTGCGCTATTTTCCTTTTTACAACAATTCCATTTTCACTTTCTTTTTCTTCACTATTCTTCTTCTTCTTACGCGTTAAGTTTTCTCATTCCATTCTCTTCCAAAAACAAAACCCCTTTTTCCCAACACAACCAAAACTAAAACCAATTTTCATATCAAAAAACCCTTTTTCTTCTATCATCTTCATCATCCTTTGTGACTGTGTTATGGGTTTTGCCTCTTTTTTAATGGCTTTTCCTCTTCACAATCACAAAACCCTTTCTTTCACTCTATACCTTACCTTTTTGCTTTCTCTTCTTCTTTCTTTTTCTTTTGCTTCAAGTTCACACCATGATTTCTCTATCATGGATTCTGAATTCAACTCTTTCTACAGCGACTACACACCACCATCACCACCTCCACCACCACCAGAGCCACACCCACCTTCTCTTTCATGCGAAGAAGGTTTATCTGGAATTGGGTCATTAAACACTTCTTGTGATCTCAATTCTAGTATAATCTTCGATGGTGATGTTTATATTGAAGGAAATGGAAGTTTAAATATTCTTCCTGGTGTTAATTTGACTTGCCCAATTTCCGGTTGTGTGATCAAAATCAACATGAGTGAAGAGTTTACTTTGCAAAATGGTTCTGTCATTATTGCTGGTACTGTTTCTGTTGCGGCCAAAAATGCAAACTTGTTTTATGGATCAGTGGTAAATGTTACTGGGCTGGCCGGTTCACCACCGGCTCAGACCAGCGGCGAGCCGTCCGGGACGCAGGGTGCCGGTGGAGGGTATGGTGGGAGAGGTGCAACGTGTGTCTCTGATAATACTAAGCTTCCTGATGATGTTTGGGGTGGTGATGCTTATTCTTGGTCATCACTTCATGAGCCTTGGAGTTATGGGAGTAAGGGTGGGACTACTGTCAAGAATGAGAGTTATGGTGGTGGAGGAGGTGGAAGAATAAGGTTTGAAGTGGTTGATACTGTAGAAGTTTCTGGGGATCTTTTGGCTAATGGTGGTGATGGTGGGATTAAAGGTGGAGGTGGTTCTGGTGGCAGCATTTTTGTGAAAGCTCATAGAATGTAAATCTCTTCCTTTTCATTTCAATCTTATTATTGCATCTGTATTACCTAGGGTTGATTACATTTTTTGCAATCGATTAGTGAGTATGTAATTACATGAATTGCTTGTGTAGTGTGCTTGGTGATGTATGCAGAATTTTACATTTTTAGTTTCTGTGGAATGTTTAATTAATATGTCTACAGAGCGGTAATTAGTGGCGCGGTATGGTGGGGACATATATATTTGAGGGGGCCCTATGTTTTTAATAGCGCCGTTATGGCGGAGCGTGACGCCATCTCCCTGCAAACCGCTATATCGGAATAGCATAGTAGTGGTAGGGTTCTGCGCCTCGCTATCTCCCTGCAAGCCGTTATACCTTTATAACATTTTCGCGGTTTGGCGCCACGCGCCACTATCTGGGATTAACAACATAGGAACAAAATACCGTAGCTAATTATATTAAATGATTTCACTAAAATTGCATAAAAGTTTCTGTGGCGAAGTCGTTAGTAATGTTAGTTTTTTTCCGATATGTAGTCCAATTTATCAATCACATCCAGTCCAAAATTACAAGTGTACATTCCTTCCACCTACTAGGAAGGGTCGAAGAGAACACTCAGTCACGTGCCAGGGTTATATGAGAATAAAATAACGACCAAGTTCAAAAAACACGATCATGCTATCTGCAATAACGCCCTACTAATATTAGATTTTAACTCGATGTATTGAGTTTGAGTCTTACCTCTTGCGTTTTTACGCAAAATCATACGCAAAATGGATGCAAAAGGAATCAATCCCATTACCTTGAGGATGTAACGTATTGTATTATGCCACTGAACTACCGCAACAGTTTTATTGCAAATACACGGAAGCATAATAATATATACATATAAAACTTATATTACGTATGTATCCAAGAAGAAAGTTTTGGGGGTGCCACGGCTCCTCCCTGTCCTAACTAAGATCATCTCATGGAGTGGTTGCACTTGCATCATTGCATTCAATCAACTAGCCTTCAATGCGGGAATAGATTAAGTACTATTGAGTTCCGTTCTCTATCTTTCTGTGTAATTTCAGATTGCTTGAGCTAATAATATAGGTCGCGGCGCAACTAATTTTGTCGTCTGCTAAGTGCAGGACTGGAACTGGCACGATTAGTGCTACCGGAGGTGGTGGGTTTGCTGGCGGTGGAGGAGGAAGAATTTCTATACACGTCTTCAGCAGACATGACAATACAGATTTCTTCATTCATGGTGTGATACTGTCATTATAATTGTTTTAAGCATTCAATGTTCTTGTCTTTTATTTCACTTCCAATTTAATTTTAGAGATTTTTTTCTCATCTAATAGATGACGAATTATTATAGAAAATCACTATATACAAGCTATAAAAAAAATGTTTTTTCTGTTGCTTGCAGGTGGAGTGAGTCTTGGATGTGCTGGCAACGCTGGTGCTGCAGGGACATATTATGACGCTGTTCCTCGCAGTCTTACCATTTGCAATCATAACTTGTCTACAGAAACTGATACACTTATATTAGAGTTTCCTAAGGTGCCTCTTTGGACAAATATTTATGTCCAGAATCAAGCGAAGGCATTGTTTCCTTTATACTGGAGCCGTGTTCAGGTAATTGAAAATTTGAGCTTATTGCGCTAGTTGAATTGCAATAATGCATTAGTTATTGGAAAAAGAAGGAAGTTTTTGAAGAGGAGAGAAAAGTTAGAAGTGTAATATAAGTGTAACCCGTGTAAGACAAAAGTAAACTCTTCATAACCATTCAGTTGCGAACAGTTAGTTATTATTGGCAGTGGCAGAGCTTGAATAATTTTAGGTGAAAAAATTAGTTTGTGAACCCTGTAGTTTATTTGAGCTATAGTTTTAGTTAATTGTATTATGTCGTAAATAAATTATATATACACCTATCTTCCATTCTATATTTAAATGCATCAAGAAAAAAATTGGGGGAGCCATGACTCTTCTATGTTCAAAAGATCCACAATTAATTATTGGAATTTCAAGAGCTTTTAAGACACTGGGACTACCTTGTCAAAAAAAAAAAAAGACACTAGGACTGCATATCTCCTTTTCATTTGGAGGACTACATATCTCCTTTTCATTTGGAGGAAATAATTATCAAATTGATAGGCAATAATATAGACGAATCAACTTAGATATTTTTTTTTTACTATTAGAACTTTTAGAGGAAGTTTAGGTTACTTCGTTTGGAGCGTTATAAACTATGGCTTTTAATGTCCTCTCTTTAATCATAATAATTGAGTTTGAATTATTGCTGAAATTTTACTTTTCATCAACTTGCAGGTTGGTGGACTAATTCGTTTGACCTCTGGAGCTGTTTTAAGCTTTGGGCTTGCTCATTACGGTTCATCAGAGTTTGAGTTGATGGCAGAAGAGCTTCTGATGAGCGACTCTGTGATCAAAGTAAGCAAGCAGAGCTATAATGCTTATTTTTCATGGAATAATAGTACTTCTTTACTTCTATACAAATTAACGATATTTTTTATTTATTTTTTATTTTTTTTTCCATTTTTGTCAGAAACCATTTCCTATAAGCCGAGACAATCTAAAATTTTTCATATCGCCTAATCAAGAGAGGCATTAACATTATTTCATGGTTTAATATTTACACGTGTTGGTTATTTGAAGAAACAAATCTTCCCTTTCATGTTCTTTTACCGTTACTTTTTTTAATTAGATATTTGGAGCCCTTCGTATGTCTGTCAAGATTCACCTGATGCAGAATTCCAAGATACTTATAGATGCTAATAATGATTTACTTGTCGCAACATCATTACTTGAAGCTAGCAACTTGGTAGTTCTCAAGGTAGTTATCCTATCCGTTACATTCTTCTCATTTAAAGCAGAACCTTAAGATTTTATTGCTTACACTATAATAATGCATTTAACCATGTGGTGGTGACCAGGATTCATCTATTATTCATTCTAATGCAAATTTGGGAGTTCACGGGCAAGGCTATTTGAACTTGTCTGGACCTGGAGATTTGATTGAAGCACAGCATCTGGTTTTGTCGCTATTTTATAGCATCAGTGTAAGTCAAAGACTGTATTTCTCATGTTGCCGTTTCTTTATAAATTATATAATTGACTATTGAAGAATGTTCACTTTCTCCGAGTTAAAATAGTATTTATGCACACCTGACATGAAACACGAGACAGTCACAAGGGTCAACTTTGATGGAAGTTGTTGTAGAAAAGCTTTGTTACTATTAAAAAGTTCCATTTGTTGTGGTATTTGGTATTTTTTTTAGGTTGGCATTTGAAGACTTGTGAACTTCTGAACATTTTTAAAGGTTTGGTAATGTTAGGAACGGTCATACTAGGTAGATTGAAGATTTGAGACGGGGTATTTTTTATTCAAAATTGGTCTTATACTCTTATGCATATAGGCCGCAAGAGTAAGAAATTTCTAAGCTATTGGTTAGGGTTTAGTGATATTTAAGGGGTTTAAAATGTGGCGCGTTAATTGCCGGATCTTCTCTAGGACAGTTAGGTGTCATACCCGAAAATTATTATTCTTTTTAGTGTGTGTGTATTAAACCTACTATCTAAACCTTTTATGTCGAGGTTAGTTTTATGCTGTTTCAAAAATTAATATTGATATGCCATAGTCTCCGTATTTTTATTATTATTTTTTTGTAGTCTATTTCTAAGCATTTTAATTCTAATTTCATATGTATTAAAAACTACCCGTTATAAATATATGGAAGTAAGGGTGCCATGCATGCTCACATGAAGAGTAAGCATAGATAACTTATAGATTGTCTTTCTTTTCGATGTGTGTGTGTGTGTGTGTCTATATATATATATATATATATGTATATATATATATATATATATATATATATATATATATATACCTGCTTCGGATCTTAAAATTGATTTCTCGACCTTTAAGCTTTCTCATTTCTTACTATATAAGTATTATTTTCGTACTTACCAAATAATTGTCATCTTTGAAATGTTAAAGGTTGGACCTGGATCTGTTTTGAGAGGTCCTTTGAAGGCTAATGGTGATGATAATATGTAAGTTTATGTAAAGCTTAATCAGAAAGCTGTATCATGCAGTTATCTTTTTGGTTTAATACCTTGTTTTCATTTTTTGTTCAAAATGGTAGAACAAGGACACCACAACTCTACTGCAAACAAGAAAATTGCCCTGTTGAATTGCTTCATCCTCCAGAAGATTGTAATGTGAATTCTTCACTAGCTTTCACGCTTCAGGTTTTTCAATAGCCCCCCTAATATTTAATCTTTGTACCGTTCAGATATCTTTCTATCAAGGATACTAATTATCTTGTGTTGCTGCTGCAGATATGTAGGGTTGAAGATGTTAGTGTTGAAGGCACCATAACTGGCTCCGTTCTGCACTTTCACTGGATTAGACGTGTAGAGGTCGAATACTCTGGAGTAATCAGTGCATCTGGGCTAGGTAGATTGTCATTGCCCTCTCATAAAGAATTTCATATATCACTTGATGGTTTGTGCAATTACAATGCTTTAACGATTCTATATTAAAATTGTTATTTGGACCGATTGCAGGTTGTACTGGAGGGTTGGGTAAAGGAAGGTATTTCGAAAATGGTATTGGTGGTGGAGGTGGGCATGGAGGATATGGCGGGGATGGCTATTACAATGGCAATTTCATTGAGGGGGGTACCACATATGGAGATGTCGATTTACCATGCGAACTTGGTAGTGGCAGTGGAAATGATAGCATAGCCGGTGCAACTGCAGGTGGCGGCATTATTGGTAAGACCTGAATTAAAATTTGGTTGTGGCAGAGCAAAATATTGTTTTGTAACATAATATTATCAGGCAAAAAAGTGATTCTATATAATTATTAGTATCTTGACTTTGACAGTGATGGGTTCATTGGAGCACTCATTGTCAAGTTTGATTTTGAATGGTTCACTGAGATCTGATGGAGAATCCTTTGGAGATGACATAAGAAGGCAGGATGGCAGGACTTCAAGTATTATTGGCCCTGGTGGAGGCTCCGGTGGAACTGTTCTTTTGTTTGTTCAGACATTGGCGCTTGGTGAGTCTTCCATGATATCAACAGTTGGAGGACAAGGAAGCCCTAGTGGTGGTGGGGGTGGAGGTGGTGGAAGGGTTCACTTTCATTGGTCTCATATTCCAGTTGGAGATGAATACATCACTTTAGCGAGTGTTGAGGGAAGCATTATTACTGGGTTGGTATACAAAAAACTATGCTTTAGTCCAAGTCTATTATATTTGTTTTATGCATCTACCAGTAAAGAATTGTTTGATTGACCCAGTTCATGGATTGTCTGATTTTGAGTTAGAAGCTAATTCATGACAGTTAAATTAATATTTGGAACCACATTGTAAAAGTACTGGATATGATTTGGTTTGGTATATGACTTCTTGGTTTAAGCCAACAGGTCTCTCCAACTGCAGACCAATTAATGTCACTCTTTGATAAAATGATGTACACTTGAATATGTTATAGAGTAGGTGAATCCTGGAAATAAAGTAGAGCCCGTGAACTTGTTTGCCATTGGCAGATTGATAGTGTAACAACCAAACTTATTTTAAGGTTTTTTTATTGGTCAGGGGGTTGTGTTGGAAATTTTGTAATCATTTAATTATACAGTTATGTGCAATTTGCTTTAATTTAATTACAGGTTTGTGATTTTAGTTTTGTAAACCAAAAGTTATGTTCTGGTTTTATTTTTGGGTCATCTAGTTGATCACTTTTTTTAAGAAATTCAACGTGGGTAATTTTTTACAAGAACTTGACGGTTTATAACTAACATATCTCATTCAGGAGGTTCTGACCATAATTTTCAACTCTTTTTTGGTTGCTTTTAGCTAATGTAAACGTGCATGAATCTACACGTGTGCATAAGTTTTCATCTATCTAGACCAATTTGGTTGAGATTTTACTTCTTATTTCGTTTTCATCTATCTAGACCAATTTGGTTGAGATTTTACTTCTTATTCCAGAGGTGGTTTTGGCGGAGGTCAGGGTCTTCCTGGAAAAAATGGATCTATCAGTGGAAAGGCGTGTCCCAAAGGGCTTTATGGTATCTTCTGTGAGGTAGATGAACCGTAATTCTTCACAATTCTCAATAATTATTTATGTAGTTGGAATTGGTTTTAGTAAATTAGGTGGTTGGACATCACAAACTTTAGTTCTTGGTGATCTTTTGCTGTTAGTCATATTTTTCTTTTACTAATATTATTAAATAAGGAGATGAAGTTTTGAAGATAAACTTCTCAGTTACTTAGACTTGCATTTTAATTTCATGTTACAGGAATGCCCTGTTGGCACATATAAAAATGTCAGTGGGTCTGATAAAACCCTTTGTCAGAAATGCCCGCTTCATGAGCTTCCACGTCGTGCTATATATGTTGCCGTTCGAGGTAATTTTACTAATGAAATTTGCTTTCATCCCACCTGAAATAAAGAATAAAAACAGTTATTTTTGTGTACACGTTTAGCATGATAAAATTTATTTCAGAATTTGTAAATTGATTAGATTTCCCATTTCCTTTTCAAAAGGTGGTGTGGCAGAGACTCCTTGTCCATACAAGTGCACATCCGATAGATATCACATGCCAAATTGTTATACAGCTTTTGAAGAGTTGGTATACACTTTCGGTGGGCCATGGTTTTTTGGTCTTATTCTCTTAGGCCTCCTTATTGTGCTTGCTCTAGTTCTCAGTGTTGCACGGATGAAATATGTAGCTGTAGATGATTTACCAGCCCTTGCGCCTGCTCGAAATGACACTCGACTGAACCACTCTTTCCCCTTTCTGGAATCACTGAATGAGGTACATAACCAACTTTTTCCATATGAATTTCATTCATACATGCTACCATTGGGACTTGGTTCAACATTAAAGTTGATTTTAATATTGTATTGGTGTGATCTTTCAGATTATTGAAACAAATAGAAGTGAGGAATCTCCAAGTCATGTGCATAGGTTATATTTCCAGGGCCCAAATACATTCAGTGAACCTTGGCATCTCCCTCATTGTCCTCCAGAGCAAGTAAAAGACATTGTGTATGTCTTTGTAAAATATATTGAATCCTCGTTTAGTGTCAACAAATACAATATTTAGTTGTGTAATGTGCAGGATGTTTTAGTTCATGTTATGCATTAAAATTGATCTTTTAACTATTATGTTTATCACTTCATGTTGCAGATATGAAGATGCCTTCAATAGATTTGTGGATGAGATTAATAGTTTAGCTACTTATCAATGGTGGGAAGGGTCTATATATAGTATCCTTTGTGTCACTGCATACCCCCTTGCTTGGTCGTGGCTGCAAAGGTGTCGGAGAAAGAAATTACAGAAACTTCGAGAATTTGTTCGGTCAGAGTATGATCATGCTTGCTTGCGCTCTTGCCGTTCACGGGCCCTTTATGAAGGGTTGAAGGTACTTCAGATTTAATTTAAGGAATTTGTTCCCTTACCCTAACCAACTGCTGCTAGTAATTGGGGCATCAGACTCCTGGTTTCTCGAATAGACTTTTATAAATGTCTGGTTTAATGTTGAACTCTCTCTCTATCTCTCTCTCTCTCTCTCTCTCTCTCTCTCTCTCACACATAGTTTGATGGTATTCACTGTTATAATGACTTTATCTATCATGTCACAGGTAGCTGCAACATCTGATCTGATGCTGGCATATATGGACTTCTTTCTTGGTGGAGATGAGAAAAGATCCGATCTGCCTCCTCGTCTTCATCAAAGATTTCCCATGTCAATAATTTTTGGGGGAGATGGAAGTTACACAAGTCCTTTCTCTCTTCATAGTGATAATATTCTTACCAGCATCATGAGTCAGGTTTGCTCTGACTCAAAATTTTGCTTTTATGTTAAATGTTGACAAAGACTCCTGGATGTTTATTTTACTCACTGATTATTTTTGTTTGTTTCTTAGTCCGTTCCACCAACTATATGGTATCGATTAGTGGCTGGTCTTAATGCTCAATTACGCTTAGTTCGCCGTGGACATCTAAAAATAACTTTCGGACCTGTTATTAGCTGGCTTGATGTATATGCAAATCCTAAATTGGCTACATATGGGGTACGTGTTGATCTTGCATGGTGTCAGCCCACAGCTTCTGGATATTGCCAATTTGGACTTGTGGTACATGCTACTGAGAATGAAAACATGTCATCCTCAGGAGAAAGTTATGATGATTCAAGAGTAAACGAAAAGCAGTCGGGGTAATGCTAGTAATGCTAACTTACAGCTGTTCTGAAATTGTTGGGTTTTAGATAGAATATGGAAAAGAAAATGAATACTTGCTTATTGAGATATAATTATGGTGTGGTATGATTCAGAATAATTGGATACAAAAGACTAAGCACTAATCATTACTTATACTTATACAAGACTTGGATGCTAAATAAATAAGGAAATTGGGAAACAAAATCATGATACTGACTAAGAAATATGAAAACTACAAGATACTCATAATATCAAAGATATTGATAAATACTATATGATATTTTCATATATTCTATTTCTAGCAATTTGTTTTGTTAAATATTTTACGAATTCAAGGTTAATAATTTTTTTATACTCTTGTGTGCAGTTTTCTTAGAAGTCCCAGAAATCCAGTGCATCACTTGACAAACAATGAACAGCTACCGATGCCTAGAAGGATGTCTGGTGGATTATTGAACGGCAAGATCCTAAGAACACTTAAAGAGAAGAAAACTATATATTACCCTCTCGCTTTAATTATGTACAATACAAAACCTGTTGGTCATCAGGTATGACAATGTTTTCTTCCCTAGTTAACTTCACTACGTCTAGTACTTAGAAAATCTGGTGTGCTTCATTGATCGTTTTTCACACACTCTTTCGTATCGTTGCAGGATCTAGTTGGTCTGGTTATCTCTATATTACTCCTGGGAGATTTTATTCTAGTGTTGCTTACTTTGCTTCAAATGTACTCACTGTCGCTGGTGAACTTCTTCTTAGTTTTATTCATCCTCCCTCTTGGTGTGTTATTTCCATTTCCATCCGGAATCAGTGCTTTGTTTAGTCAAGGACCTAGGAGATCAGCTGGCCTTGCTCGTCTATATGCTTTGTGGAATATGACGTCCCTAGTCAATGTTGTAAGTTGTTAACTTGAGCTTGCTTCCAACTAATTTTTAATACTAACCAATGTTACCAATTACTGATCTATGTATTCACCTGCGTACTTCTTCTAAATCTCTCTTCATGACATATTAACTGTCCACTTTGAAATATTTGTTTGTCTCAGATTATGTTACTTCAGAATATCAAGTATTAATTACTTTTTATCAATAATACCCATATTTCAAATTTCTGGCTCAAGTGATGTCAATAAGCTCCAAGCATTTGTTTTGATATTAACAGTGAAACGGGTCTCTTTTGAAACAGGTAGTTGCGTTCGTTTGTGGATTTATTCATTACACAGTTCATTCACATGACAAGCATTCCAACGTTCAATCCTGGAGTTTTAGTATGTAAGTAGCAAATTATTGACTGTATCAGATAATGAAAATTGATACCTATTTGATGTGACTATTTAACAACTTTCTCTAAATCTTTGTGTTATGCTTTTTATCCAACCCAGGGATGAAAGTGAATGGTGGATGCTTCCTTCTGGTCTATTCCTTTGCAAAATTATTCAAGCGCGTCTTATTGATTTTCATGTGGCTAACCAGGAAATACAAGATCCTTCATTGTATAGCAGTGACACTAATGTCTTTTGGAATTCTTGAAACTTTTGAAAACTTTTCCTTTCCCTTCTGTAAAGTGGGTAGAGCTTAACTAGGTAGGAGCAGTAACATTGAGTTATATATAGGGTTGTATAAATTGTACAATTTTAGGAAAGAAAGGTTGGTTAAATTGTATGTGATGTGTGAAATGGGTTTGGTTACATGATTTTTTATTGATACATGTTACTATAGTTTACTTTTGAAATAAGATTTTTCAGGGTTTTGACCCCTTTGTAATGGTGGCCGGATATCTCAAGCATATACTGTTAAATTTCTTGGTCTTTATTGACTTCTATGCACATTTAAAAAGCCAATATTTAAAATTGTAATTATATATGCATATTATATATTTAACTCACTTTTCTTCTTTTAAGTGAACGAAGATAATTTGTTCATTTGAAACCCACGATTATATTCCAATCTAGTAGTATGTTTCATGTTAAATCCCAAGTATGACTACATTTTCAGGTGGCATTTAGGGTGGGAAGGAGGAAGATTTTCCCACCATGGGAAAGGAGATTTTGGCCATTAGATTAGATGAAGAACATAGTTATATCATAGACACTCAACACTATATATTTTTTACACTATCTCCCACCACTTATCTATTCTTCCACCACCCTTCTCTCTCCTCCGTTCCCATTCACCCACCTCCAGCAACAGCATTCCCTCCGTCCCAAATCTTCTTCCTTTGTCTATTCATTGCCATTGATTATCTTTAATTAATATGCTTGTTATTAAAATTTATCTCTGTAAAATCTTTGGAAGTTGAAGACTCAAATCTAACTTATCCTTGTGGCTTGGGCATGCTACAGTGTATTGATTCATATGCTGTTCAACAACAAGGGTCTCCACAATCAACAATTACTAAGTCAAAATACTAGATCTCCTTCCACAAACTTACTGATTCAAACCAACCACCACGGAAACTTTGTCTAACAATAGAAAAAATTAACTAAAACAAAAGTGATAAAATAAGCATCAAGTAGCCAGTGTTACGTTAATTGATAAAATTTTAATAATAAGAATTAAAATTGAAATATATTATAACATTGTTGAATCGATCATTATTTTGGTTTTTGCAATGATTCAAGCTTCTATTAC
This sequence comes from Medicago sativa, assembly GCF_051527215.1. Taxonomy (NCBI): domain Eukaryota; kingdom Viridiplantae; phylum Streptophyta; class Magnoliopsida; order Fabales; family Fabaceae; genus Medicago; species Medicago sativa. The sequence continues at coordinate 98,306,388 of NC_140752.1, forward strand.
AGTTTCTGGAAAAGTGCAGGGAGGTGGAAGAATAGGGTGGGTGAGGGAGGTTGTGAATCGTGATTTGGAGTATGATAACGACTGGTGGAGGCGGAGAAGTGCAGCGGTGCCGGCGATGGGAGAAGCAGCGAGGCCGGTGATGATTGGAGGAAGATGATGGATCAGCCTTGTATCAGAGAGAGAGAAAGAGAAGACAGATTTGGACATGTGGTGTTATCTTATGCACACGATTGATCAGACATACCAGACTGATTGAATTATATGATGGTCTAGTGTAGAGAGACTATGATAAGATCAATGTTCCTCATTGATCTAAGGGTCAAAATCTACTTTCCCATAGTGGGAAAATCTTCCTCCTTCCCACCCTAAATGCCACCGGCATTTAGTATACACACTACACAAATTTGTGTATCATGCACAAGTTTGAGAAAGTTAATTTTCTACCATTGGATCAAAAAAGGGTGGCATTTAGGGTGGGTGAGGGAAAGAATTCCCCACCATAGGAAAGTATTTTTTTGACCATTAGATCAAAATAAGAGCACCCTATTATCATACACTCTCAACACTAAATCACTCTTCCACCTTCCTTTCTCTCTCCTCCATCCTCCCACACTCATCCACCACCACTAGCAACAACAACTTCAGGTTACTCATTTTTCTATATCTGCGTTTTGGTGAGTTCTTTCTCCCTTCCATACTTTCCCAAACAATAAATTTGCTCCTCCTTTACATGGTTTTCCAAGATAATTCTAAATCATCAGCGAGCATTCAAGGACATTTTGAAACCATCCACTATTGAAGTCCAATTTAGCTTCCACAAAGTTATGATTTCCGTTTTGTCTAATTTCATTCCACCAACATTTTCACATCAAATCAAATGTTCAGATTGTTACCTTCATTGCACAAATCATAATTGCATAGTGAAAAAAGATGGAGAAATCAACTTGTCCTTTAAAGTTTTGATTTTTGTTTATCTTGATCTTGAAAATTATCTAAATCCAACGAGTATTAGAAAGAAAAAAAAAAGTCAGATATTTTCATGTTTTTGTTTGGTTGTGATTTTACAGATCGGTGGTGGTGGGTCTCATGAATTGATGTGATAATATTAAGGTTGAGGATGAAGTGAAGAAAAAAAAATATAGTGTAGATGGACCATAATAAAATTTATGTTCCTCTTTAATCTAATGGCCATAATCTACTTTCCTATGGTGGGAAATTCTTTCCCTCACCCACCCTAAATGCCACCACATTTTCAATCAAGAGCAAAGTTCGCTATCTTAAGTGGAAGAGTGTTTTGACAGAAGAAGAGTGTTTGTTTTAATATTATTTTATTTAAGAAATCTATTTAAAGTCTTTACCTAATTCATTATTTTTGTACTTCAAATTTGGGGATTTTAGTGGTCTTTATAAACTTTCATTTTCATACAAAGTGGGGTTTTATATTCCCGCAAGATGGTCATTACAAAATTATATATAGACATTTATAAGACTAGTTTAATCTTTTCTCCTTATAATCTTACAAATGTCTATCAACTAGGATACCATTACCCGTGCGTTGCACGGCTTTTGTCCCTATTGATTCGATTACACGAACCAACACCAATATCAAAAAAAAATTATTTAATATTTTAGTTTATTAATACAAGAATAAGAAAAAGATTATGATGCATCAAGGTTTCGGAAATAAAATAGAGGTATATATGGAAATCAATATTTAAAAAATGTTAAACTTCGAGTGATTGGACAAAAGATGAAAAAGATGCAAAGTAACTATTGAATTTAAAAAAGACGACCTCTAAAGTCTTGATTACAGAAAATTCATAAGAATAACATGGAACAGAGCGTTGATCCATCTAATGAGCAGAAGCGGATCACATAATCTAAAATGACAGATCCAAAATCAAAAATACTGAATAGATGACTAACTTATAACATTACAAGGTCAGAAACGACACCAAGGTACAGTACAAAATATTTATTTGATTGAATTATACAAAATATTGCTATGATCAAATATATTTATGTAATATTTATTTTTGTTAAACAGTCCCACATCGGATAAGAGATGGCATGACAATGTGTTTATAAGTGGGACAATCCTCACCTCAAAAGCCGATTTTGTAGATTGTGTTAGGCTCAACCACGATTTCTAAGATGATATCAAATAGAGCTTTCAAAACGGGATGGACCTACCGGGCCGGCCCGCAAAAGTCCGAAAAAATGTAGCACTTGAACGTAAAAATCTGGGGCCTTTTAAAACTGGGCCTTTTTTAGCCCCAGTTCATTGAGGCCCGGTCCCGTCGCGAGCTAGCTTGACTGGGCCGCGGGTAGCCCGTTAATTTATAATTATTTTTTGACATTATTATTTATAATTTTTTGAACAAATTTAAAGTATAATGACATTAACTGAAGAATGCTTTGCAAGAACGAAAATTGTTACCACGTGATTGACCCGAATAAAACGTAGAGCTTGGGCCTAAAAATTGTAACCCAAATTTTTGCAGGGCTTTTTAGCTCAACCTGTAAAAGCCTACAACCTGTTTGGGCTAACCCATACGGGCTACGGGCAACCCCGGCAACCCAAGTAAAGAAAATTACAGCTCTCTAGAGTGGGGTGTGTGTAGCCCAATTTCTGATTTCTCATAAGAACATCAGCTTAATCCAACAAAGCCTAAATTATTTGTGTTGTTTGTGTTGTTTGTATAAGCCTTATTATACCAACTCTTTTCTATCTTTCTATTTGGTTCTGTCGTTTTGCATTTCATTTTAAGAAGGCTTCATCTTAAAACAACATAGGAAAGGTATCATTAGATAACATAGACTAAGATGTTTTATCTGATGTCAAGCTTCAATTTCAAACATGTATCTATGTTCTTCTTTTTGTTCATGGCTTTCATTTGATTTTAAATGTTTGGATCTAACACTCAATTATTACCACAAGATGAAGGTACCCTTCATTTCTTTTTCAAATGCCTCTAAAGGTCAATAGATGCAAAGTAGCAACATTGAGGAAAAATGCACGGAAAAAAATTCGACTTCACTACTTGGTTTAAGCACAAAGAATGAGGTTTAACTTGTATGAAGAACAAAAGTTATCCTATATAAATAAGAAACTCACAATTTTTGCATTGAAATTACTCTATACAATTTAATGAAACGAATAAACCAACTTTTTAGTGTTTAAAAAAATAACAATAAGTTAGGCAGGCTGACTTGTTAGCCCGGGAGCCCGTATAGAGCCGGGCTCAGGCTCTATTCTTCCAGTCCATATTTAAATAGGGCTTTTTAGCCCCGCCCTAAAAAGCATGTTACCCGATTGGCTGGCTCGAAACGGGTCAAATAGCCTGTTTTGAAAACTCCAAGATAATTCTAAATATGCGGAACAGTTCTTCTAAAATTCCTGGCTAGTTGAGGTTCCTTGATTGTTATTTTACCAAATTATCCTTGTTAACTATATGTTTGTTTTCCACCAAAGTAAAATAAAACTTTGAGAATAGCATACGTAATATTTATTGGAGGGTATAATTGGACAGAAAAATTATTCCATCGGAAACTGAAAATGACATCTATTTTAAAACAATTTTTTTACTAAAATGACACTCATTTTAAAACGAAGGGAGCACATCGCAATTTTGGCTTGTTATGCTTCTTCTCTTTCTCAATTTTCAGTCACCTTTTTATTTCTATTTTCAACTTGAAAAAAAAAACTTGTATGCTTTATACCATCCGAGTTGCAAAAACCTCGGCTCAACGATTTTTTTTTCCAATTTTGTCCATTTGCGCCGGTTAAATAACAAACCTGATCCAATTACCAGACCGAACCGAACACCTTTCAAGTGTTCGGCTCGACCAGCTGATCCGTACCAATTTTTAAAACATTGGTATGAATACTCCAATTATTCATGTTAGATGTGGATTTCTAATCACTGAAGTCACAAATTTTGAAGAATTTTTTAATATAAGACTTGATTAAAAATATCAAAAAATTAGGAGCCACACATATTCCTTTTTCCTTCACTTGTCACGTGACTCTATGAGATCCCTTATTTGTTTCTCTTCTTCCTACATCAAACCAGATACGTTTTCTTCTCAGTCGTAGCCTTTGCATGCCGACCATTCGACCACTATTTACAGCGCACAACCTCTCAAACACTTCTTCAGGTATTCCACCTTTCCTTTCTCTATTCATTTTCTCTTTCGATCGTTCCATTTTTTCCTAATATAAACTGCATTCAATGTAAATGAATTGAATTGAATTGATCGAGTGTGAAATGATAATTATGTGTGTTTTCACAGTACTCGAGAATTTCTTCAATAAATTTATTTTTATAATGTAATGCTAGATGAATCTCAATTAATTGTACTTGCAGATTCTACTATTTCTGAGAAACAGGTTTATTGAAAACACATGGAAGTTTGAAGTTTTAAGCATAATTTTTTTTACCGGAGATCCGACCCTCTCCGGTCAGATTTCGACTCCCACCTTACACCTTTTGAAAAAAACTATCACCATAGAAATAGCCCCCTCTATCTATTCTACAAATCCCTCCAATATCGTTATCAGACCACTTTTTTTTTTTTCCTGTTATCACCAGTCAGGAAATTGTCACCACCGCGCTGACAAGGAAACTGACTCTATTAGTATTTTCCAACTGCGGAGGACGACAAACATGCTACACCTCCGAGAATTGAAATGAAATAAGCATCTAATTGGTTAAAATTCACTCAAAGTTATTGATGGGGAAAATGAGAAACGTGAATTTTTATTTAAATTTTTGTAGTTTACAATTTTTTTTATATGAATTTGGATGGATTTTGTTTCTTATTTAGAGTTAGGGTATTGACTAACATTTATATATGTTCGAGTTAGGGTTTGGGAAATCACGCTGCATCTTCCATATCTGTTGTGTTGTTAACAGTAACATTTTTTTTTTCTTGTTATGAACTTATGATTTCATGAAGGTTTTTATGTTAATGTTTTTCAGAGTTTGATTTCCAATTTAAATTTTTGTTATGTTTCTACAAAAGACGGAGCAAGGTCAAGGAGGATGACCATTGCACAAGAGGAACAACTCTGCAAGTGTACTCAAATTAAATTATTTTATTTTCTCACTCACATAAAACAATCTTTATTTTGTTTTCACCCACACTCCATTACACATTGTACTATGAAGAGCTAATAAGTTTAAGTAAAAAGCTCCAGTTTTTTTCTTCTACTTGTTGGTTCTTTCTTTGTTTCTTTTTGTACCTCTGTACATTTGGTAGCTGATTTAGCATTCTAATTAGTTACCTTTAAAGCTTCAAAAGATATTATTGAAGAAGGACAAGGAGCCTTGAAGGAGACATAGAGGATTTGAGCATTTTGCATCATGCGAAATTACTCTTTCAGGTGGGTTTCTTGAACTAAGCTTGAATTCGAATTGTTATGAATGGATTGATTGAATAGAGAAAGTGGGTATGTGAATAGATGAGAGATATAAGTTTTCTTTTTATAAATATTATTATTTGTCTGATTTTAGTAGAAGTTGGAATTAGAGAAACAACTTAGACATGAGAAATTGCATGTGCTGGAATTCTAGGAAATTCTACCCAAAATTGCTAAAGAATTCTAATTAAAAACTTTAGAGTATAAATTAGGGTATATTAGAATTATATCTCATAATTAATTTTATAGATTAGTTGAGATTCCCATATCAATTGAATTTGGATTGTTTCGAGACTTGAATAAATCCTAGAAAGATAAATAAAATATAACTGTTTAGAAAATGCTAAGATTTCTACATGTACAGAGGCTGTCCCCAAGGCTAGATGTCTTAGACGGAGGCGGTCAGCCTTATGGTTCATTCAACTTTATTTTACTAAAGAGCAATGCTAAAGCACACGACAGTTTATGCAGCACGAACCACACGACAGTATACGTGGCACTCTTCCGTTGTTTAAATAAATTTTAATTAAAATAAATGGAAAAAAAAAATCAGAAATTGTGTCTTGGTGGAAAGCAAGGTCGTGCGGGTAGCACGACAAATGCATGTCGTGTACTTTAGCAATTTTCTTTACTAAAAGGACAAAAGCTAAGAGCACTATGAAAGGGATTCGATGTCTCTATTGTTGTGGGGACAGGACCATGCAGATTATAATAAATTTAATACAAACGATTCAACACGTCTTTATTCATAACCAATGTTCCAAACTGGTGAATATTTTGTAAACTAAATTAAATTTATAATGATTTGTTTGAAGATTTAGTCTTGTTTAGAGTTAATCTGCACACTAATAAACATGAATATAATTCATTTGCAGGTTAACAGTTAAGATTACTTTTATGAGAAGAAGATTGATCATGTTTACAAAGCTTTCAAACTTTTGAAGCCTACATGTGTAGTTTGACCTTGTATTGCTTCTGAAGTATCTTTAGTAGGATCATTTGATGGCTGGTCCTTCCAGGTCTAATCTCTTTTTGAAAACTTTTATGTTATTTTTAGGAGGTCAAATTATTTTCAGTTTTCTTCCAATAAATGGTTTGGCATGTCTTCTATTTTTATTATGTGATTTGTTTGTTGCTATGATTTCATTTTTTTCTTCCCTTTTTCAGTTTTTAGAAATTTCTGAAACAAACTTTTTGAAATATAGTCTGAATTATTTTACCTTTGACTATGTGGTGGGACCCTGCTTATGCGGGAGCTTTAGTTCACCGGGTTGCCCTTTTTTTTAAACTATGTGTTTCCTTTCTCATACACTTTTAGGTGATAATGGGTATAACCTACAACATCAACATTGTATTTGGGATTCTAAATTCTTGTAATAATTTTGTAAAAACAATAGTTTTATTTGGATTTTATATAAAGAACGAATAAAACATGTTTTGAAGGCAGAGTCGAGTATTATAAGGTGGGATGTTGGGTCAAAGCTTCAGCTTGTATCTACATATAGCATAGTAATGGTAGGTTGTGATGTTTGTCAATGATGCAATCTGTTTGTTCCCTGCCAGTCTTGAGGGTGGTGTTTACGCTCAGAATCGGTGATCTTTGTATTTAGTTCAAGGATAGTTCTTTATAATAAGTATCATTGGAGTAATGTTTTAATGTAATTTTGCCTTTTAAAAAAGTATATGATATTTAGTTTCACCAAATTTATCAAGATTTGGGTACTTAGTGTATGCCTTGTTCCATGGCCATTTTACATGAAGGATAGTTTTTTTTTTTTTTTGTTTCAATTTGCTTCCGTTATTATCTATTCTTGTGGTGGCATTTAAAAGTTCTCTCCTTGGTTACTTGATAATTATTAGTCATATTAAATCATAATGCTTTATTAAGCCAGAATTTGATGTGATATTTCAGTGACGTTGTATCAAATGGACGGATGGCTATTGGCTACGATGGGCGTATATTATACATCTATGATTTCCTCTTTAGACAGGTCCGTTATCTATTTCAAGCCTAATAAATCATATGTTTGACCATATATATAGTAAACTTAGAGAATTTTGTTCATGACTAAATGTTTTAGTTATTAGTAGCCAAAATAGGATAAACGGCAATTTTTAAATAATTTTCTGATCATTCTCAATAAAGACAAGCATCAAGGAAGGGAAATTAAAATCACTTCATGGATTTACTAATCTTGGAGGTTAACCAAAGCCCTCCATTCTCCTTACTGCATATATACTTGTTTGGGAAATTTAAAGGACTCAGGTATTTGGCCTAAAGAATCCAAGACTCGGACTGTTAATATTTTAAAAAATTGCATACATCCCTCTCATTTATATCTATTAATGATTTTTTTTTTGAATAAGCTAAATTAGCCCACCTAAATTGGTATAACTATTAATCATTATTTTAGAACCATCTTGATGGAGCCATGGACAATTTTAAAATATTCATAATTTTAAAGACTTATTTGAGAGTGTCTTACAAAATTAGAGACACATTAAGAGGTTTACTCTAACATAAACTAAATACACTTCTACATCGATCCCACTAGATTTATATGCACTCAAGTGAGATTCATGTATATTTTAATCAATAAAATAATAAAGAGTTTGTTGAAAAGTGTGATAAATAACATTTGCTAATACTTTTATCTATTTAGAATTAAAAATTGATTCTGTTCTCATAATTTTATCAAACAAAACTCTTTGTTTAAACTAATACAATTTACTACAAATTATTTTCAAGGCTATGTTGTTATTTATGTTGCTATTTGAAAAGGAAATCAAATAAATAATTACAGCCAATACAATTATTTCTAAGTAGCTAAATAAATTTACTTCTTTGATTATATTATTAAGAAATATTTTTAAATCAACAAAAAAAAAGATATATTTGATTCAAATTTTAGATTAAGTATATCAACTTTTATTTTATTGAATCAAATATTTTTTATAAATAGGATCAGAGCGAATAATTATTATGACTCGAGTTTTACAAAATTTTCAATAAAATAAGGCCACATTTTTACTCATAATAATAAATAGGATGAGAGCGAATAGTTATTATGACTCGAGTTTTACAAAATTTTCAATAAAATAAGGTCACATTTTTACTCATAATAATTTTAGCTTACCCTTGTGTATTTTTTTAGGGGTAGCGATGAATTATTATTTCTCGGGTTAATAGTGCTTTACCCCCTGTATTAAAGGTCATTTCCGATTTTACACCCTGTTAAATATTTTTTTTTGATTTACCCTTGTAAAATATTTTTGTTTTGATTTTACCATTTTATTTATTTCATTGTAAAAAAGTAGCCATTTTTAAAATACCTTTTATTTATTATTGTTTTTTTAGAAGCTTCCAAATTCAAACATAAAATAAAAAGTCATAGATATGATGGAATAAAATGCTAATTAGCATAGTAGTAAGAATGTTGTAATTTGGATAACTTTTGTACCTTGTGAAGAACATAAAGTAAAAAGGTTGTAATTATAAATAAGATTTTTAATTAGGACATTCAAGTAATCATGTCCCGTATGGAATTCATCATAGGATTTATGTCCATACGGTAACATCACTTCAAAAATCTTATTTGTCTAATATGTTAATAAGATTTATGTTTTCTTTTTTATATCTAATATGTTTTTGTTTATTTGTCTGTTTGCTAGCAATGGACATGATTTTGAGTTTAGAGGGCTAGAAGAAGCAATTGTTATGCAAGGATTGAAATGATGAAACAAAAACATGTGGGTTTTCCTCTTCTATCTATTACCTCTTTTTATTTTTTTTCTTGTAAGATAAGTATAACTAACTCTTGCTAAAAAGATTTAAAAAGACAAAATGTAATAGTTTGAGTGAACATGTTCAAAGAAGGATGCCACTTCCGTGAAATTGACATATCTGGATTATTTCTCTTAAATCACTTAATACTTATCCATCAAGAAATTGACATATTTTAATAACTTAAGGAAACTTGTTGATCTTTTCAAAGTAGCTGAAGTAGATAATATGAGCATGTTGGTTCATTGTTGTTATTTCCCAGGTAAAGATACATTTTTTCTTCCATTTCAGCTATGGTGTATGGGTTACATCTCCGCTGCTTCAAGCCATTGTCAATTTATATTGCATCCATGGTACCTTTTCTTGTTTGTTTATAGAAACCATAACCCAAATTGTTTTTTTTTTTTTTAAGGAAATTATAGTATTTGGTTATGTTTGATTTAAAGAGTTAGTTATGCCAAATTGGTTATGTTTTAATTTTTGAAGTGATGTTACCGCATTAAATGATTTGGTTATGTTTACAAAATAATTGTCTTTTATTAACCGTATTAAAAAAAAAATTCACAATTTGGCAAACTGGTGTTTTTTATTAACAATGATATTCTGGTATACATAAATTGCAGGTCCACATTTTTAACACATGGCATTTAAATTTATTTGCTTTAATAATCAACCCTATTTTTCATAAATATAACTAAATACAATAACTAAGTTAATGACCTATCATTAGTAGCCATGAGAAGCTTCTTTGACTTTTTTTCACTTTCTTATGTTTCTTCACAAAATTGAATTTTGTAAGTCCTTGTCATGTGCTTACTTTATCCATTTCATGGTTTCATCCCAAAAACATTTGAATTTCTGAATGTATAATTATTGTTGATTGGGAGCATTGTGGTTCTAATTTGAAGTTGTTATAGTGAAGATTTAAGAACCTTTAGTAATATAAAATCATTAACCTTTTTCTGTTGTAGTTGTGAACGGTGTCTTAATTTCAATTCCGATCAAGGCTCATCCCTTTGGTGTGATGGTAGATGTTGTACCGTCCTCATCAGACAAAATTGCCTTCAACATCAGAGACTAACCGCAGCAGAAAAATTGCCTTCAACATTAGAGACTAACTACAGGTATTAAACTTTTTTCTTTGTGAAGGTATTAATTTAGCAATTTATGGATAAAAAAAATTAAACTTTAAACTTTTAATTTCCTGAGTTTGAATTTCAGTCTAAGTTGTGTATGATTTAGTGAAAAAAATCCAACTTTATATATGATTTACTGAATACCTTAGAATGATGTATAGCAGAAATTTGATGAATACCTTTGCATATATGAAAATAAAAGAATGTAGGGGTTAAATATTGCAGTTGGCAGTAGTGAACAATCTCTCCGATTCCTTCCCATTTGTTGTTTCCCTTTAATCACCTTTATCTTGCAATAGCTTTTCTAATAACCCCAAGTATATCAGTTGCTTTCATTATAAAGGATTTCATCAACAAAAATTAAGAGGATGTTAAAAAATAATGAAAACCACAAAAGGATTAGAAATATAAGGAATATCTTTGTATAACTAAAAGGCAAAAAAATGAAGATGTCAAACACAATGGTTTGCTGCAGTACACAATTTCTCCTACATTCCTTCATATTTGTTGTTTCTCATTCATCACCTTTCTCATGCAAAGTACAGTCATGTATGAGAATAGACTATACACTAAATCATGACTTTCAATCTAAAACATTAAATGCCTTAATCAATGGGTTAGTAGAAAGGAAAAAAGGTATTATTATTATTAGTAAGAAAAAGTAATGATGTCAAATTTTGGTTTGTTATTGACTTTATACATAACCCATTAAGGCTAAAGCTCTGTCTATTTAACTCTAAATGTCTATTTTAAAGGAGAACCATCGGATTACGCAGGTTTATTCTATCTTACGGTGAATCAACAACATCTAATTAATTTTTTCTTTCTTCATCTTCTTTCATGTACTTCTGCATCATCAAATTCATCAACACCATCATCATCTTCAACAACATATCCAGAAAAAAAAAATTCCAAAAAAAACCTTCCTCTAATCGCCAAAAATATCTACGTTTCTTTCTTCTATTCCCTTCCTCTCTTCATCCTCGATTCCACCTTCTTCAACATCAAAAACACACAACAACCCCAAATTCTTCACATTCAATAAAAAAAACACAAAGAACCTCAAATCCATAACCTTCAGACTCAAACATTCATCCAAATCCATCAACATGACAACCCCAAATCCATCAACTCTATATTTTTCAAAGCTTTTCTTCAGAAAACAACTCTTGCAAATCGATCTAATCCCCATCAACATGGATCTAAACAAAAAACGAGTTTTGAAAAGGAGAACGAGATCTAAAACAACAGATCTGATAAACATAGAAGTGGGTCTCATGTGGTAAAATGGGTAGTGAAAAAAAAAACTGAATGAGATAACAACATATGAGTTCTTTGTGTCCGTGTTGCATTGGATCTGCTTGGCGGAAGTTATTGTTTCGGTTTCTGTTGCTGTTATTTGGCAGGGTGTTGTTTGTGTCGTTCAGTGTTGGGGAGGGTTTGTGTATAGCTCAACAGTGGTGTTGTTTTTGTTCTTTCCCTTGTACTGTTCACGTTTGCTGCCTTTCCCTTTGCTATTCTGGTATATCAGTTAGCAGGGAATTTTTTTGTAATGGCTTGCCTAATTGCACGGCTTGGTGCTGTTGTTTTTGTGTTTGTTGCAAATGAAAATGAAATAGATGAATGTGATGGTGTTGATTAAGATGATTTTTGGATTTTTTTTCTTCCTAGATATGTTGATAGAGATGATGATAGTTTATATGAATGTGATGATGAAGAAGTATGGGAAAGAAGATGAAGAGAGAAAAAACTAATTAGATGTTGTTGACTCACCGTAAGATAGAATAAACCTGCGTAATCCAATGGTTCTCATTTAAAATAGGCATTTAGAGTTTAAGTTAATAGTTTGGGATTTATTTGGCAAACGGAGGAAAACTTGAGGGACCAAAATGAACGTTTTATTAATTATGGGACCAAAATGAAAACTTAAAATTATTTAGGGGACTAAGTGATCTATTAAGCCTTTTATAAATGACAAATTTTCACGTCAATCAAGGTTAGTTTAGTCAAAGACAAATTATCTTGGGCATTTGATTTAATTATGAGATATTAGTCAATTCAGCTTCTCCATGACTTTTAGTAATTTCTTAAATTTTATTCAATGTCCACTTATCCCGTGCATTTTAGTTGCCGAGGGTTCAATATTATGTACAATTGAAGTGAGGCGATATTCTAAATAGTAGAATCATTTTAACGGGAACAATTTATTTTTATTTTTTATTTTTTTTATAAATGACAACTTGTCCCGTGTATCAAACTTAGTTTAAGTGACAACCTTCTCTTGTGTATTTTAACCATGTTTGAAATTTTAGTGAATGTCAACCTCTCCAACGCTTTTCAGTCAAAAGGGTTCAATATTTTTGTAAAACTGAAACAATGCGATAGTCTAATAGTACAACATTTTAGTAGGAACAAATTTTCCCATGTATAATAGCTTTTTACATTGTTTTCCAAAAGTATAATAGTTTTTGGCCCTCCTCCGGCCGCCTCACACACTATTCCACTATCACCATTTTCATCCAAAGAAGCTTTTTTTACGTATATTGAGTAGAGTTTTTGAATATAGATAGATTTTTTAATATTATAATAAGTATTTTAAATATTTTATAGATAGATTGCTCTAAAAAAAATATTTGAGAGAAAAATATGAACATTTTGGTTTCCACTTTTTAAAAATTATTTTTTAAATTTGTTTTAAAAGATAATTATATTTTAAATATATTTAAACCCATTTTATTGTAAGCTTAACTGTACGCCACACACATATATCAATGACATTTTTTTGGTTGAAGTAGTATAACTTACGTGATGCTAGTTAGCAATCCATATTATGTTTCATGTATAAAAAAAATCTATATTTTTTCCTTCAAATTTTAAGTTCTTATATAAAGTTAAATTAAAATGAAATAAATTCTTAAATTCAATTTTATATGTGACTTTATAATGCATTGGTGACAATTTATTTTTTTAAACTTTTCTTTCAAAAAATATATTTTTCTAAATTTTAGTGTTAGTGAAAAATATTTAGCTATTTATTTTATTTTATATTCTTCACTAACAAATCAGTTAAAAACATCCCCTAATTTTTTTTCTCTATATATTTTTTATCAGTGAAATATATTGTCCCTAATTTTCATAGATTATTAAAAAAATTCAAGTGCACCAATCGAAAAATATATTTCATTTTTAAAAATTGAACAGAGTTTTTCTCAAAAAAAAAATTCAAGAAAGATTTTATTATTCATTTATTAATAGAGAAAAATGTTAACGGGCTCAAAACCCAGCCAGTAACCCAGAACCCAAAAATGCCCGACCCAGTAACCCAATAACCAACACATAAAAATATATCAGCAACACACTTCTTCTAACCCTAGCCGCCACCCCCTCTCTCTCACCCTCTCATGCGTTTTTCCTCCTTTCTCTAACAACCATCACCCTCTCTCTAATTTTGAACAAAAACCAACCACCACCTTCAAAAAATAAAGCCACCATTATTTTCCTCTCATTCTCCTCATGAAAACCCATAAATTTATCTTAATTTTTGAGGAGATAAAATTTTGAGTGTGCATATTTTCCGGCCACCGTGAGCCACATGTCCAAAAATGAAGTTCGTCATCTGCTTACTCCGTGCATCAACAACGAAATCCACAAACTTTGCCGGAGACAACAGCAACGACAATTGCCTCTGTCTTGCCATCATACATGCAACAACAACAATCAAAAGATGAGATTGGATGTGATTTTGTTGTATTTTCAAGAAATGTAAGATTTTTTTTGTAGACCAGTGAATCTGTTTTAAGCTTTTTTTGATTTGATACTAATGATATTCTCTGGTAATCCTTTTATATCTTATAAAAAAAAGTTCCTTTTCATTTTTTGGTCATGCAAAAATCATTTTAGAAAATGAAGATCTGGTACCATTAAAAAATTAAAACTTTTCTTCTTATGATATAAGAAGATTTTTTTTTACCTCTGATAATGATATTTTGTTGGCAAATCAATTTTATTTTTCCTTGCAATATTCACTGTTTGGTTGTTTGTGGTTGAGTAGGGATATTGTCCTGTTTTGATTGACATACATCCTGATTCTATTTCTCTGCTAATTTCATGATGCATAACAGGCCTCAAAATAGGAAAAATGGCCTAATATGTTTGAGGATTTTGGAGTGGAAAAAAATGGCTTAATGTTTTGTCTACGAAATTTTTTCATACGGTTCTTTCTTTGGGAGATTATTTTCTTTTTTTCCATTTAAAGGCTGCGGTTTTTTTGTATTGGCAAGCATGCTATCCTATTTTGTTCTTATTTTTGTATGGATCTTTTTTGCTTGGCTTGTGATTTTGGTGTTTGTAGCTTTGTATTATAACTAAGTTGCATCCAAATAAACTAAAGTGATCATCAACTTTGTATTCATTATTTGTTAGTTTTGAATGCGAAATTTAGAGGCTGAGAAAGTATTACTTATAATTGGGACCCAAGCAAATTATAAAAGAAAATAGAGAGCAAATTAATTAGTATAAAAAGTATCAAGTGCCTTAGGTAAGTACCAAGTATCCTGGTGAAGTCTAAATGTAAAAAATATGAAGATACTTCAAAATATAGAAATATACATATTAGTGTAAGTAAAAATATGATGCTACTTTCTTAATGCTACAACACAAGTCCTTGATCTTCTCAATAGGTTTCTAATGGCATGTTAATGAAATGAATTATCAGATTTTGTCACCTTAGCCAATTGAGTCACTTTGGTGCACTCTGCCACTATCCCAATCACTAAAACTGGTATCAACTCCGCAAGGAGTCTTGATATATATGCACTGATCTGTGTCTAGGCTTTCATATTTTTTAGTGTGTTTCCTTTGTCTTCACATTGATTTTTGTAATTTATTGTGCATTCACCCGACAGATTACATGTCTGCAGAAAATATTCAAAAGGAGTTGGAAATAATAATAAGATGATATTCTAATGACATGTTAATGAAGGTATGAGTTTTATCCTTTGAGTGTTAATTTTGTTTTCTACAACTTGCATTTGTTGTGTCCATATTGTCTTTGTTGATACTCATATCCCGATTCAATTGGAAATAATAATAAGATGATACTCTGATCTAAATCCAATTTCCCATGTTATGATGAGAGCCATTACACCTCGGCCAAATTTGATAAGAATTAAAACTTTAAGGATACACCTTATGCATTTGATTATTATGTGGAACATGCTTTCAAGTACCTTTCTTGGACTTTTGGTGTTGTAAATCAACGATTCTTGAATGGAATGCAAGCACTGCTCATAAAATGTGTTAGTTTTCTTTCTAAATGTATGTTTAGAAAAGTTGCATTTTTGGATATAACTTACTGGTGTGGGTGCTTCAAGCACTGTTTAGAATATAAATCAACAACTTGAATATAACAAGCAAGCACTGCTCAATAATAGATAAACTGCATTCTTTAATATAACATGAGAACCTTTTTGTTAAATTATATTAACACCTTGGCCTTATTGCATAAAAAATAATCATATGTGCTTCAAAAATTTAAAATAATTTGTGTTAGATTCGAACATACTTTATGGATTCTTGTATATGTTGAAAGAGAAATAACAATCTATGACACTGCACTCTAACATATTGTCTTATGTTCCTGCACTTTCTATTAACATTTTTATTTCGTGCACTGATAACTTTGTTTCTTCTTGGTTTTGGATTAGGGGGGAGATGAACCTGACATCATTGCAACTTTCAAAGTCATTGATGGTGCCTGAAACATCAACGGTCTATGAAGTTTTTCGTCGAATGGCTGTTTGCAGAGTAGATGCTCAATTTCTAACTGATTCAAATGGTAATTTATGAACTTCTTCACTATGGAATGGATTATTTAATTATGATTTGGTGATATAGTGATCATTTGAAGAAAAAACAACTTTGCTCGCTAATATCTTGGGTTTGAGTTAAAGTTTAACTTGTATGATTCAGTAAAAATCATCTTCGCATGATACAGTCATCTTGAATCATACATTTGAACACTATCATAATTATTTCATACATTCAAACAAAGCAAGTATATAATGTTAGCATCCTGAATTTAGCACCAATATCAAATAAACAAACAAACAAATGAAATCAAAAACAACCAAATTTCCCTTTGTTGTCTTTTAAATTAACAAATAACTAAAGCAATTAATGATGATTAATTCGATCAGTTTGGTAATATCTGTTGGGAATCTTTCAAGCAAAAGTTGTATTATTTCCTGCTTTATGTTCATGATAAGTTCTATTATATTGCAGTGTTGCATAACCCAATTATACTCATAGACTAATTTATGGTTGTTTAGCCTCTTAAAAGGAATGCTTACATGAAAAGAAACAAATTAAATTTAAACTTGTGAATTGAGTGTGTCTCTTATGCGTTCAACTGATTGCTCTTGTTTTTTGCAGTTAATATCCTTGAGGGTGATGAGACAACCACTTCCCTCGCCTAGATTCACATACTGTACGTTTTTTTCTCTCCATTTTAATTATGTTTCTTCGCTAATCAATTTACACTGTTTTGTATTTATAGCCCAAGCATTTCGAATAGATGTGATGGGACAAAAGGCTTATTAAGTTATTAGCATAGTAGAATGACAATTTTTGTATCATCTGGACAACACTAAAATAAAAAGTTCCTAATTTTAAATAAATTTTTTAATTAGGACGTTAAAGTAATCTTGTCCCTTATGCCAATTGTCATAGAATAAGCTATCATTTATCAAGCTTGATGCGTAGTTCTTCAATAATTAATTTCTCCTTTTACTGTTTTATTGTATCTTGCTTGTTTAATTTCATTTTTGTTTTGTTTTAATATTTAACATGTTTTGTTTCTTGTTTCTTTGTTAGTATCTGATGTGGTTTAGTTTGGGGAGCTGCTAGAAGCAACAGTTCTGCAAGGAGTCAATAGTTAGACATGATGAAAACAAAGGCATGTAAGTTTTCCTTTTTCTACCGAATTTCTAAATGAAAAACATGAAGTCCTAATGTGATTACTAATAATATGACAAATTTTGGTTTCTCGGTAAAAGTAATATGAAAAATATGACACTTTGAAAAAGCTGCAATTCAAAGTATTTACTTCAAAACCTGAATTTAATCTTTTAACTCTACATGAGATAATTCAACAAAGAAGCCTTTAACTCTAAATTACATGCACCTTTTTTGGACTCTTGGTGTGTTGTAAATCTTTAGTGATTCTTGAATATTATGCAAGCATCCCTTAGAAAATATGTTACTTTCTTTTTAAATGTGGTTAGACAGATGTCATTTTATAATAAAAATTGGAATTTAAACTTAAACAATAAACTTTTCCTGGTGTGGTTGCTTCAGGATGTTCAGAATTTAAATCATCAACTTAAATATAACATTTAAGCCCAGCTGAATACAAAAAAAACTTATAGATTGCTTCAGGATGTTGAGAATTTAAATCATCAACTTACAATTAGAGCCTTCAAAACTTTTTTGATGAACAAACATTATCTTCACAATTTCTGCCTGCAAAGTACACCTAAAAAGGATGTATATTAGAATTAACATACATTAAAATGGTCCTAATTAGAAGGATGTATATTAGAAATATAAGGAATACCCTTGTATATCTGAGAAGCAAGAAATGAAGAGGTCAACCACTATGGTTTGGAGTAGTACACAATTTCTCTCGTATTCCTTCATATTTGTTGTTGTCTCATTCATCAACTTTCTCATGTAATAGCTTTTTTAATAATTTTATCCATCTTCAAATTTTCTGCAGGGAATACAAAAGAAAAGGAAACAAATGAAAACTGATGAAGATTTCAATGACAAAGCTATATAGAGGTGGAAGGAAATGGAAATTGAAAAGGAGTGCATAACACTGCAGATCTGCAACGAAGGCATTGTGTATATAGAAAAATAAAATCAAAACTTTCAACTTGTGTAGTGTTTAAAATAATGTTTTTTTGGCCCTATAGGTGAAGCGGCTGTATTGTTTGTAATATTAAACCAATAAACCAATTAGATGTACATTTTATATTAAGATATAATCAAACCATCACTTCCTAACAGCAGAAAATGCACGTATTGGGGAGCGTGTTAATATGGAATGCAGATCACATGGTCTTAAAGAGCCAAAATCAGGAATTAAATATGTTAATAGGTGTATTTGCCTATTCTTAGCAATAATGATGGGTTATTAAGCGGGCCACTCCCTATTAAAAACTTAAAACAAGAAAATTAACTCTAAATTACCCAGAAATTGCCAAATCAGCAGAACAGTTCCCTTGAAATAGCTCCATTTATATAAGGGTTTTGATTTCAAACATCAAATAATATATGTGATGACATATTATCTTATGCTATTTCTAGTATGTTTTTGAGTCTATTAAGTCATTCTCGAGGAGTTTTATATATATACATATATATATTGTTGCTCATGGTTGACAATTTGTATTGTTTTCAATTGAGTCGTGTAATTCTGTTTCTTCCCTATAACAAACTATTTCATGTCGACTGGAGCAGGAAAATGGCCATGACCAGCCCTAGTAGCTTTAGGATGATACATTGGAAAAAAGTATGGTTGGAAGTATGAACTATCTTCTCTAAGTTTGTTCTACTTGCATGGAATTGGTAAGTTGCTCGAGAGTGGAACAGATGATGACCTGAGCACCTTATCCGAAAAGGTATGTTCTCTTAAAATTTATGCAAATTTTGATCTTGCTATTTTTGTTACTTAACGACAACCAAAATTTTAAGTTTGCGGTTGTGATGACAAATTATCTTACGTTATATTCATTATGTTTTTGAGTCAGTTTAGTATACAATCAAGTCATCATAAAGGAGTTTTAGAGAAGTTGTTCATGGTTTAAGGCACATTTTGTATTGTTTTCAATTGCATCATGCAGATATGTTTCTGCCATACACCATACAATTTCATAGGTGTTTTAAGTCTTTTATTGACAAACCATGTAATTCGGCAAGCAAGACAACTCATGAAAGTTTTAGAACACATGAAACGATGATTATCAATGTTCTATAAGGCATTGAAGACATTACAAGTTGAGGAAATTATGTCCCAAGTCCAAATAACATGTCGGAGAAGGAAAACACTCAAATAACGGTGAAAAAGAAAAAAAATCCACACCTAAGGCCCCCCTGAAATTGCACAACGTTAATCAATTTACCCCATCCGTCAAATTCTTATGTTAGTCAACATGATGTTTTGCAAATACCCCTTGAAATTTTGCACTTATGTGCAAAATGCCCCCTGAACTTGAAAATTTATATATTTTTTTCTTATCCTTGACTCAAAAGATATTAAAGGCAAACAATTAAGAATTAACTTAGGCAATTTTCATTGTTAAATGTCAAAAAGAAATATGGAACTAGAAACAACATATGGAACATCTTATTAGGCCATTTTCATTGCAATGAGAACACCTTTAAAATCCACACTCACCGACCAACCTCACAATTATTATCTTCTTCATAATCACCTTCATAGTAGATTTTACAATTTCCATAACATGTTTCACAAGGACACAAACTTTATATCACCACGCCTCACATCCACCATCACCTCCTTCAATGTCATCTAGGGGTGTTCAAAACCGAACCAACCCAATAGAAAAACCGCAAACCAAACTAATCCAAACCGAAACCGCAAAAAACCGCACTTAGTTCGGATGAATTCAGATGACTTTTGCACTGAACCGCGCGGTTTGGTTCGGTTTGCGGTTTGCATCTCAGCAACCGAACCAAACCAAACCGCAAGAATAATCAATATTACTTAAACCTGTACTAGCCCAATTACATAGCTCAAGAATAATATCTTTTGATTCGATTTTTCCATTGTTGCACCATCAGGTTCGATTCTAATTCATTTCCAGTGATGAATTTGTTTCTTTTTCTTCCCAATAATTTGTTTCATGCTTATGTTTCTTCTTAATTTTACCTATTTTGATATAAGTTTTGTTTGGTTTTAATCTGGTTAGTTTTAATCTGGTTAGAACTCCTATGTTTATTTTGTAACAAGTTGGAAATATTAGAGTTAAAGTAATATTTTTTTATCTCGCGATAAACCGCACCAACCGAACCAATCCAAACCGCATTGGTTTGGTTTGGATGACTTTTTAAAAATCAACCGAACCAAACCAAACCGCATGCTTTTTTATCTCGCGGTTTGGATGAATTTTATGCTCAAAACCGAACCAAACCGCACCGCGAACACCCCTAATGTCATCAATCTTTTCACAACAATCAAGCAATTTCTCAAGCCTCTTGTCATCATAAAGTTTCTGAATTTCCTCAACTCCACCAATGCATTTCTTTTCAAAAAACACTTTTGATAATCCTCCTTTACCATAGTACCATTCACCAAGTAACTCTTTAAGCTATTCCTTGAATCCTAAATGCATTTCTCAAGCTTTCTTGTTTGCCTTTAATATCTTTTGAGTCAAGTATAAGGAAAAAAAATATATAAATTTTTAAGTTCGAGGGGCATTTTGCACATAAGTGCAGAACTTCAGAGGGGTATTTGCAAAATGTCATGTTGACTAACAGAAGAATTTGACGGAGGGGGTAAATTGATTAACTTTGTGCAATTGCAGGGGGGGTAATTGAAGTTTTGTTAATTTCAGGGGGTAATTGACGAAACTTACAATTTCAGGGAGTAGTTGCCTATTTACTCAAAGAAAAACCATACAATCCGGTCATATTTATAAGTAATTTTTCTTTTTTTCAGATTCATTAAATGACTGGTATATTTGAATTATAATATAGTCTAAATACATTAGTTATTTAATGAATCTAAAAAAGCAAAAAATAAATATAAATGTAACCCGAGAAAATATCTTTTTTCAAAATAAAGTCATACAATTATCATTAAGAAAATTTTGAAGAAATTAACGGGCTAATCCAATAATTTCTATTTGGGCGAAAATTCAATCAATTCAAAGATTAAAATATAGTTCCGTTTCGATTACTTTAAAAAAAATTGCGATATGATTCGATTAAGTACAGTTCATAATTGATCCCCACCCACTTATAATTTTGGGTTAATGATTTAAACTTTAGGAAAAAACTAACCAAGTAATATTGGTAAAGTCTGAAAATAAAAAACACATAATAATTTGATATTCTTCTTATTTTCCACACGTAAGGACCTTTGTATTGAAAACACTATTTCAGTTGTGTGAGCGTTGGTTGCAGAAAGAGAAAGAGGAATAAAAATGGGGATCCGATTCGTGTTAATGGTGAACAAACAAGGACAGACCCGTCTTGCTCAGTATTATGAATACCTCACTGTTGAAGAACGACGAACCCTTGAAGGCGAAATTGTTCGTAAATGCCTCGCCCGTAATGAAAACCAGGTATGTTTCCATTCTTTTCTTTTATTTTCATCAGATCTTCATACCTCCTTACCTTCAATTTTACCTAATTCACATTGTCATCGTTTATTATTATTCAACCCTGGAGGTAGCAATTAGATTGAGAGCTTAATTCAAAATTTAAGACAATCTTAGTTTACAATTTGACTCAACTGAATATCAAACATAAACACTTCTGAGAATATGGAAACAGCTTACAACATGTTCATAAGTTACTTGCAGATTATTTCCATAACCTCTCCATGATAGATTATGAAATCAGCTTATAGTTATAGCTTATTCCAAAACAAATTGATTTTATTTTGTCTTTTGTTTTAGAAAAAGCATATGCATAAGTACTCATATGATAAATGTCATGTTGTAAGCGCTTAATTAATTTGTTTATCTAAATAAGACATAGATGTCTTGGAAAGTTATTATTTGAATATTTTTACTATAGACAGGAGATAATTGTTGGTTTCCTTTCACACCCAGAATTGGGGAAGAGAAAGTTGTTAGTGAGATATTGAATGCAATAGAATAGAATGCATTCCACTGTGTTATATTTTAGTTGGGAACCTTTTTTTTCTTTCCAATTTCATCACATGTTTAAATCTTAGCTTAGATTTTGTGTTATTATTAGATTATATAATCTGTGAGTGGAATGAAATTGAAATGGACCTCGTCATTCTTTATTATTCAACCCGAGGTTTTAGGCCATCTTTGGATTCAAGTTTGCTACCCGAGGTTTTAGGCCATCTTTTGACTTTCTCTTACTCATATTGATGCGTTGGTTTATACCAGAAACATAAGGGATTGACTTGTCTTATTGTTGTTTCTGCTCACCATGATTCATCTGGCTGATACATTTTTGTCATGGACAGTGTTCATTTGTTGAGCATCGCAACTACAAAATTATATATAGGCGCTATGCATCTTTGTTTTTCCTGGTTGGAGTTGATGACGGCGAGGTAATTCATTGTTTCTATATTTCTCATTCTAGTTGATTTATACAAAGGCGGTGAATAATTTGAAATGAGCATATTGTGTTAAATAGTCTGGCTTTGATCTTACTGACCAGTGGTCATCACTATGTGATCGGCTTAGCCTTGCTTGTCTAAAGAAACTGGAAGAATTATCTGTTGTAAACTCAGAAACCTGAAGTTCTTAGTCTTGTTAAACACTTCAGCTTCAGCAAAATTTTCCATGTACCACTTTCATTGAAGATAAATATGATATCATTTCAATTCTGCTTCTACTTGATTGTTCATTCTACCTTCTGTCGACAATTTTGCAGAATGAGCTTGCTATTTTGGAATTTATCCATCTCTTAGTCGAAACCATGGATCGACATTTTGGCAACGTGGTAAGTCCTGCTGTGACTAGAGTCTCTGTAGTTTTGTGTTTGTTGAAATTGAAAGTAATGTGTCTCCTCACATTACTTCCATAATTCTATTGTTTTCTTCCTTCCATCTTCTGAACTTAGCTTCAACCAAACACTGATTTTTTGTTTCTCAAATTTCTTCTTGTCTGCTTAAATTTGCAGTGTGAGCTAGATATCATGTTTCATTTAGAAAAGGTACATTTTATGTTGGAGGAAATGGTCATGAATGGTTGTATTGTGGAGACAAGCAAATCAAATATTCTGACTCCTATTCAGCTGATGGATAAAACATCATAAGAGATACAAAGGAAACAAAAGAAGAATCCATGTATTTCTATGTTACAATTACCTGTCACTGCTGCTTTATGTGTACAATCAAGTGAATATAAACTGCATCGGTTTATCTCCAATTTTCTTTATGAATAAAACAAAAGTTCGTATTTCATTTTTATAATTTCCTTTCTGCTTGACTGTATTGAATATGACTATTGATTATTTGCTTTAATTTTTTTTTCTCTTGGTATGGCCACAAATACAAAATTATATGCTTTTATATAAAAAAACATTTATATATGATGCATACAAGCATTATGATGTATACTATCTTTATATATTATTTTTCACCGACAGTAAGTGTATAATAGGATGGGTGTTCATCAAATATGATTTTGTTTAAGGTTGATTTTGACAAACTGTTAGTTTAAATTTGAGTTTTAATAAAGAAGTTTTTTATGTCCGAGTGTTTTACTTAAAAATAAGTTTAATAAGTGAATAAGTGAAATTTTCAATTGAATGAAAGAACTATATTTATTGCTTTCAGTCTTTGAAGATAAAATGAATTATGATACATAATAGTCAAGTATAGCATGCAGCCAGTCAGAATTTGGTATTCAGCTTAAAAATGAAGAATAGAAATAGAAAATATATTTGAAAGCAAACATATGCTAAATATATGAAGAAAAAAAGTTAGGAAACAGGCTCTAAGATTGACCGAGTTTGTACGCGTTTTCTAATTTCTAGAGGTAGTTTAATTTCCACACCTTAATCGTGAAAATTTCTAGAGCCAAGGTTCACTTAATAATGTAATACTCTATAGTCTCTATAGACGTGTCTACTTGCTTGGAGTCATTTTCAAGTTCAAACAATTCAATCTTTGTCCACATTGGTGTGTTTCATTTGTCTAACATCCACATTGAGCAAGTTATATACTTGAAGTTAAATCTACGACTAGGTCAGTCATGGATACGAAATTGAAACTAAAAGTCGTTTGTAGATGAATCGGAATTCTTTCAAATTCAAATGATTATCATACGGGACAAAACATAACAAAAGAATATATCTTTGCTCATGTAGAGCTGAGCTCTCCACGGACATCTTATGGATGTGGAAAGGCAAAATAATTAACTAATCATATATACTAATTTACAAGTTACCGTTACAACACAAGGTCGAGGCTAAAATGATGGTAATAACATGTACAGACATAACGATAAATACCCGCCAACTGTTTTGTTAACAAAATGGTTGTATGAACAATGCTGATCCTACAGATTAAATGAATCTTCTTCTTCTTCTTCCTTCTTCTTCTCTTCAACGGCGGTCTTAGCAATCAAAAAACTGGGCTGATTTGTTGAAGATAAAAGCCTAGCCCACATTCGATCGGTTATCACTACTGTGTTCTGTCCTTCATTGATTCTCTGCACCACAAAGCAACCAACACCCGAGAGAGTTGAGCAAGACTACAAGACCTTGCAGTCATAATGTAACGCTATATAATATCCTAATCCTATTTAGAATGACTTGTTATCTTGTCATAACTTAAAAAACTAATTTTATAACAAAATGTCAAGTTTTAACAAATAATTCCCTATGTATTTTGCAGAAGCAGAACTGACAAATATCACTCTAGGTTAACGAACTCACATTAAAGGGTATATAAGCTTGTCTTCCATGCACAAGCCCACTCGTAAAACCAGTGTAGCCTGCCATTGCTCCATGAACCGCACTTTGAGCAAGAAGCGTACAGTACACGTTGTCAGAGGCATTGCTTGGAACAGCTCTAATCATATAGGTAGGATCTGTCGATTTGAAAAAAGAAGGGCAATAGTTGATATTTCAGATGTTGTCTCTTTCAGTACACACATTATAATTCTTTAGTTTGCATCTTTACCAACCTATATATTTGAGAGTTATACCCATTGTCTTCTGTTTAGCAAAATAATCCTGCTACATCAAAGGTTAAAAATGCTTAATACAAGCAGTAGAAATTACATTCATAAACATTCTTCAATTACAAAAGAGTAGCGCATGAAAAACAAAGCACATCTTGTGATGACCTTATTTGTAAGAATTACTAACATTATGGGAAACCTGTCAACATCAACCGTGATCATGTTTCCACCACAAGCTACTTATAAAGTGATATGAGATTCTCATAAACCATGTTCAGATAGAAATGCTTCTTTAGTACAACTTTTTGTAAGGTTTCACATTGAAAATCAGAAACAAACAACATAAAACATTTAAAAACTCATCAAAATGGAAATTTCTTTCAAACATGCAAACTAGCATAGGCAGGGGAAGTAGGTGATGAACTAAACACATTAGCCGGTAATCATAGCCTAAATGGACATGAATGTAATGTAAGGATGCAAACATATCAATTTTCAATCTGTATTAAAGAAATGAAGTATGATAATAATACATTTTAAAGACCACATTGAGGTAACCGGCGCAAACAGAATAAAAAAAAATCAACACCTTCAACTTATGGGATATCCATAGTCCAACATCTTGAAGAAGTTTGTTTCCAGAAGCATCCTGCTGCTTGTGCATGGATTGGATGCTCTCAGTAACAAGTTCCTGTCCTGCTCCTTCAGCAATCACAATAACCATGTGGCCATTTTCTTTTAGCCTTCTCTCCGTATATTCAAAAAGACCGCCTGGACCTTCAAGGAAAAAGGGTGTCTCCGGAATTAAGCAACAGTCCACATCCCGATTCGCAAGGGTGGCATACATTGCAATAAATCCTGCACCATGCGCCCAAAACTTAGGCTCTGTTAATTTTGTGAAACCATATTCTATTTGCTTTCTTTAAATGAGGTGTTCCTTTTAATTTACTAGGGGATTGAAGCACGCGAAGCTGATAGGTGGAGGCATTACAAGCAATCAGGAAACTTACCACTGTATCGGCCCATCAACTTGACAACACCTATTCCGTTTTCAACACTTTCAGCTTCAACATGTGCTGCATTTATAGCTCTTTGAGCCTCCTCAACAGCTGTGTCAAAGCCGAAGGACTTGTCAATAACCTATTAAGCCAAAGACAACAGAAAACATGTACAAGTCAACCATGCTAACTGGTAGTAGGAAACAGGTTTGAACTGTTTGAGTTGGAATCCACAAATAGGAAGAGGGGAGGTAAAAATAATTACCGGAATGTCGTTATCTATCGTTTTTGGGATTCCTACAACTGCAACCTTGAGACCACGGTTTCTAATTTCCTATGAGGATAAATTGTTTTTTTGATAAAAATAATTTCATAGATAGCAAATGAATGTTGATGAAAAATTCATTTATATTCATAAGCCTAAAAGTTTAATACCTCAAAAATTCTATAAGCGCCCCTCTGAGTTCCATCTCCTCCTATTATATAAACCTGAAATTGACCCAATTTATATGTCTGGTGTCCTGCATAGTATACAATGTGATATTATCTGTTCTGATAAATAGAAGGAAATATAGACCTGATTGATTCCCCTATCTTGAATACTGTCAACTATCTTAGTGGTGTCATGTCCACCTCGCGATGAACCAAGGATAGTTCCGCCACGCTTATGTATATCATTTACGGTTTTCGGAGTTAGAGAGATTGTATTGTGAGCATAGAAACCCTTGTATCCTCCCTTCACATCACAACAGAACATCTTTATTAGTTTATGAGACTAATAAACTTACAAACACGCAAAATTGTCAGCATTTACATTAATAATTGAATTATTTTTTACATTCATTCCTATGTCCATGATTGTATGAAATCCAAACAAGAGGAGAAAATGAATTTGTTTAAAGATTCACTTACACTGATTCCTAATACTTTCTTGACGCCATACATATGGTATAAACCACATACTAACTCCCTAATAACGGTGTTGAGACCAGGACATAAACCTCCACATGTCACAATGGCAGCCTGAACTTCATCTGATTTAAAATACACCTGAATATACAATTTTATACTGTCGTAAAATAAGCACACGAAGGAACCTAAACAGATAAAATCACACATGGAACCACACCTTTTGACGAGGTCCGGCACGCCGAAAATGTATCCCTCTTGGACTATCTTTGTTGGCAATAATCTGTTAAACAAAGAGGGAAATAAATTACATATATTGAAATAATTGTGTCTAGAATTCCAGCAACTTTAACAGAACCTTTCTATCAGAAAATCGTGGACCGCTGTTTCAACTTGCATTGTCCTCAACAAAGTTATGTTGTAAGATCTTTTGAGGTGCGTAATTTCAATTGAACTAAAACTACATATCTCTTGTCTGTCATAATAACATTTTATTAATACATTTTATTTTTTGTTTCCGTCCGATAGCCGATAGGTTCCTTTTATGGAAGTTAGTTATGCACAAAGTACGGTCAAACATTAAATATGAGCACCTTTATCAGCCGAAGAACGTTGGTTTGCCACATTCATGAATACATTTTAAACGAACAAGTTCTATGATACGATTTTAAGATTATATAAGATCAGCGTAATTGGTATAAATTTGGTTTTTCACAGCATAGGTGTTGTTTTAATTGGATCAATACACTTTAATAATGTCATATACATCACTTAGAAGTTTCTGCATAAACATGGGATTGTGGAGATACGTCAGCTCAGTTAATGGCCCTGGCAATATCATGTTTTGTTTTTATGTTCAATAATTAATTACTATTCTTAATGATTAGGTAAAAGATATATACCATGTTATATACTAATGAAGGAGGAAATTATGTTTGAGATAACGTAGAGATTATTTCAGATAACCGAAAATTTACCCCAAAATAAAAGAAAATATAACCTTTTGAGGAACACTGTCATCGATATGCACGAAATATTGCCTGGCAAGAGGGAGGAAATTAAACGTGAATTAATGAAAATTACTATTAACAAAAATAAATTAGGCAAAGCAAGTTGTAAGAAGAAAATGAAAAAACTTACTTGACAACTGAATAAGCAGGATTGTCTTGCAATGGATTAGAATATGTCTGCGAAACAAAAAATAAGAACAAAAATCAAATATACAATATTTCATTTCTTTATTTCGAGTTTAATACATAAAATGAATGATACATAAGATTAGCTAGGTAGAGAAGAAACAGGTTTTAACCGGGCGTAAGAGAAAAGCATAGAGAGAAGAATTAGAACGACGACGTACTGGTAAATCTGGAATGTAATCGGTTAAATGAGGAACATCTTCGAGGATATAACCAGCGGAGCCTCTAACAATTTTAGGCTTTGAATTTGGAGAAGAACCCATATCACTACTCAGTAGCAGTAGCTAACAAAACGGAGATAGAAAGGAGTTTCTTAGTAAATTATTGAATAGATTAGTGATTCACGACGGAAAAAGGAAGGATTGCGTGAATGTATCACATTCAAAGGTATAATGGGTGGATTAGAAGAAGAGAATGAATGGTCGTATTTATAGTAAACGTGGTTGACCATTTGCTACTCAACCTAAATAAATCAAGGTCCCCAAAAACTCAGGGTTATGATTCTTTATTTATTTTTCGCGGTTGAAAACAAATAAATCTTTATAAAATACAAAAGCATACATCTATAAGCAATAGTACATGTGCCGTCTTCATATTCTCCATCTTATTTAATGTTTTTTCATCAACCAATCAAAATGGATCTTTAGTCATTCATTTTCTAATAGTTAATCAAAATGAATCATATGACTCATTTATTTTTCATCAACCAATCAAAGTTGATTATGACATATTCTTTCCTATATATATAGACAATTTGATTTTCATTGTTTTCATCTACCTCTTTCTTCCATAAAAAAATCATTGCTTTCAACCTCATTCTCTTTTAATTTATTTATTATTTATTTCTTATTTTTTATTGTTTCGTTGTTTAATTTATTTAACATTTCTTATTCTTACGTTACTTTATATTGTGATTTCTTATGTTGTTGTTTTCTTATTCATATTCTTTCTTTTCAATTTCTTTTTGTGTTTATAAGTTTTTTGTTTTTGACCGGATCTTTAGTTTGGACATGGAAGTCAATCAAGAGAAAAGAAGAAATGCATCACATATCAATCGAAAAATATATCGAGGATTTCTATATCCCTTTTGTTTTATTTTAATCTCTCAATACTCGCAACCTTTTCTATCTATTTATTTTTCTTTGTTTAACTTTTCTTATATTGCTTATATTTTTATTTTACTTTTGATAATCTGCTCTTTTATATTTTACTTTGGTGATTATATTTGATTTTTCTCTATTTTTCCTATTTTATACTTGAGATAGACAAGAAGAAATGCATCTCATTTTCACAAAACATGTTGAATTGATAACTTTGGAGTGACATCTTCCAAATGATCTTTTTTTGAGAGGAAAATGATACTTTTCTGTATATGTCAAAAAAGAAAATCGTTTTTATGACATCTTTAATTTATTTTTTTGGTAAAAAGTTCATTTTTCTTTAACTAAAAGGGAGCAAGGTGCTATCCTAAAGTTTTAAGTGCATTCTAAAAATAATAAACCTAGTAATCATTTATGTTTTATTTCTTTTCCAAATTAAATATATACATGAATTCATACAATTATTAAAATTAATATCCTAATTAAAGATTATTAAATTATTATGTTTTTTTTAGAGAAAAATATTAATTGTTTTATTCAAATCCATATTTTTGTATTCAATGCATTCATTCTATTATTAAAACTAATAATCACAAATGCTTTAAAACCGACTCCATATTTAACTCTTTCCATAATCTTCGCTTCATCCATCATTTCTACAAAAAAACAATTCTTTCACAACACATCTACAAACTTGAAAAATTAAATTTATTGATTTTGAAATTGTAATTACTATAATTTAATAAAATGAAAATCAGGTATTTTGGCTCAAGTCGTTTATTAACTCCATCAAATAAATAATTTTTTGAGAGAATCTGAATTTTAGTTACTTCGCGGTTGAAATTTGAATTAGTAAAGTTCATTTCTTCTCGGAACTGTAGGGTTAACACACACAATAAAAATATCAAGACACGTAAATACCAATTTTTTTAGGGAATAAATACTCATTATCCTTTTTCCTATAAATAATCAAACAATATAATTTCCACTAAACGTGCATTATTACTTTTTTAAGAATAATCAGATTAAATATTTCATCATATTTTACACCAATTTCTTTTTTCAAAAATGATATTGCAAAGGTATGTACTGCAAATTTGATTCTATTTAATGATGGTTTTTTGGTTCATGCTACTAACAGTTTGATTTTGTATTTTGTTTGTGTTGGATTGCAGCCTAATATCTCACTTCCTCAGTTAATTTTTTTTTTATCATGTAATATTTTAGTTTTTATTGAGAAGTTTTTTGACAGACCACAATAAGACATCTCTATTATATGCAAATGTCTTCCTAAAAATTAAAAGTATATCTCACATCTTCACATTCTAAAGAGCATTAAATACTAATACACCTCATAAAAAAGTTTACACATGTGATATATTTGACAAGACAATGTGTCTGTGTAAACATGCATTAATATTTTTATTATTTACCTTATTTATAAGCGGAAAGTTGTAAAAGTCTTATAATTGACAAAACTAAATGAATTTTTGATTACTTATTAATCATATTTCAATGGCAGCCATCAACTTATCATCATTTTTTGATTTCTCAACCAATCAAATGAAGTAAGTCAAATGTAAATTTTGTTGGTAGAACAAATATAACTTCCTAACAAGCAAAATGTTAAATGCTTTTCCTCTCAACTTTCAACAATAACATAGCATGTTGACGTGACTTTTTTTTCCTTGATCTTTAATTTCCATTTTTTTTCTTTTCTCAAATAAGAAATGTACAATTCATGTCATTGCAACGATCATTGAATATGAGTATATGTCTTTGCAAGGACCATTGAATTTCTTATAAAATTGAGTTAATTCAAATTATTTATGGTCAATTTATTTTCAAAAAAAATAACTGGATCCTAAAATTATGTCAGATTATTCATTATACAATTGATTTAATTATAATGTTATGAGTAGTCTCATTTTATTGTTTTACAAAAGATGCAAAATCATGTTAGCATTTAATTGTAATATTAATTGTCTAATTCAACGTATTTATTGGTTTTCTTTGATTGTGTTTTTTCCATGATGTTAGAGGTTGTTGGTACAAACTCGGACAAAGAAGAAAAAAATTAATTTTTTTTTATAAAAAAAAATTAATCTAACAACTAACCTCTCTATTAACAAAAGCCTTTCCATATTTCAAAAGTACACATGTCATCTTAAATTTCTAAAGAGTATTAATTATTTCTTCGTGTCATAAAAAACGTATAGCTAAAAAAAACGTATGTTTTAAAATAGAGATTACGGGTATTTTAAAAAAAATGTATGGCTAATATTTGAGTCTGATATTGAGAGGAAAACAATATCACGTGGTTGATTTCAAATCATGTAGCTAAAAAGCAATGTGAGGAAAATCATTTTAACTATTGTTTTAATTTACGAAAAAAAATCATACATAATTATTTATTTTTTTATAAGCACAGAGGTATGGAGGACATCAAGATGAATCCACAGTATCCCAACTAGATTGACACACTGCACAAACATCCATCGTCTGCCGCCTACTCCATATATATTATACATAGAGAAATTCTTACATGAACTCTCACCTAACACGTCATTCTTACACCCAACCAATTAAAATTCAACACCTCAGTAAAATAATTAAAAAAATAAATTAAAATCAGGTTTTTTTTCCTTATTATTTCTGACGTTTTCTCTTTATCCTCTCCCCACTTTCTTTAACTGCTCAGCACCACCACCCCCTAACTGATTTTAATTTATTTTTTTAATTATTTTAATGAGGTGTTGGGTTTTAATTGGTTGGGTGTAAGAATGACGTGTTATGTGTGAGTTCACTTAGGTTAACCAATCAAATTTTATTAAATCATCACCTTTTATTATTTAAACTAATTCCAATGTAAGATGTGTCATTTTTATATAATAAGTCAATCAAATGGCATGCTTTTGTATATTTGCATCATATTCTAAGTTATTACAAACATCATCACATAATTTCCTATTTTGTACATTATTGAACACGTAATTGTTTTTTTTTTAAGAATGAACACGTAAATTATTTTTCTCTACTCTTTATATAATAATCATTTTTCTTACTTCAAATCAAAAATATATGTGACATCTTCACATTCTCCATCTTATTTGATGTTTTTTTATTTGTTTAGTTTATGTAATTTATAAAATATGAAATGACTAAAAGAGAATACTACAAAAAAATCTCACTTTAATTTGACGTGATATACATGGAACTTTTGTTCAAAAAAATTGCATTTATAATCAATTATCATTGATTAAGTACTGTTAGGTGGAGAAAAATGTCTTGATCATTTTTTTCAACCAATCAAATCAAACCATATATCCTTTGTTTTAATTTGTAACTGGTCAGAGTTAAGCAAATCATCATAAGTTTTTATATGTTGAATTGTACATTACACAAGTGAACCAATAAAATTATAGCATAGTACCAATTTTTAATATGTAAATCAATTAGAGTATAACATGCGTCACTTTTTATGTTGTGAGCCAATTAAACATTTTAGAATTAACCAATTTCGCATCATATTTTTTATTTGTTTAAAATGTAACTTTCTTCCATTATTTTCCTATATATTGTATATGTTTCTTTCATCATTTTCACATGCATATTTCTTCCAAAGAATGTTGTCAAACTCCAAAAAAATGTCATTACACCAAGATCCGATAACTTCTCTGAGATCAATTCGGTCATAGAATCATGAAGCAAAGTTGTTCGAATCATTCATGCTTGGTTCGTTCATGATGTCATCTGTGACACACATCCGTTCTATCTAAATATGGTTCTTATGGATGCATCAATATGTATATTATGAATGTAATTTTATTTTCACTTTTTAAATTATTCAAATTTTTGAATTTTTATTTGAAATAATTTTTATATTTATTAAAAAAAATTAAGCAAATGGAATCAAAAAACTAACAAACCAGTTCATCATAAAGTTCAGAGTTATAAGAGAGTCTGCAATGGGTTGGATCATTATATTTGGTTAAAAGAAACCCTAAAAAATGATATTGACACCACATCTTCATCAAAAAAACTTAAGACATTAGGTATATTGGTCATCTTACTTACATGTTGCTCAATATCTACTCTTGCATCTAATATAAAAGTTTAACTCACACATGACAAATTAATATCTCTCCATTAAATGTGAGACTCTCTGTGTCTATGATATGGTGAAATAGCCGAATAAGATGTCAGTACAACATGGTAAAAAAGTAAGAAGACGAAAGAAATGATGAGGGAAGATAGTAAGTTACAAAAGATGTTTTGCTCTTTTCTTTCACGAGGGAAATAAATGACGAGGGAAGAGAAAGTAAATTACAAAAAAAGAAAGAAGACGAAAGAAATGATGAGGGAAGATAGTAAGTTACCGGTAATTTTATGAGTTTGTTGAAGAAGTTAAAAATTATTGAATAATTATGCTACCATAAAATTAGACTCATTAAGAAAATGTCACGTCAATTATAAATGTCTAATAAGCATATATTTTATCAACTCAACATAATACATATTTTATCAAATTTCATATTGACACCGCATTTTCATTTAAATTCTTAAGATCCATGTATGTGGATAATCTCACTTATATATTATTCAACATCTACTCTTTCATCTATTGTATAAGTTTTACTCAAATTTGACACATTAACATCTCACCCTCAAGTGTGTGACTCTCCGCGTCTTTAATTATGTGACATAGTCAAATAAGGTTAAACGAAGGCACAACATGGTCAAAAAGGTGATTTGATTGTAATCGAATTGAGGGAGGTTTATGTTCTTTTCTTTCGTGAAAAGAGAAAATGAAAACTAGAAAAAGAAAGAAGATGAAAAATATATTTGAGATTGAGAAATATGTCTAATGAAAAAGAAACTTTAGATTGAGTGAATTGTTGGTGATTTTATGGGTATCTTGAAGGAGTTTAAGATTTATGGGTTATTAATTTACCGAAAAATTAGACACAATTAAAAAAATGTTTGAACATTTAAAAATGTTTAATAAACGCGTATTTTGTCAACTCAGCATAGCACATCAACGTTTTTATTTGGTTAAATTCTAACAAAGATCATAATCGAAAGAATTTGAAATAATAGAAATTGGTTAAAAAATGTTGTATTAAAACGGATGGCACCAAAAAAAATAAATTGGATATAAGAATTAAACAAATGAAATATAAAAACTAACCAAACCGTTTCGTAATGTTCAGAGTTCCGAGGGAGCCTACAATGGATTGTATCATCACATTAGGTTAAGAGCAACCACACAAATGAGATTGACACCACATCGTCACCTAAAACCTTAAGACATTAGTTATATTGATCATATCATTCATACAATTCTCAACAACTACTATTGCATCCAAATAATGTCAAATAAAGTCAGACCGAGGCACAACTTGGTAAAAAAAGGTGAGTTGGTAGCGGTTTCATAGATAAATGTTTTTGTTAATTTTTTTTTGAGGGATTGTTCATTTATTTCATGAAAAGATAAAAAGTAAATTAAAAAAAAAGAAAGAAAAATAAAAAGAAATTAAAACATGAGAGGGAAATGATAAGGAAAAAAAATTAAGGAATGTTAGTTTCATTCGCGAGAGTATAGGAAATAGTTGTTGATGGTAATTTTACAGATTTGTTGAAGGAGTTGGAGATTATTGGTATTTATCCTACCAAAATAGTATACTTATTAAAGAAAAAATGCCACATCAATTCAAATTGTAAAATAAACATGTATTTTGTCAACTCAGTAGAACACATTTACACTTTTCCATCGTCAGATCCTGCCAAAGAACAAAAGTGAAACAATTTGAAATAACATAGATTAAATAATATTTTTTTGCATGGAAGCGAATGACATCCAGAAACTAAAATTTAAACAAATCCCAAAAACTAACAAAATAATTTATCATAATGTTAAGAGTTCCATTAGAGACTATTGGGTTGCATAATCATATCAGGCTAATAGCAACTACACAACTGAATCATATTAGGCTAAAAACAACTACACAATTGAGATTGACATCACATCTTCACCCAAAATTTTAAGACATTAGGTGTATGGGTCATATCATTTATATGTAGTTCAACATCTACTCCTACATACACTGGAATTTAAATCACTTGATACATTCACATCTCTTTGTTAAATGTCAGACTATATGTGTTCGTGATCCACCACAAAGATCCACGCCCGTGCACTCTCTCACAATGTTAAATTGAGATATCATACAACTGTTAGGCCTTCTGAAGGACCAATCACTGGTGTGAATCGACACATTTGAGAAAGTTCAACCACACATGTGAGAATGATACCACATTTTCATCCAAAATATTAAAACTTAAGTATGAGTTTTTTCATTTATTTGTTGTATATATTTAGCTTGAACTGCATTTGATATATCAAAATATTCTCTCTCTTAAGGATGACAAAATTCTAGCCCGTGCTTGGCACGGGTTTCCATATTAGTAAATAAATAAATGAAACTCAAACAGGTGGCGCCAAATTGTTTGTCCGTTGAAGGAGCGAGAAGTTGCAGTAGATAGATAGGAATTTTCACCACCAAATTAAAAAAATAATTATTTGAGCACAACTTCAAATAATTTTCTTTAAAAAAAACTTTCTTTTCGATAATGTTTTTCAATAACAGTTATTTTCTTCTTGTTTTTTTTTTTGGTACAAAGTTATTTTCTTCTTTGGTTAGATAGAGTCGTAATATTTGTACATTTACATTATGATAATTTTTGTGATAACTTTTTTTTTACTACTTTTAAGACAAATAATGAAGAGGGAAAAAAAATTAAAACACAATTTTTTTGGTAGATAGACGAAATGACAAAGTCATTATAAACTCACACACAAATGTAGGTGTCGGGGTTCGAACCCCGGTCATGACGTTCGACCTAACAATTTCAGCATTTTACCAGTTGAGCTAGGACTTGCAGACTAAAACACAATTTAAGTATGAAAGATAATATTATCATGGACAGATATGGATGAACTATTTCATGTGACTTGTAATACTTTACTTGACTGACTATTAAGATATGACCCAACACTGGTTTGACTGTTCAAGTCAAGCTAGCTCAGCTCGTCCTCTCTCAACACTTGTTTGACTGCTCAAGTCAGGTCAGCTCAGCTCGTCATCTCTCAACACTGGTTTGATTGTTCAAGTCAGGCCAGCCAGCTCAGCTATACCCTTCAGCACGCTCAGCTCTACCCTTCAACATGCTCAGCTCAACTCTACCTTTCAGCATGCTCAGCTTAGCTCTACTATTCAGCATGTCCAGCTCAGCTTGAGCCTTCAGCATGCCTAGCTCGGCTCTAGTCTTGCTCACGTTACTGTCCAATTGAAAGTTGTGGTCCTCATAAGAATTGTTTCATTGTGTGCCACGTGTCGTGTACGGACAAGTGACGTAAGCTGCACTTGCTCCAACTCCACGTGTCGTGTGTGGAGGAGATGCATAGAGAAGGAGTAGTCAATTCTGCTAATGTTTCACATTCTAACTTTTAATGTTTCTACTAATCTTTAAGATATAAACGCTTTTAAGGTAGCTAAATATATATTATTAGGATAATTAAATATAAAATACACTTTTTTTAAGGGGAAATCTAAAATATACTTAATTATTAAAAAAAAAATCATATTCCTTTGTCTCCGTTATAATAGTAATGCTGATATTGATGCATGGCCAAATGTAAAATAAAAAGTTGGATTTATAGGAGCGTGGTTTTTGAAAAGTTCTGCTGCATATGGATGGATTTTTGGTAACTATCTACCAAATTATGCACCCCTCGTGCTTTTTTTTTGTTAGATAACATAGTGACTAGAATTTACCTTATAAGGTGAATAAGTGGGGGTGTCTGGGGTTCAAACTTGACCCCTGCATATAATAATGTATTGTCCTATCAATTGAAATATGCTCACGGGACCACCTCGTACTTTAACTGTAGTTCTTTTAGCAATTAATAAAAACTTGCCTATTAAAATAAGGGTCATGGTATGCGACACATCTTAACATTTCCCTTAAAATAATTGTATTATATTGAAGAAAAAGTATAAAGGCATGAACCCACTCAATTTATTAGTTAGATAGATAGATAAATTCACGAAAAGAGATATAAGGTCACGTTCAATATCGACGGCGCAAAAACAATGAATCACACGGACTTGATGAAGCATCCAGAAAATGTAGACAAAGAAGCTTTTATTTACAATAGAAAACAATGTTTCAAAAAACTTAATTGAACAGGATTGTTCAATCCGCACTGTCTACGATTTTGTTATTTGAACAGTTCAATTGTAGTTTCATTTGATTCAAACTGCGCAAGACTGAGAGAGTAGAGCAAATATAGCATGAAGACAATGATGATGGCAACTCAATTGTCGTATTTCTTTATCCGTTATTATGTATTAATCAATATACTCTAATTTGCAAGTATTTGTGCATGTATATTAAGTGCAACCCACACAGAAAAAGGAGAGTAAGGAAGGAAAAAGCCAGGAAAGTCACACGGACATCGACATAGCACCAGAAACAAAGTTCAATTCGCGGAAAGGAGGTGCTACTTGTATTTGTCAAATCTTCGATGGCCCACAAAAGATAACTAGTTCAAAAATTGATCGATGAGAATAATCATATATTTCAATTTAGTGGCTCCTTCTGGAAAACGTTTCTCAAATCTATCTTTTTTTGTAAATGGCTATTTTTAAATGTTGCAAATGGTGATGACGTGTTCATCAAGTATATTTTTCAACTATAAAATAACAATAATGCTTAATGTCCGAGAAACCACTTCCCGAGAACATCCCGAGCTTTATGCCAGCTACCTCATTTTCGGAGTAGCACCCATGATTTGTGTGCAGGGGACAATCCAAAGGCTGGAATTCATTCATGATAAATTCGGGATGTTATTTGTCGGGAAAAA
Source organism: Medicago sativa (assembly GCF_051527215.1). NCBI lineage: Eukaryota > Viridiplantae > Streptophyta > Magnoliopsida > Fabales > Fabaceae > Medicago > Medicago sativa. The sequence goes on from NC_140752.1 coordinate 98,344,789, forward strand.
TAGCATAGCTCATAAAATAAAGAGGACACCGATGTATCATAATCCTTGAGGACATTTTCTTCACCTTGATGAAACTTCATCTTCTTAATTCTTTGTGATATTTTTTTTAGAAATTTTATTCTTTGTGATAATGTGCGTTATAAAGAGAAGTTAATAGACGATAGATTGCAAAAACATACAAAAGACTCAAGAGAAGTTAGTTTATCAACAACGGTGGAAAAAGTAAAACATATGAGAGAGAGTTTCCAAAGAAAAAAAAATAGTACTTCATTGTTTTTAATTAAGGAGGAAGAATCAAGAGTTGTTTGTGGGTATTAATGCTTATATTTAGATTAATACAACATTTATTATTATTTTTTTCATTATTATACTCTTATTTATTGAATCTCATCCAACTTTACTACTTCAGTAACTACACTTAATAAGGGTATTTTAGTAAATGATACTAATTTTACCATCAAAATCAACACAATTAATCTTTTTCTTAATAATCGTGTATAAACCTTAAACGACTACTCCCCCATTCTTAATTATAAGCAAATTTGACTTTTTAGGTTCATTCAATTAATGATGTATGTGGTCCATGTTATTTGCTTATAAAAAGTCAAATTTTCTATTTGTGCCAAATTACCTGGGTATATAGGCCATGAATCTGGATTCAATGTGCTCGCAAAATTCCCTATTTATGGAGAAGTCCCTATGCGTACGACATTGGATCAAGATCTGACCGTAGAGATTTCAAAGTTAAAATTAATTTATTTAAAACATAAAAAAATCTACATCGTCTGATCTTGATTCAATGATCACCGACATGACAAAGCCTAGAGTTGGCAATTGGACTCGGGCTCGATGGGTATGCGTAATGTGTAGGGTAAAAAACCACCTTTATGGGTCCGGGCTTGGGTCCAAATAATTACCGGAAAATTTAAAAGAGTATAGGCACATGTAAGGTACTATACTGTCAACCCGCATATACATATTTATATAATATGCTAAATAATTTATTTATTTGTTGTGTATAATTAATTAATTTATTTAGCTATTTAAGCATAAACCTAACCATAAACCTAAAATTTACTTGATACAGTAACCGTTCCCTCCTACTCGTGTAAATTTTTTAGGATATTTTGAATGTCTTTTATTTGGTTAAATACTATGATTCGTACTATTTTATGGGTTGATTTGAAAATTTTTAGACCATGATTTTATTTCAATTGTCATGTTCTTATTGTCTTTTCATAGTCACGTATATATTTAAAAAAAGATAGAAAGCAAACAAAATTAAATAATACAGTATATATTTTTTAAAAAATTGACTTTTTAAATTCATTGTGTAATTAATGTATCTTGTCTAGAATATAGACAAAATACATTATTTATGCAATGAATCAAAAAAGTCAAATGTTTCTTATAAATAGGACGGGAGAGGAGTATAATTTTTGTGTGAGTATATCCAAATGATTGTGATCATCATATAATTATTCCTCAAAATCCGTAGATCGGTTCCTTCATCACATTCACATCCTGTTGGCATCAACCACCTACTTTTTGCTCCAAGACATACTAAAACGGGACCTACCGATATGTTTCATAATTAGGACGCTGTGATCATGATTGATTAGTTCAAATTCATAACGTTAGTTCTGTGCTTAAACCCAAACCATGAGTACATAGGCATAATTATTGGTTTAAAATAAAAAGGAAGGTATAAGCATAATTGAAAAAACAAGACCAAACAAAAGGTTCCAGCTTGCAAAGTTGGCACCAGCTTTTAGGAGTACTCCATTCACGCGTCTCACCACCCTACATTACATTCCCATTCCAATTTCCCTAACGTACCCTATGTCACACACACACATATATATATATAAACCCTCTTTTCTGATTCTAACACATCCTTCACATAGCAACAATTACATCAACATTTATCACTCACGCACATTTCTGTGTTCAATTAATTATTAATGGCGTCTTCTTGTATTCGCATGAACAATATGCTGATTGGAGCTATGATAGTTAGTTCCTTGATAGCTACATGCTCTGCAAATTTCTACCAAGATTTTGATCTAACATGGGGTGATCACCGTGCTAAGATATTCAACGGTGGTCAGCTTCTTTCACTTTCTCTCGACAAAGTCTCCGGCTCTGGCTTCCAGTCCAAGAAAGAGTACTTATTCGGTAGAATTGATATGCAACTCAAATTGGTTGCTGGAAACTCTGCTGGAACCGTCACTGCTTACTATGTACGTACCTTTTTTCCATCTCATTCATTCAAACTCATACACATTGATTCTTTCTTTTTCAAAAGCAACTTTAATCAACATACATAGCTTTTTCATGACATCAAAAGGTTTTACGAGCATTTTCCTTATGGTGCAGTTGTCATCACAAGGGCCAACTCACGATGAAATTGATTTTGAGTTCTTGGGAAACGTTAGCGGTGATCCTTACATTCTCCACACAAACGTGTTTTCTCAAGGCAAAGGAAACAGAGAACAACAATTCTACCTCTGGTTTGATCCCACCAAGAACTTCCACACTTACTCTATCATTTGGAAGCCCCAACATATTATGTAAGTAATCAAATTAAAACTAATATATTCATGTTCGAATAAACAACTTAGTTAAGTGCTTATAACACAAAACACTTCTAACTGAATTAACATGTTGATATATAAATACAGATTCTTGGTTGACAACATCCCAATAAGGATCTTCAAGAATGCTGAATCTATTGGTATTCCTTTCCCAAAGAACCAACCAATGAGAATATATTCAAGTCTCTGGAACGCCGATGATTGGGCTACCAGAGGTGGTTTGGTGAAAACTGATTGGTCCAAAGCACCATTTAGAGCTTACTACCGCAATTTCAAAGCTACTGAACTCTCATCTGTCTCTTCCACTTCATTCTCTGATTCTGCATTGCAGAGCAACGAGCTTGATGCTTATGGTAGAAGAAGATTGAGATGGGTTCAGAAGTATTTCATGATATATAATTACTGCAATGATCTTAAGCGATTTCCACAAGGTATTCCTGCTGAGTGTAGGCGTTCAAGGTTCTGAGAGATGATGAAGAACATATAATAGCCATCTTATTTTACAACAGTTCTGTCAAATGTATTTGTTTGTCGTTGTTTTAAGTTATTATGATTCTTTGATTTACTATCTTCCTCTATATTTTTTTGGTGTCTATTTTATGTAATACGTGATGAAATAAATCAAATTCTTTGTAACTATTTAAACTTTGTTCGTATCCAATGTGACTAAATTGAAATTTTTGATGCATATATAACTCAACCTTCATTACTTTATAACTGTGAACCTGAATACGTATTAGTGATGCAGGTGCGAAATGATAGGAATTGGGAATACGTGAATATGTGAGATTTTGTAAATTCAACATGATAAGAAAAAGATAAATGAGGAAAGTGTTATATGATGATTTGTGTAATTTTTCCTTTTACCAAATTATGTTCACTGCAGACCAAAAAAGGGAGAAAAAAATTGTGCGGGTGAAAACATCCCATTTCCCTTTTGTTTATAGGGGCTGAAATAAAAAATATCTATAGTTTTAAGAATAAAAAACTTATCTAACTCTTATTTAGGGTCCGTTTGATGGTTAGGATAAGATAGAAGCAAAATATGATATAAAACTGGATAGAGATAGGATATGAAAAGGACATGATAAACATTAATCCTATCATGTGTTTGATACGCATATGATAACAAACATGATGTCATTATAATTAAATGAAAAAATTGCTCTCATCATTAATTAAATATTGTAAAAATGACATGTTATTAATTATAATAGAAAATATATGCTATCATTATTTTAAAAATGACAATATTTTAAAAATGGCAGAATATCAAGATAATAAATAAAAAATGATATTCTAATCCCATCAGGATAATTTCTAACCCAGCCTATACTCAAGATAGAAATTACAAAGGAAAGTCAGGATAAGATAGGAAAGTGGTTTATTTTATTATATCCCTTTGGTGCATCAAACATGAGATTTAAGCAGGATATGATTAATGTATCATATGCTATCTCCCTATCCTGACCATCAAACGGACCCTAAGTGTCATAGTTTCTTTTAGAAAGCATCATATATATTAGACACATAAAGATTTTTATTCATTTAACCAATAGACATTTATAAAGAAACGATGTTGCTTTCAACAACAACAAGTGGTTAATTTGGTTTTGCACTAATCAAATTCAAACCACTTACACTTTTATTAATCAAATCTTGAGGAAGGATGATGATTCTTACATAATGCCCAAAACAACAATCAAACATTGACTTATTAGTGGATGAATCCATGCATAAAGGAGTACCTAGAACGATGACTATGACAAATATTATCTTGGGTATCCAATATTTCTACGATAAGCCTAGAATCCGAACCCAAGTTTAAGTTGTGGTCTGTTTCTTCTTAATGGGTTTAAAGTCAGGTTTCCATTGAAACAACCTTGAAAACCCTAGATTGTAATTCCCTTGAGACTTGAAAACACTTCGAACATCCTCCAAAGAGGATAAAGTGAATTCATAAAATCCATTGCCAAGAGAAATCATTCCCCACGTTTCGTTTGACTTCCAAAGGTTATGCAACATGGTTTGCAAAGCATCCGTCTTCAAAGAAGGACCACCATTCTTGGGGATCGCATGACCATATAGTTATTTTTGAAACTTTCTAATCCAACCAGGTATTCCTTTTCGGTATGTCGATAGTTATGTCTTTCCCTTAACACAAGGCCTAGGTAGCCAACTTAACGAAAAGTTACAAATCTTTGTCAATGTTTGCACAATGGTTTTCTTTTATTGTGGTTGCGATGAGGATGTTGAGGCGTGGTTGTTAGGGCAGATCGAGGAATATGCAACATGCTTAGGATGAAGAGGTAATCAAGGACAATAAGGATCACGAGCCTCCATTGAAGGTGAATCCATTATTCAGGTGAGCAACAATCTACATTGAAAATGGGATAACAAGGCATGCAACCTCTAACGAAAATCGTGAGACAGTTGAAACAATGTTGGTAAAGAAAACGCAGAATAAAATGAAAAATCTCTACAGTTCGGAACTCCAACCACAAAGAAAACCCATAATAAGTTGAAGAAGAAGGAACATGGAAGAGGGAGCAGCAGAAACGTTAAAATTGTAGAAAACTACAACCTCTGTGAGGGGATTGATAAAGTAACATCTTGTGCCAACTGGTTGACTAAAATTAGAGTTTATCTTGATAATGAGATTATAGTTTTTGATTTTTGCCCCCTTTTATTGGCTAATATCTGCTTAACAGATACAATAAGAGTATCTTTTATTAAACCCTATTTTTCTTTTCCGTCTTGTAATTTTTTTCCCATTGATAAAAAAAACAATCTCTATTTTTAAAATGTGGATTATTGATTAATTTATGTTAGTTAAAGTGTGGATAATGTGAACGATACTTAGGTGCCCATCGAATATAAGCACAATTATTAAAGTTGTTATTCATATCAAGGTCCAAATACATGTATTTTCCAAACCACAGGTAAAAGACGAGTATATAGTACCCCCCCCTCCCCCCCCCCCCCCCCAACACTCCCCACTCCCCATTGACATATCTGCACTAACAATATTGTTTTAAAACATGAGAAATGATATTTGTACAACCATTATGTGACAACTTTTAGAAAATTCTCTCTTTCATACTCACATTATGTTCTCACTCTCTCTTCCTTGTCCTCTATTGTTTTTGACCAATAAGAAAAAAGAAAATGAAGGTTGTCACAAAATTGTCATCAAATTGTTGTACAAATATCATTACTCTTAAAATATGGTGGGTGTTTTTGTAATAACAAGGAGGTGTATAAATCAAATCATGACGATGTGTGTATGTATTAGTCCATATCTGTTTTACAAAAAAGGTTAACAGTCTAATAGGTAGAAGAGTGCGATTATTCTTACTTCTTCTCCGCCCTAAAACGAATCAAACTCTGCTTACTCTCCTCTCTCTCGTTCGATTCATTCACCATGTACAGGAACGTTTCTTCACGCCTTAGAGCTTTCAGGGTTAGTACTTTTCAATTTCAAATACTTAGATCTCATCCTCCCCAAATATTTTCTATTTTTTTTTAATTCAGTTATCCCTATATACAAATTCATGAATCATTTTTGCTGATTACTGCTATATAGGATTCAATCTAGCTCGTTTATGCATTCGATATCATTTGATTAGCATGGAATATTGATTTAATTTCGTTTTTAGATTTAAAATTTATCATAAGGTTAATTGTCTAATAGTTGCTTCAAAAAAAAAAATTGTCTAATAGTTTTTTATTGTGGTTAATCAATGAGTTTAGGCTCGTTCGTGCAATAGGGTACCTGCCACTACCAGATTTGCAAGTTCAAGTTCTGTTGCCTCGAAACAATCCTCGTCTGCTTTAGGTGGTTTATTTGGATGGCTCACCGGATCATCCACTTCTTCTGTCCCACCTCTAGATTTCCCACTTCCTGGTGTTACACTTCCCGCTCCATTGCCTGATCATGTAGCGCCTGGGAAAACCGTTATTACTACGCTCCCAAATGGAGTTAAAGTCGCCTCTGAAACATCACCGGTATGAATTAACTGTTGGTCATTATGTATTACTCTTTCTGTTCCACGATCACTGTCGCATTTGTCAAATATATTTGTCCAAAACAGATTGTCACTTTTAGTTTCTAATTAGTTTAAAAGTATTGACACACATTATTATTGCTATTCAGTCTCCTGCTGCTTCAATAGGTCTATATGTAGACTGTGGTTCAATCTATGAGACCCCATTAACTTTTGGGGCTACACATTTGCTCGAACGGATGGCCTTCAAGACCACTGTAAACAGGAGTCATTTTCGTGTGGTTCGGGAGGTGGAGGCAATTGGTGGCAATGTGCAGGCCTCAGCTTCTAGAGAGCAAATGGGTTACACTTTTGATGCTTTGAAGACCTATGTTCCTGAAATGGTGGAGTTGCTTGTTGATATTGTGAGGAACCCTGCGTTTCTTGATTGGGAGGTCAATGAGCAGGTACCTTTCATGAATCTTTATGAGGACATCTAGAATGTTTTTACTGATTGTTTAGTGCACAACTCAGAGTATTGCTGTTGGAACTGGAAAGTGTAAGTCGTCTTGAGGTGTCGACCCCAAAATGCCAAAAGACAGTAGGCCAAACCCATTGCTTTAAGGAAAAATTGTTTAATTAGTAATCATCACATAGATAAGAGTTGAATGCAACATTGGAAGTTTGTCATGAGAAAATATTAAAAGCAGAAAGTAATCTTCCATGATTCTAAGAGATATATTAGAAAATTGATAGAGACTTTAGTTTTAGTTAGCATGAACATAAATGAAACGTAGCTATAGGAGGCCCCAAAAGAATCTACATGAATGCATGTGTGATAGTAAAACCTAATGGGGACTGGAAAGTTGAATTAAAGCGATAAAATAATTATAACTGAAAAACTAGTGAGCTTTTATGCTATCTTTTTTTATAAATAAGTGATGTTTAGCAGTGTGTTTCAGTCGAGATGAAACTGCCTTTGTCAGCCATATTTTGTCCCGGTGTTTTCTTGCTTAATTGGTCCAGCTGTTTTATATAGCCTCCTGACTACTGTCATACTACATCAAAAAGTCACAATTCCTATTTGTGTGTTTATGTGATGGTGTTGTTGGGTTTTATTTGGTCTTCAAATATATATCTCCTGTCTCAAATTACCCTTTAGTTTGATTACCCCATAGATGGGCGCCTCATGTACCGTGGTTTAAACTTTAAATGGTGATAGTTATTCTTTGGCTTGCCTTATTGAACCACGGTACCTGGAGCTAGTTCTACTGGTTTAAACATATATTGTGATTGAATTTATATGTTATAATCAACATACTATTTTGCGTTGAAAAAAAAGCTGTATGTAATAAGTCAATCAACTTAGATACTCTATAACTTTATCGGATTTATATATTTAATTTTAATTGCTTTATATAACGATGGAAAGCTGCTGTCAATATTAGTTTATTAGAATATGTTAGTAAGCAAGCATGGTTCATATGGGTGGTGTTGTATAAAAGGTTGACAGATTTATAGTGACTCTGCACCTTCCTGATGCTTAACATTTGTCACGACCTTTTGATTTTTCTGCTGTTATTAATACCACAATTTTATGTAGCTTCTGAAAGTGAAGGCTGAGATTGGTGAAGCTTCCAAAAACCCTCAAGACTTGCTATTGGAGGCAATTCATTCTGCTGGTTTTTCTGGTGCCTTGGCTAATCCTCTTTTAGCTTCAGAATCAGCAGTAAATAGACTAAATGGCACACTTCTCGAAGAATTTGTTGCTGTAAGTCGTCAATGACACAAAGTTGATGTTTATGTATAATATAGTTTTAGTTCTCTCTCAAAAATCTATTTTTTAACTGTTCTTTAATAACTTCATAATGAGACATCTAATTTTGTAAAATATCAGGAAAATTATACTGCACCTCGAATAGTACTTGCAGCTTCTGGTGTTGAGCATGAGGAATTGTTATCCATTGCCGAACCTCTTTTGTCCGATTTACCCAGTGTTCCACGTCCTGAAGAGCCAAAATCAGTATACACAGGTGGTGATTATCGTTGTCAAAGTGAAACAGGGGTATGCATTAGAAAAATATATTTTTCTTTGTATTTCTGTTTATATCTCTATTTTTTCAGTTAGGGCTCCAGCATTTGTCAAGTCTAACATTCCTTTAATTGCCAGAGGACCCATTTTGCTCTGGCATTTGAACTTCCTGGCGGCTGGCATAACTTGAAGGATGCTATGGTTTTGACCGTTCTTCAGGTCTTGATTATCTTTTATTTGTCTTCTTTTCCATTTTGTATGGTGGCTTGAAATAGGTTCAAGAATGGACTGTTCAGTTAGCTCCTAAAATATGTTTATATTTATTATAGTTTCTATTAAGTCAGCATTTGACTTTATTATCTTACATAATTCAGATGCTATTGGGAGGCGGTGGATCATTCTCAGCTGGTGGGCCTGGTAAAGGGATGTATTCGCGGCTGTGTAAGTTATCTTAATGTATTCAGTCTTTTCTGGCTCTTTAGTTGAAGCTTCGAGCATAGATTTAAACTACTAATGCCATTTTTAAAAAAAAAAATTAAGCTACTTGAGCCTAGTTAGTCAGTTACATATAAAAGTCCCGTATATGACTCCATATTATTTGTGACGGTTTGGATTTTACATAGAACTTTTGCAACTAAGAATCATATTGCCCCCTAAGAAATATAAAATATGTATTATTTTGTAAAAATTGTCACCTTAACATCCTTGTTTTTATTACTTGCAGATCTTCGTGTTCTGAACGAGTATCCACAAGTTCATTCGATATCGGCATTCAACAATATTTACAATAATACCGGCATTTTTGGTATCCAAGTCACAACAGTAAGTCCCTTTGAATCTTACCCATATTGGAGATATTGGAATTTTTATGTTGGCCAATGTTTATAGGTAATGTAACTAAGGAATAAGGAAACTTTAAGTAAACCCTTAAAGCAGACCATAACCCTGACTTCAATGTGTCTAGGAGTCCTTAGATAATTCATCAATCGCTTAAAATTCAAGTTCCCTCAAATCACAAGTATTGATGATTAACAAATATTGATGCCTTAGTGTGTATGTTGGCTTTGGTAGGTTTATGGTAATGCTTGTACATATTTGTGTTGTCTTCAGCTTATTATCCGTGGTTCATTTATTTAGATTAAGACATACTGTAAATCACTAAGATAAATATATACAATTATTCATATTTTTGTTACAATTATATAGTGTATAGGAGCTGGACCCAAGCTGTTCAGGTTATCCGCTCTCATATGAAACTTGAGGGACTCTGTTTTTCGTAGACGTAGATCAAGTCATCTTTTTTGCCTAAAAAAGTAAATAGGGACATCTGTTCTGGTGCTATTTTATCAGAGATATTACTGAAATATTTATAATGAAGTATGGAAGAAATGGTTATTTGTCTGTTTTTAATTGATATTTAATTAGTTTTGTGTTTTAAGTGTTGTTCAATTGATCACAACAGCTTGTGATCCTTCTATGAATACTGTCACAAATCTGTGTTTATTCATTGTTACAATTATTCTATTGACATTTGTCGCATGTAATGCTGCTTTCTTTGCCTTGGTTGGAATTATTTTATTTTTGCATGTATCACTAATATTTAAAGGAAAATGATAATTAAGAAATAAAAGGGCAACCCGGTGCACTAGAGCTCCTGCATATGCAGGGTCCGGGAAGGGGTCCCACCATTTGGTGTATTGTACACAGCCTTACCCTATTTTACACAAGAGGTAAAATGATAATTAAGAAATACAGGCAAATAAATCAAAATTGGAATTTTTCATTGAAAAGTGTAGCATTTAAGGTTACAATTACATTCAATGACATACCTTTCAATAAAAATTGATGTTTTTATACTTCTAAATCGGTGATCCTAGAGCACTTGTTAACATGACAAAAAATATAATGGCTTATTTTTTACTCTTTTGGTCCCTTTGATTTTGATTATGTGTGATTTTGGCACTTTGGTTTTGGTCCCAAGAGCACTACTGACTGAAAACTAAGCCTTGATTTTTCTTGTTTTTCTTTCACGTCTTATCTTATTTTTCATTTAAACATCTGGGTCTTGGTAATAGATTTGAGATATGAAATAGTTTTAAAAGATTAAAAGTACAAAACATTATTTGCAAATTTGATAAAACTTGAAAAAAATTAGGATGTGAGATTAGGGTTTAAAGAAATTTTAATTGGTGGGTTTTGAGTAAAATGTTCAAAACAATTTAATCAATCAAATTTGTGGAACTATGAGTAATTGTGAGAATTTGAGAGATGAATAAATGGAGAATGATGAAGGTATTGGGAAAAACCCAAGTCCCACATCGGATAGATAAGACTCTTGAGAAGAGTATATAAAGAGGAGGCAATCCTCACCTTACAAGCCGGTTTTGTAAGGATGAGTTAGGCCCCAAATTTCAACATGGTATCAGAGCTGCCTAAACCTATTCACGCACCAAGCCCAAAGAGTGCTGAGGGGGGGTGTATTGGGAAAAACCCAAGTCCCACATCGGATAGATAAGACTCTTGAGAAGAGAATATAAAGAGGAGGCAATCCTCACCTTACAAGCCGGTTTTGTAAGGATGAGTTAGGCCCCAAATTTCAACAGAAGGGATTGTTGTAACAATTAAAAATTTGAGGGACTAAAAATACAATTAAGTTAAGCCAAAAATATAATAGAAACTATGCACACAAGTTATGTGACAAATGAAAATGCTATGCATAAATCTTTGCATAGCCTGATATGACCAATTGAAAAAATATAGTGTGTGCACTTTTTTTAGTAGGTAAAACGTGGGAAGGTGGTCCCCGTGAGTTTATCTCAATTGGTAGGGACAATGCATTGTAATATGCATGTGCCGGGGTTTGAACCCCGTACACTCCATTTATTCACCTTTAAGAGGTGAATTTCTAGCCACTAAGCTACTTGATAAAAAAAAAAAAAGTGGGAAGGTAGAAAGTCTCCGTTGGAATTTGAGGGACCTTTTCTGTACATGAACGAGAATCTTTTCAACATAAGTTATTAATAACCATGTGAAAATTAACACTATTTATTTTTTACCTTATATTTTTATCCTGTCACCGAAGTTTTTTCTTGTCCAAAATTTGATCCTTTCTGTATGTATTAAACCGAACATATTAGACAATAGATTTCAACTAATATTCTTTTAGTGGAAACCTTCCATCATATCTGTAACTAACAAACTAACTGCTATGTTTAGTTAGGGCAATTAAGGGACTCTTCCCTTTGATCAGTGTAACAAACATGATTGTTTTTTTATTTCATGGTGAAATTGTCTGAAACCATTGAGCTTGTATATCCATCTGATGTCTGCGATCTATTCTCTAGATAATCACCGTCTGCAGAGTCTTTTATTAGCATTTATTAACTTTTTATCATCAATGACCTTATTCTCATTTATATATTAGGGTTCAGATTTTGTGTCAAAAGCCATTGATATTGCAGCTAATGAGATTCTCACAGTTGCCACTTCTGGACAAGGTACATTGTTATAGTCGTTGACTAGTATTTTTCGTCTTGATTATCACGTTTAAATTGGTAGCCTTCCAGTCACATTAAGTCTTTTGGCTTTCGTTTGCAGTTGATCAGGTACAACTAGATCGTGCCAAACAAGCTACGAAATCTGCCATTTTGATGAATTTGGAATCCAGAGTATGTAAATCCATCTCAAATGAATGTTTACTTGGAAACTATTACTGCGAAAAATTTGTTTTTCATTTAAACTCTATTTTCTTTTCTTATCGAGCTTTCATTATTATTATTGTTGTTGTTGTTGTTGTTGTTGTTGTTTTGATACTTCTTTTTATTTATTACTATCTGATTCGTACGGTACTTGATGTGTTTTCAGATGGTTGTTTCAGAAGATATAGGAAGACAAGTTTTGACATATGGTGAAAGGTACTGCTTCTAAATGTCATTTCAAAAAGTACTTGGAAGCTATTAATTTTTGTATAAATTTCAATTGTTGCATATGCTTGAAAAGTTTTATTGTTTGTAACCAAAAATTGTCCTTACTCAGGAAACCTGTGGAAGATTTTTTGAAAGCAGTGGACGAAGTAACTTTGAAGGACATTGCTTCAATTTCTCAAAAACTCATTTCGTCACCTCTCACAATGGCATCATATGGAGATGGTAATTTGATTTATTTATTTTTAAAGAAAAACTATGATTTTTTTATGTCTTGTGTTGTAACATTGTCTCTTTATGCTTTGCAGTTTTATACGTTCCAAGCTACGAATCAGTGAGCAGTAAGTTCCGTTCAAAATGAGACTGTAGACTGTTTTTTATGCATCATATCGATTCTTCTTGTACGACTAAAAAATGTATAATTAAGTCAAAATCTTATATATCCTTCTTGTTGTCAATAAATTTATGAATGTGCGCAGAAAACATCTGCGTACATTTTGTTATTTTTTGGTACACAATCATTAAATTTCATTTGGATGTTTTCTAAGCTGAGCAATGCTGCATTATATTCGGACTGAAAATTCCATGTACGACCATGTCATATTTATTGATCAATATGTTGAGTTAAATAAATATATATATGGATGAATGTATTTTGCTTACATTTTTTTTAGCCTTTATGATTCTTATTTTAGAAGAGTAGTGATATTTGTTCAACTATCTTGTAACAACTTTTAGGACAACATTCAATTTTCCTCTTCTTTTGAGACAAAAACAATAGAGAGAGAGTAAGAACACAATTAGAGTATGAGATAGTTGTCTTAAAATATTTGCATGATTATCATTTTAAAAAGGCTTAATTGCATGTTTGGTCCCTTTTGTTTATTTTAGTTTTCAAGTTGGTCCCTTATGTTTTGAAAGTTTCAAGTTGGTCTCATACGTTTATTTTAGTTTTCAAGTTGGTCCCTTACGTTTTGAAAGTTTCAAGTTAGTCCCTTATGTTTATTTTAGTTTTCAAGTTGGTCCCTTATGTTTATTTTAGTTTTCAAGTTGGTCCCTTATGTTTATTTTAGTTTTCAAGTTGGTCCCTTATGTTTTGGACCGACTTGAAAAACTAAAATAAACATAAGGGACCAACTTGAAAACTAAAATAAACATAAGGGACCAACTTGAAACTTTCAAAACGTAAGGGACCAATTTGAAAACTTTTAAAACGTAAGGGACCAACTTGAAACTTTCAAAACGTAAGGGACCAACTTGAAAACTAAAATAAACATAAGGGACCAAACATGCAATTAAGCCTTTTAAAAATAGAAGTATCAAAAGTATTTAAGTAATTAAAGTTTTAGAAATTATGAAACTCAGTCAAAATAAAGATATAAAAATAGGAAATTAAAATAAGTTTCAGTCAAAATAAAGAAAATAAAAATAGGAAATTAAAATAAGTTTTGTATGGGTTTCACCCTTGAAATGATTTTACAAATTTATCAACATTTGATTCTAAATAGAAAAGGCTTGTTTTTTTTACAAACCTTTATTTGTTAGAAAAGGTTGTTTATTTTTACAAGAATTCTGCTCTTTACCCAAATGGTTTCGCTCATTCCCAAAGTAAAAGTTGAAAATGCCCTTACGTGACTTAACATGCGCTAGTGTATTATGTACTTATGTTAAGTCACGCTACGTGACTTAACATGCGTTAGTGTATTATGAGCGTGACTTAAGTCACGCACCACTGAGCACTAGCGCGACTTAACATGCGTTAGTGGCTTAAGTCACGCACCACTGACCATTGATATTTTATATTTATTATTTTTGTTTCTTTATTTTTGTTATTTGTTGTATTTATTTTACGATTGCGTATTGAATTAATAAATTCGAATAAAGTAAATAAATGAATTTGAATAAATTCAGTGTGAATTTGAATAAAAATTGTGTATTGAATAAATTCGAATAAAGGTTACGTTACATTACATAAACAACATGTATGTCAACTATATATGTTCATAAATATGTCCTATAATTACATTACATTACATTCGAGAATGCATCTTCCAACTACAACAATTGTCTTACCTTTGAATGGGGTAAATTCAAACTAGCCAAACAACAGGACTCAAGCATTTCGCCCGGCATTCATGTTTTTCCTTTGAAAAGAATAAATTATTGTTAGGCTTGCTTCAGTTGATGGTATTCAAGTGCCAACGAAATGAGGTTCATTCCTTGACACTTCAATACCTTCATCTAAACCAGCCTAACAAGAATTTAATCTTTTCAAAGGAAAAACATGAATGTCGGGAGAATGCTGAGGACCTAGCGTTTGGCCAGTTTGAATTACCCTATGAAGCCCGGATACGTAGTGCGATACTGGTATGATACGATACTGGTACGCGAATACGCAAAATTTTTAAAATTTAGGATACGATACGACTAAGATACGTTAACAAAATATTTATATTAAAATTTATATGCGTGTAAAATACTTAAAAAAACATTGATTACTCATACTATATAATCATAAAAGTTACAATTTACAAAAAAAATAAAAAAAATACATATGATCAAAATAAAAAATGTAAAGTTTTTGTATAAATCATATTCTATTTTCATTCATATGTTAGGATATCAACAAATGTATCAATAAAAGAACTCAAAACAAAGTTTGTTTAATGTTGATTGATTAAATCTCCCCTCTCTCGTTACTTTCATCCACCAAAAGCATAATATTTAATTTGTTAATTGAAAAGTAATTATAGTGATTCGTATCTTAAATTTTCACAACACAATCTCATTTTTATACACTTCATTTTTTTTGGATACGTCTGTGTGAAGTATCTTATAAGTATCTGTGTGTATCCGTCGAGTATCTTTTAAGTATCCGATAAAATATATATTTTAAATTAAAATAATTAATTCCGATACTTCTGAGATACGGTATCCGGAGTATCCTCGGAGTATCGGTATCCAATACGTATCCGACACGGGTACGGCACCATTTTGGAGTATCCGGGCTTCATAGGAATTACCCCATTTCAGAGGTAAGATAATTGCTATAGTTGGAAGGTGCATTCCCTACCTAATCACGATCTTCTGGCGGAATCAGACTCTTGATAATATCTTCAGTTGATCTCAGCAACGTCGCCCGCATATCGATCCACTGGAACATACTGTGCTCCCAAAACATGCTCGCCACATTTTCGTCGTTCTTTAACTCCACCCAAGTGAATGATACCCTCCCCTCGTCGAGCGTCGGATGTTTATACCGGACGTATTCCACCCTCCTTGTGTCTCTGGGGTTGAGTGCTTGGTTGAATTCATTCAGTTGATCCTTGAGACTTCTTAACGTTACATCAATGCACCTAACCTTTAACCTCTGAGGTTCTCCGCCGTTGAATTCTGCATGAACGTCGATCCATCCGGCCATTGCTTCAAATCTACACAATTAGAAATTAAACACAGTCAATGAAAAACTCATTCAAACATTTCATCAAACACTTGGAGTGCAAATTATACATAAACCCTAAAAATTATAACTACAACATAAACATGCAAACATCTAAATAATTAAGCAATATTACTCATTTGCATGTAACATTGTATCATATCTTGCAAAAAAGAAAATAACCAAAATTTAAACAAACCCTAAATCTAAAAAAATCTAATCTAAGTGTAAAAAATCTAACATAATCATGCAAACATCTAAACATCATAACAATTCAACACTATAAGTCATTTGCATGTAACATTCTATCATTTCTTGTAAAAAAAATTAAAATTTTAACAAAACAATAAACCTAACAAATTCTAGATTAAGTGAAAAAATCTATCATACCAACATAATTTTAGTGAAAGCTTACTTGTTCTTGTTGTTGGAGTGTTGTTTGATTTGAAATTGAAGGAATTTTGGAGTTGGGTAATTTGAGAGAAAATTAAGATTTGTATGTGTGTTGTTTGAAAATGAGGCAGAATGAGGCTCTGCCTGGCTTATAACTGGTGTAGGTTAACTCACGCTACGTGAGTTAACATGCGTAAGGGCATTTTCGACTTTTACTTTGGGAATGAGCGAAAAGAGCAGAATTCTTTTTACAAACCTATATTTGTAATTGCAACCAGCAAATATTCTCATTTCTTACATACTCATCATTAGATAACACTAAATTTTGTTTTGTTGTGAGGAATAATAACCTAGTTCAAGATAGAGTTTGTGCAAAAAGAAAGAATAAAAAAGGATAGGAAAAGAGAGGAATACAAAAGAATAGATGAAGACAACTAAAATATCAAATATATTGCGGGTGTCATGACTTCAAAACTTATATTTAACACATGTGACGGAAAAATCAATTATGTATGATTTATCAAATATTTAAAATTAATTTTTTAATTTAACCTTAATGTTATATTAATCATGAACATTTAGATGAGATAAAACGAGTTTCTTCTAGTCTAATCAAGGTTCTGAGTTTAAATTCCGCCTTGAGCATGCAACAATATTAAAACTCTTAGGAAGAGTATTCCGCTTTTTTGGATCTTACAAGATCAAAGAATTAGTTTGATTTACGTAAAATAAATTGTAACACTTAAATTTTTAAAGAGTATTTATGTTTGATTTCTAATCTGAACAATATTTATTTTATTTTTCTTATTTCCCGACTGAATTTCAGATTTTCAAAGCTTCTTTACTTTAAAAATTGGATGCTTATCTCCTGACTGATTTTTAGATTTTCAAAGTCTCTTTACTATTACTATGAAAATTGGATGAATAAGATCAAACCTTAAACTTTTATCCAACTTTTAAAATTTAAATATCAATACTATGACATGTATAAGAATTTTAAAAAAATATACATGTTGATCAGGAAAAAAAAACTCATTTTTAAATAGTGACAAAATTTTAAAATATTCAAACGAAGTAAAAAAAAAAAAAAAGAGTATCAAATGTTAAGAAAGAATCGAGGTAAGAGTATTTGAACTAGGAGGAAGGCTAGCAACACATATTTTAACACACCAAATTATATGCGTCCCATATAAATTTGGTGGATCATATGTGAATTTTAACCAATCAAAAATGTGTGATGAAAATTGTATGCTAAAACACATGTTGCTGACATTTCTTTTGAATTAAACTATAACCGTACAATCTCCATGTCTATTTAATATTTTAACTCTATGTAATCTTTTTTTTTGCCAGTGTGTTGGATCATCAAACAAAAAAGCTTCATTGTGCAAGCTCTACTAAATGATCAAATTTTTCATCCATTTTTTTGAGGGGAACCTTTTCATCCAATTGCTCGTTCTCTTTCTATTATAATATTAATACTTTTTTATCTCATTGAAATCAACAAATTAACTAACTTATTTAACCATCCATTGTCATTTTTTTTAAGTCATTGCTTAATTTTGTGTTAAGTAGCCTAAAAATTCATTCATAAAGTGAACAAGTAGATAATCTGATGTTCAAACTCCGACCCTGCATAATCCATATCGATTGAGCTAAATTCTTTCTAATATAGAAGAAAAAACATAGTTATTGCATTAAAAAAATTAGACGAAAAAACAATAAAAAAAATTAGACAAAAACAATCAATGTACTTATATTTTTTTGGTGGTGGTCGGGGTTTGAACCCCATACCTTGCATATATTATACATTGTCCATATCAACTGAGCTAAGCTCACGACAATGTACTTATATTTAAATACAAGGAATAGTATTGAATGCATTAAAAAAACTAGACAAAAAAAATCAATGTACTTATGTTTATATATAAGGAGTAGAATTAATTTGGTTTCAACATTGATTTATCTTACGAAAATTTGCACATCTAAACAAATTTATGTGTGTAGGTAAAGTAAAAAGCATCATTATTGTTGCTGGAAATATATTATACTATTTTCCCACCCAATATATCTAAGGGACTACCTCTTAATAACAAAAAATAAAAGAGTCTAAGGGACTAAGAATTCTTCTTGTTTTTCCTAAAACTTATTCTCAAGCTGTCCAAATGGTCAAAACAACATTTTGACGAGTAAAATTGAAGAAAGCTATAAATAATCAATAAACACATCAACATCATTCTTTTCCATCTTTAAAAAAAACACAATTCTTTATCATATTATCAATGGGCATACCCACTAATGTACTTGCCAATTATTTTCATTCTTTTGGAGTCATCGATAGATAGTTCTTGACCATTAATTGCCCAGTCACATATTCGTGGATGAGAAACCCAAATCAAATCATTATACTATCTCATTAAAAGAAAAAAGAAATTACCAAGTTGAGTGCTCGATCACAATGTGGTAGTAAAATTTTCAAGACCTTTCACCCAATAAAGAATTACACTTCACAAGGAACGTTGAAAAGATGAACAGACCAAAATAAGTGGATAATTTTTCACATGTCCATGCCTTTTCTATATTTGTCCTTTTCAGAAATTTCTTACCCATTTTCAACATTTGCGCTTACTAATAACCATAGACTTAATCATATGAGATGGGAAATGAGATCATGTTGTTTCCTTGACAAAATTATTAGAAGTTCTCAACCAAAGCTAGAGAAGTATACATGATTTCTTTCCCTAAAAAAAAGTATGATTTTTTAGTTATAATGAAAACCGAAAACAACTTGAGAGTTTTGTAAGATTTTGTTTGATTTCATAGTTAGATGTGGCATTTTGGGTGCACACTATCAAACTATGAGTCTAGCAAGAAGTCTTTTAAGACTTTTTTAATCACTAACACAAAAAGTTGAAATAACAACAAAAATTACAGTGGTATTGGCTTGTGACCTGGAAGTTTGTTCCTCCTTAAGGTCTCATGTTCGATTTTCTCTGGAGTTAATTTAGGTGGGATAATTTAACTCCTTAAAAAAAACAACAAAAATTACAAACGAAAAAAATGTAAAGTTAATTATTAAATTTTGCGTTTCTAACACTCAGCTACGGAATTGGAGACATGAATTTTAATTTTCAGTTTCTAATTTTTTTTATCATTATAGCAAAAAAAAAAATTATTAGTTTGTAAATCAAAATTGGTTGAGTTTTGAAAGGTTTGTGTAAGCATATTAAAATGATATAAAACATAATAATTCTTATTATCTTATTAATGATTTTTTAAGGGTAGTAATATTATCTTATTAATGATGATGATGTTGAAAATTTTATTTGAAATTTGTACTGTTGGAATCAAAATCAAATTTTATGATATTAAGTTCTTTGAAAATATTACCCAATGGTTTCTTTTCATAGATACATCGCTGATCAAATTGTTACTGTTGCATGATTATCATCGTTTTTTTTTTTTTTCTGAGGGAAATGATTATCAATTTATCATTGTTATTGGTTAGGTATTTCTTCGGTTCTTCATGGAGATTTACGTCATCATTTTGTGCAGTTTACTCATCAGGCTGGTTTGCCTAGTTTCTCTTACCTTTATCTTCGGCTTATTTGGTTTGCATCGGTTTGGGTGATTTGGAAAGAAAGAAACAACCGTGTCTTCAATAATGTGACACTAAGTGTTGATGTGCTTTTAGAGAAGGTTAAGCTAAATTCTTTTTTGTGGTTAAAATCTAAACATGTTGTTTTCTCTTATAGCTATCACGAATGGTGGAAACACCCACTTTGTTGTATGGGTATCTGTTAGCTTTCTTTTTCCTTTTTGGTTTCATCCCGTTGTTGGGCAGCTTTGACATTGTAAAAACTCTTGTTTGATCTTTCCTTTGCACTCCTTGTGCGGGGGATCTCTTGTGAATATATATATATATACACCATTTTAGTCTGTTCAAATTTTTTTTATCATTGTTATTGTTGTATTGTATACGTTTTTTTTTAAAAGAAAAAAGTGAGTTGTCATATATTATGTTACAATATAAAATTAAATCCTAATCAAATATAAATTAAATACTCCTCTCAAAAAAGGATAAATAAAATACTCTTATTTTGATTTCTATCAGAAATATTTTTAAAGAATTTTGATTATGATAATATAGTTAATTATTTAGAACAAAAGCAATGCAAGGATGGCTCTTTCTTAGGTACAAGGATGATTTTTGACAAGTACAAGGACGTTCATATTTGAAAAATTATTTTTATAAAAAAAAATGCATTTCAGAAATCATTGTGTATCGTTTTTTTAAATTAGATAAGGATGCTCAATATTTGTTGTGAATTTGGACAAAACTCATATCAATACTATAGTGCGTAGAACAAAATTAGTAGCAACAAATAACCAAAGTGACCAAACAAACCATCGACAATACGCTTGTTTATCTAGTTCGTCCCAAACTGATCTGTTTTTTCTAATATCTTACCTTGAACAAGAGACCCAACGATTTTACTACTCAAGGTGTTTTTCAACCTAAGAATCTATTCCCAAAAGAACTAACCCTAGTTTGCCACACTCCCACCTTATACTCTAAAATAATAGAAACACTCTCTGTATATAGTCTTGGTCTCCCTTTTTTCTTTTCTTTTTTACAATTCTAAGCAATGTGAGACTTCTTCAACATATATATTTTCAACCAACATCAATAATATCTTAGCTAGAGATTACTTTGAATCTTATACCTTTAACTCATCAAAAACAAGGTCCTAAAACTCAATGGATTTAGCTGAGTCGAAGCATGCTAGGTCATTAAGTAGAAAATATGTGTTGTAGTTATTGAAGTTGTATTAGAGCCCCACACTATTCATATTCTTTGAGGTATAAATATGTTTGAACACTCTTATTCTTTGAATTAACTTTTGGAATGAGATTCGAATCAATTTAACATGGCATTAGATAGAGTCAGAACATCATATTACATATTGCAATGTGGGAATATAACACAGGATTCACGCTTGGCGTGAGGATCAATGTTAAAGTTGTATTAGAGTTTCACATTTTTTAGGTTTTTAGGCTGTTTGATGTATATATGTGATTGAACACCCTCATCCACCGCCTTTTAATCTATGGTTGTGATCTTTGTTGCATAATTAGCCTCCAAATGTCCCCCTCTAAATCCACCATAACATATTCGTGTTTGGTTATTCCATCACTGTTCAGTTTGAGATGCAAGTCTTTGTTGGTGTTTTTGTTTGGAAGCAATACTCCATGTAATGCTGAAATATCTGAAAATGACTTGTTTTGTGTGTATTTTGAGTAAAAGACTTATTATGGTCATCACCAAATTCTAACGATAATAACTCTTACTGCGAGTTATTTAGTTTGATATTTTGTAAAAAAATATTTTCAAATTTGTTCTATTATAAAACTAGAAGAGTAATGTTAAGAACACTCTATTTCAAACACCCTCTCTAATACTCACCATGCTATTAGTTTAAATCATTGTCGATCTCCATTTTAAAAATTGAACCAACACAAAGTGGTGTGACATACATTGATTTCATCCAATAAAAGAATGAGTGAGAGAGTATTGAAAAGTGAGTGTTGCTAGCGTTCCTCGAAACTCTAAATCTATATCATCCTATGATCCAAATTTTAAGGAAAGTGAAGTGTGATGTGGCCAATGGCCTCTTTTTTGATGGTATGATCAGATAATTTTATCCTAAATTGGATTTTACCAAAGTTGAATTTACAATGATTCTTGTTAGTTTGTCTACCGACAAAAATAAAAGATAATACAATAAAAATACATATGTCCCAAAACAAGTGCTAGAAGAATTGTTGCCAAATAAACTAAGTTGTAATTCTGATAAAAATACTAAGATGTATAGCCAAATCTTCAAAATTTGTTATATCGAATATACATATCCACCGTACCAAGAATTGTACTATTTAAGCAATATCCTTAAACTTGTCAAGAAAAAGAAAGAAATATCCTTAAAGATGAATTATGCGGAAAAAAGAGTATGTTGGAAATTTTTTTGGCTGTGTATTTAGAATATTTGGATGTGTATAAAATTAAATCTATGCTTTTCTAGTATAATCACTAAAATTAGTATACCGGATTATATTCCTTGGATCACTGTGTCAACCAAACCATATACTAATATAATAGTGACAAATACCATAAACAAAGGAATATGTATGCAATGCAATTGCAAACAAAGATGAGGGAAAGAATAATGAGTAGATATATAGAGCTCTATTAAGATATGTGGGCTCCATTGGTTTGGTTTAGTATAATGGATCAATTAAATGGATAATCAAAAGCAATTTGATTCTCTTATTTTCATTCTTTTTTCTTAGTTACTTCAAAATTTATCTAAGAGAGATTTATGTCAAATGAAATATACAAGCCGAATTCATTTTGGTGCTTTTGCTAATTTGCTAGGTCCAAGTTTCTCTCAAATATACGATCCCCTTAAGATAGGATAATATGTATTCCTTAGGACTCTGATATTTTTAGGTGAAAATTAAGATCTTGGAAGGGGCAATTTGCAAAGAGAAAGAGGCAATCATATCCATCTATTTATTATACTGCAAATAACATCATAAGGGTCCCTCCATGATTTTTCTCTTGACTGCACACCATAGAATTAGTTATAAACGTGAAGCCTAACCATCATCTGATTAAGATACTTTATGAGGGCCAAAGATTTTTCATGCTGATGCAGGACCCACATGATGCTGAGGCCCTTTTCTTTATTCTTTCTTACATATATTATGTGAAACTACATTATAAGTTGCGTACCAATACTTTATACTACCCTCGAATAGAAATAACACAAGGGGTAAAGTTTATGGAAAAAGAGAAATTAAAAAGAATGAATTTAATTAACATACACTCTTGGTGGTAATTAGTTTTACATTAACATTTAAGATAAGCCATTTATTTTTTCATATCATATTATCATTTTAAAAAATACACATTTAAGATAAGCCGTTTATTTTTTCATATCATATTATCATGTTAAAAAATACAGTCTGAAAAGCAGTACTCGATTTATAACTACGATGAGGTTTGATGTGTTAGGAGCGAGTTCTTACCTGCATGCAATACCCCTCTTCTTTACACTAAATACGTGTAAATTTTACTCTTAGACTCTTTCATAAAAAAAAAAAAAAATGTTGTATAAAATTAAGACGATACATCACAACAGTAAATTTTTACTGTATTACATTATAAAAATGAATTGTAAATAGAATATGTATCCGGTAAATCCGATCAATATTACTATATCCCTCATTCCCTGCCCCACAAAAATAGTAAAGCTAGTTTGCTTAAACAAAACAACAAATATTTGTTTTTAAGGGTCTTTATATAATATATATTAATGTTTTAAAAATGTAATTTGTATATCATGCATAATTAAGGTTCTATTAATTAATAAATAAGAAGAGGAGGAGGTGGTGGTCCATCAAGTACGTATGCTCATTTTCCTTGATTACCAAGCAACCTCCTAATAGTAATAGTATTGCCCCCTGGCCTCATCTCTCTCTCTCTCTGCACAAAACATTCATGCCAAAAGCATCATCATCAGCACTCCAGCTCAAAACCCATGTGAGTTTCTATCATCCTTTTCCCTCTCTCTCTCTCTCTCTCTCTCTCTCTCTCTCTCTGACATTTATCGGTTTTATGTGAAAATAATTAGAATGTTATTAGGCTCATTTTGTGAATTTATTATTAACTTTTTGTTCCAAGCTTTGCCTCACTGACACGTATTAACCGAAAGTGAGTTTTTACATTTTGATCAATAAGTGAGTTTTTACATGTAACAATAAACTGTGAAATCAGAAATTGATAAATTTCTGTTGAGACAGAGAATTAATTAAACTGTTTCTATTGATGATAAAAACCATAAAACCATAACAATATTAAATTGCTCATTTTCAATATTGACTTGAAAATTACGCTTGACCTCTCTTTGATGTTTAGATTTTTCTTATTTTTTTTTTTTGCCTCTTGACTTGTTTGAAAATACATTACACCCTCGTTCTGTTCCCTTTTAGTGATCGTTTATTAGAAGAAAATTCATATTTTTTTGTTTAAAAACTCAATGTTATATTAACAATTATTTTGTTAAAAATACTTTTGACTATTTATTGCAAATTGGTGGAGTTCAAGTGATTTATAAGCAGTTCAAGTCTCATAAATATATGATCATGGATTCAATATTTGGTTATGCATGTGAAAATTTTAGCAAAAGTAAACTATTTCAAACACCTAAAAGAGTTTTTTACAAATGCGCGTAGAGCATACTTTGAGAAAACAAAAAATACATTATTTATAGGTTCATTTTTTGAAAGATTATAGGTTCATAAATACGCCTTCTTTCCTCTCAAAAAAGAAAAATACCCCTCCTCTTAGAAAGAAACTACAAGGCACATAGAGATATTGAATCATAAGTACATGTGAGTATACACAGATGAATCAGAATTCATTAATTACTCCACTTACCATTAAGATAATTGCTCCACTTTTCCTCTATACTTTGAGCATCAATTAATTTTATCCCCCCCTATTGTCGTTATTATATTTATGTAATGTAAATCTATATTCGATCAAAATATATATATATAATTTGTAACATTATATTTTTTATGACAAATTATAAATTGAATCAGTTATCACTTTAAAATTAGAAGAGAAACACCAGTAATGTTACATATTTATTTGTTCACTCATTTTTATTCATTGCATTTTTCTTTCTTCTTTTTAAACTCGTTTGTAAAATAAAAGACAATTTTGTAAATAAACAGGTACTCAAATTGCTACTCTCTAACTATTAGCGTATATTATATTATTATAAACAAAATTAGTATTCCTTTAAATATTTATATATTTTTCATCTACGTTCCTTATCCTTAATAAAATATTTATTATTTTCTAATATATTGTTAATTTAATATAAACCATTTCAATTTAGTACCAAAAAATAATAAGTTGTTTATAAAAGATTTGAAGTCCGTCACTTTAGTCCAAAACACTATAATATAAAAATGGATTGACGTCTGCATGAGCTTATCTCACTTGATAATGTATAATATATTAAAAGTCGGAGTTCGAACCCCAAACACATAACTCATTCACATTTAAGATGAATTTATTTAGCCGCTAGACTACTTGACAAAAAAAATAGCGTCTAATTCATTTTTTTTCTTAGAATCCAAAATTAGTGGACGCTACATGTGTAAGGTTGTAAGTCATTCTGACAAAATCGATGAATTTTTTTTTGAAGAATAAAAAATAGAATATATTAACAAAATCGATGAAATTGAAAAATCAAATCAAACCAATTAGAAAATTATCCATCTTTAGTTTGGTTCAAAAACCGAACCAAACAAAACCAAACGAGATTGATTCAATGCTTAGTTATCAATTTTGAAATTCAATGAATCAAACCGATAGGTCTAGAAAGCCCACTTTGAGATTGCTCAGACTAGCAACCTCGCATCAAAACAATATTTGTACAAATTTACTAAGTTTACTAAGATTATAATTCACATTTTCAATTGTTATCGCTTTAATGGGAAATGTTACACCTCAAACTAACACTAAAACTTAAAATTTAGTTAGCATCCAACTATGCAACCTATAATAATGTTCATTTGATTTGCTAAAAAACGGAAGACTATAGATTGGGCAACTTTTGTATACCTTACTTGATTTAAAAACTGATTATAGGACTTGACAAAATATACATCAAAGGATTAGAAAGAAAAAAAAAAGAACAATTCTTGTTCCTCACTAAACCATGTGACAACTTTTTGTCAAGAGTAGAAGACTATAAAAAATACCAAAATAACTTTTTTTATTTTCCAATATAAAAAATACATATATCTATCGCTCAATTATACTTCAGTCTTGTCTTGTCTTGTACTGTTATGTCTTGTATTGTATTGTATAATATTACCGTTTTGTGAATCAAACACACACGGTGTCCGTCTGCACACTTTTCCAACATAATAAAGTACAAAAATGAATTTAGTATTGGTATTTTGGAGGCTATAAACGTCGATGTTTGGGTTGACGCTAATTTCTTGAAGTTAAATTTCTGTTTTCTTACCGTGGAAAGTAATTTGAAAGTTGTCATGTTAGTTTTTTTTTTTTTTTTGAAAGATCATGTTAGCTTTTTATATACTTTAAAAATATTTACATATTAGTGCAAAAAAAAGTAATTTTATTAAAATATTTACATGTTAGTGCAAAAAAAAGTAATTTTATTTTTAGGAAAAAAATTGTTTTAGAGACTATATTAGAGATAGTGATATTTTTTTTAGCAAAGAGATAGTGATATTTAAAAGACTAAATTGACTTAGTTTTATTAATTAGTAATATCTTGTAGCTATTTGTGGTTTAATTATAGAGTTTAATGATGGTGGGTTGACGATCTAAAACAACTTTGTACACAATCAATTAAAATATTATGAATTGCCACATAAATTAAAAACATGAATTGATTTAACGATTCTAAATGTTTTGATTGGTTGAATGTTAAAAGTTGTTTTGAACCGTCAACCCACCATCTTTAAACTTTTAATTACGATACAATTTCAATTTTTTTTGACAAATATAGTTTCAACTTCCAAATAATAATCTTTACATTTTCTAATACTTTTTTTTTTGTCTTCCGGTCTTTGTTATACATCTCCTTTTTTCTCTCTACTTCATATAAGATTTTATATCTTTTTCCTGATAATTTTGTTAAATATGGATCTCCAAAAGAAGTTTAGACATAGACACTAACCATTTTTAATAAATAAATGAATTTTATAATAGTAAAAAAAGAAATGAAGAGGGTTAATACAAAATCGACAATAATAACGAAATTTTATCTCACTAAATTGAATCGGCTACATAGATCAAATTACAACATACTAATCTATCATAAATCATATTTCGATCCAACTCACGGATCTTAATTTTTTATTAAAATTTATTAAAAATAGTAAGGATATACATTTAGATAGAGTTCATATTATATGCACCCCCTTTATTCTTCAAATAAAGATACAAGGGTGGCTGGCTGGCAAGAGTGCTACTATTGGAGAGTATAGAAGAGTGAAGAAAAAACCAACCGGGTTTTGTTTGTTTGATAGTATCTCTCTCTTTCTTTTTCTCATATAAACCGGCTTTATATACGCGGTTCACAAAATTATATATCATATTCATAGGATTTAAATAAAGGTATGGTATGGTATGGTATGTGTGAGTATAGAAAACAAACAGACAACTTTTCCTTTATTTTTCTTCTCTCACTGCCTTGCCTCAGTCAGTTAAAGTAGAGAGCAAATTCTGGTGTTTTATTCCTTCTTTAAAGCCACCTTAGTTTATATCTATCTATCTACCACCTCAACCTTATTCTAACAGTTTCTTCCTTTTTTTTCCTTCTATTTCTTTCTTTCTATCGCTTTCCTTGTAAGTAACTGCATACTAGTTATCATCCTTATCCTGCACAGTTCATTGTATGGATCCATTTCTTTTATATTCTCAGTCACATCAATATATATATATGTATGCTTGAGAATTATTTTTTTTCCAAATTTTAATTTCTACATGATCATAGTTTGTACTGTGTCTTTCTTGTATCATCCAATTTTCTTAATTTTTTATTGGTTTTGTAGGAGAATTTGAGCTCTGAAGTCTGATCTAATATATCAATCTCTTGAGGGTGATTATGCTAAGTGGTGTTGGAGTACTATTTCATAGTAAAAGAATTTCAATTCAACAAGAAGACCTTGTTAGTATTATATTAATAAAGTTTCATCAAAAGAGATGATGAATAATAAGATGAGCAACGTTAGTAGCTCTGATCTCATAGATTCTAAGCTGGAAGAGCACCAGTTGTGTGGATCCAAACACTGCCCTCGCTGTGGACACAAATTTGATCAAGGCAAGCCGGTACGTATAATAGTCGCGGTCGCGGTTACGCTGCGAACCTTTAAAACTATGGTGACATAATTTAATGGTGTTTATAATCCCTTTTCTCATTTAGGTAGCTATTACTAAAGTTAGTTTTCTTCTTTTCTTCTTTTAATTTCTTTTAATTATATTCTTTGTCTTTCTCTAATATTCTCTCCTTATTGATTTCTCTCCCTTTAATTGCTTTTTATTTTTAATTTGAATTTCAATGGAACTAACAGGATTGGCTAGGTCTACCAGCAGGAGTGAAATTTGATCCAACAGATCAAGAATTGATTGAACATCTTGAAGCCAAAGTTGAGTCAAAGAACATGCAGAAATCACACCCTTTGATTGATGAATTCATTCTCACTATTGAAGGAGAAGATGGAATTTGTTACACCCATCCAGAAAAACTTCCAGGTTAATTAATTAATTAATTCTCATTATTTCAATTACTACAAACAAATTATGAAATATATATTTAATTATAATATTAATTTAAATTCTCAGTTAGGTTTTTTTTTTATGTATGTGTATGTCGACACTAGCTAAGAAAATAGCTTATGAGATGTTTATTTATTTATTTATTATTATATATATAAGAAATAAACTTGAGCAAGAGGGTTTAATTTGTCTTATATATAGCTCACCTAATTAAGTCACCTAACTTTGATTTTGGCAATGAATTTTCAGGAGTGACAAGAGATGGATTAAGCAGACACTTTTTCCATAGACCATCAAAGGCATATACAACAGGAACACGAAAGAGGAGAAAGATTCAAACCGAAGAGTGTGACTTACAAGGAAGTACAGGAGGAGAAACAAGATGGCACAAAACTGGTAAGACCAGACCTGTTATGGTTAATGGTAAACAAAAAGGTTGCAAGAAAATTCTTGTTCTCTACACCAACTTCGGCAAGAATCGAAAACCCGAGAAGACAAATTGGGTGATGCATCAATACCATCTTGGACAACATGAAGAAGAGAAAGAAGGAGAGCTTGTTGTTTCAAAGATATTTTATCAGACACAGCCAAGACAGTGTAATTGGTCTGATAATAATCAAAGAATAATTAGTGCAACAACAACAACAACTGGTGAAGGAAGTGGTGGAGAACCTAATTATAATATCAATGGAAGAAGAGATAGTGGAAGTGGAAGTTCTTCTTCCAAGGAAATTGTTACTCAGATTCATAGAGATGAAATGTCTGCTGTTGTTGGTGTCCCTAGTCCTTTAACAAGCTTCACAAATGCCTTGGATATTCAACACCTTAAATCTGATCATTTCGGCTTCAACCCATTTCGAAAAAGCTATGATGAGGTACGTTACATATATTATGTAGCAGACACACACTTAAGATTGAAGACATGTTTAGTGTCTGACACATGTCCATGTCCGACACCGACATACATAGTTACATTCAACCACTTTCATTTTTTCAAATTATTGCTTGCATCAATGTGCTAGTGTTGTGTCCAAAGTATTTGTAAGTGTTTGATATAAATCATCCTTCATTAAACTCATTTCATGTCAACATCATCTTATCACAATGTGTTACAAACGCCAAAATTAGAGATAATTTTTTTCCTCTAATATTTTTTATTGGTAATTTATTTAAATTTTAATATAGCATAGCATTTGATTGGAACATGGATATATAGACACGTTAATTTCTAAAGAAATGAACGTGATGTTTCACTAGCAGCTATACATTATTAACTTTATAATTATATGAAATTTCAACATTCGGTTGGTAAGTATATGCTTTTGCACAAAAAGATGAAAGAACATGCATGAAATTAAGGGTTAAGGAATGTGTAGATCGAGTGTTGACATGATTAATAAACATTGCTTACATACACCGCAAAATTAATTTGTATGGACCTGACCAGATGATAAATCAGTGTCAGTAGCTAGCTAACCAACGTTGGTTTACCCACCTAGCTAAGAAAAGAAAATGTTACATTATATTATAAATAAATAAATAAATATTAATGAATATAGTTTTGAATCTTTGATGATGATTGATATTTGATACTATCATTATAGGTTGGAATAGGAGAAGGTTCTACAACAAGAGAAATGCAAGCATCAGGAGGCTCATGTGATCAGGAGGTGCATGAAAGACAGCATCATGTATTAGCACATCATCATCAACAACAACAACAACATCATCAGCAACAGCAACAGCAACAGCAACATGAGCATCATGTGCACCAGCAGATTAGTGCAAACGCAGCTTTCCATATAAGTAGGCCTTCCAATCCCATCTCCACTATCATCTCTCCACCTCCCCTCCATCACACATCTACCATCATCCTTGATGACAATTCTTACCATGTTTCAACAATCATGCTCCAACAAAATGAAAATTTTCAGGTATGTATTATTCATCATCTAAATCAGTCTTCTTAAATATTCTTCTTGTAGTTGTTTCTCATTAATTTTCTTTATGTAAACAATTGAGACATAATTCAAATCGCAGTAGAGCTCAGCTCACAACTGCGATTGCATCGCTAGGAAAAAACTATAGCGGGAAAAAAAATTAGTCTATAGTATTTTTATGAATCATAATAATTTAACTCATCGTTAAACTTTTTGAGGAAGAAATCAATAATTTTCAATTTTGTCTTGGTGTTTTTATTTAATAATTTTCAATTAGTCTTTATGTAAACAATTGAAAATTATTGATTTCTTCCTCAAAATGTTTAACCGTGAGTCAAATTATTAAAGTTTTATTAATGGTACTAAAATATCTCAAAAAGTGATTAATTTAAGAATTTTTTTAGATTTTTAAAAGAGAATGAGGTAACACCTATTTATTTATTTATCGTGGCAAAATAAAAGTTTAGTTGATGTCTTTTTTATAAATAAAAATTGGGGCAAATGCCCGATTTTATTTAATGTACTAGTTTCTATATCGTCATCGTTGATATTGTGGTTGTAGAATCCTCAATATACTTGATGTGAGACCTAAATCGTGATAGAACTTTTAAAACCTTTATTAACTTAAGAGAACTATTTTTTTTACTTCATGATTTATTTTTACTTCGTGATAGAACTATTTTTACTCCATGATTTGTTAAAATTCACAACCTGTTCTTTCCAGTAAAAAAAAATAGTGTTTGTTCGGTTTTGTTCATTTACAAGACAAAAGATCGTGTCTTTAGAATTTACTCATGAATTTACTCAACCAAATACATGTGGAAAGTGAGAAAAGAGGTCTCTTAACTTGGTGCAAATTAATGGGCCACTCAATATGTTGAACCAAAATGGGGTTGATTGTGCATGGTATTGTGCACAAGCTAAATTCATTGATTTATACTAGGAAAGGTTTTATATATGTGGTTGCCAAATAACAAGCATGAAACTGTCTAATCACTTTTTGATTGTCAATTGTCATCGATGGATCAAACACAATGATTACTTAGAATTTGATTGATATGTTGAAAATTGATGTATAATATGTATCCACATGGCAGCAACAGCAGCAGCAACAACATCATAAACTAGGTGGTGGAAGGTCTGCGTCTGGTTTGGAGGAAGTCATTATGGGGTGCACTTCAACGTCGTCTGATATCAAAGAGGTCAGAAACAAACTTTTTGACTCTGAAATATATAATATGAACTTTGTTTATTTCTCATAATAATGCCCACTAGGGAAAGAGAAAAGAGGGTCAAGAAAGATACTATTAATAGAAATTAAAACAACCTATTTTTTATAACTAAAGACTAGAAGCCATTTTCATCTTCATCTTTATTATCTTTATATCTTTAAAATGTTTTCACATTTGAACAATCAAGTTGTATTTAAATTAAAGACTAGAAGCCATATTCATCTTCTTTTTTTTCCTCTCTTTAGATCTTTAAAATGTTTTCATAATTGTATATCTCAACACACTACTATTTAATTTCTTTGCATGATAGAAAATAATGAAATACGATGATCATATATATTTGCATTTTTGTAAAGTAGAAGCTAGTTTTATTAGCTATTTCACACAAGAAAGGAAGATTGCAAAAAGATGATACAGTACTACTAGTGACATAATCATGTATTTTTGCATTCCTTGGTCTTGTTTGTAAAAAATGCTAAATATTAGCTTTTGACTATGATGACGTGGAAAAAAGGACCAGTCAATTTCCATTGCATT
Organism: Medicago sativa; assembly: GCF_051527215.1. NCBI lineage: Eukaryota > Viridiplantae > Streptophyta > Magnoliopsida > Fabales > Fabaceae > Medicago > Medicago sativa. The sequence continues at coordinate 98,377,262 of NC_140752.1, forward strand.
GTTTTCTGTGTACAATATTCCTCAGAGTTTGAAATGAATATCTATATTTTTTTTTTTTCATTTGAAAAAGCTAACCCTAATTAATCTTCTTTTCATGATGATCTTCATTACACTTCTCACAGGAGTCATCCATTAGAAACCAACAAGAAGCTGAGTGGTTGAAATACTCTTCTTACTGGCCAGTCGACCCTCATGACAACAACCATCATCATCATGATTAGAATGAAGGCGACAACAAAAATAGACCCAAATAAACAAAAGACAACATCATTGTCATCATCATTCATGCTTGAACCATACCTCAACTCACTTTCCAACAAAAGCCAAAGTAATCATCATATCCATCCTTAGTTATTTTTGCTCTTTTTTCTTTCTTTTCCGGTTTATGAACTTCGGTGCCTCTCATTTTTCTCATTGGAAACACTAACTGTGTGCAACGGAACAAGTTTTGGAAAAAAAGTGACAAAGAACAAAGGGGAAAAGAAAGAAAAATGAAAGAAGAAAAAAGAAAAGAAAAAAAAAAGGAAAGAAAAGAAAAGAAAACAAGCAAAGCTGCTCTCCCTCGTGACATCAAGTTGAGGGAGAACGACCTAAGACTCAAAGTTTCTACTGCATTAAAATCATCCCTACATTAATATCATTATTATAATATTATATTATTATATCATCCATCATATTATTTATATTTATTTTATTATCATTTAAGATGTTTGTATAAGTTTTGTCAAAAAGAGTTGTCTGTATAAGTTCATTTTTTTTTGTTTTTCACATCAAAAAAATATATATACCATTGAGTTTGTGCATATTGTAAACAATATATGTGTTATCATGAGTTTATTATGTATTATCATGAGATTTTGTAGTGTTATTTACAGCATAAGAGAAGATGATAAGACTTTTGCATCAAAACAAGTTCATGATTGGACAAATTTTGTGCCAAGCGATATTGAGATATTTTTCTAGCAATATAAGAATTTTATGAAATTTAAGTAAAAGACATTAGTTTGTGCCAAACTCTAGCTTTCTATGTGTTTTGAGTAATTTTTTGTCATGTTTTTAAAGTTTAGAGAGGAATCGTTTAACTTTTACTTTATCTTTTAGAATTTATTATCAAGAACTTCACGTGGAACCTTAAGAACTAATGGAATTTCAAGAACCAACGTGGCCTCCTTTATACACCAGAATTTTTTGTTATTTAAATTTTTTAAAATTTAAAAAATTATATTTTATTTAATTTAATACATGAATATAAGCTCCCATATTTTAAATTTATCCTTAAAATACATTTTACATTATTTTATTTGAAATATATTTTTTTATAAATTTTACATTATAAAATTAAGATAGTCTAAGTTGAATTTTACATTAATTTGTCAATGCTAGAATAAAATTCAGAGAGAAAATTTAGTGAAAAAAATATGAAACATATCACTAACTTTGTCACTAAATTTTGATGGAGAAAAAATTAGAGAGATCTTTTAATTTATTTTGTCTCTTATTTTGACTGATAATTTAAATTTTTATGTTAGTAATTTTTTGAATTTTATTTATATTTAAAATATTTTAAACAATTAATAAATGCAAAAATATGAAATTCAACAATAAAATTAATTAGAATTGAAAAATATTAATTTTTTTTCACAAATTGAAAAATATTAAATGAAATTTAACAAAAAAAATTGTACTATATATTTTAAAAATGGGCCTGTCGAATATGATGATCCTTCTAAAAAGAGTCTAAAATAGGTTTGTCTAATATAATTTTCGTATGTATCAAACAATTCTATAACATTTTAAAGACCACATAGTATGTAAAAGATTTTAAATAGAAAAAAAATCAAAGAAATTTTTCCATAAGAACTAAAACAAAAGATTTATTGAACAAAATAGCTTTTATCCACAATTTTAACTCAATGGACAAAAATGGCGAAATTTTTAGGATAGATATCCTAACCAATTTTGAACTCCGACTACTCAATTTGTGTGTGTGGGTTTTCAATGACAATTGTCATTTGATATATTTAAAAAAAAAAATAGTTTCTTTCCAGTTGGACCAATAAGCGTGGTTTGCCTCTTTTTTTTTTTTAAGAGAAATGTTTTCTTGACAACCTTCGTTGTCCAACATCATATATTTATAATGTATAAGTACTATTTCATTTTTTAATTACTTATTATCTCTTATAGTCACATCATTAGTTATAAATTGTGTATTTTTATAATGGTTGTCAAATAGTTGTTGCTATTTATATGTTCAAATAACGTCATTGCTCTTTGCTCTTTTTTTTTTTAAGCATATCATGCCTATGTATCTTAAACTTTGATATTTCGTCTATTTGAATTAAAGGATGCAACGAATTAAGTATCGATATTTTGAGGGTTTTATTTTTTGATTGGCAAAAAAATATTGTGTTAGTTTTATCTCATATATGCTATGCATGCTTATGAAGTTATGATCACTACACTCAGCATTCTTTACGCTACGGCCATGTACGTACTGGAAAAACCAGGCCATCAGTAAATTGCAACTTCCTTGGAGCTTTTACTGGTGCTGAGATATTTTCCTGATAAAAAGAAATTTAGCTTTAGGGGATGAGTTCCAAGAATATCTTTTAGTTTTTATGGGTCCTGCATCATTCACTGACCAAAGGGCACAAACGACACACACAATCTTTTCTGTTTTGAATTTTAACTTCTTATCAATGTTTGAAGGCATCTACGTGTAGAGGGAGCTGATTTCAAATTTTCCTATCCGAATATTTTCAGTAATCTTTAATTTTGAATACAACATGTATAAGTTTATATATGCAAGGTTCTTTTAATTTTCTTAATTTGTATTTCAGAAAAGAGAAGAGAGTGGTACTAACTAGGAGACAGACACATCTTTATTTGCTTTATTCTGCATTAGATTCGAACTTTTAATTTCCTGCTGTATTATTAGCTATTGTATAGTATTTTTGACGGACATGTAACATGTTATTAATGCTTTATTTTTCTTTCAGAGGACATGCATGCAATAAAGCAAAAAATCAAGATAAACGGGGGAGGGGGTAACTTCATAGGTAGTTTCTGAAGGGAATAATTATTAAAGACAATGGAATATTGAATAGATAAATAGAAGACAAGAATAAACTTTTTAGGTTCTTTTATATATGTCAGTGTACTAGCTCTTTTAAAATTACTGTATACGTCGAACTCCTATCTTCCCTGAGTGCATGAAAAAGACATATCACGCTATTTTATATAAATCTAAATTAATTAAATATTAGTAATTTGCACATATAGTTTGCATGATCATGTGAAACAAGATATGGCACCTACTACCTATAAACTTTGCTGGATCTCTTACAATCAAATGCTTGAAGAATCTTAAACTATTGTTAGTACTCTTAAGTCTTAAGAATTGATGTTATAATTAATTAAAATAAACAGCAATAGGATAGGATTACATGATTGGTTTAATTTGAAATTGAAAATATATCTTTTCACACTGTATTCAAAATTTAAAGAAGGCCTAAAAAAGGTGATATTCAGTTACTATACTTTTATGGAAGATTTTGGATACTTTTGAAGGGGGCATATATAGCCAGAGATAGCATTTTGTACTAGCAGTTTTATATGGCTTCTTGGTATGCCAGAGATTTGGTCCCATAAAGAAGTCGCAGGAGGAATGGTAGTAGTGCAGAAACGAATATAACATATAAACATAATATGGCTCCTATCCACCTTTTTTAGATTCTTCCACAAGGGCCCCAACTTTGTGTGTCTGCTTCTATTTTACAGACCCCACTTTGTATTTCATTTGTTTAATTTGATTAATTGATTACACTTTAACTTGGATAATTTGTAACACATTGGCCTCTCAATAATTTTTAAGCCCTATTTAATATAAACAAATTTTATCCAATCGAGTTATGCTATTTTTAAATTTGACCAAATTAAGTCTAGTCATTAATTTCATTCATTTTTAAAATCCTTAAAAAAAATTATTCAAAATGTCATTGTACGGTTTCAGGTAATATGGTGTAATATTTTTGGAAATGCCTACAGTTACAAATTTTAAGCAAACGAATGTGTGTGAAGTCATTACAAAAAAAAAAAAAGTGAACAAAAATAAAAATAATAGTAAGAGTTGTTCCAATGTCGTGTTGTTTATTTAAAATTATTGATATTTCAATTTAATAGTGTAGGTTATGCTTTTTTTGACGGGAAAATTATTGATATTTCTATGTAATGTCATGTTCTTTAAGGAAAAAAAATTTAAAAAAAAAAAAAAGAAGCAATGCTCACCATATGAAAATCAGAACATGAAAAAAACTTTAAAAAAATCATGCTCGCCATCTTGTTTGAAGAACTGGCAGAATGTTCAGAGAAAAGACTGCACACTTGCAGAGATTGCCGGAAAAATAGCTATGCTCGCCAATTCAACTAAAGAACAAGGGCATTTTGATCAATTGTTTTCAAGTAGGAGCAGACATATCATTTTTTTTGGTGATAGGGGCAGGAAAAAAAAAATTCGAAAAGTGTAGGTTATGCCAACAATATGAAAATTGAATTTTATAATTCATAAAAAAAATATAACTTTTTCAGCCTGAAAATATAAACGTGAATTCAAAACTCACAGGCTGGCCCATGGTCCATAACTTTGAGCGGATCATGAGATTAACAGTAACACTGCCTACAAATCATGGTAATACAGATGGTGCTAGGAGGTGTACCGTGCATGCAGAGGCTGTGGTGATTTTTTCGTCGCTCTAATGGTGAGCGATGAGTAGGTTTCTCTAAATTCACTGGTAGTAGTAATATGTATATTGCAGAGCTTTGGGGAGTGTATGAAGATCTTAAGATGGTTCAAGAAAGTGGTTTTGCTTCTATTGATCTGCAGGTGAATTCAGAGGTGGTGGCAAGGCATTAATCCAGTAACTTCAGGGTTGATAGTTTGGGTCTTCGATTGGTGCGGAAGATTCGAAGGCTTTAACAAATGGATTGTATTGATATTTATCCCTATATTGGTTGTGATAATCGATCCTACTTGATTTTCTATGAGCTTGATCCTAGTATGATAATCACTTGTTAAGCTTGATCCTAGTTTGATAGTCACTTGTTAGTTTCTAATAGTTTTGGAGTTTATACTCCTCAGGTTGATGTTTATTTGTCTTAGGCCTTCTTTCTATCCAAAAGCAGAAATTAGCTATCCTTTTATCATTCTGCGATTGCTTTATGATTTCCTTAGATTGCTCAATCTCTAAAATAAGCCGACTGAGAGTTACACTCCAACCCAAAAACAATGATTGGGTCGTATCTCTCGACATATTTTGTGCAAACGGTAGTTATGGTCTGATAAATCCTAATGGTTTTTAAGCAACGTGAAGGGCCTATAAAGCAATCACCTTATCTTTCACAAATCTACCTCCAATCCAAGTGGAACGTGGTCTCCATTAGATTTAAATGATTGGCGTTGAAACATTTGAACTATGGAGGTGCAGATAGCATGTCATCCATTCCACATGATTGCATAAATACTGCCTAGCTGATAACGTACCAGAAGTTTGAAGGAGGGCATGCAGCAGAAGGAACTTAAACAATTTCCAAATATTTTGGCGAATCACTCGTTTCATTTAGACTGGTAAATCCAAGTAGAGACGAGGGAAAATAAGAGTATTGAACAACAACAATTTGAACAAAATTTTATTTACTTGTGATTCCAGGCTCAACTGCACTTTGCTCGTGTTCATTACTAAATCTAGAAAAGCAATTACCTCACGTAACAAAAAGCTCTATCTTAGAGTGGGCCACTACCGTGCATTTGTGTGCCACCACCAGCCGTAAAAAACAAACTAGCACCTACCAGATATTCAAACAGGCATAAAATGTACTCCCTCCATCCCTATATATAAGCCCCCTTTGCCTATAATAAAAGGGTGTTTAGATATAGGGCCGGAGAGAGTAGCTTACTCGTGACGTACTTCACACGGTTTAGTCAAACTGATTATAGTAGGGACTAGGGAGCAATGTTGACACAGTTTAACTAGATTTATTGTAGCAAGGAGCACTTTATCTGAATTACACGCCCCTTTGGCAGTGAGCTTTTTTCCCCACCTATGAATCATAAAAACCACATCCACCAGGATTTACTCATTTAGACAGGGAAAAGACACTGTTTTGTCCAAATTTACCATCTGGATTGGCAAATTTGGAGGGATGTGATTTTTAAGAAATCAGTGGGGGGTAAAAAAAACTCTATTCAGCTGTTTTTCCTAGTGCAACTGAAGCTAATGCAAAAGACAAGTGCACCAATCTGCAAAAGCCTGTTGAGCTTTGGTACAAATTGGGAGGAAAGTGTAAAGAAATTGCATGAGTAAAGACGAGTAACCATTTAGCCACCACCTGACAAATCCTGTGGATTTCACACCAATAATACTTTAAAATTGAACAAGGATTTCACTTGGATTAACAAACGTGCAAAAGTAAACATATGTACAAGATAAACTACATGATGTTCCTCTTTAACCTGTAAACATCATTTTCCCTCTATCTTTCTATGCACCCTCTCTTCATGTAACACAGTTGCACCGACTTCGTGGGAAATTATTCACTTATTTCCAGTATCGTCTTCTGTACAGGCCACTTGCTTGACGGACGAGGAGTCAAGCTGGCTTAGCAAGCACGTGACTCTGAAACTGGCAGTCGCCTTGTCATTGGTACACTACTACCAGATACTTTTAAGGATGCAAACAGGCAGGATAGTCTTGCTATCATGGGCTTGGTCTTTGGCACTTTGGGAACAATAGCCAGCTCCATACTAGTATCAGATGTGCTATGATAGCCTTCAAGATCGTCTTTGGTTATAACAACTGTGTCCCCAGAGGGAGAGTGTGGTAAAGGACAAGGTCTTTGCTTGTTGTAGTTTTGAACAGGGTCTTTGTTTGTGAGAACTGCATCCCCAGAGGGAGAGTATGGTAAAGGACAAGATCTTTGCTTGTAATAATTTTGAACAGCCTGCTTACAAAACATGCAAAGATTATACAAAAACTGCAGTCCTAAGAGAGAAATCATCACCATAAAAGTGTAACAATTATTATATGGTGTCGCTGGCCTGCTAGAAAATAAAAGGGTAAACAGAAACAACAAAAGAACTGGGTTATACCTTCCACTGTGAGGGTGCTAATAGCACTCTTGGTCTTCGAGATCGCACATACTCCAGGGAAGCAACAGGTGTCATATGCTTGTATGCAACCTGAAAAACATGAGTAGACCACATGGAAATCAATAGCACCTCAAAGCTTCAACAGATGCCACAACTTTCAGTGCGAAATATCAGGAATTTACCAGATAACAAAGCACAATTGTTGTACTCCTCCCCCTCCCAGCTTTACAGTGAACATAAGTTGTTTTACCACAAGTTGCATTTTCTGTACCAAAATACGAAATTAAGACGCATGCACACCCAAAACTTGTTTTCAGGATACAAAAATAACAAAGAACTACATTGATTGATACATTTACCCCCCTTCCCAAAATTAAATAAAAATAAAAAACCCACGATGAATGAACTGCACAGCCCGGCTGATATCCACAAATGAAGGAGCAAAGAGATAATCCCTAGTGGGAATTACCAAATGATCGATCCCATGAGCCTGAAACAAATAAATCAAATAAACCAACATATCAGAAATAGTTTTAAACAAATACAAACATAACAAAGGCATCGTGAAACTAGCATGCTGATGTCAAAATTCATTATTCCCGTACTAATTGAACGCAACCCAACTATATATACTCTTTCCAAAAATTCCTAATTGCAATTTTCCTTCATAACATACAATTAGCTTACAAAATGCAAAGACAAGATAGTCTAAAAAGCAAAAAGGGACACCACTTACATGATACAACGACGATGGTACCAAAGTTTCGTAAGGTTCATTCAAAGTAATTACACCACCAACACCAAGGTTCTTCAAGTGAGGAACATCTTTAGGGAACGGGACTGCGCCCAGCAACAAAAACTAGAAATAACAAACAAACAAATGTTCAATAAAACAACAAATCACACCACAAACACCAATCAAAGAACATTCATAACATGGTCACCCTAACTAATAAATAATAATTCATTTTCAAAATATCAATATTATTGATATTTTGATATTATGATATTTTCAAAATAACTAATTAATTTTCAATATTATTGATATTCAAAATATCAATAATTGATTCTTAGCAAATAAAGCAATTTTTCTTTACCATCTTACGCTAAAATTGATTCTGAAGGTGTAGAATTGAATTCGGACAAGTTGGTTGCTTTCAAGTAAAATTGATTTTGCCTACAGAATTGATTATACTTGAAGCAATGATTTGTAGCTTGTGATTCTAAAATTGATTTTTACATACAAATTTTTATGAGTGTATCTAAAACCACAAATCAGTTTACCTTCAACTCACTTTTTAGTCGGGATCAATTCACTCAAAATCAATTCTTGTAACCGCAAACCCAAACATACACTAATTCAGAATCAAAACAACGAAAAGTAAAAAATAAAAAATAAAACACATCATAAAAGAAGATGCAGATAGAGCAAAACCTCATCAATTTGATCCCACCACCGAAACTCAGTTTCAATTTTGTTACGAAGTACATTATATAGAAGAGTTGGATAAAACAAGATCCGTGCACCTGCACCAACCAACGCCCTCTTAGCATCAACCCTAACAATTTGTCTCTCGAAATTCTCTTCTTCACCCCTACTACACTCTGCATCCTCTAATTCCTCGATCTTCATCGCAAACGGAAAATTACAAAAAGTTTTGAAACCCTAAAAGCACACCCACGATTCAGATTCACATAATCATATGCATTTAATATAAATTAAAAACCTAAAAATTCAAAAGGGAAAGATAATGAAATCAATGAAAGGATTCATAGTTACCTTATTACTAAATTTGGAACCGATTAGACGTAAAATCGAAAATTAGCGATAAATGGAAAATTGATTTGATGTGAGAGGAGAAAACAGGGAAATTGGAAGAGACGGTGTGGAAAGTGTTCGTAGAGTCGAAGGAGTATAAACTGGAAAGGTCCCGAGTAGGAATGCCCTCGGAACAAGGTTTTACTACCTAATATACCCTCTTTTTTTGTTACAATATTATTAAAACATATCTAATCTAATAGCTTAAGATTAAGATTATTTCGTAAAAAGATCTAATATAGGATTATTTGTTTTTGATATTTTTCTTTTGGACTGCATCTAATCTGATTTATTCTGAAAGAATATATTTATTAAGGTGGATTTTTTTTTTGACAAAAAAGATTTATTGCATTTCATTCATAATAATAGTAAAGATATAAGATAGAATTCTAATATGAATATGGAAACTAGCATGACGCAAAGCCGCTCTAACAAAACTATTAAGGCGGATTCTCATCCGATCTATTGAACTGATCTATACTTCAAGTGGTGAATATATTTAACTGATCTATACCATTATTTAAATTTAATGGTAATTTTTTTATGTCTTACCGGTAAAGGGCTTGATGGAATCGTCACCTTAGAAACCATCGGTTATTACTTTTTACTTTTTTTTCTTTCTTTCTAATCTTATTAGAGAAAATCACGTAGCGTAGATGTTGAAAATTGTGAGTTAGTTTAAGTATACTTTTTCCGTCAATTTATTTTAAAAGTTTGCTATGATCCCTTAATTTATGTAAGTTAACATAATTTGCTCTCTTAACGGTAAAATTGATAAATTTGATCCATTAACTTGTGAGTTAATGCAATTTGGTCTCTTAACTTATGAGACCAAGTTGAGGGACAACATTCCCTAAAAAAAAAGCTGAGGGATAAAGTTTTTTTTGGTGTACAGTTGAGGGACAAAGTTGTGTTAGTTTAAACTTTTTTTTTAATGTTAATTGTTATGTTATGATTTTTTCATCTGACCAGATTTGAACTCTAGACTTTAAACTTCTTTAATCCCTTAACTCAACCAAGTGAGATACTCATCCCTGGTTACATAAGTTGAGAGGTAAAATGATTAATTTCATCATAATTAAGGAACCAAACTCCATTAATTACCGAATAGACATTCATGTAACTACTCATTGATAAGATTTTCATATTATGTAACTACTTATTGATAAGATTTTCATATAAAATGAAATATTTCTCTCATCTTAGATGCTGGTAGGGTGTGGATTTCCTCATGTGAAAATCTCTATAGTTTTCTTCTATGACTGTGAGAGCATCTAAACCATTAAGCATTTCCTTTCTCTTACCGAGATCCTCTCATTCCTTTTTTGTTAATTGACCAAGAGATGGGAGATAATCCAATCCCAAGATGGTTTTATTATATAGGTTGAATTAGACTAGACCTATTTTCTAAAGTGTATCGTCCTCGACGTGATTGGGGGAGGAATTATTCAATTTCTCAAAAAGTACACAAATAAGTGGGTGACTGGGTGTGGTTGATGAGTAGCATCACCATTATAAAACGTGCAACACGTTTGGTGGCTACCATTATCAAATTTAACAACATTATGAGACATTCTATTTATGTAGGACAGGGACAATTGGAAAGGGTAAAAGAGGGATATTGCATTCCTTTAGCCATGCTTGGTCATGGAACTTAGCTGCTTTCCATTTGTAGACAAAATGGCGTGCGCTCTTGTTCACCGTTGTTTTCACACCAAATTCATTCATTCTAATGATTGATTTCTTGACCATTCTCCCATCATTTTAGGCAAAGAAATTGAACATTGCATCCCAATAGAACTTTTAACTATGGATGTTCTAGCTCAACATAAAATTCCACAAAATTTTCACCTCAAACACCAAATTATTTGAAAATGAAACACTCCTACACTTAATTAGGATAAGAGAGAGTTAGGCCATGTACTTGCAAAAGTACGGTAAGGATTCTAGGGCTAAGAATCGTATACTAGGGTTTTAGACTGATGATTAGATGCCTTGAGAATGCTCTCAAGAGTGGTATTTATAGCCTGCTATGGGCTTGGGCTTCGGTTGCTTGGTTTCCAAGTAACAGGGGTATTTGTGTATTTTTTGGGGCTTTTGGGCGGTTTCTAGAGGCTTCTAGAAGTTCAATGAGGCGGCGCCCTTCAGGGGGCGCGCCAGGGCTCAGGGATCCTTCTGGAGGGCGACCAGGCCTTTCCAGAGGGCGCCCAGGTCTCTCTGGAGGGCTTAGAGCCTTTTTTGGAGGGCTCCTATGCCCTTAGGAATGGGATGACGGTCCACAGCCCCCCAAGCACGAGTCTTGGGACAAGGCGAAGTGATGATGACATGCGAAGAGTCTTTCTGGGATCATTTGATTTATTTAGGAATATGATGACGGTCCACAGCCCCCCAAGCACAAGTCTTGGGACAAGGCGAAGTGATGATGGTTTCATGAAATCCTGTTATGCAGCCGGACTATTTCGAAGTATTTCTTCAGGGCGGTTTACAAATGTCACGGAGATCCCGAGGGTATATACGCGTCCTGAAATTGGAGCGTTGTACTGAGTCTGTCAAGGAATGCTTTGACGGAAACCGAAGGTGTATGTTCTTTGTGCCCGTATCCTACAGCCCCCCAAGCACGAGTCTTGGGTCGAGGCGAGATGGTTGGCGATTCGGCTTTGCTTGGTGTATGTTCTGCTCGAAGAAGGTCGCCAGTAGGCGATCCCGTATGTTCCTCTCGTATGGCGAGCTTCCTAAGGCGCTCTTGGGGTTTTTACGGACCTTTGATATGCCTTTAACCATTGATGACCGCCACGTGTCTTGATCTTAACTATGCCTGACACGCTTCCCGAGGCGACTTTTGTTCTCCTTTAAAGACGAATTTCTAGGTTTTCATTTCTTCACTTTTCATTTTGTCCAACGCTCCTTGCTGCTTTCCTCTTCGGTCTTCTTCACGTTTTGTTTGCCGGTTGATAGCATCTGCAGATCCGTCTTCAACTCCTTCGCAGGTACTTATTGACTTCTCATCCCTTCTTTTTTCCCCTCATTTTGTATTTTTACGTTTAGAGCGAAAACGTTAGGTTTAGGAGATGGTTCTAATTAGGGAGTGCGATGGTGAGGGGAAACTGGTCCAACCCATTGATCCAATTGAAAAGGAAAACTTGAGGAAAGCGTGTCTGAGGCACGCTACTGGTGCTGATGGGATTATTAATTGGGACGCTTATTATGATGGGTTATTCGGGGAAGAATTGTTTAGTGACCTTTCGAGCGAGTCAAGTGCTAATTCGGGCCATGATAGTGATTGTGTGTTTCTGTCTGCCACTTCAGGGGCAGCTAAGGAGGACGAGTGCTGGGAAATTCGTCCGTTTCAGGGAGCTTCGCGCGCAGTGGAGGGGAAAAGGATACCTTCGAGGTCAATAGGGATGTCTTTATTTGCGGAAGAAGTGTTGTTAGAAGAATCCCTCTATGTTGATGTTTCTGCTATGGATTCGTTTCGAAGTAAGTTCGATATTTCGGCCACCGGACGGGAAGAGGATGTGGTGCTATTGTCTTGTGACCCAGACGAGCGCGTGTGTGATCAAGAGATGGCGGGCGAGGGAGACGAATCTTACTTTGTCTATACCGCCGTCTTAGAGGAATTCGGCGTAAAAATTCCTTTTACGCCTTTTGAGATGGACGTATTGAAGTTTCTGAACGTGGCGCCCACACAGATTTTTCCTAATAGCTGGGCGTTTATTCGTGGTTTTGAAATCCTATGTAAGTCGCTGGGTCTAGAGCCTTCTGTCGCCGCCTTTTTCCAATTTTATGGTACCAAAGATGTTAACAAAGGAACTTGGATAGCTATCTCTGCTCATTCTGGAAAGAGGCTCTTTCCCACTTACGCTTGTAACTTTAAGAAGGAGTGGCGGGATACTTTTGTTAGAGTGCAGGGGTTGCCTGGGTGCTCGACGTCCTCAGTTCTGGTGAATGGCGAACCAAAGTTTCCTCTTCGGTGGACCAGTGCCCCTCTGGCGGTGAAAGGGTATGACTTGGATGAGATGTCGCCCTATGAGCATGAGCTAACTCAGTTCTTGGAGAAGGTTCCATTGACAAATATTCATGACCTGTTAAATAGGGAGGGCGACGCTGTCCGCATGGCGGCCTATTTGCGTGAGTGTCTTTCAAAAAGTTTCGCATATGTTTTGGTTTTGTTACTTTATTTGATTTATTCACCTGAGTTTGTTCTACTCTGCGCAGGCGAAATGTTGCCCCTTACTGGCGCGGAGATGAGGAAGTATTTGGCTGAGTTGGAGAGAAGTAAAAACCCTGATGGCTACGTGTCCAGCAGTCCCGGGGGCGTTTCCTTGAGGAGGTTGAAGAGGAAGGAGTCCGTTAAAGGAGATTCTGGTGTGATCGAGGTGGACGACTTAGAAAGTGCTGGTGGAGGGAATGCTTCTGCTCAGGCGGCCTCTCCTTCGTCTAAGAAGGCGAGGACGGGTCGGGGATCTAAGCCCAGCAGCAGTCGCCCTCCTTCAGGAAAAGAGATGGGAGGGACTTCTCTGAACGATGACGTGATGGATTCTTTCTGGCATTCTGGGTTCGACATTCGCCGGTATACTAGTATTCTTGTCTTTCTTAGGCGTTGATTCCTTTTGGCTGTTTGGTCTTTGGTCCTTAGTGACTTTATTGTTTGACGGTCTTGCAGGTATATGAAGGAACAGGTACCCTTTACGAAGATGGATGTGGAAGCTGGCGTGAAGGCGAAGTGCAGCGACCTGGTGGCGGATATCCATACGGCGGCTTTGAGAACTATGCTGTTGAGCCACTGCTTGGAGACGAAGTATGACTTGGTGGAGAAGAAGCACACTGATGCTGTGGAAGATGTGGAGAAATGGAAACATAAGTCTTCTGGACTAGAAAGCCGTCTCAGGGATGCGTTGAAAGACAAAGCAGCCGCTGAGTCCGCCTTAGAAGAAATGAAGCAGGCTAAGGAGGCCGCGGAGACAGAGAGGGACGCGGCGAAAGCGGCGCTAGAAAAGTCAGAGTTGGCGGTAGATGAAGGACGGCGGGCTCTGGCGATATATTTTGAGGATGACTTTATGCGTGCTAAAGATCAGGTGCTTTTGTTTAACCCAGAGGCCAAAGTTGAAGAGCTTGATCCCTTCAAGATCATTGTGAACGGCGAGTTGGTGGACGATGAATAGTCTTGTGCTTTTTTATTTGTTCTTTATTTAAATTACGTTTCTTGGTCTGTAACTTGATATTGGCGGCTTCTTAGAGAGCCCTTTTAAACACTTTTATCTGCTCGGCGATTTGTGACCTTGAATGCTTACATATGCTTATGTCAGATGCGGTACCTCTTACTTGTTGTGGCTTGATATTCTGCAAATGTTTAAATATTTTTGCGATTTTCTATGTTGCTTTGGTTTCATTGAATGCGTTTTTATGAGTTGTTTCTTCAAAAGTGAGAGTTTTCAGCGATTTCGTCTCTTTTTAAATTTAAATCTCTGTTACTCATCTGGTGCATTTCGTCGCCCTAAAATGTCAAGATGCCTGGCGTTTATTCTTTCGTCTCTTATTCTGAAGGAAGGTTTTGCTTCCCACTTTGAGGGAAGATATTTATACTTCCAACTCTGATGGAAGGCGCCTCCTACTCTGAAGGAGGACTTTGGGCTTCCCGCTCTGGGGGAAGACTTTTCACTTCCAACTCTGATGGAAGGCGCCTCCTACTCTGAAGGAGGACTTTGGGCTTCCCGCTCTGGGGGAAGACTTTTCACTTCCAACTCTGATGGAAGGCGCCTCCTACTCTGAAGGAGGACTTTGGGCTTCCCGCTCTGGGAGAAGACTTTTCACTTCCAACTCTGATGGAAGGCGAGGCGAGTTGATGCGTCGACGCAGCCAGAGCCTTTATCAAGGTTGGCGTTGTGAATCCTTTATCTTTTTTCTGTCAGGGAGCGAATTCTGTTTGTATGATATAAAAAATGTGGATAGAATCACAGATATGAAAAAGGAAAAGGGCGCCTCGTTAAAAACCCCTGCCCTTGCAGGGGAAAAGAGTGCCACCCTAACCCTATATTATTGATAAAGTTAAAATATAAGAGTTTCAGTGGTGATCTTACATCATCCTTATTTGGTACATAATAAAATTCAAAGGCAAAAGAAAAAGAATTCTAGCTATAGTAGTGACGCAGATTGGCCACATTCCAAGTGCGAGGTACGGCGTCTCCGTTCAGTTCTTCTAACTTATACGCCCCGTGAGCGTATTTTTCTCTGATTCTGTAAGGTCCTTCCCAGTTTGGAAATAGTTTGCCTATTCTGGTTGGGGCGACGACTTGCTTGAGGACTAAGTCGCCCTCTTTCATCTTCCTGGGCGTCACTCTGGAGTTGTATCGTCTAGCCGCTCTCTGCTTGGCTGCGAATTCCCTGATGTGTGCCTGCTCCCGGACCTCGTCAATGACGTCCATGCTTACCGCCATACCTACTTCATTAGCTTTTTAAAGGAAAATAGCACGTAAATTTACAATAGCAATATTTCCCTGCACTAAAAAATGTTAGTCGCCTGGCGAAATGAGATAGATACCTTCTTCTGAAAACGTATCTCGCCTCCACGTGGGGGTGTCGATTTCGACAGGTATCATGGCGTCTGTGCCATAAACCATAGTGAACGGCGTCTCCTTGGTTGTGGAATGAGGGGTAGTGTGGTAAGACCATAGTACCTGTACTTATTTTGATCGATGCATTTGTTTATATATAGTATAGAAGCTTGAAAGAGATTTAAAACTTTGGAAAGTTGCGGCGAGAGTAAATTGATTCTGAAAATTGTTCATACCTCATGGAGTTGTTCTGCCCACAAACTTTTGGCGACTTCCAATTTCTTTTTGATTCCGCTTAGAATAACTTTGTTGGCCGATTCGGCTTGCCCATTGGCTTGCGGGTGAACTACCGAGACGAATTTTGTCTGTATCCCTAGGTTCTTGCAGAAGTCCAACACTGTTGAGCTTGCAAACTGAGTTCCATTATCTGACACTATGCATTTAGGTAGGCCGAAACGGCAGATGATCTTCTTCCAATAGAATTTCTTTACTCTTTCTGCAGTTATCTTGGCGACTGCTTCCGCCTCGATCCATTTGGTGAAGTAATCCACTCCCACTATGAGAAATTTAAGCTGCCCTGGGGCGAGAGGAAAGGGCCCAACGATGTCGACTGCCCATTTGTGGAAGGGCCATGGCGAGTATACAGAGGTCAACTCCTGAGCTGGGACGTGCTTCCTGTCGGAGAACCTTTGGCATTTGTCACATTTCTTTACGAAAGTCGAGCTATCCTGAAGCATGGTGGGCCAATAGTAGCCGGCGCGGAGGAGTTTGGCGGCTAGGGCTCGCCCGCCTATATGGCTACCGCAAACGCCCTCGTGTACTTCCAGAAGGACCAAGTGCGTCTCGTCTTCTCCTAGGCATCGTAGCAATGGAGTCGTGCGGCCTCTTTTGTAGAGTTTCCCCGAGACCAAAGTGAATTTGGATGCTCGCCTCCTGATTGTCTGTTCTTCCTCGCCGTCGGTTGGTGTGAATGATCCTGTCAAATATCTAAGCAATGGTTCCATCCATCCTCATGTGTTCTCTACGACCTGAAGTACTTCGTCCACCTTCGTACTGGGTGTTGCAACTACTTCCTGGATAACTGTTCTGTTGTTGCCTGGTCGTTTGGTACTGGCGAGTTTTGCCAACAAATCCGCTCTGGAATTTTGCTCCCGTGGTACATAAATGGCTTCGAAGAAGCTAAATTTCTTGGCGAGGCTCTGCACCTTAGTTAGGTATTTGGCTAGCTGTGTGTCTTTCGTCTGATAGTCGCCCGTGATCTGACTTGTTACGAGCTGGGAATCACTCTTGGCTCGCAAATTTCCAGCGCCCATCTCTAGGGCTAAGGTCATGCCAGCTATTAGAGCTTCATACTCGGCCTGATTGTTGCTTGCCTTGAATTCGAATCTGAGGGATTGTTCGATGAGAACGTCGTCCGGCCCTTCCAAGATAACGCCTGCACCACTGCCTTTCAGGTTGGATGAGCCATCTACAGATAAGAGCCATACGAAGGGAGGTTGTTCCTGTACTGGGGAGGCGAGCTCTACTACAAAATCTGCCAATACTTGGGATTTGATGCTCCCCCTTGGTACGAACTGAACGTCATACTCCGAAAGCTCTACGGACCAGGCTACCATTCTTCCGGCCAAATCAGGTTTCCCCAGTACTTGCCTGATCGGGTAATCTGATTTTACGACGATCTTGTGACTTTGGAAGTAGGGGCGAAGCTTCCTTGCTGTTACGACGACAGCAAGGGCGAGACGTTCTATCTTCTGATATCGCAGCTCTGCTCCTTTGAGTACCCTGCTGACGAAATAAATTGGCTTCTCTCCTGTTGCTGAATCTTCTACCAGGACTGTGCTCATGGCGTTGTCGGATATCGCCAGATATAGGAAAAGGATGGCGTTCGGATTTGGCCGCTGAAGGATGGGCGGACTAGCTAAGAACTTTTTAATCTGCTGGAAAGCATCCTCGTATTCTGGAGTCCACTCGAATCTCTCCTTTTTCTTAATGGAGGCGAAGAAAGAGAAGGCTTTGTCGCCGGCGCAGGACAAGAAACGAGAAAGAGCGGCGAGCCTACCTGTGAGTTGTTGTACTTCCTTGATGTTGGTGGGGATTCTCATGTTGATGATCGCCTGGCATTTGTCAGGGTTTGCTTCGATGCCTCGTCTTGTTAAGAGGAAACCTAAGAATTTTCCCGCCTGCACTCCGAAAGAACATTTTGATGGATTCAGACGAATCCTATATCTTCGAACCTGGCTCAATATCTCCTCCAGATCTTCAGAGTGACTGTATCCCTCCTTCGTCTTTGCGACTAGGTCGTCAATATATACTTCCAGATTTCGTCCTATCTGCGCGGAGAACGCGGTGTCCATAGATCGCTGGAAGGTGGCGCCTGCGTTCTTTAGACCAAAAGACATGACTTCATAGTGATAATTCTTTGTGCTGGTCATAAAGGCCGTTTTTGGAGCGTCCAGAGGGTCCATCCGTATTTGATTGTAACCTGAATAGGCATCCATAAAGCTTAGAGTTTTGTAACCTGAGGCGCTGTCGATCAGGTGGTCAATGTTAGGGAGAGGATAAGGATCTTTGGGGCATGCCATGTTCAAATCAGTGTAGTCCACGCACATTCGCCACTTCCCATTTGCTTTCTTAACAATGACGGTGTTGGCTAACCACGTGGGATACTTTATTTCGCTGATAAAGTGGGCTTCAACTAGCTTTTTCACTTCCTCATCAACTGCCTTTCTTCTTTCCTCGCCCATCTTCCTTTTCCGCTGTACTACCGGTTTCACGCCAGCCTTGATAGATAGGTGGTGGCAAGCAATGTCGGGGTCCATCCCCGGCATTTCTGAAGGATGCCAGGCGAAGAGATCCAGATTCTTCTTTAGTAGCTTGACCAGGGCGACCTCCTCTTCAGGGGGTAGCGACGTGCCAATCTTTGTTGTATGATGGGCTTCTGGTCCGATGGAGACTTCTTTTAATTCTTCAGTGGGTTCTAGGCGTTCTTGCTGGAAGCCTTCTCTGGGGTCCAGATCGATCATGTTGACTTCGTGCGTTACTTCGCTACTTGACTTCTTTCTGGTCTTTTGCAAACGCAAACTGTTATGATAGCACTCCCTGGCGAGTTTCTGATCGCCCCGAATGGTCCCAATCTTTCCAGAGTCAAGAGGGTACTTCATTACCAGGTACTTCGTGGATAAGAATCCGCCCAACAGGTTGAAGGCAGGGCGACCTATGATGATGTTGTAGGAGCTAGGCGAGTTTACGACGAGGTACCTGACTCGAATGGTTTTGGCGTGAGATCCGCTTCCGATAGTTGTCTTTAGGGTGATGTATCCTCTCACATGAACCTGCTCGCCCGTGAATCCCGCCAGAGTTCCTCTGAAGGGTTGCAGCTGCTCCGGGTCTAGCCCCATTCGATCAAATGTGTCGAAGTAAAGAATATCTGCAGAGCTTCCTGGGTCTATCAACACCCGCTTTACGTCCCACTTGAAGATTTGTAAAGTGACGACCATGGGGTCGTCGTCGTGGGGTACCACGTCTCGAAAATCTTTGGGCGCGAAGGATACCTCTGGTTCGTGCTTCTGATCCGTCTCTTCATATTCCTGGCACAACATTACCTGTCTTACATATTTCTTTCGCGACGAACTTGACTCCCCTCCTCCGGCGAAGCCGCCTGAAATAGTGTTTATGGCGTGTCTTTTTCCGTCATTCACTTCCTCCTTTTTATGATCCGTTTTTTGTTTATTCTCGCCCCTTCTGTCCCTGACATACCCTCTTAGCTTCCCACTTTGTATTAGTCGCTCGATTTCTTGGCGAAGATGAATGCATGAGTCTGTGTCGTGTCCTCGTACTTTATGATATTTGCACCATTTGTCTTCATCCCTTCCCATGACGGGGCTGCGAGCTGGCATGGGCTCTGGGATCAGCCTTGCCTCCAAGACCTCTTTCATGATACGCTCTGGTCGAGTATTTAAGGGCGTGAAGTCCCTTTGAGAATACGGATTGAACGGTCGCCTCTCCGGCCTTCTGTAGGGGGCGCGATCTCTGCCAGCTGCTGGTTGATAAGGTCGCCGTTCTGGATTGTTTGCGCGCTCCTTGGCGTCTCTGGATTTCTTTTCTGCGTTGCTCTCCTCGCCCTTGATGTAGCATTCTGCCCTGGCTATAACCTCTTCCATGGAATCCGCAGGTTTCTGGGCTAGAGACTCGTTGAACTGTCCTGCCCTTAGTCCGTTTTGGAAAGCTCCTACGAACACTTCCTGGTTGGGGTTGATTACCTTGATGGTTGTATCGTTGAACCTAGCCAGGTAGTCTCTGAGGGATTCGTTATGCCCTTGTCGTACATTGAAAAGGCTAGTTGCTGGGACCTTGCGATGTCGACTGGCGGAGAACTGTTGTATGAGTTTTCTGGTCATGTCCTGGTAGCTGAGGATGGAGAACCGTGGGAGATTCATGTACCAGCGTAAGGCGGCGTCAGTGAAAGTACTTGCTAGCAATTTGCACTTCAGAGAATCGGGAGCCCCGACAACCGCCATGCGAGTATTGAAGGCCGTGACATGCTCCATGGGGTCGTTCTTTCCGTCGAAGGTGGATAGGTGGGGCGGCTTGAAGCCCTCTGGAACTGGTGCGTCCCAAATTTCAGTGGATAATGGTTGTGGTTCGGGGTCATCTAGCTCGCCATGGTGTGATTCTTCTTTTTCCTCCAGTTGCTTTTGTTGCATGGTCTCCATTGAGGCCTGAAGGGCATCGTTGTGACCCTTTAGCTGAGCGAGTTGGGTTCGCATGGATTCCAATTCTTCGGCTGTTGCCATGATGAGAGGCTTTTCTCTAAATCGTACGTGAGGTGCGATTTAGGTTGGTCGAGAGGGGTTAGGGTTTCTGAATCGCAAAGGAGTTTTACGACTCAGAGGTCTAGTTTGAGGGTTTCTGAATCACGATTTGCGATCCAGAAACGTGGTCGAGGTTAGTTTTACCTGTTTCCCACAGACGGCGCCAACTGTACTTGCAAAAGTACGGTAAGGATTCTAGGGCTAAGAATCGTATACTAGGGTTTTAGACTGATGATTAGATGCCTTGAGAATGCTCTCAAGAGTGGTATTTATAGCCTGCTATGAGCTTGGGCTTCGGTTGCTTGGTTTCCAAGTAACAGGGGTATTTGTGTATTTTTTGGGGCTTTTGGGCGGTTTCTAGAGGCTTCTAGAAGTTCAATGAGGCGGCGCCCTTCAGGGGGCGCGCCAGGGCTCAGGGATCCTTCTGGAGGGCGACCAGGCCTTTCCAGAGGGCGCCCAGGTCTCTCTGGAGGGCTTAGAGCCTTTTTTGGAGGGCTCCTATGCCCTTAGGAATGGGATGACGGTCCAGGCCAAAGTGCTAGGAAGTAATAATAGACACTGGCGCCGAATTATATTACGTCCCTACTTTTTCAATGACGTTTTTAATGAATGCCCACATGTTTTATTTTAGGGTAGTGATACATAGATCACTTTAGGTGGCATGTACCACTTGTACACCCATATACAAATTGTGACATGTGTCCATGCAGTCCCCACACACAAAAAACTCACATTTTGTGTCTCACACGCTCTTACATGGAGGTGGTACAATGTGTGTATGGATAAAAGAGTGTTCATGAAACATTATCCTTTATTTTATTTTTCCTTTAACGACCAATGTTCTTATTAGTGTTATTATGTATTAGGAGTGGAGATCCAACTCTCGACCTCCTTTGCCCCACCCTAGCCACGAACCACCAAACCCAACTTTACATTACCCATTAAGGTGTACATGTTGGTCAAACTATTTCAATTATTTTAGAAGTTAAATTTAAATCTACTTAAAACTTTTCACAAGGTTGTATTTGTAGCTACCATCTGGCAAGCATTTATCGCAAACTTGAATTATATTGTTATTGCTGGGTGGAAATTTGAAGGATTCAATTTTCCAACTAACCCATGTGCATTCTTAAAAAAAAAAAAAAAAACTAACCCATGTGCATCAATTAAGGTACATGCTCTTAAACAAATACTGCTATTGTGTTGTACAAACTACAGTCTACAAATCAAAGGAGACTAGAAAATAACAATGTGCCCCTGTCGCTGCAGTCAAATCTTTTGTGTCCCTTTCAATGGTAAACTATGCGCAAAAAACAGATTAATTGATAATGACACAACAATGCTTATTTTATTCAAACATTAACTAGAAGTAACTCTAATCAAAATTATTAAACACACTTTACAATATCAAATGAGCAATCATGTCTTGACATAAAAAATTGGACACCATATATATATACGAAACAGTGTATATGAAATAGTAAGTTTAATATAGATATTGGTGTCAAAATCAGGATAATAATGCGATGTTGGTGTCAAAATTTGTGTACAAGAAGAATACTATGGACACCACTGCATGCATACAGCCTCACCAGTCTATCTAAGATTTTTTTTTCTTTGGCTTAATAGTAGTTTTGGCTCCCTATGTTTCAAGAAGTTGCGATTTTGGCACCCTAATTAAAATAATTTGATTTTGGCCCATTATGTTTTGTCCCCTTTGCACTTTTGGCCCCCTAGGCCAATTTTGACTAAGTCAATGTTGACGTGGCGCCACGTGTGTAATTTTTTTTTTATATAATTATTAAAAAAAATACTTTTTTAAATTTTTTTAATTAAAAAAATACTTTTTTTTATTTTAGTTAAAAAATAAAAAAAAATACTTTTTTTAAAATTTTTTAATTAAAAAAATATAAATAAAAAATAAAAAAATTTACACAGGTGGTGCCACGTCAGCATTGACTTAGTCAAAATTGGCCTAGGGGGCCAAAAGTGCAAAGGGAGCAAAACTTAGGGGGTCAAAATCGAATTATTTTAGTTAGGGGGCCAAAATCGCAACTTCTGTAAACATAAGGGGCCAAAACTGCTATTAAGCCTTTTTCTTTCGGCCGACTTGAAAAGCTACAAAGGCTAACATACTACTATATAAATATATAAGAAAGTCTATGATTCTTGAGTCCCTGCACTATTGTCTACATGATCATATAGCATCCACAACCTTCACCATTGTCTATACTATAGCATCCATTGTTTATTTCTGCCGACGTGAAAAGCAACGAAGCTATTAGTATATCTTTCTTTTTTTTGTAGTAAAAGGCTATTCTATCTATAGTCCCTTGCAGCAACTCTACCTAAATATTGGTTTATTTTCTATAAATTCCCTTCATCAAACGTACATGTTAAGAATTTTTAGCTCTTTCCGCCTAACCAAATCATTGTTGGTTTATGCATTGAATATTTACCATCTGTAGTATCTTTGATTTATATAGGAAAAGCTTAGCAGTAACATTAATGGTTTCTTATGCACAACAGCTTATCACAGCTATTCAGCGATAAAAAGAAAGCTTATCGCAGCTACTTTTTCTATAACAGAAAAGACAAATAATTACTTGTATTTTATAGTTTAAAATATATTAAAAAACATGAAAATTGACTTAATTGCTTTAATACCGACTCAAACTTTCAATTAATAATCTAAGGCATTAACATTGCATAATCTAATCTGTAATAAACACTGAACTCATTCAATAATAATTTAACTTTACAAATCTAAATCATCAGAAGTCAACATCTTGTGTGCTAAAAAAGTTAGCACAAAGCGTAGAATCAAAGGCATTAACATTACATAAACCAAAGAGAAAGTGACAAATGAGAAAACATGACACTTTTAAAAACCAATTGGCCCCATCAATCCATCACTCTGTGACTATGTGTCTGTCTTCCAGCAAGTGATTGAACAACCTTTACTCAAACCCTTAAAAAAGAAATAAACTTTGCTAAAACAAAACAACCATAGAAGCATTCTGTATCTACATATCCCAAAATGGAGAAGACCATGATTCTGTCTTTTCTCCACCTCCTTCTTCTCCTCCTCCCAAATGCAGCAAAAGCTTCCATTGGTATAGGCATTGGTGTTGGCATTGGCATTGGCAATGGCAATGATGGTCCTAACATCCCAGGATCTTCAGGATCATCTATGTCAAATCTAAACAATGCTTACAAAGCTCTTCAAGCTTGGAAATCAGCAATCACTGATGACCCTTTAAAGATTTTAGACACATGGGTTGGTCCTAATGTTTGTTCTTATAAAGGAATCTTTTGTGACACTACTAGTAATGCTCCTTTTGTTGCAGGAATAGATCTCAACCATGCAAATCTCCAAGGAACACTTGTTAAAGAACTCTCTTTACTGTCTGATATAACACTTCTCCACCTCAACACTAATAGATTTTCAGGTACAGTTCCTGAAACATTCAAAGACTTCACCTTTCTTCAAGAACTAGACCTTAGTAACAACCAACTTTCTGGTTCTTTCCCTATAGTTACTTTAAACATGCCAAGTTTAATTTACTTGGACCTTAGATTCAACAACTTCAAAGGGTCACTTCCTGAAGAGCTTTTCAACAAGAAACTTGATGCAATATTTCTCAACAACAATCAATTTAGTGGTGAAATACCTCAAAGCTTTGGTAACTCACCTGCATCGGTCATCAACTTAGCTAACAACATGTTGAGTGGAAACATTCCAGCAAGCTTTGGTTTCATGAGTCCAAAACTAAAAGAGATTCTTTTTCTTAATAACCAGTTAACAGGTTGTATACCTCAAGGTGTTGGTATATTCACAGAAATGCAGGTTCTTGATGTGAGTTTCAATTCACTTGTGGGTCATTTGCCAGATACAATATCATGTTTGCAGGATATTGAAGTTCTTAACTTGGCACATAACAATCTTTCTGGTGATATATCTGATGTGATATGTTCTTTGAAAAGCTTGCTGAATCTAACTGTTGCTTATAATTTCTTTTCTGGGTTTAGTCAAGAATGTTCAAGGCTTTTCAATATTGGTTTTGATTTCTCAGATAATTGCATTCCTGGTAGGAATATGCAGAAACCTCAACTTGAGTGTTCAGTGATCCCTGGTGGTAATTTGAATTGTCTTAGAATTCCTACCCCAAAACCTCTTGTCTGTGGTACTTTGGCTGCAAGTATTTCTAAGTACACAAATATTCCTTCATCATCTCCATGATGATAGCTACTGTTTTATTTAGTGGTAGTAGTGACATTTCTATGGATTATATTAGTTAATGCTGCCAATTTAATCCACATAGCCTGCTAAGTTTTATTTTATTTTTGTTACACATATTATATTAGTGAGCTAGACTTGGTTCACGGATAAGATCTGCCTTGATTTTGTGGGCAGTAGAGTTGTGTATTTTTTATGATTTATTTGTGCCACGTGACATGCTTATTTGATCTTGTTACTTCAATAGAAATGATATTTTGACAACCACTTTTTGACAACTTTTGGACAACTTTCTCTCTCATACTCACATGATGTTGTTATCCTCTCTCTTTCTTTTTCTCTCTCCATTGTTTTTGACCAATAAGAAGTGAGAAAAACAAGGTTGTCAACAAAGTTGTCATCAAATGGATATCAAAATATCATTACTCTTACTTTAATCTGTTCAACTATGATGGGTTGTTTAGATTACGCCTTCAGATTCATCCCCCCCCCCCCCCCCCCCCCCCCGGATAAGTCCCTATTTGATTGCTTGTGACTCTTGACTGGTAATACTTTGATAACAATGTAACCCTTTATGTTGCCAAGTGTGTGTTTGCATTTGCAATGACAAAAATTAATTTTAAGATTGTTGTTAAATGATTAAGAAGAGAAAGGGAACAGATAGACAACAAGATAAAAAGAACAAAGTTTCTGATTCAGAACACAATATCTTTCATACACTTGTTGTCTTGAAGGTAAACGATATAATAGCTTTTTGTTTTCCACAAACTAAGGTTTCTAATAATTAGCTAACTACCTCACACGCCACAATTATACACTGATCATCAATTACTAATTACTAATATAAAAATAGCAAATCAATGCTGGAGTCGAAATATGTTGGAGAGTTAATGTTTTAAGATCACAAAAGTGGGAGACGTCATATCTCCATCCAACATCTTATGACATTGGATATTTGGATATAAGAATTATGTCTCTTGTATATTCAACATTTAACTCATACATTGTAGGTATGAGACTGATCATACAAAGTCCCTAGTGTTTGGTTCAATTATAGGGGTCAAGACCCTCTTCTTTCTAACCCTCTCCATCTTTTTTATCACCAAAGTTTTGAGAATATAAATATTGAGTTAACACATCAAATAACCCTTGTAACTTGGGTGAGATATGAAATAGCCCTATAAAAATAAAAACACAGATTCTAGCCCTATAATTTTGGATTTCTTATATTTTAACTCTTTACCGTGGTTACTTTCAGACATTTTAATCCTTTACAAGGACAATTTTCATACTTTGCTCAAATATTTTTTCAACATGATAAAGATAAAATATGAAGAATTCAAAATTACAGGAGTGAAATCTGTATTTTTTATTTTTACAAAGGTTATTTTTAGACCTTACCCAAATTTGAGGGGTTAACCATAAATATAATATGTGATATTTGTTGGATCCAATACACTTAAAACTATCAAAATTATGTGGGAAACTCATGCTTGAAGGAGATATCATAAGGTTCAAGTTTGAGTGATTAATCTCACAACGACTATGAATGGACTAAATATTTGATACATAAGAGAGATGACACATAATGTTTTAATGTTTTGAGTGGAGATGTGCGACTCATTCTCTTGTGGTCGAGCTTTGGCTAGTTGTTACTCTCGACGCTCTCTAGGTCTTCCCAACAAAATAATTTGTAGTTAGAGACTATCTAAACATGTCAAAATCGATTTCATACCTCTAGAATCAATTTCCACTCCTCTAAGAATGAAATCACACTTGAGTCACAAGAATAGCCAACACTGGGAATTGACTTGCCCTCACGCCAATTGAATCATATAATTGAGGTTAGGTAACTATAGTTTGTGATGAACTATGGAAACTAATCTTTTTAAGAGTATGCAAATGAGAATAAGGATAGGTCTGCACTTCAAATGATATGTCGTAATAGTTTTTTTTTTTTTTTTTTGGCTAAAAGCTTGTTAGATTTAAGATATAGAAGCACGTTTTTCTCTAACATGACTAATGACAGGTTAATACAACCAAAACTTTTACTCAGACTAATACTTGAATCCTCACTTTGAATAAGGCATAGTGTTTCTATGAAAAAAAATATTGGAGTCTATTAAAACACACAAAAGGAAACAGAATAGATGGAATTGATCTTCCTAAATAAAAATGTAATTTTCCTGTTGAGTATAATTATACATTGATAATGGTTTGTGAACAATGTGTTTGAAATACCTGGTGGCCACTTCATAATCATAGATGTTATTTCAGTTGTAGAGGTCACTGTTTCATTAACATTTAATAAGGAATTAAGTTATTACTCTCTATGAAGTGGTAGTATGAATCAAAAAATTCTCAGTTACTGTATCCTGCCAGTAGAAGGATTGATTTTGTTGCATTCCTCCAATACTGACATCTCTCAAACTCTAACTTAGGAAAATATATTCTAACCTGTTATTTGTTGTAGAAGAAATGGTCTGAAACAAAACATGATAAACCTGCAGATGCACAAACCACAACCAAAACCAAAACCAAAACCAGATGCTTTAAGAAAATCAGAAAAAAAAAAATTAAAACATTAATGCAAAAAGAAAAAACAAAGACAGGTGAATAAGATGAACACAAAAAATTTACGTGGTTCAGCTTTAAAGACATACTCCACCGGAGAAAGAGCAACAATGAATCCACTATGACATGTAGAGAGTTTACATGAATTCCTCACTTCCCACCCCAAAGTGTTTCCCAAGATTACTCCAAGCTAAGATTAATATCCAAAGTCTACCCACATAGAGATGCCCTATGATTCTTATATGGACGCGTGAATACGAGCAGCCGCTCATAACATAATCAGTTGCACCAACTATGCTTATTACTCTCTTCAGATGCTGAAACACTTATGCTTGTTCAAGTTTGTGAGACACTTCAACGTTCTTGAGTAGTGTGAAAATGAACTTAACCATGAAAATTCACACACAGTTGTTTTGAAACTATTCCATGGATTAAGTGGAAGCAATTTCTTTTTTTTTTTTTTTTCTTTTATTGAGCCTGTTCCAGTATATGACAGTTTTTGGTCCTAAATTTGCTTTATTGAAAAGGTACGAGGACTAAATTTAAACAATTAAAACTAAAAGGATCAAATTACACATTGGTACAACTACATAGATAAAAAAAACACAATAGAGACTAAAAAAAGGGACAGTGACTATTGTTTTCTAACATTTCTCAAATTTTCAGATGCAAAGCAATATCAGAAGCAAGGTCACTACCATCAACTGACAGATTATTTAATCACTTTTCTGTTAATGTTGTAAATTTTGAGTATATTTCAAAAGTTTCAAATATTTTTTGTCCCTTATTTTAATTGAGAAATATAGAAAAATATTTTGATAAGAAAATTATTATCATATTTTAATTATAAGGTTTGACTTGGTCTTATTCCTATGTTTTAATTCCAATTTTTTATAACCGTCAATTTTAATTGGCATTAATGTTGTTTTTATTTATGATAAAGGACGGTTTTTGTTAGACATGAAGATATAGAAAAAGCCCCCCTCGTATGATTATATACTGAACCAAGCTAAAACAATTGGAACACCATTTTTTCATAGAGATGAAAACTTATGCACTACCTACATAAAAATGCTCTCTCCTGGGTTACATCATTCCTGTGTTTAACAAATTTAAGCTGTTCTGTCGCCTCTGATATGATTCATGTCAGAGAAGAACATGTTGTATCCTGGGAGGATATTCGCTTATGAGGCGGATAAATCCTTAAGGACAGTGACTTCGTCACGCCTCAGGTTATCTATCGGTTTACTCTTGTGTAGGTGTCCTATGAAGTATTGGTGAAGGATGTTGATAGAACTATTTCAGCAGTCAAACTATACAACAATATTAAACAAAGGTAAGTTTTCTTAAATCTCTCTTATTTATTCTCTTTAATATTTTATTGATGCTTTTATTCATATGATATTATTATTTATAGAGATAATTTATTCCTAATTTTACAACAATCTTAAGGATTTATCTTTTTGATATCATAAAACTAAACCCTAATTATAATTTTTTTTTTGTTTGGGATTCTGGTACTGTTATGTCTAAGGAATGGACTGTCAATTTTGAGAAATGAAAGCGAAAAATTGTGAATGACGAAGCTGATCCAACAAAGAGAGAGTTTTGATGTCACTCATGTTAAGAATTACCGCAGTGATTGCTGCTTGTTGTGATTATCATCATTGGACTATGGTATTGGTTCTTTTTTTTGAAGACTATGGTATTGGTTCTTAAATCAACGATTCCTTCAAACAGGTTCCTTTTCTTCATATTCTTTATTTTTTTTAGTGTGTGCTCTGATGTTATTCTTTATACGTGTGCTCTGATATTGCTAACATGGTTGCTATCCCAAAATTCATGTTTTATCGAGGATAGCATTCTTTGAAAAGTATTTTCTTAAAGGGGTTTTGGATAATAATATTATTATTGAGATTAATAGAATTTTACGTTCAGATTTTCTAATTAGTTATTTGGTTATTAAATTGTCTTCACTATGATAATATAATATGAGCTGTTGTGTTAGCCTTATTAATTAGTTAGAATTGAACTTGTCATGTGCTATATGTTTATGTTACTGTTTGACTTTTTTAAACATATTTGTGGAATTGATTTTAAGAATGAAATCCAATTTCTCTATAATGTAAATCAATTCATCTATGTATGCATGCCA
The DNA here is from genome assembly GCF_051527215.1 of Medicago sativa. NCBI lineage: Eukaryota > Viridiplantae > Streptophyta > Magnoliopsida > Fabales > Fabaceae > Medicago > Medicago sativa. The sequence goes on from NC_140752.1 coordinate 98,406,556, forward strand.
AAATAAAATTTGGAGTCAATCACATGTTAATTGGAGTCTATTGTTAGTATTTACGGATGGTTATATCTAGTTAATGATTGTAGTTTATTGTTATTTGAGAAAGTGTATAAAAGAAAAGAAAAAAAGAATTCTCGATAGAAAGGAAGTGGATAGTAAATGTATTTTTTGTTGTGTTTATGTGTAACATTGGAAATTTAGGAATATTTGCAAAAGCAGGAAAATTTTGCTAGCGTAAAATACTTTGATATTTGTTCAATTATATTTTGTTGAAAAGACGTAGAATATGATCATGCTAACCGAAGGAATTTTTATAAGCAATTTATTTGTTTATACTTCGATGTTTGCTCACGATGTTTGGTTATTTATTCATGAGCTTATTTTAAACCCTGGAATTAAGATATAGTATAAGAAGATGAAATGAATTGAAATTATATGGCGACATATGAGAATAATTTTGAGTTTGGTCATGTATGCCTCTGATTGTTGCATAACATTTGTATGCATGTATGATTTTAGTGCCTTAATTGGAGGAATTTATCTTATAGTTTAGAAGTGAATTAACATGAGATGTTGATATGATAAATTTATGAGAAAAAAACAAATAAATTATTATTATGGATTATCCATTGTATTAAAATAATACCATGATGTTCAATTTATCTATGTGTGGAATTATTTACTCCAATGTGGGGGTTGTCACTTGAAAATTATTCAAGTAGACCTGTATAATATAAAAATCCACACAGAGTTATATTTTTTCAATGTGGGTGTTGTCGCTTAGTATTATCTAAGTAGACCTGACGAAGTATATTATGGAAGGTAGTTCATAATATATGAGATATGAATCCAATGAGAATAAATCTATAAGTAGATTTATCTTATTGATGAACATGTATTGTCGCTTAATAGACAACGACTTTTATTAATTTATTGTGTAATCCGAGTTTATTTTTATAAACTTGATGAAATATGAGGTTAATTGACTTAGAGACGTCTTAGTCAATATTTGTGAAATTAGCGGATCCGTATATAAAACCCCTTGGGAAGAAATTTAGGGAAATGAGACTTTGCCACTCGAATACGACAAGTAATGGGAACCCAACCTTTGTGATTGGAGATCCCATGAAGAAGGTTCAATGGGTAAAAACAAGTTACTTGTTAGTTCTGTTAGCACTAAAATAACGTTGTCTCTTTCCTATAGTGTATGATAATGGATGAGATGTGCTAAATAATATAAAATTGATGGGTAAGCTTTAAAAGCTTTTAATGATTACCATAAGCCCTTATGGGTGGTGTATGGTTGTAGCATACACTAGATGGAATCACCTATATGAGTGTCAAGTGGGGCCGCTTGCATGAGACCGTGGCGGGTCTCTAGAGCACTCATGAATACCAGGCATGCGCACGGCCTATTAGCGCACAACCGCGTAACAGCAAGAATTGTGGGGGTGTAATGTGATTGTGAGACCTCTTGCATACAACAAGTGTCTTGGGTTCCATAGCTTGCTAAACCAATTCACTGTGTGTTAAGTCTCATTAGTCTAGGACGGGTTCCATAGCTTGCTACACCGTTCCGATGCATTACATCTACGATGTTTACCCAGAAAAACTCTTTTTAACATTTTTATTTTAAACTTTTGAAATATGTGGGGGATTGTTGTAAATTTTGAGTATATTTCAAAAGTTTCAAATATTTTTTGTCCCTTATTTTAATTGAGAAATATAGAAAAATATTTTGATAAGAAAATTATTATCATATTTTAATTATAAGGTTTGACTTGGTCTTATTCCTATGTTTTAATTCCAATTTTTTATAACCGTCAATTTTAATTGGCATTAATGTTGTTTTTATTTATGATAAAGGACGGTTTTTGTTAGACATGAAGATATAGAAAAAGCCCCCCCTCGTATGATTATATACTGAACCAAGCTAAAACAATTGGAACACCATTTTTTCATAGAGATGAAAACTTATGCACTACGTACATAAAAATGCTCTCTCCTGGGTTACATCATTCCTGTGTTTAACAAATTTAAGTTGTTCTGTCGCCTCTGATATGATTCATGTCAGAGAAGAACTTGTTGTATCCTGGGAGGATATTCGCTTATGAGGCGGATAAATCCTTAAGGACAGTGACTTCGTCACGCCTCAGGTTATCTATCGGTTTACTCTTGTGTAGGTGCCCTATGAAGTATTGGTGGAGGATGTTGATAGAACTATTTAGCAGCCAAATTATACAACAATATTAAACAAAGATAAGTTTTCTTAAATCTCTCTTATTTATTCTCTATAATATTTTATTTTATTGATTACAACATTAAATGACTGTTTGGATCAACCGTTCAAAAGGGCAAACTCGCATACATGTGACTGGAAGCTACAACACAACTTTCAGCTTTGTTATTGTTGCGCGTCCATATACTTGTCGCAACAGTTCCACTTTCCCCAACTTCACCTATGCTATTAATTCACAACGAGTTATGTATATTAGTAATGAATATCTCATTTTCATTCCTGACACTTGTCAATTAATAATCTAGGTTTCATGGAAATTCGGGAGAAAATGAAAGCTTTCCAAAATAAAAGTTCACAGTCTAAGCATTTTGAAATACGAAAAAGAAAGACAATGAAATCATCAACATGATTTGCATTTATAAATTATAAGCACACATTTGCATTTAATCTTTATGTACAGTTCAAATCTTCTATTCAAACTTGCATCGAACAACATCATGAATTGTAATCACTCCCCTAACTTTTAAGCTGTAGGCCAAACCCAACACCAAGGCAATAAAATACAAAACTAGCAGTTTGTAAATATATATGATCTTTTTTGTAACTGTGACTAAGAAACTTCAACAAACCATAGCAGCTAAAGCTTCAAGCACTCCAATCCCAAATTGAACCAAAAGAATGTTCACAATATGTACTTAGACAAAATCAGTGGTTAAAGAACAACCTCCAAGAATTGAAAATCAATCAAATTCATTTGATGGAAGTTATGAAAAAGAATAATATTGTTGATCAGGGCAAAGTTCCTTTCTAAGTTTATGCGAGAAAAGTTTGCAAGCATCCATGCTAAGATCAATAGCAGCAGAGAGAGCAATGAAGAGAGCAGCATCAGGCATGCAAGTCACGTGTCGTGCCCCCACTTGTACAACAGGTTTACTTACTTTTCCTTCACCACCCACAGTTGAACCCATCACAAACCCTTCACCCGGTAACCACTTTGAACCCAATATTGCAGAATCAATGCAGAATTTACCACCTTTTTTCACACTCACTGTGCCTTCAGCAATTGGTATTGCATTAACAGGTCCATTGTCAGAGAAAAGCTCTACCTTGTAGCCCAAGCCATCGATAGGACCTCTCTCTCGCCATGCCTCGAGACGACCCCATGGTTTCCAGCTACAGCTACTCACAGTGGAGCCTCCGATTGAGCGGAGAATAACCCACGCGCCTGCATTTGATCGTGACACCCGGTCTGAGCCGGGGGATGGAACAAATGGTGTGATCATAGATGCTGCAGCAACAGGCGAGCCTGATAGATCGTGAATTACTATCATCCAACCCTTTCTCTCATTCCCTTGTCCACTTTGTTCTCTTTCACCTCTCAGTGATCTTCTCCATCTACTTGAATTATTGTTTGTAAAATCTGACGAAAGAGGCCTGAATTTTCAAGTTGGTTAATAAAATATTAAAAACATTTAATTGATTGAAGTAACAAGCATGATCTTCTATAGATAGCTTATTATAAGCTTTGGTTATAGAAACAACTTACACATAAGTATATAAGTGTTTTTGAGTAAGTGTTTTATTAAGCTATGTATCCAAATGCCTTTCAAGTGTAAACAACATAATGAAATTGTTAAACTGTGACAGGAGAATCAAATCTTGTATTTTCGGTGTGCCGGAGTATCACCAAAGTTGAATAACAAATTTTCAACCAAGTGATTCTATGGTAATCCGCAGGATAATGAAACTCTAATGTGCGGCTACATGCTGTCACATGGAACTGAATCCCGGGTAAAAAGAGAAAGGCAAGGGACATGTTAATTAGCAATAGTGAAAAGGAAAAAAAAAAAAACTGAAAAGGTAAATTTGAGTAATGGATTCTTGAATTGCAAGAAAGAACTTAAGCAAGTAATTAAGAAAAAGAAAGGCAATTAAAAATGAGAGATATCAGTGTTCCAAATGAAGGAGGCAGTAAATCGTCTCACCTAAGATTGTCTTTTTCTTTAATCCATTAGTTAATAACGTTGTACTTACAACAACCAATGCAATTATTAAACTTTTGAAAAGATTAAAAATAAAAAACTTAAAAGTTGAATTATGAAAACTTTGAAACAGCTGGTGATGGTACAGTATACATATACGTGTGAAAGGGCAGTAGAGCCTTTGTGATTTTGTTTATAAAAAACAAAAAAAAAAAATCCAACTTGTTTTTATTTTATTTTCATACATTTACTTGTAGATATTTTTATTTGCAAAGTCTAATGGTAGATATTAGCAACAAGAAAGTGTCAATGTCAATCAAATTTTCCATTCCAAAATTCGCCCAGACCATAGAAGAAGAAGAAAATGTACGAAAATGAAATATTCGTGGGGTGTGGTCAGTGCCAGTTTAAAAGGAAAGAAAACAACAGAAAGTGATGATGTCTGCCAACGAAGAAAGAAACATGAAAATAAAATAATTTAGTTGAAGGACCTCCCACGCCTCATTTGTCCCACCAATAATTTTGCAAAATATCCAAACACAAATACAGTATATACTTTCATTTTTTATTTTAAACCTAAACCTAGATTGTCTGATCTTGATCAAACGAATATAGCCGATCGAGAAGACCAACATATAATAACTTAATGCTAATCACTTCCAATTTTACCGCGTCAATAATACATTGAAAAATGTAATAAACTCAGCATAGTAATTCAATGACAATGGCATTGTTTAAGCAAATTTAAGTGGCAGAATGACTTACTGGGAATGGGATTTGTAATTGCGATCGACACTGAACTTGCAGCTAAAAATCGGTTGTTTAATATTCTCCTGAATCTGGAAAATAACAGGACTAGATTCCGGTTCACCACCAAAGTGAAACACAAACCGTGGATCCGGTTCAGACCGGACCATAACGTGAAGCAAATGTGAAGGTTTATCATCCGTTTCATGGTTCAGTTTGAACCAGCCATTGTGGAAAATATTAGGAGAAGAGAGTGAGGTAGGTAATTGAATGGGGAGGAAGACACGACCGAGTGGTTTGGCACTGCGGACGCCACAGTTGTGGCCCATTGGGCCGTAGTAAACGGAGATGGAGAGAGTGAGGGGTTTGCCGGAGAGACGATGTAGAGCGGCAGAGTCGAGGTGGAAAGCGGGGGCGGAGGTTGTTGAATGAGGGGAGGGGGAGGAAGTGGAGGAGAGTGGAAGGAGGGCAGTGTGGGAAGGGAAGGAATGGATGTGGATTTTGCAGAAGCATGGAGTGGTGGAGGGGTGAACGTTGGAAAGTGGGAGTGGTTTTGTTGGAGAGGAAAGAAGTTTGAGAGTGAGGGATTCTACTATGAGACGAACAAAGGGGCATGGATCCATTGTATAGAACAACTAGTAGAGTAGGAATGTTCAATTCAATTTCAACTTAATTAAGAAACACTTCTATTCTAAGTTCTCACTCTTTACGCATCTTCTTTATTTGGATGCTTTCCCGGGATAATTATTAATAGGCTTAAATAAATGGTCCCTGCAAATATCCGACGTTTTGGTTTTAGTCCCTTTAAAAATATTTTTTTGGTTTTAGTCCCTGCAAATATAGAATATTTGGTTTTGGTCCTTGATATTTTGTTTTAATCCTTGTAAAATCATTTCATTTGAAATTGGTCCCTATAATATTCATTTTAGTCCTCATTTTGAGGGACTAAAATCAAATATTCTACATATTACAAGGACCAAATCCAATATGAATCAATTTTACAAGGACTAAAACAAAATACCAAAGACCAAAACCAAATTTTTTATATTAGCAGGGAGTAAAACCAAAAAAACATTTTTACAGGGACTAAAACCAAAATGTCAGATATTTGCAGGGACTATTTTCATATTTAAGCCATTAATAAGTGGATGCATGTTGCCGTTTTGTTTAGAGAAACTATTAAATTTTAAATGGTTGGTTAAATAAATAGTCCTTTTAATTTCTTTTTAGTTTCATTTTTAGTCCTTCAAAAATTTGCTTTTTTACAATTTTAGTTTAACCTTGTGACAATGATGTGGCACTCACATAGCTAATTTCAGGTTGTCACCTTTTATTGACTATTTAGCTACGGTCAAAGCACCGTTATCCACGGTGAAACCGTGATTAATTTCTAGCTTTCTTCTTCAACATCATCGCAACCTCTACCGCCACCAAATTTCTTCATCTCTCACCTCATGCTTGGAACACTTTCAAATTCTAAAGTTGTTTATTCAATTCCCTCGGATCTTGTCTACATTGTTACTAGAATGGATTTGCATTATCCTTGTGTTCTCTTGAATAAAATCCTCTGTGCTTATAAAAAAAAATACACATGCTTTGTTATAGAGAAGATATTTTGAATTATTATTATTTTATGGGTCTTGTTAACAAGTGCCTCCGGGACACTCTTTAAGCATCCTAAATTTAGAAAATATTCTTTAAAAAAAGTTAAATTTTACAAATTCCAATGCATTAATTACATAGATTTTTATAAAAACTTACTATTAAAGGTGTTTAAAGAGTGTCAGGGCACTCGTTAACATTTTCCTTATTTAATTATATTATATTATCCATATATGTTATTTTAATATTAAATAAACTTCTGCAAGTTTACAAGTTGAATTTGAGTTTAACTAAACTGAGTTTGACAACATTGGTTTGCATGAATTTTTGTGTGCGACACTTTCATCAATTAAAATGAGTGTCTATTTTCTTAGTGTCTCTCATACACTCTTTTATATGTTTCTGTCTTTTTTGTGGGTACCAATTGAGGGTGACCCAACATAGCTCTTTTACAGACAAGTGGAACTCTCTACTACCTGCGTATATCATCGGTGCATGGGAGGCAAGCGTGTTGGTGCGCCATCCCATTATCTATGGGTTGTTTCTGCGGCCCCATATTTTTTATGCGCTTTGATGTTTGTTTCTTTTCTACGCCACCAAAAATATGAGCACGATTTGCTCTTTAGTTACTATCCTTTTACAAGAGAGATAAATATAAATCGCTCGGATACATAGCACAGGTGCGGGTAGGATACGATACGGGTATGTGGATATGCAAAATTTTAAAATTCAGGATATGGTACGGCTAAGATACGTTAACAAAATAATTATACTAAAATTTATATGCATGTAAAATATAGGGCAGGCCTAAGGGCAAAGCAACCCATGCAAGGGCTTTAGGCCTCAAAATTTTATATGAAAAAATAACCTTTAAAAAATTAATTTGGTTATAAGTATATTATATGACAAATAAATTACATGCGTTTGCATAGTTTAATTGATTACCAAAAAGGCATCAATTACTCTTGGTCTCCACAAAATTGATTTTATATAAATATTCAGTTTTTTTAAAGGCCACATTACAAATTTTGCTTTAGGCCTCTTAATCTGTTTGGCCGGCTCTAGTAAAATACTTGAAAAAAATAAGCATTGATTACTCTTCAATACTATATAAGACGTAATCATAAAAGTCATAATTTACAAAAAAATAACTCATGCGTTCAAAATAAAAAAATATAAGTCCTCGTGAGCTTAACTCAGTTGATTGAGACAATGCATAATATATAGAAGATCTGAGGTTCAAACCTCGGCCATCACAAAAAAAAGTAAAGTTTTCGTATAAAGCATATTCTATGTTCATTCATAATGTTCAAATATCAACAAATGCATCAATAAAAAAAAAAACTCAAAACAACGTTTATTTCATGTTGATTGATTGAATCTCTTCTCTCTCGTTACTTTCATCCACCAAAACCATAATTTTTAATTGGTTAATCGAAAAATAATTATAGTGATTCATATCTTAAATTGAATCATATACATATCCATTGAATTTTCACAACATAATATCACTTTTTTACCCTTCATTTTTTTTAGGATACGTTTTTCTGAAGTATCTTATAAATATCCGCGTGTATCTGTCGAGTATCTTATAAGTATCCGATAAAATATATATTTTAAATTAAAATAATTAATTCTGATACTCCGTGGGTACGTATCCGATATGGGTACGTCTCCATTTTAGAGTATCCGGTTTTCATAGTAAGTGATCGATTGGTACGATCTATTTTAATAAATGGACTCCACTAACTAGTCATATTAAATAGGATAAATTTGGACTCCAAAAATATTCTTAGAAATTGTTGTTAGGTCTAATACAACCTCACAAAACCGGCTTGTGATGTGAGAATTGCTCCCCACTTATAAACACGTTTCCATACCATATCTTATTCGATGTGAGAGTCTTTAACACACTCTCTCACGCTTAGGACTGGACATTTGGAGCGTAGATATAAATAATGGGTGGTCCGATAGCAGAAACTTGATGGCAGATGGTCCAATGAATCTTGGAGGTGACGCTGACACTATCTTAAAATTCGTGGTTGAGCCAAACAGAACCCTACAAAACTGGCTTGTGAGGTGAGGGTTGTCCCCACTTATAAACTTATTGTCAGGTCATCTCTTATCTGATGCGAGACTATTTAGCACACTCCTCACGCCGATATATGAAACGTGGATATAAATGGTGGATGATCAAATTAATCTTGAAGGAGGGAGGAGAAAGAAAGTCAGTCGTTTAACACGTTGTAAGATCTAAAAATTAAAATGAAATATGAAATAAAGTTTTTTTAAATTATCATGGTTTTTTACAATTAATTCATGATATTACTTTGGGCATATAGATTCATACCGGCGCAAAACATATATTGAAGAGGATTTATAGCTACACTTTTACATAAACACCATTCTTTACACTTTTTTCAATTGGTTGAAATTCAAATGAAATCTTGTTTAATTATTTAGGAGTCACATAAATTACAGCAGTGTTTTTTTTTTTGACACAACTTATGGAAACACTGTTTTACACACTTATTTTAATTGGTTGAAATTCAAATGAAATCCATAAAATCATGTTGGACTCACATAAATTTAATGAAACTCAAGAATTTTAACTAATAAAAGAGCGTGTTAGAGAATGTATTGTTAGTGTAATTCATATCTGGAATCTAAGAACATTGGCAATTAACATAAGAAGATGAAAAAATCACATAGATGAAGAAAGGCCTATATATTTATTAAATGCAATCATCAAAGTTTAACAGTTGGGAGTGGTAAAAGAATGTGGTAGAAGACTTTTTATAAATGGTTGAATGGAGCAAAAAATGATAAATCAAATGGTGGAGGAATGTGTCATCTGAGAAGGGTACAATGGTAATTTAAAAACAAAAATGCAAAAGAGGGTGCGGGAGTAAATACGGGAAGTGTGAATAGATCAGCAAGAAAATCCCAGCTAGCCCACATGAAGTTTGGATAATTTACGGGCTTTGGTAGGCACGTGCGAGGCAGAAGCTTCTGGGTCTTTGAGAGAGACGATTTCGGAAGGGAAAATCAGAATTCAGAAGTCTCAACTACCAAATCAGGGTTTCGTTTCAGCTATCTTCATCATCGCTCAACAATGTCTTCTCCCGGCGAGTAAGTCTCTGAATCACGCTCTTTTTTCAAATTCATCGTTAATTTAAGTACAAGATTACGAATCCATTGTATTATCATAATTCATAATCTTGAATTACGTTTTCTCTCTCACATTGTATCCCATTTTGTTTTTCTCCTTAAGCTATATCATTTAACTTAATTTAGATGTTTGTTTATAAGTGCTTTTTTCTATTTTCTTAGTCTTATTTGCGATCCTTCCAACTTTAGTATCATCAGCAGAAGTAATCATACTTCTATGCAATGTTTGGATAATCAGATTAATTTGCAGCTTATAGCACAAGCGCTTAAGTATAAGCTATTTCCATAACAAAAGCTGAAATAAAATAGAATAAATAGTTTTTCGTATAAGTTATAAGCTGTTTTCACAAGATAACGTAGATAACTTATGTAAATAAGCTGAAAACAGCCTGCAAACATGACATAAGCTGTTTTCACAAGTTTTCCAGAAAGGCTCACAAGTGCTTATGCCAGTCGATAAGCTCAAATAAGTCAATCCAAACAGGCTCTATGTTTATAATCCACCTCTATGATTACCAATATCATGTATATATATGTAATTTTGTTAAAGGCAAGTTTTATGGCTGTTTCAATAACTTTGTTAATGTATATAAAAATCGTCTTGTTTCAGGTTTTATAAATCTCTTCCACCTATAAGCAAGGCTTATGGCACAGCTTGCCTGGTGGCTACCGCAGTTTACCAACTTGGATTATATCATCCAGCTCACATTGCACTATTATACGAACAAGTGTTCTTTCGTTTTCAGGTTAGAATTCCATGAGATCATTAGTATTAGTGACTAAGAAAGAGGAATGTGATGTCAATGCTTTTGTAAAGTGTTGAGTTCATTCTAAAGCATCTATCTTTTGAATCCCTACGTGCATGCCTTTGACGGTGCGAAATTTTTTTATGTCTAGAACCGATAGAGGATATTTTTTGCATTTATTATTAGTCAAATACTAGATACATTGCATCGTTTTACTGGCTTTCACGTCCGAATTGTTTGTAACATGACTGTATCTGCAGTTGCTAACCAGATTATTCTTTATTTTTGTGATTCTTTGTAATTGTATATCAATATCATGTGCTTCTGCATAAACATGTTCTTCTGATGTCACCAATTCTTTTTATGCTGTTTACATTTTCTCTTCTGATGTCAGCAATTCATTTTATACTTGTTTACATTTGCTTTGGGCGTGTCTCTTAATTGTTTGGGGTCCGTAGAAATGCTATGTGCTTCTTTGTAGTCTGCCACTCTGCTGTAGAAAATTTATCTCTAATCTGTAGCATCCCCTAGCTCCTCACCGCTTTGTTAATTAGCTATTTACTGATAGATGCTTTGTTGTTGTTTATCATCCGATACATATGGATAAAGATGCGAGGTGTCATGGATTTATGGTTTCCATTAGATTGCAGGAGGTTGATCCTTTGGCAGAACTTTTTTTTTTTTTTTGAACGAACATAGATTGTAAATATGGACATGGAAAATGTATTAATGTAAATTGTATGGGGATATATTTTGGTTAATAAGGAGTCAACTGAAGATTAACTTGCGGCTGACAACCTTGTGTGATGATTTTAGTGTATTTTTTCGTTTCCAGTCACACTGTTTAATACATCTTCTGCAACATCACACCATCTGTAGGTTTGGAGGCTTTTCACAAACTTCTTTTTCCTCGGACCATTCTCCATCAATTTTGGTATCCGTCTTTTAATGATGTAAGTTATTAATAGATAACATGCAATTTCCACTTTTAATTAACTTGAACTAATTCCCATCCCATAATCAACAGAGTAAGGTATGGTGTCCAACTTGAGAAGGGACCATTCGACAGACGGACTGCTGATTTCTTGTGGATGATGATATTTGGAGCCTTTGCACTATTGGTATCTAAGATCATCCACATATCTTTTCATCTTATGATTATTTATGTGATATTTTTCCCTTCAAAATGCGGGAAGTTTAATTCTGTAGTGTCTATTCTCATGGCTCTAGTTTATGACAATTGACAAAGAAAAGACAACACACCTCTTGTTAGATAAAAAAGAAGATGAAAAAACATGCTTGATCTACTTTTATGTTTTCACATGTCTACTTGTGGAAGATGCTCCATGTATATTTAAGAATACTATATATACGTAGTGACGTAGATATGCATTATAAGTGATTGGTTTTCGCTAGTTAGCGTTAGTAGGAAAATTTTCATTGGTGATCTATGGGAGATGGAGACTAAGGAAGATAAAAGCCATTTAGGGCCTGTTTGGATTGGCTTATTTAAGCTTATCTACTAGCATAAGATTTGTGAGGCTGTTTAGGAGATCTTATGACAATTTTCATAAGCTTTTTTCAACGTATTTTCATAAGTTTTCCAATATAGTTTATAGCATATACAAAAGAAGTTTTTTTTTTTTTTTAATAGCATATTTAATATTATTTTATCTTTTGTCATAAAAATAGCTTATGCACAAGTGCTTGTGCTATAAGCTCCAAGTAAGCTGTTTATCCAAACAGGCCCTAGGTGATGTCAATGAAAGCTCAAATCTTCTATTAACTTTGCTGATTAGGAAAAGGCATTAGGCACAATGTTTTAACCGAACGGGCAAGACCTTCGGGTCATGGTTCAACTACTTCAAACTACTTGAACCGAGACAAAACCTGGTCGAACTGGTCAAATAACCTAACCGTAACAGTGTTGGTTCACAACCGATTGAACCATATAGTTTGGTTTTTGAAACATCGATTAAGGAAGTTCAGAAAATACTGTCAAAAAAGTTAATTTTAGCAAAACAACCATTCCCACTCCTGGTTGATTTCTTGACCGACTCATTTTTTACTTGGGGCCCTAATGTCGTTTCTTTTTCTTTGCAATCTAGGTTTTGTCTGCAATCCCCTTTTTTTGGACCCCATTTTTGGCAATATCACTTGTTTTTATGCTCCTTTATGTATGGAGTAGAGAATTTCCAAACGCTCAAATCAACTTATATGGACTTGTTGCACTGAAGGTATGTTTTAATATTGTTTTAAGATATTGTTGTTTTTATGCATATGTTACTACTTATATGAGCTGGATGAGTCATATATTCATCAACTGTAGGAAATTAGGAACTAATTGTTAATTTTTTTCTTCAGGCCTTCTATCTTCCGTGGGCGATGCTTGCTTTGGATGTCATTTTTGGTTCAGCTCTAATGCCGGATCTGTTAGGTATCATTGCAGGACATCTCTACTACTTCTTGACAGTGTTGCATCCACTAGCTGGTGGAAAAAACATTTTGAAGACTCCAATGTGGGTGTATCCTTTTTGTCATTTGTTGGATAAGGCGTAATGCATATGTTGCTGTCATTTAAAACCTTTTCTACTTTGTACAATTATGAAGCCTTAATTATGTTTGGGGGGATTGGGATGGGATGGGGTGTTCTAATATTATAAACATGATCATGAAGTTGAACTCAACCATAAAGTACCTGTTCCGTATTTCTAATTTTTTTAGTGAGATAGTGGAAATGTTACATTAAAATTCCACACTAAAATTCTTCCATCCGAATGTGCCCATAGCTATTTCTCATATTGTCTTTGCAGCATGTCTTTGGTGAATGATTTCTAACTTCTTACAGCACGAAATTTGACCAAAAGCTGGCAGCTAGTTTTGTTGTGTTCTTAACTGTTATTTTCCAGACATAAATTGGTTGCAAGATGGAGAATTGGAGCCCCACCAATTACACGTGGCCAGCCTGTTAATAACGTTCAACAAGAGAGCAGTTCAGGAGTTTTCAGGGGAAGATCCTATCGACTTAATGGGTAGATGCAATAATGAAAGGGGGTGAATTTTCCTAACCAGTTGTTTCATCTTCCCTTATATAGGTTAGTGACTTGACAGCAGACATATTGAGCCAAACATCTCTTGTGAATTTGAATGAGAACACTGTATGAACCATGACAGTTCATTGAAATGCAAACTTTCTTTTGAGGAGCCTTATAAATTGAATAGTTTTCTTGGGAGATTTACTTGTAAGAAAGACTGGGATTAAACTTGTGAATTAAATTAGTTGTCAAATGTTAATCTTGGATTCATCTCGCCTTTGTTTTTTACAAGATTTGTACACTTCTGTATTTGGTATGAAAGGCAGTTCGGTGATTAGAATACATGCTCTGATGCTCGGTTTTTTCTCCATGCTTGCATTTGTTATCGAGACATTGGATATGTGTATATCTATCACCTTTTTTACTTTTAATCTCATACAATTTACTCACATCTTGAAGTACACATAAAAACCAAAATACATGTATTTGACATTAAAATTTTCATGTCAAAATATCATTTTATCTACTTGAATAGGATTTGCATATAGTTGTTTAGCTGCAATTACAATCCAATCTAATTTTTTTAGGCTCCAAAACTTTAACTCTTTCTGTAGTTATGGATTACTTATATTGTTGGTCAATATGGATTACATATTTAGAGGCGACATTTTTTTTTTTACTTCATAAATATTGGGTTATGAGTTTTTTTTGCCTAGTCTCTTTCTTTATGAATACAAAGGTCTATGACTCAGAACTCATTTAAAGGAAAATGTACATGTGATAGGTTGCAATGAATTTTATTTTACCCTAACCCCACGACTCAGGACGCATTGAAAGGAAGATGTGCATGTGATAAGTTGCAATGAATTTTATTTTATCCTAACCCTTTTTAGTTATAATATTTCTTTATTCGGGTTCTATTTCTCATGGTAGCTTTTTCTACAGAATATATGTTCTTCTCTTTCAAATTTGTAATATTAAATAGTTTAAACCAACATTCTATAAAGAATAGTGACTTTTTATATAGAATGCTGTTATTTTTCATTACAATTGTAAAACTAACAAAAGACTATTAAAATATACAATTTATTTTCAAAGCCATTTCGTACTCAACTAGAGATTGCCGTTACTTGCAAGGTATGCATGTCATTACGAAGTAGAGGGCTTGTCTCTGGCCATGCAATCATATCACACTCAGCAATTTTTTTTTCTCTCGAAAATTTTACTCAGCAATCTAATTTCATAACATCTATTGAGTATTTAAAAAAACAAATGATGTAGATCGAATTTTAAGTTGAGGAACGAGAGAATCAAATATCCTACATTATATTAAATACATAAAGATACAATTTACCTCAATGTCAATGGCCTATAATATCACCAACTTATTGGTAAAAATAATACTCCCTCCGTTTCAAAATGAGTGTCGTTTTAGGTGTTTACACACATATTAAGATATGCAATGATTAAGAGAAAGAGAATGGTTATTTTACCAAATTATCCTTATTGACTATTGGTTAGTTTTAAAAGTAATACTTTGGAAGTAGTGTGCAAAGTATTAATTGGAGGGTACAATTGAAAAGAAAAAGTTATTATTGCATTGGAAACTGAAAGCGACACTCATTTTGAAACAAATTTTTTTGGCTAAAGCGACACTCATTTTGAAACGGAGGGAGTAATTGTTTGTATGTACGGCATAGTCCATCTGACAAGCGGCACATGCTAATATTGTTAAGCTAGACACATTTCCTTGAGTTTGAGTCTAAAACCTTGAGAATTGTGAGTTTCCGGTGACAATTGTGACTTCAACAACTAGCAAAAATTAAAATTGCTGCGTAGTTTTTTATATACATGTTCATTTTGATCATTTATCTATTAAAAGTTGATTCATTTCAGCCTTTCACGTTCTAAAATTATATGAATGAAACCACTTGTATATGAGATCAATTTTTATACGGTGTAATATTTTTTATACAAGCATCAAATAAAATCACACTATAATAACATTTTAATTATTTTAGTTTTTTAAAATATCTTCACAAACACCTATATATATGTGGAGAGATATGATTAGGTGTACATATAAAAAAGTTATAATGACGGTACATATAAATTTAGTCCTTTCCCTTAAAAAAGGCATGATGTTGAATAATAGTCAGTTATATCTAGCATGACAAATGACCAAAAAATATATCTTAGTAAAAATAAACAATAAACCGTTAAAATTACTTTCAAGTATGCAAGAGTTAGAAAGAATGGTGAATCAATTGGTGCACAACTGCACATCATTCTTCATTTTGGTAACAAGCAAAATACATATATTTTTCTTTATTGAGTAATAGTCATGTTGATGATCTATAATCTATTTCGGGAGAGAAATAAGAATAGGAATAGGAATAGTAAATAGAGAAGAGAGATTAGTTAGTTGAGTCCTAAAATGAAGGAGAAGGTTAATGAGTGGCAACAATTGAATGGAGGTAAAGCGTGCATCATCACTCACCTATCATCCAATTCCATTCCAACCCTTATTTAAAAACTATATTTGAAGGTCACAATCACATTCCATTACATTACCACAACACTACACAACAAGAAGAAAAAAGGAACAAATTTTGAAGGACAAAATGTCGTGGCAAACTTACGTTGATGAACATTTGATGTGTGATATTGATGGCACCGGACACCACCTATCTGCCGCTGCCATCATTGGCCATGATGGCTCTGTTTGGGCTCAGAGCTCTTCCTTTCCTCAAGTATATTCATGATTACATTCCCACATGAAACTATTCTATGCATAGATCTCTATCATTCTTGGTCATTCATTGCATTTCATGTCTTTTTTGTCTTTCTTAGATATTTAATAAAAGTGTAGTTTTGTTAGTGTAAATTTTTTAAAACTATCACCAGATCATAGTGTGATTTTGAAAGTAATTATACTTAGTTAAAAGTATTAAGAATTGACGATTATAATTGATTGACACCGTAAATCTTTACAATGATGATGAATTTTCTCCTCTCTTTTGAAAAATGCATGTTAGTTTTGATTTCCATTTTAATTACAATGTTGTTTTTGTGAATTTCTTTTTGAATTGATACACATCTATATCAATTTTAGTTTTCTTTTTCCTTTCTAAATCGATCTTA
This sequence comes from Medicago sativa, assembly GCF_051527215.1. Taxonomy (NCBI): domain Eukaryota; kingdom Viridiplantae; phylum Streptophyta; class Magnoliopsida; order Fabales; family Fabaceae; genus Medicago; species Medicago sativa. The sequence continues at coordinate 98,423,219 of NC_140752.1, forward strand.
CATAGTGTGAGATCATATATATCAAAGCATTATAGTCATTGCATATTTGAAGATTAGATTTGATTAGGAGGTGCACATATTACTATTATGATAAAGTGAAATTGCTCTAATCAATTTTTTATTTATGATTATTTTTCAGATTAAGCCTCAAGAGATCACTGATATTATGAAAGATTTTGACGAACCTGGTCATCTTGCTCCTACGGGCTTGCACCTTGCAGGAGTCAAATACATGGTCATCCAAGGAGAGTCTGGAGCTGTCATCCGTGGGAAGAAGGTAAATTATTCAATTTCACACACAAATTTCTAGTATTCATATTATTGAAGTTGTATTTGAGTCTCATGTTGGCAATAATTTTGAGTTGTCGAGTGTATATATATGTGTTTGAGTACCCTCGTCTTATGGACTAACTTTTGAGAGTGAGATTCAAGTCTATTTAACACAAATCTATTCCACATGCATAAAACCTAACGTACATGTCTCTTTTTTTCTTAGTGTGTGACAAAAATGATATATGTGCTTGTTATTTGGATAGGGATCTGGAGGCATCACCATAAAGAAAACCGGTCAAGCTCTAGTTTTCGGTGTTTATGAGGAACCTGTGACTCCTGGACAATGCAACATGGTTGTTGAGAGGTTGGGAGATTACCTCATTGATCAGGGCCTGTAGACACAGACTCTATGATGATTTCATCATCTGTTTCTTTCTTAATTGGATACTATTCTTTGTTTTTTTATCTTTTCATTTTTATATGGTCTGTATTTATCACATTGCAACCCTGAATCGGGAGTTGTTGCATATAATAACAATTTGAGATTTTTTTTTAAAGTTGTCTATTGTTTGTAAGTTTAATTCTGTCGTCAATCATAATAAAATCTTATTGAATGGCTTGCAAACAAAAGGCATTTTCTTGTTCCATGGAGATTTATTATTAGGATAATAAAAGCAATGTGATGAGGGGTCCTATTTGTGCATATTTATAACTTTTTTTGAATCCATGATAATGCTAATGCAGATGTTAGGAATTTAATCATAATGATCAGTAGCACTCCTCCAACCACGTTTAGAAATTCCTCTCTGAGACAACATTTAGAAGAAATTAAGGAAGTACAATAGGTGTCATAGTTCATAGATGTTGTTTTTCATTAAAATTATAAATTATGGACACAAAAGTCTTGAGAGTTATGGGTTTCGAGGTGGGTATCGGCATTTTTAGTGAAAACACTAACAACTTAACATTGTAGGTCAGTCTTGTAATGACTTAAAATAAAGGAATGTGAAAATAGCTTAGGACATCTTCATAAGTTGTTTTTAGCTTATTTTCATAAGCTCTTTAAACTAGTTTATAAAAACAGCTTGTAGCTTATACAAAAATAATTAAACCTTTTTGGAGAAGCCAAAAAATATATCATAAAATAACACAATTAAGCATAAGATGTGCTTAAATTGGAAAAGCGCACTCAAAGCAGGACAAAAGAGTCTCAAATATAACAAACTAAAATCAACAACAAGCACATCAAGCAATCCTAATCCCTAAACAAGACATGAGATTAGTCCACCAATGATTCAAATCAAAGGTGAAACCTTTTTTCTTAACCTTCAACCACCACTAAACAAGAATTTTAACTTTATCAAACAAAAACACGACCGTTATCTCCTTCTCATCGAACACCTTATTATTTCTTTCTTTCCATACAATCCCACAACAAACCACTAAAATTGCTTATAAACAATGTCCAACTGCTATTTGCTACAAAATTGAAATGCATGAGCATCGATAACAAAACACTATGGACACCTAGCCACTTTGAGATTTATCTCCACAACCACCTAAGCAAAGTGACAAATAATTAGATGTTTCATCATTTCCACAACCACCTAAGCAAAGTGAAGAAGCCAAATGAGCCATGCCCCAATGAATCAAATTATCCTTCATCGACAACCTGATGAGAAATGACCTCCAAACAAATAAAGATGTTTTCAACGGAATCATTTTGTTTAAGATAATCTCCTTGTTCTCCAAAGGAATCGCTTCAACTACATGAGTTAATTAGTGATAAACTCCCTTAACTGTATGCCCTTCACCTGGATTAAGATGCCGCAACCAAGTGTCTGAAACATCCACCAGTAAAAAATAGTCTTTCAACACAACACAACATTCCAAAACTTGATCCTCCACCCAAACAAATAGGCGTCGACGCATAAAACAATTAAATTTTATTTTATTTTTGTTATAGAAATAGCTTATACATAAATGTTTATCACGATAAGCGTTTATGATAATAAAATGTTTGCTAAAAAATAAAAAATAAACCATTGATGTCATCTCATTTGTTATAGTAGTTTTTAATTATTGTGAAGTAAATTTTAATTTTGGTTAAATATGTTTTTATCAGTATGAAATAGGGACTTTTTAAGAGGTCAATACTCAATATCTCTTCACCATTTCAACTGATTCATTGTTGGAAACATGATCATTTTTTTTGTGTGTTAACCATTCAGTTGTTAAAAAAAGGAGATCATTATAATCTAAAGTTTGGACGGCTGTAAGTGTGAGCAATAGTTTTTCTACGCAGAAATTTATACTCAAATTCTTCTAAACAATTTATCAGTTTGGTGAAATTCATTAACCACTAATCTTCTTAAGTCAAAACATGATCAATTTTTATATAGCTTTAAATATTTTGCTATTGCTAATATATATACCCTTAAAATTAAATTGAGGGGTCTCATAAACATAAAATATAAATAAAATACATTAATCAAAATCAAAACCGCAACGCAACGTATGAATATTTTATTTGGTATCTTATACTTACGTCTTAGACTTATATAACAAGATAAAAAGAAGACGGTGCTTGAAAGGGAAATGAAACGGAAAAAGAAAAGAGGTTTTTTAATGATAAAAGTGACATTGAACCTTCAAGAAAAGAAAAGAAAAGAAAAGAAAAACTTTATTATCTTTTTGAATTACTACTTCGTAAACGGCTGTCCTCTTAATTTTGTTGAGAGGGAATCACGATCATGAATAAATAATAAATAATATCTTATTTCCTTTTTCATTTTCCATTATGCGCCAGCCAGAAACAGCGAAAATAGGGTAACGAAAAGGGCATTCTCGTAACTTTGTTTCAATACACCCTCTTTAGACTGATTTTTAAAGGGATAGCTAGCTCCGTGATTTCAACGCAGCTCCTACTACTCCTTACCCAAAACCCAAAACTTTACCGAGAAAATCTTTCTTCATTTTCCTGAGAAAATCTCTGTGAAGCATGTCGTGGCAAGCTTATGTTGATGATCACCTTCTCTGTGACATTGAAGGTAATCATCTCACTCATGCTGCTATCCTCGGTGTAGACGGTAGCGTTTGGGCTCAGAGTGCTAATTTCCCTCAGGTACCTTTCATCAATCCATCGATCTGTTTCTTTCGCGATTCATCGCTTCATTAATTCATTTCTTACTTTTAAATCGATTATTCTAGATTTTCCGATCTCTGTTACTGTGATTGGAAATTAACCTTACACTGATTATTAAGGATCTGCATGCAAATGAAGTTCTGTACTTAGGGATCCGATTCATCAGAGAATTTGACTTGACTTGAATTGAACTGTTAATTAATTAATTAAGTGGAAGCTATGTCGTTTCGATTATACATTGTGAAGTGTAATGGACGCAGATCTGTTTTGAAATCAGTTGATTTGTTCTTTATTTGTAATGTGTTGGTGTTTGTTTTGATTATTAGTTCAAGCCTGAAGAGATAACTGCTATCAATAAAGACTTCGATGAGCCTGGAACTCTTGCTCCAACTGGATTACATATTGGTGGTACTAAATATATGGTGATTCAAGGTGAACCTGGAGCTGTCATTCGAGGGAAGAAGGTATACACTGTTGCTTCTCTTTTAATTTCATTTGATTTGCATAAATTCATCTATGCTATGCTATGCTATGCTTTGGTAAATATAATCCTATTATGTTAGATTGAATCTCAAAACTGCTCTATTTAATTGTAGGTTGTTGCCATGTTTGGTCTTTTTGAAATTAAGGAATTTACAAATACATAATTGAAATTTACATGTTATATTTTGTTAACAGATTTTTCAAATTATTCTATAGTTGAATATTTCTAATGAAGTCGCTACTGATAAGCTAAAACTCAAAGTGCATACCATGAAATGTGTGACTAAAATGAATGCCATTTTACTATTTTAGGGATGTTGTTGTCAATTTAGGAATTTCAGGAACTATTCTTAGAGAAACTTACAATTTCAGAAATCACAATGGATTTTAACTCTTACCATTTTCTCTATCAAATTAAAATTGAAAATCTATTTGAAAGTGGGTTGCAACCTTATCATTGGCAATGCTTGTGCTTCAATCAAATCAGAATTTACAGTTTTTTATTTTAATCTTTCAAATTGAGGTTGAAACATCTGAGTGAACAGATTATTGTATGATACCTTTGAACAGTTAAATGCTATTTATTGGTATTGTCCTGCATAAAAAATTACCTTCAATATTGATCTGAATAAGTCTTATGGTCAATTTTTTTATTCAATGGTAAAACATGAACATATATCTGCTGTGTTACCTGCACAATAACTTGCTTATATAATTTCTGAATACTTATTTTGGGCGTTATATTATCCCAGGGTGCTGGTGGTGTTACTGTTAAGAAGACCAATATGGCCTTGGTCATTGGCATTTATGATGAACCAATGACTCCCGGTCAGTGCAACATGGTAGTTGAAAGGCTTGGTGATTATCTTGTTGAACAGGGTCTTTAATCCTATTCCTATGTCTTATTATAGTTCATATTTCATTGGCTTCTGTGCAAGTTTTTGCGTCGACCTCGAATGGAATACTTGATTGCAGTGTAATAATATTTTGGATTTCATAAAGTTGTTGGATCTGCGTGTGGCGAAGAAATGTTTGGTGCTTGAGAAATGATGACTATAATCTTTGTCCTTGTACTTTTTTAGTGGGTACCGTATACATTAAAGTGCTTTTAAATTCTAATGCTATGGTATATTGGTTGGCATATTTTTGAATTCTTTGCAGATTTTTATCTATCTGGCAAAAAGCCTTAATATTTATACCTCCGTGTTCCAGCTTATTTTTTCATAATGCAAATTATTCTCTTTCGGCTTACAATAGAATTAAGTATTTCCATACGTGGCAGAGTGTGTCTTGTAAGCCAGGTTGTTGCTAATCTTTCTCTATATCCTCGTAGGAGACGGTGTCATGATAACTTATGCATGCCGACTTGTTCAAAGCATTACAATATTGAGGATTGTGGTCTGTAAATCCCAACATGCTTTATTCCTAAACTAAATCTGAGCGTTGTCGCGGTATTTTCTCAGAGCTTCTTGATCTTGACAAGTTAACTTATATGAGCTCAATTCATTCACATAACTTGGTTCTTTCAGATTTATAAGAATAAACTAAGTAGAATAGCTACAACAGGGATTGCGCCTGAGTGGAAACATGATTTTCGTTTGTAGGTTTCAGCTTTAACAAAGAACATTTCAGAGAATCAAAAAGTACAAAATGTTGTTTTCATTCATGTTTAAGTCACTGTAGAAAAGTCATATTGTTGAATGGTTCAGTCCGGTTCAAATGACAATGCTGTCCTGCTTCGTATTCTAAAGGATATCATCATTTCTAATCTCTAGCTTTATGACTGGGAAACATCATCAGTTAATGTGTACCACGAAGTTAGCTCGTGTGTGGTTAAGGGCCATTCGTGCTCCTTTGAGTTTGAAGGAGTTGTCATTTTTGTAGGTTGTCTTTTACTTTCTTTCTTTTTTTTGCACAAGTCCTTTACTTGCTTTAAATCTGAGGTGATGTTAGGACTGTTTCTTTATTTCGTTTGATTAGTTAACATCATTTCTTTCTTAAAAAAAAAAAAAAATTTAACATTATTTCCCTTTCTCAATCACATAAACTAAAATGGGGTAAGATTAAATACACATGTAGCTCATTACTTGTATTACCAAAATCTAAATCTACAAACATAACACTAGTTCATTCTGTTATGTTTTTTAATATTTTGACATCACACGGGTTAGATTGAATAACTGGGATGAATGGATTGGCTTTCTTCGATATTTTCAAAATTTTAATTGTTTTTATCGAACAAAATACAATCATATGTTGTTTATTTGTTTAAAAAAAATCTTAGGCGAACCAACAGTTTATGCACTAACTATAAACATCATCAATGGTATAACTATAAATGAATGGGAGGAGATTAGTCAACAAGCTTGGCAATGGGTGACCACCAGTTTGATGGCATGGAGTACCCTGAATCAATGATATTTTGACAAATGCCTATACAATCAATTGTGTTTTTGACTGAATGCCTATACCATAATTGGGAAAAAGAATGATATCTATATATTGTGCAAGTATGTTCGGTTTGCAATTAGAAAACTGTACATTTGGATGTTACTAACTAATTGCAGCAGATACTCTTTTATCAACTGTATCAATCAATTGTTAAAGTATCAATCAATTGTTAAAAATACTTTTTGTAGTGGCCGGGGTTTGAACCCCGAACCTTGCATATATTATGCATTGTCCAAAGCAACTGAGCTAAGCTCACGAGGACATCCTGTAAGGATAATGCATAATATATGTAGGGGTCGAAGTTTGAACCCCGAACATCTTATTTATTCATTTTTAAGGTGAAATTCTCTAGCCGTTATATTTTACTTGGCAAAAACAAAAGTCTAATATCCTATGTTAAAAAAAGAGAGTCCAATATCCTATTATTAAGTCTCATCATTATCACTCTATGCAAGTCAATTCTATAATGAAGATTTCACAATCGTGAAAAATTACAATTTATACTTTATTTATTATTGAGAACAAAGTCATTGATACAACCAAAACAAAATACTAAAAGAAAATAGTGAACATTATGATTCCTTTTTTTTTTTAATGGGAATAACGATTCCTTTTATTTAGTTCTATATTCAAATTGAAAAAAAATAAACAAGTTTTATTTTCTTTAAATAAGATTTCAGGTTTGAATTGTTTAGAATTGTAAATTATAAATACTGATGCAAGTAATAGGATTTCAGGTTGATACTAAAATCTGAACAACCTTGTAATGTCGTTTATTCAGTTACTCAGTATGCATAGCTAGCTATCCTGTTTCCAAATGGATGCTGCAGATTGAGGGATAGTGTTTCATTTATAAGTCTATTTACCCATTACTGTGTCATTATTAGTATCACTCTGTTGAAAACTACTTCTATCTATCTAGGTGAAGCAAATCACAATGGACAAGAAATGTTAATTTTATCACTAGTTCCCCCTTTTGAAACACCCATGCTCAATGGAGCAAGCAATCAAACGGAAACTCCCTAAAGGCCAACTACAAAATTGGACCTAAACTTCCATATCTTGTTATCGCTCGACACTTGCGATAATCTGGAAACACCAGGCAGTAACTAACAGCTGCGACATACCTATTATGAACAATCTGATAAGGACTCAATAAAATGAATCACAGAGAAGTCATTTATCTTGCTTGCTGTTTTGGCTTACCTTGTTGGCACATAAAACTAGTAGTAAGAAGTTTAGACCTATCACTGCTCTAATTATTTTACAACAGCAAATGATTTTTTTACACTTATCTGATTTATGCCATAGTATGAAAAGCTTTACAACAAACCGCTACTTCTCCCGCACGCCAAATCGCAGCATACATCTAAACATAGCAAAATCATGCTGCACTTTCGACAATCAAGCTTGTATTGTCAGGATTGTTCAATATTCAATAGAATGAAGAGACAAGTTACAAGAAGATAAATAGAAATTGAAGAGTCATAAATTCCTTTCTGTTGGGAGGATGAAGTTGACGACATCGCCCTTGTGCTACCTCCCGAAGTTTTATTATTGCTGCAAAAACACAGGAAGAAAAACCAAAATGTCATGCTTAGCCTTAATAAGTAAGTACTAATTACGTGTATAATTTAAGTTCATCCAAAATAAAAGGAACAAACAACATTAAATGTTTTATGTTGAACTTACCCATCTCTCATGTAGATGCAGTTGTCATAGCCTGCAAAATGAAAACAACTGGTCTTTCAGTAACAAAAAAAAACAATCTACACCAACAATCGTCAAATCATCAAAAATCTGACTTTAATCATAACTACTTCTAAAGTCACATATATGATTGGTTGTGATTTGTCGACAGTATAACACTTTTTACACCGATACTGTATTGAAATTAAACTCTAAAACATATTCATCAACAAACTCTAATGCTTTTTTGTACTAAAACGGATGTCACTTTTCTTCAAATCATATTTTAACATATGCATGCAATAGTTTCTGAACAAAAAACAGCCTGAATAAAAGAGAACAAAACAGCTGAATTGGTGAAAGAGTTGAAATGAACATACTTGGATCCTTGTCAATTTTTACACCTGTACCCCCAAAACTACAAGCAACATCAGAGGCCCCATTTTGCTGGTAATAGCTATTAAAAACATAAGATGCATGCGAAGCTAGATTGTCCGGTTCGAAACAAGGCTGACTAGGCTGGACAGCAGTACAGTCCACATTACCAGGACCACAAGCCCAATCCAAAGCATTCTGCAAGTCAATTTCCGAGGCTTTGCTTGAAGCAATGCACCATGTCGTTCGATTTGACCGGGTTACATTTGCAGCCGTAGTCATATCAACCGCACCTCGTCCGGTGAAATCTAGATTATAGACACTTGTCTGATCAGGATAAAATAATCCCCAGTTCCTCTCTGATTCTAAACCGGGCTTCCTATTTTCATTAAACAATGAGAAAATATAAACATCTAGCTCCTGTCCCAGCTTCGCAGGAGTACCCGTATTATTTATAACATGCCTTATGAGATTAGTATTATATGTTTGTGCATTATCGGGAGTTGCAGCCTTCTCCTTTGGCGACCCTTTGGAAGGCCAACCTGTTTCCGTGACCATGACCTTAATTGTTCTGAAATTTAATGCCATGAGCGCATAGTAAATAGCATCAATCTGTGCATCAAACATGTTTGTGTACAGCAAACCAGTGTTTGGATCAATAACTTCAGAGGATGCCTGAAAAAGGGCATAGTCCAAAGACACTTTATTCCGTGAATCTCGGTAAGCATAATAAGGATATATATCGATCATAAAAGGCGATTGATTTTCAGCAAGAAATTCTAGCATTGGCTTCAGGAAATGTGCATGGCTGCTATTGAAAGCCCCGGCTGATGGCGGGAACGATCGTGACAGAACTCCAAGGGAATGAGTACTGGAAACTTTTATCTTTTTGTGCAGCCCGAGTTTCTTGAGTGCTGTAAGTACATTGTTCATTGCAGGTACTACCAATGAAGAGGTATTATAGGAACTTTCTGTGACTTCAGCACCAACAGTTATGTATGTGATCTTTGTGGCTGGATAGTAAGGAAGGACACTGTTTTTGATCCAAGCATCGGCGTTAGATTGGAATTGAGAAAATGAGAGCAAATCTGAGTTTGGAACACCAATCATAAGTTCAACTCCAGTTTTTGCAAAGGCCCTTAGGACCTGTACATTAGAATCATAAATCCTGACATATTTGATTTTATGAAGTTGAACCAATTGTGCCACCTTGTCGGGTGTCGGGAGGTCATCTGCATTTCTTCCATAGCAGATCCCAATGAAACTTCCTGAGCAACAGTCTGACAAAGAATTTCAACATATTTAATAAAATTAAGAATTACAAAGACAACTAATTATTCATTGGTTCTTTGAGTGTGGAAAAAAAAAGGCAAGACATAAAATGCTAGCTCTACTAGTTTATATGATATCTGCATAGTAAAAAAATTGTTTTGATAAACAAAAAGTCTTACGTTACTTGGAAATCGAGCTAAGTATAGTTTACAAACATTCGCTTTGTCAACTCATTGAGGCGCCTTTTAACTAAGGATAAAATCGTGGGGACTCGCATGAGACCCAAAACGGATGATACCTCAAAAAAAAGGTGCATCTGACTTGAGGTCAGAACAATTTTCAATCAATAATATCACACTAATCAAAACATAAGGTAGCAAGTCATGTTTAGTAATGATCTGTTTAACAAAATTGAGCAAGAACCACATGGAGCTAGGCACAACTGTAGTAAAACCATTCTACTCTAATTTAAACCATTTTGTAATTCTAATTTCTACAACCTGAAACATTTCATTTCATACTCTACATTTCACCACAGTTTGTTTGAAATTGAATACAGGAACTCCCTCAATTACAATGCTTTATGAATATTCTTCCACTAACCACATGCATAAATAAATCTAATTATAATTGAATAAACCATCATAAATATATCTAGAGAAGTGAAATTCATTAAAATTGTCAAATTTATTTTTTTTAAAAGGGAGCACCGACATTCTCTCAAACAAAGTTAGAAAATTGAGGCAACAATTATGCTAATAATTGAGAATAAAAAAAAGAAATGGCGATCTAATAGGGATAAATATTAATATTTAATAGCATAGAAAAATGGGTCCGAATAAAAAACAGTGAACATAAGAGGAAAGAGTAAGATTAAGTACGAACCAAGAAGAAGGAGGACCAGTGAAGCCGCAAAGATGAAGCTGAAACTGAACCTAGCAGCCATTGCTGTCTTCTAAACTGTGTTATATCAGAAAAAAAGAATAAACAGAGAAAGTTATAGTATACAATTTGTTGGTGTTATTGTTCACGAGTATTGCAAAGCTTTTCACCTAACGTTATAATAATGCTCAGAAAGAGAGTAACGGCTCTTGTTTCTTTTTTCAGGTTTCTCTCTCTTCAGATTGGAGCATCACAGTGGCAAAATCACAGTCTGAGTTTGTTTTTTGTCCGGTTAAGGATGTTTTTACTCAAGTACACGCACACACAGAAAGACGATGCTTTTATCAAGCTGTTTAATCACAAGATTTCCTTTTTAGTTTTCTTTAATTTTAAAAATAATAATAATTTTAATTTTTTATTGATATAAAGTTTACACAAAATAAGTTTCAAGTTTAGGCTGCATAATTCAACTAATTTGAGCTTAAAATAAAGAATTTGAGATATAGATTCAAACAGGGATGAATTAAAAACACTAAATTCTTATTTTCAACGTAATTCACGTATGTAGGTCAATCCGATTAACCTCATGATTCAATCTAAGTCAAAGATTTTTTAGTAGTTTGAGTCAAATCACAATCAAACCAATCAAACTTAAAGTGATTTAATTTGGGGTAATGAATTTATTATTATCAACTCCCTACACAAACCATTTAAAGAAAATACCATCAGTCGTAATTAACCATTGTTCGTTGCTTATCAGTAGTTAATTGTCGTTCACTCCACTATTATTGGATCCAGAGTTTCTAAACTTGGTGATAATGAAGTAGATGCAGCACGTTACTTTTTCATCAAAAGATAAATGAAAGGTTAGATGATATGATTGATTGGGTAAGCAACAAAGGCGAAATTCACTTTAATCATAGATAAATCATATTCAAGTGGCGGAAGAAAGAAACCAATGTTAGTGTTGGCTCGTGAAAGGAGTGGTGAGTACAATGCACCTAAGAAGAAATTGAATCGTGAAGACACGAGGTCAAAAAAATGTGGGTGTATGTTTAGGTTACATGGTTATTTAAAGAAGGAAACAAATTGGTGGTGGTTGAGTATTCTTAATGGAGTTCACAACCATAAAATGGAGCCACAATTAGAATGTCACCTTCTTGTTTGATAGATTAATTGAGAAAGACAAGAAGATGGTTGCTGACCTGACAAAGAGTTTGGTGGAGTCTAAACATATACTAATGAATGCGAGAAAATAAAGAAAGATAATTTGACGAACATAAAGCAAGTGTATAATGTATGTAAGAGTCCATCAGAGCTGAAAAATCAGAGATGCAACATTTGTTTGCATGTTTGAAGGAGCACAAATATGTTCACAAATATAGAAGCAAATGTGAGTCTGTTACTGTTTAGGATATATTTTGGGCTCATCCTGAATCTGTGAAGTTGTTTAACATTTTTTCAACTGTTTTGATCATGGACTCCATATATAACCAACTGTGAAGCAAATGTGAGTCTGTTACTATTTTGTCCATATAAAACCAACGTGTACAGAATGTCATTGGTTTGAGATAGTTGGGGTAACCACAACTGTGAAGATATATTCTGTTGCTTTTGCTTTTCTGACGTCTTGAGGAAAAAAATAACTTCACTCAGTTTCTCCAAATGTTGGTTGACCTTTTGAAGTAAAAAGACAATAAACCAAATGTGAATGTCACCAACAAAGATACTGCACAGATGAATGTTGTCATCGTCGTTTTCCCTAAAATGACCACATTAGTTTGTTACTTTTATATTGCTAAAAACATTAGAACTAAATGCATCACATATTATGGAGTGAAATCTAAGGATGTCAAAGTGGATTGTATGAGTGACGAGATACATTCTATTATTCATAGAGCACCCATTACAAAGTTGAGTAATCATAAGGGTAACTATAGCCAATATTTAGGTATGAGGAACATTTTTAAAATATTGTGAATGGTTTGAACCCTCCTCGAAAATAATAGAGGAATCACACCAAAAGATAAGTGGTTGACATTCCTGACTATGAGTCACATTATTGCAACTTGCTACAATGAAGTTATAGTTGAGTCGACAAAACATGCAAATGATATTTATGATACTTTTTGCCCAATCAAAGATAGTCCACCACTTAACCAAAATACCCACATTATGTGTATTGGTTTCACTCTCATCACTTTGTTAATTTTTTAGTTTTGAAAGATGATTGTCTAATACCTTTATCATGTACGGAGTGGAAACTATACAAGAAAGAAGAAACTGAGACATGATAACATGTTTTTTTGGTTGATAATACCTCTTCGATTATTATTTTTTTGAAAGATGATTGTTTAATACCTCGTGGATATTGAAAAATGAGAGAAACCGCCCAAAAAAGAGTGAAATGAAGTCAATTCAATTCCGTGTGACAGTGAAGATGAAGAATTCGAAGAAGATAAAGAAGTTATTTCACTAGATAAGATATGATATTTTTTTTGTTAGTGTTCATACTTTTTTTTTTGTTGATAATGCACCAACATACTTTTCTCAACATATATTTATATATAAATTCATACCTCGTTCAACATTGTCCTATACAGTGGCGGAGCCACTCATGATCCAGGGTGGGCCACGGCCCACCTTAATCCTAAAAAAAATAATTTTTCATAGGTATATATTTATATATTAATATATCAAGTTATATTATATATAATATGTTGCGCTATAATTCTTAGTTGTATAGCCTGCTTCAGTGGTCAGGCATAGGTTTATTAAGCCTTCATGTATCAAGTTCAATCAAGTTCAACTCATCAAAACTCATCACTCATCAAGTTCAACTCCCACCTGGACCTTTTGTAATTTTTTATGTGTTTTTTTTTTATCAAGTTCAACTCCCACCTGGACCTTTTGTAATTTTTTATGTGTTTTTTTTTTTTTTAATCTATCAAAAAACAAAACCCTCATCAATCAGGATTTGAACCGGCGTATGCTGGTAGACAAAAGGATTTCCATGCCACCATGGTAACAATTTTTCAACTCCCACCTGGACCTTTTGTAATTTTTTATGTGTTTTTTTTAATCTATCAAAAAACAAAACCCTCATCAATCAGGATTTAAACCGGCGTATGCTGGTAGACAAAAGGATTTCCATGCCACCATGGTAACAATTTTCTATCTTGAAGTATTGCTTTAACGTGTTATATATCTTAGAAGGATTGGCCCACCCTGAGTATTATTTCTAGCTCCGCCACTGATCCTATAACAGTAACAATTCAAACATATTCTTAGAACATAAATGTGCTTGGATAAGATAAGACAAGTTTCTTTCAACTCAATCAAGGTCTCAAGTTTAAATTTGAGCCTCTAAATACAACAAATTTAAACCAATTTAAAAGTTATTTTGTCAATTTGAGTCTCAGGATGCTCAAGAAATTATTATTCTTACTGTTATGTGGGGTCTATCCAGTTTTTAAAAAATAAACTAATTTGACGAAATATTTATTTATTTTACTTTTTTTTATAGCCAGTCAAAATGATAAATTTATTATGTACTCACACATAAGTGGAGGGGTTGAAATTTAAACCAGATAATAACATCCGACTTAACAAATATTTACTTCTTTACTTTAACAGGACGTGGACTTTGAATCAAGAGAGAAAAGTGAAATTCAAACTTAAATACAATATACACATGGGCATAAATTTGCACCTAATCGACTTATACGAAAGAATATTTGTTTTTTTTTTTCAAAGAATGAAAGAATACTTGTTGTGAAATGTTAATCTCTTAAATGAAACTTTGTAACTCGATCCGATCGATTAGTCTAAGACTTCTAGATACCCAGAAGCAAATAAAAACAATTTTTTTCTTAAGAGGAAATAAAAACAGTTGTTGTAATGGAAAAAGGTGATAAATTCAATTTCATATTTTCAAAAAAAGAAAATGTTTCCGTGAACATAGCTTATTTGGTAGGAGTAGTCCTCGTGAGTTTAACTCAGTTGACAGGGACAGTGCATAATATATGCAAGGTTCGGGGTTTAAACCTCAACCACCACCAAAAAAGCTTATTTGGTAGGGACAGTGCATTAAGTAGGGGCCGAGCCGCTGTGTTTTTTGGCAAAAAATAAAATAAAAAAATATAAACTGATTTATGACGACAGTGTATGTATCACTGTAACCTCCAATGAATACTCTTAGAGAGAGTTTGCCGCTCCTTTAAGTTCCACAAGCCTCGAAATATTCGCAATTGCGTGCACGGAGGATACCGAATTATAAAAAAAAAATCCTCCAATGAATTAATAGACTCCCTCTGTCCCTATATCTAAGCACCCATTTGACTTTATTTTTGTCCATAAATGTAAACCTCTTTTCAAATTACTAGATGCATTTATTATTTTTTTCCTAAACACACCCCTAATTAATACTACTAACTTGTCTTGAAATATGAATAGTCAAATTTAATACACATACAAATAAATGATAATTTGGTAATATTAACACACAAAACATACACATTAATTACACTAACAATTTTTCTTAAGAAATGTGAAAAAAGCAAAAGGGGCTTACATATAGAGACAGAGAGAGTATTAAAGTTATACAAAGAAAATATAAGTTTCTTCTTTGTATAAGGTCCAAAACTAAAGGTGTGCATTCTTTCAAGGGTTAATTAAGTAAATGGTCCCTATAAATATTCAGAATTTTGTTTTTAGTCCCTACAAAATAAAATCACACTTTTTAGTCCCTATAAAATTTTCCATCAACATTTTTAGTCCCTGTAAAATTTTCCATCAGCATTTTTTGTGCCTAAAATGCTTAAGGAAAATGTCACAGGAACTAAAAAGTGTGATTTTATTTTGTAGGGACTAAAAATAAAACTGTGAATATTTATAGGGACTAAAAACTTAATTAACCCTTCTTTCAAAAAAAAAAAACTAAAAGTGTGCATGATTTAGCTCACCTCCTCCCTCCTCCCTCGGGATGGATTCCGATTTCAATGATTTGAAATCCACTCAACCCATTCTAAATCACGAGAAATATTTATATAGACATAATACCAAATTAAAATCATTTAGACATACACTCATTAAAATATATATCATTTAATTATTTTAAAAATATATATTATTTAATTCTTTTCTCTTTCATACATTTTTTCATTATGTATGTGTGTCTAAATGACTCATTTTCTTTTGTCATCGTGAGCTTAATTCAGTTGGTAAAAACAATACATAATACATGCAAGGTTCGGGTTTAAACCTCGACCGCCAAAAAAAATGACTTATTTTTATGTAAGTGGACAATAGAGATTTTTTTCTTTTTTTACAGTAGTAAAGAAATACCCTAAAACTCCATTCTCTCTTCTTATTTCCCATTTTTTTTCCCTTATTGTCTCACATGCCACATCTGCATATTCATAAATGTACTATTATCATATTCTTTAGAATTAGATCTAATATCTTACTAGTTACCATCATAAATGTACTATTATCTTATTTTTTTCTCAAGGAATTTTTTTTTACTTCTCAAATAATTGATATATCAAATTTTAATTACACATGAATAAAATGCAAGTGGACAACAAGTTATGCCACTACTTTATATGCTTATTTGTTGTATATTTATATATTTGATGCTAAAAAAAAATAGTGAAAATAATTTACATGATGTTTTTGGGTAAAAAATAGGGATGACCAATTTTTTTGGAAAGAATTTGATGGCCTATTATAGAATGTGGGTAACCTGCTACACAACCCGATCCAATATTGTAAAAGGTGATTCTCGCACGAGACCAAAACCAACATTCCATGCAAGGTTTGGGTCTTAATTTTCGTAAAACTCCGTCCAATCCAACCCAACCCATGTTCAACCCTATAAAACAAATTAAAATTTTCCATTCGCTATGTTCATATGTGGACACGTAAGGAATCTCATATTCAAAGCCAACTTTGTGTATGGCAACATACTTGCAACTTTGCTAAAAAAAAAAAAAATGCTTGCAACTATTGTTTCAAAAAAAAAAAACATACTTGCAACTATCAAAATGTCCTTAGTTACAAGACGTTCCAATTATTTATTTTTTTTTGAAAGAATTCCAATTATTTGTTGTGTGGTGAATCTCTCCATATTGAAGTCGTCTTAATTAAAGATTATAATCAATTATTAATTAATTAATATATAGGTTTTGTAAAAAAATATCAATAGATAAACTATTGATATTTATCCATTTATATGAGAAAAAAATTGAACCATATAAATCCTAAACATATTCTCTGCTCCTGAGTCCCTTTTCTGGTTGAGTTACATCAACTGTAAACATCCTATATAGTACTAAAGTTTTGGAAATATGAAAGTTGTTTCCCCCTTTTAATTATCCTTAAGGAAGTTTCTCATGAAATATATCATTATCTTTTCACGTAATAGATTTAGCATTAGCGTGGTTTCTCACGGTGATTTATTTTTGGGTTAATAGATCTTTAACCCCCTGTAATTTTCACGTAATAGATTTAGCATTAGCGTGGTTTCTCACGGTGATTTATTTTTGGGTCAATAGGTCTTCAACCCCTGTAATATATGTCATTTTCGGTTTTTCCCTCTGTAATTTTTTTTTTGATTTACCCTCCTGTAAAAAAAATTTGTTTTGATTTACCCCCTAATAGGCCAAACAAAAACCAATTTTTGTTTTTGTAAATCAAAACAATTTTTTTTTACAATGGGTAAATCAAAAAAAAAAAAATTACAGAGGGAAAACCGAAAATAACCTATATTACAGGAGGTAAAGACCTATTAACCCTTTCTTTTTTTCTTTTACGTCCCGGAGAACCAAAAATATGTTTATTTTATAGCCAAGTTTAGTAAAGAAATGTCAAGTGTCCTTTATTAAGGCATGGACGGTTTAGCCAAGTTTACTTTGACAATTCTTAATTTTAGACAAAAGTGAATGATGTCGAGAGAGACAAGTGAGAATGGAATTTCTATTGAATAAGTGGATATTCAGAGTTGAAAAGTTGAATGAAACCATGGAGTAGGAGTAGGAGTAGGAGTAGGAGTAGTATTAAATTAAAATTAAAAAAATGTCACAATCCAATGGGTGGTGAGAAGAAATAAGATTATGTGAGATCAGCATCATTTTAATTAAACACAACATTGGTATGGCCTACCCGGCAGTGTCAGTGCAATTGGAACATAATATTACCGTGTGGTGGCAATTTGATAGCCACTAAATTATAAACACGTCATGACCTACCTCTCCACCTTCTTATCTTCACATGTCATAACCTTCTCGTACTAATCCACCTCATTCTCAACAGAAAGATGCCTCTCAACATTTTACAATAATTTTTTTCGATATATAATTTTTTTAACATTAAAATAATGATAGCATTCTGTATTTACATCATGATGATGATGATGATGATAATAATAATAATAATAATAATAATAATAATACATATATACCTTTGTATATAATGAATTTACCCCCTTTTTAATTTGCAATAAAATTAAAGTTCATAATGAAATTCCCTAAAAAAAGTTCATAAAGAAATAACTATTTTTTGCATCAAATAATAATAGAATGAAAAAAAAAGTCTATTGAACCATCATAATATAAAAGTGTAAAACCATGTCTATATAATTATGTGTAGCTCCCCTAAAAAAAGAAAAAGAAATTATGTATAGGTAGCAATAAATAATAATGGATCTTGAAAGAGTAAAAAAATAAAAAAAATAATGGATCTTGCAAAGCGGATCCAAGGCCCAGCTATAGCCTGGGCAGTTGCCCGGGCTCTGGCCCAAAACTTTTGCAATTTCTTTTGTAAATCCCTATGAATTTCTTATATAAATCCTTATAAATTTCTTATGTATATTTTTTGTTGGGCAATTTCTTTAGATTTTTTGATTATTCGCTTGCAATTTCTTATGTAAACCATCTGAATGTTGATTATTTACTACAAATGCAATTTATCCCAAACTCAAAGAGTGAAAGAGGCCTACGTCTCAAAAATTACAGAGAAGAAAATGTGTTGCAATTTTTTTTGCCCAGACTTTAATAATCCTGCCTCCGTCACTGACAAAAATAGTATTCTTGTGATGCATAAGTCATAATGTGTAATATTATTTTTTGGCAGAAATGCACAACTATTATTATTTTTGTTTATTAAAATGCACGACTAAAAATAAACAGGATTCTCAACACTTTAATTATATTAGTGTAGCCGAAAAATAATGAAATTCATTTGGTATATATACGAAGAATATGCCATGTACGTGATGATCTGAGTAATACGTAGATAATAAAAGTGCATGAATACTGTTTTTTTGTTGTTGAAAAAAGTGCATGATTAATGTTTGGATGAGGGGGCAAAACGTTCAACCAATTGGAATAAGCCAACGTATAGACCACGAGTTTTCATTTTCATACCCAAGTTCGCATAGCACGTGGGTTGAATACTTTTTCTTTTCCTTGACAAAATTAAAGGCCGGTTGAATACAGTTTGTTTCCTAAGAAAACTGAGTAAACAGAATTTTAGGGATCAAGTAAGCATGCAGCGAAGATTAATTCAAAACTAGCTAATAGGATAATCACTTAGGACATTCAATATGAAACTCTTAACATCTTTATAACGGTCGCGGCAACTCTAGATCGTTTGATCTAAATAAACGAGTTAAATGTTTAATTGTTTGATTTGATAGTGTAATATAGACCGTCCGATCTCAATTTAGTTCTAGATGATTTATTGCCTTAAACTATATCAACATGCAATTATAGGAAATCTGGTCGCAACTTGCATATGACATGAAATATTCTAAAATTCTTTGAAGAAAAGGAAATATGCTATAAATACACATTTTACCTTAAATGGATTAAACCTATCTTTTCCATTTTTCTATTCATTATATTTGATTATTTTCTTTGACATTGAAATTTATGATGGATTAGGTTGTCGAATTGGAATACACTTATCTGATATGGCTTTATGAAGCATAGTTATTAGTTTGCAAAATGAGGGTCCACTATTTTCACAAGGCAAAAATAAAAGAGAAGTTAATAATATTAAGAGGGTGACTCACGATATGGTTGTCATTATTTAGTCCTTATCCTCTATCTTAACAATGTGAGAGAAGCTATTTATTTTACACCATATATAACGTGATCTGACTGTGACAAAAATTTAATCAAGATAGAATATTATAATAATATACGTTATATTTATCTAAAGCCAACTCATATATATTTATGAAAACAAGTAACAACAACATTATCCAAATCTTCATTGATTGGTAAGGTTCTATATATAAGACCACACCCAATATTTTATGCTTTATCTGTTAAAGTTAACTACTCCATATACATGTAACCATGGCCCATTCCATTTCATAATAGAGGAGACACTTTCTTCCATTTTCTTCTTCTTTAAACGAAAAGGCAAAGCAAATATTTCTAGAAATGAATGTGAAGGGAATCAAAGATGGTAACAGTAACAAAAATTGGATTGTTAAGCAAGATGTGGATGATGATGGTGTAACTGATTCAATTTCGAATGGCTCTATTACAGAAGATTCAATGAATTCTATGTGTTCATCTTCTTCATCAGAGTTAGATGATGATCTAGAAGCATCCTCTTCAACTTCTAGTTTGTCATCTTCATCATCATCACATTCAAATGGTCCTTTATATGAACTATCAGAACTCATGAACCATCTCCCTTTGAAGTAAGCAATTTCATGCATGATGCATTTTCTTTTACTATATATATACTTTTTATATTCTATATCAATATTTTGTTGTACTTTTATTTTATTCAATTCTATTTATTGTGACATTTGCAGGAGAGGATTGTCTATGTTTTATCAAGGTAAGGCACAATCTTTTGGTTCTTTAGGTAGAGTGCAGAGTGTAGAAGATCTTCCTAAGAAATTAGAGAGATCAAATTACAGAAACAAAAAGAAACCATGCAAAAGCTTTGGGTTAAGCACTCCAAAGGCAAGAATATCAAAGAAAGCTTCAAGAGGACCTTGTATAATAACTAGAAGAGGGAGTTTCCTTGGAGGGTCTAGATCTTCCTTTGCCGTACACAAAAACTTTTGAAATTCAATCTTGTAAGAGCTTTTTGTTTCATTTCATGCACAAAATATTGAGGAAAATTTTGAATCGCTCATATTTTAGCTTCTGAGTTAAAATCATATTATTATTTATTTTTTGATGAAATGAAATCTTCTTAATTATAATTATATTACTTATTCTACACGTAGATGATTAATCATGAGTGTCCTCACTCTTATATATGTTTTCCACATGGTGATAGGATTCCTCTTCTTGTGTTGTTAGTAGCCCATGATTTCTAAATAGCTAGCATGTTGATGAGTGTGTAAGTGTAACTGTTTGGATAAAGGTGGAAATGTTAGTAGAGAAGGAAAAGGAGAATTTTTTTTTGTCTGCCCTATATTGAAAAGCAAATTCCAAAGCTGCCCTACATGAAAAAGAAAGTCCAAAACTGCCCTACTTTTTCTCTCTCTCTCTTTATTCCCCGCAAAACAGATTTGGGAGGAAGGGAGTATCATTTTGGCTATTCCGCTATGGGACGATAGTCACCGCTGTTAATTAAACATGTGATTATAAACATGTATTGAATTTGAATTGTTCACATTACATCAAGATTTTAGAGAGTTCATATATATCCTAGCCTAATCAAAATAAACTAGCAACGTTAAATAAATGAAAATCAAATTAGCTACACAAGGAGAAGTGGAAGAAAAATCATAAAGGGGTGAAGATAGACTCATCCATGCTTTAATTAATTCTTGTTCTTGAGTCTTTAATCATTAACGGATGAAGACAGAAGACAAAAGACAGAGATACATGTTTTTTTTTTTTTGTAATTACAAAAGAGATACATGTTTTAGAGACGGAATGGTTTTTTTTTTTTAAGACAGGATCACTAATTACTCATGTGATTTTGTGTTTTTTTTCTTTACAGCACAAATCAAATTTTTTTTCTTCTAAACTACCATTGCTTTTAAAATTAAGTATCAATCTATTACTCTGGTTGGTCAAGTTGAGAAGTCTCTCCTTCTAAGAGATGCTTCTCAACTGCAAATTATGTTGAAAAGTTACTCATAGAGAAAAAAGTTACGGTAGCTGAGAAATTTCAAAGCAAAGTGACTATGATGTGGAAGATTCCAAATAAGGAAATCTCGGTCCAACAATATTTCGAAAAGGTGTGTAAATAGTTTTATCACCTACATTAGATGCAACAAAACAATCAACCACACCTTATGGATAACCAAAATTTGAGTTAGGTCCTCCTTGAACCTAAAATTTGATAACACAGAAGAACCGTTTTGTCGATGACTAACGTTACTAGTATTAGCTTAATTAGTTAGTCACTCAACCATAAGATTGTCATGGTGAATACACCATAGCATAGCATAGCATAGCCTAATTGAGTCAGTTATTATGACTCAATACATTAGTTGGAGTTAGTTACATTCATAGTTTAAGAGTTTGTTAGCGATTGAAAACTGCAAACAGTTCTTCGTACTATTTTCATCATTAGTTCAATAATAATAATAATTCTTCTCAAGTTAGTTCTTTCTTAGATTTCTGTTATGGATTCTAGAACTTTCTTTGACCTCTGTTGCTCACGTCGGCAAAGCCAGATAGAGTTGTGGGTGTGCATGTGCACACCCTGAAATTTATAAAATTGCACTTATCTAATGTTGAAAATTTATATTGAACCCTGACTAAATTCTCTTAGAAAATTTATATTGAACCTCCTACCAAATTCTTTTTGCACCGAGTGGCTAGCCATTTGGACACTCCCTCTCCTTTGATACGTTTTTGGTTCCTAATTCTAATCCAACACATTTGCAATGTCAAAACGTGACACTTTTTTGGTAACAACACTTCGACATTAATAATACTAATGATACAAGTAATATCCTTTATTATAAAAGCTAGAGTTGCCAAACTATCATGTTTGCCCTAATCACTTCCTATTTTTCCCTCCTAAGCATTTATATGATCTCAGCCGTTGATGTGAATTCATTGCTAATCTAATCTCAGCCGTTGATTCAAAGGCTATGTTTCAAACTACTCATTTCCTATCTCATACAGATGCGTCATAATGTCCATTAAAATCGTAGTTAATGTCAATCAAATCACCATAACTCCCAACGATTAGTAAACTTTTCTATTTAGGGAATCATATCGTATGTATTCATTTCGTGAATAAAATCATAGTTAATGCCAATCAAATCGTATGTATTCATTTAGCGAATAATACCTGCAATATATATAAGATAGTCCATTTTTCTAGTTAAAAGGATTCCGTAAACTTTTTCTATGCTGTCATATAGGATTAGTAAACTTTTTCTATGCTGTTTATAATTTGGTTAGGTATGATAAGATATTCCGTAAACTTTTTTTCTATTTAAACGGATTCCGTGAACTTTTATGTGTTCATTTAACAAATCGTACCTGCAACAAAAAAAAATGTACAAATTGCCAAAAAAGTTCGAATAAAAAATATTAACAGGATTGAATGCATTTAAACTCTTTTATGCAACATGTTTTATCTAATCGTAAACTCTTTTATGCAGTATGCACTAATTGCTCTGCCAATTAGTGCGTATTGAATGCATTCATGACTGCAATGATCATATTAACAAAATAACTTTCTTAGAAGAATACATTTAATTTGCACTAATTGCTTTTATGACGCCAATAAATATGTAGTAATTGCATTTAATAAGAATTACATTTAATAGAAAAATTTTCTATGTATAAATTTCCTATGTATACACGCGAGTGAATATGCCAATATGTAATTCCTTTACTATTAAAAATACAGTAATTGCTACTCGAAAATTCAGGTATGAGAGCATAACAAATCAATTCGCAGTAATTGCATTTTATGGCTGCAATGAATAATAATTAGTACCAGTAGAATCGACATTTAAAACTTTCAACTTGAGCTTGCCAATTACCAGTTTAAATACCACTTAGTTGTGAGATTAAATCTATTCTGTTTTGTAAGCAAAAATATTTGTTTTTCTCTTTAAGATGGCCAACATTTTCACCCCCATTTCAGCCATCAAAGGTGGGAAGAAGGATTTGAAGTTGCTTGTGCGTGTGGCCCATATCTGGCTCATCCATGATAAGGAGAATCCAGATGACATCATCTTCATGAACATGATATTGGTTGATGAGAAGGTATTTTATATAAACCTAATGTCTTACCACATACAATAATTTAGGTTGTCACTGCGATTAGGTTTATTCTGATTTATGTTAATGACATGTTATTTTTATGGAGGGCTATGGCAGCTGCATTGAGATCACAAGGTGAAATCGTTCTAATTGTTGCTTCAAGTAGCATAGCTGCATTGCTCATACCTGGAGGCAGAACCGCACACTCAAGATTTGGCATTCCTATTCTTATCCACGAAGCTTCGACATGTCCTATAGAACCTGATTCACCTTTAGCTAAGTTAATAATCAAGGCAAAACTCATTATATGGGATGAAGCTCCTATGTTGCACAGACATTGCTTCGAAGCGGTTGATCGATTATTTCGCGATGTGATGAGAGATGTTGACAAGAGATTTAAGCACATTCCATTTGGGGGAAAAGTTGTTGTTTTTGGAGGAGACTTCCGACAGATTCTCCCTGTTGTGCCGAGAGCCACCAGGCAAGAAATAACAAATGCCACAATCGATTCTTCAAAGATATGGAATTATTGTGAAGTTCTCACCCTTACAAAAAATATGAGACTGATAAGTGGAGCATCAGACGCTGATATTGAAGAAAGAAGATTGTTCTCTGATTGGGTTTTGGCAATTGGTGATGGGAGAGTTGGGCTCATAAATGACGTGGATATATCGCTTCAGATTCCTCCGGAATTACTTATACATAGTTCAGGCAATCATGTTCAATCCATTGTTGATAGCACTTATCCAAACCTGTTAGATGGTATGACTGATATATCATCTTTTAAGACAAAGCAATACTTGCTCCAACAAACGCAGTAGTGGATCAGGTCAACGATTACATGTTAGATTTGATTCCTGGTGAAGAGAAAACATATTTGAGCTATGATACTCCATTGACCCAGAATGGAAATTGTGATGTTGTTGATGATGTCCACACTCCAGAGTTTCTCAACACAATAAATGCTTCAGGACTCCCACATCACAAGATAAGATTGAAGATTGGAGTTCCAATTATGCTTTTGAGAATCTAAAGTTAGGATTATGCAATGGAACAAGGTTAACCATCACTAGAATGGGAAAATTTGTCCTTGAAGCAAAGGTTATATCTGGAAGTAACATCGGCGAAAAAATTTTCATACCCAGGTTATCTCTTCAACCGTCTGATATTAAAATTCCATTCAAATTTCAGAGAAGGCAATTTCCAATACCAGTTTCATTTGCCATGACAATTAACAAGAGTCAAGGGCAATCACTTAAAAATGTTGGTATTTATTTGCCGAGTCCTGTATTTTCGCGTGGTCAGTTGTACGTTGCAATTTCCAGAGTCACTTCAAAACAAGGTTTGAAAATACTAATCGTTGATGGAGATGGAGAGAGCACTGATACAACCTCAAATGTTGTTTATCACGAAGTCTTTCGTAATTTCGTTTTGCTTCTCCCGGTCGTCGAGCCTGATCGACTCGACTCTTTTCCCTGCCCTCCGGCCTCTCACTTCGTTTCGTTCTTCGTCTTTCTTGTTTCTGGAATGAAGACACCCGATCGGCCCTACTTTCCCAAATGCCCACTACCGGCCCTTCTCCTTTCTGGGTCTGCATTTATCGCGTCGTTTCAGTCGTCGTGGTCGACGGGGAAGAAAGAAATGAATGAATGTTCTTTTGGGAGAATGTATAAGAATACACCTACCGAGATGAAGGCCAAAGGTTAGTCTCGCAGGTGGACGTATCGAACCGAAATAAGATCTCAGATTGACATTTTGATAAACTAATTTACCATAATAATAAATAGAGTCAATGGTGACTTCTTCCTTATTCATTGATCTGGGGGAAAAGGATCTGTCTACCAGTTGGCAAGCTAGGCATCAAGTAAGTGGCTTGATGAGGATAACTAAGCTGACACGCCGGAGTTGGCTGCTGGCACAACAGGGTGGTGCCTTACCGCACTACAGGCGAACGCGCGGTAGCGTTCGTGGTGGTGCTTCAGGATTCCAATGTACTGCGTCCAAGATTAGAACGAGCTTGCCGGCGGACCACTGCCGTCCCATTCTTGAGTGAGCTGGAGCGCAACCATCTTATCCACTGAACTAGCTAGAAGCACCTCTAGTCGAAGCACTAAAAGAAAAGGACCGGGAAACGCGGCGGCATAGGAACCACGGGACCCCCTACTAGTAAAGGGAAAACGACAAAGGTCATATTTTTCTCAAACATTTTAGAATCTTCTTCATCCTTTTCACCACGGTCAAGAACTTCATGACATAACAGCAATAAACAAATCATAACTTAAAATAGACGGAGCAATATGATATACTCAATTAGAAACTAGATTAGAGAAAAAGTAACACATTAGAGATCAAATTCATAGTTTATTTTTTAAATTGCTTTTTTGTTCAAATATTGGGTCAATATGTAGATCTCAAAAAACCATTTTTGAAATATGAAAATTGTTGTTTACACTTCAAAAAATGATGAAAAACACCTGGAAATGACATAAATAACCCCAACAATAGTTAACTATTGTTTGCTGTTTTCGTGGCGGCAGTTAGCCGTTCCAAATATACATATGTAAGGTACAAAAATCCAACGACACTTAATGTCGTGGAGCATAACAATTCATTCTAGAACAACCTTATCTCTTAAGGTTAAATGAAGAAGGATATTCCAGCTATGCAGGCATGTTAATACTGATTCCTTTGCTATGAACAACCTTACATGTAAGGTTTCTGATCCTTTAAGCTCTTGCTTCACATTTTTTTGAAGAAAATATGCTTATAGCATTTCATTAGCAAGCTCTTGCTTCACATTGTCAAATGTATAACTTCTCTAATCAAATTTATGGGGAATTTCCATATCGGACTAGTTTTTCAACTTCAAAGAGCCCAATTTATTTTCATATACAAGCACCATAAGTTGGAACTTGGAAGCACTACAAGCTGGAGTTGTAGTTATACTCTAGAATGAAATTTCATGCTCCACGACACTTAAGTGCCGTTGGATTTTTTTTACCTTGTGTTTATTTAGAATGGTAGTTAACTGTCACCGCGAAAAAAGCAAACGGTAGTTGACTGCTGTTGGGGTTATTTAGGTCATTTTCAAATGTTTTTCCACATTGTTTAAAGTGTAAACAACAATTTTCTTAAAATATTCACTTCAACAATGTGGGCCGATCTACAAAGGAAAAAAAAATAAAAAAATTACCTTATAGTCCTGCATATGTACCTTCACCTCTAAAAACCATTGAAAATGTCCATTTTGTTCCCTTTTGTCATTTAATTTTTTACACCTTCATTTTTCGTTAAATAGAGTTTAACTGTAGATTTGGTTCACTTTTAGCAGTCAAAATTAATTCTGAAAGTCTATAATTGATTTTGACATATTTAACTGCCACCGAGTGGAATTGATTTTTCCTTTATCATGAATTCTACTTGAAGTTTTTCTTTTTGAGGGAATTGATTTTAAAATTGATTTTTATACACAAAATTATTGTTCGGCTCACTTTTTTTACATGAATCTATTTAAATATAAATCACTTTACATTTTGACTCATTTTTAGCCGGAATCAATTTTATAGAATCAATTCACTCAAAATCAATTCTTATTATCGCAAAACCAAACATAAACCCAGCAAAAAAACGTTGGTTTGAAAAATAATATTTCATTCTGTTAAAAAAAATCATTCACATATATTTGAATGAGAAGCATAGGTGACTGGATTAGCACATAAAACCATCGGCGTGATAATCTGGACTCTGGTAGGTACAGATGGTGCAATTGCATTAGTGGTTGGAATTAGTTGTTTGGACTCATGCATTATCTTTTCATTCACGGATCAATATGTTAGTGTCTCTTAATCTCTTAATTAATAGTTAGTGGACCCTTTAATTAACAATTTCATTACTTTCTCCTTCCCTAAATCTTATTACCAACTTTCAGTTCCATGAAAATTTTTATGAACTTTAATTTGCATTCTACTACTTCTTATAGAAGTTGAAACTAGTTTTAAGTTTCTTACTCGTGGCATGGATTGAACTGATGATTGAAGGTAATATGCTAGTAGTAATTTGATTTTTAGAGAAAAAGTCTTGACCAATTGAGAAACAAGTTGGTCATTGTTAAGTAAAGTTTTGTCAATAGTTATTTCGCCAAAAGATCGAACTTGAATACCGCTGAAATGATTTGACCTATGTTGCGGTACATTGGCGCTCTAATAACGACAATGGGACTAAAGATAAAGTAAATAAAATTATCCAATTTTTTTTAATGACAAATATTAATATTAATTGATAAATCATTTTTTTTCCCTTCGTCCGAGTTTGAACTCAGAATTTTCAACTAATTATCTCTTACCTCAAACCAACCTGACTGAGATACCCAAAACCCACCAAAAAGAATTAGATAGTAGCACTTCTTTACAAATTACAACAATAGAACAAAAAGAAAGCAAAAGGAAAGGACATTGATAGTTCTTTAGAATGCAAACAAATAGTGGTTACTAATGCTTTGTTGTGAGTTCTTACACATCATTGTAAGTTATAAATATTTATAGCCTCATCTTTGTCTTTTGTCTAGTTACTTCTGGCAAGTCTTCCTTCTCAACCCACGGTGCTTCTCTGAATCACCAACCACTTGAAATTTAGAATTTGGGAATTAATCTCAACCATTCGAAGTGTTCAAATAGAAAAACTATATCAACTAAACAACAACAACTTAATTATATATACAAGTATCCAACTATTGGATGTCCATGATTTCAAATTTGGTACTACAAGCATGCAGCTCCAGAAAAGTTAGCACTTCGCATAATAATGCATACTAAACATTGCTAACAAGACTCATCCTAACACTATCTTTTCAACGTTATCAACGCAACAATTTATAAAGTGGTGAGATATACATAAATTTTCCGCTGAAATATAGTTTTGTAAAGAGCTTGGAAAGTAAGTGTTATGTTATCCCAACAAGAATATTTTCATATTCACACACAAGAATAAAGAGGCTCACGGGAAGCACCAAAACAAACAAAAAATGACAACAACAAAAGAAAAGTGACATAAACCAACAAAAAATATTAAAAGAACAATTTTATGAACAAAAAGTGCAACATGTCCTGTGCCTGTGGTTTAGAATTTAGATTGTTCATCTCTCTTTAATTTCTTTGAACATATATCAATAGATGCACCCGTGACCTATCTCTCTCTGTCAATGATTCTCTGATTCAGCTTCACTTAATATGGTCCCACCTTTAAACAAGTGCTGAATAACATAACTAGTATATAAAACCATGACACAAGCCAATTTTTGTATAGTTCCAAATCACATTCTCCACCCACATTTTTCTTTCTTTTATTTGTTACATTCTTCCTTTCTAAGAATAATACGTCAAACATGAATTTCATTTTCTATGTTTTATTACTTCTTCTTGTTCTACAAAATCCCATTGTAACACAAGGTCATACAAAGGGACTTCGACCAAAACCTTCTACTGGATTTGGAATGTCTACCAATATGACCAAAGTCCAAGAATCAGAACAACAATTCATGAAATGGGTGAAATTTGTTGGTGGTCTCAAACATACTGTCTTTAGAACAGCCAAAAATAAGCTTTTTCCTTCTTACACTTTGAACGTTTATAAACATTCAAGTAAAGGAGGATTTTCATCAATTCAAGCAGCCATTGATTCCCTTCCCTTCATTAATTTAGTGAGAGTTGTCATTAAGGTTCATGCAGGGGTTTACACGTAAGTACTTGTGCTATTATACTTTTTGTTTTTGTTATTATTCCATTACAATTTTGTCACATTCTGTTTTTTGTTCTGTTTTATGGCCTTAGTTTGTTCATATGAGAGGTGGGGTTTGGTGTTTTTTTTGTTTTAGTTGGAATGTGATCACAAATTTTAATTACATTTGACATATAAATCATAATCTCTTATTTGTTATTTTTCTTAAAAATAAAAATGTGTATATACAGAGAGAAAGTTAGCATTCCTGCATTAAAATCATTCATAACCATACAAGGAGCAGGTGCAGATAAAACAATTGTTCAATGGGGTGACACTGCTCTAACTCCTAATCCTGGAGCAAAAGGACAGACACTAGGAACTTATGGTTCTGCAACTTTTGCAGTGAATTCACCTTATTTCATTGCTAAGAACATCACATTCAAAGTAAGTAACAAAACAAGCCTCATTTCTATGTTTGTGTTGTTACAAGAAAATTAAGACTGTGTGTATATGTATACAGAATACTGCTCCAATTCCTAAACCAGGAGCAGTTGGAAAACAAGGAGTGGCATTAAGAATTTCAGCTGATACTGCCATGTTTCTTGGCTGCAAATTCTTAGGGGCACAGGACACACTGTATGATCATATTGGTAGGCACTATTACAAAGATTGTTATATTGAAGGCTCTGTTGATTTCATATTTGGCAATGCTCTCTCTCTTTTTGAGGTAATTAAATTTATTTCATCTCGATAATAATTTATTTACAGCTGTAATCTTCAACTATTGCTGTTAAATTAATCATCTCATGAGGTTTGGTTATGTACTACTACTATATCCTAATCCTAATTCTAATATTTTAATGAAACCAGCCACATCACTATAACCTAACCTCTTTTGTCCCACATTTTGTCATGCCCTTTTATCCATTCCATTAGTTATTTTCGTATACATATATGTTAGAATGTAAAATTTCACTAATGAAGTTGGTAATAACATAGGGGTGTCACGTGCATGCAATAGCACAAAATATAGGAGCACTAACAGCACAAGGAAGGAGCAGTTTATTAGAAGACACGGGATTCTCGTTTGTACACTGTAAGGTCACGGGATCAGGAGCACTATACCTTGGAAGGGCTTGGGGTCCCTTTTCTCGGGTTGTCTTTGCGTACACTTACATGGACAATATCATCATTCCCAAAGGATGGTACAATTGGGGTGATCCCAACCGTGAAATGTAAGTCCCATCATCTCTTCTCATTCTCCTCATCTTCACAACCTTACAATTACATTTATGCATACTCACTCACTCACACGTGCAGCCACGGTACATTATATGTGTAAATTATTTAAATATGTTTGTTAAAAGTATAATGTTAGTCCATTTTAATTCAATAACCAAGCTCAATTAATGTGCTTGCAATTGAAGTACATTCTCAATCCTGGTTGCTTTAGTACCAACTTTTCCAAGTGACATATGCACACACTTAGAGTCAGCATCCATCATATATACTAGAAATGTGAGTAAAAATTGTACCCAAAAATAAAAGGTGAGTAAGAATCTTTTTTATTGATGGAGTAAAAGACTAGTATATATTATCAAGTATATAGTTAATTAGGGTAATGTACAACCAGGAAGAAAAGAGACCACTACCTTATTTGAATTCCCACTTTAGCAACTCTACATGTGTGTTTGGTGCAAATCCATGTGTTACCTTCCAATACACAAACTCACAAAGTGCTAGAAAAATACACTCTGAAGAATAAGAAAATAAGTATAACTATATAGAGAAAGAATCCTGCCATCAAACTAATTGTTTTTGTTTGCTAATAAAGTTATAGATAAGGAAGAGCATTATGCATATATATAGGGTCTAAAAAAAGGCCTTGGTCCTAAGCCACCTAATTCTAAATTTTGATCAATTCTATATCTTATGTAGCTATAGACACATTGGCATGCGCATGTGAGTGCGTTATAATTTGATGTTGTATTTTTTGTTCTCATTCTATTGGGTCCACCACCATTATCAGGACTGTATTCTATGGACAATACAAATGCACAGGACCAGGAGCAAGCTATGCAGGGAGGGTAGCATGGTCAAGGGAGCTCACTGATGAGGAGGCTAAACCATTTATTTCACTCAGTTATGTTGATGGGTCTGAGTGGATTAATTCTTTCTTTTGATTTGAGAGGAAATGAGATTGATTTTCTCATGTGACCAATTTTTTATGTATATATTAAATGAATAAGCTCCATCAATGACAAATTGTAGAAGAGAATTTGAGTTCAATTCATGAGTCGAACAATTCTTGATGAGAACATAAAGTCTATGGGTTTAAAATTGTTCTTCAAGTATGCTTGGGACTTGGGAGGCAACGGATAAAACCAAACCGGTTTTTCACCGTTAGAGTCGGTCCAATACTATAGCCTTAAAATGTTTTTAATTTTTACCTGAAAGAATCATAAATATAGTAGTAAAACTAAAATGCACATAATAGCATTTTCTCAACAACTTGCGTCTTGGCGTTTTTTTTAATGGAAAAAGCTATTTGTCCTT
Source organism: Medicago sativa (assembly GCF_051527215.1). Lineage (NCBI taxonomy): Eukaryota > Viridiplantae > Streptophyta > Magnoliopsida > Fabales > Fabaceae > Medicago > Medicago sativa. Next base: position 98,455,277 of record NC_140752.1, read on the forward strand.
AATTTTAACTGTTTTGAGCTATACATGTTGGGTCTTTCTGGTGGGATCAGGCTCAGTGAATAAGGGCTTGAGATCGATAAGTTGGTCCACTAACGTGAGGGAACCTAAACCCTCAATCATCAACACTTTGTTTTTTCTTTTTACAAGATGGAATAATATCATTTCAATAATAAAGTTCCGGATACATGTAAAAATATATACCGGTGAAAATATGAAGACTAGATAAAGATGTGGTCACTCTAATAAGATTGTGAACAATTTTATTGGTTTGTCTTGTAATGAACTCAACATAGAGTTTATTCTTAAACCCATTTCACGGAAAGTAGTAATCCTAAGGCCACTCCAACATCAACATCAGTTACTGGTGAATACTAGTACATCTCAATTTGAGCTAGGACAATGTGACTTTGATCATCTCTGACACAGACACCAACATTTATTTTGTTACACGATCTCGAAAACGACGCGTCCACAATGCATTTATAATACCTTGTAGTAGGTCAATTTGCCATGAAACACTAACTCAGTTCCGGTCATGGTTGTTGTGACTGTTACGAGCATCTTGTGCATTCTGTCAATCCGTTAACAAGGCTACCCCTCTGTCGCAAACAGGCAGCAACTCTTTGAGCAACTTCCATTTGTCCAAATTACATAAATTCTTTACTTCAACAAAAAAAAAGGCAATCCGGTGCACTAAAGTGTCCGCATACGCAGGCCTTACCCTGTTTTTTCCACAAGAGGTTGTTTCCATGACTTGAACAACAACTTTACCAGTTGCGCCAATGTTACCCCTCTAAATTCTTTACTTCTAAATTGACCAAATTAAGGATGCAAGCAAATAAAGCTTTTTGGTTAGAATTTAAGTTTTGTAGAATGTCTAAGATATTCTCGGCCATCGAATGTGTGTAATATAGTTCCAAATTCCAATCATTTGCCAAAAGGATATGCATGTTATCTTTAATATCGGAATCACAGAGCACACAATTAATTATATGGACAATTTACCCCTCTATCCTGCAAATTTCTACGAACATGCTAAAGTAGATTTTTTTATTTTTGGAGGAATTTTTGCATTTCAAAGGAGATGTACCCTATTTTGCTCCAAATCAATTATCTCACCAACACAACAACGATAAGCACTCCTATTTTCAAACTAATTTATCATTTTGTACGGATTCAAAAAAGGGTTTCTACGTACTCTCTCACTGCAGCACTTTTTCAACATTTTCCAGACTTACCAAACCATGAAACATGCCAACAGTTCGTACTATCGAAGAAGCCACTTACGCCTTAACCAAAACTACTTCACCAAACACACTCAGAACGTTTTATACGAAGGAAAATGCTAATAATACCTTTAGGATATTGATTAACAAAATATAGATATTTTTTGAGGAATAAAAAAATATATAAATATGATGTGTTGAAAAATAGTGTATTTGAAACTATATCAATTGGTCCAAGTGATAAAAGGTGTCCCTTCAGGAAATGGTTAAAAGCTCGATCTCTTGCTCTTTTGAATTGAGAAAATTCAGAGAAGGAAAAACTCATCTTGTGTGTAACAGTTTTTTTGATAGAGATTAGTCACGTTAATTGATAATAAAACTTAGCATAGATACTATATATTTTTGGTTTTTGTAACTAATGTTCTTAGGACAATTGTTATCATCATTCATGTTTTTTGTACGATTACAAAGAATCTATACGATTGTGGGGTCCAATTTGTGTTCCAATATATCAAATATCTCTATAATCTTTTATCATATGAGCTAAACTAATTACTAGTCACACCCAAGTTAAATAAAATGTACACAACAAACTGTATCGTAAGTACATCTCATTAGATTAAACACTACAAAGATAATTGATATGTTGAGACGGGTTCGTATGTACAATTATCCACTTCTTGGCATGTATCGTGTGTGTTTTAGCCGATAATCATTTTAGAAAAAAAAAAATTGTACACAATAAACCAAAACTAACCAAATTATTGGAAAAGTAACAAGAGGAGATCTCCACTCAATATAAAAAAAAAAAAAAAAAGACAACTCACACTCAAATATTATATTACTTAATTAACTTGCAAATTTTACAACAATAAAATTGTAAATACTCTTACACAATTTTTGCATTGAAAAAAGACCTTAAGTTCACAACTCTGCGTTTTCGAGGTTTTGTCTATTTTTAACTTTGTGTGAGCCTTCACGATTTTATCCTTTGTAAGACGTACTTTGTTGGTTGAGGACTATGAGACTTGTATATTAACTACTATTGATGTCGACTCTCGAGCAATGTGAGAATTTTTGGTGTACCAGAATAGTAGAACGGAGTCGAGGCTAAGATGTTAAATAATACGTCATTCCTCGAGTGTGATGTGGGCTTGACCCTTACTTGAGGTGCCAATGTTCCGATCTCGAGTTCATAGCACTGCTTTTCTGAGGTGTTGTTTGTTTTTGGTCTTGTGTGAACTTCACAATTTTATCCTTTGTAAAAGACGTCTCTTTGAATTGGAGAGTTTAATTGTTGTGTGTAAATTACTGTTAGTCTCGATTCTCAAGCATTGTTGGACTAAATTATCATACTCCCATTAAACAAAGGAATATGTCCAACTTCAATGTAGTCATTACACATTTACACTATATAAAAAACGCAAAAATAAGATATAATAAATAACCTATTTTAAATGAATAACACCCGCACTATACTACTCTGACTTGACTAAAACTTATGTTGTCGGGTGTTGAAAAAACTAACAATAAAATATTTTATTATTCAACTTACAATTTTTACAAAGATAAAATTACAAAATTTCTCAGATATTTTTTTTGATTATGAATCTATCAATACTACTCTATTACTTTTTGAAAAATGTTAATCAATATTCCGAGAACACTAATCAAAGAATCAAACGTAATAGTATTTGCATTAAAAGTTTTTTTTTTTTTAAGAATAGTATTTGTATTAGAAGTTGTTTAATCAATTCTTTAAAAATTTAAAAAATGTCATTTCAATTTAAAAATTCATTTTTTATTTTAACGGGTGCACTGAAACAAAAGGGTTAAGATGGCCCTTACTTATTTTCACTACTCCATGTGAGACTTTTTTTTTTTTTTTTGAGGGAACTCCATGTGAGACTTACGTTGCCTTGATTATTATTTTTCAATTGACAATTTTAATCACATTAGACGTAGTACCAATACATTCGTCCACTTTGAAAAGTAATTTTAAAATGGCAAAATGCACCCTTCACTTTCGAAATTGAAAACAATTAAAAAAAGTGTGGACACCGATAACAGTAAACGTCCAATCATAGTACGTGAAGCAGGAGGAAGACATAAACTGTGTTCCCTGACATTAAAGATTCCCCCCACAGTTATTCAATGAAAACCATATTCTCAATCATTCTTTCTTAATTGTAGATGAGATTTGAATAACTTGAACTCGTGAGTATTATTCACTTATTGCGTGTGATTCAAAATTCTTGCAAGAGAAATGATATTTTGACAACCATTTTTTGATAATTTTTGCACAACTTTCTCTCTCATACTCACATGATATTGCTATTCTCTCTCTTCCTTTTTCTCTCTCCATTGTTTTTGACCAATAAGAAGTGAGAAAAACAAGGTTCTCAACAAAGTTGTCATCAAATGGATGTCAAAATATCATTACTCTTCTTGCAAATCAATCATTGTGCCTTTTCTAATCGTCCAAAATCCAAATATAGAAACTTTTCATTGCTTACATATAATAACACAAGAAAAATGCTAACAAGATACTACTACTTACTACTTACATATAATAACACAAGAAAAATGCTACTCCCTCCGTCCCGGAATAACTGACCAATTTTCTAAAAAAAAGTGTCCCAAAATAACTGACTCATTTCAATTTTCAATACAACTTTCATCATTCCCAATACAATATAACACTAAATAATACTCCCTCCGTCCCGGTATAATTGACCTACTTTGGTTTTTCACACAGATTAAGAAAAGTGTATAAATGAAGGGGAAAATGGAATATATTGTATTGGGAATGATAAAAGTAGTATTATTTAGTGTTAGATTGTATTGGGAATGATGAAAGTTGTATTGAAAATTGAAATGGATCAGTTATTTTGGGACACTTTTTTTTAGAAAATGGGTCAGTTATACCGGGACGGAGGGAGTACTACTTTATCATTCCCAATACAATATATTCCACTTTCCTCTTTATTTATACATTTTTCTTAATATGTGTGAAAAACAAAATTGTGTCAATTAAATTGGGACGGAGGTAGTAGTAATTTTTATCATCATCATTAGTACTCGCGGAGTAATAATGATGTTGTTTCACTATTTAGATGTACATAGTACCCATTTTCTTACCATGAAATAAAATTAAGCTTTAATTTACACCTCTCAAGACAAAAAATTATATAATATGTAGAATTAGTTTTTTTTTTTTTTTGAGTAAATATAGAATTAGTTTTAAGCATGTGTTTGTTTGTGCCTTCACCCACCCCCAACGTTGAAACGAAGCTAACAATTGAACTTGCAATTATTTTTTGCAAAAGTGTCACTACAAATGTTAGCATAGAGGCTAAACAAAACACGTACTACTAAGTTCTTCATCCATATTTTCTGTTCATAAACTTTGTTATTAGATTATCAGCTCTAAGCCTGCAATTGAATTAAGGTTTTACGTTTAGCATGTTTAAAATTGCACCACCAAATTATTGAGGACGTGTCAAATCAAAGCTAGTATGTAGCTATAGCTTATACAACCATGTGCTTAAATTCAACTTGATGTGAAATTCATGGTAAATACTTGACCCCATTTGTAAGGGTTTTCACCTTTAGCTTATTTGCATAAAAAAAAACATGTCATAAGAGGTCCAATTACAAAAAATAAAAATTAGTTTATGCAATTGCACGCAAATACATAATGATGGTGAATAAAAGCTAGTGTCCAATGGAAGGTGAACTACCGCGGAAACAAGCATTCGCGTAGTAAAGTAAATGCATAATAAAACAAGTTTAACTAATTAACAAATGCCTAAAAAAAAAACTTGACTAACCAAATAAAAGAAGCAGAACTGTTATGAAAATAAATATAGAAAACGATTGAAGTTAACTACTCTTACATTTGACTATAATAATGAATGAAAATGTACGGAAACAAATTCCATTATCATTGTTATTATCCTTCAATTTTTGTCTTGACTTACCTGTTCCCTACCCACTATATGTCTGCAAATTACTAATCAATGTACTAGCGCTCTCATAAATGCTTCTTAAACTCACTAATCAATCACCACTTTGAAGCAAAGACTCTGACATGGACACCGGACACACGACATTGCTCCTCGGATCACAACCTCCTCTGCTTTGAAAAGTTTCTATCAAAATCAGTGGACTCATCAAGTTTACTCATCACAGCATTCTTAAAATTAATAGCATCCTGAATCTGTGAACAAGACCTCTGCATTCTAACTCCACTCAAACTGTTTCTAGATTCCATCAATTCATTCAATGAAAGCCTCTTCTTTGGACCCGGTTCAGGTCGTTGCTTCGGAGCACTATGAGACCTCAATTTAGCCTTAAAAGACTGTGTATTAGCCATGTAATTAGGATAATTACCATAATCACCAATGTAAAAACTATCTCCACAAATTGTTTTAGGTGTGGAAGGTGCAACAAATCCACAACTACATGAACTTGTGAAACGTGGTGTACTCTGTGCCGTCGAAAATCTGCATTCTTCCCCTGTTATTCCCCAATCTGATTCGTTATAATTTCTTTGATTTGGAATGTATAACTGAGATGGAGTAACTTGAAGTGGAGAAGAAAGTGTTTGAAATGAAGGGTCATCTCCAAAATCTGAAATAGATGTATTGCTTCTTCTAGACCTTGATTTTGGTCTTCCAGTATCAACTTCTACTATTTTTGGACTTCCAATATCATAACTGTTTGTGTTATTCATTGTAGCATCAAAAGATGATGATAATCTTCTACTGTGAATAGGAATTGAAGCTGTGTAATCATTCCTGTTACTCTCATTGTGATTGTACCTTTCCTGCAAAATAACAATCATAAGAAATGTAAATAAAAGACTATTAAAGTGATACTAGAATTAGAATATGAGATCTGTTTATGTATTTTACCGTGGATCTTCTTGCTTGTGTTTGAAATCTGTTATTTGTTTCATTCTTTGTGTTTATGATGAGTCCACGAGATTTATGAGACCTTACTGTTGCTTGTGCTCTAATTAGAGCTTGCATACTGTGTAATGTTGCTGTTGCTTGCTTCCTCACTAAGTACCCTCTCACTAGTGCTTGTAACTTTACCAATCCCTTTAAGGCTCTTAGTGCTTTTCTTGCCTATTATAGAAAAACCAATTTCAAATTCTCACATTCTAAAAAAAAAAAGAAATATATAAACATCAAGCTATTATAGAAATCAAGTTCATTAACACTTTAGTTCTAATTGAAGCTAATACTTTAAAACTTAAAAAGCCTAGAATGTGAATCTGACTTGTTCAATTTGAGCAAAATATGTTTTTCTTAGAACTGTATTTGTAAAATCACATAATTAATTAAAGAAAAGCGAATCAAACTTACCAAGTAACCCCTAAATGTGGTTTGAATCTTGACAGCAGCAAATTTCTGGTGTCCACCACCAAACATGGTGTCTCTGCCGTGGCTGGTTAGTCTAACCACAGCCACGGCAGCTTGAGCAGCTGCCACAGCAGCATCTGCAGCTGCTGCCGTTGCAGCGGCTACCGCAATGGCGTGCTTGTTTTGCTCCTTCTCAGTTTTTGAGTAGAAGGATTGAACCCAAGCAGCTTCTGCAGGTGAAATGTTGGGAGGTATGGTAGCTGGATTATGACACAAGCCTCTTGAATCTCTCTTTGAGAAATCTTCAGAAGATGGATGAGGAAGAGGAGGATTCCATTTGGTACTTGAAGAATTTGAGTTTGAATTATCTTTGTCTTTCTTTATCCCAAACAAACTCTTGAACCACCTTATGGTTCTACCCATTGGTTGTAGTGTTTGAGGACTTGGAAGAATACTAGTGCAAGTTGAAGTGTGAAAATTAACCTACAAAAACACAAACAAGTCACAGTTTATTAAGACCAAAGAAAATGCCTCGTGAAAAACTACATTACATGACAAAAACACACCTCTGGAACATGGGGTGAAGCATGGAAAGCAAAATCAAACAATATTAAAATAATCAAGTATATAATATATAGAGTGTGACATTGCATTGTGGGGCTTTATACATTACACACATGAACAACTTACAAAGTAACAAACCATGTTATGTTACTATTAAACAAATAGAATTTTTTTTGTAGTAAAAAAGAATCACCTTGGATAAATCAAATTCTTGAAAGGTAAAGCAGTTCAAAAGTTGTAAAAGAAGAAGTGGTGGAAAGTGAAAGACCCAAAATTGTCCATGGAACTCAGAAAAAGAAGAGAAGTGAAACAGAACAGGCCCACAGTGAAATTATATACGTATGTTCAATGTTCATTCATCTGTCCCTATGAGCGACTTGTCCTTAAAAAAGATACATACCTCAGTGTCTTAAAATATCTGACACACTCGTGAATGCATTCCTAGTTAATCTTCCCTTCCCTTGTAACAAATATATCAACTTCTTCTTCTGCTAAATTTCTTCAATGTGTGTATTCTTTCTATTTTCTCAGCTACTTGGATATGCTTACTATTTCTCTCTTCAGCTTTCAATTCCCTAAACCAAAGAAACAGGTTGTGATTGTGAGTACGTTCTTGTGTGACTCGTAAAAAGAAACCGAATAATTCATCTTTCTTTCTTCTGAATATGGCTCTGTTACTTTTATGCATTAAAGCTGAACCAATAAAAGATAGCTTTTTAGATGAATCAACATTGTTCCTTTTTCCTCCTCCCAACACACACCCTACTACTACCTATGATGCTCTCTAACTGCACCTACTCTTCATCTTTTTTCTTTCTATTTCATTTCATTGTTCTTTTTACTCAATTATTTGTGTACTAATTTTGGCTATCCTGTTTGTTTTTACTGTCCTTTTTCTGAAACTTAGAAATCAATCATGGCTTCTAATGGGAAACATAGGGTCCTCATATATAGTAGCTAGCTTGGATATTATCATCATTAATAATTTTTTTTTTTTTTTTTTGATATAGTTAGTGGGTGAATGATTGTTCAACATTTCAGGACGTTTGCTTTTTTTCTTTTTACAAATTCAAGCATGTTTGCTACTCTGAATTTCAAATATGTTTTTATTACCATCTCAAAACATATTTACCAAATAATTACATGCTTTTGTAAAACCTTGTTTGACTGAGACCGTTTTGCAGTGTATGTTGAGAATTACCGTGCATGCTTTTGCACGGTAATTTAGTTGAAACTTCAAGTATACTATAAAATCACGGTTGTTTTTTCATTGTGATTTTCAATTCATTGCAGATCCAAACATAATCTCAATCAATTATAATATCACTTGTTAATATATTTCAACAAATATATAAATCTAATGGGAGTACATCTTTTCAAAATATATGCACACACACATTATATTTAGACTAATTATTACTACCTCCGTTCCTTTTTAATTGTCACATTTTGACATTTTACATAAACCAAGATAGTCAATGATTGTTACTACTTTTGATGCAATAAGTTGTACTTTTACTATAATGACCTTATTCATTTAATATCTCATTTCATATATTTCTCTCTCCGCAATAAATAACTAAGGATAATATTGGTAAAACAACATTTAATATTGCATTGAACTTTGAAAGTGACAGTTAAATAGGAACAAAAAATTTCTTCAAAAGAGACACTTAAAAAGGAACGGAGGGAGTATTTCATATCAAAACTTTAGGGATATACAAAACTACAAATACTGCAAGTAAATAGAATCGTAACCAAGACTAAAAAGAAGCATATGATAAGTTCAAATTCTCATTCTCATTTTAGTACATTAAAGTCAAAAGATAGTTTCTCTGATTTATTTAAATTTAAATTGTAAGGAATCGAGATTCAAAACAAACTTGTTGAGTTGTTGTACAAGAGTAGAATTCCAGTACTTTGCTGACTGGAGCAATCAGATGAAAACAAAATTTCTCTGAACACGTCGCTATTAACAATTATCGTGCTAGTTTGTAATCTAGTAAGCAGTTAAGCACGATATCAAACACCTAAACAATGCGAGATCCAGTAGTAAATTCTCTGTCTGAAAAGTACAAACATATTAAATTGTGTCTCTGATGCTGTGAACCGGTATATATAGATTTTACTTACAGTTAAAAAAAAAAAAAATCATGAGTTTTATATCTTTTTTGAGTTATGCCCCTGCCCCTATGTTAAAGTAATTTGACCCGATCAAACCCACGGTGTTCAGGCAAGAACGGGTTGCAAGATCGGAATGGGTTTTGAACACCCCTAGTTAATGGTTTGGGAAGTTCTATTGATTAAAATCGAAGTAATTTGTTTTTGAAGAATCTAAATTAACCCATCTAAATTGACATTAAGGAGAATCGAATCTAAAATCTTGAAGAGGAACACACTCCTAAATCTCAAACAAACACCGTCAAGCCAACCCAACTTATTTGGTAGGCAAAGGTTTGAAAGTTTTTAAAGAGTATATCGGCAAAACTCACAACATTGATGGCATAAAAGAAAGGTATTTTATTTTTGTGGTGGCAAAGGTTTGAACCCCGGACCTTATATATATTATGCATTGTTCTTACCAACTAAGTTAAGTCACGAGGACATAAAAGAAAGGTATTACTAAGTCAAACTAGCAATGAAAATATAAACTGTTCCTATAATCTTTTTACTATTTAAGGTACACTATACTTGTCAATAAAAATACTTATGCTAAAAATAAGAACTTCGGGCCTTCAACCCTTTTTGTAATAAAAAATAATAAAATAAGAACTTCATTTACCACTTAATTAGTAACAACAATTAACATCAGTAAAAAAAAAAAAACTAACACCAGTAAAAAAAATAAACATTTGGATTATTTTTAGCTAAAGCCTATTTTGTTTTAGGGCTAATACTCTGTATCTTTACAGCGTTAGTTGCCAACATGGTCTATATATTGGCACTGCTCCAATTTCAACCTCAATGAGAGTTGATGACAGTAATATCAATTTGAACAGAGAATAGAGATGGTATAGCTCCATGATGTCCATCATAATAAATAGTAAAATCTCTCTTATAAATAAACAATATTCTCTGCAGCGGCAATTAGGACCCTATTCTTTGTTTAGGAATCACCCAGTCATATCCTAAGACCAAGACCATTAACGCCATTGTAACCATTATTCTATAGTTCATTCCCCCTTTTGAAATTACTTCCATGCTATGCTATGGTTTCCATTTGGGTAAAATTAGGGGCAATGTGTCGATGCTTTGTCTTTTTGAATAGGCTTAATATCATTTTCGCCCCCTAACTTTCATGAAGTTGTGATTTTGGCTCACAAAGAAAGAAAAAAACTACAAAACTGTCCCCTAAGTCTTGCATCTGTAGTTATGAAATTGAAACAGCACAGAAGTTTTGTTGCGGAATGAAGAAGATATGTGAGTGAGTAATGAGAGAGAACATAAACATTAATTATTATTATTATTAATTAACTAAAAAAGTGGAAAAGTGGCCGAACAAGTGGGCTTGTAAAGAAAAGCAATTTTTGAGCGGTAATTAACTACCGCTGAGTCCAGCGTCAGTTAACTGATGCCGTTTTCATGAACGGCAGTTAACTACCGTTAGGGGTAATTTGGTCATTTACTTGTGTCATTATGAACATTTGTATGTCAGAAAAGGGTAGTTAACTACCGCTGAGTCCAGCGGCAGTTAACTGCTGCCGTTTTCGTGAATGACAGTTAACTACCGTTGGGGGTAATTTGGTCATTTACTTGTGTCATTATGAACATTTGTATGTCAGAAAAGCAATTTTCATCCAACAAAAGGAATCTATACCACAAACATATATGTATGTTTGTGAGGGGTGGGGGATATTTCTCTTTCCATAATTTAAATATGTTGGCCAAAATGAGAGTTCGGGAGACTATGCGCATTAGGTCAAGAATATCACATAAAAGAGTTGGACAATACATCTTTGTCTAATATTTTAAGACATTAGGTTTATGAGCTCCACACTTTTAGAAAATTGCTTTTTTGACAAAGAATACTTCCAATTGACACATGTAAATGACCTTAATGCCCCTGGCGGTAGTTAACTACCGCTGGCAGATCCGCCGACAGTTAACTGCCGCTGGGACCCAGCGGTTGTTAACTGCCACTGCTTTCTTTCCCCCCAAAACCAGAAAACCCCTACCGCACCTATTCATTCATCACCTTACTCATTCCATTCCTATACCATACCCAAAAAAAAAACCCATTTCAAAATTTTTGTGTCAAAATCATGTCTCCAAATCATTGCTGATCGATTGCTAAGACGTTTCTACACACAAAATGCATCAAAGAACAGGTATTACAACGTTAAAATCCATTACATTTGATTGATTTTTTTGGTTTTTTTGTACTGTCACGCGTTTTAGCGGCAGTTAACTACCGCTGGGAGTGAGCGGCTGTTAACTGCCGCTGGTAACTTAGAAAATTTTGAAAAATTTTCAAATGGCAGTGCTACTGCCAATTTTTTTTTTCGCACAATTTTTTTTTCTTTTGTTTTTTTGGTTTGTTTATGTTATTATATGATATTAGATACATGTTTATTAATTAGTTTAGTAATTGTATGTTGTTTATTTATAGATAATATTGAGAATGCGGGTGATGATCCGGGTGATCGAAAACCTAGAGTTGTCGATTCCATTAAGGTTGAAGGTCCCGCTAAGCTCGAAGTTTTCGTTAAAGTTGAGGCTTCAAGCGTCAATTCCGATGTGTGGAAACTTCGTGACAACGAAGTGGACACTACTCATTTCTTTTCAACCCGAGACACATGGAACGATAAAGACGAATTGATTGGTTGGGTCCGTCGACAAGCAAATAGGGCTGGATTTACGGTTATCATTAGAAGATCTTGTGAAGGAAGAAATGCTATGTTGGAGTTGGTTTGTGAGCGGAGCGGCGTGCACAAAGTACCGAAGACAAAAGTGAAGCATGAAGGAATGGGATCAAGAAAATGTGGGTGTTTGTTCAAGGTGCGTGGATATGTCGTTAGGGAAGACAATGCTTGGAAATTGGCTACTCTTAATGGCGTTCACAACCATGAGTTGGTGCCGTATGTAGCAGGGCACCTTCTTGCCGGAAGATTAACGGAGGACGACAAGAAGATTGTACATGACTTGACCGATTCTTTGGTGAAACCAAAAAATATTTTGACAAATTTGAAGAACAAAAGGAAAGAGTCCATGACAAATATCAAGCAAGTCTACAATGAACGTCATAAATTCAATATGGCAAAAAGGGGTGACTTGACGGAGATGCAATATCTAATCACAAAGTTGGAAGAGAATGGATATGTTTATTACGTAAGAGGAAAAAAGGAAAGTCAAACCGTTCAAGACATATTTTGGACTCATCCAACTTCGGTAAAGTTGTTTAACAATTTTCCTACTGTTTTGATAATGGATTCCACGTACAAAACCAACTTGTATAGGATGCCATTGTTTGAAATAGTTGGAGTCACCTCAACCTATTTGACATATTCGGTTGGTTTTGCATTTATGACGTCGGAGAAGGAGCATAACTTTACTTGGGCTTTGCAAATGGTGCTCAAACTTCTTGGACAAAATAGTGATATGCCTAAGGTGGTAGTGAGCGACAGGGACACGGGTATGATGAATGCCGTAAAAAATGTTCTCCCCGGTAGTAGTGCAATACTTTGTTATTTCCATGTTGGCAAAAATGTTAGATCAAGAATCATCACCGATTGCAAAGTTAAACAAAATGTTGTTGTGGTGGATGGGCAAAAGAAGATTGTCGACGAGGAGAAACATAGTAAGTTGGTTGATACCATATTTGATGCATAGGAAAAATTGGTTGAATCTCCTACTCAAGAGTTATATGCGGGTAATCTAATGGAATTCCAAGATGCTTGTAAGGATCATCCAAACTTTCTTCACTATGTTCAAGAAACCATATTGAACCCTTTTAAGGACAAACTTGTGAGGGCATGGACGGACCTTGTGTTACATCTTGGGCGTAGGACCACAAATAGAGTTGAAGGAGCTCATGGTGTGGTGAAGGAATATTTGTCCACCTCCAAGGGTGATTTGGGTACTTGTTGGCAAAAAATAGATGAGATGTTGGCAAACCAATTTGGGGAGATACAATCATCGTTTGGTAGGAGTGTTACGGTCTTGGAACATAGGTACAAAGATGTCACTTTGTACTCCGGGTTGGGGGGTCACGTGTCTAGACAAGCCATGAACTTTATTTTTGTGGAAGAAGAGCGTGCTAGGAAAACCTTGTGCATTGAGAAGAAAACTTGTGGTTGTGTTCAAAGGATGTTGTATGGCCTACCTTGTGCATGCTTCATTGCTGTGAAAATCCATCACAACAAGCCCATTCGATTGGATGAGATACACCCGCATTGGCATAAGTTGTATATGCGTGAAGAACAAAGTAATGAAGATTTGTTTTCGGTCGCGGAGGAGTGGCGTGGTATCTAAGAACGTCTCCAAAGAGTTCCGTTCCAGATGAAACTAAAAATCAAAGAGGCTTTGCGGTTGTTAGCGTTTCCGGAGACCACATTGTTGTCACCACCTCCAAGAAAGGTGGCAACCAAAGGAGCTCAGAAAAAAATCAAAACTACACGTAGTAGGATCCCATCTTCCTGGGAGACTATTGATTCTCAACATCCTGAAAGTCAATCTTCACCACGTAAAAAATCTTCACAGCCTAAAAGTAAAGGTGCTCGCATTGGCATTTCTCCGGTTCCGGTTCCTAAGCCTAGCTTGGTTTCAAGTACTTATGATCCATCCAATCCTATGTATTACATGCCAAAATTCATGAGACCATACATTGAGAGAGTTGTGGATGTTATTGGTGACGGACATTGTGGGTTTAGGGCTATAGCGGAAGCCTTGGGTTTGACGCAAGAAAGTCATGTTATGGTGCGGAGAGCACTTATTCAAGAGTTGAAAGAGCATAGGAGCAAATACATCGAGATATATGTGAGCAAGACCCGCTACAATTACATCTTGGATGGATTGTATCCTCCAAAAAAAATGCTAGTAGTTTTGCACCTCCCGACAGATGGTTGACATTGCCGGATATGGGACACATTGTTGCATAATGTTACAACAGGCCGGTGTTAGAGATGACTACATGGAAAGACTACATCTCCGAGACTTTTTTCCCACTTAGAGGACGGCCTCCAGTTAACCCGAAAAGCAACATGATTTGCCTTGGTCTAATCCCAGATCATTTTGTCCTTCTTTCATTAAAAGATGGTTGCCCACTACCTCCAGCATCAACGGAGTGGAGAAATCACAGGAGCGAAGAGGCGGCAACATGGGAGGATGAATTATTGGATCAACACGATCGTTTCCGAATACTCATGGACATTGAGCTCAAAGAGAGACCGGTTCCACCAAAAACGCCAACAAATCAAGACAATCCAATTATGTTTGATGACACTCCGGTTAAAGAAAACACCGAATTTGAAGATGTTCTGGAACATTTAGATGATTTGCTTTTATTAGATGAAATGTGACACTTTTTGGTCGGTGTTAATCCGTTTTTTGGTTGATACACGCCGACGTATTTTTTTGGATATATAATGTAATGACCAATTTTTTGGGTGATATTTAACTAACCTTTAACTATTTTTATGTATATCAATATATTAGAGTTTCGCATTTATTAGTAATTAATGTACATTACGTGTAATGTTTTGCATAATGTGGAAAATTTGATGAATTTCAAATAATTGATAAACGTTAACGCATTATCGATTTTGTGTGATGTAACCGAATAATTGATAAACTATGAAATGTTGATGTTTATGATTGCTGGATGTTGTTGTTTCGGTTTGATTTCCTCCGAAATTGACGTTTGAAATTACAGTTAAAACAGGACACATTTCCTGGGAAAAACTAGTGCAGTCTGCACTGGTTCTGTTAACTGGTGTGAGCGGCAGTTAACTGCCGCTGGGACCCCAACGGTTGTTAACTGCCGGCGCATTAACCACGGCTGTTAACTGCCGCTGGGGGTAAAATCGTCATTTACTTGTGTCAATAGGAAGTATTCTATGTCAGAAAAGCAATTTTCACACTTTTATTGGGCACAATATTCATGTTTTCTTTCAATGTGATACTTTTATCTCATACTCGTTACATAAAAATCTCATGCATCAAATGTGAGTCATTAATTCATTATGATCCTTCGTCAACCGAATGTTTTTTCTATCCACTTACATTTACTTGCATTGGCGTTGACCCACCACATCAACGGGACACGTTGTCTGACCGCCATTGTCAATAAAGCTTTCGACACAAGGATTTGATCAAACTCTTTGTTGAATCATCGACTATGATACCAGTGTTGGATCAAGAGAGAAGTCTGGAAGATCATCCATATAAGAGCAAAAACAATTATACACAACATCTTTATCCAAAATCTTAAAACAATAAGTTTATTGATCATCACATTTATATGTGAGATCATCAACTATTCACTTTTTCAAATAATACCAGACTTCTACCCTATACTTGCTATCTATCAAAATAGATATTTGATCTCAATAAAAAAAATTAATAGATATTTGATGGTGTCAAGTAATATAGTGGCTAGAGTGTTGACTTGTTTTTGTAAGTTTTTTCCCATCATCCATCACACCGAGAACAATCTCCTATGTACCACAATTTTTTCTCTATTGCGTCCGGCTCTCTTTGACACCAGCATTTTCACTGACACATCTCTACACTAGTCTGCTCCCGTTAAATTTCATTGTGTTCAAATGAACCAAAAAATTTCCCCAGTTCATCACTCAAATACTAGATGCATGTCATAAAAAATAAATACTATATGCGTTAATAAATTGCATCATCCACCCTACAATTAAGTAATTAAGAAATTGTTTGTCCCAGCAATAAAAAGTCAAAAAACTAACATCATACGCACGATATATGCTATACTTTATGATTATATGCGTGCCATAAGGTATAGTAGTATAGTTTTTTATTTTAAAAAACTTAGCTGACCTTTTTTCACTAAAAACTTAGATGACTTTTTTTCTTATATAGGAAAACACTTAGATGACTTTACTGCAAAATGTCAAACACAGTCCTATTATATATATAAAATCGTTTTTGAAATTGATCATGCAATTGTTTTTAATCTAAATTTGGTGGTTTACGTCTCATGAAATGCGCAAGCCAGTGCAATGCGATGCGACATTTAACAATTCCCAAACTTATGTCAACTTACTATAGAATATTCTTCTTCAAAAAAAAAAAAAATTACTATAGAATAGCACGCCGATGTCTTGGTTTCATATAAATTATGGAGAAATTTTTATGAAAAAATAATAATAATAGTTTTACAAAATTAACATAAATATTATGTATAAATTAGAGAATATACCCCCTCCTGAGTGAAATATTTTTGGCTTATTTGATCCAATGATCCCTCAAATAATTTCAAGTTTTCATTTTAATCTCATAATTAATAAAACGTACCTTTTGGTCCCTCACTTTTTCCTCCGTTTGCCAAATAAATCTCTAGATGTTAAGTTTAATCTCAAACTAGACGATCGACCCGTGCTACCGCACGGGTCATTTTAAGAAGCTAATATTCATTGTAAAAATAAAACAATGTAGTTCGCTTGAATGTAAAAATTGTCGTAAATCAAACCATAATGTCAATTACAATAGACTTTGTTATTGTTCCATAATTCTAGTACGTAGTTCTTGTTACTTTGACATAACATATAATTTTAAAAGGGAAACTGAAGTTCGTTGACATGCAAATAGTTTCAATAAGTAAGAAAATGAATAGTACACAAAAAAGTTCTACACATTACAGAAAACTTCCCTGTAGACCACATTTGATGCAAAATCGGTATCATCGCCGTCCTCGTCATTAATCAATATCTTTAAACCACCCCTCGAAGTAACCCATGATATTGCGACATTGGCATGTAGGGGCACTTTGTTTGACTTAAGAATTGGCATGTAAATAGGGAGGGGGGCGCAAAACAAAAGGATCAAAAGGATGCAGTTGAAGTGGAATAAAATTATGGCCAACATTTTGAGATAAAGATTAATATGAATAAAATGAAATTAATATTTTTGATATAGGGCATTTTTGTTTGACTTAAGAATTGACTTGTAAATAGGGTGTAGGGGCACAAGATAAAGATTAATATGAATAAAATGAAATTAATATTTTTGATAGGGCATTTTGTTTGACTTAAGAATTGGCTTGTAAATAGGGTTTAGGGGCGCAAAACAAATGACTACCATAGTTGACTCTTTAAGTAACTATGGACTTTTGACCCGTGCGATTAAAAATCATTCTAAAATGTTTTCAAGCGTTGAAATTAAATTTGTAGAGTTAAACTTCTGGAAAAATTCTTCATAGATAAGTGAGCATGTACTTATCTCATAGACTTGTACTATTCTCTCACACATTTGTTGCATTTACTTATGTCTTTCATGCAATTCATTTTGTAACTTTTAAAAAAATCAAAGAAATAATATCATTTGTGATTGATGGCAAACATGAGTCTATTCGAAGCCACTGTGTATATTGACTAATAAAGCAATATAATAGTGAGATAAATCGCCTATATTGACTAATTAACCTAGTGTATATTTTTTATAAAAAATATTTCATTATAAAATGAAAAGTAAAATTACCACTGACATTAACCAAAACACACAATTATCAAGATTCATAATAATAACCATGGGATAAATCGCAACTTAACACAATGCAAATGATAGGTTTCAAAAACATTAAACAAAATGAAACAACAAAATCCAAAAAATAGTCTAGCACCAAATCAAGTACAACACCACCACAATCTATGTTGCTAAGCATTATTTTATCTGTTAACTTTCATCTTCATTCAACACTTTCAATTTTCACACAGGCAAATTTGGCTGGCTTATTAGCAGAAGCATCTCCATCTTCCATTCGGACATTGTCACTTGAATTGGCACTGTTGGATGACCTCTTTAGACTTGGTTTGCTCGTAGGAGTTTCCACCACTTCATCTTGGTTGCACGAATATGCATTCTCTGTTGCTTCCTGCAAACGGGGAAATCAAAATTACCATGTGGTCGTTTTTATCCTCAGTATGTGTAGGGCTATTTGTAGAAATTTACCAAGACAGAATCATCATTAACTTTGCCCTGAGTAACATCATTACGATCAACACCAACAACAATAATAACCAATGATGCACATTCAGTACATGATCGAAAATACCATTCAGCACCTGTTTCAATCTCACAAATGGTCGCCAACACTGATCCGCAACATGCCTATATAAGTTAAAACAACATTAAAAAAAAAGGTACTTAAGGTGCTGTGCAATTATTTCAAAAAATAATTAAAAGCCAAGTTGTAAGAAATACCTCGGTTGACTCGATCAGATTTTCAATTGTCATCAGCTTTGTTTTAACCAAATACTCAGTCAATGCTACAATGTTCTGTACAAACTTCTGATTAATAGTTTGAGTCAATTCAATTTCTCCATTGTTCATCCTATTTTATACAGTAGTTTAGCATGAAGATTAAATTATATGCACATGATAATCTATAATCCAGGTAAGAATACTAAATTGTATACCATAGTTAATCTTACCCACTCTTACATGCATCAACCTCAGGTAAATCTCCATTTAAAATAACCTTAGAACCAAAATGGCACCTAAATACTTCCTTAACTTGCCAAACTGAAGGATTATAACAAATGGTGAAGACATGTCATGTGTTGCAAAATATGACTATTTTTTCAACAAAATCACTCCATAGAGAGCAGTTTATTCAATTGTTTATGTATGTAATCAAATGTTAGATTATAAAGCTAAACATGCATACACCAACAAAGTCCATGGGAAATGAAGGAGAGAAAATTAAAGGATAGTGCAAGAATACAACTGAAATATAAAAGAGATAGAATACTAAGATTTACTGTAAATCCTCAAGAGCAATGTCAATGAATTTCTTCTTTTTTCCATTCTTCTTTTTAAAATGATAATAGATAAAGAAGCATCAAAGAATTACACAGCAACAACAGCAGGGTGGTGAAGACAAATAAATTCAGATTTCAAGTAATAAGAGCTTAGAAGGCATGTCTACAATTATGCAGTACAATCAACAAACTCAAGCTTAATCGCTGTATAAATTTCTATCTTCATTGTGTGGGTTATAACTTGGAAGACACATAAAATCAATGATGCTAGCAACTCATTTAGAAAAGCATTTATATAGTTAAAGTTTACGCAGAGGATGTAAATGCAGAGGATGTAAATGTAGGTATTATAATATAAGTTACAGATAACTTAATCAATCTAATTTCTAATTAGAGAACAAAAATATCCAATTTTATTTTCCTCACAACGTAGCAGATAAAAACTAATTGCATATTACTATGAACAGCAGATAAGACAACAATATCATCAAAAATTATAAAATAGAAGAATTTGGCTCAGCTTAAGACATCTATTCTAACACTAAACACTGACAAAAACAGAAAATCACCTTATGAAAATGCAACCCACATTATACTTTTAATCAACAATTTGTGAAGAAATTCAAAATAAATATATAAAATCGCATTGATAAGTTAGAAGACAATGTGAATTTGCGATAAAATGAGAACGAAATTGAAGAGAGGAGGGAGATCAAGATTTGACCTGAAACACAAAAATGACGTCTGCGTTGACATGTTGGATTTCAAGAATATGTTGTAGATGAAGAAATTGGATTTGTTTTGCTTAACAATGTCGTATCAGTCACATTTCGTACAGATTGAATCAACTCTCTATTAAGTCAGTCCTCAATTCAGTGAATGTCGTAAAGCAATGACACAAAATGAAGCTTTGTTTTATATAACTTTCAATTCCAATAACCGTGTAGAAGCATCGACCGAGGTTCTGTTGTGTGTAATGTCCTTCGGGAACCTCTCTGTGTTTTCCTGTTAATAAATATACGGTTCTGAATATATTGAATTCAAAGAATATGCTAGCTACTGCTCATGAATTTGAAGACTTTGATTTCAATTAGTTTTCAGCATAAAATTTCAATCTTTAAAATGATAATAGCTACATGAACAACAAAAAAAGGTAGATTAGAGTAGAGTACGTACCTGAAGGTTCAGAATTCAACTTAGCTGACTTTAACAGACGGAAACGAAAATAACACGAAGCTCCCTTCAATTTATGCCTCAAACAGAAGCTAGGCAATTTGTGTCTCTCAGAAAACCTGCATACAGAGAAAGTGAAAAAACAAAATGCGAGTTCGAGGAAAAAAAATGTGGAATTTGCTAATAAAACATAGTCACACATTTATGGTAGTTATTATAACTATTAATGTTTAAACTCAGATAAGCTCACTTCAAAACCAACAATGAAAAGTAAAGAGCAAGGGCAAAAAGAGAAGATAGTCACTAATTCAATTTGGAAAGAGCTCGTTTAAGCAAGGCAATTCAAAAACAAATCTGATCACAAATATACAAAAATTAAACAAAGAAATTGCTCTCACTCTGATTTCAATAAAAAAAAGTGTACCACTCTTTGTTGAATGAGGCTTGAACAACAGTGTTTGGTTTCCACAATTGCAACCACCATCAAGATCCTAGACTCTTCAACCTGCTATTAAAAGTAAAGATCAATATAGTGATGATAACAAATGTAAATTGCAATTCAACATATATTAAGTATTTACTTTCATATTGCAAGTGCCTCTAAGCATACTCTCTCCAAATTAGGTGAATATTGACCAAGCTATAGGTCTCCACGAGTGACTGTTTACAGAAATTGCACTTGCAATATACAAACCGAGTTGAATTTTGGGATTGTACACATGAAGTTCATTTATATCTATCAATAAAAGTAAAGAAAAATAGTGAAATAGTACCTTATGAGAGAGTGTATATAGGACCCTGAACTTTGAAACAAAGTTGGTAATGGTAAATAAAACTCAAATGATGTTTTTTATTTTTTTACTCATCTCAATCTCTACAAAAAACAATAAAAAGATAGATATTAATAATAAAATAAATAAACAGAAGGCTACAATCAGAACTGTGGAGAAATAATGACACAGAGCCCTTATTTCCTAACTGGGATTCAAATTAAAAGTACATCAAAAGAAAATGACTCAGTGAAAGTACATCAACTAATATCCACAAAGAGAGGGAAATATGAACATGGTAGGATAAATATGCACTTGCAATTCCATTTTGAGACACAAATTCATGAATCAAAATCACCTCATGTTCTGGAGTTCTTCTTCCTAGATATCTTTGTTGTCCACCAAAATGTTCTCACATCCATGGAGAGGACTAAAGGATTAAAGTTCCTAGATATCTTTGTTGTGTAATAAATAAGAAAAAAGAAAGAAATCAAAATCACTACACACCAATGCTAGTAGATTTATTTACAAAAATCATCACCTAGAGTACATGAAACTAAAACATTAATAATAAAAACTATTAGAACCATCACCTATATTATCTAAATTTGAATATTTGCAAATAAATAACACAATCAAACTTGTGTAAAATCATGAAATCTGCAAGAGAAGCACATGAATCACCTAAAAAGCTTACCTAAAAATGTCAAATCCTTCCCCAAATTTTTACCAAATAACTTGAATTTAAGAAAACAGTACCAATCGTTAGGAGTTCCAAACTTTACAACACTCAAATCACTGATTATGAAAATTAGGAATCAGGAAAAGAATCAAAAACAAAATATATAACAAAATCAGAAACAGAAAGCATTGAACAAAATTTGTAAACACCATTCCCTCAATGATATTAACAAAATGATATATTGCTAGGCTTATTCATATACAACCAAGACCAACAAAAGAAAATGACAGTGTGATTCCACTAACATTCTTCTAGTTCACTATTCTTCCTACATTTAAAAAAAAAAAAAATAGGAATGGATTCATAGGAATGTCACCATGGACATGATCATGACATTATAAGCATTATGTATAAATTTATAATGTATTTGGCCACATGTAAATGAAACTGAAAGTTTAGAAACTCATTTTTAGGGGACCAACAAATACAATGCATTTCGTGTTTGACTTTGAAGAGGCATGCTAATGACATAATATTCTGCCATAAGTAAAAAGCCTCAAAAACATAACTTGCATGTATAGTCTCAAAATGAAAACTATTTTATAAGAACTCTTTTACAATTGAAAATCGTCTTTTAGTGGAAATAATAATCCTAGTTGATACCATTAAAGGAAAAATACCTTTGGTTGTATTGGTGTTAAATACCTGGAAAGGTACAAAGCACATGAATCACCTAAAAAGCTTACCTAAAAATGTCAAATCCTTCCCCAAATTTTTACCAAATAACTTGAATTTAAGAAAACAGTACCAATCGTTAGGAGTTCCAAACTTTACAACACTCAAATCACTGATTATGAAAATTAGGAATCAGGAAAAGAATCAAAAACAAAATGTATAACAAAATCAGAAACAGAAAGCATTGAACAAAATTTGTAAACACCATTCCCTCAATGATATTAACAAAATGATATATTGCTAGGCTTATTCATATACAACCAAGACCAACAAAAGAAAATGACAGTGTGATTCCACTAACATTCTTCTAGTTCACTATTCTTCCTACATTTAAAAAAAAAATAGGAATGGATTCATAGGAATGTCACCATGGACATGATCATGACATTATAAGCATTATGTATAAATTTATAATGTATTTGGCCACATGTAAATGAAACTGAAAGTTTAGAAACTCATTTTTAGGGGACCAACAAATACAATGCATTTCGTGTTTGACTTTGAAGAGGCATGCTAATGACATAATATTCTGCCATAAGTAAAAAGCCTCAAAAACATAACTTGCATGTATAGTCTCAAAATGAAAACTATTTTATAAGAACTCTTTTACGATTGAAAATCGTCTTTTAGTGGAAATAATAATCCTAGTTGATACCATTAAAGGAAAAATATCTTTGATTGTATTGGTGTTAAATACCTGGAAAGGTACAAAGCAACATAGCATCAATGAGATTGGTAGCAGAATGAAAAAGGTATCATATTGTTTATATCGACCAAAAAGGTACCATGATGTGGCCCAACAAATTCATAATCATCAACTCAGGACCAAATTAGATTATGGTGGTTCAAAGATGCATATAGGTCATGTATAAATTGAGTGTAGCAATACAATTTAAACACTCACAAAATTACGAATAACCAAAAATCAAATTAAACAAATGCTATTACTCTTATCTTAACCCCTAATTTGAAAATTCATAAACTGTAAAATCAACAAACCGATCAAAAACAAATGATTCAGCTACTCTCAATTTCACAACAAACCATTAAATACCATACCTTAACGGTCGAAATTGAATCGTCGCCGAAATGGGTCGCCACTGTGACTGAGTTATGGATCAAAGATGCCTAAATTAATTACTTCATTAATTCAAAAAACACTAAACAGTAAATTAGAGTAAGTAATCTAATCTAGTTCCGAACCAATTGATAGCAGCTTTCGAAACTGAGTCGTTGATTCAAGCTGCAAGTTATTATCATCATTCCACACACCAGCAACCATAGTTGGCAAATGTTCCAACTGCAACGACAACATAGAAAACGCAACTACAATTCAGAAATTTTTAACCCTAACCTAATTCAAACAAATCTAACAAAATTAACAACAAATTAAGCAAACTAATTCAAATTAAACAATTAAGCAATCAGATTAAGATTAATAAAGCTTTGATCAGAGTAATTCAGGAGTAAAAAAATTAATCAATTAATTGAAAAATAACCTTCTTCTCAACGTTAGAGTGAAGAGCGGAATGGATTGGGGATTTGTGGGGATGTTCGGCAGAGGAGAAATTGGTGGAAATGAATTGGGGGAAAAAGGGGGTAAAGAAACCCTAGAAAGAGTAGAGAAGAGAGTGAAACTGAAAGAAACGCGTGAGAGAAAGGAGAAGAAACGCGTGAGAGGAAGAGGGGAAAATATACATACCAAAGAGAGAGGAAAAATTGTTAGGGTTTTTTTTATTATGTTTATCCGTTTAATTGTTTTGGTTAGGGTAAAACAGGAATTTTATTCATTAGGGCTTAGGTTTAATTAGGGCTAAAATGTTAGCATGGGTTAACTTTTATATATAGACTAGACTTTTCACCCGTGCTATCGCACGGGTCTGATATTGATGAAGATTATTTTTGAACAAATGATTTTTTTAAATTGCTAGTTGCGACTAACATGTATGACATTTATATTATATTCGCAATAAGACAATCGAATATAATGACATGAAACAAAATAAATTTATCACAACCTTACACTAATATAAGATTTTATCTTACAAAAGTAGTCTAAGTTATAAGTTTTTGCTGGATGGGGTAATAGGAACGTGATCACTACTTGATATTTTTTAGACAACTTGATCACAACTTAATCATATTAATGTCCTCCACATGTTTGATTGTTTCCTCTGTGATCCAATTCAGTTCACTCTCTATACATCCAATAGCTTATTTTGTTGTTTCAAAAAAAAAAAAAACCAATAGCTTGTAGCAAAAGTGTGTCTAGGAAGCTTATTAATGCATTGTTCAATATCAGTGATTTATGATTTTTAAGATTGAATTAGTAATGTGACATAAACACACTTCAGTGGAATACAATTGTATTTTACTCTTTATTCTCTTTCAATTTTACTAAAAGTGTGCCAATTGATTAGGAACATACCTAATATGCAAAACCTGTAGTTTTTGAAAACTTGGAAATAAATTGATACTTCACTTGCTGTTAAAAAATAAATAATTTGATACATCAGACAACAATAGAACCCTTATAAGAGTGTGAAAGCCACTGATCCAAGATGACATCACTTCACTATAAAAAATCACGTGGGAGTGCTCTTGGCTTAAAACAATATGACTTTTTTAGGAGAATTGATGGTTGTTCTTTATATAGTTAGTAAAATTAATGTATTAGAATATTTCAGCATAACTATAACTATAGTTTACATAAGTATTCAACACCAATAAGTTGGTCACGGACTTACACCATTACAATGTGGGAAAAAGAGTGTTATAACACCAAAGCCACTAAAAAATTCATCAAGACACATTATTTGCCTCAATTGAAAGAAACTTAATCACTTATACTCAGCAAACTATACAGAGGCAACTTCTGCCACAGAGAAGCATGAGTTGCACAGTTATAAGGCACCTCTCACAAAATACAACAGTCTAAATGAATTCGGCAAGCTGAAAAACAGTGATATGGATAGTCTGCTAGCTACGTCTCTCTTGATTGATACATCAACTCCCCACTGAAGATACAATACAGCAACCAAAATCCTGAAACAGTATGCATATATCAACACTGCAAAAACTACAACACACTACTCAGACAGAGCAACTCCAACTCGAAGACAGGCTAAATCAAAGGTAAAATGACCAAACTATCATGACTTGACTTCCCCTTTTTTGTATAAGAAAACATGTCAAAAACAATAAGATTAAAGAAAACATGTAGAGCATCTCATCAAATATAGCTTTAGTTGACCACATTATGCCAGGTTTTGGTTGTGATATGTCAGGGTAAAAACAACATACTCTATTATCATATATTTTTTCTCTATCGAGACATGAAAAACTCAGGGCATGTGAAAAAGTAAATACATCAAAACAACTTCCAAAATTCCTACAGGAACCAAAAAACATGATAATAAGCCTCCAAATTATTCATCAATGTATATCTAAAGACTAAAGAAAGCAAAATATAATCAAGCATCATTCTCATATTACGACAATGACTTCAACATAAAGAGATGCAAAACTGGAGTAGCAAAGCTAAAAAAAATACATAATTGTGCCATAACATCTGAAACCAAATTGAAGAAAACAAAACCGACCTTAACAATTCTGCGAACCTGCTAATGGGCAACCACAAAACTCCAAGCAGAAAAATCACTAAGGCCACAAAACCAGTTTCTTGTCCCACTTAATATCAAGAGTAGAGTTTTATATTCTTAGGTTACCTCTAGAAGACAGTAGTGAAGTTTACAATCTTTCATGTCACAATGAAGCCTGCTTAATCAAAGGTTTATCCCAACAAACCGGGTGAAATGGAAATTGTGTAGGAGTTTATTCAATGGATAGAAACATAACAACATAAGATCAACTAAAGCTTCATTCCAATGAGATAGAAAAAATAAATAAAAAATTAACATAATTACATAAACAATAAAACTTATATACAACTGCATTATGTAGAATAACTTCCTTTTTTATAACTATGCACGAAATCTTATGATAAGATCCACCGCAGGTATTAACACAAAAACTAATCCAATTGAATTTAGTAATAGTTGATAGCAATCATACCAAATATCAAATCCGTTGAATCATCATAGTGTTTTAGGAGCTTGGAGCACTAAACATATGTACAATTAAATAAGAGTAATTTCAATGGAAAGAACTTCAGTACCTGGTTCCCTACAGTACTCACCTACCGGTTGTTGTAGCACTGCCACAATGTTCCCATCTCCCAAATACATATCTGTTGCCAAGAATCTAAAAAAATCACTACATAATTTGGTATAGACGGTGGCGATGGAAAAATCATACCAATTGGATTAGTATGAGTTTGCTGTGATGATCTGAAGCCATAGACGGTGGCGATGGAGTTGACGGCAAGGGTGGTGCCGGAACCGAGAGCATTGGCGAAGGGAAGTGATGAGAGGAGAAAGACAACAATGAAAATGGAAAAGACACAGATGTGGCAAAGGAGCGATTTAGCTTTGCATGAGAATAGGTAGGAAACGATTTTGATATCTGTTTATCTGTTTAGGAAAATCAGGAGCGATTGGTATGAGAGAAGGTAGGAAAATAGGAGATTTTGTTAAGCAAAGGAGCGATTTTGCTATGCATAAGAATAGGCAGGAAACAATTTTTATATTTGTTTATCTGTTTACGAAAATTAGGAGTGATTTGTTATTTCTTTATTTTTTATAGATAAATAGATTAACGATTTAGTTAGGGTAAAACAGTAATTGTAGCCATTAGGGTTTTGGAAAAATTAGGGCTTCAAAATTGGCTTGGGACAACTTTTATATATAGAATAGATGAGAATAGGTAGGAAACGATTTTGATATCTGTTTATCTGTTTAGGAAAATCAGGAGCGATTGGTATGAGAGAAGGTAGGAAAATAGGAGATTTTGTTAAGCAAAGGAGCGATTTTGCTATGCATAAGAATAGGCAGGAAACAATTTTTATATCTGTTTATCTGTTTACGAAAATTAGGAGCGATTTGTTATTTCTTTATTTTTTATAGATAAATAGATTAACGATTTAGTTAGGGTAAAACAGTAATTGTAGCCATTAGGGTTTTGGAAAAATTAGGGCTTCAAAATTGGCTTGGGACAACTTTTATATATAGAATAGATGAGAATAGGTAGGAAACAATTTTGATATCTGTTTATCTGTTTAGGAAAATCAGGAGCGATTGGTATGAGAGAAGGTAGGAAAATAGGAGATTTTGTTAAGCAAAGGAGCGATTTTGCTATGCATAAGAATAGGCAGGAAACAATTTTTATATCTGTTTATCTGTTTACGAAAATTAGGAGCGATTTGTTATTTCTTTATTTTTTATAGATAAATAGATTAACGATTTAGTTAGGGTAAAACAGTAATTGTAGCCATTAGGGTTTTGGAAAAATTAGGGCTTCAAAATTGGCTTGGGACAACTTTTATATATAGAATAGATGAGAATAGGTAGGAAACAATTTTGATATCTGTTTATCTGTTTAGGAAAATCAGGAGCGATTGGTATGAGAGAAGGTAGGAAAATAGGAGATTTTGTTAAGCAAAGGAGCGATTTTGCTATGCATAAGAATAGGCAGGAAACAATTTTTATATCTGTTTATCTGTTTACGAAAATTAGGAGCGATTTGTTATTTCTTTATTTTTTTATAGATAAATAGATTAACGATTTAGTTAGGGTAAAACAGTAATTGTAGCGATTAGGGTTTTGGAAAAATTAGGGCTTCAAAATTGGCTTGGGACAACTTTTATATATAGAATAGATGTCTATGGTGGATTAATTTTAACCCTTTGATCTTTTTTAAAGAAAAAGGACCGTTGGATACACATGTCTATTTTATCTTACGGTATACCACTACCACCTAACCTTTGTTTCCTTTTCTTCATCTCCTTCATTTTCCTCTTCTTCATCTTCATCAATAATATTCATACATTCATCATAACAACCCAGAATTTTTTTATTTTTTGTAAACTCATTCTCTTATGTCAAAAAAATAAAAAACTTCCTTGCCTTTCCTTCTCCCACGTAAACTCATTCTCTTTCACTATGATTAATTTTTTCTCTCTCTCACTCGAGACAACCAGAGAAAGAACTCCTTCTTCTCTCCCATGGCCACCACTGTACCTAACGAAGCCAAGGAATAAATAGTATCCAATTTTAGAGAAGGAAAGGTAACCAAATACCTCCATTCCCCAAATCAGATCCAAATTCCCAATTCCAAATTCTAACCCTAATTCAAAAATTGGATTTCAATTCCAATTCCAATTCCAAACAAACCCTAACCCTAATTCCCAATTCGAAAATCACCAAATTGAATTTCCCAATTCCTAAATTTGTTGTTGTTTTGGGAGAAGGTAAGACAAGGAAGGAATAAAGTGATGGTTCACCATATATATAAAGATTTTTTTTGTTGTTGTTTAGTTTTGATTTGATGGTGTTGTGTTTTCTGTTCAATTTCTGTATCGAAACCAGCTTATGTGCCACCCTTTCTGCTGTCTGTCGAAAAGGGTCTCATGGGCATGCTTCTACCACAATAAAAATCCAATCTTTGACACAAACTTGGACAAAAACGAGATTATATAAAATGGGTCGAAAAAACTGTGAAAATGGCCGTGAAATTGGGAATTTGGAGATGAATTATGTGTGATTAAAGAGAAGAGGTTTGAGGGTTGAAAATGTTTGATTTTTTCACGTGTATATAGGAAGAAAATTGAGGAAGAGGAAATTGGGTTGTTGTGATGGTCCACCATATATATAAAATATATATTGTTAGTAGATAAAAAAAATTCTAGGTTGTGATAAATGTATGAATATGATTGATGATGAAGAGGAAGATGAAGAAAAGTTAGGTGGTAGTGGCACATCGTAAGATAAAATAGACATGTGCAATCCAACGGTCCTCTTTCTTAAAAAAAGATCAAATGATTAAAATTGGAAAAATTAATAAGGTTTATGGTGAACTATCTATAATATTGGTCCATCATATACATTTGGGGTTAAACTTAACGGTCTGGATTTATTTGGCAAACGGAGGAAAATGTGAGGGACCAAAAGATACGTTTTATTAATTGTGGGACCAAAATGAAAATTTGAAATTATTTGAGGGACCATTAGATCAAATAAGCCAATATTTTTTTTGGTTACCTCCTGAATGAAATATTAGTAATGCTTAATTACTCTTTTGGTCCCTTAATTTATTTTTTTGGTTTCGTTTTGGTCTCTTAACTATTAAAAGTTTCGTTTTGGTCCCTTAACTTATTTTTGGGTTTTATTTTGGTCCCTTAACTATTAAAAGTTTTGTTTTGGTCCCTTAACTTATTTTTTGGTTTCGTTTTGGTCCCTTAACTCTAATACATTCATCCTAACATAAAGGACCAAAGTGGTTGACGGAGGAAGCACTACTACAAAATACCCCCTTTAATAGCACTTATTTTGGCTCTTAATAGCGCTTCTCAAGCGCTAAGAAAGCCCCCGCTATAAAAGGTCAGGAGCCTATAATAGCGCTTTCCAAACGCTATTAAATAGCAACACGTCAATAGCGCTTTCAGAAAAGCGCTAATATAGCCTTATTCTAGTGCTATTAAAGTAGCTTTTCTAACAGTTGTTTCTTAGCACTTTCTGAGAAGCGCTATCGTAGCCTTTCTACTCAAATAGGGGTTTCTTAGCGTTTTACTAAAAGCGCTAATAAAAGTTGCGTATTTTTTTTTTTTAAATTTGTAACAAAAAATGCTATAATTAAACGCTATAATAAGATACTGAAATATGAATATAGCAAATTACATTCATGATAATCTCATTACAATCTTCAGAATTCATTCCATAAAAAGATAAAAGTACAAAATAAAGATGAAGATGAGAGGGACATAAAACCAAAACCCTCCAAAAAGTACTAATTTGGGAAATTAAACCAGTCTTGTTCCTAGCAAATTCTGCCAAAATCTGAGAGGCCAATCATTGTACCAGAAATGTGAGGATAAAGCAAGACCAATGTTAGCTAATACATCTGCACATTTGTTACCCTCTCTATATATATGAGTAACCTGAAATCTGAAGCTATTCAACAAAAACAACCTATTTCTTAAGCTCCAAGGAATGGACCATCAACACAACTAACTAGATAATTATACAATCAAAGCACCAAAAGTCCAATTTATTCTAATCGAAATGCTTAGTAAAGAACAGGCAGAAAAAATCAGTGAACATAGTGAACTAACCAGACTAATCAAAATGCAAAAAAATGTTTAACTAACCTGATTCATAAGAGATGAGGAAAGTCAACGCAAATGCTTGGTGAAGAATCGGCAAAAAAAAAAAATCAAAAGCATGAGATATTCTACGAGCAGAAGTGAACCAACAAAACAAAAAACTTGTAATCAGTTCAGATTTATCAAAGTTAAGACTCAACAAGAAACCAATAAGTTGTGCTTAACTTTTCTTTATAATACTCAAAGGAACTATAAATAATACTCACAATGGACTAATTTACCTTTTCAAATTTTTGTTAGGTGACAAGACTTCTTGAGTTTGAACCAAGTTACCAATTTCAAATTCATTCTTGTCATTCACCTGAACACATTGACCTGTAAGAGGATGGTACATAATACATGCTTTAGAGACTTTGTAAGTAGGATCTAATGAAAGATACTTTTGTGGACATTTGTAATTTTAATATTACTTTTTACTAATAGTAAGAACACTTACCCTGCTTCTTCCTGTGCAAAAGTTCAAATTTGTTAGAGAGCTTGGATTAGACTTGGATTTTGGTTTATGGTCATGTCAAGACCTGTCTAGTCAAATCCAAACTCAATAATGATCAAAGGAAATGCATTCTTACTAGTGTTATGGAAGGCTAGCGCTGCTTGTCTCAAGTACTTGTACCAATCTCCCAGGTTTTGGTGTGGACCACACAATTCATTCCTCAAACTGATTGCCACAATCTGTTAGTCAATAAAAACCAATCAAAATTTTGTTATGCTACATTCAATTTAGCAAAACTATTAAAATAAATGAATAATATTAATGATCATTTTTTTCTTTGACTCAATAGTAATGATTATCTTAGAATTCTAAAACTCAAGAAAGAATGAAGTAGCTAGAATAGTACTAATAATTACAGGTCGATGTCCATAAAAGTGCTTGGTTGCCAAAGTAAGTCCATGAATCCATTCTTGAGTACTAACACATTCAAAGGCCAAACCTCTCACCCAGACATGTATAGTTTTCATCCAAAACTCTTTAGTTAGTGAAATAAGCTTATTTATCGTCTTTAATATAAAGGTTGTATGCTAGTCTGAAACCAAAAATACAGGACAAGGGTTTCTCGTACCTGAAAGGCAGACACTATGTCGAATGTACTGGTCGAAATATTCAACCACAATAACAGATGCGACAAGGGTTTCTCGTACCTGAAAGGCAGTCACTATGTCGAATGTATCACCCTGAAAGTGACCAGGCTGAAAAAAATAACACAATGAAGATTAACTACCAGGATTGGAAATTGGAAACACATTTCAATAATAACAACAATAATTTCCATGAGTAAATAAAAGTGCATAAATGTCACATGAAAGACACATATAGCATGAGTAAATAAAACATACAATGCAAGATTGAAGGTGATGGCTGTAACTCAACTTCTCTACTAACCAAATATCCCCTGAAGTACATCAATTTTATTCAAGGGGCTCAAATCTAAATTAAATTGCATCAAAATTCCCAGTAAGTTTTAACAAATACATATCATCTACACAAGTGGTACAATTATCGTATGATCAACTTCAAACAAAATCATATCAACTATCTTATTTTCCTACATTAAGTTCAACCCTATAACCCTTACTTCATAGCAATCAATCATAAACAAAATGACTTACTATTACAACAAAAACATTTCTCACAAACCACCCTGCCTAGACACAAATCAATATATGCAAATTTATTCTTATCTTGAACAGTTTATTCCACTCCCAAAGAAAAGTGCATATGAGGTACACTACATTTTGACAAAAATTAGCGTTTAATTTTTATAAACTCTCCGTGTAAAAATTGACACTGTCAGCAGATCACAGTCAATCATACATGTGTGACTTTAGACTTAGTTATAACTAAAGTCAAACATTCTTAGTGTATGTTTGATTCCACATTTGGAGAAGCCAAAACTGATTGTAGAGGTGTAGAATTAATTTTGACATTTTTGGTTGCTTTCTTTCATGTATAATTGCTTATGCCTCCACAACTGATCCTACTTAAAGCTAAAATTTCTAGCTTTTTATTCTAAAATTGATTTTTACATTCAAATTTTTTTTTTTTTGAATAATTACATTCAAATTTATTGTTCAACTTACTTTAACATGAATGTATCCAAACACAAATCACTTTTAGACATAATCAATTCACTCAAAATCAATGCTTATCACCGCAAAACCAAACATACACGTAATTCTCCAACAATTATAATTAATTGACAGTGTAAATCGATGTATATATGAATTAAATCATATAATTCACCACCTCATTAATTAATTGACAGTGTAAATTAATGTATATGAATTAAATCATATAATTCACCACCTCATTAGTTGAGTAATTTCATCAAACATTTGAACTACCATACCTTAATAGTCCCACCATAAACCATAATACTTGGTCGATTAAGCTGTCCCATTGCAATAATCGTACCTGGCATTTATAAAACCACCATAATAAGAAGATACACAACAACAAAATCAATCCAAAAACATAGAGATACATTCAAAAAATCTTACATTTTTATCACAACCAGGGATAGAGATATTTCCATCATACCACTGAGCAGCCATAACAGTTTCAATACTATCAGCAATAAGATCTCTAGATTGCAAACTATAACACATCCCTCTAGTCCCCATAGAAATAGCATCACTAACACCAATTGTATTAAACCTAAACGGAATCATACCGGCTTCGACAACGAGAAACCCTTTCAGGTATGAGAAACCCTTTCAGGTACGAGAAACCCTTTCAGGTACGAGAAACCCCTGTACTGGTCAAACCAAAAATAAAAAACAAAATCAAAATCAAAACATAAACGAAATATTCAAAATAAAAACGAACAAATCTGAGATTCAAAATCGAAGAAGATGAAATTGAGACTTACCGTGATGGAATCGGAAGGGTTCAATTGATTTCTCGTTTCGTTTGATGGATTTGAAGAGTTTTGAAGGTGGACGGTGGTGGGTTGGTGATTCGGCGAAACGAGTGAGATTGAGAGAGAGTTATTGATGAGGGTGAGAGGATGGGTTGGAGAGAGTGTGTTTGTACTTTAAGTTTGCGAGGAGGAGAGATAAAAGGGTTGATGGTTGGTGGAGGCTTGACGAAGGATGGCGGAGTTGGATGAGAGAGAGTGGAGTGTGAGTTGGTAGTGTCTTGGGAGAGAGTAAAAATAAATATTTAATTTTTTTACTTATTTTTGTTTAAAGGCCAGCAATAGCGGTTTTGTTAAAACGCTAAGTAAGGTGTATATACTTAATAGCGTTTATTTGAAAACGCTATCTAAGTGCTCTGAAATAATAGCATTCACATAAAAGCGTTATGTAACCTTCTCTATGAATAGCCTATAATAGCACTCGCTCAGAAACGCTATCAAAGGACTATATATTTCATTTTTAATAGCATTTAACATAAAACGCTATTGAAGTTGTGCTATTAAAGGTCAAAATTGTAGTAGTGAAGAGTTAAGGGACCAAAAGGAAACCAAAAAATAAGTTAAGGGACCAAAACGAAACTTTTAATAGTTAAGGGACCAAAACGAAACCAAAAAATAAGTTAAGGGACCAAAAGAGTAATTAAGCCTATTAGAAAAATAAAATGTAAAAAAGTTGATGTATTTAGTTTAAAATTAAGAATAAATACATCACTTTTATAAATATTTTATTTGCTTATATTTCATTATAGATAGAGTAAATGATTTTTTATTTTTTTTAAAGAAGATAGAGTAAATGATAAAAAAGAATAATAAGTAGAGTATGTGTGTTTCTTTTAAGATAAGTGTGTTCTTACTAAAAAAAAATGTAATCCACTCACGTGGTTGCTCTTAATTCAATATGATGATCTCACATACCTCTCTTATGATCAAATAGTGGTATTGGAGTGCAACAACGATATAATATAAGTGTATGATGATGAAGTAATTGTTAGTGTGTCAAGACTAAATAAAGAGTGGTGATACATGCGCACCCATAGGTGGCATACACACTTAAACCTCCACACAAATATGTGACATGTGGCCTAGACTCCACAAACACTTTGTCTCTCTTCCCTCTCATCCATCTCTCTTCTCTCATAGCTAGGGGTGTATGGGCGTTATGAAAATATGAGTGGTCTACCAATCATTTTCCCTAAATAAATGACGCAATAAGGCAAGAAAAGGAAAAGCTAGTAATTTCAAGTAACTACACAAGGTGTAACCAAAAAAAAGTAACTACACAAGGACGATCTAAAAAATTATCATCAGATTCATTCAAGTTTTTTTACGTGCATATAAGCTTTTAGTACAACATTTTTATTAACGTATCTTTGTCGTATTGTATCATAAATTTTAAAAAATTTGTGTATCCACTCTCGTACTCGCACCCATATCACATATCCGAGCTTCATAAATTATTACTATATTTGTTTTCTCAAGGGGTGAAATTGTGAGTTTCAAAATAAAGGTAAAATTGTTGGATTTTGAAACTTAGGAAGTCCAAAGTGTATTTTAGCATTATTGACATTTTTTAATAATAATATTTTTTAATTTATCATTTATTAACTTTTTTTCCTTAGGGAAATTACAAAATAATATTGGGTTTAGACATTACACCATCATCAGCAATAGCATGGGCGTTAAATATCATCAACTGTCAAGCCTCAACAACAATACCAGTCAACAACGGTTTCTGGCCGTTTATCATCCCATCATCACTACCCATTCCATTCTCCACACAAGTAAGCAAGTGGGCACGCATAGCTTCAAAATCCCAATCAGTGATCGCAATCACATACAACATGAACCCAGCACAACAAACCTGGGCCGAGAGCAAGCCCAACCAAAGCCCGCGAAACCCAACGTCAAACCAAAACGCAAGCACAACCGCCATTGGCATCCCCACCATATAGAAAGCACCAAGATTCACATTCGCCGCCACACCTGGCCTTGCTGTTCCCCTGACAACACCGCAACCCACCGTCTGAGGACAGTTACCAAGTTCACACAATCCAAGGATTGGAAGTGCCAAAGAAGTCAGCCGAAGAATATTTTCATCAGCAGTAAACATTCTTCCCCAACGAAACCTCATCCCTGTGGCAAAAACCGTCGCTGAAAAACCTATCATTACAGCGACGAATATTGCTACCAGGGATGATAACTTAGCTTGGAAAGGACGGTTAGCACCAAGCTCGTTTCCAACACGCGTGGAAACGGCTAATCCAAGTGAAGATGGAAAGACATAAATGAATGCAGTAGTTTGAATTAAAATCCCCATAGAAGCAACGGTTACGGTGGGGTCCACAAGTAAACCACATAAAATGATCATTACTTCATACCACCACCATTCCAAACAAACGGAAACGCAGCTTGGCGTGGCAAGTCGGAGTAAAGGCTTCCAGCCGGAGAGAATTTCTCTACTCGGCGCTGTCCATGTGGCGCAGTGTATGCCAGTTAACCAAACATACGCGATGAGGAACAACACAATGAATAGGTTGGAGGCTGCAGAGGCAGCTGGGACTCCGGTGAAACCGAAGTGAAAGACAAAGAAGTAATTTAGTGGAAGATGGAGGAGAGTGCCAGCAAGTGAGGCTAATGTAATTGGGTGAGTGATTCCTTGTGCACGAAGGTAAATACGTATAGGGTGGATGAATGAATTTGTGATGAGATCAGGGAGAGAGAAGATTAGATATGTGTGAGCCATGGTTGTGATCTTTGGGTTCTGGTGCAACCAAATGAGGATTTGTGACATGTTAAGCCACATGAAGGAAATGGGAATGGAACATAGTAACAGGAAGAGGATGCAACGTTGAAGGGTTAAGGATAGGAGTTTAGGACGGTTTGCTCCAAAGGCTTGTGAACAGAGAGGTTCCATTCCGAGAGAGAGACCGGAGAGAACGGAGTAGCCGGTGATGTTGGCGAAGGCGATGGCGAGTGAACCGGCTGCAAGTTCAAGTTCTCCTAGATAGCCTAGGAACATCATGGACACCATGGAACGAGAATAGAAAATAAGAGCTGTTATGGCTATTGGAAAAGCAAGCATCATTAGGGATTTCATTTCTTCCATGATGGTTGAAAAGGAACATGTATTTGGTTTGGTGTAGTCACTTATCAAATGCACTTGCTCTGTTTTTTTTGCCATGATTATGTTTGTCTTGTTAGGGGAAGACAATATGATTTAAATGGAGGTGGTGGATGGTGAATGGGTTTTTGGTTGTAGATCAAGGACCGTGAAACAGGCAGTACTAATTATGCAGAGAGACTCTCTCTCTCTCTCTCGTAAAGAGCACTCTGATTTAAGGTGGATAAAAACCAAACAAGTGAGGAGGAGAGGAGATAGACACATGAAACTATATGTATGAGAGTGAGGAGGATGGCAGAAGGAGGTCAGTGTATAAATAGAGCAAATATTGTATTGTGGTCCAAACCTACAAAATGAAGAGGAAGAAAAAGGTTTTGACAAAGTAAAACAAGCCCTAAAGTTTTAAGGATATGTCAATTTAATATCTCAAACTTATTAAATAGTATTAGCTAGTTCCTTAAATTAAAAAATATTGATTAATTTAACCCAACCATCAAAATATTTGGTAGTAAGCGTCCATAAAACCATTTTAGAGACTAAAATAGCCTTCAGCTGCATCAAAATAAACATAGAAATTTAAAAATTGTGGTGGAAAGTTAGCTAAATCCAACATTCTTTACATCTTCCTACTTGCAATTTCAACAACGTCTCCTTTTATCTTCATCATCTTCTTCTTTTGAATCTACACTGTTTTATTTAGGAGTGGCATTTTCATCTATTAATCCACCAAATTAACTCATCAACCTATTAATCCATCATTCAACCAACAAATAATTAGTTAATTGATTGGATTTGGATTAAATTCATCTATTTCATAACATTAATGTATATTACAATCCATCCGGTTATTGTTTAAATTTAATGGATCACCGATGGTATAAAATCTATTGGTTAAAACATAACTAACTTTTTTTTTTTTGAGCAAAAAACATAACTAACTTATTTAGAAAGTTACTTTAAATTAGTATTTATAAAAAAAAAAAAAAACTAAAAATTTTAGAGGTTCTTTATAACTTGCGGTTCTTGAGTTGAGTCCGGATCGAACTCTAATTCTCGATTCGATCAATTTAGCAGAACCATCAAATTTTTAAAACATTGACCTAATTACTCGAAAGAAAAGCTTAGGGTATTCTTTGTTCTTGTCTATGTGAGAGTTGATTTAACCAGAGTTTCTTCAATAAAATAAGAAAAAATAAATATATGTTTTATAGTTTTTTCTTACTATCGTTTTTAGTACAAAGTCAATTATTGATGAATTTAACTCGTTAAAATGCAATCGAGTCCAATTTTTTTTTTATAAGTAAAGTCCAACTTCTTAAATACCTAGTAAAGTCCAACGTTTTAGCCTTCTTTTTTCTTGTAGTGAAGAGTAAGAAAGCTTAATTAATATTCATGAAAAAATAGAGCCTACATAGGAGTTATATATATATATCTCTTAGTTGTGCCCTACAAAGATGGATGTATATAAGCAGGCTTATATATAATCCAATCAGTATTCACGTAACATGTTGGTTCACATGGGAGCGTGCGCAATTACCGGATGAGAGTGCACTACAATCCGATCCATCCGATCCCATTTTATGAAACAGATAGGTTGGAGGGAAACAACAATTGGATTAATTGGCCATGTAGTAAGTGTTTTTACTAACCTTCTTTCTCTTTCTATCAGTCTTTGTCGTGTTGAGTTGTTATTACTCTTAACTCTTGCTATAATTCTCCAAATTCTCATGAGAATGAGAGCAAAACTGGAAATAACTTGAAGTGAAGAAAGAACTAATTAATTAATGTGGTAAATTGTATATTGTATGGTATTTGAACCGTGTAGGAATAGAATGTGACACACAAAAATGGTGTCCCCACTAACCCCATCTGACAACAATAACAGTCTCATATTTGGTAGGCAGTGGCACCACTTTTTCATTTTGTTTTCTGCTATTAAGGGAAGCAAACGTACTCTTGTGTTTGTGTGTGTACATAATGCAGTCTTGTGCCACACTTTCATTGTCCCACGGAAAATACTTGTGTAGACCAGGGACCAAACCCAATTTCTTGGTCACAACCAAAGAAATGGGAGAGAAGAGAGAGAAGAGAGAAGAGAGAGAAAATGGAAAAAGTAAAAAAAGAAAGAAAAAACTATGTGTTTGTGTGTGTGACCAAACCCAATTGTGTGGTCCTGGTCCACACAAGTCTTTCTCTTGTCCCACACCGCTCAAAAACCTTGCCTTTGGTCCCAACTCTCAAATTATGCCACGTAAAATATTCAACAATTTTTTCATGGAAACCCATTTTTTCATACATATTCAACATTTGATTAATCATATGCAAATATATAGTTAATTCAATTCATAGAAAGTTAATTTCATTTACGTTGAAAATTTTAGTTGATTAATGTAGTTGAATTAACCAAAGTTCTGACAGAAAATTGAATCAATCTTCTACGTATTTAAAAAAAAGTATATGTTCATGTATTATTAGTGAATCCTCTAAAAAAATGTATTATCAAAGGATATTTAACCACTTGTGTTTCCAAATTGGAACATTTCATTTTGTCGGGCTTTCTTCTTAAAGCTCATTTTTTTTCTCAATTGTTGTTGTTGCATGATATCTAACTGGATAGTTTTAGTTAGACATTTACACCTACCACTGGCTGAAGTTGCCTATATATATTGTCCATCTGTGGAGTCGCAACAAAATTATCCAACTGAAACATGGGTTCTTAACTTCTTATTCAGAGTAAAATGTGGAAAATAGTCTTAGGCTACCTATTGATTAAGCTAAGAAAGGTGCAAAAGTATGGTCATACTTGTAATTAAGAAAATTTATGTTGCCAGTTAATTAAACTTTAAAATGAAGAAATAAAAGTCTTCAATTTTAATGCTGGTATCACTTAATAGCTATGGATGACAGAATTGGACTCATCTATTCGGTACCTGCAAGAAAGATACTCATAATGAATTAGGGATGACACAATTGACGGCCCGCATATGTACACTTCACAAAGCAAGTATCTCCGAATCCAAACAACGGTTTTCACTTCACTAATATATATGGTGACTTTGACTAAGAGTTTCAAATTGTGTTATGGAGTCAGAATTGCATGCAACATACAAGGTATCATTGTTTATGTAGAGGAAAAAAATGCTAATACTATGTAATATTAGAAACCACAGTAGGGGCTGAGAAAAAGGAAATTCAGAGGGAGAAGTTAGAGTATCATTACACTTTTTTATAGAAGGTCAAGAGAATATTTTATGCTAGCTCTTCTTATTTACTCCTCCTCATCTCGTGTATTTGTAAATCACACATGTCATGGTGTCCCTTGAATTCCAATGTGTTTGTACGATACATTTTGGTAAACACGTAAATATTTTTTGGAAAATGTTATTTCTCTAGAAAAATAGCATCAAGAATTTTTCAACACACATGCTGATAAGTTTTAATTACATGATTTATTTGTTCACTTTCTATTTTTCAGGCACATCTCCTTGAATTGTGACAAATAGTGCATTGTGATTGGCTGTTCTTTATTCTTGAAGAATTCTTGATGTTATTTTTTTAGAGATATAGCATTCTTCAAAATAAAATGACAATGCCCTTTAAAACGTTGGAAGCGAGTAAGGTTATTCATGAACTAACAAGTTTTAAGCTTGCAATTCAAAGTCCCACATCGAAATGATGCAGGAGGATTTTATTAGTAATTTAATATTATTTATTATTTAGCCATTAGTAATTTAGTAGTATTTATTATTTAGCCAAATCTTAGTAATTTTCTAGAACTTTCTATTATTATTTCGTTTTATTTTATTTCGGCCCACGAGTTTGTTATTTCTTTCACTATATAAGCAGAACTTATGTAGCCTAAGAGGCAGACTTTTATTCATTAATAATATTCGAGACTTTCTCTCAATTCTGGTGGACTCCGGAAACCCTTATTTTGATAGGTTTGTTGCTTGCAACCCTATTTTCACAAGTTTGTCGCTTGCAAACTTGTTTTTTTCTATCTAGGTTTAGCGCTTGCTAACCCTACGCTTCCGTACTGCGTCACGAAAGTTTACTAAAGAACGCTGAGCAAACCATGTTATAAAAAAGCAGCGTAACTCATTCATTTTGGCAATCATCGGTGTTATTAATTAATTTTACAGTAAATAATTAATTAATTCATATTGTTGTTGCTTTTTCAAGTGGTTTTTTTAGACCAATTGAGAGGTTCATGAACTATTTTTTTGTTCATTTAAACCATAGTGGTCTTTTCCCCTCTCTAATCAGCTTAGTTGAGTTGAGCTATGTTTGAAGAGATAAAGTTAACAAGCCGAATCAAGTTGCTCACGAACTTTAAAGGAGCCAAACTTGAGCTAAAAACGGGTTCGTATCGAATTCGAGTTGAATTTTGAGCTGAACTAGATCTTACCAAGTCGAGTCGAGCTCAAATCAGTTCGGCTCAACTCATTTTCAGTCCTAAATCATAAAGAATAAAGAGACTCAATGGTGAATTTCTTTAAATTTAATAACCTTACTTTAATATACCCTTAAATAAAACAACAATGCTAAAATCAAATCAAATAAAAAAAAACACATTTAGTTATATGAAAAAGAAAAAAAAATTGAATAGTTAATTGGATGAATTTGTTGAGATATTATTGCAAAAATCAAATCTAAAACATAAATTTAGATTTAGTTTGTTGAGATATATATGTAAAATAAAATAAAATAAATTAGATTTGGTTTGTTGAAATATATGTGCAAAATAAAGTAAGCGGAAAATTAGATGTATATGGTGATGTCACTTGTAAATTGTTCTAATAAGAATAACCTTACTTTAATATACATAGTAGATTACCGTAGATATATCTAGCCTTTCGAAAAGAAGGACTATCTCCGTTCCTATATCTAAGAACTCATTTGATTAAAAAAATGTTCTTAAATATAAATCTTTTTTCAAATTACTAGATACATTTGTTATTTTTTCTTTCTTAACATACCCTTAATTAATACCACTAACTTTGTCTTAAAATATTAAAAGTCAAATTTAACAAAGGACAATTTGTTAATATTAACACGCAAAATATACACATTAATTGCACTAACTACTTTTCTTAAGAAATGTGAAAAAAGTAAAAAGTGCTTACATATATGGACAGAGGGAGTACACTCTAAGTATCATGATATGTGAAGTACAAACTCTCTTTTCAATAATATCTCTAAAAATCATTCTTCTATTTGATGAAATCAAGGGAGTCTCAAACTTTGAAAACAAGTCCCACATAAAGTGGTAAAACCTACATGAATTTTATTTTCTCTAGAAGAGGATGTTGAAAAGGAGTGTTTTTATTCCTGACACTCATCATTATATATATATATATATATATATATATATATA
The DNA here is from genome assembly GCF_051527215.1 of Medicago sativa. NCBI lineage: Eukaryota > Viridiplantae > Streptophyta > Magnoliopsida > Fabales > Fabaceae > Medicago > Medicago sativa. Next base: position 98,497,441 of record NC_140752.1, read on the forward strand.
TATATATATATATATATATATATATATATATGGTGTATCAAATGAGAGGAGTGTTTTTTTTTTGACAAGAAGAAATGAGAGGAGTGTTATAATGAGAGGATGAGAGGATATAATATGAACCAATGGATCATAATATACGGTCAAGATTAGAGTCCAGTTAGAAAGGCACGGCACACGTAATCAAACAGCGTTGCTCCTCTTTGGCCTTTCTTATTTCTTCTTCCTGAATTTCCTTCCTCTCTCTCACAAGCATATATGTTTTTCTTTTCAATTTTTTGAATTGGTGTTCGGATTTAAGTTTTATGGCCACTGCTTCATATATATGACACTCCCACCCTTTCCAATTGCTTATTTTTTGTATTAGAATTTTTCAATTTCATATTTCTTAAAATTGATTCCTCAAACTTTACATCAATCATCGACTTCCTCTCTATCATAAAATTAAATTTGATTATTTGTATTTTATCATAATTTCTTAATTATAAAAATTAAATTTTAATTTAATATTTGAATGTTTTCATAGTTACTTTGGTTGAAAAATATAGTATATGTTATGATTTTTAAACGTGGAAAAACATACGTGGCTTGGTTGGGATTGTTGGCAATTAGTAGCAAGCTTCTGATTATTTAGATTTGCAGGTTGAAGACAGACTTCATAGTCAGAAGAGAAGGGCGAGCGAAGGAAGATGGGTCAAAGAAAAGAGATCGTGTGTGTTCTGCCTTTCTAATTGGACTCTAATCTTGATCGTATATTTTGATCCAACGGTTCATATTATATCCTCTCATCCTCTCATTATTACACTCCTCTCATTTGATACACCCTCTATATATGTGTGTGTGTGTGTGTGTGTGTGTGTGTTGGTTTAAAAGTATGGACTAAAAGTTGTGATGTAAAACATTTAGGAGACTGTGGTAAGTTTTTTTTTTTTTTACATTTGAGAAGATCGTAATCTCTGTTAGAGAACATATCCCGAGCATTATTATTAAGGTTAAATAAGTAAATAGTCTCTATAAATATACCAACATTTGATTTTAATCACCATAAAATATTTCTTAGCCTTTTAGTCCCTCCTAAAATTTCAATCTATAAAATTAGTCCCAACTTTTCAGTCAACTCATGTTTAACTTTCATATTTTTTTAATGAATTTTTTCAAAAATGAGTAGAAAATTGTGATGATATTTTTCAAAAAACAAATTGAATTTATTTAACAAAATATGATTTTAATACGAATTATTTTAGCACAAAAAACATAAAAATTCATGTTCTGTTAAAAAAAATCTTTTTTTTTTGAGAGATTGTCATAATATTCTACCAATTTTTAGAAAATTTCATTTAAAAACATCAAGTTTAGACATGAGTTGACTAAAAAATAGAGACTAATTTTATAGATGGAAAATTTTAGAGAAACCAAAAACCTAAGGAATACTTTAGGAGAATTAAAATCAAATGTTCCTTGAACATTTGAGAACGGACAATTGTTCCTTGAATAGAGAACGGTTCAACTTTGCTAGAGTTTTGATTTCTACGCCATCATTAGAGGTGTTGAATACATCCGATCAAATTATTGTTGATGGCGTGACGTTGGACATTAAAATCGTGGAAGAATTGGGGATTAATCTAGGCGACGATGTCTGTCTTTATGAGGAAGATGATAAATTCGAATCCTCAAGTCCGGATAAAGAAGACATTCATGATGACTTTGAAATGAACAGCCATGTTGATATATTGGTAGACCAAATTGTCAAAGACCTAGCTACTGATGAAGTTGTTATTAATGATTCAAACAAAAATGTGAAGTCTCAAGTGGAACCGCATTGCAGCAATGACTTTCAACCGGCTGTTATGTTATCTTCTGGACGGTAACCAAATTCCAACAATGTTTTCCAACCGGTTGACTCTATTTCAAAGATCCAGAACTGCACTGCTTTGGAAGGGTCACTTACGGCTTCAGCAAAATGTAAACAATTTATTCATTAAGATCGAGTTATTATATGAAATTAGAACACATTTACTTGGAAACCATGGTGACCGGTGAAGTAGATAAAATAGTCACAAGAAAGGGGGGTTTGAATTGTGACCCTTTAAAAATAACCTGTAACTTAAAAATAATTCTCAAGAAAATTCTTGGAATGGTTAAGTTAACTTTCTGAACTCAGAACGTTCTGAAGTTCATACACAGAAACTGATTAATGAAGTAAATGTGTTGGTGTGTGTTGTGTATACTGAAATTAAAGAGTATAAGGAAGAAAGAAAGAACACACAGAGATTTATAGAGGTTCACCCAATGTGGGCTAGTCCTCTCCTCACAATCTTGTGAGAGTTTTCCACTATGATGCTTGAGATAACTTCTCAACTCCTGCACCTTACAAACTGTGTTCACCTGAACACTTACAACCTGTATTCTCTAAGCCTCAGCAGGCTTGCACCTTGTTGCTAAGTTACCCACTTAGACTTTTACAATTCTTGCTCAAGCTAACACTTTAGAACCCCTAAAGCTAGATGAGACTTTGTTACAATTTGTGTGAAAGTTTGAATGTGAATCAGACAAACAGAAGAAGAGAGGAAGGAAGAAGTTATCTGTGAATAAGATAACAAAGAGGGAGAAAGAAAATTGATGTACACTATAAAGAAGGTAAGAAGAAGGCCTTCAGTGATGATCAATTGAATTGCAAGAGCTTCAAACAAATTAAGTTGTTTTCTTGTATGCTTTGCAATGGTGCAAGTAATGCTGAGCCTTTGATCTCTATTTATAGAGTTTTTGGGCTCATATAGCCGTTGTAAGGTGACAAATGGTGTTATGCCACGTGTCCTGGGCCCCACAAGCTTTTACTTGAAAATCTGGGTGAACATTCTGACCATCAGAATGTTGTTGAGTTCCCAGGATGAACATCAGAATGTTGCTGTGTTCTTCATCAGAATGTTGGATATTCATGATGTTCTTCATCTGGGTTCATCATGGATGAATGTTGGATGAATTTCTGGGCTTGCCCAGCACGTGATGTGAGATTTGTTTGAGTTTTATCCTCCAAAAAGTAGCCTTTCCATAAGCATCCAGTTTTGCTGGAAAAGGTGGGATAAAGTACACCAAATCTGTCTTGGACTTTGTGCAGGAGAGAGAGAGCAGTGGATCTGCAACTTCAGGCCCATGCTTCAAAGAAATCTGCTTGTTTACAGCTTAGAGGTCAGGTTATCTCTGATGCAAGATCTCTTTTGCTTTGCTTGCCAACTTTTCACCAACTACACTGTTCATTGGTTGAAGCATGCGCAGACATGAACATTCTGACCATCAGAATGTTCCATTTGTGCTTACTTTAGGATGATTTGTAAGACTAGCTTTTAATGTAATCAATCCTAATAGTAAGGACACTACTGAAGTGCAGTGAATGCAACATCTAGGATTAAATTCACATTGGAATATTCCTAGTACTTTAATGTTCATAGTCTTGGATGAACATTAAAGATCCTTTACATATGATTCCTTGTTCATGCCTTTATTTGTTGATAGACCCATGCAAATGTACTTTTCTGGACCTTTCATTTATGTCAAATGTACTAGCATGTTCTTCATGTTCTTGATGATCCTGTGTTTGCTTATGAACACTTTCTGGGTTTCCATCAGAACGTTCAGCTTTCTGAACTCTTATCAGAACGTTCTGATCAACTCACTGATCAACATTCTGAATAACCTTCTGAACTAACTTTATGAACTCAGAGTTAGTTCATGATTTCAAATGTCCTTTGATTTGGTATGTTTTAAACATGTTCCTGTCTTAGTAAAAACACTCAAGAGCACAAGTTAAATACCAAGGAATTAATCAAAGTCCATTTAATCCTTTAATCATTTAAAGTTTATTATCTTTAAAATTAATTTGGGATTTTGCCTCAACAATCTCCCCCTTTTTGAAGATGATAAACTTATGATTTAGGATTATGGATTTTGATTATATATGAAGAATTTCAGAGCTTGAAAGAAAATTTATCTTAATGCTCCCCCTCATTTTTATAATCCATTATGAGTTTTTAGAAGTTATAAAAGCTCCCCCTCATTTTTATAATCCATAGCATAAATAAAAATATGCAGATTTGAACCAACATCAATATTCATTCATTACTTATCATTCATGAAGTACAATTATATGATGAACATGGTTCAAAAACAAAAAAGAAATTCAAAGTACATATGATCATGCAAAAATGAAGTTTTATAAGACTTCAATAACTATTGATCACTTAGCCTACTTAGGGCCTAATACTTAGAAAACTTAAGATATAATATCCTAAAGCTTCTCCCCCTTTAGTCATCTGCAAAAAGGATAGGGAGTAGGACCAGAAATGATTCAGGGAGTTGAATCCCCAGAATCTGAGGATGGTTCAGACTCAAAGACAGATGGATCATCAAAGATTGGTGGATCAATGGCCAGACCAGGAGCATGAACATTCTTAGTCCAATCAGCAAGTGCACAGACAATCTTGTGGGTTTTTGTTGAAACCCTGAGAGCCCTAACAGCTAACTTCTCAGCCTTTGAAGGCTTAGCAGGTTCAGCAGCATGAGAAGGTTCAGATTTCTCTCTATTGGCTGTGACAAAAGTGTTCAAAGAGTCAAACAGGGCAGACATGTTTGGAAGCTTTTGAGTGGTTCTGGATTGAGGAGGTGGTGGTGTGGATGATGGAATGGTGTTTGGTGTTGGTAGAGAGGACACCAAATATTGGCTAATTCCAGCAGTAGACCCCATAGTTGATGTTGACAAGTTCACAAACTGAGCATGTTCCATGTTCTGATCAGAGGGAACATTCGGATTAACCTGAACATTCTGATTAGGTTGAACAAGATGCTGAACTTCCATAGAGGGCAAAGATCCTGAATCCAGTGGATTTGGATCTGCTGACAGCTGCTCAGTGGGAACATTCTGATCTCCAGCTTCCTGAACATTCTGATCAGTATTGTTTTGAACATTCTGATCATTTGGCTGAATGTCTTCTTCTTGAGCATCTTGAAAGATCTCATTATAGAGATCATTTGTAGTATCTTCAATGTTGAGATCAAAGTCAGAATGTGTTCCAACATTTACTTGAACTTCATCATCAACTTCCATTTGTTGATTCTCACTTCCAAGAGTGTTTGATGCCAGGATTGTAGCAACTTCCTGTGTATCATTATCAACATTCTGAGCATCTTGCTCAGTATTTTCTTCAACTCTTAAATCTCCAGAAGGTGCTTCAACTTTCTGCTGCCCTTCAGCAGATTCTCCAACATTCTCAACAACTTTCCTAGCAAGCATGACTTCAAACTGTTGAGTGCTTGCTTCAACCAGCTCTCTTGCATGTTCAGCAATATGAGCAAATACTTCTTGAGCTGGAGTGGGTTTTCCTTTCTCATTATTGTGATAGCTTGATCCAATGACCTTCTTGGTATGCTTGTCAGACCTTTGTTTCTTCCTGACTTCTTGAAGATTCTGATCAGCAGTTCTCTTTACTGATTCAGTCTTTTGAGGAATGGGCATGTTGGAGGAAGTGAGACGTAGTTGACTTATGGTTTTAGCTGTGAACTTCATGAAAGTATCCAAACTTTCTTCTCCATCCAGAGACACACCAACAGCTTTGAAGATGGGTGTCAGATGCATCCCATATGGCAAACCAGCAACTTTTTGCTTGAAGGAGAAGCATTGGTCAATCATGTATTGAATCATGATATAGCAGAGATTTAGGGGAGTCTTGTTCATAAGATGATAAAGGATGCAAAGGTCTAGGTCTGTGATTGCATCAAAGGTTCCACATCTAGGTAAGATGGTGTGCCTAATCATGTTATGAAGGATTTTGGGGGCATCTTTGAGGTTTGTGGAGGTGAAATCAAGGTTTGGTTTGGTATACTCTAGGATGAGTTGCTCACGTGTCACATCTGAGCAAGAAAACCAAGTGTTAAAGAGTTGTTTACCTTGATTGGGAATGTTTAGAATGTTTGAGAGGGAGTCTTGAGTGACTTGGAACTTTACTCCTTTGACTGTGGACTCTAGGAATTTTTCTCCTTTTTCTTCCTTGACTCTCATTGATGCATAAAACTCTTTCACCAAGTCCTCAAAGGTTGGTTCTTGTGTAGAGACAAATCCTGACCATCCTTGAGGATCTGTGAAAACTTCCAAGTTCCAGCCCTTTGTTTTGAGACTTTCAAAATCAAAGAACTTTGCTCTGCTTAATGGCCTAGCTGCCATTTTCTCCAAGTTCTGAACCTTCAAAGCAGAGGCAAGAATGGCAATGTCCTTGCCTTTCCCTCTTCTCAAGGAAGGGGCTTCTTCCTCAACATTCTCTTCTTTTCCAACTTCTTCATTTTCCAGAGATGGAGAAGCAGTTTTCTTTAGAGGCAGAGCATCAGCAGCAATTTTCTTCCTCCTTTGGTAAACCTTTTTAGCAGTTTTAGCCATTTGAAGAAGAGTTTCACCAGTTTCTTCAGAATTTGCTTCCTCTTGAGCAATTTCTTTTCCCTTATCAGAAAGTTCTTCCTCAACTTTCTCTGTTTTGTCAGATTCGTCCTTTTCAGAGTGTGTTCCTTCCTCAGAAGCTGTTTCCTTGTCTTTCTTCTCATCATCAGAGACTAGGTCCATGTGAGAAGTGGTTGGTGTTGATGAAGATCCTCTTTTCATTCTTGTTGATCTTCTAGTAGCCTTAGGTTTTGGTTTGGCAGATTTTTTAGAAGATTTAGGTTTAGGAGAGTCAAATAGAGGAATGATCTCATCAGGAAGAATGGTATGAACAGCTGTTTCGTTGAGTGGAGAATGATCAGAGCGTTGATCAGCAGCGTGTGGTGGTGATTGGGAGTGAGAGCGTGAGGTGGTTTTGGTTCTCGCCATTTTTTGTTTGAAAAACAGAGTGTTGAGAATTTTTGAGAGAAAAAAAATGTTTGAAGATGTGATGAAAGGTTTGGAGTTGGTTTAATGATTTATAGACCAACATGTAAGAGTGGAAAGAGGAAATGAAGGAGTGTTGGCAGTTTTATTGGGAAAGATGAAAACTGAAAAGTTGTGGGAGAGAGAAAGAACTAGCCGTTTGACAAGATGGAAGGAGAGTGGTTGAAATAATTTTTAAGCTTTTGTCTAATGGACATAGCTTTAGCACAACAACCCTTAATCAAGCATTAAATGCTAGAGATTTTGAGAAGATTACTGGATTAAATCCCATGATTTCCTGCGTACAGGATTTTTACCCAGAATCTAAGACTGACTATTCTCAGCCTTATGAACATTCTGACCTGAACTATCAGATGAACATTCTGATGAACATTCTGATTGTATGAACATTCTGATGAACATTCTGAACTCTTGAACATTCTGATGAATGTTCAGATTAAGATTGATCTTACTGATTTAAAATCAGATAACATCAAGGGGGTAAGTTTTAGGCCCTTAGTGATTTAATGATCAATCTTTATTGGGATTTTTAATGATTTGTAATTTCTCTTTAAGAAAATTAAATCTATCCTCAACAAGGGGTTTTGTGAAAATGTCAGCTAGTTGATTTTCTGTATCAACAAAGCTTAATGCAATATTCTTTTTCTGAACATGGTTTCTAATGAAATGATGCTTAATTTCAATATGCTTAGACCTAGAATGCTGAATAGGATTTTTAGACAGATTAATTGCACTTGTATTATCACAAAAAATAGGAACATTTGTGTACCTTAATGAGTAATCTTCCAACTGATTTCTTACCCATAACATTTGAGAGCAACAACTAGCTGCAGATACATACTCAGCTTCAGTTGTGGAGAGTGCAATGGTGTTTTGCTTTCTACAAGACCATCCAATCAAAGCTTCTCCCAAGAATTGACGGGAGCCACTTGTACTCTTCCTCTCAACTTTGTCTCCAGCATAGTCAGCATCACAATATGCTACAAGATCAAAACTAGAACCTTTTCTATACCAAAGGCCAAGATCAGTAGTACCTACTAGATATCTAAAAATCCTCTTAACTGCAGTTAAATGAGATTCTTTTGCACATGTTTGAAATCTAGCACACAATCCTACTGCAAACACTATGTCAGGTCTGCTAGCAGTCAAATATAATAATGAACCTATCATGCCTCTATATTCTTTTTCAGAAATAGATTTTCCACTCTCATCCTTATCTAAACTTGAAGATGGATGCATAGGGGTGAACATGATTTTTGCCTCATTCATTTTATATTTTTTAAGAATGTCTTTGACATACTTTTCTTGACTAATGAAAATTCCATTTGGATGTTGTTTGATTTGTAAACCAAGGAAGAAACCAAGTTCACCCATCATGCTCATCTCAAATTCACTTTGCATAAGGTTGGAAAACTCTTCACACATTTTTTCTTTGGTAGCACCAAAAATAATATCATCCACATAAACTTGAACAATTAGTAAATCAGAGTTATGTGTTTTTCTAAAAAGTGTGGTATCAATTTTTCCTCTTGAAAAACCATTTTCAATCAAAAATGTGCTAAGTCTGTCATACCAAGCTCTAGGAGCTTGTTTAAGACCATAGAGTGCTTTAGTGAGTTTGAAAACATGATTTGGTTTTTCTTCATTTATGAAGCCAGGAGGTTGGCTTACATAAACTTCCTCATTTAAAAATCCATTTAAAAATGCACTTTTAACATCCATTTGAAAAAGTTTAATGCTTTTATGTGCAGCATATGCAAGAAGAATTCTGATGGCTTCTAACCTTGCCACTGGTGCAAAGGTCTCATCATAGTCAATACCTTCTTGTTGGTTGTAACCTTGAGCAACTAACCTTGCTTTGTTTCTGACAACCTTACCATTTTCATCAAGCTTGTTTCTGAAAACCCATCTTGTTCCAATGATGGTTTTCTCTTGATCATTTGGAACTAGGTTCCAAACTTTGTTTCTTTCAAACTGAGAAAGTTCTTCCTTCATGGCCTCAATCCAAGAGTCATCAATAATAGCTTCATTGATTGACTTGGGTTCCATTTGAGAGATCATTGCCATGTTGGCATCTTGAAAGGACAATCTGGTTCTTACACCATCAGTTGTGCTTCCAATGATTTGATCTACAGGATGATCTCCTACCATTCTCCAACTTCTGGGTGGACTTTGGAAGGTTTGGTCTTGAACATTCTGATCATCTTCTTTCTCTGCTGAAGTTTCAGTGTTCTGACTGGGAACATTCTGAAGTGCTGGCACTTCTGTGTCTTCACTTTCTTTTGGTTGAGAATGTTCATCATATTCATCAAATATGACATGCATACTAATTTCAACTGTCTGGGTTTTTAGATTGTACACTCTATAACCTTTAGAAGTTGTAGAGTATCCTAAAAAGATAGCTTTATCTGATTTAGGATCAAACTTACCCAATTTTTCTTTGTTGTTCAGGATGTAGCAATAGCAGCCAAATATGTGAAAATAAGATATGCTAGGTTTAATGTTTTTCCAGAGTTCATATGGGGTTTTATTAAGAACCTTTCTTATTGAAACTCTATTCAAAATGTAGCAAGATGTGTTAATGGCTTCTGCCCAAAAATAATCTTCAACATTTGATTCATTTAACATTGTTCTAGCCATTTCTTGCAAAGTTCTATTTTTTCTTTCAACAACTCCATTTTGTTGTGGAGTTCTTGCACAGGAAAAATTATGTTTAATACCATTTTCATCAAAGAATGTTTTGAAGGATGCATTTTCAAATTCTCCTCCATGATCACTCCTTACTGTAATGATATTAGAACCTTTTTCATTTTGAACTCTTTTACAAAAGTTTTGAAATTCTTCAAAAGATTCATCCTTATGTTTTAAAAATAGAACCCATGTAAATCTGGAAAAATCATCAACAATAACAAAACCATATCTTTTGCCAGTTAGACTTGCAGTTTGAACTGGACCAAAAAGATCTATGTGAAGTAGTTCTAAAGGTTTCTGAGTTGAAATAAACTCAATAGTTTTAAAACTACTTTTTACTTGTTTACCTTTAACACAAGCTTCACAGGTCTTGTCCTTGTCAAAACTGATCTTAGGCAAACCTCTAACTAGATCAAGTTGAGAAAGTTTAGCAATGGTTTTCATGCTTATATGACCAGCCCTTTTGTGCCAAATCCATTTGTCCTTTTCAAGAGACATAAAACAGGATTCTGCAGGCATATCATTTAGTTCTAAAACATACAAATTCTTTCTTCTTGATCCAGTGAAAAACAACTTGTTAGAGGAGGTCTGTCTTATTTCACATATGTTAGGTTTAAAGATCACTTCAAATCCACTATCACATAATTGACTTATGCTAAGTAGATTGTGTTTTAAACCTTCTACATACTGAACATTTTCTATTTTAGCAGAGTTAGGCTTATCTATAGTACCTTTACCTCTGATCTTACCTTTGTCATTATTTCCAAATGTTACCAGTCCTCCATCCTTCTTTTCAAAGATCAGAAAACAGTTCCTGTCACCTGTCATGTGCCTAGAACAACCACTATCCAGGTACCATGGCTTTGTTCTAGCACCCTGAGGCAGGACCTACATTTGACAAGATAAAAACTTTAGGTACCCATGTAATGTTGGGTCCTTGAGGGTTAGTTCTTCTAAGAGATCTTTCCTTATTGTAACATTCTGTCTTGTAGGGTCAGATTTGTTACAGTAGGAACATATCTTCTTAGCCTTCTCAGCCTTTTGTGAACCTTCTGATCTATTGAGATGAGAACGTTCTGAACTAAGATTAATAATATTTTTTCTGATAAATTTCCTCTTAGCATGACATACTGATTCATTATGTCCTGGCTTATTACAGTAAGAACATTTCATTTTAATCTCAGTTTTCTTAGGTACAAAGCTTTCAATGATTTTGCTAGGATTTTTAAAACCTAAACCAGATTTTTCAGCAATGTTACTTTGAGATCCCAAAATGTTTTGAAATGTTTCTGTAGATTTTATAAAACATGTAAGATCATTTTTTAATCTTTCAACTTCCTTTTTCAAAAGTTTATTTTCCTTTTGCATTTCAGAAGGTATAGATAAAATGCCTTTTTGTTTCTTGTTTAATTCTTTTTGTCTTTCTGACATCTCAAAATGGGAATCTTGCAAAACTTGTATGGTTTTTCTAGATTCATCATACTTGTTTTGAAGTGTTTCTTTTTCTGCCTTTATCTCAGAAAGTTCTTTGATTAAAGAATGACATCTATTAGTTAAGAAGTTTGAGTCATATAAAAGACTATCTATTTTACTTTCAAGATCTTTGTAAAAAGAATCAGTTTTATAGATAATTACCTCTTCTTCATCATCTGACTGAGCCATCAATCCCATGTTGGCTTCTTCATCTTCTTGAGGTTCTGATTCTTCCAAGTCATCCCAAGTGATCATTGCCTTTTTCTTGAAGGGAGGTTTCCTTTGCACTTTCTTGATGTCAGGACATTCACTCTTGTAGTGTCCAGTTTTGTTGCAGCCATAACAAGTGACTTGGCTTTTGTCAGCTTCAGTTCTTGTGCTGTTGTTGGTGTTTGGAAACTTCTTTCTGATTTGATTTCTTCTTAACATCATTCTTTGAATTCTTTTGGAGATTAGAGCAAGTTCATCTTCAGCTTCCTCTTCATGAACTTCTTCTAATTCTTGTGGTTCTTGTACATCATCATCAGCTACTGATGGAGTTTGCTGAGATGCTTTCAAGGCAAGTGTCTTTACCTTCTTTACTGGTTTGTCTCCTTGAAGTACAACTTCATGAGCCCTCAGTGAACCAATGAGATCTTCTAGGTTCATGGTTTTTTAAATCCTTGGCCTGAGTGATTGCAGTGACCATAGGTCTCCACACACTAGGAAGACATCTTAGGATTTTTCTGATCCTATCATGAGTGGAATATGCCTTTCCAAGAGATCTCATTTCATTTACTATTGTAGTAAATCTAGCATACATCTCATCAATGGTTTCATTTTCACTCATTTCAAAGACTTCAAACTTTCTGACACCAATGTCAATTCTAGTTTCTTTGACATGAGATGTACCTTCATGATGTATTCTCAGAGTATCCCATACCTCTTTAGCATTCTTACATTCATCAACTCTTTCACTTTCTTCCATAGTTAGTGCACATGATAAAAAGAGTCTAGCTTTAGAGTTTAACAATACCTGAGCCTTTTCATCTGTTGACCATGATCTCTTTTCTTTGACAGCTCCTTCTTTGGTTGTTGGAACAAAGTCTCCATCTGTGATGACTTGCCACATATCATTGTCTTGAGGTATGAGAAAGAGCTCCATTTTGCCTTTCCAGAAGTAGTAGTTTGAGCCATCAAAAAGAGGTGGTCTGTTTGATGATCCTCCTTCAGCTATGTACTTGACTTTAGACATACTTCCTGAATCTTTTCTCTAACACTTGTTTAAGTGTTCAAACCCTTAGAACCAGGCTCTGATACCAATTGAAGTAGATAAAATAGTCACAAGAAAGGGGGGTTTGAATTGTGACCCTTTAAAAATAACCTGTAACTTAAAAATAATTCTCAAGAAAATTCTTGGAATGGTTAAGTTAACTTTCTGAACTCAGAACGTTCTGAAGTTCATACACAGAAACTGATTAATGAAGTAAATGTGTTGGTGTGTGTTGTGTATACTGAAATTAAAGAGTATAAGGAAGAAAGAAAGAACACACAGAGATTTATAGAGGTTCACCCAATGTGGGCTAGTCCTCTCCTCACAATCTTGTGAGAGTTTTCCACTATGATGCTTGACATAACTTCTCAACTCCTGCACCTTACAAACTGTGTTCACCTGAACACTTACAACCTGTATTCTCTAAGCCTCAGCAAGCTTGCACCTTGTTGCTAAGTTACCCACTTAGACTTTTACAATTCTTGCTCAAGCTAACACTTTAGAACCCCTAAAGCTAGATGAGACTTTGTTACAATTTGTGTGAAAGTTTGAATGTGAATCAGACAAACAGAAGAAGAGAGGAAGGAAGAAGTTATCTGTGAATAAGATAACAAAGAGGGAGAAAGAAAATTGATGTACACTATAAAGAAGGTAAGAAGAAGGCCTTCAGTGATGATCAATTGAATTGCAAGAGCTTCAAACAAATTAAGTTGTTTTCTTGTATGCTTTGCAATGGTGCAAGTAATGCTGAGCCTTTGATCTCTATTTATAGAGTTTTTGGGCTCATATAGCCGTTGTAAGGTGACCAATGGTGTTATGCCACGTGTCCTGGGCCCCACAAGCTTTTACTTGAAAATCTGGGTGAACATTCTGACCATCAGAATGTTGTTGAGTTCCCAGGATGAACATCAGAATGTTGCTGTGTTCTTCATCAGAATGTTGGATATTCATGATGTTCTTCATCTGGGTTCATCATGGATGAATGTTGGATGAATTTTTGGCCTTGCCCAGCACGTGATGTGAGATTTGTTTGAGTTTTATCCTCCAAAAAGTAGCCTTTCCATAAGCATCCAGTTTTGCTGGAAAAGGTGGGATAAAGTACACCAAATCTGTCTTGGACTTTGTGCAGGAGAGAGAGAGCAGTGGATCTGCAACTTCAGGCCCATGCTTCAAAGAAATCTACTTGTTTACAGCTCAGAGGTCAGGTTATCTCTGATGCAAGATCTCTTTTGCTTTGCTTGCCAACTTTTCACCAACTACACTGTTCATTGGTTGAAGCATGCGCAGACATGAACATTCTGACCATCAGAATGTTCCATTTGTGCTTACTTTAGGATGATTTGTAAGACTAGCTTTTAATGTAATCAATCCTAATAGTAAGGACACTACTGAAGTGCAGTGAATGCAACATCTAGGATTAAATTCACATTGGAATATTCCTAGTACTTTAATGTTCATAGTCTTGGATGAACATTAAAGATCCTTTACATATGATTCCTTGTTCATGCCTTTATTTGTTGATAGACCCATGCAAATGTACTTTTCTGGACCTTTCATTTATGTCAAATGTACTAGCATGTTCTTCATGTTCTTGATGATCCTGTGTTTGCTTATGAACACTTTCTGGGTTTCCATCAGAACGTTCAGCTTTCTGAACTCTTATCAGAACGTTCTGATCAACTCACTGATCAACATTCTAAATAACCTTCTGAACTAACTTTCTGAACTCAGAGTCAGTTCATGATTTCAAATGTCCTTTGATTTGGTATGTTTTAAACCTGTTCCTGTCTTAGTAAAAACACTCAAGAGCACAAGTTAAATACCAAGGAATTAATCAAAGTCCATTTAATCCTTTAATCATTGAAAGTTTATTATCTTTAAAATTAATTTGGGATTTTGCCTCAACAACCGGATTCGCCGAGATTGAAGACAAAGTCTTCCTTCGCCTTTCACATGCTCCAAACTTGGGGTTTTCGATGGGGCAAACCGCTAATGAGCAGAATAGTCAGAGTGATGGCAAAGGGGACCTAGCCTCTCTATTTATAACCGTGCAACCCTAGGTACCACCCATCATGGGCCTAGTGTTTGGGCCTACACTATGTTTCTACACAAATCAGATTAAGTGTCCAAAAGCCCAATATTTATTGATCACTTTTATTAGGGCCTAAGCATCATCAAATGGATCACAACATCAGTCCATTTTTATTAAAACTAGAACCAACAATTGATTGTAGCCCACAAAATATTATAAGAAATTCTAACATTCTCCCATTTGGGCAAAATCAATTGTGTATTTTAAAAATAAAAATTTAAAAATAATTTTTGAAAACGACTCTCGGACTGATAACAAACTTCCTAACGTGGCCACTACATGATCCCATGATGCAACACTTAATAAAGACTCCGTCCAACTAAGAACTGAATGATATCGAATCATGGCGGTAGTTATATCCTTAATTGATACAACACCATCCATGGTTACAAATATCACCAATTTCGTCGACTAGTCATCTGTGTAGAGTGTAGCAAGAAATGATATGTCAACGTGATCATCGACCATACTATCATTTTCATTGTCGGTCCTCAATTTCTCTCAATGCCTTAAAGCTAGAGAAATTGTGTGATTTCTCTCAAATGCTTAAAGCCAAAGAAATTATGTGATTTCTCTCAAATGCCTTAAAGTCAGAGAAATTATGTGGTCCACGGAAAACCACATTGCCTCAGCTCCCAAAATAGTGTCAATCACCGGCATAGTGATCTCATCGACACTGAGCTCTAATTTTCACACATAATACATCTGCTCCAAAATAATGTTAATAGCCGGCATAAAGATCCTGTCAACATTGAGCTCAAATTTTTCACATGTAATGCCTCAGCTCCAAAATAGTGTCGATCACCGGCATAGTGATCCCTTCAACACTGAGCTATAATTTTTCACATTTGATATTTGATATATACAAGAATTCATCTCAACATCAATAATTAAATTGAATGGAAATTCACATCAATATATCAAAGAAAATGATATTTGATATATACAAGAATTCATCTCAACATCAATAATTAAATTGAATGGAAATTCACATCAATATATCAAAGAAAATAAGTGAAAGAAAAATTCATCATAAAAAAATTGATAATATAAAATTCAAACTCCCACTAACTAAATGCATCAAAAGAATTCACAGTATTTATATTATTCAAAATGACTCTTGAAAACAATGAACCTAAGTCATTTGGTTAAAAGAACAATTAATGTCAAAGTTAGGGAGCCAATCATTGTAATAAATAATTTATTACTATAAATTATAGGAGTTGGGAGCCACTAATTTCAATATTGACAATTTCTAAGGGTTAAGAACTGCTAGTTGTAACCATTGGTTTTAATAAATTTGCTTCTAATGCAATCCACAGAAGTACCTGGATCATCAAACTTTAAGAAAGGTAAAATATTTACTTTGATTAGTTTCTCAGCCCTTTCCATAATAAATATGATCCAAGTGCTTATGTCATAAAGTAAAGGATATCTTCCTCAACATTAGATCTTATAGCAACAAAAATTTGACAACGAAAGATGAATCAAGGTTATGTGAAGTCAAAGACAACTTATATAAACCATCAACAAAAGATCCAGGGAGTCATGAACCATCTACTAGAGACCATTTATATAGATGAATAAAGGATGAAGCAAGGTTATGTGAGTTTAATCTCAAACTTAGTTTTCTACATCCAAGAGTAAAACTAAAACAAAGTTGCTCCAACAAAGAAACACAAACAGGATTCATCCTAAATGAAGGTTACGTGAAAGATATTTTTCAAAACAAGTTCAAAACTAGAATGTTAAATTATATTGACATCTCCCACTGACTTCATAGTTTCTCTTAAATCATATTAATCCGAAATTTTGTTGACATCTCCCACTGATTTCGCAATTACTTATAAATTACAACATTGTCATATTTTCACGTCCAATAACTTTTTCATTAGACACATACATACCAATATGATAAGGTACTTTAACTTGTGAGTCATCTCCCACTTACCAAAAGGTTATTTCAGTTCATGCATGTTCTCCTAGAGGCAACTCCAAATCTTACTTCCATTTCTTACAGTTTGACTTGTTTAACATCTCGATGGAAGCAGAACAATTATTCATAGAAATTCATTGGTACAAAACATGAATTCATTAAAATATGTCATAAGACATGATTTAGCTCAAAATAAATAAGCTATTATAACGAGGCCAATATAATTGTACAATCACCTTTGGGCAGAATGCACAAACTAAGGTCAAAACCCAAGCCAAAACCCCAAATGAGTTAATCAATGAGGATACATTGAACTTGGGAAATTGTCACCTTTGGGCAGACAAAATTTTTAGTTCAACATATTCTCCAATAACTCCATCTCATATAAGTTAATCAATGAGCATGCATAATAAAAGCATAACAATTATCCATTGAGGAAATATATGAGACAAAACATGAATGCATCAAAATATATCATTTGACAAGATATGGCTCAAAATAAACAAGCTATCACAATGAGGTCAATATAATTGTACAATCACCTTTGGGCAGAATGCACAAATTAAGGTTAAAACCTCAGTCAAAACCTCAAGTAAGTTAATCAATGAGCATGTATTGAATTCAGAAATTTGTCACCTTTGGGCAGACAAATTCCTTAGTTCAAAACATTCTCCAATAACTTATCCCAAATAAATTTTTAATTGTAAAATGCAATAACCACCTTTGGGCAAGAAACTACATGTTACGATTAAAAATATTCCTCAAGCTACAAAAAGAAATTTCATCAATCAATCAATAAAGGCGGTCCCACTTTGGTGGTAACGACCTATATCAACGCAAGAAATTCTTTTTGCATAGGAATCAACAACTCTTGTCAAAATACGACACAGAAAAAATATGCATTATTTAAATGCATCTAAACTGGTCAATATCATCTCAATTTGCATTCATCATAATTTTGTTTGATACAATGCGGTAGAAAAGTACGTTAAAAGCACATAAAAGAAAATCAACATGTAATCATGTGCTATCTTTTGGAATAGTAACTATTACCACTAAACTCATAATCTCATCAACAAGTAAATATTTAAATCAATTACCAACGCAACGGAAATATGTGAGACTTAAATTTCACCACCATTGAGGATAAAAGACAAAATAGTCATAAAAAAAATTATAATTATTTAAGAAAAAACTATAATATCCTCAATGTAAGTCTCCATAATAAACAAAAGAGTATTCATCAACAAAGGATGTTTGTTTCTCATTTATATATAATTGACATGTAAGATTCTCCCACTTGATAGAGAATGATAGTTAGATTTTCAATCCAAGACTTTAAAATATTTAAACAAATATTCAACTATATTCTCTATCACACAATGGTCATGTCAATTAATATTACACCAATAAGATATCTACATCCCTTATATAATAAGGGAACAAGTGTAATCAAAGTGTAATCAAATTTAATAAAAGAATTTAAATTAACTAAACCATGACTAACCTCAAAAGGTGTAATGAATTCTCCTTGTATGTAGAGTCATTAAGCTTCGATGACTTAAGGAAAATTCCGCAAAACTTGGCATACTGTCATCTCAATTGGTTCATAATTCAATAACAACCAATAAAGCAAAAGAAAGACTCTAATAATACATCAATAAAATACAAGGATAATAGTTTTCGATTGCCTTCAGAATTGCTCAAAAACTATCTTTTATGACATTCCACAATTGAGCATAAAAATAACAAGGCAACACACAATTTATACAATAATTATAAATTCGTATACTTAATATTTGGTGATATGATCAACAAAATTGAGTCTAAAGTAATTTCACAATTACAACAATTTGATAGAATAATTCACTTCTATAAAAGAGATTTTCACAAATAATAATTTAGACTCACATCCTTAGAAATATATGTCTCACATATAAAAAAGAATATTTCATAAATAAAAATATGAAATCAATATTGGAAATTAATCTCAATCAAATTACTCAATTTTCAAAACAAATCAATCCAGCATAATCAAATCAAATCCTTTTAAAAATGCAAAATTTGATCCATAAAATATTAATCATGGTGTTTCCTTCCGGATTTGAGATAAAAATAAAATTATGCATGATGGAATATTCATATAATAATCATGCCAATATTTATCCACATTAGATGCACATGCACAATGAATCACAACATGTGAAATTTGTTTCAAAAACCGCAAACCTTATGGCAACATAAACAAATATAAAATCAATTTTTAGTGACAAAAACAACATCAAAAGGAGTAGCACAAAAATACATGATCTTAATTTGAACATGACTACTCAAAATTGTCTCTGGATCCACACATGCAATTGTAATTCAATCATGATAAACATATTTTTAAAGCAACTTCAATCTATGCATAAACCAAATCTCAAATCCACTCAAATAATAGAATAGAAACTATAGTCATATATAAAGGAAATTATCCATAAACTTAACAGAAGAATGAGCCACACAAAAATGGATCAATTTACCAATTTCACATGTATTAATACATCTTTGACACATAAAAATAATAATAATTGAGCAAACAATTTTTAAACTCAAACTATCTTTCAGATAGATTAATAAAATTTATCAAAATGAAGAAAACAATCAAAACTTTTGTTCAAGTAACTTCATTTGATTGAAAATTGTTCGCTAGATAAGCAAAACCAAACACATAAGAATAGGAAATATTTAAGTTTCCTATCAATTGAAACAATTTCAATAATTCAAATTGAATATCAAAATAAAAGAAAAAAGAAAAAAAAATCTTTTAATTCAAAACTTCAAAATGTATGCTTAAAATAAGAACAAATCTTGGAAACAAAATTGAACCTTTTAAATAATATGCAAATTCACCATGAAGTACAGACCATATATATAAATATACCAGCCCAAAAAATACCAAGGTGAAAAGAATATCAAATTCCAAGATATGGGAATGATGGTAAAAGAAATATGAGTCAAGATTTAATTCTAAATCTTTATAAACAAATCATTCAAAAATTAATCGATATCCATATGCACTTTAGGAACTTGAATTCAAATATATGATGAAAAAACATCTCTTATCCTGTCCATACTTTTATAAAATAAACCAATATCCACAAAAGATATCAAAACGGTTTCAAGCAAATTGCAACTTGCAAATTATTTTTTTTTCCTTCTAAATGGTTCATAAAATTTAAATAAAAGTGACTATGTACACTTAATTCATGATCTCAAGTTCAAGGATAAGTTTTTAGCAACAAATTTCAATAAATTCCAAAAAATTTAATTTGAAAAATGGAACCACGTTTAGCTATATAATAGTGGCTAAGAAAAATTCATCCAAATAGTATACTACTGATCAATTTCAACAAAACACAATTAATGTGATTTGGATCAATAGTTATCGAAAAAAGAAAAAAAAAATGTATTACACATACCAAGCAATTTCAATCAACAAGTCTCAAATACAAAGAAAGTGCAGCAAATATATCAACCGTAAAGGTTATTTGCATATGATACATAAAACATTGAAATAGAATGTTACCCAAAATAATAACACGTGTACGTGTAACAACTATTAAAAAAAAAAAATTGCTTTCACAAATCCTCTTTCTCGGTATGAATAATTGTTTTCCACTACTTTTGTGATGAAATCAACTATCAGAAAAAAGCTTCTGAATATTATGCAACAACCATGCATCGATCCATATATGTACATGTTATATTTATAAATAAAATAAATAATCACAACGCTATATGCCTTTTACCATGGGATATGCTTAAATCGAAAGATGTTGGCATCGAAAGAAATATTATATCAACCGAAGCAACTAAAAATAGAACATGATCAAATAAGTTGTAAATTTTGATTAAACCAGAAATTGAAACCGAATAAAGAGAAAACCGTAAACTTAATTTTTCTCATTGATAAAACATGACTGACTTTGTTGATTCACGATTGAAACTAGGTTTCCTTTCAATTAATCAAAACAAGGGTTCTAAATCATATAATAATAGGCTCTGATACCACATGTAAACAATTTATTCATTAAGATCGAGTTATTATATGAAATTAGAACACACTTACTTGGAAACCATGGTGACCGGATTCGCCGAGATTGAAGACAAAGTCTTCCTTCGCCTTTCACATGCTCCAAACTTAGGGTTTTCGATGGGGCAAACCACTAATGAGCCTCTCTATTTATAACCGTGCAACCCTAGGTACCACCCATCATGGGCCTAGTGTTTGGGCCTACACTATGTTTCTACACAAATCAGATTAAGTGCCCAAAAGCCCAATATTTATTGATCACTTTTATTATGGCCTAAGCATCATCAAATGGATCACAACATCAGTCCGTTTTTATTAAAACTAGAACCAACAATTGATTGTAGCCCACAAAATATTAGAAGAAATTCTAACACAAAAAACATCTTGTCATCACTTCCTAGTCCTAATGCTGCCTCGGTTGTGCTTAAAAATCCAGTCCAGCAGCTGTTTTGGGAAATAATGATGCTCACTTGTCATTATTAAATCTTGATGTTGATAACGATGCATTAAAGAAAAGGATAGTTCGGCCAACGTCGAGTTCAGCTGACGATGTGAGGTCTTTACAATCAGGTCCGTGGAGTGTGGATTGGTTACAAAATGTACAATGCAGTGATAATGGTTTAATTTCTTCGAATAAGAAGCGGATGAAGAAAGTGGGAAAGGGATGCGGTGTTAACAGTTCCGGAAGCAAGAAAATGGCTAGCAAAAAGAAACCAGGTGGCGTGCTTCGACATTCGATGCTTACTCTGAAAAAGGTGGCTCGGTTACCAAGTAAAGATAGAGAAGAGGTTATGAAAGTTCTTAGAAATTCAAAGGTGTTGAAGCACTTAAAACAGAAAATTCATAATCGTCGTCGTCAAAGGGAAAGAGTCACAAAGTCCTTGGAGGAAGTTAACAACAATTCAAATAATGAAACTTCTTCTATGGCTTCAGTAAACAATGATTGGCAGAGTTGGGTGGTTTTAAAAGGTGATGATAAGAAAAAGGCGGATGACATACATGACATTGGCAAGGCAATTGGAGTCTCTTTCTCAGGAGCTAATCATAATAAATTTAGCGTGTTATCCCGTTCAAATAAATTGGAAGTTGTGTTGACACTTGTGAGGGATGAGGGAGGCGAGGTTGATGGGGATGTTTAAGTGGTGTAGTGTGTTGCTGGAGAAGTGCGGGGAGGGGGTGAGAAATGAAGTTAGTATCTTGGAATGTGCGAGGTTTGGGTGGTTTAGAGAAGAGAAGGGAAGTGAAGAAGTTGGTAGTGGAGAAAAATCCTTTTATTTTATGTCTACAAGAAACAAAATTGGCTGTGTGTGATGATTCTCTGTGTAACGCTTTGTGGGGAGATTTGAGCCATGTATTCTCATATCGTCCGTCTTTGGGGGCATCCGGGGGGATATTAATTTTGTGGGACGCCTTGGAAGTGGAGGTCTGGTCATCGGTTAGTCGGGATCACTTGCTCCAAATTCATGGTCATTTTGTGCGGTCAAATGAAGAGTTTTATTTATTTAACATTTATGCTCCATGTGATCCTCGGGAAAAACAATATTTATGGGCATCTTTGTCCCACCGACTTCAGGCTTTAAGGGGTGCGAAGGTGTGTGTCTGCGGTGACTTTAATGCGGTTAAGTGTGCGGAGGAACGTCGGTCTGTAAGGGGGGCAGTGTGGTTACTGACTTCCATCATTTTGGTGTGTTTATTGATGACAATGGCTTGATTGATTTGCCGTTACGTGGGCGTCGTTTTACGTGGTTTAAAGGAGATGGTACCGCTATGACCAGGATTTATAGATTTTTGCTTTCTGAAGAATGGTGTTTGCCGTGGCCTAATAGCTTTCAGGTAGCCCTTCTCCGGGGTCTCTCTGATCATTGTCCGCTTCAGTTATCTGTGGATGAGGAAAACCGGGGACCGCGCCCGTCTAGAATGTTGAAATGTTGGCACGATATGTCGGGATACAATCAGTTGTGAAAGATAAATTGAAGGCCTTTCAGATAGAGGGGTGGGGTGGCTTTGTGCTTTGTGAGAAACTAAAATTCATTAAAAATGCTCTGAAGGAGTGGCACGCAGTTCATGCTATCAATATTCATGGCAAGATTGATAACTTAAAAAACGACAGTTGGAATTTGATGAAAAAGGCGAAGATGGAGAGTTGTCTGCGGACGATATTTTTGAAATGCGAGGTATAACTAATGACCTTCACTCCATGTCTTGTTTGAATACTAGTATTATGTGGCAACAGTCTCGGTTACTTTGGTTGAAGGATGAAGATGCCAACTCAAAATATTTCCATTTGGTTCTTTCTAGTCGTCGACGTCGCAACTCTATCATTTCGCTTTTGGTAGATGGTAATCTTGTGGAAGGAGTTCAACCTATTCGGAATGCAGTGCTATCCCATTTTAGAGATCACTTTGCAACAAGAAACACTTCTAGACCGGGGGTAGATAATTTACCTTTCAATTGTTTATCTCATGCGGATGGTAGCGGTTTGACAAAGCCGTTTTCAGAAATTGAAGTTAAATCAGCAGTTTGGGATTGTGACAGCTACAAGAACCCCGGACCTGATGGGATTAATTTTGGCTTCATCAAGGAATTTTGGGTTGAGTTAAAGGAAGATGTTATGCGTTTTATTTCGGTCTATCACAGAAATGGTAAACTGACAAGAGGTATAAACACTACTTTCATAACTCTTATTCAGAAAATTGATAGTCCTCAACGTATTAATGACTTTCGGCCCATCTCTCTGGTCGGCTCTCTTTACAAAATTTTATCAAAAGTGTTGGCCAATAGGCTGAAATTGGTGATGGGAAAAATTATATCAGATTCTCAGACAGCCTATGTGAAAAACCGACAGATTTTAGACGGGATTTTGATTGCTAATGAGGTGGTAGATGAGGCTCGAAAGAACAAAAAGGAGCTTATGTTGTTTAAGGTTGATTATGAAAAAGCCTTTGACTCGGTAGATTGGGGATATCTGGATTCGGTTACGAAAAAAATGGCGTTTCCAGTCTTATGGAGGAAATGGATTAAGGAATGTGTAACGACAGCAAATGCATCAATTCTTGTTAATGGCAGCCCTACAGACGAGTTCCGTTTGCAAAGGGGCCTCCGTCAAGGGGATCCCCTATCTTCTTTCTTGTTTTTGATAGCCTCGGAGGGTCTGAACGTTATGATGACTTCGGCGGTGAGAGATAATATTTTCAATGGGTATACGGTTGAAAACTCTAATTCGGTCGTAGTATCCCATCTCCAATTTGCAGATGATACTTAACTCCTTGGTGCTAAGAGTTGGGCCGATGTGCGTGCCTTCCGTGCGGTCTTGTCTCTATTTGCAGAGATGTCTGGTTTGAATGTAAACTTCAACAAAAGCTTGTTAGTTGGTATAAATATTGCGGATTCTTGGTTATACGAGGCAGCCTCTATTTTAAATTGTAAGGTGGGCAAGATTCCGTTCGTGTATCTGGGCTTATCGATTGGTGGTGACCCAAGGAGGTTAGCATTCTGGGAACCTGTGTTGCAAACAATTAAATCTAGACTGTTGGGGTGGCAAAGTCGCTTTCTCTCTTATGGAGGTCGGTTGGTCCTTCTTAAGTTTATCCTGACCGCGTTACATGTCTATGCTCTTTCCTTCTTCAAGGCTCCATCAGGTATAATCTCTGTCATTGAATCTATTTTTAATAAAAAAAATTGGGGAGAGAGTGAGGATAACAGGAAAATTTCCTGGATTGTTTGGAGCTCTGTTTGCTTAAGTAAGGAGTATGGAGGCTGGGGGTGAGGAAGCTGCAGGAATTTAATAGTGCTTTGTTAGGTAAATGGTGTTGGCGGATGTTGGTGGATAGAGGTGGGTTTTGGTATAGGGTTCTGGTTGCGCGGTATGGTGAGACGGTTGGGCGGTTGGAGGTTGGGGGCCGGAGTGTTTCATCTTGGTGGCGGGAAGTAGCGAAGATTAGGGATGGAGTAGGCGATGTAGAGGGGGGTTGGTTTGCAGAGAGGGTGTCGAAAAAGGTAGGAGATCGCATTAGTACTTTCTTTTGGTATGATAGATGGCTTGGTGATGTTCCTTTTTGTATCAGATTCCGTCGCCTATTTCATTTAGCGTCTAATAAGCTGAGCTCGGTAGCTGATATGGTTGCCCTTGGTGGGGAGGTTGATGGAGAGGCGTGGGGTTGGAGGCGTAGGTTGAGGGTGTGGGAGGAGGAGATGTTAGAGGAGTGTAGCCAATTAACTAATGGTGTCATTTTGCAGCCTGATATTTCTGACAGGTGGCAATGGGACTCTGATTCGGATTGTGGCTACACAATGAGAGGCGTCTATCAACAACTGACAACTCAGGTTGAACCTTCAAATAATACCATTGGAGATCTTATCTGGCATAAACAGGTGCCGCTGAAGGTCTCCATTTTTGCTTGGAGGTTGTTACGGGATAGGTTGCCGACTAAGAATCATCTTCTGAGGCGTGGCATTATCTTTGGCGAGGCAGCCTTGTGTGTTACTGGGTGCGGCATGGCAGAGTCCGTACCCCACTTATTTATCCATTGCACCACTTTCGGTACTTTGTGGCATTTTATCAGGTGTTGGATTGGAATGTCAGGTGCTGATCCGCTTAATATTGATGACCATTTCATTCAGTTTACTCACTCTACAGGTCACTCAAAGGCTCGACAATCCTTCCTCCAACTTATTTGGTTACTTTGTACATGGTTGGTTTGGAATGAACGTAATAATAGACTCCATAATAATATCCAAACCAACATGGAACAGCTAGTAGAAAAAGTTAAATATCACTCTTTGTGGTGGCTTAAAGCTAATAAGGCCAATTTTATGTACGGTACTCAAAGATGGTGGTCGGACCCTTTATTATGTTTGGGTATCGACTGACCTTCGCTTTGACTTTTCATTGTATGACTGACTGTTTATAGGGGTGGCACTTTTAGTACATCTTGTACTTAAGTGCTTCACTACCGTTGTTAATATATTCCATTTTTATGTATTAAAAAAAAATCAAATGTTATTATATTTACGAAATTGTTTACTTATTTAACACTTATTATTATATATACTATATATAAAGAAAACAATCTATTTCAACTCTTTTGGACTGACTTTTTCTCTTTCCAAAAATGCCATCAATTTTCAATACAAATAACACATGTAACAATTATATAATAATAAATTTAAATATTAAAAAAATGTAACAAACACAATATGAATATATATATATATATATATATATATATATATATATATATATATATGTGTGTGTGTGTGTGTGTGTGTGTGTGTGTGTGTGTGTGTGTGTGTGTGTGTTTGATTTTTTTTCTTTATCACTTAAAAGTGTAACAAACTAGATAATTTTTTTTTTGAAAGACCAGATAAATTTACTTATACTTACTTTTTAATTATCTCAATTATACCCTTAAACAACTTTTTCTATTATATTTTTTTGTTATATTGTTGATGTCATTAAAATAGATAATCATGGTTAGTTTGGTTTGTTATAACTTGAAAGCAACAAAGATTTATATTTTAGTTTTAATCAAAATCAAAATTTCATAAAAAAACACTATTTATAATTTTCAAACGTTAGCGAAATAAAAAGAGCGGAAAGACGGCACACAAGTGTCCGTCTTTTCGCTAGTATTAATAGAAACTCAAACCCTAAATCATTTCACTCGCACAGTTAGAGTCTCTATCTCTCACTTCTCAAAGTTCCCTCTTTTCTCCTTCCATGTCCCACACTCTCAGTCTTTCTCTTCTCCGTCACTAGGCATGGCAACAAAACCCATACCCGTTGGTACCCGCCCGAACCAAACTCAATTTGACAGGTTTTCCCCGTTTTGACTGGATTTGGGTATGGGTTTGGGTTTTCCCCGATTTTAAAACATGGGTACGAGACGAGTAACGGGGATATAGGTACCCACCCCGAACCCATACTCAAACCCGTCCCGAATGTATAAATCAATTTATTATCCATTTTATTTAAATAGAAACTCAAACCCTAAATCATTTCACTCACATAATTAGAGTCTCAATCTCTTAGATGACACTCACTTCTCAAAGTTCTCTTTCTTCTCCTTCCATATCTCACACTCTCGGTCTTTCTCTTTTCAGTCACCATAGCTCTCAACCGTCATCATCTCTTTGCACAATAATGCATATCAACATTGCGTCCGGGACTAAAAAATACTTCTCTTCTTATTGAAAAAATTATCCACCACGAGGATGGGGATGGGGCGGAGGTACACGAACCCGTCGGGGAAGGGGATGAGATTCGATTTCTCATCCCCGTTGGGTTTGTGTAGGATAACAGGTAAGTATATGAGAGTAGAGTATGGGGACGGGGAAGGTAAAACCAGTCCCCAACCTGCCCCATTGCCATGCCTATCTGTCACCATAGCCATCAATCGTCATAATCTCTTTG
Source organism: Medicago sativa (assembly GCF_051527215.1). Classification (NCBI taxonomy): domain Eukaryota; kingdom Viridiplantae; phylum Streptophyta; class Magnoliopsida; order Fabales; family Fabaceae; genus Medicago; species Medicago sativa. Next base: position 98,524,276 of record NC_140752.1, read on the forward strand.
CACGATAATGCATAACGACATGGTGCCCGGGACTAGAAAATACATCTATTTTTATTTTAAAAAAGTTATCCACTACGCAGATAGGAATGAAATTCGATTTCTCATCCCCGTTGAATATGGATAGGGTACACGTAACAAATAAGATAAGTATATGAGAGTAGGGTACGAGAACAAAAAAGGTAATACCCGTCACCACCCACCCCATTGCCATTCTAAATAGGATTTTGTTAACGGACAAACAAGAGATTTGTTCAAAGAATTTTATAAAAAGATTTTTTTTACAAAATTACTTTTCATCATTTTCTGTAACTAAACCTCTCAGATGCCCATTAACAATATCCTTTTTAATTTAATAACAGGCATAGTTTGCCAATTATTTGTTCCACAGCTTGGTGAATTAATCAACCGAAAGTCCATTTATTTTATAGCTTGAGCGATCTACTTGATGTGGGCTTACAATTTTACTCAACAGGCTTCTCCTCATCACTTCAATATAAACTTCATTTATTAGACTCTAATATTCTTAATTCAAGCTAACATACATATGAATTTATTATCTAGGAATCATTTTTTCCATTTATTTTCTTTTTGTTACATGAAACTAACCTTCTGCTTTGTATGGTGTCAGTCATCTGGATTATATGGAAAGAGAGGGGAATGAGAAGCATAGGGACTCTGGTGTTGTTGAAATGTGGAGTCATACTTTGAATTTCTGTTACACTGTAATGTATGCTTAAACACTAAGGAATATTGCACTTGCTGAATTTACTTAACCCCTCTAGTTATAAGAGCATCTCCAATAGGGGTTCTTACTTAACAAGGACCACTCCCCGTTAAGGACCCTCCATTGAAGGAAGAAAAAATGAGTCTCTGTTAAGGAACAGGCAACTATATAAAGACTCTCTCTCTTCTGGGTAACTAACGGGTCTCGCGTTTAAAAAAGTAATAAAATGTGTACTACTTGGTCCCACTTACATAAAGGAGTAATAAAATGTGTAATACTTGGTCCCATTTGTAAAAAAGAGTAATAGGTAAATTATTTTTGTTTGATGATGTAAAGATAATGAGACATATTTAAGTATTTTTCATTGGAGTCTTTATTAGTGTATTGTCATTGGAGTCATTGAGTCATTAATATGTACTTTTATTAAAAAATTATAAATAAGTGATGTATCACGTGAGGTCCATTTAAGGAGTCCTTGTTAGGGAACTACCATTGTGGATGCTCTAAGGCTAGTACTTATAATGAAAAGCAGGGCAAGGGCGCATGCTTGCCACCCTCTTCATTTGTCCCTATGTATGTTTCTGGATTAATGATTATTAATTAATAAAAGGGTAGTGTTAACTTGTGCCCTTAGGGCACATGTTAATAAATCCAAAAAAAGAAATATTTCCTTAAACTTTGTGCATTCAACTCATTAAAACATTAAAGATTAAATTCAATGCACGCATTCCAATACATTATTTTTATATTTGAATTCTAAACTTGTGCCTTAAGGGCACAAGTTAACATTTCCTTTAATAAAATTAAAAGAAGATTGCATTTTTCCTTTAATTTTTTTTTGAAGACTATAGCGCAGGAAGTGCCACATAGCCCAAAAACGAAATAAGTAAATAAATAACAAGTAAAAGACAAATGTATTTAAAATGAGCAGTGCTATATCTCTAGAAAAATAACATCAAAAATAAAGAGCAGTCAAACACAGTGCACTATTTGCCACAATTCAAGGAGGTGTGGCTGAAAATTAGGAAGTGAACAAATAAATCATGTAATTAAAACATGCCAACTGTGTCTAAAAAAATTCTTGATGTTATTTTTCTAGAGAAATAACATTTTCCTTTTATTTTTCTTTACTCAAGCGGGCATTACATTGGCTATCAGTTTTAATTCTTTTTTAATTTATAATTTATAATTGGTAATAAAGTAGTAACAAAAAACACTAGAAAATCCTAAAAAAAAAATCTAGAAAAAAAAGTAGAAATAATATCTCGTTTAAAATTAGTGAAATTGGTTTAGCAATGGGTAATAATATTTCGAGGTGGTTCACGAATCAAACGAGTCGAATTATACATATTTCAAGTTCAACTTATTTATTTGACGAGCTTAATTTTAAACTTAAGTGACTCATTTGATTCATGAACCAAGTTCAGTGAATTAATTAACGAATCGAATCTCAAACTATTTTCGAGTTGGTTCGGTTCATTGTCACCCCTACCCTACACTAAAACATGGTGACTAGTTCCTATATTGTGTAACTGAATTCCAATGTCTCTTGTTAGAGATCCTAGAAGTTATTTTTCCAAACTGGAGGAACCTATTCTAGTGGTAATCTATATAAATATATCGTAGTATTTGTCCTTTGAATTGATGGAATTGCCACATAACCTATTTTAATTTGACTAATAACAAGATTTAAAGGTAATTTCCCTCGAGGAATTCAATCAACATTTTGAGGTATGTTTACCTTCTGTTCATCCTCATTGAAAACTTTTTTTTTTATGTCTTTAATGACAGAAACTTGACGCAAATTATCTCAAACTTTTTTTTTTGACATTATTTTTTTTTTGGTAGTTTTTTTTTTTGACATTGTTGGTCGAGTAAAAAATATTTCCAAATATTAAGTTTACATTTGATAATACTTTTACATTTTATCCTCAAGAAAAATACTTCTCATTTTATTTTGCACTTTAATTATCTTCAGTTTTTTATTTTGCAATAATATGTCGAGTTTTCATTAATTTTGATGTTAACCTTCCGATTTTTAAGAAAAATGGTTTTTAATAATTCAGAGTTCTCCCAAAAAGTAAATAAATTCGGATGAAAAACTATTTCATCCATGAATCAAACTCAAGTTATGTTCTTTGGCAGAGTTCATTCACCACTTAAACTCAATCACTTGATTAATTTATCATACTTTGCAACTTTTTTTTTTAGCTTAACCATCATAGTAACGTCACTGTTGATGCCCATGCATGATTCATTGAAACTATTTACGTTTGGAGTAAATTTTAGCCAACGTAATAATCGTGATAGCAATAACGAAATTTATCCCAAAAAATAAAAATATACTCCCTCCTGTCTCAAATGTAAGAAATTTTTCACTTTTTAGGTTCATTCAATAATTAATGTATGTGGTTTATAATATGGATCACATACATTAATTATTGAATGAACCTAAAAAATGAAAAGTTTCTTACATTTGAGACCGGATGGAGTAATGACAAATAGGCGTAGATGGAATGGATGAATTGTGAAATTGGTGGTATTTTCATGATTATTTTAATCATATTGTAATGACAAAAAGAATGTTTAAATTCCAATGGAAGAGGGCATGTGCACTAGGCAAAAGTTTCCAAAGAGATTTTTGACCATAGGGTAGGGATGACAACAAGAACAACCATGTCCAAAGAAAATTTAACATCTTTATATCTACTCCATGGATAAGTATATTATTAGACACGAAATCACCGAAAATATTTTAGTTTAATAAAAATTATTCTTCACTGTATTAATAAAAATAACTCCACAAAATTTATTCTTTTTTCACAAAATTTATTCTTTATTAACTTTTTTATGTAGTTCACAAAAAAATGAATTTATTACTAAAAGTTCATTGTTAATAATTTCAACAAAAGTTTAATAAATAAATATAGGTTTAAATACACTTTTTGTCATCCCAATTTTTTCTTTTAAAATGAAATTTTGCTCCCCCTATATTAAAAGTCGGTTTTTTGTCCTCGTATCTATCTTTATTCTTCTAGATTTTGGTCATCCGTCTTCTTTTTGGATCATTTTTCATGATACAACATATTCATTTATAATGTGACAACATATATATTGGGTCACACCTAATATCCAGATCATCAAAAATACACCTGATAAACATTAATATATCATAAACGAAAAAACCACATCATAAATATGGTAAAAAAAATGATATGAGATATTAAAAAATTCAGAAGGAAAAAAAAGGTTAAATAGAGGACAAAAAATTGTTTATTAAAATAGGGAGATTGAAACTTAATTCGTTTTGAAAATATGTCAATCTATATATAGCTATTTTTGTAAACTATTCTGATTAAAATTTTGAGAAATGTTAGGGTCACTCATTTTAACACTCTCTTTCAACACACTCCAATGATAATTAGACACATCATCCACTTATTTTATTTCTTTGACTGGCAACCGGTACTAAAAGTTACTATTTCACATTTTTTGTTAATTTGACTGGAACTCATCCTCCTCGTTGAACTCCAAGGCTCAGAAAGTCTGAATTAAAAAAAAAAAAACTAAAACATGGCTCCTTCTTCTTCTCTTTCTCATTTCTCCATGTCTTCCTTTTCTTCCGATTTGTCCATTGCTCATATCGTCCTTCTCTACCGCACAAGATCTACAATCTTTCTCGTTTGATCTGACCCATCTCGTCTCTATTTCATTCCGATCTCGTCTTCGTTTTATTTTGTTAATCATCTCATTTGTCTCCTTCTGATTTGTCCCTTGCAAGCTTTGTCGTCATTTTCGTCGATCTGACCCTTTTTTCTTTCTCTTTATCGCCTTTTAAGCAATATAGGTATGGTTGTGACTTGTGAGCTATAAACATCTCAAAGTGAGATCAATTTTTATTGATTTTGTTGGGGTGGAGATTGTACGATTCAGATTCAGTAAAGTTTTATTTGTTTGATTGAAAAAATCTGAAGAATGTTTTTTGCACGTTGTATTAAAGGGGAAAAACTTATACAAAGACTGAGATTGAAAAAGTATAGTTACGTTCCAATTTTTTTCCTGTGTATGCATCTTTTATTTTGTTATATGAAAGCAAAACAATTTTTGACTTTCTCTGAAGAACCCAGGTTTGTGGAAAGTTGAGTGGAGAAGATGAAAATTTAAATCTAATTTAATCATAAAAATAAAATAAATGGAAACACTAGTATGGGTGAAACCGGTTTGTAGGTAAAAAGTGGATGACATGGCATATTATAATTGAGTGTGTTAAAAGAGAGTGTTAGTGAGTGTGACCCTAGCATTTCTCTAAAATTTTATATTCTATAATATGATCGAACTATTTAATTAAAACAAATTCAATTAAATTCCTTTATAAAAGGAACATTCCACTGTAACATAAACAATATAAATTGTCATCTTGCGCTTAGTTCAGTTGGTAGGGACATGCATAATATATGTAAGGTTCGGAGTTCGAACCCCCGGACACAACCTAAAACAATATAAGTTAAATTGGTATTTGTCTATTTTGTGTTATATTTTTTTTTAAAATTATAATCAAATACGAAAGAAGATCATTATTCTATTTATAATCTTAGAAGTTAACTATTTATGAAGAAAGTAAAATTGGGTTAGTTTGATATGTTGGCTTGATTGTGCTCATCTTTAATATCTCAAATTCAATTTTTTTTATAAGTTAGTTAAACATAGCCCTTACAAATGGATGGTGTGATTGATCGTCTTCTAATTGCAGGAGATCCATCTGCATCGCCATCCCATCTTTTGCTTAAAAAAAAAAACGTTTTGAATTAATTGATCATTGATCAAATATCTAGTTTTTAAAAACAATATTCAGAAAGGGAAAAAAATAGTTGCAGTGCTCATTTATACCCACTCATAAATTTCTCACAAATTTTCAATAGCTAGAGAAGCTCAACGCAGTATGCTCGCCCTGGTAAGGAAGCTCGTAGTGGACATGTCTTTGAGTGGTATAAACTAGTTAATCACATGAAGTCCTATTTTAGTTGAGAAAAAATAATAATTATATTTTAGTGCAAATGTAATAAAATAGCTATAATTACTCAATTACTGTAAAATAAATTCACACATACAATCAAAAAGTAAAATAAATACTCTTATAGTATGTGGAAAAAAAACTTCGAAAAGTGAATTTGCATTGTTCACTCGACATTTTTTCTTTGGTGATTAATCACTATTAGACAGCGTTGATATAATCTTTGTAAATTATGAGACCTTTGGTTGATGGTGATGAATGGTCTTTGAATGGAAGATCTTCATCAATAACAACTTTCTTTTTTGGAGGGGGCGATGTACCTGGAAATATTCTAATTGTCAAATCAATAAGCGCCGTGGGTGAGAAAGGTATTTAAAGTAAAAATATAGCGTACCTGAACCAATGTCATGAGTTAACATTTATATGAAAATTTTATGATTTTTGTCTTTGAACCGTTACTTGGACAATTGTCCACGCAAGATACCCATGAGCATATTACCAGGAGTCATCATTGGACCTGAATTGAACTGTCCAAATTCCTTAGCGGCCATGGCACAATGAGATTTAGGGTGAGTCTATATTATGGTCCATCCTTAGCGTAAGCTATGAAGGGAACCTAAATCTAGGCTAAGATTGTGACTTAACCCAGACTGAAATAGTTGCCCTCTAAACATTAGATGACGGAGTCATATGGTAGCTTGTCTCTGGTGCTTTAATAACACGACATGTTCAAACGGTTCAAACCTCACTCCGGTCTCGGCCATCAAACCTGTTGTTGCGAGCATGAGATTGTCGGTCCACGTGTTGTGAGTCTTGGATGTGGTGTCAAACTATAGGTGAATGAAATATGGCTGACTTTGAAGACATTTGTTGAAGATTGACATGGATACTCGTGGTCCGCGCTTGCTAATAAGGCACATGCCCCAATGCGTGCAACTTTACCACTCGTTGTAACATTATGCTTGATGCATATTAATTTTGGAGTCTGCTCATGTAGGTCTCTTTGACAATTGTGACAAAAGATGACGCTTCGTTGGCATTCACTCAGTTCGAACGTGAGTTTCATTGAACCATCGTACATGTGTCCCAAAAGCCCTAACCTTTAATCATTTCCCACTAAAGCGTTGTGATTCTTCATAAAGGTCTAATGATGATGGAGTTTTGTGTTTTTTTAGGATTTAGTCCGTTGAAAAGATCATCATCGTCAGACAATGATTGTTAATTTCTCTTTGATCTCTAGTGTTAAATATGAGGATTTGGGCTTCCAAACTCTCTTCTTCCACCTCCATTTAAAAGGAACTTCCAACTTATCTTTACTTTTGCCACTTCAATCTTCCGACGCTCTATTAAAAAGGAGACATAAATTATGGGTTTGATCCCTATTGAAGTTGTCAATCTCCCGGCGCTCTATTTAAAAGGAGACATAAATTCTGGGCTTGATCCCTATTGAAGTCGCCAATTGATTCTTTAGGACCGTGAAATATCTAGTTGACGGTGATGAATGACCTTTGAATGAAGGACCTTGGTCATTAACAACCTTCTTATCTGAAGGGAGTGTAGTGTACCTGCAAACACTTTGATGGTCAAGTCAATAAGCGGTGTGGGTGAGATAGATATCCAGGGTAAAGTTTGAGCGTACCTAAACCAATGTCACAAGTTAGCGTTTATAGAAAAAGTTTAGAGTTTTGGCCCTAGAATTGTTACCTGAATATGTCATGAGGGGACATTTGTGAGCAAATTACCATGAGTCATCATTGAATCCAGATTGAACGGTCGATATTCCTCTAGCGGCCTTGATCCAATGAGATTTAGTGCGAGCTTGTGATATGATCCACCCTTAGCGTAAACCGTGAATGAAACTTGGATCCATGTCAGGACAGAGCCTCAATCTAATCTGAAACAAATATTATACATGCATTTATAACATAGTCATATAGAAAAAAAAATTAAAAATTAAAGTTAAATAAAATTATAAAGTAAGCACTTATTACCATATAATCTAGAATTATTTTTAAAAACTTTTATAACCTACATTACCAAATAAAGTTGGGTTTTCTTTGTTGAGAAAAGAGGTTTAAAATAAAATAAAATAATGTAGGATAATTAAAAAAAGTAGTTTTGTACACTTCTTTTTCTTACACATGCTCGTTTTGACGTTGTCGTATCCTATTTTAACAAACAAACAAATACTATTGTAAGAAGAAAAAAACAAACAAATAGGAGTACCCACACATATCTTTTAGTGTAAAAACAGAAAATTGGAATGGAGCACCGTTTAAATGTTATATTTGCTCTACGTACGAACACAGTCATATAAAATTACCTTCTTCAAATAAATTGTCTTGGCAAAAAAATTGAATCACCTTTTTTAGTTCAATGAATTAATATATTATATTTTTATTTCCTAGAAAAAATCAATATATTTTATTTTTCAGTACACTTATGAAAATATGAAAGTCATTCCTTAAAAAAAAAACAATATGAAAATAAAACCCCTTTAAATAAATGAAAATAAAACATTATCCATATAATTTTCTTTACTATAAACTACCCTCAAGATAGACTCTAACATGTCTTTCTTTTGGCTTTTATTGATAAGAAACGGAAAAAATAATATATAGTAAAAATAATGAAGTAAAGTGTAAAATTAGAAAGGAAAAAAATGTTACACCGAAACACAATATATTTTATTTCACAGTGTTCAATATTATTTTTATTGTTGTTGATTGCTCTTCTTATTGTTGTAAATTGTTTATAATTCAATGATATTTACTTAATTTTAGTTACTAATTATTTAAATAAAAATGATAAAATAGTTTAAATAAAGAGGTAAAATTGAAAAGAAAAAATCTAGCCTAAAAATTGGATATATTCTATTTATAATTTTATATATTGGTATAGAAATCATTAATTTAGTAATATTTTTTATGGGCGTCATCATCTCCTAAAATGTTGTAATTATCGATTAAAAATTAATATTAAAATATTTAACAAGATATTGACTCGGATTTGTAAATCTTTTGAGGATAACTCTGTTATTTGTTTTGAGGATTAGACTGACCTTTTTATCGGCTTGGTTAATATCGGTACATCACATGCTTGTCATTTTCTTTGTTAAAAAGAAGGAAAAGATTAAGCTAATCTAATTTTTGTTGTGTGATTAACTAAACGGAGTAACTAATTTCCCAATCCCACAGAATCAGATCTAAACTTTTTTGTTTTTTTTTTTTTATGTTAATGTCTGTCATTTCTTTCTCCTAACTCCTAACTGCACTGTCATTTTCTTTACCATGCACAAAAAATAAGAATAATAAGATGAACAACAACAACAACAACAATCTTTTTTTATAAAACTCAAACAATCAATCAATCAATCCTCACTTTGTTTCTCTCATTCAACTATAAATAAAGTTTCCGACTTTGTTGGATTAAGATTTGAGTGATGGGTAAGGTCGCGGTGGGAGCTGCGGTTGTTTGTGCCGCCGCCGTTTGTGCCGCGGCGGCTCTTGTGGTGCGGCACCGTATGATAAGTTCGAGAAAGTGGACACGTAGCGTGGCTATTTTGAAGGAGTTTGGGGAAAAGTGTGAGACACCAATTGGAAAGCTTAGACAGTTGGCTGATGCTATGGATGTTGAGATGCATGCTGGTCTTGCATCTGAAGGTGGCAGCAAGCTTAGTATGTTAATCAGCTATGTTGATAATCTTCCTACTGGGTCAGTCAGTCACTAGATTTTTCATTTTTCTTCTTTTTCATCTTCGATTTGTGGATTATATGATTTTTTATTTTATTTTATTTTTTTTTAATTTTGATATATTTTATGTTAATGACTAAAATCAGTTCAGAAGTAATTGACTTTCTTTTCTTATGTTTTTTTATTTTATTCAATTCTCAAACTGATTCAGCATGTAATCCAATCCATGATTTGTGATTGTATCTGGTATTGGCATAGTTGATTGATATAAAGAAAAGTTGTTGATTAGAGGTTCTGTTTATTCATCAACATTTTTTTTTTATTTGACTTTTGGACATGGCAAAGTGATTCTGAATTTGTAGAATTGATTTTGACATATTTGAATATTTGGATGTTCTCGATGATTGATTATGATTTTTTGCCTCTACAATTGTTTTTAGCCTCAAATTTACTGTTCAACCCACTTATTTATACATGATGTATCCAAACATACGTTCAACCCACTTTTCATCAGAAATGAATTAATTATCCGAATCAATTCATTTAAAATCAATTTTTATCACTGCGAAGAGAAACAGACTCAGATTATTCGAATGTTGTAGCACTTAGGAATTTACATGATTATAATGGGAGGAATTTACTAGCAAACCAGTAACAAAACATGTGATCTCTATCCACTTGTTGATGATTCAGTCACATTGAATGGTCATATCTTATTCCCAAAGCATTTGATTTTGTGTTGTGAAAGTTTGGATGATGAAACATGTGATTTTTATAGCTTTTTCCCTTTGAGTAATTTTTCACATTGTCACATTATTTGCAGGGATGAGGAAGGACTCTATTATGCTCTAGATCTTGGTGGAACAAACTTCCGTGTCCTTCGTGTACATTTAGGTGGAAAAGAGAAAGGTGTCATTAGCCAAGAGTTTGATGAAGTTTCAATCCCTCCTCAATTGATGACCGGTTCTTCAGAGGTAAGCGTGTTATGGGAAAATCATTAGCAGTATTGAATCAGCTTACACTCTGATGTATATATATTGATTTTGTTGTTTGTTACAGGGATTATTTGATTTTATAGCAGCAGCTCTCGCAAAATTTGTTGAGTCAGAACCTGAAGGTTTTCATCCTCCACCTGGCAGACAAAGAGAACTCGGTTTTACGTTCTCGTTCCCTGTGAAGCAAACCTCAATTGCATCTGGGACTCTAATAAAGTGGACTAAGGGTTTCAGTATTGATGATACCGTAATTCTTTTTACATTGACTATGTTATATTCAATTTTATTTGTGTTTCCATTGTTTCGTGTTGTTATTTACTTGATTATTCAGTGATGCATCCAGATACTTAAATGAGTCTCTCTCTGTTTGAAAAACACGTTACCTTTCTCTTTTTGTTGTTGTGTTGAATATTGTGAGACCAGATATCATAGTGTTTACCTCATAATGGTTCAAAATTGTATCGTAGAAACTCTTTTGAAAGAGAGAAATCTCGTTCACATGTAAACATAATAGAGTATATATCCAATATTTCTCTTCCTATTTCTTTTACAATTTTTATAAACAGATTTAGCATTTTCAGAAATTCTGATAAATACCAAAACACTGTTTTCATTGTCTTCTGAAAATACATTCTTGCTAGCTTGTCTTCTATTTTCTCTCTTGTTTGCTACACGAGTCTTTCATCTCATTGTTAGGAATTCAAAATGAATACAAATTTTAAAAAATGAAAACTGATAATGTTTTTAGAAGTAAACAGGCCCATTTTTCTCTGTTTTCAGAAATTCTCTCATTGAATGGTCATCTGACAGTTGGTCTCTATCACTTGCTTGTAGGTTGGCGAAGATGTGGTGGGAGAACTAACCAAGTCCTTGGAAAAAATTGGCCTGGATATGCGTGTTGCAGCTCTAGTCAGTCTCATTCTCCTCTTTTAGGATTTCTGTATTTTTTCTAGTAAGAATTTGAGAATGATGATTTCAAATTTGTCTCTGACTGAATTTGGAGTTACAAGGTTTTATGGTGTCACTTTTTTTAGTTTTAGCAATTCTTGGATAATTGATATCTTAACCTCTAAATAAAACTAACTTGTTGATGTTATGTAGGTTAATGATACAATTGGAACATTGGCTGGAGGCAGATTCTACAATCAGGATGTCATTGCTGCTGTGATTCTCGGTACTGGGACAAATGCAGCATATGTAGAACACGCGCATGCTATTCCCAAATGGCATGGCCTTATGCCAAAATCAGGAGATATGGTAAGGTTATGAGTAATTAGGAGAGTTTCTCGTGTGATGAAACTGTCTTACGATGCTACTAAGAGGCAGGTCATGACTAACCCGGTGCCAAATTACTTCTAAATACTGTAGGTTATAAACATGGAATGGGGTAATTTCCGATCATCACATCTTCCTTTAACCGAATATGATCAAGATCTTGATGCTGAAAGCTTAAACCCTGGAGAACAGGTAATTATGATTAATCAAATTATATTTATTGGTTTAGATAACCATGTGAATTTGTAGCATCCTTGATCCTTCCACCATCGTTCACAGATTTTTGAGAAATTGCTTTCTGGCATGTACTTGGGGGAAATTGTACGGAGAGCTTTGTTGAAGATGGCCGAAGAGGCTGAATTTTTCGGAGATACTGTTCCCCCTAAGTTGAAAATTCCTTTTATACTTAGGTATGCCACTAAACCATGTCAATAATGATTCCTTTTATACTTGGCCTTGGTTATTAATTGCATGAATTTCGCAGCAGTTTGAGCAAATATTAAAGCATTTTCTGTTCAGACTTCTTCATGTGGATCATTTTAGTATCAGCCTTGGTTCCCTCTTATTTTCACCCTTATTGATTCTAGGTAAAAGCTTGGATGAATGAAAATGGTTTATACTGATAATATTATTCTTTGTGAAAGTATACAAAATACAGTAGAACCAGTAGTAACATACCTTTTTTGTTTTTATTTTCCTATTTTTTGAATCATTAGCATTACATTTTTATCCTAACGCAAAAGTAGGCATAGATATTTTCAATTCTTGCTATGTATTCTGATTCTAATCAACCATACAAGCAGAACTCCTTATTTTCATTCCTTCACCCTTTATCACCTGTTTTACCCTGCTGAGTTACATAAATCTTCATTGCAACACATTATTTTATGTAGTATCAGAGCTTTCAGAGTTTTAACATCTTTTATATTAGGACACCTGACATGTCTTCCATGCACCACGACACAACACCAGATCTGAAAGAGGTTGGAAGCAAATTGAAGGATATATTGGAGGTATGCATGCTCTAATGACCATGTTGAAATACAACTTTCATGCCTCACATATCATCCTATATAGTGCCATTTTCTCTCAAATGGATAAGTTTTCTTACTGATTTCCTTTTTGTCAGATATCTAATACATCACTAAAAACGAGGAAGATTGTTGTGGAACTCTGTGACATTGTCGCCAGTCGCGGTGCACGCCTTGCTGCTGCTGGTATTTTGGGAATCCTGAAGAAACTAGGAAGAGACACAGTTAAGGGTGGAGAGAAGCAAAAGTCAGTGATAGCATTGGATGGAGGGTTGTTTGAACACTACACTAAATTCAGAGTTTGCTTGGAGGATACGCTGAAGGAACTGCTTGGAGATGAGGCAGCTGAAACCGTTGTCGTTGAGCATGCTAATGATGGTTCAGGCATTGGAGCAGCGCTTCTAGCAGCTTCTCACTCTCAGTATTTGGGAGTAGAAGAGTCCTAATGTTATTGCCAAGGTAATTAAAGGCATGTAATACCAGTTTGATATTTTTTGTTTTGCATACGTAATAGATCAACACATCGAAGAAGCTACTATGCCTTAGTTATTGGTCCTATAGACTTTTAACTAACGGGCAGACCATGTCTGCTGTGGGGGTGCTCCTTGGTCGGTAACAGGGGCACCCATTATTTTGATTGCAGGGTTTGCTTCTTCTATTTTATGGAATAGTAATATGAATGTTATAAACTTAACTTTGAGTGTATCCTGTTTTGCGGAATGTAGCCTGTTTTCAACTATAAATAAATCAGGACTATACATTGACAAGCCCGTTTTTGATTCACAGCATTTCAGAATTATCTAATAAAGACTGAAGAGTTTCTACTATTGTTGTTAGTACTGGAAATTATTCCATCCTCTTATATTTTTCCCTTTTTTTAAATCAAAAGTTTCCTTTATATTTAAAACACGCGCATAGTCTTTTATATTTTATACAGAGATGCTCTACTTGAATTCAATCAAATTGTTTTGGAGAAATGAATGAATGGATGAATGAAGAAATTGTGAAGCAATGATCAGCCATTTTGTGTGTGAAGTTAATGCAAATATCCTTATGAAATGCATTTTTTTTCTTAAAATTAACACGTTTTTATAATTATGTAGTTAAAATACTTTTGTATCACAGTATAAATTTGTAAATATTTAATATTCAGATAATAAAAAAAATTAGCGTACATTTCCATTGTGTATATAATTTCCAGTGTAAGAATATGTTTTCTTGATAATTTCCATTGGGTAAAATTTGTTTCTAAATTATTTTTCGGTGTTGGAAAAGAGATTACCAAAAGTAAAGAATAAACAAACTGAACTGTCACAAAGAAGGAGTGTGGTGTGGTGTAAGGGATGCGTCACAAAATAATAAAAGCGGCATTTTTGGAAAGACCTTTGACAAATCAATATCACTAACCTCAACCAGATTCCTTTCCTCTCTTTTACAACTCAGGACCACCAACCATATCAACTCTTGTTAATGCTCTACTACAACACCCGCATTTGTTGTGTTTCACGTGTGGTCCATAATTTATAAGGTTACATCAAGATATATGCATAAAGTAAAGGGAATTACTTTTTCCACCCTACTGCCTTCTCGCGCGCCCTGTTAAAATTCCAAAAATATCCCTGGTCCGGATTATGTTTTCCGAACCAGATTGTTAGTTACTTCCGGAACATAAAATCCGGATCAGATGTTGTGCGCTTTTTTGTGTCTTTCTTTGATGTCAAGGGTCTCTGTTGACCGTTATATGAACCCCACACAAGCTGCAATGCAATTGCAGGGTTCATATGAACGGTCAACAATGACCAAGACACCACCGACACCCCTAAAAAACTAAAAACATTTGAAGAAAATTGAAGAAAAGAGATGAAGAGATTTCCGAAAAATTAAATCCGAACAAAAACGATATGAATATTTTGTGTCTTTCTTTGATGTCAAGGGTCTCTGTTGACCGTTATATGAACCCCACACAAGCTGCAATGCAATTGCAGGGTTCATAGGAACGGTCAACAATGACCATGACACCACAAACACTCCTACAAAACTTAAAAAATTTGAAGAGAATGGAAGAAAAGAGGTGAAGTGAATAATGAAGGTATTTGTTGAAGATGGAAGCCTATTTATAGCCTAAAACAAGTCCTAGGTCATTAATACAGTCAACGAAAACGTGTTATTGGTTGTAACCATCCAAACCCACATTGATGACTCTCTTTCAAAAGTGCTGAATCATTCCGGATTATACATTCCAGAATGTCCTTAGCCCTACAAAGAAGTGCCAACTTTTCCCTCGTTCACCATAATCGCATTAATCTGGAAAGTATATTCCGAAAACCAAAGGTGTATTCCAGATTATATTTTCCGGACCGCGTCAGTGTCATGGCCGGTGGTCTGCACCACACGTTTTTGACAGTGGTCAAGTTAAAAAAAACGTGTTTTACCACGTTTTTTGACTGCATTTATGGCTTCCCAACCATTTTTCACCCACCCCTCCCTATAAATACCCTTCCAAACCCCACCATTTCTCACACCATCCCTCTCCTCCTCTTGTTCCTTCTACAACCATGGTTTTCCATCGTTGGCCTTTCATAGATAAGGGCCTCGTTGAAAACTTTCAGGGTTTGTATGAACGGTCAATGAGGATGGAACCGCGCTGCAACGAAGGGCGGTTCATCTGAGGGTCATGTGGGTCAGTGTGGTTCTTAGCTTCGCCTGTCTGGGCGTAAGTCTGAGCACCCCCACCTCCCTCAGGGGCATTTGTTTCTTCTTCCCGCCCTCCTCTTTCCTCCTCCTCCGGTTTTCCTCCAATAGCCAAGCTACTGCTATGTCCTATCACATAGCAGTGGTTAGGCTCTTAGGAGATTAGAATTAGGCTCTTAGGAGATTAGAAATATATTTAGGATCTTATGTAATAAGCTTAAAAAGCTTGAAAATTATTGTAATGTATTGTTCATATATTAATAAAATGAGTTGTTTTTATGTTTGTGTCTTTTTATTTCTGTTTTTTATTTTATTTGCATTTTATTTTACGAATTGTAGAGCTTAAAATTGCAAAAGTTCTGCTAAAATACTATTCCGGATTTTAAAATCCGGAATCATCTGAAAAATACAAACAATTCATTCCGGAATATGAAATCCGGACCAGGGGTAAAATTGGAAAAAAAATAGGGCGCGCGAGGAAAGGCATAGGGTGGGAAAAGTAATACTCTAAAGTAAATTTAGAAGCAAAAATTTTGCTATGAGTTTAAAGTCTTACTCTAACACAATTAATAGTGTAGATAAGGGTACCATTTTCCGGCTCAACCAACACCTGAAAACTAACTTCTCATGCGTCAACCGCCAGTCCACCGGTAGCCCAAATTTTCATAATGCTCCATTGCAAGTTGGCTTTCAAGTTTCAACTGGCCCTGACACTCAACTGCCATTGCTAATAAGCGGCATCGCCACTCCTTACAAGTCGCACACTTTCAGGCCTTGTCATGCCATGGCTAGCTATCTTGCGGAGACAAGCAATTTTGCTCCATCTTTCTCAACCAGCAGAACCTCTCTGCAATGAGCCTAAGCCACTTTTACAGCCTAAAAGTAACGAACACCAACACTTTATTTGTGCTTTGCTATAAGCCTAAGCCACTTTTCAATGCATATATATTTTACGTGTAAGAATACGTTTTCTTGATTAATTAATTAATTGAAATGCATGGGGATGGAAAAAATTGTTTCTATATCTTTTTGTGTTCCATGACTTCAGGGCTGAAAAGAGATCACCGAAAGTAAAGAATAAACAAACGAAATATCCCAAGGGCAAGAAGTGTATAACTCAGTGAATGCTGACTGTAAAACATGTCACAACATAAAAACGGTAGTTTTGGAAAAACATTTACAAAACAATATCATCAACCTCAACCAGATTCTTTCATCTTCTTTACAACGCAAGACCGCCAGAGTGTTGAAAAAATTAGACACAGAATTAGCACATATAATAAATTGAAGAGAAAATATTAAGAACAAATAAATACAGCTCTAAATAAAATAGAACAAGGAGTAAGTAGACTTATCAATATTCACCGAGGCATATTAAAACACAGGAAGTAAGAGTAACTCGCGCCCACCACAGGTCCGTTGCCAATTGGTCTCAAACCATAAGTCAGTTACCCGATACACAGTTGATCTCATAGCTAGTACACGGATGCTCAACGGAACTTAATTGCTTTATATATTGCACACAAATATATTTAAGTGTATTATGTATATAGTTGCTACGTAATTTAGTGTACAACCTGAAGTCTCCTGTAACCCCTCGTACTTCACTGTTATATACGGTAACCCATATTCATTATATAATCATGTTAAAGTTGCACGTTTTTCTCTCAAACAAAAACCGTAAAACCTATTAACTAGGATTGACAACCTTACACTTCCAAGTAAATAGGCCACAAATAATTTTGATTGACTAAGTAATGTACCACCTAAATGTTCTATTTTGACCGGATTATAGAAAACGTGCAACAAATCATTAATACTACTACTAATAATAATAATATTTTTTATTTTTCTTCAAAAAAAATAATATTAATTCTTTTTTTTAAGGAATATTAATTCTTTTAAAATGTATTTAAATTAACAGAACTGCTATTCGGTACGGAAATTGCTATACGAAATTTCACAGAAGGGTGTGAAATCACATGATCCACGTGAACCAGGACCCACCAAATTCCGACCGCCATACCTAATCGGGAAAAGTAAGACTGTATTCTTTATCCTCTAACCTAAAGCTTTACATTGGTCCATTTAGTTTCTCTTTCGTCCTCCGTCGCTCAATCATTGCCAACCACCACATCATGTAATCTTTTCTTCAGGATAAGTCATCTTCTTCAACAAATTTACATGTTAATTCTTAAAATTGGAAAATCCTCTTCCTTGACACACACATCCTCTCCTTCTTCCCATTCTTTCCATGTTCTCCAATGGTTCTTATCACACCAAAATTGGAAAATCCCCAACTTCAGTTTTCCTCCTTCAGTTTGTTGTTTGAGTTCTGTTTAGATGATATTGAACATGTGGCTGGAATTTTTTTGACTTATACTACATAAAGCAATGGACGGCATGGTTTTGAGCCACTAATTTTAGTTTCTGTGGATTATGTTGGAAATATTGCAGTAGTCTTCGTTTCTGATAACGGTGGGTATCATTTCTATTAAGGTTTTTTTATTATTATTTATTTAATTTAATCCTGTTTTCTCTAGAAAGAGTAACTGCAGCGCGTGGAAATATCCCTTTTGCACGCGTCCGTGACTATTCTTATACAAAACATCCGTACCAACTATCATTTTCCTTAAATTAATATTACGACTTTAAAGTAAATTATAACATAAAAAATCCAACTACAATACAACAGACATTTTCTGTCTTTCCAATGTGTATCACAAAGTTACGTCAAGGTATATGAGTGAGTGAAGTTAAATTAAAAGCAAGTGATTTGCTTTGAATTTAGGTAGTGAATATTGTAGATCAAGCTCGCTCTAGCATGGAAAAAGCATAGCACTTAGGCAAGAGTGCGTCAGTGTCCCATTTTTCAGCACAACCACCACCTGAAAATTAGCTTCTCAAGTGGCAGCCGCTGGTCACCGGTAACCCAAATTCTCCATGGACAGCCATTCATTTACCCACTGATCCATTGAAAACAACAATTAGGTTCAACCCCAGTCGTGAAAATCCCAATAGTTGTCATTCAACTTCCTTCACACTCTTCTACCAAGTGGCATTGCCGATCAGCAGCAGCGCCACAAGGTAAGGCCTCATCATGCCATGTATAGCTATCTGGCGGAGACAAGCAATTTTGCACCATCATTCTAAGCCAGCATAGACTCTCTGACCTCTGCAATATGTTCCATTCCCCAGTAGATCAGACTTGTGTCAGGGCCTGAATCGACGAATTCGTCTAATAGAGGTTTTGGTTGTGCATAACACAATTAAATAGAAGAAAAACTCCCAATAGTACAAACTCCTATCACAAACCCAACAATAACTCTAAAATTAGATGGCTCGCCATAATTTGGTCAATCTCACCATCAATCCAAAGATACACTAAAACTATAACATATTAACAAGCACACATATTATAGGCTATGATCAAGATTGATCAAATAAAACTAGATTCAGCTGATATTATAATTCATTATTACTCTGCTTCATAAATTTAAAACAGTATATTGCCCACATTTTCTTCTAAAAAAACCCTCTAGACTGCCTTGTTCAGCACAAGAATGAGTATATAAATTATTATTTTCATTGTTTAAAACCTCCATTACCGCGTCAACAGTATATATTCTCTCTAGCTAAAGAAAATGTAGGATACAACATCTTAAACCCCTATCATTAAAATATTCAAAAGGAATGAACCCACCATAGCATAATTTCAATAACAAAATTTTTATTATTCAACATCATATCACAGCACACTATAAAACTGGCAACATAGCAAATTTCTTATTATACAAACAGTAACAGAATGATTTCATACCACAGAAGGTGGAAGAGAAACATTGTTGAGTCGCTCAAGAACCAAAATAAGAGCCTGAGTACCCAAATTACCTTCACCATGAGCCTTAAGAGACACATAAAGCTGTTGAGCAAGTGCCAAACCAGGCAAAGCAATACCCATTTTCTCACATTCTTTCAAACAAATCCCTAAATCCTTCACAAAATGGTTCACATAAAACCCTGCTTCAAAATCCCTCTTCAGAATTCTCTTACCATACAACTCAAGCGATTTCGAACCAGCCGCACCCGTCGAAATTGCATCCAGATACAACCCTACATCAAGTCCCGCTTTGTGTGCATACACCATCCCTTCCACTAACCCTACCATTGTTGAAGCTATCGTTATCTGATTCGCTAGCTTCGCGAATTGACCTTTTCCGCTAGTTCCCATGTAGTTCACTTTCCCCAATGATGAAAACAATGGAGAAAGTTTTTTCACGATTGATTCATCTCCACCGGCGAAGATTGCTAGGGTGCCATTCTTTGCGCCACGGTCTCCACCGGAAACGGGAGCGTCGATTGAGTGACAGTTTTTAACTGATGCAGCGTCGGCGATTTCGACGGCGAGGGAAGGATCTGAGGTTGTCATGTCAACGAGGATGCCACCGGATTTGAGACCGGCGAGTGCGCCGGTGTTTGGGTCGAGGAGGACGGATCGAACGTCGGAGGGGTAACCAACGATGGAGAAAACGACGTCGGATTGTGATGCGACGGCGTGGGGGGAAGTGGCGAGGGTGGCGCCGATGTCGAGGAGTGGTTGGGCTTTGGAGGGGGTGCGGTTGAAGACGGTGAGGGTGTAACCGGAACGGATGAGATGGGCGCACATGGATTGGCCCATTACGCCGGTGCCGATCCAGCCCAGGCGGGTGTTTGATGGGGTTATGGGCTCGGAGGTGGCCATGAAGTGGCGGGTGAGAATGAGGAGGTGAGTGTGAGAGTGGCTGATGCGGCGGTAGAGGGAACGGAAACGTAGGAATGGAAGTGGCATCTCTCTTCTTTTATTTGCCACATTATATATCTATTATTTTCGCCGCGAAATTATCCTCCTTTTGTTTTGTTTGAGAGCAAATATTGATGGGTTAAACGTTATTTTTGGGATAAATAATTTTTATTTTTATATTTTTGTCGTGGTGATCATTATAAATATTCAAATTTTTTGGTTAAATTATTAAAAATATTTGTTCGACTTTTACTTCTTAAAATAAAAAAGTTTGTCATCCACGTTTTTTTAAGTGATGAAACTCCGATGAAGTTCATAAGTGCGTGATTTCCTCCCATTCATAGTCGGTGTATCAACATATCTGTGGATAAGTATTGATCTTCTATATATTGGGTCAGTCGATAAGTTTACATGTGTATCCTTCTCCATTGTACTCATGTTCGCATTCCTATCAAAGTCATGTATATACTTAAAAGTTGGAAACTCCTTACAATGAACTGCATGCTCCTCAAAAGTATTCAGACATGTCTAACGACAAATATGACACACTTCATCAATAGAAAAATAGTGGAATCATAAGACGATATCTATGGATAGTACAACACTCCACTGATGACATATGTTGACCTAACCCATCAATAGATATCAAGAAGAAAATCTTGAACGTGTGATGCTTGCAAACATCCTAAAACTATTTCCTTACACACAACTTTTATATCTCAAATTGTCTTCCACTTACATATTCTCATTTATTAATTATCAATTTCTTCAATGGAAGAAGGTTGAGAGAAAAAGATTATTCCTCTTGGAAATAACTATTGTTGAAATAATAATAATAATAATTCCCTCAAAAAAAATAAAAATAATAATAATAATAAAACCGGGAGGATACAAAACGATGTCGTTCAGCTTAGTTCCATTCTTTCTGAAATCGATAACTACTCGCCGTCAATGGAGTCTGTAAAATGCCCTAATTTCACTTGAATGGAACGAAGATAAGATATTTTCACCGAAACTCTCATTTCAACAATTCATACTTCTTCACTTCTTCTCCTATCTCAATGTATACCAATATCTCCAAAACCCAAGCATTTCCACTCGTATCCAAAATATCTTCGCAACCCAAATGCTTCAATTCACTCTCCTCTTTAAAAATCCAATTTTCACCACTTTCCTCTCATAAAAAATCCATCTTTACAAACCCCAGATATGGGTTGATGCTACAAATTGCTAGAAAGTACTGTGCCGCTAGAAGTGCCGAAAAGCAACTTCCTTGGTTAGAAACAAATGAAGTTAAGGAAGATAAAATGGTTGAGAAAGCAAAAAGGAACAATGTTAGAAGCTCTATTCAAGAGGATTCAGCTAAGAAGGGGAGTGTTAAGTCCTCTTGGGAACAATCAGTTGATAGGTTAGAGATACCAACAGTTTCAGAATTTAAGCCGAGATCACGGGAATCAGCCTTTTCTGCAAAAGGTGGTGTTTCTGATAGGGAAAGGAAGAATGGTTTGGTTGAGAATGGTAGAGAGCATAGAAACTATCGCGGTAGTAGATATGGGAAGTTTGATGATAAGAGTGCTAGCAACGCACGCTTTGACAGGTATGGGAAATTTGATGATAAGAGGAGCACTAGCAACACGCGCTTTGACAAATATGGTAAATTTGATGACAGGAGGAGCGCTAGCAACACACGCTCTGATAGATATGGTAAAGTTGATGATAATGTTGAGGAAAGAGTTGATGATGAAATAGAGGATGAGGTAGAGGAGGGCGTTGATGATCCAAGGTGGGATAACATAAAGAACAGGTTTGAAGGGGTGGTTGGAGGCAGAGGTGGATTGGAAAAACCGGAATTTCGAAGATGGGATAGGAATGAGAATTGGGGTAGAAAGACATGGCAAGAGGCAACTGAATCTACTGTGCCTAAGATTGTTGGTGAAGGAATATATGGGGTTGGTCCGGTTTTGGCTGCATTATCAGCTGGAAGAAGGGAATTCTATGCATTGTATGTGCAACAAGGGTTGGATTTAAGTAGCAACAATAGGAAGAAGAAGGATAAGAAAGGGTTTGAGAGGGTTCTAAAGATGGCTGAAAAGCTTAATTTAAGTATAAAAGAAGAATCAAAGCATGATTTGAATATGGTAACCGATAACCGACCTCATCAAGGTTTGGTTTTAGATGCTTCACCACTTGAAATGGTGAAAATACATGAATTGGAACCTGTTTCTATTGAGGAAGGAAAGGGTTCTCTTTGGGTAGCTTTGGATGAGGTGACTGATCCTCAGAATTTGGGGGCAATTATTAGGTCTTCATATTTTTTTGGAGCTACTGGTATAGTTTTATGTGCAAAGAATTCAGCTCCATTGAGTGGTGTTGTTAGCAAAGCAAGTGCAGGCTCACTTGAATTGATGGAACTTAGATATTGCAAAAACATGATGCAATTCTTAGTGTCTTCAGCCGAAAATGGTTGGCGAGTTCTTGGTGGTTCTGTCTCCTCTAAAGCGATTTCATTGAATGAGATTGAACCTGGTCCACCGACTATTCTTGTTTTGGGCAGTGAGGGCACTGGTTTGAGGCCTTTGGTGGAGAGATCATGTACTCAGTTGGTTAAAATTGCTGGTAATATTCCTTCAGACTTAAGTACCAGTGATGAATTAGAAGGTGAAAGTACCGGTTTAAATTGCGAGAGCCCTGGTAAAGAGTTCCTTTCATTTTTGGCTGTGGAAAGCTTAAATGTTAGTGTAGCAACAGGTGTGCTTCTTCATCATTTAATTGGTAAAAGGTCTGTAGATTCTTTGCCGGACGCGAATAGACAGATTTCTGAGTGAAACTACAAGGTCTCAATTTATTTAGTTTGTTTTCTTGGTGTCTCATGCACTGTAGTTTCTCCTTTTTTTTTATCATTTGATCAAGAAATAATCATATTAACTTGATGGTTCAGTATATTGGATTAGTTGGTTCAATAATTTGACCGCATTTTAACTTGATTATTCAATATACTAGATACCAGTTTGCAAATCAAAGAGAAAGAATCACTTAATTTGTGAGTTGAGGTTGAGGCTTCTTTTGGTTATCAATTTGAAGTTCTATTGGTTCATGGGTTTATATTGTGTTAAATTCTAGGTGTATTGGTTTAATTTTAAGTTTCTGATGTGAATTTTTTAGATTTATAACATGAAAATGTATAGTTGTCATTTATTTGCTGTTATTTAGTTTTTTTTTTTTTTTTGTGAAGGAATTTAGTTTTATTAGCTGGTTCTTTCTTGTCCTGAATTCCGGCAATTGCCTCTATATAACATGAATTTAGCTGCCTGCTTATTGTCCTAACTTTAGCTGAATCCCTTGACTCTATAACAACATCTAAGCATGGTTTACTTGCATTTTTCCTGTTCAATCATCTCTCTTGTTTCTATTTAAAGTTTGAAGTTCTGAAAGAGATTATTAAGTACTATTAACTCATGTTGATATTGTTACTTCCTGCATTGGCTACCTCATTTTGGTTCCACTTAGGTTTCTGAGTTTCTATAGTCAATAATTTGAAGGGTTGCCTTGGTGCAAGTGTTGGAGTTATTATTGTGTGATCAGCCTACCCTTTTTATGATCAATAATTTATTTGTTGATTCATTGAATACTACATCGGTAGAATTGTGACCAGAAACCTATGTTGTTAATGACGGATAGCGTAGCGGACGACCACCAAAATGCTATAGCAGTAAATCAGTTAAACCGAAGTCTGGGGGAGATAAAAATGGGAGAGAAGGAGAGATCAGATTGCGGAGAGAACACAAGAGAGACTCTAAGAATTGAACTCATGTTCTTCTACATGGTTGGTCTACACCTCAAATAAGCGACTATAAGAATCAAACTCATGTTCTTTTTTTGAGGGAGAGTCACGATACCAACTCTCCTAATTTTCAAATGACTTGTTAACATCTATAGGAATGATATCACAAGTGGTGTGTGGCCCATTTTCATTCCTGACCCTTAAAATAACTTTTAATAACAACTTCTGCATGTATTGAATTACAGTACAAGCCACCCTTGGTGAATTTGTCTATATTTTTCCCCGAATAGAAGATTCAGCACCTTCACTGTCCATCATCGTAATAGAATACTACCTTTATCATCATGAATTCATTATAGTAAGCCAACATTTTCTGATTTTGCTGTCTCTGATTCAATCTCATTCATATTACAATGTTGTAATAAAACATTGTAATATTGAGAGTTTGCGTTGAGAGTTTGCTACCCATTTTAGACTCACAAAACTTGAGGGAATAGTCTCTACAGTTGCGCAAATGATACATTGTTAACAACAAAAAAGACCATACATTTTTCAAATGCCTCCTTGAGTCATTCACCGCCGAGAATTTTTTTTGCCTTTTTTTCTTTTTCTTTCGTGCCTTGTTTTTATTGCATTGTCACTACGAATAACCTTTGCTTGCTCAGCTGCACAGGTGGTGTTATGGATGAAAATTCTCTAATATTTGCTTGCCACGATTTTTTATCCAATGGTTTTCTCAATTTCGTGATATATCTTATGTGTTTGAAACTCAACCAACTTGCTAATAAATGCAGTTTTGTCTACAAAAATAAAATAAAATTACATTCCAACAAAATATCATATGTAAACGATAGAAGATGAAAGAAGAGCAAACAAAATGCATTTCAACAGATTCATCCAACTTTGTCAAAGATTGATCATGTCAAAGGGGCTTAAAATACTAAAGGATAATGAGCTCCCTTTTACAGTTTTTTTGTTCCAAATATATTTCTGTACATAATTTTTCTTTTGTTATTATTTTTTCCACCCTAAAATTGGTCGGACTCCTTTGTCCTCTTCCTTAATTGTGTTTCAAGAGCGGCAATGGGGAACCCTCCACCGCAGATTCAAAGTTAACAAAGTTTCTAGAACTCTATAGAAAATGTGTGGCACCACCTAGTTGCATTAGATCTCCAGGACAACAGTTTTTGGATTCCGACCTCATAGTCGATACAATCAAGAGATATTTTGTGATACAACTGAAACTCATGGATGGGCGTATGTATTATAAGCCCTATCCTAAATGAGTGAACAACTTAGTGTCTCTGTAGAGGATACAAAATTCCATGTTATGCTATCTTTCTTGGGGAGGACGACAAATCGACTATCGAGCACATAAGAAGATTCATTGTGTAGTGTAATGAAAGGAATCGAAATTAACTCCACAAGCTACGTCAAATCCAGAAGCGTCTCATCTTGTCAAGTATGGTCAAAGCGTTTATCTGGTCGAAACATCACCTGATCTAGAATCATTTGTCTAGTCCAAGCAACAACTATGGAAAGCTTAATTAGAAAGAACATTATCCAAGTTCTCATTCTTATTATTATTATTTGGAGTGAAGCATATGAAGAATTGCCAATGAGCGTCTGAGCGTGATATGTCTTGATGAGTGTTTGTGGAATCAAGTGTCTGGTAGATCTATCTACAAGACAATTATTCAAGTCCATCCTCTGGTATCTTGAAGACAAGAAGAAACGTGTATGATATATAGTTGAGACTTATATCTATCAATCTGATCGATACTATATAATAGAATACTTCAAGATTGTCAAAAGACATTATTGGATAGATCATCATCTGAAGATCAAAGGAACGAACCTCTAATCTAAGATATTATCCTCGTATAGTAGTCTTCATCAACGATTCTCAGTGAGGTTCTTGTTTCAAGGACAATGGGATTGTTAATAATTGATCTTAATCCCAAAAGTTTGAATTAGGCGGTGCCTGACCATCTGTACAAGTCAATGTTTGTAGAATTGTACAAGCCCTTCAAAGACTCTCTGTACGAATCTTATCTCATCTCTCAATGATTATATTCTTCAAAGCGGTATTTATAGGAACATAACTCTCCTTTAGGGAATTGCTTTTTCTCATTGAAACATCCCAATACTTAAGTCTAAGAAGTAGAAGTTAAAGCATATGATTTTCATGGTCCATATATGAAGTTGTCGAAGCTAAACTAGAGAGTATGTGAGCTTCAAGAACATCTTGTGTATTATAACGTGATCAAAATTAATATATTTTCAAAAGTAGGGAATTGCTATATGGTGCGAGAAACATACACACGAATGACACACGAAACATGGTGGGTGGTTGTATTATATTTTCAAAATTAATAAAAGTTAAAAGTAAATAGCAAAGTATAGGGGACCAACCTTGTATTGTACACAGTATCAGACTCTCTCTTTCTTCCTCTCTCCATCACCTTCATCTTCTTCTTCTTCCTACCTTTCACATTAATTTTCCTTCTATTTCTTTCTCTAACAAAAACCCTCCCTTAAATAATTCTTATAATCTCTTCACAACCCACATCTTAAAATATTCATTTACTCTTTCTCCTTCCTTTCATCAAATTATCGGTATAACTTAATTCAACAAACAATGGATCTTGAATTTGAGAATAATTCTAAAAATTTGTTGAAATTAAAACCACTAGATCTGTAATTGATGAGAATTTTCTCTAAAAATCCAGCCGAGGTCAAGGCATAAAATGGAAATGAAAAGTCCTTGTTAAAATCAACATCTCTGTGTATCATGTTATAGCACGTTATTGACATCATATTCAACATATCAGGAAATTCAACTTTTTTTCTAAAGTTCCTCAACAATCATCCTTTTACTTCTCCATTAACTTCTGAACATACCACCTGTGTATAGCAGAACCAATAACAATGTCCAAACAAAACTTATTCCAGAACATAAATTGTATACCCATATTGATTGTTCAAAAAAACTAAATTGTATACCCAGAAAAAGAAATTGGAACAGGAAATTTAAATTTGAGGAAAGGAAAGTTTAGGTTTTGGTATCTGGGAGATAAACGGTTATGTAAACATGTAAGGAGGATATGTACAATTACCATAGATGAAATATTAGCGAAAAAATTCAAATTATCATAGAGGAAATTGTGTGTAATTCGGCAAGCATTTGTGTTCGAATTAAGTTGCATACAAAAAAACCCAGTTCCTTGTCTCTTTTCCTCTACAACTCAATTTATTAACTGCAGAACATTAAAAGGATTTGCAGATTTCTATTGTTAGAGTTTTTTGTTTTCAAAAAGCTGCCAAAAAATATATTTATTCACTACACCTAAGTTCACGTAAGCATGAAGTATTAGTCAACTTGCTTGACAGGTTCCCAATATTCAATCTGGTGCGTTCCAATAGTTCACCTAAGACCCATCAAGGGAAATATTAACGAGTGCCTCCGGGGCACTCTTTAAGCACTTTAAATAGAAAGTTTTTAATGAAAAGTTATGTTTTGAATGCATTGGAAATTGTAATAGTTGAATTTTTACAAAAATAATTACTAAATTTGGGTTGCTTAAAGAGTGTCTGGGGGCATTCCCCTTAATTTATTACTGAACTATGTTTAATGCTTATCTCACGATATTTTATTAGATGAGATCAATTGATATCATAGTGTCAAAGTTTAGTTTGACACCAAATCACATCCGTTCATTTGATTTAAGTTTAGATACCTAAAACAATCACTGTAGTAATTTATTACATTAAATATTTTGTGATTTGTCTAGATTTTGGTTAGCTGCAAGAATATGTTTGACAACCAAGCTCTTGTCGGTGACTTTCTCTTGAAGAAAGAAGATATCAAACTCCTTGTGTTTTGCTTTTACATGCAAAATAGGGTTATACATGCAACAGTGCAACAATACTCAAATTGTTACATAGAAGAGTATGAGTAATAAATGGGACTAAGTTTTAAGAGCAAGGATTGGATCTACAAATCTTACACAACAGTGTTGGCAAGACTCATGTATTCTGCCTTAGTAGTTGATCATGATTTAGGCCACTAGGGTTTGCTTTCTTGACCACTGAGAAATGAGATTAGTACACAAGTAGGGGGAAGAAACCTGGGGTATAATTTTTTTTTGTCAAGTAGTTGATTGTGCTTTACAGCTGAATGATTCGTGATGAGTTGAAACATTTGTTAATCTCAATAAGAGGTTCATATCCTCAATCGTTTAACTGTTTAAATGTTATCTTATCAGTCGTGAAGCATAAAGTGACAACCTAAACCAAAAATCTAAACAACAATGAAGATAGTTCATCACTGATTCTCACAAATTTTAATCCCCTCACGATCTATCAATTCTCATGGAACTTAAATGTACACAACTTTTTGATCCATTCTTTGTTATGTAATAATATAATATAATTTGTATTTGCGATTGTTGGCTTACATTCTTTTAAAATTCTAACATGTATGGAAAGGGGAAGGGAAACTCACCTCAAATTCCAATAGAAACTATAAAAGGTTGAGATGCTCTTGCTTCTTCAATGCTTTGAGTCGAGCTCCCTTGTTATACCGTTCTCACTCATGAGCGGGTGAAGATCCTCTCCATTTAGAAAATAAATGGAAGTATGCAATTTGGAGAGAGATAGACACATAAAATAGGTAGTGGGTCCTACCATAATGTGGGTCCCACCATGATTAATTACTTTTGACTTTTTTATGTGTCTTTATCTTTCCAAATGGTAGAAATGGAGAGGATAATAAATGGAGAGGATCTTCACCCCTCATGAGCTCTCTAATTATTAAAGTCTTTTTGTAATAAAATTATTAAAGTCTTTTAAAAAAATTATAAGTCATCCAACTTTTACGTTGTTTTAAAAATCTACATGATTTCTATTTTTATTTTTTTATGAAAAAAATTGTCTTTTTAGATCGCAATTAAAAGTAAGAACAAGAAGGTGTTTTGGGATCCTCTCATCAAACGTATTAATACTAGACTGTCGGGTTGGAAGTCGAAACACTTGTCTTTGGGTGGTCGCTTGGTTTTGCTGAAGTTTGTCCTATCGTCCCTGCCTGTTTATACTCTTTCTTTTTTTAAGGCTCCGCCAGGTATTGTTTCCTCTATTGAATCTATTTTTAATAATTTTTTTTTTTGGGGGGGGGGGGGGGGGGGGACCACAGGAAAATCATTTGGGTTGATTGGAAATCTGTTTGTCGGAGTCAGGAGGTTGGTGGTTTGGGGGTAAGGAGATTAAAAGAATTTAATTTAGCGTTATTAGGGAAGTGGTGTTGGTGGATAGGGATAGTTTATGGTTTAGGGTGTTGGTGGCGCGGAATGGGTTGGAGGACGGTCACTTAAGAGTTGGAGGGAGTGATGGTTCCGCGTGGTGGCGGAATATAGCGGCCTTGCGATTGGAGGGTTGGTTTCATAATAATGTTAATCGTTCTTTGGGTGATGGCAATAATGTATTGTTTTGGTCGGATGTTTGGGTGGGAGAGTTGTCGTTACGTGATAGATTTAGTAGGTTGTATGAGTTGTCGTTATTAAAGGGGGAGTCAGTAGCATCAATGAGAGCTTTAGGGTGGGGAGAAGAGGGTGAGGCGTGGAGGTGGAGGCGTATGCTGTTTGTGTGGGAGGAGGAGTCGGTAGGGGAGTTTAGGCTTTTACTTCACAGTGTTTCTTTACAGGTTCATTGAAGGGATACGTGGAAGTGGAATGCGGATCCTTCTTCTTGTTACATAGTTCACAGTGCATACAATACTCTCATTGCTCAGGTTCAAGTTGATAATGTGCTGCCAACGCATTCCATTTGGCATAAGGATGTTCCGTTGAAAGGAGGTTCTTTTTGTGTGGCGGCTGTTTCGTGATCGGCTTCCTACAAAGGATAATCTTCATAGGCGTCATGTTTTTAGATTTTGATGCTCAAATTTGTGGTGGTGGTTGTGGTCTTATTGAAACATCCAATCATCTATTTTTACATTGTAATCTTTTTGGTTCGGTTTGGAATGTCATTTTTCAATGGCTAGGAGTAGTTTCGACCTTGCCTTATGATGTTAAAGGGCATTTTAATCAGTTCAATTTGTTATGTGGTGTCTCTAAGTCGAGGCAATCTATTCTTTAGGTGATTTGGTTTGCGACAATGTGGGAAATTTGGAAGGAAAGGAACAATAGAATTTTTAATGCAAAGGAAAGCTCTATTATGCAAGTGGTGGACAGGATTAAGCTGTTAACTTTCAAGTGGTTGAAGGTGAAGTTTGTCACTCTTCCCTTTAATTATCATGGTTGGTGGCTTAGTCCGTTTACTTTACTAGACATAGGCTAATTGTTGTTCTGTTTCCGGGTTGTATTATGGTGCAGGCTCTTGTCTTGTTTGTAAATTTTTTACATTGTATCGTCTTTGAGGTTATTATTCATTGGCACACCTTGTGCTAGGAAGGCCTTTGTTGAGTTTTTTTTTAAGAAGTTAAATAGCCCACTCAAATTGACACCAGAGAGAATCGAACCTGAGGTCTTTGTTGAGTTAATATATTTCATTTTAACTTCTTAAAAAAAAAAGTAAGAACAAGAAGATATAATTTAAAGAGGACTATTATAACTCCAGATACGTGGAGTAAATGTTCTTAAGAAGACATATGAAGCTAAAATTGCTATTTGTTAAAAGATTTAAAAATTGTACCCTTTTTTTTTTTTGTGATAAAACCTTAGAATTTACTTTATTATGCTTTTTTATTCACTCTTACTATAACTTTTGATTTTTGAAAATCTTATAAATCTATGTCTATGAGCATTTTGAAATTTTAAAAGTACGTGTGATAATTCTTTTTAGTTAAATCCAAATTTAGAATCTTAATTTAAGACAGAGGTAGCATTTTCCAAAAAAAAAAACAAGACGACGAGTGAGTTGAAATTTTTTCCTCCTGATCATTATTATCTTAGGTCACACATCATGTCATCGATATTGATAAGAAAAATGCTAAACTTTCCCAAATCTAGTAGAGGGATGCTAGCGGCAGTCGATTCAACAATCGCTGCTTAACACTCGCTAGCCTATTGGCCCACGTTACAATTTTTATAAAAGGGGTGACCGGTTTACGGGTTGTATAGGTTTTTTCATTTAACACTTTTTTTTTTCATTATTAATTAATTCCTTGTTTCCTTCAAACGCCAAACAACCCCCATTGCTTTGTTATTCTCCCTCTTCCAGTCTTTTGTAAAAATCAGTCCACCATCAATCTCCACAAAGGAGGTCCAAACCTGCATCCAACACCAAACCCTCACAATAATCATCTAAGTCAACATCATTCATGAAACCCAACCACTAGAGGTCCAAACCTTTGTCCAACAACACCCCATCCCCACTTCAAATCCCCCAGCAAACCGTCACTATAATCACCGAAGTCAAGCCACAACCTTCACAGTCAAACATGAGAAAATAATAAGGATTGAATTTTAGAGATATTGTGGAGTTTTGATTGATTTCTAGTTTTGATTGAATTTTATTACTTTTGATTCTGGGTTTTGATTGTTGCATCCAATCAAAGCAATAAGCTATCGAAGAAAAATAATAGAGAAAGGAGTATGGATCCACCCTTCACGAATCTGGACAAAACTACATAAATGATTGTGAATCTATGACCCTGGATGGTTTTAAATATTTCATGAATCTGGACAAAATTACAGAACAAATGTTGGGAAGATAGTGATAATGGCAGATGAGCATTTTTGGTGATACTTTTTGCCCACCAACTAATTAAAATATTAATTAAAAATTAAAGGTAAAAAATGTTAAACAAAAAAGAACCGGTATCCAAGAATAGAGCAATGACGTGGCTCTTTATTCAATCGAGTGTGCGTGAGCGAGTGCCGAAGCGGTTGTCGCTAGCACTGCTCAATCTAGTATTTTTGGACAGATTCACGACAATAGACGTGGCTTATAAAAAAAAAGTGACACATATGTTACCATGGTGGGTAATTTATCAACCCATAAATATAAGAGGAATATTTTATCATACATTTTTCAACACATTCTCTTTGTTGGTAGTTAAATTATTCACCATTCTTTAAAGGTAATCTGTAAAAAAAAACCATAAAAAATAGCACCGCAACTTCCTCTATTCAATTGAAATCGGATGTTAAACCAATTCACGCTAAATGCAGTTACTAGTTATTTGTTTTTTCTAACCTCTGATTTCAAGGAAAATGTGTCATGATAATTCAAAATATGGTCGGAAACCAATTAAAATCTAGTCAAGAATTGTTCCACTAAAGAATCTAAACTCATGTTTTTCTAAATAATTCTTCACTTGGAGGAGTTCATTAACGATTTAAACCTAATTGTTTGGTTTATAAGCTATTTGTTTGTAGTATGTAGCAATGCTGCACAAATAGTGATTTTTTTTTTTGATAAGACACGACATAAATACGATGAGTATTCCAAGCATTAGGATGTTTTTTCTTCCAATATCGGCAATAAGGATAATAACAACAATAGATGACGCAGTTACACATGAACGGCAAACTGCATTTCTTAATATATAAACCATGCTTCATCTTTTTATGCTTACAAATACAAAGACAAATCTTGAAAAAAAAAAGATATATGCAAAGACAAAGAGTTTCACAACGTTGGGGGATTCAGTAATGTCTCTTTCTCTTGGAGTATGTATGGTTCAATTCAAGGGCGGAGAGGGGGAGGGAAACAGAGATTTAAATACATAAATATGTTTGATTTAAATACATAAAAGGGGAGAGAATAGGGAAAATGATATTTTAACTACATCGGACAAAGTATGACATGAACACATGTTATAAGTGGTGTAGTCTTCACCTTACAAGCCTACTTTATGAGATTGTGATACAAGCCCAATAGCAACTGTTAAGAAACATGGCATCCAAGGATGAAGGAGAGAAAAGCTTAACAAACTCTTTGTATTGATGGAAATGAAATATTACAATATGAGAAAGTTACAATAAAGGAGTACATCAAGGCCTATTTATAGGCATCCACTAACTAGTAACTAACACTTCTTATCACTAGCTCTAACTAACTTCATAATTGGCTATTGAGTAACAATTACACCAACTACTAACTATCATTATTCTTAATAGCCTCCCTCAAACTCAAGGTAAGAGAACTCTTAGCTTGAGTTTGAATTACAAAGCTAGCACCAAACAGAGAGAAAAAAAAAATGATCAATACAAATCTTCAAATCATAAGAGAAAACTTCCAAACAGAGGTTGCTCTTCAATTTTCATACAAGGAACACTGAAGGATAGGGAGCTTCAACCAAATATTCTCTGCAATTGATGTTGCCACTCAATAATACTTCAAATGTAGGAGCAAAATAAACCTCCAGTAAGAATGAACATTCACTCCATAAAAAGAAGATACCAATAGTGCATGCAAGGCAAATATAGTACTCACAAACGACAAAGGCTATCATCAGTAGAAAACCTTTTCCATATAACTCCTCCAACACAGTATGGGAGTATGAAATGCACCACAAAACCATATCCAAACAATGTCCAAACACTGACAGCAAACTGATAAAAGAAAACCATAGAGAGAAATACTTAACCATTAAGAAGAAGCCACAACTCAAGGCTTAACCACTTAACAGAAGCTAAGATCAATAAAGCCAACAAAGGGCACAATGCTTAACCACCATAGGGCAGAAGCGAGAAAGATAATATGAAGAGTGCTTAACCACCATAGGGCAGAAGCTAACATCAAACAAGCCATAAGGCAAAGGCTTAACCACCAAGCAGAAACTATACTCAACGTTTAACCACTTGACAGAAGCACACCAACAAGAAATGCTTAACCATCTATGACAGAAGCATCATACTTAACCATCATAGACAGAAGCTAAAGAAGAAGAAGAAAACGACGCTTTACCATCCTTGGACAGAAGCACAACGATGCTTAACCATCCATGACAGAAGCACAACAAAGCTTAACCATCCTTGGACAGAAGCACAACAACGCTTAACCATCCATGACAGAAGCACAACAAGGCTTAACCATCATGGACAGAAGCACAAGACAAAAATCAACGCCATAGGCGAATAAGAAAGATGAAGAAGAAAGTCATGGACAGAAACTGTAGCCATATCATGGTACAAAAAACCAGGAGAACAAGAGAAAATTTCAGTAACATCCAGGACAAACAAACTGAGAATCAACAGAACAACAGAACCACTTGCACAAGAGCTTGACAATATAGAGAAACAATCAATTCGGAAAGGAGCTGCTGAAATGTGCTTCTGAAATGAGCTTCTGAAAAGAGCTTCTGAAATCTCTGAACACAAAAACAACATATGCTTCTGAACCACAAAGAAGGCTTCTGAAGAGCTTCTGAACAGCGTATGCGTCTGAACAGCTTCTGAACAGCTTCTGAACAACTTCTGAACAAAAAAGGCCTCTAAACAAAAACAGCTTCTGATACCATGTTAAGAATTGTAGATTCATAGGGATGAAGATCATAGGTGTGAGCAAGATAGCAAGCATAAGAGTACTCATGAGGGAGATACTCAAAGAAACTCATTGTAGAAATGAATAGATTGATAAAAGATATAGAATGAGTACAATAGTGTTCCTATATATAGAGACTAGTTTGAGTAACTAACTCTAACTAACTTCTAACCAAGCTACTAACTCTAGTTTAGTTATCAACTAACTATAGTTGATTACTAACTCTAGTCTAACTACCTTAACTAACTTCACATAACCTCCAATTATTTTAACAGCCTCCCTCAAACTCAAAGTGGAGAAATTCACCAATTTGAGTTTGGAATACAATGAATTACAATCGAAAAATGCATACTATAAGAACTAAGTAAAACAAAGGGTGTAAACTAGTAAAACAAAAGGCTGATAAGAAAACAAGAGAAGCCCAACAAGCTGATGAAGCACAGGCCCACATGAGGAATCCAAGGGAAGTGGAGTTGTAGCTACACAACTGAGAACACGCAGCAGAAAGAGCTTCTGATGAGCCTGAGTACAGCTTCTGAAAAAAAAACGGTTCTGAACAAAAACAGCTTCTGAACAACAGAGAGTGCTTCTGACCAAAACAGCTTCTGAACCAAAGTCCCAAACCCGCTTCTGAGACATAAGCAGCTTCTGGTCTTCAAATCTTCTTGTAGCTTCTGGACCAAACCGCAAACCCGCTTCTGAGACATAAGCAGCTTCTGAACTGAAAACAACTTATGCAAAACAAAGTTCTGAAAGAATGCGATTGCAGTCTGCAACGTATGCTATGGTGATCGAAAAAGAATTTGAAACACAACTCTGAAAGTAATTCCAAGAACGCACTTTTCTTACTAAGATTCAAGAGAATTTCATGGATTTCATGAATTTCATGGATCCTGAAAATTTGGGAAATCAAGAGAATGAAAGGAAGAGATTTAACCGGAATCCACATATGCCTCCCTCGATCCCAAGGTATCCACCACAAGCGGAATCGAATTTGTTGAAGAGTTTTGGAAACGAAGAACAATGAACACAAACCAAATCTTCCGCCGGGATCGAAAACGACGATTGATTCGTCATGTAGTTCAAAAACGCGAAGCTGATTGTTGACGGTGAAAACAGGTTGTTCAGGCTGTTTTCCGACGAACAACCACGAGGCAAAAGGCCTCAAGGCGGCGCCACCGTAAACAGCACTCCTCAATCTCACCGGAGCAGTGTGTATGACGAAGTCTTCCGATGCTTCAGAAACAACGAAATCAGAGCAGCGATTCTTCAATTCAGGTTCGAGAACTTGCAATTTCTCATCATCTTCGTGCACAACTAACACAGAATCATCATCATCGACGATGTCGTTGCAAGAAGTAACAAGAACGCAAGAAATCTCACCAATCTTGACGGAAAATCCATCGAATTTTGGTTCGATTGAAGGAGTAGAAACCGGAATGATAGGAGAATCGAAACTACCGAATCGGATGCAATCATGAGAAGCTGAAGGTTCTTGAATTGCAGGAGCAGAATCTGCATCAACAGAATCTTCATCTTCATCAATGTCGGAAGCGGAAGCGGAAGCATCATCATCTTCATCCCTAGGGTATCGCTCTGATACCATGTTAAGAAACATGGCATCCATGGATGAAGGAGAGAAAAGCTTAACAAACTCTTTGTATTGATGGAAATGAAATATTACAATATGAGAAAGTTACAATAAAGGAGTACATCAAGGCCTATTTATAGGCATCCACTAACTAGTAACTAACACTTCTTATCACTAGCTCTAACTAACTTCATAATTGGCTATTGAGTAACAATTACACCAACTACTAACTATCATTATTCTTAATAGCAACTGTTACCAAAGAGCCTAATTCTGAAGCTGAAGCACAAGACTTGGGAAAGAGGCAGCGCAAGAAGCCCATATGGATGCAAGACTATGTGTGTGGAGGGAAAGCCTAGAATATTCTGATATGCTAGCAGTTTGTTTCCTTATTTTTCTGCACTGATTTGTTAGTTTATTTCCTTTTATTTCTCCTAATCGATAGCAGGCTTTTCCTTTTAATAGCCAGGATTGTAAACCAATTGGTATGCTGAATAATAACAATCCTATATTTCTCTCGAAATTCTCTTTTTCTTTTCCTTTCTTCGGAGCAAACACTCGCTCGAAGAGTGCAAATTCTGATACAGCAGCTACTAGGTTGTATCATTGGTGCTTTCATTGACCATGAATCCTGACGAAATCATGAACGCCCTTCAATCCAAACTCGATGCACAAGCATCAACATTCCGTGAATTGCTGCAATCATCACTCGAATCTCATACCGAGTCTATCCACAACACACTTCATCAACACCTTCAGGAAGTAGATTCAAAGGTTGCCAAAATACACGTCGAGCCGCCGCGCCCAGTGATCGATCCTGCCTCTCGATCACTCAAACTGAATGTTCCCAGGTTTGACGGTACGAACATTACTGATTGGATTTTTCAGATCGAAGCCTTCTTCAATTTCCATGCCACTCTTGCCGCTTCTCGCCTGCAAATCGTCTCATTCCACTTGGACGGTCGTGCTGCTGCTTGGTTCCAATGGGCTATGCGCAACAACTTGTTGTCATCATGGCCAGTTTTTCTAGAAGCGATTCGGACTCGATTCGGCCCAACCGCATATGAAGATGCTGAAGGCGAGCTTTCGAAGCTCTCACAAACAGGTTCTGTTGTGGATTTTCAAGCTCAGTTTGAAGACCTCATGAACAAAGTTAATGGTATTTCAGAACCTCTGTTAATTAGTTTTTTCATCACTGGACTCAAACGCAATTTGCGTCGTGAACTGCAATTCCATCGACCCCTTACTCTAATGGACACATTTGCCATGGCTCGAGCCTACGAGGCTCGTTGGACGATAACCCCAGTCTCTCCAAAAATTGGACCCGTACGTCTACGCCATCACCTAGCCAACAAGCTTCACCATCCACCCCTAAACCAAACGGCTTACCTCCCCTACTACCCACACCCCAAACACAAATTGCCGTCTGTCAGCCTTCCCCATCTGACATCCGTGACAGACGCACTAAGGGGCTTTGTTTTAAGTGCGATGAAAAATGGAACCCTTCTCATCGTTGTAGTGGTAAGGTGTTGTTGCTTATTGGTGCTGACGATGATGACCTTGACACCACCATAGAAGACCCTACTCCAGAGGATGTTGTCGGTGACATCTCGAGCCTCCACGCCTTGTCCAGCCAACATAAGGGTCGATCATTACGTGTCTCATGTGCATACGGCCATCACCGCCTCCAAACGTTGATCGATAATGGCAGCACCCACAATTTCATTAAACCATCAGTAGTGGAACGTTTGGGCCTAACAATGACCCCTTGTCCTCGGTTCCGTGTGGCCACCGGTTGTGGCTCAGCTCTCCTATGTCAATATTGTTGCTCTGCAGTGCCGTTGAATTTACAAGGTATTACATTTTCAGTGGACTTGTTCGTTTTGGCTATTGAGGGTCCTGATGTGGTCTTAGGTTTTCCATGGCTTGAATCACTTGGGAAAGTTACCCATGATTATTCTGCGTTGACAATGGAATTTACTTGGGAGGGTCAACCTGTTACCTTGCGTGGTGATTCTACCATTCCATCGCAATCAGTATCCCTACTGCAGCTTCAAGCATTAGTTTAAAGTGACACGGTTGCCGGAATTTTTGCCTTTTCAACTCAACCCCCAACATCGGCTACTGAGTTCACCACCAAGCCTCAATTTCCTCCTAACTTACCAGAACCAGTGTTAACTATCCTACAACATTTTCACAGCATTTTTGTTCCTCCTACGGGACTGCTGTTATACCCTAATTTTGGACCTAAAAATACTAGCTCAAATCTTCTTTTCTTGCATTTCAAGTTATTTGATATGTCTCTGATCAATTGCACCTTCCTCTGCATCTTATTTCAATGTTACTTACAAAATTCATGAAAAATGGTATTTTAGTCATTTCCTGTATCCAAACTCATTTTAGTCCTTTAAAAAAATTTGTTTGAGTCTTTTCAATTGGTTTGAATAAGTCTTTATTTCAATCCTATGTCAAAATCCATTTAAAAAAAATTGCATTTGAAGTCATTTTGAGTCAGTTTAGCCCCTAAGGGCATTTTAGTCTTTTCATGTGTTAAAACTCTGTTTAATTTCTAAAAATTGTCTCTGAGTCTTTTCAATTTGTCTGAATAAACTCTTGCTTTAATTTCATGATAAAATCCATTTTAAAATTGCATCTGAGTCATTTTGAGTCGTTTTAGTCCCTAGGAGAATTTTGGTCATTTCACACGAAATTTCGACAGAGAGAGGTTACTTTGAAGTACCTTATTGAAGTAATTGGTTTGTTTTAGTCCTTTTTGTGTTTTTTATTTCGTTTCACTTTACGTTTAGTCAAAATTACCAATTTTTACCCAATTTTATTATTATTTTAATTTTAGTCCTTAAAGTCTTCAAATTTGCATTTTAGTCCCTTGACAGTT
This sequence comes from Medicago sativa, assembly GCF_051527215.1. NCBI lineage: Eukaryota > Viridiplantae > Streptophyta > Magnoliopsida > Fabales > Fabaceae > Medicago > Medicago sativa. Next base: position 98,563,232 of record NC_140752.1, read on the forward strand.
TTTTTTATTCTGGGTCTTTAAATGTTTGTAATTTCATTTCAAAGTCTTTTTTCCTGATATTGCATTTTAGTCCTCCAGTCCTTTTTCTGATTATTGCAGGTTGGGCCCTTAACTTTCAAAAAATTGCAATCCATTCCTTTTGTCCAATTTTCAGTCCAAACATGGTCCAGAGTACGTGGCAAGCGCCCATTAGGTCTCAATCACAGGTGTCAGCCTATAAAAGGCCCCAATCATCACGGTCCCATACAGAATGAAACAACTCAGCAAAATTCAGTGACACATCACCAAAAACACGTTTCCAATCTCTCTCTCTGATCATCAAGGATCAAACACAAAAATTCCAGAAAAAACTTCAAGAACATTCATAACCGAAACCCTAACCGTTTTCCAGATATACAATTCCATCAAAAAATCATCAAATCCACACCAAAATCCACCAATTCATACTAAATTCAATATCACAGAAGCATCGAAGTACTCAGATACAACAAAATTCAATGAATTTCACAGATTCATGAAGAAATTCACTTCGGTTCTCAGTGATTCTCTCTGAGAATCTTCATCATTGAACCGTGAATTTTCCTCCTGCAATTCAAGTGAAGGACACGATCACAGGAAGAAAGATCGAGGAAGAGAAGAGGAGGATCGAAGTGAAAACGAAGTAGAATCACACCGGTGAAGAAAGAGAAGAAAATAACTGGTTCATTCCCAGTGAAAGCACTTACCAGAGAAGACGAAGAAGACGACGTAAGTGTTACGACGTTCTGCAGCTCTCTTCTCCGATCAAACTTCCGGTAAAGCCCTAATTTCTCAAAATCTGTTTCCAAGGCGTGATTTGTGCTTGTTATGCTTCGTATTTCATGGATCTAGGGTTATAGAACGAAGAACGACGAAAATACACCGTTTAATCTACGTTTTTCATAAAAGATAAAAGAAGAGTGGACGGAATCCGTCCTTCTCACTGGAGAAGACGATGATTCCGTCAATTCTTTAAAGGATTACGGTGTATTCGTCATCGTCCTTCCACTTCACACCGCCGTTAGGTTAGATCGGAGAAGAAGAAGAGAGAACGAGAGAGATATGAGAGAAGAAAGAGAAAGATCGGTTAGAAATGAGGTGAGACCGGCTCACCAGCTTTTATAGGGAGGTGAACCGGACCGGTTCACCTGAACCAGGCTGGTTCACTCCCAAACCGGTCTCTTCTTCGTTCTCGACCGTTTGATCTGCTTCTTGATTGTGTGTACGGTGCAGATCCAGCGTTTGTGTGTTCCTTCTTTGGCTTATGATGCACCACGCGTTCCTGGCCTTTGGATTTAGGGTTTTAGAGGAGTTGGATCAATCCAACGCCTCTGAGGCGCCTGGATAATCCAAGATCCATTATTAGCTTTGGGCTTGGGCCTGGATCTCTTGCTGTGTTCGTTTTAGTGTTTTTTTGCTATTTCTACATTGTTAATTGGTAGTTACACCCCTGTATGCCTAAAATGTTTTAGAAAATTCTCTAAAAAATTTACGAAGATCTCTTGATATTTTTGTGATATTTTTATGTTGATTTTACACTAAAAAAAACCTTATGGAAAATATTGATACCTATTCTTGTTTAATCCTTGATTTTTATGATGAAAAACTTGTGAAAATGTGCATGATTTTGGCTCTAGTTCTTTATACATGTTGTGATTGATGATGTGTGAATTTGTGATGAGTTTACCTCTGTATTTGATGTGTTTTCATTGAATGTTAATGTGTTGTGATTAGTTACTTGCTTTGCAAAACACGTTAATAATTGTTTGTGAAGATAAAGTGTTAAAGGTGTCTAGGACATATCATAATTCTTAAGTTTGAGTACGAACTTATAATTCTCACATTGTGGCTGCAATAAAACCTATTTGGAAATTGCTATAATGTGAAAATTATAGGGCATGTGCATCTTGAGATATTGTGGTTAATCTCTAGCATATTTTGACACTTTATCTTTGTTAATCTTGCATTTTGTTTGGTATTTTCTCGCTTATTCTTTTCTATATTACATTTTGTTCTATTAACCATCCTTCTTCATGTTTCATAAGCATCTCATCTTGCATCTTCACCCCCTTTCTTGCCTTTAAATTTTGCCAAGACTTAGCATGTAATACCTAGGAATTCTTGTACTTTACCTTGAGCTTTTAATTTCTTGCAAGACCATAGAATGTAAACTAGGCCAATGATGTAAAGGACAATGGACTCTAATGATGTACACCGACACAAGCACCGACACTTGCACACACACATCACATGGTTACTTTAGATGTATGCTTAGGGAATGCATGTTTAGATGTATGCTTAAGATTTACACTTAGAAAAATCAATTTTCCAAAAAACATGAACAACATCACTCAAATCTTTTTCCTAATAAACTTTGGGATCAAAATCCCATTGATTTTCCTTTTTATTTTCTTAAACAAAAATTTTAATGAATTTTTAATCATACTTAGACTTTTTTGCAAAATGACTAATTCAACCTCATATTTTCACAATCTTATGCCCTTGAGGCCTCTTTCTCTCATTCTTCAAAATTCCATTTTCAAACTTAAAATCAACCAACAAAAACATTTTTTGGAAGAGAACTACGGTGGATTTGATCCCTTAAAAGGGTACGTAGGCAAGTAATCAAAATTCCTTCAATTCAAATAAAATAAAAATTCAAACACTTTCTTCTCCCTCCAATTCTTCACTTAGTAAACTCTTAGGTGTAAATATCATTTTCCAAATAGCATTTAAAAATAAAGCGCGCGCGTAGAAAGTAAAGACGGTTCCTATAGGTTACTATAGTCGTTATGGGTGCCTAACACCTTCCCGTAGCGAAAACAACTCCCGGACCTCGATTCTCAAGGGTTTTGCTTATTTTTTCCCTTCCCAAGAAAAAATGAGATATCAACGGTTAAAAAGGTTCAAACGTAATCAATGTTTGACACCCGAAAACAGAGATAAAACAACTGCCACCTCACCGTTCTTTGGACCACCGCATCCATTTGGTGGAAGGCACACCACCTGTTAATGTCCGGCCATACCGTTACCCTCAATTTCAAAAATCAGAGATGGAAAAGTTGATTCGTGAGATGCTCGAGCAAGGGATTATTGTACCTAGCCATAGTCCTTTCTCTTCTCCGGTATTACTAGTCCGTAAGAAAGACGGATCATGGCGCTTTTGCGTCGACTACAGGGCTTTGAATGCTGCTACTGTGAAGGACAAGTTTCCGATTCCCACAATTGATGAATTATTGGATGAGCTCGGCGGTGCAATAATATTTAGTAAATTGGATTTGCGTGCGGGATACCACCAGATCCGTGTGCATCCACGTGATACATACAAAACAGCCTTCCGAACCCACGACGGTCACTTTGAGTTCCTTGTCATGCCCTTCGGCTTGACGAACGCGCCATCAACATTTCAAGCAACTATGAACCAATTGTTCTCACAGTTTCTACGTCGGTTTGTTGTTGTCTTCTTTGATGACATTCTAATTTACAGTGCTTCCCTTGATGATCATCTGCAACATCTTGAATTGGTTTTAAATTGTTTATTAGCAAACTCTTTTTATGTCAAGCTGTCGAAGTGTTTATTCTGTCAGGAGTCTATTGAATACCTCGGTCACATTGTATCGTCTCAAGGGGTACACGCAGATCCAACCAAGATCGAGGCCATGGTGAAGTGGCCAATACCAACAACGGTAAAACAGCTTCGCGGTTTTTTGGGACTCACCGGGTACTACCGCCGATTTATTGCAAATTATGCCAGCATTGCAGCCCCATTGCCAGACCTCCTTCGACATGATGCTTTCATTTGGTCAGATTCCGCTACTTCTGCATTTACAGCACTTAAACAAGCTATGATAGCAGCTCCTGTTTTGAGCCTACCTGACTTTAAAAAAGAATTTGTGGTGGAAACAAATGCGTCTAAATTGGGTATTGGCGATGTCCTTATGCAAGAAGGACATCCTATTGCATTTTTTAGCAAGAAATTGGGTCCTAAAATGCAGGCTGCTTCGGTCTACATTAAGGAATTACATGCTATCACAGAGGCAGTGTTAAAATGGCGACAATACTTACTTGGCCATTTTTTTGTCATACGGACAGATCATAAAAGCATCAGAGAACTCTTGCAGCAGGTTATCCAAACACCAGATCAGCAAGTTTATATTCGTAAGTTATTGGGGTTTCAATTCCGCATTGAATATAAACCCGGTAATTCGAATAAAGTCGCCGATGCCTTATCTCGTGTTCCTGCAGATTGGCCAATTGATTCAGACCCACCTTCTTCCATGTTGTGTGCCCTTGTATCTACGCCCACATTTTCTATTATACAACAGCTTCAGCAGGAAAATACGTCTGATCAGTTTCTTTTGGAGTTTCATCGCAAACTCTCACAGGGTACCCTTCCTTATCCTTATTCTATTGTTAATGGTGTTGTTCTTCACAAAGGTAGGTATGTTCTTAGTCCATCATCACCTCTCTGCAACCAAGTCATCAGTGAGTTCCATGACACACCAAGCGGTGGTCATGCCGGCATCAAACGCACCTTGGTTCGACTTGCTGCCAATTTTTTTGGCCCAAAATGCGGCAGGCTGTGGAAACATTTATAGCTTCATGCCTAATATGTCAACAAATTAAGCATTCGACACAAGTTCCTGCTGGCCTTTTGCAGCCACTTCCGATTCCAGAGGCTGTGTGGGAGGACATTACAATGCATTTCATTATCGGCCTTCCACCTTCGCAAGGGTTCACTATCATTTTTGTCACTGTTGATCGATTGTCGAAGTCTGCTCATTTTGGCGCGCTGCCCACGACATTTACCGCTTCTCGGGTTGCTGAACTGTTTGTTTCTATGGTTGTTCGTCACCACGGCTTTCCTCGGTCCATTGTCTCTGATCGTGACCCGGTTTTCCTAAGCTCATTTTGGCGGAAACTGTTTGAATTGAGTGGAACCAAGCTGTCCATGAGTAGTGCTTATCATCCACAAACCGACGGCCAATCTGAGGTAGTTAATCGAACTCTGGAGCAATACCTTCGCGCTTTTACACAACAGAAACCTTCTCACTGGGTTTCTCTTTTACCTTGGGCTGAATTTCATTACAACACAAGCTTTCATAGTGGACTGAAAATGTCACCATTTCAAGCACTGTTTGGCCGCAAGCCACCCTCTATTCCACTATATACTCGTGGCTCTACTACCATCCCAGCCTTGGATGAAGCTTTACTTGACAGAGACGAACTCTTACGCACTCTGAAAGGCAACCTGTTGGAAGCTCAAAATCGAATGACACAACAAGCTAATGCTCACCGTCGCGACTTCACATTCGCGGTAGATGACATGGTACTGGTTCGCTTGCAACCTTATCGTCAAAATTCTCTTCGTCGTCACCGTCAACACAAACTGTCCAAGAAGTTTTATGGGCCATTTCGCATTACCGAACGTATTGGGCAGGTGGCGTACCGTCTTCAACTACCAGAGGGTAGTCGTATTCACCCGGTTTTTCATATTTCAAACTTGAAGCCTTACCGCGGCCCTGTTGTTACTCCATCTTCTGAACTTCCAATGAAAAACTTTGAAAACCAGCCGGTTGAGACCCCCTTGGCCATCGCTGCCACACGCACTGTACTGCTCAACGGTGTCCCACTTCAACAGGTTCTTGTTCAATGGGACGGCTGTTCTCCGGAAGAGGCTTCATGGGAGGATTGGGAGCATTTCCACACGATTTTTCCAACAGTTCACCTTGAGGACAAGGTGGTGTTTGAAGGGGGAGGGAGTGATACAAGCCCAATAGCAACTGTTACCAAAGAGCCTAATTCTGAAGCTGAAGCACAAGAGTTGGGAAAGAGGCAGCGCAAGAAGCCCATATGGATGCAAGACTATGTGTGTGGAGGGAAAGCCTAGAATATTCTGATATGCTAGCAGTTTGTTTCCTTATTTTTCTGCACTGATTTGTTAGTTTATTTCCTTTTATTTCTCCTAATCGATAACAGGTTTTTCCTTTTAATAGCCAGGATTGTAAACTAATTGGTATGCTGAATAATAACAATCCTATATTTCTCTCGAAATTCTCTTTTTCTTTTCCTTTCTTTGGAGCAAACACTCGCTCGAAGAGTGCAAATTCTGATACAGCAGCTACTAGGTTGTATCAGATTGTGTTAGACAAACCACGTTTTCTATTAAAAATGCAACAATGTTAAATCTTTTGAGGGAGAGCTTTGTCACCCATTGTGGTTCTATCCGGCTCAAGTTACACGCAAAAGATATGCATATCAAACAAAAGACAAAATATTCACTACAAGAAAAAGACATTGTTGCATCTAAAATCTAGTGTCTTTTGAGGGAGAGCTTATTGTGTGGTTTTATCCGGCTCAAGTTACACGCAAAATATATGCATATCAAACAAAAGACAAAATATTCACTACAAGAAAAAGACATTGTTGCATCTAAAATCTAGTGTCTTTTGAGGGAGAGCTTTGTCACTCATTGTGTGGTTCTATCCGGCTCAAGTTACACGCAAAAGATATGCATATCAAACAAAAGACAAAATATTCACTACAAGAAAAAGACATTGTTGCATCTAAAATCTAGTGTCTTTTGAGGGAGAGCTTTGTCACTCATTGTGTGGTTCTATCCAGCTCAAGTTACACAAAAGATATGCATATCAAACAAAAGACAAAATATTCACTACAAGAAAAAGACATTGTTGCATCTAAAATCTAGTGTCTTTTGAGGGAGAGCTTTGTCACTCATTGTGTGGTTCTATCCGGCTCAAGTTACACGCAAAAGATACGCATATCAAACAAAAGATAAAATATTCACTACAAGAAAAAGACATTGTTGCATCTAAAATCTAGTGTCATCCTCAACACGAACGCTATTAACGTAATATTTGTGTCAGCTCGATGGACTCTAGTGTTTTTCTCCCTTTAACTAGATTTTGGACCCGTGCGATGCACGGGAAGTTGATTATCTCATTGACAAATAAATGTTGTAGTTGATCATGAAATGGATAATAGTTGTTGTTGAGCATGAGTTAATGCTTCGAAAAGATGATGACAACAACAATAACCAAACATTATCCCATTAAGTGGGCTTGACTACACGGATTGAAGTAAGTCATATTGTTCTATCATAAACCATATTTAAATTCAACTCCTTAATCTATAAACTTTTCCTCATAGTTTCTCTTATAGTTCTTCTAGGTCTTCCTATACCTCTTGTATTATGATTATCCTCTATTTGATCTACTCTTCTTACTATAGAATCTACAGGTTTTCTCTACACATGTCCAAACCACCTAAACCTATTTTCCACAATATTTATACTATAGGTGCTACCCCAACTATCCCTACAATGTTGCCATTTCTAATCTTATCCCATCTAATATCACCACACATCCAACGCAACATCCCCATATCCACACACTTACTTTATTCTCGTGTTGGTTCTTAACCGCCAATATTTTGTTCCATAAAACATCTTTGTTCTGACAACTGTCTAGTATTTTTTTCATTTCAACTTAAACAGCACGTTTGTATAACAAAAAACACATGAGGCTCTTCTACATTTCAACCATCCAACTTGAATACAATGAATTACATCTGATTTTATTTCTCCATTATTTTGTACTATGAACCCAAGATTTTTTTTGTTGAAAGAATGAACCCAAGATATCTAAACTGTGTAACTTCTATGATATGATCTCCAACTTTCACCTCTAAGTTTGAACTACTTCGTCTTTTGTTGAAGTTACATTACATATACCATGTCTTGCTTCTACTCAAACAAAAGTCTTACGCTTCTAAGACTTGACTCCAGGTCTCCAACATCCCATTCAATTCCTGTCTCGACTCTCCAATTAAGACTACATCATCTACAAAACTCATACATCTTAGTGCTAGCTATTAGATGTGTTTTATAAGAACATCCAAAACTAATGTAAAAAGATAAGGGATTAAGGTTGACCCTTGGTCCAATCCTTGTAATGAAAAATACATTGATAAGGATTAGGGTCGACCCTTGGTCCAATCCTTGTTATGAAAAAAAAATCACTGATAATAGTTCCAATAGACAAATCCTAAAACCCCCGAAGTAATTTAGACTTCAAGAACATTTTTGGGTCCAAAAAGATGTCTAAAAGACTTCAGAACTTTTATAAATAAGATAAGATATGTGAATTATAAATAAACAGCAAAAAATTAGAAAAGAAATGCGGATCAACTTTTTCAGTTCCAAAAAGTTGTCTAAGAGACTTAAGACCTTTCATAAATAAGATAAGATACTCGATCATTTTCTAAAAATATAAATAGACAACAAAAAATTAGGAAGGAAAAGTGCAACAACATTTTTGGCTCCAAAAAGTTGTCCAAAAGAGTTAAGACCTTTTATAAATAAGATAAGATTTTAATTTTAAAAAATCATTACATATAGCGTCTGCTTTGGCGGACTCTAAATTAAGGCTATGCCCTTTACTGTTTTCTTCGTTAAGCCCAAATGCTTTTCTATTTATTAATTTTAATAAATTTAGTAGTGTTTGTCGGACACTAAATAAAATAAAATAAACATAAAACCATAATTTTTATTTTTAAGCATGAAAGTCTATTTTTATCCACTCTATCATTCTCCCGCTCTCTAATTATAAAAAAATTTATGGTCTATTTGGTTGTCAAGATAAGATACATGATAGGATAATTGTGTCTTATTGTATTTCAATTGAGTGTTCGATTTCTCTCTTTCTTCCTAGCTTCCGTTTCTCTCACTCACCCGGTGCGGCTCTTTTCTATATGATTTCTCAACTCTCTACGACTCTATTTAACAATAAATAAACGGTGGATAACGGATAAACTAATTTATAGCGAATAAACTTATAACTAATAACTGATAAACTAGTTTATAGCAGATAAATTGATCGAGTTTCTAGTGTATATTAAATTAGAGGCTTAATACAGCTTATAAATATGAAATGACAAAATATATATTTAATTAATATTTTTATTATATGAGTATTTAAGCACCAAACTCAAAATTTGGCATTGCGAAACAAAGCCTATATATACATAACATAGGGGAACGTTTAGGATACTCATGAAGAGCAAGTTAGACAAGAGAGAAAGAGATAGGTTTGACAAGAATGGCTTCATTGGATATGTTCCTTTTCTCCCTCGGCAGATTATTTTGTAGTCCCCTCGCCGTTTGTATTCAGATTCAGGTTTGAACTTATCTCTTTTCATTTCAGACAATTCCCTCCCAATTTTTTATTTTTTTTAAATGACAAATATTATTATCGACGAGTAAATGCAAGACGCATAAAACTCGCGGAATAAGATCACTCCTCTTTTTTTCATATCATATATAATCATAACAATAAACTTTTTTTTTTTTGAGAGAAATCATAACAATAAACTTGGTCACCTCTAAACTTAATTTTTAGCTCGTCTCTGCTTTCTTAAATTATTATTGCCGCCATGCATTCTTCTCTCCTACTAAGCAACCACGGCTGACTTAATCATAAAGAAACAGTAAAATTCAAATTTTCATTTATAATCATATCAAGCTACATAAACATAAACATATAGTTTTGTATAGAAAGAATACTTTATTATTATGAAATGGAAAGGAATCGACATAAACAGCATCTTCTTCCACATTATAATTTGACTAGGAACATGAAACAAATTAGAAACCCCATCAAACCAAATTAAATTCTAGTATTCCTCAAAATACACCATTACATCACTGAAACCAACAACATATGGATTACACCAGAAGTCTACAGGACATTTTTAAAGGGTTTGAGAGCCAAAGAATTTGGTTGAATGGAGTTTAAGAAATTGGACTAATGAATCAAATCAAGTAAAACAAGATGGATTTTTGGCGAATCATATTATGAAAAATTTCTGTTTTTGCTGAGAGGTCATATGGTAGTCAAGATAAATGGGTAATGAGTGCAACAAAGAGGAACGCTCTACTCCAGGACTTCAGGTTGTGAGTTTTGACCAAATTTTCATCTATTTAAAGTTGAAATAACATTTTTTTGAACTTTGAACACAAGTGGTTAATGAATCCATCAATCGGAAGAATCAATCGGAAGAATTCGAGTTTGATTCTTAAATTGAACAATATTTATGCGATTATGAGTCGTTAAAGCTGATTTTTTAAGAAAACTAACAAACTGAACAAAATTATTTGCATGTTACAAAAAATTATTTACAATGTATAACTTTTTAGATATAAAAAAGAGGTTGTAGAAAGAGTTACAAAAAATAATATCATAATTTGATTAAAAAAGCACATGAAATTTATTTAATGTTTTTGATAATAAAATGATAATATATTTTATAACTTTTGCTGTCAAGTAGTCTAGTGTCTACAAATGCGCGCCGGAAATGTGAAGCGAAAAATTCTCGGATTTGAATCTAGACTCATGCGAATTAATGTATTTGTTGCTATCAAGTGAATTAAGCTAATATGTTTAAATGAATGAAATTGTTTAAAAACACAGTACACATTCTAATATAGTAGTAGTACAAAAAATATTGTTCAGGTCGGCTTCATAGGCCAAAAAAAAAAAAGTTTTGTGGCCTAAAGCTTGACTCTCTTTTAGCTAAATAGACTTTTAAAAAAGTCTTAGTCTTATCTAATTAATAAGAAAAAGTCTGAACTGGACAGAACATAGGCCCCGCCGGTCAGTCTGACCTATTTCCACCCCCTTCCACACAAGTGAAATTCTTGGGTAGACAATTTACAATTGTGTTTTTGGTTTAACAATTTGGGGTTGTTAGAGTACACAAATTATAGTTTCTTTCTAAATTCCTTTTGATATGATCGCTGCTTCCTTGAAAAGTTTGAATGAATGGTATTTAACTATCCTTAAATGCAATGAGATTTAGCGTGCAGTCTCTACTTTTTTCCAGGGATCTTTTTAACTGATTTAACTCCCCCATTTTATAGTTGATGTATGATGTATCAGCTTGGCTTGCTTTGCTTCCCATCTGTCATGTGCACAGATTTGACATCCATAATTCTTGTATTGAGATATCTGGTAGGCTTTAATTTTACATACAAGATATACTTGCAACACAAGAAACATTGTAGGAATAAGGAGATCTACATTGTGTTTCCTTAAATATTGCTTTGTATTCCTTGGCTTTTGTTGTTTTTAGAGAAATATCATGATAAATAATCATAAATCTGAATGTTTTGTTTGCTCTGCAGGGATATTTTATTTGCTTAATACTTGCTCTTGGGTATGCTCTTGCTTCTTATGTTAGGTACTCATTACTTAATAATGTCATAGAATCTGGAAACGCTTTCGTTGTCATGCCTATGAGAAAGACTGTGTCTTCCCCCTTACAGGAACAGAGCGATCAAACAAATGAAGGATGCTATGAAGAATGGCAATAGTCTTTCTTTCCTTTGCCATGACATAAATGAGCTTGAGCACTTCAGGTCAATCTACCAAGAGTAACAGTAGTTATGCCCCTGAAAGGGTTTGGAGAACACAATCTCCACAACTGGCGGAGTCAGGTATCAACTCATACGACACATTTCCCTGAAAAGGTTTGGTCTGTGCATCTCCTTTTAATAGGAAATTTTCATTACGATTCTTTTTCTTTTTTTTTCTTTTCAAAATTCAGATAACAACTCTTTATGGCGGCCCTATAGAATTTCTTTTTGTGGTAGAAAGCACAGAGGATCCTGCTTACCATGCTATATCACGACTAATATCAGATTTTGAGGTATAATAAGTCCATATTTACTCCCAGAGCACTTTCATGAATTTATTCCTTTCTCAGGTTGTATATTCTAATCTTGTCGGCATCTCACTAAATTGGATTCATGCTTTGATATATGCAGGATGATGTTGATGTTAGAATTGTTGTAGCTGGTTTATCAACAACTTGTAGTCAAAAAATTCATAATCAATTGGTATGGTATTCTACTGACGTATATTTTGATAGTCTTTTTAAATCTGTTGAAAATGATGATGATCTTAGCTGTTTCATTGACTAGTGGTCAGATATAATTTCATTTCCTACCATGACACTTGCAAGTTAAATAGAAATTTGAAGCACCTATCTTAACTTGTTGATAGCTTGATATTGAAATCGAGTCGTTCATATTCTTGCCTTGATAGATGTGTTTAAACTACACTAGTATTTATTGGTACCTTGGCAGGTTGGGGCGGAGAAAATGCACAAAGACACAAAGTATGTACTGTTTTTGGATGACGATATTGGGATACATCCTGGATCAATTGGAGCCCTCACTCGTGAGATGGAGAAGAACCCCGAGGTATTACTTTGATTTTGTTTCTTCCTGTTCTATTTTTAGGCGTTTAATGAGAGTAATTCTTCTAACCTGAATTATTTTATGGTTTTAACTGTTTTGATGTTTCACAGATATTTTATTCAAACTGGATACCCTCTTGATTTGCCATCTGGAAGTTTATGGAGTTGCTGCATCTATGTATATCATATGGTACACAACTACCTCTATCTTTTTATTCTCCAATCTCTGTAGCAAACATCTGTGTTTGAGATGGTTTTCTTATTATTTTCTAGTTGTTTTGAAACAAAGTGTAAGAATGAAGTTTAATTAGCTAATTGAATTAAGTCATAATATTAATTAGAGAACTTTTCATTTAGGCTTTTGATAATGTATCATTATTAAAAAGGGTTTTATTATACAGCCTTGTTCGATGGGCTTCGCTACTGGTGGAAGAACATTCTTTCTGTGGGGAGGCTGTATGATGGCAAGTAGATTTCGCCTTTTCTTGGTTGTCACTTTAAAGAAAAACTTAATTTTAACATGTTAGTTTTTCTCCAGATGCATGCCGATCACTTTAGGCAAGATCGTTATGGTGTAGTCTCGGGACTTAAAGATGGTGGGTATTCTGATGATATGACTCTTGCAGCCATAGCTGGTACATCTTTGGTTCCCTTATCAAATTTCTTGCAATTAGCACTTTGATCATTTAAATATGATGAACATTACGAAGGAGTCAAACAAACTAAACACGCGAACTTTTTTTTTTTTTTGCGTGCAATTCCGCCAAATGCATTTGACTACTTCCTAACATTTAGGACTCCTAAATATTTAAACACAGTGATCATCATATTTAACTTCTCTATCTGCACCATTGAAAAAACGATTACTTGATAATTGATCCATAAAAAAATCTGATTCTCCGTAGAGATTCAGCAATTGTAATTAGTAAGAGCATTTTCTTCTAGTTTCTTAATGCTTATTCATGTGCAATTTGCAGAACACTTATGTTTGCTGAAGTAATTTTCGTTTGAGTAATATTTTATTTTTTAAACTCTTGATACAAGGGAATGATCCGCACCTTGTTTACCATGAAACTCTTACTTTAGTACTCGGTTTCAAAATGAGTGTTGTTTAAGGATTTTGCACAGATTAATAATCTAGGTAAGACACTATTGTATTGAATTTTATTATATTCCCAGCCTTATTTAAGTCTCTCAGAATAATAATAATCCTAATATTCTAACAATTACTATATTGCTGTCTTTTGCAGGGGATCATAAAAGACTTGTTACTTCTCCCCCACTTGCTCTCTTTCCTCACCCCCTTGCTACTGATCTTAATTTTGGAAGGTTTGTGACTATACTCATCCGAAAAATAACACTTCATTTCACATTGGATGATTTAGTTTTAAAAAACATGTAGATACTGGAATTACTTGAGGAAACAAACATTCGCTCTGGAGTCATATACAACAAACGTTAACTGGATGATGAACCGTGCATTGTCTGGTGTTCACTGCTATGTGTCATGGGGATTGGTAGCATCATTCTTGATGGCAATGATTCATCTTGCAGCAGTATTTAGATTTTATAGTAAGGGATACTCACTTGAAGAAATGACCTATACTTCTGCTGGTGAGCACATTACTTTTCCTTTTTAGGTAGGTTGTTAGTGTTGATTCATGTGAACATTTTGGCAGAATTCTGATGCTGAATTGGGTTATTTTTCAACTTAGCTAGCTGCAATGTTAGATTAGAAACTTTAATGTTCTATTCATGATTATGCTCTCAAGTTACATAATACAAATTGGAAATTGCTGTGGTTTTCTTTCATTAAGGAATATCATTAGTGTGGAATTTTTTGTGTAATATGAAATTTGTAAACAGGTACTTTGTATAATTTTAATCATGTTATCATCTTGAGGGATGTTAAAATAAAATAGACAAGACAGGTTTGTCTGTAATGATCACAAGTGACATATAAATCCAAAAATAAATTATCTTCCTCATTGTTACAAGTTGCATCTCCACCAGGGTTATCACAAGTGACCTTCCTATCTTGTGGTACTTCTTTCAATGTGGAACTTGACAAGGATAGAAGTTCAACAATGCACAGTGGCGTATCCAAGACCCTGGTTACGGGGTGCAAATTTTTTAACTTTATTAATATTAAAATTATAAATTATAAAATTTAATATATATATATATATATATATATATATATATATATATATATATATATATGTGAGTTACCAAATTATGATCTAATAATTTTTCTTAGGATTTAATTAATTGCGTCGATAATGTAACATGATTTTATACGCATGTTTCTAATGATGTGTTGGTGTATCATTTACTGTAGTTAAAAACACATGAATTGTCATATTTATTAATTGACGTAGAAACACATCATTAGATGCACATGTAGAATAATTTTACAGTTAGTGCATAGAAATTATACTTGTTTTCTTCTTAATATAAAATTTAAACTACTAAATTTACATTTTTGTTACTTTTACCCAATAAAAAATTAAATGTTTTATTCTTTTTAATAACTAATCACAATAAATTTTATTATTTTTTGATGTATTATAAGTTCAAGTATTTATCACTATGAATTAAAAAAAGCATCATTTGCATTATTTTCAATTAGTCATAATCATAATCATAATCTTTATAGGCAAAAGAAAAAGAATAAAAATATGATCAGAAATTAGAGAGTGGAAAGATTTTTTTTTTAGTAATTTACAATATATTATTTATTTTGCATGTAATATCAAATGCATTTGATTTGTCCACGTGAGCTTAGCTCAACTGGTAAGAACAATGCATTATATGCATTATATATGCAAGGTCTGAGGTTCAAATCCCGGCCACCACCAAAAAAATGCATTTGATTTAGCGCAATGGATGAGTAATTGAAGTATGAGAAATGCTAACTAACGAATGTTTTTGGGTCACTGTTTAAAGACTTTAAATATTAAGTTTTTATGAAAATACATTGAAATTTTGGAGTGTTTGATTTTTTTATGAAATAATTTTTAAATTTAGGATTTTAAAAACAATGCAAGACACAGTAACCTTCCAAGTTTCATACTCATGTTTTGCCGTTTTTGGCTTTTATGGGCAGCATTAAAAGAAAAAAAGTCCACGTATGAAAAAATTAACACCAATTAACAGCATTAAAAAAAGATAAACATCGCTAGTACTATTTGCAAGCACACCAATCACTCAAAACGTGAATTCCTCAACGCGTCAGTCTGGCTCACTCATTGGTGTGAGGTGCAAAACATTAATTTAAGGGTGTGCAAATAGCAATAAAGGTAAGAATATTGGTGCAAATAATCCAGGGTGTGCAGCAGCACACCCTCAAGTATAGCTGAATCCGCCCCTGTTAATGCAACATGCTGTCTCCAGAAGGACCACAACTTTGTCTCGCTACCTTTAATTGGTGTCTTGTAAGTATTATTTTCTTGCTTGTTTTTTATTTGTCTAGGTTTTGATAACGTTTATCCTCCTATATGTCATCTTGTACATTTCTTCAATGGTATTGACATTTGAATCCTTCTGAGTAAATCTTTCTATATGCATGGACTTGTGTAAATATGTATTTGAAAAACATGCACGTAGGAAAAAAAAATGTATTGAAAAAACATATATGGAAATATAAATAAAAATGTTATTCCACCAGGGACTTGAAATGTGCTTGACTTCTAGTTGATTTTTATGAGCAGGTGTTCATTGCATTGCTGGGGAATAACTTTCTATACCCTCTGTCTGCGATTAAGTCTCATTTTTCTCAATCTATCAATTTGTCTGGTATTAGGTACTACTTAAAACATGGAAAAGTTATCAAGGTAAGTTGGTCATGGCTTTATGTCGTTATCTCTGTGACTTGATTTCTTTATAGTTGTTTTCTCAACCAAAAAGTATTTGGATGTATACTTTGCAGATAAAAAGAACTGAAAGAAGCAAAGATATGAGTCCAATTTTCACAGATTTGGGAGGGAAACATTTATACGGAAATAAAGGGATGCCTGCCAGAGGTTCATTCCTCAGTTCTTTGTCCAGAAGTCTGGCAAAATGGCAACAACCCAAGAAATTTGATAACTAGGAGACAGCTTCAAGCAGCTTTCAAATTCAACCTATTTGGTGGATTATAAACTTGATTCGGTTCATTCGACTAATCAAGTGTTAGACTCATTTCGGTTTAAGTGATGTAGTCCCAAGAAAATTCTAAAGAGGAGTAGAACTAGATTGGTAGTATAGAGAAATAGTATTAAAGAGGTGTAGAACAACCCAAGAAATAGTCTGGCAAAATGGCAACAACCCAAGAAATTTGATAACTAGGAGACAGCTTCAAGCAGCTTTCAAATTCAACCTATTTGGTGAATTATAAACTTGATTCGGTTCATTCGACTAATCAAGTGTTAGACTCATTTCGGTTTAAGTGATGTAGTCCCAAGAAAGTTCTAAAGAGGTGTAGAACTAGAGGAGTAAAGTGTAGGTTTTAACATAAGGAGGGAGGGAGATGTAATTCAAGCTTCTCTTAGGGGAGGGAAGTGAAAAATTTTCTAATATATTTTGAATAAGAGGGGAGGGGAGTGTATATTTTAACATAAGAGGGGAGGGGAGTGTAATTCAAACATCTTTGAGGGGAGGGGAGTGTAATTTACTCAATTTTTTTCTATTTGCAATCTTTTTTTTTTGTTGTTTTGAATTTCTTCCATTTGCAATCATGCTTGGAATATTATAAGAATCTCCCAAAAAAAGAATTTTTTAATAAAACATGAATTAAAAATGATTTTTATGTGTTTAGCATTTAAGAATTCATGTTTTGTAAAAAAATCTAATTTTTCAGAGAGATTCTTATAATATTGTAAAAAAATTACATCATTCAAATATTTGTTAATACACACGAGTCGATTTAAAAGTTAGGATCAAAAGTAGTAACAAAAATATTTGGAGGGACTAAAAGTTGAAGACAATTTTTATTTGGATTAAAACGAAAAAAAATTAAATATTTTTTTGTGAAAAAATAAATTGAAAATTTATATGGACCTAAAATATATTTAATCTTATGCAACAATGTAAGCACACAATGAAAAAAAAAAAATTAAACTGTATTTCAAGAAAAACCTATCGTTTCAATTTCACAGCTTGTAGACCCTTTCTTCCATCAAGCATCATGACATGTTGCCTCCTTCCTCTTGAAAAGCATCAACAATTTTTAAGGTTGTTGTTAATCACAACAAGTTCTTTCAACTACATAGTAGCCATTCATTTCCTTTCAGCTACATGACAACCAACCCTTTTCAACCCTCTATCTATGTTACATGTTTCTTTAATTTAAGATGTTTATTATTTATGTGCTGTCGACCTTTGGTTGGATGTGCCCATATGTTACTCCTTCTTGGGTTATTATTACGAATAAGCACGTGACACCTTGCATGCATGCTGCCATTCTTCTCTCCTACTACTAAGCAACCACCAATCCAACAGGCAACAGGCAACAGCTGACTTAATCATAAAGAAACAGTAATATTCAAATTCAAAATTTCATTAGAAGGATAAAAAGCGACATAAACATAACAGAACAAAAAAAAAACATTAAATTTTGTATGGAAAGAATACTTTATTATGCCTCTAAAGAAAGTACTCCCTCCGTCTCATATTACTTGACCTAGTTTAAAAATATGCACTATTCATGTAACATGCTTTGACTTTATTTTTCTACTAATATATAAAAACAAAATATAGCATATAAGGTGTTGTTAGATTCGTCTCGATGAATATTTTCAAAATATCAAATTTTCGTAATTTTTTCTACTAGATTATTAAAGAAATTTAAGTTTAAAATTGTGCATTGGCATACGTGACAGAGTCAACTAGGTCAAGTAATATGGGACGGAGGGAGTACTTTATTATGAATGGGAAAGGAAACGACTTTAATCGTTAACATGCACATATATATCGTGGAGAATATTCCTCTTAAATTCTTCAATAAAAGATACACCTTCCGGTCATTAATATAAGCAAAAGTTTGATTTTTAGATTCATTCATTAAATAACGTATGTAATGAATCTAAAAATCAAATTTTTGCTTATATTAGTGACCGGAGGGTGTATATGAGTATTTAAATCTTTTTTTTTCTAAACAAGAGTTGGATGATAAGATAAGACTCATTCTCTACTTGTATATTTGTCTTCAAACAGTCTCAACATTTCTATAGTTTCAATTCAGACAGTAGAAAAGAAAAAAGAAAAAAAAAAGGTACCTGAAAGAAACCAAATGGGTGGGAGGGAGCTTTGCTTATTCATAAGAATATGTCATACTCCATCAAATCTCAAATATAAAAAAAAAAATAAAAAATCTCAAACAACGTCAGTAAAAATAAATTAATTTTAGGGTTAAATATGTTTTTGGTCCCTATAAATATGTCAACTTTTAGTCCCTATAAAATTTTCAATCTTCACTTTTGGTCCCTCTTTTAAAGTAAACCCATATGTAAAATTCATAGTATTTAATAAAAAATTTCAGAAAAATTCAAAATATTATAAGAATCACTCCAAAAAAAAATCAGAATTTTTTAACAAAACATAAATTTAATATGAATTTTTATATTTTTTAAGGTTAAAAATTCATATTTAATTTGTGTTTTGTTAAAAAATCCTAATTTTTTTTAGGAAATTTTTTTAGAACATTTTACTCATTTCTGCTCAATTTCATTAAAAAATACAAAAATTAAATTAAAAATAGGGACCAAAAGTAGTGATTGAAAATTTTATAGGGACTAAAAGTTGAAGGAAAATTTTAGAGGGACTAAAACGAAAATTTGACATATTTATAGGGACCAAAAACATATTTAACCCTTAATTTTATTTGACAACTTTTTTTAATACTCGTGTTATTTGTAAACTACTCCTAAAAAAGAGACGGAGAGAGATATTTAATTATTTTGCAAATAACTTTATGTTATACTTTTTTTTTTTGAAAAAACTGTTATACTTTGTTAATATTTTATTTGACATAACGTAAATATAGGGGTGTAACGGTTCGGTTTGGATTGGTTTTCAGTCAAAAAAATGTCCGAACCGATGAAACCTTCATCGGTTCGGTTTGGTTTGGTTTCCACTGTTTTTCAAAAAAGAAACCGAACCAAACTAATCGGTTTGGTTCGGTTTGGATTGGTTCGGTTGATCGGTTTGTTAAAAAATACAATTAAAAAAATTCATATTCTTAGAAAATATTTCATACAACTTTTGTATAATTGTATTTCATATTTTGTTTTTTCATGTTCTCTATTTTTCAAACAACTTTTTATAAATAACCTTGCACAATATTTCATACATATGATCCAATATTCATTCACAAATCATTCTTTAAAAACAACTTCATCAAACTCAAATATTTCAATCATCCATGATCTATACATGCATCATTGATCAACAAACACAAAAATTCCAAAAAGTACACCCCAAAATTAAAACATAATCAAAATAACAAATCCATGCAAACTAAAATTAAAACATCCTGAAATTTAAACATTATGAAATTATGGTCTCCATGAAATTAAATAAAAACATCAAAACTAAATCCAAGATGAGAGAAAGTGAATGTATTAAAACGTATTTTATGTTGGACTTTAATTTTGAAGCTAACCATAAGTTTGTGTGAGGTAGAATAATATTAGTAAAATAAGGAGTGTGGTTATCATCGGATTGGTTCATCGATTTCACGGATCTCAAAATGAAAAACCGTGAACCAAACCAAACTAGATCGGTTTCAATTGGTTCGGATCGGTTTCAAACCGAACCAAAGAAGGTCGGATAATTTTTCGGTTTGGTCCGGTTTGGACTATCGGTTTCGTTGGTTTAGTCCAAACCGCTTACACCCCTACGTAAATATGTGATTGTACGTGGGTAAAATCACTATTAAAGTATTTTTTGAATTGTAGTACTATTTTGTATTAAAAAAAATCAAATTTCAATAATAAAATAACTTTTCGACCAATAATTAAGATTATATTTAACTTTGAAAGGTTAATCTAATGATAAAAATACATGTCTTGTATGCTGATGTTTCAGATTCGAGTGGCATGCACTGATCTCTTTAGAAGAAAATAAATGTAAATCTCTTTGAACCTTAAAAAATTTCTCTGTCTTAGTTTTTTTTTTTCAAGTTCTCTATCTTAATTTTTAAAGGAGTTTATAGACTATAACACAAAAATTCCTTCTTGTATTTCATGCTTCTGCAACAAACTATATACCCCACTATCCCTTAAAATTGGGCTATACAAATTTAATTTGAGATAGTTTAGTGGTTAGAAATTCATTTTCAAAGTAAATAAGTAAGAGGTACGAGGTTTAAACACCGACCAACCTCTATAAACCGACTTAAGTCCACCGAAACTTATAAATGTATTCCCTGGTATTATTCATAAACTACAAGCTTTATTTTATATGATATTTATTTTACGACTTGAATTTGCATGATTGTTGCTTAAACTATGTGACATCAATTACGCCCAACTCCTCGAATGATTGATTTGATCCTCATAATTTAATTTAATTTTTGATCTATTTTGATCCTCATAATTTATTCCCTTAATAGTTTTAGTATTTTTAGCAATAGTTATGATAGATTCAAAATTAAAATAAAGAATTTCTAGAAAAACAAAAGACCTGCTATATTATTTATTTATGTGAAAAAGAAAGTAAATTGGAGAATATTATTAGCATAAACGGTAAGTAAATAAATTGAATTGAAAAAAATAAAGGTTTCGTGAAGCGTTACAATACAATACACTCTGTTGTGTTGTGTTGTGTTGTGTTGGGTTTCTCTCTCTTGTGTTGCCAGCTTCTTCTGTTTCTCTCTCTCACTGAATGCCGCTCTTGTCTATCTGAATTCATTCATTTTCAACTTTTTAGAGAGAGAGAGAGAGAGAGAGAGAGAAACAAACGTTTCATATACGCACACCCAGAACAACATAGCATAGAGAAGAACAGTGAAAGAGGTCACAGAGTAGTCGCACAATACAATACAAAAATGACTTCATTGGACATCTTCCTCTTCTCTCTCAGCAGAACTTTTTGTACTCCCTTCGCCGTTTACGTTCAGATCCAGGTTTTTTTTATTTTCTTTTCTCTCTTCTTCATTTTATGCTCTCAATTACTATCACTTCTACTCAAATTCAATTCAAATTCAATTCAATTCAATAATAATACTACTAATTCCCTTTTTATTATTTACATTACTGTAAAGTTAGTTCATTCATAAATAAACTTCCTTAGTACATTGTAAACTTTGTTCCTTTCCACCATCTTTATGCCAATTCTACTTGGCTTGGTTGATTATCATTGATTTTGGTTGCAGCTGTCAATTATACATTTTTTTTTGTTTAAGAATACTTTTTTGACGAGTAGTCAAAGTGGTGACTTCATTGGGATCTGATGTCTGAATCGTACTTGAGGGTGCTGGAAAGATGGGACGGACGGAGTTGCGATTTCACGCACTTCCATTCGTTAATTTATCACGGCCATTGATTTGATATTGGACGATCCATATTATACGGTTGGTTTTATGCGGTTTAGTGATCTTGGCCGTTGATTTTAAGCGGATGATTGACAAATTTGACTGTGTCATGTAGTTGCAACACCCAATCCAAATCCTAAATTATGCTAGTCTGAGCTAGGTTTTGCAAGGGCTAAGTCTAATCTGATCAAGAAACTCAAGGGCCAAGCCTTGTTTACTTGACATAGGCTTATTTTTGGATGTGGGTCCGGTATTTTTGAAATCCTATTATTGCATGTTAGTTTACTTAAAACCTATTTCATATTAACGATGACTTATGAGCTAATAGGCCAATGACAATAAGTTAGATTTAACATGATAGTTTAGATAGTATGACTTTATATAACATCCTATTTCTATTATATTTTATAGTAGTGCATTTAAATGTGCTAAAAATTATTGTTAGTTAATATGCTAAAATTAGTGAAAATGGTTTAACACAAATCAAATTCTAATATAATAATAATGACAACAGTAATAAAAAAATAATATTCATGGCTGAATTTTTTTTCTTTTTCTGCGGCCTAGAGCTTGGCCCCTTTAGCTAAATAGGCTTCTAATAAAACCTTAACCTTGTCTATTTAGTAATAAAAAGTTCGGACTTGGTTGGATGTTGGCGCGGCTGTAGGTTCCTATCAGTCGGCTTGGCCTATTTCCATCCCTTGCCATACAAGTGAAGCTCTTGGGTGGACAATTTGCAATTGTGATTTTGGTTTAAAACCTTAGGCTTATTGGAGTACATTAATTATAGTTTCTTATGAATTCCTATTGATGTGGTTGCCACTTTCATGAATTTTTTTGAATGGATGATTTGGCTTTGTAGGATATGGATATTTAACTATCCTTAAATGCATGAGATTTAGCTGTTCAATCTCTACTTTCTCCCATGGATCTTTTTGACTGATTTTATTCCCTAGTTTTATAGTTGAGGAGGTATCAGCTTGGGGTTGCTTTGCTTCCCATCTGTCATGTTCACAGATTTGAAATCCATAATCATTGTAGTAAGAAATCTTGTAGGCTTTAATTCCACATATAGAATATACTTGCAACACAAGAAACACTGTAGGGATAGGGAGCTCTACAGTGTTGAAGGGGTTTTACTGATGAGTTGCATATCAAATTGAAATTGCAAAATTGCATGATTATTGAATGAAATGGAATTCATGAAGAAGGTAATAAAATCTCAAGTATCGGAATACAAGCTTTGTATATTAGCATGGTAGTTATTAACTCGTTCCCTTGAAATCTTGTTTTGTATTCCTACAACTTTGTTGCTTAAGAGAAATATCATGGTAAATAATAATAAATCTGAATGTTATGTTTACTTTGCAGGGTTGTTTCATTTGCTTAACACTTGCTCTTGGGTGGGCTCTTGCTTCTTATGTTAGGTACTCATTACTCAATAGTGTCAGAGTCCAGAAACACTACCCCTGTGAGAAATACTGAATTTTTCCCCTTACAGGAACAGAGAGATAAAACAAATGAAGGATGCTATGAAGAATGGCAATAGTCTTTCTTTCCTTTGTCATGACATTAATGAGCTTGAGCACTCCTATCAGGCCAATCTTCCAAGAGTAACAGTAGTCATGCCCCTGAAAGGGTTTGGAGAACACAATCTCCACAACTGGAGGAGTCAGGTGAGAACTCACAGGATAAATTCCTCTGGATATTATTTGATGTTTTTTTTTTCCTTTTGGTTTACCTGTCGTGCGTGTCTTATTGGTTCTACGAATGATGCATTAGACTTGGAATTTTTAAATTTAATTCAATCGTATGTGTGTATATGTATTTCACATACTTCCTCTTTTTTTTTTCCTAAATTTCAAATTCTAATTTGAATTGTATGATTTCTTGGTGTTTTGGGCGTACTGTTGATTATTAATTATTATTCATTTTTGCTGCATAGTAAACAACAATTTCTTATTGGTCTGAGCATCTCCTTTTAATAGAAATTTTTTATTACAATTCTGTTTACTTTTATTAATTTTTAAGTGCAGATAACATCTCTTTATGGCGGCCCTCTAGAATTTCTTTTTGTGGTAGAAAGCACAGAGGATCCTGCTTACCATGCTATATCACGACTAATATCAGAATTTGAGGTATAAATAAGTCCACAATTCCCCCCATCTCTACATTCAATTTTCTAATCATTTGCTATTAAATTTTGCAAGCTTTAACTCATTTAAGTTTTGCAACCAGCGAACTTTCTGTGTCAAAGCTTGATTTTGTTTCTTCTTAGCCCTTGCATGAATTTATTCCTTTCTTAGGTTGTATATTCAAATCTTGTCGGCATTTCACTAAATTGGATGCATGCTTTGATATATGCAGGATGATGTTGATGTTAAGGTTGTTGTAGCTGGTTTATCAACAACTTGTAGTCAAAAAATTCACAATCAATTGGTATGTAATTTTACTGACATATATTTTGACAGTCCTTTCAAATACAAAGTGCAACTTTATTTACAATTTCATACATTTATCTAAAGTCTATTTAACTCAATGTTGAATATGTGGATGATCTTAGTTGTTTCATTGATTGGTGGTCACTGGTCATTAGATGATTTCATTTCCTAGCATAACACTTGCTAGTTAAGTAGAAGTGTGAAAGTACCTGTATTGACTTGTTCATAATTTGACATCAAATTTTTGAGTCATTTATATTTTTGTTTATTTGTTAGGCTGGTAGACTGTCCTTGCTAGATGTGTTTAAACTACACTAGTATTTATTACATAGTATTTGCATCTTGGCAGGTTGGGGTGGAGAAAATGCACAAAGACACAAAGTATGTATTGTTTTTGGATGACGATG
This sequence comes from Medicago sativa, assembly GCF_051527215.1. Taxonomy (NCBI): domain Eukaryota; kingdom Viridiplantae; phylum Streptophyta; class Magnoliopsida; order Fabales; family Fabaceae; genus Medicago; species Medicago sativa. Next base: position 98,587,891 of record NC_140752.1, read on the forward strand.
TTAGAATACATCCTGGATCAATTGGAGCCCTCACTCGTGAGATGGAGAAGAACCCTGAGGTATTACTTTGATTTTATTTCTTCTTGTTCTATATTTAGGCGTTTAATGAGAATAATGGTAATTCTTCTAACCTGAATTGTTTTGTGGTTTTAACTGTTTTGATGTTTCACAGATATTTATTCAAACTGGATACCCTCTTGATTTGCCATCTGGAAGTTTAGGGAGTTACTGCATCTATGAATATCATATGGTACACAACCACCTCTATCTCCAATCTCTGCAGCACAAATCTGTGTATAAGATGGTTTCCATTTTATTTTCTAGTTGTTTTGAAACAAAGTGTAAGAATGAAGCTTAGTTAGCTAATTGAACTTGAATTAAGTCGCAGTATTGATTAGATAACTTTTCATTTAGACTTTTGATCGTGTATCATTATTTAAAAGGTTTGGACTCATCATGGTTCTGTTACATGCCTTTCCTTGCATTTGCAAGAGGCTGATTCCACATCAATGTTAACCTGTATCCTCCAGTCCCACAATATGTCAATATTTAATTTAATTTTACAGCTTTTTTTCCCTAATCCTTTTCCTTTTGTTTTATTATACAGCCTTGTTCGATGGGCTTTGCAACTGGTGGAAGAACATTCTTTCTCTGGGGAGGCTGTATGATGGCAAGTAGCTTTTGCCTTTTCTTAGTTGTCGCATAAAAGAAAAGCTTAATTTTAACATGTTAGTTTCTCTCCAGATGCATGCTGATGACTTTAGGCAAGATCGTTATGGTGTAGTCTCGGGACTTAAAGATGGTGGATATTCTGATGATATGACTCTTGCAGCCATAGCTGGTACATCTTCGGTTCTCTTATCAAATTTATTGATGTAATTAACATTTTGATCCTATAAAGTTTAACCACATTGGTCATCGTATATAACTGCTTTAACTGTATCAATCACTGGGAAAATGATTACTCGATGATTGATCCATAAAAAGGTCATTCTTCATAGATATCCGACAATCGTAATTTGTACGAGCGCTTTCATCTAGCTTTATTTTAATACTTATTATTCATGTGCAATTTGCAGAACACCTGTGTTTTGTCGAAGTAATTTTCGTTTCGGTAATAAAAAATTGTGTCTTTGATATTTGTGATCTTTGTACCTAAAGGTAATACAATGAGTTTCCAGTAATTTGACTAGAATAGACCAAAAATTTTCTTGTTATATACTTAATGTCCACTTTTTGTAGTCTTTTGTTCCTATTTTGCATGTTGTTAATTATTGCTGAAATAATAAAGATAACATGGAATCCACTAATGGCCATATTTAATAATAATAATGATAATAATCTAGGTAAGCCACTATTGTAGTGAATTTTATTATATTCTTAACCTTATTAGACTACAAAAATAATAAGTCCCTTAAAAGAATGATAATCCTAGTATTCTAACAATTACTATAATGTTGTCTTTTGCAGGTGCTCATAAAAGACTTATTACTTCTCCCCCAGTTGCTGTCTTTCCTCACCCCCTTGCTACTGATCTTAATTTTGGAAGGTTTGTGACTTAATCATCTGAAAAATAAAGTTTCCTTTCATATTTGATGATTTAGTTTTTAAAATGTGCAGATATTGGAATTACTTGAGGAAACAAACATTTGTTTTGGAGTCATATACAACAAACATTAACTGGGTGATGAACCGTGCATTGTTTGGTGTTCACTGCTATTTGTCATGGGGATTCGTAGCACCATTTTTTATTGCAACGATTCATCTTGCAGCAGCATTTAGGTTTTATAGTAACGGATACTCACTTGAAGAAACGACCTATACTTCTGCTGGTGAGCACACTACTTTTCCTTTTTAGGTAGGTTGTTAGTGTTGATTCATGTGAACATTTTGGAAGAATTATGATGCTGAAGAAGGGGTTATTGTTCAACCTAGTTGCAGTGTTAGAAGCTCTAATGCTCTATTCGTGATTATGCTCTCGAGCTACATATACAAATTGAAAATTGTTGTGGGTTTCTTTCACTCAGGAATATCACTAGTTTGGAATTTTTGTGTTATATGAAATTTGTAAATAAGCAATCTGTATAATTTTAATTATGTTACTATCTTAGTATCTTTATTGCCTTCTGACCTCTTGTGGGTTGTTAAAATAAAACAGACAAATCGGGTCTGTCTGTAATATATGGCATGGTTTGTTTGTTTCAATGATGTGATGATCACAAGTAAAATTTTAATCCAAAAATAACACTATCTTTCCCATTGTTACAAGTTGCATCTCCACTACTGATATTTATCCATCTACAATGAATAATATATAGGGTTTGTGAAAATGAAAGTGAAAATAAAAATGGGGTAAAATACTGATATGAACTTTTCCATTAAACTTACATTTTCAGTTCTTTCTTCCTGACGTGTGCCTTTTATCAGGGTTATCACTGGTGACCTTCCTAGCCATATGCACTCTTGTGGAACTTCTTTCAATGTGGAACTTGACAAGGATAGAAGTTCAACTATGCAACATGCTGTCTCCAGAGGCACCACAACTTTCTCTGGCTACCTATAATTGGTGTCTTGTAAGTAGTCTTTTCTTGCTTGTTTTTTATGTGACTAGATTTTAATAATATTTATCCTATATATCTCTTGTACATTTTATTCTATTGTATTGACAATTGAATCCTTCTGAGTAAATCTTTGTCATGGTGAGTCAAGGTGAAGAATGTATTGCTTTATGATTCCATATATTCTAAATATTCATAAAATGATTAAGGCTTAAATATGGTTTTGATCCCTGCAAAATTTTCTGACATTTTCAAAAACGACAACTTTCAGCCCCCTATAACCTTTTTAGGTTATCTGGCAATGACTTTGCTAATAGAAATACACGCCATTGTATAAACATTGAATTAATAATGCCATGTGTACAGAAACGACAGCAACTCACCACCAGAACTCCTTCAAGTCTCCCATCTCCTTAGCCTACAACTCTCCATACGGTCGACTCTCTATTATGGTGTTGGTACAGTGTAAAAGTGAGTTGAAGTCCATGTGACATTATTAATTCTGTGTGGTAACAATGTTGTGTATTTCTGTTAGCCATATAAGCATGAAATAAATGAAGATTGACGGTAGAGACTAAAACAAATGATTTTGTAAATGTTTGGGACCAATGAAGGGCAAAATTTTGCAGGGACTATAAGTGGAAATACCAGGATTTGCAGGGATGTAAAAATATAATTATGGCAAAAACTAAATTAAACAAAACTTGGCAAGCATGAACTGACACAGGTTGTACATGGGATACCTACCACAACAAGGGTTGACATAAACATGTTGAACTCCTAGGTGAAGTGTAAATAATGCACAGACTTGCATAAATATTTAATGGAAAACCAATATGGAAATATAAATAAAAATGTATGAGAACAGGGAGGTGCAATGTGCTTGATTACTAGTTGCTAAAGTTAGAAAGTAAATTTTATTTTTTTTTAACAGGTATTCATTGCATTATTGGTGGATAACTTTCTATACCCTCTGTCCGCGATTAAGTCTCATTTTTCACAATCTATCAATTGGTCTGGTATTCGGTACTATCTAAAACATGGAAAAATTATCAAGGTAAGCTGGTCAAGGCTTTTATGTCGTCATCTGTGACTTGATTTCTTTTAAAGTTATTTTCTCAACCAAAAAGTATTTGAATGTATACTCTGCAGATTGAAAGAACTGAAAGAAGCAAAGATATGAGTCCAGTTTTCACAGATTTGGGAGGGAAACACTTATACGGAAAGAAAGGGATGCCTACCAGAAGTTCATTCCTCGGTTCTTTGTCCAGAAGTCTGGCTCAATGGCATCAACCTAAAAAATTTGATAACTAGGAGAAAGCTTCAAGCAGCCGTCAAACTCGTCTCTTTCCCTCACTTTGGAAGCATCATGGGTGTTGGTAGATCAAATTGATCTAATTTATTCTTTGATGCATTCTTGATTGGTTGATTGATTGTTTTAGATGGTGGGAGGAATCTTAGTTCCATTTTTTCATTACCCATTCAATCCATATTATTTTTCAGTGCAAGCCTTCCCATGGCTTCATTTTGTAATTGTAACAGTTATTGATATAATTTATGCAACATTGTACACAAAATTTGCAAAGTTTATAAACAGATAGTGATTCACATTATAACGCTTACTCATGGACCAAACAAATCACTCAAGTCAGAACAGTTGAGAAAAAAACGTGAAATTTGGACATGAATTATTTCTGCTCTCAAGCATTCATTAGTACCATGCAAACAAGAAATTCAAACAAAATTCAAATGTAAAATTTTCAAAATAAAAGTCTTTGATTTCACACTGGGCTCAGTGCAAGCTGTAATGCTATTAGCCTCTATGACAATTATTACACACTTCTCAATAAGCTCTCGGTTTTATTTTACTTTTCTTTATAATACATTCCACCGAAAGTGATAAAATATCAACTTAACGCCATTCACTAGGAACAGAATAAAGCAAAGGACAAAAGAATCCATAGCAGCAAAAGCTTCCTTCTGGCCTTTACCTTTTTCTCCAGTTCCTCATTAACATTTCCACATCCACTCCCGAAGAAAAAGAAAGCAACAGCACCAAAGCAGGGATATGAGTTGCTGTTTTCATGGTTCCACAGTTATGCCACCAATGGAAACCTCCATACCCAGAAGTAGTACTATTGAAGACTATGCAGGACCCAAGAACCTTAGGCAAGAAGTTCTGATACAAATACCAGGATGCAAAGTTCATTTGATGGATGAAGGAGAAGCTTTTGAACTAGCTCAAGGCCATTTCATGGTAATCAAAACCTTGGAGGAAAATGTTTCTCTTGCTACAGTTATAAAAGTAGGAGAAGATCTTCAATGGCCTTTAACTAAAGATGAGCCTGTGGTGAAGCTAGATGCTCTCCATTATCTGTTTTCGTTGCCCGTGAAAGATGGTGAGCCTCTTAGCTACGGCTTGACCTTTTCAGAAGATTGTTATGGAAGTTTGAGTTTGCTGGATTCGTTTTTGAAAGAGCACTCTTGCTTTTCTGGCTTAAAGTTGAGTAACAAAAATGATCTTGATTGGAAGGAGTTTGCTCCGAGGGTTGAAGATTACAATCATTTTCTATCAAAGCTTATTGCAGGAGGGACTGGTCAGATTGTGAAGGGTATCTTCATCTGCAGCAATGCTTACACCAACAAGGTTTTATTTGTTTAGCAAGGCTTATTGCAGTGTCATTCAATTAGTTTTTATTTTTATTTTTATTTGTTTAGCTTTTCACATCTTGTTTTAAGAAGCATGAATAACATTATAATTTCCCAAGTCTACGAAATGCATACAATGAGAGTGTGTGACACTGGTAAGAAAGACTGATAATGTTGAACATAAGTGAAAACAGAAAGACCATGAAAAAAGTATCATTTAGTGACACAGTAAACTAAGAACTTTTTGGGATGGAAAAATCACCAGGTACAAAAAGGAGGAGAAATGATCCTAAATAGTCATGCAGATGAGAAAAATGGTGCTGTGGTCAGGGAAAGTAAGAGCAACAAGAGTGTCGGTGCCTCGAAGAAGAACAAGATCAATAAAAACCTCAAACGGTATACAAAAATGACACTGAAATGCACAAATATATAACGCAATAATTTATGTAGTGTACAAGTGGATGATGGTTATGTGTTAGTGATAATTGTCTTTTGTATTTGCAATGTAGTGTGAGGAAGTTGTCCAAGATGACAGAAAAGTTAAGCAAATCTTTGCTTAGTGGTGTTGGCATAGTTAGTGGAACAGTGATAGGCCCTTTGGTTAAATCCCAACCAGGAAAGGCATTCCTAAGGATGCTGCCTGGAGAGGTGTTGTTGGCTTCCCTTGATGCAGTCAGTAAGTAAAATAAAACCAAGTAAAAACACTTTATGACAGTACCCTTTATGCTCAATGTTGTTGTTCTTTTTTCTTTCTTTCAAATAAGCAGTAACAACATCATCATCTTGATGCTGCAGACAAAGTTCTTGATGCAGCTGAAGCTGCTGAAAAACAAACTCTTTCTGCCACCTCGAAAGCTGCATCTAGAATGGTCTCTAACAGGTAAAGGCTGGACTTAATCCAAACAGCTAACTCTACTTACTCCAATTCCAGCTACATACACATAAGTATGAACACCTGAAAATCGTAGTTTTTGACGTTTAAATTCGTGGTTAATGAAGTTCAATAAATGGTTACAATACCTGATATATCTATTAACCAAATGTTCATTAACTGCGTGTGTAAACTGCTATGTTAAGTCGTTAACTATCAAAAAAATTATTAACATTTTTTATAACGTTCAGAAGAAATTCTTGAATGGAGTAGACACAGTTGTTGCTAACAAATATGTCCTGTTTATCAATATGTTAATATTTACATTTAAATTAATTCATCATTCTTGGCCTAACAACAGGTTTGGGGATAATGCTGGGGAAGCTACAGAGCATGTATTTGCAACTGCGGGACATGCAGCTAACACTGCTTGGAATGTGTTTAAGATAAGAAAGGCCATCAATCCAGCTTCTTCAGCATCCAAGGGCGTACTGAAAAATGCTGTTAAAAATACCAAGTTTTAAATATTTAATTTCAATCAAGTTTCTTTGTACTTGGTTGTCAAAAAATGAAGTGGCAGAATTAATTAGTACTTGTTATATTCATTTCAGTTTCAAGCGTTCATCTTTTAAGAATCGGTATGAACTAAGCTTTGAATTTAACAGAAGGTGACTTCAAATTAAAAAACATCAAAGGGAAATGATTTCATTTCATGTGGGCGCATGAAAATGGATCAAGTTGCCTTTGGCAGGAAAGGCACAACCTATAGTGCAATTCACGAGAGGGAAAACTAAAAGATATGATCATTGTAATCTAAGAGAGAGATGTGAAGAGATTAAGATAAAATAATTAAGATAATTTTGATTTCATATGAGATGAAGGATCTAAAAAAGATTTCTCAAGTCAAAATAGAAAATAAAAGGGAAATGAAGAAACAAGAAAATGGAATAGACCAAGAACAAAGACACTACCATTAAGATCATTGATAAGTCACACAATCGCCGTAATGATAAGAAAGTATTGATAAAATTCAAACAAGTTACATTCATTGTTTAAGAGAAAAATATAATTTATCTCAAATTCCCTCAAAAAAAAAATATCTCAAATCCCTACTTGAAGCAAATAAAGCTTAAATGGACCATAAGTGACATCATTCTATGCGCCTAGACACCTACATTTGACTTGCATCATATTTCTCTAAAATAAATTAAATGCAAAGAATCATATAAGCAAATGTGGTAGTTGACAAGCAATGTATGTGGTTAAAATTTAGTCCACGTACATCACCTTTTTTAACTACCCTTTTTGTTTATATTCCATTTCAGAGGGAGTACATGAATGTATAACATCAAAAACTTGAACACGCACAACACACTCTAGTTGTAGATGTATCACACTCTACACTATGGTGTGAGTTTTTAAGCATGAGTCTTACCTTTCAAAAGTTTAATATAACTTGTTATTATGTTTAAAAGTTTATTTCATATGAACTAATGTGTCAATTAAATTAAACAATTTTTTGAATTTCTTTCTTTTTTGTGAACCTTTTGATATTATTTTTTTGGGTCAAGAACCTTTTGATATTTAACATGGCATTTTAATGAATTTGAATATATATATGATATCATATTTCATTTCTAGTTTATAATAATACTTTAAAATATGCAAAAATTAACGTGGATTAATAAACTTAAATTACAAGAAAATATAACAAAATTATAATTTAATCTAAGTAAAAATTATATAATATGTTAAATATGTTTTTCAATCACTACTTTTGGTCTCGATTTTTAAGTTAATTTTTGTATTTTTTTTATGAAATTGTACAGAAATGTGTAGAATTATAAATAAATTCTCAAAAAAAAAAATATAATTTTTTAACAAAACACAAATTAAAAATGAATTTTTAACCGTAAAAAATATAAAAATTTATATTAAAAATATAAAAAATTCTATTTTTTTTGGGTGAGATTCGTATAATATTATGAATTTTTCTGCAAAAATATGAATTATATATATATATATATATATAAGTTTACTATAAAGGAGGAACTAAAAGTGAAGATAGAAAATTTTGATTAAAAGTTGAAGAAATTTTTTAGAGGGACTAAAACAAAAAATTAACATATTTATAGGGACAAAAAACATATCTAACCCTTATTATTATTATAAAAAATGGTATTCATGTTTATTTCAATAGGTTGGTCTAGAAGGCCTAAATAAAATACTATTTTACACGAATGATTAAAATGGTGAATTGATCAAAATAATATGAAGAGCAAAGTTTTACAAAAGATTCCAAAAATATTTGATTTACATAGACATGTATTTGAACCCATAATTTTTTCACTTATGTGTATTTTTTTTAACAAGCACTTATGTGTATTGAATGTGTATGTTTCGATTTTAAGCTTTTTGAACTAATATTTCTCTTTATATTTAAAAAAAAAATTAGGAGAGAACCGTCAATTTTATTGAAGATATAACAAGAAAAAGAAAGAAAAAAAGTAAAGGTTTTGTACCCAAAAAAAAAAAAAAAAAAGAAATCTAATGTTTTACCAATTAACTTAGTGAGAATAATAGAGTTCTTGAGAAGACTTGTTTTTATGACACGCACTCTTCTTTTGTAGTTGTAACACATTCACAGCATACAGCATACCATCCCGTAACCCTAGATAACCTTCAGCGCCGTCTCTGTTCAGCCTCCGTCTTCCCTCCCTCTAAGGTACGTTCATGTTCCCTTTGTATTGCTATTATTCGCTTTTGTTAAGAGTCCCACATCGGTTAGGAGTTGGCCTGACAATTTGTTTATAAGTGGGGGCAATCCTCACCTCACAAGCCGGTTTTGTGGGGTTGTGTTAGGTCCAACCACGATTTTTAAGATGGTATCAGAGCCTCTTCACGATTCTGTGCCACCTGTTGCCAGGTTTCCGTTATCGGGCACCCGTCATTTATGTTCACACTTCAGATGTCCAATCCTGAGCGTGAGGGGGTGTGTTAAGAGTCTCACATCGGTTAGGAGTTGGCCTGACAATTTGTTTATAAGTGGGGGCAATCCTCACCTCACAAGCCGGTTTTGTGGGGTTGTGTTAGGCCCAACCACGATTTCTAAGAGCTTTTACCTTTTTTTATCTGGGACAACCCCTTTCTATCCATAAGCTGTTTTTAGCTTATTTGCGTAAGCTATTCTTCATCATAGATGATAAAAACAGCTTATACCTTATCTGAAAATAATTTATTTGATTTGAACTTGACCTTAATAGAATGAATTGTGATGTGATGACAGTGAATAACAATGAGGAAGCTAAAGCATCATGAGCAAAGGCTTTTGAGAAAGGTGAATTTTTTGGAATGGAAGAGAGAAGGGGGTCACAGAGAGAACATGGTTATGCAGCGCTACCATGTTACCGGACGGGACGATTACAAAAAGTATTTTCATAATTCACATTTTTATGTTGTTCTTGCATTTGGTATTTTTCTTTTTTTTAGTTTGGTTTTTAGCTGATTCATTTTCTTTGTGGAATTGGGATTGTGGTGGAAATATGAATAGGTATTCGAGTATATGCCGGATGGTTCAAAAGTTGGTAAACACTGTGAAACAGATGGATCCCAAGGATCCTTTTCGAGTTGATATGACTGATAAGCTTTTGGAAAAACTGTATGTTCACTTTCTGAAGTTCAAAGTTTAAACATATTTGATTTCAGTAATTAATATTTGTTTCATAATTATGGTTACTGCTATATATCATAATTATTCACGTTTTCCATCTTTCTTTTGACATACTAATTTGTTATTTAGTGTTGTGCCATGACTCCCCAAATCTATTTGTGCTTCTATTTTTTTGATTTGAACTGAATTGTTGTGGATACGACACTATGATTTTTGGTTAACTTAATTCAATTACAAATATAGTTGTAAATTATATACAAGTTGCAGGGTGGTTTTTGTAACCATTCATGACATAAATATGTAATGAAAATAGTTGAACTGACTGCGATGGTTCTTCGGTTCTCTCGTCATGATGACCATAGTTTTGTTATATAACTTACAAGTCTGTCTAGGATTTTTTAGAATGATAAATTAGACCTGCCATTTCAAAAAGGATGATTGTTCTAGTTTGTTCTAGTTTAGTGCCTGCTTTCTTTTTGCTTCTTCTTGGTAGCTGATATTAGTTTGAAACAAAGAAGATAGAAGTAAATTTTGTGAGCTACTTGCACGTATCTGTTTCATTCATTCTTTTATTTTCATGACAGTTACAATATGGGTGTGATTCCAACCAGGCAAAGCATCACACTATGTGAACGCTTAACCGTGTCAGCCTTCTGCAGGTAAAAGGAACACATTGCTGCTTTTAATCTTTTAAATGAAAATTTAGTTATCCACTTTATTTGTTTGCTCATTAGAATGTATGTTCATATGAAAACATAAAGAGTAGCTTCAACTTTACCAACATGTGGTTGGTCTGTCTGAGTGCTAAGAAGCTTGGTCATCTTATTTAACTAAGAAGCTTGGTCTTCCAAATGGCTTTGAATTTTGAAAGAAAAAACTTAGCTGATTGAATTACTATGTAAATGGACCTATCTATCGAAATATTTAGTATTCAAACAAGTGAAGCCTGGCTAGTTAAATAAGGCAAGCAATAAACAATATCTAGAAATCAAGAAAGTGTCTATAGTTATGGATTTGGGTGAGGTATTAATGAACATTTCAGGCCTTCAAAGTCCATGAACAGTCTAGAAACAGAAGTCAAAGTCTAGGAACATTGGGAATATTGTTATTCACCGTGTCCATGCTAATGTTAGATGTTTACTTCGGTTGTTTTAATACAGTTGAGGTAGCTTGAAAATTTTGCTAAGTTATCTAGTTTTAAGGGCAAATTTTGTCACATGAAGGCCAGCATATGGTTTATCATCGTTTTGTAGCTAGGCAAGTTCACTCTTCCGAGTCGTATGAAAAGTGGTATATATATTGTAGCAAGGCCAAGGGTGCCATTTTATGTGATTGAATAAACTAAATTTAATGCATGAAAAATAGGCTGACCACTGAAAAATGAAATTCTTCAGCAGTTTTTTTTTTCTTCTGCAGCATTAGTTGATTATAATTAAGTAATTACCTTTCTTCTAATGTGACGGCCAGCTAAGTTTTGGGCTAAAAATGGACTGTTGTCAACTGTCAAGTTAATCAAGTTGAAACATTGGTTATGGATTTTGACCCCTAATCTCGTCTTGTTAGTTTTATGCAGCAATAAAAATTTATTGATTTTTGTACCACAACTTTGCATTACATCGTCCTAATTTGCTCCGAACTTTGTTCACTATCATGCAGACGTAGGCTCTCAACTGTTTTGGTGAAACTAAAATTTGCTGAGCATCTGAAAGAAGCTGTAACTTATATTGAACAAGGACATGTTCGAGTTGGTCCAAATACAATTACAGACCCAGCTTACCTTGTAACTAGAAACATGGAAGACTTGATTACATGGGTGGATTCTTCCAAGATAAAGAGAAAGGTGCTTCAGTACAATGACAAGTTGGATGACTATGATTTAATGAATTAGTTGGCTATTTGTGCTTTGCTATTGAGCTAATTTTTGTTGTAGACATGAATGAACCAAGACATCTGTGGATGAATTTTTGACTTTGTATGGTTATCTCCTTTAATGGGAAATACTTTTTTTAAAAGAAGAGAATCATTCCATATTATGACGGGGGTTAATGAAATTTGGATGTAGGTTGTGTTTGAACTTTCTTTTAGATTTTTTTTAATCGGGGTGCGCATAAGAACAAACTGATTCTTCGAGCCGTATAGGGCCGCAATGGGTGGTAAAGACCTATAAGCAGTCCCTTTAAATATCAGAAACTGGCTTCATAAAACAGGAGATGCAAGGGAAAATAATCTTGTATAGACATCGCTCCATAATCAAACTCTGATTCATTTTAAATGGTGGAAGTAGATTAGTAGAGCCTTCTCGTGGTTAATGGCATGGTGACGATAGGAAACGAGTGTGAATGAATGTAATACCAAGTTAGATAAATTTTCGAAAGATAATAGAGCCAAAATCAAATATAAACAAATCAATCCAGTTGAATAAAATGTGAGCAAGTCCGAATTGTTGTGAGGAATTGAAGTAAGTTCGACCTAACAGAATTTTGCGTAGATCTGACCTTCTCTACAAATTTAAGACCATTTTTACATGTCAAAGAGTGTTTTCAGGCCTGGTTTAGTCTTTTTGAGTCTCTTCAATGTCAAGGGCTACTTCTTTTTTTAGGTTTCAACGATTATTTTCTTGACAAAGCAAAAGGGTTTAAATAATTATTTTTAAAGTCTGATTTGATATAATATGTAACGTCTCTATCAACTAAGTTAAATTTACAGAAACAAAGTATGGTTTGATATGTTAGTTTATATGGAACATTACTCATCTGACCAATTTCAGAAAAAGTTTGTCTCTATTACATGTTTTGTACCTTAAGCATGTCATTGTCTTTTTTATTTCTTTTTTTAAGAAAGATAGTTACAAAATTGCCTTTCTAATTAAATTTAATTAGAATAGAAACAAAAGAGTGTTTTAGTAAAAATAAGTGGGTGTAGTTTGCTAATTTACACCTTAGTGTTTTTAAGTGGATGTAAATTAGCATCCCTATATATTAAAAGTAAAAAACTTATACTTGATGACATGAAACATGTGTGAAAATGAATTGTTTATATGAATGTTCATACGTTTATTTTGCTTTCACATTAAAATCTTATTATAATTTTAACCTTTGAATTGAGCATGTCCTATATGCGATATATTGTTAAATAATTTCTGCAATTACATCATAATGTTAGAGGCTTAAAAGGCTTACAAAATGAAGTAAACTCTAGAATGCCAATATTTTTCATTTCTAAACAAAAATGAAGAATTTCAATAACTATAATTTTAAGGCTAAGTTTATGGTGCACAAATGAGACAAGTCTCGTATCATAAGCAAACTTATTTTCATCATTGAATTAATAAGTCTCACTATTAGATCAAATGATATTAGATAAGACTTATTAATTCAATAGTGAAAAATAAATTTGTGTGTAGTGCAAGATTTATTTACTTATGAAAATTATACAAAATCTTGTTTAATTTAGATATATAATGGTACACTTTTTTTTTGTCATGTTGCACGTTTTGTTTACTTTTCCGGTGAATTCACTTTTTTAAGGTTTTTTTTTTTTTGACCCAATTTTTTAAGTTTTTTTAAACATGTAAAAAAGTATATTTTTTTTACCCAACATAATTAATTCTTTTAATAAATAATTAATTATTTTATACCTTAGAATATACTACTACACAGTAGGAATAAAAATACTCATAGGATCTTTCCAAAAAAAACTTAGAGCATGAGGATCTATGTTTTATTCTAGAGAGGATCTATGTTCCTAGTACCAACTGACCTATTTTTGCGGTAAACAGTACTCTGACCTTTTTAACTGTGGTGTGGATCGGATCTATATATGTTTTTATGATGATGTCGTTAAATAACAGTACTTTTAGAGAGACTATGATGACGTGTGCATATCATGTCGTTTGTTACTAGTACTAGGTCATAGTACATATATGTTCGTGTGAGCCACTCTGTTGGCGGCTGATACTCATTGTTTTTTTAGAGAGAGAAATTAGAGAGCTTTCTAGAGAGAGAGAGAGAGAGATTTGGATGGAGGTTTCAGAGGGAGAATTTTCGAAGAAGCTAAGCATATACAAAGCAGCAAGAAGCATTAAAAAAAGAGACAACAGTTTATACAACGCACTTAGATCTATCTATCAAGATTCTGTTTTCGTTGGTGAAATCTCTCAATTATGGCCTCAACTTCCTCTTCTCGCAAACCTTCGTTGTGGCTTATGGTACTCTTCTAATTTCCATTCCACTTGTTACTTCAAATCCACCGATGGTCACACCAACAATTGTTCTTTCTCCACTGCTCGTCTCAACCTTCATGTGGCTCATCTTGCCGGTACTATTCGACAACAATCCTATTCAATTATAATTCTAGTTTTTACTAGTAACCTATCAAATTCGTCCTTTGATTCTTTAAGGTGCTCTCATATATGAGATTATGAATACTTCAAATATGTACATGACTCACTTTTGTCTTGCCATAATGAATAGACAAAAGGGCAAAAGTGAGTCATGGACGTATCCAGAATGTTTTATGAGATATCATATATATAGTCTTACAAATTTGGTGGTTTACTCATTCTTTTACACGCAAGTCAATATTTTTTATACTTTTGTTCACATTGGTAGCACAGAAAGGTGGTTGTATGATTGTTGATTCTACTAGAAAAGGAAAGCGTTTCCCAGACAGCATGTCCAAAACCATACCCATATGGACTTGTGTTCTTAATCGTGCAATTGCCCAATTTAAAAGAGATTTTCATATGGATGATGCTTCAGCACCACAATTGAGTGTAATGATCACTAGTCTTATGCTTCCTCCCTCTTTTACATTTTATTTCAAAATTCTTATTTGTCTGAAGGGTTAAAATATGTTTTTTTGTAAATATAGAAGTACACTTTTGTTTTTAGTCTATGTAACAGTTCTTGTTTTGTAACAATTCTGTCACAGTTCTTTTTGTTTTGCTAGTCTCTATAAAATTTGTTCATGTGAGTTTTTTTAACAAATTGTTCATGGGTGAATTGGTCATTGTAATATGCGTGTACTATATACTATAATTCTTATGCAGCACATATTACACAGATAAGTTTCAATGTCAACAAATATTTTATGGACTAAAACAAAAGAACAAGAACCAAATTATAAAAGTAATCTATCTGCCATGACTAAAAACAAAGCAAAGCTTTTATAAGGACTTTTTTTTAAGAGGACTACTAAACATATTTAAAGCTTGTGTATATGAACCCTTTATAATAATTGTGCTGTTGCCTCCGTAAAACAGGAGGACTCTGATTGGGATTGCTCTTTGCACCTACCACTTTGGGTTCCCCTAACAGAAAAGGCTTCAATTGAGGAGCACTTAGAGGAATGGACTCAACAATTGAAAGCAAGTGGAGCTGACATTGCTTCCCTCTCTGCTTCCTTGAAGAAACCATTACGTCCTCTATGGATTTCTCAGAAAACCGTCATATGGTTAAATGAAGTACCTCACCATGATTCTTGGGATTTCACACCAATCATACTTGTCTCTGCTTCTTCTTCGTCGAACGGTGTAAGCCAACACAACAAGACTAACTCCGAGTTTAGCTGGAATTATATACCAGGTGCAGGAGATGATGAAGAAAGTTGGTCTAGGGGTTTAACTCCACCTCTCTTTTGGAATCATGTTTATGATCTTATAAATTCAGGTCCTGATGTGTGTAACCAGAAGGTTGCAGATATTGTTGAAAAGGGTAGGGTACGCCGTGCTTATAGAGGAGAGAGTGCTCCTCAGATTAGAGTTAAATCACTTTCACATGAAGAACCGTCACTGGCTTCTGATGTTTCAAATATTGAAGTTGACACCAAGTCTTTTGAAGATTCTGAAATTTCTTGGTTGGGTTCTACTAATTTGGCAGTTGGTGCATCTCAATTTGGTATGCTGACTTAGTTAATGCTCTTTATTAATATTATGATATACTATAGTGGTACTATTTTGAATTCTCTTTGCCACATGTTTCGATTGATGGTGATATATAAATAATCACAGCTGAGTCACCACAATTTTAGCAAAAGTTGCACTTTTAAACTTCAACAAAATTGTGGTGCCACCATGATTTTGTTAGAACACTAACTTTTTGTGTACACCTACTTATGTACGAAATTGCTCTTTATATATAGACGTGACTATCTTTTTGATTTCTTAAACCATTAATTAAGAACATATTTAAAAATACACACGTGCACACACATGCATATGGTGATTTACATTGGGCTTATGTTTAGAGAGAAAAAATTTCAAAGCAGGCTTATAATTAGTACTAGAGCCAGAGGTAGTATATCTTTTGATGAAGCATGCCTAGTCCTATTGACTTAAATTTATATTTTTTTGACACCAGAAGACCAGTCTACTTGTGATTAGCAACATGATTGGGCAGTAAAAAAAATATTTTGCTATGTTTTATGTGGCTGAGTGTTCATGTTTGGTACAGCTACAGATGCAGCCGATGTTGATTGCATATTGAATTGTGATTGTGAGTCCATCACTGTCTGTCTTCCCAGTTCAGAAGCATATCTGCATCTTCCAATTGTGGTTAGTATGAAGTGGAAACAACGCTTCTTGTTGTTGAATGGTTGTTGTTAGAATTCGCACTGATTTTAATTTTTCATGGACAGAGTTCAAAGTTTGATCGCTTTTCCTTATTAAATAATATTCCTAAAGCTGTGAGCTTCGCCAAGTTCAACCTCAGTCTGGGAAAACGACTTCTGGTCTGTTGTAATGATGGTATTCGCTTTGAATTCTCTCGGTATTTATCTATTTTTCTACTAATAGTTGACTAGAATTTGTGTGATACCAAATTGCATGAATTCACTACTTGTGTTGTGTTAGGGATTTTAACAAGTTTACTTTGTCATTGAATTTCACCAATTCAATTGTTAATTAGTATCATATTAATGATAAATTGCACAAAGTTCATTTAAATTTAAAATTAGTAGTGGACATTTATATTTTTTTTAAAACCATATTTGAGTCTTTGTTGTGCTTGTCTTTAATCCTTCTAAATCATTCCGCTGGACGACCTATTTAAAAGTTTTATGTGTTGTAAATGACATGTATATTTGTATCTAGAAAAGTTATTTGAGTCTTTGATATATTATTTTTCTTTGCTTTTCAGGGGAAGATATTAGTATATGTGTTTGCTTAGCAATTTTGATGTCACTATTTGATGAAAAAGGTACATATTTATATAGCTTTCATATTGTTACAAATAATATAATTCTAAATCCAATTTCTCACATATGTGGAATCAATGCATTTCACTATCGATCCATCAACCACCATTTCTACTTAAAAATATATATCATGGTTATTTACAGGTACTTTTGATGATGGGAATTCCTTCAATCCAACACATGTCACTAAATGGGATATGAGAAGACGGCTTGTATTTGTCTGTAAGTTTGCGACAAATGCACGACCATGCAGAGGAAATTTGAGGCAAGTATTTAACTTTCTTATTGGCAGAAAATGCATTCTTCAAACGCAGGAGGACGGTGAGGACGGTGGCAGTGATGAGTGATTGCTAGAACATGTGTATATCATTAGTCTTGATTTTTGTATGCATAGGTTTATGCATATGTTCTGTCAAATAACATCAATTGTGCCTCAACATGGAATTCATAATTATACTCTGATCTCTGGTTTAACCAATTAAATTTTGCTCAAAATCGAATTCATAATTATACTCTGATCTCTGGTTTATACATCCATGTTGTCAAGGCACGGTAGTCAAATTACTAATTTTATGCTGAACATTTGAATATTTTTCCAGTTTGAATGAAATGTAAAAGCAATATTAAAGTGGAGAAAATAAAGTTATAACTTCATTAGAAATGGTTATCCTATACCTCCAAGTTAGAAAGAAGAAAACTGAGAATAGAAAACTGAGAATATCATATTTCATTCCATTAGTATTAGTTTTTAGAAGTTCAACAAACGAATTGGTAAAGAGGTATGTTATTTGAACAACCACTTTTTGTACAACTTATGGGACAACCAAGAATATAGAAAGAAATGTATGTCTTGGCACGAAAATCAAAGCAATAAAGAGAGAGAGAGAGAGAGAGAGAGAGAGAGAGAGAGAGAGAGAGAGAGAGAGAGAGAGAGAGAGAGAGAGTTGTCCCAAAAGTTGTAAGAAAATGGTTGTACAAATATCATTTCTCATTGGTAAATTGGTAAATTCATTCTATTTGCCCTTGTCAAGGACCAAAAGGATAAAATGGGGTGTCGATCAACACTTCTGTAACAAACAAGGCCTAGCTAGTTGTTACTTGTCATGAATCAACTTCTTTTTGCCAGTCAATTCTGTATATACAGGAGGTTAGGAGAAACACAATTGTTGAAGTGATAACTGAGAACGATCATGACAATGGATTTGTTCTGTTTATATTGTAAACCAACTCTAGGAAATCAACTCTAGTAGCTTCATTACCTTCTCATGGTTGAAAACTATTGAAGAGAATCAGTCGTATTCTTAGGAAATTGAAGGAGGCCTTTGCACACGTTTTCTCTTTGATTTCAGATCAACAACTATGATTGAAATGTTATCTGTACTATTTCTACCAATCGCAATTTCAGTGAGGCTATCAGCAACAACTTGTGTTGGAGATATTTCCTCTGTTGATAAGGATCTGCGGCGCCTTCTTAGAATGCTCCGCGCTACTTCTCCCACCTCCTCATTCGTCATTACATCCCAAAGTCCATCACTTGCCAAAATTAAACATTCATCCTCGTCGGTTCTAGCTGTAAAATTTACCTCTGGCACTGGAATAATCCATGGTCTCAAGTACCGGTCACCTGAAATAACACCATTATTAGGAATTTAAACACAAGATGAGGAGGTGCAAGAAAACTGTTTCAGGACGCAAGTGATTTTAGGTGCAAGAAGCTAGTGATGTTTTATGCGATCAGATAGCTTGTGGGACAAGTAAAGATGACAAGAATCATTGAAAAATAATTAACATCCATTTTTCGCAAAACCTTGCACACACAACTTCAAAATCAATCGTTCATGTCTAGCTTTAGAATCAAAGTCGATACAATATTGAGGAACAGCCGATATGTATATTTTCTCAGTTATTATGGATTAAATTACAGATACATTTCAAAATTAACATACACACAAATACACTGTGAATGCTCCTAGTACCTAGGTAACTTGCAAAACCATCAACAAACTCCAAACATGAAAACATTAAGAATTTTTTAGTAAACCTACGTATCCCCTGTGCGGAGACTATTCAATCGAGGTAAATGAAATTCATTTAAGGGGTTGAGCTCTCCGAACATAAGTTTTACCAAAGCATTAAGAATTTAATCTATAATGATGAAGTTAACAATAAATGCTAAAATGTTGGCACATAATACTGTAAATGACAATGTTGCTAATTAAATTGCTATGCATAGTGTTTCAATCAAGTGGCATATGATATCGCTTATCAGCTTCCCTGTCAACATTTGTTCCCTCACCGCCCTCAAAGTTAAACTCGTTTTCATATGAAAGTTAGACTTCTAATCCTTATGATGCTTCGATCCCACTATTTAACTTCCTTTCTGATACTCCATTCTCAGGCATCTAATGCAGCCAATCTCTGTATCTCTTCAACTGTTACCTTTTTTTAGAATTTGTTTGTAGTGCCACAAAAAATGGAGTAATCATTGTACCAACTAGGAAAGATGGTTCATCTGTCCACTTTCCGATTGTTCTTAGTTGTGTACAGTTTTATCTTGTCTTCCTCTCTCTCTCTCTCTCTCTCTCTCTCTCTTGATCTCCCCTTTGATTTTTCATTTTGCTATTTACTTTAAAACCAAATTTACTAATCCAGTAAGGAACCGTTTGGAAGTTACAATTGCATGAAAGTGGAATGATAAAAATCGAAAAATAATTGTATTGATAAGGGAAAATTTACTTTTGAAATTCCCTGATATTGATAAAAGAGTGTAGATAGCTATTATAATCACAAAACCCTTTTGAGAAAGCCCCCCACTTAGTTAAAAGATTAAGCCGTTTGCACTTTGCACACCCTTACTAGCTCATAGCAGAAGACTATTTTGCATATAATATTAGGTCAAACAACAGTACGTAAATTCTTAACCAAAGATTGGATATATGAAGATAAATCAAGATACCTATGGCCCTGGACATGGCAAGAACACCAAACACCCTAGCTCCATTCCAGTTTATGACTTTTCCTCCTTCTCCTTCAATTCTCAAGAGTTCGTCTTCTCTGTCAGGCTGTACAAGCAAGGACAATGGTATCTCAAAACCAACCCACTGAAGAGAAAGATATAATGTTTGAATATATGGTTGCATAATGGAGATGACCTCCTAATAATTTATTTTTCTTTTTTGGTCGTCCTTTTCTCTTGGGTTACAAGTAATTCAGAACTTCAAAAGCTGTATGTGTGAAATGTTTTATCTTTTCATATTACTTATATTATTATTGAGACTCATCATCTCCTAAATACATATACATGATTTTTAAATTGAAGTCCACGGCCACAATTGCAGCCTCTGCAACCGTATCACAACTGCGTTGGTGTGTCGTATTTTGCTGCAATATTAAGATTGGCAGCATAACCGCAATTTGGAATGCCAAAACTAAAGAATGCACAAAACAACAAAGAAGATAAATGGGTTATGATAAGACCTTCTGATCCACAGTCAATGGGACTGTTTGAGTCCTGCGGTAAAGAACCACCCTTGAGTCACCACAGTTGGATGTAATAATCTGGCAACCAGATAGAACAACCACAGAGGCAGTAGATCCAACCATTTCTGGGGCAGCTTCGTCTGATTCAATTTCACTGTCAGTCCTCTCAAATCCATTAGTAAATACGGCCTCCCACCTTTTCTGCCATTCAGCGCCACCTGCTATTTCTCGCTCCCACTCCTCTGCTATAACATCGTGCATTCGCTTTGCACAAAATTTAGCAACCTAGGATTAAATTAACCACAAAAGTTAGAAGAATACACTCCTCACGATGATGCTTTCTGAATTCGGACATTTTATGCTATAAAGGCCATGTTGAACAAATGCATTCGACTAGAATCAAAACTTAATAAGTAGTTATGTACTATCTTTCAGAGCTCACTTTCCCTTCTTCGTCAAGCTTTGATCTATCATAATTCTGAAATAAACAGTTGTGGTAAAGGAATTATTCAAAAAAAATATTATCTAATGTCCCCGAAGAAATACTCAATTTAATATGTAAAATAACAAGTGTCATCACGTGGGTGGAAAAAAGAAAAATGGACATGTAACATTGTAATCTACCATGAGTTCAAATACAGTACTAAAGAACAGTTAAATCTAAAGGGTGTGTTAATCAATGAGAGAATTCAGGTAACCAAGTATTTAAAGCTAGAGAAATGATATTTTACACACAATTTTAACATCAAATTGGACAATGATCCAGATGGTTAACGCGGTTTAAATATGTGGTTGATTGTGTTTAGTTGGTTGTTAATGAATTTAACATGGTGTAGCAATTCGCTAGAGAAACCATATTTTTTAAGACAACTAATCACGATATTTTAGGTGTATATTTAAACACAAATGGTGAATGAATTCACATGTACTTGAACACCCAATCATGGTTAATGATGTTAAAAGTCATGATTAACTGTCTATAGTGGAGGATGGTCTTAGTGTTGTGATTCCTTGTTGTATTCATTAACCATCTACTTAACATAATTACTCACATATTTAAAATGTGTTTTTTTGAGGAATCATAATTAAAATGTGTTGACTATTTAAATTATTGTCAAATTTAATATCAAATTTGTGTGTGAAAATAATGTAACACTTAAAATCCTCACAACCCCTGCACCCTCTAATTGCCTCATGTGAGAGCATTATGCGATATGTTCTTGGACAGTTTCAGAAAGAGAAATGATAATTCAACATCCATTTTATCTCTCATATTCACATTATTTTTTACTTTATCTCTTTATTGTTTTGGTTTTTGTGCAGATGCCTACTTTTCCTTTGTACATTATGGTTGTCACTTAAGTTGTCAACAAATGGTTGTTCAAATAACACTCCTCTCTCATAAATGTAGGTAATCAGTGCTCTTGAAAAGATAGGTGTTAGGAAGTTGAGATTTTCATATTTTTTTAATTAAAATAATATAGTAAAATTTCACTTATATTGTAAAAAAGTATTGAATTACGGTAAAAATTCTTAGTATGTCCATTGAAAACCTACAATCTCACTTAATTAATTTGAAATTTTAAGGGGTGGACTAATACATCTTGATTTGAAACGAAGGGAATTAAAATATTGTATTTCTAACAAAAAAAAAACTATTTTTTAATTTCTGAATTCTGTTTTTTAATTACGGGTATTCAAAATTATGCACACATATTAAGAAATATTTGATCTTTTTATATTTGATTTTTGGGCGAACATTATTACATTTAAAAGAAAATATTGCCATTCAATCATCTTCATAATCTCTAAAAAAAACTTGTGTTTTTTAAAATCTTTAAAAAATTATATTATTGTATGTCAAAATCATTTTTTTTATGATCCGTAACAAATAGACCATAAATCCAATAAATAAAATGAGAAGTTGAGGGTTCATGGCCTATATTTTTTATAATTGTATACATAAAAGAGAAATATTTATATAGTCACAATCAAAAATAAAAATTATTTAGATACAAACTCTTGAATGGATATCATTTCATTATTTAAAAAATGCATATTATTTAATGGATATCATTTCATTATTTAAAAAATGCATATTATTTGATCATTTTCACTTTCATATATCTCATTTATGTATGTGTACCTAAATGAATTTTATTTAGGTTTAAGTTTTAAAAATCAGTTACAAAAATACTTACATTTTTTTTGAAAGGACAAAAATACTTACATATTACATACGAATAGTAAAAAGGAAATGATAAATGAACAACCTTTTAGGTTGTCCACACCATATTTTACTACGGTTTAGGCTACAAAGCAATTTTTTTAATCATTCTTTATAATCTTGGGATGCGTGTCAGCTTTATTTGCTCAATGAAAAGGATACAGTGTGGAGAAAGTTGTTGGTTTTTGGTTGTTAAAATAACAACACTACATAGTAAAATTGTCACTTTGAAAATTATTCCCTTCGTCCCATAATAACTGAGCCATTTGCAAAAAAATATTGTCCCAGAAAAATTGACCCATTTTACTTTTCAATACAATATTAATTACTTTTTTCCAATGATAACACTAATTAATACTGTTTTCACCACTCTCAATTCAATATATTCTGTTTTGCATTTATGATAAAGAAGAATGCACCAACAGTTGATAATGGCACTCAAACTCATTTTTCTCTCTCTTTCACTTATACACTTTTTCTTAATAAGTGTGAAATGAGCCAAAGGCTCAATTAAAATGGGACAGAGGGAGTATAATACTAGACTAGATTTTGTGGGATCCTAATCACATCCTTATTAGCTTTTTTTTTTAAGGTTAAATATGTTTCTGATCCCTAAAAAATTTGAAACTTATAGGTTTAGTCCTTACATAATTTTAATAGGCTTTTTAGTCCCTACAAAAAAAAAATACTTCTAATTTTAGTCCATGTTACAACAAAGTTTGTTTAACTATCCTTAAACTCTTAAATTTTTGAACGATTTTATTGAGACAAGTTTAGAACACTATGAAAGGTTCGTTTCCTAAAATTTAGAATTTTTTAACATGATACGAATTAAATATGAATTTTTTTTAAACGATAAAAGTTAAAGATAAAATAAACAAAATCTGGACGTAAAAATCAAATTTTGCAACAATTTTTTGCAGAGGAACTTTTAGTATTGTTCTTAACACGTCTGCAAAAAAATTGTTCAAAAACTCAAGAGTTTAAGCATAAATCAAACAAATTTGAATTGAGGAGGGACTGCTACTGAGTGCATAAATTTTTTTTAGGGACTAAAAGAACAATTAAAATTAAGTAAGGACTAAACTTAAAATGTGCCAATTTTATAGGGACCAAAAACACATTTAACCTTTTTTTTTTTACCAACTTACATTTTGACTAAATACTTGACTCTTTTTTTTTTATGATGACTAAATACAATCTTCAATATTAGCATAAATAAAATACGACGAGGTTGCCATTATCTTGTCAAATTTATGTGGCGGTATGAGAATTGAGAACAACTATAATTAGTAGTGATGGGGAAGAAAAAAATATTTATGTGGCGGTATGAGAATTGAGAACAACTATAATTAGTAGTGATGGGGAAGAAAAAAATGAGTGTGCAAAAGCGATTATCTTTTTCACTATTGTACAATCATTTTGAACAAAAGAAATAATGAAAAACAAAATATAGATATATAGAAATAAAAGAAATTATATTTGGATAACTTTTTCTTTTAAAAAAAATGTTTTGAATAACTTTTGAAAAAATTCACACTCATTCTTTTTTGAAAGAAATTCACCCTATTGTTCATATTGTGTGTTTTATTTCTTTTTTTTTTTTTAACTTTCTCTATTGTTTGTGTACCTTAAAAAGAGAAAAGAATATGGTTATCTCAAAAGTTATTTTTAAAGTAGTTGTATAAATTCTTTCAGAAAAAAGCAGTTGTATAAATACCATTTTTTGATATATTATTGACTACCATTCATTTTTTTTTTTACAATTATTGACTACCATTCATAAAAAAAGTATAATATTGACCGGTCGAATTTTTTGGTACAATATATATATATATATATATATATATATATATATATATATATATATTTAAAAAATATTTAAACCGTTGAAATTGAATAAGCTTTCCCTAGAAAGGGCAGACTCAGCACAACAATCATCCCTCAGCCCGGTATAATATGCCAAAAGTGGTGAAAAGGTACATAATGAAACGTAGGTCCCACTATGTACATAATGAAACATTGGTCCCACTTACCCACACATGTCATGATATGAACAACGTACCCTTTCTTTGGGAAAAAAAGCTCATCCTTCCAGACACGTAGCTCAACCTTTTCCTCCAAAACTCATTCTCCCCCAACAAACAGGACCACACCCACCCAAACATTATTATACTCGTAATAATAATAATCACTATCCCTTCAAAAAAAAAAAAATCACTACCACATTCAATCAATCCTTTTTTTAACAAAAAAAAATAATTAAATTTTATATTTTAAATATGTTTGTCTTCAAAGTTTTCTTAAAAAAAAAAAGTTTGTCTTCAAAGTTTGTGTGCCAACTTGCCTCTTTGCATGTATAAATTTGAGGTAACTTTTACAAAATTATGGTGAACTATTGTAATTTTAAAAAAATATATTATACTAAAAATTGTATATTCAATATTTTAAAAGTTGAAAAACGTATTTTAATTTGTGTTTCAAGGACACCGGTTAGAAAAAAAAAATTAAATATGCAATATACTATATATTTTTATTTTTTTTGAAAGATAAATATACTATATATAAAACAC
Organism: Medicago sativa; assembly: GCF_051527215.1. Taxonomy (NCBI): domain Eukaryota; kingdom Viridiplantae; phylum Streptophyta; class Magnoliopsida; order Fabales; family Fabaceae; genus Medicago; species Medicago sativa. The sequence goes on from NC_140752.1 coordinate 98,613,113, forward strand.
TATAACCTTGTTTCTTTCATATATTCGATCGATCTTATTTAATAGATTAAAATTTGATGTAAAACACTCGTGATTTTAACAAATTTTTTACAATATTAACAATGGTAAAAAAATATGTTATCACTCGTTCCCAAGAAAAAGTTGAAACTTGTGATTGGTCTGTGAGGGAAACAACTTGAGATCTGGGTAGTTCTAACGACTCTCTATGACTATTCCTTCCTAATACTCCGTTCTAGTACAGGTAGTAGTATCTGTTCTAAAAGAGAAAGAAAAGAAAAGGCCCACAACAGTAGTATTATACACAGTCGTATCTACAAACGTGTCACCACTGAACGAAACGGACCATTAATTTATCTCTTTTTGTGGACCACTCTACCTATAACACGTGGCCTTCCTCACAAACATACTCACCAACTACATTCCCGTTTCAGTTTAACCACCATCACAATTCAGATTCTCCTTTTTTATTCTATTTCCAGAAATAATATCAAAAAATATTGAGATTAATTGAACACCAGATAAACAAATAAATAAAAACAAAATAAAATTATAATCCAAACAAAGTAAATAAATAAAATAGACACATAACGCCACACCATACGATAATAATAAATAAAATAGAAACTGTTGTTTTTTGAAATAATAATAAATTTAAAAAATGGAAAAAGGTGTGTACCTGAGCTCCACCGTGGCCGTCGTAAACACCGAAGAAATGGATAGGACTGATCTCGCCGGAGGATCTAGAACCGGGAGCAGTACAACCGCCGACGTGATCGCAAGTGCGTGACATGAATCCCGGAATAACAGCGACGGCGTCCTCCATCTCTCTCCGTCTTCCAATCACCGAAGTATGTCCCCAACTCACTCCCTTGTTATTCATTCCTACGCATTTCTCCCTCACCACGGCCGTCACCACAACCCCCTCCGGCGCTGCAGGTTCGTTTTTGTCAGTTTCATTGGACACAGCGATCAACGGAGGTGCAAGAATCACTCGGTTCACCGTGAACGTTGGAATTTCGCCTGAACCGCTACTGATAGAGGAAATGTCGCCGGAACCGTTGAAGTTACGGAAATCGTCAGTGCTGAAAACGGAGGAAATGCCTGAAGCGGAGCTAGTTGAAGTCTGATCAGAGTCGACTCGTTCGAGTTTCGAATCTGAATTGTCCAAAGGTTCCATAACGGAGCAGTGATTGAGTGAGAGAAAGAGAAAGAGAGGAAGAAGAAGAAGAGACGATAAAAAGGAGAAGAAAGGACAGGTAAGAAAGTGACACGTGTGAGGAAAATTGTTGCGAGTTTTTTTGATGGCACACGCATCCATTGTGAATTTGTAATTGATTTGTTGTTGAGTAGGGAATAGAAACGAGGAAAGTAATTGTCTGTACTCGCACTCACCTGCCTTATGCTGTGACTCCACCTTCCCACACGCATCTCTTGCGTATTATTGTATCGCGTCCACGTTTTGAGTATCTGCTTCGTACATGCTTTGATCTGTGAATTTAAAAAGCCACCGTTTGCTTATGATTGGACCGTCCCCACAGTGCGACATTGAATTACGCTGTAGTTAATAATTTCTCTGCTATGACGTGTGAGGAATTCATGTACTATATATGTACGTAAGCAAAGGTACTCTGTTTCTCATTACTAGCAGGCCATGTGGCACTTGTGTTATTTTGGGGACCCACACGTTTGGTAAAATTTTATGTTTGAATTAGTTGAATTTAATGAGAAAATAACTTCATTTTTTATCAACTTTTCATTTTTTTTAAAAGAGAAATGATATTTGTACAACCATTTTGTGATAACTTTTAGATAATTTTCTCTCTCATACTCACATTATATTCTTACTCTCTCTCATCATTTTTCTCTCTCCATTGTTTTTGACCAATAAGAAGAGAGAAAAAGAAGGTTGTCATGAAAGTTGTACCAAATAGTTGTTTAAATATCATTGCTCTTTGTAAAACTAGGTGATCTTGTTTAATTACACGCTCAAAATAGTAAAAGAGCAAAGTAAGAGGTTTATTATGTGGAAAGAATGTACACCTTCTATTGTCATGAAGGAAGGAGTTCATGGGACCGGGGACGAGCTATCGAAGAGTAATCGAGGGAGTGTCATGGACGACACATTCGATGCAACGATTTGTTAATTGTTGAGAGGCATTTCAATCAGTTGAGACATCATGAATTGCGAAAGTCCTAGTTCGGGTTATTGATTCACGAAAAGAAATGTTATGGAAATGAACTGTAAGGTCGTGAGGATTGAGTCTTAGGTCAACACTACATCAATATTCATCAAGTTTGATTCATTTTAATGGTTAACTTTTTTGATTTTTTTTTAAATTAAACTTTAATTTTACAATTTGCATCATTAGCAACCATTTGATGTGTGCATGATGAAAAAGAATCCTAAGAATCTTAAGAAAGATGATGAAGAAGATAGGACGTGTCGTTTTTTAACAGCATTGTAAAATGAAAATGAATATCCAGCAAATAATTTAGAAAAGGAGCCAGCATAATTTTGTCAATTTTTCTTATTTAACAAGTCAAATGAAGTACGAGGAAAGAAAGCGAAATTTTGATAGTAGTTGACATGACAATTGCAAGGTGTGCACTCTTGAATGAAATTTTATCCATAGTGGTAACCAAAATACAAACAACACGTAGAGATTTCTTCGAGAAAGTGGAGAGATCAAACGGACCAAATTGAACAAGGGTGGCTATTCAAGATGGAGGTTGTTACACGGCACGAACTAACCAAAAGGAGGAAGCATGATAGTAGAGTATAAGTCACAAGGCTATATTATATGACATGTGAGTGAGGTGCTGAATTTTCTTGTTGCCACGAATGTACATAGCCTTTTATAGTGTCTTATTTTAGAATATATAGCAGCAATCGGAAATCTTTCAAAAACAAAAAAAAAAAAAATAACAACAGTCGGTATTAAATTAAATTATACTAACAATAAAACAACGTATTCATCATCAATATATAAAACCTTTGTATCATGGGAACACCCTAATATATATACATCATTTACTTTGTCTATAGCACAGGTTGACAGTATCGGTTTTAGGTTGTATTCCAATTCCAGTGTGGTTGAGACAGTGAGAGAGAAAAGTGAGGTGTCCTTTTACTTGTAGGCGTTTGATTTGTTAGGACGCCAGTATTTGTGGAGAATGGGCCAGAGCCAGACAATTGAAAAGAGAAAGACTCAGGGCCTGTTTGAATCAACCGCGGTTCTCAGGAAAATTTTACCATGTACCCCGACATATGTACTTTCACCCCTACAAATATTTAAAAATTCCTCTTTTGCCCTTTTTAATATTTAACCTTTTGCACATTATTTTCTCACCTTCCCTTTCAACATTTCCCATTCAGGATATTATTGTATGTATTCCGATTAAATTTTTCCGGAACCTCCTATAACACGTTTCCAATATTTTTCCTGAAAATTCATCACTACCTTGTTACTGGAATGCTTTGCATATCCCGTCAACCATAAACCTTGTAATATAGTGTTCCATTGTGCATTTTCTTTCAAGTTCTTTGTCTACTGGAATTAAAAAAGTTCGAGTAAAAAAGGAGTAGAACTAAAAACAAAAACGTGAAGAATCAACATTCTGGTTTTGCAGCGTTTTCCGGGATATTCAACGGAACGCTTTGACGAACAGAGTTACGGTGAACGATTCCGGGAACACGATTCTGAATTGAACGCTTTGGTGAAACGCCTATGTGAATACGATTCCGATGGACGACTCCGAGAACGGTTTTGGACAACATCATTTCGTCAAATCGACATTTTGAGATCACGATTCCGGTAAACATTAAAAACCCAGAAAATCTCAAACCTCAATCGATTATTCGGCAAAGAATACTTACTGATTGTGATTGTTACTGGTTGTTGGGAGCGTTTTTTTTTCTGGCAGGGAGGGTTTAGTAACGCATAAGGTTTTTTTTTTTCTTCCAAAAAAATGGCAGGGTGAAAGGATAAACTTGGTAGATTGTGTAAAATGTTGGGGTCAAGGTATAAATGTAGGGGTGTAGGGTATAACTTCCGGTTCTCAGTTTTTAAAAACTATTTTTGAAGAAGAAAATAAAAGAAAGATTGTTTGGCAATCAAATTCTCCGTGTTTTTAGTTTTCAAAGGAAAATCAAAACAAGAAAGCAAAACAGCTAAAACCAGTTTCCGGTTTTTTAGTTTTCAAAATTGATTTTTTCAAAATTGTTTAAAAGTGTTAAATCAAACAAGTTTGTTCTTTAATTTTTAAAAACCACAAAACAGTTTTAGTATCTTTCTTGAGTTTAGACTTCAAGATTTAATTAATTTATTATTTACATGGAGAAATCAAACAGGCCCTTATTAATTAAAAATATATTTTTTTTATTTAAGGGTTGGTTATTTATTATTCACCGAGGTAAAAATATAATTATTTTCCTTTTTTAAACTATATTCTCTCTCGGAAAATATGATTCGAATCATCTAAGCTTCTTTCTACCTTTTTTTTAAAGAAGCTTCTTCCTTCTTTTTCTCTCTCGTGTTGAGAGAGTTATAGAACAAAAACAATTTTATTTTTGTATATGTAATTTAACAAAATTACTATGCGTCGTATAATTATGTGCATATATCTCCTAACATGATACATGAGCAAGTATGCTTGCAAAAAAAAATTATACATGAGGGAGTAAAAGGGGATTAAAATCCCTTACAATATAAGAACTTTTAAGTTAAATTATTTTTATTAAGTGAATATTTGATTTCACTTTTTAAAGAGTCAACTTATTTAAGATAAATAGAATTGATTTTGAAATTTTAAGTTGTTTTTGGGTTTAGAGGTTTTGATCATTATTAATTTTTATACTCAAATTTGATGTTCAACTCATTTTTATTTGAATGTGTTCAAAAATAATAATTTTACATTCAACTTACTTTTAGTCGTAATTGATTTATTCGAAATTATTCGTTTCACATCGAACTAAACGCACAATTAAAATAATTTGACCTAAATTACTCTTAATTTACCTAAGCCCTTGTGCTGTAAAATATCTCACTTGTTAACCAAAAAATATGTGAATTGTAAACTTATAAATATAAGTACTATCATAGGAAATAAGTAATACAACACTTTTTTTTATTTAAAGAAGTGATACATCACAATAGCATCAGACCCGTGCTAAGCACAGGGCCCGTGCTATGCACGGGTAGAGCGTTGAAGTGCGGGTTATGCGTCGAAGCACATTTGCAATGTTATATGGATTGGGAAGATAAGAAAAAACTAATGATAAAGCCAACGTTAGTGATAAAAGGGAAAATTATTTTGACTTCCTTTGAGATTTTCTTAAATAACACAGACACCCCTTCTAATTTTTTAAACACGTCAATCTCCCTTCATTTTATCCATTTCAATCACTTTGTAAATATACAATTTAATCAGTCATTTTGGTTTGTTTATATCAGCTTTCTCTTTTCACAAATAAATTAAATGAAGTGTTTTTCTCGCAATGGAGAAACAATAACAACATTTGTTTTTACCACCAAATTGAATCTAACATCGACAATTACAAAAGAGATCAAAAGAGAATATAGAAATGAGAAATTTTTTGGTGGATGAACATTGTGGTTGATCAATGAAAAGGAAATAATATTCGATATATCTGTATTATTACATTAGAGTTTAAAAAAAAAAATTAAACCACCTTGACCCAGGAACAATAAGTTGGGGAAAATTACCTACATGAAAAATGGAAAGAAAAATGGTCGAAAATTAAATGAGTTTCATACTTGTGTGAAGAAGTTAATTGCTCAAAATAAATGGAATTAACAAAGTTTAAACCATGTTATATTATAAGAGAAGCGTTTGTCAATTTGATAAAAAAAAAAAAAGGAGATTAGTATTTAGTTAAAAAATAGAGCGGGTGTTTGTGTTACTTAAGAAGATCTTAAGTGAGGTTAGTGTAATTATATGTAAAAATATTTAAAATTGTAAAGATTTCATCATCGATAAAGATGTCGTTATGAGTCTTGTTTATAAATTGTACAACTATATTATTTACTGTGTTGACGGTTGATCCATTAATGTTTTTCGCAGAGGTTCACGTTTCATATTTTTTTGTAACCTAATGTCGCGCTCGTATATGGGTTTGCTAGGTTGCACCCGTGATTAGTGAATTTTTGTTAGTATAGATTTGGGTCGATCCAATTGGTCTGATTTATTATGTTGTATCCCCGTTTTGGGTTGTACCTGAGTCAGATCTAATGCCCTCAGACTCTTTATCTATTCTTTTTATTTAATATAATTTTTCTTTTGACTAAGTATTTTTAGAAAAGAAGCAATCTTGAAAATGTCTAACTTTTTGAAAAATAAATATATGCCTTGTAATAAATATTTTGTAATTTCTTGAAGTTATGTTTTTTTTTTTTAAGAATGAAGTTTTGTTATTTTGTGATTATCAATCAGAAATTATTGAATTTTTTTTTCTTAATGAAAATATTTTTTCAATGTTTTGTTAGTATCGAAGTTAACTGTCTCAACCATATTTTGTTATTTTATTGATAAGTGAAATGTATTTGTTAATATTTTTTTTATTAAAATTTATATTTATGAATATTTTTTTTTAGTCTAAATATGTAAACAATTGTCATTTTTCCATTGGATTACCTGCAAAAGAAAAACTCATAGGAAGGTAGTTCTATTGCATCCTAAAAACTAAAAAATCATAGGAAGTGAGTTATGTATCATCAATAGACTCAGTGTCTGATAAAAGCACATGAACATCATAAAAAAAAAATTGGTACAATCACAAAACTTATTTTTAATAAAATAAAAATATATTTTGATATTGAATTAAAAGTTATATATATTTTGGTATTCAATCATTTAGAGATTATTTTTGAAATTTAGAGATTATTTTTGAAAAAGTGGAATCAATTTTGTGTTTGTTTATCATAATAACAATCACTTCTTTGAAAAAATTTGTTTGGATACAACAATATAAAATGGATTTTGTGTTACAAGATTATCTTCTTGTTTAAAGTTTTTTTAAAATTTATAGCGAACCCCGTAGGGCTTATCTGTTACGAATTAAAATAAAAATAATATTGACATTCAATAATTTAGTGATTTTTTTAAATTTTAATTAAAATATCATAATATATTTTGTATTTGTTTATGGTAATATAAAATCATTTTAAAAAATAATATACTGTAGTTTGTGTAGATACATCAATATAAGTCCTCGTGAACTTACCTCAGTTGGTAGGGACAATGCATAATATATGCAAGGTATGTGGTTCAAACCCCGGCTACCACCAAAAAAAGATACATCAATATAAAAGTAACTTTTTGTTGCAAAATCACATCAATCTTTTGAAATTTATGTTCTCTCTCATCTAAATAGGTTCTTTTGTTACAAAAGACACAAAAAGATAAATATAAGTTGATGTGTCAAAATATTAAGATGTGGTAGAATTATGTTTTTATTGATCATTAACTTTCATAATTAGAGAAAGATAATAGATTGTATTTGTTTTTTTAACTCTTTAGATATTTAAAAGTTGAATTATATAAAAATTTGTTTTGATTGGGATTAAGATTAAGTTTGTTTGTAGATTAAGTTAGTGTGTTTTATTGAGTGAATTTCTTTTAATTTGTTTTTAAAAGAGAAAAAACAGGGGGGAGTTGAAACAAAAGACACAAAAGGATATCATTTTGATGACGTGTCATAAGATTAAGAAGGGGTAAGAGCATCTCCAATGGGGGGTCCTTACTTAACAAGGACCACTCCCCGTTAAGGATCCTCCATTGGAGGAAGAAAAAATGAGTCTCTGTTAAGGAACGGGCAACTATATAAGGACCCTCTCTCTCCTGAGTAACTAACGGGTCCCACGTTTAAAAAAGTAATATAATGTGTACTACTTAGTCCCACTTGCAAAAATGAGTAATAAAATGTGTACTATTTGATTCCACTTGTAAAAATGAGTAATAGGTAAATTATTTTTGTTTAATGATATAAAGATAGTGGGATATATTTAAATATTTTTCATTAGAGTCCTTATTAGTGTATTGTCATTTGAGTCATTGAGTCCTTAATAGGTACTTTTATTAAAAAATTATAAATAAGTGATGTGTCACGTGAGATCCATTTAAGGAGTCCTTGTTTAGGAACTACCATTGTAGATGCTCTAAGATTGTATTTTTGGTAGACATTAAGTATCATGATTAGAGAATAGAAAATAAACGATTGTAACTTTTTTAACTCTTTAGATATTTAAAAGTTGAATTATAGGCAAATTTGTTTTGATTGGGATTAAGATTAAGTTTGTTTTTTCTTTAAAAAATATTTAGTTAGTGTGTTTTATCGAGTGGGTTTGTTTTAATTTGTTTTTGAGGGAGAAAAAATAGGGTAAAGTTGAAGCAAGAGACACAAAAGGATATAATTTTGATGACGTGTCAAAAAATTAAGAAGGGGTAAGATTGTATTTTTGGTAGACATTAAGTTTTATAATTAGAGAATAGATAGATATATTTTAAATTGCATCTTATAAATGAGATAGATAATTTATCTAGAAACTCTTACGTTTGTCTTAAGATACTTCTAACATTTTTCTATTAAAAATTAAGAAAATAGTACACATGGTTACACTATATATATACTTTGTCCCCGTGAGCTTAGCTCAGTTGGAAAGGACAATGCATAATCATAATATATGTAAGGTTGGGGTTCGAATCCCGGACACCAAAAAAACAATATATATACTCTACTCTTTTTTTCCCTGATAGGTAGCATAAAGCATAAACCGTTATTCTATAGACGAAGTTAAGTGCATGGTTGATAAAGATTTTTTTGTTAAGGGTGTTTTTCTCAAAGCAATATTCTCTTCACGACTTCTCCCCTCAAACTCCAGTTTACGAACAATATCCCTCACTCTTTGTCAATTTTACTTTTTGAAATAATGTTGCAAAATCAAATCCTGAGAAAACACATAAACATTGGATCTGTGAAGTTAAAGCTAAGGCAATTGTTAGCAGAGGAGATTTGGGGATAAAAGATAATAAAAATTTCATTTTCTGTTTTTTTTATTATTTTAATTTTTAAAACAATATGACTCATATGGCCCAATTGTACAAGGCTAATCAGATTCTAGTGATTAAAATTGTTTACATGTCTATGGTCATGCCACGCCAGATTTTGACAAGGAGAGTTAACAATGAAGACTAAATTCAAGGATAAAAAAGTCTAGGGGAACTTGTCTTTGCCCAACCTAGGAATTATGGTTTGCCATAATTCTATTCTAACTAAATACGACATGCAACGTCGAGGAGTGAATGTTTCTGCTACATATGTTCATGTTGTAACGAGGAAGATGAATCTATTTTTCATTGCCTCATCCTTTGTCTGCGAGCTGTAATGGTGTGGTCTGGATGTGGATTACCCGACTTGTCTTTGTTGTGCGCTAATAATCTTTTGAATAATATGAGAGATATCATGTAAATGTTAATTAGTAAGATTAGGAGTGACATCCCTGTCATGATGTTGAACCTATGTTGTACTCGTAACAGGTTGGTGTTTGATGGTATCCAACTAATACTCCTAACTACAGTTTAAGTTGTTTGTGCGCAATTTGCAAGTTTAAGAGCGAGCATTTGACAGTATTGTTTGAGTCGCTTTAGTTAGGCCCACTCATGAAGTATGTTGGCAACATGGTGATAATGATGCACTTGTTCTTAATGTAGACGACAACGCTTTAACTAATTCAGGTAAAGTATGTTATGGTGGATTGGTTAGGAATGTTGAGGTAAACTTTCAATTTGCCTTATATGATAGCGTAGATTTGTCCAATATTTTACATGCAGAAATTGACACCCTTACAATCGGGATCAAGCTCTGCTAGAAGGTTGGTTATAAGAAACTAATTTGTTATTTTGATTCTCTTCATGTAGTGTATTTAGTGTCAAATGAAGTGTTGAGTGTAACGCCCTCCTTTTTATTTAATTATTTTAATTAGTTTTAGAATATATTTATATATTTATATGATGTATATGAGAGATATATGATTTGTTGAGATTTGATGTCTTTTTATAATTTAGTTAATATATTTTGTTGAGTGATATTTTGTTATGTTATATGTTTGTATTTACTAGCATAATATATTTGTTAATTGTTATAGATATATATTTGTTATTTGGTGTATTATTATATATTTAGTAGAGAAATATTATTCATTAGAATATGAGGATTATTAGTGTAAGTAAAAATTGGAGGTTAGAATAGAAAGAAGAATAAGTTGTTGGGCCTAAATAGATTTGGGAAGAATATTTTTGTATTATAAATAGAGAAGCTTAGGTTGGAAAGAGTTTACCTTAAACCGCTTTTTTGAAAAAAAGGAGAACAAGAAAGAAGAGAAGAGAAGAGAAAAGTCAGGAGAAGAGGAGAATACCTTAGGAAAGAAGAACGCTGCTGCTGATTCAGGAATTAATCTAAGGTGAGGGTGAGACTATCTTGCATTAATATTAAGCTGTTAAATCATTAGATTACATCTAACAAGTTGGGAGAGTTTGTGAGAATTTGAGAATTAGGGTTTTGAGAGAGATTTTATGATTTAGATGATGAAAACTTGTTGAATTGATGTAGAAATTGTGTACAGACCTTAGATAATCCATATGATGATTATTGGAAGTAGTTTTGAGGTTAGCATCATGAGATTAGGTGAAACTTGAAGAAAATCTGTATTCTGCCCGAATTTTGATATTAAAACCGGTATTGATCGGTGCGGAATTGGTCTTAGGTGTAAACACGAAAGTTGTAGGTATGGATGTTAGCTTTCTAATGTCGTTGGTCTCACGTCAAAACGATTTATAGAACTTGAGTTATGGTCAAATTACTGCACGTAGGTCACAGTGAATTTTTATGGACTTTCACCATAACTTTTCCGAATTTAAAATAAAAACTGGTACTGATCGGTACAGAATTGGTCTTAGGCGTAAACATGAAAGTTTTAGATAATTTTGTTAGCTTTCCAATGGCTTTGGTTTGACGTGAAAATGATGTTCGGTCTTTGAGTTATGATGAAAATACTATAGGGAGGTCTTAGCGAAATTGTACGGTGACAGCCTTCTCTGTTTCATGTTTTTGCGTTTTGTTCATATGTTTCTGTTTTGAATTGATCTTTGTTGTAAACATGAAAGTTGTTGATATTTGTGATATCTTTCCAATAGCTTTGGTTTGACATGAAAATATGTTGTGGATAATTTATTATGTTTTTACAAAGATACATAGTGAATTATTGTTGATAAATACGATGTTATATGAAGTTGTTTATGATTGCTGAATATTATGTTTTAAGATGTTGTTTATTATCATTTGATATTGTTATATTATGATATGACATGAATTATTTATGTCATCCATATATTGTCAAGATGTTAAGATGTTAAGACGTTAAGATGATAAAAGTTGTTAAGTCGTCAAGTCGTTATGAAGTCATCAAGTTATTAAGATGTTATGTTGTCAAGATATCAAGATGTTAGGATGTCATAGATGTTCATGAAGTTGTCTAAGTTGTAGGAAGTTGAGTCCATTGCATACTCATATACGTTGGTTGGGGGCTTGATGCTCTGGAATGCTTAGTCATTCACACGATTGGTTGGGAGCTTGATGCTCTGAAGAGCCTATTTACGCTCATATAAGTTGGTTGGGAGCTTGATGCTCCGAAAAGCCTATTTACGCTCATATAAGTTGGTTGGGAGCTTGATGCTCTGTATTGGTACCAAATGCATTTGCATATCAAGAGGTTTTTAAGATGATTTAAGATGTGAAGTTGTCGAGGTGTCAAGTTGTTAAGATGCTAAGATGGTTTGAGATGTTAAGAGTTGCATAGTCAAGTTAAGTCACATTGTCGAGTTAAGTGATGTTTGATTATGAAGTTTGATTTTGATTCGATGATTATGATTTATTGATGATGAATTTGATTATGAAGTTGTTTTCGATAATGCTATGTTTTGATAACGATACTTATGTGAATTACATGATGATGCTTATGATTATATTTGATGTTAGATGTGGATGCTTATGATTATTATTGATGTTAGATGTTATGTGATTTATGATAAGATGTTATGTGATTTATGATAAGGTGTTTGTGACTATTATTTGATGACATGTGATGATGTTTTATGATTAATAATTGAGGTTATTTGATGAAGTATATGACTAATGTAGGAAGAATAATGACACTAGTTAAGGAAGTTTAAGTTGTTAGATATGATTAATGAATTATAAGATGTTTAAGTTGTTGAATGTACTTTATATGATTTATATGTTTAATATTATTGTTTGAGAAATCTCACCCCCTGCTTGGAAATGTTGCTCTTCGTATGGGTAACTTGCAGGTAATCAGAATTAGTTGCGGCCGTAAGTGGACTCCTCACAAGTGTGTCTTAGGTGCTCTGATACGTAACGGGATGGGATTATGTCTTCTATTTCTATTCCTTACGTATTACTTATGGATTTTTATGAATAAATGTTGAACAAGACTTGTGAGATTTTTATGTTGAGGCCTGCGTGCCAAAGATTATTTTTATTGTTGAACTAATTTTCGTTGCGAAGTTTTGAATTACTTATGTTAAATGATTTTGAAGAATAAATTGTTATTTATTCAGTTTATGAATTTTTAAGAAGTGTAGCATTCCGTTTAAAGTTGAAAAACTCTGATTTATTTATGAAATTTTTACGTTGGGAAAACGGGGTGTTACATTGAGGCTTTCACCGCTATGTGATATTTCCATTAGTTGTATTTGGTTAAAAACTGAGATATTTCCATTCATCACATTTTTTGGGAAGGAAACTATTGCGCAAATAGGCTTGCTAAACGACGTGCTAATCATTCAGAGTCTCTTGCAATAATGCATCAACCATTATCATGTAATTTCTCAGCCTTACTAGTTGATGTTATAGGAGTGTCCTTTATCAGGACATGGTTTTTCTTTGCTTTTTTCTTTTGTTTTCTTCTTCTTTCACGCAAGTAAAAAAAAATTAAAAAATCGTTCAGAATAACACGAGTTTGATTTTTGGTAAAAATAATTATTAACCAGACCTTATTTACATTCTAGCCAAACTTCACATTACTAGGGTAATTTTTAAGAATCAAAACCAAAAAAGAATTACTCAGCATTCACCATAACAAAAGGGTAAATGGTCATTGGCTTTTCACCTCACTATCACAACGATCTCTGACTCAAGATTAAATATGAAATAGTCTCTGTATACGTATATCCGTTATCAGTTTAGTCATTGACGTTAAAATCTGTTCTTAAGCGATGAGGTGACAAATGTTTTGGACTAACAAGGTAAATGATGTGGCACATGGCTAAATTGAAAGTAACCCAAAAGTCCCATTGGATAACTCTCATTCTCCCTCATAAGCAAACTTTGTCTTCTCTCTTCACATTCCATCGGAAAACCAAAACCACCACCATTGTCGCGCACCCACCATCGCGCCTCAACATTGTCAAGGACCTACGTAACAATAAGTGTACAATGTCAATGACCCAACTGAAAGTAAGCATCCACAATCAAGGACTAAGTGAATTCTGCCAGTGACCATATTAATGTTTTTTATTTGATATATTAGTATCTTCCTGTTAGAACACTATTGAATATGAGAGACTGACATAATGCTGCTAAAAAATCTAGACCATGCTGCATATTGTTTTGTTTTTTAAACATTTGGAATGCTGAATTAGAGCAACTATGATATGTTATTAGTTCGTACTAGTTGACTTTAGAGGCTCAAGTGAAGGAAATGTGTTGAAATGTTACTGGTTGAGTTCCCATGCTATAATGATATCATTATAAAATACTGTGTGTACTAACAATGACTTTCACTACAATAAATTCAGGAGAAATGCCTCAAATTTTATTAATTCCTCAGTTCATCTGGGATAAATGCCTTGGTTTTTATTCTCTCAGTGTCTTTGTAGAATTCATTTGATGCATTCAAACTCCACTAACCGGTTCATCTGGCATGCATAAAGGTCAAATGACATAGTATCTATCGTAGTAATAACATGGATGCAATGGGTTGACAATATTTTTGACACTTCAAAACAAAACAAGGGTTCTTCCCCATAAGTTTTTGTTTAAAAAAAGAGAAATTGGAAATGAATTCAAAAGACAACGTCGTTAAAAAGATATAAGTAAGATCTCTCAAGCCAAAGACAATGAGGCTCGGTTCTCATAAACAAGAGAGGCCCCTAATAAAAATATGTATTTTTTAAAAGAGAGAAAAAATTATATTATTTGTTTTATTTTATTTTATTTTATACGATTATTATGTGCCCAAAATTACAAGGTCTCTAAAATAATAAAAAAATATTGTGTTTTTATTTGTAAAGATGTAGTTTAATAGGTTGAGCATGAACTGAATTAAGGAGATAGTTTAATAGGTTGAGCATGAATTGAATTAAGGAGATAATAGAGAATATGGAGGACATATGAGTATGAAAGAGGTAAAAAAAAATTGAATGAAGAGAGTTGAACCCATGACCTCAAGGCTTCTTACACAATGCACTGCCACTCGGCCGTTTTTGCACCATCATAAATTTTACAGCGTTATTAATATATAGGCTATTACTTTTCCCACCCTACTGCCTTCTCGCGCGCCATGCAAAAATTCCAAAAATAAACCTGGTCTGAATTACGTATTCCAACCAGATTGTTAGCGTTTCCGGAAACCATAATCCGGACAAATACGATATAAATATTTTGTGCCTTTCTTTGATGTCAACGGTCTCTGTTGACCGTTATACGACCCCCGCATAAGCTGCAATGCAATTGCAGGGGTCGTATGAGCGGTCAACAATGACCATGACACCACAAACACTCCTAAAAGCTACCTAAAAAACTTAAAAAAATTGAAGAAAATGTAAGAAAGGAGGTGAAGAAGAATGAAGGAAAATGTTGAAGATCCAAACCTTTTTATAGCCTTATATAAGTCATAGGTCTTAATTACAGTCAAATAAAACGTGTTTCACATTCAAAACCGTATAAAAATGCATTCAAACTCCACTAACCGGCCTAACCTTTGGTGAAACGTTACCGGCCAAAATGTTACTGAGGGTTTCCGAAAAATAAAATCTGGAATGCATGCAGTTGATTCGGATTATATAGTCCGAACTGCACCTGACCCTTTAGTTGGATAGTTTTCGTTGCGAATGCCTTGGAAAAAAAATAGATCAAAGATACATACCATAAATAAAAGCAACATAAGACAAATAAACAGTGAAAAAAAAAACCATAATAACATAAATGATGAATCATTTGGGAAGGTGTTCGAAGAGGAGCTTTTGAACTCGATCCTGCAGGCCTGTCAACTGACATGTTACGATCGGCAGGCCGACATGATCGAGTTCATAAGAACCTCTTCTTTGGAGTTAAATCTACAACACAACGAAGAAAGGCAAGGTGTTTTCAAGAGGATTTCTTTGAGTTAGATCATGCTGCCTTACCAAATGACATATTCATCGGGCACGCAGCACGATCTAACTCATAGAAACCTCTTGATATTTTTGAGTTATCTATCTATCAAGGAGGCATCAAGGACTATCTATATATTTTTGACAACATGCTGAGGATCTTCATCATGCCGTCAAATAGAGAGCTAACTCATCCATTCGCGACAGCATGAGAAAGATCCTCAGCTTAATGACAAAAATTTGCATGGTTTTCTTTGGTGTGTTTGTGTGTTTGATGGTATTGAAGGTGAAAACTGGAGAGGATGTATTTATAGAGGTCATTGGATGTTGTGGACCACACAAACTCTTGGTGCAATGTGGTCCATACAAAAGAATTCTATGCTAAGACATTCCGGATTTCATTTTTCGGAATACACTTACGCCCTATGTTATTCCGGATTTCGTAATCCGAAAAGCATATCTTTGGTTATTTTATCGATTAAATGAACATCTTTGACGTAAACTAAAACATAATGAAAGTTTAAATAATATATATATATATATATATATATATATATATATAATTATTAAAAACATAATGCAATAACTTAATTCAACAACACATAACTAACACGCAATTAAAACAACATAAAACACATGATTAAATAAAACATAACACATCATCACGGATCATCTAAACTAACTTCTTCCTCCTCTGGTCTCTCCAGCAGAGCCCTGATATCTTCGTAGTTCCTGGGCCGGTGCAAACTTTTCAGAATTTGTTCAGCAGATCTAACCAACGAAGCGTCCAACTCGATCGGTCCTATAGTACTGTGCTGACCAAAGATAGAGAACATGGTTCTCAAGTCGCCGTCGTTTGTGAGTTTCATCCTGCTGAAGAGTAGAGATCCGGCTGAGTCGGACAATGGACATCGATATTCAACACCGACCACCCTTCTCGTGTCTCTGTGGTTGAGTTGACGGTTGATTTGATCCAGCTCGTCCTTCAGCCCGGAGAGGGTGACATCGTCGCGAATCCTAAACAGATGGGGCGGTGTTCCACCGTTGTAGTAGACTGCCACTAGCTTGGTGTTTGGATCAGAATTCCATGATTGTTTTTTCTGGTGTAGTTTACTTGTAATGAATTCAGGGACCCCTATTTATAGAGGTATTTGGGCGCTGTGGACCACAAAAATTGTCGGTGCAATGTGGGCCACATAGAAGAATCCAATGCTGAATCAATCCGGATTCTAAAATCCGAACCAACCCTCACCATACACAAAGGTCAAAGTTTCCCTTTCGTACACCTCATGATCGTATCTTTCCGGAATATATAATCCGGAGCATATGTGCATTCCGGATTATATATTCCGGACTGCACCAGAAGCTTATGGACGGTGGTCTGCACCACAAAGAAAACGTTTTTCAAACGTTTTGGGCGGTGGTCAACGTTTAAAAACGTGTTTTTACACGTTTTTTGACCGGATTTTACCACCTTCCCACCTTCTTTTCATCCCCCTCCCCTATATATAGCCTACATTTCCTGGAAAAATTTCACACCTTCTTCTTTCTCCTCTTCTACAACGATGTGTTTCCATCGTTGGCCTTTCATAGAAAGAGGCCTCTTTGGAAATCCATCAGGGTCATATGATCGGTCAATAAGGTAGGGGTCAGTCTGGGTGTGAGGTTGGTTTGCTTGGGTGTCATGTTGACCATCATGGTCTCTTGTTTCCTAGAGGCCCTTGTGCCCCCTCTGTCTCCCCACCAACACCAATGCTACTGATATGTCCCATCAGGAAGCATTGGTTTCTTCTTCCCCGCCATCTTCTTTCCTCCCACCCTCTTACCTCTCCACCAGTGGCTGGAGCCACTGGTATAGAAATAGTTTTAGGATCTTATGTAATAAGCTTAAAAAGCTTGAAAATTATTGTAATGTATTGTTCATATATTAATAAAATGACTTCTTTTTATTCTTATGTCTTTTTATTTCTGTTTATTATTTTTATTCGCATTTTATTTTACGAACTGTAAAACTTAAAATTGCAAAAGTTCTGCTAGAACACTATTCCGGATTTTATAATCCGGAAACATCTGCAAAATTCTAACAATATAATCCGAAAAACGTAATCCGGATCAGGGGCAAAATTGGAAAAAAAAATAGGGCGCGCGAGGAAAGACATAGGGTGGGAAAACTAATACTCTAATATACATGCCTATTTTACATCCATGTTACAAATTAAAAAAAAATATATTGGGCCCCCAAATTTTGGAGGCCCGGTTCAGTAGCGTTGCTTGCACCCCCTAGAGTCCAGCCCTGCATAAGATGAGAAGACAAAGTTTGCTATAGAGGGATAATGAGAGATAAGATATCCAACATTGTTAATAAAGTGGTTTTTTGGTTACTTTCAATTTAGTTTGTGTGTCACATCACACCAGTTCAAAACATTTGTCATCTCATTCATTAGTTAACAAAAGTTTTTAATGTCAGAATCTAAACCGATAACAAATATACACGTTCAAAAACTATTTTGTATTTAATTTTGAGTCAAGACCATTGTGACAAGTGACAACCAGATAAAAGTTAGGGATCAGAGTTACACTTTACCCAAAATAAAAAAAGTGAACATTCACCAAAAAAAAAAAAACAGTGAACATCGAAAAGGAAGAGAAAGGGAGGGATAGATGAAAAATCATCGAAAAGGAGAAACAATTCAAAAACTAAGAAATTCCCTCGCGACTGGAGTTAGGTCTTGAAAATACCCCTCTTATAAAAAGGGGCGCAGTCATTTCTGAAGTCATAAAAAAAAAAAAAAAAAATCAGAAGAAGAAAAGAGAGGAAAACGAAAACCTAACCAAACAATTACAAATCCAGTGAGTGACATTTTACCAACCAATCCAAATGTCGAAGCAGCTACCTTGTGACGCCGATGGTGTTTGCATGGCGTGTAAAACGAAGCCTTTAGAAACTGAAACCCTTCATTGTCGAACATGCGCAACTCCGTGGCATGTTCCTTGTTTACCTCTAATTCCAACCTCAATTCTCGATTGGGAATGCTCCGATTGTTCTCAACCCGTCGCCGGCGATTCCGCTGCTCCATCTATCGCCGGAGATCTAGTTTCCGCCATTCGCGCCATCGAGAATGATGCTTCGCTTACCGATGAGGAAAAAGCTAAGAAACGACAAGAACTCGTTGGTGGGGCTTCTAATCCAACTGGTGAAACAAACAATAGACGCAGTAATGGCTTGCTTGATATCTTCGACGGTAGTCTCAACTGTTCCTTCTGCATGCATTTGCCTGAGAGACCTGTTACTGTTAGTTTCTTTCATTTTCCCCTTTTCATTTCTTTTAACATTTTAATTTTATTACAATTATTATTTGTATTATTGATTCTCTGATGATTTTTAGTGACATTGTTTTTTAAGATCGAATCGATCCATTGAATAACCTAACTGATTTTTTTAGTTAGGTTATCCCAACGATTCGATCTTTAACTGAAGAGTTTATTTTGGTTAGGTTTTCTGAACGATTCGACCTTAACTTAACTTATTTTTGTTTTGTTAAATTATTATTTTTTGAAATTGAAAATGAAGGTGATTTGTTGTTGGTTTCAGACACCATGTGGGCATAATTTTTGTTTGAAGTGTTTTGAGAGATGGATTAAGCTAGGAAAACGAACTTGCTCGAATTGTAGGACTGCAATTCCAGCGAAAATGGCCAGTAATCCACGAATCAATGCGCAGTTGGCGATTGCGATTCGTATGGCCAAGGTAGCAAGATCGCAGGGTGGTGTTGGAGGAAGTAGCGTTCCAAAAGTTTATCATAGTGTTGACAATGATGAGCGCCCTGATACTGCTTATACAACTGAGAGAGCAAAGAAAACAGGAAAGGCAAATGCTTGCAGTGGGAAGATATTTGTGACCATTCCGAAAGATCATTTTGGACCGATTGTTGCTGAGAATGATCCAACAAGGAACCGTGGGGTTCTTGTTGGTGATACATGGGAGGATAGGATGGACTGTAGGCAATGGGGAGCTCACTTTCCCCATGTGGCTGGCATTGCTGGTCAGAGTACACACGGGGCTCAATCTGTTGCACTTTCGGGTGGTTACGTCGATGATGAGGACCACGGTGAGTGGTTCCTTTACACGGGAAGTGGGGGGAGAGATCTCAGCGGTAATAAACGTACAAACAAAAATCAGTCTTTTGATCAACAGTTTGAGAACATGAATGAGGCTCTCAGACTGAGTTGTCGAAAAGGTTATCCTGTTCGTGTTGTTAGGTCTGTTTTTATTGATTATGAATTCAATTCAATTGATTGATTCCTAATTTGTTTAATATCAAATTCAATGTGATGTTCTGTCATGAATTTTGTTTATGGATTTGTTTATCTGGTTCAGGTCCCACAAGGAGAAACGTTCTGCTTATGCACCGGAAGCAGGAGTGAGATATGATGGGGTTTATAGAATTGAGAAATGCTGGCGCAAAATTGGAATACAAGTAAGTTTCATTCTTGTTTCCAATTACCAATCACTGCATTTATTCAACTAAGTACATTGAGTTATATCTAGTTGATTATCAATTGTTCAAAATTTATTGTTGATGGGGATCTTTCTGTGATAGGGTCATAAGGTTTGCAGGTATTTGTTTGTGAGGTGTGACAATGAGCCAGCTCCATGGACAAGGTTGGTTTTAGTTCCTCAATTTTTATTTTTCCTTTGTATGTGTGTGTCTGTACTAATATACAAGTGGAAGTGTAGAACTTGATCACTTGAATTCATTTTGTTGCTCTGTAGTGATTTATCAGGAGACCGTCCCCGTCCACTACCTGTAATTAAGGAGTTTAAAGGTGCGATTGATATTACTGAAAGAAAGGGTGATCCATCATGGGACTTTGATGTAAGTGGTGTGTCTACTGATCTGCTTTTCTTAGATTTCTTGAAGTGTTTCTTTCACTTTTGTTTATTACATTTCTTCTTTGTTTTCTAGACATTATTTTTGTACTCTTTTAAGATATGATGATCACAATAGTCAAGTTAGATTTGGGGAAAATTATTTGCTAGGCAAATGTTATTCTTTTTTCCAACTTTGCTGTTCTATAGGTTTTGCATGGACTCTCAATATGTTCATTTGTCTAAATTTCAGGAGGAAAAGGGCTGTTGGTTGTGGAAGAAGCCTCCACCTCTAAGTAAGAAGCCAGTGAACCTTGTAGATCCCGTAGATGGAAGTAAAATAAAAGTTGTTAGGCCAAAGACAAAAAAGGTGTCCTTCAAAATCAAGGATAGGCTATTGAAAGGTATATGATCCTTGGTGATGAATATTAACCTTGTTTCCTTTTTTTCAGATCATTATTATTTGAAGCTGTTATAAACACAATATATAGTATGTTCAATTAATACGGTGTTGCATCCATGTCATTGTGTTTGCAGAGTTCGGTTGCAATATATGTCGCAAGGTGTTGGCTTCGCCTCTCACTACGCCTTGTGCTCACAACTTCTGCAAAGCTTGCCTGGAGGGTGCCTTTTCTGGCCAAAGTTATATTAGGAATAGGGCATCTCAGAGTGGCCGCGCTTTGCGGACACAAAAGAACATTATGAAATGCCCTACTTGTTCAACTGACATAGCTGATTATCTTCAGAATCCACAGGTACCACTTCGCATTTTTTTAAATAGATGTTTATGAAAAGAACTGCTTGATTTCACTTTGAAGTGAGTGTTACTAGCCTTATTATTAGCTTTGGGATTGCATTGCTTATTTCTAACGTGATCAATAATTATATTGTTATCAGGACTTGTATTTGATCCAATCAAATAAGGGATTATTACCCTCCAAATTGAACCCTCATTGAATTCCTTTTAATTGACTTTCCGTATATAATTATTATTATTCTCCAAATCAAATATTATGAAATGACTGGTATTCCTAATTTACCATGAAAATGTTCTTTTCGAAAATATGTAATTCACAATGGAGTTTAGTGTTTACTATGATGTCTATGGGTACTTAATATTGACAGTGTCTATGTATTATTTGATAATGTTTTAAGTTTTGTTGCAAATCACAAGGCTCTTAATAATATTGACACTGTTTATGTATCTGATAATGTTCAAAGTTTTGTTTCAAGTATTTAGTGAAGTAAGCTATTGACTTTTGCAATTGCAATTTATTCAATATGAAGCTTTGTTTTGCTCTGCATTAAAAAGGTCTTTGTTTATTTCTGTTTTCAATAGGTAAACAGGGAAATGATGGGTGTCATAGAATCACTCCAGCAACAGGCTGAACAGATGGAGGAGAGTTCTGAAGAATCAAGTGCAAAAAGTGATGAAAATCTCAAGCCAGATGAGGAGACAGAGGTTTCAAAGCCCTGTGATTCAAGTGAAAAAGTCTTGAAGGAAATTAACAAGAATGATCTGAATCCTCCACAGAAACGGAGGAAAGGTGCTGGTGGCAAGGCTGCGGCGAACACGGAGGAACATATTGACGAGGCAAACGTAGGAAGCAAAGCAATGGCTTTAAACTAGGCTTTAAATTAGGGGTGGGTGATGGATCGTGCTGTTTTAATTTGGATTTGCATTAAATTGCAATATAGATGATAGCAATTAAAAAAAATCTTGTGGACTTCTATTGGGTTCGAGAAGATATTTACTGAATTTAGGGACGGCATTTTTTTAAAGATGCTATTCTGTATATCATCTATCTATAACTATGGGTGTCATCTGTTAAACGTGTGAAGGAATGAATGCATTTTGTAATTTCATATATAAGTGCTGCCTATGTTTCCACCGTTATAATGTATATTTACAAGGATATCACCTATGTATAGGTGTCATATCTTAATGCTGCATATTTTATTTACACTATTAAGCAGATGACACTTTTTTTCACCAACAAATGACAGTGACACTTATTTGAGAATTGAACTTTGTGATCCTCTGGTTGTGTTCTTGTATTATTGGGTTTAGGCTTTAGTCACCCCAATATCCCCCTTTTCTATTATTTTTTTTGGCTTTATAAAAAAAGATTGTGAAAAAAATTGAGAATGTGATAGCAGACATTTTATTTGAAAAAAAATGATAGGCAGCACAAAATATTTTCCAGAACTGTTGCCATTTTGTAATACTTTGTTTCCATTTTGTTTGTGTTTTTCCCATTGCACTCAATACATTTTTTTTTTACATTGGATTTATCTCTTGTGCTTCTTTTGAATATTTGCAGTTAAGGTAGTTGACTAACCAACAATTCAAGTCATTCAATAATAGTCAAACATCATACGTTTTTCACCGTCAACTAATTTTATTCAGTATTTAAATATAAGCATAATGTTGAGTTGATTGGACAACTTTAGCAACTTATCTTTATAGTCATCATGCCCCTTAATTCGGTTTCAACAGCTTCCATAGATTTGGAAACATTTGATCTGGATGAAGCCCTTGCAGCGGCCGCCGAAGAACCCCTCTGCAAGTTTGCTGCGTGGAAGAACTTTGTTTCAAGCTTACCGGCGGTTCTTGATGTCACTAAGGAGGATGTTTGCTCGGTTTGCATGGAAAGCTTTGAAGATTCACACAATTCAGAAGAAGGAGGAAATAAACGAGTTCCATGTGGTCATGTATACCACTCAAACTGTATCACCTTATGGCTTCATCGCTGCAGCTCCTGCCCTCTTTGTCGCCGCCATATCTCCCTTTAGTACTCATATATTCAATCGTACTTTTATCAGCTCTAATTAGTTAACCTCTATATCACTATTTCTGTAAAATACCAGTGTATAAGTATATAATAATATGTAAGGAAATAGTTTACAGTTTGTTTGTTGGAGGAATTGAGTAAACCAACAAAATGATACAGGTACTAAATTTGTATGACACTCTCAATTTAGTCTCTAAGAATATGCATATTTTAATTAACGTTTCTCAAATTCATGCTTATGTTAATGCCATTTGCTATTTGAATAAAAATTTTCATAAAAGTTTATATATAAGAATCTCTCAAAAAAAAAAAGAGAATTTTTTAACAAAACATGATTTAAATATGAATTTTTATATTTTTTTAGGTTAAAATTCATATTTAATCTGTAGTAGAAAAAATAAATTCATATTTAATTAATGTTTTGTTAAAAATTTCTGTTTTTTTAAAATGATTGTTATAATATTCTACACATTTCGGATGCGCTACTTCTCAAGGTTTCAAATTCGATTCTCTCTGACGTCAACTTAAGTGGACTAATCTAACTTTTTAAAAAAAACATTTTTGTACAATTTTATTAAAAAATATAAATTCTACACATGAATTAACTTAAAAATAGAGAGCAAAAGTAATAATTGCATATGACTAAAAGTCGATTTTTTTTAAAGAGACTAAAAAACAAAAAATTAATATAATGAACAAAATATATTTAACCCTAAAAGACTGTTTAACTCTTGAATGAACATGTGCAATTTGAGGAGCATGACAGCCAGCTGTCCCCCTCTACCTCCCGAGTTGGTGATTGCGTGTCTGTTTAATGTACTATATCCCTTTAGTGGTAAAAATATAATCCTGTCCACACTCACATCACATACAACAGAAGCAGAGAAGAGAAGAGAAGACAAGACAGGTACTCCAAAATGGGAAAGGAGATTCCTCAAACACAAGCAATTCTCAACTGTATCGACCTCTCCAATCCTAACATCGACCATAACGTTAATTTACTCAAACAGGTAAACACACTAAAACAACAAATTCATTCTCTTATCCTTTCTGTTTGTTATTACTACTTGCTACTGACACTCATAAATTTCTTTATTTCTAATTTTCAACTTGTTACGTTACGTTCCGTGGCGAATAACTAAAGTCTTGCACCGATTCTGGTTTTTTCTACCTTATCAATCATGGAATAAACCAAGACTTTATGGACGACGTTTTTGCCCAGAGCAAGAAATTTTTCACCCTTCCTCTCAATGAAAAGATGAAACTTCTCCGCAACGATAGCCATAAGGGTTATACTCCTATTCTTGATGAAATCCTTGATCCTCAAAACCAATTACATGGAGATTACAAAGAAGGCTACTATATTGGAGTTGAAGACAATGACTCACTTCATCATAAGCCTTTTTATGGCCGTAACCAATGGCCTGCATCAGGTACTTAATAATTGAGTCTAAGTTCTTTGATTGAATTGAGACTTTTTTGTTATGTTTTCAATAATAAATTTTGATTTCTCATCAATTTTAGATGTTCTGCCTGGATGGAGGGAGACTATGGAAGAATACCAACGCCGAGCATTGTAAGTTTTGCTCAACTTATTAAGCTCCAAATGTATGCTCCCTTTGTTCATATAGAAAGTAATAGAACATGTTAAACTACATCGGTTATTCATTTGGATTGAAATTATTTAGGACAACTGCTATTAGCATTGTAAAAGGGGGAAAATGGAAGAAAAAAAGGCTTCTTATCAAATATTTGTCCACTTATTTTTTTGTTTATGATATACACAGAGAAGTGGGAAAAGCACTTGCAAGGATAATAGCCCTTGCACTTGGTTTGGATGCTAATTTTTTTGATAAACCAGAAACCCTAGGAGAGCCCATTGCCATTTTGCGCTTGCTACATTATCAAGGTATTGAATTAGTAGTCTCTTTTGGTCCCTTACACTTGGTACACAATTTCTACTACTGTGTTAATAAGTCATCGTTGTTGTCATGACATGAAGATAAAGTCTCAGATCCCTCACAAGGGTTATATGCAGCTGGAGCTCATACTGACTATGGTCTGATTACTCTGTTGGCAACAGATGATGTCCAGGGTCTTCAGGTAAGAATGCAACTGATTTTTCTGTCGATATATATCCCTAACATTTCAATAATTAATTATTAATTAAAGGCTAACATTTTTGTTTGTAGATATGCAAGAATAAGGATGCTAAACCTCAGATATGGGAGGACGTGACACCATTGAAGGGGTTAGTCCTTACGGCGCTGTTGCTTTTCTGATTTAAAAAGGGAGTCAAAGAAGTTGCTTCTTACAATATATGCATTATTATCGAGATTTATCTTTTGTTCTTAACTCTGAACTACAAAACCAGTTTGCTCAAAACCTTTTTATGTTTCATTGTGGATCCCTAAACTATTTCATTGTTTATATTTTTAGAGCATTTATAGTCAATCTTGGAGACATGCTGGAACGCTGGAGCAACTGTACTTTCAAGTGAGAAACTTCTCCATCCAGCTATGCTGTTCATTTTCTTTAACATATATTTACCACTGCTTTTTTAAGTACTGTTACATGCACTTAGCGCAAATGTTAATTCTTTTGTCAGTGCATCCTTTTTAATTCAGATTGTGTTCATTGCAAAATTGATAATTTACTTCACATTTAAACTCAGGTCTACATTGCACAGAGTCATAGGAAATGGTCAAGAGAGATATTCTGTAAGCCCCAACTCTTTCTTCTTCTTTTACATTTGATTGCAAAGCTTTGTTACATTGTTAAATATTTACTTTAGGCTTTTCCTCAAAACCAGGTTCAATTTTCTAATAGCTGCCTCCATGCTTGTTTCTACAATTTTCAACATGCTAAACTTATAAAAATTTAATCGTGATTTTCTCATTCCTATATTGTTTCTATTTACAGATTGCGTATTTCTTGGAGCCTGGTCATGATTGTCTAGTGGAGTGTTTGTCAACTTGCAAATCAGATGAAAATCCTCCCAAGTAAGTGAACACTACCATCTTTTTTTGATGAGCAGTGAACACTACTAGTACTATCTGATTTAACAGCATATTGTATGCTAGTACTTTGTCAGTTTCATATTATTTTCATCCTAAGTGTTATTAATTTTGTCACGGAGGACTCAAACATACAATTTTTATAAGGTTAAGTTGCATGAATTTAATTGCACCTGGTATGGTTAATAATGGTACAGGGATCTTTCTTTCTATTTCTAGTACCAGTATTCTTTATAAGTCTTACATCCTTGCTTGTATCTGTTTTCAGATTTCCTCCTGTATATTACCGGGACTACTTGAGTCAGCGCTACAAGGAAACACATGCTGATCTGCTTGTATACGGCAAACAATAATCTTGGAGCTGTGCGGCTTGGAAGGCTCTTTTTTAACTCTACTTTCTATAATTAATTATATAATTAGTGTAAATACCAGGTTAATTGGTACTATATCAGTTCTTTATGTTGGTTGAAAAATAAGCTCAAAAGTAAGTCAATCTAAATAGACCCTTAATTGTACTATATCAGTTCTTTATGTTTTCTTCTTCTTCTTCTTCAAGTTTTTTTACCATTGATATATATATTTTTAAAATTTTTCCTTCAACAATGCCTTTGACATGCGACTCTTTCGATGTTGATGTGGATGTTACATGTTATGTGGCCACTGAAATTATAATATAGTAGTAACTCATTATTTTATTATACTTTTTTGTATGTTAGAAAAAACATGTTAGATTGTATCCTTTCAAAGAAACCAAAGGTTTTGTAATAAAAATATATCCACGAGTCATCTATCTCTTTGTATCTTCTTCTCCTTCCCTTTGAAAAAAGAGTCAATTTCCCTCCCTTTTCCACCTAGTGCTTCGAGGAGCTTTGGGTGAGTTTTTGATTGCATCTATCTATGTCTCAAAATAATGGTCTATCATTTGAGAAAAGTTATTTAAAAAACCTAAAATTGTCTGACACATTATTTAAAAAACCTAAAAATTGTCTGACATATTATTTTTATAATGTTGTCAATTTAATAATATTTTTTTCAGTTCTTCAGTCAAATTACCACTTATTTATGTGTATTTTTATATGGTGTTCCAAAAGTTATCACATATTGGTTGTTTAAATAACACTCCTCCAATCATTTGTGAGATTAATTTCTATGCACTGTATTGTAATTTTTTTATGCGTGCATCCAACAAAAACATGGGAAATAGGTGTCCGTAGAGATATTTTAGGAACTAATTAACCTAAAAAGTGGCATCTTTGAGTGGTTTTATCAGATAAAAAAATTACACCCTTGGTAAATACAAATTAAATTCATCATTTATGCGTCAAAATATCAATCCCCATATCATAACGGTCTATCTATACATGGTAAAAGAGGCCATGTTCAACCAAACCAAAGTTGCAAGCAAATAACTGTAGCTATAATGCTTTCTCAAACCGTTTCCTTAGGCAACTTGTAACACACATTGCTATTAGAATGACATGGGATGAAATAAGGATATCATAATGGAAAGAACATATTGGTTCAGATAAAGCATTAAGTCGTTTGTTTATTCTTAACAAGCATAAAAGGACACCATACACCAAAAGCAACATCCTTAATAGATCCAAAAGCTTCAGAGTCAATGGTAAATTGCCCTTGTTCACCTATAGTTGCGGTACAGAGGGGAATACATGCAACTCTCAGCATACTTGACAAGATTCTCAGGACGAGGAAGATGTGTAGCCAAGCCTACAATGAGAGTTGAAGCAGTTTTGTTTAGTTTAAAAGGAAAAAAAAATACATGTCTGGGACTGAGATAGCTATCTAGTATGAATGAATAAGTTAGAGTTCACACCTAGTTCATATGCCTTGGCAGCAACATTTGCAGCTATGTTGGCCGAAATTTTTCTGATATCAGAGAAAGGTGGATAAGTCAAGCCCTTTTTGTAGTTCTCCTCGGTCACTTGCTTCGCCAAGGCTTCCGCTGCAACCATAAATGACACAAATGTTCGTCATTAATTTGTCAACTATACAAGATCTAAAATCATTGTTTATGTGTAAGTACTGTTGTATGTATCATGCAAAGTTTCTCATATTAATAACTTACAGGCTGCTAGAAGCATATCATCATGTACTCGGATTGCTCCCGACATCACTATACCCAAACCAAAGCCTGGGAAGATGTAAGCATTGTTGGACTGCATTGACAAGGAAATAATCAGATAGAATGGTTTGATTAAAAGAGAGAAATAGCAACGAATGTGAAGAAAATTTTAGAACCTGGCCAGAATAATAAGTTTTGCCTTTGTATTCAACAGGATCAAATGGACTCCCACTAGCGAAAATCGCACGACCCTTTTTTCGGAAACGGGCAAATAAATTGCAGAAGTTAATATTGAATCAAAGAAGACCAATACTTAACCGGGTCTACAGAAAAGATGCGGTCGTCTGTTACTTTACCTCACTCCATGTGTACGCCTCCTCAGCTGTACACTCAGACTGTGAGGTTGGATTGGAAAGAGCCAAAATGAGAGGAATCTGCAGGCCAAACATGATGGAGATATATTTCTAACTTTCTATTTGAGATTATATAAATAAATACTCGTTATGAGAGCGGGTGAGATAAGATTTTACTTTATTGATTTCTGTCATAGCCTCAACTACTTCCTTTGTAAATGTTTTTCCCACTCCTGATGATCCAATCAGAACTGTAGGCTTGATTATCTGAAATTGTAAGATGGTTATGGATAAGAATTAAAAACATGTCTAAAGGCAACCTATTGCGAGTCATGAAGGGACATATTTTGATACCTTAACAGCATCTAGGAGTGTGCTAACAGGCTCGTGTTCATGAGCCCAAGGCTTCTTGAAGTGTTGAAGTGAATTCGCTCGTGAACTAACAATTAAACCCTGTAAGAGAATAAATTAGTTAAGAAAAAATGAGCCAAATTGAAAATTTGAAAAATATAATCTTCAAAATAATATTTTCCATGAAAATTTATCATGTTTTCCACCACCTTTGAGTCTACAAGCCATATCTTCTTACGACTCTCTTCTATAGGTGCCTTAGTCTGCAACAGAAACAATAGAAATAAATAGAAGAACATCACTAATTGTAATTAAAAAATGAACAAAAGAAACCAGTGTTACTGGTATATAAACAACGAATAGCTAATTCACCTGCTTTGACATCTCAAGAGCAATGAGCTCTGCTATACCAGTTCCTGCCTGAAATCATAACAAAAAATGAGTTAGACTGGCTAATGTAGGGAAAGCAGATTATAGTCTTACTTCATCTGCATGGAAAGAAGCATGAATATCACTTGTAACTTATCAAGTACAAATAAGAAGGAAAACAGATTATATTCTTACTTCTCCAGCACCGAGGAAGAGGAATGTATGCTCTGGTAGGGTACCACCAATCAACTTCAGGGCTGCTACAACTCCAGCTAGAACAACAGCTGCAGTCCCCTGAGAAAATGCATTAATTAATAATTAAACATACTAAAAAAAAATTAAGAAATACATGCCGGTATGTGTAAGACATAATACCTGTATATCATCGTTGAAAACAAGATGAGTTGTACCGTATTTTGCAAGCAATTCAAAAGCATTGTGATTTGCAAAATCTTCAAACTGAACAAATCATTCAAAATAACAATCAGACGCCGAGAAAATAGGTTCAAGAGCCACATAAATTCAAATTTGAAATTTTTAACAACCTGTACAAGAACTTTTTCACCATAGTTTTGCTTCACTGCAGTCATGAACTCGTGCAGAAGGTCATAGTATTCCTAAGAAGAAACCAATAAAATGTAGCCTCATAAATAAATACAAGTAAAATGATGCGGATAATATATGCTAAAATAATAAAATGATTTTGAATAAGGGCATATATGTTATACAAACCTTCCCAGTTGCCCTCTTTTGTCTAAGGCCGATGTAAAACTCATCATTCAGTAATTTCTCATTATTTGTCCCCACATCGATTGTAACTGGTAAACACTAGCCACCAGAAAAAATGGAAATATTAAACAAAGGAAAGTAAGAAGAATGAACAACAAAAATCATGTAAGAACACAATGATAGAATGAGAAGAGACAATAGATGGAAAATGCTTACTGCTGAAGGACGAACTCCTCCTAGTGCGGAGTACAAAGCCAATTTACCAACAGGAATTCCCATACCCTGAATTACAGACAGCATAGTTAAATCTAGTGTTAGCATAATATCATGGTGAATAATAAGGTCTTAGGGTCTATTTGGATTGACTTATTTGAACTTATCTACCGACATACACACTACTGAGACTGTTTGGAAGAGCTTATAAAAACAGCTTACGACAAGTCGATAAGCTCTCTAATATAGCTTATGAAAACAACTTATAGTAGTTTATATGAAAATAATTTTACTTTATAGTATCTTGTTAAAGAAATAGCTTATACATAAACACTTATATGATGAACGTTTATACTACAAGCGCTTAATTAAGTTGTTTATACAAACAAGGCTTTAGGAGTTTGATTCTCCTTTAGAAATACCTGGCATCCAAGATCTCCGAGTCCCAAAATCCGCTCACCGTCAGTTACAACAATAACTTGAATACTTCTCTCAGGCCAGTTTTTTAAAACCTCAAGAATTTTTCCCCTGCAAAAGGTAAACAAAAGCTATATATAAGCCTGCAATGAATGTCGTACTTGAAATTATATACAAACTAATGTAGGAAAAATAAATCCATACTTCTCTTTCAAACTAATATATAGACCCTGAGGACGCTTGTATATGCTCCCGTATTTCTGGCAAGCCTCACCAACAACCGGAGTATATACAATTGGGAGCAATTCCTCAACATTGTCAATAAGAAGTTTGTAAAACAATCTTTCATTCCTCTCCTGTTGACGACAACAACAACATGCTGCTGTGTTACTTTTCAACTTTCATATCCTCATTTGATGTTGTTAGTTTAATGAAAGTGTGATGAGTTGGAATGCATGCATACCTGAAGGTCCATCATGGCCACATACTTTTGCAAAGGAACCTCATATTGGCGGATGTTGTGCATAAGCTTCTTCTCCTGTAGAAAATAAATAACATATATTGAGAACCAAAGAAAGGAAAACAACATCTTCATAGATTGACTTGATTTGTGGATAAAACTCAAAGAAACTATAACCTGAAGTTGCTGGCTGCTGACAGTGGGAGGTAAGAGGCCACGCAAATAATGTGCATCCCTCTCTTTCTCGGTGAAAGCAAGCCCTTTGTTGTATTGTGGATCCCTCAGCAAAGAGTACCCACTGCAGTGTAGACAGTTACAAACAACAAACTCAGAACAGAGAAGCGACAGAGAGGTATACAATATACTAATTACACTAAGAAATAATTCACTGTCATATGAAATAAAAACAAAGGTGCAATCAATGGTTAGAGCTAGAACAGACTAAGCTCTAAGGACCTGTCTGGATTGATTCAGTGTTGTCAACTACGGATCACGGAAATTAATGGTTTGTTCAAATTTTGCAGTGACAGCGCCACTATTTGACAACAATATTTCATAGTTTGTACTATATAGTGTATCACGGAACATAGCTGTAAGGCCGCTATAGCTTCCGCTTGACTTGACATCTTATGAGACCGTTTGAGAGAGTTTATGGAATAACTTGTAAAAACAGCTTATAGTTTAACAGTTTGACTTTATTTTATCTCCATCATAAAAAAATATTCTGTAAATCCAAACATTCATTAAACGTTCATGATCACATATAAGCATGCATGATGATAACACAATAGATAGTTCAGCAATTAAAAAGTAAATGAAGTTATTATGCATGTGATGTAAGTACCTGGCAACAGAGAAGGTCCAAGGGGTGACAAGTTGATCCTCAGTAGCACAATCTTCACCGTAGACATCCTCAACACCGCCACCAACGGCGGATCTTGGGCTGAGGTCCAGCACCGACTCACCATCTCTAAAGGACTTAAGTGTGCTCTCCATCTTCTTCCAAAATGATTGATGATAAACACAGTAGTCAGTAACACAACACAACAGTAGTTTGTTTGTTTCTTTCTTTGTCTGATATTTTCTTTGATCACAATAACATATGGCACACCAATTATGAAAGCTATGCTACTAAAGTCAAGATATATAGATAGAGATTCAAAGATATTATTGTAAATTATTATTAGTATGCAAGTGTGTGTCGTTTTCTATTAAAAGAAAAAGACCAATTAGTGCACTGCAACTTTTCTTTATTTGCATTATTAGATTAGACATACCAACAGTATAATCTATAATATTAGTGATCAGGTCTTTTTTTACTCAATTAGGGATCAACTTGGAACTTTATACTTTAAAAGAAGAAGGCACGTACGTATTAATAAATACTATTCAGCAACAAAAAATATACCGTTAAAGAGCCTGTTCTTGAACACAATATTGGTTCATAGTGATATAATCAATTAAAGAAATTAACGAAAATATATATGTAAAAGAAAAGGGAAATAGATTGAAAAAGACATAAACCCTGTCTTTGTGTGGAAAGACAGAAATAGGTGGCTCACTATCCTCTCATGTCACTGCGAAAGTGCGGTCCATGTTGTCACGTATATTCTGTCTTGTTCAAGCCATTCTTTTAATATGTTCCATACGAGAAATGATATTTGTAATACCGTTTTATATAATCTAGAGAGACAATTTTCTCTCTTTATTTATGTTTATTTTTATTCTTTTTATTCTTTTGATCAATAAGAACAAAAATTATCATAAAATAGTTATATAAATAGGGGTGGCCTTGAGGGTGAGCGGGAGGGGCGGCAGACCAGGACACCATTTTTTTAGGAGCACCACAATTATTATTTTTACTTAATAGTTAGTATTATATAGATATATTTCTTTTTAATTCGCTCTATTGAAAATATATTTTTAGATAACTTTGATTATAAATGAATATTTTGCAACAAAAAATGCACGAAGAAAAATATTGAAATAATTAAAAAAGCACAATTTACATTTTCGTCCAGGGCATCAAAAATCTTAGGACCGGCCCTGCGTGTAAATATTATTATTTTACTAGAACGCCGACCCGTGCAACGCACGGGTCTCACGGGCCGGAATAATTTGATACATAATAAAACGAATAATTAATAAAGTTTTTAGTCCCTATAAATATATCAAATTTAGTTTTTAGTCCTCGTAAATTTTTTTGATAGATTTTGGTTTCTATAAAAAATTTCAGCACATAGTTTAGTCCCTAATAAATTAAAATTTATTTAATTATGCTTAAAATTTTAAATTTTTTAATGATCTGTTACATACTTGTTTAAAACATTATAAAATGTTCCTTCGCTTAAACACATACTAAGCAAAGGCAAGCATACTAACTTGGTTTTATCAATCTGTACTTTTAATTTAACATGTGAATGCGTGGGATCTAGTTACTCAAGCCAAATCAGTATTGGGTTTTCTTCATCAAGCATACCAACTTGGTGAATGACTATCTAACATTCAGAAAAATATTAACACCTTCCGGAGGTAAATCTAAAAATAAATTTCGTACATTTAGAGGTCGAAGTGCTAATAAAAGACAATGATAATAAATTGTTGAATTAATACTTATGGCAATGAATAAATTTATTTAGGTGGACTGGAAAAAGTTTCCTTAGCTAAGTAAATATAGCCGACACAGCAACTTGAAGAAAATTAAAAACCAAACTGTAAAAAACAAAAGGAAAAAACACAGATTATTTAATGTCTGATTTATGCAGATTGAAGGAATTCGATAACAAAGCAAACGGCTCTAGCATTCGAGCAAGCTAAACATCTTTGTCGTCCTTGTGCTCAATTTTGACACGAACAACTCTGGTAGGTTTTGTGGCCGACGTCTGGCCAGCTTCATCATCATCAACAGCCACATAGTCAATGCTATTAGAGGACCTCTTAGCACCTGTTTTGGTGGTTGGTGTGTCAATCACACATGTATTGTTGCATGAGTCCTCAGCCTCTGGTACATCCTGCAGACATTGGTGGCAAACAATTTGATCAATTGTGTTACGGATTAAACCTTTACGGACTCATGAAAGATTAATGTAATAATTACCATTTGAACATTTGAATTGTTTGGCGCAGCACAATCCACACTAAGCTCAACAACAGATCCATCGTCGGAGTTATTAATTGTATTTGTTTCTCTACTGACTTTAGTCTCGTAGAGCTAACGTGCCTGCATGCACCTTCCATTCCACCGTAAAGACTCATTGCCACTGTATCAGAACACTTTTCACCACTGTTGCCTCCATCGATTCCTCACCGAACAGATCAGTTACCATACATTGATTGATTAGTAACTAATTTAGTAAGGGAACCATAGTTTCAATTATAAAATTAAAAAAGTATACCAAAAATTATATTAGGAGAATACCAGCACACAGATTTGTTAGCAAACAAATGAATAGTCACGCAACCGTTTAAAATTCCAGAGTAAACTTAAAAATGTCGTGATTTTATAGGAACTAAACATATTTATTTATAAACATAAAATTTCATTAGATATAGATAAAGAAACTATAAATTGTAATAAGTTAAATATAAAGTATGTAAATAAATTAAAAATTAAAAATATAATTATGTCTATATATACTATATTTTATTACCGTGTTTTTTAAATTCGTTCAAATATTATTTTAATTAATGGTTAAGAAAAGGGAAAATTTCTTATACGATATTTAGTGTGACAATAACAATAGTTAAATATCATAGTAATATGAAATCATTAATATAAATATGATAAAGGGCGACGACGGATTATACCCATGTTGGAGAATCGACTTAAACTAAACAATTTTAGAAGCTACTATGCATGTGTTTGATTATGCGGTGACCAAAATTGAGTTTGATTGAATTGATTTTATATATTTTTTTTGAAAAATAAAAGAAGGATTATATTAATTGGAAATGGATCCCAAATTTCTTTTGGATTTTCTTCTACCCAAATCTTATTTAAAAGACTTTTTGGCCCCTAACTTTATCATAGTTGCAATTTTGGTCCCCTATTAAAAAAACCACTTTTTAACCCCCTAAGTTTACCCTTTTTTTTCAACTTTAAGGTCCCCATAATCTTGACTCTATCAACGCCCACGTGGCTCATCACTTAAGTGAGTTGGACGCCACATGCATTATTTTTCAATTAAATTTAAAAGAAAAAGCCACATGTGTATATTATAATTAAAGAAACAAAAAAGAAAAAGGTAATGGGAAGGGGCGCACGTGACAATCTTCATCTAAAACACAAACAACGATGTCAGCAGTTCAACATCTTACAACATGAACAACAACAAACCACTTATTATCAAAAGAAAAAAAAAACTATGGTCCTCTTTAGAAAGAATTTATCAGGCCACACTCATGCTTTCTCACCTACCATTTCTTCTTCTTTTTCATGGATAAGAAAATTCAAGAATGAAGGTGACATTCACAGCCATGGTCATGTGTATCTATAGTTATACCGTATGAAAGAAAGAAGTAACAAACAACACCTTTGTGTTCTTAGTAAAGTGGATGAAAAAATGGGGGGAAAAAATTAGGTTTAGGGTTAGCTTTACGGATTAAGCATTTACCACGGTTTAGGGTTTATTTTTATCGAGAGAAACAGGTTTAGGGCTTCGTATATATAACCAAAATATTTGCTTCATAAAAAAAAAGGCGAGGATAAGAATAAAATTTGTGCGATGCATTTTTTTAGATGGAATTTGTTATGTTAAATTGCAATCGTAAAAGTGTAGAAAATATTTGTTTCAAAAAAAAAAAGGAGGATACGAATGAAATTTGTTAGGTTAATTTTTTTTTTTTTGAAAGGGAAATTTGTTAGGTTAATTAATAAATAAGGATTCGGATGACCAAAACTATAGGAAAACAAATTTCAGATTTAAGTGAATTGATAACAAATTTCGGATATGACCAAAATTATAATTAGAGATAAATATGAAATAGTTGTTTCGGAAAATAGAAGAGATAAATACGAAATAGTTGTTTTGGAAAATAGAAGAGATAAATATAATATGATCAATGGCTAAAATTGAATGGCGCCTAAATGCGCAAGATCCAATGGCTTAGAAAAGTGGATGAAAAAATGGGGGGAAAAAAATTAGGTTTAGGGTTAGCTTTACGGATTAAGCATTTACCACGGTTTAGGGTTTATTTTTATCGAGAGAAACAGGTTTAGGGGTTCGTATATATAACCAAAATATTTGCTTCATAAAAAAAAAGGCGAGGATAAGAATAAAATTTGTGCGATGCATTTTTTTAGATGGAATTTGTTATGTTAAATTGCAATCGTAAAAGTGTAGAAAATATTTGTTTCAAAAAAAAAAAGGAGGATACGAATGAAATTTGTTAGGTTAATTTTTTTTTTTTGAAAGGGAAATTTGTTAGGTTAATTAATAAATAAGGATTCGGATGGCCAAAACTATAGGAAAACAAATTTCGGATTTAAGTGAATTGATAACAAATTTCGGATATGACCAAAATTATAATTAGAGATAAATATGAAATAGTTGTTTCGGAAAATAGAAGAGATAAATACGAAATAGTTGTTTTGGAAAATAGAAGAGATAAATATAATATGATCAATGGCTAAAATTGAATGGCGCCTAAATGCGCAAGATCCAATGGTTTAGAAAAGTGGATGAAAAAATGGGGGGAAAAAATTAGGTTTAGGGTTAGCTTTACGGGTTAAGCTTTAGTAAATAAGATAAGATTAGGGTTAGCTTTACGGATTAAGCATTTACCACGGTTTAGGGTTTATTTTTATCGAGAGAAACAGGTTTAGGGCTTCGTATATATAACCAAAATATTTGCTTCATAAAAAAAAAGGCGAGGATAAGAATAAAATTTGTGCGATGCATTTTTTTAGATGGAATTTGTTATGTTAAATTGCAATCGTAAAAGTGTAGAAAATATTTGTTTCAAAAAAAAAAAAGGAGGATACAAATGAAATTTGTTAGGTTAATTTTTTTTTTTTGAAAGGGAAATTTGTTAGGTTAATTAATAAATAAGGATTCGGATGGCCAAAACTATAGGAAAACAAATTTCGGATTTAAGTGAATTGATAACAAATTTGGGATATGACCAAAATTATAATTAGAGATAAATATGAAATAGTTGTTTCGGAAAATAGAAGAGATAAATATGAAATAGTTGTTTTGGAAAATAGAAGAGATAAATATAATATGATCAATGGCTAAAATTGAATGGCGCCTAAATGCGCAAGATCCAATGGCTTAGAAAAGTGGATGAAAAAATGGGGGGAAAAATTAGGTTTAGGGTTAGCTTTACGGATTAAGCATTTACCACGGTTTAGGGTTTATTTTTATCGAGAGAAACAGGTTTAGGGCTTCGTATATATAACCAAAATATTTGCTACATAAAAAAAAAGGCGAGGATAAGAATAAAATTTGTGCGATGCATTTTTTTAGATGGAATTTGTTATGTTAAATTGCAATCGTAAAAGTGTAGAAAATATTTGTTTCAAAAAAAAAAAAAAGGAGGATACGAATGAAATTTGTTAGGTTAATTTTTTTTTTTTTGAAAGGGAAATTTGTTAGGTTAATTAATAAATAAGGATTCGGATGGCCAAAACTATAGGAAAACAAATTTCGGATTTAAGTGAATTGATAACAAATTTGGGATATGACCAAAATTATAATTAGAGATAAATATGAAATAGTTGTTTCGGAAAATAGAAGAGATAAATACGAAATAGTTGTTTTGGAAAATAGAAGAGATAAATATAATATGATCAATGGCTAAAATTGAATGGCGCCTAAATGCGCAAGATCCAATGGCTTAGAAAAGTGGATGAAAAAATGGGGGGAAAAATTAGGTTTAGGGTTAGCTTTACGGATTAAGCATTTACCACGGTTTAGGGTTTATTTTTATCGAGAGAAACAGGTTTAGGGCTTCGTATATATAACCAAAATATTTGCTTCATAAAAAAAAAGGCGAGGATAAGAATAAAATTTGTGCGATGCATTTTTTTAGATGGAATTTGTTATGTTAAATTGCAATCGTAAAAGTGTAGAAAATATTTGTTTCAAAAAAAAAGGAGGATACGAATGAAATTTGTTAGGTTAATTTTTTTTTGAAAGGGAAATTTGTTAGGTTAATTAATAAATAAGGATTCGGATGGCCAAAACTATAGGAAAACAAATTTCGGATTTAAGTGAATTGATAACAAACTATAGGAAAACAAATTTCGGATTTAAGTGAATTGATAACAAATTTCGGATATGACCAAAATTATAATTAGAGATAAATATGAAATAGTTGTTTCGGAAAATAGAAGAGATAAATACGAAATAGTTGTTTCGGAAAATAGAAGAGATAAATATAATATGATCAATGGCTAAAATTGAATGACGCCTAAATGCGCAAGATCCAATGGTTTAGAAAAGTGAATGAAAAAATGGGGGGAAAAAATTAGGTTTAGGGTTAGCTTTACGGGTTAAGCTTTAGTAAATAAGATATTTTGTTTCACTTTTACTGGTACTAAAATTGATTATAAATTTGTTCATAAAACCTAACTTTATTGACAAATAATGATATTGTTAGACCAAATACATACACCCTAGTTGAAACCCGAAACCTCTGAGTTGTTGGTGCGAGTTTATCACTCAAAAGTTGATTATGTCAAGTTTGATTGCTCTTAATAATTGATTCTACTTAAAAGTTGAAATTGGAGTTTTTTATTTTAGAATTAATTTTAATACTCAAATTATTATTCAATTCACTTTTACATGAATATATTCAAATATAAATCAACTAAAAAAGGTCAAACAGATTAACCAAAGATTATATTAACATGAGAAAAATTCTAATCTTAACAAGCAATAAACCATGAACAAATTAAGACAACCCTACTACAATCCTTCAACACATATTCAAAACTACATAAAAACCAATCAACTTTTTTTTAGACAACCCTACTACAATCCTTCAACACATATTCAAAACTACATAAAAACCAATCAACTTTTTTTTAATCGTCAAAAACTAATTTATTATATACACTAAACCAAGCACAAGATGTACAAGGTTTAGGAACAAATTTAAATGCTCCAACCACCAAATTATCACCCAAACAAGTATACATTACCCACACTTATCATCAAAAAGCCCCTCAAAGTTATATAGCCCTTGATACAGTAAGAAAAATTCAGAAAATTCATAATTTCAAAGGGTTAAATATGTTTTTAGTTTTTATAAATATGTCAACTTTTCGTTTTAGTACCTCTAAAAATTTCTTCAACTTATGGTCCCTAAAATTTTTTTCATCTTCACTTTTGGTCCCTCCTTTAAAGTAAAATCATATGTAGAATTCATATTTTTTAATAAAATTTTGCATAAAAATTCATAATATTATAAGAATCTCTCTAAATTTTTTTTTTAACAAGCATGAATTTAATATGAATTTTTATATTTTTTATGGTTAAAAATTCATATTTAATTTGTATTTTGTTAAAAAATTCTAATTTTTTTGAGATTTTTTTTATAATATTCTACACATTTCTACACAATTTCATTAAAAAATAATTGGTATTTTTTAGATAAAATTTTCTTTTATGGAATCCATATTCAATGTTCTTATGACATTTGTTAGCAAGACCCTAAAACTACTATCATACAATAGACTACTATTTATATTTGTTGAAAAAGGACGTTCATTGGTTGGAAAAATAATTAATCAATGTTATATTTGTTAATAGGTTAGAAGTGAAAAAATATTTCAAAAAAATATCAACATTTGAGAGCAATTATAAACAAAACTTATATAAATATTTGTCGTTTACATATTTATATATTTCTATATGAATTTTTATGATATGAAATTGACCTCACTTACTAAAACTTATGGATCCGTCCTTGCCATTACCACTTATTTTATTTAAATATATGTAATATATTATCAAAAATAAATATATGTATTGTCATTTTTTTAAAACTATGTAAAATAATTTGTTAATGACTTGTATTTTTGCAGTTAATGAAGTAGTCAAAGTGATTAATGACGTTCAAGTTAAAAATGGTTAACAACGTAATTTTTTTTGTGCTTAACAAATTTGGTTAATAACAGAATTTAATTTTTATGTTACAAAAATCCTTCTCTAAATTTAAAAAAGAAGATATTGTTTTTCAAAAAAATGACAAAAAAAATCATTGTTTATTGTATTTATACGATGAACAATACATGTGTCGTTGTATGTTGTCCGCATTGTTGTGATTTCATATGCAAAATATAAAAACTCAAACACCAAATTGACAATAGCAAATGCACTTATGTTTACCACGAGGGGTGAATCCATCCGTCGTTCCAAACTTTAGTCTTTATTCGTGAGTTTGAACGGAATAAATGAGGAGTTTGAAAAAAAAAAGGAGCAAGTAGTATAAGTAAATGTGTTTGAGAACGGAGGACTTTGGAGGAGGGTATTGAATAGTTCTTGTGGGAAATATTTATATGAATTTTTAAAATTCAATTTACATTGTTATAATATTTTTTTAAACTTTGTCAATTTTTTTTAAAAACAAAATATTTCAAAAAGATTTTTTTATTTTTTCATATATTTTTTACGAAAACACTCAAACAAAGCCTTACAAGAACACCAATACCACCCTTCAGCATTGAGGTCTATGAAATCATTTTCACATACGAGGCACAAACAAAGAAGTCTAAAGACGAGTTTTTTTTTCTATCTCTATTTAGGCTTAGGGAGTCGATTTTTCATACGAAGCACAAACGGAAAAAAAACTAAGAGTTCATTTAGAATAACTTATTTTAAACTTATGAAAAATAGTTTATGTAAATAAACAAGTATTTATGTTAATTAATAAGTTCTCATTAACGAAAATGGTAAAAAAAAAAGCTAGTATTTTTTCATGACTACCTTAACAAATTTATAAATAATATATAAAAACTTATTTATTTAGATAATTTTTTTACATAATCACAAAAATAAGTCAATCCAAACGACTTTAATACAAGATGTTTTTCTAACGGATTTAAGTGATTCCCTTAAAAAAAACAGATTTTTTTTTTGACAGTTAAAAAAAAACAGATTTAAGTGACATTGTAACATACGTACTTCGTTTGATATCATTTAAAAAATAATATTGATTAATTTATAAAATTTAAAAATAAAAATAACAATGATTTTGATCGCGTGTTAATGTTAGGGCTTAAGTTGAAGGGTTTAGAAACCGTAGAAGAAGCAAGAGAACTGAATTGGTTCTCATTTTCACAATCATGTCGTCACTCTGCCGCCTTCTCTTCCGCTCTCTCCGCCGTCCCACCACCGTCTCTCCCATCTCCATCACCACCCGCTCCTTTGCATTTTCATCCGCCGAAGAAGCAGCGGCAGAGCGACGCCGTCGCAAACGCCGTCTTCGTATCGAGCCTCCCTTGAACGCAATCCGTCCTCCTCCTCAACACCAGCCTCGCGACCCTAACGCTCCTCGCCTCCCAGACTCCACATCATCGCTGGTCGGACCTCGATTGAGTCTTCACAACCGTGTCCAATCCTTAATTCGCGCCGATGACCTAGATGCCGCCTCCGCCGCCGCCCGTCACTCTGTGTTCTCATCAACCAGGCCTACGGTGTTCACGTGCAACGCCATCATCGCTGCTATGTATCGGGCCAAGAGGTATAGTGATGCTATTGCACTTTTTCACTTTTTCTTCAACCAATCTAACCTTGTTCCCAATATCGTTTCTTACAACAACGTTATCAATACTCACTGCGATGAAGGCCGTGTTGATGTGGCTCTTGAGGTTTATCGCCACATCATCGAGCATGCTCCTTTTGGTCCTTCATCAGTAACTTATCGTCATCTCACCAAAGGTTTGATCAGTGTTGGTCGGATTGATGAAGCTAATGATCTATTGGTCGAGATGTTGGCTAAAAATCATGGTGCTGATTCAATGGTTTATAATAACCTGATATCAGGTTTTCTTGAACTTGGTAATTTGGATAAGGCTAATGAGCTTTTTGATGAGCTTAAGGGAAGGTGTAGTGTTTATGATGGTGTTGTAAATGCTACTTATATGGATTGGTTTTTTAAGCAGGGAAGAGATAAGGAGGCTATGGATTCGTATAAGTCTTTGATGGATCGTGAGTTTAGGATGACCCCTGCGACTTGTAATGTTTTGTTGGAGGTTTTGCTTAAGCATGATAAGAAAAAGGAGGCTTGGAAATTGTTTGATCAGATGTTGGATAATCACACTCCTCCTAATTTTCAAGCTGTTAATTCCGATACTTTTAATATCATGGTTAATGACTGCTTTAAGCATGGTAAGTTTGATGAAGCCCTTGATACTTTTAGGAAGGTTGGTACCAAGATAAATTCTAGGCCTTTTATAATGGATGTTGCCGGGTATCGTAATATTATCTCTAGGTTTTGTGAGATTGGGATGATGTCGGAAGCTGACACATTGTTTGAAGAGTCATGCTCCAAGCATTTGAATCCGGATGTGCCTACTCACACTGCTATGATAGATGGATATTTGAAAGTGGGTAACATTGATGATGCTTCGAGGATATTTAACAAGATGGTGGGTTATGGTTTGAGGGTGACTGCTACCTTCGGCAATAGGGTTTTTGATGAATTGATTAAGAATGGTAAAGTTATTGAGTGTGCTCAGATTTTGAGCAAAATGGGTGGACAAGATCCTAAGCCTGATCCCACTTGCTATGAGGTTGTGATCAAGGGACTGTGTGCTGAAGGTTTGTTGGATAAGAGTCGGGAGTTGTTGGATGAGGTTATGAGGTATGGTGTTGGGGTCACTCCTGCCTTGCGTGAATCTGTGACCGAGGTTTTCAAAAATGCTGGGAAAGGCGAGGAGATTGAGAGGCTGCTAGATACAAACCGAATTGGATACAATTCCCGTCCAAGACCTGCATACCGTCCACCACCGGCAAGGTCCCCTTCTCAATTGGATAGAACACATAACCCAACTTATGGGCATCCACAACAGCGCCCACCACTGCCTTCTGCTCAGATGGCTGGAGTGCACAACCCACCTTCTGAGTTTCCATCTCAAATGGCAGCACCTCAGAGATACCAAACACGTTCTTCTCAAGTTGCAGGAACACATAACCAACCTTCTGGGTTTCAAAATTCCCCTCCACACTTTGATACTCGAATTGGTGGAACACACAACCTGCTTTCTGAGTTTCCTTCTCAAACGGCAGCACATCAACGATACCAAACATCACCTTCTCAAGTGGCAGGAACACATAACCAACCGTCTGGATTTCTAGCCCAAATGGCAGCACAGAATTCCCCACCACACTTGGCTGGAGCAGATAACAACCACTTTTCCTCGGGATATCCACCTCAAATTTCAGGGCAGCAACGCCCACCACTGTCTCCTCAAATGACAGGAATTCACCATCAAACTCCATGGGGAGTTTCTCCTCCAATGAATAGGTCTCAAATGCCTGCAACTGGACCTTCTCATTTAACAGGGCAGCCTCACCACCCTCAATACCAACATACTCCTCGTATGCAAAGGGCATCTCCTCAATCAACTGCAAAGCCTTATACACCATATGGGCCTTCACCTCAAATTGACGGACATCAACCTTATGGCCAACAATCTGGGCCCCAGCAAACAGCGGAGAAACCTTATCCACCATCAAGATTGACTACTCCAATGTCAGGGCAACACCATCCACTGTCGGGACCATATCCTCCAATGTCAGAGCCATCTCTTCCATCACACGGATCATCGGCCCCAGGAACATCTTCTCAGATTACAGGACCATATCACACATCATCAGGAACCCCTCCTCACTTTGAAGAATCACATCAACAGCAACTAGAAGTCCCTGAACAAGTTGCAGTCTGATCATTGAAGTTTAGGCTAATTCTTAGTTTTGCTGGTTCTCTTCAAACTTGTATAAGAGTTTGCTCTATCATTTTATATTGTTAGTGTATTACGATGCTTCTGATGTTCAGAATACTAGGTATTTATGTGTTTGTTT
Source organism: Medicago sativa (assembly GCF_051527215.1). Lineage (NCBI taxonomy): Eukaryota > Viridiplantae > Streptophyta > Magnoliopsida > Fabales > Fabaceae > Medicago > Medicago sativa. The sequence goes on from NC_140752.1 coordinate 98,657,272, forward strand.
ATACAGGAATAATTTTTTATTTATTGGTCAGGGACATGTATTGCATGTGTCGATGACATGCTATTTTAATTTATTCCTGTAATTCAACCAATTAATTATTAATACAGCACAACATGTTATTGAATCTTCTGATAAGCTGTTTAAAGAGGCCTAATTTTGCATTGGAATGTAATTGATGCTATATTACTCCTTCTATGGTGGTTGAGTTATTAAATTTTGTTCTCTTTCTTCTGCTGTATATGTTTTTTTTTTTTACTTTCAGCAAACTATCAATTTCCTTTTAATCAATTTATTGTCTTGTTCTCATGCTGAGATTTTACCAATTTGATTGTGGTTCATCTGGTTCAAATGGGTGATAATGTTATTTAAGGCTGTCTGGGACAATTTTACAATTGTTTTGAAACATTTCCTGGTTTAAATTAGTGGATGAACAACTGAACAACAGATATCTTGCTGGATATATAGCAGTCTGTGGGGTGTGTTTGGTTGGCTCACTATACTGGAAAAATAGTCAGGGACTTTCGACTTCTCTTGGTTTTTAGCACATCAAGGGAATGGGGTGGATTCAAATATAGGAAGACGTTAGTTGCTGAGTCAATTGCTTATTTTGATATAAATAAACTGTTTTAGACCCTGCAACCGCTCTACAATGCACATTTTGTGTTCATGTCTGCTTCAATCACACCTTGTGAGTTGTGATAGTCTGACTCTTGCAAGCATAACGTAATTGCTACCACACAATTATATTGTGGGTAACCTGGTTTTCTAAAGACACTGTGTATCAATTCTTAATCTTCTGTTTAGCTTCCTGCTGTGTTTTACACATGCCTATTGATAACTTGTGTGTATTCTGTGTGGTTTGTTTTTGTAGACAGGTTTCTTAGCCTTGAATGTATGGCAACCAAAGGTTGTTTGGGGTAGGCAAAAACAGAAGGTGGAGCAATGTGCTGCTGAATCTTGGACATGCGCTTAAGATTTAACCTAACTTTGTAAGCAACAAATTATGAGGTTGGAGATGTTCTATGTAAGTGTTCATGTTTGCATATAATGTCCTTCAAAAAAAAAAAATGTTTGCATATAATGTGTTACCTATAAAGGATGATGAGATGTTGTTACTTATACAAAATTGTACCCGGAAAACTAAAATGTATTGGCTTAATGCTGCAATGGTTGTGAGCCTCTGACATGAATTCATTCAATATTTGTCTAAAAATCAAAATTATTTGTTGCCTAGCATGAATTCATTTTATATAATTTCTAATATGAGATGATGTCTTCTTTGTGTGTTTAATCATGATGCTTAACTGTGTATTTCACCTTTTTTTGTTACTTATGGTGGTTGTTTTGGTTTTTGTTCCTATCATGGCAAATAATTTGAATTTGGTGTTACAAAGTGAGCTTGAGAATATATAGAAAGATGCTATGAGAACATTGAATTCACTTGATTTTTGAATCTCATTGAGTTTGGTGTTCTATGTTAAAAAAATTAAAACTACTACCATAGGATGAAGCAAGAGTTTTAGAATCAAGTGTTGTTTGACAGGAAGATATCTCTATAGTTGAAGACATGTTACTTAATGTAGTGTGTTTGTTATTATGTTATATTACTTTATCAGATTTTATGGATGGTGGTGTGGCTATGTATAATTATGTTATTTTTTTCCTTATTTTATGGATGGTGGTGTGGCTAGGTTTGAATTCATACGTTGAAGATGATGAAGAGTGATGCTTTGATGAGAAATTTGGCCAGGTTTCTTTCCCCTTCACGTATTTCACTTTTCCCTATTTTTGTTTTTTAGATCATTTTGTCTCATTTTGTTGTGAATTTATGTTAGGTATTTCATTTTGTCTCATTCTGTTTTTGTTAGGCAAATTCAACATTGTACATTGTGAAGCTTGAAAGAAGAATGACTATGCAGCTTGAAAGAAAAAAGATACAATTGGAAAATAAAAGAAGAATTATATCATATATATTAGGCTTTATGTGAAGTTCGTGAGATTGATACCGAGGTCAACTATGTCTAAATCTTTGCTCTTTAAACTTTCTGTTTTTCCACTACTTCGTTAGTTATTTCATCTATTTCTTGCTTCATTTTCTCTATTTCATGCTTCTGATTGAGTATCAACCTATTTTTGTTGAATTATGCATTAGCCTTAGTTAGCATAACTCCAAAATATATGCTTATGGAATATGTGTTTCTTTATTTTCATATCCAGATGTTTGTGCTTAACTATTCAAAGCTGGTTCAAGGTAATTTTCTGCATAATTTGGAGTGAGATCGAGGTGATTTTCTGCATAATTTAGAGTTGGCTTTCGGCATGTGGACTAATGTAGTGCAGCAACAGTGTTTTTTCACTGCAGCTTCTACGTGGTGGTGTTTTTTCCTCCCTGGGTTCTGATTTGTCTGTGTGTTCCAGCTGCAACATATCGGTTTTACTTTCTTCTCTTTGCCTTGGTCTTCATGTGTTTTGGCTCAATTTACAAAAAAATTATTGTCCTTTTAACTGGCTGTTTGTATTGGTCTCCTGTTGCTTTTTTAGAATAGGTTGTTGTAGTCTGGCTCTTTAGTGTAGTTGATTTTGGTTTGTTTCTTTGGGATGGTTTCTTATGTTGTTCTCTTGGTTCTCATTTCCTTGGGTTTCTTTTACTGCTACTGCATAATTACTGTATGTCATGTTGTCTTTTTATAATGTTCATATAAATTTTGTGTAGTCTCAAAACTACGAGTAATCCTTACAAAAATAAGTTATGGACCTTAGTGGATTAGTTGTTGTGAGCAGCATGTCAAGGAAGCAAATTTAGGACATAGTACATGGCCATTGAAGAACTGCTTGGGGCTGCCAATTGCATGCTTAATTTGTGAGTATAAGTTTGGAACTATTTGTTGATTGTAATTTTATTAGTGTAAGTCAACTGATAAAGGTTAATCAATAATCACTCTCTTTTGTCTATGATATTTTTTGAAAAGTCTACAATTTTTTTCTCTGTTATAAAGGTTATTTGTTGTTGTCAGCTTCATAATATTTATCAAAGATTATATGCTATGGATTTTGAACAACTCAGTTGGACCAAGCATGGCTCATTCCATATCAATTTAAGACTACAAGTATCTTTGATTTTTCTATGCTTAATTGAAATAAATGTGCCCCTGTTGGTAGTTATTTTAAAGGCTTAATTGCAGTTTTGGCCCCCTAAGAAAAAAAACTACAAAACCGCCTCCTAATTTTTTCAACTATAGCAGTTTTGGCCCCCCAAGGCCAAAAAAAAATAAAAAAATACACGTGGCACCTCACTTAGGGTGCCACGTCAGCGTAGACTAAGTCAAAATTGGCCTTGGGGGCCAAAACTGCCACAGACAGGTACAAAACTTAGGGGGCGGTTTTGTAGTTTTTTTTTTCCTTAGGGGGCCAAAATCGCAACTTTGGGAAAGTTAGGGGGCTAAAACTGCAATTAAGCCTATTTTAAATTGGATAAAAGAAAATGTTGTAGAAATGTGAAATTGAACAGCAAGGAGACAATTTATCAATCTAACAATTACAATCTTTGCAAAATCACGGATCTCATATTCTGCAGCGCGCTACAAATGTATGTTGATTGCAAGTTGCAACTATATCAGTTTGTTTTGAGTTGTAAGTAAACATTATATGATGATATTGTTGACATAAGTAAATATTGGGGGTTTTGAGTCTATTTTGGCCATTTTGATCAATTTGTAAGGTATCAACTACTGTTTGAAAGTTCTTTCTTTGCTTTGGTGTCATGATTTTTCAAGGAGCATTACTTTGTGTGGCTAATTTAGATTGATTTTGTATATCGAATCATTGATAGAGCTATTCTTTTGTTGTTGCACATGATTTGACAGATGTGGTGTGTATTTATATACGTTCGGGACTGGTATGGTGCCAATATGCCTTTAAAATTATAGGTATCTCAACCAATAATATCCAATAAGGAATTGGAAGAGCTAAATACTTCAACATGTAAGAAAGTACAGTTTATGGCATATGTTGATGGAAGTGGTAGAGATTTGATGATCGCTAACGGCTTTAGGGGACTTGTGTTGGTATTTACTGTGACAAAGGTTTGTAGTATGACGATTTGTGAAAAGTTGTAATGAGTATTGTAATCAGTAGTGTTGGCACAATTGTGTTGTCTCCATACATCATTCATTAGTAATCTTGATTTTTCATTAAATAGTCAGGTTTGAATGCAAACTTAGATTATTGTTTTACAATCAAACAAATGCAAACTTACAAGGATGAGGCAAATAGAAGGCTTCATAAGCAATAGTAAGTGCAATTGGCCTGGTGATAACTTCTTTGTAAAAATAAAAATCTCTAGTGTATGATTTTTAGGATTTGATATTCTTGCATCCAACATCCACCCTACCAACATAGCTCTAAAAATTGGATCTACTAACTTGATGATAAAAAGCCAATCTTTTTAGAAAACAAAAAGGCTTAAGGCTAGCTTCCATCCAACCTACCAACTCCTTTCAAACTCAAGTTTTTTTTTTTTTTTTGAAATTTCTTTCAAACTCAAGTTAGATACAAATTTAGAGCGAGATTTCACAATCTGAACTTCTATCCAATTATGGATCATGTTAGTTATCTTAATACTTTTTATGTGTTAGTATTTACTATAGATTGTTTTTGTATTGGATTCTTAACGGTAATTTTATCCATATTAATTAATGACAGTAATATCTTTTACATCTATCTCGCTTGTGCGACGCACGGGTGTGCGATCTAATCAATATTAGTATGATCTATATTTCTATAAAATCACGCGTGTTTGGAAGCGACGCACGGGTGTGCGATCTAGTCAATATTAGTATGATATATGTTTTTAGAAATCACACGTGTTTGGAAGTACACATCCCTAAGGTGTTTTTTTTTTCCTTCCTTCCGGAAGTATACTTCCAAAATGACTTTGAGGATGAAAAAAGAAGCTTCCGTTACTTTATTGTGCAAAGTTGAAGTAAGTGGAAAGCTCTTTCTTGGGAGTTGAGAAATTCCTTTTCCTAACCAAAGAGGAAGAAGAAGAAGAGTGACAAATACACCTTTTCTTAAAATCTTTATCCTTTTAAAAATTATTTAATTACTCTAATATTAATTTTCTTAACTAATTAATTTTTGCTGGACCAACAAGGAAACGCAGCTAACAATTATTCCTTCTTTGGCTAACCCCTGAAAAATCCAAAATACAGAAGGGGGAAAAACGTTGAACAACACTATTGCTAGTATAGTGAACTGAAACAAAGTTAATATTTTGACAGATACACCAAAACAATACTCAAAACAAGAATCATAACAAGCATATCCACAATCCCTAGCTAGTAAACCAGTCCTGAAAGTTACTATAAGCTTAAAAGGTCACTGCCATATCAAATTACAAACTTCAAACTAATTTAAGTTACATATTAACATGCTATCACTAAAAAAGAGATCAATTAATCTGAAACTGTAATTTTGACGACATAGCAAAGAAAAATATTACTCCTATGTACAAGGTGGAAATTAAGAAGCAATTGTTCTGTTTTGCCTATTGAGTTCTTTATAGAAGTTGTTAATGAATTCTTCAGCTGCGATGTCCACTTGATGACAATTCCCTTCGTCTTCGAGCGTGAAAGGTGAATCAGTAACCCTTAGTTGTCTTCCAACAGGGCTTTTCCCAAAACCAGGCAATGTCACCAAAGGAGAATTAGCCACACCTTCTACCTTTTCATTGTTCAACATCATTTCGATAAACACCTTTTGAACAGCAATATTATTATTCATGATGGAAACATCGTTGTGTCGTTGGCGCCGTGACTTAGAGAAGCGGCGGCTAGAGTGGTGGAGAGGGTTGGCAGGGGTGTTTCTGCAGCTGAATTCGTATTCGCATGGAGAGATGAAGGAGTTGTTGTCGGAGCGACATGTGAAGGAGGAATAATAAAGTTGATGGTTGAGCATAAGAGTGTTGATTAATGCTTTTCCAGCAAGTTTCCCACGTTTGAGAATCAAATTGAGGTCTACCATTGTTTTGCTCTTGGCTATGCCTTTTCTTATAATGAACAATAATACACGTACCATGTTCCAAAGCTTCTTTGCCACCACACCTTGCCTTGCCTCAATTTCCATTTTCTGAGACTACGATGATGAGTATGTTATGTTGTTTCTTTTGTCTGTATAATTAAAATAAAATAAACTCTTTGCTGTAAAAAAATAAACTCTTGGAAGAGGGTCGTGAGGGAGATAATGGTTATAATGATGTTTTGGTGTGTGATGGGGTTTAAGGGGGTTGGAAGCTATTTAAATGGGTTCTATGCAAGCAACATGTTTTTTTTTTTGGTAGCAATTCAAGCAACACGGTTGTTAATTAATTGAATAATATTACATGGTTTTGAATTATAACCCAACAAATCCCCTCAATGAAGAGTTCAAATTTCATGATTGATTGATGACACTTTTTTTTTTGAGAACTGATTGATGACACTTTTATCAATAATAATTTCTAATTTTTTATTTTTTTTTTTAAAAAATATAACCCAACAAGGATTAAATTTCCCGTGAATAGTTGCGCGTGCCAATATTTTCGGGGCGACAAATGCGGGCTAAAAGCTAAAAAAAACGGTAAAAATAACGCAGGAAAGCAACTATGGAAGCATCAATAAACATCACATTCACAACGAATAAAGACATAAAATAAAAAGTTCTAATTGAAGAGTCTAGATAGAGCCATGTTTGGCTAAACCATCCGCCACTTGATTAGCATCTCGGAAGACATGATTCCAAGACACGGTACCACCTTAAGTGTTAGAATCCTTTTATAGTCCATATAAAATTGTCAACTTTCGGTTTTAGTTTCTATATAAAAAATCATCATCTTTTGGTTACAAAACATTTTTTTAGTAACATTTTTGAAGAAAGAATAAGTTTTTTTTTTAATTATGAATGGAAGTTATATTTGTTATTTTTGGTTAGTGGAGAGAGTTACATAATCTTCTTGCCACTCAAATTCTATTAGTTCTCTTCAAACCCCTTTATCAAAATAAACATATATTGGAAGATTGAGAAGATCATTGGAAGGTCACTCACGCCCTATATAATTAAGTGGTTGTGTATGTATATAAGAGAGGAGGAATAAGTGGTTGAAGTTGTTTGTGCATTACATGGAAGTTAAGGTGCAGTGTAGTAGAAGGTCTCCATGAAATTGATGGGTAGGAGCTGATATTTAATTTACTACTAAATCAATCAATTCAATTGTTAGCATAATTAATTGAAGAGATGATTTGGGTGGCGCTGTGTTCTTGCAGTCAAAGATTAGCATTTGCCGTAGAGACTAAGCTACAATCAAATGACGCATTTGATCTCAACCGCGTAATATTAATTTACCCACAATTTTCATTAGTATCATCGACCATTTTTTTATAATTCATATCTAAAGAATTTCAGATAAACGTGATACATTTACTAAAAAAAAAAAAAGGTAAACGTGATGCATCGACACATTGAAAATGTTGAAACCCAGTGAAAATAAATATAAACATATAATACTTGGTGAGACTTTGATTTTTATTTTACTTTATGAAAAATAAATTGTATTATAATTATATGACTCATCGAAATAATAGCAAGAAATATAAATTTTAGAATTCACTTTAGTGAACCACGAGTCCTTGAAACAATCCTCATTGCATCTCATTGAAAAACCAACAATGATATTTCGACATAATTTTGACACTATATAAAATACACATAGTTTTATTGTGTTTGAGTTCAGAAGAGAGGGGGAAAATTGGTATAAAATTTAAAATATTACAAAATGTGCTCGGGGTAGGGTGCTGTGTCTGATGTCTAAAAAATATTTTTGATGAAAATATCCTTTTTGAAAGGAAAAATAAAAATACTGAAAATGTCACATAATTCATGGATATATTCAAACATAAATGTTCCGGTCATGACCGGTTCAAGGACAAAAAAATTCAATATGATAAATAGGAAAATGCAAACAATTGTTTTTAAGATCGCATAATTTGCTTGATCCATAATCAAACCTTGAACATGAGCAAATTCAAAATTTGCCTTTTTTTTATAAACCTTATGTTGTTATTTTTTTTATTGGGTCATGCAAACAAATGTCTTTAAGATATTTTTACTTATCTTTCAGTCGAACTTCGAATTATCAGTACCACTTTTCTTGAGAACCATAAGCTCAAAAAAGTAGAAACTTTGCATTGAAAACAACAATTTTTAAACATTCAAAAAAATTAAATATACATTTTTTCACCATTTCTGAAGAGAATATTTCAATTTCAGCCTTTTTAACAAGTGTGGTGAGAATACTCTCTAACATTTTTTTTCCTTATTTATTTTAGAAAGGATGTTTCTTTTCCGACATGCCGTTTTTCAAAACCCTACAATTTATCCCAATTTTAAAATCCTACGTGTAAAAAATGCATGTCCAGATTTTAAAATATGACAATCAGAGAGTTTTGAGAAGATAGAAGTTGGAAAAGAAATTACCATTTTAGAAAGCATCATTCTGACGTGTGTTTATGTCTCTAAACATGTTGGTCCGGTCATGTGGCTATGGTCTATACTGATCTCATTCCTCAAAGGACAAGAGATCCATAATCATCTTGCAATCCCTTTCACTACAATATGATGGCTCCAACAAGAAAAATTAATAATACCCCATTGTCCGAGAAAACTAGAAGTTCTTGCTTGTCATGGGTTTGTTTGTTGTGCACCACTGCATTTTGATTAACATGATAAAATCTTAGAAAAAACACAGTCACGCCAGTCCTTCTCCACAGGTTGTATATGGTACCATGTGTCATTATCTCACGGTTGCAAAGCATTCCAAATGGAACACCTATAATAATTCCCAGCAATCATGAGACATGAATCATAAATAGCAGCGACTACGTTTAAAACCTGGCATTCTCGTACGTTTTTGTCAAAAAAAAAAAAAAACTGGCATTCTCGTACGTTATCGTGCAGATGCCTGAGTCATCAAACATCAACCTTATCCACGTATCTAAATCCAAAGTTATTTGATTAAAAAAAAAATCGACAGAATATAGCGGCTAGAGTTAATGCGTTTCACAAAAAAAAATAACGTATGATATTTTTGTTTAAGGACGAACATAGTGGTATTTGGTCCTCCTCTCTTCTTCTTATCAATTCTACAGTTAATTTTGTTTCGGTTGTGTTTGCTTCTTTATAAGATCTAGATGTCCAACAAAAACAAATTTTGGAGGCAATTTTGTGGAGTATTTGGAAGCACCGAAATAATAAGATTTGAAACAATACCATTAAATATGTTTCGATGATTTGTGAATGAGCCAACACTTTTTTCAATAGTTGGGTCAAACCCAACTTATGAGGGGACCACTGTTCCTACTCATACCCATCACACTGAGATGGTTGTATAGTGCAAACCAAGTGCAAGTCGTTATGATTGTAATATAGATGTCTCTTTCTATCATGCTTTAAACAAAGTTGACCTTTATAATTGTATTTAGGATGATCGTTTTGTGCCGACTAAAACGGGGTGATTATCACCATTACTTGATGTTTGTTTGAGAGAGGCACTCAGACTGTTGTCTGCTCTTCAATGGATACATGACCTTTAGCTGGCCAACGTGGATTGTGAGATGGACTCAAAGGTGGTTGTAGACCGTATCTATGGTCGTACATCCGTTGTCTCATATTTTGCTTCAATTATTATGATTGTCGGCACCTACTTTATTCTTATTTAAAAACCTCTAATGTTAAGTATATTATGAGACAAACTAATGAAATTGTTCATAGTTTAGTTGGGGTAGTAGCTTTATGGCATGCTAATTTCTGTAATTTCATTCAAATTTCATCTTGTATCTCTACTCTTATTTTAAATCAAATGCATTAAATTTTCTGCTGTTAAAAAGTTTAACGACGAAATAAAGACAAATTCAATATTTTTATATCTAATTTTCTTCATTAATACCTTTTTGAAAAATTCGTCCTTTTTTTTTTTAAAAATTCGTCCTTATAGTTCATTGTTTTCTTCTTGGTTCTAATTTGGATTATCTTATCTATGTCAAATCATCTATTTTCTACTTATGTTGTTGTCAGAAATAATTGAAGACAAGTGGCATATATTGAAAGTCATAAATCTCTTCAGTTGTAGAACGGATGCTCCAACTCCAAGTATATGACAATTAGCATAATTGTTCAAAGTTATTAGATTTGACTAGTAAAGCACTTGGCAAGTGTCTAGCACGGTGTAGTTTAATTTTATCTAAGTATATTATTTGTATTATTATCAGGATGATATTTGCACTTCTAGACTCAAAACTTGTTGCATTTTCTGTACTCGTGCAAAAAATTAGGGTAGTTTTGTTTTTGCAATATACCACAAGTCACGCACACGCACCATTCTCTTGATACATACTTTGTTTTTTTTTAAAAGAAAAATTTCTTTCAAGTTTATTAAAATGTTGTTGAACAATGAAAACTTCATGATGGAAACATCATTGTGTTGTAGGCGCGACTTAAAGAAGTGGCGGCTTGAGTGGTGGAGAGAATCGGCGGGGGTGTTGCTGCAGTTGAATTCATATTCACAATGAGATAAAGTTGTTGTGAAAGTTTATTGGATCGGAGTGACATGAGAGTGTTGATTAAGGCTATCCCAAAAATAATACACTTACCGATGTTACCATGTTCCATAGCTTCTTTGCTACGATGTCTTGCCTTGCTCCAATTTTCATTTTTCTTAATGTTTATGTTGTTTCTTTTATTAATCTATCTTTTTTTTTTTTAGAAATTTATTAATCTATCTAGGAAGAGGCGCAAGAGGACGAGATTGATTATAATGTTTTTGGTGTAAGATGGGATTGGACCGTTGAAAGCTATTAAAATGAGTGCTATGCAAATTATTTTTTGGGTAGAAATTCAAGGAACATTATTGTCTCTTAATAGCAGCAAGACTAAATAGTTTGCATCTCTAATTTCCCAAAACACTTGTAAAGCCAAGCCAACAGTAGAGAAGAATTTTGTACCCCACCAAACAACGAATCAAATGGCTGAAAACTTTTTTTTTTAGGGAGAAATGGCTGAAAACTTGAGAAGAACATATCTGGGTTTTTCTTTTAAACACAAAAGCCCGACAAAATTCAAACACAACAAAGCAAGTGCAATAAAATAAAATAAAGAGAACAGACACACAATTTTTTCAATAGAACCAATAAGCAAACACATTCCCAAGCTTTTCGAATTCAACAACGAAATGACATGTAGTTCATGGTGAATCAAACCATATGCTCTGATACCATGTTTAATATAGAATCAACAACAACAAAATTACAAAGGAAGGTAGGGCTTCATTACAATGAGATTTTTTTTTTGAGAGATACAATGATAAAAATTTATTGAATACAAAATGTACTCGGAGAATATATAGTGAAATATAAATAGACTAAACTATTGTTAGCATTAGGGGTGACAATATGATCCATGAGATTCATATCCATCAAATCCATCAACTACAAAATCCATCCAATTCATTCATCAAACAAAAAAATTTGTTAATGGATTGGTTTGGATCAATCCATTAAAAACTATGGATGGATTTAATCCATTCACCTTATTTTAAAAATCCAATGGATTACCTATTTAAAATAAAAAAGTCCAATTGATAACTTCAAAAAATATTAATCTTTTTTATTTAAATAATTATATTTTTTATTATCACCTTATTTATTTTTAACTAAACTATTTTTTTAATTAAATCATCTCTCTCCCACTTTTTTTTAATTTCATAAAATAAAATACCAAAACGAATAATTTTTTATGCAAAATAACTTATTACGATCTTTTTTTTAAAAAACAACTTATTTATGCAAAAGAGCTTATTAAAATCTATTTTTTAAAAAAACTTATTCAAAACATCTTATCTATGCAAAAGAGCTTATTACAATATATTTTTAAAAAACAGCTTATTGATGCAAAAGAGCTTATTATGATCTCCTTTAAAAAAAATAACTTATTCGAAACAGATTATTTATGCAAAACAACTTATTATGATCTCTTTAAAAAAACAGCTTATTCGAAACAACTTATTTATACAAAACAACTTATTAGGATCTCTTTTTTAAAAAAAACAGCTTATTTATGCAAAACAACTTATTATGATCTCTTTTAAAAAACAACTTATTCGAAACAACTTATTTATACAAAACAACTTATTAGGATCTCTTTTTAAAAAAACAACTTATTCAAAACAGCTTATTTATGCAAAACAGCTTATTACGATCTCATTTTAAAAAACAACTTATTTAAAAGAGTTTAGTTATGCAATACAGCTTATTCGAAATAACTTATTTATACAAAACAACTTATTAGAATCTCTTTTTTAAAAAACAACTTATTCGAAACAACTTATTTATGCAAAACATAATGTTGCATAAATATATTTGGTTGGTTGCAAACGGGGAAATCATTGAAGACTTAAAGACAACAAGGAACGATTACATGCCTTAAATCATTTAAATTATATAAGATGCAATTAATTATGAATTGAATAGAAACATCTTCACACAAACATCCATTAATATTTCGTCACGTTATGTGTTTTGAGCAAAAACTTCATTAAGCTTTTCATAAACAAACAGAACAAATAAAAAATCATTTGCTTTATTATTCCCTGGAGCAATTATGCGGTTGTTTGCCAACAGGAAAATTATGAAGACTCAAAGACAACAAGGACAATTATATTATAGGCTTAATTGCTATTTTAGTCCTATATGTCTTGAATCATTCAAACAATAGATGTGATTAATTATGAGTTTAATAATCATACTCAGATAGTGAAAACATAACTAAAACATTTTCACAACAACATCCATTTAAATTTCATCATCTTTCTTCGCGTTATGTATTTTGAGCAAAAACTTTAATCGAGCAGATCAAATAAAAAATCATTTGTTTCATCCTCCCCGGATTCACAATATCAATGAGCTCTATAAAGATAAATTTTTCAACATCTGCAAACCAAGTTAACGAAAAGCAGCTAATGCAAGGTTGAAATGCAAATGTAAGATAACAATATGTCATTACTGACACAACAACACAACAGAAAATGATCACAACTATGAACCAAACAAATAATAGTAAATGACACAGAATCAAACACAGAAACATGTAATCAATAGTTAACTAAATTAACAACTTATTCGAACATAATGTTGTTTTTTAAAATGAGATCGTAATAAGCAATTTTGCATAAATAAGTTGTTTTGAATAAGATGTTTTTTAAAAAAGAGATCATAATAAGTTGTTTTGTATAAATAAGTTGTTTCGAATAAGCTATTTTTTTTAAAAGAGATCATAATAAGCTGTTTTGCATAAATAAGCTATTTTGAATAAGCTGTTTTTTTTTAAAAGAGATCCTAATAAGTTGTTTTGTATAAATAAGTTGTTTCGAATAAGCTTTTTTTTTAAAGAGATCATAATAAGTTGTTTTGCATAAATAATCTGTTTCGAATAAGTTGTTTCTTAAAAAAAAGATTCTAATAAGTTGTTTTGTATAGATAAGTTGTTTCGAATAAGCTGTTTTTTTAAAAGAAACCATAATAAGTTGTTTTGCATAAATAAGCTGTTTTTTCAAAAGAGATCGTAATAAGTTGTTTTGCATTAATAAGTTGTTTTTCAAAACAAGATCATAATAAGTTGTTTTGCATAAATAAGCTGTTTTTTAAAAAGAGATCGTGATAAGCTATTTTGTATAAGATAAGTGTTTTTGAATAAGCTATTTTATATTTGGAATTTTGGTTTATAAAATTTGGTTTACCAAAATTTTAATCTATAAAATTTAATATTTTTGAATTATTAAATTAGTTGGGCTTAAGTCAAAAATATTTCCGGGCTTGAGAAAAAGCTTTTTGAGTCTTGCTGTATAAAATTTATTTAGATTGAATTTACTAACAAAACACTTCAATTAATAATACACCTATAAAAAAAATAATAAACTTTAAAAAAAAATACACTTTGATTTATGGATCGGATGGATTATCCATCCATTAAAATTTAATAATGAATGGATTGGATGGACTTTATTCTAATTGGATGGATTGGATGGTTTTTTTTTTAAGAAAAAAAAATAGTGGATTGTAATGGACTAATGGACCTTTTTTGATCCATTCATTAGGATCCAAATCCATATCCATCAAATCCATCCATTTTAGCATGAATACAACCAGAGACCCCATTACATACCGTATAATTGACTACATGTGAAAAAAGTAAACTCGAAATTATGCGGACTCCACTTCGAATAAAAGCAACGGCCATTTCACAACCATCAATTGAGTAAAGGCTAAAGTGCAACTTTGGCCCCCTATCTTTCAAAAAGTTGCGATTTTGGCCCCCTAACTTTGAAAACTACAATTTTGGTCCCCCCATGTTTAGGGAAATATGCTCTTTTAACCCCTAACATAAGGGAAATATGTCTTTTGACCCCTTATCTTTTCAAAATGTTGCGATTATGACCCCTTATCTTTTCAAAATGGCCCCTTTTTTTTGGACACGTGTCGCCTTCTCAGCAGTTTTCAAAGTTAGGGGGCCAAAATTGTAGTTTTCAAAGTTATGGGGCCAAAATCGCAACTTTTTGAAAGATAAGGGGCCAAAGTTGCACTTTAGCCTTGAGTAAACAACACATGTGAGGGTTCTAATACACTTGGAAGATCAAAAGGATCAAAATGAATCCATTTTGACCTATCAAAACTAGACTCATGTGTCAATCTCAGGGTGGAGAGTCCAACAATGAGAATCATCTTTCCAGCCTGTTGTCCTCCATCCAATATTTGGAAGTTTTCATGGAAATCCTCCTATGCGAACGGTTTGGGAGTCCAAAATGGACATTAGCATTCCGGCAACAAAGGGGTCCATTTTGATCCTTTTGATCTTCCAACTGGTCTTAGGACCCTCGCACCATGAAATTGACGTTGCTTTTCTTGATGGAGGAATGTTGGATCAAAGGCTACCCCTCGTAGTGTTAAAAGGATAAATCCTACAAAAAAAATAGACAATACTCCTCAAATTAAAAAATCAAATCAAAATGAAAATAATAGTGAATATGAAAAGAGGCTACCCTCTTAAAAAAAATGAAAAGAGGATACTTGCATAGTTTTTTACCTTCATTAAAAAGAACATAGATCATGTCGTCTTCCTTGATCTTGGTTTTAATCAGAGAAATCACACTCGTTTGAGAAAAAAAAGCTTGATATGATAGTCCTCCAATCGATTTTTGTTGCATCGCTTGTATAGATCTAGTAGAGACAAAATAATACAAAAATTTAATAGGAGAAAAAAAAACCAACACAAAATTTAACTAATAAATTGCAAAATCAAATGAATAACATATTGCTCGAGTACAATAAATTGTACTTGATAAACCCCTGCCTAACACATCATTGTTATAAATTCAATCATTCATGTATACATGTGTGCGCCTTTCAAAACAAATTATATATGTGTTTGAACAGATCTTACATATGTAATAGTGATACATACAAAGATTTATAATGAAAGATCACTTTACCAATTCTCTCCAAATGTAAGATAATAAGGACAGATAGAGATGAAATTTTAGAGAAACGGCGCCGCTGGCTCAATCGAATTGTGAAGTAAGCACAACTCAACTTTTACAAGGGTTTTATAGGGGAAGAGTCGGTGTTAGGTTTTAGTTTTTTAGATAAAAAAAATCACACAATTTATATTTAATTCATTATACCAAAGCGAATTTCACATGTAAAAGTGAAATAAAATTACATCTAAAACATTTCTTTGACCAACCAAAACAAAAACATTAGAGTATTTATTATGTTAAAAATTTAATTAAATTTGTGACTTTATAACTTAAGTTGACCTATTGCTTTAATTATTTTTTTAAAAGGCTAAACTAATCTACTTAAATTATTGACACCGAAGAAAATTGAACATGAAATTTTAAGGATGTGAACACTTCAAGATTCTAAACCAACACCACTGGACCAATCCAAGTAGATTTAATTATTGCTTTGATTAATATTATTATTATTACTATTCCGCAATTATTATGAAAAGATATTGTCAAACTTTTTTTTTCAAGGGAAAATAATGTCAAGGCCATCGAGGCTGTACCATTAAGGTACCAATGGTATATATCATTGGTCAATTAGAATGTGCCACCTACCAACTTAGGCCCCATTCTATATAATATATACTTGATACTATTTTTAATTGTTAGCCAATTAATTATTTGTTACGTGCTCATATATATTATTACAAAAAGGGAAAAATATGTAAAAATTGGGGACATGATATCTAACCCAATCAATCTAGGTGAATGAATCGTGACGAGTAATACAACCAATAAAAACAACACAATGGATCTAACTCTAATCAATTCTATCGAACGAACACCAAATGTGAGCTTTTGCAAGTGTCAACTGGGTCTATAATGTTTTTTTCAAAGAAATAAACGAGTCTATAATGTGGCGACTGAATTGACGGTCAACTTAGTAACGGATCGCATACCATTAGCTCCCTACTCAGAGTCGCCTCAATCACTAGGCCAATAAAGCCCTTCCTTCAGGCTCCAAATTTTAATTTTTTTTAACTAGTGTGTGTAAACTGGTAATGAGATAGCAACATTTTTATTTTACATTTGGAGTTTCCACGAAAGTTTGAATTTTGTGATTCAAACTCCTTAATTATGATTAATATTGAATTAATATGTGTGTGGTTGTATACATTGAAATTTTTTACAATTAATGTTTGTAGTTTTCTTTATTAATGTTGCGGTTGACACTCCTCTTTTAATAGGGATGACAATGGGTACCCTATGGATAGGTGCTACAGTGTCCTTCCTCACACCCGCGTTTGTAAAAATTACTCGTATCCTCGTGGGCAACAACTTTAGTGTCTTTCCTCATTCCCTATGGGCACCTTAGCGCTCATATCCACATCCATTACCAGCACTTTAACTATGAAAAGACAATAAAAATATTACAATTGAAATATAATCATGGTTCAGAAATTTTCAAATCAACTCATAAAACAGTACAAATCGTAGTATTTAGCAAAATAAAAAAACATTCAAAACATCCTACAAAAATTATAAGTTAGCAGGAGGGATAAATTATTGTATTAAATAGTTTTTAGGTTTAAGCTTAGACTTAAATTGCTAAATAAATAAATAAATTATATACCAAAAATTAATAAATTATTTATCATATATTATACAAATATGTATATGCAGGTTGCGGGGCTGAGCACTCTTAGGATTTGTTTGCGAGTTTGGAGGGAGGGGAGGGGAAAACTTGGGAAAAAAGGAATGAATAAGTGAAAGAAATAGAGGAAAATGGGAGAGGAGGGCTTTGATGGGTTAACTTTTCTTCATAACACAAAACCCTCCTCGTTTGGGGAACTAAAAAATTGTATTGGAGGAGTGTATTTGAGGGATTTTGGAGGGTTTATATGAATTCTTCAAATTTAATCTATGTTGATATTATATATTTAAAATTAAAAATATAGTAATCATATGCATTAATTTATCATTCTCTAAAAAAATATTCTTTTAAAAGAATCGAAAGATTTCTCCATTTTCCCTCATATTTTCCACCCTTCAAAACCTTCCATCCCCCTCCAAGCTCCCAAACAAAGTCTTACCCGTACCCATACCTAATTAAATTAGTAGGTAATTCCTAGACCCAAGCCCGAATCCATGAAAGCGGGGTTTTACCCTACTCATTGCGGGTATTTTGTACGGGTACCCATCAAACCTTGGTCCAATTGCCACCCTTATCTTTTAACGTCTGTGCACCGTCTTTTCTTTGTCTATCTAACTCTCAGTCTGTCAATTATCTCTTGATTTGGTGTTATTATCTACTAAAAAAAATATTAAATGAAATTGATTATGATAATTTAATAAACGATTTTTCATTTTAAAAAGCAAGAAAATAAAATAAAATTTAATAACAATATCGAACCCATACCTTATATATTTTATGCATTGTCATACCAGCTAAGATTACCAGGACAATTCAGTCTCTAACTAAAGAGACATGCGAAACTGGAGAATGGAAAAACTTTCCCTCTCTTCGTATATATCCTACTCAGCGAAAAACTCAATTCAAAGCATAAACTAAATATCTCCGATAAATCCCCAAACGTAACCTATCCTATTCCTAGGTCAGTATTTGATCTTGGTTCTACATTTTCAACTTTCACTTTCTTTTCAATTGAAGAATTTAGCTACTACTAATATTGCACCCAAGGTGTTTGAATAAAGTCCTGAATGGCTTTCCAATCACTTTTCTCTAAGCATAAACTCTTATCCTCTTACCTTTTCCCTCTTGTTCAACACAAATTTATTCATTCTTTTCCAACCCAACAAATTTCTGCGCCATTATTACCTGAACTTGTCAATGAGATATCGCGTATCGTAAGTGATCACCGCCACCCTCGCCATGACTTAGAACTCTCTCTAACTCCATTTTTAACACAAATATCAACAGATTTAGTTGAACAGGTTTTGAAAAGGTGCAATCATCTTGGATTTTCAGCTCACAGATTCTTTCTTTGGGCTAAATCAATTCCGGGTTTTCAGCATAGTGATGAAAGCTTCCACATATTGGTAGAAATCTTAGGAAGATCTAAGCAATTCGCCATACTTTGGGATTTTCTTATAGAAATGAGGGAGTCTGACTCTAGCTGTAAAATCACTAATGAGATTTTCTGGATCATTTTCACTGCATATAGCCGAGCTGATTTGCCAGACGGTGCAATTCGGTCTTTTGTTAGAATGGATGAATTTGGAATCAAGCCGAGTATTATGGATGTTGATTTGCTTTTGTATACTCTATGCAAAAAGAAACATGTCAAGCAGGCTCAACATTTTTTTGATCAAGTGAAGAGCCGTTTCTTGTTAACCGCAAAAACTTACAGCATTCTGATTAATGGATGGGGTAAGATTGGTGATTCGGAGAAGGCCCGTGAGCTGTTTGACACAATGCTTGAGCAAGGATGTCATGTGGATTTGCTTGCATATAATAATTTGTTAGAGGCTCTTTGCAAAGGAGGCCATGTGGACGAAGCTATGGATTTTCTTAATGATATGTTGTCAAAGAAAGTTGAGCCGGATGCTTTTACTTACTCAATATTCATTCGTTCTTACTGTGATGCAAATAATGTGCATTCAGCTTTCGGGGTTCTTGACAAAATGAGAAGATGTAACCTTTTGCCAAATGTGTTTACATACAATTGTATTATAAAGCGACTTTGTAAGATTAAAAAGGTGGAAGAAGCATATCAATTGTTGGATGAAATGATTTCTAGTGGATTAAAACCAGACACTTGGAGTTATAATGCAATACAAGCTTACCATTGCGATCATTGTGAGGTCAATAGGGCTCTGAAGTTAATATCTAGAATGGAAAAAGATGGCTGTCTTCCTGATCGCCATACATATAACATGGTTCTTAAATTATTGATCAGGATAGGAAGGTTTGACAAGGCAACTGAAGTTTGGGAAAGCATGAGGGATAAGAAATTTTATCCTTCTGTCTCGACATATTCCGTCATGATTCATGGTCTTTGCAAGAAGAAGGGGAAGCTAGAGGAGGCATGTAAGTACTTTGAGATGATGATTGATGAAGGAATACCACCTTATGACACTACCATCGAAATGCTAAGGAATCGGCTATTGGGCTTAGGGCTTTTGGATAACATTGAAATACTTGCTGCTAAGATGAGGCAGAGGACATCATGTTCAATCCAAGAATTGGCAAATATTATGATTGGCGTTAGATCTGCTCGAAATACTTCGAGACGTGACGACTCGGACATAGAAAGTGATTGAATAAGTGGTTATTTGTTTCTCAAAATTGGTAGGTTGGAAGCATTTTTATTTATGAAAATTGCTTTATGCTAGTTTATGTGGAGTTGCGTATCTTCTTACATCAGAGTTTGCAATGAAGATTACCGTTCTTAGTGCAATGATTAACTGATGCGATTAAAGGTGTTGAACAAATGTAAGTTTCAAGTATCTTTGGACAACTAGTAATAAACTAATGATAAACATCAATAATGTATTTATTGTTGTGGCATTGCTTTTCTCATCTTCCCCTTTTAAGGCTATGTTTGATTGATGTAATGGAAGAAGTTATATGGGATGATATTCTGTTTCATTATACGGGTTATTTACCAATCATATGATTGTAAAACAAGAGTTTTCCAATTTAATTGAGCCTCGGAGACATCGACAATGAAACAATATGGCCCCTGTTGTCCTAAATTTGCTTTTATCGTCACCGGGATTGATTATACACACACAGCTTTTCATGCAATTGGATACCAAGGAATTGCAATGGTTGTTACTGAGCATAATGTTGGAAATGCTAGTGGTAGACTGGATCCTTCTTCAGTCCTTGCTGTTTTCAAGGCTTTGTATAAGTGATTTAGAGGATTTGTTGTTGTTATAGGTATTGGCCAAGTAGTTAATAATAGGGTGAACATAGCATGTGTTTTAATCACTCTTAATACATGTCCTTATGGAATTTTTTGGGTGAAAACTAGTGAACCTGATCTTGGTACCTTACACCATGCAATGCCTTGGTCTATGACTGTAGTTGCAGGCTAATTAGTTCATACAATCCACCCTTCTTTTTTTTTAACCTAGCCACACTATCTTTGTATGTGTGCTATTAATATACCAGTATTTCACCCCAAAAAAATATACCAGTACATAGTCTCTTGATTTAGTGCCACACACCCTCTGTTTGAACAAGCTAGTGTTGTCCTAAAAGATACTCCCTCCGGTCACTATTATAAGGAAAAGTTGACTTTTTAGGTTCATTCAATAAATGATGACCACATACATCATTTATTGAATGAATCTAAAAAGTAAACTTTTGCTTATAATAGTGACCGGAGGGAGTAGTGTGCTAAGGGCAATCTTTTAAGATATTGTCCTAAAAGATCAGCAATGCCCTTAGCACACTATCTTTTAAGATAGCAAGAGAAAGTATACTTCCATGTTCTTTTTCCTTATTTTTCTGTTGATTTTTTATGGCACAAGACTGGATGTTGAACATTATTTTAATAGCGTCTTCATGATTCTAATAGTGTCTTCATGATTCATTGACTTCATGATTTGTGTGATTTGTGATTCTAATAGCGTCTTCCAAGAATGAATGAATGATAGACTTTTCTTTCTGTAAGTGTGAATGAATTTAGTCTACACCGTTTATTTCTTATTGAGAGGTGGTTGAGTTTGAATAGCGAAGCCAAGACAATTCAATGTGCAGTGCAGGGTATTAAAATCAATTTACATAGAGGATGCATTTTTCTTTAACCATGAACATGTGTATGTAATTCTCCACATGGAATTTTAATTTCAAGATATTTTGCCCCGCGATCACTAGTTGCAAAATTTGAAGGAGGATTTCATTTAGATATGCAGCTTTCTTTGTCCTGGACCTGAAAAACTGTATACTCCTTTTAGTCTTAGAAATTCTAATTATTAATGCGATTGTTATGCTATGCATGACATTTTTTTTCTTAGCAATCCTTTCAGCTTTGTTGAAGTAGCTTAATGTTTGTGTTAATCGAGCCAGATGTACAAATATATCCAATATTGTAAAAAAAAAAAAAAATTAGAGATTAAATTTAATGCACCACTAGTGTCATACTTTTTCCACTATTGACCAATCACAAGTCATTGGTTGTATGTCTTTTAAGTTAGATTTGATTAAAGTTAAATGATTCTTATAATCCTTGATTATAATGTATTGACAGTGTAAAAAATTTCACTGTATGAGGTTAGGTTATTTAAAATTTGATCAACTACTTAAATGAATTTCATTTAACTTGAGGATTAGTCTATGCAGTCACGCACGGAGGATACCTTAAGGGATATTGCGGAGGATACCTTTGGTTTACTAAAATTTGATCAATTCACACAGCCAAACATGACATAAAGATGTACATTTTAGTCCATTATAGAGTGTCATAATAAATGTTTAGTTGATAACTTGCATTTGGATGTTAAAACTTTGAAGAGTATGCCTAATCTTTGGAAATTAGGCCCATCGTTCGTGGGT
Source organism: Medicago sativa (assembly GCF_051527215.1). Classification (NCBI taxonomy): domain Eukaryota; kingdom Viridiplantae; phylum Streptophyta; class Magnoliopsida; order Fabales; family Fabaceae; genus Medicago; species Medicago sativa. Next base: position 98,679,384 of record NC_140752.1, read on the forward strand.
CAGCACTGATGCAATCTTCATTCAAAATATCGAATTTACCCTTGTTGACTTCATTTGCCTCGTTGTGTGAGGGATACTCTTAAGGGGTATTGTGGAAATGACAAACATAAAAGTAACCGCTATATTGGGGAACTTCAACGACCCTCTTGTACTTTCAAAGTATTTTTTTTCATGATTTTTGGTCAAAGAATAATTTAAATCCACAAAAGAGTGAAAGACCAAACACAAACAAGGGAGAATACTGAACACCAAGAACAAGAAGAGGAGACAAAAGGTAAACTTGCTCGCTAAGAATCCAGTTCTTCCTCTTTATTTTTCCTTTGAATTTTCTTTGTAATAATCTTGTTTTTTATTTTTTGTTATTGAATCCAGTTCTTCCTCTTTATTTTTCCTTTGAATTTTCTTTGTAATAATCTTGTTTTTTATTTTTTGTTATGATAGTTGTGTAGTCGAACATCATATTTAGGACTATAAATGGCCAATATATTTTTCTATTGATTTGTTGATTAACTTTCTGTCAAAAAAATAATTTGATTATTATCGTCTCTTCTTGTTGCAATTGAAATTTTATTACTTGGTAGAATCAACATGTTAAAATGCTCACTTGATATGTATCTTTAGAATCCTCCAAATATTAATTTGATCCTTGCAAGATGTTGAACCATATGCAGAGAAATGGAGTATGAATCTTTTGGAAGGTACCAAAAGCCAAAAGGATCTAACATAAAACAGGTATTGAAGTTGATAATAGTTTTGGCTATTTGTGTCTGGTTGCTATATCAGATCAAGCACACAGAAACAAAAAACTATGGCAGTCCAACCAAGCTTGTTGTAGGAAGTGGAGCTAATTTTTTTGGACGGAAAGGGATAATGTCGCGATCGGATGAAAGAGCTTTTTCGGACTCAGGAAAGGTAGATTCTGTTGGAGAAGTAACAAATGAGTTTAAGAGTGATGACAAAGAAAAAGGAGTACAACTCAGGGAGCTGCAAAATGATATGCATGTTGGAATGAATGCGAAATCAAAATTCTCATTGAAGGAGAAGGACAAGGATGTTGAAGAAACCGGAATTAAAGAGAAGGGAAACAACAAGATGCAGAAAAATGTGGTGGAGAGTGGCGCAAATGATGACGAGGAAACAAGTGAGGTACAAAGCTTTCATGATGAAAATGGTGTTCCGCCCGACTTTACTGAAGAAAACATTTCAACTTTTAGCAAAGTAAATTGGCTTAAAAAGATCAATATTTATGATGTCACATATAAAAAGATCAATGTTTATAAAGTCACATATGGAGAAGATAATGATGTTGAAATGAATTTGGAGGGATTGATGAATGCTGCAACAGCCGATGAAGAAATTAATACAAGAAGTACTACTCATGTTTATACTTCAGGTTTGCAATCAAGAAATGTTTATACTTCAGGTTTGCAATCAAGAAATAAGTGGAGATAAATTTGGTTTTATGAAAATTGTGAACCTGTTTGTCATCATTCTAAAAAATGTAATTCTTAAGGAGGTTTAGGACCTAGGATTAGAGAATGTCTTTTTTATATAATTCATGAACATGTATGATGTAATTATCCATATGGAATTTTAAGGTACATGAATCCTGCTCTTTACCCAAATCGTTTCGCTCATTCCCAAAGTAAAATACCAAACTACCCCTACGCATGTTAACATGCGTTACGCAAGTTAACTTGCGTAGCGTGAGTTAAATCACGCTAAGTGCCGTTTTTAGTTCAAAACCCAGCATGCAAGCCCAAAACACCATTTTTTCTTTCCCTCCACCTCCAAAAACCCAAAAAGTGCGAATTCTTGGGTCATAATCTCAACTCCAAATCATTGCAAATCGTCAGGAAGCAAGTTTCTACGCTCATCAAGCATCAAAGAACATGTAATGTATCCCCAAAACTCATCCTATTTTCCTGGTTTTTCTGCCTGTCACGTCATTTTTGTCAGTAGGTGCTAGGGCTGAGCGTGAGTTAACTCACGCTAGTTGTGAGGTGTGCGTAAGTTAACTTGCGTAGGAAGATAACACTAGCGCAAGTTAACTCACGCTAGTGTGTTGCCCAGTCTGTTGCCCAGATTTTGAAATTTTGCGCCACTTTTTTTTACATGCTTTGCTTGCCGCACAAGTCATTTATTTATTTTTTCTTTGTATTTTTTTATTGAGTAGACATTGAGTGGCATGGTGTAACTAATATTATATAAATATATGAAAAGAATTATTTTGGATCGTTTACGTGTCATTAAGTGTGTTTAAATTATTACGGGTCATTACCGGCATATTTGTAAAATTTGGACCGTTTGGATCGTTTATGTGTGATTATGTGATTGTGAGAAAAACGATGTTTTTAATTAATTTTGATCAATTATGTCGTATTATCCGATAAACTTCTTAAACTGGCGTAATTTGGTTAAGTTATGAATGTGGCGTGATTACAGGTCTTTCTAGACTTATCAAAAGTCTGTTCTGTTACTGCATGCATGCATGCAGTTTCTGCTTCTGCTATGAACGTGAGTTAACTCACGCCAGTGCAAATGGAAACGTGAGTTAACTCACGCACTCCATTACACTAACGCATGTTAACATGCGTTATTTTTTTTTACAAATAACACCAACGCATGTTAACATGCGCAGTGTTTTCAACAAATAATACTAACGCATGTTAACCTACGTAACGCATGTTAACTTGCGTTAGTATTTGCACTAGCGTAACTTAACATGCGTAGGGGTAGTTTGATATTTTACTTTGGGAATGAGCGAAACGATTTGGGTATAGAGCAGGATTCAAGGTACATATCATCTTTTTCTCAAAAGATCACTAGCTGCACAATTTGCAGCTTTCTTTGTATCGGGCCTAAAAAATTGTATAGGCTAATAAAGTAATAAAGGGTTAAATATGTTTTTGGTCCCTATAAATATACCAACTTTTCGTTTTAGTCCCTCTAAAATTTTTCTTCAAAGTTTAGTCCCTATAAAATTTTCAATCACTACTTTTGGTCACTATTTTTAATTTAATTTTTGTATTTTTTAATGAAATTGTGCAGAAATATGTAAAATATTCTAAAAAAAATTCCCAAAAAAAAAATTAGAATTTTTCAACAAAACACAAATTAAATATGAATTTTTAACATTAAAAAATACAAAAATTCATATTAAATTCATGTTTTGTTAAAAAATTCTAATTTTTTTAAGAGAGATTCTTATAATATTATGAATTTTTCTGCAAAATTTTATTCAACATATGATTCAAAAATATGAATTCTACATATGATTTTACTTTAAAGGAGGGACCAAAAGTGAAGATTGAAAATTTTTGAGGGACTAAAAGTTGAAGAAAAATTTTAGAGGGACTAAAACGAAAAGTTGACATATTTATAAGGATCAAAAAGATATTTAACCCAAGTAATAATATCAATGAAATTGTTATGTTTAACATCTTTCTTTTGCAGTGCTTTTCAGTTTTTTTTTCCTGACTGATATCAATGCACTAGTAATTGTTATGTTTTGCCATTTTTCCTTTCCAATACTTTTCAGCTTTGATTTTTTTTTTTACTAATATAAAAATAATTGTTATTTTGGCATTTTTCATTTCCAAAATTTTTCAGCATTGTTGATGTGGCTTAATTTTCTTTTCAAAACCAGTGTTTGCATATCATAGTAATAGATGATGGTCAATTTGCATTCTCCATTTTTTTTAAAGAGCAAATTTTATTAAACAACCAGATCTCTGCTCAAGACGAACAGAGATCGGTGAAACTGAGCATACAAACAAAATGCGTCGTATATAGACGGAACACCCGAAAATAAACACCCTAAAAAACACCAACACCCCTGAGGACAACACCCACCAAAATTCACGTCACCACCTAAAACAGACTTCTTCACGAAAACGACCACTATAAAAACAAAATCCAACACCGCCCATCGTTACTACTCACCCCAAAGAAAAAAAACCCTGAAAATTAAACTCCCAATCCTGAACACCAAAGTCGAGTCACCTCCGAAAAGCTCATATCTGAAAGATCATTCAGCATCCACCACCTATCGACCTCCGATCCACTAAGAGAAACCATAAAAAGTCCAAAACCAAACTTGAGTCAAAACACTGACTCTCAATCTCATTATTGACAATTTGGTAGAGATATGTCACACGCTAATGCATGTGTTACCATAGTAAAATAAGATAAACAAGAATTGATTGGTAGAGATATGTCACACGCTAATACATGTGTTACCATAGTAAAATAAAATAACCAAGAATTGAGCAAAGCCTGATATGGAGCTGATTTAATGCTCCCTGATGAGGGTAATTTCATTAGTTCACGTGTCTAAGGTTAGGTTTGTTAATTATAAATATTTTTAAAAAAAAATTAAAATTTTTATCAATCCCATTAAGCAACGCATGACATAAACACTTCATAATCTCTTGACTTCATAATCCTCTGAATGTTTATCTGATCTATGCAAGATGTTGAATTAATGCAGAAGAATGGAGTATCAATCTCTTGGAAGGTACCAAAAACCAAAAGGGTCTAACGTAAAACAGGTATTGAAGATGATGCTACTTTTGGCTGTTTGTGCCTGGTTGTTATATCAAATCAAGAAGACAGAAACAAAGAAATTTGGTATTCAAATCAAGCTTGTTGCTGGATGTGGACATAAATTGTTTGGACGGAAAGGGATGCTATCACGTCCCGATGAAAGAGCTTTTCCTGACTCAGGAAAGGTAGATTCTGTTGGAGAAGTAACAAATGAGTTTAAAAGTAATGACAAAGAAAAAGAAGTACAACTTGGAGTTGAAGAGAAGGGAAACAAGATGCAGAAAAATGAGGTGGAGAGTGCCGCAAATAATGGTGTAATAGATGAGGTCCAAAGCTTTCATGATGAAAATGGTGTTCCGCCTGACGGTGGTGAAGAAAACATGTCAACTTTTAGAATAGTAAATTGGCTTAAAAAGATCAGTATTTATGAAGTCACGTATGGAGAAGATAATGATATTGAAATGAATTTGGAAGGAACGACGAATGCTACAACAGTAGACGAAGAAATTAATACAGGAACTACTGTTCATGTTGATACTTCAGGTTTGCAATCAAGAAATAGGTGGAGATAATATGGTTTTTTTTGAGATTTTAAATTTGTTTATCATCAATGTAAACAAAAGGTTGTAGTCTTGTAGATGCCAGCTACCATGACAAAAGAAATAAGTCCTGAGGAGGTTTAGGTCTAGGATTAGAGGATCTATTTTTTCTTTAATTCTTGAACATGTATGATGTAATTAACCAGAGGGAATTTTAAGATGCAGATCTTTTTCTCAGAGATCACTAGCTGCACAATTTGACGGAGGCTTTCGTTTATATATGCAGCTTTCTTTGTCTTGGACTTGAAAGATTCTATAGGCTAATATCAATGTAATTGTTAAGTTTGACATTTCTCCTTTCCAATAATTTTCACCATTGTTGATGTAGCTTAACTTTTATTGCTATACGGTGTTTGCATATCATAGTATTAGTATTAGATGATTGTCAATTAGCAGATCTTATAACTTGCATATCATAGGATATGTCAGCACGGTAATGCCGGTTTTGCTATAATAAAAAAGTGTATGCTGCATTTAAGCAAAACGGTAAAACTATATGCATTTAGAAGTGCAATCATAACTGAACAAAGAGTCAAAGACAGATGTTTTGTTTCAAGTTTCAACCACAAATATCGAGTTCCATAACAAGAAAAAAACTAAGTATTGAGCAAAACCTGATATGCTGATGCAATCTCATTGACGAGGGTGGTACACTTTCATTTCCTTTCAGGTAATAGGAAATGCTTTTTTTTGTACACTGGAATTGCGTTTTTAAGCCAGGGCGTCATACTTCATAATGATGATCAGATAAACACACAATTGGCTTAGCTAAAATCTTTTTGTTCATTCAATAATAATTGAAAAATCTGAGAGAAAGATAAACTGGACAGGGCCACTTTAAATTCATTCAGCTTTACATGAGCCTATGCAGCAGTACTTCCTCCTTCAGTATGCAGGACTCTAAAAAATGAAAGCCTAATAAGAAAATTCAAGAATTTTGCTTCGTGCACAATAAATCACTCACATGGAGATACAGTTTTGGGCTAAAGGAAAGATTAATCGCGCTTAGTGTTTTGCACAGGTTCTGTTTTCGAACCTCCCAGGTACCCTGCCATGCCATGCCATTTCCACATCTTATACCTATTCTCCTATATCACTTCTCAGGTCATAGAAGTTAGAAAACTCCAATTTTAAGCCCCAAAAAATGATTTCAGTACAAAAATTTCAGACAGAAAATTAAATTTTAGCACTCCAAACAAGCATTTGAAATTTAACAAGCCTACAGAGTACTAAGTTCATGAGATAAAAAGTCAGTGCATTAAGTGGCAAATAAAAGAGAAAATAGCATAAGGAAAAACATTCAATTACAACTATGTTGAACTGTAATTGTTGTCCGGTAAAAGCATCATAAGCCTGAATGCCGTACATCTATAAATTCATGGTTGTGTAACAAGCAAATCATAATGTGATTCTGAATTCTCTGTCGCTAGATTTAAACATTTCCTTAGAAAATCATAAAATTTAAAGGAGTGCTTGTTCTTTAATTAGAGAAGCTAATTTACAAATCAAATTCCCCTACTTTCTTATAAGCTACTCGCACCTAACTTCAGTCTTCAACTCTTCTCCAAAAATATTGATTTTGGAAAGATATTCTGTTTATGGTGTGTATATATAGCTGAATAGAAACATTGTAAGCCAGGATCGATATATGCATAAAATACAATTGATTGTAAAATACCGAATGCTAAAACAAATTATTATTAAATCTTCATTCTTCAATCTGAATTTGTTGTGATGCTATAGGCAGGAACCTTAGCAAGCCTTCCTTCTTTCATAAAGGATCTTATTCTCTCCACCTCCTTCCACAAGCCTTTATTGGCATAGATATTTGACAATACCACATAAACACCTTCATTCCAAGGTTCCAATGCTTGCAAATGCTCAGCTACCCACTCTGCCATATCCACATTTCCATGTTTCTCACACGCACCCATCAAACACCCCCATACTACTGAATTTGGCTTCATAGGCATCTCCTCCACCATTCTCCTGGCATCGTCAAACAATCCCGCCCGACCTAGCAAATCCACCATGCATCCATAATGCTGCAGTTGAGGAGTTATGCCATAAACATTCTTCATCATATCAAAGTAAAATCTCCCTTCTTGAACAGTCCCTCCGTGCACACAAGCACTAAGTACTCCTATAAAAGTCACATAATTAGGCTTCACACCCGACTCCCTCATACACTGAAAGCAATCAAGTGCCTCCTTTGCATGTCCATGCATTGCATAACCCACAATCATAGAAGTCCACGATGACACATTCCTATCCTCCATCGTCGCAAATACTTCGTAAGCCAAGTCCATCCTCCCACACTTTCCATACATGTCAATCAGTGAATTCGACATCAAAATGACAGTCCTTTCATTAGTTTTCGCCTGAAAAACATATTTATGCAATTGAAGTGCCAGGTACAAATCACCAACGCTTCCACAAGCAGACATGACACTAACCATGGTAATGCCATCCGGTTCAAATCCATGTCTCTTCATATCAACAAACACATCAATAGCATCCATAGCAAGTCCACCTTGTGAAAGGCCACTTATTAAAGCATTCCAAGAACCAAGCTTTGGTTCAGGATTTTCATCGAACACCTTACGTGCACTATCAAAATCGCCAGCTTTGCAATACAGATTAATAAACCCAGTTTCACAATACTCATTGGATTGTAGTCCAAGCTTTATACCAGACGAATGAACCTGTTTTCCAAGCTGAATGGCAAAAGATTGTGACAGAGCTTTGAGAACAATGGGAAGAGTGTAATGGTCCGGTAAAACCCCGGCACGCAACATGGAAACATAGATACGAAGCGCATTTTGAGGTGATTCAAGTCTAGTGTAAGATCTTATGATATTGTTCCAGTTGAAAGAAGCAGGGTTGGATTCAAGAAAGCGAGTTAGGAGAATGTGAGCGTATATTTGGTTCAGCTCGCGTATACGAGTAGTGTTAGACAACAATGTAGCTATCACTGTAACTGGGTCGTTTCCACTTGTAATGGAGTGTTGGGGAACGGAAGAGAAACAACGACGACATGGGAGAAAGAAGCGGGACATGAGCCAACGTTGGTTGATTGAATCATCGACTCACCGCCGGCGGCATGGCATGTGACAATAACTTGACTACTCCCTCCTTTAGCCGGTTTAAGTAGGGGTGGAAATGGGCAAGGCCGGGCAGGGCTTTGTAAGGCCTAAGTCTGGCCTACTTCAAAAATTATAGGCCTGAGTCTGGCCTATTACCTGTCATAGGCTCATTTTCGAGGTCTGACCTGACCTTTTTAAAGGCCTGATGAAGCCTGAAAGCCTATTTAAAAGCCTATTTTATGCTAAGGTCTGACAACACATGTAAGCCTACTCCTAAATAGGCCAAAACTTATTAAGGCCTAAAGCACACAAATATGTTTGCTACTAAATAATGAATTCATATGAAGGTCTAATCACACCAATATATCAGCTACTAAATAACCAATTATATGAAGGCTTGTGTTTATGAAGAAAAAAACTTCAAAAATATCAATAATGGAAGATATATTATATATGAAAAACTTAATAAGCCGGCCTGATGGGCTTAATAGGCTTTTTTGCAAGCCTTAGTCTGACCTGTTTAATTAAATAGGCCTTATAAAAAGCTTGAGCCTTACCTTGTTAATAAACGAGTTGGGCCGAGTTAGGCTTTAAATAGGCTAGGCCGTAGGCCCCTGTCGGACGGTCTGGCCTATTCCCACCCCTAAGTTTAACGAGCAATCTATCAATTATGCATTTTCTTAATTTCTCACTCTTACCTATTTTTTCAATAAAACTAATCAACATTCTCTAATTAGAAAATTTAAATTTGTTTTTTTATCTGTAAATTTAAATCTTCCTCGACAAAATTTTGTTTCCCCAGTAATAATGGTTTAATGAAAAGTTGAAATTCTTTAAATAAAATGAGTAACATTGTTAAAAATTTCGAATGCAAATTGAAAAATTCTAATAGAAAAAATAAAACATTTTATGAATATTAAAAAAGAATAAATAGCGAAAGAGACATACTCTGTGTGAAAAAAATAGAAATGTGAATTTGTTTGAGAAATGAAGAATAATTATTATTTTTTTAATAAAAATGAAGAATAATTATTGTTTATTATGAAAGAAAGATATCACATTAAATATATTGCTAAGATTTTTTTTTTTTGGAATTGCTTAGAAATTGAGATTAAGTAGTTTATAAACATACTCGTCTACTCATTGAGTCACTTTTAATAATTGATAAAACTATGCTGTCAACATAAAACTCAAAATAATCGAAATTCAAACTTTGTATCACAAAGATCTATTTTCTACTTAGGAATTAGAGGGTTAACACAAATGAATAATCATAAACTATTTAACTTTTTTACTAAACATTTTCTTAATTAGAAACATTTTACGACATTCGTTAGCCAGACCCAAAAACTATTAATTTAAGAGTTGTCTTATTTGAATATTTATTTATATGACAATTTTTAAAGCAACCAAAATTTTACAAAGAAAATTATGTATTGACACAAAAACCAAAACAATAGAGAGATATAATAAAAACATAATAGGAGTATGAGATAAACTAGTTTGGACACCCGTGCCAAGCACGGGTTAGAATTTGGTTATACTTGACGTAGAGAATATTATTATGTATCATGTATCGATTAAAGCTAAAGATTTGATAAAATAGTGGAGGTTGAACAACAAACAAATGGAAAAAAAAAAACTCATACTTAAACCTTAAAGTTTTGAATGAAGATGTGGTATCATTCTCACTTGTGTGGTTGTTCTTTCTCCAATGTGCTGATCCACACCAGTGATGTCTCCCCTTGAAGGTCCAACGACGGTATCATATCCCGGTTCAACATTGTGGGGGAGTTGTTCTTGGTGGTGGATCACGTATACAGAGACTATGATACTTAGTGGAGAGATGTTAATTTGTCAACTGTGAGTAACAATTTCACATTATATGCAAGAATAGATGTTGAGCAACATATATGTATGGTGACTCATATATCTAATATCTTACGATTGGTGCAATATCAATTTCACTTATATGATTGGTCTTAGTCTAATGTGATGATACAACCCATTGTAGGCTTCCAAGAAGACATAATATTATGATGATTTTTTTGTTTCAGTTTTTGGCTGTCATTTGTTGAATTTTTAGCCTTAAATTTTAATTTTTAGATGTCATTCGCTTTCATGCAATTTTTTTTATTCAACCTTTGTTACTATAAAATTCTTTACTTTTGGTGTTTGGTGGAATCATAGTGGAAAATATAGATGTGTTAGGTCACAAAATACATGTTTATTAGACAGTTTATATTGATGTGGTATTTTTTTAATGGGTCTAATATTTTGGCAGCATGATTACCAGCAATCGCCAACGCCTTCAACAAATCCATAAACTATCAGTAACTCACTATATTACCTATACTCTCATGGGTAAAACATACTTTCCTTAGTTTGTTCCCTCGTAATTTCTCTCATGTTCAAATTCCTTGTTCATCTTCTTTCTTTTATTAATTTACTTTCTTTCTTCGCATGAAAGAAACAAACAAAAACACTCCTCTATGAAACCACCACCAACCAAATTTTTTTACGATGTTGTATCTTTGATCTGATTTCGCTATCTCACTATATCACATACACAGAGATTCCTACCCTTAAGGGAGATATGTTAATGTGTCATGTGAGTTAAACTTCTATTTTGGATGCAATAATATATATTGAGCAACATATGAATGAGTTGATAATATGCCTAATGTCTCGAGTTTTAGGTGAAGATGTGGCGTCAATCTCACTTCTGGAGTTTTATTAGTCAAATGTGATGATTAAATTCACTGTAGCCTCCCTTATAACTACAAATATTATGATGAATTATTTAATTTTTTTATTTTTTAATATAATATCTTAATTTTTTAATATTCAATATATATTTTTGGATGTCGTTCGATTTCATTCAATTTTTTATCCAACCTCTATATTTCAAATATTTTCATTTTTGATCTTTGATGAGATTGAACAATAGAAAACTACATATATGTTATGATGAGTTGATAAAGTACATGTGTACATGTTTATTAGACATTTTAAAATGATGTGGAGTTTTTTTATTGAGTCTATTTTTTGGTAAAATAATTACTCATAAATCTCTTACTCCTTCAAATAACCCATCAAATTATCACTAATACACTCTTTTCTTAATATTTCCACGGACAAAACACACACTACTTTTTTCCCGTTATCATTTCTCTCATGTTCAAATTTCTTTTTCTATTTTTCTTTCTCTCTTTTTCATTAAATGTCGTAACATAAATCACCTTCCATGAAACCACCATCAACCAACCTTTTTTACTATGTTTTGCCTTCGTCTAGCTTTATTTGGCTATGTCACCAGATCTCAAACGAAGAGAGTCTCACATTTAACGAAGATATGTTAATGTGTCAATTGTTAAGAAACAGATACGTGAGATGATCAATATAACTAATGTGTTAAGATTTTGGTGATGATGTGGTGTCAATCTCACTTTTATAGTCGCACTTAGCTTAATGTGTTGTTCTAACCTATTTCAGTCTTCTTCAAAACTCCGAACATTATGATTAACTATTTTGTTAGTTTTTTGATGTCATTTATTTCATTTTTATATTAAATATAAGTTTTTGGATGTTATTCATTTTCATGCACTATTTTTTAATCAATCTCTATTATTTCAAATTTCTTCACTTTTGATCATTGGTTGGATTTAACTATAGAAAAATTCTCACGTAGAATGTTGAGTTGACATAATTCGTGCTTATTAAAAAGATTTAAATGTTGTGGTGTTTTTTAATTAGGTATAATTTTTTGGCAAATTAATTACCCAAAAATATCAAACTTTTTCGATAGACCTATAAAATTACCAGCAACTCACTTTATTTCTTATAACCTCATCGACAAATACACAATTCTTTTTTTTTTTTTTACCTGTATCATTTATCACAATCTCAAATTTATTTTTCATCTTTTTTCTTTTTCAATTTCCTTTCTCTCGTCTCATAAAAGTAAGAAATATAAACCTCCTTCTATTTAATTACTACCATCCCATCTTTATGACCATGTTGTGCCTTCATTTGACCTTATTTGCCTATGTCACATAATTACAGACGTGGAGACTCGCACATTTGAGAGAGAGATGTTAATATGTCAAATGTGAGTTAAAATTATAATGGAGAAAAGAGAAGATGTTGAATAACATATAAGTGATATGAACTAAAAAAATTGTATGAAAATGTGGTATCAATCTAGTTTTTGTGGTTTCTCTTAGCATAATGTTACGATATAACCTAATGTAGGCTACACCGGGAATTCCAACATTATGATAATTTGTTTTGTTAGTTTTTGCGTGTTATTTTTTTAATATTTTTAATCTTAACATTTAGATGTTGGACGTCATTCATTTTCATGCAATTTTTTTTGTCAAGGCAATATATATTTTTATTCAACATCTATTATTTCAAATTCCTTCACTATTGGTCTTTGGTGGAATCTGAAAAAGGAAAATTATAGATGTTTATTAGACATTTTAAATTGATGTCGACTTTTTAATGAGTTTGATACTTTGATAGCATAATTACTAAATTATCTCAATTTTCTTCAACGTAACAAACCCATAAAATTACCAACAACTCACTATTCTCCCTTAATTTTTCTCTCATGTTCAAATTCTTTTTTCATCTGATTTCTTTTTCTACTTTATTTTTTCTCTTCTCATGAAATAAATGAGTGAAAACATCTCTCTACGAAATGGCCTTATTTGGTTATTTCACCATATCATAGATACAAACAGTCTCACGCTTAAGGGAGAGATGTTAATGTGTCGTGTATGAGTTAAATTTCTACACATTAGATGCAAAAGTACATATTGAGCAGCATATAAGTGAAATGTGGTGTCAATCTCATTTGTTTTTAGGGGTATGTCAATCTCATTTGTGGGGTTTCTCTTAGCCAAATATGAAGATCCAACCCATTGAAGACTCCCTCATAACTTCAAACATTATGATGAAATATTTTGTTAGTTTTTTAATCTCATTAGCTTAATTTTTTACATTAAATATAAAAAAATCATTTTATTTTTTTGCGTTATTTTAAATTCCTTCATTTTTTGTCTTTGGAGGAATCTAAAAATGGAAAAACGCTAATGTGATATTTTAAGTTGACAAAATACATGCTTATTAAAAAAATATATGATAGATAAATTAGGGAAATAATTTGATGAGTTACATATATACGCAAAACCTTTGATTAGTTTTAGGATTAATTAGAAGCTGACCCACTTGTGTTGTTTTAATTTTTTGTATTATCCGTTTAGGGTCGACCTACACTTTTGCGTGGATTTACTGGGTTAGGTTTATGTCCCCCCTAATTTGTATTTGTATCTCCCCCTTTTTTAATAATATAATATATATAAGCACAAATGAATAAAGTCTAGTTGAGACATCATATATTCTCTTTAAATTGTGCTTTTAATTTAGAAAAAAAAATTACAAATATGATACGTAAAATTTACATTTAGATGTCAATGTATATTGAAGGAGGACACAATCGAAAACCAAACTCTCCACTCAACGAAAAAGGGATTTGAGAATTCGAGAAGAATTTCAAATTTTAGAATGAACGTTGAATTTTGAAACAGTGTGAAAATGTTGAAAGTTAGAAACAATATTTTAAAAAATAAAAATCAATTAAATAACTTCAATTACCCCCTTCCCCTCAAAAAAGAAAAACATCAATTACCCCTTTAATTTTGTGATATGATCAATGTATGGATATCTTAATGGATAAATGCATAGTTGACTAATGATATGATAAATGCCTAATCTTGAATATTATATTTATGCATTCCTTTCTCACTAAAAACTGAAAATGTACATGCTGATGGGGATTAGTTTGATAACATTTAATGAGCTTAAGCACCATATATGTACACGTGTACTTTTGCATTTTCTGAAGTCAAATCTTTATAATAGAGAAAGTCTTTTTTTATATATTAAAACACATTTACGTGCATTTGTTATTATTATTATTTTTGACAAATACGTGCATTTGTTATTAAAACATATGCCATAATTTTTAAAAAAAATAAAGATAAACATTGTAGGAAATTCGTAAAATTGAAATTTGAAAAATTACCGAGTTATTGGTAAAATTTAATTTTACATATCATTCAATTCTCCTTTTAAATTATCTTTGTTATTATTATTTCACAAAAAAAATTCCTTTAGAATCTGGCAAATAGACTTTAATTTTACATAAAAAAAATTGAGGACACATCAAGGTCAGGACATGTCTCATGACTCAATAAGCACTTTCAAATTTTTTAGAGATCCCTTGTCAAAGAGATCTTCACGCTAATTGCGGAGATTGAATCCACACCCTTGAAATTGAGTCAACTCATTATTAGCAAAACCAATTATTTAAATAGTGAATCAAAACATGATATCATATAAAGTTATCATTTAAATAACATTTTTTCATCTGACTAAAGAAATCAGACATTTAACAAAATCATTTTAATTTAAATTACCACATTAATGACTATTATTTAAAGAACCTTTTATTTTTTAGTCTATTATTTGTCTGGCCTATTAAACGACACAGTTTAATATTTATTGGATCAACCCAATTAAAATGACACATAAAATATAATTATTTTAAATTATAAAAATATAAATTTCAAAATTTAATGAAATTTTTTTGCGAATTTGTCAAAAACTTTTTTATGTGAATTAAATAGTCCCTTAAAACAAATGAATATAAAACATTAATTAAAAGGTTAAAAGATTCAAATAATTCATTTTTTTATACAGATAGGAAAATCAAACTACTTGAATTTTAAATGTCTTCCATTTATTTTTTATAATATACTACTTCAATATTTGTTTGTTTTCATTTTTTTTTTGGTTTAGTTGTTTCCTTTTTTTGGTAGTGTTTAGTTATTTCCTTTAATTAAGGGTTATAATTAACGCTATCATTTAATTTTTTTTTCTGTTCCTGTCTGATCCATCAAATGAGGCATTTTCATTCTAAATAATTAAATGATAAATTTTAACCTTTATATAATCATTCTAATTTAAATGACATATTAATTAATCTTAAATTGCTTTATCATTATATTATCCTTAATAAATGCGAAAATAATTATATTTGAGAACTATATTAAATTATTAAGTATACAAAAATACATGAAAATTGTGTTAATATAATTCATTTTGTTTAGTTATTAAATTATTAAATGGATTTTTTCTCAAAAAAAAAACATTTTGGCTTGTTAAAAATACCAAATACGTGAAACTTAGAAAGAAAAAAAAAAGAAAACAAAAAGAAAAAAGGAATGACATTGAGACAAAAGATTGAAAATAATACAATTTTTGATTGAAATGGTGGGTGGAATTGTTTGCAAATGGATGATATTTATAATAAAGGGTAGATAACAAAATTAACAATATTATTTAATAGTCCCCACAAAAAAATTTATTTAATAGTAACTATCTAATCGACAAATTAAAGGAGAAAAAGTCATATGTTGATTATCAAATAAATAAGATTAAATGACACTTAAAGGATTGTGTATTATCTCATATATGGTCAAAAGAAATAAAAAAGAAACCATGTATATTGCTCAATGGTTGATTGAAGCTTTTGATACATTCTATTGAAGAAACCATGATAAGTGAAAAGCCGTCATAGTAAAACGTGATGATTTAAGATGTCTTCTTATTAGAAAAGGTTTGTCCAAATTAGATGATGTGAACCAATTGTATGCAACCTTTATGATGATGTTTAACATGTCCGGAGATGTGTTTAAAATCATCAATTAGGATTCATCAAATAAGAGTTCATGTGTAGGATTCATCAAATAAGAGTTCATGTGTAATATACGTTTTTGTGCAAGACAAAAATTCATAAAATAGATATAGATAAAGGCTAAATCAATTTATTGAGATTAGTTTATCGACATATAAATTCATTAAATAATATTCAATAAACCTAAGGTATCTAAACTCTAACATCTTGATTCTATATCAAATACAAAACATTGTCTTGACTAAAAATTATATTGTTGATGTTGAACATCTTGAAGTCGTAGAATGTAGACACATGCTCTCCAATGAGATCCTGGGAAAGTAACATTATCAATTAACAATTAGATACAAATAAAAAAGAAAATCAACCCCATAATCTACGACCTAGTGATGAAACTTCTATGATTTCAAAACACATATAAAATAATGAAAAAAAATAAGGATTTGTTGATGGGGGAAGAGACACATGAAAATAACGAAAACAAATTGTCTATATATAGGGGAAAAAATCATGGCATGATCAATTTTGATTGGTTGATGAAAACTAAATGAGTCATTGTCCATCTTGATTGGCTAATAAAAAAACAAATGAGTCATAATTCAATTTGATTGGATGATAAGAAAACATTAAATGTGATGAAGAATGTGAAGATGCCACATGTACTTTTGCCCATAGAAGTAAGCTTTTGTATTATATAAAGATAAAGACGATGTCATAAAAGTTATAGAAAAATATTGTTCAAATATAGATGGTATAAAGTGCCCTTGAAAATCTTAAATATGGCTAAACTAGTATAGTGACCCGTGCCAAGCACGGGGAAATAAAAAACTTTTTTATCAATGTATAGATTTTATATTATGTTATCTTAAAGTTATAAGTGTGGTTATAATTTAAATTTGATATTGAAAAAAAATCATCTTAATTTCGTTTATTTTGTATATATTTTGAAATATCTAAACATTGTACATAATGATTAAAGTATTTGGAGTTATACTTATACTAATTATTTGTAGTTTAAGATGTAGTCATTCTTAAACTTAGCAAACGTTAATTTTTTTTATATAATATAATAGTCAGTGTCAGATGTATACACATAGTATGTGAATGCAAACGTTGAATTTTTTACGGGTGTGTATAAATATAGTTTGGGCTACAGAAACGCCGATTGTTATTTGCTTTTATTTTTTACAACACCAATGGTCTAATGTAAATATTGTATTTTAGGGTAACAACGATGTAAAAAAAAAGGTTCCGCGTATTGTTACACCTGAAAAGTGCATCAATTAAAAGTCAATGGCAGGATGATCTGCTTATATAGAAATTGCATGTCCTGTAATGACCAATACGCCTTACAAAGAAATTAAAAATAAAATGACTTCCAAACAATATACAACTTTAGTTTTCTAAATTATAGCAACAACAATTCTAAAACATAACCAATGATCATACTTTTCGAAAAACTTCACGATACACAACATGTGTGGTCTCCTTGCAAACATTATTATCTTCATCCAAGATGAGCAGCTTCAGACTTTTTCTAGAAGTAAGTCAAGAGACAGCGACATAGAGTTATCCATGCGTGAACACGGGCTTAAGAAGATAAACTCCCACTCGAGATAAAGATTGACCCTGACTTTTATTTATTGTCATTGCAAAACAAAGCGTCAATGCAAATTGCATGCGCCTGAATTTGAAGGGTAGTCCTAGATCACTCTGAGTAAGATTCATCCTGGGAATGAATACCCTGGTACCTGCACTTTTTCCTTTAATTACGGTAGCAACTATCGTGTTCTTCCCTAGATGTGTAACTGTCAGCCTCGTACCATTACATAGTCCATTGGCCTGATAGATGTTTCTCATCAGCATAACTGGACATCCCACCCTTAGTTTCAACTGGCGATTTGGAATTTCATAGCTCTTAATACCATTAAGAAATTTTGTTGTGAACCACTCGCTTTGGACATCAGAATTTTCATCCGATCGACAAACAGAATCAGAGCTTAAATACTCTTTCTCTTCACCTGGAATCAGTGACATCATATATTCGTTAACATGCTCAATTGAATCAAGCGTTGGTGCGAGTATTCCCCTTTCTTTGAAAAATAGTGGGTCACCAAGGTTATCATACAAATCAGGATACACAAAGTCTATAAGTGACATAAACGGATTTGTTGTGTCCGATATGAGCAAATCTTCAGGAATTTCTACCTTCATTTCACCATTCTCATCCGAAGCGTCGTTGCCATCTCCAATTGAGAGTATCCACTTGCCAAAATTAGCAATTTCTTCCTGCTCTGCAGGTACCGAATATGCACACAATCTCATATTAACAGTAAGCCTCAACACATTACAATAAACCCATATCTTTGATGAATTGATTGAGGCATCAACAATATCCTGCCTCGTTCCTTTTCGGACACCAGGTAATATCTGCCTGAAATCACCACCTAAAACTACTGTCATTCCACCAAAAGGTATAAACTCGTTTAGGGGATCATTCTTGGACACGATATCACGCATTGATCGGTCAACTGCCTCAAAACATCATCGGTGCATCATTGGAGCCTCATCCCAAATTATCAACTTTACAGCACGCACCAGGTCTGCCCTAGGACAATCCTTTTCCATCGTAAGCGATAATGCCTCATTAATCTTAATAGGGACTGTTAGCGTCGAGTGCAAGTGCGAAGTACTTTTTTAATGTATCATAAAATTTTGTGATGCAAGTGTGAAGTACTTTTTTAATGTATCATAAAAATTTAAAGTTAGTGAATATTTAAGTTTTTTAATATATAAATCAATATAAATTTAAAGTAACTTTAGTATAAATTATAAAGTTTTTTCTGACAAAAATTATGACTCGTAATATTGTATACTTTTTTGTAAAAAAAAGTATTATATAGTTGTATTAAGATATTTGCTTTTACAAATATAACGTATATATGTGTACTTTACAACTACTTTTTATTTTAAATTAGTATCTTTATCCTAACTAATAAATTGTTTATGGGATAGAGTAGTTCAATTGGTTTGAGTTAAGGAATAAAGAGTTGCAGGTATTGGGGTCAAAGCATCAACTCATCAGAGGCATCAACACATCAACTCACGCTCTCTTTCTTAGTGATTTTTCTTTTAATAATTTAAAGAGAAATGATATTTGTACAACCTTTTTTGACAACTTTTAGACAACTTCCTCTCTCATACTCACTTTATATTCTTACTCTCTCTTCCTTTTTCTCTCTCCGTTGTTTTTGACCAATGAATAAAGAGAAAAAGGAGGTTGTCATCAAAGTTTTTAGTAAATGGTTATTCAAATATCATTGCTCTCATTTAAATGCAACCCATTATATTATACTTCATATATTGTACATGTACTACATTGAATAAAACACCGTAATTCCAAAAGGCTAATGCTCCTCTTTCTATCCCAACATTTTACTCAAGTCTAAATTGAGAATTTCTCAATGAAAGATGTTCTCTCTCTCTCTCTCTCTCTCTCTCTCTCAACTGTGAGTTGCGATACAACCTCTACCATCAAATATACCCATTTATGTCTTTGAGTACTTCTCCTCTCTTCAATCTTGATTTGGATACCAACACATCTCTCTCGTACTAAATGAATTTGAAAGATCAAATACTCACATCTTGCTCACATTAACTCCTCTTTCTAGCTTGTTATTTTTGCTTTTTCATTCTCTTATAAACTATTTTCTCAGATCTAAGAAATGGTATGGCTAATAACCGAGTTAACCCGCCCGTATGACCCGTATTCCGCTTTACCCGAGACCTGCCCAAATCAAGTCCAAATACGGTCGGGATTGGGTCTTGTAAATACACAATCAATTTCATTTAGTAAGTAATTTTTCAGTCCGAACCCGCCCGATGCTCTACCCTAGAATGAGTAAATATTAATGTAAAAACTAATTACTAACACTTGTCATTAAAAAAAAGACAATTGTTTCAATCCCTCCAACATAACAATATTTGCACCAAGAATATATTACATTGCCATTTTTTTTAAAAATAACTTATATTTACTATTGTCAAATTCACCCTTTGAAAATGGTTTTTGATATGATCTATGGTAGCCCATGTTCCTATTACGATTGACTTGTGGAACTTAGGCATGGCAATAAAATTTCTACACGCGGATACCTGATTGAGCTCATTTTGATTTGACGGGTTTTCCCCTTTGTTTGGGTTTGGAATTTCTCAATTTCAAAATACGGGTATGGGGGCGGGTAATAGAGATATAGATACACACTTCAAACTCGTGCCAAATGTAGAAATATATTGATATGTAGCATGCAATTCTCTAAATATTATCCCGACTTTTGAGATATTTTTGAACATTTAATCACTGTAATCGTTACCCTAGTTTGAAATTGACTAATTACTTTATGGAGAGGTCTGTTGATGCAAATATGGTGTTGGTATTTTCCTGCCTCAAATGGAGTAGATTAATAAAAAATGGTGGATATTAATTTCTTGTAGTAGGTTCGGGTTTGGGGAAAATTCTACGTTTGGGGCGGGTTCGGGTTTGAGGATGAAATTTCTCGTTACTCATCTGTTTCAACACTTCTTTTACCTCATGTTCTTGAATCTAATGATAGTAGTTATACTTTCTATCCTCCTCTCTAATGTCTATCATGTCCGAGTATGGTAATATATATCTCATAACCTTCATTAAATAAGTTTTGAAAATACTACTTTCATTTACCCTCTTCCTTTTTAATACACTTCACTTTATCCATATATATTTTCTTTCTTTCTTGTCCCTTAGAAATAATATATATAAACTTTTCGTATAACCCTCAAAAGCTTGTATTCGTTTTGTGTTCAATGTCTTCTTGGCCACTTTCTTAGCTCTCTTATAATTTTCCTAGATATTTGTACTTTTACACCTATATCACACTTCCCTTTTTATTCTCACTTTAATTTGCACACTTTGGTTCCACCAAGATTCTTAACTCTTAGCTAGGTCCAAAACCTATTAATTCTCTTAGTGCCATCTAGTTCCACGTAGCATTTTCGCTTCTATGTAGCTTCACACAACCTTCCTTTAAAATCTTATGTAGGAAAACACTTTGTTTTTCATCCTTTAAATACCACCACTTGATCCTTGTATACCAACTGTGGCATATCCTCTTCGCTCTTCTCTTAATACTTACATCCATAACCAATATTATATGTTGGATAGTCAAACTCTCTCCAGGTAAGTTCAAACAAATCTTTCTGTTAGAATTTCTACTAAAAATAAATCTATCCGAGAACATGACATCTCACTCTTGTATGTAATAAGATTCCTTCTTCTTTTCCTAAAGTAAGATTAATAGACAAAAAAAAATATAGGATGGATTTACCCTATGTATTTATCTCCCGAAGGCTATACCATCATTCACGCCTTCAAAACTTATCAAACACTCCTTACATGCCCATTTAGATCCCTCCTATAATTTTTGTTCTCCTTGTGGCATATCTTGAATCAAGCCTTTCAAATCCATCCAAAATTTTACTTTAGAATATTATTCCAACCCTACCTAAAGTGCGTAAACACTAATAAGATTAATGATGTCTTATTCAACTACAAACGTGTGGCCTACAGTCCAATCTCCTATCCTCTTTACATCCACAATATCCCTTTTTTATTCCATATCCAATTTTTCCAGTGTATCAATGCTTAAATCTTAAACTATCCAATTTTTTTGCCTTTTCACCTACCCACTTAGTTTCTTGTTGGCACATAAAATTCATATATTTGCAACGTCAACAATTTCCATATATTTGCAAGTAAGGGTGCCTTTATTTCATGTTCTAAAATGCGTCCTACTCTCATGAACTAACTTCTTTACCCACACTCGTTCACAAAGATTTGGAGACCCTTGCTTATTTTTTACTGCATCCAAGCGGCGATGTATCCATGCTTCTAGGCACTGACCTAGTGTTAACACTATTATATACTCGGTCTATATCATAGAGATTCAAAGTGTTTAAATTAAATTCAAGCGATCTAATTTTAAACAGTAGAATTTATTCTAAGTCTTAAAAAATTTATAATATAGAATGTCATTTAATTATGTATATTTTTAAGTTTTCTTTTTTAAAAAAAAGTTATGTGTAATTATTTGTTGATCCAACCCACTGAAAACCGACTCATCCCGTGAACACTTGTAGGTGTGGATCCAAAAGCATGTTTAACAACACCAAAGTCCAAATATATATATATATATATATATAATTATTTTTTTCAGGGAAGATCCAAATATATATGAACACATATGGTTTGACCAATTTTTTAAACTTGCCATTCTACACTTATTTTACATGCATTTAGAATGGTGAAAGGAAAAAAAACCAAAATAAAGTGAAAGTCAAAAGTGTTTTATATAGCGAAAAATTAAAATCCATAGAAATTAAAACTTCAAAAAAGTGAAAAAAGAAAAGAGAAAATATGACGAACAATAGTGAAAGAAAGCAATATAAGCTGTGTGATTTGTTTTGGCAGAGAAGAAGAAAGAAATATATTCTGATTTGCTTTCTTGTAATCCTCATTTTTTTGGTTACAATCCTCATTTAAGGCTTTGCAAACATTTTAATTCAAATATTTCAATATTAAAGGCCAATAAAAAATTTCATTTAGTATTGCAAACTTTAATGCTTGACATTATTGCATATCCATTTGTTTCCTTGTAGAAAAAAAAAATCAAATTCATGTGTAATTATTATAATTTTCAATTTATTTCCTCAAAAGAAAAGTTAATTTTTAATTTTTATTAATTTTTTAACTTAATGTGGGTCATTGAAAATTCGACACCTGGATTAGGAGGTTAAGGTTAAGCTACACATGATTAAAAGTTTAATATTTTGGTTTTGGAAAAGTCTCAACTATTTATAGTTTAGATTAAATTTGGGTTTTTATAATTGTAAGACATGAATATGTTTATTTTATATGTTTATGTCTCAACTTTGTAGTGTCGTGTGTAACTTTTCTTATGTATAGAGGGACTAATATTTTCAAATGTCAAGGGAATAACACAATTTTATTAAATTGATTTTTTTTTGTACAATTATTACATTGTTTTGATATATCTTAAAAGTGTCAAGGGATTAACATATTTTAAAATGATTATTATTTAAGGAACATTTTAAAGAAATTAATTAAAACAAATGACTGAGTTAATGTAACAATTGTCAATGGATTAAAATTATTTAATAAATATTATTGCACAAATTGATGCCACATGTAAAGTTTGGTGAGAATGTAAAGAAGACACGCCATGTATATTTTGCATTCTATTGATTCTTAATTGTATCTATATGAGAGAAGATTCATAATATACCTAACAAACATATTGAAAAGAACAAAAAATAGATACAGACTATAACATATGAAACAAATAATTGAATTGACTGGAATATGAAATAGATACAACTAAAATACAAATTTGTGATCTCCCGTTACAGTGACATGAATCTTTTTACCCTAACTCATTATGTATAAGAGTAAGCGAGCCTAACAGAAACTTGAATCTTTTCACCCTGAAAAATAAAACATGATAGTTCTATAGTTAGAAACATGATAGGCACAGAAAAAACAACAATACATAACCTACTATTAATGATTATTATTAAGGATAAAAGTTTTTAAAAAGCATTGCTTAAACCATGGAATATCATTTTGTTTTTCTGAAGGACCTTGGAATATCATTTGAAAATCAAGATATTTCTCATTTCAATAAAATATTGGCAAACAACGATTGAAAAAAGAAGCAAAGAACCAATAAAGAAAAGTGAATAGAAAGTATAAGCATTGTGATTTGCAATTCTCACTTTTGTGGTTGCTCTTTCTCCAAATTCTCGATTTACACCAGTGTAGGCTCTCTCAGAAATTCCAACGGTGGTATCACATCCCAGTTCAATATTGTGGGGGGCCGGAGTGGTTCTTGGTGATGGATTACAGACACAGAGATCATGACACTTAATGGAGAAATGTTAATGTGTCAAGTGTGAGTTAAAATACTACATTGTAGGAAAGAGTTAATATGAGAAACATATAAGTGAGATGACTCATATACATAATGCCTTAAATAAAAATAACATTAAATGCTCCTTAAAATTTTTGCATGACACGTGTACTATCAAAAATCATCAAGCCAAATATTTATAATAAAGATAGGATAGAGAAGCTTTAAAAAAAATAGTTTTTGTCAAGAGAAACAAAATTAATTTTCATTTTGTAACAATAATCTGGTTTAGTCATTGGGGAGAAGGTAGTGACAATGGAATCATCAACAACAACTACAACGGCTACAGATCTGGACGACGACGAATCATCAACCTTATTGGATCTCACCAGTTACCAGCTTCACGATCTCGACTCAGTCGAATTACCTCCTAACCTCACCGAGTTAGACCTCACCGCCAATCGTTTATCCACTCTCGACCCTCGCATCGCCCAACTCTCCGATCTCAAAAAACTCTCTCTCCGTCAAAACCTAATCACCGACGCTGCCGTCGTTCCTCTCTCTTCCTGGAACACCCTCTCCTCTCTCGAGGTACTTTCCCTCTTTCTTCTCCTAGGTTCTGTTTCGATGCGTTTGAATTGCTGAAATGAAATGTGTTTTTTTTTTTTATTATTCAGGAATTGGTGTTGCGTGATAATCAATTAAAGAATATTCCTGATGTAAGCATATTTAAGAAGCTTTTGGTTTTTGATGTGTCTTTCAACGAAATTGCTTCGTTACATGGTGTGGCTAGGGTTTGCAACACACTCAAAGAGCTTTATGTGTCAAAAAATGAAGTTACCAAAATTGAGGAGATTGAACATTTTCATCATTTGCAGATTTTGGAACTCGGTTCCAACAAATTACGGGTTAGTTAATGTTATGGCGTTAATCAACTGTGTTTATCCTTTTGCTATTGTATTTATAATGTTGAGTTTGATTTTTTATTTTTTATTTTTTTAGGTGATGGAGAATTTGCAGACCCTGGTGAATTTGCAGGAGTTATGGCTTGGACGTAATCGAATTAAAGTTGTGAATCTATGTGGTTTGAAATGCATTAAGAAGATTAGTTTGCAAAGCAATCGTCTTACTTCGATGATAGGATTTGAGGTATGCTGAGTTTTTACTTGCTTTATTACATTTAAGAATTGAATAGGTAGGAAAACAAATTCAAATTACGATTGGCTTAATATGGAGGGAGAAAAAACAGATTTACACCTTTAAAATAGTTATATAGCTACAACAGTTTACTGTCAATCATCTTACCCTGTATTATATGGAGAATTTCAAAATTATTGGAAATTGTGAATACAGGGAATAGGGATATTATTAAATTTCATATATTCAATTACTTTCACTTGTAAAATCATTTGTTTGGAGGAATATATGCTTGTGATTCTATTTATTGTATGAAAAGATACTGGAATTTAAATTATACTAGCGTATAAATGGAGGTGATAACATGAGCTTTAAATTTAAACATGAACATATGGGAAAAATTTGGAAGCCAAGCACTGCCAGTGCTAATTAATGTGAATCCAAATTTATCGTGGTCCCCAAGTTCATATCAATCTCAACTATAAGGACTGGTAAAAGTTGAGGTATGAAATTGTAGGTCAATCTACATCTCATTCCTGCTATATATAACTACTATTTACCACCAGTTTGAAAATATGCAGTGAAAGTATTAGGACCACCAAACCCACAATGTGGGGATTTATTAAAGAAAAATAAAGAGGGAAAAAAGGAAATGCTGATGTGGCACATGGCAAGGACTGCGTGTGTTATCCAACTTAGGGGAGTCAGTTATATAGGGTCTGAATAGAGAGCGAGAAGGGGGATCATTGCGGAAATTTCAATTTCAACCTTGTAAGGTTTGGGCAGAGAAATACTTTCTCTGAAGGAGCTTTGCTCTATGGGTAGTTAGGGGTCTTCTTCCCTACTGCATTGTCCTTTTTTATACTATGTGCGTTGTTGTGACGCTGGCACGTGACAGAAAGAAAAACACAGTGCTGAGAGTTAAGAGAGTCATCATTCTGACAAGGCAGAGAGATAGAGAGATGCAATTCATGAGCAAGAGGAAAAAAAATGATTTAAAGGAACAGTCTGGTGAAGTATATCACCAATTCTACCTCTTGAAAGATCATTTAAAATTCTCCAATTTGAGTGAGTGATAAATACTTGATAATAATACTTTGGAATATGAAATTCTTGAACCAAATATCCAAGCAAGAAATAAATCATCATTATGTCGAGGAAATATTTCAAGTCCTCTTAATACTTACATTCCTCTGGTAAATCTCATCATTTTGACCCACATTTCCAGAAAATAGCCATTCATCAATTGAAATTAGAGATTGCTTTCAGTTTGAACTTATTGGTAAATAGGGCTGGGGGTTTCTGCAAATTTTCATGTCATATTAATTTCATTTATAGCTGATAACTTTTTGGCATACAGGGTTGCATAGCTCTAGAAGAACTATACTTGAGTCACAATGGTATCACTAAAATGGAAGGCTTGTCATCTTTAGCCAATCTCCGGGTTTTAGATGTATCATCAAATAAGCTAACCTCTGTGGATGACATTCATAACCTAACACAGTATGTTTATTCCTCCATTTCCCTCATTCTAAATAAACATTTTCCGGCCTTGAGTTGATAATTTCATTGTCTTGTTCAATCTATTGCAGATTAGAAGATTTGTGGCTTAATGACAACCAAATAGAATCAATCGAAGGATTTGCTGAGGCTGTCGCTGGTTCAAGAGAGAAGCTTACCACAATCTACCTAGAAAATAACCTTTGTGTATGGATTTTATTTAGCCTTTTCGTGCAATTTTCATCAGTTTCAACTATCGTTTTTTTTTTTTTTTTTTTTCTGTTTTTGAGAAAGTTTCCACTATCAGTTGATCTAGTTGGGGAAATTTTAGCCATGAAGTGTGCATAATCTTGCACTTTCATTCATTTAAAGCATATTAGTCTCCATTATCACTACCTACGAGGTCGATGGCAAACTGTTTTTTTCCCTTCATCTTTCTGCTTATCATGAATGTGGTTTTTCTCAATGCAAAGCGGCATTCCTTAACTTAGAGTCGTTTGTTTGTTTAAATGTTGTATACTATATTGGTTGATTTTGTTTATAACATGCTTAAATTATCACGATGATGTTCATTCTTAAATATTCTTCAGTTACATGACTATGAGAACTAATCCAGACTTTCTTTCCTGCAGGCTAAGTCACCCAACTATACTGCCATCCTAAGGGAAATCTTTCCCAACATTCAACAAATTGATTCTGATGTATTTTCTTAAGAGTATCTTGGCTCCATCTTTTCTGATTTATTTTCTTAAGAGTATCTTGGCTCCATCTTTTCTGATAAAACAATAGTTTTGAGGTATTGACTTTTCATATCTATTTGTAAGTTTTATATAGATCTTTGTGTGCTTTAGTCTCTCTGTTTTAGGTTGCACTTCAATTAATTTCTGCAAAATCTGCCATGCATGCAGATTTCATTTTGGGAGAGCAATGAAGGGATGTGATTATAAAACCACCGGCGAATATTATGTGGTCTAACCATTGGTTACCAATCCAACGAATATTATGTCATATCGGCAACCGATTTTTGAAGTAAAGCTTTCTTATGCTGTGTTAATGCTATTTGTACTTACTATTTAATTTATCCCATATCCATCACGTTTTTCATTAATAGCCCTGAAGATTAATGGTATGTTTTATTAACCTAAGACTAAGTTGAGGTGGGTTTCATCCCTTTTCTTCTTTCCTAAACTGTGAAAAAGCACAGGTAAATCTTACTCTTTCAATTCTCCCCGTTGTCCTTGTTTTTATGGGGAGTGCAGATTTTTTGTTACCAAAAATATCTTGCCTTGTATTCTTCTCAGTAGAAGAAGGTGATACAACAAAATAAGGTGAAAGTGAATATATATCATGTATGTTGGTGAGAACTCTGTTATGGTACGAAGCGAGAATTATTAACTACAACCGTGTAAGTGATATCGCTTGTGTTAGTCCTCTTGATTAGACCCAAAAAATGGTGATCGTGCACAATTGAGATTTTTTATTGAAGGGAAATGTAATGTATACTCCCTCCGGTCTCAAATGTAAGAAACTTTTCACTTTTTAGGTTCATTCAATAATTGATGTATGTGGTCCATGGACCACATACATCAATTATTGAATGAACCTAAAAAGTGAAAAGTTTCTTACATTTGACACCGGAGGGAGTATTATTTTCAGTTTTAATATAGGGGTTATTTTTCCTTTTATGACTTACGGTATGAATTATTCAAGCTTTTAATTTCTGCTTTTTCAAAAGTGAGGATTATATTCACATGAAAAGTTGACGATGATTAAAATCTCTAATTTTATACAAAAAGAGGCAAAAGTGGTGAAAGAAAACATCACTACCATTCTAGTTCAAAAAAAAAAAAAATCAGAGTTCATTCACCGTTGGAATTGTTATAAGGTCAACATTTGTTTAATAAATTATTGAAACGTTTGAATTAAGGTTGTTAAAAAAGATTAAATATACTTTTTATTAGTTGGTTAGTTAAGATAGTTGGAGTCTGATATTATTATTATTTGGTTAGCTAGAGTTACTTACTCGGTTAATGTAGTTGAATTCTATAAATAGGAATTTCATCTACACAAATCACTATCTTTATCAATCATTAAGCTTTCCGATGAGCTTTTATTTCATGAATATAGCTATGTTGTCCATCTCCCTTATGAGTATGATCCTATGGTTCTTCACATTTAGATGAAAAATAAACGACTATTGCATTTACATGAAAAAACCTTGTCTCATATGATTTGTGTAAAATTTTACATGGATAACTTTTATGAAATAAACTTTCAATCTAATAGTGAATTTTGGAAGCCCCTAATATGGTCCTTAATATTATGGGTTCACCCATGGTCCTCTCAAAATTACCTTCAATAGTAGATTTCAACCAAAAAATCATTTTTAAACTGCAAGGATTGATATTACTTTTGTGCCTTTTAACAACAAATCCTTAAGTGCAAAACCATTTCTCTCTTCTCTCCTTCATCGATTGATTAAATCTCCAATTATCCCTTTTTTTTTTTTCTCCCATTAACATCACAAAACCCAAAATATGGGAAAGTGATTCACAACAAATGCCTTAGAAACTAATGAATCAACAATTCAAGGTGATTCATATTGTTGTCTTGATTTGAAGATGGGTCTACACATTGTTGTTGTTGTTGATGGCTCTCTGGGTGAAAGGTTCATGAACTTGAAATGTTGACATATGGCTGGGTGATGAAGGAATCATGTTTGTGAATCCTGATATTGTTTCGATTTCTATAACATTTCACAAAAACAAATAAACAAGCATCAAACACTAAACTTTCACAGTTATTAATCAAACAAAAAATAGAAAAACACAAAATAAAATTAGAAGGGTATATAGCCAATTGAGAACATTGGTCAATTCATGCATTGATCAAATAGAAAAAAAATTCATTCTTCATCACTTTCATGAGCCAGCCGTCGAGTCGTACAACGCAACAAAGAGACCCCCAAATTCACATTTTCACCTTCCAAACCCAAATGTTAATCAACGGTGGAAACAAATGTTTGTAGGAACAAAGAAGAATGTAGCTCACAAATAGATCGTGAGGTTACCCCAGTATCCATCGTCAGCTTTGAATGAAGATTCAGCAACCAAGTTCATGTCTCAGTTTGCAATTAACATATTGAAAGTGTTGCAAGTTTCAAATTTGTTTGATATGAAGCAACTGCCGACTTAGACCCTCCAAAATTTCCAAGACTTCTTTGTTGATGGAAAAGAAACGGAGAATTGAGGATTTAATCAATCGATGAAGATGAAGGGGAAGAAGAGAAGGTTTGGCGATGAAGAAAGAGTAAGAGAGGGGAGAAATGGCTGGGTTTTTTGTGTTAAATGGAAGGGCACAAAAGTAATATCAATTGCTGCATTTTAAAAATGATTTTTTCCTGTGTGGACCATGAAACAATATTTTTTATTGAAACCTTCTGTTGAAGGTAATTTTAAGAGGATCATGGGTGAACCCCTAATATTAAGGACCATATTAGGGGTTTCCGTGAATTTTATTAAAAAAAATTATTCGTTAAAACGTTGTTGAACAGTATACCCTTGTATATATTATTTTAGAAGAAACATTATATTTTGTTTGTTGCACAAATATTTTCATCTATTTGAAATCTAGTTGCAAAATCTCAGTCGTGATATTTAAAGCTTTTTTTTTTGGGGTACAAGCATGTATTTAAAACTAATGTGATTGAGTATGGTTGTACTACTCAGTAAATTAAACTATAGACATGTACTACCTCCGTCCCTAATTATAGGAGTCTTTTGCAAAAATTACGGAGATTAAGAAAGTTGGTTGTAGTATTAAATTTGTATATAATTACTATTGTTTTTACAATTTTATCCTTAAGAGAGAGAGTTAATTTATGTTTTCAACATAATATTTATTGTTGATTGAAGAAAAAGATGCAAAATAAATAAGGGTATGTTGGTAAAGAAATAATTAATGTACTTGGAAATACCAAAGGGGTCTTATAAAAAGGGACAAATTTTTTTCTCAAAAGGGTCTTATAATTAGGGACGGAGGTAGTATTTTATAACTCACGATCAATTTTAAATGTATATCATAGACTCTAGGTACTCAATCATTATCGTAATGGTACACCAATTACCCGTTTTTTCAACTGCCATGCATACGTTGTTGCCATTTATTTGTCGGTAGGCTAAGATTTTCAAAAGAGAAATGATTTTCAAAAATCAAAATTTTAGTGTCAAATATCACACGTTTTAGTTTTAGTGTATATTTTTTCTTTTTCCATAGATTCGCTCCATTAAAAATAATCATATTTAAGACATCATTGATCACTAAGAGCAGACATTCATAATTAAGATTCGAACTTTGGTCTGCACATTATGAGTTTAGTCTCTTCGCTTCACCGGCCCTTATTGATAGTTTTATTATGTATTTGTTTTAACCCTTGTTGGTAGTTTTACTTTTACTACAACATTAGCCAGTTTCCTAAGAAATCATTTGGTTGCAAAATTCAGTATTCAAATTATAGTCCTTGGCTTGAGACTTGAGACATATTATGTTTATAATTTGACGTACAAGTAAGAAATGGTTCCAAAATGATGCTCTCGTATTTTGTATTCATTCAGTTACATCACCATCTATCCCTTTAGTGGTAGTTCTCGCAAATTGTAGTCCATGACTTGTTAATACGGGACCGCACTCCTGTCTCTTTTCCTATACTAATAACTCAATAGTTTCAAACGTGTCATATTACATACTACGTACCATTACCATACGTGATTTAGGCCACACATGCAATTTTAAGCAAATCATTATTGCTTTTTTTTTTTTTTGTCAACAATAAATTATGGTAGTTGTTTTCAAAGGTCACTCACAACTGGGCTTTCAGCTTCAAGCTTTGGCCCATTAAGTAGAATAGAGCCCACAAGCTTGTTTCAATATCAAGGGACCCACTCTGTCCAGTTCCTCTCGTTCTCATCGACAAACAATTTTTGAAAAGGCGCAAAAATTGAAAAACAAATAAAATTTTAGATGAATACAAAAATTGTCACCTTTTCTTGTGGTCTTCTAAAAGCTATACATTGATTTGTTTGTGATGCGAAAGAACACATAATCCAGAGGTGGTGTTCGTTGATGGCCAATACAACAAAAGGTGCTGAACTACAACCAAAAAGGAAAAGGTTGGATTGAGGGGATAAATTATATGTAATAGATTATTATTTTAAAAAAAAAGTACAATGCTAATTTGTGGGAAGTAATGGTGTAAATTTGATTTGAACAGATAATTTTAGATTAACAATTACTATAATGTTTTTTGGGTTAATAGGTCTTTACCCCCTGTAATATAGGTTATTTCCGGTTTTTCCCCTCTAAATTTTTTTTTTGATTTACCCCCTTGTTTACGTTGGATTTTCGTAAACAACCGCTGGTTTACAAATGGTAACTTGCAAGATCAACCAGTAAATCTTAGACATATTGTGTTTGTTCTTGTTGTTAGAAATTCTGTGTTTTTGGTGTCGAAAATGTAAGAAATACAATAAAAACAATCGAATTCAATCCACTTGAACTCAATCGAACTTAACAAAGTAAAGTGCAAGAACACTTAAAGAAAAAAGGGTAAATTGTATTGATTAAATAAAAGTTGGTACACAGATTCATACATTGCAACTTGTGACTCGTTTCTCGCTTCCATACGGATACTTTGAGTGTAAGTTTGTATGATGGAATTGTGACCCGTTTTTCCTATGAAAAACTACTATTTATACTAAGTCTAGAAATAACTACACTTCTTTGAAATTCAAACTACAACTGCCACAAGTCGACAGTTTTACTTATTTGAAAACAAACTTAAAATACAAACTGACTTAAAGAATAACTGTTGATAACCACCTTCGAAAACTGCTCTATCGAAGTCTTCTACCATCTTCGAACCCATATTTGCTTTCAATACAACACTCTGTTCGAATCTTCTTTAAATCTAGGTCAACTATACTTTGACCATATTTATTACAGCTAGTAAAATATATTGGCTAACACCCCTGTAAAAAAAAAAATTGTTTTGATTTACCCCCTAATAAGCCAAATAAAAACAAAAATTTCTTGAAAAATAAAATAAAATTGGTTTTTGTTTGGCCTACTAACCCATGTTTTTTTTAATATAATGTTACATTTTACTATTGTATTTTTGTTATTGATCGTCCCAAGACTTGAACCTTCGACACAAGCCTAAAGTACACATAGGTTCGAATACATTGAGTGAGGTCCAGCTCAAACGGCCTTAGATTCTCTCTACCATGTAACACCTCGACACGGCTAGCTCCGGATCTTCACCATTCCTTATAGCCTCAATGGCTAGGAATGGTCACTGGAGCTCAACATTGATGATTGTTGTCTTTGACGTACCCGTCATCACTCTTCAACGGCTCCTTATTGATCGACGTCTATAAAGCATAAAATACTTCCTTGACTCAAAATGCAACGTACACAACTTCTATCTCTTCAACACCTTAATCTTTGTTTTATGCTGACTCGAACGCTAGAGTGTTTGGATGTACCTTTAACTTCTCGACGACAATTGTTTAATACTGGCTAACTCATCTTGATCACTTAAGATCAAATTTTGTTTGCAAATTACATTTTATGAGTATGAAATTAGTCTTGTAAAGAGATGCAAGAATGAGGAGAACGTTGAAAGTTGACTAGGCAGTCTGATAGTGATGAAGAGAGTGCACATGGTGTGACCTTATCAGTGCCGACAGCCGCTGTTTATTACTCACACGGTGTTTCACCGGCCTCTGCCTGTCATTTTATTCCAATCATTTCTTTTCCTTTTTAGCTTCTTCATTTTTTTGATTGATCTCTTATTAAAATTTCAACAATAAATTTTAACTGCTGGATTGAAGAGCGAATATTCTTTCTAAAACTAAAGTATAATTTCTTTGTATATTTTTTTTCTTTGAAGTATAATAATATTTTTTTACTAAAGTAAAATGTTTTTAATGAAAGAAAATTGCTGTTGACACATTTGAAAAGGCTGTGTCACACATGTAAAATACGGTTTTGCCCCCTCGGCAGTTAACTGCCGAGTAATTTAAAATCGGCTGCAGTTAACTACCGAAGAAATCTTCGGTAGTTAACTGCCGAGGAAATCAGACCTTCTCTTTTCTTCTTCTTCTTCCACTTCAATCCCTTTTTTTTATTTTTTCTTTCACAACCAAAAACTTCACTTTTTTTTTTTGAGTAAAAACCAAAAACTTCACTTTTCTTGTATGTGGAAATTCCCAAGGTAGCATAATCGTATTAGTTATTTGCATTGGATATTCATTGGATCTATACCGAGAAATACACCATCATGAGGCAAATCAAGTAGCAGGATGTACAGTTTTAGTTATTAAGTTTTTTTTATTCTGTTCCTGTAAATGCAAATAACAAATTTAGAGAGAAAGGGTATCTTGAAACGATGGAGAGAATGAAAATACAGACATGATAAGAAGCTTTTCTAACAAATAACAGTTGAACTCTCTGAAATATGTGGTAGATATCTTTCAGAACCACAAACTTCACTTTTCTTGTACGTACAAAACAACAAAGCAGGACTGCTATAGATCAATTTGGAGAAGTTTGTGGTTGCGAAAGAAAAAAAAACAAAGAAAGGGATTGAAGTGGAAGAAGAAGAAGAAGAAAAGAGAAGGTCTGATTTCCTCGGCAGTTAACTACCGAGGATTTCCTCGGTAGTTAACTGCAGCCGGTTTTAAATTACTCGGCAGTTAACTGTCGAGGGGACAAAACCGTATTTTACATGTGTGACATAGCCTTTTCAAATGTGTCAACAGCAATTTTCTTAATGAAAAACAAGAAAAAGAGTCAAAAAGAGTAATTCCATTAATCATCACGGTGCCACGATAGTCTTGATAGATATGCATAGTACTACTTATGTTTTACTCATTGCTTGATTAATCTTCCTTTTTTTACTCATTGCTAGATTAATCTTAAGCATCTCAGTAATAGTAGGTTGACTTTGAAATATTTTTCTTCATGGATTCCAAAACAAGAGTAAATAAATAGTTAAAAGAGTAAAAACAAAGGTGTCGACTAGCTGCAGCTATCTTCGTCCACAAATAACAAAAGCAAGTGGGGCCTTTGTTTTTTTTCAGTCTACGTCTGCATGAAGTTAATCAGTCCACAATACAATCCAATATAAAATGATTGAAACCATAAAGCAAAAGTAAGTTATGTATTTTCTTGTTCTTACTTTTAGGCTGATCAAGGTCTCGATCAATTGAATTACTAGCTTGTTTCATGACCCCCAACAAAAATATAAGTGTTCTTCATAAAGCCTAATAAAATAAGAGAATTTTATCTTTTAAACCATCATCCAGAAAAGGACAAGTTAAAATTATAATGGTGCAATTGTTTTTATATTAGGCTTGCAATTTATTTATTTGCAAAGGATGATCAAATGCTAAGTGCCTGTCATTTTCAATTTTCTCATAATTATCAAGTTCTCCTAGTACATGATTTAAGCTTATGGACTGTGACGTATGTATGTCCTCGTGGAACTTTGACAAGTGTTAAGTTTAATTCATTTATTTTTATTACCTAGCTACATGTGTTTCTTTTAAGTTTGACAACAACGTAATCGTTTCACTTTCATTCAACTTCCACTAAATGCCAAGGATTTTCTTCTTTATCAAACTTTTTCATTGTGTACCTAATGTGTTGCTACAATTAGGTTCAAACAAAAGACAATCATATAATATCCTATGATATTGTAGCTGATACTTTGTGTAATTCTTGATCGATGCATCCAATCAATCGAGTGCTAAACATTGCAATCACAATTATATCGTGTTGTGTTGGTGTATAAAGTTTTCCATTTCACAAAGGTCAAATTTTGTACTATAATTAAAGCAGGGAAACTGTCTTCACTTAATCCAACCATGCTAATTTTTTTGTTTTTTGTTTCCTTTGAGCTATTGTAAAGTAATTCATATTCTTCATAATTTTTAAATTTTCTGCAATGAGCTTTATATATGTATGTTTTGCCTGTAATATCACTAGATTACATATAATTTATTAACCAACTCTTCCTTCAAATAATTGGTAGAACATAAAAGAAAAAAAAAGGGCAAGTAAGGTGGTGTTGTGCTTGCAATACGGCCTGTGTTCTTTGTTGGGGTGGCTGTTGAGTCTTACATAAAGGAAAATTGCTTTTCTCGCTTTTGTTTTTATCATTTCCTTAATTCAGCATGAGTTAAATTACGCTCGACATTTTTCAGCATGAGGAGGCTAACAAATGCCGAGCATGAATATTCACGTTGAATTAATAAAGGGATAAGCAAAAACAAAAGAGAGAAGAGCAATTTTCTACATTTTTTTATTTTTTGAGGAATTTGAGCAATTTTCTACATAAAGTGCTCAGATTAAGAATGCAAAAACAACTGAATAAAGCAATCATATAGAAAACAAAACCGCCAACTACACTGTTGGGAAAATCTCATTCTCACCTTCAAAATTTATGATGACAAAAAAAATAGCATTCTCCTCTTACAAATTGATTTTATAAGGATACATTAAGTTTAATATATATGGAATAAATGTAACATGATTAAATTCTCATGATTTTTTATCAGTATAAATATAAACTTATTTGTTTTGATTTATAATACAAGAATGCATGCTTAAAACCATAAATTTGGCCTCCCCTCCATTATCTTTGGAAGTCCCTGTGCCTTACGGTGTAAATTATGGACCACAGCAAAATAGATGGCAGAGGCTTCTTTCTTGTCAAATAGCTGGAAGTGGAACCAAATTAAGCTGCTGAAAATTGAAAGGAAGGTGTTCAAGTATAAGGAACTATCATTCCCTTGCATCTTTAGTTACTTATTAATTTATTTGGAAAACTAAAACGAATG
The DNA here is from genome assembly GCF_051527215.1 of Medicago sativa. Classification (NCBI taxonomy): domain Eukaryota; kingdom Viridiplantae; phylum Streptophyta; class Magnoliopsida; order Fabales; family Fabaceae; genus Medicago; species Medicago sativa. Next base: position 98,715,885 of record NC_140752.1, read on the forward strand.
CCCTACAAAATTTTACTCATCTACCCTTGCATTATAAGTTTCAAGAGTACTCATTGTCTTATATCCATCGTTTGAGAGGGCCCAAATCTTGATTCACACATTACAGTACAATACTTGTCCTTAGGGAATGAGACTACATTGGCCTTCTTAAGAGACAAAAACTTTTGTGGCACTTATTGCCATCAAATCACCTAACTACTACCTGAAAGGCACTGCACTGGTTAGCTATGCATCATATTTGTATGAATTATTGCCACAAACAATTTCACGTGCAAATATCTTATTTCCATCTCCTATAATTGTATTCAATCTTGGAACCTATCTGTGTTCAATGTTTTGTTTATACATAAACTGTTACATACAATAAATATTTATCTAATAATAATAACAAGACTATTATTAAGCTGATCATAGAAGGCCCCCAAAATCTTTCTCAAATGCTTCTGCTGCTTCTGCATTTTCAAGCTATACTTAATGAAAATGACGAATCTATTTATTAAGAACCTTCCTTTCAACTACTATTGTCAAAGTGGGCCAGTCTGTCTTTTATATTTTTGCGTTCGATTAAAATTAGGGATGCTAAAGCGGATTTGCCCAATAATTTACTAACTCATTTTAGAAAATTGCTCTTCTGACATCTAGTAATTGCTCACAAGCACCTCAAATTGTCGTAAATATACCGACTAAGAGTTAACGGAATCGTTTGCTACTTTTTAAATCGGTTAATCGAGTAACCAATCTAAAAGTATCCTTTTTCTTGGCAAACCTGTGAAGCCACCGTTAGAAAAGAAAATAGTTGTACAAACACTTTCTTGCCAAACTAGGAGTTTCTTCTAGCATTGATGTTATCATCGACCACTTCCATCCATTCGACATCTTGAACCTACTTTACGCAGACTATGTGGAAACTTGGTTTCATAGAGTTGAATTTTTCTTTCTTTTTGTTTTGTTTTCTCTTTAGCTTTGTAAAAAAAACAACAATTTGACATGTAAAACTTCAACAAAAAAAAAAGTGGGTCAGTTCATCAAAATCTCAAGTTTCTTGCCACTTAAACAAACTAGCTTTTGGTCTCTCTAATTAGGATCTGGTTCTTCTAAAATAAACAGTTCACTTTAGAATATCAAATAAATAATATCAATTGTTAATTAACAAATCAAAGGTATATGTCACATATACATCATAATAACTAATCATCATGAAGTTATTAAAATAACGACCCTTGATATTTTATTTAATTTTTATTTTACTTGTTTTAGAGAATCCAAATTGTTTTGAGATGTTTATTTCGTATTTGCACAATGGTTTTTTGAGACCAAATATATCATACAGTGGACAAATTATGGCAAAGTTTGACAAGCTAAGACATTATTTGAATGATGTTGTTATAAGGTTGACGCATATTAATAATAGAATCAAATCTAAAGAACAGAAAACTCGTGCAATTAAATAAATAACCTAGAGAGAAACTGTTTATGCATTTTTAATTCCGATCTGGCTTACTCAGTAGGTAGACTGTGTGTTGAAATACAAACCAATTTCTAGTTTAGAATTATTAATTTGAAAGGTCAGCCAATATTCCAGGATCTTAGTAACTTCACCCAGTGTGTGTGTGTGTATTTTCTCTGTTGCATCTAATCTACTATATAGTATTATTATAAGTAATTGTTTGTTGCTAATTAAAGCAAACCACAGACTTAGTATTTCGAAGCCCCTGCAACTATATGCATATGCAGGAAGCATGTGAGAAAGAAAGAGCATGGAATTCTTCCACACACACATGATACACAATTAATTACTGCTCAAAAATTAATTAATATTGATTGTATATATGTTGTATATTCTACTCCGTCCCAAATTATATACAAAAATAGATCATATTTAGTTTAAATTTTAAACCAAATTTGTTGATTTTTTATTGCTTATAATTTGGAACTAATCAAGTAGTACGTAGGAGAAAATGTTAGTAACAAACATAATTAATCCATGGTAATCATATTAACATAATTAATCCATTGTCAACAGACAAATGTGAAAACACGCTTAAGCGAGAATTGAGGCTTAGATGGAAGAGACTCTTTACATCTAAGTATGTGCTGAAGACAGACAGAGTCAACATATTTATTTATATAAATAATACATCTACCTGATAAGTGTTTAACTGTTAATACTAACAAAATTTAGCTTATGTGAAACACTTTAGCGTATACATTGATACCAGTCTTGTAATTAAAAGTCAACTTTCGAATTAAAGAGCATGTGTGACTCCACGAGGAATAACACCTCGATCATAGTACAATGTAATTGGGTCAATGCAGTTTATGTTTTCTCTGAAGCATAGCATACTAACATGTTAAAAAATTGCTCGTAACACAAAAAGTACACCCCATAACTCCTGTTAATCACACTGTTCTCTCAAAGGATCCAGCTATTTTTTCCTTCAGAAATACTAAAACTATACACTTTCATTGCTAATTTTAAGATATTAACATTTCCAACCACCAAAAAATAATACACCTAAATCTGTACTAAAATACAAAACCCATGGGTCCTTTGCTTCATATCTTACAACTACGTAATGGGGTCATGGAGTTTTGACTATTCCATACTGCTTGTGGGCACCAATGAAAGGAAATCACAATGCTAATAAATTATTTGAACATCATGAGTTTTTTTAGTTTGATTTATATTATTTAAATAATGATATGTTAGTCAATTTTATATTAAGAGCATGAATCCATAGGAAAAGCAATTGTGAATAATTGAACAAGGATATAATACGGGTGAGGGATTTTGCTCAATTATTGGAACCAAATTAAAGTCTCTCTTTGTAGTGGTGTGACTTGTGTCCACCTACCTAACATAAGGCTTCCTCCTAATAGTGTTAAATTACAGGCGACTCGTTGGCAAAAGAATGACAATAAATAACAATTTTTGTTTTTTTTTTGTATATATTGTTTTCTTAATATCATTTCCCTTTTCAAATAATACTAAATAATATAGTAGCATTTCCTAATAATATAATAGTTTTTTTTTTGTATATAATGTTTTCTTAATATCATTTCCCTTTTCAAATAATACTAAATAATATAGTAGCATTTCCCAATAATATAATAGAAAATAGCACAAATTTGAGTTGACATTGTTTATCTATTTTACAGAAAAGTTTAAAATAAAATTAAAATTAAGTATTAACTATTAATGAGGAATATAATAATTACACCCCAAAATTAAGGTGAGAACTAGATTACCCTCTCTTGTTTAGAGGGTATTTTACCCTTTCAACATATCAACCAATCAAAATGCAATATAGAAATGTAACATTAATGTCAAATAAATGAGTCAAATTTTATTTTATTTTTAAATAAAAAACTCAATTTTAATCCTAAGGTAACTTTTAATTTTTATTTAATTATATTTAGGTATACAAGCTTAATTAATTTACATTATAGGGCTTGTAAGAATTAAAATTTCACATCAAATATACAATCTTAATTAATTTACACTATAGGGCTTGTAAGAATTAAAATTTCACATCAAATACGTTCATAAATTTTGTTCCATTCCAAAACCTAGAACAGACATAACCTGCAATTTCTTCTTCATTCTTCTTCCCATCTTGATTGTTCAATCCAATTATCGTAAGAATCGCTGCAACCCGTTTGATTCCAGACATCGTGAGAATCGCCGTTGTTTCCAAAATCACATCAGGTATCGTGACTTATCTTTCTTATTGATTTGATTTACACTATCGTGAGAATCCTGCTGTTATTAGGCACATCGATCCTGTTGTTATCGTGAGAATCCTATCGTTGGTAATCCTATCGTGCTATTTCTTGATCTGAAACCTAGTTTCAAATTGAATCCTAGTTTACACAAATTTCTTAATCTGAAACCTATCGTGAAATCCTAGTTTACACAAATTGAATCCTATCGTGCTATTTCTTGATTTGATTTACACAAATTGAATCCTAGTTTCTTGATCTGAAACCTATCGTGAGAATCCTATCATGCTATTTCAATAAATTCTTTGGTCTTCTTTGATCGTCTGCTGTTTTTAATGGAAGGGGTGAATCCCATAGATTTGGCATACTCTTGATAAAATGAATATGCTGCTTCATGAGTTTCAAATTCAATGCCGTTAGGTGGCTCAAAATCCGTGTCCCCTTCAAAGAAAGCTATGCCCCTCTTAGGGGAAGCAACCAGTGCACCACCCGTGTGATGCTCTTCATTGACAGAGTCACCCATACTTCCACTCACTGCACTACCACCATTCCATTTTGATGAACTAGCAGGAATCCAATTGTAGCCGGGCTGCGGCCACTTACTGTAAAATACACCAAAACAAAGTTTCCAATTAGCGAAACCATCAAACTCTAGTCATTAAAATATAAAAATTACAGTGATACCAGACAAAAAATAAGAGTGCATAGCATGCAAATAAATAATGTTAACATATACTTAAGGACAGTATGTTATGCTAAAATGAATGATTTTCATAATTAAGAAAAGATAGTTCAAAATTCTAACTGTTTCCAAACATGAGCAGCCCAATCAGGAACACTGAACAGAGAAGAACAATGTTTCCACCTCTACATTCATAATTCACGTTTTACTGAAGCTCGCGTATTTAAAACACATGAGCTTGAGAAACGTTTTTTCTTTCTTAGACTACAAGTAGTGTTTTTTTTTTTTTTTCTCTCAGCAAATTTAACACCTTTATGCTACAATTATCTTCAAGTTCAATAGAATTACAAGACCCGCATCATGTTTTAGCATTCCAAGCATTTTCCACAAACCATAAATAAGCGTAATAATAATATTTATTTGTAGTAAAGTGTGAAGAACAAAACACAAGGGAAGAAGGTAAAAGAAGAAACCTTAAAGAGCGGTGAAAAATGACAAACAGCGAGTACGAAAAATATGAAGTGACTCTGCATCATTGATTCAAGCTCTCTGATGTGTGGACTTTGATGGAATATACAAATGTTCATTCTTTTGGTTTATTAGTCTACCAATCATTTTTAAAGATGTGAGGTTCGGACACATTTTCATCATGATCATAATGAAACCATGAATTTCTCTTCTTGTTGTTGTTTGAAGCTATGTTGTCAATAGCGCGCTATAGGAGTATGGTAGCGACTAGCAGTGGTTGGGTATAACGCGGCACTTTTGGCCAGCGAGCCGCCATCAGCAATTGCGGTTGCACAACATGTGTTGAAGATTCATCATCAGCAATAGCGCTTTTGGCTTGCAAGCCGCCTATCATCTTGGACTCGGTCCTTCTTGCTGAGCTTAGCAAACAAATCGAGTTGAAATCATAGTAAAGTGGTTTTGTTCATGTATAGAGCATTTCATTTTTACTGCTGCAGATAATTGTTTGAACTTGAAGAAGTCAGATGTCAATTAGAGTTACTTGTGTTGCTGTAGAGTAAATTGTTTGGACTTGTATTAGAGCCTGCACTCTGTTAGTCCGAGGCTTGATGTGGCTGATTCATGTAATTGGTTGCCGAATTCGGGGGCCTTTTTTTTTTCCTGTAAAATCATGCTATATGTTGATGTACAGCTTGTGTTTTTTCAACAATGTATGTTGATTCATGTAATTTCATTGTAATAGGTTTCGAGTACCCCTTGTACTCGTTTTAATAAAATCTTGCTCATAAAAAAAAAATTGTACTTAATTGAAGCTACTCTTTGGAATTGCATCTGTTGTACTTATTCTTATGTTGTAGATAGCTATGAACTTTGATCAATTTTATTTATGTTTGTAGGGTTCTTCTTATTGTAAAAGAAGATAAATGCATTACACTAGTGTAAAATTTTGAGAAAATTTTGATCAAATTAATTTAAAATATAAACGAGTAAGACTCAAGCCATTTAAGTATACTCATATGTCCTGATCTTGTATAAAATTTATGAAAACGTGTTGCATTATAGAAGACGAAATTTGCAAGGAGGATAGATGTTTTTTTTTTTTGAATCGGCAAAATTTATTAAGCCAAGGAGGTGAAAGAAACCCAAACCTTGGACCACAAAGAGATAAATACAAAAGTGTCGTATATATGCGGAACACCTCAATGGTGGAACGCCAAAAACTCCGTATATAACCCCTTTACCCCTATGGCACTAAAGACCTCTAACAGCAAAATGCCAAGGCCAATCACTCCTAACTATGACCTCCACTACCTGATTGTGAACCAAAGAAAAAGTCCCTAGCATACTGTCACGCCAAAACTGAACATGCAGCAGACTGGAAAAATTGCACAGCCTACACCAGCAAAAACCAGAAGACAGCAGCAGCAAAATGCGCAGAGCCAGACCACAGTTCCAGGTAGAAAACGCACACAGCCAATCCACAGACCCATACAACAGACATCCAAACAGTTACAATGCAACGACACCGCAATTACCTCAAAAGGAAATCTTTCGGATTCCACTTCCATTCGTAAAACATACAAACCGAAGTTTTGATCCTAGTCAAAAGCCATCGCCAAGATAGAATAATGTAGGTCACTACGTTGTGTTAAGTTTTACGTTTTTAAGATTTCTTACTTTAACAAAAGTTGTTTTTCTTCAATATCATATAAGCATGTACTTTAAAAATTGAAATCATCAATAGTAGGTGCCTATTTGTCATTGAGAAAATACAAAATTTTATTTTCACACCACAAAGACGGTTCGATCGTTTCTCAAACAAGAATATGTCAAACAATTGTACTTTTCAATCATAAATAATTGTAAGCAAGAGTACAATTCAGTGAGCCTGATGCGGTGGCTGGCTATTAGTCTTAAGGAAAGTAAATAACAAGTGCAAAAAATTGAAAACAAAGTATGAGAATTTGATTAAATCTGCCAAAGCTAGTTTCCACCCAAGCATAAAACTACTCTCCCTTATCTCCCTTCATGAAATGTTATCTGTATTTCACCGAATTCCGCAAGATCAAATCCCTCTTTTTATTGTAAGGATGCATTGTCAATTGCAGTGCCGTTTGTAGTCTTGAGCCTTCATCCACCTGTTAGTGTAATTGTGGTAAAGTCAGTAGTGTCAATTGCATATAATGTAATAAATTTGAAAACTTAATTGAGCAATTTTTTTGCATACTTTAATCTTATATTCATCAGCTCCTTTTTCCATCATCCATTTGATTACCCAAATCGCACAATCATTCCTAAATAAAAAATTATGAGTATTATTATTCAAAATAAAAAATAAAAAATTATGAGTAGAAACTTTAAGAGTAACTAAAATTTGATAAACAAATATTTTTTTATATCTTACGAGTTTGGCCCTTGACTTCCGTAATCACGTGGAGCAACAAACTTAAACTCTGATATCTTGTGTCCATAAGTTGATTTGAAACCACCCACATAGAAAGAGGGATCCATCAACAAGTTTTCCATGAAAAGAGACTAAAAATGTATGATTTATATTTGTTAGTGATTTTCTATAATAGTTGAAATTGTAAGATATAAACTATAAAATGTATTTTTCATACCATTTTCTTGATACTTGTCTTCCTCTTGGGAAGAGCTGACGAACTTTGATACGAGTCAAGATAAACCAATTCCTTTCTGCCGATGTCAATTATGAGAAGGAACCAATGAACGGTATCATGTATCGGCACAAATATCTGATTATATTCAAAATATTAGTATCATAGCTATGTAGATAAAAAGGGATTTGTAAGTGTTATAAAAATACATGTTAATTACCTTTGAAATAAACTCAGCACTCCCCCCCATAAATCGCTTTCGATAACCCTTTATCATTTTTTCTGTTGGTGTTTCCAATGCCAACACGAGTTGCTAAATAAATACATGTTAAACCACAATGAGCATACATTAAAATTGTAACTTTTACATAAAAAATATTTATCATTAATAATTTACCGATAATGTGGTCGGAATAAACCAATATTTAGGATAAAATGGTGATTCCAGACTCTCATCAAAAGTCAACATGCAAGCAGCCAAATCAATTACCTGAAACAATTTAAAGAGAAATTATTATCTTATAATTTAACGTTAGAGATTTAAGTATAAAATCAATTCAATATTGAAAAAGAAACTAGTTTGTACATCATCGTCAATAAATTTGTTGGGTTTCAAACCCTGCAGCAACTTCCTAGTTCCTTCAACGTAATCTATCTCTGTACTGATCATGACCTCTTGCCTACAGCAATTAAGATTAATTATATCATTATATGTACAACCTATAAAATAAGATAATATTTAAAAAATTATAATAATAAAAAAATCAAAATAAAATAAAAAGTATAATTAACTCATCAGCTTTTTGATTATATTGATGGCCAAATATGTAAACTGCCAGATTAGATTCTTCATCATTTAACTTCAGTGTGGTTTTAGGATGATATAATTCAGTCAGCCACTGCATAAACAAACATATAAAATAAATTAAATAAAATGTAAAGAAACTACAATTATATGAAGAATATGGTTAATACCTTTGGAATATTAGCTCCAATTAATTTCGAGCGAGATTCCTTGCCTTTTGAGGTATCTAATTTGTAACCTAAAGGTGTTTTGGTTACAATAATCGGAGTGGTGTCTCCTTTAGTTGAGAAGAGTTTCCTAACACTCTGATTTTGTGCAGATTCTTTGCCATGTCTATGTTCTTTCTCATATAAATCTTTTTCCTTAGCAAACTTTCGCAAAATTTCTTCCAAACTTTCGACATGAGCAATTTGTGAGCGTTTTGGTGTAGCGCTCTTCACAAGTATTTCCTTTATTTGATCTACAGATTGTTTTGTGCTGTAAACAACCGTCTCTACCATTTTCATCCTTTGTGCTAACCTCTGTAAAAATAAGAAGTGTGTAAAACAAAATGTGCAGTAACAGAATAATAAATAATAGTTTATTTTTCCTTTTATTTTAATTGTTACTTACATTATTTTACATTCTTAAATAAAAATTCCAACAGAGGGAAAAGAAAAAAAAACAAATATTCTTGGCTAAATATGATTTTTAATACAATAATGTGTACATGAACAATTATCACTATATACAAACCATTATCACTAATGTGTACATGAACTATATTGTAGTCTTTATAAAAATCTGTAACATAAAAATTACAGAACTAATCATAAAAATTACACCATTAGTTCCTACCAAATCCACCATTAAATTGTGCTAACAGATCGACCATTAAGCAATCCACACATGATATATATATATATTAGTAACACACATGAAATATATATTAACTCATAGAAACAAATAAGATGCCTACTAAAACATTACCTCATAGGGACACGAGCACCTCATTGGAAATTCAAAATCCTCATTTGTTTGATTAGGATGCAAATCAGAAAAATATTTCAGATTGTCTGCTTCTTTGATACTATAAACCACCACACACAAAAAATGACATAAGCACTTTATCAAACAATTTCATAAAATAAAGTAATAAATTGTATACCTGTCCGATAACACTATTACAGAATTTTTCTTTTCTTCATTCAAAGGTTTTTTATTGTTATCATTTTGTTTTGATGGTGGAGATGAAACGGAATCGGTTGATCTTTCTTCATTGTCATTTTGTGATCGTTTTCTTTTGTTATCCATGCGGAATAAAAGTTTGCAAATACACTGATTCAGTACAAACAATGGAGACAAAGAACGCACCAGATTTTGGTATAGCAATGATATTTAAAAGTAATGAAAATAGCGACAAATTTAAGGAGAATTATAAGGAGAATTAATTATTGGAATAAAATAGAGTAAAAATAGCGATTTTAATTTAATGATGATTATTCCAAATTTGTGTCTTAATTAAGTGAATATTTAACTGCCTTTATTTCAAAACAATTTGGGGAGAGAGATGTAATATGACCTGATTAATAGGGAAATAAGATATCTCTCAATTGGTCAATCCTTGTTTAGTGGAAAAGAGCAACAAAAATAAAATCGAGAATTCCTCAAAAAAAAAAAATCAAGATTTGTGCCGTTAGGTCAATCCTTGTTTAGAATAGAGCAAAAAAAAATCTCAAGAGATAAGATTTGGCACATGTGAGTCGAACCCGAGACAATAGGATGAAAGGAATAGGCTTTATCAATTGCCTATTGAAGTAATTCTGAAAATGTAGAAAGGAAAGATTTAGTTAACGTTTAATCTTTGGATATGGTTTACCACTTCAACAAAATTAGACTTTGGTTGAACACAAGATTAACCATAGTTGACTAGTCTAAGTCAAGCTTACACGTAGTCCATCTAACCGAGAACATTTATCGAAAACTAAACTAACCATAGTCCATCGGACCATTTTTTTATAAATGTATGTATCAAATTATATTGATAGTGTGGAACGCCTCAATGAAGTTGATAGGGCCAAACCGCAAGTGCACGGCCTATCGAAGTAATAGTAGTAAGTAGAGTATCGTTCCGCTAGGGAATTATTCAACTTAATTAACTTTTTAAAGAATGATTAAAGGAGAGGAAGTTTAGTAAAAAGGAGGGTTTTGATAGCTGAAGGTAAATAACAATATTAATAAAGAGCCTTGGGATTATTGGTTCGTCATAATAACAAACCCTTCACTAGCCAAGACTTAAACATCTAATTTCATGGTTTACACACTAATTTCTAAAGACCGGTTTCCCTTAGCCCCTCACCTTTCCGATGAAAGTCCGGTGAGAGTTTACTTCTAGTAACCAAGCCTATTTCGCTGACTTGATTACTAGAAGATGCATATAGGATTGAAACTACCTGTGTCTCAATAATTGCAAAGACTATTTCACTGTTTTGCAATTATTGTCTAGATTCACTTGTTCCAACATCAAAGCTCCGCTCTCGCTTTATGAATTGATGTTAGGGATGATGGATTAACGATTATCAAACCCTCCGCTTTCGCTTCCACAGTTTGATAATTGTTAATCCACGTTAAGACGGTGAATCTAGATTAGAAATTAGGGTTACATAAAATTAGGGTTTAAGCTTGGTTTGTTTAGGATTATGTCATTAGACTTCCCAACAATCCCAAGACAAAGAAGTCTACTCACTCATGTTCATCGTAGACATGGGGGGAGAAGAGAGAAAATAATAGTAAAATAAATTGCGAGAAAGAAAGAAAGTAATAAAAGACTTTTATTGGAAATTAAAATATTCTAAGCAAAAGTAAGGTGAATGTTTATGGTGGAGAGCTACTCTATTTATAGCTTTACAATTGACTTAGAAACTAAGCAACTAAAAGGATAAAACAGTAAAGCTGCAACATACTAACTTGGGCTCGAAGAAAAAGCAGCAAAAGAGTGTTCTGGATCGGGCACGGCCGTGCCACATGTTGGCACGGGCCGTGCCAAGCTTCTGACTTGGTGGGATTATATTTTTTGTCCCGTATCTTCGTATTTTTGCACTGTATTTGCTCCAGTCCTCTTTCTTTTGCTCCAAGACACCTTCCACCATATATTCGTTCCTAAAATATAATAAAAAGCAATTTAAAGTAAAATATTCTAAAAGGAAATAAAATGCAATAAAATTAAATCAAATCTTAAATAAAACTAAACTAAATAATGCAATAAAATAGACTATTCTATGACTCATCAGAAGTCCACCTGAGTCATAAGAAAGGTCAAATATTGTTGAAAACTCAACTAACAATAATTAGACTGATCTCAAGTCAAGCTTACTTGTAGTTGATCGCAAGTCAAACCAAACTCTTATAAAAAGGTTCTGACTGGTTTTTTAAAGTTAAGAGACTGAATTAAACTTTTAAAACAAATTAAGGGACCAAGGTGATATTTACGTAAAAAAACAAGCTTACTAAAGTTCAGTCGATCGAAAGTAAAGCATGTGAATGATAAATACGATTCACTTTTTAAGCGGAATAAGTGGGGTGTACGAGGACATTTTGATTTACCGTCTACATATTACAATTCTCTGTCTTTTTTATTTTATTTACAAGACTATATTGTATAACTTTGTAACATTATGAGATGAACTAAAGTGGGTAAACTAAGTTTTTTATGTGGGGTCAAATTACCATATAAGATTTAAGCATCTGTAGTTGATCTAAGTAGTTTTTACTAGGGGTGTTCAAAACCGAACCAATCCAATAGAAAAACCGCAAACCAAACCAACCCAAACCAAAACCGCAAAAAACCGCATTTGGTTTGGATGTATTCAGATCACTTTTTTACTCAACCGCATGGTTTGGTTTGGTTTGTGGTTTTCATTTTACCAACCGAAGCAAACCAAACCAAACCGCAACATAAGATAAAACTCTAATTAAATCTATGCCAACTAGACCAACACTCATAGAAACTTAATGGAAACTTTTATAAAATGACATTTTTTTTATTGTTAAGTTTCTTCTTTGCTTTTTATTTCAGAAATGTATTTATGATAGAATTACTTTATGTCCACATTTTTAATTTGGTTTACGTTGTTTGGTGAAAATGAAATTGTAATGTGGAATGAAATTAAAAACATTGACGGAAACATTGCTGGAAATATGAATGGTCTCGCTTGCTAAAGCGTGAGCAACCACATTTGCTTGTCGCAGATTGAACTCTACCTGAGAGTTTGTAAAACTTGAGAAAAGATGCCTGCAAGCTGTAATGACATGACCGAATTCCATAACATCTATCCGTCTTGTATGAAAAGCATCCGTTGTTATTTTGGAATCGAGCACGAAATTAGCGATGACAATAATTTATTTTTTAAAAGGTTTAAAATTAATTTTTAAGACACATGTTAAAATAACCCAAAAGTATAAAATTAGCTATGTGTCGAAATTATAAAATTATCTACGTTAATATTGGATGCAATCAATAACTTTTCTAGTTATAATAGTAAAAAAAAAAAACTTAGTAAAAAAAAAAAAACTTTTCTAGTTATAATTGATTCAATTTTTATGATTAATAGCAGATGTATTATTGTAATGAGAAATGATATTTTGACAACCACTTTTTGACAACTTTTGGACAACTTTCTCTCTCATACTCACATGATGTTGTTATTCTCTCTCTCTTCCTTTTTCTCTCTCCATTGTTTTTGACCAATAAAAAGTGAGAAAAACAAGGTTGTCAACAAAGGGCCTGTTTGGTTTGGCTTCTGAGAAGCAATTCTAGCCCAAAATCAATTCTCTACAGTGCCAAAAGCAATTCTAGCCAAAAACAACGTGTTTGGTTCAGCTTTTCAGAATTGCTTTTATCCTCCAAAAACAATTCTCCATGAAGCTACAAATCCTAGCTTCTAGCTTTTCTAGAATCAATTCTCCTTGAACAACGTGTATAAGTTTGTATATTTTATTATTACAACATGTTATTTTACTTTATTGCCCTTTATCAATTCTCATTCTTTATCAATTCTCCTTTAGCTATGTCTATTTTAGTAATTATACATTCAAAAACAATTCTACATAATTGCATCCAAACATAAATCATTTTGTTTAATCAATTCTACATAATTGTATCCAAACATAAATCAATTCTCTCAGAATCAATTCTGTCAGAATCAATTCTATCAGAATCAATTCTCTCAGAATCAATTATATTCAAAGCTGAACCAAACGGGCACAAAGTTGTCATCAAATTGATGTCAAAATATCATTACTCTATTGTAATATCCATCCATGAGATTGTTTTTAAGCAAGGGGTAGAATTGTAATCTTGCTATTCAAGATTTTTTTTTTTTAAAAAAATAGTGACAAATATTCATTCCTTCTCCATTCTTCTACACTTTTCTGACTAAAAAAAAAAAAAAATTCTCCTTCTCCCTCCACTCTCTAGCTACACGCCCTCACCCCCACTTCTTCCAATCCTCACAAATTAATCCAAACAAGAGTAAGCAATCCAACATGCCATGGTTCTAAGTTGATCCTTACCATGATTAAAATCTAATTCAAGCTTGATTTCTCCTACCTTTCTCCATATAGTCAACCAAACCTCATTCTTCTTGTAAGGAAATTGGGAGTCTTGCAAGGATAGGATGATTTAAGCTTTGTATGCAAGGGTAAGTGAAGTTGATGATAGTTTTCTATTTTGGTTGCTAAGATCAAAGTTTGAACTAAAAGCTCAAGTTGGGAAAGCTTATACTAGTAAGAGTTATTGTAAAGAAGGTGAGAATCCTAAATTTAAGCTTGAATTGAATTGTTATAGTATGAATTGTTGATTAAGCTTGATGGGTATGTGAATTGTGTGTGAAAGATATGATTTCTATGATAATTTCATTTTAGAGTAGCTTGGTTCATGAAAGGAGTTAATTTGAGAATTTTGTTTGATGATCATTGTTGATGGTTTATTGTTAATGTGAGTGAGATGAGTTGGTGATCAAAATTGGAGTATTATTGTTAAAAGTGGTTGTACTTGAACCTTATGAAAATTGGGTAGATTTAGAAATTAGTAGTATAGTTATTATTATGTTTTTCATGATAGACTATTTATATCTGTTATGTAAGAAGAGAATTAGTTGTTATTAGATAAACTATATGTTTGATTTAGGATCAATGGAGGGGATAAATTAATTTAAATTAGAAAGATGGAGAAAAAGAACTTGAATATGCAGAGCGGTACCTTAATATTGTGATTATGGTAGTATTGTTAAAAGTTAAGAATCACTTGACTATAGTATATGTTTTTCTTTGGTTGTTCCAATTCCCTGTTTAAATTTTCGGAAAAGTCCTTTTGTTTTGTGACATTCATTGAGTATGGTTGAATCCTTGTTTAACCTTCCATGTAATTAACTCTTTTGGGTCACTTTTGTACTCAAAGTGCTTGTGTTCAATGAGAAGTAGCCCATTCAGAAGAAAATTGTGATATAAAAGCAATAGAAATAGAATTCTTTAGAAATAATATTTTAATGTACTTGTAGCTTGAAAGTAACCATTTGATCATTGATTGCATATTTTTTTTTCACTGCTGTGAAGTGTTTTTGAGTAAGTGTTTGTGTGGTTGACTAACAGAGGTTAGTTTTGGTTTAACCTAACTACAAGTTACTAGCATGTCATCACTCCATTAACAGATGAATCTTCCTATATTTGTGGGCGATTTTAATTTACAAAAGGGGTATGTTAATTTTTAATCTTTTGTGCAAGCATGACTACTATGCCATATGAATGGTATATTTGAAATAGAATAAATATAAGATAGTAGAATGATTATTTCTGAATTCGGTATATATCCTTACTTGTTTATTCTAAAATATCAAAATAAG
This sequence comes from Medicago sativa, assembly GCF_051527215.1. Taxonomy (NCBI): domain Eukaryota; kingdom Viridiplantae; phylum Streptophyta; class Magnoliopsida; order Fabales; family Fabaceae; genus Medicago; species Medicago sativa. The sequence goes on from NC_140752.1 coordinate 98,731,059, forward strand.
CAAACAAAATCTTTCATAGTTGGAAAAAAAAACTCCAAATTATGGGTAAAAGCTTTTCCTCCCATAGTTTCTCAATGTTTTGGTCCACAATAGTCACTGCGATGTTTTGCTAACAGCTCCACATTCTTCAACGCACTCATAAACTGTTTTAAATATAGGAAAATTATCAGAAGTATTAAAAATAATCAAATTAAATACAATTAATAAACTAAACAATCAAAATACTCACCGGTGTATAACTCGGAACATTGTGTGTTCCAGGAACATTGTGTGTTCCAGTATGCAGAGCAGTGTTAGAATGTGATGATAGGGTAGTTGTCGGAGGGAATTGTGGAAAAACTGATCCACCATTATTTGGCACCCCATAGTGCATATTAAAATAATTAACACCATACCCAACATTATGGTTCCAACTTGCACAATGGCTGTCTTGTTTGAGAGTAGATTTTTCATGTCCAAAGTCACGGGTCACACCATTCTACAACAATCAAAACAAAATAAAGAAGTAAACATATAATATTCCAAAGCAACACAATTTTCAGCAAATATACTATAACAAAGGTATTACATTATCAATGTTGATTGTGATATTTGGAGTCACACAAGCATCACCCTTTCTAGTGCTTGTATTTGTTTTTGTTTTTCTTTTGTTGACAGAGTCTTGTGTTGAAAATGCAACATTGTCACATTCCCTCTTACGTGTAATACCAGTGCTTTTCTCAACATCTCGTCCACCATTTGACACTGCTACAGAGTGGATGTCATCATTCATATCATTACTCATAGACAGCTGGACATGAAATAAACCAAAATATCATATACAATTTCAAATTCATTTGCAGATTAAACAAATAAAATAACAAGAAATGCACTATAATCAACTTACACTTAAACTTTTTGATTCATTATCAGACTCAATAGGTGAAGCCTTCTCCCCTTGATCTTCAGACACGACACCAATTCCAGCAAGTTCTGGACACGTCCGTATTGTGTGCCCAGGATTTCTACAATTAGAACAACATCTTGTCCTTGGTGTTGACTTTTTACTCCTACGGGCACCTTTGACATTCACCATCAGTGGATCATTCGCAACAAATTTGTTGGCCTTATCACTCGCAACAAATTTACTGGCCTTATCCTCGTCATGTCCATTTCCCTCATGACGGCTATTTATCTTATTACACAGACTATAAATCCCTTCTAGAGCCTCCTTATAATCACTTGCGCTCTTACACGAAACATCACATAGACTATTGAACGCAGCGGCAAGTGCCCCTCGACGAAACATGGTCATTTTTTCATCATTACCTTCTTGGGAGGCAAATGACGAGATGTGATCACTCTTTGCAGTCTTTGTCCATCTCTTGCAAATCAGACTTTCAGGAAACACATCCATGTTGTCATACTTCATGGCACAAATAATGTGGGAACATGGCAGTCCTCTACGTTCAAAGCGTCTACAATCACATAAAAATTTAGTCTGCAACTTGTCAAGGTATACCGAAAAAGCTACATCTTTTTTGCCAAATACATTAACCTTGAAAATGACAATGTTTCCATCCTCATCTTCATCTCGTTCAATGACTGATAATGCAACAACATCCTCTATCGCCTTTTTGACATCTTTAAACTTTTTACCGGTGAATATCTTTGAAGCTTCAGACTCAAAAGTAGTCAATGCAGTTGTCAGCATAGGATGATAATAGAACGACTTGAAATCAGACAATAATTCATTATGTCTGTATTCTTTGAGAGCTCTTTCAAAATTATGCAAGAAATCCACAAGGCTGTTTTTGTGTCGGACATACTTCTTGATAAATGAATTCACTCCTTCACAGATTGATGTCGTTCTAACACCACACAAAAAATGGTCTCGCATGTATGCACTTGCCCACATTCTCTTCAACCGATAAATTTTTTTTACCCACCTGTTGTTTGATAGGTCAAAATTTTCAACAACCCTCTTCCACTCAGATTCAAACTTTTCAGGTGTACAAGGAGAATACATCAGTGACTTGAACTCTTCTAAAATTTTTGAATTCTTCACATGTTGAACAGCATTTCGATGCAAATGCCAGGCGCAAAGGCGATGCCTTGTATTTGGAAACACAACTCTGATAGCTTTTCTCATTGATTTATCCCCATCAGTAATCACCGCTTTTGGATGTTTGTCATACATGGCCTTTGAAAACAAATTTAGAACCCACTTGTATGTCTCTATTGTTTCATCACAAATTAAAGCACAAGCAAAAATGGTTGTTTCTCCATGGTGGTTATATCCACTAAAAATGACAAGGGGTTTTCCATACTTGTTCTTTCTATAGGTGGTGTCAAATGCAACAACATCGCCAAAACACTCATAGTCAAACCTACTAGTAGAATCTGCCCAAAAAATGTTTTCTAGGCGTCCATCATCTGTAAATGTAAACTCTGAAAAGAATGATGTATCAGTATCAGCCTTACCTTGGAAGTAACTCAAAGTAGCAAAAGTATCCCCATCTTGTATTTTAACCCTTGCCTGATGATCCGTGAAATTATATAAGTCCTTTTTGATAAACCCAAGTCCTTCATGGCCACCCTTTTGACCCATCAAAAAACCCAAGATATGACATGTTCTTACACCTTGCGAATGTAGACCACTAGCAACTTGTTTATCAACTTCACTCAATTTACGGTAATTAGGCATCAAATGGACAAAACGCAAAGGAGCTAATTCATGGTTGTGAGAGGGTTTGAAAATAGAAACTCTCCAAATCGTACGAACAAAGTCGTAGACTACTCGAAGTTTCGCAGAACAATTAGTTCGAATGGTTAGCGTAGATCGGCTGCCATTCTTCTTATTTTTTCCATCATTAACACCCTCCTTATTGCATACTAATTGACGCATAATAATGTTCCCATTAGAATCACGCTTCACATCATCCTTTCTTACTTCAAACCCGTGGTATTTTGCAAACAATACATAAAACTTTATAGCTTCATCCTCTGTGTTGAATTCCATATCCCTTATATCATCATCTGTCACATCACTGATGCATTTGTAGCCATCAAAGTTCTCTTTCCCTTGCTCATTGCAAACACCATTACCATGGTTAAATTCCACACCGTCTGCATCTCCATCAGTACGAACATCGTTGTTGCTATTGACTTTTATATCTTCAGTATCACTATCAGTGTCACTATCAGTGTCAACATCATTAACACTATTAAATTCCACCCCATCTGTATCACTATCAGTGTCAATATCATTAACACTATTAAATTCCACCTCATCTGTATCACTATGTACATCAAAAGGCAATGTTGCTTCACTATATGTAGACATTTTAAAATTATAACCTACAAAAAACACATTATAGTGATGATTAGTTAATCATTGTGAGAAATACTACAAGTCATATAGGGTGATGACTTGGAGCCAATTAGACTATAAAAAGAGAAAGATGTAGGCAGGCAGTGCAGGATTGAACTATTATCTAAGGTAAATGGGCTATAACATTATAGTATCCTTGTTAGCCATAGCCCTTTTGTTAGATTTTAATGAACAATTAACTCGTGTTAGTTCTTAGTTTTGAAAGTATATACAAATGTTAGATTGTATCTTATGGATATGGGGGCCATGGTACATTTGTATTTAGGCCTACTTTATTTAACAAAAAATCCACCTGCTATCTATTATAATTGTTTGATCAGGCGTATAGTGTATATACGCATATATAAAAAAAATGCATGTTATTAAGAATAACATTTCTGATATATGTTAATGACTAGATGTGCAAAATTTACTTTGACATGACATATATCGAGTCTTCAAGAGAAAAATCATTTTTGCAGCAGTGAATTCTGAATTGAGTCTAATTTACTCTGATATATTGTCTTATCTCTTGACCCTTGTAACTGATATATGTTTTCTTGTAGTAAAAATCATCCTTGTTTCTGAAGTTAAAAAGTTTTAGGAGCATATAAGTCTATATGAGCAATTTCATGTACTGATAGCAGTTTCTGTTCTGGTTTAGTAGCTGGTGTTTTTATATTTTTCATATGGTTCTGTTTTTCAGTTAATTGTTATGTGTTACGATCCTATTATATAATCTATGTTGTTTTGCATCTCTGTCAATCTAGAGAGTCCACTTTTAATGCTTTTAGATAGAAAGGCAAGTGATCAATGGATTTGAGATTCAAGTTCCTCTTTTGCATCCTCTTTTAATGCTTTTTTTTTTATCAAATTGATGTTGTTTGATGAATTAGCATTATGTGAACCTTATTTGATATATATGCATGTGTGTGCATGTATCAGAGAAGTTGAAGACATTATGGAAATAAGGGGACCAAACATACATAGAAGGGATCAGAAATAAACTCTACAACATTATTGAAGAGCTCAAGTTTACTTTATAAACATTCATAGCTTGTTGGATTTGATCAAAGTGAGTGGATTGATATGTTGGTAATGGCATGCAAATTTGTAACAACCATTCAATTTAGCCCCTAAATATTTTGAAATAGCATGATAGGATTCTCACGATAGGTTTCAGATCAAGAAACTAGGATTCAATTTGTGTAAATCAAATCAAGAAATAGCACGATAGGATTCAATTTGTGTAAACTAGGATTTTACGATAGGTTTCAGATCAAGAAATTTGTGTAAACTAGGATTCAATTTGAAACTAGGTTTCAAATCAAGAAATAGCACGATAGGATTACCAACAATAGGATTCTCACGATAACAGGATCAATGTGCCTAATAACAGCAGGATTCTCACGATAGTGTAAATCAAATCAATAAGAAAGATAAGTCACGATACCTGATGTGATTTTGGAAACAACGGCGATTCTCACGATGTCTGGAATCAAACGGGTTGCAGCGATTCTCACGATAATTGGATTGAACAATCAAGATGGGAAGAAGAATGAAGAAGAAATTGCAGGTTATGTCTGTTCTAGGTTTTGGAATGGAACAAAATCTATGAACGTATTTGATGTGAAATTTTAATTCTTACAAGCCCTATAGTGTAAATTAATTAAGATTGTATATTTGATGTGAAATTTTAATTCTTACAAGCCCTATAATGTAAATTAATTAAGATTGTATACCTAAATATAATTAAATAAAAATTAAAAGTTACCTTAGGATTAAAATTGAGTTTTTTATTTTAAAAAAAAAAATTGACTCATTTATTTGACATTAATGTTACATTTCTATATTGCATTTTGATTGGTTGATATGTTGAAAGGGTAAAATACCCTCTAAACAAGAGAGGGTAATCTAGAAAAAACCTAATAATAATCATGGAGTTTTAGAACCTTTTGTCTTTTGTTTCCTCTCTTTTCTTCCTTACCTTTAATTTCTTTATTGCTTTTCCTTTTTTTCTTACTTTCCTTTGCTTTTTTATTTGTATTTTCCCCTAGCTAGCTCGCTTGCTTTTGCTTTATCATAAAGTGAGAACAAAAGGTGGCAGCTATTCCTCCGTATTTAATTTAATTAGATAACCATCGTATTATAACGAGTCTAACCCATGGAGTGTACGGTTTTCCTTTTGTTACGTCAAAAGAAGACCAAACGATAAACACTACCTGAAAATTCATATATACAAGAAGAAGATCCCAAACTCGAACATGAATATCTATGAAAAAATGTTTAACCTAACAATTTCAATATTGTTAGTTGAGTTAGACATTACAAACTATATATAATATTGTTAATTGTTTTTCGTGTATAGGTGTGTTCGATTTTGACTTTTTATCTTCAAAACTAGATTAATATATAGTATGAATACGGAGTATATATAAAAAAAAATGTATGTATTAATTTCGAAATATAGGTTATACGGATTATTATTATTATTATTGATCAAGTAGGTTAATTTTGGGGACATTGTTTTTTATATTAAAGAACAGGTATGATGGCATCACCTTTAAAAAAAAGTTATGATGGTATCTACGTCTATAATATATATAAAGAGAATATATGGTTTTGAATTGATTTTTTCACTTTCAATTATACATTTAAACAATTTTTCATATAAGAATGTTGTTTGTTAGTGTCGTTCAATAAAATAAGAATTTATATTATATTTGATATATTATTCGTGTTATTGAAAAAGGGTTAATTATGTTTCTAGTCCCTATAAAATAGCGACCTTGTAAGTTTAGTCCCTACTTAATTTTAATAGCATTTTTAGTCCCTATAAAAAAAAATTTACTTATAATTTTAGTCCCTGCTAAAACAAAGTTTGATTAATTATCCTTAAACTCTTAAATTTTTGAACGATTTTTTTGAGACAAGATTAGAACACTATGAAAGGTTCGTTTACTAAAATTTAGAATTTTCTGACATGAAATGAATTAAATATGAATTTTTAAAACGACAAAAGTTAAAGATAAAAAGTAATAAAATCTGGATGTAGAAATCAAATTTTGCGATAATTTTTTGCGGACGAACTTTTAGTAATGTTCTAAACATGTCTGCAAAAAATTGTTCAAAAATTTAAGAGTTTAAGCATAAATTAAACAAATTTGAATTGAGTAGGGACTAATACTCAGTGCAGAAAAACAAAATTAGGGACTAAAAATGCTATTAAAATTAAGTAGGGACTAAACTTACAAGGTCGCTATTTTATAGGGACTAGAAACATAATTAACCCATTGAAAAATATAAGTACAGTTTGTTACAACACAAAATATCTTCTATTATTTTAATATATATAAAGGGAATACATGATTTTAGGATGACTTTTTCAATTTCAATTATACCTTTAAATAATCTTTTTCATAAGAATGCTATTTGTTGGTGTCATTCAAAAATATAAGAATTTATATTATATATTTTCTATATTGTTTTTTATTGAAGAAATATTTGTTATATTATAGTGTCATTGAAAAATGTTTAGTAGCACGAGACGACAATGTACGACATGATCTGAGTCGTTGCTTTTATATCCATGTTCCTTTGATTCTGCTATGACATGACTTTTTATTGTAGGCAACTTTTTGATTGGTCCAGCACATCTTTCGTGTGCTTTCGACGAATTTTTGATCGTGCCAAGTATCATTGTTGAAATTAAAAAAATTATACAACAAAAAAAACACAATATTTTTTATTTTCTCTTTCATTCATCATCCCTACCACCATGAACTTCATCCTTAAAACCCAAAATATTCATACTCAAACCCAGAAATTCAAACCCCGTGGCACAAACTAAAAAATTCATGACGAAATAAAACACTCATAATTTTGTATCCTTTCAACCTACAGATAATTCTCCACCCCCGATCCTTCTCCCCCTCCAATAACTTATTTTTTTACGTTATGTAGTTCGACATATCTGAAATTTTTTATTGGGGATTTGGATGAGAGGTAATAAGGGAATGGGGAGATTAAAGAAAAAGAGATGGGGTTTTGAAGTTCTGATTTGGGAGAGAATTGGGTTGTAGGTTTAAGAGTGGTGAAAAAGATGAATGTTAAGGGATGAAGATGTGTAAAAAAAGTGTTGGTTTAATAATTTTGTACAAATTAAGATGATAATACTGTACCAATAAATTATATTTCCTTTCTCCCACATTATAAGTAAAAATGGGTCAAACAAAATTGATATATTTGATTTAAATTTTGGACAAAATGAATCTATTTTTTGTTCTAGTTTTTGCTTATAATTTGAGATTTGATAGAGTAAAGGGTGTGAACACGCAAAATTTTAGCAATTACCCTAAAGTTATTTAAGAAACATTGATATAAACTGCACACCTTAAATCATTAATCAATGAAAACTTAATTCTCTTAATTACTCTCGTAGAGAAAAAAATAATAATTTAAAAACAATGTAGGCGTAATTTTGGATTATAGAAATTAGAAACCATATATCTTCGTGGGAAAATACTTGGGTGTCATAATGTCACCGTGACATTAAATATGGGCCACACAAATGTACTCATGGATGTGTTGTGTGGTCCAGATGCAAATGGCAATGGAAAATTGCTTTTCTGACATAGAATACTTCCTTTTGACACAAGTAAATGACCAAATTACCCCCAGCGGCAGTTAACAACTGCTGGGAAAAACGCCGGCAGTTAACTACCGCTGAGTGCCAGCGGTTGTTAACAACCGTCGAAGCTGAAGGTAGCGGTTGTTAACTGCCGTTACGTGCTTGCCCATTTTCCAGAAGCTCATTTCCATTTTCCTGAAGGTTTCCTAACCAATTTTCATTTACATATTCATTTTCATCTAAGATTTTCATCAAATAACCACTTGGAAATTCTTCTAAAATTTTCATATAATAACCAATTGACACCTAAACATATTCATCCAATATTTAACAGGAACATGGTAAAATTAAAACACAAGAAATAATATAAAACGAACGTACGTATATGTCATAGAAATAGGAAAATGTATGGACCATGTCATAATAATACATCATGATCATCATAGTCAAAAAATACATAAAAAAATCCTAATACTAATCAGCCCTGCCTACCCTGCCTCTGCTGCCCCCTGCGTCGCCTGGAAATCTGATAAGTAAGTGCAGGCTCAGTAGCACTAGCTATCCGCATGACCTCCTGGACAATCTCCTCTTTGGTCATCTCGGCTTGCCTGACCACAATATCTCGGGCTATGTGCGCCACATCCCGGACGATCGTCAGTGTGTCAGGCATCTCCCTGGCATGCTCCTCCTCAATCAGCTGCTCCACGTTCGCCGGCCTGGGAGGGGATCCCTCATCAGGTGGGAGAATGCGAGGGTGAGAGACTCTGGCATACCAAGCCATGTAGCCAGGAACATGCTGCCATGGTGTCTCACACCCATCTACCCAACCAGGTACTAACCATGCCGCAGCGTCCATCAACATAGTAGTCAGCATCTGTGTAGGCACCAGAGGGACAGCTGAAGGATGTCTGGGAACGTCCTGGACAAAGGAGAACTGCCTCTTCACCCGCTCAGGCAAATGACGGTACACCCTCTCCTTCCCGCACATGAGCCATCCCGAGTAAGTGCACAACATCTGAAATGGGTGCACGTCTCTGCGATCACCATAGGTAGAAAACCTGACGTCATCCACCTCCAAGCGATCCAGGCGTGAGCGGTAATGGTGCACACTCTTATGGCTTTTGCTAGTGAGCCATCTCCCAGCACATGGTGTCCGCGGGTCCCAATCCGGGTTACGCTTCATTGGGTAAGGACCTGACAAATGCTCCAAAATCCATCCCTGCAACAGAATAAATAATACACAAAAATAATTATTCGAGTTAAAACTTCAATAAATCTAAAACATTATAAAATAGTCTAACATGATAATAAAATTTATAAAATAAATTCATAAAGAAATTAAGATAAATATTACCATTAAAAGAGTTGCAGAGCCAGCCATCGTTCTGTTATTCAAGATAACAGAATCATCCAGATAATCGTAGAGGTAGGCTAAGGTCATCCCTCCCCATGACCACTTCCCAATCGCCCCCAAGTCCGCCATGCAATCCAGATATATCAAGTCGATGTGTCTGTTCATTTTGTTAGTGAACAGCGCACAACCGACGAGATATAGAAGGAAACTCCTCACACAACACGCCCTCCTCCTGGCTCTCTCCTGCATCTCATCCCTCAACTGTGCATGCTCAAGTCGTCTAGCCTCAGTCAGGTGCTGCTCATAAACCCGCTTCAGTGCGGGATAACTGATATGACCAGGAGATTCATCCCTAACCTGAGCTCTGGCATCAGCATCTGACATGCCCAACAACCTGGTCATCATATCAATAGATCGGTCCCGATCCATCGACTCATCGTGCTCCAACATGCGGCCGTAAATAGGAATGTGCAGAAGATTATGCACATCGTCCAGAGTGATCGTCATCTCCCCCACAGGTAGATGAAAACTACTCGTCTCCGTGTGCCACCTCTCGCATAGAGCACGTATCATCGCATGGGTCACAGTCGAATACCCAATGTGTATCAAACTATGGAGGCCAGACCCCTCCACAGGCTCCCAAAACCACGTTATAGCCGCCTCAGGCTTATCAAGCTCATTCAACCTTTTCCCCGCGTTTACGCACTTATAACCAGCTGCATCATGCCACATCTTAAATTCAAATTAAATAAGACATTGTCACTATTTTAAATAACTAAAACACTTACGCTACATTATTTTAAATAACTAAAACACTTACGCTAAGTTATTTTAAATAAATAAAACACTTACGCTACATTATATGAATTAATTAAATCACTTACGCTACGTTATTTTAATTAATTAAACAACTTACGCTACCTAATTTTAATTAATTAAACCACTTACGCTACGTTATATTAATTAATTAAATCACTTACGCTACGTTATTTTAATTAATTAAACAACTTACGCTACCTAATTTTAATTAATTAAATCACTTACGCTACGTTATATTAATTAATTAAATCAATTACGCTACGTTATTTTAATTAATTAAACAACTTACGCTACCTAATTTTAATTAATTAAACCACTTACGCTACGTTATATTAATTAATTAAATCAATTACGCTACGTTATTTTAATTAATTAAACAACTTACGCTACCTAATTTTAATTAATTAAATCACTTACGCTACGTTATATTAATTAATTAAATCAATTACGCTACGTTGTTTTAATTAATTAAACAACTTACGCTACCTAATTTTAATTAATTAAATCACTTACGCTACGTTATATTAATTAATTAAATCACTTACGCTACGTTATTTTAATTAATTAAACAACTTACGCTACCTAATTTTAATTAATTAAATCACTTACGCTACGTTATTTTAATTAATTAAACAACTTACGCTACATTATTGTAATTAATTAAACCACTTACGCTACCTAATATAATTAATTAAAACATTTAAAGAATTTTAAACAATTTAAACACTTACATTATTATGGTTCAGCCAAAGAGGGTTCGCCACGTGTCTCGCGTAGTCGGACAACAATGACGTGGTCTGAGGTCCTCCAGGAAAGGGAGCCTCTCCAGCAGGATAGGGCGGTATCCGCGGAACACGACTACCTCGTCGTGGCTGAGGCTCACGCTCAGGCTCACCCTCGGGAATAATATTATGTGCCTCCATATAATCTGCCACAACATCCTCTGACACCCCCTCATCCTCTGCCTCGTCCTGCGGCGGCGGCTGAAAATACATCCTCTCCTCCTCCATCCGATCATAGCCAACAAAACCATCATCCGCATACCCAGCATAATCATGCGCTGGTGTCGGATCAACCACCTGGGAGGAGTCATCCACATGTGCCTGTGAGCCCTCTCCATGTATCATCGGGTCCCTGCGCCTCCGAGTCTTAGGGACATACGGGTCTTCAGCCCTCTTTTCTCTTCGAGCACTAGCGGTACTCGCCTCTTTACCTCTCTGCATCCTATCCTCTCTAATAACCCGCTGCTGCTCATCCGTATCCCTAGCCATATCTGTACAAAACAAATTTTAAAAAACATAAATAAGTTGACAATGTATTTAAGAATACAATGTATCTAAGCATTTACTTAAGGCATCGAACATAGGCGAACATAGGCATGCATACAATGTATTTAAAACTTTTAAGGCATTGAACATAGCAAGTAATATGTAACATATCAAAAATGAAACTTAGGCATTCATAAAATTTAATATAACACATTCATCAAACTTTATATAACATACCACATTATGTCATGCTTCAAACTTGCCAAAAAATTTAAAAATCCAAGCTTATAATAATTATAACATATATACTTTATAAAATTGAACATACTTGAAAACAAATTACACAAAAAAAGCAATATTTCCTCACTTATGCATTTTAACAAACACCTTATGTGCATTCTAAATTAGAAGCACAATTAGTGTTATTTGAACATCTAAACAACTACATTGTACCTAAACCTACTCTAAACAACAATGCCAGCATAAACAATCCATTACAACATCAAATTTTATACTAATTTGCAATCTCTAAACCTAACCTAAACACTAACATTTTGCTATAATTATGAAAATACAACCCTAAATAACCTACATTGCATGTAAATAGGATTAAGATGACTTACTTGTGATTTGCTTGAAGAAATTAGGATGATTTTCGTGCAAATGAGGTTTGGGTGATTTTGGTATAGAATTGGACAACTTTTGAACCAGAAACAGTAACCAGAAAATGGAGGTTTCTGCGTTCTTAAGATACAGAATGCAGCGGCAGTTAACAGCCGCTGGGTCTCAGCGGTAGTTAACTACCGGCGTGTTTCCCAGCGGTTGTTAACTACCGCCAGGGGCATTAAGGTCATTTCCATGTGTCAATTGGAAGTATTCTTTGTCAAAAAAGCAATTTTCATGGCAATGTGTGTTGTGTGGCTCAGATTTAATGTCACGGTGACATTATGTCACCCAAGTGCTGTCCATCTTCGTGTATCTTCCTGCCTATATAGTAAAAACAGGACACGTCTTACTCACATGATGATTGTACATCAGTTGTTAATCCAAACCCTTTTTTTGTTTTGTTAATCCAAACCTTTACATACACATTTGGTGTTGTTGCACATATTGCCCATTGGCTTAGAGGTTAGTACCCATTAAAAATTAAATTATGCTCTTCTCCCAACACATTTTGCTCACGCCCAACAAAAATACTGAAAATACTCATGTGTTAGTTAAGTAACACAAGTGTTAAAATATGCGCATCTTAACATGCGCTGCGCAACTAAACTCACGTTGGAATTAACACTTGTCTGAATTAACTCACGCTGAAAATTAACACTTGCGTGCGTTAACTCACGCAGGGATATTTTAGGAAGTTCAGTTGAGAACGAACAATAACTGTTGGGTAAAGAGCAGAATTCTTAAAAATGGCAAAGAGTTGGTAGAGAGAGCGGAGGAAGTAATGTAAAGAGTGAAGTTCAGAGATTCTTTGCATCAAAGTTTTGAAGAGAAGGTTTTGTGTAGGCCTTATAGGCCAACTAATATAATAACTTCATATTTATAATATGATAAACTCAAAAAACAATAATTAGTTACCATTTTCTCAAAATAATTATTTATCCCAACTAATAAAAATATTTATATGCAACTGATTATTTAAGATTATGCATGTTAGTTTTAATGATTATTTACGATTTTGTCTATATACCATAAAAACTTTATTTAATATCCGACCGTTGTTTCAAATAAGATTACAAGTGAAGAGAATAAAAAAGAAGATAACTCTCCGATGAAGATAGAGATATAGAATCATAGAAACATTTACTTTAAGGAATCAAATTATTTTTCATTCGTATTCATTTAGTTGTATATTTAATAGCAATGCTATAGATAGCGAGATGTATCCCGACCAGACCACAAATGGAAACAGACCAATGAAAAAACAGGAATGGGCGGAAATCACGGCAGGTTTGGAAAAAAATAAAAGTTAACAAACAAAAGGGTGAGGGATGGCAATGGGTACCCATTGGGCAGGGTACCATAGTGCCCATCCCCATACCCGCGTTTTAAAAAAATCCCCATACCCGGGCCCATACCCTCGTGGGCAACAAGTTTGGTGCCCGTCCCCATACCCTATGGGTATCTAAGTGCCCGTACCCGCACCCATTACCCGCACTTTCACAACAAAAAGATAATAAATACCAAAAAATATCACAACATAATTAAAATATGATATGAAATCTTCTAAATCAACATATAAAATATTACGCATCATATTATTTGGCCAAATAAAAAGCATCTAAAATATAAAAAACAAGTGCATATTACAAAAAATATCAAAGACTTAGGATTAATTAACTAACTTTAATATAAATAAAATTATTCGCATGGTGTATATAATGTGTGGGCATGGGGCGGGGTGGGCACTAGAGTGCCCGTACCCGCACCCATACCCGTTCAAATTTGTGGGTAATTACCCGTGCCCAGGCCCATACCCAATAATGCGGGTATTTACCCGCCCATCGTGGGTATTTTTTGCGGGTACCCAATGGGCTTGGGTCCAATTGCCATCCCTAGGTGAGTGGAATACAATACAAAGGTCCGGATAAATTCGTGAGTTCTTTTCTCGCGTTAAATAGTATTTTCCTATTTTTAATCTAACTCAGTAGTAGCAGATAATTTAACTTTTTTTTGGGGACCAGATAATATAACTTGTTGATAATTGATACCTAAATTATTATTATTTTGAGATTTTGGTGAGCACAATCTAATAATTTCTCAACATCGTTGTCAAAGATAAAAGTATGTAAAATTTGCTATTTGGCATTAAAAAATCTTACAAGTTGAACCAGATAGTCAACTCAGAGTCCGAGGGCAAGATTTGAAATTCTGAACAATTGCAGAAATAAAACTGAAGAATTTATCTATCAGCATATATACTGTCTAGCCAAAAGTGATGAAAAAGACATTTGACGTTGATTCACATATTAGAATAACAAGAAAAATAAAGGTGTAAATAGAGGCAATTACACGAGCTTAGTTCCAAGATCTATATCTTGCACTAATGATAATAATCTTAATTCAGTTTTTTTTTATTGAAGGTCGAATTATCATGCAATCTTTCTAGTAGAAACTGGAGAGTGAAAATCCAAAATATTACTAGCAGTGAAGTGTTGCATGTCATCTACAACCATCAAATGTTCAAAAGTTACTCAAAACTTCGACGACGAACCTTCTTACTATAAGTTTCTACTTGTGTTTAGCGACATAAGATAATTAATATTGTTAGATCAAATGGTTTGGTTCTCGTGAACTTAGTTCAGTTGGTAAGGACAATGTATAGCATATGCAAAGTCGTAATGAGTAAATATATGAATGTAACTATTAACATTTGTCTCAAATAATGTGTCAATTTTTTTTGTCTCAAATAAAAAGAAAAAATGTTAGAGTTTAAAACCTTTTTAGAGTATTTGGTCTATGGTATACTACATGAGTTATTTCCCCATCCTAAACGTAGTCGCAAGTAAAAAAATATATAAATAAACTTTTGAGCTAGCGATAGGACATGCAACCCTCTAATTAAACAAAATGACTAAACATGTTTTTATATCATTTGTGTTTGATACTTTTAGTTTTTCTAATACCGGAGACGGTTGACCTTCTAAAAAGACTATTAAAATTAAGTAAGGACTATGAAAGACTATAAGATAAGTTTAAAACACTATGATATAAAACACTATGAAAGGTTCATTTACTAAAATTTAGAATTTTTTAACATGGAATAAATTAAATAGGATTTTTTTTTAAAACAACAAAAGTTAAAGATAAAAGTAATAAAATTTGGATGTAAAAATCAAATTTTGCGATAACTTTTTGCGGAAAAACTTTTAGTAATGTTTTTAACACGTCTACAAAAAATTGTTCAAAAACTTAAACTTTAAGATAAAATTAAACAAATTTGAATTGAGCAGGGACTAATACTGAGTGCATATTTTTTTTAAGGGACTAAAAGAACTACTAAAATTAAGTAATGACTAAACTTAAAAAGTCTCAATTTTATAGGGACTAAAAACATATTTTAACCTCTAATTTTTAACAATGAATGAACTTTTTACTACTTGAACCTTACATATTAATCCGATCATTGTTAATTTGCAATAATATGATGAAGGTGTGTTCGAACCAGAATTCAGGACATTTAACCCTCCTGAGTATCAAAAGACAATATAGATGTGCTAAATCTTGTCAAAGTAAGGCACTAAAATCGTTTAAAAAATGGTAAAAAAAAAATTAGAAGTATTTTTTCTGAAAAAAAGAAAATGAGAAAGCTTGACTGAAAAAAGTAGTTAAGGTGCTCTACTCGATGAAACTGTCATCCGTCAGGCATGGAATCTCTCATTTTGAGAGATAAGCTTGGAACTTAACTTTGACTCCCCCTCTTTTTTCTTTTTCTTTTTGCATCGTTACTTTGTAACACTACCAAGAAAAAAAGTAGTTAAGGAGGTCTTAGAGGCGGTTTGTGTTATTTCAACAACCATTTGTTTGACAATTTATACGAAAATTATAGATTTATAAAGAAAAGTAGATATTAGCACAAAAACCAAAACAATATAGAGAAAAAGTAAATAGACTTTAAGTAAAAATATAATGTGCGTATGAGAAAAAAAGTTGTCACAAAAATTGTCACAAATTGGTTCTACAAATATCAATTCTCTTTAGATTTAGGTTTAGCTAATGAACAATGCATAAAATATGCAAGGTCCGGGGTTCGAACCCCGACCATCACCAAAAAAAGCTAATGAATATCTCCGAGACACACTCTTTAAGGAATTTAAAATAAGATATTATTTTTTAAAAGGTTAAATATTTTAATTTGTAATACATTTATTACATAAATTTTTATAAAAACTTAACATTTAAAGTACTTAATAGTTAGTATTTTCCTTTAAGATTTTGGAAATCGCTCTACATGCATTTAACAAATGTCAAATACAAAGTAATATTCAATAATTTTTAAATTGGTTTAACTGATTTAAAAGTATTATAATTCTTTTCAAACATATTAAATGACAATTAAGTATTGTTTGGTAGATGTCTATGGCCTAAAGAGTAATGGAGCAGGATATTGTAAGACATGTGAGTCATCCGATCAAATACTAAGAGTAATGGAACAGGATATTGTAAGACATGTGAGTCATCCGATCAAATACTAAATTAGTTAAACTGCGTAAAAACTCACAAAACAAATCTAAAACGTTTGATCATTTTTCTGTGACCTAGATCAACCACTGCGTGCAGGAAATCCATGTCCAAAGAGTAATCATCCAAGTTTTTGGACACAAGTACTCGATCTTAGAGTGTGGGACTTATCCATAGCCCCCTTTGTCTCCTTTCCTATTCATATAAAACAAAAGTCCAAAAAATTACACCTCTTTTCTCTCTTTCACTCTCATGCTTTTTTTAAATAAATATTTTCTCCATTACAAAATCAATCCTAGGTCCACATTATAATCTTTTTTTTAATAAAGGCCACATTATAATCATTTCGCTTGCTTTTTTGTTTTTTTATCCTTAAAACTCATACAACCACATGAACAATTATATTTAAATATTCATTCACTATCCTATTTTATTATCTCTCATTTTTTATCACATATTAACGCATCATGTCTGTAATATCACATTTTCTTGGATATCATTTGGATGATATTGGAGTGTCAATGTCACATGACATTGACCAACCACAATATCACAAATTAGCGCTGGACAAAATATGTTCGACCGATCCAAACTGCCCGGCCCAATTGGCCCGAGAGGACACGGGTCGGTTTGAACGGTTAAAACGGGTCGTTCGGCTGCACTTGTCCGGATTTCAATGGATTGCAACAGTCGGTTTCGGGTGGGGGAAATTAACCCAACGAAACCCAAATCCGACCGATATTTCATGCTATAATTTGACCCAGCTGCAATTGTCTTATCAGAACCGCAAACACCGTAAGTTTTGTCAGCTTTGATACAAGTGTAACACGCAAGCACAAGACTTAGACCACTTTTATGACCAAGTTGATAATGTGTGGTCCCACATCACATGCTTAGCTTCTTTTTCTCATCACTTATTTCTATCCCAACAACTACCTTTTTCTTCCTTTCACAGTTCTCTTTCGAACTCCTTCCAGATTAACCCTCTCTCTTCCAAACTCCTTCCTCTTTTTATTCTTCAACACAATTCTTCTGCAAACTCCATCATCTGCGCACCATTCTTTTTGTTTCAACCAATAAAATAAATGCAATTTTTTCATCAAATATGCTTGCTTAAAGGTTGTGGATGTACAAAGGTTCAACATGTGATTTAAAGAAGATAATCTTACATCACAAGTAGATCTAACAGTACAGAAGTTGTATTTGTATAAGTTTATTTTTTGAACCAAAAGTTTGTTGGATGGGTTGAAAGTTTGTTGTATGGGTTGAAATTCAGTGTTTTGAAGTTTCTTTTCATTTGTAATTTTTTATGATGAACAATGCCGCTGGTTGATGCTTCATCAATGGTAAATTTTGAAATTTTTGTGTGACTTTGAAATTTAGCTTTCTTGTTATTTTGTTCCTTCGTACCCGTATCAACCGAACCGGCTAAACCGCATTTCGACCAACCCGTCAACCGCCGTAACCGAGCCTTCTAATGGACGGAAATGGCTTCTGTTTTACCACCCGCGGTTGCTTTCGGTATCGAGTTTTCGGACCGAATTCCGGCCGAACCCGACCGCTGTCCACCCCTATCACAAATGGCTTTCTTCTCACTCTCATAATTTTTTTTGTTTTTATGCACTTATGATATTGTGGTTGGTCAATATCACATGACATTAACACTTCAATGTCACCCAAATTCTACCTCATTCTCTTATATATTTCTCTCTTAAAATATTAGAATAAAAAATGTCTTGTTAATGAGTGTCTTATGGACACTCTTTATGCATTACAAATTAAGGAATTAGTTTTTAAAAAAGACAAACAATTCAATTTTCAATTCATTAAACACACAAACTTTTATAAAAACTTACTAATTCAAGTCCTTAACAAGTGCATCTAAGACATTCGTTAGCATTAAAAAAAAAAAATACTAGCATGTTGTTTGGGTTATACGCTACATAATTATACTAATTACATTATTTTAACGTGGCTATACATTATTGTGAGTCTTGCAAAAATATGGGTTTTCTTAATTAGACCCGCGAGCTGCTGCAGCATATATCATATCATAAGCCGTCTAAATTAGCTTGGTGTGGTCACATGACAAGGATGTTTGTTCTTGAAAAGGACACAAAGCGTTATGCAGTACTTTGTTTAATGTTTTGCCATTTGCAAGTTTGTTATAAGCAATGATCATTCTTGAGTTTTTTTTTCTTTCTTTCCTTCTTCGCGTGCGCATCAGAATCCCACCAAACAATACATGATTGCCTTTTACTTAGGAGTCATACGATTTTGAAATTTTCGGTGACCCCCTTCCATAAGCTCTGCTGTGGGAGAACTTCATATATCAAATATTGTTGGCAAATGAGATCAAAATAGTTTACTATTATATTATTCAGTATTGTTCCTATTATTTTAGAATCAATCATATTTCAATAGGTTTTAATAATTAGTGATTTAAATAGTATATAAAAAAGATCAAATTATAAATATAGCAAGTTAACACTTATAGTGTAGTTGTAAGAATGAAAAAGTCGGTCCAATATTGTTATAAATTTTACAAAATATGTTTGGCGAAACTACCTATTTTGCAGCTCGTAATTCTCAAGAGATAAATTTAAAATAGGTTACAAACTAAACTGCTAAAGAGAACCAACAATATATCTATGATTTTGGGTTTAGTTTTATATTTATATATATACATGAGAAGAAAAAAATAGTACATCAAATAAAAAGACACTTTAATGCTCAACATTTAACAATATCTTGATGGAAATTTCAGGTTATATTTTTCAAACAACTTGTTTATGTGTTTCTGTACATGTTTGTGAAGATGTTGAGAAAATCTACCGTGACTTTATTTGGGAGACTATATGCACTCATAATAGCAAAGGTAGTTTTGACTTCCATACTCTTAGGACTCTTAAGGAAGTCAATATATGAAGTTAGGTTGACATATGATAGAACACCTTGATAAGCTTTGTATCCAAGTTTTTGGTTCTAAATATACCTGTAAAAAGATACTATCCTTTCCTCCCATCACTTGTCATTGTGAAGCTCTTGGGTAATCAATGATGGTCACATTACTCAATTTTGGCAAATACCAATGGGGTGGTGGAATCGGTGACCTCAAAGATTATATGTTTAATATGATTCTCTTCGATGAAATTGAATTTACAATAACCTCATAGTTTATGCACTATTACATCGGGTTAGACACTTTGTTGGTGAGATCCTTTCATGGTATTCGTAAAAATTTGATTCGACCTGGGCGTAAGCCCTCTTTTACTACCAAAAAAAAAAAAATTGATTTGACCCAAAACATACGAAGAAAAATTGAGACTTGCATAGAGTAATCAAATAAAGTATGTTTGACGTATCCATGATCTTGTCTTGTTTTTATTTAATTATATTGTAGTATTTATTATTGTTTTTGTTTTACATTGTTGTATTTTAAATTTTATTTTTGACAAAAGGTTATTGAAACTGTTATGGTTAAATTGTGTACTTATTGTTAAAGTAGAATGTGATTTAGTAGTTACAATTTTTGTTTTTGTTTTTTGTGTTATGAACATTTGCAAGTAGGGTGGGAAAAGAAATTCCCCTAAATTAATCTCATTTGACCAACAAAAAGCCAAAGCCCAAAATCTCTCTTCTTCACGTCGGCGTTTGTGCGAAGTAATCTCATCCTCGCGCCGTCATTTCTTGCGCCGCCGCACCATCTTCTCGCCGTCGCTCTTTGCACTGCCGTATCTTCTTCACACCAGCCCCCTTTTTTTTGTCAGATAGCAAAATGCTAAAAACGAGAATTTTCCAATCAAGAAAGTTTCTTTGTAGAAGCTTCTCGAACATTCTTCTTCATTCAGAGCCTTTGCGAGTGTGTGTTGTTGGAAGTGGACCTGCCGGTTGCTACACTGCCGAGAAGGCAAGCTAGCTCTCTGAACTTGAGGTTTTGTAATTGTGAAATTTTCAAAATGAGTAATGAAATTGTGTAATTGGATGGATTGATTATGTTGTGTCAGATGTTGAAGGCGCGTCAACAAGCACAAGTTGATATCATTGATAGATTGCCTACGCCTTTCGGGTTGGTTCGCTCCGGTGTTGCACCCGATCACCCTGAAACTAAGGTCCAATTTTATTATTATCGTTACTATTTTATTTTTGGCTGCATTCATTTATAAGTGTTGAACTTCTAATTTAGTCTCGGTCCGTATAAATTGGTTTATTTGAGCTTATTTACTTCAGTAAGCACTTGTGACTTGTGAGATAGTTTGAGAGAGTTATGGAAAGCATGTTCATAATCTGTTTCAGCTTACATGAAAACAATTTCACTTTATTTCCATAAGCTTTTGTTTTGAAGAATGATCACAGATGCAGGCTATATTTGTCATGATCAGTTCTTTGGGATTAACATATAACATTTGTGGTTTTTTTTTTTGGAATGAGATGGGATTTTTGCATTCCAGAAACTAATGTGCCTGCTGTCAAATATCTTAGGGATGGGTTAAATATTTAAAAAAAAAAATTAAAATTTGGGTTAAGGTAGGTAGGTCATTTTGGGTTGCCATGGTAGAAATTAGAATAGTTTCCTTTGTAGAGAAGATGGCTGTGTCTCGTGTTATTTTTATTTATTTTATGAAAAAGGTAGTTTCTGTGTGACGAAGATTTGTAGAAGCAATCACCAGTAAGGAGGGTTGTTTATTCAGAGGATGGTGGTCATAATAAGAGATAGAGGAACACCAAGGAAAACTATATGTCAAATTATTAATTGAGACTTAGTGTTAACCAATCTATCTCTGGATTTAGTACTTGGGAGGACATTATGAGTCATTTGACCCATTTACTTGACGACACGTAATGGTAAAAAGGCTTGGTTGTGTGTTATTATTGTTTGGTAATGGGATGGGGTTATCCATGTTTTTCTTTGGTGAGAGTAACTTTATTGAGCTTAATTTACCAGAAAACTTGCAACAGATTGTCGTCAACCAATTTTCAAGGGTGGCGCAACATGAACGATGCTCATTTTTTGGAAATGTGACGCTTGGATCCAACGTATCTCTTGCTGAATTGCGCAAGCTGTATCATGTGGTGAGACTTTGATTCTGAATTTGTTAAGGTAATGGTAAAATGTTAATGTACATATTCGTCTGTTTTACCATCTTTTCGATAATTCGTGCATGCCTTCGAGCAGGTTGTCCTTGCATATGGTGCTGAAAGTGACAGAAGTCTTGGAATTCCTGGAGAAGTATGTTTGATCTACTGATTTGCTATTTTCCTGAATTATAACTTATAGTCTGTTACTTTTATTTAAACGCCCATTTTTTTGTCTTCTCAGAACTTAAAAGGAATACTATCAGCCAGAGAATTTGTTTGGTGGTATAATGGGCACCCAGATGGACGAAATCTTGATCCAGACCTGAAGAGCATTGATACAGCTGTAATTCTTGGTCAGGTAACTATACCTCATGTATTCTTACAGTGCCTTAATTTTATAGAGACTTTTAGTTGAGCAAATTTTATGACATTTTCTTCATAAGAAAAGACCTGTAGTAAGTGAATGTTAATTACATACTTGTGGAGATGACTTTCCAAAATACAAAAAGTAAGTTGGTGCTATTAAACTCCCGCCATGATGGGGTACATATTAGGGTCGACCCATTGTGGCTATGTTATAAGCAGTCTTACCTGTAAGAGGTTGATTCCACAACTCAAATCCTAACCTATTAGATGGCTTACACATATTTGTAAGAGGTTGATTCCACAATTCAAATCCTAACCTATTAGATGACTTACACATATTTAATATTTAACTTCGATTAATGTTTTCTAGTTAAATGGTTTTATTTAATTTCAGGGGAATGTTGCTTTAGATGTTGCGCGTATTCTTTTACGACCTACTACAGAGTTGGCAACAACTGATATTGCCAGTCATGCTTTGTCTACTTTAGAAGAGAGCTCTATCAGGTTTTTAATTGCATTATTTGAAACAACCAAATATTCTTATTGATATTCAGTATGTTATTTATCAGTAATATACTACAGGGTAGTTTATTTGGTTGGAAGGCGAGGTCCAGCCCAAGCAGCTTGCACTGCAAAAGAGCTACGTGAAGTTCTAGGTAAACTTTGCATAAAATCCTATAGCGAGTTTATTTTACCCATTCAGTTTTCTGATGCATATTTGCTTGATTATTTTTGGTGTTGTTCTATGAAATTGTTTGGCAAGGGACTACGTTGGCTATATGATGTGCTAATAATGATTTTCTTTGTTAGACATGGATGTTTCCTTTGAAAACGGGTACTTCTCATTATACATAGCTAGTTTACACTATCAAGTTGGCTTCGAACTCTCCATTGATTTCCATGATTTCAGTCTCTTATTGGTATCTTTTTGCTAATATTACTTACTGGTGCTAGTAAAGGAAACTGTTTGAACTGAATAATGGGGTCTTGATCATTTTTTTTGGCTTACCACCTGATATATTAGATCGGTTTCTCATCCTATGCTGTATTGGTGATAGTTACTTGAAATAAATTTACTTGCCATATACTGTAGGTCGTACATCATTTTCTCACAACACTAACCGAGGCTTCATCATTTATTTACAGGTATTAAGAATCTTGATGTTTCCATACAGGAATCTGATCTACATCTAACTCCAACTGATGAGGTATAAATTGATTCTATTTTATTTCTTTCATCGTTATTTTCCAATCGTCATCCCTACTTTTCTATTTTGCATCTTCTACCCAGAATCTAGATGTTTTTGTGTAGATGTTTTTATAATTAAAAAAGGAAAATTAGATTTCTTTTCACTCATGTTATCTATGTATTGATGTTGTCATTTGGCAAAGGAAGAGCTTAAGAGCAACCGAATACACAGAAGAATTTTTGAGTTGCTATCCAAGGCAGCTACCTCAAGACCAATACATGCTGGTTTGAACCAACGTCAACTTCGTTTTGTCTTCTTCCGTAAGCCAGATAGTTTTCAAGAATCAAAAGACAGTACTGGCCACGTATCTGGCGTGCGCTTTGAGAAGACAGTTCTTAAAGGTAATTTGCGTTTTTATAAGAATTTAATTTATTAGAACATGGATAATAGTATAATATAATATAATATAATATAATATAATATAATATAATATAATATAATACAATTGTTTGTTTGCCGAACAATGATACGACCTCTTCAATTTATTAACATTTCACCTTCCCACTTTTATTCGTCTTCTCGCTATTTTTTATTTTTTTAGATTTTATTCTTTATGTTGAACATGCTTTAGTATTTTTGGAGGCAAATGATGTTGAAAGTTGCCTATTTTATGAGTGTGAGTGAATAGAAAATTTCCCTTGTGATTTTCAAAACTATCAATGGATGCTTCTGAGCCTTCTAATTTTCTTTTTTAACACTATGATACAATACGTTCAATAGTTAAAGTTTGGCATAAATTTATTTTGGTAACTGGTAACTCAAATGTACGACGTACATAGTACTTTGATTGTTAGAAATGTTGTTTAATATGAGTCTTTGTTGAACCTTTGCTAAAGACTAGCACATTTATGCATATGGTATTCTTGTGCAATGAATTGCTTTTGATTACTCAAATTGATTTTATAGGTGTTGGCCCTGGAAAACAAATTGCCGTTGGTACTGGAGAATTTGAAGATTTAAAATGCGGGTATACCCAAGAAACCATATTAAATCACAAAGATTTTTTTTGTAAAAAATCTTACCCTTTGGCACAAAACCTTTTCTACCGGTATCATTATAATCAAATATTCATTTGTTACAATATTACCTATCCTGTATAAAGTAAAGAGATTAACATTATGTTCTGCAAATGACTGACTGCAAAACCATATTAAATTACAAAGATTTTTTTTTTTTTTTTTGTAAAAAATCTTTACCATTTGCCACAAAATCTTTTCTACTGGTATCATTATAATCAAAGTATCTGCAGCCTCAACAGATATTTATTCCTGTGATATTATCACAAAATGTTCAGAGTATTTACTGATTACATTGCCACTTGCTGGCTTGTTTGTAGGATGGTTCTTAAGAGCATTGGTTATAAATCAGTACCGGTAGATGGCCTGCCTTTTGATCATAAGAAAGGTGAATGAATAATGAGTATTCCTAATTTAATTACTTTTCGTGCGTATTCTTGTTAATTCATGATATTTATTTACTGTGACAAAACCATGTTTTGGGAAAATGGTATCCGGTAAAGATTACAGGCTTGGGAAATAAATGATGTTTTGTTGATCCTCCGGGTTAACTGTAAAATTAGGATGAAATCTAAAATAACGTTTATAACAACTTTTTAGCCTTTTATATGAAGTTTATGTTCTTTGAAAATAGTATTCAGCATTTTTTTACCAGGACGTGGTTTTATTGACTATGACCATATCCGACTTAGGCTCTGTTTGGTAAAAAAATAGTGAATAGCTGATAATCTAGTTTATAGCGGATAAGCTAGTTGATTGAATTTGTAGTGTTTGGTAAAATTAGCAATTGAACTAGCTTATAAATATGAAATGACAAAAAATTAATATTATTTTTTTTTCAAATTGAGATTACAGGGGTAAAATTGAGAGAGAAAATCATAAGCTATAAGCTACTTGAATTAGCTTATAAAAAATGCTATTATCTAGTGAAAATGAGTTATAAGCTCGTGAGAAAATGACGGTTACCAATTACCAAATGACTCTTTTTTAGTCATATGAACTAATAAGCTATAAGCTCAAAAAGGTGTCCTGCAAACAGACCCTTAGCAGTTGATCAGAGATTTAGAAGTTTTTAAGTGAAAACAAAACAGTAGGATGGCCCAAATGTCTAACCTTAAAATCAAAATATGTAGATTCCACTTGCACTTGTGTATGTGTTTTTTTCACTGTATGTAGGTCCATGTAGATAGGACTTGTAAATGGATTTGGTTGCTCTTTTGTGATGATGCAATTTTATTTACTTTCTTTCCTCTGTTCATTGTAGATTAACGGGATTGGATCATTCAGATCTTCCTGCTTTGTAGTCTCTCCTTTTGTTATTAACTCATGCTTTATAAAAAAAATTCATACATTGACCTAGAATTAACAAGCATGATGCTTTGGGGTATCTAGATGTGTCATCTGACAGTAGCTCAGAGTTAATATATTTGATGGGTACCTTTCAGGTATAGTTCCAAATGATAAAGGTCGAGTGTTGAGTGACACTTCAGATACTGCAGTTCTTGAAGAGGGCTTGTATGTATGCGGTTGGCTGAAGAGAGGACCAACCGGGATTGTTGCGACAAACCTATATTGTGCTGAAGAAACTGTATGTATCTCTCCCTTTTCTATTCGTATTATCCCTATAACAGTTAAACTGACAGAAGTAGTAAATCATACAGTTTTCATGTTTGCATCAGAATTCTTAAAGTTGAGTCTGAGTTAGTGAGCTCTATGTGAGCTTTTAGCAGTTACATTATTACCCATTTAACTTGATCTGTATTTTAAAGGTTCAACTTCAAACATATAATGCATTCTTCTCATGTTATGTACCTGAAGTTCTTCTTCATTGTTCCTATGTGTATATTACGAACCTTCAGCATTAATGCTAGTTAAATTAAGCTTGACCACTAATATAATATCATGTCAGAGCTGTGCTTCAACAGCCTCTTAAACCCTTATTTCTCGATTCCCAATTCTGAGTTCTTTCAAGTTCTTCGACTTTCTAATTGCTTTGATCCTAGTCAAACTCTTGTTTTCTCATTTTCAGTTCCGTGTCCCAGATCCGGGGTAGATTCTCCACAATATGTCCTAGGTGTGTTCGTCAAGAAGTCATTTACACTAGATCCTTTCCTTGCTAGTTTAGTGGACAAGATTATAATAGGTCCTTTCAATGGCAATTACATGGCTGAAAAATCCCCTCGAGGCAGAGGAGGTAGCATGTAGATTTTAGGTCAATATGGAAGAGGGAGAAGAGAACACCGCAAGATGAGAACATTAAATACTATTTAATAAATAATTTTAGGGTGCTTACTTAATGCTTATTTATAAACTATTCTAGGGAGTTTGCTAAAATATAGCCATGTCAAGTATGTTATTTTACAACTGTATTGTAACTAGAGTACAAGTACTTATAAGATTAGTCTAGATAAGGTCTTCCAAATGTTGACCAAATCCCACTTCACGAGGAAACATTCTGTTTTCCACTTGTAGTTCTATACTTCTATTTCAGCAGCATGCATATTGGATGCGATATTGGGGACACTGATTGTATGTTTCTCACTGTTGTTTTCATTACACTTATAATAATTAAACTGACTGTCATCAAGCTGCTAATTTTGTATTACTATCACACATATAACTTCACATACTTCATGAACCACAGTTTTCATAGAGACCATATTTGTATTACTATCACACCAAATTTCCCATTTCAACTATGTCATCTAAGTCACACACGCTTCACTATAAAATCCTATTTCACACTTCTAAACGCATTATTCAGGACATCATACATAGACTATGATTGGACTTGCTTAGAATTTGACGTGACAATCATGTGCCTTAATTGTTAAAATAATAACTGGTTTCATTTAGCTGTAGTTCTTTGTCGTTCCATCATGCATATAAAAAACCTGTATGCAGCATTAGTATTAGTTTAATTTTTTCGCTCAACTTTTAACAACAGGGAAGAGGGAGAGGTAGCTAAAGTTTGCTTGTGATTACTAGTATTGTATTTTCTGCTGACAATTGACATGGTAGGTTTCGAGCATATTAGAAGACCTTGAGAAAGGTGGTTTGATTTCATCAACAGCCGCACCAAAACCAGGCAGGGACGGTCTCCTCAATCTTTTGCATGATAGAAACGTTATGATAGTTTCATTCAATGATTGGGAAAAGATAGACTCTGAAGAAAAGAGGCTTGGTAGTTTAAGGAACAAGCCTAGGGAAAAACTAGCCACCTGGAATGAACTACTGACAGCTACCTCAGAAGGAACTGATCATTCCACGTGATACATTACATTTTCTCATGCACCAAGAAAACACCAAATAATTGAAAGAAAGCTTTCACATTACACTCATTGGTGAGCATATCAACAAGGAAGTTCCATCCAAGTGTTCTCTTCTGAAATGTTGTAATCTTTGTTGTGATTCTTTGCAGAAAGAAGCATGATTTTTGGATTGCAGTGATAATCATGCACACTTAGCTGTTGAGCAATGATATTTGCATAGTTATTTTCTTATTGACACTTTCAATTCCCTGTATACTGTTTTGTATTAAATTAAATAAGTAATGATATATTACAAAGATAATTCACAATAATTGTTGAAAAATTGAACACTTATTTACTCCATAGTTCATTGTACACATTAAGCAAAGTTTGAAATACAGACTGTACTCACCTACCTATATGATATGATGCACTAAGATCTTAACATTAACCAAACTGAAGTAGACCATCACCAAACGGTCTATTTCAGATTGAAATTATTGCCTCTCCATATCTTCTATATTTTGAAGTGGCCCACGTTGTGGACCCAAAAAGCAAAAAGAAGTGACCCAACGAAGTGATTTTCTGAAGATTATGTTTGGGTGGCTCTGCCTCTATGGCTCCAACACAGCCTGTAAAGCACATGCGGTGCCCTGTGAAGGAAGAATATTCTTACATATTCTGGGTGTATCACATTTAACGGCTTATATTTTACCGTGGTTCATTCAACGTGTATTCACATGCTATGTTTGATTGGATTTAAAAATCACATAGTCATGTTTCATTGTGCCGAGCCTCAAAAGGGGAAGATAGTTATTCAAGATTGATTTTTGCCAAATCCATCATTTTTATGTCTTAACAGCGTGTAATGTAATCATTCTAAAGCAGGACAACAAACATTTCTCTATCTCACAGTTACCATTGATGAGTTTGCATCCTAAATTTTGTATAATAAGTCCTTGAACAGAAGACAAGTCTTTTCTTGTCTTTTTGGGTATGTACTGTCCAGTATTATAAAGGAAACAAAAAGAAACAAGTGCTAGTTGATGCAGTAGTAGGAGGCCTGATTATTTCATTAAACGCTCTAAAATTGGTTTTCAATTTGGTTTTTGGTGATTCCAAGGAATCCATTAAAAACAAAGCTTAAAAGGTAAATTATCCGATTTTTATCTATTGGTTCCTATCTGAGATAAGAAAATCAAATTTCCGTCTTTACAATGATTCAGAAGAAAGATGAGCGGTTGAGGTGAAGTAGAGTGCACATGATTTCAATTCAATGTTATGACATGAAATATAGTCCACAAACCATGACTCATTCTAGAAAAGAAATGGGATTCCCACAATTCTCTTTGCATGGCTCTAATTCAGGCCTTTCAAGTGTTCTATTTTTGTCTGTTTTGTAGGGTTCTTGTATGAACTTTTTGCATACCAAAAATGTATGAGATCAAACTTCTTCAAAAAAAGTTGGGTACGATATACAATATAAATGTTCATTGAAACGATCATCAAGATTGAAGAATCAATATATTGGAATACAAATCTTTAGCTCTGATCTTAGTCACATGATCGTATTTTCAATGGGTTCGAGTTCTTACACTTTATGCAAAATCCTTTCATATGTTAATTTAAATAGTTAGTTTGTGATCCATTCAGTCAGAGACTAATCTTGTTAACCATGCATTTCACAAACCAACAAACTCCTTTATTAACTAATTCTATTATTATACAAATCATTATCTCAAGCTCCATATATACAGTTACAAAAATAGGTCGGAAGTAATGGAGGCATGTCTTTCTCCAACATCATCAGTATCTTTATTTTTTATATTAAAACAAAATGATTAGTTTCACTTGTAACTTGTAAGTCAACATTATCACTCTTAACTTTATGGTTATGTTGATAGAATAGAGGATAGCCCTTTAGTGTGATTAAGAACCCTAGCTTGATATCTGCTTCTATGCACATGTCAATTATATTCCCTAAAGTCAAATTCCACTAAGCATTGCACTTGTTAAATTTTCTTCATAAACTCAAATGGCTGCTCAACTCTCAAAGTCTTCCAATACAGAATGTTCAAAGTCTTCCATTCACTGCTTTTCAAATATTCCTACAAAGAAGTGTTCAATTTTACATGGTATAACGGAAAACAAGATTTTAAATTATGGTTACGGTTGTCTGATTGCAATCAGATCCTTGACATTGAGAAAAATTACGGACAAATGTGGTCGAAATAAATAATTTAAGAGTAGTGATATATGAACAACTATTTGAGACAACTTGTGTGACAACTTCTTTTTAGTCTCTTTTCATTTGTCAAAAAGAAAGAGAAAGAATAAGAACATAATGTAAATATGAAAGAAAAAATTGTCATAAAATGGTCGTACGAATATCTTTTCTCATAAAATTACACATATATATTAATATTCTTGGTTAGTTAGTTGGGTTACCACTTTTGGTTACTTATTTACCCAGTACAGATTCATGAATGTCTCCACCCCGTGGACATAGACAGTGATTTTGATAGCTTCCATCTTTTTTAATCAAGCTCATTCTATATTGCAAAATATTATGAGCCACTATAGGTGCTCTTTGGAAAAGATAGTGTAATATTCTTCACCTTACTCTGAATTTTTAACCTGAATGCCACTACGGTTGACTGATGGAGACTGGTCACTTGATTTTCTCTCATGTGCATGCTGCATATTATACATGAAGTCAACAACAATACAGGCAAAGTGTATATACTATTTATTACATCTAGTGTTTTACTACAATTTCATGTTTCACTATTCTAATACTAGCTAAAAATTTAAGGGATCATGCGAATAGTTAATATAATAACTTGATGGCTTTGCAGAAAAGAAAGTCTTTACTCTTTATGTACTAAAAGCTCTCTTTTTGAAACACCCGGTGCTAGTGGAACTGAAGTGGCTAATATTCTCTGTCCTTGTACGGTCTCATGGTACACTGCACTAGCCAATTAGTAAAGCAAAATCAACCAAACAAATGTTCAAAAAAATCACTAAACCATATGCATGCATGGGTCCATTGCATTGCAGCAGCATTGTTAAGTGTTAAACAGAAATCTTGTGATTTTAAGCTACAATTGGAAAGTGGTGATTCATAAGTTAAATCATGTACGTAGAGTGAGATGTAGGCCACAATTAGGTGCCAATAATTCGGATCCGAATCCGGATTATCTATATTAAGAGAAGGAAAATGCTAACGTATGCAGTTTATTTTATTTTATTTTTTAATAAAAAAAAACATGTAGTTGCACGCATTAATTGATCTTGGTCGACTTTCATCACACTATTACTCAATCCTATATAAATAATTTTCACCTTTAATTTGAGACTGGATAACCAAAATCAATAGATGCCATGCAACATTATACATTAAGTGTAAGGAATCAAAATCCCAATAATTCATATTTGATGCATGCAATGGAGGGGCCCTTTAGCTTGCTGTTGGTTGCAATGGATGTTGGATTGGAATTGGAATTCATTGCAACTACAAGGTGCTGGCTTTTTGAAATATCCCACAAATTATAGTGCTAGATGACAAGATTGAATGACCTTAAGAACTCTCTCTTACAAGACTCTCCTATAGTAAAATTATGAATGGGAATTCCATTGAGCACAAGACTTTGGATAGTGGTATGCTTAATATATCCATATAAAAATGTTTTTAATTTGGTAATCCATTCATGTGCATTCTATTCATATGACTAGATTTTTCTCATTTTTTGTATATCAAACAATAGCATTCTTTTAACCGTAGCCTATACTAACATGTTACTGACAATATTTCTGATTCATAAAACCCCTCCCCACTGATTGAAAAAAACAAACCAAGACAGTGGAAATATATGTAAGGATGTGATTTCTGATTGACAGTGGAAATATATGTATAGATGGTTCATTTCACCTACCTTTTAATCTTAAAAGCTAGATTAGAATTACATTTTTCCCACGGATGGTTGTAAATTACATAAGCTATAAGTTTTGATTATGCTGACGTGAATTTTTCAAATACAGAATAATTTTTTGGAAACAGATTCCCTCAAGGACTGTGTCAATGATCTCGACGGTCCGATCTAAATAGACATGTTGAGATGGCAATTAGTGATCTCGACGGTCCGATCTAAATGGATATGTTGAGATGGTTTGATATTGATTTAGTAAATATGATTTTTAAGCTATCTAATCTCAAATCAATGAGTGAGATTGATCATAACTTGTAACCATGTGGCTTTATTACTGCGGTGAATCTATGTTCAAAAAAATTTCCCATGTTTCAGTAAGTAGTGAGTCTTGGTTTCTATGATTTAGAGTGTGGTTGGATGATGAATTTTTTTTGAATTTATATTAACTTTAGATGATGATTCAAAAAAAAATTATGTAAATTCTATATTCTGATAGATGATAAATTTTGAGAATTTTTAAAATTGATATATTTTATAGAGTATTTTTTTTTTTGTTTGAGAGCATTTTATAGAGTATTTTGTCAAAACTAAATTTGGAGAATTTCAAATACCACCTAAAAGTTAAGAATTTAAAATTTATTCTTTACTTTGTACATTGTAAATCTCCTATTGGTCCTTATATATTTCAAAAATTTAATTATTCCCAAACTTTTATTTTGCAATTTGGTCCTTGCATTTTTCAAATTGATCCCTATCAATTTTCATAAAATTGAAAATTGGACGTATAAATTGTTTAAAAATGGTCCCAATAAATGATAAAAAAAATTGTAACTTTACTCCTATAAATTTTCGAATTGATATCTAAATTTTTAAGAATAAACTTGTTCAAAAAAAAAAAATTTAAGAATAAATTATTTGATTACTCTATCCGAACAAAAAAATAAATAAAAATGAAGGAGGATTCAATTTGAATTCCCTCGAATTTTCAATTATCCAATTCAAAGAGTCTATTGTATATGGAGTGAGAAAATTGCGTGATTATTGATAGAGGTCTATTAGGACTAGGGTTGTGAGAACCAAATAAATGACCTGAAAAATCCGAAGATCAAATTTAAACTAATTAAATTGATTCAGTTTTGTTCATGTTTGAATCGAAACTAAACCACTCAAATTATCTCTATTGGTTCGAGACCGATTCTATCATGTTCAAAACTCGTTCATCCGAGATCAAAACCAAACCATTATCATTAATTATTTTATCTCACACTATATTAGTAGTGTTATATAAAAAAAGTACTTGCATTATAATGGTATAAAAAATCTATAGGACTTGAAGAAGAAGAAAAAGTAGAGTTTTTTTAGATTTTTTAAAATAAATTTATTAAATTTTTAAAAATGCCAATCCAATTAAACTGCACCAAACCAACTCATTCTTCGTCGATTTAGTTTGAATTTAGTGAAAAAATATTGTAAAAATCAAACCAAACCAACTATTTTTTATTCGAATATTTTTCTTCAAATAAAACCAAATTAAATCGAAAATTTTCACCCCTATTTAGGACTGTAAAATTGAAAAGGTACGTTGGTATTCCACTTGATGTATAATCAAATCCATGATGGGGTCAAGAGAATTGTTTTTGAAGATTCATGCTGTCTTCTACCTTTTACAACAAAAGTCTTTGGTCCGATTAAGACAACCATTTGACACGTTAGTGTTGGGCTTTATTGAAGTACCTATGTGAAAGCTGTAATTCTTCTTTTCACTTTTTATTTTGTGCTGTCCTTTTTGGCTGTTCTTTTTGGTATGTTTTTGGCTTTTTACTAACAAAAACAAAACAAAACCTGGAACACTGTAGAGTATGATCCAGCTGCATTGCATGTGATAGGTAAAAGGATGATCAACACAGTCAAAATAATGATTATTATTACTTTGCTTCATCATTTCCTCTTGTCTCAAAAAAGATTGAATGTGTTAGGGTTATTTTATTTTTTATATGGGTCATGTTAACTTGTGCCCTAAAGGCACATGTTAAGGAACCCAAAAAGAGCAACTTTGCATTGGAAAACATGATATTTTAACTTTTAAGAAATTGAATGAACGACTTTTGATACGTATATTTCTATAATGAGTTTCTTAACATGTGTCCTTGAGGGCACAAGTTAACATTTGCCTTTTTATATATATAAGGGTAATTAGATTTTTTGTTGTATTAAATCAAAGAAAAGTATTAAAGAAGAGTCTTAGCATATTGATTAGAGTTAGTACCCAAGTTAGTACTAAAGAATTAAAATGCATGAATTAAATAGAATATATGCGCATGAAATTCATAGATAAATAGAACTGATCACAATAAAATGCATGAAATTAAACACATCTTAGTATTTAATACCCTGCTGGTGGCACTTGCATGAGAGATTTCACCATTGGCACCGTAAAATAAAGCTACAATGATGATTGCTAAGGATTATTACTAGTTATGGTCCATAATTTGATGCCAAAAATGGATGCGATGCTTTGAGTATTGATGAAAAAAGGTTAAGATCCTAATAAGTGCGTTTTTGAAAGCTGAGACTTATCTTATTATCTTGTTATAGCATGGTGGCATGATGGTAGGCAAAGTGCATGGCAAATTGGACCCCACATATTGCCCCAACCATCAAACATAGGATTGGAAAGATTAGGATATAGTTGAGATTGGCCTAACAAATTTACAACCATTAAAAGCCTATTCTTACAAAACATTATGATAGTGGAGTGTAATCATGATTTGTTTGAGGAGAGGGGAAAATCTAAAGAAGCTAAAGCACTTAGCAACAATTGTGCTGGGAGTGCTTTTCTTATGGGCCATCAACTCGGAGTAAGAATTTTCATAATGGAACCCACTTGAGTGATGTCGGTCCCTTCTTAGAATTATATTGTTGATTGTTTTGTGGATGATCATTTTCCTCCTACTCTTGGATGGTGTTACTATATTGTTCATCTAATCTTTGATTGAATAATATAAATTGTATGACTACATTAAATATGTGAAATATGTGATTTTCTTAGTGTAGAGAATCTCCCTAGCTAGATTCTCTATTTGTCTCGTATTATAAACTTTTTTTCTTTAGTAAATATATTTATGTAATTTACAAAATTATTTTCATCAAATAGTTTATCATTTTTATCTAATGATGCATGTATCTTTTAATGATTTTTTTTTTATGATCTTATCTTATCACACATAGCTCTTTATTTATACAATTGATATAGATTAATTTAGAGTTCAATCATCGTGGGAATGAATCCTCTCTATTTAAATTTTTTAATTGCAACATCCCAACCATCAAATGCGAAAGGGAGAAAAAGATGAGACATTAAACTGTCTTTTGAACGTGTCAAAATGAAATTATATTGACAAAAACAAAAAGTTCTAAGCACAAGATACGCTATAATAGAGTTCAAATAAATCATTTGCGTAGTGCAAAAGGAAAGCACAAAAGGCAACACAAACAACCAAACTAAATGACTACTCACAACAGATTAAGCTATCAAAAATGAAAATCAAAGTCGAAAGTAGGATTTTTCGTCTTCAACCACTAATAAGAAAATGCATGGATTATTCTTTCTATTGAGAGATGCAAGAATTTATTTTCTTCAAAATCATCCAAATACAAAATAACCAAATAAGATATAACAACGTTCAGACACATTTAGAAAAATGACCTAAGATAGAGATGTTCCAACATGATCATTTTCTCGACTTTACACCTTATAAGTGTATTTTCAAATGTACGATAATATTTTTTTTATATCATTTAAGTGGATAAGCAAAATAGAAAAATAAAAAATTATCCCATAGCAATAGTTCATCTGCTTTAAACTCGAGTCGGAATGAAACCTCAATTGATACGCTCAAAGAGTTGAACCTAGACAGTGCCAATTCGCTATTCAACCCATTAAATTGCCAATTTGATTTGATTTGGTTTCCAAAATTTAATTTAGCATACGTGAAACGGTGAAAGGACTAGGGATTTGCTAATTGGATGCAAGTAGTAAATCATATAGGAGCTCGCTAATTTACAAACTTAAGAATGGATATAAATTAGTAAACCCCACAAATAAATATATATTATTTTAATTTTAAATATATATATATATATATATATATCATAATTTAATTTAAAAGAGATTAATTTTCATTAAGTATTGACTATAATTTTTTTATGCATACATCGTTGTCATGTCATTTTTATAGATTAATGAGTAAAAAAGTTGTAAACTATAGGTTTTTGTCAAAAAATAAAAAGTATTAAACTATGGGCGTGTACAAATTAAATCCAATTTTTTTTGGCCGGGATTTGAACCTCGGACCTTGCATATATTATGCATGGTGGCCGGGATTTGAACCTCGAACCTTACATATATTATGCAATGTCCCTACCAACTGAGCTAAGCTCACGAGGACAAATTAAATCCAATTTAGAAGCTATATAAATTATCCCTAAAAAAAAGAAGTTATATGAGTCTTGTTAACTAGTGTCCCGGGACACTAGTTAAGGAAGCAAAACAAGAAATATTTGCATTGAAAACATCATCTTTTATACTTTTAAAACTTTGACCACACAAATTTCAAGATACTCATACTATATTTGGTTTTCTTAACCGGTGCCCAGAGCACTGGTTAACATTTTCCTAAAGAAAATATTATTTCTATTTTAGGATCAAGGCAACATCACATCAAATCAAACCATCAACTATAATTTTGTAAAAAAAGAACCAACTATAATTTAAAGCCATAAAAAAATCAATCAAATAAACTAACCCTCTTGATCATCTTTCCATGTGGCTACTGGATATCGATTTAGGCTGTGTTTGATAACACAAAAAAGTTAGCTTATAGCTTCTTGGATTAGCTTATAAGCTTGTTAGATGAAAACGTGATGTGTTTGGTAACAAGCTTTTCTCATGAGCTTATAGCGCTTTTTGAGAAGCTATTTCAAGTAGCTTTTTAGCTTATAGCTGGTAGCTTTTTATATTTTCTTCCAATTTTAACCTTTTATTAATATAGTTTAATTTAATTTTAATTAAAAAAACTACCCACATTCTTATTCAATTGCCCACGTTTAAAAAAAAAAACTACCCACAATCTTTTTCAAATTTTCTTGTTCACTTTCTTTTTTACATACTCTTAATTCAATAATAAATAATTTTATATAAAATTTACAATAAAAGTTTAGAGTAAAATTCATTAAAAGAAAGTTTTGTTAAATAAAAAATTTCAATTGAATTCATAAATACATTTATCATTTGGGAGATGAAAATATTTTGAAATAAATTTAAACATTTAAAAAGAAATACATTAATTAACAAAAATTGTATATATGATTTATAAAAAAAAATTGTCCTTTTACGTCATTTTATATTTATCAGCCACTTGAACAGCTAATTTTACCAAACACTTTTTATTTTAATAAGCTAACTTTTCAGCTATAAGCTATCAGCTATCAGCCATCAGCTACCAGCTAGCTTTTCAGCTATCAGCTAGCTTATAGCTTCTTTTTACCAAACACACCCTTAAGCATGTTGTATTTGATAACGATGATTAACCACAGAAAACAGAAAACAAAGATGCCGTTCACTTCTCAAAGTAACGGCGTTTTGTCTCCCACCACACTACTCCATTGATCAAAAGACTACATTTTGCAAGAACAAAGCCAAACAAAAAATAACATCCACTACACAATAATAATACTTTTAAAAAGAAAGTTTCATTTAAAGTTTCCTTTGTCATCTCAAAACAATACTTTAGATATACGAGAGTATAGATAATAATGTCACTTTATTAAATGCGAAAATTTATTTATTAAAAAAGAAAAAGAAAAGATTGAAGGAGATGAATCTAACACACTAGAATAAAAAAGACAAGACAATTAAAAAAATCCTCGCATAAGGATGTCCTTCATATATTTTTTAATAGGCTTAATTTCAGTTTTAGCCCCCTAACTTTTCCAAAGTTGCGATTTTGACCCCTTAAGAAAAAAAACTACAAAACCGCCCCCTAAGTTTTGCACCTGTGACAGTTTTGGCCCCCAAGACCAATTTTGACTTGGTCTACGCTGATGTGGCACCGTAAGTGAAGTGCCACGTGTTATTTTTTTTATTTTTTTTTTTGTCTTGGGGGGCCAAAACTGCTATAGTTGCAAAACTTAGGGGGCGGCTTTGTAGTTTTTTTTTCTTAGGGGGCCAAAATCGCAACTTCGTGAAAGTTAGGGGGCTAAAACTACAATTAAGCCTTTTTAATATAGTCATTCTCTGTGACTGCATCACTCAAAACGCCAATAATACGCATATCAGATGATGTATTACTTTGTTGATCCTCTATTTATTTTTTGGCTTGATTCTCTGTTAAATTTGTAGTCATGTAGTTGTCCTGGAGTATGCACAGAAACTTGTTTCTTAGTGATACATGGTAACGGCTTTGACTGAGACAAAATTTTAACCAGGCTAATGACAAGGAGATTACTCTTTTCACCATGTCTATC
The DNA here is from genome assembly GCF_051527215.1 of Medicago sativa. NCBI lineage: Eukaryota > Viridiplantae > Streptophyta > Magnoliopsida > Fabales > Fabaceae > Medicago > Medicago sativa. The sequence goes on from NC_140752.1 coordinate 98,769,082, forward strand.
ATCTTTTTTTTACATGTCTTAAATCAAGCTCAGAGAGAAGATTTTTACCTCCTAATTTATTACGAACTCTAGTACAAAGGCTTGCAAACTATCATTCTCTTTAAACCCACCAAGATTTGATGCGGGTACCTTACTCGATGGGATTTTTTATGCAATATGTTAATCACCATTCCTTGAATATTTATTTATAATGACATGATCAATATTAATAAATTTACTTGCATTTACCTCATGTTTTTGTTTCCTTTTGTATCTTCACTATTTTTTTACTCCTAAAATTTTGGTTGAGATGCACCACTCATTAGCTTCTGCCTATTATGTCTTTTGACTAACATCCCGACACAAAAAATATGATGGAATATCTTCCTGATTCGTTTGCGAAGTTTTCTCATGTACCAAAGAGATCTTCATCGTAGAATTCAGGTTTACCGATTGTTGCACTTTCGATACCTGAACCGTACACAAACTTGCATCTCTTGTTGCAGACTCCATCTCTTTAGGTGAAAAAAAAACCCTCACAAGATCATAATTTGGGATCTTATTTGTCTCTTTATTCATGTCAAAAAGCTTGTTGTCATGACAAATTCCAACCTTGTGGCCATATTTTCCACACACAACATGTAATCCTTCATATTCAAGATTAAGAACAAGAGCTAAAGCACTCATAGTGAACTTTGGAATTAGTTTCTTGTCAAGATCTATTTTCACACAAATATGAGCCAATCGATCATGAGATTGACTAGAAGTCAAGTGGTCCACTTCAACATATTACCTAATGTCTCTCTAACATGCCATAGAAAACTTCTATTATAAAGCTTCATTGAAAGATAAGGAATCCTTACCTATTCAACAACATGTGTATTTGGGATTGTCGTTGCTCCATACAAAGGTATAAAAAATTAAACGATCAGATCGCGATCAACAATTAACCATATCCTTCAAAAAGAGCATGGTTGTAATCTTTCTTAGTAGTAAAACGCACCATATTATCACTAAAACTAAACTAGTAAAGATTTACATAATATCTATACATAACTAGGATCTCACACCTCTTGGGAGAGGATTCTTTGAGTTCCACTTTAACTCAGTTGAGGATATGCGTAGAGTCTGGGCCATGGGGGTTATGAACTTAAAGCCAGGACTGATGAGATTCTATTGTTGGACTTGTGATTTCACTCCTCAAGCTCAAGCTCAATCACATGCCCAGATATGGGTGAGATTTATGCATTTGCCTAAGGAGTATTGGAGTAAGAAGACACTCTTTGAGATTGCCTCTGGCCTTGGTACACCATTGATCATTGATGATGCTACTATGAATAGGCGCTTTGGGCTCTTTGCTAGAATTTTGATAGATGTGGATCTCTCTTAACAATTGTTTGAGACTGTAGTTGTGGAAAGGGAGGGGCACGCTCAATCAGCCACGGTTCAGTATGAAAAACAGTCAGCTTTTTATTCTCATTGCAGGATGCTGGGACATGACATCCATAACTGCTTAAAACTGAGTTCACAGAATAAACATGATGATTCAACTAAAGTTCTTAAAAAGGCTCCAACTGCTCCTCACCAGAATAGGGCTCCAAGCAAGAATGCTCAGAAGTCTGTTACGTTTCAAGGCAACCTAGCTCCTAATAAGGATGTTGTCTCTGTTCCTAAATAAGTTAAAATGCTTTCTGCTGTCAACCTGGTGCCTACTCAAATCTCCAAGCCTTCTGGTGTTGGTTGCTTCTGCAGTAGGTACCAAACATACTGATATCTCTGAACATGATTATGACCTGATTAATCTGGACAATTCTGACCATGAACAAGTTACAAAGGAAGGAGATAATGTGGATAAGGCTGAGATTGCAGCAATCCAGAAGAGTGATGATACTTCAACGTTATCTCTTCACAATTCATTTGAAATCTTAAATGAAGAAAGTGAACTTCCTTCAGGAGAGGCTAAGGTAGCTGATAAGGATACCTGTCGCATTTCAAATGATGATATATTTGGTGATTCTGAAATTGTAGACAAAATTTTCAAGGAAGGTGTTAGTTTAAACAAACCTGCACACTCAAAGGCTCATGGTACTTTGAAAAATGCACCTGGTAAATCAAATAACATGTAAGATGCTACCTCTGTGCACTTAGACAGTGAGACACCTACAATCACAAACAAGATTTCAGGATCAACTATGGGAATGAATGGTACACCAGACATTATGTAGGCTGTAAGTTCTACTCCAAACATCTGCGTGGCTTCTACAACCATATCCTCCACTGCTATACCAGATAAGTTTGCAGGTTCTGCTCAGGTAACAAGTGGTAAGACTGATTACAAACATGTTGCTGGTTCTGTGCAGGATGCTTATGAGACACACACTATCATTTCACCTATTACCACCACAGATGAAATTCTTGGCCCTGACAAAGGCAGATTCACACAACCTACCATCACTAAGAATAATTCTGAGGCTTGCCGGAAAAGTGAGAAAATCTTTAGTAAGTTCTGGGCAGATGATCTGGACACTGATCAGGCATCAGACAACACCCTGGAGCCTGAATCAAATGCAGAAAGGTATATGCCCGAAGGAGATATTGAGGAGGGAAGTTTATTTACTCTTTTTATGTCAAGAAGGCAGAAGAAGTCTAATAAGAAACATGCTAATAAGCTAAATGATACAGTGGTCCAAAGCACAAGTAGTGACCACATACAAACTTGTTCCAAGAAGGGTGTAATCAAAAGCAATCCAAAATATATGTGACTGTCATGTGGACAGTTCTCAAATCTATGGTTGCTATTTTTTTTGTTTTTTTTTGGATGGTTGCTAAATCTATCTTAGTGGGATAGATTTGTTTAGATCTGTTGCTGAACAGGGCTGCATTTCCTTGTTTAGCAATTCAGGTTTCTTTGGTTTTTAGACTCTCTTTTGTAATTGGGTGCAGGCCCTCTCCTGCCTTTTTAATGCATTTTTTAGCCTTTATCAAAAAAAATCTCTTAGTTCATTATTTGGAACTTTGTATTCTCATTTTTTTACGTAAATACTTTTTAAAATCATATTAAATATTGTGATTTTAATAAATAAATACTTTTTATCCACGAACCTAAAAAATCCATTATTTAATTAGTTTGCTTAATAATATGCCTCATTTTTTTATACTATAATTTCTTTTCTTTTTTTGATGCATCTTTAGTTTTGTTTTCATCAGTTTAATTGTAATTTTAGTTTCTCAAATATTACGATTGTGTAATTTAAACCTCTCATCTTTTTATCTGATTTGACCCCTTGTATTTTTCTCCATTGCGATTTATAGTCCCCACTAATTTTGCATTGAAGTGATATCATTTAACTCTTACTTTACAAGTTGTCAAAAGCAATTCTCTACGGTGTCAAAAGCAATTCTAGCAAAAAACAACGTGTTTGGTTTGGCTTTTCAGAATTGCTTTTATCCTCCAAAAGCAATTCTCCATGAAGCTACAAATCCTAGCTTCTAGCTTTTCTAGAATCAATTATAAACAGTAAATATTATATTTTATTATTACAACCTATTATTTTCCTTTATTGCCCTTTATCAATTCTCCTTCTTTATCAATTCTCCTTTAGCTATGTCTATTTTAGTAATTGTACATTCAAAAGCAATTCTACATAATTGTATCCAAACATAAATCAGTTTGTTTAATCAATTCTACATAATTGTATCCAAACATAAATCAATTCTCTCAGAATCAATTCTGTCAGAATCAATTCTATCAGAATCAATTTTGTCAGAATCAATTATATTCAAAGCTGAACCAAACACACTATGAAAAAAAAGTACAAATCAGTTTTTTTAAACAGCTCTATTTTAATTTCCTTTTACTTTAGAGTTTATTTAATTTTAAGTTGAATACATTATGATTATACCACCCTTATTTAACCACACCATTCATGAAGCATAATACTTCTTTTCCTTTTTGAATAAGAAGGAATTATAAAATAAGAAAAGTATGCCGGTACTTTCTGTGCGTTGTCGGATTAATTGGCCACAAAAAGATTCACCTTAATTTATTAAAATCTAAAAATAAAAACCACCAAACACAACCCTTAAAAAAAACACACTTACTAAAAAAACCGTATTTAACACTTCAATAAATAAATGTTCCCATGTTTATGTTTTTTCTCCCTCCTTTGAATACAAAACACAAATACTACACTACAATACTAGAATTTGTTTAACATAACAGAAAGAGCATTTTATTTATATAAGCTACAGAGAACATTCTCTTATCTTCCTCAAACATTGTTTTGTGATTTTTTTAACAAAGAAAAAACAGTGTTTGTGTGTGTGTGTGTGTGTGTTAGAAGAAGAATAAGGTTTTTTTTGATGTCTGTGCCAGTGGAGCAAGGTTATGGAGAGGTTCCTTCAATGGAAACCAAAGAGAGAAGCATTGGTTTGAACCTCAAAGCTACTGAACTGAGGCTAGGGTTACCAGGCTCAGAGTCACCAGAGAGAGAAAATGGTGGTGTGCTTAAGAGTTTGGTGTCTGGTGCCAAAAGGGGTTTCTCTGATGCTATTACTGATGGAGGTTCTGGGAAGTGGGTTTTGTCTGGAAATGGTGGATCTGAAGTGGGGTTGTGTAAAGATGGAAACTTGTTCTCTCCTAAAGCTAAAGGTGGTGGTGAATGTAATAACCAACAAAACCCTTTCTCTGCTTCAGTTGTTGTTAAAGAAACTGTTACACACTCTCCAAAGCCTTTGCATGATAACAAACCACATGTTTCTCCTCCTTCTGCAAAGTAAGATTTCTTCTTATTTGGTTGTATGTTATGTTTCTCTTAGTGTTTGTGTATGTTGATGTGCTTTGTTGATTGATGTTGGCTCTTTGTTCATTGAAATATTTTTTGTTTATTTGTCTTGTCAGTTATCACTATTTAGTGTTTATAGTTTCTTCTGTGAGTTTACAAAATGTTGAAAACAAGAACAAAATTATGTTGAATCTGATGTTTCTTTTGGAAATTTGAACAGAAGTCAACTAACTCACTTTTTTTTTTTACAAGAACAAACTCACTTGTTGATTCGCACTGGTTGGATAAACAACTTAATTAAGTGCTTATAGCATTAGCACTTATCTTATATCTTATAAGTGCTTATATATAGCTATTTCCATAATAAAAGATACAACAAGTTCAAAGTGTTTTCATTTAAGCAATTTAAGCTATAAACTTTTTTCACAAGCTATTATGGAGAGCTTATGCTCATGTCATAAGTTGTATCTATAAGCTCTCCCAAACAGTCTCAAAAGTGATTATACTAGTAGATAAGCTCAAATAAGCCAATCCAAATAGGCCTTGGTGGTTGTTGCTAATTATATTCTTATGTTAGCCTCTGGTGTAAAAGCTGGCGTTGTTACTTGTAGTTGTATGTGCTCTAGTAAATTTCAGGATTTTCTATGTGCTAATCTTCAAAATTTCACATAGATAGTTACTTTTGGTTATTCCTTAAATTTTCTTCTGCATGTTGCATTCAATATCTTAAAAGTTTAAAATTTTATCTTAGAAGTTTTTTCTTGTGCCCTTGTGTATGCCCTGGGATTTGATTTTGTCCAGTTAGCCTTTTCCATGTCTTCTGATGCTGAAAGGTTTTTACTCAGCTTCTGTATTCATTGATTTTCACCAACGCATGATAATATAAATCTGTTTTAGCTTGATTCCTTAGTTTTGAATTTATGATCGTTGGCTTTAAAATTGATTTCTTTTTTCTCAATACGGTTTTTATGCGAATCAGGGCGCAAGTTGTGGGATGGCCTCCAATCCGATCTTTCCGGAAGAACTCAATGGTTTCACAGCCTCAAAAGAATGATGCTGATGCAGAAGCCAAGTCTGAATGCATATATGTAAAAGTCAGCATGGAAGGTGCTCCATACTTGAGGAAAGTGGATCTGAATGGTTTTAGCTCTTATAGGGAACTTTCTTCAGCACTCGAAAAGATGTTCAGTTGTTTTACAATCAGTGAGTTTTTATCTACTTGTTATCGTCTTCTCCCATTATCTGTGTGTCTTGATGTTTTCACCGATGCATGATCACAAATATCTCTCGGTGATGTGATGGTGATCATTCTAGTAAATGTATTGTACTTTGACGAACATTTTAGTTAAATGAGCAAAAATATTTGAAAATCGAGGTGTGTCTTGAATGGCTCAATAAATTCTTTACTAGAAAAAGTTCTTTATATAATTAATTGCATATGAAAAAGAAAACGTAATGAAACCAAATGTTAAACTTAAATAGTTAGCTCAAACACACAGACACACATTTTGCCTATACTTCGACAGTACAGTTGTTGATGACATGAATTTATGAACATCGGTCAATGTCAGTGTTGTATAGTGTTTCAATTGAAGAGAACCGTTACCAATACACTCTCTTTCAACCATTTTCTCTATTGTTGGTTGAAATTATGGCATATAAAAACTATTATAGAATATGCATGTATTTATATGTCACAGGTTCTGATTGTGGTGCCAAGTGCCAACATGGTTGAGAATGAAGATTACCTATACAGTAGTCATACCTTTGCATGCCTTTTTTGCTTAAATAAAATGATTCTGATGATGTTTTTGTTGACAAATCCAGGTCAATGTGGCTCATATGGAGTTTCTTGTCGAGAAAAAAATCTAAGTGAAAGTAGATTGGTGGATCTCCTTCATGGTTCAGAATATGTGCTTACCTATGAAGACAAGGATGGTGATTGGATGCTAGTTGGTGATGTTCCATGGGAGTACGTCTATTTTCTTATATATAATTCATAATTCACTACATGAATTAACAATGATTAGCTATGTTTGCTGAATTGATAGTTAGACTTATTTTGGCCTATGAACAATGTTAGAATCAACAAAGAGTGATTTAATTCTGATATCTGAAATGATGTTATTTTTGTTATTTTAGGATGTTCACCGAGTCTTGCAAGAGGTTGAGGATAATGAAGAGTTCTGAAGCAATTGGGCTAGGTAAGACCAATGTTTGTTATATTAAAATCTCATGTATGATACCTTCATATTTTTTGTCGGAATCATGTATACTCTTATTCCTGCAGCACCTCGAGCCATGGAGAAATGTAAAAGTCGCAACTAGTGCGATGCAATGTGCTAGCTGTATACTGATCTGTAAAGATCGAAGATCACATCTACTTAGCATAAAATACCTTCTTGCGCTTGCTTATGTATGTATTAAGTCTATTCTATATACAAGAATGGAGCCTCATACTCCTAAACTTTATAGTAGGCCAAATATATTGATGACAATATATTAGGCATGGTGTAGACGACTACAAGTCATTTTGGTGTAGACGTTTCAAGGCTTCTTAGGTTGTTCACTTTAATCATAATCGTTATTAAGGCTGCCATTTAGTATATAAATTTTGTATCTCTCTGTTAACTTGTTCACCCTATCTCTTCAAGTTAATGTAAGTGAGCTTTTTGTTTGTCGTAGAAATGTTTGAAACGAAGAACATCATGCTTTGTTTTTTGGTTATTTGTGTCATTTCGTTTCCTTTTGTCCGGTTAAGGAATTTTCTAGTTAACAGTTTTTTTTTTTTTTGACGTGTGATCATTTGTTTCAGTACATCCGAAGTTGTTTTTATAGTTTTATTTTTAAACATTTGGCTAAAATAGAACTACCAAAAGGAGGAACATGTTAACGTATGAATTTTAAACTAATATATAAAACTTTGTTGAAAAGAGTGTGGGCTTAGAACTCCTCTAATTCGAATGTTCTTTAACGAGTAAACTATCAATTTGGTCCTTGTCTTTGTAAGTGATTCTCAAATTAGTTTATGACTCAATTAATATTTCAAAATAGTCATTGTGTTTGTCAAAAGTTTCTCAATTAAGTCTCTTGTCATGTAAAAAAATAGAAACATGAGTTTAATTGAGAAACTTTTGATAGAGACAAGGACTATTTTGAATTATTGTCAAAAGTTTATCAATTAGACCCATGTTTCTATGTTTTTTTCGCATGAGGAGAGACTTAAATTGAAAAACTTTTGACAAAAACAATGACTGTTTTGAAATATTAAGAGTCAGAGACTAATTTAATAAGGGAGCCCTTAATATGGCCCCTAAAGGGATCATGAGTGAACCTCCACAAATGACCTACACTAGCCAGTCATCTTTTTTGGGGAAAACAAAACTACTCAAAACCTTACATCTTCTTCAAACACTCAATTCCTCCATCTTCTACTGTCATGACCCATTCCATATTCTTGTGAAATAAAGTTGCATCGGAAACCCTTTTCCTCTTTGTTGTGAGGATTCAAACTTTTCACTTCCAATTGTCTCTACTTCTCCCGAGCAATCAAGAACAAAACTGGTTCTTTTGGTGTATTAACACGACTTTATTGGATTCCATTGTATTAGGATCGGTTTTAGGAACAAAAGGCTCCACTTTGATGTCAACAACAACGACATTTCTCTTTCCAATTCCACATCTTTTATTGAACAATTTTAATTTCGATCCAGTTTTCAGTTTTCATGGACATCTTTTCTGAACAAAGTGACTCTCATAAAACCAACCTAATATTGTGGAAAGAATAAAGATTTGATTTTCTTTGTGGGGCTGTTCAGACTCATCTCTAATGGCTTTTCAAGCACCAATTTTATTTCACACAATGGATTTTAATTAATAATTTTTTAATGGTTGTCTTTCTCAAGTATTTGATCGAAGATTAGTACTCCCTCCGTTTCAAAATGAGTGTCGTTTTAGGTGTTTACACACATATTAAGAAATGCAATGATTAAAAGAAAGAGAATGATTATTTTACCAAATTATCCTTATTAACTATTGGTTAGTTTGGTTAGTTTTAAAAGTAATACTTTGGAAGTAGTGTGCAAAGTATTAATTGGAGGGTACAATTGAAAAAAAAAAGTTATTATTGCATTGGAAACTGAAAGCGACATTCATTTTGAAACAAATTTTTTTAGCTAAAGCGACACTCATTTTGAAACGGAGGGAGTATTAAACTTTAACTAAAAAAAGAACGAATATTTTGAAATTTCCCATCAATAAATTTTCTACAAACTAGACCATCGACCCGTGCTATCGCACGGGTCATACCATGTAGAAGTTAATCGAATCAATCACAATAATGTAAAACATATTTAGTTAATAGAAGTTTTATAGCAATTTAAAAATATGTTCCCTCCTAAGACAACAATAGCAACAAAATCAACTGGTAGCATACATCACAAAATTTTTTGAACATTAACCATCAAGATACATTACGAAAGACTTCGCCATAAACAACATTTGAGGTCGTATCAGTACTCTCTCCATCTCCATCAACGATTAGTATTTTCAAACTCTGTCTTGAAGTGACCCTGAAAATTGCAACGTACAACTGACCATGCGAGAACACAGTACTCGGCAAATAAATTCCAACATTTTTAAGTGATTGCAGTCATTTCTAAGTTTTTCTATTAAAAATAATTCTTATTAAAAGCAATTACTACCTATTTATTGCAGCCATAAAAGCAATTAGTGCAAATTAAATGTACTTTTCTAAAAAAGTTTTTTGTAAAGGAATTATAACTAGGTATATTCACTCGCGTGCTTTTAATGTGAATGTCTATAGTATTCTATTGGTAGTAATTCCTATTTATTGCAGACATAAAAACAATTAGTGCAAATTAAATATATTTTTCTAAGAAAGTTTTTTGTTAATATCATCATTGCAGTCATGAATGCTTTCAATACGTAGTAATTAGCAGAGCAATTAGTGCATACTGCATAAAAGCAATTAAAAGCAATTCTTATTTCTATTAAAAATAATTCTTATTAAAAGCAATTACTACCTATTTATTGCAGCCATAAAAGCAATTAGTGCAAATTAAATGTATTTTTCTAAGAAAATTTTTTGTAAAGGAATTATAGCTAGGTATATTCACTCGCGTGTTTTTAATGTGAATGACTATAGTATTCTATTGGTAGTAATTTCTATTTATTGCAGACATAAAAGCAATTAGTGCAAATTAAATGTATTTTTCTAAGAAAGTATTTTTTTAATATCATCATTACAGTCATGAATGCTTTCAATACGTAGTAATTGACAGAGCAATTAGTGCATACTGCATAAAAGTTTTCAATTGCAATCAACTACGATTTCATCAATTTTTTGTGATGCAATATATTTTTTGCCACTAAACAGAAAATTAAAGATGCTACGGCACGAAAAGAGAGCAAACTAAACTGTAAAGACAATAACATAAACTGCATTACGTACTTTTTTTTTTGCCTTTTTTACCTATGAAAAGCTGATAATATTTGAAAATAAAAACAAAATTATTCTTTCTTTCAAAGAAAAACTTAAATTATTACTAATAAAAAACTCCAGTCATGTGTTTACCAACGTTTGGATACGATAACATATTTTTTGTCCATGACGCACTTGCACTTGAAAATCAACACGTCTCCGCCCTCAATACCATTGGCAGCACAAAAACTCGTCCAACCTTATCCGAACATCACATTTGGTATGGGGTCGTATGTATATTTGAGTCTCGCAGGAATTATATTGTCATAAGGTCCGCACAACATGACGTAATCGTGATGTTTCACTCTAAGGAATTTGCCAAAAGTATCATGTAGTTCCTAAAAAAAACTGTTAATGACAGACAAAAATCGTTTATTATAGCATATATCTAATTGAATAGCAACAAAAAAACAACAAACAACCTTCGGTGATTTCGTCGATCCATATCCAACGATAGGAACTTCAAAGGTACAATAACATGATGCTGCCGCACTCATGGAATGATAGGGTGGATAATCAGCTAGTGTAATGTTATGAGCAAAAACAAAGATTTGAAATCTACTCCCACCAACGTACTGGAATGCAATAATCTTACTTCCACTAAACTCGTAGAATAATCGCAATGCACTCCAACCATTTGTCAAAACGGCCGACAAACTGATTTGTTGAACATGACGTTATGAGTATTCCTATCAGCATCTAGCAAGTGCCATTGCTCCGGTAGCTCATAGAAATATTCAACAACGAAGAATGGTTGCAGTTCTCCGACATCCTAGAAGTTAGGCAGAAAAAGTTTACGGAATAAGTTTATGGAATCCGTTCATCTTATTTAAATAGAAAAAGATTAAATCATCAAGTGAAACAAACCTGATTTTGTACATGCACTGTGAAGAACGAACATTTAACTTTAGTGGTAAAATTTGGGGGAAACTTTACCTTAAAACGCATATCTTCCTGTCACTCTATTTCAGATAGCATTAAGAGTTAGGAGACGATAAAATTTGGTAAACGCATATCTTCCTATAACTTTAGTGGTAAAATTTGGGGGAAACTTCACCTTCAGCAATCGTTAAGAGTTTCTGTAGATAAAAATGATGGTAGGAGATGATAATGGTAGAAGATGGTAATCGTTAGGAGTTATGGTGATTTGATTAGCGGGAGATGACAATGGTTGGAGATGGTAATCGTTGGGAGTTATGGTGATTTGATTAGTATTAACTATGTTTTTAATGGACATTATGACGTATCTGTATGAGAGAGGAAATGAGTAGTTTGAAACATAGCCTTTGAATCAACGACTGAGATTAGATTAACAATGAATTTAAATCAACGGCTGAGATCAGATACATGCTTAGGAGGGAAAAAAGCTAGTGATTAGGGCAAACATGATAGCTTGGCAACTCTAGCTTTTATAATAAAGGATATAATTTCGACTTTATTTAAAAAATGTATGTGTGAAACATTGTAATGTCAGTACGAAGAACACCTTTTGATCATCATTAGTTAGGGGATTGTTGACCGACTTTATTTGCATTAAATACGTCTTCAATTGCATTAACTAAGTAATATGAGAGAAAATTTGTAAACTTTGAATCAACGGGTGTGATCAAGTGTGAAAATAAAGGTTGAACGGATGAGATTAGATTAGTCATTAGTTTATGTTTAGGAGGGAAAAATGCTAGGGATTAGGGCAAAGAAGGGTGAATTAGGGCAAACATGATAGCCAAACAAGTCTAGCTTTTATAATAAAGGATGAAAGAAGTTTTTGTGTGTGTTTACATGAAAGGAGTTTTTCCCTAAAAAAAAAACAAAAAACAAAACAAGATTGTGGCTGGCTGGTGAAGGTCATTTGTTGAGGTTCACCCATAGTCCTTTTAATTTAGGGTCCATATTAGGGGCTCCCATTTCATAATCATTTACAAAGACATGGACTAAATTGGTAGTTTACTCGTTCTTTAATTAAACCAAGGTGACCGTGCGTATATCGATATATAAAAACGAAAATCTCCGTATATTAAGCGTAATAATGTAATTACGCTTTTGATCTTTTTTATCACATTCACAAAAATAGTCCTCTTTAAAATTGATTTTTGCTTCCCTGAAATTTCACATCTGTTAAAATTTTTGTCCTAGTCCAAAATTTTTACCTTAAAAATGGTGATTTTGGTTCCATAAGTGGAGATTTTTTGTTCCAAAAGTGAATGTGTTTAGCCTCAGGTATTTTCTATTCATAATCAAAATTGGGACTGTAAATCATCGCTTCTGGAAACCCACCATTTTTTTAGACAAAAAAAGGGTTGGAACCAGAATCCATTTGAACTAAAAATATAGATTTTCGAAAATGAGACTATTTGCGTGAGCATGATAAAATAGGGACTGCATAATATATGATTTAATGTTATGAAAAAAAATTAAAATTTCAAAATATGTTGTAATCTTTTAGTTTTTTTTTTTATCCCTTTATCAATGTAACAATAGCTTCGGAATCAGGTAAAAAAAATGAACGATGGCTTAGGAGTATTCATGTGACCGACCAGGATGAGTAATGCTGTCATTCATCATACCTTGAGCTATTTGAGTTATGAGACCGTTCATGGTCCATCACTATGTAAGCAGTTGATGGAGACTAGCTGTCATGTGTGACAAATGGTGAGTGTGAAGAATTCGGAATTTTAGCATTATGAAAAGATTCCACACATTTACACCGGCTCAGATTCCATCAACAACTCAGAGTCATAGGATCAAAATATTGGACGGCTCTAAATTAAAATTTGGTAAATCAACTTTAATAGCAAACTCAATTAAAACCTTTCAATCTTATGATCTCTAGATACTTTGGTGAGAAACCAGTAAAAAACATACTTTGGTGGGAAAGAGACCAGCATATAATTAAATTTATTGTCATCATGCAATTACATTACTTCTCACATTAGATTGGTTATTAGTTAGACATAATTAAATTTCGAGTACATATTGGTGTACAACAGTAGAAGTGTCAATGTGACCTTGTTTTCCTCGACAGCGACAAAAAATGCCTCTCAAAACCAATATACTAATGAGAATCTGCTCTAGAATTTGAAAAGGCGATATCTGCTACAAAATAAATAGTTAAATACCAGTTTCTTCAGCTTCTGCAACTCACGTATGACATTTATGGAGGGCTTCTTCAGGTAACAGAACTCTGAAAACAGCATAATGATGGTTTAAGCTCTTTTCTCCCTGTAATCTGTGAACACTGCCCAGGGCACCTGTTTTAGGGTTTGGAAAAGCATAAAATATCCGCCTAATTCTCTGATGGACAAGGGCCATGGCACACCTGACGTCATAGAGAAAAGCAAATATATCAGAAAACAGTGACTTATGAGGAAACTTTAACCATCAGAAAGTGAAATTTGGAGAGAATATCTCCATTTCATGAGGTACAAGGCATTCAAGAAGAAAAAGAGAATTAAAATGCTACTGACAGCTAACTTCTTTTCATGATATTCCCTTTATAGACGAGTAGCAAGACTAGTTCAGACATCAAAGAAATTCAACAGACAATGAAGTGTTTCAACGTTAAAGAAGAATCTTGTCTACAATCTTACATTGTGCAAGGTTCCCAAGCAAGATATATGTCATAACCAGTGCATAAGTATGGCCGCGAAGACAGCAGATCGGAAGTTTGACTATGAAGATTTAATTTACCATCGTCCTCAATGTGATTGGAAGTTTGACTATGACCATTCAATTTATCATCCTCAACCTGAAACGTCATACCAATATAAAAATAACGCTTTCTACATAATATACTCAATTAAAAATGAACAATTATAATCAAGGTAAATGCTATTGCATTTGTATTTTAAATTTCCATATTGCCAATGTTAAATTTGGTGTGAGAAGCTTTATTAGACCTTAGATTTTAAGCAGGAAGTAAATGTCAGTGTTCCATTACATGTATTTTTGCATTTACTCATCATGTCCATCACCGGTCGTCATCTCTACATGCCAAATTCCTTATAGGCGTAATAAATCAGATGTAGGTAAACTTACAGTTGCACTTACAGTTTTTTGCCTCTTCAAAGGAGAGCTTGTAGAAGGGCTTTCGAGATCCAATTCCAAATATTTTTCTCTACTGCCCTCATTGTTGGGAAAAAGACGTCTATCCCTGGTGGCAGATGATTCTATAGCTACAATGGCAGCATGCCGCAAAGGATGGAAATAATATGAACTCTGTGAATGTGATTGCTGCTCAGCCCATTGCCAAGGATATAGACAAGCAACACCTGTATATGATTGTTTGAGATGATAGCAGGAACTTAAATGCAACGGTTTCTCGGGATCCAAGCTATTGGAAATAGATTGAGGACTAAATAAATCTGGTTTTCTACAGCAGCTGTCATCTTTGCAAGGGTTCCAAGCAAAAACCTGATCACGTGCAGTTGAAATTATTTGCTTTGCTGAAGGATCCACTATCACTGCAGCATTGACTACCTAAATTGATCAAATTTTTGGTAAGCGAGTTGAATGTTAAGTTTTATAGTATGAAACTCTAGCCTTTATTAGTTCGGCAAGTGAGGGGACCAAATAAAACATAGCTCAAGCTGTGGTATAATCAGAAGAAATAAAGCAACAGAAGTTCAGCCTGTCCAGTCAACACATTTTTTCTTGTCACAAATTGTATCAAAAGGCCAAATTTGTAAATTTACCAAGCCATCAGATGTTGCCAACTCTACGGCAGATTGCATAAACTTCAAAACTGATTGTGAGTCCTCCTTGCTAAATCCAGTAATGCCCTCAATGCTGCTGTAATTTTATTAAAATGCCAAGCCCACATCATAAGCAAAGTCAGCTATTATCATACGAAACTTTTTGGCAATTTAATCAAGTGAGCTTATTGACAACAAAAAAGATGTAGAGTCCCCTTCTCAAAAATAATTCAACATGAGTTATTTCTTGTAAAGATTTCATGATGAGCATAATTTTTCCCGAGTGACAAACAAGCATGAGAGACTAAAAGATCTTGTTGCACCAGATGGTCCTCAATCTACCACATGTCCAATACTTACA
The DNA here is from genome assembly GCF_051527215.1 of Medicago sativa. NCBI lineage: Eukaryota > Viridiplantae > Streptophyta > Magnoliopsida > Fabales > Fabaceae > Medicago > Medicago sativa. The sequence continues at coordinate 98,784,400 of NC_140752.1, forward strand.
CAGTCCAAATTTTTGACAATACCCTTTGATCCTTTCCCATTCGAACTTCCCCAGTTTCTACCCATAGAATATACAACACTTAGATTGTTATATATACATCTTTTCTAAAACTACTTGCAAATCTAATGCATCAGATACTATAATCACAGGAAACATCATAAAAATGTAAACAATCCTGGGTTATTCACTAAGACAGAATACAATTTTTTTGAAACAGAAGACAGTACAATAATTACACATTCGATATCGTAGACACAACGGTGGTCAGTGGTCACATTTTCATCTAGGAAGCGTATATATTGCCCACTACCATCTCATGGACATAATCTTTTGTATTAATTTCCTGGCCATCATCCAAATCACACTTAATCAAAATGAAGGATGTAATTATTGGACTTGGGAATTTCATTTAACAGTACATGCTTTAATATGTATTCCTTTCTTCATCTGATATTCTGATGACGGATGTCATATATAAGCTACTTCAAATTTCAAATACTTAAAAGAAACCAACATTTTGTAATTTTGATAAAAGCCCGCAATGATCTTCCAAGTAAATATATAGAAATAACAATAATTTGAAGCTTACTAAGTTCTTGGATGATATGATGTTGGCCAAAACTTGCATTGCTCTTGCCACTCTTCTTTTGATGTTGCTTCATATTTGCAGACCTAAAGTCAATTAAAGTTGATTTAGCGTGCAAACTAAATAATTTAAAGACAAAAAGGACCAAGTGCCCTCAGGATCCGAACCGAAACTTAAATTGATCTCTTCAATAATCAATAATATTACTTTGTCTTGACATCTGGACCCTAAAAAAAGTGTTGGATGACCATCTAATTATCATGTTTAGTCTTAAACTTTGCATTATTAACATTTGATAAACACATGATCGAATTAAAACTCTGTTCATGTATATACTACTGATTTTTAATGTTGAGGATTTGTTGTTTCTTTGTTTAAAATGGAAGATTTAGTTAGAAAGGAGCAAAAAAAGTGACCTTCAAGATTAAACTTCAATGCTTATTTTAGTACTAGTATAGTAGTACCACAAACTAAAATATAGAATTATTTACATGAAAATGAAAAGTGATTGACCACCCATAGTCCCATAACACTATAAACATCACATAGCTTTCAGTTTCATCGCAATTGCAAAAATCGATAGCTTTCAGATGGCCACTATCCTGAAATTTTTGTATAATAACATACTAAATACATAAAAACTCAACTAGTTGTGACTAACCAATGAGGAATGTAAAAAATTACAGCAGGAGTGAGATAGAGTGAGAGATGAGAAGGCCCAATATTGTTTTGGTATTTTATAACTGTAAACATTTGTATCCTAAGAGCCTTTTTGGAATTTTCTATCTCATTATGAGGGGAGGTATTACATAGCCTGGACAGCCACTATTTTGACCACTACTGTGTGTCTTGTAGTGGCCAGGGGAAAAGCTTTTCTATGATCAAATCTTTTTCTTTGAAACTATAGGTATCTGAAAGTCACATTGGATCTCTATTGATCTGACTCCGAGTCATGATGGGTGGACTACTGGACTGACTTATAGAGAGCAAAGCTCTCTCAACGCCTATGTTATCTTATTTTCTAGTCTTCAGTGATGACACTCAAATCTAAGACCTTATTTAATAGAAATCAAGCTATGTACACATGGATCAAAAGGCATTAATGATCAAGCTATAATCTAAGCAAGCATTAACATTAACCAGTGTGAAAAATCATAATAAAAAAACGAAGACCCACTTTTGTAATAAAAGGACTCAACTGATAGGAATTGATCAGCTCTTGAAGATCAGACGGCACACCATCCAATTGATCGTCACCTTCATAGGCCAGGCACAAGACCACCGATAGCTGTATTTGTCCTGTCAAACATTCCAAATGTCACCAGCAATTGACTTGGTCTATTAACAATATCTCATATTATCAGAGAACAAGGCAGCACAAAAGTATACTTATACAAAGCAATACAACAGTACATGGTTCACACTAATGTTCACAAGCAAACAAGATCTAGCTCCAACTACATGGATGTAAAATCCCTTGTATTAACTAAACCAAGCTTTATTTGCTATTCAGGGTCTGTTTGATTGAATTGACTTATCTGAGCTTATCTGCTGGCATAAGCACCTGTGAGACTGTTTGGAAGAACTTGCGAAAAAAACTTACCACATCTTCATTGGTGTTTTCAGTTTATTTCCATATGTTCTCCAGGACAGTTTATATAAACAATTTGACATTATTTTATCTTTTGTCGTAGAAATAGGTCATTTATGCTATAAGCTGTTAATTAAGCTGGTTATCCAAACAGGGACTTATTTATATACCCCTACATTGTCACTATAGTATAGAAATTAATTTAGCAATGAAAACTACCTCCTTCTAGAACTTTCTTCCGAATCCGTTTGACATGACGAAGATTTTCGAGCGGTGCTAACTGATTCAAACGCCTAACAAGTAATTAAAGCATAGATTAGTTCACAAAGAACAAAGAGTTCATAGAAAGTAGGATATGAATACGAAGCTAACCTAACAATTTGGTTGGCATGCTTTGGGTCGATTGATGAAGCAAAAACACTAACTGCATAAAACAGAAACAAACGAAGTACCACGGTTTCAATTCAAGAAATTCCAAATTGAAAAAACATAGTAGAATATTGAAGTGAAAGGTTTAGATAACGTGACCAGTAGGTTGATTGTGAATGTTGTGTGGCTCCTCGTCAGGGATGTGCACGATTAAGTGATTATTTGTCATTCTTCGAACAACGATGGTTGAGGGAGGACGGGTGCTGAGGGGTGGATCTGGACAGACAATATCAATGGGGCTAATTTTTTTTGTCAAATAACTAAATAATACTAAATTTAATAAGTTAAACTAAAAATAGTTGTAGCAATCAAAATTACAAAGAAAATACTCTAGTATCCATATGTTGAAAATGACCTAAAATTACATCATTACTAACTGTTTTAAGAACATCTCTCTTTCTATGTACATTACAAGATGACCACTTACAAAACTATATCAGATTATTTCTACTAAATCCTGAAACAAATACTCAATATATATATATTTTTTATTAAGCAGCTAATATTATTAACGCCGAGCCGGTGCAAGCTGCACCTAACAACTCAAGGCAGTGACATTAAATACACCCAAGTAAAGGTCCTGTAACAGAATAACAATAACAAAGGGCAAAGCTGCCTAAATAACAAAAAAGCACAGCAACACAAGTGCTGAAGTAGCAGCAGAGGACCGAAAACAAAAGCATCGCAACATGGCATCACCACCTTAACAAGCATTACTTAGGACTCCAACACCACTCATAAATACTCAATATTCAATATGCAACATTTAAATAGAAAAGCAATTCTACATAAAAGTAATGCATCAGTACCACAAAACCTAAAACAACAAATCAATATTCAATATGCCTTAAATTCTACAATGTTTCATAAACCGACAGAGATTACAAACCTGAAACAAGATGCTGAGAAGAGGAGACTGGAGAGTGAGGGGAAAACTTGAAAAAAGAAAGAGGAGAAGTGTGCATAACAGAAACAGAACATGGAAGGAAGAAGGAATTGATTTCTATGCTGATTGCTGAAGAGAATGAATGAATCGCTTTTCCATTTGAGAAAGGAGATGAAGGAATCGATTTCTTCTATGGAAGGAATGGGGGAGAGTGAGCGCGTATACAAAGCAGAAGGGGGAAGGAAGAAAACGCTCTGTTTTGTAAAACTTATTGAAAGAATATTGAAATTGAAAGGGTATTGGGCTGGGCCTGAGTTTGGTTGTTAACTAAAGAATAGTGAATTTTTGAAAATTGCTTTTTTGACATTGAATACTTCCTATTGACACAAGTAAATGACCAAATTGCCCCCAGCGGTAGTTAACTACTGCTTGGAAAATTGCTTTGCTTTACTATCCCACTTGTTCAACCACTTTGCTTTGCTAGAGTTGTCGATTCCATTAACCTTGAAGCTCGCGTTAAGGTCGAAGTTTCCGTTAAAGTTGAGGCTTCAAGCGTCAATTCCGATGTGTGGAAACTTTGTGACAACGAAGTGGACACGGCTCATTTCTTTTCAACCCGAGACACATGGAAAGATAAAGATGAATTGCTCGGTTGGGTCCGTCGACAAGCAAATAGGGCTGGATTTACGGTTATCATTAGAAGATCTTGTGAAGGAAGAAATGCTATGTTGGAGTTGGTTTGTGAACGGAGCGGCGAGCACAAAGTACCGAAGACAAAAGTGAAGCATGAAGGAATGGGATCAAGAAAATGTGGGTGTTTGTTCAAGGTACGTGGATATGTCGTTAGGGAAGACAATGCTTGGAAATTGGCTATTTTAATGGCGTTCACAACCATGAGATGGTGCCGTAAGTAGCAGGGCACCTTCTTGCCGGAAGATTAACGGAGGACGACAAGAAGATTGTACATGACTTGACCGATTCTTCGGTGAAACCAAAAAATATTTTGACAAATTTGAGGAATAAAAGGAAAGAGTCCATGACAAATATCAAGCAAGTCTACAATGAACGTCATAAATTCAAAAAGGCAAAAAGGGGTGACTTGACGGAGATGCAATATCTAATCACAAAGTTGGAAGAGAATAGATATGTTTATTACGTAAAAGAAAAAAAGGAAAGTCAAACCGTTCAAGACATATTTTGGACTCATCCAACTTCGGTAAAGTTGTTTAACAATTTTCCTACTGTTTTGATAATGGATTCCACGTACAAAACCAACTTGTATATGATGCCATTGTTTGAAATAGTTGGAGTCACCTCAACCTATTTGACATATTCGGTTGGTTTTGCATTTATCACTTCGAAGAAGGAGCATAACTTTACTTGGGCTTTGCAAATGTTGCTTAAACTTCTTGGGCCAAATAGTGATATGCATAAGGTGGTAGTGACCGACAGGGACACGGATATGATGAATGCCGTAAAAAATGTTCTCCCGGTAGTAGTGCAATACTTTGTTATTTCCATATTGGCAAAAATGTTAGATCAAGAATCATCACCTTGCAAAGTTAAACAAAATGTTGTTGTGGTGGATGGGCAAAAGAAGATTGTCGACGAGGAGAAGCATAATAAGTTGGTTGATACCATATTTGATGCATGGGAAAAACTGGGTGAATCTCCTACTCAAGAGTTATATACGGGTAATCTAGTGGAATTCCAAGATGCTTGTAAGGATCATCCAAACTTTCTTCACTATGTTCAAGAAACCATATTGAACCCTTTTAAGGACAAACTAGTGAGGGCATGGACGGACCTTGTGTTACATCTTGGGTGTAGGACCACGAATAGAGTTGAAGGAGCTCATGGTGTGGTGAAGGAATATTTGTCCACCTCCAAGGGTGATTTGGGTACTTGTTGGCAAAAAATAAATGAGATGTTGGCAAACCAATTTGGGGAGATACAATCATCGTTTGGTAGGAGTATTACGGTCTTGGAACATAGGTACAAAGATGTCACTTTGTACTCCGGGTTGGGGGGTCACGTGTCTAGACAAGCCATGTACTTTATTTTTGTGGAAGAAGAGCGTGCTAGGAAAACCTTGTGCATTGAGAAGAAAACTTGTGGTTGTGTTCAAAGGACGTCGTATGGCCTACCTTGTGCATGCTTCATTGCTATGAAAATCCGTCACAACATGCCCATTCGATTGGATGAGATACACCCGCATTGGCATAAGTTGTACATGGGTGAAAAGCAAAGTAATGAAGATTTGTTTTCGATCGCGGAGGAGTGGCGTGGTATCCAAGAACGTCTCCAAAGAGTTCCGTTCCAAATGAAACTAGAAATCAAAGAGGCTTTGCGGTTGTTAGAGTTTTCGGAGACCACATTGTTGTCACCACACGTCTCCAAGAAAGGTGGCAACCAAAGGAGCTCCCAAAAAAATCAAAACCACACGTAGTAGGATCCCATCTTCGTGGGAGACTATTGATTCTCAACATCCGGAAAGTCAATCTTCACCACGGAAAAAATCTTCACAAACTAAAAGAAAAGGTGCTCGCATTGGCATTTCTCCGATTACGGTTCCTAAGCCTAGCTTGGTTTCAACAAGTTATGATCCATCCAATCCTATGTATTACATGCCAAAATTCATGAGACCATACATTGAGAGAGTTGTGGATGTTATTGGTGACGGGCATTGTGGGTTTAGGGCTATAGCGGAAGCCTTGGGTTTGACGCAAGAAAGTCATGTTATGGTGCGGAGAGCACTTATTCAAGAGTTGAAAGAGCATAGGAGCAAATACATTGAGGTATATGTGAGCGAGGACCGTTACAACTACATCTTGGATGGATTGTATCCTCCCAAAAATCCTAGTAGCTTTGCACCTCCCGACAAATGGTTGACATTGCCGGATATGGGACACATCGTTGCATCATGTTATAATAGGCCGGTGTTAGAGATGACTACATGGAAAGACTACATCTTCGAGACTTTTTTCCCACTTAGAGGACGGCCTCCGGTTAACCGGAAAAGCAACATGATTTGCCTTGGTCTAATCCCAAACCATTTTGTCCTTCTTTCATTAAAAGATGGTTGCCCACTACCTCCAACATCCACGAAGTGGAGAAATCACAGGAGCGAAGAGGTGGCAACATGGGAGGATGAATTCTTGGATCAACACGATAGTTTCCGAACACTCATGGACATTGAGCTCAAAGAGAGACCGGTTCCACCAAAAAAGCCAACAAATCAAGACAATCCAATTATGTTTGATGACACTCCGGTTAAAGAAAACATCGAATTTGAAGATGTTCTGGAACATTTAGATGATTTGCTTTTATTAGATGAAATGTGACACTTTTTGGTCGGTGTTAATCCGTTTTTTGGTTGATACGCGCCGACGTATTTTTTTGGATATATAATGTAATGACCAATTTTTTGGGTGATATGTAACTAACCTTTAACTATTTATATGTATATCAATATTTTTGGGTGATATGTAACTAACCTTTAACTATTTATATGTATATCAATATATTTGAGTTTCGTATTTATTAGTAATTAATGTACATTACGTGTAATGTTTTGCATAATGTGGAAAATTTGATGAATTTCAAACAATTGTTAAACGTTAACGCATTATCGGTTTGGTGTAATGTAACCGAATAATTGATAAACTACGAAATGTTGATGTTTATGATTGCTGGATGTTGTTGTTTCGGTTTGATTTCCTCCAGAATTGCCGTTTGAAATTACAGGTAAAACATGACACATTTCCTGGGAAAAACCAAGTGCATACTGCACTGGTTCTGTAACTGGTACAAGCGGCAGTTAACTGCCGCTGGAAGCCAGCGGTTGTTAACTGCCGGCGCTTTAACCAGAGGTATTTAACTACCGCTGGGGGTAAAAGCGTAATTTACTTGTGTCAATTGGAAGTATTCTTTGTCAAAAAAGCAATTTTCTTGCTTTTTAGGCTCCCCAATTTCTTTTTAGGCCCCCTTAAAATACGAAAATAACCGCAGTTCATTTTGATTTTTCATATTTTGCACTTCCGGTATGTACACCGACGGCACATTTTCAAATTTGCACATTTAGCACATACGGTAGTTTGAAAAGCAACTTATTCCTTCCTTCATTCCAATCCCATAAGTATAAATGGTTATCTGATTAATAATTAGTAAAAGAATCACTGTTTTTCTACCAAGAAGCTCTTTCAATGTTACTTTCTCTCCAGTACTCTTACTTTGTTTGCATGATCCATTGATAAGCGAACAATAGTTCCATCACCTTGGACTGCCATGTTTGGAATAATTAGTTGTGGAGTACTTTCCCTACTATGACCATTGACCAACATGCATAAGGAGCATTGTAGCATTCTGCAAGAGCCAAACTGTTGGGTGTTGTACTGTTATTATACCATGGCCACTTCCTTTGTTCATTATTTTTTTCATATGAATCTCTTACATTATTAATGGAATTATCATGTTAATTAATGGTATTAATGAAGAAGAAAGAGATGGTACGGTGGTGACAGGAGTGGGGACTGATTTGTAGGTGTGTACTAGGGCAGAACGACGCCGTTAAATTTGCTTTTTATAAAATAAAAAAACCACCCTCGTTTATCTGAAAAACAAGCCCAGACTCAATAAAATACATTGGGTATATGACAAAGTCAGTTCAATAAGAAGAAGGTCGAACCAGTCATATCATCTATGAATGTGAGGTATGTACCTGAACTTAAATCAAATTTAATTTTCATATTCATATTCATATTCATGTTTGATGATTTTGGTTATTAATGCACTAGAACTTAACATGACATGCTGGTGTGAATCCATAAAATCAATGCCTTAAGGTTTTGGTTTAAGAATTGATATTTAAATCACTTGCATGATTGCTCTTGGTCCAAAATAGATGATCCTTTCGAACTCTTCCATATGATCAAACGGTGGCATTAGAGTCGATAGTTCAATGAAAGTTTCAGCTGAATACTAGTATCTAAAGTCTTTCTGATAATTGTGGTCAGACATCTTGTCCTATGGTGCATTTGATAGCGATGGTGCAAGTACAAGTGTGTATAAATCAAAAAGTTGCGTATGAGGGGGAGCATAATGAATTAATGATTCATTTGAGGGACAATTATTGTGACAAATGTGAGGTGAGTTAGAAGTTACGCATAGACACAATGTCTTAAATTTTTTATTTAAGATGTAATATTCAACTCATTTGTGTGATTGCTCTCGGTGCAATATGAATGATCACCCGAACTCCCCATATAATACAAAAGGTTGTTGGTTGTCTTTCATATTTATTCCACATCTTTATTCTTGTTGGATTTTGACTAAGAATTCGAATTCATGGCAAATCTTAACTTACTACTTTTTATTTACCTTTTCCACCTATCAATTCCACTCCACATGTCGTAAGAAATGTGAAATTGCATTGCAATGGTATACACCATTCAGCCCCCCTCCATGAGCAAATTAATGTCCAAACTTTGTATGGAAAACTAAGAATTATCATTTTGTAGAATATAAAATGTTAAAATAAAATAGGATCTTATATTCTGACATACTATCCTCCACTGGTTAGGTGGAAAATACCTTAAAGGCTTCCTTTATCATATAAATACTAAGCAGACAGTACTTTAATTTAATCAATACAATGCATATATAACAAATTAATTCAAGATGAGATACTAACTTAATCATGCCTGGTATGATCAGAATCAATTATATCGAACCAAATCCAATATAGATACTAACAGCACTTGGGATGTCGGTTTTCTTGATTGATTAGTGTATATATACTCATACTAGAGCAGAGACAATAAAGGAGAACCAATCACATTGATATATAGTGCCACCTTTCCAAGTAATCAATGGCACCTTATGCACTTAATAACATTTTTATAATAAAGTCTCTATCCAAGGGAAGCTAGTGTTGAATTTTGAAGTTCCTCACCGCATGTGGTTAAGATCATTTCCTTGCTGTTTTCAAGGTCCAATTCATAATCCTAGCTAGTTGTTTATATTCATTCATATGATCCGTGGAGACTTATTGTAGTTTTATATTCTAAGAAAATCCCCCCACCTAAGCAAAACATGGATTCCGTGGGAATCAAAATATTTCTTAAGCATCTTTAAGCGATATTAGAGATCCAGGCTATATGAGCATCTCCAACTGACTTTTTTTTAAGGAACCTGTTTTATGTCTCGAACAATATTAATAAGTGGTTTTAACAATAACAATTCAAAAAGTTTAGCGGTGCAGTTTATTGCCCGCTTACCTTCTATTCATATGTGTATGTAATTCTTGAGATATATAAGAAAAAATATTAAAAAAATCGTATATATATAAGAAAAAATATTTAAAAAAAATCCTAAATTGCAAATTCAACGTCAAAATTGAAAGATGACATTAGAAAATTTGGGTTTCCAAAATAAAATATAAAAAAAACTAATAATTGAAGGAAAGCAAATGTAATCGCATTATTGTGATGAACGAACAAATCTATTACTCCCTCCGTTTCAAAATGAGTGTCGTTTTAGCCAAAAAAAATTGTTTCAAAATGAGTGTCGCTTTCAATTTCCAATGCAATAATAACTTTTTCTTTTCAATTGTACCCTCCAATTAATACTCTGCACACTACTTCCAAATTATTACTTTTAAAACTAACCAATAGTTAATAAGGATAATTTGGTAAAATAACCATTTTCTTTCTCTTAATCATTGCATTTCTTAATATGTGTGTAAACACCTAAAACGACACTCATTTTGAAACGGAGGGAGTAGAGAAATGTCAGAACGTTCATATTTGTGGTAGGAGGAAAAAACTAGGAAGGTCAAGCGATGATGATGATGTTTGTTTTCCTTCATGGGTAACCTAACTCCTTTATACCATCTTCATCTTGTATTAGTAAAAATTGATGGTTTTCTCGATTGGATATGTTAATCAATTATGTGATAGGTGAAACATTTCAATTAGGTGTGTGTTACTTGATTCGCAAAGATAACAGAGAAGGGAGAGAGGTGACGTATAGCCTGGACCTATTGAAGAATTGGTCCATGTTGGACCAATTATTTTAACGTTTTGATTAGTATATCCCACCAAATCTTATCATACTCTATCTACACCAAATCAAAGTCATAAACTCTATCTTCTTCCTCATTCTTTCTCCCATTTTGTCTCTCTCTTTCACCACTAACTGGATCCAATGTCTCTACTTCCTCAATTCAAGTGACTCCACTTCTCCATTTCTCCTTTCATTCAATCTTAGTGCCTTTTCATTCACTCCTTATTATTCCAACTTAGCGAAACTTTTTTTTTTTTTTTTAACAATATTCTTCAAAAATACTCTCCACTTCCATTGAAATGGTGAAGGTTCCAGTCTTCCAGATGAGTGGTCATAGCAATATATAACTAAATTAAAGAATTATTATGGCAATCAATTGAAACTGATCTCAAGCTTATATACCCATTAGTAGATGATATATACTAGTACATGATAGAAATCTTGAGCTTAAGAAGCTAGTAATAACAATCCATTGCCTTTGGCCATATTTTTCCTTTTTTCCTTTTCGTAGATGATATGTACGACTGGTCATAGTTATGGATTATTAATGCCACTTTTCTACATGATTTCTTTGCTTGCTCTAGCTCATTGGGAGAAAGTCATTATCAATGTTTCGGGAAGAACTGGTGCACAACATACGGACGCAGAAGTTGCTCATGAAGTTTCTTTAATGTTTAAGATAAATCAAGCTTCCATAGAAAAGAAAAGAGATCTGGGTTGTGATTTTTCCCAATTTGACAGAGAGAGTGTGTGCAAAGAGAGACAAAGTTGAGTAGTTGACACATGGGTTAGATATAATGTAGATGGGTCATGATAAGCTTCAGTGGAATGCTCTAATCTAACATTAAAAAAAATGGGTCCATTATGGACCAATTTTTTATGGGTCCAAATTATACGGAACCAGGGAGAGATAAAGTGACTTTGAAAGTTATGGATTTTAATTTTGGATCCATAATAAAATTTGGGTTTTATTGTATAAAGATGATGAAGATGGAAATAGACTAAAATATGAAAAGATCATTCGATTAAAATCTAGAATGAGATGATGGTATAGAGTGACTTCAAAAATTCTAGATTTCATATTCATATCTATGAATGATAAAATCTGTTTTTCGAAATGGACATACCCATATATATGCAGCAATTAATCGGGAAAAGAAAAATTAACAATCATGAAAAAGAATAAATTTACTAAACTTGTCCACAACTCCTAACTCAATTGCAAAATGCCTAAATTGTTAGGCTGGACATCATGATCGGATTCGAATTCCAACACCTCCACTTACATGTGTGAGTTTATAATGACTTTGTCATTTTATCTATCTAAGAAAAAACAGAGAATAAATCTACAACTTAAAACAAACATTCGTGACAGATTCTATCCGTAGGTAAAAGTTTTTTTTTTTTTTTGTTGCAAATTTGATACCTCTGCCTAAGTGTTCAGAGCCTCCTTGCACTTAGTACTGCCTTCAGCTATGTTTATAACAACATTTTTGGGTAACTTTCATGATAGCTACTAGTAGTTTATAAGGAATTTTGGATGCATTAATTACTGAAATCCATTTTATATACTCTTTATAGTTTTTGGGTAACTTTCATGCTAGCTACTAGTAGTTTATTTATAAGGAATTTTAGATGCATTAATTACTGAAATCCATTTTATATACTCTTTATAGTAATTTTAGATGAGCAAGGATCCTCTTCATTTATCAAAATAAATGAAGTATACAATTTAGAGAGAGATAGGCACACAAAAAAGGTAGTGAATGTTTTCAATAAATGGGTTCCGTCATCATTATACTTTTTTCAAGTTTTTTTGTGCCTATATCTTTCCAAATGGAGGAAATAGAGAGAATTGTAAATGGAGAGAATCTCAACTCGCTTAAACGGGTCTCATGTGTCTACATTATTAATTTTACGGTAATACTTAATAAGCACCAATTTTCTCCAACCCAAGCACCTCAAAAGAAATTATTAAATAGGTTCCACAAATAATTATATATCATTACATTTCAACAAAATTTATTTAATTTATTAAATAGGACCAACAAAAAATGAAGAGAGAGAGGCCATAACCACCCTTCTCCATAGGCACCCATATATTTTACTCTACAATGGGGGTGCCTATTTTTTTTTTTTTTGTGGTGGCCGGGGTTTGAACCTCGGACCTTGCATATTTTATGCATTGTCCATACCAACTGAGCTAAACTCACGAGGACATGGGGGTGCCTATTTAATGTAGTGCTAAATAGGTTAAGCACCCACCATTATAGATGGTCTAAAAATAGTGTTATAAGTATTGATATTGATTGAAATGATACGTGTTGGAAAAATTTCCCATTGTTAGTATTGGAAAAGAAGAGGGAGACCAAGAGTCCAAGACCATATATATGTTTTTTAGTTTTAAGATGAACATGTCAGAAACACTTAAATTTGTATTTAATATTTTTATTCTTATCTTAGAGTGTCGTTAGATGAAGTTAGACATTTATTTTGGAGAGTGTGTGTGCATTGATGGGTCAATGAGTGTTTGATAGAAGAGTTTATGTGATGTGTAACTACTTTCACATATGTTACTTTATAGACCGTCATTTCATTAAACAATAATCGTAGTTTTTTCCCTTTGGATTTAGAGTTTTCACATTATATTATTATGTTCTAATTGTGTTTATTTATTTTCTCTATACGGTTTTCTTTATGTTTTTAGTATGTACTGTGGTTGTAGAGCTCAAAATCAGGATGATATTGTGAAAGTGTTGTTTTAGAAAAGTTCTAACTAGTTTGGAAAGACTCTATTTCTCTTTCTTGAAAATCTTTATAGGTGCACAATTTACAATATTGATACATATGCAATCTCAAGTTCCGCCATAAAGTTTGAGTTAGAGAAATTTGATATAATGATCAATTTTGCTTTGTGGACAATTCTAATCAATGACATGTTGATCCAATCAAAAGTACACAATATGTTGATTAACGCATGATTGAGTATTAGTAGATATTGGTGTAAGGTGTGCATTGAGATTATGTCGGTGGTTAAAGAACTTCCTATTCTTATCGATATGGAAGTTGTACCATAAATTTTTAGACCTATTATCAACATGTAGAAATTATGGAAGTGATTTAACTTCAAGTGAAGTATATTGTTTATGATAAAATGTAATAGTTTTTTTCAACTATAATTGTCACCTTAAACAATGTAAAAATTCTTGAAGTGATTTAGCTAATGTAAAATTTTTGTTCAACGTGCCTTTTCTCATTCAGGGTCCTAACATTAACGGCTAGTCAAAACTTAATTAAGACATGAAAGACTGAAGAATTAGTGGTAGGAGGCAGAAGAAAAAAGGGAAAATGATAGAAAAGAATGAAAGTTTAAGAATACAGAGTACTGAAGAAAAAAAGGAAGCAAATCCCAAATTATGTAAAGTTAGCTATTGTATATACTATTTCTAACTATAAATACTCTGAATATATGCATCATCTCCTAAAGCTAACGACATAATTTTAGTTGAGATTAATTAATTAATTTGAATGGGTTAAGATCATCACATGTCTCGCCAACAAATTGGAGAATTCTCACTTTCCACCTCACAAACAACTCATAAAATATGACCCACAAATCATGCGTGAAACAGCTCAATTAGATTTGATCTCTCATCCACTTATTTATAATAAACAGCATTTCTCTTATTATTATTATTGTTTTTATTATAATCATGTATAGATCGCTTTAATTATCGCAATTTTTTGGTCAATCATTCCTTTATTTTAAGCAACCTTGTGGGTCGTTTTAATTAGTTAAAAAGGCATTGGACTCTTTCTTTTTAATCTAAAAAGTGTACTCTCTAGTTCTGAATAAATTGTTTAATTATAGAATTTACAGCTATGGCATTTCAGCTTAAACGTTATTTAATTTTTGGCTTAATGATGTCTTTAGTCCCTGCAAATAGGCGGCGTTTAAAAATTGGTCCCTGTAATCGCTAATCCTGGTATTTTACCCCTGCAATTGTTAATCATTTAAAATTTGGTCCTTTGACCAACTTAATCACTGCCACGTCACCAGATTGGCAAAAATGGCATGGGAATTGACCAAAATACCCCTGGGCTAATTTTTTTTCCCTTAAAAATTTTTTTTTTCAAAATTTTGAAAAAACTTTTTTAAATTAAAAAAATCTGAAAAAATAATTAAAAGTCAAAAAAAATTTCGGAAAAAAATTGTTAAAATTAAAACTGAAAAATTTTCGGGAAAAAATCGTAAAAAAAATTCGGGAAAAAACTGAATTTTTTTTTTAAGGAAAAAAATAAGCCAGGGGTAATTTCGTCATTTCCCATGCCATTTTTGCTAATCTGGTGACGTGGCAGTGATTAAGTTGGTCAAATGACCAAATTTTAAATGATTAACAATTGCAGGGGTAAAATGTCAGGATTAACGATTAAAGGGACCAATTTTTAAACGCCGCCTATTTGCAGGGGCGAAACACACCATTAAGCCCTAATTTTTTTAGACAAGTTTATTATTATCGATCAGCTGGGACAAATTGACCGTGTGCTAGGAAACCACATGCAAAGTGGAACCCACAAAAAGCTTTGTTACCTTACATCAATCAATGCAGCTAAACTAAAATAATCACCATAGCTCAAGGAAGATTGATGATCATATATATTTTTTTTTTTTGAAAGAAGATTGATGATCATATATAAAAACAAGAATCATGATAAATTAAGCAAAATGTTATTTGGACGCCCATACACACTATACAACTTAAAAGAGAAAGAAAAAAAATTGAGAGTTAGAGAAAAAATAAGTGTTAAATACGTGTTAAAAAAATAGAAGTTTCTTAAGAACATTGTTAGTCCCTTATAAAACAATCATCGATAAGTTAAAAGAAATGTTAACGAGTGCCTCTAGTCACTTTTTAAGGATTTTAAATGGTAACTTTTTTATAGGTTAATAATAAAAATAGCAATGAGTCATATTGCGCAAGTGCTACGAAACAAAGAAGCGTTAAAAGTATTTTCAATGGTAAAAATATACTTTGAATACTGTTTCGTTAAATTATTTTTAACATGGCCTTCTACAATTTTAAATTGAATTTAGGAATTCAATTTCATTTGACTTAGGTGGTTTGACTTTCTACTCACATCCCTTGTTGAGTTTAATTGGAAATTCTTTGATTGTTGGATCATACGTAAATTTTATTGTAAATTATTAATTATTTGTTAGATTATCTATAGACGGTGTAACATTTTTCTCTTTCAATTTTACCTTTTACTTAAACCTTTTTTTACCATTTTATTCTTACTTACTGATCAAATAATAGCAAAGGTAAAAGTTCTTACACCATCGATGTCAAATGTTTCATATTGGTATTGGATCCTTTATTTTTGGCTAGCTGCACATTGTTCGATCAAAATATAAAATATTTTTCATATTTTATATTTTGATTTAACGATCTACGGTCAGTTGCATCATAAAGTTGGTTGTAAAGAATTTAAATTCCTAATTATAAATCGATGTCGATTCAATAAAACCATACACCGTCTTGTTGCATACAGCATATAGTCTCCAAACGTGTGTGTATGTATGTGTATATATATATATATATAGTATATGATAGTTGGGTAGAAAAAACTATAATAAATAATAATGTAAACATGATTGATATATAATAATCAAATACATGAGTTGAGAGATTTATATTATACTTAGGCAAGACCATAGTTGGAGAGAGAGAGCATATATACAAATATCTACGTGTAGAAACAAACATATATTTATATATAATATAAAATATAACATTGAAATCTATACATGCAGAATCTGATCAATCCAGCAAGGTGGCATCAACTTATATATATAAAAACATCACTTGTGGAGGGGATCTCTCATTTCCCTATCATCACATCATCCAGTGAAAGCAGTTCTTCCAACACCTCCAAAAAGAATGGATAGCAGTAATTATTTTGGAGAAGCAAACATTGGATATGAAAGAGGAAATGGATCTTCTTCTTCATATTCTTCATCAAGAAAAGGGAAGAAGAGTAATTCAGATAAGCCAAAGCAACCTCAAAGAGGACTTGGTGTTGCTCAGTTGGAGAAAATCAGATTACATACTCAATTACCACCCCCTTATCATCATCCACCTACTCCTTATAATTATAACCAACCATCTCATTTCAATTACAATGTAAATTTATCTTACTCCTTCATTTTTGCTAAATGCTAAGCTACCAAATTTTTATTTACTATTCTTGAATAGTGAAATTCAATTGATTAGTAATTTTGTCTATCAAATAATGCAGGAAGATCAAAAAGCATTACAAATGTCATATTCATCATCATACTCACCTAATTCATATGCCTTCCAACCACATAGTAATATGGTATGTCTAATTTAACCAATGCTTAATTTTATCACATACCAATTGGTCTCACACACATTAATTTTTTGATGTATGGGTGAATATGTTCCTCACTAACATTTTCACTCCTCAGTGTTTATGCTACTAGTTCAGAGTAATTGCACTCCTCACTTATAATGTGTTACATAATACAAGAATTAATCCTTAAATAATGCAGATGGGTCTATCTGAATATGAAAGAACAAATATCACATATGGAGATTCTTACCCAAGGTAAACTCACTTCAGATCCTTGACAAATTCATTTTTGTCATGATTATCATTATCAATTTGTTCTGATATGTGAGTGTTTTCTTAAATCAGATGGCAACATGGCAATGTGATCTTGGAGAACCAATATCCAGCTCAAACTAACATAACTCAACCCTTTCTAAATTTATATGTAAGCATTTTCAATTTTATTTTATATTACATGCATAAAATTGTGTATACTTATTTATCAGTGTATATAATTTAATTGTAAAGGCTTAAATATGTTATTCGTCCCTGCAAATAGGGGTCGCTTAAAATTTCGTCCCTGCAATCGCTAATCCTTTTTTTTTGCCCCTGCAAAGTTTAATCAGTTAAAAATTCGTCCTTTGACCCAGTTAATCACTGCCACGTCAGCAATTTACCAAAAATGGCATGGGAATTGACGAAAATACCCCTGGCTTATTTTTTTTTCCTTCAAAAAAATTTTTTTCCCTGATTTTTCCCGAATTTTTTTTTACAATTTTTTCTCCGAAAAATTTCAGTTTTTTCAGTTTTAATTTTAACATTTTTTTGTCCGAAATTTTTTATGATTTTTAATTATTTTTTCAGATTTTTTTTAATTTAAAAAAAAATTTCAAAATTTTGAAATTTTTTTTTAAGGAAAAAAAATAAGCCAGGGGTATTTTCGTCAATTCCCATGCCATTTTTGGTAAATTGCTGACATGGCAGTGATTAACTGGGTCAAAGGACGAATTTTTAATTGATTAAGCTTTGCAGGGGCAAAAAAAAAGGATTAGCGATTGCAGGGACGAAATTTTAAGCGACCCCTATTTGCAGGGACGAATCACATATTTAAGCCAATTGTAAATTTAAAATTGACTGTTTCTGTCCCTCCATATATATTTAGGACTCTCAAAACATAGATATGAAGAAGAGGAGTAGTTCCATGGGTTCAGAATCAAATGACACTCAGGAGCTAGATTTGGAGCTCAGATTATCTCTCTATTGATGATTCTCATATTTTACTGCTTTTTACAAATTCAGAATTGTAAAAGCTCAACAAATTAATGAAACACAACATTGGCGTTCCACTCTTCTATTCTCTATTCTCTAATTATGAAACTTAATGTCTACCAAAAATACAATCTTACCCCTTCTTAATTTTTTGACACGTCATCAAAATTATATTCATTTGTGTCTTTTGCATCAACTTCCCCCTACTTTTTCTCTTTAAAAACAAATTAAAACAAACTCATTCGATAAAACACACTAACTTAATCTTTTTTTAAACAACAAACAAACTTATTCTTAATCTCAATCAAAACAAATTTTCCTTTAATTCAACTTCTAAATATCAAAAGAGTTGAAAAAAATTGCAATCTTCTAGAGTATTCTCTAATTCTCTAATTATAAAATTAATGTCTACCAAAAATACAATCTTACCCTTTCTTAATTTTTTGACATGTCATCAAAATTATATGCTTTTATGTCTTTTGCATCAATTTCCCCTTATTTTTCTCTCCTAAAAATAAATTAAAACAAATTCACTCGATAAAACACACTAACTTAATCATTTTCTAAAGAACAAACAAACTTAATCTTAATCCCAATCAAAACAAATTTTCTTATAATTCAACATTTAAATATGTAAAGAGTTAAAAAAAATTACAAAATATTTGCCTTTGTTTTTTCTTTATATTTTTTTTTACAAGAAAAATTATATTAAATAAAAAGAAATAGATAAAGAGACTGCGGGCATTATACCTGACTTAGGTACAACCTAAAACGGGGATACCACATAATAAATCAGATCAAGTGTATCGACCCAAACCTATCGTAACAAAAATTCACTAATCAAAAAGCGAACCCGTACACGGGCACGAAACCAGGTCACAAAAAAATATGAAAAGTGAACCTCTACGAAAAACAATTAATGGATCGACTGTCAGCACGATATCAAAATCCAAGTGCCAACAACTCCATAAAAAAATTAAATAGCATAAAAGCTCTTTCAAGCTTGAAGAACCAGAGTGTAGACAAACAAGACACTTTGAAACCGGCGGATCTCAACATATTTGGAAACAACAGAGAATCAAAGAAACCAGGCTACCATGTCATATTATAATTTTTTTTTTATTGTTGTAGAATATTAAGTATTATATATATAGAAAGATGACTCTAAAAAACACTGAAAACATGATAAATGAGTCACTAAATGATATTGTTGTACAATTCATACACGGGACTCATAACGACATCTTTATCACTAGACATGACAACAAAACCCATACCCGTGGTTACTCGCCCGAACCAAACCCAATTTGACGGGTTTTCCCCGCTTTGACTGGGTTTGGATATGGGTTTGGGTTTTCTCTGATTTCAAAACACGGGTATGGGACGGGTAACGGGTATATACGTACCCACCCCGAACCTATACCCTAACCCGTCCTGAATGCAGGAAATTACTTTATGTTGATATGTCATGTTATTTTGTTTGATAATTGTTGTGTTATAAAAACTGTCATTGATATTTTAAGGAGCAACTAAATCAATCGGTCTAACAAATATTAAAGTGAGCATATTTCTAGATAATGCATTACAACATTTCTCTAGAAATTGCAAAAAAACTTCTATTTTTTATTAAAAAAATTATTCAATGTAGGGACGGGGATGGGGCGGGGATACCCGAACCCATCGGGGACGGGGATGGGGTTCAATTTCTCATCCCCGTTGGATATGGGTAGGGTAACAGGTAAATATATGAGAATCAGGTATGGGGACGAGGAATGTAGAACCCGTCCCCACTCCTCCCCATTGCCATGCCTTTTTATCACTAATGAAATCTTTACTATTTTAAACATTTCGACATTTTTTTAATTTACCACTTCATAATATTTAATAACAACTATTTCAATGATTTTATCATGGACAAACTACACTAACATCCCTTAATGTCTTCTTAAATAACACAAACACCCGCTCTATTTTTTAACTAAACACTAATCTCCCTTATTTTTTTTATCAAATTGACAAGCACTTCTCTTATAATATAACATTGTTTAAACTTTGTAAATTTGATCCATTTATTTTGAGAAATTAACTTCTTCATACGAATATGAACTCATTTAATTTTCGACCATTTTTATTTCCATTTTTTACTTGGTGATTTTTCTCAACTTATTGTTCCTCAGTCAATGTGGTTTAATTTTTAAATGGATATATCGAAGATGATTTTATTTTCATTGATCAACCACAATGT
This sequence comes from Medicago sativa, assembly GCF_051527215.1. Classification (NCBI taxonomy): domain Eukaryota; kingdom Viridiplantae; phylum Streptophyta; class Magnoliopsida; order Fabales; family Fabaceae; genus Medicago; species Medicago sativa. The sequence goes on from NC_140752.1 coordinate 98,804,828, forward strand.
CCATCCATCAAAATTCTTCTCATTTTTGTATTCTCCTTTGATCTCTTCTGTAATTGCCGATGTTTGATTCTATTTGATAGTAAAAACAAATGTTGTTATAGTTTCTCCATTGCGAATAAAAACCTCATTTAACTTAATTTTGAAAAGAGAAAACATATACAAACAAATCAAGAAAAAAACATCATTTAACTTTATTGTGAAAAGAGAAAACAGATACAAACAAACCAAAGTAACTGAAATTAAATTGAATATTAACAAAGTTAATGAAATGGATAAAATGAGGGGAGATTGATTTGTTTGGAAAATAATAAGTGCTGCTGGTGTTATTTAAGAAAATCTCAAGGAAAGTCAAAGTAATTTCCCCTTTTATCATTAGCCATCTTTATCATTAGTTTTTTCTGATTTTCTCAATTCATACAATATTGCAATGCGCTTTGATGTATAGCCCCCCAACTCGAATTAACCCGTGCGGAGCACGGGTTTGTTGCTAGTTATTTTCAATATATAAATCAATTATGCAAAAAAATTCTCCTTGGATATAGGGCCCGTTTGTTTTGGATTTTTTTGAAAAAAAATCTATTTTTTTAACTAAAAAATCACTATTTTTATTTTTGTTGTGTTTGTTTTAGATTTTTTAAAAATCCATTTTGCTAAAAAAATCATTTTTAGCCTCAAAATGAAAATCTATTTCAAGTAGCTTTTCCAAAATCTATTTTGTTCTAAATGCAAGGAACTCAAGTGTAAGGGTTTCCAATCTTAAAAAAACGATTCTTATGATAGTAAACAAACAGAAATAGCTTTAGATTTTTTTAAGAATCTCTAAAAAAAAATCTCTAGATTCTTTTAACTCAAAATCTATTTTTTTAAAGCTGAAACAAACGCACCCATAACTAGCATCGCTATCTATTTCATTGAATTAACTAGCTCAGAAATTTAACTAATTTGTTATTTATTTATAATGCATTTACAAGCAATTAAAATTGGTTCTGTGATAAACGATAGCTAATATAGGAATTTAATACTTCTAAGATAAAAATTCCACAAAAATTATTTCTAAAACATTTCTTCTTTTCTCTAGTGCACGAGACTAATAGAGGAAACTTTTATTTTGTTAAGCGTTATAATGAATATTGAAGTTGTTGTTAGAGTCTCACATTGTCAAATTAAATTCTCAAACTTTTGGATGTATATATGGTTTGGCACACTCATTTTATGAGCTAACTTTTAAGAGTGGGGTTGGGTCTTGAGGGGAGTCCGGAAATCATGGCTTCACACTTGGCACAACAATCTCCCCTTTAAGTATGAATCATCCATCCATTCATCTAGGTATATATATGCCACCCCCCCCCCCCCCCCCAAACAAAAGTTTTTTCATCCATGTACACTTTTACCATCGTTGTTGTGCTCAACATAATAAACGTCTAATCACCAATGTCAAAAGGACTTCTTACAACACAAGTATCTGGTCCAACCCTGCGAACCATCTGATTCCGTTGTTGGGTTTTGAGAGAAGTCCATGAGATCGTCCATATTTGGTCTCTAACTCACCTCACAATTGGCACAACAAAGAAGATACCAATTTATTTAACACTATTCACATGGAGGATTCTCAAGTGCACTAAAAAGAGATTTGTGTACAGTTTGCAAAAATTGATGGTAGCGAACACACACACTTTAGAATCATTTCATATTCTTCACATGAAATTATACTACTTTTTTAATAAGCAGGAAATTGTATGGATGTATACTAATTTTATTAACCAAAAATGCCTTACATAATACATCACTGATATTTGGACTCCATATATTCTTCAATACTCATATTTAGATTATGTGGTGGCGAAACTTATGCTTAATGCTTAAAATTTAAAAAGGATGAATTAGTTTTCCGATGTTGTGAAAAAAGTAGTAGAAAACGGGGAAAATATATGTTTTTGGAAAGATTGGTGGATTGGAGAACAACCATTTTGTGTGCGCTTCCCTCATTTATTCAGCTTGGTTTCCAACAGAGATGTTAAGGTGTCCAACATGGGCTGTTGGCAAGATAATATGTGGATTTGGAGATGGAATTGGTCCAAAAATTTGCAGCCGGACGAGGAAGCGGAAGCTGCAGTTTTGCAGCAGGTAATTCTGCAGGTGCAGCCGCGAAAGCTGCAGTTTTTGCAGCAGGTAATTAATTATGCATCTGTCAAGCTTGCAATGTGGAAATGTGGAGACAAGTTGTATGCTGTTTGTTTGGGATTAGGATTCTCTCCATTGAAAATTCTCTGAAGTTTTCTCATGTGGAATCTCAACCATCAATCATGAGAGAGAAAGTGAGAATTAAATTATAATAAAAAGTGGTTGTTGTATTTTAATGGTGGAGATTGAAAATGGAGAAAATTTGAGAAAAATTTTAATGGAGAGGATCCAAATCCGTTTGTTTGATGGTGTTGGAGTAGCTTTGCACATCTTGTGTTAGTTTTCTCCTTTTAACAAAGAAGTTATATTTGTACAACTATTTTATGATAATTTTTATGACAATTTTATTTTTTATACTCACATTATATTTTTACTTTATCTCAATTATTTTGATTTTCGTGTCAATACATACTTTTCTTTGTAAAATTATGTTGTCCTAAAAGTTGTTACACAAATGATTATTCAAATAACACATCCATTTTAATAAAAGTTTGCTATATAAAAAACACACCTGACCAAAAAAAAAAAAAACACATCATCAACTTATAGTGTGTTTGCAGATAGTGTGTGTACCATGCCAATTTGTTGTGAATTTGTGAAGCTAAAAAGGAAAATGTTATGTCGACCACTCTTAAGTGGTACACCCTTATACCACTCCTGATTTGGCAAAAGAAATATTTAAAAAAGAGAGAGATAATGACATGGAAAGAAACATAATAAGATGAAAATTAAAATAAAAAAAATAAAAAAATACCAGATCTGTTTTCTCTATGTCTCAATCCCACTATTTCATCTCTCTCTCTCTCAACTAACACGCGATCTCCAATCACCGCCATGTCACCTTCAGTGATCTCCTCCCACTGCTCCGTCCCCTTTCAGCCACCGTCAAGTCACAGCAACTGTCGACACACAGTCACCGTTGCGTCAGGTCTCAATCGCGACCTTGCTCCCTCACTCAAATCGTTGGAAATCCTTGTTACAATCCTGTCGGAAATTGAATATATCTGTTGAAGGTGATGTTTTTATCAAATTTTTCATTTCATTTTGTGATGAGGCTTTGTATTTATGGTTTAAGGTTCTGTTTTGAATTTTTGTTTCCAAAATTTAAATTTGTTTTGAAATTAGTTGTAAAACCATGTATCCAGACCTAGTAAAGCCTGATATTTGCTTTGAAATTAGTTTACCCATTTTGAAATTGCTTTTCAAAATAATTGTTTAAAGTAATTAGAAATCCATGGTGAAAAAATGAATCATAAAAATGACTCACATAAGTGTATTATCTAGGTTTTTTTTAACCCTTCTCATATGTAGTTTGTGCTTGTTGTTTATTACAGTATAACTAAAATCCATCTATCCAACTTTATATTGAAATCAATGGCTATCATGCAAGTCTCTACCGAAAGTACATGCTTTGAGTTTCTATGGAAATTTCCACCAGCAATTGAAATGCTTTTGCTTGTTGCATAAATGTTTGACTTTAAAAATTGATGATTGAAATACTTGTATGTTTGATAAAAATTGGCCATTTGTTCATTTGATATTTTTGTTGTATTAGTGTGGAAGAAACCCAAGACCAAGCCACAAGCCTTGCTATTACATATCAATTTTATTGCACAATAATAGAAACTCATCTTGCTTGATGTTCTGATATTTATGTAATGGATAGAGACATTGAGTGGTGGAATTGGTTGGAAGGGCTAGTCCATTTGTTTTGTGTTGAACTTATAGTGTATTGGTGTATTGATTTGGATTATAGTATATTGTTTGTTGAATTTATTGATGTGCTGCTGTTTATTTTTGGGAATTTAGTGTAGTATAATTGTTGATGTTATAATGTTGTCTAAATTTTAGTGCAGTGAGAGAGGTAATTTATTTGACGTTGCTATGTTTCTTTGCTTTTTATTAGGAAGAGTATTGTAGTTGAATTGAAATTTTGTTGCTGGGTCGCCTTATGGTATGCTGTTCTTTTGATGTTTATAAGAGGAATTGATTTTCTCATGAAAGCTTCAAGTGACTTGTTATGATCATGGCCTTTTGAGATTGATCCTTGGAATATCATGGTAGCTAGCATGGATGGAAGATGGTACTAGTGAATGGAAGGATGACATGTGTGAAATAGCATGGATGCAAGATAGTTATGGTTAGTGAAAGAGGTTTATGTTTATTTATTTTTTATTATTGCATTAATTTTGTGCTCGGTCAAATAGCTGCGTTCTTGATCTTTATAAAAGCATAATCATGAACTTTTCTTTATAGTTGACATACTGGTTAGTTCTGCTACACACTTTGATGATGACTAGCTAGAGTTTCACCACAAGACTCACGATAACTTATGAAAAATGACATTTGTTAGCAACCAATAAAATTTGTATGTGTTTTGTTGAAACAACAACAGATGTTTAATCTAGGATGTTGGTATTGCAATGCTAACTCTATTGAATTGTGAAGGGCATGGCTGAAGCATTAGGTGGTGTGCTCATGTGATGATTTTCTAATCTATATATTGAGGATTTTGTCTTTCTAGTTTTCGCATTTTAGAAGTTGCAGTTGAGTTTCGTATGTTGAAGATTGAGCGAAGACGGAACTAGTTATCTATGCTGGATTGATGGAGTTTTTCGGTGATTAATGATGATCTAGCTGTCTACAAGGCCAGATAAATTCACAAAGCATGGATCATAAATGGAATAACACCTATGTTTTTCCTGAGCATGAGGATTTGATTTCTTGTAGATAATATGCATTGCTAGTTAGGTGTTTCTATGTAATTGGTTTATGCAAGGTAGAGGTTGAAGTAGCTTTGTAATTTCTGAAAAAATAGTGGTCACGCACCTTAAACAATGTGGTCACACAGACCATATATTTGGCTAGTTTATCCTTCCCAGGTATAAATAATCTTGTTTTAGGTGAATCGAACACATAATCTAATTTGATCACTGCACTAAAAGTCTTTCCAACCATAAATAACTTCTTTTACAATCTGCGAGTTTATCACGCCTAAAGACGGACAATTTCTAATTTCTGAAAAAATAGTGGTCGCGCAACTTAAAAATTGTGGTCACACAGACCATATATTTGGTTAGTTTATCTTTCCTAGATATAAATAATCTTGTTTTAGGCGAATCGAACACATATTCTAATTTGATCACTGCACTAAAAGCTTTTCCAACCATAAATAACTTATTTTACAATTTGCGAGTTTATCACGCCTAAAGACGGACAAGTTCTAATTTCTAAAAAAATGGTGGTCACGCACCTTAAAAAATGTGGTCACACATGCCATATATTTGGCTAGTTTATGAAAATTGTGAATTTACTAATAACAATAACCATAACCCTCATAGTACAAGTGAAGGGGGGTAAACTAAACGTTATACAAGGAAATATCTTACAAGAGCATCCAAAAAGAGTAAAGGAATCCCAATTTTGAATGCCAGAAAACAATATGGTTATGCCTTTGAAGAATTGTGGTTATATTGTTCATTTCGTTGGCTATATGTCATTTTTATGTGTAAACAATATCATTTCAATACAATTTATCATTGAAATAAGAAAAAAAAGTTATCATCTTCCATGTATCTTGGACTCTTAATTGTGATACTTCGCTGTTGTGAGGTTGATACATTTAAAGACGACCAATTTTGAACGCAAAAATAATATGGTTACACCTTTGAAAATTTGTGGTTATATTGTTCATTTCTTTGACTATCTGTAATTTTCATGTGTAAACAATAACATTTCAATCCAATTTATTTGTGAAATAAAAAAAGTAATCATCTTCCATGTATCTTGGACTCTTAATTGCATTAGTTTGTTGTTGTAAGGTTGGTACACTTAAAGACGACCAATTTTAAACGCAAAAATAAAATGGTTACACCTTTGAAAATTTGTGGTTATATTGATCCGATTTAAAAATACACATTTTAGATCTGTTCACCCGATTCAAAATCTAGTTTTTTGCTGTTTTTTCTCTCATATTACATGATTATAGTAAATCATAACTTAATACACACTTATTTAATAACAAAATATCATCATAGAACCTTTTATTTCGTACCGACTTGCAAATAAAATCATCAACAAAATATAATCATTGTAATTGCTTCAACATATTACAACAATCGATTTACACCTAATGCATTTACTTCAAATAAATCCAAGAATCAATGCCATTACATAATTTTGGCACAACTTAATAATTTCATAGCAAGCATCTGAAACATATTTAAAATAAGTTCGACAGTGTTACCACGGCTAACTCTGACACATTTTACAGAACTCCTTTGCCACACAAAAAACTGACCAAGCGGGCTATACCAAGCTCTCTGTGTCATCAAAAGCTTTAAATTAGTGAAGCCACATTCAACAAAAATGCAAGTAATCAAGAGCAAATGATAGGAACAACACATTTGCACAACAAGGCAGGAACAAGCAATACCAAAGCAGAACCTCACAAACAATACTAGGACTACAATCAAATAAACCACTACAAGATCTGTAACTCTTTTAAAAAAACTATGCAGTCACAAAAAAAAAATATACACCTTAAAACACCATCTCCACCCAAATTATCAAAGAGAAAAAATAATTCACCTCTCACTCATGCTCATCAGACAAGATTCACCATTGTGCCTCAAAGGAATTACTTTTGCAGAAAGCATGTGGACAAATAGTGAGAAAGACACAAACTGGGCATGAAAATAAAAAGTGATTACACCTTTGATAAAACATGGTTAATTCAGTCTCATTTTTCGTTAGTTTTCCATAAGTCTGTCAAAGATTGACAATATTCATCAGCTGCAATTATTGTTGTGTATCAAGTGAGTTTTTGCTGCAATATGAGTACAAAAGAATTGAGTTCACAAGTAAGAATTTTTGTTAACATAGTCACTCAACTCATACACCTTATAATTTCCACGACCCTTCCATTTTTTCACTCAACTCACACCATCATGTTGTAGTGAGTATAAGGTGGTGTTCTTCACAAAATGTTAAAAGTGTCATTTGAATAATCTTATTGTAGCCATTTTGATTTACTACCTATGCCTTATATTTTCAAAAAAATTGTTTATTAAAAACGAGTAGTAAGAATCTATAGACAAAATAGACTAAAAGAAATAATATCAATAATCTAGAAAAACACAGGAAACTTACGCTTATTCCAATTTAAAGCAGCAGTAATGAAATCAAAGAAACTTCAAAGTAAAAATAAAATCAAAGGTACACCTATATTTTTGAACTTCAGATTATACTAGAAAGAGTACTTGATCATTAGAACTATAGAAAATATCCCTTGTTCAAGAACTATGGGAACATAATCATACATATACAATACAAGAGCAAAAGGAAGTTTTAAGGGCCATTATATACTCATCAAGACCCATCCAATAACAAGTTCAAATACATTAAACATCAAAGATCGGCAAGTACTTCAACATAATAAGGTAAAAAGCCCCATATTTTGCTGAAGAAAGATCCCAATACACATCAATCTTACTACAATAAGCAAAATCATCATTAAGTAAATATCAAACCAGTTGAATCCAATTTTAAAAAATCTGAATCTCAATTTCAACAATTCAATTTTCATAGACATTTGAAGCAAGTCATTCATTGAGATTCACAAGTCAATTCTTAATATTCATAAACAAAATTAGATGGTCATTCATTCAGATAAAAGCTAGACATAATAGTAATTTGCCTAAGTATTATAATTTAGAACCTAGTAATTCGCCTGTGGTCTTGGTTCACTCCATGAAAACGGTATCGGTGGCTGTCGTGACCGTTTTGTGACGGCGAAATCGCGCTACTGGACCGTTTTTTAAAACCTTTTTTTGTTAATAACTATGTCTGCTACTATATAATATATGTTCATTATCTTTGCTTTTCATACACCAAATTGTTTTAAAAAATCAATTTCTAACATACAGTTTTCTTTAATAATTGAAATCTATGAATTTACCAAGAGACTAAACCAAACTTCAAAGACTGTCAACAAACTTTATCACTCAATAAAACATTACTATAATGTAAGAATATTCAATGAAATACTTAATTTTGTTTCAAAGAAATGCTTAAATCTAATTCAAATTAGATAACAGTGAGGAGCAAAGAACATTAGATCACCCAAGATCTCAGTGAAGATCTTACATAAATCACAAATGTAACAGCCAAGAGGAAGAGGAATATGGAAGAAAATACCTGAGTTGAAAAGGGAACACCGTGAAAGAGATCGTCGGAGATGAAGAAGGAGACGGCGGCGCGCGGCTAGGGTATGACGGAAGGAAGGGTGTGGCGGAATGAATGGTGGTGGCGGAATGGATGGAACTAGGGTGAGAGAGAAATTATCCACCGAATGAATTGAAAGAGAGAGGGTACGGCTAAAATTTTATTTTTTTTGTCATCTTTGATTGTTTTTTGACATGGAATTGATTGATTTTTTTATTATTAATGGTATTGCCACACAAGGGTGGTACAAGGTGTATTGGCACCTATGGTGGTATACCTATCACTGCTCAGCTAAAAATCCCATCTCAACTTCTAGTAGACGTACGTTCGCTACCATTCCTTCCGTGGAAACAAATGTGTGCTTATTCATCTATCATCATTCTTTGAATGTCCACCAAACATTTTTCAACATCAACCATTATATTTTCCCTCAAACATCAACCATTATAGTTGTACAACTATCATTGCTAATTTTACGAGAAATGATATTTGTACAACTATTGAACAATTTTTATATAACTTTCTCTCTTATACTCACATGATGTTCTTATCATCTATCTTCTTTTTTCTTTCTCCATTGTTTTTTACCAATAAGAAGAGAGAAAAACAAGGTTGTCACTAAAATTGTCATGAAATGGAATAATTCTTGGATGAACACAAGAATTTGGACCCTCTATTTGGTCACACACACAAAAAAATGGACATGCTATAACCATTTGAAAATTAATGATAATTTAATTATTATTGTTTCTACTTTTTTTTCTTTTTATGTGTGTGTGACCAAATAGTGGATCCATATCCTTGTGTCCATCGAAGAGTTGCTCCATCAAATGGATGTACAACTATCATTGCTCAAATTCTATACATGGTTAAGAGTAACTAACTCTTCTTTTAAAAAAAAAGTGTAACTAACTCTTAACCATATTATTAAGGAAAAAACCAAAAAACTTCAAATTAAATGAATTGACACAAAAAAATTAAATGAATTGACACAAAATATAAAATCAAATCTCTAGTTTTATGCTTGCAAATTTGAGTAATAATAATATGGTTAAGAGTTAGTTACACTTCAAATTACAAGGACGAAATCCAAAAAGTTTTTTGGTTTTGTACCTTCATGAATTTTAACTGTACAAAATCGATGATATGGCAGGGGGGTAACTAACTATCATTGCTCATGAAGGTACAAAATCAAAAAACTTCAAATTACAAGAACGGAATCCAAAAAGAAAATTTTACAAGGGGGAGAACCGGAAATGTCCTATATTACAAAGGGGTAAAACACTATTAACCCTAATAATTATTATGACTCACATAATGTATTTTGGTAAAAAGTTGTAACATATTTTGCCACTTAACAAATGCTGTCCCGAAAATGATTATTACACACACATTTTAAGTTGAATTTTTCTGTTTTGAGTACAACTCAAAAAATATTCTTGGTGCTTTGCTATATTGTCGTCCATCCCTTAACATATAGCACAACGGTTTCTAAGCGCGTCCCCTCTAAAAAAAGGTCGAAACCATTTTCTATATTGGCAAATGCATAGATTTCTCTACCCTACGGCTATTAAAACCTATCAAGATGCATTATTTTGACAGAACCTTTTTTAAAGAACAGGCACCTTAAACAGAGGCTTGTAATTTACAAGCCTCGTTAAAGAGTGTCTGGGTCCAAATTCATCATTTGTTTAAGGTTTCTCATCATCCACAATGACAAATTTTTACAAGGTTGTTTTCATTCTCGTTCTTTTGTTCCTTGCCGTGGATGCCAAACATAAAACTAAAAAGAAAATCAAAATCAAAAAATCAAAAGATCATCACAAGATTTTTAAGAATAGCCTATTCACAGTCCCATACCTTCCACCATTATATGACAATGATGATGGTAATAATAACAACTACGGCGACAACAATCCACCATTATATGATAATGGTGATGATGGTAATAACAACTACGGGAACAATGACACTCCCACTTTTAAAGATCTTAAGCCTGTAGAAGAAGATCTTCTTAGGCCCGTAGAAGAGGTGGCCAAAAAAGTTGATTTCGAATTAGCTTCTATTGGTCGTTGGGACCTAATTTCACCGGATTCTGGAGTATCGGCGATGCATATTAATTTGTTGCCTACAAATAAGATCATTATCATAGATGCTTTGATTTATCGTGTGTCAAGAATCAAATTACCAAATGGGGTGCCATGTGTGCCATACAAAGATTTGAAGACTCAAGAAGATAAAATTGATTGTTTTGCTCATTCAGCTGAATATGATATTGAAACAAATCAAGTTAGACCACTCAAGGTTTGTACCATCATTATTATTGTATATATTCTTACCATTTTCGTTAACATGAAAAAGAATGAATTATAAATTTGCTAAATATCATTAGATGATTGGAGGAGATCCCTGGTGTTCCTCCGGCGGACTTGCACCTGACGGTACACTCGTGAGTACTGGTGGTTTCATGGAGGGGGAAAAAACAATCAGATACTATGGTGGCGGTTGCCAAAACTGTGAATGGAGAGAATATGACGGGACATTGTCTGAAAATAGATGGTATGCAACTCAACTATGAAATTTGTGATATATTTTCTCTTAATATGCCATTTGAAGCAATATTGATATAAGTTCTTATGAAACTGTTTAGAAGAACTTATAGAAATGGTTCATGGCAGGTACATAAAATATTTTTAACTTACTTCCATAAACTTTTAAGGACAGCTTATGAAAGTAAATTATGACTTATATGAAACGCTTATAGAAATAATTTATACAAAAACACTTAAACGTTTAATTGATCAGATGTTTATTCAAACAGTTGATCTAATTTTTTGTATTTTTTTTTTTCATAACTACATGTGATCTAATTTGATTATAATGAATTAATAGGTATGGAACTCAACAACTTCTTCCAAATGGAGAATTCATGGTGATAGGAGGACGGAGATCATTTAGCTACGAATTCATCCCACAAGAAGGACAAAAAAGTGGAAAACCTAACCTTTTTCCATTCCTATACGAAACATCTGACATAGACGAGAACAACTTGTACCCTTTTGTTCATCTTGCCCCAGACGGAAACCTCTTCATCTTTTCAAACAACCGCTCCCTCCTTTTGAACCCCACCACCAACAAAGTAGTACGTACCTTCCCTGTTTTACCTGGCGGCTCGCGTAACTACCCGGCCTCCGGTCAGTCGGCTCTCCTCCCAATAGACCTCAATGCTGAAACCACCAAGGCAGAAGTCATCGTTTGTGGCGGCAACCTCCATAATGCTTTCGAGTTAGCCGAACAAAAGAAAATATTCCTTCCAGCTCTTCAAGATTGCAATAGGTTAACAATCACCGAACCTAACCCTAAATGGGATTCTGAAATGATGCCATCAAGGAGAACCATGGGAGATGCTCTTATCCTCCCAAATGGAGAACTATTGTTCATCAATGGTGCACAATACGGTACATCTGCATGGTGGGATGCTGATCAGCCAAATTACACACCTGTGTTGTATAATCCAGATAAGCCTAAGGGTTTGAGGTTTAAGGTGATGATGGCTACTCAAATTGCAAGAATGTATCATTCAACTTCTGCTGTGCTTCCTAATGGTAAGATTTGGGTTAGTGGAAGCAACACACACGAAACTTATAAAGATAATGATAAGTATCCAACTGAGACTAGAGTTGAAGCATTCTCTCCTCCTTATTTGGATGAGGCTTTTAATAAGTATAGGCCACAAATCAATGAAGATGCAACTAAAAAAGAGTTAAAGTATGGAGATTTATTTGAAACAAAATTTTCAGTGGAAGATGGGGCTGGGTTGACAGCTAAAGATATAAAGGTGACAATGTATGCACCACCTTTCACTACTCATGGTTTCTCCATGGGTCAGAGGCTTATAATTCTCAAGATCGATGAGCTCGTTGAGCAAGAACCTGGAAGTTACACCGTTAGGATGGCGGCGCCACCATCTGGGGCTATTGCTCCTCCAGGATACTACTTGCTCTTTGTTGTCCACCGTGGCATACCTAGCACAGGAACATGGGTGCGCATTCAGTAGAAGTAGAATAACCTCTATTTATCGGGCATTCATTATTATTCTTTTATCTTCTTTTTTATAATTCTATTCATTTTTAAAAGCAAATCTGTAAACTTGAAAAGAGAAGAACATATTTTCAAGTGTGTTATTGGTTAACCATACAAAGAATGTTTATGAAAGAAAAAAAAAACGTTCTTATATGATAGTTTAATATCATATATCACTGCTCATTATTCTTCAATAGGTCTCTACTTATCAATTTGGACCTGACTGAATACTTGTAAAATTTATTGATATATGAGTTTTATTGTAATTTGTATCCAATTCAAATCACCCACTTGCTTAAATGTGTGTTGTGAATGAGTAATGATATTTGTACAACCATTTTGTGATATCTTTTGTGACAACTTTCATTTTTCTCTCTCTTTTTATTGATCAAAAACAATAGAGAAAAGAAGAGATATAATAAGAACATAATGTAAGTAAGAAAGAGTTGTTCAAAAATTCTCACAAAATAGTTCTACAAATATCATTTGTTGTCGTGAATAATTCCAATAAAAAGTCTTTCAAGTGTCTCAAAAATACGACAACTTATGAAAGTTTTAAAACTCTTGATACGGTGATGGTAAGGGTATATACTTGAGAAAACCTAAAGGTTCTTAAACTATACTTCCACCCATCAATTTTGTCCCTCCATAGGAACCAAAATAATAGATTAAAGTATAGTTTACGATCCTTTAACTTATTTCTTTGTTTCGATTTAGTCTCAGAACTCTTAATTTTTACAAACTGGTCCCTCAACTCACCTGCCTTTAATCAACGTGGTCCCTTCCGTTAGTTTTTTTTCTTCATAAAACGTTAGATTTGTACATGTGGCATGCCCGTTGTCGAAAACTTGAGATGATATGGCTTGTATGATTCAGCAGTATATAAAGGGATAAAAATTTGACGAATAAAAATTAGGGTTCATCTTCTTCCAATTTTATTCTTCTCCGCCTCTCTCTCCATTTCTTCTTCTTTCTCCTTCATCTTATCCATTTTTCTGCAAGCATGTCGAATCAAGCATCGAAAACACAGTCATCATTATTTTCATCTACACCCATTCTATGAATTCCTTCACCTTCAAATGTTACACCATTTTCCCTAACTAGACTTAAAGTTTTTTGAAAAGAAAAAAAACTAACGGAAGGGACCACGTTGATTAGCGACAGGTGAGATGAGGGACCAGTTTGTAAAAATTAAGAGTTATGTAACCAAATCGAAACAAAGAAATAAGTTAAGAGACTGATGGTTCAATTAAGCCTTGATTTTAATAGTTTAGAGACCAAATTGATGAGAGTGTTATAGTTTAAGGATTAAATTGACTATTTATTCAAATAAAGATTGTGGTTAGAAAATTTTCTCCACCCAACATCACTTCAATATACACATCTAAAATAATGTAATTTTTGCACCGCTTTGTCAACCAAAAATACCCAAATTATATGATTTTTAAAGGACAATTTGTCTCTTATTTACCCATGAGTACAACATAGATAGAGTTATCCATGTTGAATCGACACCAATCAAAATCATTTATTTTTTCCCCTAACATAAATAGCAAAAGACAAATGAATAATTTTTATTAGTGTGAATTCAATACGTGTAACTCTTTCCATATTTGATTGATGGTCAATATAGTCGTCACCTTTATAAAAACATTTTTTTTGAAAGAACCTTTATAAAAACATGGAGAGTGAGAAAAGTTTCTATCATATTCTCGTCTCATTGCACAACACCCTAATAGTCTCGTGCACGAAATGATGTTCCCTCAGTATTCCAGCTTGGTTCCTGGGATCACCACACCAGCTTCCCATGAGCCTTACGCGCACGAATCAAAATACCCCCATGGATGAGGTAGCTAGGTGCCAATTTTAAAAAATGAAACAACATAATGGAACCAGACACTTGATGTACCCGATCAGGAGCCAACTTATTTATGAATCCTGAAATAAATTCTTTAGGCTCTCCGTTTTAGAAGTAATAATGTCATGACGATAAATCCCATGAAGAGGTCAATATATCCACAGACTAATTAACTATATAAACACAACACCAAGGCAACCAATGATATATCGTCCAAGTTTTTAACTTCATAAAAACCGCGTAGGTGAAAGTATTCATTCGAGTAAACATGATCAAATTTGAAAAAATGTTGGTAGCTTTTTTTATCTTTGCATTGATGATAACCAACATAATCCAGGTGAATGCCAACTTTACAAAAAGCATGTACCTCACCTGGGGTGCTCAACATGCATCAATTGTGGGTGAAGATCTTCACCTAGTCTTAGATAAAACCTCAGGTGAAAAAATTTATATTTACCACGCATCAGTTTTGGTTTCAATAGGTTTCTGTATTCTTGTAAGATATAAGAGTTGTGAAATTAAAAATTTATTGTCTTTATCAAAATGTTGCAAATGAACATTTAGTGGGGGGAAAAATGATATTATTGCCTAATACCAGAGAATTTGCCACATTCTTCATGAAGGGAACTTTAGTGCTGATTTTCTTGCTAAAGAAAAGAAGGTTTTCTCATGGCTTTCTTAAGGCTGATGCTATGAGGATCCTTTTCCCACGTGCTTAGGCTTTCTTTCCTTTTCTATTGTTCTTTTTTCTAGTTTTGTTTCCTTTTCTTTTTTCTCCATTGTACCAAAAAAATGTTCATGTATCGCTTAATATTTGCAATCTGACTAAACATTATGCAAACTGCAGTAAAGTGATTAAACTGAGAGAAACATATTCATCGGTTTATTGGCTAATCTGGAAATATTACATGGTTGTTGCCTTTGAATTTCAGGATCAGCTGCTCGCTCAAAGAGATCTTTCTTATTTGGAAGTATTGAAATGTTAATAAAGCTGATACCTGGTAATTCCGCAGGAATAGTCACAGCCTACTATGTAAGTTCACTTGATCTACAAGAACTATAACACAGCCATAATCTCTTTTATAAATCACCCCCAAAAAGAGACAAAATTTAAATGTACTCCAGAACAGTAAGATCTAACATAAAATCCGCACAGTTATCTTCGACAGGAAGCCAGCATGATGAGATAGATTTTGAGTTCTTAGGTAATAGTACAGGACAACCATACACAGTGAATACTAACCTATTTACACAAGGAAAAGGGAGCAGAGAGCAACAATTTCACCTCTGGTTTGACCCAACAGCTGATTTTCACAATTACACCATTCACTGGAATCCCACAGAAATTGTGTAAGTTGTAACAGAACAAAGTTAATTCACCTTCTCAGTTACATGGCAAAGAACTAATATAATATTAACACCCAATTTACCATCTAATTGCTTGATCTATATGATCATCATGACTATTATTTCAGGTGGTATGTTGATAGCATACCAATACGGGTTTTCAGGAACTACGAACACGAAGGCATTGCTTATCCAAACAAGCAAGGAATGAGGGTTTATACAAGCCTATGGAATGCAGATAACTGGGCAACAAGAGGCGGGCTTGTGAAAACCGATTGGAGCAATGCACCATTCAAAGTAGGGTTTCATCATTTCAGAGCAAGGGCTTGTAAGTGGAATGGAGCAGCAAGCATTAATCAATGTGCCTCTAATGTCAAAGCAAATTGGTGGACATCTTCAGTATACAAACACCTTAGTTATGGCATGATAAGGCAGTTGAATTGGGTGAAGAAGAATTTCATGACCTATGACTATTGCAAAGATTACAAAAGATTCAATGGACACATCCCTCATGAATGCTTCAAAACACAATTCTAATCCTAAATTATAGTTCTAATTCTAATCTAAGCATTTGCCATAAATAGCCATTTCTTTGCAATTTGTCACAGTCTTGGTGATTTACTGATTTCATTTTGTATTGAATTGAATCAAACTATTATCTTATAATAAATGAAATGATAATAAATTTCCATGAACACGATGCTTGTTGTACACTTCTATGTTACTCAACTAAATACTCATTCATATCAAACATGAACCCTAAGCTAAGGATATATAATCTACTAAAGCTGACACGCCGACACCTCACACCTATAATAATTTTTACTCCCTCCGTTTCAAAATGAGTGTCGTTTTAGGTGTTTACACACATATTAAGAAATGCAATGATTAAGAGAAAGAGAATGATTATTTTACCAAATTATCCTTATTAACTATTGGTTAGTTTTAAAAATAATACTTTGGAAGTAGTGTGCAGAGTATTAATTGGAGGGTACAATTGAAAAGAAAAAGTTATTATTGCATTGGAAACTGAAAGCGACACTCATTTTGAAACAATTTTTTTTGGCTAAAGCGACACTCATTTTGAAACGGAGGGAGTAAAAAAATGACAAAATTGAATGCAATCATGTGTATAGGCTTCGATTAGAAGTTTCAGTGCTACAAGATATATAATTGAATTTGAATTTCATAAATCCAATTACACATAATATTTTACAAAAAAAAAAAAATAATAGCGAAACGGAATGAAAGGAAGTTAGGAATTGATACATAAGCAAATGCCGATGATGATGAGAGCGGTACCGAAGAAAGTGCGAGGGAGGTTGGATTGTTCACCAAGGAGAGTAGCAAAGAGAGCGGTGGAGGCAAAGGTGGTGGCGTTGGTGACGGGGACGGCGAGGGAGAGAGGAGCATCGGAGAGAATGGAGAAGAAAGTGGCGGAGGCGGAGAGGTTGATGAGAAAGGGGATGGAGTATTGCCAGATCGAAAGAAGCTTGAGCCAGTTGCGTAGAGAGTTTGAGATTTTTTGGGAGAGATTTGTTGAGGGAGGATGTGGTTGTTTGGAGGAGGATTTGAGTGCTTCGTCCCAGAGAAGTGCACCACGGCGCATGATAGCGTTTGTTGCGCCCCATACTATGCCTACTGCGATCATCTTCTCCATCTTTGCACCTCCAATTCTTCAGTAGTTCTGCAGTCAAACATAGAGGTATAACATTGATTTTGAGATTCTTCCAACAAAAAAAAAAAAAAAAATTTGTGATAAAATTGTCCAAATATAAAGGGCCCGTTTATTTTAGTTTTTTTTTTTTAAATAGATTTTTATAGTGTAATACCTTTTTGCTAAATAAATTTTAACAAGAAATATTTAAGAAAAGTTTTGAATGAAAAATCCGATTGAATAATTTATTTTAAAATGTAATTCTAATCATTTTGTTAAAAAAAATTTTGGATACTAAAATTTTGAAAAATCTCTAAAAAAAATTTCAAATAGCTTTTCATAAAAATCATTTTTGAAAGATGTCACTTTGAAAAAATATGTGATTTTTACTATGTAAAATCTCTAAAAATGAGTATTTAAGTTAGTGAATGTCAAAATCTCATTTTTAAATTATACTAAATGAGTTTGAAATAATTTTTTCTATTTTTGAATAAATTTCTAAAACATCCATTTTTAGAAATACAAAGAAAAATCTATTTTTTGAAATCTAAATCATATGGGCCCAAAAATCATACGTAATGTTTTTTTTTGACCAAAACAAATTTAACTATTATCATTAATCAACCAAGGTTCAATACAAGAAGGATAAGAATCAAAAATACGGTGACTAGCCCAAGAACAGGCCGCCCTAACTAAAGTATGAGCAACCATGTTCGCTTGCATCCTAACAAACTTCACCTCGAAGTTGGAATGTAAAGATAGCTGATAAATAATACTAGAAACAATAGCATAGAATAATTTATTAAAAAAAACTTATGTTTTATTAAAAAAAACATAAATGATGTTAAATTTGGATGAATTGTTAAAATAATTTATTTTGGATAAGTTTTTTGATATTCACGTCTCAATTGTAATTTTTCTCAAAAAAAATTGCAATTGTAATTTTTTTATTAAAATTAAATAACATTATGAAGAAACAGTAAAATAATAAGTTTACCTTTAAAAAAATAAAATAATAAGTTTAATCTTCTCAAACAATAAAATAATACTATGCAGGAATACATTTATAAAAAAATAAAAAAAAATTGTTAGGTTTTTTTTTTTTTTTTTGTGGTGGCCGGGTTCGAACCCCGGACCATTTATTAGGTTTATTGAATATCTAATGTAATCGATCTATAATATATATCAAATACATTAGATATTAAATAATATCAATTTTTACTTATAAATATAAACCGAAGAGAGTAATACAAAGTCTTTATATATATATATCAAATAGTCTAATACTATAAATGCAGTCTTTTATTTTTATCAAGTAGTCTAATGCTATAAATGCAATAAGTAATCGAGTTCGAACATCAATTCTACTTATTACATGCAATGCAATGTTTTTGTCAATTGAATTTTTTTTTTCCTTCTAAACTATCAATCAACTAAATTATAAAAGACAATCCACCTATCTCAATTGACAACTGGAGTTAAGTTGAAGTCTTGTTTTTTAGGGGAAGTTGAATTTTGTTTTATTGATTTAGGATCTAATTGGTTTTATTGATTTGGTTAGGATTCAATGGTCATATGAAACAGTAGTTTTGTTTTTAACCTATGTGAAACAACACAATCAAAGTAAGTTAACACTGAACACACACACACACACATACACACGAGGGAAACAAAAGGTTGTACAGTTACACAAGTCATTAAAGAGACAAAGTCCCCCGTGAACAAGTTAGTTACTACAAGAATACATAAAATGACGAATATACCCTCCTATTGTGGCCCGTGGGCTTCTCTTTGTCTCTAGTCTCTACAGTATAATAATATACTCTGGTTTGTGGCTCTGGTTTCTCCTTCATTCTCCATTGCCGAAGCCGCACTCACAAGCCTGCACTAGATTCTGGAACCTTCTTCAAAACATGGAGCGCATCGTTGGCGGCAGCTACAAGCTTGGCCGCAAGATCGGAAGTGGATCCTTCGGTGAAATTTACCTCGGTGACTATCCTCTCTCTTCCGTTCTTCTTTTCATTCACAACGATTCTTTCTTTATTCTTATCACTCTTTTAACGTTTTCATTTCTCTCCGCAGCTACGCATATTGATACCTTCGAAATCGTCGCCGTCAAAATCGTAAGTTTCTGCTACGCTTTTCCTAATACTCACTCTCTAATTTGCATATTCCAATTTTACTTTTAATATTATCATTCAATTATCTATTATTTTGCTAATTTGCTTCTTAATCCACCAAAACTTAACGTTACATTGCTAATTCGTTACAGGAGAATAGTAAAACAAAGCATCCACAGTTGCTTTACGAGGCCAAGCTCTACAATATTCTTCAAGGAGGAAGTATGCATTTTGCAATATTCAGTAGTTGTTTTTGTATTGTTCTAAGGAGGTAGTGGTTAGAGTCATGAGTTTGAGATTTCGTGTTTCTTGGTGCAGGTGGCATTCCAGGCTTAAAATGGTTTGGCATAGATAGGGAGGATAACGTGCTTGCTATCGATTTACTTGGGCCTAGTCTTGAAGATCTTTTTGTTTATTGTGGAAGGAAGTTTTCGTTGAAGACTGTGTTAATGTTAGCTGATCAAATGGTATATGCTTACTGACTTGTATGTTTTTCACAAAACTATATGCTTATTTCATATATTTGATGCTAATTCGTTCAATTTATCTCTTTTTTCATATTTTTTATGTGCAGATCACTAGAATTGAATATGTGCATTCTAAAGGATATTTGCATAGGGATATTAAACCCGATAACTTCCTCATGGGACTTGGTCGGAAGGCCAACCAGGTAACTGTCTTATTATTGCCACCCAGTTGAACTTGCCCGTCAGTCAACTACTTGTTGCTATTTAGTATGGTTTCACTTGTGTGTGTAATTTTGTTGTTCTTGTCACAACAACAACCAAGCCTTATTCCACTAAGTGGGGTCGGCTGCATGGATCAAATTACACCATACAGTTCTATCATAAACCATATTTTGGTCCAATTCATAAATCTATGTGCTGTTTTTGTCAGGTTTACATAATTGATTTTGGGCTAGCAAAACGGTATCGGGAATCCACAACCAATCGCCACATCCCTTACAGGTAGTTCTACAGTGTCCATTTTTGTTTCATTCTTTTATTTTTGTTTTCATTTTCGACATTTATATCTTGTAAGTTGCATTCATCTAATTATGAATTATTTTCACATCCCCACCTCCTTAGTTTTTGTGACTAACAAATATATCCTACAGGGAGAACAAAAGCTTAACAGGGACTGCTCGATATGCAAGTTGCAATACTCATCTTGGGATTGGTAAGTCTTAAGTTAGAAGAATATATTAACCTTTCAGCTTGAATAAATGTTTACACATTCTCATTCACTATATTTTTTTTTAGAGCAAAGTAGACGGGATGATTTGGAATCACTAGGATATGTACTTCTGTACTTCCTTAGAGGAAGGTATGGCATTCTGTTCCACATGATCTTTCCTGAAGTATTTTTTCCAGAACCCGCTGTTTCTCGAGACAATAATGAAATGTCATGACTTATAGTTTTAAATTTGTAACTATTTTTGTTTAGCCTTCCTTGGCAAGGTCTAAGGGCTGCAACAAAGAAACAGAAGTATGAAAAAATATGTCAGAAGAAGGTATCGACTCCTATCGAGGTCAGTATTTAAGCATTTATGTGTGTTGTGAAGCACCCCCTCCCCCCTGAATAAAGTAAAATAACTGGCATACTAATTTTTTTTTCCCTTTCCAAAAGGTACTATGCAAATCTCATCCAGTAGAGTTTGCTTCATACTTCCATTACTGCCACTCATTGACATTTGATCAGCGGCCTGATTATGGATTCTTGAAGCGCTTATTTAGAGACCTATTTGCTCGTGAAGGTGATTGTTTTTCATTTTTCAAATAATATAAAAAAAGATTGAACCATATCATTTGATTGCTTTTGCAATTGTTTCTTGGGGGCATGGACATTATTTTCAACTTTTATAACTACAAATTTGTCGAATACACCCGAAGGTATACCTTGCTAACTTACATCTGCGAAATAATGAGTAGGTGTAAGCTAGCAAGTTATAACAAAAAATTTCACACACCTGAAGACGTAACTTGCTTACTTATCTGCCAAATTTTTAATTATATGGGTATAAAATGTTTTGATTTTGGTAACTGAAAACCTATGATTGGCTAAATTTAAGGAATAGTATTTTAGAGGAATAAAAAAATATCCTTCTTGATTTCAAAGAGGTCATGTGGCAAGGACATTGAGGAGGTTAGATTAGGAGAAGTCCTCGTTTTCTCAAGAATGGGGACTCAAATTTAATACATAGTTGTTAATTATTTTAAACACATGCATGGTTTTCCTCCCTCTGATCTTCGGTACCAAATATAACTTTTCCTCTCTGTTTTTCCTTTATGTATGTCAGGCTATGAATTTGATTTCGTTTTTGATTGGACCATTTTAAAGTATCAGCAATCACAGAAGAATTTAGTTCAGCCTTCCTTATCTGTGAGTATATTTGATTTTTAGTCTCTGTGCATACATCTTTGAGCCTTCCTTGTCATTTATTGGACTGAGGGGTTACTAATGGTTTTGCAACTTGAATCTTCCCTTGCTTCTGATAATATTAAAATTGTCTTTACCACAGCCAGTTCCTGGTGCAAGTAACCGTCATGCAGTAGCAATGGATGTTGACAATCATCAAGGTTTGTGTGCAGTGTCTTAAATAGGTTATGTGATTTTATAAATTATAGATGTTTCTTATCAAGAAGTAATAATGTCTGTTGGTTGCTAGAAAAAGTCATTGTAAAGGCAACAAAATTAAGTTTTGTTGACAACCTGCAAGGTTGGCTGAATCGGATCCTTTTGTGTCTTAGTCCTGTCTTAGAAGATGGATGGAATGACGTTTAGTTTTCTACTTTATGAATATTATTATTTTTTTAAAACAAAATATCTTGTTTGTTATGACCTAATTGGAAGATTTTCATGCATATTCAGGGCATGGGGAAGAGCGAATTAGATCAGGAAATGCTACTGGTTCTGGTGTTAAAGTTCAGTTCAAATCACCAGCCGGTAGAAACTTGAGTTCTGACAATCCTCGTGACAAGAATGTAAGACATCTTGCCTTAATAAACTCACTCTTCCTGTGATGCAACATTGAATTTACTGTTCAGAGATCACACAACATTATGTCTAAAACTGAGTAGATCGGTATTTAGTAATTATTCTCTTTTTGGTAGATTTTTGGAGAAGCAAATATGGCCTCTGCTTCTTATGCTCCTGCTGGTACTTCAAAAAGGAACCCCTTAAACCCTGCCTTGTCTGCTGAACCTTCCAACACTGGACATGGGCAAGCCAGTAAAATTGGACCTTCAAGTAGCTGGATGTCATCTCTGCAGCGCATATCTTCTTCCAAATGAATGTCAAGCATGGTAATTTTCTGGTTCGTGCTGTTTATTTTTTTAGGAAAAACGTGTGGTTCATGCCGTTGTTTTGTCCCTTTTGCTGCTGTGAGTTTTGTAACTACACCTATCCTTATTTATTTGTATTTTGTAGTATTTCTATTTCCAGGCTTGAATCGTATGAAGATTCCCAGAAGAATAGATATGTGAAGCTGCACACGTGGTTTGATCGCATCTTTCCCAAAGTGTTTGGTCAAGAATATTAAAGTGGTGTATTCATGGACATGGAGACTGTGACTGTGCTGGAAGGTTGGCAAATTGCATAGCTCCTATTTGAGGCCTTTACATGTTGCTTCTTTCCTGTGGTGACTGACTACAAAAAATTGTGAAGTATGAAATACAGACTATCCAGGCTTGGGTCCCGGTGCTGTACATAGATGTCAGATGTGGCACACAGCATTGTGTATTCGCGTTTCATGTAACATTAATGTGTGAAGTAGCTTCTTTTCCTGTTATGTTACTTGATGATTATTATCCCCGTGCCATATGATAAGTGCCAACGCAGCTTTTGGTTTAAATTTTTTGAACTGATTGACAATATTATTAATTGCAAATGTATTTATAGTTTTTTTTTTTGAGAGGATTTTTTCTTTTACATATCTAATCACCGTTTTTGATAGTCTTTGTTCCTCCTTTTACTTGTTCATGTTTGCTCTCTAAATAAGAAACAGTACACTTGCATTTTTACAGCTGGCATAATTTATTAGAATAAGAGATATCTAAACTGAAGGAGTTTCACAATATCAATTGTTCTCATTTAGACTAATTTTCTTTAATCACATCATCTGTCTTTCATGATGGTAAGTTGCATTTTTTCTTGTTATTTTACCAGGTTAGAAATTATATTAATACACAGGCAAATATTTTGGCTGAAAGGTTACTGAAATAATGGTTTCTTGTCAGGTATTGAAGGCAGTTCTTGGTGGCATCAATGCCACATTCACATGATATCATGATTGCCTTTTATTTGGGTGATCGGATGACTTAATTATCAAGATCTGTATCTCATCATTTAGAAGACATCATTTTGGTTTAAAATCTTGAAGTTTTTATTAAAAGAAATAAAAACCTGTCCCGCCTATTGATAAGTTCTGCTTCAGATTGTCTTTAATCTTATCAACTTGGTTTATGTTTTTTTCAACTATAATTTTGATGCTGGTTAAGTACTTCTTTATGTTTTTATCAACATGTTTTAAGTGTTTTATTTTACTATAACACTGATGCTGAACAAGCACTTCTTTACTTGTAGGTAGCACAATTTGACACTTGCCCAGGTTAATTTGTGATGTCATTCTAGGGATGAAAGTGTAGAATCTAGTTTTGTTTCATGTGTGATTCAAGGTTTGGATAAACTGATGCATATTTCATTTTCTTGTGATAACTAACTTGTAAAACAAATTTGGTGATGCTCAGCTATCAGTCCATACTTTTACTTTTGCAGGGCTTCCTTTTCCACTGAAATTTATGAATGCCACTATCTAGGGAACATACCCATGACGCTGCTGCTTCTGATGAATAAGTCAGCATAAGCATTCTGGATGAGAATACGCCAAGGAAATATTAATATTGGTATAACTGAGATTTTGAGTTAATATGACTTCAATGGTTATGCGAAAGTAGTCATTGATTTCAATTGGAGAGAAAGGACCTAGTTATGCTGCTTCAGTGTAAGAATCTTGGATTCTTTCTGGCTCAAATATTAATGATAAGTGGGGAATGACTTGATTTGTTTTTACTGGTTGCAATAGTGTGCAAAGTATCCCCCTATCTGGAAAATTTGTAAAATTCTTTGTGCTGATATAAGGTGTCCATCCGATACCTTTGATAGTGGGGCCAAAACATTGAATTCACATTTTATCAATTTCCAATCGATGGTTCCACAATCCCATATCCCTGCATATGGACGGACACAATCTCGAAGTATTTTGAATCTGTTGGAAAAGTTGAAGGTTGGTCTCCTGAAGTATAATGAGCTTTGGATATTTCATGTCTGTTTGCTTGAGAAAGTCTTGCAGTAAGGATTTTTCAAATTTCTTCAGAACTATTTGTACTTGGTGTGACAAGCTTGAAACAAGAGTTGCTTATGATATGAATGTCAGTCCGACAAGGTCTTTTGGATAGCATTTGTTTTGCCCTTATTCAAATCCTTAAGGTTACGAAAAGACATGGTCCCTGATCAGTGTTTTGTGCTAGTCTGGATGGGTCTGAACAAGTTAAAGAGCAGACCTTTCTGGATGGCTTGTTTCATTTATCCCAAGCAAGATTTTATTATTCTCACATCCATTCCACATTTGTTGTAGACTTTGTTAAATAAACTGATAAGGCGCGTTCATCTAGTGATGGAAACCACGTATGTGCAGGACTCTCTGGAGGCATTTGGCACCTAGGGTTGTTTTCGTTAGTATTTATTCCAAAGAATAATGCTAAATCAAGCGAATTCTAGAATCATGAGCGCATCCCGAAAACGTGGCACGGTGACATGCATTTATTTTTTGTTTCTCTCTTGCGTGTCTCCCTTTGATTGGTAATTTCAGTTATATATCTCTAGTCTTCCTCTTCCACAAACGCTTCACACCTTCTATTGCATCTATCATTGGAGACAAAAGTGGAATCACCTCAACTCAATGTTTTGTGTATGTTTTGACACCTCTGTGCATTTTTGTTGCACACACCATGTGATAGGTACGAGAAGATTCTGGATCCAATTTGAGAAGTGGATATGCCAAAGTAGAACATGATGGATCTCATAATCTAGACCTACACAATAAAGTGCCTCTGTTTTATTCGACCGTGATGGGAATAAAAACTGTATGATAGAAATGGTGAGATAGCAAGTCATAGAATTACGAGACATAGCATAAGAGATGCTCAATTTCATTTTGGCCACAAAGAGTTGAAATAGTACTTATGAAAGAGGGTCTAGCCATGAAGAGCCTCATATGATATTACTTCACATATCAGGCAATCAGAGTTAGCGGTGATACAGGTTTGAAAAGTGCTTGTGTGTCCGACACGGAGTAATAGAAATATTGTTTGTGAAAATTTCGCGTGAATATGTCTTTGAGACATATAGCATTACTCTTATTCCAAATTTAAAATCTCATTTGTAAAGAAAAGAAGGAAAAAAAAAAAACAGAAGTTATGAGTTTTAATTAATAGAAATAGGAGATTGTGAAGATTATTACGTATCCATGTGAAAAACGCCTCCTTTGGTAAGTGAAGTGGAAATTGTGCTTCAAACAAACGAGAACAATATCAATGAGTGGTTCGTTACTGGAACACTAAAACTGTGATACTTACGGCATTATGCATAAGGACGTTAATGTTAGGAGAAATAGATGTATTCCTCCAATGGAAATATGGAAAAGTTTTTTTTTTTTGGTACAAAGTAATTTAAAATACGAAAGACGTAAATCAGTGCTTCTTGAAATGTATGGTCAACGTAAATGCTAATATAAATTTTGCGTGTATGCTAATGTTTGTGAAGCGTTACTTGCACCTTCAATATTCCGCTTTTACCAATCACTAGTCTTAAATTACAATAGTGATGGACAATTGTTGTTTTGATATTCAATATGTCTTAGAAACACAAGTAAATGACCAAAAAACTCAGCGGTAGTTAACTGCTGCCGGGTTTCTAGTTATAAAGTCAGCGGTAGTTAACTACCGCTGGGGGTATTTTTGTATTTTACTTGTGTTTTTAGGAAGTTTTAGATGTTAAAACAACAATTGTCATAGTGCTGTGGAATGAAGTGGAGTGGAGATGAGTCATGTTATTAAGGCTTGTCAAAGTTAGTTCAGAGAGATATTGTCTATTATGCACAAGCGCATTATGAATATTTGAGCTTATCTTTTGAATTAAATATTTCTGCAAGTTTTAGAAGACCTTAAGAAAATAACTTACATATACTCTTAAATTGTTTTCGGTATATTTTGTTAGACAGGATAATTCATGAAAACGGATTATGGAGTTGATTGAATTTATTTACATTTTCTTCTGAGATTGTCATAGTGGTGTAGGCTTAAGACATTTAAGTATGTTTCTCTCTAGATCTTAGGTTTCTCTAGATCTTAGGTTCGAATACTACTGATGCTAACAATTCCTATGTGAATTTTGATATGGCTTCAAGTAAGCCCCCACTAGTAGACGTGGAATTTTTCCTTAGATTAGTCGGTCATTTGGATCGGATAAAAAAAATTATAACGAGTTTTTAAAAAAATAAAGATCTAAGTGCTGGTCTTGATGATGTAGGAAGGAATTTCTAGGACAGTTATTCCATCCACAGGAAGCTATTTCCTTTCCATCAGTACTAGCAATGAAAACATTTCCAAGGCCTATATAATTGGAAAGAAAGAAAGAAAGTGAAAACCATCAAATTGAAAGAGATTCTCAAACTCATATTTAATAAAAAGAAGTGAAGAAACATAAACATAACAGGTCACCTATCCACAAGAAGAAAATCATTAAAACCATAGTGGGAGAACAAGTAAAATAAATATTATCAACCCTTGGTTAATAAATTAAAAGTAGATATTAGAAGTACATCATAACAAATCACAAGTTTGTTGAAATAACAATTCTCGATTGTCTCACTTATACTCAATTTAGAAGAGCTAAATTCGTAAAATTTTATGGATAATTTAAGTATTAATATTTATTGGATACTGGTTCACTCTCTTTAAGAGCTTAAGAACTCTCACTACTTCAGTCAACACAACCGCTGGTTCCTTAGTATCAACTCCAACCATTGCAGCCAACAGGTCAATTTTGTTCTTTGCTTTTCCATCATGCAGCACCTCATCCAAACTCGAGTCATTATCAGATGCATCACCATCTACCTCGCTTGACGAGTCGGAGTCTGAGTAGTTCTCAAAAGAATGTTCCTCATCAGAATAGCCTTCACTTGGAACAAAGAATACATAATTGCATCTGTTAGTGTTGCCTTTTGTATTCTCTAGCACATTGAAATTCATGGGGTAGATATTGTATTCTTCTTGTTTAGCAAAGGTTTGCAGTTGCTTTGAGTTTTCTCTGACATCCATTGTTGATGTTGAATGAGGAGGAACATGACACAAAGGTGTTTATATATACGAGGATTGAGTGTAGTACTGGTCCTAAAATGCCATAATGAGGACCGTTATAAAACGAAGAAAACGTAGAAAGCAAAAGTTATGAGGTAATTATGATAATAATTCAATTGGACCCTGGTTTTGGAAATTTGAGTAAGGTCGCATCCTTCTTTTGAAGTGTTATTATGGCCCCTTTTTGACACTGCTGTTTTACTATATTTGACTTCTGTGGTTTTGCTCCCTATATTATATTCTTCTTGCACAATATTAATTTGGTAGTAGTAAAATAAGCATAAACTATGCTTTTTGTCTCATAATAAGTGCCACATTTACGCACAAAAATCTCAAAGAAAAATGTCACTTTCAATTTGTATTTCTGATTATTACTATGTGCATCACTCCGGCGTTATTATTTTAGACTTTGCATTTTTATGATAATGAAAATATATCAGTGATTAATAAAGATAATTTAGTAAAATTGTTATTAATTTCCTTTTATTTATGATTTTTTTCCCTTAGGGTCATATTGAAAAGATAAAACGATTTATTTTGAAATGGATGAAGTATTGGTTACCAGACATAGATGAAAACACTCTCTACCCTCTTGGGTACAAACTGTTTTGAGAAGTGGGGGGGGGGGGGGGGGGGGGGGGGGGGGGGCAGAAGAGGAGAGGGAAAAGATCATTACCATCTATTTTCCCTAGAATAAACCATGAAGGTCTAGTTATATAAATGCAGGGACAGACATAATTGGGTGCATGCATTTGAAAGATGTTTACAGTGAAAATAGCACTGTCCAAGTCTAAAACCACCTTAAAGTGGGGGAACAAGATGGTAGATTTTCATTTACTAATTATTATCAGTACATGAGACCAAAAGAAAAAGCATCTAAAAAGGGCAGGGCCATCAACAAAAATCGAATCTGTCCCTTCGACTATAATAACAAGAATAGTAACTAAACTGAAACTAAATATAAAGTAAATCACTTTATTCTTTAAATATTTTTATAATACGGAAAATAAAGTAAATTTCATTCCCAAAAAAAAAAAAAGAGAAGAAAATATTAAGTAAAAATAAAAAATAAATAAACAGTTCAAATAATAATTTCATGCTCTTCCTTTCCACCAATTCAAATTAAACCTAATATCTTTCCATCCATAAAAATGGCACACCCACCATCAAAATGATACTAACGTAGTATCAAGGTAAAACAACTTTGGATTTGGTTGAGCATTATAACTGCTTTCACTCATTGACACCAACCACCAAATAGACATGATACTTAAGTTAGCAGAAAACAAGTCAACTAATTGCTGGCCACTGGCCAGTATTAAACTATTGGTTACACATGCATGTCATATGGTATAACCGTACATATTACATTTCTCTTGGTGAATTCACGGCAAAACACACACAAGACATAATTTGTAATTTCATTCAACCAAAAATTTGCTTCCATGCATGTCAGTCATCCTCTTGAGCAGCAGCTTCATTGCATGCAAGCTTGGGGTCTATTAGTAACTGATCTCAATATCAAAATATATAACAGGCACTTCTCTACCGGGAAGAATCGCATTCACTCATCATATGGCTTTCAGCATACGTTATTTCTGAAAAATCAAAATTGGTCTATTGAAACCAGTCGTGCTACCTGTCAAATCTGAAGTGATTGCTTCTACTGTTCTAAACCCAATCTACAAATAAGTTAAATATCATCCATTAGCATTTGAATGAAATTGTTATAAATAAATTGGCAAAACAAAATGAATACTTATTAATAAAACAAACTTCAAAATATAATTCCTGAAGTATTTAATACAAACCTTATCTAGCAGTATTTCCTGAAACTCTTCAGGTCGAAACTTAATATTACGGTAGTTGGCAGCAGTGATCTGCATAATGGGAAAAAAATGAATCAATACTAGACTCTTCCTTATTTTTCGTAAATAATGATGAAAAAATTTGAAAAACAAAGTTTAAATATTAGCAGATTGATAATGCATAAATTGCTCAACCAACATAAAATGAAATTATAGAAGAAAACATAGGACATCTATCCATTTAAAAGGTAGGATTTGCTTTGTTGAAAAGCAAATCCCTAAACAAAATAGGTTCAAATTTCACGAAATTGATTACACAACCACACCATGCACAACATTTACAAAACAAACGAATACAAGATAACTGAATAAAGTAAACTCAGTAAGCTCGCCATATATCATGTAAAGGTTTCCACATCTCAGTACACCCTTTGAGCTAAAAAATCAATAATCACAAAAAAGAAGGCAAGCTAATTGTTACCTCTGAGGCATTACGGTTGCTTTCATACGACTTCCATGGCTGAGGTTCCAACACAAAAATGCCACCCTGCTCAGAAGAAAGATTACATTGTAAGAAACGGAATATATTTAGCTAATTGTTACCTCTAGAGGATATGTGCAATGTTAAATCAGTCAAGTTTGAACAACGAATCAGAGCAGGAATAGAGAGTGCAGAGAAAATGCACTTGGATATAGGGGAGAGACGGGGCTTTAGGAAAGAGGGCACAAGAAAACAGGCATTATTACCAAGATAAAGAGAACGGAAGGAGAAAGGCGTAGATTGTTTACAAGGGTTCATGCACAAGCATGGAATATAATATGAAGCTAATTTTTTTTTTTTTTGAAGAAGCTAAATTAGCCCACCCAAATTGGCACCACGGAGAATCGAACTTGAGGAGGAGCACACTCCCAGGTCCCAAGTCAATACCACCAGGCCAACCCAAGTGGGTTAATATATGAAGCTAATTACAGCATAAATACATCATTCTCTCACTAGACAGGTCTCATATCATGGCCTTTTCTTTTTTCAACTGAACTTTTATATTACGTGGTTAAGACCTAAGAGAAGGAAAGAAGAAAAAAAAAACCATAGGATGGTAGGAGATGATACTTACTGGTCGGAGCAGCTTCCAAGTCTCTGCAAATAATGTAATTAATCCATCATCCCCCCAATTTAGATGTATCCATTTTGATACACTAAGACTGCAAATAATAGTTAGTATATAAAGAAAGGGTAAGTCACATGACACTTAAGAATTTCTTTCTGCCTGCAGCTTAGTAATTTAAAAAGAAGTAAATGCTGGGTGAACATAAAAGCAGTTGTGCTCATGTTTAACAATGAAAAACTACAACAAGAAGATAACCAATTGGGATATAAACTATCTAGCAGAAATAAACCCAAAAATTGGGCCAGAAATGGCCCAAGAAGAACGTAAAGATAATCAAAGGCAAACAATTTTGAACAATGGGCCAGAAAGGGCCCAAAATAACATAAAGATAATAAAGACAAACAAAAGGAATGCCAATTTCTGCCTTCCTCTCCTCAAGAGCTTAATGCCCCCAAAGAAAAGGTTCTACTTAGTGAAGCAGAAAAGGCAAAAGCAACTCACCAAAGAATAGTATCATAGTGCTTTTCTGGTGGGTGCCGACTGTGAACAAAATTTTCTCGTTCAAAAGAAACAATATTGACCAGATCAATTTGCTTCAAAGAAGAAGGCTCTTTGGAAATCTCTTTTGTATTAACATTTGATGATACAGTGGCACTGTTCTCTGAATGGTCTGTATGGCTGTTGTCCTTGAGTTTGGAAACCTTTGAAGGTTTATTCCTGGCAGATTCCAATCTAGCGGTTTTTCTCAAATTCCAATTTGCATCTTCCACTCGATCTAGCAAAACAGAGAAAAGCAAAAGAATAAACAATTGAAACTAAACAATTTGGGATTTTAAAAATGAGGACTTACTCTGTTGCCAAATTACTAGCAGTATTAAAAGAATTGAAAACTACATATTCTGATAAGCATCCAATAGGATTCAAGAGTCGGAACAAATAAGTGTGCATCTTGAATATGATGAGTTGAGTGTGTCAATCTACCCTGATTTTTCGCATAGTATAATGCATACTAGCCACCTGTTCATACAGCTTTGTAGTATTACAACTTACAAGGAGACTTTGCTAATAGCATGAGTTGGTTTAAGTAACATATAGCTAGTTATTGCTCTTCGGCATTTTAAAGATTCATTTGCAAACTTAATGTCTCATTTTGAGCACACAAATCCGAAATATGTTACCTTTAGCACATATATAAGCCTCATCAGATAGTAACATAAAAAGAGAGAAGCTAACTTTTAAATTGAAGAATACCCTTCTGCAATAGAGATCAGAATAGATATGAATCTTACCAGAATCAATGTCGATTCCAAGAATGCTCCGGCAGTTAAACTTCAGTGCTGTTGGGAGAGAGGTAAATTGAGATCATCATGATAGAAATTACATTTGACATGAAAATTATTACATAGGAATTAAGTTTTATTGCTTTTAGAGCTTTGCAATTAAATAGAACTATAAGATTAATACCTAATGTAATTTCTTTATAACATAAGGAGAACGGCTGCATGTGTTTGGTCTGCGGTGGCGAGAATTGATTTTGTATAATTAGTTCTAGCTAAAAGTGAGTTGAATGTATAAAATGGTCTGTGTTTGGATGTATTTAGGTAAAAGTGAGCTAAACAATAAATTCACTGCTAAAATCAGCAGTAGAAGCCAATAACTACACATTCTAGATTGAACTTGAATAAATTTTACAAGCAAAATTAAATCTATTTTAAAACATCGAAACATGTCAAAATCAATTATACTCTTCTAGAATCAATTTTAGCCCTTCCAAAATTGAAACCAAACATACACTAAGAGAATCAATAAAATCAACCCAATGATGCATGAAAATTAGACATTACTAGGATAACATTGTAGAACTTGATAACATGGTTAAAAAATAAATAGTTTGGTGGAAAAAAATACCAATTTGTATGGTGATTATCCCACTGTTGCAACCAATATCAAGACAATCCTTCCCTTGAAACCATTCTTTCCTGAACACTTTCAACCGAGGGTCTTCATCCACACCTTCAGCAATCTGAAACAACATTGATTCATGTAAAGTTTGAAGCTTTTGATTAAAATAGCAAAAAAGGGGTGAATTGAGAAGAAGAAGAAGAAGAAGAAGAAGAAGAAGAATAGAAAAGATTACTCGATAGTTGTAGTAACTCTTGTAGTTTCCGTATGGGAAAACTTGTTGTCGCTTTTTATTGTTGTTGTTGTTCTTGTGATTTTCCTTTAGGGTTTCAACTTGTTCGCGTTTTCTTCCATTTTTCTGATCCATCTTTCAATCAACAATCTAAAATGAGGTTAGAGTTAGGGTTTCAACGAACCAGTTCCAAACAGTGAGTACTAAAACCCTGTTTTTGTGTGTGTGATTGTTTTTTACCTTTTTTGTACACCCCCTCCAGGTGGCATCACATGCCACGGTGGAAGTGAGGACTTTTGTTGCTAACTTATTTTTTTTATTGATATGTTACGTATTCAACTTTTCTTTGTGTTAATTTTGGTGGGTTAATTTGTTTAAAAAAAAATGCATTATATTATCAATATTATATGCCCTTGAACAAATTTGATTTTTGAGCATGCAACGTTTGTCTGAACACAAGTACTAATAAAAAGTAAATATTAATGTTTACGTATGCGATTTGGTTCGGTTCGATTTAAAAAAACAAAATTATCCAAAATCATCCGATAAGAACGGTTGTTACAAAAACACATCCAATAAATTTTGATTTTGTGCATTTTTCTATTTCTTTTAGATCGTTTTATTTTGAAACAGTTTAAATGTGAATACCCTCCTAAAAGTACAAGTTTAGTGAACCAAACTTAAAAAATTTATGTCGAAACTTGTAAAAGAACAAAAGCTTGGGGAAGGAGGTTTTGGGGAAAGTTTACAAAGGATTTATAAGAAAATTAGATGACTATGTTGCAGTTAAAAGGGTGTCAAGGGGATCTAGACAATGTATCAAAGAGTATGCATCTGAAGTAAAGATCATTGGTCAACTAAGGCTTAGGAATTTGGTGCAGCTCATCTGAAGTTAAAAAAAATGATCTTCTACTCATTTATGAGCTCATGTCAAATAGAAGCCTAGATTCCCACTTGTATGGAAGCAAAAGCCTACTCAAGTGGGAAACAAGATACAACATTGATGGAGGCTTGGCCTCAGTATTACTTTACCTACATGAAGAATGGCAGCAGTATGTCATTCACAGGGATATCGAATCAAGTAATGTTATGTTGGATTCAAATTTCAATACTAAGCTTGGTGACTTTGGACTAGCAAGAATGATGGATCATGGAAAAGGATCACAAACAACAATTTTAGCGGGAACAATAGGATATCTGGTTTCTGAATCTGCTACAAGAGGCAAGGCTAGCAGAGAGTCTGATGTGTACCGTTTTCGTGTTGTTGCTTTGGAGATAGCATGTGCAAGAAAACCAATTTAAGTAAAAGCTAGCGAAGAACAAGTGCTTTTGGTAGAATGGGTTGGAGAACTCTATGGTATGAGTAATCTAATAGAAGCAGCTGATTCAAGGTTGTGTGAAGATTTTGATGAAAATGAAATGGGAAGGTTGATGATTATTGGCCTATGGTATGCTCGTCCAGATTATACTTTGAGGCCTACAACACAATTAGGCAAGCAGTACATGTGCTTAATTTTGAAGCTCCATTGCCTAATCTCCCAGCAAAGATGCCAATACCCACATACATTTATCCTTCTAGTGTTAATGCTCAACATCTTCAAGCTCAACATCTTCTAGTGTTGATGCTCTTAGACTTGCCCAACCTGAGCCTTTATCAAGTAGTTCTTACACTCACTCTTCACAATCCAACACATCTGCAGCTCTTTTGCATACATATTAAGCTGATATGTAATGTGTATTTTAACATGCAACCCATTCTAGTTCTAGAAGATAAACATTGTTGTGCTTGTGCAGGATCCGGAATATTAATTTTCTGATTGATAAACAAAATATTACTGTTTTTAAGCATTTGCTTTCCGTGTAATCTCTTGATTCGACCATGACACAACTGGCAGCCTTTTAATAACATAAGAACAGTTTGCAAACATAACAGTTTATAAATGTGCATGTTATTCATTAATTATGCCCGGTATAAACCACCCCGACAGTACAACTCGAAGCATCACAA
The DNA here is from genome assembly GCF_051527215.1 of Medicago sativa. Classification (NCBI taxonomy): domain Eukaryota; kingdom Viridiplantae; phylum Streptophyta; class Magnoliopsida; order Fabales; family Fabaceae; genus Medicago; species Medicago sativa. Next base: position 98,839,775 of record NC_140752.1, read on the forward strand.
CCAACATTGTCGTCTCCAACCTCTCCATCCTCTCTGATTAATAATTAATCATTTATAATTAAGGAGTACTAAAGTAATCTAACTATAAATCTTAAAATAATTTACAAATAAAAAAAAAAACTTGATCTATGTGTATTTTTTAACATTGATCCTTATGTTCTAATGAAACAAATATTGCACTACAAATTTATTGTTGTAAAGTCTAGATTGTTTGTTCAGTATATGCGTGTATCAAATAACATAAGATACAAAAAAACAAACTTGTTATGTATATAGACCATCAAACAATATATTGAATAAATAACTGCATTTGTAATTCAACAACTTTTTTTATAAGCATTGTAATTCAATCACTTACCCTACGCTGTTCTAGCATTTGTTACAAGCATCATCGCTAGAGTCATTATTACATTTCCTACAAAATCGAATTTGGATGTGATATTCATTCTCAATCTATAGACATACCAATTCTTTGGCAGACGTTTGATACAGATATTACAAGATTGTTGTGATGATGACCTACCTAAATACTCTTCTACTCCAACTCCTTTAGAAAATCAATATTATCTACAAAAACCTGAACATTTGAGATTGGAAAAAACAAGTTAGTCACAAATGCTTGATTACAAAAAATGAACAAACAACAGAAGGGTGCTAGATCTCCAATTGACAAATAGAAGTACTAAATCAGAAAAAATAACACAATGAAATATATGCATGCTTTACACTCTAATATGAAACCTTAAATTTGTCTAAAATGGATCAATATGGCTTGTTTATGCATTATACGCAGAAAAATAAATAAAAAAACAGTCAATATTATAGTGTGTGTGTGTGTGTGTGTGTGTGTGTGTGTGTGTGTGTGTGTGTGTGTGTGTGTGTTCTTATGTAAGATGGAATTCACACACCAAAGTAAACAGAAGGGAGGCGATAAATTGAATGCAAACGTACAAAACAAAGGAATAATGGCGACTTGTAAAAAAATTGGGAGACACAAATCATACCGAACAAATTTTTTAACTAGTGCGCTTGGCACAATAACACTCAAAATCCAATTTATGGATTTTAAAAAGGAAGCGATAATGGAGAAGTTGTATGTAACAAGACCAATATGGATACGGTGATATGGTCTACCATCTCTAAATATTACTACGTTGATAATTGATTATTGTGAATACCATAAGGTACCAAAATAAGATTTCAAAGTAAAATTTGAAAGAAAACTTTAACCTTCATTTTAGCATTGGATTTTTTATATAAAATTATTATATAAATTTTGCGATAGTGTCAGTATAAAGGGAAGAGCGACAGATAGAGAGGCCAGTTACTTAAACAGTTAGGGAAGTTGAGTAGTTAGAAGTAATATTATGTTCCTTCAAAAAAAAGAAGTAATATTATGTATAAATAGGAAACATGAAAATAGATTAAGGCATTCTGTACATTTGATAGTTGTATTTGTATATGACAGGAGAAATGATAAAGAAAGAGACTGGTGACAGGGGAATAATTTCCTTCGTTGGGTTCCGCTATTCTGAGGTCAAACTTGTGACTCCTGGAACTACAGTTACCCTGAGATCATGAAGCAGGTTGATGGAATTGAGAAAAATAAAGTATATGTTGCATGAGTTGTTGAAGAGTCAGGGAATTGATATCAATGAAGAGGAGACAGAAGCACATAATTGGGCATGACAATCAAGTATGCAGCAAAGAAAACACATAGATGAAAGGGTGTTTGAATTAAAACAAGTCTCGCTCTTGAGTGACGATGGAGGAGTTGTCTGATTTTAATGGAAGACACATGTTGAGTTGGATGCCAAATAAAATATGAAGTAAAAGCAAGGACAACCTGAGAGGAGGAGTCACTTTAAAGTAATGATGGAGAGACAGTTTAGGAGAGAACTAGAATGAAGTGGAGCTTACAGGTAGAAGCAACGTGGAGCCAATGGAGTAGCCGAAAAGCATATAAGGACAAAATCGGTATTCCACAAAATGGGTATGCTTCTAGACTTAATTGGCCAAGACCACACTAAACGACTATATGTACCTAGAAGGCTCGTATAGAGTTCCTCAACAAGACTCGTCAGGTTATTAATGCCAAGCTGCTTGCTTAAAGGGCAAGCCCACACTTGGAGCATGGACAAATAAGGGTAGCCTAAGAGCAGATCTAGAATGGAATCAGATACGATCTTAGAATTTGGACTTTAGGCCTAAATCAACCTCAAAAGCTAACTCAAAAGACGAGGACTGCTCAAGCCTAACAAGGATTAGGAGTGTCTTTAATATGGTATCAGAAACTTTATGGCCAAATAGTTAACAGTTTGATCCTTGTTATCCTTATTCTTTTATATACAAAAACTTTCAACATACAGGAAAATGAGTATGCATTATAAGCTTCAACCTCAACAACCTCTTGCATGTGGTGATCTGTTAGGTACAAAACCATTCACAAGCCTTCCCTTTCCATGTTAAACGTTTGAGTGAATTGCTCATTAAAAAATCAAATCACAAGTTCAAAGAGACATACCGTCTTCCATCCATCAGGATCCAGGCATGCAGTAATTTTTGTGTTGATACCAGGCAATGGTCCAGGTTCCCGAGTAAGCTTTCCCGTGGATAGTTTAATCGCTTCGGCAGTTTTGTACACATCATCTGTACCTATTGCAATCTGTAAAGTGGGGAAATGAAATATAACTGATAAAAGAAACCATCTTCAAATAGAGGCAAGGAACTACGGAAATAAATATTCGGGGTAAAAAGCATTTAAATTATTTTAAAAATGAAATCTGCAGTAGTTTCTATTAGCACAAAAAAAAGTTCAGATCATAACCACAGCAGTGAAAACCTCTTCACAAGATTCAATCGAAAAAGAAGAACTTCTGGTTACCTGAGCATAAGCATTTCCTTTATCATATTCAGTGACTCCATAATTGTAAGTCAACTCCAGAACAGTCGTTTTATCTTCTGGACCATAACCAAGCATTGCTATGGTATACTGCACAAAAAAGCCATAACATGAAAGAAGGTAGGCAAAGGACATGCCAAAGTGTCAAAAGGCAAAAGATAAGCAATAGATACCTAAGACTTGCAAAAGATATTTAGTGTACCAATATTTCAAAACAGGTATACATCAAAAGAACACAAAAGCAAAAGGCAGATGACAGTGAAAAATACATAAAGTAGGTGGGAAATAGTACCTTGTTGTCTGGATTATCCCGCGTACGAAGCAGCTCCATACCAAAAGCCTAAATGGCAGGCAACCACGTAATTGATTTAATGTTTTGTGCATAAAATAAAAACTCTGAAGCATGAGCTGACACAGAATAGGATTGATCCTCACCTTCTCATAAAATTCAATTGAACGGTTAAGATCACCCACTCGAAGCATCACTTGGCACAATGGCTCGGGAGTGGGACCTCTTTCCAAAAGTTCAAATTTGTAACCATCAGGATCTTCAACAAATGCGATTACTGTTTTGCCTCCTTTGACAGGACCAGGCTCTCTAGTTATTTTTCCACCTTTAGCTCTTATTAGTTCCACTGTTTTTGTAATCTAATAAAGAATCATATAGACAGAAATTCCAGCATCCATGTTTGTCAAAAGGCCAATGGAAAGAAAATCCTAAATAATGACAAAAACAGAACCTCCACACCATGTGAGATTGAGGATCAAGGCCACCAACTCAACAGGAATGAACACAGCATGAGAGGTCAAGATGTTAATGACTGATACTAGTGATACTAAAGTTTGGAAAACTTACATCATCAACAGCAATACCGAAATGGCCAAATGCAGTTCCAATATCATATTTATCAACTCCGTAATCTGATATTGTTAAATGAAAAATAAATACTAATTAGAAGCTTTCTTTACACAAGCATGAACAACCTACTTCATAAAGTCTAAATTCATAATAATTCTAACATCTTAAGAGGAATGTCAACATAGTCAAAACCCATAGGTCAATTTGGATTGGCTTTTAACTTATAGAACCTTCTCAATCCAATTAAGTTTATAGTTCTTCATTAAAGAAAAAGTATTTATAAGCTTATACTAGATGTTAATGAAGAAGTTAGACGAGAGAGCTATTGAAAATATTGAGATGCAAAAGCTAATTTGAACTTATACAAAAAATCATTGTTTAAAGAACTCAAAGTTATATACCAAACCTGGTTTAGCATTTAGTACCTGTTTGGATTGACTTATTTGAGCTTATCTACTAACATAAGCACTTGTGAGAATGGTTGTAACAGCTTATGAAAACAACTTATGACATGTTCATTAGCTATTTTCAGCTTATTTTCATAAACTCTTTAGGACAGCTTATTAAAACATGATATAACTGATATGAAAACTGTTTGACTTCATTTTATCTTTATTATTTATCAAAATAGGTCATACATAAGCACTTAACTTAATTGTTTACTCAAATAGGACCTTATTTCTATAGAAATGCTTATTGAAAACGAGCCTTACTGTATGTGAGTTCAATAACAAAATGTGAATCTTCAGGTCCATATCCAAGAAAAGCATTGGTATATCTTTCTTCCGGTATGTCGCGCTTTCTAAGCAGCTTCATTCCCAGACACTCGGTATAAAATCTGAAATCACAAAGAGTATAGTAAACTAAATATGCAGAAATTGATGATTAAATTAGAACTCCAAAATAATAAATTGAATATGAAAATACTATAGTATTTACTTAATAGTTCTATCCAAGTCACCAACACGATAAACAACATGAAGCATTCTTCTTTTATCTTGTTTGACCCATTCCAGTACATTTTCTGATGAAGCAGCAGTGACTGATGATGACACGTTCCCAGATGACATCACTTTCAGAGAGTTTCCATTTTGTTTGAATAATCTACAAGCTTTCAAGCCAAAACTATGGGTTTGTGAAACTGCAGCTACATAACAATACAAAAAGATAAAAAAAAAAAAAATTAGTTCAGGAGAAAAAAGTATACATGTATCAATCAATTATCATCATGAGAAGTAAAGAAAGGTTGCAATCGTGAATAAGTTGAGAGAGAGGGAGAAATTACCGGTGGAAAAATGAGAGAAAGAGATTCGGGGAGAGCGATTGAAGAGAGAAAGAGTGGGTAGAATTGAAAAACTAGCGATGGGAATTACTCTCACCATAGCTTTGAGTCGGTGATGATTGTGAAGTGTGAGTGAGTGAGTGAAGGAAGTGTTGTGGATGATGAACTATGTATGAGGAGCACAAGAAAAGAAAGGAATGGAATATTATTTAGTACCCAAACAAAACTTTACACCTTTAGCTGTTTAACTAATTTTTTACTCACTCTAGTCTCTTCTTTCACACAAACAACTCTTTTCACTTCAATAATTCAAAACAAACAACTCCTCACTTCAATAATTCAAAATGAAATAGGCTTAAAGGAGTTTTTTTTTTAATCCCTATAAAAATTTAAATGTCCTTTGAAAAATTTCATCAATTTCTCGTCTTTAAATATTTTTGTCATTATTTTTAGTCTCGAATTTATGTGTATTTTTTAAATTTTGAATTTTTTCTTGTAATTGTGTTTAGTACATTATAAAAATCTATCTTGCGAAAGTTTAATTTTCTTTTAACAAGGGATGAATTAAATATGAACTTTTAAGTTTAAAGTTTGAATTTATCCTTCAAAATTTATATTTAATTCATACTCTTTTAAGAAATTCTACATTTTGGTGTGAGAAACTGTCATCTCTCTAAAATTTAATTAAAAAAAAATATGAAGGACACACAAGTTTAGTTAAAAGTAGGAATCAAAAGTACTAGCAAAAAAATTGAGGGACTAATACTTGATCAGAAACCTTTTTTTTTTTTTGACAAAAACTTGATCAAAAACCTTAGAAGGACTAAAAAGCGAAATTTGAATATTTTACAAGAACCAATGACTTTTTTTTAAGAAGCAAGAACCAATGACTTGTTTAACCCAATGAAATATAAAAAATTAAAAAAAAAAAAAAACATAGTTGAGTATTGTTTGAGTTTTGACTCAAAAATCAATGTTTGTTTTTTAGCAAAATCGTGACACATAGTTTAAAGATCATTGGACACTCTTTATACTCTTTCAACATCTCAATTCATACCACTAGATTTTTTCGAAATAGCATATTCAATTGAAAGCCAAGCACAAGCTGTGCAAGTAGCAGAAAGATACAACAGAGGCTAAAACATCCTTTCAGGATCAGAGAGCACAACACTCCTGATAACCAAAGGCGCTAGCACTACGAAGAAAACAGAAAACAAACTAACAGGGAGGCAAAAAAGCCATGCCTAAGATTCCATAACAGCCTAATAACCAAAAAGTCAGGGAAGCCGAGACCCAAAAACTCCCCCACCAAAGCCTAGACATCACTTCCTAGTAATACACTCTCTTGGGTTCCAACACCACTCATAAAAGAGGCAAGAAGCTATCCTCAATCTACTCAGAGACCAAACCCAAGATACCGCTTTGATTTCTTCCACAATCTCGTCCAAGTGCTTGAATTGGTTCCTAAAAATCCTCGCATTCCTTTCCTTCCAAATCATCCAAATAGATGCATGCCAAATCAACCAAAACGCTTTCCGGATGTGACTAGAATTCGCCGCTCCACTCCAACACGCAAAATGAACAAGCAAATTCGGAGGAGTGATAAAGTCGATGTCTAACCAATTTAGCACCTTACGCCAAACTAGCAACGCCACCTCACAATGCAAAAAGAGATGGGAAGTTGTCTCCTCCAAAGCACCACATAGCACACAAGCACTAGATTCCCCGGGAGCCAATATATTTCGACGTTGAAGATTTACCTTTGATGGAATACAGTTCAAAATTGCCATCCAAGAAAAAGCCACGACCTTAGAGGGAGCCGGACTCTTCCAAAGATTGCCAAACACTTCCTCCTCTATCCCACTTAACCCCTCTTGAAGAATAGCAAATTCCTCCAACAATCTATAAGACGACCGCACCGTGAACGTGCCCCCCTCTTCCGGCAACCAACACCACCTATCCTCTTCCGTACCCAAATCAACATCTTCTATAAGAGCTATTAAATTGGCAATAAGGTTTCTTTCCCATAGGAATGGTTGTCTCCTCCAAGTAAGGTTCCAAACCACCCCACCATCAACCATACTCCACATGTCCCTTACGGTAGCCTCTTTGTGTGTCGAAATCGAATAGATACGGGGAAAGATAAGAGCTAAAGATTGCTCGCCGATCCACCTATCCGTCCAAAAACTAGTATTCCTCCCATTTGACACCTTACGAACCACATTTGCTGAGAACCAATTCTCACCCGAACCAACTTCCAACGTCTTCAAATCCTTCCACCACCCCGATGCAAAGCGCAGCCATCTAGCCCCTTCCTCCAAATTAAGCTTACAAACATTTTCCCCGTATTTCTCTATCAACACCACCTTCCAAAGAGGAAGGTCGTCTTGGAGTAAACGCCACTTCCACTTGGCCAAAAGACTTGCATTTACAATCTTAACATCTCTCACCCCTAAACCTCCCTTACTCTTAGGTTGACAAATCCGCTTCCACTTTACCCAACAAATTTTCCTCCCTCCACCCACCCCTCCCCAAAGAAATTCTCTTTGGATCCGGGTAACCATCTTCACCACTTTTGCCGGAATTAATAAAAAGGACAAGAAGAAAATAGGGATTGCATTCAAAACGGAGTTAAGGAGAGTAATTCTACCTCCAAGGCTTACATATTTGTTTCCCCATGAATTGAGCCTATTCCGGAGTTTTTCCAACATTGGTTCCCAAGTGGATAGCTTCTTGGAGTTTGCTCCGACCGGTAGCCCCAAGTAATTAAAAGGCACACTACCTTCTTTACAACCCAAGAATCTACAAGCCGTCTCCATAAAATCTCTCGTAACGTTCACTCCAATAAGAGAGCTCTTGTGATAATTAACCTTTAGACCGGACACCATCTCAAATCCACTTAACATAGCCTTTAGAGTCCAAAGATTATCAATCGTTGGAACCCCTATACAAAGCGTGTCGTCGGCATATTGCAAGTGGGAAATCATCGTTCCTCCTTGCTTTATTTCAAATCCTTTGAACAAATTCCGGTTTACCGCATTAGACATCAACCCACTAAAACCTTCCGCCACTAAAAGGAACAAGAATGGTGCAAGCGGATCACCTTGTTTCAAACCCCTTTTGACATTTATTTCTTCCGTTGGGCTCCCGTTGACAAGGATTGACCTGTTGCCCCCAAACACACAAGCCTTCATCCATCTAATCCACTTGTCACACATACCCACCCTTCTCATCATATACTCCAAAAAACCCCAATCCACGGAATCATACGCCTTTTCGAAATCAACCTTGAGAATCAAACACTCCCTTTTTGATTTCTTTGCCAAATCCACCACCTCATTCACAACCACCACACCATCCACCAGATACCTACCTTTCAAGAACGCCGATTGGGAACCGGAGATAATAGTATTCATAACCTTAGAAAGTCTTGTAGCCAAAACTTTTGAGAGGATTTTATAAAGGCCTCCTAGAAGAGAAATAGGACGAAAATCCTTCAAGGATGACGGAGCTTTCACCTTAGGAATGAGAGTCACAAAGTAGGATAGGAAACTCCTAGGAAGTATCTCATTCGCATGGAATTGGTCAAACATAATATGAATTTCATGCTTCAAGAGGTACCAAAATTCCTTAAAGAACGCAAAATTGAAACCATCGGGACCCGGACTTTTATTACCATCACTAGCTTTGATCACCACTTCAATCTCCATTAGCGAAAAAGGTGCTATTAAATCCCGGTTTTCATCATCGGTTAAGATGGAGAAAGGAACTCCATCTAAGTTCGGCCGCGCCCACCTTTCATCCGCCACTTGCCTTTGGAAATACTCCACCACTTCTCTACGCACCTCCGACGGAGAGTCAACCCATCCATGATCCACCTTAATCGCCTTTAGGGAATTTCTAACCTCCCTAGCCTTCACACATCTATGAAAATACTTGGAGTTATCATCACCCTCTTTGAGCCACTTTGATTTTGAACGTTGGAACACACTTGCCTCTTTGGATTTGAGAAGTTTCCACATGTCATCAAACTTAGCTTTCCTCCTCTCAACATCTTCACTACTCAAGATCCCCAATTCCCCTTTTACATCAAGATCCGCTATATCATTTATCAAGGAAGCCACTTTAGTATCAATATCTCCATATTCAACTTTGTTCCACTCTTTAATCGCTTCTTTCAAAACTTTAAGTTTATTCTTCAACACCACCCCCATCCAACCGGTAGCATTTTGATTCCTCCACACTTCCTCCACCATTTTCTTGAATCTTTTATTTTCCAACCAAAAGTTGTTGAAACGAAACGGTTTCGGCCCCCATTCCATATTCCCACTTTTAAGAACCAACGGACAATGATCCGAAATTGATCTAGGGAGCACCCAAAGGGAAGTACTCCCCCAACAATTAATCCACCCTTCCGAGATAAGTGCTCTATCAATCCTACTCATCACTTGGCCATTAGCATGATACCAAGTAAAATTACGGCCATAGGGAATAACATCTAGTAAATCCACATCCACAACAAAGGAATTAAAAAAATTAATTTCCGTTACCGTGTTTGAAGAAGCAACCAAGTTCACACCCCTCCTCTCATCCACATGAGTCACCGCATTAAAATCACCCACCATACACCACACTCCATCTCCAAAAGTATTTTTTAGCAAAACAAGTTTCTCCCACAACCTTTGCTTTGCTGCCAAATCACATTTTGAGTAAATATTAACCACCAAACACCTCTCTCTTAATCTACCCCATTCCAAACAAACACCCACAAAACCTTCTCCCATAAAAGAGAAAAGAAGATTTGAATCGGATTTTCTCCAAATAGAGATGATACCGCCGCTATTACCGACGGAAGGCAGATACACCCAATCACAATCATCACTCCCCCACAAGCTACGACACAATGAATCCGTGACCACTTCAAGCTTTGATTCCTGAATTGCCAAAAAATCCACCTTTTGATCATACACCAATTCCCTAATAACTTTTTTCTTCACTCTCCCCCCCAAGCCTCTAACATTATAAGAGAGGACTATCATTGGGAAACCAACTCTCTCTCCCTAGTGGCTTCCTTGACCACTTCTTTATCTTTAAGTTCCGCCAATTTAGTCCCCATTGATTTATCAACCACCTCAAAATTAATACCATTTGTTCTTTGCAAGGAAAAGATGCGGGAGGCATCTAATTCCTTCCTACGCGCACTAGGCAATGCGGTAGGAGTAGATGGCTCCCTTGTCCCCGACTCGTCCAAAATCAAACGAAGACCCGATGTCGACGAACCTGGACCACCTCCTACACCCTCCTCCTCCACGTTGAAAGCACCTAGAGTTTCACCCAACGCCTCCTCTCTCCTCGTCAAAGGCAGCTCGGAGTGGATGGAGCTCCCATCACCTAAACCACCTTTCCTCTTCACTCCCCCTTTCCCATCTATAACCGCCTTTGCAAATTGAAAGCATTTAGGAACTCCCAAATCCAAAACTCTATGCTTTTTCTTTCTACCCCTCCTATGATTAAGGGTCTGTTTAGAGATATTAAAATCTGATAAGGTTTCTTCTGAGTCCAAACTCTCTTCACTTGTAAAAAGCCCATTTCCAGCACTAGGCCCAACAAAAACACCACCTGGTCCCACCTTCCCTCCACACGTGATAGGCTTGGCTGGACCCACTTTGTTGACTTTCAAAACCTCATGTGTTGCCTCTAAGGAATCATCCACGCGCTCCCAAGTATCCTGGAGTGAGACATCTTGGTGGGTCTCACCATCCACCTTCCCCAACACGCCACATGGCAGGCGTTGTTCCCCTTCACTAATTTCCTTTTCATCACACGCTCCCCCACATCCCTGCAGCAAGGCTTCCTCTCCAAGTTTGGACACTTGTCCACCTACCACAGGCAGATCTGTCTCCATATCACATAAATCCTTCCCCTTTTCCTGTGACACAGAAAAGGTCTCCTCACACCTTACTTTTTGTCTTACACCCTCTAAGGCAGACCTAGGAGGGAGATTGACCCCACCCAGTCCTAGGTTGACAAGTGGCACTGTACCATCTTCTTCTTCCTCACTACCTTCCTCATCGGCAGAAATGGAGTCTTCCTCCCCTACCTCCATTTCCGGCCGCCCCTCAACTTCATCCTCCTCCCACTCACCTCGCCTATCCTTCGACATTTCTGATCCCTCCTCCCTACTCCCTTCCCCCTCTTCAAACATAGTAACTCCCTCCACCACCCAAATACAAAAGACTGCTCCCATCACCTTCACCCTCAAAACCTCATCTATTTTCCCCAACCTTTTGGTAGAAATAAGCAGATTGGCCACATCCAGCCTATTTCTAGTGGCAGTTTCCTCATCAAAGTCAATGAAAGTTCCCAAAAGAGAGGCAACTTTTTTAAAAAACCCCTCATTCCAAATATGCAATGGAATGCCTCTAATTTGCACCCAAGTTCTTCTAGTGACAGCAACAATATTAGGGGACCAAGGCACTACCTCAATAAACGTTGCATTCCACCAAACCTTTTTTCCCTCCCTAGCCTCCGATATCAACCCCTTCCTGTCCTCCTTTAACAGCACCAACTTCTCACCCAAAGGGACCACTTTTATGCCACGCCATCCCTCCATGAACAAGCACGTTTGTAAGGCGTCGACCTCCAAATGGTACCGCAATCTGCCCACTACACAGTGCTGCAACTCTTCCAACAAAGCTTCATCTGGAAGGAACTCTAGCGCCGGCAACTCCTCCTGGTTCCGCCCCTCTACACCCTTCTGCAGGACCCCTTCCGTCACATTCCGATAGGAAACTCCAGCTACCACTTGCTTCCCCATCATCCATGGCTTTTGTTGTACTGACTGCTTTTCACCTTCCTTAGCTTCTCTGTTAGTTTCTCTTTGTACTTTGATAGGTTAACCTTGAGTTTAAGATTACCCCACCACACCTCCCTTAGACTCTCCTCTAGCACCACTGCATCCACCACCTCCCTGAATCTGATAAAAGCAAATCTTTTACCCCTTTTGTCTAGTTTCTTAGGGATGAAGACCTCCCACACTCTTCCAAACTTAAGAAAAAGTTTCCAAAGATCTCCCATGGAAACCTCATCTGGAAAGTTAGTGACAAAGAAGGAGACAGTTGACACTCTCTCTTTCTTACCACCACCGCGCCTTGGGGCTACCGGTGGAGGAACTCTCCCCTCATTTTTGTTTCCCTGAGATGCCCCTTTTTTCCCTTTTCCCCTTTTTTGAACTTGCCACTCTCCTTCTCTCTCTCCTTCTCTCTCTTCTTTCTCTCTCATGATGTTTTTTACAATATTTTGATCATGCAAGTTTTTATTCATACCACTAGATTATTCCAAGAATTTGTTAAATCCTTAAAGTGTTCTTGAATGGGAGATTTTGATTTCAAAAAAGCTTATAATGGTATTTTGATTGCATTTATTTAATGGGAAATGCTATAGAGTGTATTTGGGGTATTGATTAAGATGATAAAAATAGAAATATTGTATTGAAAAATGGTGAAAATGATAAATTTAACTTTTTAAAAGTCAAAATATTGTTGAATTCAATGTAAACATACTACTATTTTTAATACCTATCAATTGAAATTTTTTAGTTTATAATAATTAATTATAATGGAATAAAATTGTTCAACCGCTATATCTTTGCTTACTTTGCCAAAATGGTCATCTTTTGTTACTTTATTTTCACCACAATTGAACGAAGGACTTTGTTTTACGAGCAAGGCTGGGGGCGAAAAAAAATTGTGTCATTTTTTATTTGGTTCTTCGACATAATTTTTTTTAGGGAATAATTTGTTACATGTTAAAGGACACTTTAACATAGCTCAGTTGGTAGGACAATGAATTATTATATGTAGGGGCCGGGGTTCGAACCCCGGACACCCCACTTATTCACCTTACAAGGTAAATTCTAGCCACTAGGCTACCTGACAAAAAAAAAGGACACTTTAGCATTTCTACATTGAAAATATTTTTTATTTTGAAAAAACACATTGGAGATGTTAATTAACACTTAATTGTCCCTTTTTATTCAAACATTAAAGTGTCATATTTAAAAAGGTAAAATACTTTTTTTTAAGGAAGGTAAATACATATTTGAAATTAGCACAAAAAAATGTACATATTTGAAATCTATATTAAGAAAATTATGTGCATTGTATCATTGGTTGTTATGACAAAGTGTGCATGTGCCTTTCAATGATCAAGAAACTTCCTTAAAAGAAAATGATCGAAGAAACTTTGTTAATGGTTATTATTATTCAATGAAAGCAATGTCATTGCGAATCACCCTTGGTCTTCTCCGTTACCTATCAAATAGGGATAAGGCTCGAAATCAACGCACTTGTATCCTAAAATAATATCAAACAATCACCCTTGGTCTTCTCTTTTACCAATCAAATAGGGATAAGGCTCAAAATCAACGCACTTATATCCTAAAATAATATCAAAATTTGTTTTCTTATCATATCTCTTCAATTCTATTTTGAGAGTGTTTTTGTTTAAAATAGGAATGTAAACTCTTCTATATAAACCCTCATAAAAGGATGTTCATCTCAACACTTTTATCCTTTTTGTCTCTCCTTTTTCATGGGATAAAAACAATAAGGGAGACAAAAGGAGAATATCTATAAAAATAAATAAATAAAACATAAAAATATGGCAGGTGGAGGATTTGGTGATGGTGGAAATCTCAAAAGGGCTCATCTTTATGAATACAAGATTACAGGGTACTTCATCTTTTCTTGCATTGTTGGTGCTCTTGGTGGCTCTCTCTTTGGATATGATCTTGGTGTTTCAGGTGAGAGTGAATGTTTTATCAATTGTCAATTCTCACATTGTCATATAAATATTACCTAATAAATTACCAAACATAACATACCAATGTTTGGTGTAAGAAACTCGGACACCTTAAACAAATATGGATTTTCTCGTCCCAATTAAATTTGAGTGAAGACCTAAATTAGTCCCTGACAATTAATTGATTATCCTTGCAGGTGGAGTTACTTCTATGGATGATTTCTTGAAAGAATTCTTCCCAAATGTGTATGAGAGGAAACATGCACACTTGGCAGAAACAGATTATTGTAAATATGATGATCAAATGTTGACACTTTTCACCTCATCTCTATACTTTGCTGCCTTGATTTCCACATTTTTCGCGTCCTCCATAACAAAAAACAAAGGTAGGAGAGCCAGTATTGTTGTTGGTTCCATTAGCTTCTTCATTGGAGCTGTCCTAAATGCTGCTTCTCTCAACATTTATATGTTGATTATTGGTCGTATCCTTCTTGGCGTTGGAATTGGATTTGGTAACCAGGTAACTTGAATGCTTCAAAATGATAAATAATGAGTTTATGTCAATACACACACACACACACACGTGTGTGTTATAAACTAACTTCTTGTTGTTATTATTTAGGCTGTTCCCTTATATCTGTCAGAAATGTCTCCTGCAAAAGTGAGAGGAGCAGTGAACCAACTCTTTCAACTAACAACTTGTTTGGGAATTTTGGTTGCTAACTTGGTAAATTATGCGACCGAGCAAATTCATCCATGGGGATGGAGATTATCTCTTGGTTTAGCAGTAGTTCCAGCCATTGTTATGTTTATTGGTGGTTTGTTGTGTCCTGAGACACCAAACAGTCTTGTGGAACAAGGCAAAATGGAAGAGGCAAGAAAGGTTTTGGAGAGAGTTAGAGGTACGCCTAATGTTGATGCTGAATTTGAAGATCTTGTTGAAGCAAGCAGAGAAGCACAAGCCATCAAGAATCCATTTCAGAACCTTCTTTTGAGAAAGAATAGACCACAATTTGTAATTGGTGCATTGGCTATTCCTGCATTCCAACAACTGACTGGAAACAACTCCATCCTCTTCTATGCACCTGTCCTTTTCCAAACTCTTGGATTTGGATCTGCTGCATCTCTTTATTCTTCTGTCATCACTAGTATTGCACTTGTTCTTGCCACTTTGATCTCAATGTTTTATGTTGACAAGTTTGGTAGGAGAGCTTTCTTTTTGGAAGCTGGTGCTGAAATGTTCTTGTGCATGGTAAGTACTACACCATCTTTTTTTTCTTCTTAATTTTCACCTACTTAAATAATGTTTCAAAACTGGACCGAACTACCAAGTTCGACCTAGAATCAATTAGTTCACCGGTTGGTTTGATCCCGATTACATTGGAGTCTGGTTGAAATATATTTTTTCAAGGCGGGTCGATTTAACTGATTTTAATGCTAATATATGAGACCATTTTGATTTGCAGGTAGCTGCAGCAATTGTTTTGGCTCTTGGGTTTGGTGATGGCAAACAATTATCATTTGGTGTCAGTGTCTTTTTGGTTATTGTGATTTTTCTGTTTGTGTTGGGATTTGGAAGATCATGGGGACCCTTAGGATGGTTGGTTCCAAGTGAGCTTTTCCCATTAGAGATAAGATCAGCTGCACAAAGTGTTGTGGTGTGTGTTAACATGATCTTCACTGCCATTGTTGCACAATTCTTCCTTGTATCACTCTGCCACCTTAAATATGGAATCTTCTTACTTTTTGCTGGCTTGATTCTCGTCATGAGTCTTTTCATATTCTTTCTATTGCCGGAAACAAAGCAAGTTCCCATTGAAGAGATTTATCTTCTCTTCGAGAACCATTGGTTTTGGAAGAGATATGTAGCAGATGGAAATCAAGAGAGAGCATCAAATGAACATGCATAAGATGTCAAGAAATTCTACAACAACAATTTGTTGGATTTATTATTTATCTACGTAAAGATATTCAACAACAAAATATGTTGGATGTAATATATTATTGGCATCTTAAGTTGGAAGAGTACTAAGAAGAATTAAAAGTGTCAGTTGTAGGCTTCTTTTTCCTTTCTCCATAGTATGTATATTGGTTTAGGGAGGGAAGCTAGGGCTGAAAACTATGGCTAGTTAGTTGAGGACTAAGTAGTTGACCCTTGTACCTCTTGACATAAAGATGTCATATTTTTATGTTTTATTTATTTATCTATTTATTTATTATGAAATCTCTCTTATGTTTTATTTATTTATATATTTATTTATTATGAGTTTTATTTATTTATCTATTTATTTATTATGAATCTCACGATTAGCATTGCTCTTTTTCTATTACACTTTTTACTATAAATTAAATAGTAAAGAGCATAATGGAAAACAAAGTTTGCAACCACGCCACCACGTTATCACGACGTGGTTTGTTTTAAATGATGCAACATATAATATGATTATGTGGAATGATCAAAACTCCTAAAATTGCAAGAAAATGCCCTAAAATCTTCTTCCGAATTCATTTTTGTAATTTAATTAATAACATGTATATAATTAAAATCCATTTAAATGACTCTAAATCATCAACTTTACTTCAAAACACACCACATGACCGTATTTTACTTCAAAAATATGAGTGAGCGTGGGAGAGAAGCCAAAATTGTAATTAACTTTTTTTATTTTTATATCATATCTTTTGAAGAGGATTTTTATATCATATCTAATTTTTGCTTAAAGACATCTATATCATTTTGTAAATACATATATATATTTGTTTACTTTTATCTTTTAGAATTTTACTTTTATTTTCTTTCATACCAAACTATTAAATAATCATCTCATTTTTTATTCTTTTTCTCTCCTTTAAACTTTTTTTTTATAACAAGAGAAATAACCTTAGAACGAGGGAATGATGGCTCAGTCCAAGGCAAGAAAGACTTTCGATCTAAAAAGCACTTATAAAAGTATTTACATTTACCTTCATGCAAAGTTATTAGTGGAACTCGAACATTAGAGTTTTTAGATCCAAAACATGTCTTTTTACCACTAGAACAAATCCTTGGAGTTTTTTCTTTTAACTTATTTTCTTTCATTTTATTTCTTATATCTTTCCTTCCTCAACCAAACAAAATCTAAAGAAGGGAGAGACTAAAAGTTGCCGCGGTTGAAGTTCTTATGAACTAAAAATTGGTTTTATTGTTCTCAAAAACTAGATTGGATGGCACATTTTTTTCAAAGACTAAAGTGTATCTTTACTTTAATTATTATTATTACTATATATATATATATATATATATATATATATATATATATATATATATATATATATATAAACAGAGGAATTTTCTAACCATTTATTAGTGCATGTTTTGCAGTATACGTATAGTTAGTAACAATAGTTGTAACAGACTCTAAGTTCAGCTGTGAATACATCTACTTCAATAAAAACGGCGAGTACACTATCAGTTGATTTTTCTTCTCAGTTTTAGTCATCAATCTCTATCTTAGAAATAGTAAAGTCACCAAAGTTGCAAAATAGTAAAAACAAAAAATCTATATCCCTTTCAACAACTGTCTTGATAATTTCCTTAAAAAAAAACTGTCTTGATAATTGTTAATATGATAAGAATAAAATTAGAAATAGAAAAAAAATAACACCAAAATATTTTATCTAACATAATTGTAAGACAACAGTTGACTATTTAAGGTAAAGAAATTAAAAAATGAATGTATAATTGTTGGCCAACATATCAGCCACCAAGTTAGACAATACTGGACTTTTAATTCACAACCAAACATGGACGACAACCATACACTGATTAATATGAAAGGTAAGATTGGATATTTAATTTCTAAGTCAAATCTGACTGTATTATTTTTCTTTGTCTTTATCCAAAATTCAATATAACCCACTCCACATCATACATTACATATCTATCAGATTAGCCGTTGAATGCAAGTTACTACCAAGTTTTTATTAATTTTCCATTCACAGAAAATATTTTTTATTTATCCAAACGTAGTAGTAGGACTTTTCTATTGTTTGTTTTTTTAATCACAAGAAAACAGTGTCGAACCTACCTAGTTTAAGCTTTACTCTACTGGTTTCAGTGGTTTTGTGACGGGTATTTTATATATTTTTCATAATATTTTCGACGAATAAGTAAGGATAACTTTATTGTATTTTATGAAAGAGAAATGATAGATAAGATGAACATTAATTTTGTGTATATCTTTCTCCAATGTCAATCTGTTTGAGATTTCCTAACTTTGTGGAGAGAAAATCCGCATGATTTTCGTTCTATCTTTTCCTATACTACTTTCTTTCTCATTTTAACTATGATTTATTTTTTATCTATCTATTTCAAAAAATACTTTAAAATACATTAAAATCACCATAATTATAGATGAGAGATATACACAAAATTATTGTGACTTTTGCATCTTAAATTTAGCTAATGAGAGTCACAGTTCACACCATTTCATCCATCCATATCTTTCCCTAATATCAATCTCTTTGAGATTTCCTATCTTTATGGAGTAAAAATCTTTTTGATTTTCTCTTTATCTCTCACCTATATTACTTTCTTTTAACGTCTTTGGGATTTTAGCGTCTTAAATTTAGCTGATATGAGTCGCAGTTCACACCTTTTATCCTTTTTGTGGTAAAGGGATTGGATCAATTTCCTTCTTTTGCTCCAATTTGATCTCATTTTAGTTAGTAATTAGATTAGATGAAATTGAGATTTGCTGACGTGTATATGTACAGTTGTAATTTTTTTTTTGAACAAGTGTGTACACTTGGAGTTGACTAATTGGCACATTAACTATTATTAGTCAGTCATTTGAAAGCAAAGAGTCCTTCCTTATATTTATGTGAGTTTGAGTTCATTTTGTTCAGAGAAGAGAAGAGACAGACTGACACGAAGAGAGAGAGAGAGAGAGTAATGGCTGGTGGAGGATTGACAAATGGAGGTCCAGGCAAAAGAGCTCATCTCTATGAGCACAAATTCACTGCTTATTTTGCCTTTACCTGTGTTGTTGGAGCTCTTGGTGGTTCTCTTTTTGGTTATGATCTTGGTGTTTCAGGTATATCAATTCTTCCTTCAATTCAATTCAATTCAATTGCTGTTTTTATTAATATGAGTAAATATATATATATATATATATATATATATATATATATATATTCAAGGTTTTTTATTTTCTCTTATCACTTGTATAAACTCTTTAGATTCAATTTTTGTTTTGTTAATGTCCATTTTCATTTTACAGTCAACCCAAAGATCCAAATTAAAGTGTCTAATGACATACTTTTCCTTCAATACAGTTGAATGTTTTTGGTATCAATGAGTTTGCCAGAATCACGGTGAGCCACTGTGATTTTGGCAAACTCATTGATAAGAAACATCGATTGATTTTTATTTTTTCTTATGATCCCAATCCTCTTGTTTTTTCTTTTCATGGTTTTTTAGTTCTCATATCACTTGCATAAGCTCATTAAATTCAATTTTTAATATGTTAATGTTGAATTTCATTTTACAGTCTCAAAAGATCCAAATTATCTAATGATATCCTCTTTTTTGTTAATGTACAAATTTTCATTTTGTGAATGTTCATGTTCTTGTTTGTTTTTGACAAAAAAAGCACATATTCTTGTTGTGCGTCATCATTGTATTACTGTATACTATGATAATAGATAATAGTACACCACAAATAATTGTATAATTTAAGGTTCACATGACGTGTTGAATTCATGACCTGTTCTGAAAATGGACAAAAAGCCAAGTGCTGCAGACGTACTACAAGAGAAAAGAAAAAAAGGCATTTTTAACTATTTGAGAAAAGAGAAAATGGAATTTATGATTACTATTAGGTCCACTTTTCTGGTTGTTTTAGGATATTCCTTGTTTTGTGCATATCCAGAAAATGAAATTTGCACTTTTTTGGGAACATGAAACAAACACTGCTTCTGTATTTGGCTCTTTTATTAATTATTTTTTTGTCGATTATTGTTATTATTAGAAAAATTCTCAAAGTTCTTTCCAGAAAGGATATTGGTTACATCCCACTTATATGTTCACAAATTATATGTTTAACATATGCATTATCATATGACAAACTAACTTTGAAAGAAGAAAAATGACTCTAATTTGTATCCCATGTCAAGACTCATGAGCTTAGTCTGTTATAAAATGTAAATCTTAAACAGAAAATTGTGAAATTTTAATGTAATTTTCTAATGTAGCAGTGGACTTACAGTATAAGGTTATTGCTTATGGCTAACTTAATTCAGGAATCATATTCAATTATTCATATTCATATTGATATTGATGTAAAAAATCACCAGAAATTTACTCGGTTCTTTGTCAGGTGGGGTGACTTCAATGGATGATTTCTTAGAGAAATTCTTCCCGGACGTGTACAGAAAGAAGCACGCACATCTGAAAGAAACTGACTATTGTAAATATGACAACCAAGTGCTGACACTTTTTACATCATCGCTTTATTTCTCAGCACTTGTTATGACTTTTTTTGCTTCCTACCTAACAAGAAACAAGGGGAGAAAGGCCACTATCATAGTAGGAGCTCTTAGCTTTCTTATTGGAGCAATTCTCAATGCAGCGGCACAGAACATTCCAACTCTAATCATTGGTAGAATCTTCCTTGGTGGAGGCATTGGCTTTGGAAATCAAGTAAGTGACATGGATCAAGTTTTATTATGAACCATGTCTTAATAGCAGCAAATATCAAACCTTAGACTTCATTCATAATATTTTTGCAGCGTTTCAACTCATACCACTGAACTATAAATTGAAAACTATAGTCAACCTATTGACATCTAAATATAAACATAATTGACATAAGTAACTAATAAAACCATGTATTGGAATAAACTTAGTTGAAAAAGGATAATAAAACTTAATTATTTGAGAAAAAAACTGATAGAGCAGTTTGTTCCCTTGTCTAATTGTGCAGGCTGTTCCCCTGTATCTATCTGAAATGGCTCCAGCTAGCAGCCGAGGAGCAGTTAACCAACTGTTTCAGTTCACAACATGTGCTGGAATCTTAATTGCGAACTTGGTGAACTATTTCACTGACAAAATTCATCCTCATGGTTGGAGAATATCACTTGGTTTGGCAGGTATTCCAGCAGTTCTAATGCTTCTGGGAGGTATTTTTTGTGCGGAGACACCTAACAGCCTTGTGGAGCAAGGAAGGTTGGATGAAGCAAGAAAAGTGTTGGAGAAAGTTAGAGGTACAAAAAATGTTGATGCTGAATTTGAAGATCTAAAAGATGCAAGTGAACTAGCACAAGCTGTGAAGAGTCCATTTAAGGTACTTCTAAAGAGGAAGTACAGGCCCCAACTGATAATAGGGGCATTAGGGATTCCAGCATTCCAACAGTTAACAGGAAATAACTCCATTCTCTTCTATGCACCTGTCATCTTCCAGAGTTTAGGGTTTGGATCTAATGCAGCTCTTTTCTCGTCTTTTATTACCAATGGAGCTCTCCTTGTTGCTACTGTCATTTCAATGTTTTTGGTTGACAAGTTTGGCAGAAGAAAGTTCTTCCTAGAAGCTGGTTTTGAAATGATATGCTGCATGGTAAACACTAAACACTATCTGTTTGTTTATTACTCTTATGTTATGTTTCATGCAACAAATACAATAATAAATATAGATTAATTTTGATACATAGTGTATTTTTTCTACACTGTCTGTCAACCAATCACAGATCACATATGGTAAGAGTTTTATGGTAGATAATATCAAAGTCAAATATTTCTACTGAGATCCATTGATCATTATTAACTGACATTGTAATAGATCTTAACATTGTCTGTGCATATAAACTAAATCATATCATAATAAGTTATAACCATTGTTAATTAGCTTAATTGTTTGTTTGACTTTACGATTGATGTGCAGATTATTACTGCTGTGGTTTTGGCGGTAGAGTTTGGACATGGCAAAGAACTTTCAAAAGGCATAAGTGCATTTCTTGTTATAGTAATTTTCTTGTTTGTGTTGGCATATGGAAGATCTTGGGGTCCCCTAGGATGGTTGGTTCCAAGTGAGCTCTTTCCATTAGAGATAAGGTCAGCTGCACAAAGTATCGTGGTTTGTGTCAACATGATCTTCACTGCCCTTGTTGCACAATTGTTTCTTTTGTCACTTTGTCACCTCAAATATGGAATCTTCTTGCTTTTTGGAGGCTTGATTGTCGTCATGAGTTGCTTTGTATTCTTTCTATTGCCGGAAACAAAGCAAGTTCCAATTGAAGAGATTTATCTTCTCTTTGAAAACCATTGGTTTTGGAAGAACATTGTAAGAGAAGGAACAGATCAAGAGCAAGGAAAATCAAACGGGAAGCCAATAGCTCCTTAAAATTCTCGGCGAAGTAGATCGAACAAGTCTAGATTTTACTTTTCTTTTTAATCAATTGTTTATGCTTGCATTACAACTATAAATAGATTACGATGTTTCTGTTAAATATTGTTGGTTTTTGGATGAATTTATGTTTAAACTCCTGGAAATATATTGAGTAAAATTATATTATTTGACGAAGTACATGTTATTCAAGATATATCTCCATTTCTCTTTCCTTCAAATTTAGAGATAGACAAAACCAGCTTGTTATTTTACCAATCTCACCGTTACCTCTACTTATTAAACGGTAGAATGGAGACAGCCCTTCATTCCATCATAAAATATTCAATCAATGGAGTAGTAATAACCGTAAAAAAAAAAAAAAAAAAAAAAAAAAAAAAAAAAAAAAAGTGCAGGCTTCAGGACAGATAAGTTTATCAAATTTTGATTTTAATGGAAGTAATTTTTATTATTTTTTTTAATCCCTTTAAAATCACAATCTTTGGTCCACAAATAAAATTTATTTGATGGCTCAAAATAATATACTTATATGACACTACAAACGTTATCAAGTGTCATCTAAGATCAAATTCAAAAAAAAAAGTGTCATCTAAGATGGTAACATTATATTATTTCTTTGGTTAAGTAACCTAGTATCTAAAAATTTACTTGCTAAGGTGAATAAGTGAATAATCAGGATTTGTAACCGGCTCCTGTATATATAATGCAATATCCATGCCAACTAAGTTAAGTTCACAAGGATAGATGATAACATTATCTTCTATTACACATAAGTAATTAAAAGATGTCGCAGATGGGGATAAAAAATAGCCATTTTAAATTTTGTACCAAAAAAAAAATTGAAAGGAAAAGAAACATGAGAACTTTTTTGACGAGATCAAAACCAAAACCATATTTAACTTTTTTTTTTTTTTAAATATTTTATCCTACAGTATTGAATTCCATCTCATCTACAAACCATTTCCCATCATTGACACATGAACATGACCTAACGCCATTGGCAACCTAGAATATTAAGATAATATTATAAGAATAATAACAAAAGTAGTGCAAAGGACAGAGACAGCTGAATAAAAACTTAATATTTCACTGTTAAAGATGCACCAAGTAAGATTTAGTTGGGAAAAAATACACTCTGATGGCATCATAATTCCAGCCAGTATCATGTTAGTAGCTTAGCAAGTTCATCAACTCCTAATGTTCCTTGCGGTACAAGGTTCATAAACCGCTCATCAAAATTTTCTTTTCTTCGAATTCTAGGACTCCTCTCCTTTTTACCTTTCGTGGCAACGGTGGCACCTTTTGTGGTAACAGTGGTAGTTTCTCTTGTCTCCAGAGTCGGAGCTCCTTGCTTGTCACTTTTTTGAACCGCAACCTTTCTATGTTTCATAAAAACAGGTCCAGGTGGAGCTGATTGTGCAAAGGAAACTGTGGTTCGATAAACATTGTCTGCATCCAAAGAATCTTTATCTAAAACAAGTGCACTGCCTTGCTCAACAGCTTGCTCCAATAGCAATGAAATTCCTTTCATAAAAGGGGCAGCTGCCCTTGGTAGCGGACTGACATCAGCCGCTCCTGAATCATTTAGCAACTCATCAGCGTGAGGATCCACTGTGCCATAGATATTACTGTTTCTAGATCCTAGCATTGCATTTGATCCTGAAATTGAAGTAGAAAGACCGTCACCGAAGCCTTTGTCATCCATTATATCCGAAGTTCCATGGCTATCACTGATAGCGTTTGAGGGGCATTCAGTGTGCCTACCATCATGTGAAATGGTCATACCTGGGCTGGTGTTGCTGCAAGATTCTGGCTCACCAAAGGAATCTGTGGCAACAGTTGTGGTTTCAGCTTCGTAGACTTTTGTAAGCGAAGCATCAGCAACCACCGACATAGATTGCTCGCTATTTTCGGTGGGACAGGGAACCTTATCCACAGTCACATCATCTGGACAAAAGGATATGCTAGTGTCATGTGATAAATTGCTTACATGCTCCACGGGATTATGATGTAGACTTGGTGTTGAGACATCTAGGGCTTCTGACTGCAGTGTTTTGTCATTTTTGTTGTCAGCATCAGCTTTAGTGGCTTCCTTGAAGTCCTCTACGAGATCTGGAAAAGAGGACTTCCAATTCCGTCCTCTCCACATAAGTATATGCTCATTTTCGTATGAAAGCAATGTGCACGGAACAAGATCCTACAGTCAAAGAACATGTGTAAGAAAAATGTTAGAATAGAGATTTCATAAAAAAAAAAAAAAAAAACCATGATACATGTCTATCCTATGACCAAAAAAAAAATAAAAAATAACCAAGAAGAATCCAAGTGCTCTTCAACACTTGATGCAAAGTTGGTTATACCCTTAGTTTTGCTCCAATCTTTCGATAGTCACTTTTATTTAGTCCTTGACAGTTTACACGTACTAGTTCACACTCTTCAAATGCCTCTCTAACATTGTTTACAAGGTTATAATAAACACCATTTTTTCCTGTTGCAAGAAGGAAAAAAATCAATTAAATAAACATGTGTATCGGAAGAATAAAAGGACAAATAGCTAGATTTAGTTCATTGTTAAACTGTTATGAACATCCTTAAAAAGATACCTAGCTTGCATATGGGAGTCAATGTCCTTCCCTTTTGACGCATTTCAGTTGCTTCTTCTAACGTTAAACCTTCTGGAACTTGCTGAATCAGCCTAGGATATACTGGAGGCACAGGTTTCCACAACATGAGAGGAAAACGCGGGCGTGTTTTATAATTGTAATTTCTTCCTCGGAAAAGGTATATAACACCGCCTCTTCTGTAAATGACTTTCCCTCCTGTCTTTTCCTGGAAAACCACAACATATGTCAAGAGGAATATAAACAATAAAGGTTGGTCTTATTTCCATATTTCCATTTCCCCAATCTTCATATCCACCAATCCTATGTTCCATCATCAATACCCGTGGTGGTGGACAATTGATGGATGTGACTTGTGAAATATGTGAGCAAATGATAATATTGGGAAAAATAACAATTAACCTACAATCAGTGACGGAATGAGAGACTTGCTGTTAGGGAGGAAATAATTAAAGACACTGACACAGCGGCTTCCTAGAAGAGGGGGAGTCAGCAGTAGTCATAAACACCATGTCAAATGCCACAGGGAATAGCCAAAGACATTAGGGAGGGACAAACTTAATTGAGTCTGTTTTGATGAAGAAGAACATATGACAAGAGGAACATTAATAGTAAAGCATGATTTCATTCACATATTTCCATTTCCTCCCAAATCTAGCATTTCTCAATCACCATATCCATCCGTCCTAAATTTTATCATCAATACCAATGGTGGTTCGTGATTAAGGGACGTGACTTGTTAGATGTGCGAGGAAATGAATATATTATAATGAAGTGGACCGTCATAATATTCCTAAAGACTCAAAATCCCTCCATAAGGACCTGGACGCCCTCCTGAAGGGCCAAGTCGCCCACTAGAAGGGCCAGGACAACTTCAGAAAGCATATCCAGGCCCAGGCGCGTCTTCCATAAGGGCGCCGCCTCACTTATTCTCCAGAATCCTCTAAAAACACCCAAAATACGTAAATACCCCTGTTGCTTGGGAACCAAGCAACCGAAGCCCAAGCCCATAGCAGGCTATAAATACCTCTCTTGAGAGCAGTCTCAGACCATCCAATAATCAGTCTAAACCCTAGAATCCTAGTATTCCTTACCGTACTTTTTGCAAGTACATGAAGTATGGAAAAAAAATACAAACAGTGACGAAGCCAACTACCAGAATTATGGAGCCAGTAGCCAAGACACTAAGCCACAACTTACTAAGGGGGCCCCTAGTCAAAGATACCAAGACAAAGGCTTACAATCTGTTTGTTTGATATTTGTTTCAATGTGAATGTGGGAATTTGGCTTTACGAGGAACTTGCTGCATTTTCTTCTGTTTGTGGGGAAACAAATCTCAAACAAACAGGCACAAGAAACAACCAAATATCAAACAAACAAGCACAGGACATAGCAAATACACAAAGGCAATTTAAGGTTAACCACTTAAAGAAAATGAAACTAATCAAGGAATATGCCAATGAACAAAGGAGTGTTAAAAACGGAATGATTAAGAGTTTCTCGAACATAACACCCCGACCCATTTTTCTTTTATCATTCCATAACTTAATTTTATAGAAAGAAAAGGAACGAAAAACAAATATTACAAAGAAGCAACACACATTGAAACAGCTGTTGAAATTTTTATGTGAAAAACTTGTTACAACATATTATAGTTGTTATTTCTTCAAAAGAAGACCTCTAGAATCAAGATGATAAACTGGTTACACGCTATGAGGGAATAGGAAACAAACCTCCAATTGCTGGCACACATTATCCATGTCAACCGTACACACTCCTATACACTTGATCTTACACACCCTTCGACGCTTCCAATGAGCATGTATATTATCCAACATGTTATGTATGAAACCATCTCTACCTAAAATTAATGCACATGACACAAAATGGTAAATACCTACAAACATAATCTACGCATCATTGGATAAACTACTTCTTAACTAAGAGCTTATAGCATCATCGTAAGTGTTATGACATAAGTACTTGTATAAATCAATTATACCCAAATTGAGTTGGCGACTAGATTTCAAGGTACTTCGAACCAACTCGTTAATCTCCTCCTTCGTCAATGGTTCACCCAGCACCTCTTCTCTAGACCTCACATACCTCGGGCTAGTTCCGGGCAAAAACGGACCGGGAGACTGAACCGGTTTAACACCCTTCTTATGCGGCGGTGGAAGAACAAAAGAATCAAACTCCTTGAGCTTCTTCTTACTCGGTGGAAGTGGAGGCCGACCGGTCCAAGGTCTAGGCATAGTAACCGGTCCAAACGGAACAAAAGGCGGTTCACGCATTTGAACGGGTTTGGATTTAGGAGTTTCGGTGTAACTGTATTTGAATTCGAATGGAGCACCTTCGATTACGTAGGAGACACCGTCTTCGCTGATTTTTACATTTTCGGGGGTTTTGTTAACTGGTTTTAGTTTCTGTTTGGGTATATTTGAAAACTTGAGTGCTGGGTGTGATTGTGGGTCCACTTTGGGCTTTGATGGGTTTTTGTTGGGCTTTCCGGTGGGCCGCCGGGATGATTGGTCGGCATTGGAGGCGGAGATGGGGAAAGTGGTAGCGAGTTTTAGAGCCATTGAAAACAGAAAGTGGTGCTTCGCATTTCTCAGGTAAAGTGATGAAATGGAGTGAGTGGTGCGATGTCGTTTTGAGCGATTCTTCGCCGACGGCAGTGACACCGGTTGTTGTCTCCACAAACAAATGTTATCCGAAACAATCAAGACTATGTGTGTGCTTTTTTTAACAGCAAATTATTTGGTTAAAATTCTCATAAAATTGTGATTATAAATTTTTAATTTCTGACTATACTTTAGTTTTTCTGAAAAGAACAGAAAAAAAAAAACAGTTTAAATACAAACCATACATCAATTTGTAAAAATCATATTTCAACCTTCATTTTTACATTAAATTAAATTACTTCATTAATTAGAAAATAGGAAGATTATTACAACTAGACTGAATAACCAAAAAAAAAAAGTTGAGTTGGGATTTTTTTTTAGCAAAGTTGGGATATTATATATCGAACATTCAAGAGTCAAAGCAAGGCCTAAAGAAACAAAATTGATAGATAAAATACACAGATAAAAAGTAAAAAGTGCATCCCGCCTCCTCTTTAATTTTGGGCACCAACTCACCTCGAATCCCGCCTTCTATGCATCCCGTCTCCTCTTTAATTTTAAAAAATAATAATAAAAAGTGCTCCATCTAAATCACTTGTAATAATAAATTGCAAGTACTGGTAATGGTGTGAAAATGAAGATAAGTGTATCTATGTAAGTGTCGGTAAGTGGTGTGAACCATAATTGTATAAT
Source organism: Medicago sativa (assembly GCF_051527215.1). NCBI lineage: Eukaryota > Viridiplantae > Streptophyta > Magnoliopsida > Fabales > Fabaceae > Medicago > Medicago sativa. The sequence continues at coordinate 98,867,939 of NC_140752.1, forward strand.
CAAAGTTGGGAGTGATGTGAAAATATGTGTTAAGGGAAAATTTAATGTGGTAAAAGAGTCCGTATAAGAAGAGTTTAGATTGTGTGTAAGAGGAGTGTGAAATGGCTAATGTGATAATGGCAACGGTAGTGTGGTGAATATAATAATGGTAATGGTAGTATGAGTATAAGTTATTCATTCTTCGGTTATTATTATAAACAAAAACGAATTTTTGTTTATACTAGTGTCCAAATGGAGTGTAAGTGCTATAAATAGTGATGGTTGAAATGCACAATGTATGTGATGTGTTTTATTACAAGTGTGGTTGTCTTTATTACAATTTGCCTCTAGTCATTTAATTGCGACATTTGAGTTGTCTCGTGTTGGTTTGCCTTGTGTTGGCTTTAAAGGGACGAATTTAGTCTCACATCGGTTAAATAAGATTCTTGATAAGAATTTATAAAGATGAGACACTCTTAACCTTACAATAAATCGATTTTGTAAAGATGAGTTAGATCTAAATTTCTATATCTGAGTAAGGATAATTAGGGTCAACTTGACAAAGCAAATGAAAATAAATATGATTTTGAGTTTTGAGCTATGCATAAATGTTTTCTCTTGTTAGGGTCAACTTGACAAAGCAAATGAAAATAAATATGATTTTGAGTTTTGAGCTATGCATAAATGTTTTCTCTTGTTTTTGCTAGAGTGACACACTGACACTAATCAAACATTGTGTCACACGCTATAACAAGGATGATTGTCAATTCTCTTTAAAGTTTGCAACAATTTACAAAGGTGAATCTAAATCTCACATAGTCAGGCCCGGCCTTGAAGGGGTGCAAACAGCTCAGCAGAGCTGGGCCTCCCTCAGCCATGGGCCTCAAAAAAAAATTAATACCCACTAGTACTACTGCCCTCCAATTTTTTTTTAATACCCCAGCCATTTTCTGTCCCCTTGTTTTAGCCTTTTAGGCCTATTAGAATTAGGTCATCTTGCTTTTGGTGTTAGGTGGGGGTTCCTTATGTATACGGTAGTCATTTTCACCTTTGGGTGTACCACATATATACGGCACCTTATATTTATCTTTTAAAAAATATAAATAGAACATTGCTCTTTTAAAAAAGATACGTTTTAATTTTATCACTGACCTCTTTTTATTCCCAGAACCGAGCCTCCGAATTCTTAGGGACGACCCTGCACAGTGCCAACAAAATTTCATTACTTCAATTTGACAATAAGAGCATATAAAAGAATACCAAACTGTTGACCATAAATAACTAAAAACAGCGTGAGTGGGGTCACAACAAACAAATAAATCAATAACTTCACAACAAACAAAATTTATGCTAATTATTATAAAATTAACAAGTTGTTGTCTTTAGATTCAAAATTTTGTAACTTTAATCAAATCTGCTTTGTGGGTTTAGTGGTTCTTTGTTCAGCTCCTGAGAAAGTTGAAGATCGCAAAACAGAAAGAGGAAAGAAAAAGAAGAAGAAAAAAACATGAAGTGGAGTGTAATAACACCCGAGTCTTCACTACACTGAGGTTAGTACTGTACTGCTCCATTTTGTCTTTTTCCTTCAAATGTAGATCAATCAACAATAATGTTAAACCCTTTCTGTTTTCTTGCCTTCATATTTACTTGATCTGAATCACATCAACTTTCTCTAATTATCTCAAGGTCCATTTTTTTTTAGGACCCTTTGATTTCTTCTCAAGCTTTCTGTCTAAAATTTACTGACTTGGGCACTCATACATGCAACTGAGTATTGGGAAGATTGAACTTTGAAAGTTCATTTTTGGAGAAAATGATTATTGAAGTTATTTTGGGGTTACCTTAGTTCTTTGCCAAGTTAACATGTTTCAATATTTTCGTGAGTTATGTCATATGGGAAACCAAAGATTACTTTTTTTGTTGGGAGCACTTGCTGTTAATTATTTACTGTTTCAATCAATTTTGGTTCCATATGAAAATGAAAAAGCTCCTTGGTCTTCTTCTGATTTCAATAATGCTGTTATGGTGGAGAAAGTGGAGAAAGTGAATATTCCCATTATTGAAGATGTAGGAATGCATAACTATGCAAAGAGTAGTTTAGTTTCTGATGGTGTTTCTGAACATGGAGTGGATAGAAATGATTTTCATATTTTACTTGAGAAGAAAGATGTTGGTAAAAATAAAAGCTTGGAGTTAGATAATGTAGGTTCCAAGAAAAGTTTCATAGCAGTTTTGGCCAAGGAGAGTAAGGTTGACTTTTCAGTGAATCCATCTTTGGAGACGAAAAGGGGAATTTCTACAATTTCTCAGTTGGTAAAAAGTAAAAATATTGATTCAAGGGAGCATGATGGAGTTGGTTTTGGTGCCTCACAGAGTTCAATTTCATTGACTGATCGGACTCGTCTTGAAAGTTCTCCTCAGATTAAGAAGTTGTCTGCCTCAGATAAAAGTGTTGCGGCGAATAATATTACTGTGAGAAAGATGAGGTGTAATATGCCCCCTAAGTCAAGAATGTTGATACAGGAGATGAACCATTTGCTAGAGCGCCGCCGCACTTCTTCTCGTGCAATGGTATTATTTTTTACAATTACGAACTTTCTTGTTGCTACCTGAAAAATTGTTGTTGTGGAGTTTTGATTATTTCAACCTGAAATTCTACTTTGATTGCAGAAACCAAGGTGGAAATCCAAACTTGATATGGAAATTCTTGCAGCAAGGTCAGAGATTGAGCATGCTCCTACAGTAACAAATGACAAGGAACTCTATGCACCCCTCTTTCGCAATCATTCTATGTTCAAAAGGTAATCTTAATGAAGTCGTTAAAGAAAATATAGACTCAACTAAAGTAAGTTCTACTCTGGCATACATTGGTTTTGACACATGCTTGTTTTGTTAACAATCTTTCCTAATTGTATGTGTAGGAGCTATGAACTGATGGAACACACACTCAAAGTATACATATACATGGAAGGAAATAAACCGATCTTTCATCAACCTATACTTAAGGGGCTATATGCGTCGGAGGGGTGGTTTATGAAATTGATGGAGGAAAATAAGCAATTTGTTGTGAAGGATCCTGCAAAGGCCCACCTGTTCTATATGCCATTTAGTTCACGTATGTTAGAGTTCTCCGTTTATGTACGTAACTCTCATAATCGGACAAATCTCCGTCAGTATTTGAAGGACTACACAGATAAAATTTCAGCGAAGTATCATTACTTTAACAGAACTGGCGGTGCTGACCATTTTCTTGTTGCTTGCCATGATTGGGTATGATGTTCGCTCTTTTATATTTTTCCCTTTAATTCCACTTGCATGATGAACCAAGATATTATTCTATTATGATGGTTGAATTAGATGCCTATTTGATGTCTTAATACATATTCATTTTCAAGTCCTTACCTAGCATTGTCCTGGCCTTTTTGATGAGGGTCGATAAGCGTAACAACCTTATTTATTGGACATCTCTTTAATACAAAGTATTTGTTGGGGTATGGCTCATAATTTAGGACTCGGATCCTCTACAACTACTTTATCTCTCTAAATACAACAGTTCCTACATCTTTTGTATAAAGTATTTGTTGGGTACGATTCAAAGTTTACTGAAATAGACATCTTTTATACAGGGACAGTTCACGGTTAATCTTGTAAACTGGATCTTACTATTTAAACACGAGTTGTACTTTATAAACCCTAAGCTTGAATAATAGAAAGGTACTATCACCGCTCTGCAGTCAGAGATGTAGGCACAATTATCCGAACTCCATAATCAAATATCCAGTGTTCTCAGTTTGCATTTTTTTTCTTGTATCTATTTACTTTTGAACCAGGTATTCTGCTGAGTTGCTTCGTCTTTTGTTTTCTACTGTAGTTTGTATGCCATTATAAAAATCAGCAATGTGTGTAGTAGCATTGCTCTTTGCTTTTGAACACATAGCTAAAAGCTTAAAAGTTTTACTTCTCATGTTGTAGGCTCCATATGAAACAAGGCACCATATGGAATACTGCATAAAAGCCCTCTGCAATTCTGATGTAACTCAAGGCTTTAAAATAGGAAGAGATGTTTCTCTCCCTGAAACTATGGTCCGGTCGGTACGAAATCCTCAGAGAGATCTAGGCGGAAAACCTCCACAACAAAGGTCCATTCTGGCCTTCTATGCTGGAAACATGCACGGTTATTTGCGTCCGATATTACTAAAGCATTGGAAGGACAAAGACCCTGATATGAAGATATTTGGCCCAATGCCTCATGGCGTTGCACACAAAATGAATTACATCGAACACATGAAGAATAGCAAATTCTGCATATGCCCCAAAGGGTATGAAGTTAATAGCCCTCGGGTAGTTGAAGCCATATTTTACGAGTGCGTACCTGTGATCATATCTGACAATTTTGTGCCGCCATTTTTCGAGGTTTTAAATTGGGATGCATTCTCATTAATCCTTGCAGAGAAAGATATTCCAAACTTGAAACAAATACTACTTTCAGTGCCTGAAGAGAAGTATCTCAAGCTACAACTTGGTGTCAAAAGAGTTCAGAAACATTTTCTTTGGCATACTAAACCTTTGAAGTACGACCTCTTTCACATGACCCTTCATTCAATTTGGTATAATAGAGTGTTTCAAATAAATGTGAGAAAAAAATGAATGTGAGCCCTCTGAACTAGAAAGCAGAAGCACATCTGGCTAAAAAACTTAGCAGAAGAAATGAAAACTTAATTATGTGAGACACTGCTTCTTAAGCTGTAGAGGCAATAAGAACTTGAGAAAGAATATGACAAGAACTAGGAATTTGTATTCAGTGTCCTAGTTTGTTACTAGTACTGAATGTATCAAAAATAAAATGTTCCAGATTATGTCAATGTACTTAACAGTTACAGGCTTCTTGCAGTTTTCAACAGTCCAATTTGAAGATAAATAACTGTAAATATATTTTTTTTCTTCAATTTACCTGTGAGTTTCAACTTTCCACCCCTACATACCTAAAATCAAACATTTTTTTTAATATCTACCTTTTATTACTGAAGAAAGTATCCATAAAATGACGCAAATATTAGTCAAGTTAAGCAACATTAGCAACCAAGTATTACATCACTAGTTTGAATGAGCTATTTTATTTTTATGGGTAATGTATAAGAGCCATTTCCAATGAGTGCATGTTACTACTTCTAAGTTTTAACATCTACTTATATCTTTACATTAGCGGGGAGAATGGTTAGAATAGTTACCTAACTATCATGAATAGTAGGAAGTAAGAACAGTTTGTGCAATAACGACTAAGCAAAATTTCTCACATTTTGTTTCGCTCATCTTTCCAACTCATGTAGCAGACACTAGCGGTCAAAGAAACATGGCACTTGTTGAGCACAAAATAATTTGCCTCCTCTAAATAATAAAGTGTAAAATGGGAAGGAACAGAAACAATGATTGTTTGTTATTTTAACATACTCTTAATTTGTTATGATGTATTTTTAATATTCACCTTTCATTTATTAATCAGTAGTTGATAATATTTCTTTATATTTGTTAGATTATTTTTAAAGTGAATTGCATAAGTTTTTTTTTTCTTAAAAGAGTGAAATATAAAAAATGAAGTATACTAACTAATCCTCAAGGTTTATGTTTTTGACAAATTATCAAGAAAAGATGGAAGGTCAAATTGTGCATGTCCACGAAATCCCAAGATGTTGCTTCCAACCCTCCACGTGTCCCATCATCATCAAAGTGAAACAGCGATGATCTCTGTCTGTCCTATCCAAAATGGATTTTCGATACAACTATGAAGTATGAACTATGTCTATCAGTTCAAACCTAACAAACCTTCTGAATTTAATGAAACAACGAAACCAACAGTAGTATAAAGTTTATATTTTATTACATACACATACATACTAAAAAAAGAAAAGTAGGAGTGGTCCAACAACCACTGAGTTGGAGAGATTGATACAACATGCCAGTAGTAGGTATATCCCTAAAAAAATATAAAATAAAATAAAAAACAAGTAGGTAGGTATAGTTATCAAATCCGATCCATTCTATAATTCTTCTGATGTACTAATAAATCTGATTTTGTATAAAATTTATTAGTCAGTGACTCGGTCTGTATTTGCAGGGTTGCTTGGTAGTGGTACTGGTACGAAATCTATCTAGTTAACATGGTTAATTAGATACTTTTATCAACAATATGTTAACTTCAGATAGAGATTCTTCCATTTATCACAAGTATAATTAAGGAAGGTAACTCAGTAGATTAATCATTTCATTTGTCACTAACATTTTACTTTAGTTCATTTTATGATAATAACATTGTTTCGAAATCTTACATGGTTCCTAATTTCAGGATATGATAATTGCATTTTGATCATTAATGGATGACATACTAACAAATCTTTTGAGACTCACAAGTTGTATTAGTGACCGATTCTTGAAATTCATAGGTGTGTTCTTGATTTCATGATCTCTACCAAGATATAGATAGCTATTAGTTATGTTCTATAACTATTACTTAGAAATAATATTTTCCATGATGTCAATGCTGCACAGAGGATTTGGTACTTAGAGATGCAGTTAGGTATACAGAAAATTTTGGGGCCACTCCACTGGTCAATTCAACAGCACACAATTCAATAGGTTATGATACAAGAAGCACATCTTTGCAACCTTCTCAAGTAGGAAGTGAAAACCATGAAATCTATGGAAGAAGAGCCATTAACAATAATAGTGAACTGCTTGTAGATTCCAGATCTATTACTGTAAATGCAAGTTATGTCTCTGCTGCTGTTCCTTCATTTTTATTAAAAGGGTAATGAGCTTTTGTTCTTCATGCTTAACCATACTACTACCAAATGACATTGCATGAATTGCTCTATCATTGAAATTTCACTTATGTAGCATCGATACTTTAGATTGAAGTTGTGTCTGGTGCCCGACATCGACATGTGTGATTACATTCAAATATTTGACTTTCTCAAATTATTACTATTGTTGGTGTCGTGTTTGGTGTCCGTGCTCAGCTATTATATTAGACTAAATGTCAGCTTAAAAGAATTGTTCATTTTCTGTTAATATTTTGAAAATCAGCATTTTGCATTTTTATATTTGCTATTGCATTATCCTCATATTTGTGCAGTTTGACACTCCCATTTCTTGGTCTACAATATGCTTGGAGTTTGGGAATGGCCTCTTGCAGATATTCTTTCTCATGCATTAGATGTGGTCAACTTCATGTTCATAGGTAAATAAAACAACTAGGTTTGTGGAAACAAACTTCTTTTTCTTTCTGAAAAATTGGGGAAGGCGAAATTATTAGTGACAATGGTGACCCCTAATGTCCAGTTTATATATGCCTTATATTGGATTTGAACTCTGTCATTTGATGTTACAAAGTCAACCTTTTACCAATGAGCTTGACACCTTGGGGACATGTGAAAACAAACTGATGGAAAATATTATTTTTAAAAAATAGATTACTTATTTCTGAGTTCACTTTATTTTCCTTTGTCCATTCATTATGGTCTACAGATTACTGAATACTGCTATAAAACTATGGAATTTCTCAGAATTACATCTCGTGTGTTGAAAACATTGCGCGGTTCTAGTGATGATATTGGGTGGTTGCAGCATGCTCCTGGAATGCCTCCAGTACAAGATGGAACTTCAAGATTCTTGGAATTGCTATCAGACATAAGGTCCCCTATCTATTTTATTATAAGGTTTAATCTGATATAATCTGGATTAAATATATATTTTCCTTTCTCATTTACCTTTTGAAGACCATGATTTTCGTGCAAAATCATTCATTTGGTACTGTTGAAGAACATCAAATATAACTTATTCACAATTTTATATTATTGCATTTCTTTCTTTTTATATGTTCCCATTATCTTAGTCTTCGATATTTTGCTTGCTTTATTTTTATACCATCAAATATTAAAATTCTTGTTCATCTTTTCTTGGGAAACTCTGTTTACATAGACTGTTCTTGGGTTTCATTTTACAGAAATGGAAAGGATTCACTACCTAGTTCATTTGTTTATTTGCTGATTCCAGGTATGACAAAATCCACATCATCTACCTTGGCAGTTGAGATTAACATATATTTCCTTATTGTTAAGATTAGAACATACAAATGTTGCAGGTCTATTTAGCAATCATGGACCCTTGTATTTTGTTGCCACTAAGAGGTTCTTTTCAAAGATGGGTCTAGCTTGCCATATTGCAAAAGTTCACAGTGAGGTAATCAATTAATCGTTTATCTAAATTAGTCAATCAGTGTCGTTTGAACCTTGGCTGAAACGATTGTAGTCAAACTTTACTTGCCTCTTGACAGAATTTGGGATTACCGAGGATCCTTTCCCTTGAGAACCGGAGGGTTAAGATATAGAAATTAGTTGATCAGTCTTAACCAACAACATATATATTTTCTGAAATGCATTTAGCTTATTACGCTTTTTCCTTTTGAAGTTTGAACATTTTTCTTAACACTCAGATTTTCAAGTCTCTTTTTCACTTACATCATTCACCACAAAATTGCATCCTTCTAGCGTCTGAGTTTCGAATATATATTTGTTTCTCTTTTAAGGCATCAGTAGAACACAATGCCATGGAAATCAAGCAGTATATTGAGGAGATTTACTGGGGTTCTGGCAAGCCTGTTATGCTACTTGGACACAGTAAAGGTGGTATTGATGCTGCAGCTGCTTTGTCTCTATATTGGTCTGACTTGAAGGGCAAAGTTGCTGGCTTGGCACTGGTACAGTGTCCATATGGTGGCACCCCCATAGCTTCTGATATTCTCCGTGAAGGCCAGATTGGCAACAAAGAAACCCGGAGGATCTTGGAACTTATAATATGCAAAATAATTAAGGTAACCATTTCACATGCCTTGAAGTTTGTGGTTTGACTAGAGTGTACTAATTGCTCATTTTATTTGTATCTAAAAATGATATCAGAAAGAAAACTCTTAGAACTTTAGATGATGATGCCTGTCCAAGCAGGAAAGTACCTGCAAAAGGCACTCGAATGCTAAAGTCAATCTCAGCATAATATGATAAGGATAGTGAATGAGAGACATCTGAAATAGGGTAAACCATTTTCCTTATAAAGGAGATTTGATTGATTAGCAGACTGACTCTATTAAGGAGGACTGAGTACACAGCCCTTCGAACAGCAAGCCTGAAGGGCAAAGGTGTTCGCTAACTTGGCCACGTACTACAGTATAGTACACACACAATGAAATTTGATACTTGGGCAGGAAGTTACTTGGCTATTTCACCCCCCTTATGGGAAAAGAATATGGTATGACTATGAGCAAATTGCTAATTGATTAAGGTGTTTTTCTTTCAAACGGACTGATATGGTTTTGAAATCGGGTTGCTAGGAATCACATGTTACAGTCCTAACTGCATCTGATTTTGGTCTCTTTTGTTGTTAATTTACAAAAACTAAACTAATTTTGTTAATTTCAAATTCCATAAGGAAAACTTATCCTTTCTCTCCCTTTCTGCTAATTGTATGTCATTTGTATGCTTCAGGGTGATATAAGGGCATTGGAGGATCTCACATATGAGAAGCGGAAGGAATTTATCATGAAGCACAAGCTCCCCTTGGATATTCCTCTGATCTCCTTCCATTCTGAAGCAAGCATTGCCCCTAGTGTTCTTGCAACAATGACACAGATAGCTCATGCAGAACTTCCCCGGCTCATTCTACCAAAATTTGGATCAAAGGTGTCTGATCAATTTGTCGAATTAGGACGCCAAGTTCCTGTAGTGGTTCCTGTATCTGCGGCAATGGCTGCATTTGCTCTCCACCTGCAGCTGCGATATGGTGAAAAGAGTGATGGGGTAGTGACATGCCGCGATGCTGAAGTTCCAGGATCAGTTGTTGTAAGGCCTAACATGAAGATAGATCATACTTGGATGGTTTACTCTTCAAATTCAAAGAAGAAAAATTCAAGCGAACCCGATGCTCGCCAAATGTGTCAAGCTCTATTTACTTTACTTGTAGAGCTTGGTATGACAGAGGGAAGTGGAGAAAGTCTTATAATTCCAGTTTTGGGTCCTCAAATCACTTAGTTGTGTTGTTTGTTCAGTTTTCTTTGGTTGTGTTGGTTATTTGATGAAATGTAGTGGTTATAACAAGAATGAACAAAGAGAAAATATGAATGCAAAAGGCTTGTATATTATTTAGCAGGAAAGACTGGTGTACTTATACAGCCATAAGGAAAGTAGAAAGGCAAATACGTTGCCACTAATTAACATAACTGATGCCTAAATAAAAGGAAATCAATTCAGCCACTTAATCTTTATTGCCTAGAATTTAGGAGAATTAAAACTGACTGAGAAGCTTCAAGGGTCATTCATTAAACACTCCTCCTTGACACTGGAGCTGCATATTCCAAGCCTCATGAACTCAAATCTAGCTTTAGGAAGTGCCTTTGTTAAGATGTCTGCATTCTGATGTTCTGTTCTACAATAGACAAGTTGAACTTCACCATCCTTCTGAACTTCTCTTAGATGAAAAACTTGATCTTGAAGTGTTTGGTTCTACCATGGAACACTGGATCATTAGCAATTGAAATTGCAGCTTGGTTGTCCACAAATATCTTAGTGCTTTCTGTTTGAATCATCTGCAAGTCTGTCATGAGCTTTCTGATCCAAATAGCTTGGTTCACAGCAGCAGCAGCGATATATTCTGCCTCTGCTGTTGATTGAGCTATAACTTCTTGTTTTTTTGAACACCATGAAAAAATTCCAGAACCCATTGTAAAACAATAACCTGAGGTGCTTCTCATATCATCAACACATCCTGCCCAATCACTGTCAGAATAACCAAGAAGGCTGAAACTTTTAACTTGACTGAACCTTATTCCGTAATCAAGTGTGCCCTTAACATACCTCAGAATCCGTTTTGCAGCTTGAAAGTGAATTTCACTAGCACAATGCATGTACCTTGACAGTAAAGTTACAGCATACATAATATCAGGCCTGGTTGCTGTTAAATACATCAAACAACATATTATGCTTCTGTACAACCTTTCATCAACCCTTTCAGCTTCATCTTCTTTGGAAAACTTCTCTTTTTGATTCATCGGAGTTGCAGTTGGTTTACATTCTTCCATATTGAACTTCTTGAGAACTTCTTTTGCATATTTTTGTTGGCACACAAATATCTCATTTTGCTTCTGTTGAACTTTCATTCCAAGGAAAAATGTCATTTTTCCAAGGTCTGTCATCTCAAAAGCACCTTTCATTTCTTCTTTGAACTTGTAAATAAGCTTCTCATAACTTCCTGTAACGAACAAATCATCAACATAGAGTGATACAACAAGTATTTCACTCTCAACATACAAGGTAATTCACTTGGACTTTTTACAAAGCCTAAGCTCATCAAGTGTGTATCGATTCTACTATACCATGATCTCGGTGCTTGTTTTAGCCCATATAAAGCTTTATTCAATCTATATACATTCTCCTCCTGTCCTTGAACAACAAAACCATCTGGTTGTTCGACAAATATTTCTTCCTCTAAGTATCCATTCAAAAAAGCTGACTTGACATCCATTTGATGTATGACCCAGCCATTTTGTGCAGATAGTGCTAGCAACAACCTAATGGTATCCAATCTAGCTACTGGAGCAAATGTTTCAGAGAAATCAACCCCAAAGATTTGGGCATATCCCTTAACAACAAGTCTTTGCCTTATACTTGTTTACAGAACCATCAGGATTAAGCTTGGTCCTATAAACCCATTTGACTCCAATAGCCTTCTTATGATTAGGCCTGTCCACCAATTTCCATGTCTGATTTTTTTCAATCATATTGAGCTCCTCCTTCATTGCATCTATCCATTTTTTATCAGTTGCAGCTTCTTCATATCCAGCAGGCTCCATGATCGCAACATTACACCTCCGATAGATGTCAGAAAGTGATCTTACTCCTCTGACAGGTTCATCGTCTACATCTTCATTCACTTCTTGAGATTCAATCTTGTCATTTTCTCAGCTCCAACTATCAAATTCCATGAATTTTACATCCCTGCTTACAATTATTTTGTTGTGGTGCGGTAAATATATTCTATAGGCCTTAGCAATTATAGCCCACAAAAATTCCTGGTTCTGCTTTCTTGTCCAGCTTGTCTCTCTTAACCTGATGTATATATGAGAAACATAGGCAGCCAAATGTCTTCGGATTAATTAGCTTTGGTTTGCTGCCATGCCAAGCTTCAAATGGAGTCTTTTTCTGCACAGCTTTTGTTGGCAATCTGTTCAGCAGAAATACTGCAGTATTTGCAGCCTCTGCCCAAAATTTATTTGGCAACCCTTTATCATGAAGTAAGCACCTTGCCATCTCCAAAATTGTTCGATTTTTCCTCTCTACAACACCATTCTGTTGTGGAGTGTATGGTGCTGTTAGTTGATGTTCAATACCTGCATCTTCACAAAATTTGTTAAATTTTTCACATGTATATTCAGTCCCATTATTCCCATTATTGGACCTGATGACGTGCATCTTGCTTTCACTTTGAGTTTCAACCCAAGCTTTAAACTTCATGAAAATATCAGCAACTTCAGATTTGAACATCATAAAATAAATCCAACACATCCTTGAATAATCATCAATGAATGCAATGTAATACTTACTGTCATTCAATGATGGTGTTTTCATAGGTCCTCCCACATCTGTATGTACCAATTGCAGCTTTTGTGTAGCCCTCCAAGCTTTGTTTTTTTGGAAAAGGAAGCCTTTTTTGCTTCCCATATTGGCAAGCAGTACATTCTGGAGGCATAACTTCTAAATTGGGCAGGTCTTTCACTAAGTTGTTCTTTTTCATGAAGATTAAAGCAACATGATGAAAGTGGCCCAACCTCTTGTGCAAAAGCATTGTATTGCTGACCTCTTTGTGCATTGAAGCCTGCTCATTGTTCATGAAATTTAAGGCAAAACTTTTACCTTTCATTTGAACTTTGAACACCTCTTTACCTTCTGAATCTTTAATCATACAAATTTTATCTTCAAAAAACACCTTATAACCTTTTTCCAACAATTGCGGAACGCTCAACAAATTTTGATTTATTTCAGGAACATATAAAACATCAGAGATAAGTTTCAGACCTGTGTGACCTTCGATAGCCACAGTGCCTTTGCCTTTTACTTCAATGTATGCTCCATTTCCAATCTTGACTTTAGAGATGACACTTTTATCAAGCTCTTTGAAAAGCTCACGATCGTAAGTCATGTGATTTGTACAACCACTGTCAATAAGCCAGCTTTCTGTGGAATGATTTGAAGCAAAACATGACGCAGTAAACAATTGTTCATCCTGTGATTCATCCTCAGCAACCTTGACCTCTTCTTGCTGCTGTTGAGATTTGCATATCCTTTCAATGTGCCCTAACTGACCACACTTACGACACTTTACATCTGGTCTCCACCAACACCTTTTTTCTGGATGATTGTTTTTTTTGCAATGAGGGCAGGGTGGATATGACTGACTGCTAGTGCTTTGATTGTTGTTGCTGCTGCGACTTTTCCCATTTTTGTTGATTTGCAGCTTGGCTTAAAATGCACCTTCCATAGACCCCTCTTGTCTCATAAGCCTTCTTTGCTCTTGTGCCTTTAGTGCATGTAACACTTCTGCAAGAGTGATGTTGCACAAATCTTTTGTGTTCTCCAAGGTGGTTATAGATGCTTCATATCTTTCAGGTAATGTCACGAGAATTTTTTCTACAATTCTTGAGCCAGGAAACTCAGCACCAAGCAATTTAACCTTATTGGCAATGTTGAGTAATTTATCAGAGTACTCTTTGATTTTCTCAGATTCTTTCATTCTCTGCATCTCAAATTCTCTTCTTAAGTTTATAACCTGCATGCTTCGTATCCTCTGGTCTCCTGCGTATTCTTCTTTCAGATAATCCCAAATTTCTTTCGCCGTTTTGAGAGTCATGACTCTGGTAAAGACGGTTTTTGAGACACCGGAAAATAGACATGCTTTTGCTTTTGACTTCTTGGTTTTTTTCTCTCTGTGGTTTTTAATCTGAGCCATGGTGGGATTGTCTGGAAGCGGAGGAACATCATAATCTTCTTCCACAGCTTCCTAAAGATCTAAAGCATCTAGGTAGGCTTCCATCCTCACAGCCCATAGATCATAGCTTTCAGTTTCACCATCAAAAATAGGAAGAGCAACATGTGAAAAACTTGTTTCAGCATTCATCTCACAGATCCCGTAAGAAAAATGCTCTGATACCAATTTGTTGGTTATTTGATGAAATATAGTGGTCATAACTGTAACACCCTCCTTTTTATTTAATTATTTTTATTAAGTTAGAGTCTATTTATGTGATTTATTTATTTATATGAGGTGTTAGTATTTTATTATGTGGCATTATTCTATTATTTATTAGAATATGATAATTATTAGAGTAAGTAGATTTGGAGGTAATTTTGAGATTAGATGTCTTTTTATGATTTAGTCGATTTATTTTGATGAGTTGGTATTTACTAGAATAATATATATTTGTTATTTGTTAGAGATATATTTGTTATTTGGTGTAGAAATATATTTGTTATTTGTTAGAGATATATTTGTTATTTGGTGTAGAAATATATTTGTTATTTGTGAGAGATATATTTAATTTAGAAATAAATAAGATTATGAGGATTATTAGTGTGAGTGGAATTGGGGGTTAGAATAGAAAGAAGAATAAGTTGTTGGGCCTAAATAGATTTGGGAAGAATATTTTAGTATTATAAATAGAGAAGCTTAGGTTGGAAAGAGTTTACCTTAAACCGCTTTTTGGAAAAGAGGAGAACAAGAAAGAAGAGAAGAGAAGAGAAAAGTCAAGAGAAGAGGAGAAACCTTAGGAAAAGAACGTTGCTGCTGATTCAGGAATTAATCTAAGGTGAGGGTGAGACTATCTTGCATTAATATTAAGTTGTTAAATCATTAGATTACATCTAACAAGTTGGGGAGAGTTTGTGAGAATTTGAGAATTAGGGTTTTGAGAGAGTTTTGATGATTAGATGATGAAAACTTGTTGAATTGATGTAGAAATTGTGTACAAACCTTAGATAATCCATAGGATGATTATTGGAAGTAGTTTTGAGGTTAGAACCATGAGATTAGGTGAAACTTGGAGAAAATCTGCATTCTGCTCGAATTTTGATATTAAAACCTGTATTGATCAGTGCGGAATTGGTCTTAGGTGTAAACACGAAAGTTGTAGGTATGGATGTTAGCTTTCTAATTTCGTTGGTCTCACGTCAATAGGATTTATAGAACTTGAGTTATGGTCAAATTACTGCACGTAGGTCACAGTGAATTTTTATGGACTTTCAGCACAACTTTTCCGAATTTAAAATGAAAACTGGTATTGATCGGTACAGAATTGGTATTAGGCGTAAACATGAAAGTTTTATATAATTTTGTTAGCTTTCTAGTGGCTTTGGTTTGACGTGAAAATGATGTTTGGTCTTTGAGTTATGATGAAAATACTACAGGGAGGTCTTAACAAAATTGTACGGTGACAGCATTCTCTGTTTCATGTTTTTGCGTTTTGTTCATATGTTTCTGTTTTGAATTGATCTTTGTTGTAAACATGAAAGTTGTTGATATTTGTGATACCTTTCCAGTAGCTTTGGTTTGACATGAAAATATGTTGTGGATAATTTATTATGTTTTTACAAAGATACATAGTGAATTATTGTTGATGTTTAAATATGATGTTATATGATGTTGTTTATGATTGATGAATATGATGTTTTAAGATGTTGTTTATTATCATTTGATATTGTTATATTATGATATGACATGAATTATTTATGTGATCCATATGTTGTCAAGATGCTAAGATGTTAAGATGTTAAGACGTTAAGATGATATGAAGTTGTTAAGTCGTCGAGTCGTTATGAAGTCGTCAAGTTGTTAAGATGTCATAGATGTTCATGAAGTTTCTAAGACGTAAGATGTTGAGTCCATGCATACTCATTTATAGATGAGGGCTCATGCCCTGGAGCTTTTGCTCAACCACGACGATGGAGCTTTTGCTCAACCACGACGATGGAGCTTTTGCTCAACCACGACGATGAGGTCTTATGCCCTAGGAGTATATTTATGCTCACAAGCGACGAGGGCTTATGCCCTAGATTGGTACCACATGCATTTGCATTTTCATGATGACTCAAGATGATTTAAGATGATAAGAGTTGCATAGTCGAGTTGAGTCGCATTGTCAAGTCAAGAGTCGAGTCGATCATGAAGTTGTTTATGACTATGATTATGAAGTCGATTATGAGTTTGATTAAGAAGCTGTTATGATGATTATAAGATGCTAAATTATTATTGTTTTTGATGTTCATGATTGTTTTGATGATGATGTTTGTTTATGAGTTGATGATTATGATTTGATGATTATGGTTATGATTAGTACTTGATGTTATATGATGATGTTTATGTCTATGATTAAGATGCTATGATTAAAAGGAATATATGATAATGCTTATGACCAATATTTGTAGATATGTGATGATATTTATATGATGATATGATACGAAGTATATGACTAATATAGGAAGAATAGTGACACTAGTTAAAGAAGTTTTAAGTTGTTAGATATGATTAATGAATTATAAGATGTTTAAGTTGTTGAATGTACTTTATATGATTTATATGCTTAATATTATTGTTTGAGAAATCTCACCCCTCTGTTTGGAAATGTTGCTCTTCGTATGGGTAACTTGCAGGTAACCAGGATTAGTTGTGGTCATGAGTGGACTCCTCACAAGTGTGTCTTAGGTGCTCTGATACGTAACGGGATGGGATTATGTCTTCTATTTCTATTCCTTCCGTATTACTTATGGATTTTTATGAATAAATGTTGAACAAGACTTATGAGATTTTTATGTTGAGGCCTGCGTGCCAAAGACTATTTTTATGATGTTGAACTAATTCCGCTGCGAAGTTTTGAATTACTTATGTTAAATGATTTGAAGAATAAATTGTTATTTATTCAGTTTATGAATTTTTAAGAAGTGTAGCATTCCGTTTAAAGTTGAAAAACTCTGATTTATTTATGAAATTTTTACGTTGGGAAAACGGGGTGTTACAATAACAAGAATGAACAAAGAGAAAATATGAATGCAAAAGGTTTGTATATTATTTAGCAGGAAAGACTGGTGTACTTATACAGCCATAAGGAAAGTAGAAAGGCAAATATGTTGCCACTAATTAACATAACTGATGCCTAAATAAAAGGAAATCAAATCAGCCACTTAATCTTTATTGCCTAGAATTTAGGAGAATTAAAACTGACTGAGAAGCTTCAAGGGTCATTCATTAAACAGGTTGCTTTGTTTTTTCAGCATTTCACCTCCATGTTTAGCTACTATAATGCACAATTCAGTCTAGTACTCTTTTGAAACATTTTCGTCCCACTGGTGAAAACATTTCAAGATTCTATTATATCTTTGTTAACAAGAAAAATTAACATCAACTTTAAAAAATAAAAGAAGAAAATATTTTAAAATTTAAACGTGGCCTTATTGTAATTTTATAACATCAAAGTTATTCATTCGGACCATCCACCAAAATTATCCAAGGACAATAAGACTCAACTGAAAACCCATTAAAATATAAGCTCCCACAATTAGCATTTAGTAAAAAGAACAAGGAATAAACGTTTTAATTTCAATTTTAATCTCTTAAATCTTGGAATTATGTAATTTTCATTCTCCACTTTTCAATACCCTGAATTAGATCCTCATACCAAGAAAAATGGCATCATCATCACCATATATAATTGTGAAGCTAAAAGTGAAACGACAGCATAAATAAAATTGAGTCACTCATTATTATTATTATTGGTATCAACCCTCCGGTTTATGTGAAAAGAAGACTTAGATAATTTAAAGTTCGACTAGAAGGTAAGTAAAATTAGAGTTTCAACCAAAATTCATATGAGTTATTATTATCGATGCAAGAATACTGTTTTGGTGGCATAATAGCACTGCAGTGCAGGACCACCACAAGCAAATGCATTAGTGGTTTGGGCCATTAATAGTTTGGTAGGACTAGGAAGCACTGCTCTAGGCCCAAAGTGTAATATTATTGTTCTAGCCCCACTATGCCGATGTATTGTCTGCGTGCAAATATAAATATACCCAGGAAACATAACTGACAACAGGAGCCATTTTCATGTAAAAAATCTGCGACTTTATGTGACATCGTAGATACAAATTTTAGGTGCAACTAACATAGTAGTATTACAAAATATTGCTTTCGTCTATGTTAGAGAATATGAATATGTTCTGTTTCACCTTTAAATACGACACATCCTGTTTTGATTGAGGTATTGTCCGCTTTAGATTTAAGTCATTCACGATTTTGTCTCTTATAAAAGGCGCCTCGTTGGATCGAGAATTGTGGGTGGTGTTCTATATAAACTACTGTTGGCCTTGATTCTCAAGTAATGTGGGACTTTAAGGTGTATCGAATCGGTCACACCTTTAGTCGAGGCAAAAGGAGAGTTTATGTGTGATCCAAATGAAGTTGTCAATGCTCCGTTTCCACGCTATTGAAGCTTGCATTTGGAGGACCATATCATATACACACCCCTTAAAATGGATTGTGACCCGAATCATCAATCTGAACCATCCAACCCAGATTCAATGTTGTAGCTCCAGATCATTATAGAAGTCTCTAAGACACGGTTGTCCAAATAAAGGCCTAATGACTAAAAACCCTACTTATTTTCTATAAAGACTAATGCATAGTGTTGGGCCACGTACGTCACATCTTACCCATAACTTGCCTCTTACTCTTGTTCTCTTATTGACTTGAACGTCAAGGCACGTGTAGTTACACCACCCCTCATCTAGTAGAGAAGGATTCACAACAGAAACCTCCGTCTTCAAAACCTCTACCAGTTCAAAGACCATCAAACTCAGGTCTGAAAGGAACACTATATATTATTGTCTAAAGTAGATTGGTATCAGCATCGATCAAATGGAAAACTGGAGCAATGTAATATAACAAGTTTGGTTTCTCCATTAGAACATGAAATTATAATTTAGACAGCTCAACAAAAAAGTTACATAACAATGCTGTAAGAAGAGGGATGGAGAAATTGAGAATTTATGATTTACGGAACCGCCAAGTTGGATAGAAAATGGAATTTATATGTATGAGACACGAACATGCAGCAGTACTTAAGATCAGAGACATACAGTAAATGATATTGTCACCCAGCGCATAACACCGGAACCGAACATTTTTTTGACGAAACCAGAAGAGAACATTAAATTGTTCTTGATTTGTAACTTTCAGAAAATATTTTTCGAAGAGCATAGCTATTTATCTAGAGAGTTTTTTTTTTTTTTTTGTAAAGTAGCCTAGTGGCTAGAGCTTACACAATTTAATTGTGGAGTGTCCGGGGTTCAAACCCCAGACCTTGCATATAAAATGTAATATCCCTACCAACTGAGCTAAGCTCACGAGGATATCTAGAGAGTTTTTATCAAGAATTTATCAAGAAAATGTCTCAACCAATTAAATTTGTTATTTGGCGGAAATCAAGGGAGGTAATGGTGTGCAATTAAGAAAAAATGTTAACAAATACACTGTTTTGAAATTTTCTTGATAAATTTTGTCACTGTATCTATCATTTCCCTCTTCCGAAATACATGGAAGTAAATGCAATCTCTTTCCATTATAATGTTTGTAACATTTTTTTTTTGTTGTAATGCCCAAGGTTTGAACCCCGGACCTTGCATATTTTATGCATTGTTCATAACAACTTAGCTTAGCTCACGAGGACGTGTTTGTTTGTAATATGTTTGAGCAGTGGCAAATGTAAAAAAAAATCATGTTATCATTATTATTTTTTTTGGTTTCTCAATCAAGTTATTATTCATTATTCATGGCAATAAAAATAATAATTTATATGAATTAAAAAAAAATTGAATTTTGTAATTTTTTTGACCAAGGTATCAATATAAAAAATTTGATCACAACCACCAAATTAAATCCCTAAAAAAACCCATCAAATTAAATGTTCGGAAGTCCAAGGTCACAAGAAAAACAACATGACACAAATGTTCCAAAACTACAAAAAAGGAAGACGTCACATCTCCACTAAAATATATAAATATTAAGGTATTAGCTGTATGGATCAACTCGTATAAATCTAACATTTTACTCATGTAAATTATGTGAGACTTGATCAGTCATACTTGAAACTCGGCTTTAAAAACTAAGCATCAACATCATTTTTTTTTTAAACGAAATCAATGAAAGATTTGATAATAACTAAATTTGAGGATGGCATTTTATATCTATATATGACTAATATTATATATATGCCTTACATGATTTGTGTATGCTCAGATAAGACCTATAAAGCATTAAGCATGCATCCTTAAAAAAAATAAAAATTAAGCATGCATATATGTGAGAATGGTAGAACATATACATGGATGATGATATGATTTCATTATGCATCGTGATTTAATTGTAACAAAGTAAGTAATGGCTCCTTTTAATTTTAAGTTTTTCTTAACGTTGATGTACTCGAGTGGAAGATGATCACATGATATCAAAACTTCCTCAAAAGTTTTAATATTGATGTATTTATAAGGATTAAACTTCAAACACTTGACTAATTGAAATTGAGAGACACGACATCATCGTTTCAGTGTTCTTTAGTGGTAAATCAGTAACGAAGATATCTCTAATATTCTTTATAAGAAGTGAAAATTGGACATTCTTTTATCCAACTAGACCCTAACCCGTGCGATGCACGGGTTTGTTTCGATTTTCATATATAAGCATCAGGTTACTATATTATTAGTTGTCAACATATTTAAATATATTATGTATAACATTTCAATAACGACTACAATGAATAAAATGCACCGAAGTTGGAACTCGTCATACAAAATCTAAACAATGAGCAAAATTTAAACAATGATCTAATTAAATAGTTCAAAATACACATCAAAGGAAAAAAGTTATTGTATAAAGTTAGTATGAGAAACATATCAAGTGATTCAACCATATAAACCTATAAGGTCACCTACATTTTCATTTTTCAAGACATATGTCATAGGAAAAATGAGGAAGAAATGGTTGAAAACCGCAGACTTTTGGGTTTAGATTGCGAAGGAGAAAGGAGAAAAAAGGGTTCGAAACTGTTTGGAAAAAAAAGAAAAGGAATTAATTGGTTTTTTGAAAAGGGAGTTTAATATTGGATATCATGTAGTGGAAGCCAAATGATATCACAAAACCAGCAAGTGGCTTGGTGGTTAAAATATTTTGAAGAACCCTAAAAAAAGGGCGGGATCAGGGTTAATCAGGGTTGCTTGCAACACTGTTTAACATTTATATAGGTCTTATAGCCAAATGATTTAGTATATAACTGGATAAAATATTGTCAACAAAAAACAAAAAAACAAATGGATAAAATATTGTCAACAAAAAACAAAAAACAAAAAAACAAAAAAAAAACACATAATAGCAGTTAAACTTACGATTGGTTATATCTGAAAGTGGACTCCTTGAATGTTGAATGCAAGACCCTGGAGATCCTGATTCCTTGAATGTTGAATGCAAGACCCTGGAGATTCTGATGGCCGATTTTCACTTTGTGTAGTCATGGTGGATAACTTCATCCTTTTCCTGCTGTCCATCTTCAAGATTTCTACTATAAACTATGGGACATCAAACTATGCGTTCAATTCATAGAGCAATGCTTCAGACAATATTCTTTATGAAACTTCAATAAATTGAAAATTAATTTCTGAAAAATTCATCCACTATAGTGTTTTAGTGCAAATAGAACATGAAAGGACATCCACTATAGTGTTTTACTGCTGAACATATCCAATAACTACTTCCTGACCATGGAATACGAAAGATTACATAAAGATTGTGAAAATTATTTTATACAAAAAGAAGTTAGGACATAAAGAATGCAAGAGTTTTAATGGAAATGCATAGAACCGTAAAATAATTAGTTTTTTGAGGGAAGTACAACCACGTTTTTTTTTGACAAAAGTGCAACCACATTTGTAACTTGTATTTAATTTTTTTTTTCAATACATAAAATTTGCATAAATAGTTATATAGCTTACACCATTTTTGGATAAAATTTGAAATGGAAACAAAATTAAAACTGGTTTAGGGCAACGTTAGTTCAATACTTTTACTAAATGTGTACACAACCTCGGTATGCATCGGCGTCATCGGCTTTAAAATATGAGGAATTTAATTTGATTCCAATACAGTTAGAACAATATTGTATGTATAGCAATAATTATTCATTCTCAAAATTGTACTGCACTTGTATAATTATAAGTTGTTACTAATAAAATTTATATTCCTAATTAGCTATGATTTGTGGATATACAATTTCACTATACTTGTAACTTACAAAACTGGATGATTATAACTACCATGAATGGACAAATATTCGAAAGTCGTTTCGAAAATGATTAGTATCTAAATATATTGACCGATTATGTGGTTACCGCAATTTCAAAACCACTTCCTATGTGTGAAGATAATAACTGATGAAAGTAATAACAGACTTTACTTAGTAGCAGACTTTACTTCATGTAATCATGATTTTCAGCATACATATAATACAATTTGAACAAAATTGGGGATCAATATATATAATACAGAGAGCCTTTTTTGCATAAATTAAACCTGACAACATCACTTGATAGTTTGAAATGGAAACTTAAAAGCAATAACATGTCTTTAGAACAATAACAAACCAGAACGACTACTTAGTGTGGATACTCCTAAGCCAAAGTACACAGCAAACAGAAAATGAAGGACCAAAAACACAAAACTAACTATGAAATCTATATAAACTCCTTTGTGACAATCACTTGTCGATTTGTTCGACCTTCACGTGAACCAATTTTGGTGGCTTGGTGGTAGAAGCAGATCCACTCTCTAGCTCGACGCCATCATTACCATCATCAACATCAGAAGACCTCTTAACACCTCCTTTGTTACGTATGACCTGTACTTCATCTGCAGCTTGTTGATAGTCCTGTCCATCTCTGAAACTGAATTATTCATCAAAGGACCTATTAAAACAACAAAGGCAGAAAAGTTACTAAGGTCTTGCTATTACAGAGATGTATTTCGAACAAAGAAAATATGAGATGTATACCAGTCAAGCAGTTATGCGATAGCAATGTTTCAATGTTACGTGAGAACATTTCTAGAATGGAATAACAAAGGAAACAAAAAGGATGAGTACAATTCCTGTTTATTTGGCATGTATTTATAGATGAAATATATGAGGGTGGAGAGATATGCGTTGGAAACTGTTACCCTCAAGGAGCTGCCCAAAAACTGACAGCAGCCACCCCACACAAAAGATGAGGCTGAGGTCCCTTTACACCAAACAAAAGCATACCCCTGCCTCAAGATTCACTAAAGTAGCACGGTCAAAACCCAGCCCCCATGCACGACAATAGCAACCAAAAAACACAGCTGCAACTTTCATATCCTATTGACAGAAGGCAAAAACCAACTGCCAAACACACCAGCAGCCAGTCACAACCGACCTGCATGCAGAAACAGAAAAAAAAAACCCTGAAACAACACCAGCAGCCGCCAAAGAGAGCACTATAAATAGGAATTAGTTATGATTGAAGCAAAACCATAAGTTTGCAACAGAAAAAAACGTGGGAGATACACACCAGTTAGGGAGTGGTAGGCCAGCAAGGTTTGAATGTTGCATCCAGACATTTGCAAGTTGAAGAAATAAAAGAATACAAACTGATAAGAGGAGAAATGGAAGAGTACAGTTTCAATTCTTTTTTGGCACTTGGTTATATAATTAAGTAAGGTATGCTGATAGTTTTGCATTGGAAACAGCTGATAGTTATTAAGTAGTGGAGAGGACATGAGAAAAGAAAGAGAAAGAGAAAGATGAAGACTGAATTTTTGCTTTGGAAATAAGCGTGCTGAGTATCTGCTTTGGAAGCGTGTGCTGAATTTTTGCTTTGGTTTACAGTGCAAGGGCCAACTGATAGTGCTAAAATCAAGCCTTAGTTAATGCACACAAAGTAGAGGGAAAATAACAAATGGCAAGGCAAAGTTTGAAATTCAAATTTAACAAATAGAAAGAGGGAAAAAAAATTTAGGGTTAAAGTGATTAGCAATTAATGCAATAGAATTAGAGGGAAAAAATTAGGTTAAGTGATGGCAAGACCTAATAAGCTTTAAGAATAAGTGATAAGTGATTATAAAGAAAGAAAAAAAGAAACATACAAAAATTTATGATTATTAACCGTTAGAATTTCTTTTATACCCTTTATAATGCTAACTAGAAATTCACTAAAAAAAATTGACTCATGTAAGAGTGGCAGTGTTGTCTTTAAAACGTAGTTCAAGTGTTTGAATCGAGACAAGAAGTATGATAAAAAGGTCTAGGGTTCAAGCAAGAGCCAATCTTATTTATGCACAATTTATTTTAGGGTATTGTTAATGAGTGTTTTTAGAGGACTTTTTATAGATTTTAAATTAAGAAATTATTTCTAAGAAAAGTAAAATACTTTAATTTTTTTAATGTATTAAATACACACAAAAATTATTAAAAATTATCATTTAAAGTTTTTAAAGTGTACATTGAAGGCTTTGTAACATTTTCTTTCGTTTTATACTACTATAGAATATTTGTTGGATCGAGATTCTTGATGTGATGTTTTTGCAATCAAATACTTTGCCTAAAAAAGATGAGAAAAAGCACCTGCATTTCCATTAATCATTTAATCCCATGATATATAGGAAAATTTCCATCAATTTTTAGATGATATTTATTTGGAGATATCTAATATGGACACGGTTCAACGGTGGACCTTTTTATTTTTGGGAAATTATAATAGAATATATTTTTTTTTCAAATTTTTCTTATTATAAAATTTAGTTTTATTAAAAATTGTAAAACTTTACCATTGAACAATTTTCTAGAGATTCATATTAAACACATTTTATTGCTTTACTAGAAGGACAAATACTTTTTTGGTCACAATTGCAAAAAAAAAAAAAAATTATTAGATACATACATAAAATTTTACATCATTTAATAATTTTTAAAAAACATACATTATTTGTTTTTTTATTTCCTTTTCTTTTACTATTTTTTCTCTTTTAAGTGTACATGTTCAAATCTTGTGACAATAGAAGATCTTCTCTTTCTCTTCTAGCAGTACAATATGAATTATGAAATGAACTTTGACTGATTTTTATTTATTTTGAAACAACTTTGACTGAACTTAGAGCATCTCCAATGGGGGGTCCTTACTTAACAAGGACCACTCCCCGTTAAGGACCCTCCATTGGAGGAAGAAAAAATGAGTCCCCGTTAAGGAACGAGCAACTATATAAGGACCCTCTCTCTCCTGGGTAACTAACGGGTCCCACGTTTAAAAAAGTAATAAAATGTGTACTACTTGGTCCCACTTGCATAAAGGAGTAATAAAATGTGTACTACTTGGTCCCACTTGTAAAAAGGAGTAATAGATAAATTATTTTTGTTTAATGATATAAAGATAGTGGGACATATTTAAGTACTTTTCATTGGAGTCCTTATTAGTGTATTACCATTGGAGTCATTGAGTCCTTAATAGGTACTTTTATTTAAAAATTATAAATAAGTGATGTGTCACGTGGGGTCCATTTAAAGAGTCCTTGTTAGGGAACTACCATTGTGGATGCTCTTAAGATGCTACGACACTCAGCTTGGAATTTCCATTTACTTACTCTATCATTTAATCCGTACGTACTCATCGTTTCTAAGTAAAAGATTCCCAGAAAGGAAAGGGTTCATAATTTTGTTCATTAATGATGTCACCAACCTCTCAATCAAAAGTTTTCCACAGTTTTCCACTACTTTAATTAGTTCAATGCTATAAATTTCTGTTTGCTTATACGGTGTATGTACGTTTTTTGTTGTTGTTGAAGATACTAGTGTACGTCTGTGATTAACTAACTACTATAGTCTATAAAATACCTTTTGGTCATTCATATAAAGTATCATACTAATATTAATATTAATATTAATGTATACAGTCACTAAGTAGATGCCAAATATCTAGGTTTGGATTTATCTCCAAGAGACATTTAGTTGAATTGTTGATTTTCCTAATAATGCTGGGACCAATATTCTTTTATAGCTCAGATTCTATATTTATCCCGAATTCAGATATCTAGCAATAAACGATGAAAACAACAAATTGTAGATTTTGTTCATGTTCTGTCATAGTTTCGTTTTCCCAAGAAAAATTGGTAATCAAGCCAAACCCCAGTGACTGAGTGTACATGATGAACAGTTCAATACAAGCAAAGAAAAACGCCAAACCCTTCTTCCAAGAGCTCACTGAAAAGTGAAACAAAGTTCCTTATCCCTCCTTGCTGTCAGATATGTGTGAGTGTGACAATGTGAATATAGTCATAGTACCCTTTAGCCTTAAATATACTTCTTTCAGCTTGACTATACAAGATGACAAAGGAGGCTAATTTAGTTATGCCATATATTTAAGGAAAATGCTATTTATCTAGAAAAATAGCATCAAGAATTTTTCAAGACACATGTGGCAAGTTTTAATTGCATGATTTATTTATCCACTTTCTATTTTTTAGCCACACCTCCTTGAATTGTGGCAAATAGTGCATTGTGATTGGCTACTCTTTATTCTTGAAGAATTCTTGATGTTTTTTTTCTTGATAAATAGGTGAGAACTAGATTACCCTCTCTTGTTTAGAGGGTATTTTACCCTTTCAACATATCAACCAATCAAAATGCAATATAGAAATGTAACATTAATGTCAAATAAATGAGTCAAATTTTATTTTATTTTTAAATAAAAAACTCAATTTTAATCCTAAGGTAACTTTTAATTTTTATTTAATTATATTTAGGTATACAAGCTTAATTAATTTACATTATAGGGCTTGTAAGAATTAAAATTTCACATCAAATATACAATCTTAATTAATTTACACTATAGGGCTTGTAAGAATTAAAATTTCACATCAAATACGTTCATAAATTTTGTTCCATTCCAAAACCTAGAACAGACATAACCTGCAATTTCTTCTTCATTCTTCTTCCCATCTTGATTGTTCAATCCAATTATCGTAAGAATCGCTGCAACCCGTTTGATTCCAGACATCGTGAGAATCGCCGTTGTTTCCAAAATCACATCAGGTATCGTGACTTATCTTTCTTATTGATTTGATTTACACTATCGTGAGAATCCTGCTGTTATTAGGCACATCGATCCTGTTGTTATCGTGAGAATCCTATCGTTGGTAATCCTATCGTGCTATTTCTTGATCTGAAACCTAGTTTCAAATTGAATCCTAGTTTACACAAATTTCTTAATCTGAAACCTATCGTGAAATCCTAGTTTACACAAATTGAATCCTATCGTGCTATTTCTTGATTTGATTTACACAAATTGAATCCTAGTTTCTTGATCTGAAACCTATCGTGAGAATCCTATCATGCTATTTCAATAAATTCTTTGGTCTTCTTTGATCGTCTGCTGTTTTTAATGGAAGGGGTGAATCCCATAGATTTGGCATACTCTTGATAAAATGAATATGCTGCTTCATGAGTTTCAAATTCAATGCCGTTAGGTGGCTCAAAATCCGTGTCCCCTTCAAAGAAAGCTATGCCCCTCTTAGGGGAAGCAACCAGTGCACCACCCGTGTGATGCTCTTCATTGACAGAGTCACCCATACTTCCACTCACTGCACTACCACCATTCCATTTTGATGAACTAGCAGGAATCCAATTGTAGCCGGGCTGCGGCCACTTACTGTAAAATACACCAAAACAAAGTTTCCAATTAGCGAAACCATCAAACTCTAGTCATTAAAATATAAAAATTACAGTGATACCAGACAAAAAATAAGAGTGCATAGCATGCAAATAAATAATGTTAACATATACTTAAGGACAGTATGTTATGCTAAAATGAATGATTTTCATAATTAAGAAAAGATAGTTCAAAATTCTAACTGTTTCCAAACATGAGCAGCCCAATCAGGAACACTGAACAGAGAAGAACAATGTTTCCACCTCTACATTCATAATTCACGTTTTACTGAAGCTCGCGTATTTAAAACACATGAGCTTGAGAAACGTTTTTTCTTTCTTAGACTACAAGTAGTGTTTTTTTTTTTTTTTCTCTCAGCAAATTTAACACCTTTATGCTACAATTATCTTCAAGTTCAATAGAATTACAAGACCCGCATCATGTTTTAGCATTCCAAGCATTTTCCACAAACCATAAATAAGCGTAATAATAATATTTATTTGTAGTAAAGTGTGAAGAACAAAACACAAGGGAAGAAGGTAAAAGAAGAAACCTTAAAGAGCGGTGAAAAATGACAAACAGCGAGTACGAAAAATATGAAGTGACTCTGCATCATTGATTCAAGCTCTCTGATGTGTGGACTTTGATGGAATATACAAATGTTCATTCTTTTGGTTTATTAGTCTACCAATCATTTTTAAAGATGTGAGGTTCGGACACATTTTCATCATGATCATAATGAAACCATGAATTTCTCTTCTTGTTGTTGTTTGAAGCTATGTTGTCAATAGCGCGCTATAGGAGTATGGTAGCGACTAGCAGTGGTTGGGTATAACGCGGCACTTTTGGCCAGCGAGCCGCCATCAGCAATTGCGGTTGCACAACATGTGTTGAAGATTCATCATCAGCAATAGCGCTTTTGGCTTGCAAGCCGCCTATCATCTTGGACTCGGTCCTTCTTGCTGAGCTTAGCAAACAAATCGAGTTGAAATCATAGTAAAGTGGTTTTGTTCATGTATAGAGCATTTCATTTTTACTGCTGCAGATAATTGTTTGAACTTGAAGAAGTCAGATGTCAATTAGAGTTACTTGTGTTGCTGTAGAGTAAATTGTTTGGACTTGTATTAGAGCCTGCACTCTGTTAGTCCGAGGCTTGATGTGGCTGATTCATGTAATTGGTTGCCGAATTCGGGGGCCTTTTTTTTTTCCTGTAAAATCATGCTATATGTTGATGTACAGCTTGTGTTTTTTCAACAATGTATGTTGATTCATGTAATTTCATTGTAATAGGTTTCGAGTACCCCTTGTACTCGTTTTAATAAAATCTTGCTCATAAAAAAAAAATTGTACTTAATTGAAGCTACTCTTTGGAATTGCATCTGTTGTACTTATTCTTATGTTGTAGATAGCTATGAACTTTGATCAATTTTATTTATGTTTGTAGGGTTCTTCTTATTGTAAAAGAAGATAAATGCATTACACTAGTGTAAAATTTTGAGAAAATTTTGATCAAATTAATTTAAAATATAAACGAGTAAGACTCAAGCCATTTAAGTATACTCATATGTCCTGATCTTGTATAAAATTTATGAAAACGTGTTGCATTATAGAAGACGAAATTTGCAAGGAGGATAGATGTTTTTTTTTTTTGAATCGGCAAAATTTATTAAGCCAAGGAGGTGAAAGAAACCCAAACCTTGGACCACAAAGAGATAAATACAAAAGTGTCGTATATATGCGGAACACCTCAATGGTGGAACGCCAAAAACTCCGTATATAACCCCTTTACCCCTATGGCACTAAAGACCTCTAACAGCAAAATGCCAAGGCCAATCACTCCTAACTATGACCTCCACTACCTGATTGTGAACCAAAGAAAAAGTCCCTAGCATACTGTCACGCCAAAACTGAACATGCAGCAGACTGGAAAAATTGCACAGCCTACACCAGCAAAAACCAGAAGACAGCAGCAGCAAAATGCGCAGAGCCAGACCACAGTTCCAGGTAGAAAACGCACACAGCCAATCCACAGACCCATACAACAGACATCCAAACAGTTACAATGCAACGACACCGCAATTACCTCAAAAGGAAATCTTTCGGATTCCACTTCCATTCGTAAAACATACAAACCGAAGTTTTGATCCTAGTCAAAAGCCATCGCCAAGATAGAATAATGTAGGTCACTACGTTGTGTTAAGTTTTACGTTTTTAAGATTTCTTACTTTA
This sequence comes from Medicago sativa, assembly GCF_051527215.1. NCBI lineage: Eukaryota > Viridiplantae > Streptophyta > Magnoliopsida > Fabales > Fabaceae > Medicago > Medicago sativa. Next base: position 98,897,992 of record NC_140752.1, read on the forward strand.
ACAAAAGTTGTTTTTCTTCAATATCATATAAGCATGTACTTTAAAAATTGAAATCATCAATAGTAGGTGCCTATTTGTCATTGAGAAAATACAAAATTTTATTTTCACACCACAAAGACGGTTCGATCGTTTCTCAAACAAGAATATGTCAAACAATTGTACTTTTCAATCATAAATAATTGTAAGCAAGAGTACAATTCAGTGAGCCTGATGCGGTGGCTGGCTATTAGTCTTAAGGAAAGTAAATAACAAGTGCAAAAAATTGAAAACAAAGTATGAGAATTTGATTAAATCTGCCAAAGCTAGTTTCCACCCAAGCATAAAACTACTCTCCCTTATCTCCCTTCATGAAATGTTATCTGTATTTCACCGAATTCCGCAAGATCAAATCCCTCTTTTTATTGTAAGGATGCATTGTCAATTGCAGTGCCGTTTGTAGTCTTGAGCCTTCATCCACCTGTTAGTGTAATTGTGGTAAAGTCAGTAGTGTCAATTGCATATAATGTAATAAATTTGAAAACTTAATTGAGCAATTTTTTTGCATACTTTAATCTTATATTCATCAGCTCCTTTTTCCATCATCCATTTGATTACCCAAATCGCACAATCATTCCTAAATAAAAAATTATGAGTATTATTATTCAAAATAAAAAATAAAAAATTATGAGTAGAAACTTTAAGAGTAACTAAAATTTGATAAACAAATATTTTTTTATATCTTACGAGTTTGGCCCTTGACTTCCGTAATCACGTGGAGCAACAAACTTAAACTCTGATATCTTGTGTCCATAAGTTGATTTGAAACCACCCACATAGAAAGAGGGATCCATCAACAAGTTTTCCATGAAAAGAGACTAAAAATGTATGATTTATATTTGTTAGTGATTTTCTATAATAGTTGAAATTGTAAGATATAAACTATAAAATGTATTTTTCATACCATTTTCTTGATACTTGTCTTCCTCTTGGGAAGAGCTGACGAACTTTGATACGAGTCAAGATAAACCAATTCCTTTCTGCCGATGTCAATTATGAGAAGGAACCAATGAACGGTATCATGTATCGGCACAAATATCTGATTATATTCAAAATATTAGTATCATAGCTATGTAGATAAAAAGGGATTTGTAAGTGTTATAAAAATACATGTTAATTACCTTTGAAATAAACTCAGCACTCCCCCCCATAAATCGCTTTCGATAACCCTTTATCATTTTTTCTGTTGGTGTTTCCAATGCCAACACGAGTTGCTAAATAAATACATGTTAAACCACAATGAGCATACATTAAAATTGTAACTTTTACATAAAAAATATTTATCATTAATAATTTACCGATAATGTGGTCGGAATAAACCAATATTTAGGATAAAATGGTGATTCCAGACTCTCATCAAAAGTCAACATGCAAGCAGCCAAATCAATTACCTGAAACAATTTAAAGAGAAATTATTATCTTATAATTTAACGTTAGAGATTTAAGTATAAAATCAATTCAATATTGAAAAAGAAACTAGTTTGTACATCATCGTCAATAAATTTGTTGGGTTTCAAACCCTGCAGCAACTTCCTAGTTCCTTCAACGTAATCTATCTCTGTACTGATCATGACCTCTTGCCTACAGCAATTAAGATTAATTATATCATTATATGTACAACCTATAAAATAAGATAATATTTAAAAAATTATAATAATAAAAAAATCAAAATAAAATAAAAAGTATAATTAACTCATCAGCTTTTTGATTATATTGATGGCCAAATATGTAAACTGCCAGATTAGATTCTTCATCATTTAACTTCAGTGTGGTTTTAGGATGATATAATTCAGTCAGCCACTGCATAAACAAACATATAAAATAAATTAAATAAAATGTAAAGAAACTACAATTATATGAAGAATATGGTTAATACCTTTGGAATATTAGCTCCAATTAATTTCGAGCGAGATTCCTTGCCTTTTGAGGTATCTAATTTGTAACCTAAAGGTGTTTTGGTTACAATAATCGGAGTGGTGTCTCCTTTAGTTGAGAAGAGTTTCCTAACACTCTGATTTTGTGCAGATTCTTTGCCATGTCTATGTTCTTTCTCATATAAATCTTTTTCCTTAGCAAACTTTCGCAAAATTTCTTCCAAACTTTCGACATGAGCAATTTGTGAGCGTTTTGGTGTAGCGCTCTTCACAAGTATTTCCTTTATTTGATCTACAGATTGTTTTGTGCTGTAAACAACCGTCTCTACCATTTTCATCCTTTGTGCTAACCTCTGTAAAAATAAGAAGTGTGTAAAACAAAATGTGCAGTAACAGAATAATAAATAATAGTTTATTTTTCCTTTTATTTTAATTGTTACTTACATTATTTTACATTCTTAAATAAAAATTCCAACAGAGGGAAAAGAAAAAAAAACAAATATTCTTGGCTAAATATGATTTTTAATACAATAATGTGTACATGAACAATTATCACTATATACAAACCATTATCACTAATGTGTACATGAACTATATTGTAGTCTTTATAAAAATCTGTAACATAAAAATTACAGAACTAATCATAAAAATTACACCATTAGTTCCTACCAAATCCACCATTAAATTGTGCTAACAGATCGACCATTAAGCAATCCACACATGATATATATATATATTAGTAACACACATGAAATATATATTAACTCATAGAAACAAATAAGATGCCTACTAAAACATTACCTCATAGGGACACGAGCACCTCATTGGAAATTCAAAATCCTCATTTGTTTGATTAGGATGCAAATCAGAAAAATATTTCAGATTGTCTGCTTCTTTGATACTATAAACCACCACACACAAAAAATGACATAAGCACTTTATCAAACAATTTCATAAAATAAAGTAATAAATTGTATACCTGTCCGATAACACTATTACAGAATTTTTCTTTTCTTCATTCAAAGGTTTTTTATTGTTATCATTTTGTTTTGATGGTGGAGATGAAACGGAATCGGTTGATCTTTCTTCATTGTCATTTTGTGATCGTTTTCTTTTGTTATCCATGCGGAATAAAAGTTTGCAAATACACTGATTCAGTACAAACAATGGAGACAAAGAACGCACCAGATTTTGGTATAGCAATGATATTTAAAAGTAATGAAAATAGCGACAAATTTAAGGAGAATTATAAGGAGAATTAATTATTGGAATAAAATAGAGTAAAAATAGCGATTTTAATTTAATGATGATTATTCCAAATTTGTGTCTTAATTAAGTGAATATTTAACTGCCTTTATTTCAAAACAATTTGGGGAGAGAGATGTAATATGACCTGATTAATAGGGAAATAAGATATCTCTCAATTGGTCAATCCTTGTTTAGTGGAAAAGAGCAACAAAAATAAAATCGAGAATTCCTCAAAAAAAAAAAATCAAGATTTGTGCCGTTAGGTCAATCCTTGTTTAGAATAGAGCAAAAAAAAATCTCAAGAGATAAGATTTGGCACATGTGAGTCGAACCCGAGACAATAGGATGAAAGGAATAGGCTTTATCAATTGCCTATTGAAGTAATTCTGAAAATGTAGAAAGGAAAGATTTAGTTAACGTTTAATCTTTGGATATGGTTTACCACTTCAACAAAATTAGACTTTGGTTGAACACAAGATTAACCATAGTTGACTAGTCTAAGTCAAGCTTACACGTAGTCCATCTAACCGAGAACATTTATCGAAAACTAAACTAACCATAGTCCATCGGACCATTTTTTTATAAATGTATGTATCAAATTATATTGATAGTGTGGAACGCCTCAATGAAGTTGATAGGGCCAAACCGCAAGTGCACGGCCTATCGAAGTAATAGTAGTAAGTAGAGTATCGTTCCGCTAGGGAATTATTCAACTTAATTAACTTTTTAAAGAATGATTAAAGGAGAGGAAGTTTAGTAAAAAGGAGGGTTTTGATAGCTGAAGGTAAATAACAATATTAATAAAGAGCCTTGGGATTATTGGTTCGTCATAATAACAAACCCTTCACTAGCCAAGACTTAAACATCTAATTTCATGGTTTACACACTAATTTCTAAAGACCGGTTTCCCTTAGCCCCTCACCTTTCCGATGAAAGTCCGGTGAGAGTTTACTTCTAGTAACCAAGCCTATTTCGCTGACTTGATTACTAGAAGATGCATATAGGATTGAAACTACCTGTGTCTCAATAATTGCAAAGACTATTTCACTGTTTTGCAATTATTGTCTAGATTCACTTGTTCCAACATCAAAGCTCCGCTCTCGCTTTATGAATTGATGTTAGGGATGATGGATTAACGATTATCAAACCCTCCGCTTTCGCTTCCACAGTTTGATAATTGTTAATCCACGTTAAGACGGTGAATCTAGATTAGAAATTAGGGTTACATAAAATTAGGGTTTAAGCTTGGTTTGTTTAGGATTATGTCATTAGACTTCCCAACAATCCCAAGACAAAGAAGTCTACTCACTCATGTTCATCGTAGACATGGGGGGAGAAGAGAGAAAATAATAGTAAAATAAATTGCGAGAAAGAAAGAAAGTAATAAAAGACTTTTATTGGAAATTAAAATATTCTAAGCAAAAGTAAGGTGAATGTTTATGGTGGAGAGCTACTCTATTTATAGCTTTACAATTGACTTAGAAACTAAGCAACTAAAAGGATAAAACAGTAAAGCTGCAACATACTAACTTGGGCTCGAAGAAAAAGCAGCAAAAGAGTGTTCTGGATCGGGCACGGCCGTGCCACATGTTGGCACGGGCCGTGCCAAGCTTCTGACTTGGTGGGATTATATTTTTTGTCCCGTATCTTCGTATTTTTGCACTGTATTTGCTCCAGTCCTCTTTCTTTTGCTCCAAGACACCTTCCACCATATATTCGTTCCTAAAATATAATAAAAAGCAATTTAAAGTAAAATATTCTAAAAGGAAATAAAATGCAATAAAATTAAATCAAATCTTAAATAAAACTAAACTAAATAATGCAATAAAATAGACTATTCTATGACTCATCAGAAGTCCACCTGAGTCATAAGAAAGGTCAAATATTGTTGAAAACTCAACTAACAATAATTAGACTGATCTCAAGTCAAGCTTACTTGTAGTTGATCGCAAGTCAAACCAAACTCTTATAAAAAGGTTCTGACTGGTTTTTTAAAGTTAAGAGACTGAATTAAACTTTTAAAACAAATTAAGGGACCAAGGTGATATTTACGTAAAAAAACAAGCTTACTAAAGTTCAGTCGATCGAAAGTAAAGCATGTGAATGATAAATACGATTCACTTTTTAAGCGGAATAAGTGGGGTGTACGAGGACATTTTGATTTACCGTCTACATATTACAATTCTCTGTCTTTTTTATTTTATTTACAAGACTATATTGTATAACTTTGTAACATTATGAGATGAACTAAAGTGGGTAAACTAAGTTTTTTATGTGGGGTCAAATTACCATATAAGATTTAAGCATCTGTAGTTGATCTAAGTAGTTTTTACTAGGGGTGTTCAAAACCGAACCAATCCAATAGAAAAACCGCAAACCAAACCAACCCAAACCAAAACCGCAAAAAACCGCATTTGGTTTGGATGTATTCAGATCACTTTTTTACTCAACCGCATGGTTTGGTTTGGTTTGTGGTTTTCATTTTACCAACCGAAGCAAACCAAACCAAACCGCAACATAAGATAAAACTCTAATTAAATCTATGCCAACTAGACCAACACTCATAGAAACTTAATGGAAACTTTTATAAAATGACATTTTTTTTATTGTTAAGTTTCTTCTTTGCTTTTTATTTCAGAAATGTATTTATGATAGAATTACTTTATGTCCACATTTTTAATTTGGTTTACGTTGTTTGGTGAAAATGAAATTGTAATGTGGAATGAAATTAAAAACATTGACGGAAACATTGCTGGAAATATGAATGGTCTCGCTTGCTAAAGCGTGAGCAACCACATTTGCTTGTCGCAGATTGAACTCTACCTGAGAGTTTGTAAAACTTGAGAAAAGATGCCTGCAAGCTGTAATGACATGACCGAATTCCATAACATCTATCCGTCTTGTATGAAAAGCATCCGTTGTTATTTTGGAATCGAGCACGAAATTAGCGATGACAATAATTTATTTTTTAAAAGGTTTAAAATTAATTTTTAAGACACATGTTAAAATAACCCAAAAGTATAAAATTAGCTATGTGTCGAAATTATAAAATTATCTACGTTAATATTGGATGCAATCAATAACTTTTCTAGTTATAATAGTAAAAAAAAAAAACTTAGTAAAAAAAAAAAAACTTTTCTAGTTATAATTGATTCAATTTTTATGATTAATAGCAGATGTATTATTGTAATGAGAAATGATATTTTGACAACCACTTTTTGACAACTTTTGGACAACTTTCTCTCTCATACTCACATGATGTTGTTATTCTCTCTCTCTTCCTTTTTCTCTCTCCATTGTTTTTGACCAATAAAAAGTGAGAAAAACAAGGTTGTCAACAAAGGGCCTGTTTGGTTTGGCTTCTGAGAAGCAATTCTAGCCCAAAATCAATTCTCTACAGTGCCAAAAGCAATTCTAGCCAAAAACAACGTGTTTGGTTCAGCTTTTCAGAATTGCTTTTATCCTCCAAAAACAATTCTCCATGAAGCTACAAATCCTAGCTTCTAGCTTTTCTAGAATCAATTCTCCTTGAACAACGTGTATAGGTTTGTATATTTTATTATTACAACATGTTATTTTACTTTATTGCCCTTTATCAATTCTCATTCTTTATCAATTCTCCTTTAGCTATGTCTATTTTAGTAATTATACATTCAAAAACAATTCTACATAATTGCATCCAAACATAAATCATTTTGTTTAATCAATTCTACATAATTGTATCCAAACATAAATCAATTCTCTCAGAATCAATTCTGTCAGAATCAATTCTATCAGAATCAATTCTCTCAGAATCAATTATATTCAAAGCTGAACCAAACGGGCACAAAGTTGTCATCAAATTGATGTCAAAATATCATTACTCTATTGTAATATCCATCCATGAGATTGTTTTTAAGCAAGGGGTAGAATTGTAATCTTGCTATTCAAGATTTTTTTTTTTTAAAAAAATAGTGACAAATATTCATTCCTTCTCCATTCTTCTACACTTTTCTGACTAAAAAAAAAAAAAAATTCTCCTTCTCCCTCCACTCTCTAGCTACACGCCCTCACCCCCACTTCTTCCAATCCTCACAAATTAATCCAAACAAGAGTAAGCAATCCAACATGCCATGGTTCTAAGTTGATCCTTACCATGATTAAAATCTAATTCAAGCTTGATTTCTCCTACCTTTCTCCATATAGTCAACCAAACCTCATTCTTCTTGTAAGGAAATTGGGAGTCTTGCAAGGATAGGATGATTTAAGCTTTGTATGCAAGGGTAAGTGAAGTTGATGATAGTTTTCTATTTTGGTTGCTAAGATCAAAGTTTGAACTAAAAGCTCAAGTTGGGAAAGCTTATACTAGTAAGAGTTATTGTAAAGAAGGTGAGAATCCTAAATTTAAGCTTGAATTGAATTGTTATAGTATGAATTGTTGATTAAGCTTGATGGGTATGTGAATTGTGTGTGAAAGATATGATTTCTATGATAATTTCATTTTAGAGTAGCTTGGTTCATGAAAGGAGTTAATTTGAGAATTTTGTTTGATGATCATTGTTGATGGTTTATTGTTAATGTGAGTGAGATGAGTTGGTGATCAAAATTGGAGTATTATTGTTAAAAGTGGTTGTACTTGAACCTTATGAAAATTGGGTAGATTTAGAAATTAGTAGTATAGTTATTATTATGTTTTTCATGATAGACTATTTATATCTGTTATGTAAGAAGAGAATTAGTTGTTATTAGATAAACTATATGTTTGATTTAGGATCAATGGAGGGGATAAATTAATTTAAATTAGAAAGATGGAGAAAAAGAACTTGAATATGCAGAGCGGTACCTTAATATTGTGATTATGGTAGTATTGTTAAAAGTTAAGAATCACTTGACTATAGTATATGTTTTTCTTTGGTTGTTCCAATTCCCTGTTTAAATTTTCGGAAAAGTCCTTTTGTTTTGTGACATTCATTGAGTATGGTTGAATCCTTGTTTAACCTTCCATGTAATTAACTCTTTTGGGTCACTTTTGTACTCAAAGTGCTTGTGTTCAATGAGAAGTAGCCCATTCAGAAGAAAATTGTGATATAAAAGCAATAGAAATAGAATTCTTTAGAAATAATATTTTAATGTACTTGTAGCTTGAAAGTAACCATTTGATCATTGATTGCATATTTTTTTTTCACTGCTGTGAAGTGTTTTTGAGTAAGTGTTTGTGTGGTTGACTAACAGAGGTTAGTTTTGGTTTAACCTAACTACAAGTTACTAGCATGTCATCACTCCATTAACAGATGAATCTTCCTATATTTGTGGGCGATTTTAATTTACAAAAGGGGTATGTTAATTTTTAATCTTTTGTGCAAGCATGACTACTATGCCATATGAATGGTATATTTGAAATAGAATAAATATAAGATAGTAGAATGATTATTTCTGAATTCGGTATATATCCTTACTTGTTTATTCTAAAATATCAAAATAAGCAAACAAAATCTTTCATAGTTGGAAAAAAAAACTCCAAATTATGGGTAAAAGCTTTTCCTCCCATAGTTTCTCAATGTTTTGGTCCACAATAGTCACTGCGATGTTTTGCTAACAGCTCCACATTCTTCAACGCACTCATAAACTGTTTTAAATATAGGAAAATTATCAGAAGTATTAAAAATAATCAAATTAAATACAATTAATAAACTAAACAATCAAAATACTCACCGGTGTATAACTCGGAACATTGTGTGTTCCAGGAACATTGTGTGTTCCAGTATGCAGAGCAGTGTTAGAATGTGATGATAGGGTAGTTGTCGGAGGGAATTGTGGAAAAACTGATCCACCATTATTTGGCACCCCATAGTGCATATTAAAATAATTAACACCATACCCAACATTATGGTTCCAACTTGCACAATGGCTGTCTTGTTTGAGAGTAGATTTTTCATGTCCAAAGTCACGGGTCACACCATTCTACAACAATCAAAACAAAATAAAGAAGTAAACATATAATATTCCAAAGCAACACAATTTTCAGCAAATATACTATAACAAAGGTATTACATTATCAATGTTGATTGTGATATTTGGAGTCACACAAGCATCACCCTTTCTAGTGCTTGTATTTGTTTTTGTTTTTCTTTTGTTGACAGAGTCTTGTGTTGAAAATGCAACATTGTCACATTCCCTCTTACGTGTAATACCAGTGCTTTTCTCAACATCTCGTCCACCATTTGACACTGCTACAGAGTGGATGTCATCATTCATATCATTACTCATAGACAGCTGGACATGAAATAAACCAAAATATCATATACAATTTCAAATTCATTTGCAGATTAAACAAATAAAATAACAAGAAATGCACTATAATCAACTTACACTTAAACTTTTTGATTCATTATCAGACTCAATAGGTGAAGCCTTCTCCCCTTGATCTTCAGACACGACACCAATTCCAGCAAGTTCTGGACACGTCCGTATTGTGTGCCCAGGATTTCTACAATTAGAACAACATCTTGTCCTTGGTGTTGACTTTTTACTCCTACGGGCACCTTTGACATTCACCATCAGTGGATCATTCGCAACAAATTTGTTGGCCTTATCACTCGCAACAAATTTACTGGCCTTATCCTCGTCATGTCCATTTCCCTCATGACGGCTATTTATCTTATTACACAGACTATAAATCCCTTCTAGAGCCTCCTTATAATCACTTGCGCTCTTACACGAAACATCACATAGACTATTGAACGCAGCGGCAAGTGCCCCTCGACGAAACATGGTCATTTTTTCATCATTACCTTCTTGGGAGGCAAATGACGAGATGTGATCACTCTTTGCAGTCTTTGTCCATCTCTTGCAAATCAGACTTTCAGGAAACACATCCATGTTGTCATACTTCATGGCACAAATAATGTGGGAACATGGCAGTCCTCTACGTTCAAAGCGTCTACAATCACATAAAAATTTAGTCTGCAACTTGTCAAGGTATACCGAAAAAGCTACATCTTTTTTGCCAAATACATTAACCTTGAAAATGACAATGTTTCCATCCTCATCTTCATCTCGTTCAATGACTGATAATGCAACAACATCCTCTATCGCCTTTTTGACATCTTTAAACTTTTTACCGGTGAATATCTTTGAAGCTTCAGACTCAAAAGTAGTCAATGCAGTTGTCAGCATAGGATGATAATAGAACGACTTGAAATCAGACAATAATTCATTATGTCTGTATTCTTTGAGAGCTCTTTCAAAATTATGCAAGAAATCCACAAGGCTGTTTTTGTGTCGGACATACTTCTTGATAAATGAATTCACTCCTTCACAGATTGATGTCGTTCTAACACCACACAAAAAATGGTCTCGCATGTATGCACTTGCCCACATTCTCTTCAACCGATAAATTTTTTTTACCCACCTGTTGTTTGATAGGTCAAAATTTTCAACAACCCTCTTCCACTCAGATTCAAACTTTTCAGGTGTACAAGGAGAATACATCAGTGACTTGAACTCTTCTAAAATTTTTGAATTCTTCACATGTTGAACAGCATTTCGATGCAAATGCCAGGCGCAAAGGCGATGCCTTGTATTTGGAAACACAACTCTGATAGCTTTTCTCATTGATTTATCCCCATCAGTAATCACCGCTTTTGGATGTTTGTCATACATGGCCTTTGAAAACAAATTTAGAACCCACTTGTATGTCTCTATTGTTTCATCACAAATTAAAGCACAAGCAAAAATGGTTGTTTCTCCATGGTGGTTATATCCACTAAAAATGACAAGGGGTTTTCCATACTTGTTCTTTCTATAGGTGGTGTCAAATGCAACAACATCGCCAAAACACTCATAGTCAAACCTACTAGTAGAATCTGCCCAAAAAATGTTTTCTAGGCGTCCATCATCTGTAAATGTAAACTCTGAAAAGAATGATGTATCAGTATCAGCCTTACCTTGGAAGTAACTCAAAGTAGCAAAAGTATCCCCATCTTGTATTTTAACCCTTGCCTGATGATCCGTGAAATTATATAAGTCCTTTTTGATAAACCCAAGTCCTTCATGGCCACCCTTTTGACCCATCAAAAAACCCAAGATATGACATGTTCTTACACCTTGCGAATGTAGACCACTAGCAACTTGTTTATCAACTTCACTCAATTTACGGTAATTAGGCATCAAATGGACAAAACGCAAAGGAGCTAATTCATGGTTGTGAGAGGGTTTGAAAATAGAAACTCTCCAAATCGTACGAACAAAGTCGTAGACTACTCGAAGTTTCGCAGAACAATTAGTTCGAATGGTTAGCGTAGATCGGCTGCCATTCTTCTTATTTTTTCCATCATTAACACCCTCCTTATTGCATACTAATTGACGCATAATAATGTTCCCATTAGAATCACGCTTCACATCATCCTTTCTTACTTCAAACCCGTGGTATTTTGCAAACAATACATAAAACTTTATAGCTTCATCCTCTGTGTTGAATTCCATATCCCTTATATCATCATCTGTCACATCACTGATGCATTTGTAGCCATCAAAGTTCTCTTTCCCTTGCTCATTGCAAACACCATTACCATGGTTAAATTCCACACCGTCTGCATCTCCATCAGTACGAACATCGTTGTTGCTATTGACTTTTATATCTTCAGTATCACTATCAGTGTCACTATCAGTGTCAACATCATTAACACTATTAAATTCCACCCCATCTGTATCACTATCAGTGTCAATATCATTAACACTATTAAATTCCACCTCATCTGTATCACTATGTACATCAAAAGGCAATGTTGCTTCACTATATGTAGACATTTTAAAATTATAACCTACAAAAAACACATTATAGTGATGATTAGTTAATCATTGTGAGAAATACTACAAGTCATATAGGGTGATGACTTGGAGCCAATTAGACTATAAAAAGAGAAAGATGTAGGCAGGCAGTGCAGGATTGAACTATTATCTAAGGTAAATGGGCTATAACATTATAGTATCCTTGTTAGCCATAGCCCTTTTGTTAGATTTTAATGAACAATTAACTCGTGTTAGTTCTTAGTTTTGAAAGTATATACAAATGTTAGATTGTATCTTATGGATATGGGGGCCATGGTACATTTGTATTTAGGCCTACTTTATTTAACAAAAAATCCACCTGCTATCTATTATAATTGTTTGATCAGGCGTATAGTGTATATACGCATATATAAAAAAAATGCATGTTATTAAGAATAACATTTCTGATATATGTTAATGACTAGATGTGCAAAATTTACTTTGACATGACATATATCGAGTCTTCAAGAGAAAAATCATTTTTGCAGCAGTGAATTCTGAATTGAGTCTAATTTACTCTGATATATTGTCTTATCTCTTGACCCTTGTAACTGATATATGTTTTCTTGTAGTAAAAATCATCCTTGTTTCTGAAGTTAAAAAGTTTTAGGAGCATATAAGTCTATATGAGCAATTTCATGTACTGATAGCAGTTTCTGTTCTGGTTTAGTAGCTGGTGTTTTTATATTTTTCATATGGTTCTGTTTTTCAGTTAATTGTTATGTGTTACGATCCTATTATATAATCTATGTTGTTTTGCATCTCTGTCAATCTAGAGAGTCCACTTTTAATGCTTTTAGATAGAAAGGCAAGTGATCAATGGATTTGAGATTCAAGTTCCTCTTTTGCATCCTCTTTTAATGCTTTTTTTTTTATCAAATTGATGTTGTTTGATGAATTAGCATTATGTGAACCTTATTTGATATATATGCATGTGTGTGCATGTATCAGAGAAGTTGAAGACATTATGGAAATAAGGGGACCAAACATACATAGAAGGGATCAGAAATAAACTCTACAACATTATTGAAGAGCTCAAGTTTACTTTATAAACATTCATAGCTTGTTGGATTTGATCAAAGTGAGTGGATTGATATGTTGGTAATGGCATGCAAATTTGTAACAACCATTCAATTTAGCCCCTAAATATTTTGAAATAGCATGATAGGATTCTCACGATAGGTTTCAGATCAAGAAACTAGGATTCAATTTGTGTAAATCAAATCAAGAAATAGCACGATAGGATTCAATTTGTGTAAACTAGGATTTTACGATAGGTTTCAGATCAAGAAATTTGTGTAAACTAGGATTCAATTTGAAACTAGGTTTCAAATCAAGAAATAGCACGATAGGATTACCAACAATAGGATTCTCACGATAACAGGATCAATGTGCCTAATAACAGCAGGATTCTCACGATAGTGTAAATCAAATCAATAAGAAAGATAAGTCACGATACCTGATGTGATTTTGGAAACAACGGCGATTCTCACGATGTCTGGAATCAAACGGGTTGCAGCGATTCTCACGATAATTGGATTGAACAATCAAGATGGGAAGAAGAATGAAGAAGAAATTGCAGGTTATGTCTGTTCTAGGTTTTGGAATGGAACAAAATCTATGAACGTATTTGATGTGAAATTTTAATTCTTACAAGCCCTATAGTGTAAATTAATTAAGATTGTATATTTGATGTGAAATTTTAATTCTTACAAGCCCTATAATGTAAATTAATTAAGATTGTATACCTAAATATAATTAAATAAAAATTAAAAGTTACCTTAGGATTAAAATTGAGTTTTTTATTTTAAAAAAAAAAAATTGACTCATTTATTTGACATTAATGTTACATTTCTATATTGCATTTTGATTGGTTGATATGTTGAAAGGGTAAAATACCCTCTAAACAAGAGAGGGTAATCTAGAAAAAACCTGATAAATAGCATTGCTCTATATTTAATTGTAGTTAAGAATATATAATGCGTAATCGACAGGTGTTGGAAATGAGTAATGATAATGTAATAAAAAGTTATGAAAAATAACGAAACAATTAAGAGAACATGAGTTCAAATCATAATAATTGAAATAAATATGGGTCGTGCTTACCGGTGCCTCCGGGGCGTGCTAACCAGTGCCTCCGGAGCACCAGTTAACCATGCTATAAAAGGAATTAGTACCATAAAAGAAAATTGTTTTTCACTTTATTATAAATTAATTACAGAATTTCAATGCATTAACTATTGTATAATTTCCTTTTTCATATCCTTAACCAGTGCCCCGGAGGCACCGGTTAACATTTCCCAATAAATATTGATGGGATTTTATCGAACAACTCATTTGTACAACCGAAAATTTATCTACTGGAGTCTTGATAACAAATGTCATAATGACACTTATTAATGATTAAAAAATGGAAACATTTAATAACTTTTATGTAAAAAAAAAAAGTTTTTGATGTTTCAATCTAGTGAATACACAAATTTAAAAATAAAATTTTTATTTTAAATTTATAATCAAGTGTCTTTATAACACTTGTTGGCATTTCCCTAATAATCGATTTTCATTTACATGTCCCTCACAATGTTATATGATGTTGGATTAATTGCTTAATTTTAGTTGTACAAATAATATAACTCTTTATTTACTGTGGACATATAGAAGCTGTTGTGAATTCGTTAAAAATCATACAATAAAATATTTGATGTATGGAGCAAATTAATTAAGCAACCAAAACAACGTGGGTGACAGTTATAAACACAAGCAAAAGATAGAACAACAAAGGGGAGAGAGAGAGAGAGAGAGAGAGAGAGAGAGAGAGAGAGAGAGAGAGAGAGAGAGAGAGCAAAAGATAGAACAACAAAGGGGAGAGAGAGAGAGAGAGAGCACGAAAATTTGTTTACCCAATTCGGTCCAATACTGACCTACTCTGGGGGAGAGAGCAGCTCTCCATTCCACTATAATTTTTGAGTTTCTTTACAAAGAGATACCAAAGGGTTACAAGAATAGTTTCAAACATAAATCTACCCAAAGTCCCGAATCTCTTCCTGTGATCAAGAGACTCAATCATAATAGTGTTTCTCCAAAGTGAATCAATGATGATTGTTATACCCTAATTTTGGACCTAAAAATACCAACTCAATTCTTCTTTTCTTGCATTTCAAGTCATTTGATATGTCTCTGATCAATTGCATCCTTCTCTGCATTTTATTTCAATATTATTTGCAATATTCATGTAAAAGGGTATTTTAGTCATTTCCTGCATTCAACTCATTTTAATCTCGGAAAATTGTTTGGGTCTTTCCTTGTTTCAATCTCATGTCAAAATTCATTTCAAAAAATATCAGTTAGGTCATTTTTTAGTCAATTTAGCCCCTAGGGGCATTTTAGTCATTTCTCATGTTAAAATTTCTTTCAATCTTTAAAAATTTGTTTGAGTCTTGTCAAATAGTGTGAATAAGTTTTCATTTCAATTCTATGTCAAAATCCATTTTAGAATTGCATTTGAAGTCATTTTGAGTCAGTTTTGCTCCTAGGGGCATTTTAGTCTTTTCATGTGTTAAAACCCTGTTTAAATTCTAAAAATTTGTCTCTGAGTCTTTTAATTTGTTTGAATAAACTCTTGCTTTAATCCCTTGTTAAAAAATCATTTTAAAATTGCATTTGAGTCGTTTTTAGTCGTTTTAGTCTCTAGGGGCGTTTTGGTCATTTCACATAATATTTCTGATTCGTTTTAATCTGCTTTGTTGTTTTTAATCGTCTCGCTTTACGTTAATTTTCAATTTACTTTTTCAATTCAATTTTAGTTTTAATTTTCATTTTAGTCCGCGCACTTTTGTTATTTACGTTTTAATCCCTCTTAAGTTTGTTAGAGTCCAAGTGCCATGTGTCCAAATGTTATTGGTTCTTAAAAGTTTGTTACAAGTCAAGTGCCACATGGCATTATTTCATTGGTCCAAGCTTACCACATCACCTATATAAGTCAAACCCCTAGTCAAAATTTCACAACTAATCATTTTTTCACACTAATTATTTTTTCAATCATTTTCCAAAAAAAATCACAAAAACTTTTCTCTCAATTTTCCCTCCACCTCTAACAAACTTTAACAACCTCCATCACCACCCTAACTAACTTTCCACCACCACTTCCTCCACCCTAACAAACTCTAACTACCTTCAATCTTCACCTTCAACCTCCATAACCACCACATTCATCACTTCAACCTCCATAAACCACCACATTCATCACTTCAACCTCCATAAACCACCACATCTACACCATAACCACCTCCAATGTCGTAAATTCGAATCACAATCTTCATCTTCCTTTCTTTTTCAGATTCAACTTTTAACAACAACATCTTCAAACCCTTATCCCTTTTCCTTTTTCAAATCCGATTCGATTTTCTCCCAAAACCGGTGTCGATTCTTTCACACTTTGCTCGTTGCTCAAAAACCCTTTCTTCTTCATTCTTCACATTTCATTTCGTTCCTATTATGAAAACCCTAAAAATATTCCCGATTCGTCTTTCATCATAAACAGCACAAAGATTTTCGATGTTCGGCAAAGGCAGCAGTCAGTTTTCTCATCAAGGAACAATGTGCAAATCGTTGCTTAAGGAACTTCAGGTAATATGGGATGAACTTGGAGGATCAGATTCTCATAAGGATGCAATGTTGCTCGAAATAGAACAAATGTGTCTAGATTTGTATAAGAAAAAGTGGATGAAGCTAAACTGCATAAGGCACTGCTTCAGCATCAAATTGCTGATTATGAAGAAGAAACTGCTTCGGTTGTTCTGCAATTGGTGAACATTCACCACTTTTTGAGCCTAAGTCTTTTGGAAGCCTGCAGAAAGAACGTGAAGCTGTTATTTCACAACTGGAGGAGATGCGCAAGTTGAAAATGGAAAGGAAGGAAGCACGTAAAGCCGAGTCCAAAGAAGAAGAATTAATCCAAGGCGAATTCAAGTCTGAAGCGAGTCGAGATGCAGAAGCAAGAGAGGTAAAAAGTGTTGGTTTATTGTTGATTTTGATTGCTAGATCTAGGTCGTTTGTGTTTGTTTTTGCTAAGAACCAGTTTCGGAAACGAGTAGAGGAAGGTGAGACGAATCTAGATCCGCAAGGCTTTTTTGATTTGGAGTGTTTTAAAACTCCGGCACGGTGGCGCCACCACCGGCCACCGTGCCGGAAAACTCAAACTCGACGGAGAAGAAATGGAAAAGGAATGGCGCTGCGTTTTTCTGTTAGAGGAAGAAGAGAGTTCATTTCAACATGTGAGAAGTGAACAATCTTTTTATTCTAAACTGTTTTTTTGCTTAAGCCCAATAGTGTTTCTGTTCCACTTGCATTTCCTCTACAGTTTTCCTAACTGCGCCCCCCTTTTCTTGTGGTTTCTTGGTATTTTTATGCTGTTTACACCCCCGTATGGTTCAAAGAAAATAATAAAATTCTGCAAAAATTTCTATAATTTTCTTTGTATTTTTCGATCAATCTTGACATATTGCATGTCAAGATTGATCAAGAGATACTGGAGAATTATTTTTACTTTGGTTTATTGTTCTTTTTTTCAATTTTTGTTGAAAATCTTGATGAAAAACTTGTAAAAATTTGGGTGAGCTTTATTGCAATGATGTCGATCAATTTAGGGTTGTTTCTTGTGCATTTTCAGTGCTGGAAGTTGATGGAGAATCACATGTGGGTTTGTGTGTGTTTGTGTTGTTTTTTTGTCATATCTTGTGAAACTTTTTGCATGTTCTAGTTCCAATATCTTGGCTCATGATAAGTAGTACTTGATGGGTGATCTTAGGGTGTTGTTTGTTGCATAATATGTAGTGTTTGGTGCTGTTTTGAATGAGTGATAATTGGTTGCTTAGTTAGCAAGTTATTTGTCATTTTAATATGTGAATTGGTGCAAAAATAGGCCTAATTTCATATCATGATTTCTTGGCCTATAATTTTCTTGTAACTCTCATATTAGGCTGACCCCAAAACTCTTTAAAAAATGTTATAATGTGAGGGTTATAAGTCTTTTGTTTGCTTGGGATTTTGGTATTTTGTTAGGTATATTTTGCCCTCTTTCCTTGCCATTTTATCATGTTACCATGCTTTATTTCCTTGTCAATTTTTTCCTATCATACTATGCCTATTATCACTAACTCTTTTGTTCATCATTTCATAAGCATCTCCATTTCATCCCATATTCATCTCTATTTTTCTTGCAATTGAATTTGTACCAAAGTTAGAATGTAAACACTTAGGAGTTTTGTAATATTTTACTTTCATGTCATTTTAATTTCTTGGCAAAGAGGCCATAGAATGTATCTAGGGTATGATGTAAGGGACAATGGACTCTAATGATGTACACCGACACAAGCACCGACACATGCACACACATCACTTTAGGTATATAGCTAGAATATGCATGTTTAGATGTATGTTTAGGATTGTATGTTTAGATGTATGCTTAGGCTTTACACTTAGAAAAATCAATTTTCCAAAAAAATGTGAACAACATCACTCAAATCATTTTCAAAATAAACCTTGGGATCGAAATCCCATTGAATTTTCCTTTCATTTTCTTAATCAAATTTCAATGAAAATAATCATACTTTGACCTATTTTGCAATTCACTAATTCAACCTCACTATTTCCTAATCTCATGCCCTTGAGGCCTCTTTCTATTCTTCAAAATCTATTTTCAAACTTAAAATCAACGAACAAATCCAAAAACATTCTTCTCCCTCCAATTCTTCACTTAGAACATTCTTAGGCTTAATAAACATTTTCAAATAGCATTTAAGAATAAAGCGCGCGCGTAGAAATTAAAGACGGTTCCTATAGGTTACTATAGTCGTTATGGGTGCCTAACACCTTCCCGTAGCGAAAACAACTCCCGGACCTCGATTCTCAAGGGTTTTGCTTACTTTTTCCCTTCCCAAGAAAAAATAAGATATCACCGGTTTAAAAGGTTCAAACGTAATCAATGTTTGACACCCGAAAACCAAGATAAAACAGCTGGCGACTTCACTGGGGAGATCCGAAAAGATCCATATTGATTTCCTCAAACTTAGCACGAGTGATTGATGTAAAGAAATCAATTCCCTCAAATAAAGAATCTACCTCAATAGTGGTGACAACAGCAAAAGATAATGTCCTTTTTGCTCTTTCACATGCTGTTCTCAACCTCCTTAATGCTCTTGGGTTTCCAGTAATGTCCACCTTGTTCTTCTTCTTAAACTCCTCTGCGAAGTAGTTCACCATCCTATTATCAAAATCCTCTCCTCCGAGGTGAGTGTTTCCAGAGGTGGCCTTCACTTGGAAGACCTTATCCTTTTTCTTTTTGAATAGATCAGAGACCTTATCGTTAATTGTAAGGAGAGACACATCAAAAGTCCCACCACCCAGGTCAAAGATGAAAATATTTCGTTCCCGCAAAGAGTAAGTTCTTTTGTCCAGACCATATGCAATAGCTGCAGCAGTGGGTTCATTGATTATCTTCATAACATTAAGACCAGCAATGGCACCAACATCTATGGTGGCTTTCAGCTGATAATCGTTGAAATAAGCCGGCACAGTAACAACTGCATTCTTGACAGGCAATTGCAAAAATGTCTCTGCAATCTCGCGCATCTTTGTTAGAATCATAGATGAGATTTCTTCGGCACATAGGTACTTCTCATGTCCCTTCTACTTAACAGAAATCATGGGTTTGTCATTCACTCTGGAAATGACCTTGAATGGCCACAACTTTATATCATTTTGAACAACAAAATCATTAAACTTCCTACCAATTAACCTCTTAGCATCTGTGAAAGAAAAAAAAAACATTCATGTTACTAATTATATATAATCATTCAATTGTCCAACTAACATATCAATGCAATGATTCAATAATAACAGTTTTTTTTTTAAGCAAACAAAAGACATCGAGGTAGCCGAATGGGAAAGTCATTCCAACTAGTTGACACCGCTAATTCAAACAAACAAACAAACAACATGCTAAATATATTAACAAATAAACATAACAAAGTTTATGGAACTAACAAACCTAGGAAAATAAAGAAAACCTTAATCATAAATGATAAAAAGGCCAACCAAATCTCAAACAAAATAAATCACACCTAAATCTAGGAAAATAAAGAAAACCTTAATCATAAATGATAAAAAGGCCAACCAAATCTCAAACAAAATAAATCACACCTAAATCATGAATGATGAATACTATCCAACAAAGTATAACATCTGGAACTAACCCCAATATTAACTAATTTATCGGTGCAAGAATTTACTTCTCTATATGAGAAAATTTAAAGCTAAAGGATACTTTAATTCATTAATAGCATGAAGCAGTAAAGAATAGAAATAGAAATTTACACTTTATTCAAAACACAAAAAAAGAAAAGGATTAGAAATATACCAAAGACGGTGTTTTGAGGGTTGGTGGCGGTTTGATTCTTAGCAGCATTACCTTCAATTCCGAATTCGATTTCATCTTTGATTTCGAAATCGATTTTCATCTTCTATTTCCTATTTGATTCATCTTTGATTTTATTTGATTTCGTCTTCGATTTCGTATTCGAATTCATCTTTCTGTATTCAATTTCATCTTCCATTTTGTATTTGATTCTTCGATTATGTATTTGTTTTCATTTTTGGTTTCGCATCTCCATTAGCATCTTCGCTGAAGGTAATCTTATTGCTCTAATGCCTTGCATATTTTTCTTTCACGTTGGTTTTTCATGTTGAAAAAATGGTTGAGATGAAGTGTGAGTTTTGTATTGTGTTGGTTATTGTTTTGATTTTGCTTTTGTTGTGCTTCATGGTAGAATGCTTGTTTTGTTCTGCAACCAAACTTTATGACACAATGCTTGTTTTCTGTTTAATAAAATGCTTCAATCAACCTTTATGGTACAATGCTTGATTTTTGTCTGATAAAATGCTTGAACCAAATTTTAGTTACTTCTCTAATCTCAGCAATGTGATTCTCCTGCATCTATGTTCTTTAAATGTGTTTCGATTCTGCAAAACGAATGGATTTGTTTGTTCGGAATGCGATTATGTGTAAATTTTAGATTCGATCTTAACTAAATTGTTGGAAACTTAGGGTTGAAGAAATGGATGTTTGTTCCTCGATGGTACAGAAGCCGATCAGTTTTCCGTCACACACAACCAAACTATTGCTGCTTCAGCTCCAACAGTGGTGGCTATCAGAGACGAAAGGATACTTCTACTGCAGGAGCAGACTTAAAGGTATCCTTTCTGTTTGCATTGATATTATTGCATAGTCTGGTTTTAGATTGTTTGTTGTTAGTCGCAGATTTTGATTAATTTAAGATTAATTAAGCTCTGTGCCTTATATCTGCTTATAAATGATTTTTGCCTTATGTTCTTCTACTGCATGAGGCAAAGGATCCCTTTGATAGGATTGTTATAGATGGAAGACAGTTGGCCCTGATGGTATGATGTTCATGTTAATTTATGCCCGTGTCTAGTTTCCTTGGACAAGATTTTGCATAGTTTTCACATTTATGATCCTCTAGTTCTATAATGCTGCAATTTGGCATGGCAAATTTAGAATTGAACAAATAGTGTGAAAGCTAACCTTTCATATTATTTTACTTGGTAATGTATGTGTTTAGTTGTTTGGGTGATTTATGTGTGTATAAGCTTCCCATTACATAGGAGAAATATAACTTTTCATGTTTGAAGCAATATAATAAAAACACAAGGAATCTTCACCTTCAGATTCATAGGACAAAAGTTCATTACTGGGTTTTTTCCTTGACTTTAGTTTACTAGGAATCCTCACCTTATCATGTCACTTTGGTTTCTGCTCTACCTCTGTCAGGACTTTCTACTAAATTATGTTGCAAATATGGTTGTATGGATCATGTGCTTTGGTTTAAGCTTCTGAGTTTTTTAGATACACAGTGAATGTACTTAATAGTCTTAAATGTATGTACATATCTTTCTTAGATGTTGAAATGTAATTAATTTTATGGACTGCAATTCTGAACAAACTGTGTAAATTGCTCTTTCCAGTTTGCTGGTTTGGACTCAAAATAGCATATATGCCTAGTATTGGACTGGTATTTTATGTTGTAAGGTCATAAGCATGATGGACTTGTAGGTTTTGAGTATTGTTTTGGTAATTTCTCTCTGTCCAACATTAGCTTGTTATTCATGTTGTCACGCATAAAACGGATTTTGTGGGAAACTATAATGTTCCTCTGAACTTTGTTATTCTCCTTATTAGCTTAATCATATTTTTTTTCCCTTCATTTTGCAAGGGTGATAGAGTGGCTAGCATGCTCAATTACTTTCGTCCAAAGCATTTGCTTAAACAGGTTGGCATTACCTTTGGCAGACCCAAAAGCAAATACAAAAGAGTGCTTTTACACTAAACTTTTATTTCCTGTTAAATTGCTAAACGCCATTATTTCCTGTTATATTGTTAAAAACCATGTTCATTTCTTGTGCATTCCTTATTGCTTTGCAAGCTTAATAATTTCATTAACGATGGTTTGTTTGTTCGACAGAATATATATTGCCAAAATTGTTGTAGTTTTCAATCTCTATAGTATCAAAATTGTCTGTCCTTTGTTACCTCACATTAATTATCTGTCTTGTGCATGTATATGTTCATCTTGCTAGAGGTGACACAAATTCCATCTTCCCATCTGCCATCTCAAAGGATGGCCGATCATACAATGATCAGGTTAGTTTCATGAGACTTCTAATATACTACAATTGTTCTTGATTAGTTTATGATACTACAGTATTTCCACAATCCAAATACGCGAATGCAATTTGACTACGAATTTGCTGGAGTTGTTTATCTCAGCTGCGGATGTCCTTCGTAGAATTGGTGAGGATGGAAGAATTATTCAGGAATTTATTCAGCTCGGTGCTAAAGCCAAAGTTGCTACTTCAGAGGCCATGGATGCTGAAGCTACTCTAAGAGAAATACCAGATGAACTCCTTGATCCAATTCAAGTATGCTTTACACTTTTTTCTGCGCAGACGTCTATGTTTTGATGGATAGAGCTGGCACTGATCTTATATTTTTTTAGGAAAAGTTGCTTTTGATTTTGCGAAAGCTGTCAATTTGTTTTCTGCTTTTATTGTGAGCTGCTTTTAGTGTAGAATAAGTTAATTCAACTACACAATGAATTAATAAACAATTTTTTTATATGTATTGTAGTACACTTTGATGAAGGATCCAGTCATTGTTTTATATTACTGATGTTCATTTTGAAAAGTGGTCCAGTGATTTGTGCTTTCCTATTTGATTATTTGTGCAGAGTGACCCATTCAACCGTTCTCATCTTACCGCCAATATGCTGATTCCTGATGTTGATCTCAAAGCAAATCAATAAGGTCGTGACAACATGAATAAGATAAGATGAAATCTATGGGTTTGTCTATGGTTTATACATGACATATCCATGGAGCTGAATTCTGTAGTTTTTCGAATCTGTTGCAGGTTCTTCAAAAGTAAAAATCCGTGTGGTCAAGTTGTGGTGATGAAAGCTTAGGAGGCTAAACCATGGCATGCTTGAGGATATTGCTATTGCGAAAATTAGTGGGGTTATAGATGTGCACTGCTTAGTGCGAAAACGAAAACATAATAAGGAACAAAATTAGTGGGGCTATAGATGTGCACTATTTAGTATGTAATTGTCGTTGTTGTGTTGCATAGTTCGTTTCCATTATGAAATCAAATTTCAAACATTCGTAACATATTTGGAGTTGTAAATTTGTATGATATTTGATCTTCTAACATTGGTGAATTCTAATATGAATGATGTCTAAAGAAATAATTATTTGGTAGATTCACAATTTTTTATTCTAAACAATTTTGCGACACTTTTTCAACTTCTCAGAAATGATAAATGCAACATTTTTTTATTGTTACCGGTGATTAAAAAAGTGTTACTATAAGTAACATTTTGCGACATTTTTTTAAATGTTACAGATAATACTCTAAAATGTAACTAAAGCTCTTTAGTAACAGGGGTTTTACCTAACTATTGTTTAAATGTTACTAAATTTAATTAGTGCTTTACCTAACAATTGTTTAAATGTTACTAAATTTAATTAGTAACATTTTTCTTGATTTAGTAATAGCTTTCAAGTGTTACTAAATCTCAATTATGTTATAGTGTGAATGAAGATGAAGGGAAAGATTTCGGTGTGCCCTGTGAAAAGTAACAGAAAAGTAAGGGATGCTGGTATGGAAGGGGGAAAGTGCCTCACTCATGAAATTATTAAGGGAGGTGAATGTTTTTTTCAAACTAGAGGGGTGTCTTTTAATAAAACCCAAGGGAGGTAGGCGCTATTTGCTCCAAATTTAATGAATCATATTTAACTCTTGTAGAGTGACATTGATGAGAGCTTGGATGTAACTATAAATGTTTAAAACTGAACCAGTCTAATATAAAATCATTAACAGAAACAACTCAAACAAAAAACCACAAAAAATTTGTGTTTGATTCAAGTATATTCGGACTAATTTTTCACTTAACCACACAATTCGGATTTAATTGTGTCTTTTTCTTTTTACCATTTTCTTTTTTTAATTTTTCTATTATTTTGTAAATTGAGCGTTTTCACATGTTCCCTATTTTTTTAAGCAAATACTCTACCCCAGTTTAATTAAAATAAGTAAATAATTACTCCTCTATCTCAATTAAGCATTCTTGTTAAAGAATGAATTAATTCTGTTGTTTTTCGTTTTAAAATATACCGAACGAAATTACTGGGTGAGTCACGACCAGGTCGCTTTCTTTAAGACGTTTCGCGGCACTACCCTAGTTTGTGCAAGGTAGACTAACAACCACGCCGTCTCCAGGATAAAACAGCCCAGATCACTGTTACGAGTATATACTGCACAGTATATAGTCGCTCGAGAATTACACCTCAAAATATGGTTCAATCGTTTGATCGAAGCCACTCGATACGGTACGTGACCGCTCTATTCGAAACCGTATGGTTCAATCGTTCGATCGAAGCCACTCGATACGGTACGTAACCGCTCTATTCAAAACCGACGGGACAGAAAGGAGTAGAAGCAGAAGAACGATTTGTTAAAATCGAAAGGGAGAAGAGAGAAAACCGCACAGGAAGCATCAACTGTGAGATTTTGGTGTACCGAATGAATGGGGCGAGCTCTCCTTTTATAGGGAGAGTTTGTAACAAAAAACGAGTGACTTGGGGATTAAGTCTGCTTAATCCTTAAGCAAACGCGTTTTGTTTCTTAATTGGATATATCCGGAAGTTTCTGGATACGCGTTTTGGATCGGGTCGGATCGTAACAAATTTATTTGTTACGCGTAGCGCTTACGGATAATGATTAAATTAATTAATTAATTAATTTAACATTTTCAAGTAACAAAAAATATATATTATTTTTTTAACCCGCGACCCAAGCCCAAGCCCGACCCGACCCGACCCGGCCGGTCGGTCGGACGGACGGCGGCGTCGTCGTCGCGCGTGTGATATATATATTTTGTAAGCGTTCACCCGTTCGCAAAATTGGGTACCCCAAGGGCACACCCTTGGAGGTCACTTTGCCCATATATAAACACTTACTAGTTGGGGTGACCCTCCAATGTGGGACATTTTTAAGTCACACCCACACACTAGTTCTTTCATAGTGTTTTTTCTTTCCAATTTTCTTCACTAGAATGACTAGTGTTCCAACAATCCCCCACTTGACTTCAAAATGGTTTCGAGAAATAACGTAAAACGTTTCCATAAGATCTGCTAATATACAAAGGTGTCGCCAACAACTTGAACCTTTGCATAGTGGAAGGTATTCTGATTTAACAAGAGTTGCTTACAGCATTGAACTCTATCTCAGACATAGAATCCACACACAAACCTTTTCATAGGTGTATTCTAAAAGCCCGTGCGTTTTAAGGCCCTGCACGTGTATCCCGGTTTTAACGAATGCTCTAGGAATTCTGCCTCAAAATTCCATAGGACCGGCCTAAGTTCCACATTCGTATAGGTGAGTCTATCAAGGGTACTCCTGTAGCTGTGTACCCCACTCAACATAGAGTATAGATCTCATTAAGAGTTACTATTACCTCATCCTTCTTTCGCTGCAGGATCATGCTTTCTATATTCTTTCTCTCATAGCATGTTCTACCACTTCATGACTTGTTTTTACCCATTGAACCTAAATCTTGGGATCTCCAGTCATATAGGTCGGGTTACCATCATTCGTGGGCTATAGGCATTAGTCTCATCCTACTGGATGTTTCTTGGACTTTCTATCTATTAAGTCCTTTCGTCAAAGGATCAGCTAAGTTTTCATTCGTACGTACAAAATCAACTCTAACCGCTCCATTTAGAGATACACTCTCTAATCGTGCTGTATTTTCGCCTTATCTGTCGTCTCTTACCATTGTAATAACGATTCTTAATCTTTGCAATAGCCGCGGTACTATCGCAATGAACTAACACAGCTGGCAACGGTTTATCCCATAAAGGGATTTCAGCTAGCAAGGATCTTAGCCAACTTGCTTCTTCACTAGCAGTAGCTAGTGCTATCATCTCAGATTCCATTGTGGACTGAGCCAGAATGGTCTGCTGTCTTAGACTTCCAAGAAAACAGCTCCTCCAGCTATGCTAAATATATAGCCGCTGGTCGCTTTGGAATCATCCGACGAGGTGTTCCAATCTGCATCACTGTACCCTTCAAGTACAGCAGGATATTTTTGATAATGCAGTCCTAATGTCATAGTCCCTTTCAGGTATCTCATGACTCTCTCAATAGCATGCCAATGCTCCTTGCTTGGCCTACTTGTAAATCTGCATAAGAGTCCCACGACATAAGCAATGTCGGGTCTAGTACAATCAGTGGCATATCTGAGACTGCCAATGATGCTCGCATATTCAGTTTGTCTAACACTATCTCCAGTGTTCTTAAAAAGTTTTACACTTGGATCATAGGGTGTGCTTGCAGGTTTACAATCAAAGTAGTTGTATTTCCTTAATATCTTCTCAACGTAGTGAGACTGATCCAAGGAAATTCCTTTATTTGATCTAGTAATCTTGATGCCAAGAATTACGTCAGCTTCTCCTAGGTCTTTCATATCAAAGTTGTTACTCAACAGTGATTTCACAGAATTTATGGCAGGAATGTTTGACCCAAATATGAGTAGGTCGTCTACATATAGACATATGATAGTACAAATGTTTTTGTCATACTTGTAGTAGATACATTTGTCACTTTCATTCACTTTGAACTCATTCGTAATCATTAAGTTGTCAAACTTTTCATGCCATTGCTTAGGGGCTTGTTTTAGACCATACAGAGATTTGTCTAACTTACAGACTTTGCTTTCCTGTCCATGGACTACAAAACCTTCAGGTTGTTCCATATAGATTTCTTCTTCCAACTCACCATTCAAAAAAGCAGTTTTCACATCCATTTGGTGTACTATCAAGTTATTAACAGCAGCCAAGGAAATTAGTACCCTTATGGATGTGATTCGAGTAACTGGTGAGTAGATATCGAAAATATCTATATTCTCTCTTTGTCTGAAACCTTTGGCTACAAGGCGTGCCTTGTATTTATCAACAGTTCCATCAGGTTTCAGTTTCTTTTTCAAAATCCATTTACAACCTATTGGTTTGCAGCCTGGAGGCAGTTCAGTCAAGTGCCAAGTTTCGTTAGACAATAGAGAATCCATTTCATCATTTATGGCTTCTTGCCATAAGTCTGCATCCAAGGAAGACAAAGCTTCTTTGAGATTTGATGGATCCTCTTCTAATGTATTGACCACATATTCAGGTCCATATTCTTTAGCAGTTCTTGCTCTCTTACTTCTTCGAAGTTCTGTAACATCAGTTATGATGTTTTCATCACTATTTCTGATTACTGAATTGTGATCAGGTGTAGTGTTCATGTTTGCGCCCCCACTATTACCCCCACTATCTCTCGATAGAAAGGGAAATTTCGTTTCATAGAAATCGGCGTCATTTGATTCTATGATCACTTTAGCCTTTAGGTCATAAAACCTATATGCTTTACTGTTCAAGGCATACCCAATGAATACACATTCATAGGCTCTACTGGCTAGTTTGACTCTCTTGGGATTAGGAATCCTTACATAGGCTAGACAGCCCCATGTTCGAATGTAAGACAAATTTGGTTGTCTTTTCTTCAAAATTTCATAAGGAGAAATTTTGTTCTTAGTTTTAGGTACTCTATTTAGCACGCAGCTAACAGTCAGTAAAATTTCTTCCCACCAATGAGGCGCTGCACCAGAATTAAGCATGATAGCAACTACTAATTCGGTAAAGGTTCTATTTTTTCCTTTTTCCGCTTTACCGTTCATCTCAGGAGAGTAAGGTGCAGTTGTTTCATGAATGATTCCGTGCTCTTTATAATACTCATTGGATGTGTGTGATAAATATTTGGTGCCTCTGTCACTACGATAGCGCTTGATTCTATTATTGAATTGATTTTCAATTTCTAAAAAATTTAAACATATCAAGCGCATCACTTTTGTTTTTCATTAAATACACAAAAGTGTAATCAGAGCAATCATAAATAAAAGTTATAAAGTATCTTTGCCCGTTTTTAGTCAGATTACCATCAAGTTCACATATATTAGAATGTACTAATTCAAATGGTTCGGTTTCTCTTATTACAAATTTATGAAATCCTTTTGTTATTTTTGCTTGACTACAAAACTGACATTTTTCAAATTCATTCAAAGAAAAACTAACATTCATTCAAAGATAACTTAGGAATTAAACCGATATTGCTCATATTAGAAATGATTCGTTTATTAACGTGACAGAGTCGTGCATGCCAAATAAGAACCAACCATCAGATTCACACACCATGTTGATCCACCAATCATCAGATCCACCCACCATGTTGACTTCAGTTGTCATTGCAGTATACGGCTGCTCCTCATTTGTTGTAAAGTGAGTCTGAGCTTGAGCCGGTCTAGTGGATGGGTTTCTACACTTTCGTGCCATATGACCTGGTTGTCCGCAATTGTAGCAATTAACCGGTTGAGCAGGGTCATTCTTTGATGGTTCAGCTCTTGGGACCCTTTGAGGGTTCCCATTCTTATTCCGATTGGAATTCTTATTTGCAGGGCGGTTCTGATTCTTGAATTGTTTGCCAGCAGGCTTCAGAACAGCACCCACAGATTTCTTTTTAGTGTTGTTGTTCGAGACAGCAAACACCTCTTCATTCAGTTTTTGTTTTCTTGCCTTTTCTTCAATACGAAGTCGAGTAAACAGACTTTCAAGAGACAACTCCTTAGTCTTATGCCTAAGGACATTCTTGAAGTCCTTCCAAGCAGGGGGCAGTTTATCAATTATCACAGCAATCTGAAACTGCTCAGGTAATTGAATCCCTTCAACAAAAATCTCATGAGCTATATTCTGAAGCTCCTGAGATTGTATTTCGACAGATTTCTCGTCGTTCATCTTATAGTTTAGGTACCGGCTCACAGCAAATTTCTTTGATCCAGCCTCTTCAGTGTTATACTTATTCTGAAGAGAATCCCAAACATCCTTAGCTGTCTTATGAATAAGATGCAGATCATATAGATGATCCGCAAGACAGTTCAAAATATAATTCTTGCACATGCAATCATCATCTTGCCAGAGGAGTATATCCTTTTCAGTCTGTTTCACCTTTTCAGCATGTTCGGCCGTAAGCCTTTCCAACTCAGCATTTGTTGCAGATACAGAAGCATCTGTAGCCACTGCTGTCTGACCGTTACTAGTCGTTTCCATAGGAACCGACATCGATGGTATCACAGGTACGTTATTCTTCAAGACGTGGGCAACCTTTTTAGTATTTAGAAAAAACATCATCTTTGTTTGCCAACGCTTGAAGTTACTACCGTGAAACTTAAACGGTTTGTTGAAATCGATAGCTGTTCCAGATACAGTAATTTCGTTGTTGGTACTCATGTTTTCAGAAACGTCTTAAAATTGTTGTTTTTCGTTTTAAAATATACCGAACGAAATTACTGGGTGAGTCACGACCAGGTCGCTTTCTTTAAGACGTTTCGCGGCACTACCCTAGTTTGTGCAAGGTAGACTAACAACCACGCCGTCTCCAGGATAAAACAGCCCAGATCACTGTTACGAGTATATACTGCACAGTATATAGTCGCTCGAGAATTACACCTCAAAATATGGTTCAATCGTTTGATCGAAGCCACTCGATACGGTACGTGACCGCTCTATTCGAAACCGTATGGTTCAATCGTTCGATCGAAGCCACTCGATACGGTACGTAACCGCTCTATTCAAAACCGACGGGACAGAAAGGAGTAGAAGCAGAAGAACGATTTGTTAAAATCGAAAGGGAGAAGAGAGAAAACCGCACAGGAAGCATCAACTGTGAGATTTTGGTGTACCGAATGAATGGGGCGAGCTCTCCTTTTATAGGGAGAGTTTGTAACAAAAAACGAGTGACTTGGGGATTAAGTCTGCTTAATCCTTAAGCAAACGCGTTTTGTTTCTTAATTGGATATATCCGGAAGTTTCTGGATACGCGTTTTGGATCGGGTCGGATCGTAACAAATTTATTTGTTACGCGTAGCGCTTACGGATAATGATTAAATAAATTAATTAATTAATTTAACATTTTCAAGTAACAAAAAATATATATTATTTTTTTTAACCCGCGACCCAAGCTCAAGCCCGACCCGACCCGGCCGGTCGGACGGCGGCGTCGTCGTCGCGCGTGTGATATATATATTTTGTAAGCGTTCACCCGTTCACAAAATTGGGTACCCCAAGGGCACACCCTTGGAGGTCACTTTGCCCATATATAAACACTTACTAGTTGGGGTGACCCTCCAATGTGGGACATTTTTAAGTCACACCCACACACTAGTTCTTTCATAGTGTTTTTTCTTTCCAATTTTCTTCACTAGAATGACTAGTGTTCCAACAAATTCACTACCCCAATTAACTGAGCATATTCATTAATAAATTAATTTAAGTAAATACTTATGAATTAATTTTAAAATATATAAGATAAAGTAATTAATTGTCAATCGTTACATAGTTAATTGCTGCAGCTAATATAATCAAATTATTGACATATTTTAAAATTTGTGTTGTCTCAAAAAAAAAAAAAAAACCAACCTAAACTGCATGTTTTTTATTTTAAGTTTTGGATAATTTTTAGTCTCAAATCAAACTAAACCGCATTATGAATATCCTTAATTAAACATCCTTAAATGTAATTTTCATTTTATTTATCACTAATATTTTTTATGTCTCAAAATAATTGTCACTTTAAAATACTATCAATGTAATATTTATTATTTTTTTCCTGCCATTATACCCTTATTTATTGAAAGTGAAATACTAATTATTGTTCTAAGAACACTCTTTAACAATTTAGTAAGTTTTTATAGAAAGTGATGAATTCAATGCATTGTAAATCGAACTATTTGACTTTTACGATAAATATTTTCTTAACTAGAAATCCTTAAACAATGTCCTTAGAGTACTCGTTAGCAAAACTTTATCGAATTTCACTCAACGTACTTACTCCACTAACTATAATAAATAAGAGTATTTTAGTAAATGATAGTCCCTTCATTTCAAAATACATATTGCATTTTTGCAATGTGCACTATTCATATGACTTACTTTGACCCTACTTTTGAACTAATATATAAACACAAATGTTAGCATTTAAGATGTTGTTTTATTTGTCTCGACAAATACTTATAAAATATTAAAATTTATAGTTTTTTTACTTTAGATAATTAAAGATATTAACTGACAAAGTAATGCAATGACTTGTGTGAAGTGGTTGACTGCAACATATATTTTTAAACGGAAAGAATACTAATTTTAATATTGAAAAGAACTCAACTAATTATTTCCTTATAAACCAACCTTATACAACCCAAAACGACTACTATATTGAGATGCATGGAGTATCAAATACTCAATTGATACTGACATTTGAATTTATTCTTTCTCAAGACTTAAACGAAAAAAGTTAAACTGTATGGACTAAATTAAAAATGATAGTATCATAAATCAAGAAAAAAATTGCAAAATAAGTCTGATACACAAAATGTTTAGGCTTGAATTTAACTAAAGAAAAACAAAATTTCATTTGTATATATCGTTTTGTTGCATCCATCAATCATCATGAGGTAAAAACGTCAACTAATCGATACTCCCTCCGGTCACTAATATAAGCAAAAGTTAACTTTTTAGATACATTGAATAATTAATGTATCTAAAAAGTTAAATTTTGCTTATATTATTGACCGGAGGGAGTATGTATTTGTCCTATAAATACAATTTAGAGGATAGTTATAAGATTAATAATAATACACGGAGGTCAAGATTTAAATCCCAAATTTCTAAAAAGTTAAATTTTGCTTATATTATTGACCGGAGGGAGTATGTATTTGTCCTATAAATACAATTTAGAGGATAGTTATAGGATTAATAATAATACAAGGAGGTCAAGATTTAAATCCCAAATTTCTAATTCCTCCACACGCATCATTAAACTACTTAAACATAAAAATATATATGAATTACATAAATGAAGTTGGACTGATACCCAAAAAAAATACTTACTATTAAAGTTGAACTTGTAAAAGTTCCAGCAATCTACAAGTCATCATCATCATAAAATAACAATAAGAAATGATCTCTGCCAAATCAAAAGCATGAATCCAAAATCCAGAAACCGCATGACGTGATTAACAGTCAAACCGAGCCGGCTGGGCGGCAAAACGGGTCCCACTTGTTCATCTTTTGCCGCCACATTTCAAAGTGGTTAGTATTACCAAAATATCCCACTCTTTTTAGTCTTACTTATTCCACTTGGAAGTTGGAACTTTGTCTTTTGCACCATTTTTTCTTTACATAACAAAACCATAATCAATACATGTTTAATTGTTTAATTAATGTTTAGACAAAAAACCGTGAAGCCAATAAGTGTCACCATTACCTTTGTCCTTTCAGAATGGGAATGTTGTTTTTTGACTAATTATTACTGATTACTACTTTCGCATAAGGGTGAATTGGTCATTTCAAAACCAGCCGTCCCGTTCAGAGACTTTAGTTCCCGCAAATTGAATCGGTTAATACTGTTATTCCCGTTAACATCGTCGTAAACCTCATTTCACTCATTCCCATTCCGATCAAAAACCACCGCCATGAATACAACACGAGCTCAAATCCTCCGTTGCACCACCGCATTCATCACCGGCGTTATTCATCAATCACAACTCCGTCGCCACCTCATTGAAACTCTCCACCGCGAAACTCCAATCACCAATCAAGTAACCTTAAAACAACTCAACCTCGCCTCAGAAGCTCTCGAAAGCGCCATTTCTAACTCCAGCTCTGCCATTCGTTCTTCCTCTCTCTCCCTCGCTGAGAAACTTCTCCTTCCTCTCCCTGAGTATCCTCTCTCCTCCTTCCTCCTCTCCCTCATTCAAACCCTCCGTAACCGTGCCGAAGAATCCGCCATCATTCTCCTCAGAATATTTCATTCCAATCCTTCACTCGCTCGATCTGAAATAGCACCGTCTCTCTACGATCATCTTTTTTGTTTTCATCTCTTCCCTGTTTTCCAATGGTTCGATGAACAGAGAACACGGATTTTGCCATTCGCTTCTGAAACTCCAAGCCGCGACGGAGACACCGGTGACTACTCTGTTTCCAACGATTTGGTTATGCCTTATGCGAAGTTGTTGTCGAGTGTGAGCAGTGGTCAAGCGTTAAAGCTGAAGGAGTTGGAAAGGGAGTACGAAGAGGTTTTGGATGAGAATTGTAGGGTTCTTGCTGTGTATTTTAAAGAGGTTTTGGTGAATAAAGATGAAGATGCGAAAGTTACTCCACCGTTGTTGATATTGAAGAGCACTGCAGGAGGTGGCCGTGACGGCAGCGATGGATTGCATAGAAAGGAGGAAATGCAAATGCCTCAGTTAGAGAACGGACGGTATAATGTAATGTTGTCCTTGATGTTATTTGTTTACGAATTTATACTTTTCTTCAATTCAACTTACAAAAGTTTATGTTTGTTGTGTTAATTTCATTGTGTTCGTTCAATTTTTTATCAACCGGGATTTTAACATAAAAGTGAACCTAAATATTGATTTCTTGTGCCTCAACTCAGTGTTGTGAAGGATTTGTTTGCTTTCTTGTTCAATTTTCTAGAATGAAGTTAACAAGAATTAGGTCAATTTTGGAAATTTTATTGGCCTCTTTTTTAATTAAGGCCTCCTGAAATCTATTGCAGGGAAAAAGTTGTAAAAAGAAAGCTTATATTTAACTGGTGTGTTGGGTCATGTTTTCTGCAAACACAAGTAGTGGTTCTTTGTTCATTTGGAGAGGATTCCATTGCATAGTGATGTAGTTCGTGATGTTTTACTATTTTGCAAAACCTTAGTATGAATTATGCACTATGCAGATGTTATTTAAATTGGACTACTCAAAATTTGCTGTTAGTTGTTTGTGCATATAGTCATGGTCCGTGATTTTCTCCGCTACCAGATGAATCGATGATTTTTGTTTGGTGATACTTTGTTTCCTATAATAGCTAGAAAACAAATTTTTATTTGAACTAAGGCCTGTTGATATTGGAGTAGCTAGGTAGAATGGAATATGTGATTGTGGAGAAAACCAGGAGTTTCTTTTCATTTGGTTTGATGATTCAAGGCACATGCATTTCATGATCATTTCCTTATTTGCTTTTCCTTTTCTACTGATTCAAGCAGCCAATGTGGTCCGAAAGGGATACATCTATTGAATTTTTGAGCAGCAGTTCAAGCAGTATATCCTCCCTCGCACTGTTATATCCTCAAAGAGTCTCTCCGAGAGTCCTCCATCCCCTAAAATCTTCAACATATTGGACAACACCAGCCTATCTAAACACAGCCCCTGAAACTCAATTTTCTTTAGATGAGAATTTACTTTGTTCTTCTTCGGATTCTGAAGCTGAAAATGAGGTAATTGATGCCACCGAGAAACGGGAAAACCAATGAGGACTGAATTTTCTATGCTTGTTATTTTAGTTTTTTAGTGCTAAGTGATGAATATGTCCTGTAGGAAAAAGACAAAAATGTAGCATTGTTGGAGCCTCGACAAAGCTTAAGCCAAAGCCAAAACAAGGAACAAATTCAAACCATCTTCAAAGAATCCAGGGGGTACGTATATTAAAAAACAATTCTTCAATATTTTGTTGTCTGATGCATTTTCTTTAACTTGGATTCTTCCTGCTCCTAGCTCCCCAGATTATCCAATGGCAGACTATGAAAACCCGCCGCCACATGGAAGTGGGAAACAAACACCTCCTAAAGACTTTGTCTGTCCAATAACCAGTAACATATTTGATGATCCGGTGACTCTTGAGACTGGTCAGACATATGAACGTAAAGCTATTGAGGAATGGTTCAATAGAGAGAACATAACTTGTCCTATCACTCGCCAGAAGCTGCAAAACACCAAGCTACCTAAGACAAATTATGTGCTCAAAAGACTAGTTGCTAGCTGGAAAGAACACAACCCCGGTTCAGTCCCGCCTACATGTGAGAGTCCATGCAAAGATACCGAGGCAGTAGTGAAGACAGAAATACCTTCAGCTTCTCCTAATAGTGTCATAACACAGGCCACCGTTGATGGGGTGATTGGTGAGTTACGCTGTGCAATCAATAACCTGTACATGTCAGAGATTCTCCAGGAATCTGAAATGGCCGTTCTTCAAATAGAGAAGCTGTGGAGAGGAGGGAATCTGGGAGTGGATATCAACAGCATGCTATCAAAACCTCCAATTATTAATGGGTTTGTGGAGATACTTTTCAATTCTGTTGAACCCCAGGTGCTTCAGGCAGCAGTTTTCCTTCTGTCTGAGATGGGATCTAGAGACAATGCTGTTATTCAAACTCTAACACGTGTGGATACCGACGTTGAATGTATAATGGCTCTTTTCAAGAAAGGGTTGACAGAGGCTGTCGTGCTATTGTATGTCCTAAACCCTTCCACTGTGACTCTTACTGAGTTGGCTGTAGTGGAGTCCCTCATAGCAGTTTTCAATAAGAAAGAGGAAGACTTGGTTAACATGTGTTTAAATCCCAAAACAGCTGCAGTTCTTCTACTGGGACAGATTATTGGAAGCAGTGATGAGATAATTGCATCTTCGGTTGTCAAGACTTTGTTCTCTGAAAAGGCACTTGGAGCTATTGTTGTCAGTTTAGGAGCTGAATGGGCAGAGGAGAGGATTGTTGCAGTGGAGATCTTATTGAGATGCATGCAAGAGGATGGGACATGTAGAAACACCATTGCTGATAAAGCAGAGCTCTCTTCTATTATGGAAAGCTTCATCCATGCAAATGATGCAGAACGTTTCAAGATTGTTGAATTTTTTTCTGAGTTGATCAAGCTCAATAGGTATATCTACTATCTGTTTCGTATTCGAGATTATTCAAACCAAACTAGTTGCTAGCTTCTTTTTTTTTTGCGAAAGAGAGTATCTAATATTCTAATTGACAGGTTAAAGAGTTAAGAAATGGAAGATATTTATTAAAAACACAAAATTTGATGCATTGATAACATCAAATAGTAAAGCTAACTACTTTCCATCTTTTATTCTTTAATAAGTTTAGATCCCTCCATAGTATTTGCCATCTATGTACTTTTTAGTTTATGTCCAATAGCTTTCAATTGGTTCCTTCCAGGAGAACATTCAATGAAAGAATCCTCCATATTATAAAGGAAGAAGGACCTTTTAGTACAATGCATACTCTTCTTATTCATTTGCAGACAGCCCTTCAAGATCAATGTCCAGTCATGGCCGGTCTCTTACTCCAACTTGATCTTCTGGTATGAATCTTGGAACCTGATACTAGTACTAGCTAAATCTTAAAAATAGGAACTAGTTTATGATTTCTATTTACGCTTTCTATATTAAACTATTAACTACCTTTAAACCAAACTGAACGTGATGTTTTGCCAGTAATAGAGTTAACACTCATCATGCCATTTTTAGGTTGAACCAAGAAATATGAGCATATACCGTGAAGAGGCAATAGACACTCTTATTTCATGCCTGAGGAACTCAGATTTCCCTACCACCCAGTTAGCAGCTGCTGATACAATTATGTCACTGCAAGGGAGGTTCAGCTTCTCTGGAAAGCCTCTTATCAGAGAAGTCCTTCTTAAACGTGCAGGTATTGACAAAGGTTCCAGAAGTGATGTACAGGTGGATCATATGAGCAACTTCTTCTCAGAAATTGAAATAACTGCAGTAATGTTCTTTGAAACTTTTAAAGTATTTTGAGTTTCTGTTTTCTGCTTCCAGGACATTCCTATTTTAGCTTTTTTGTTTGTTTGTTTGGTGTCTGTTATTTTAAAAATAATGTTTTATACTCGGAATCAACAGGAAGAAGAGAGAGCAGCAGATGATTGGGAAAGAAAAATTGCATCTGTTCTAGTTAGCCACGAGTTTGGTATACTTTTTGAAGCTTTGGCAGATGGCATGAAGAGTAGAATTCCAGAGCTACGTTCAGCATGCTTTATATCAGCTACGTGGCTCATATACATGCTGACCATTCTACCAGATACAGGGATACAAGGAGCAGCCCGTGTCTGTCTGCTAAAGCCATTTGTAAATAAATTAAATTCTGCTAAGGATATAGAACACAGAATCCTTTCTATGCTTGCTCTCAATAGCTTTCTTCATTTCTCTGGTAAATTTTAGAAACACAGCCAATTGTTACAACATTGATTTAAATGAATTAGAACAGCTAGATGACAATAAATAAATAAATAAATAAATAAATAAAATATTGTCTACGAAAGAAAATAGCATCGGATTTGTAGTTTCTGTAAGCATCATAAATTACTCATACAGAATTCAATAGATTTAGATAAGATCGTATTATTTTGGCTTCTCTATATTAGTCTATTTTGAAAAGTATGAAAATATTTGGTGAATCTATGAGCCTCTCTGTTGATTTACGTGTTCAAACTTCTGCATGCCGTTTATGCAAAGCAGCAATATGATGATTGTACTTGATATTGTAAATTTCAGATGGCTTACGTAATCTAACTGCTTCCTACGCTAAGGATATCTTAAAAGGTTTGAGAGAGCTGAAGAGATTCTCTCCCTTGGCATCTGAAATGCTGAAAGTTCTCGTTGATGAGAATGAGCCTAAAACCGTAAGTTTGATATATTCCTAAACCATTTTTTAGTATAGGCTTGGTATTGGTGGATTATCTAAAATTCTTCATCGGAACAGGATATTTGGAGACATAAAGAGCTAATCCAAGTAGATTGCAGAGGGAATGGAGATGTGCTGTCTGTCATTTGCTTCAAGGATAAAATTATTTCAGGCCATACAGATGGCAGCATCAAGGTAATAAAATTTAGGATTTCAAATGCCGTGTAAATTCTAATGTTTCATGATTACAATTATTGAAACAAACTATAACTTTTATAGCGCACTGGCAGATAATAGATTTCTTATTTTATCTATTATAGTTGTTTACATATTTATTTCCTTAAAATCACCCGAAAATAAATTACCACAGACTGAAACTCTCCATTTATGCAATTACCTAGTGGGAGACTTGGGTGTGTGAGCATGAGCTAGATACATTAAAAAATAGATAAGGTGTTGCAAAAAGGAGTAAATTTTTATGACAAGGTGTTTGCCATTTACCTGAAAGATTCAATAGCTTTAAAAATGCCAGGTCATATTTACCTGGTCATTAGCAAAATGTTTGATCCTTGGCTGTATATGCAACTTTACCGTGATATGAACTTACTGGAAAATACTTTGAACTTTTGAAGGTCTGGACATTAAAGGATAACGTATTACTTCTGTTGCAAGAGATCCAAGAACATACCAAGGCTGTGACAAACTTGACGATTTCAGAACCTGGTGACAGACTTTACAGTGGTTCACTTGACCGAACTGCAAAGGTAAAATTTTC
This sequence comes from Medicago sativa, assembly GCF_051527215.1. Classification (NCBI taxonomy): domain Eukaryota; kingdom Viridiplantae; phylum Streptophyta; class Magnoliopsida; order Fabales; family Fabaceae; genus Medicago; species Medicago sativa. Next base: position 98,936,934 of record NC_140752.1, read on the forward strand.
TGCAGCTCTAGTTTCAATGTCAGACAGCCTGCTAACAAAAATTTTGTTTCGTTGAATAACAGATCTGGTCTATTGGAAAGGCAGCAATACATTGTGAGCAGGTGCATGATATGAAGGACCAGATTCATAATTTAGTTGTAACCAATAGCACAGTTTGTTTCATTCCGCAGGGGGCTGGTGTCAAGGTACGCCGTACAGATGCAAAATTAAAAAAGGCTTAAATATGTTATTCGTCCCTGCAAATAGGGGTCGTTTAAAATTTCATCCCTGCAATCGCTAATCCTTTTTTTTTTGCCCCTGCAAAGTTTAATCAGTTAAAAATTCGTCCCTTGACCAAGTTAATGACTGCCACGTCATCAAATTAACAAAATGGCATGGGAATTGACGAAAATACCCCTGGCTTATTTTTTTTTTTTTTTTCCTTCAAAAAAAAATTCAGTTTTTTCCCGAATTTTTTTTACGATTTTTTCCGAAAATTTTTCAGTTTTAATTTTAACAGTTTTTTTCCGAATTGTTTTTTGACTTTTAATTATTTTTTCAGATTTTTTTAATTTAAAAAAGAATTTTCAAAATTTTGAAAAAAAAAAATTTGAATGAAAAAAAAATTAGCCCAGGGGTATTTTCGTCAATTCCCATGCCATTATGGTAATTTTGATGACGTGGCAGTCATTAACTGGGTCAGGGGACGAATTTTTAACTGATTAAACTTTGCAGGGGCAAAAAAAAAAGGATTAGCGATTGCAGGGACGAAATTTAAAGCGACCCCTATTTGCAGGGACGAATAACATATTTAAGCCATTAAAAAATAACACTACTTCCCTCTCATCATCAATGCCTACTCAGTAATTTCAGACATGAACATTATACTTGAGCTGGATGATGTATCGTTTCCTTCCTATCTGATTTTGTATCCAAAAAACTAAATCCCCAAGTGGGGATATTGACAAGCCATCAATTTTCGGAACAGATTTGCTTCTTCTTCATCATCTTCTTCCCATCTAATGCTTAAAATGATTACAATTAGTTCATTTAAATTAACTAAAGCAAGTAACATTATTGTGTACCGTAATTACTTTTCTATTTCATCAGGTTCAGTCAATGAATGGAGAATCCAAGTTGTTAAATTCAAATAAATATGTGAAGTGCTTGGCTCATGCTCATGGAAGATTATACTGTGGATGCCACGACAGTAGTGTTCAGGTATCAAGTTTTAAGAAGTACGACATATATAGCCTAAATCCAATGTGATGGTATCTCCAGTTCTCCACATAATTGCGATAATATTATTGTCATATTTCAGGAGATACATCTGGCCACCGGAACTATCAGTAATATTCAAAGTGGTTCTAAAAGATTACTTGGGAAAGCATATCCTATTCATGCACTGCAAGTTCATGGTGAACTTATATATGCTGCTGGCTCTTCCTTGGATGGAACTGCTATAAAGGTATCTCACACATTATATGTGTGTGTGTGTGTGTGTGTGTGTGTGTGTGTGTAAGGATGTAAATACTTACTTCTTGCTAGAAACATCAGGTTTCATGATATATTTAATTCTAAAACAGAGAAATTCTTTGAGCTTCTTGATATTAACTTTATGGATGGTCATACCATAGTTAACTGACTGTTTTACATATACTTCAAGATATGGAACAATTCCACTTACAGCATGGTTGGATCACTGCAAACTGGATCAGAAGTGCGGGCTATGGCAGTGAGTTCAGAATTAATTTATTTGGGGTGCAAGGGAGGTGTTGTGGAAATTTGGGATAAGAAGCACATTAAAGTTGGCACGTTACAGTTGGGTACAAATTGTAAGGTTAATTGCATGGCTCTAGACAGCAATGAACAAATTTTGGTGATTGGAACTTCTGATGGACAAATTCAGGTGACAAAATTTTCACTTGAAGTTTTAATTTCAAACGGTTATATTTTATTCTCATTTCACATAGCATTCGACCCTCTTCTCCAAATCTATAATAATAAGAGATTGAGGGTTGAGCCAACTTTTCATACTATAAAAGTTTGCATATTTATGTCATGTATATACCAAGTAGCAGTTTTACTCTGTCTTCCAAATCAGATATAAATAGAACTGTAATAGTAGAATTATTTTTTTTACTAAAAGTGGCAAAATTTCTGGTTATTGCAGGCTTGGGAAATGAATTAAAAGAAGATAGTCAATGTACTGATACAGGAAGACAAGATGAACTTTCCTTGATAACATTAAATTCATTAATCCTTAGAATAATAATCATCCTTTTTGGTTCATTGGGGGCTGTATATAGCTCAAAGGTTTATACATAAAAAAAGCCTTGTACATAGATTGATTTTCTTTGTAGATATGTCATTAGTTTGCAATATACGCATGAAACTGTAATTTTATTCTTTCTTCTTTTTCCCTTCTCTTTTTATTTATTCATAGGGGTGTGTTGGGTGAGAATTTTGGCACAGAAGACAGTTATTATCCACTTTTCATATACTTTTCAAATTTCAATTTATTTTTTCATTATAAAACTATAGCAATCAGTCAATAAAATATTTCCAGAATCTTTTAACTATTTCTTTAATTATATTTTAAATAGTTGTGTTGTGAAAGTGACTCAAAATTGAGTTTCTGGATGTGCCAATTCGGTGGCCGAATTAGCAAAATCGGTGGCCGATTTTGTTCTGTTTTTATGGCCATTGTTTCAACTTTTTTCGGTGGCCGAATGGTGCAATTCGGTGGACGATTTTAACAACAGGAAATAAAACAGAAACATATTTTCGGGGCTAGATCTGTTCCAGTTTTTTTAGGATACTTTTACTATAAATATAGACCTTGTATCAGAGTAAACCTTGAGAGAGAGATAGAGGGGGCTGAAAACAAGGGTTTAGAAGTCAACAAGAAAACTAGGGTTTGTGTAGAGTTTGCTCTTGGCAACAAACACTAGGGTTGGGGTTGATTTACCTTGGGAAACACTATTAGGATTAAGTCTCTTGGTCACGGGAAGAGATTGGGACTTTGGGTAGAATTAGGCGGGAGACTTATTCTTGTAACCCATTGATATCTCTTTTGTAAAGTTACTCATCATTACAGTGGAACGGATGGGTGTGCTCTCTCCCCCAGACTAGGTCAGTATTGGACCGAACTAGGTAAACAAATTTCGTGTGTTCTCTCTTTCTTTTCTCACGTTGTTTTCTACTTTTGCTTGTGTTTATAATTGTTCTCATGTTGATATTGGTTGCTTGATTATTTTGCTCCACACATCAAGTATTTTATTGGTGTGATTTTCATCGAATTCACAACAAGTTGTATTATTTTGACACATGAATTTGATGATAAATTTTAAATTAGATGATTAATGTGGTTCAAATATATGGTTAATCATACTCAATAGATGCTAACGAATATAACAAGTTGTTGAAACTCATTTGTCATTCATTAATGTAATTAACCGGGATTGTAATATCATTAACTGATTTTTAAAAGTAGAAATATACATTATATTTATTCATTATCAAAATTGTGTTCAAATGTATATGATGTATGATTTGATACAATTAACAACACTCATTTAGTTCACCAAAAAAAAAAAAAAAACAACACTCAATTTAAGACTTTCGCATTGTCTTGCTAACCTTCTTTTTGTCAAATACAATAATAACCATCCAAGGCTTTTTCCGCGATAGTACTTTGTATGGGATTCTATCTACCAACGATGTGTATGAAAAAAGAAAAAAAATGTTGAGCAACAAATCCTTAATGAATCTCAGTTATTTGAATGATTCTGCAATTACACATACGAAGATAAACGCACTTTTTGCCCCCTAAGTTTCAAAATGTTGCAATTTTGGCCCCTTATTAAAAAAAAATAGCATTTTTGGCCCTCTTCGTCCAAAAATTGCTGAGAAGAGGCCACGTGTCCCAAAAAAGGGGTCATAATTGCAACTTTTTCTAAAGATAAGGGGTCAAAAAGCATATTTTCCTTATGTTAGAAGGTCAAAAGAGCATATTTCCCTAAACATGGGGGGTCACTTTTGCCATTTTTTTTAATAGGGGGCCAAAATTGCAACATTTTGAAACTTAGGGGCAAAAAGTACAGTTTAGCCTATTTTATATTACCAATAAAAAATGTATTTGGTATATATATATATATATATATATATATGGGGCTGTTAACTTGCACCCACCTAAAAACATTAAGGTGCAAGTTAACAAGCTGCGCCTACTAGTTATTTACCAAAACACCCATGTTTTTCTATTATAGACAAATATTATTTATGCTATTTACAAAAATGTCCTTTTAATTAAAATAAAGTTTAATAGAGCCAAAAAGGTGTTTTAGTTAAGTACAAGTAGGTGTAGCTTGTTAACTTGCACCTTAGTGTTTTTAGGTGGGTGCAAGTTAACAGCCCCCACTGTTAACTTGCACCCACCTAAAAACACTAAGGTGCAAGTTAACAAGCTGCACCTACTAGTTATTTACCAAAACACCCATGTTTTTCTATTATAAACAAATATTATTTATGCTATTTACAAAAATGTCCTTTTAATTAAAATAAAGTTTAATAGAGACAAAAAAGTGTTTTAGTAAAGTACAAGTAAGTGCAGCTTGTTAACTTGCACCTTAGTGTTTTTAGGTGGGTGCAAGTTAATAGCCCCCTATATATATATATATGGGTGGGGATATTTTGACTCCAAGAGTAAGTGTAATATCTTACTCCAAATCTTGACATTTAATTCCAATATTGGTTAATGACTTAGATTAATTGATGTGGTAGGCTTTAATTCCATTTTCTATTGTAGTAGCACTTATCACCACAAAATAACAAAACAACAAATGTCTTTTAATTGATTGATTTTTGTTCTTCCATTGCTTTTTTTTTTTTTGTTTCACGCTAAAAGAATTTTTGAGGATTAACTTAAAATTCTTTCCTTGAAATAAAAATTTCAAGATTCACTCATTCTATTCCTTAAAAAAAATTGCATAAGAAAAAATTTGCATATATTTTTTTACGCTAAAAGAATTTTTTTTCTTCTCCCATTTATTTTTTTTCTTCTCCCTTTACTTTTTTTACGCTAAAAAAATTGCATATATTTTTTTAAAGAAAACAATTGTAAAATTCAAAGAATTGCATATTTATTCTTCTCCAGTTACTATTTTTATACGACATATTTTTTTTGGTTTCTTCATTATAATCCTGATCTTTTCTTATATTTTTTGTAAACACACATTTTTGTACTAATCTGTCACGGATAAAAAAGACGATAGAGGAAGTAACCCTAGTCTTTTCTTATATCTAATTCATTTACAATAATTGCATAAAATATAAATAAATTTGTGTATTTTCTTATATAAATAACGACAAATTAAAATAACCATCTCCAACGTAATTAGTTTTTGTTGTCATGGACATACATAGATGATGATGTTATTTGAGAAAGAGCTCAAGAATTAAACATAACATAAAAATAAACATGTGAATCCAAAAATTCTTTTAGCGTGAAATAAAAAAAAAGCAATGGAAGAAGAAAAAAAAATCAATCAATTAAAAGACATTTATTGTTTTGTTATTTTGTGGTGATAAATGTTGACTACAATAAAAAATGAAATTAAAGTCTACCATATCAATTAATCTAAGCCATTAACAAAAATTGGAATTAAAGGTCAAGATTTGGAGTAACATATTACACTTACTCTTGGAGTCAAAATATCCCCACCCTATATATATATATATATATATATATATATATATATATATATATATATTTGCCTCTACTCTTCATCCAGCCATCTAAATCTCTTCTTGTTTGGAGGCTTTTTCCCAAACAAAAAAAAAAAAAAAAAAAAAACTCTTGCGGATGAGAATACGTGTGCTAGGTTGGAATGTCGTTTCTCAATGTAACTTGTGTGGCAAGGCAGTGGAGACTAGCCAACATCTAATTCTTGAATTGTGCTTTTGCGAAAAAAAAAAACTTTGAACCTGGTTTGTTCTACTCATAATATTGTTAATTTGTTATTGACACTTCTTCTCCTCAATGTAAAATTATCATTATTGTTATTATTATCAACTTAATCGATGAAATTTGGTTTTGTTGATCACAGGATCATTTCTTAGAAATTGACCTCGCATATGGTGATCTCTGATGCTTCTCTGCTCAACCACTTTACATGGACCTCTTTCTCATCTATGCATGAACTTGTTGTTATTGAGTCATTTTTTGTTTTAACCTATGCATCTCGGATTAAAGAGGTTATATGACATCCTCTGATTGTTTCTTGGATCAAATGCAACATAGACGACACAACAAAAGATTTCGCTGGATCAACTGTTTGTGTTGGTACTAGTTATTACACCCGTGCAACGCACGGGGAGAAAATTAATTATAAATATATATTTTGTTTGTTATAGCCAATATCAAATTCAATATATATTTAAAATCATATAACTATTATTTCTCTAAAAATAATGATAAAGGTATTAACGGAAATATAATAAAAAATGGTGCCATTAATGCAACAAATATTTTTTTTTATATCACATACTATATCATGTCGCCCCCATGTTTTTGAATACATTATAAATGGATAAATATGTTTAATTCAATAATACAATTATAAAGAGATATTAATTAATATCAAATATTGTATCATGTCGCCCCCCATGTTTTTGTCATGTGTCTCTAATTACATGTTTTTTTACCAGAAAGATTAAAAAAAACATCAACATTGGATTAGATGATAATTCTTTCCATGTTTTTGGAATGTTTCTAAGTGAGGAAAGAAGAAAAAAAAGAGCAAAAAGAAAGTGAAGGAAGAGAGAAAGGGGTTTGGGATTTTGAGAGATAACATATCCTATAACCTTCGTATTTTTTGGGGTGAAGAATGAGATATTATCCTATTGTAGATTTTCCTTCAATAAAAAAAATCCTATTGTAGATTTGGAGAGTATTAGACTTTTTTTTTTTTTGAGCAATGGAGAGTATTAGACATGTTGGTGTCTATTATTGATTGTACGATTATTTGCAATTCTGCCTTAAAGTTAAAGTTTAAATTAATTCCTCTTCTATGTTTTGTCTTATAATTCACAGTATAGTTAAGAAATAAGTAAATAGAAATATAAAACAAAGGGATAAAAACTCAGCATTATTAGTTATTTATCATCATCCTCCGTTAACATTTTCTCGAGGGTCAATGCAAATTCTTCTTAATGTGTTTGCACACAATGAAATTGGATTGAATTGATGCTAATGGTATATAAGGAAACAATTTGGATTTGAATTGTGAAAATGTGAAAGAGGGGGGAAGACTCGGTTGGTGTCTTGTTTACAGAGATTGTCTAAAAAAAACTAGCAAATTTGTTGCACATTAACTAATGTTGTTCTATGTCATGATTCTTGTCTGAAATTATATTATACTCCAATGGAGTATAATATAATGGAGTATATATTAATAGAAATAGTGATGATTCAAATGGTTGTTTTCCATTGACATTTTTTTTGTGAATTATATGACGACCAAGTGCAGTGCTATAAATCATGTCAGAGAAAATATTGCTTTTGCAAGTGGAAACAATGCCCTTCCAAATTTCCCTTAGCTATTGCTTGTCTGCAATTAAAATTTTATCCACGTGATGAAAAAGTTAGAACTATAAATCAAGAAACCAATATGCTTTTGCAAAAACAAAATTGAAACTTAAAGTTAGAACTATAAATTTATTAATTGCTCACACGCACAAGGCATGCCTAGAAGGAATAAATCAAGAATTCAGTTTACATTATCATTGTTGTGGAATATTACTTCGTGTATCTCATTTAGATCAATCAATTTAATTGATATCACCACTTGATCATGGTCTTCTACTTTCAACTCTCCATTGAAACTTGAAAGGAACCAATACCATTATGCACTCCAAATGCATTTTCAGCTCCCTTCATCCTCTTTAACCAATCTCCACGAATGAAAAAAATCTCATTACAAATATCTGAAAATAATTAAGCCCAACAACCCATTAGCTAAAACACATCAATTAGTCATATGTACTTTGACAAATACATCTCAGACAAAATAGAAATAAATTAGTCATAAAAAGTGAAATGTATTAAACAAAAATTAAGATTAGAAGAGTGTGGCAAGTAAAAATAGTAGAAAGAAAAAATGTTTGAATAACTAAATGCTTCATTGCTTTCAAAATATAATCCACATATAATACACCTACACCTTGGTTAGGAGAAGGAAGAGGGAAGAAAAAAGACTGGAATGAGATAAGGGTTTGGAAGATTCAAATTTTGAAAAGTAGAGAGGGAAGAACTTGATCCAATTTGAATTATGGGGGTTGAGGAATCTTTCACAGAAAAATAGGTGAAGTTGATGAATCATACAACCTGTTTTTGTTGTACAGTTTTGAAGGAGAGTATAAATAAAGATTCCTGAAAAAGTGGCAGTAGGTCAAATATAGAATGTATGGAAAAGATGCTCTCTGCTGCTATACTTCTTACCAATTCATATTTCGTTTTTTTTCTTTTCTATTAAAGATAAAAATATATAAAAAAAAAAAAGCAAATATAATATTAACATAAAATAGAGATGGGAAAAAAATTGAATGAGCTAAAGCCAAGTTGGTGAACAAAGTTAAATAGATTTCTGAAACCAACATGAATAGTTAAATCCAACAATGAAGTGGGTAAATTGGTTTTGTATGTGAGTAAATTGGTTTGGTTACCAACGACACCAAACAGCAAGAAGGTTAGAGTTTTAAAACAAATTTAAAAGTGTTTTTTATTTTGAAGAACAAAATTAGCAAAGTTATGAAAGAAGAGACTCACTCTAGAAGCAAAGAGCATCAACAACAACATAATTAGAAGGAAGACACAACCATGCTATAGCAAAATATAGTAGATAATTGATAAACAATGATAAATGAGTCATACCAGCATATTGTACACAGAATGGGCTGGTAAAATGAAGTTATATAGTATTGTCAAAAACAACATTAAAATCATTAAAGAGGCACACCTAAGATCATCTACAAAGAAACAAAATACAACGAAATAAACCAAAAATCAATAGAAGATTGTCTGGATATGTAAGTAGCCCTCATAACACAACCCACTCATATAATCTTGCAACCTGCAAAAATGACGTAAAGAAATCGGGAAAATGTGAGATAGCGAAAGTCAGACATTTTACAACCACATCTAAATTCATAAATAGCACCTTTGCTGCATATTTATGTCCATTGACTTGCAATATCCTAATGCAAACTTCAGACTGCAACATCATAATCATTAGGAAATTGAAACCAGAATAGGAATATCAAATATGACACTAACGACAACACAACCTAATAGTTATGATCTCAAAGCAATTACTCAAACAAATAATCAAAGGCTTTGTGGGTTAGCAACTTAAACTTGTCATATCAAATTGCATAAATTAATTTTAAATTGTCATCTGCAGCTATTAAACTAACTACACATCAACCAAGTGTAAAACAATTACTTGTAAAATGAAGAACACCGTTAAAACCAAGAGGCACATATAAGATCGTTTACAACCAAAAAAAAAAAAAGAAACCAAAAGACAGTAGAACCTCACCTAGATATGTACGGAACCTAAGAACACAACCCACTCCAATAATTTCACCACCTGCAAAAAATATGAAAATAAATAAAGAAAATAAAGGATGCAATAGCCATAAATTTTAAAACCACATATAAAATCATCCATATTACTGTAAAATGAAAAACACCATAATAAAATATACACATCTATGATATGATCATCTACAATAAAAAAAAATTGCAAAGGAAGAAAACAAAATACAGATGAACCTCACCTTAAAATGTACAGAAGCTTCAAAATTGACTTCCATATGGAAAATTTCACAACCTGTAAATAAGAGGAAAAACACAACTAATATTATAAATCCTACACCTTCATTCAGACACTTTAACAAACACCTTGTGGGTTGAAGAAATCAGCAGCAGTGCATTTGCAAAATTGAAAAAACTAATTAAACACCTTGGGGTTTCTTTTGAGGAAATTCTACTACCAACTAATACAATAACCTAGTTCTCGTTTTGGTTCAAAATCAAAAGAAAAAATTGAGGTTTCAGCAAAAGCATCAAAACAATCGTAAATGTGAACAAACAATTGAACATTCAACAAAAGAATAATAATATGGAATCAATTCATGAAATAAGAGATAGAAAGCAAGATGAAGACTCTTAACACATTTTTAACTTATAGGGAGATGAACGAATTTACCTTATCATAGCTTGTGGTTGTTCATTTCTGTCAAAAACATTCAAAATATGAAAAAATGAGAAAAACCTAAGCCATAATTTGATTGAAAAAACGAACGAAAATGAAGATGAGAGATAGAGAGACAGGAACAACCGTTGAGTTCGAGTAGAAACCATTGATTGTCGGTGGCGGTGGATTCATCAGCACTGAAGGCGGAGGAGCGGTTAAGTCGGCGGCAAATATGGTGTTCTAAATTGGATCCAAGAAGTGTGTAGAGTGAGAGGGATGTGAAGCTCTGAATCGCAGAATGAATGAAAGAGAGTGAGGAGGAGGGGAAAGGTTTGAGTTATGAGAAGTTTGTTTGGAGTTTCGCTAAAATTTTGGATCAGATAGCATCTTCACTTGTCTTTTAGTGGATTTGAATTTCAAATGAAATTAAATAATTTCCCTCCTATTGCATGAAAGCTAAATTTGGCTAAAAAGGTGATCTTTGAGTTTTTTGTGATGTATAGGTGGATGACCTAGAAATTTGACACTTGTCAAAATCTACCCAAAATGAAGAGCTCATTGGGGTTACGCATGCAATTGAGATTGCTTAAAAAAAAGGGTTGGATATCTCTTTGGTTGAAAACATACTCTCAATTGGTTACTCTTGCTTTAAAGAATCATGGTCTGGTTCCTTGGAGGTTAAGAAACAAGTGATTGAATTGTGTTGAGTTAACTAAGAATATTAGATTCATTATTTCTCATATCTTCAGAGAATGCATTGCAGACAATATTGCTTCCCTTAGTCTCTAGAATAATGGTTTTGTTTGGTGTGACTGTATCTATTCTTGTGTTTTAGATATAATTAACCGAAATAGGTTATGGCTCCCTGATTATCGTTTATGTTGATGTATATCAAGGTCTCAAATTTTGTTTGCTTTGCACTTTTTTCCCTTCACGTATGTTTTATCTCATTGGTTTCCCTTTATCTTTCATAATTGGATTGGTATTCGTCCACCCTATCTTTTTACAAGTCATTCTTGTATGGTCACAAGATAAAATCCATAATGCTTAGGCTCACACATAATCAAGTACTTCTATTAATAGTTAAAAAAATGATTTCATATTTTAGGGGAAAAGTGTTGATTTATGCTTGTGTCTCTACATTCTATAAATTTGATCTTGTGATCATAGAAGACTATCTCCTCTTTACATCATAGTTATAGTTTATCTTTTACATATTCATCAATTTTGTTACTCTTTCCATCCCAATTTATAAGTTGTTTGGGTCATTTCACATGTATTAAGAAATATGATTATTTTTGTATGAGAAATATAAATTATGAGTTATTTTACAAAATTATCCATAATTAATGGTATGAGAAAGATAAATTAAAAAATTTAAAATAAATAAGAGTAATAAATAATTAAGTATATAATATGAGATGCAACATTAAAGCTACATTTATATTGTAAATCAACTTAGAATTTGAGAAAAAAAATTTCAAAACGACATATGATGTGAGAACGACGATCCCTCAAAAAAATTGAGAACGAAGGAGTGCTACATTTACATATTATTACATTATTGGTCAATTTTATCCTCGTTTTTGCCTCTTTTTTAGTCTACATGTATGAAGGTCAGTTCACCAATTAATTAACTAAAATGAAATAATAAAATTAATATTTTGATTTAACCTTTGCAACATTTAATCGGTCGTTGGACATAAACTATGGCCTTTGCGTTCTACTTAAACGCTCTAAATAATAATAAATAAATAGATAATAGCAAAACGTAACGTACTTCCACTTGAAGATATATAGTTTTCGGTGAACCATAGATAACGTTTTTGAAACTAGATGCCAAAATTCTTCACGTAAAACTCAACTTAGTTCATTGATTTTAATATCTCACTTAGTTCATTGATTTTAATATCTCACTTTATTCTTCCACCGTAAACAATGACGGTGGCATTTTGAGAGTAAATTACAAATGAAAACGATGAAATCAAATTAACAGCTAGCAAAAAACACACTTACATATTTTTATTTTTACCCTTGTGTTCTCAAAAATCGTTCCACTCGAGTAATCAAACTCAAATTCTCTCAAACGATTTGTCCTTTAGTGAAGCTCATCAGCTGCTTGCTTGAGCTCAATAAATTGATTACCACATTCACATATTATTGGGTGACATTTCTTACAAAAAGGGAGTTCATGCATATTATTGATAAATGGCCAATGCTAGCTGTAACGTGCATTATTGATTGCGCATTTCAGTGCCGAAATTGGTAAAAAAATAAGAAATATCGTGATGATCGTCTATTATAGGATGACATTTCTTGTCTCTTTATTAGTCATACACTCATATTAATCTCTTCTCTGAACACACACTATGACAATAAATGGACAAATAATTTGTTTTTTTTCCTTTTATTACTAAGAAAAAACTATTGCTCATTTTTTCAACACTATTACCCAGCCGTACAATACAAGAATGGATGAGTCTTGATTATATGTGACAAATAATTTTTAGATAAGAACGAGGTCTACTTTGAAGCTACCTATAGTTGTAACAAGGTAAGATAATTCTTGTCCATATGCGTATTTATATAGTGTTTTAAACATATCTATTCTATTGTATTGAATAATTAGCAACTCAATTATATTTTGTGTATAACATAGACTTGTCCTTGAGTGTAGTAGAAGAAAAATGGAGATGTCAATGGAGCAAAACAAAGACACTGAACATGTTGAAAGGAAAAAGGGTGGTTATAGAACCATGCCATTTATCATAGGTGACGACTCCTTAATTTTTATATAGGACACTTTTACTACTTATTCATATTATTAATTGTATTAATAATCATGGATTTTACTTTGGTACACATATTTTTTATTGTTCTAACACAAAAGTTATGATTTCTAACTTTTTTTGTGTTGATATGTTTTAGCAAATGAGACTTTTGAGAAGGTTGCAAATGTAGGACTTCATGTGAACATGGTTTTGTACCTGCTAAACGAGTATCATGCAGACCCTTCAACTGCAGCTATCATAATATTCTTGTGGAATGCTGGATCCAATTTTATGCCACTTTTTGGTGCTTTTCTTTCTGATTCTTGCCTTGGACGATTTCGTGTGATTGCTTGGGGAACAATCATCGACCTTCTCGTAAGCTAATTCCACCATTCAGTTTAATCTGTTTTAGATTAATTTTGAAACTTAAGGGACCGTTTAGTTTCTAGTAATATTTATTTTAGTGTTATTATATAATTTTTGTATGTGAGTGGTTTGGGTGAAATTTGGTTAAGAATTCTAATTCATTGCAGGGATTAATTGTGTTGTGGCTTACTGCAATCATTGGGCATGCAAGGCCACCAGAGTGCAAAAATGGAGAATCATGTACAAGTGCAACAGGAATGCAATTCTTGTTTCTTTTCTCTTCACTTGCTCTAATGGCTTTTGGAGCTGGTGGTATTAGGCCATGTTCTTTAGCATTTGCAGCTGATCAAATCAACAATCCAAAAAACCCAAAAAATGAGAGAATCATGAAGAGTTTCTTCAATTGGTACTATGTTTCAGTTGGTGTTTCAGTAATGGTTTCGATGGTATTCATAGTATATATTCAAGTTAAAGCAGGTTGGGTTATTGGTTTTGGTATACCAGTGGGTCTTATGTTGTTTTCTTCTGTCATGTTTTTCTTGGGATCTTTTATGTATGTTAAAGTGAAACCAAACAAGAGTTTACTTGCTGGATTTGCTCAAGTCATTGCTGCATCATGGAAAAACAGACACTTAACCTTGCCTCCAAACAACTCTGGTTTGTGGTATTTCCAAAGTGGCTCTATTCTTGTTCAGCCCACGGACAAAGCAAGGTAATACTTTGTCTTATTCAAATATTCTTATCAATATTTTTTTATCAAATAGTTTGGTGACCAGAATTTCGAATAAGTGGAGAATTCAGGGTTCGAACTCAGCTCCACATGTATAATACAATGTCTCTATCAATTAAACTATACTGACAAGGACATTTTATCAATTAACATAAATTTGATTCTTTTTATAGGTTCTTGAACAAGGCTTGCATTATGAAGAACAGAGAAAAAGATTTAGACTCTAATGGTTTGCCAATTGACCCATGGAGTTTATGTACAGTAAGACAAGTAGAGGAGTTGAAAGCAGTAATCAAAGTCCTTCCCCTATGGTCAACTGGCATCACAATTGCAATTACAATAAGCCAACAATCGTTTTCTGTGGTCCAAGCAACCACTATGAACAGAATGGTTCACAATTTTGAGATTCCACCAACAAGTTTTAGTGCATTTGGAATCCTCACTTTAACCATATGGGTGGCTATTTATGACCGCATTATAGTTCCTTTGTTATCAAAACACACTAAAAAAGGAAAAGGACTCACTTTAAAGCAAAGAATGGGAATTGGAATAGCAATATCATGTTTAGCCACCTTAGTAGCAGCATTAGTAGAGAAAAAGAGAAGAAATGAAGCAATTAGAGAAGGGTTTATAAATAATCCAAAAGGTGTAGTGAACAACATGTCTGCAATGTGGCTAGTACCTCAACATTGCTTAGTTGGTTTAGCTGAGGCATTCAGTGCAATTGGACAAATTGAGTTTTTTTACTCTCAATTTCCTAAAAGTATGTCTAGCATTGCTGTTTCACTTTTTACACTTGGATTTGGGACAGGAAATTTGGTGGCTAGCATTATAGTTAAGTCTGTTAAAAATGGGACACAGAGAGGAGGTCAAGTTAGTTGGTTATCATCAAATATCAATCAAGGGCACTATGATTACTACTATTGGCTCCTAACTATTCTAAGTTTGGTTAATATGTTTTACTTCTTGTTGTGTAGTTGGGCCTATGGGAGTACTGAAGATATAAAAAATTGGGATGAAGAGGTTGATACAAAATCTGAAATGTCAAAATATGAGGAAGAAAATATCTAGTTAATTACATTCAAAGGAAAGAAAAAAAATGTAGTTAATTAATCAAAGGAGCTCTTTTTTTAGAGGAAGCAAAAGGGTTCTATTGTATTGGTAAATTTATTTCTCTTTGTTAAGAAGAGCTTGGATAGTGAGTGAATGAATATGTTTGTTAAAACATGTACAATGACATGAAGTACTATTTGAATGCAATTTTTTGCTATCATCTATTTATCTTTTAGTTGTATTTGTTAAACAACCAATGCAACGTATTCTTTTACATAATAATAACAACAACAACAACTAATGCAATGATTTTGTCAACAACAAAAAAACAACTAATGCAATGATTGATACATTGAAATTAGTTTTATAAAAAAAAATATTGAAGTTAGTGAATGAATATTTATCTCTATGTGTGCGCTATGATATGAGTGTATTGTTAATTTTTTTAATTCATTTTGCTTTATATTATATATTACTAAAGATTTTTCCTAAACTCCTTTAGATCCTAAGATATTATCATTTAACATGGATTGAATGATGGACTCCATTTACTTGTTAGCAAACATAACTTAATTTTTTTTCTATCTTTCTTCAAATGAAGTCCTTATTTTATTTTATTTTATTTTAAAAATTGGAGAAACATAATTTTTTTGCAAAAATTGCAACACAGACGCATTTTATGAGTATGAATCAATCATTATCTACTCTCACACAGACCTAAAGATTAATTCATCAAATCAGATAGAATGATAACAAAGCTAGTTCTTCATTAAATAATTTAAATTTAAATTTAGCACCAGGTTGGATTACAACCACAAAGACCAATAATAAAAGATAGTAATTTTTTTAGGAGAAACCTATAGTAGTAATAGTAAAAGAAAAATTGAAGTGAATAAATATGTAGAAAGCGTATATTGTTTGAGATGTGAGTGAGACGAAAATGGAGCCGGGTCGTGCAACCAAGAGTTGGAGCATCCATACCCGATCGGAGATAATCGCCAAGTACCAAGTCATGGAACGAATTGGCTCCGGAGCTTACGCCGACGTCTACCGTGGCCGTCGTCTCTCCGACGACCTAACAGTCGCTCTCAAAGAAATCCACGACTACCAATCCGCATTCCGAGAAATCGAAGCGTTGCAAATTCTTCAAGGCTCTCCAAACGTCGTCGTTTTGCACGAATACTTCTGGCGAGACGATGAAGACGCTGTTCTCGTTCTTGAGTACCTTACCACTGATTTGGCTACCGTGATTTCCAATGCTGCTAAGGAAGGTATTCCGATTCCAGTCGGTGAGTTGAAGCGTTGGATGATTCAGATTCTTTGTGGACTTGATGCTTGTCATACGAATATGATTGTTCATCGTGATCTGAAGCCTTCTAATCTCTTGATTTCTGACTCTGGTGTTCTCAAATTGGCTGATTTTGGACAGGTAAACCTAATTACCATAATCATTTTCGTTCCATTTGGTTTTTCAACTTAATTCAGCATTATCCAGCGTTAATTAAACAATCTAACATCACATTATATTAGTTAGATTAGGATCGTGATGGTTACACTTCGTACTAAATACTAAATAGCATATCTCATTAATTAAATGAGCTCCTTGATTTTTGTGTTTTTTGCGATTTTTTCTTATATCTTGATCGGAGGTAGTAATATTTAGTTTGAGGAAATTCATTTTTTATTATGATTATTAGGCGCTGTATTTTAGGCTATAATTGCATAATGTAGTTTTTGAGTTTAAGTCGAACCAGTGTTGTGCAATTGCATCCAAAGAAGCGCATAAGGTTTTTGTCTGGAATGAAATGTTTCATTGACTAATTTTCTCAGGCAAGGATACTCATAGAGCCTGGATTTGATGCTTTTGAGGAGAATCCACCACCATGTGAGCAGGATGGTTCTAATCATGAAAGTTCACTTCATCATCCTGAAGCTTTTCCTCACACTGACAACTTGAGCCATTTAGGATTTGAAAATCAAGAGCAGGGAAGCAGTCATGAAGAGTATTTTAGTGTCTTAGATGAGCTGAAAACAAAGAAATCTGTGGACGACGTTGACAAGGATACAAACATTCCGGATGGAAATACTTCTTGTCTTGCAACGTGCACAACAAGTGATATCGATAACGATACTATGAAAACTTCTTTTAGTTATGAAGCAATGGAGGGGGAAGATAAAGAACATGGTTGTCTCACATCATGTGTTGGAACTCGCTGGTTCCGGGCTCCTGAATTGCTTTATGGATCTGCAAATTATGGTTTAGAAATTGATCTCTGGTCACTTGGATGTATTTTCGCTGAGCTCTTGACTCTGAAGCCCTTGTTTCCTGGAACTGCAGATATTGACCAGCTCAGTAGAATTATTAATGTTTTGGGCAATCTTGATGAGAGAGTGTGGGCTGGTTGTTCAAAACTTCCTGATTACGGAATAATCTCGTTTAGCAAGGTAGAAAACCCTGCTGGTGTTGAAGCCTGCCTCCCCAACCGCGCCCCCGACGAAGTGGCTCTAGTAAAAAAACTGGTTTGTTATGATCCGGCTAGGAGGGCTACAACAATGGAGCTACTCCATGACAAGTACTTTAACGAAGAACCTCTTCCTGTTCCTGTTTCAGAGTTGCGATTTCCTTTGACCAGAAATACAGATGATGATTCTGTTGGTGTGTGGCAGGATTACAATGACATTGATTCTGATTCTGATTTTGATGACTTTGGCCCTGTGAATATCACCAAAACTGGTACGGGTTTCTCCATACAGTTTCCTTGAGCTTGATGGATTCAATGTACATCATGTTCTTCGAACCGATGTTTCCATTTGTGTTGTTCAACTGATATTTTACTCGCCAAATATGTGGAAAGTCTGCAGTCAAGAGATTAATTGTAGGAAAATCTCTTTTTCTGGTATGACGTGTTTTGTGAACTAAAGGTTAAATGGTGCAAAGCAAGCAAGCAACATGATGGATTGTATGTTAGTGTAACAACGATATCTTTACTCTGTAGTTGATGTGTAATACAGCATTTTTTGAACACTGAACTTTGTATGAGTGGAATAAACTCCTACCTTTAAATGTAGCCAAGTGGAAATTTTGCAATGCAACTATACATGGAGAGCCAAATGCCGCATGTTCTTTTTTCCTTGAAATCCTTATTCTCTTGGAACTCGATCAAAACTGGAAAAAATGGAAGGATGCTGCACTGATAAAGGACCAAGCACCGAGTATCATGACTCCATAAAATCTTTGCTTTGTCCTTATCATGATTGGCTGTGTCTACTCAATATATCTTGCATTCGTCCTTAAAGATGCATCCAATTTGTGAGGGAACTGATGTCAAAGCATGTTCTTTGTAGCCATGCAATTTGTCTCTGATAATGAATACCGCTTGCCCTGACGCAGCCTAAATTTGGTTGTAGGTTTCTGTCTGAACTTTGAATTAACAGTTCCTTCTGCTATTTTTATTCATTCTGTATTTTTGAAGTCTTATTGTATTATTTTTGTTTATTTTAGATATTAACAAAAGCTATATCTTGTGACTTGTGTGTAGGTAGTGGGAACTATTGTTCTTTTTTCCCTCCTCTAATACCATAGAACATGGTGCCGTTTAGGGTGGGAGACTTCAAATTTTTTTTTTTTTTTAAACTTAAATGACCTGTTTTTGCAGGTTAGGTACTTTACTTACCTGTTATAAAAGGTAAAAAGGATATAAATGGTTCTTATAATAATTCATTTATATTTTCATGGTATGAATATTACAAGGTCAGTATAGGAAATTCATATTATCCTTCTTTGAATGTTAAATCTAGAAAAAGAGAGAAATGTATGTACTCATTCTCCTGGTGCCTGGCAACATAAGTTTCTTAAGCGAAAGGTTCGATTGGCTGTGATAGTGTAACCATTGCCACGCCTTACTTTCATTAGGACATGGAAACCAAAACATGTATTTGCATGCTGATTACATTGATTTCTGGTTTGGAAATCCATATAGATGTCTGATTTACTGTGTTGCGGTCGCCGGTAAATGGCTAAATTCGTCGGCTCCGGCGGCTCCGGCGAGGGATAATGATATTTCTCTTGTGTGAATGATTACTTCTCAAATTGATATGGAATCTTGTTATCAAATGCTGAATCGAAACCATATGAAATATTTGTTTGAAATGTTACAACTTCCGTGAAAAATAAGATTTTAACAGGTTTGTATTTGCAAGAACCTTAAAAAATAATAACTGCGATTGGCTTGTGGATTTGCAAATTATGTATATGCCTTCTCCTTACCTTTCAATTCCGATCAACAATACGTAAAAATGGTTGAATTCCATTGAGAATTGAGCGAGATCCGGTCGGATCGAATTCTGGGTCGAAACAACCCGGTTAGAACACGACGGGTGAAGAAGATGAGTATAGAAAAAAATAGCAAAATAAAAAACCGAATTTTGGCAAACTAGAAATATTGCCAACTGCACCACGCACATAAATATACCAATTTCACCATTTGATACTATTTAATTGTTGTTATTAGTTTTCAGAAGTGATCACATAATCAATAATTTAATTCATTTTAATATGGGTTTCTATCTATATATATAAAATATTACGTGGACACAAACTAAGTAAAAATTTAAAGTAAATTATACTCTCATCTAAGATGTTTTGATTACATTCCCCTCACATCTTATGTTAAAATATACACACTCCTTCCCTCTTATTCAAAAATATGTTAAAAATATTTCACTCTCATCTCCTAAGATAAGCTTGAATTACATTTCAATCTCTTCTTATGTTAAAATCTACATTTTACATCCTAAATAATTTGTTTTATTTCTAATAATCTAACGCACTTAAAAAAAATATCATTACAGATCTATTTTAATATAATCAAAATTTGAATACATATTTTTCGCTATTTTTTATTCATAGTTTCATTAACATATAGTTTTAGACCCTATTATAAAATACGAAAAAACCAAAAATTAAATTAAAATATATGAAAAATTACTAAAGACAATAAAGTATGGTTATTTAAAATTTTATTTTATTTTTTAAATTATAAAATTAATAGCATAATATTTAAATTTAATTATCATTGACATTTAAATTATAAAAAAATGAATTTATTTTTCTTAAATGATGGTTCAAAATGAGTATATATATCATAAAAATATTTATTTATGTTAAAATAGATTAAATTGTAGTGCATATTTGATTATTAAGGGATGGGGTTGCAATTCAATAATCTTATAGGGGAGGAGAATATAAATGTTACTTTTTAAAGAATGAGAGTGTGTATTTTAACATAAGAGGATAAGGGAGTGTAATTCAAGTTTCTTTTAATGGAGAAGAGTGTAATTTACTCTAAAACTAGTAATAGATCGTGCTTCCGCACGGGTCGCGTAACATTGTGGTAATTATATAAAAAATAATTACATTGTTAATATCGTCAAATATTTAAAAACATTAAATGAAAATTATCAACATCAATATAATGTTTTCTTCTACATATAATGTTTTTAATGAAAATTATCAACATTAATTACATTGTTATTTTCTTATGTATGCGAAAACAAATTTTTATATACATATTTGAGAAAGTCAATAAACTATTTTTTTTAAAACTCGTGATTATTTTCAAAATATCAAAATTAATTTAGTGTTTTTATTGAATACATTTTTATTTTATATGCAAAACACAGTTGTTATTTAATAGAAAATTGACCATGAAACCCACTAAATTAGTGATATTAAAAGTCTGACCGAGTATTGTTTTATGCAATTTATTTAACAAATAAAGAGAATCGGATAATAAGGAGAATCAAATCAATTAGGCCATATCCAAATCCAACAGTTGGAATGATTTTGTTTGATACCATTTGTCAGTTGGGTACGTCTCAGTCGATAGACAAACATACTTCGAGATTGAACACTTGATATACAATCAGTGGTGTTCACAATACAAAACAATTCAGACTTTGTTACTTAAGAATTTCTTCTTATCATAAATGAAAAGTATAATATATTGAATTGAGAGTGATGAATATAGTATTAATTAGAGATATAATTGAAAAAAAAATTATAGAAAGAAAATTAGTTTTAGTTAGATTGTTACAGGTAATAATCTTAGTTGTTGGGAAGATTCTCATAGAAAGTAAGTTAGTCTTAGTTAGATTATCACATGTAAGAATCTTAGTTGTATAGAAAGGGAATTAGTCTTAGTTATATTGTTATATGTAAGAATTTTAGTTGTTGGGAAGATTCTCAAAGAAATGAAGTTGGTCTTAGTTGTTGGGAAGATTCTCATAGTAAGTAAATTAGTCTTAGTTAGAATGTTACAGGTAAGTATCTTAGTTGTTGGAAAGATTCTCATAGAAAGGAATTTAGTCTTAGTTAGATTGTCATAGGTAAGAATCTTAATTGTTGGGAAGATTCGTATAAAACGGAAGTTAGTCTTAGTAAGATTATAAAAAATAAGAATCTAATGTCTTAAGAAGATTCTCACATAATGGAAGTTAGTCATAGTAAGATTATCATAGGTAAGAAAGTTAGTCTTAGCTAGATTGTCAGTCTTTCAGAGATTCTCATTTAACTAAAGCAAGTATTGTTAAGATTCTTATAGAATGGATAATCGGTCTTTCAGAGATTCTTGTACAACTGAAGTAAGTATTGCTAACATTCTCATATAATGAATAGTCGGGTTTCAAAGATTCTCGTATAACTGAAGTAAGTATTACTAAGAATCTCATAGAATGGATAATCAGTCTTTCAAAGATTCTCCCATAACTAAAGTAAGTATTACTAATATTCTCATAGAATGGAAGTTAGTTTTAGTAATATTATCAACGATAAGAATCTAAATTCTTAAGAAGATTCTCACATAACGAAAGTTAGTCTTAGTAAGACTATCATAGATAAGAATCTAAGCTGTTAAGAAGATTCTCACAGAACGGAAGTTAGCCTAACTAAGATTGTCATAAATAAGAATTTTGGTCCTTAAGAAGATTCTCATAGAACGAAAAGAGACTTAGTAAGATTATCAAAGATAAGAATCTAAGTTCCGAAGATGGTTCTCGTAGAACGGAAGTTAGTCTTAGTAAGATTATCAAACAATCCCTTCACAAACTAACCCAAACGACAAGCAGTATCAAACAAAATCATTCCCACCGTTGCATATGACCTAATTGAACTAAGAATGAACCAATAATATAGTCAACTGTCGAATTCAACTCCAAATCAAAAATATAGTCACCGTTGCATTCCCACTTAGGTCCTATTCAACGATTGGATTTATTTTATTGAAGAGAAATTATTAGTTGAAAACAACTCCAAATCAAAAAAATCGGACACACACATAAAAGATAAAATTTAAAAGAAAATAATATAGTCAAAAAATTTAATATCGTTTCTCTTTAAAATTTTATCTTTCATGTACGTGTGTCAATATAAATTTTATTTAGGCTTGTCTCTATCTAAGATTTGCTATATATAAAAATCCATAATAAAATGAATTAAATTATTGATTATTTGATTACTATTCAAAACTGGTAACAACAATTAAATACAATCAAAATCCGAAAAATGTGGATGTGTATGTGTGGTGCAGTTGGGTATATATGTTGCCTGTTTTGTGCCATGTGCTATTGGTCTCTGGTTCGAGACTTGGTTTCTTTTTCCCAAAATTTGTTAATTTTTTTTTTCGCCTTTTTTTTAAGGGTTAATACATTTTTACCCCCTGTAATATAGGCGAGTTCCGGTTTTCCCCCCTGTAAAAAAGATTCTTTCGATTCCAACCCTGAAATATGAAGATTCCGTCGAAAACACCCCTGGTCAAATCTGGCACACGCCAGGTGCTGATGTGGCGCGCCACGTCATCTTTTTTGATGACGTGGCACGCTGACTGTATAATTATTTTTATTTTTTATTTTTTTAATAAGGACACGTGGCATTTCCTATTTTTTAATAAAAAAAATATTTTTTTAATAAAAAAAATATTTTTTTAATAATTAAAAAACTATTTTTTTTAAGTTTTTTTAAAAAAATAAAAAAAAAGAAAAAAATTCTTAACAAATAAAAAAAATGAAAAAAAATTCTGGAAAAAAATAAAAAAATACCGAAAAATTTTTAAAAAAATTGGAAAAATTAATAAAAATGAAAACAAAAATCTGGAAAATTTTAAAAATAAAAAGTAAAATCTGGAAAAATTAAAAAAATGAAAACATTATGGAAAAAATTAATAAATTTTGAAAAATTCATATTTCCAGATTTTTTCAATACCGGAAAAATGAAAAAAAAAATCATATTTTTTTTCGGAAAGTACTTGTCATTCAACCGTATAACATGATTTATATACCGGGGTCAATCGATATACATTGTATCTTGTTATTCGGACATGATTTTTATAAATATGATTAATCTTCAAATTTTTGAAAATGATGAATCTTGAAATTTTTGAAAAAAGATTAATCATATTTACAAAAACTAAATTTTCGAAAAAAAAAAGATAAAAAAATATGAATTTTCGAAAAAAATATTTAAATAGTAGAAGTTCAAATAGTAAAACAAATATAAATTATGTTTGACTCAAATACCATTGAAACTAGTAGACACTAACATAAAAAATGTTTTGAGCAGTTTGTATGTTTTTCAAAAAAAATATGAATTATGTTTGACTCAAATACCATATTTTTTTTTCGAAAATTTAGTTTTTGTAAATATGATTAATCTTTTTTCAAAAATTTCAAGATTGGTCATTTTCAAAAATTTGAAGATTATTCATATTTATAAAAACCATGTCCGAATAACAGGATACAATGTATATTGATTGACACCGGTATATAAATCATGTTATACTGTTGAATGACAAGTACTTTCCGAAAAAAATATTATTTTTTTTTCATTTTTCCGGTATTGAAAAAATCTGGAAATATGAATTTTTCAAAATTTATTAATTTTTTCCATAATGTTTTCATTTTTTTAATTTTTCCAGATTTTACTTTTTATTTTTAAAATTTTCCAGATTTTTGTTTTCATTTTTATTAATTTTTCCAATTTTTTTAAAAAAATTTCGGTATTTTTTTCCAGAATTTTTTTTCATTTTTTTTATTTGTTAAGAATTTTTTTCTTTTTTTTTATTTTTTAAAAAAAAATATTTTTTTAATTATTAAAAAAATATTTTTTTTTATTAAAAAAAAATTTTTTTTAAAAAAATAGGAAATGCCACGTGTCCTTATTAAAAAAATAAAAAATAAAAATAATTATACAGTCAGCGTGCCACGTCATCAAAAAAGATGACGTGGCGCGCCACATTAGCACCTGGCGTGTGCCAGATTTGACCAGGGGTGTTTTCGACGGAATCTTCATATTTCAGGGTTGGAATCGAAAGAATCTTTTTTACAGGGGGGAAAACCGGAACTCGCCTATATTACAGGGGGGTAAAAATGTATTAACCCTTTTTTTAATTGTCTTCTTCTTCGCCCGTCGTCTGCAAAACGGGTTTTTCGACCCGTAAACCGATCCAACCGAATCTCGCACACTACACAATGAAATTCAACAATTTTTACGTAGTTTTGATCGGATTTGAAAGTCAAGGAGAAAGCACATACTTATGTCGCAAATCCACAAGCAAATGACATTGTTTTTAAGATATTTGTCGGAGCCGCCGTCCCCGCCGACGTTAACGTATTCTGCATTTTGCCGACGACCGTATGAATGTTGATTTCAGAAAGCAATCTTCATGTTCATGTTCTTTGAACTTCTATTGCTTTCGAAACCAAAACGTGTACAGAACCAAAACGTGTATGAACTTGTGTTTGTTAGAGAGAAGATATATTGGTTCTGGAATTTACTAGTCATTTTTTCTACAATGCCAAAAATACCCTTTGTTAATTGTGATTTAAAAATCAATTGTATCTTTTAAATCAATATACATGTTAAAAAATTAGAATCTTAGGAGGTAAGAATAAAATCAAATCTCAGCCATTAAAATACTTTTAAATACATCAAATGGTTCACATCTATTTTGCAAACACACAAAAAAAAAAAATTCAAGTCTCCTACGGTAGGAGACCTAAAGTGGTCTCCCACCGTAGCCTTTGCCATAGAACATGGTGTGGGGTGATCACAGGTCTGGGTGAACACGACGATTTTATTTATTTCAATCAATGCAAGATGAAAAATTAAATTGGTTCAAGTTAAATGTTGTGAACTTACTGCAGATTGTATTCCATAACGTATTAAAGGTTGAAAATACTCATGCAAATTGTAAAAGAGTATACTTGTATGCCCAAAGTATCTTTGGGTGTGTGACGCTATGAAAATACTTTGATGGTCACAGTTATTTTGGAACACTATATTAACGCACACATAGAAATACATATCATTTAATTATTTTAAAAAATATACGGTATTTAGTTCTTTTTTTTATCTTTTCTCAAATATGTGTGCGTGCTCAAATAGTATATCCAAATTCCATTCAAAAAAGATCCAAATTCCATTTCAAAAAAAAAAATGGTGTATTCAAATGGTTGTGAGTTGCAATCGGGCATGGATGCACCTTATGTGCATTGGGGTCAGTTGACCCTACTTTTTTTATTTTATTTCAACCAATAATGAGATGATTTTACCCCGAACTTTAAATTGAATGTTGACTCTTTTCGGTCACATTTATAACTAAAAAACTAAATTTTATGTTCATTGAATATCTAATGTATTTTGTATACATTCAATGAATCTAGAAAATAGTTTCTTATTAGTATTTGTTAAAAGGGTTTTTCTATCATGTGCAATTGCTTGCACATGTTAAGATGTTCAAAATAACTAGATCGCCGACCCGTGCTATCGCACGGGTCAATATGAACTCAATAAATTAGAAATTTAGGAGTTCAACATCACATGAAAGACGATAAATTAAAACAATGTGAAATACTATAGCTATATTATCTAGGATAAGCATCGTTTATAATTAATGTTTTGCAATGATCATGTTTGTAGATAATGGTAAACTAAACATATTTAAGAGTCACTTGGTGTTAAAAGAATTAGTATTAAATCCAATGATGCCTTAAAGCATTGACTTGTTGGCATTCATTATTCTTCGGGTTCTTTCTTTCACAATATAACTTTGGAACAAAATCATGTATAAATCAAGGATCAATACATTACATGTTGAGTACGTATAATAACCTCATAAAATAAGCGTAAAACTGCAAAAATAATTATAATGATTGTAGATCTCACCCACCTTAATGAAAGTCATCTAAGAACATAACCGGCCCATGTGTGCTCTTTCATTTCTACAGGGTATAAATGTTGTGAAGTCAACAATATAGACATATATATTTAATTAGAATGTAGCCCCAATTGAAGAAATATTGACAGATGGGATGATAGCTGAGCACCAGGGGCGGAGCTAGGTAGCTTTGAGGGTGTGCACCTGCACACCCTGAATTTCTCAAACTTGCATCAGTTTTTCTACTATCATTGCTACTTGCACACCCTGGTATTTTTGTTTTGCACCTGCTGTCTGAGTGATGCACGCAGCTCTGTATTAATTGGTGTGGTGCATACTAAATACTGACGCGCACATCTACTACAAATATTTTGACTTTCAAAGTGTTACTATTATTTTATTTATTTAATTGTTTGGAAGATAAAGTGTTACTATTATTTTATTTATTTAATTATTTGGAAGATTTTTATCAATTAAAAGCCAAAAAAAATAACACGAGTATAGAATTCATGTTATAGGGCTTCGGCCTGCATCTACAATTATCATCCATTCATGTTATAGGGCTGCATTTATAATTAATTATCCACTGCACCAATCAAATATATTTGTTATATCTTCGCAAATAAGTTTTTTTTTTCGAGAAAATCTTTGCAAATAAGTTAGATTGTGTATATTTTTTTTTTAAAAAGTTAGATAATGTATATTATTCAAAACAAAATTTTTTGTGCAATGTCTCATCGATGCATACTAATTAAATACCGAGAGAAATAAGTAGGTCAATATATATATATATATATATATATATATATATATATATATATATATGGACCGTCATCATATTCCTAAATGAATCAAATGATCCCAGAAAGACTCTTCGCATGTCATCATCACTTCGCCTTGTCCCAAGACTTGTGCTTGGGGGGCTGTGGACCGTCATCATATTCCTAAGGGCGTAGAAGCCCTCCAAAAAAGGCTCTAAGCCCTTCAGAAAGGCCTGGGCGCCCTCCGGAAAGGCCTGGGCGCCCTCCAGAAGGATTCCTGAGCCCTGGCGCGCCCCCTAAAGGGCGCCGCCTCATTAAACTTCTAGAAGCCTCTGGCAACCGCCCAAAATCCCCAAAATACACAAATACCCCTGTTGCTTGGAAACCAAGCAACCGAAGCTCAAGCCCATAGCAGGCTATAAATACCACTCTTGAGAGCATTCTCAAGGCATCTAATCATCAGTCTAAAACCCTAGCATACGATTCCTAGCCCTAGAATCCTTACCGTACTTTTTGCAAGTACAATATATATATATATATATATATTAAAATTTATAACATTAATAAGTTAAAAAATTTGCACCCCCTACTTCAGGGTCCTGGATACGCCACTGCTGAGCACATGTTCTAATGACCACCAAGATTAGAACAAATTGCTTGCTTCAAACCTGAGTATGACCATTTTAGTCCAAAAATATCATATTACCTGCAGTCATAGCTCTCCTAAAATCAATACATTAATATGCACATCGGATTCTCTTATATGCCACATACAGAATTCAAAGAATTGGGTTCAGCTACTATGACAATCATATGCTGTAAATGGAAATTTATAGAATGATAATATAATCATCACATGTTCTAATGACCACCAAGATTAGAACAAATTGCTTGCTACAAACCTGGGTATGACCATTTTAGTCCAAAAATATCATATTACCTGCAGTCATAGCTCTCCTAAAATCAATACATTAATATGCACATCGGATTCTCTTATATGCCACATACAGAATTCAAAAAATTGGGTTCAGCTACTATGACAATCATATGCTGTAAATGGAAATTTATAGAATGATAATATAATCATCACAGGCCTATCTTATGTGAGAACTGAAAACAAATGTATAGATCTTGTTTTATGAGGTCTAAGGTGTTCTCAGGTTTAAATGTGCCATCCCTAAATCAATGAAATTTGGGTTGTGCAACTAAAGAATATCTTTCAGTCGATTTATTTATGTATTTGTCAAGTAATCTTTAGCAACAATCTTCCAGTCAACTAAATGTTTGTGAGTGGCAATTATTTTCCACACATGGAAGACTGAAATCACATGTTCGAAGTGCGCCAGATACACAAACTATGTGCATTGATAGATGCAGAAAATTTATACCAGATGATATAGAGAATCACAATTAAAACCAAATACTTATATTAATCAGATGAAACATACAGACACGGACACAACGCAGCTAGGTGCGTATACAAAATCAGCCAAACAATGCACTTCCAATGCATATCCCACATAGAAGACTGAAAGATATAATAATGTAAAATGACGACAATATAAAAAAGGGTACATGAAAGCAGGGCATGGCTCAAACAATACATAAAAGAGCACATGCAAATAAAAGCAGTAAATACACCACATAGTTCACATTCACACTACAAACAAAGGACACAGACAGAAAGGCATTAAAAACCCAAACAAAAAAAACATTCCATGATTTTTCAGCACTTAATTCAGAACACCAACGCAGACTGGTTAATTGATCTTTGGAGCTGAACTCTAGAGGCAGATCATTTTTGGCTCTTTTGTTGCGGACGCTTAGCCAGTCTCAACTTGAGTAGAATCAAGACCTTCAACGTTCCCTACTGCCCGTTTTCCTAGTGATTTGCTTGTCGGGCTTTCACCCAACTCGAAACTCTCGTCTTTGCTGTTTGAATCTCCGCCCTCAATGACCTCCGTCGTGACTGCACCCACGCACATCGCCCTGAATTTCTCAAACTTGCATCAGTTTTTCTACTATCATTGCTACTTGCACACCCTGGTATTTTTGTTTTGCACCTGCTGTCTGAGTGATGCACGCAGCTCTGTATTAATTGGTGTGGTGCATACTGAATACTGACGCGCACATCTACTACAAATATTTTGACTTTCAAAGTGTTACTATTATTTTATTTATTTAATTGTTTGGAAGATAAAGTGTTACTATTATTTTATTTATTTAATTATTTGGAAGATTTTTATCAATTAAAAGCCAAAAAAAATAACACGAGTATAGAATTCATGTTATAGGGCTTCGGCCTGCATCTACAATTATCATCCATTCATGTTATAGGGCTGCATTTATAATTAATTATCCACTGCACCAATCAAATATATTTGTTATATCTTCGCAAATAAGTTTTTTTTTTCGAGAAAATCTTTGCAAATAAGTTAGATTGTGTATATTTTTTTTTTTTAAAAGTTAGATAATGTATATTATTCAAAACAAAATTTTTTGTGCAATGTCTCATCGATGCATACTAATTAAATACCGAGAGAAATAAGTAGGTCAATATATATATATATATATATATATATATATATATATATATATTAAAATTTATAACATTAATAAGTTAAAAAATTTGCACCCCCTACTTCAGGGTCCTGGATACGCCACTGCTGAGCACATGTTCTAATGACCACCAAGATTAGAACAAATTGCTTGCTACAAACCTGAGTATGACCATTTTAGTCCAAAAATATCATATTACCTGCAGTCATAGCTCTCCTAAAATCAATACATTAATATGCACATCGGATTCTCTTATATGCCACATACAGAATTCAAAGAATTGGGTTCAGCTACTATGACAATCATATGCTGTAAATGGAAATTTATAGAATGATAATATAATCATCACATGTTCTAATGACCACCAAGATTAGAACAAATTGCTTGCTACAAACCTGAGTATGACCATTTTAGTCCAAAAATATCATATTACCTGCAGTCATAGCTCTCCTAAAATCAATACATTAATATGCACATCGGATTCTCTTATATGCCACATACAGAATTCAAAGAATTGGGTTCAGCTACTATGACAATCATATGCTGTAAATGGAAATTTATAGAATGATAATATAATCATCACATGCCTATCTTATGTGAGAACTGAAAACAAATGTATAGATCTTGTTTTATGAGGTCTAAGGTGTTCTCAGGTTTAAATGTGCCATCCCTAAATCAATGAAATTTGGGTTGTGCAACTAAAGAATATCTTTCAGTCGATTTATTTATGTATTTGTCAAGTAATCTTTAGCAACAATCTTCCAGTCAACTAAATGTTTGTGAGTGGCAATTATTTTCCACACATGGAAGACTGAAATCACATGTTCGAAGTGCGCCAGATACACAAACTATGTGCATTGATAGATGCAGAAAATTTATACCAGATGATATAGAGAATCACAATTAAAACCAAATACTTATATTAATCAGATGAAACATACAGACACGGACACAACGCAACTGGGTGCGTATACAAAATCAGCCAAACAATGCACTTCCAATGCATATCCCACATAGAAGACTGAAAGATATAATTATGTAAAATGACGACAATATAAAAAAGGGTACATGAAAGCAGGGCATGGCTCAAACAATACATAAAAGAGCACATGCAAATAAAAGCAGTAAATACACCACATAGTTCACATTCACACTACAAACAAAGGACACAGACAGAAAGGCATTAAAAACCCAAACAAAAAAAACATTCCATGATTTTTCAGCACTTAATTCAGAACACCAACGCAGACTGGTTAATTGATCTTTGAAGCTGAACTCTAGAGGCAGATCATTTTTGGCTCTTTTGTTGCGGACGCTTAGCCAGTCTCAACTTGAGTAGAATCAAGACCTTCAACGTTCCCTACTGCCCGTTTTCCTAGTGATTTGCTTGTCGGGCTTTCACCCAACTCGAAACTCTCGTCTTTGCTGTTTGAATCTCCGCCCTCAATGACCTTCCTCGTGACTGCACCCACGCACATCGCCTGGTCTCCCTCATTCACTTCCTGGAAAATATACACCAGAAAATGCAATTCAAATAAAATACGAAGATACTTTTACAAACGTGATTTCGCAAAGAAAGGATAACTCTTACATTAAGACCGTGTAATGTTAGGAAACGATTGATGGTATCATCATCAAGAGTTAATTTCTTCACAGTAAAACTCTGCCAGTTGCGGAACAAATTTGCGTCACTAACTTCCACCTTAAATAGAGCACGTTTGTCGACGAAGAACAAAAGGAAAGGGAAGAACAAAAGGCTATCTTTTTGAAGAAAAAATATAGAAAAGAGTAATCTAAAAGTTCATGGAAAATGGGCAAACAAACATGGTATAAGAAAACAATCTCCAATCACAAAAACAAACTTTTGCAGAAGATTATTGCAGAGGAGTGTGAGAAAATGAGTCATGAAGTAGAAGAAGAAGTGAAATTTGAGAGAATGAGTCATGAAGTAGAACTTGAAAAATGAAGAGAAACTTGGAAAGCGGTCACCGATTAATAATTGTGACAATTTTCCAATATGATAATGAAAAGACAAAAAATTTGAAAGAGTAGAAAACAACTCTCGGAAGTTGGAATGAATTAAATGCCACCGATTTTTTAATTATTTTTTTAAAGGAAAAATTCGAAATTCAAATTGGCATGAATTTAGGAGGGAAATATTTTTAGGGTTAACCTGATTAGCATTTAATGCAGCAAAATTAGAGGCAAATTTGTAGGGTTTAGTTGTTGCAACCCGTAACAACTTTTAAGAATAAGGGATAAGTTTGTTTTAGAACTTATACATTTTACATTAAATATATGACTTTTTAAATAAAATAGTAGTATTACTTTAACTAGACTAGACAAATGACCCGTGCTACCACACGGGTCCTACCACGTAGAAGGTAATCGAATTCTTTATGAAAATAACGTAACCATACATTGCCGATAGAAGTTTTATAGAATACATAACAAAATAAAATGGTAGCATACATAACAAAAAAGTTTGAACATTAACCATCAAGATACATTAGAATTGTCGTGACTATTGATCAAAATCTATTATTTACCCCTTTTTATAATCTTCAACTTCAGGAAGATCACCATCCATGATAACCTTGGACCCGAAAAACGAATTCGCCACGCCCATTGTACCTGTTTATTCGTTAAATATTAGTTAATTTAGTAATAAAGTCATAAGTACGGTGAGTACACTGAACTTTCCATAAGACATAACTAAAAAATTTACCCATATACTTCCTCAATCTGCGAAACTGTACAATCAGCACAACATGCTTAGTGTTGTCATGGGTTGAAAAGTAGTTTTCAATATCAGTTGCAAATTCACCCCAAAGAGAGCAACGGATCCTTGTGTTCCTGACACACCAAATAACTCAATTAACTCGATCATGAGAATAAAGTCATTAGTTGAAATAAAGTTATCTCAATATTGTTAATGGCATAGCTTACTCTAAATCCTCGAGTGTAAGATCCATTCTTTGCCGGAGAGATCAAAATGTATTTGAAAGACATGAATTCAAACATGTTCCGAGGTAAATTGCCTGCATTCACCTTAGTAAATCTCGCATTTGCCGACATGTTAAGTTTGTGCTTGTATGGCAAGGGTTTGTAAGGCCCCTCATTAAATCCTACCATGACATTCTCTAGCTTATATGTTCCTCCTTCTTCAACCATTCCTTGAATTGTTGGCACCAGGAACTTACGAACAGTGGCATCGATCCGTCCTCGCTAAACAAAAAATAACATGTCATCAAATATAAACCATAGTATATGTTATCATAGTGGCAACTTGAAAAAAGGATCATTTATTTATACAATCGATTTATATAATATACCTTCTCATCAACCAATATCATGTTCATGAAGATAATATCGTCTGGATTTTCCTTATCACGGATCAGCCATATATAGGTCACACGGACAATCAACTTCAAATCCTTCCTTCCACCTGTCACAGCTGAAATGGGGGTGAAAATGTTTGTCATATTAGCAAGTGCAAGAAAGAGTTATATTTGCTTAAATTTGCTTAAAGTCGAGAATGGTTGTATTAGCAACTCTAAGTGGTATTTAAAAAGGTATTTGGCAATTATCTTCGTTAGTTTCAAATGTGAATGATCATAGTCTTCTATTGGTAATAATTACTATTCAAAAGTTTTTAATTGCCATTAACGACGTTTTCAAGTCATTAACTACGTTCTTAATTGTCATTAACACTGCGTCATAATTACTATTGAAAATCGAATCAACCTTGATACGTGTTAATTTTTGAAATAAGTACGTCATAATTGCTTTTAATAGGTAGTAATTGGTAGAGTGGTTAGTGCATAATGCATAAAAGCATTTAAAAGTAATTCCTATACTAAAATATGCGACTTAAAAGTTTTTAATTCTCATTAACGACGTTTTCAAGCCATTAACTACGTTCTTAATTGCCATTAACAGTATGTTATAATTAATATTCAAAATCGAATCAACCTCGATACGTGTTAATATTTGAAATAAGTACGTCATAATTGCTTTTAATAGGTAGTAATTGGTAGAGTGATTAGTGCATAATGCATAAAAGCAATTAAAAGCAATTCCTATACGAAAATATGCGACTTAAAAGTAATTCCTGTGAAGAACGAACATTTAACTTTAGTGGTAAAATTCGATGGAAATTTCACCTTGAAACGAATATCTTCCTATCACTCTATATCAGATAGCACAATATAGTGTAAAAAATGCATGCGTGAAACATTGAAATGTCAGTAGAATAATGTGATAGGAATTAGTGTATGCGTGAAACAGTATAGTGTAAAAAATGTATGCTTGAAACATTTTCAATTGCCACTTTCTAAGGGATGTTTATGTTATTTCTGATTAGCAATTAGTGTAGGGGAATTAGCAATTATTGTAGGGGATTGTTGACCTACTTGATTAGGCTTTAATACGTATTCAATTGCATTAACGAAGTGAGAGAACTTTTTTCAAGTTTGAATAAACGGATGTGATCAAGTGCTTGAACGGATGAGATTACTCGAGCAATTAGTACATGTTTAGGAGGGAAAAAAGCTAGGGAATTAGGGCAAAGTAGGGAGGATTAGGGCAAACATGATAGCCAAGCAAGTCTAGCTTTTATAATAAAGGATATTTTATAATTTTACGTATATGCATTGACCTCGCTTATTGAAATTTATGAATCCATTGCTTGTTGCCATCACCAAAAAATTTATCATCTCACTTGGAGCTAAGGACGTTAGCAGAGTGCAGGGACGGGAAGTACTCTCCAGCCTGCCCACCCATCCTTGTCCCCCATATTACACGATGTAGTAAGCCTATCCTAGTCAAAAACTGAAGTTGAGAAAACTGTGGTGTAAGCCATGCAAATGGAGTGGTTATTCCGGTCTTGTAAGAGAGCAGGTTAGACATTTTGGGTGTGGACAGTATACAACCCTACAAGGTGCATTGGTTGTATTAACATTAAATAAGCACATGTTTAACAAATCTTTTTTTTTTACACAAAAAAAAAATCCTTTTTTATTTTTTGAGTTTAATTGAATGAGTTTCAATCATATGACTTGCCATACCTTATTAATTGATGTGACAACATATTATTAAATGTATATGTAAAAAAAATTATACACGGAAAGTCTATATAAATTAAAAAGAAAATTATAAGTCTTATTATTAGGAGTTTTCCAAAAAAAATGAAAGAACGAAGAAAATAATTTAGACTTTGAGATTGATCACTATGCCTCGTTTTGTTTACCTTTTGTGCCCCAATCATAAAGAATCGAATCCGATCATGGTAAAAATTGTTAATTTTAAGATCGGATCTCCACAGAGACCTTAAATCCACATATATGAAAATAAGAGAGAAAATCTGCTCGTGATGAAAAACAAGGATGGAAACATAGGATATTATCAAGGACGTGGTTGATGAAGAGCGAGGAAGCACTCCCCTCTCCCTATGTGCCTTGTTGTTGTACTTTAAACTCAAATGGTCAAAAATTGCAAAAGCATTTAATTTGTTGGAATGCAAATTTGAGTTCACAATTCTCCAACACTTTGGTGTTTGAGAGTTTTGTAGTTAGGATGTTTACCAGTAGAGAAAAAATTGAGTAAGAGTCATAACTCGAGCACTTTATGGGTAAGAGTCACTCCAAATGGTTTTGAGAAGTGAATTCAAATTTATCTTTGAAAATGCAACAATATTAAATCTTTTGAAAACAATTTTGTCATCTATAATCTTACTCGATTTGAAAGATTAATATATTTAATTGCGTGAAGAGAATACACGGTTCACACAAAAATAAAAAATAATCATAATTCAACATGTTTTTTTAAAATATAAATTATCTCACCTAAATTGACACCAGAGATAATTGAACATAAGACATTATCAGACCAACTTAAGTGGGTTATAATTCAAAATAAGTTTACAGAAAAGGCTAACAAATGTCTTAAGGACAATTGATAAAAAGTTTCAAATGAAATTTTTATTTTAGAATTTGTGTATTCAACGCATTGAAACATCAAAAAACAATTTTTTATACATAAAAATTATCAATTGTTTACATTTTTTGAATCTTTAAGAAGTGTCACTTGTTAACGAAACCCTAATTTAATTTACATTCTCAAGTCAACATTGGGAGACTTGGACCCCCTTATTTTAGCGCCAAATTCTCTTTGTATTTATTGCACTTTTATTACCCCTTCCTTTTTAAATTTAACCTAACTAGAAAAGGAATCTCCTGTTTCGAAACCCACAGAAATCACATGCACCAACTAATAACCAAACAACACGTACACCTCACACACGAGTGCCGCGAGCAGGAGATCATAATAGTCCTTAGGATGGTGTTAGGTTATCTCATAGAAAATAGCTTTTAATCCAACGGATGATAAACAAACTAGATCGATAGTTCTATGAATTCGCACCCTACGATGAGAACCTTAATCCACAACCGCATGATCAAACTGAAAACGAAATCCAACCGTAGAAAATTTACAAAAAATTGAAATTCAAAAGCTCGTGAGAGAGAGGGAGGAAGAAGAAGAAGAAGAAGAAAAAGAAAGAAGAGAGTTTCAGAGATTCATCTCAAAGTCCCTCGCGCCGTTTTTGGGATCTGAAACTCAATTAATTTCAACTTCTTTTCTTAATCAAGATTAATTCTTCCCTAATTGTTGTGATTATTGTTATTGTTTCAGTGAAGTTAAATTTTTGATTTTTTTTTTTTTTGTGTGTTGAATTTTTGGGGCGATCGAATGGGTGAAGGTGAGGGTAGTAATATCCCTCCAAAAAACGCACAATTGGATTCCGTTAAGAAGCTTGCTAGGCAGCTCGATTTCAACGCTTTTGGTGGCACGCCGGTAACTGCACCTCTGCCGGAACACCCACAACCACCGCCGACACTTCCTCCTCTTCCTGCACCCAAAGTGGGGTCAGTCTTAGGCTTAAAGTTTTCATTTTTATTTTTTTTCATGTCATAGTTTGAAATTCTTGAATTCAAATTTATTTATTTTTTTTATTTTAAATTTAAATTATTCGCAATGTTTTTTGTTTGTAATTAGCAAAAAAATTATACTTTGTATTGAATTGTTGTATCATCAACTCTGTGGTTGAGAAATTAGGTAATTTAATCTCTTGCTATTGACAATTTAGTATATTTTGATTATTTTTTAAATTGAGATTCTTGTTAATAGGGTAAAAGCGAAGTCTAAGTTATTGGTTCAAATTTGATGATGGCCTTTTTTGGAGACTTTTCTTCTTCATAAAATGCTAACAGTAATATTCCTTTTTTTGAAGTGCTTAATTAGTGTTTATTTGATTCAGGAAACCAGAATCTCCTAAATCAAAGTCAAGACCCAACTTTGAGACAAAAGATGCTACTCCAAAGAAGCAAAAACAGTGCAATTGTAAACATTCAAGATGCTTAAAGCTGTAAGCAAAATCCTCTATGCACTTGTTGTTGCGCCTTTGCCGGAACTTATTGGCTGCAATTGGAAGATATGTGAAACTAACATTTACATGACATGTGCAGATATTGTGAATGTTTTGCGTCGGGGATATATTGCGATGGTTGCAACTGTGTAAATTGTTTTAACAATGTTGACAATGAAGCGGCAAGACGAGAAGCCGTTGAGGCAACTTTAGAACGCAATCCAAATGCCTTTAGGCCGAAAATTGCGAGCAGTCCTCATGGAACACGTGATAACAAGGTATGCAGGCTTAACTTTTTGTAACGGTTGGTGTTTGTGTCGTGTTGTGAATTTTTTGTATTGAGGTCAGTTTGAGATATTGTATTTGTTAACTAGATCCGCTAGCGCATCATTGTCTGTTACTCCCTCCTCCGTAACAAAATATAAGCAAATCTGAGTCAAATAAAGTTGATTTATTTGGACCAAATTTTGTTTGATGCATTTTTGCTTATATTTTGTTACAGAAGGAGTATTTTTATTACTTTGTTATTGAGGATTTTTGTTGATAAGGGATACCCCCCACATATATTAATTTTTTGTTCTATTAAATTTTTCTTTGTTAATGAAACCAGTGCATTTTAGTTTTCGTTTCCTTATTTACATTTTTTCCTTTTATTAGAAGCAGGAGGATGTAAATTATAAAGTATATAAATAAATGCCCACAATTTAAAATGAAGTAATTCAGATTATTGATATTTTTCAACCACGTCCCTATAAGAGTGGATTTGCATCAGAAGTTGGGCCTCCAATGGTATGGAATTATGACATGACAAGAGCCTGTTGTTAAGATACTTGTAAAATCAATAAACAAGATAAGTAAAAAAAAATTAAAGCCGGCATTTCTTGTGTTGGAAAATGTGTTGCCTTCCTTTTTGCTTACTCAAAACATCTTTTATTTTTTATTTTTATTCTTATGTTTCTATGGACTTCAATATAAATGTAGGAGGAGACTGGGGAAGTTAAAGTATTGGTAAAGCACAACAAGGGGTGTCATTGTAAAAAATCTGGGTGCCTCAAGAAGTACTGTGAATGTTTCCAAGCCAACATTCTTTGTTCTGAAAACTGTAAATGCATGGATTGCAAAAACTTTGAAGGAAGTGAAGAGCGACAGGCTTTGTTCCATGGAGATCAAAACAACAATATGGCGTATCTTCAGCAGGCAGCCAATGCTGCTATAACTGGAGCTATTGGTTCCTCTGGTTATTCATCACCACCAGTAGCGAGAAAAAGAAAAGGTTCGGAACTCTGGCCGTCCATCAGGGATCCATCGTTTGGAAAGCTAGGACAACAGGTAAAACTTGATAATACTGCAGGCAGTTCAGGGGTTTATTTTGGAAATTAGGTAAACTGGGGAAATGGATAGAACAGTTAATCCAATTGAGACAGCATTTTGCAGTCATGTAACATTTCCCCATTAGGAGTAAAAAAAAATATTCCCAATTAAATTGAGAGATGCATTTAAGCTTGATCTTGTGTCTTTATTATTAAGTTGATATATGCTTCCCTTGATTTGGTCCAATGTGTTCATTTCAACTCAAGCCCATGAAGAGAGCTAGACTGTCTCAAAACACTATCCTATTGGAAAGAAAGGCTTCATTGCTTAGATAAATACAATATAAAGCTTCCATCTTTGCTCAATGTGGGATATAATATTATACACTCATCCAAAAGTTTGAGTTTGCGATGGCCCATTCTGGCTGTCCGACACTCATAGTGGAATTCACTCTAATCCCTTTGGTGCAGGTTTAAGGTTTAAGTTTCAATTAGAATAGCATTTCCTTGGGTTTCTCATTCTTTGGTTGCTTTTTCGAAGCCTACCCCCCCCCCCCCCCTACTGGTTCTCAATGAAAACGCCTTTTGCTACGACGACTGAAGCTCACAATGAGAGTGCATTCCAAAAATTCAGTCTTTTCTCGTGGCTTCAGTATCACATTGAGCTTCCATATTTTCTTCATATAAAACAGTGTCAGCTTCTAATCTTATTATAATTGAATGAATGGAGAAAAATCAAGTATGTGACTGTGAGGCTGGAAATTGTATTTTAATACCACGATAAGTTCACTTCTGGTCTAAAAAAAGTTTACCCAAAAGCTAAATTGCTAGTTCACTTAAGCTTCCTGCAGTTGAGAGTGGAAGCTATCAAGAGCTTTTATATTGCTCAACTTATACACACTAACTACATTAGTATATTTTTTTTCATGCTTATCAGGCAAATCCTGTCAGAGGTCCTGCAGCACCCTCTTCATCTTTGTCTCCTGTCCCAGTACCTCGTGTTGGACCTTCAACATTAGGCCCTTCAAAATTTATGTACAGGTAGGATTGGTTAAATTCATGAAATGATGACATAATACATATATACTTGATTTATACATTTAGTCATTAACTTGATTGCTGTTGAAGGTCTCTTTTAGCAGACATCATACAACCACAGCACCTGAAGGAGCTTTGCTCTGTTTTAGTGCTAGTATCTGGACAGGCCACAAAAACACTTACAGGTATATGGACATTTTAAAATTCCCATCATCAATTGTGTTATTTGCTTCAGAAGTACGAATACAGTTTTGTGTTTTCGTCGGATCTTCTTTATGTGAGTGTACTGATATTGATTTGGAAAGGATTTTTCTCAGTTCTCCACATTTACCCCGCTTTTTCCCTTTCCAAACAAATCTCAAGAAATTTTAGCAGCTTAATTTAATGAGCGGGCATTGTCTATTATGGTCAATTCTGTGTCTTGCAAATTGAATTTTGTTTAAATTCTTCAAGAAAAAAATAAAAATTTGTTTAAATTACATCTGACGACTCTCTAAATTATAGCTCTAGACTGAACTGCATCATATCAGAATATATGAAACTAAACAAAATTTCAGCCAAAGTAAGGTTCAGAATTATTCACCAAGCTCAATGGATTGACAAATGGAATCAGCAAGATAATTATCAAAGAAAACTTATCTCTCACTTTTACTTGCCTTGTTTACGTGTAGTCAAACGAGTTTGAGAGTTTGATTTGCCAAATGGTAAATACAACCTTTTGAGCTGTAAACAGCAGCTTCCTCTGTAGGAAAAGCAGGAAAGGATGTTTGATCAATTAGAACTTGTTTCTGACCTAAAACATATTTTGATTTTGAAGTGGAATTAATTCTATGGCGCCTCAAAATGTTTGGTAAACCTACCCAGTTGTCAGGATTGCTTGTCATTAGATAACTGTGGTGAATTTAGGATGGAGTGCCTAAGATACCTCAATGTTTAACTGTCTGAAACAATTTATGAAACATTTACAAACGTGATTCATTAGTTTATGTGTATTCTTTTGAAGTTTTTGGGCTAGAACCTTCGATTATTCTATTCAATTGGCGATGTTCATTGTTACTAACCAATATCAAACTCATGTTTAATATGCGCAGACCAGAAAAATTTAATAGATAAGCACACAGAAGATCGGACAGAAACTTCTCTTGCTTCCTCAAATCAAGAGCAATTACCAAACCAAAAGGAAGCTGATGGGGAGAAAGTTGTGGCTGATGATTGTTCGAGTGCAAACCAAACTGATAAAACCAGTCCTGAAAATTCCAGTTCAGATGGTGCTGATGTTCCAAAAGGGAGGCCAATGTCTCCTGGAACTTTAGCATTGATGTGTGACGAGCAAGATACAATGTTCATGACTGCTGCCCCCTCAACTGCGTCGATGGCTCATGCTTGCAACACATCTTCACAATTGCCTTATGGACAAGGAACGAAAGAGATCTATGCAGAGCAAGAGAGGATCGTATTGACGAAATTCAGAGATTTTCTTAATAGGGTTATCACTATGGGCGAAATAAATGGCAAGTGAATATTTTTCTCTCTTATTGTTATTATTTTTCCTTACAAAAATTTCATAAAACCCCCCGTTCATAGCATTTGGACTTTCGCAAAAAGATGCATTCAACTTTCAATTTAGAGAACTGTGATACTGGATACCAATTTTCAAAAAATATTCAGTTTGCATCGAAGATAGGGAATGGTTCTGAACTTTGATAAAGGATGACTGAGTTGTAAAGAGCGCAAATTACAGCAGATCTCATGGACAGTCTATATCAATACTGTTAGTTAAATAACCAGCTGCTACTAACTTGTGATTGCATTGTTAGACCTGCTTTCTATTGCTATGTCAATTAAAATAACTATGTCAATCCAACTTCTGTAGTGTATTTATTGTATACGTGCACTGTTGCACAAACTAATATACTATATAAATTTTTTGCATATTTTTGCAGTGCCTGCTTTATTTGTAACACTTTAAAGTGCCTAATTTCTTTTCCTAATTTCAGAGACGAAGTGTTCTTCATTAGCCAGAAGTGAGTTAGAGACTCAAAAGGACCCAATCATCAATCGCACTGAAAATACCAGTACTGAGGCAGCGCAACAGCAAGGACTGGGATCCACCTGTAATAACGTCGGCAAAGCAGTTGGCAACACCATCACTTCAGCACCTATGGTCCCTTGCAACACCATCACTTCAACACCTATGGTCCCTTGCAACACCATCACTTCAACACCTTTGGTCCCATGCAACACCATCACTTCAACACCTTTGGTCCCTTGCAATGCCATCACTTCAACGCCTTTGGTCCCTTGCAACACCGTCACTTCAACAACACCTTTGGTCCCTTGCAGTCTTGTTTCAGAAAATGGGGAAATTAAGCCGAAGGTCGAACAATAGATATAGAAGGAGTCTAACTTAGATGACCAGAGGTACCGTTTGGAAGTAAAACTAGAAGAATTTTGTATGTGTGCTCTCTGTAATGGAAAAACATTGTCATTCTTCATTTTCTGGCATTCCTACAGTTAAAGCCTACAGAAAAACCAGTCCAACTAAGATCCATTTTCTTTTATCAATTTTGTTGTTCTAATTCATATTTATATGAATTAATTGTTCAGCTTCAACATTGCCTGTAAATTACATAATTGTAATTTCATAAAAGAAACAATGTAACCTAATTCCCCTTTTTTCTAGGGCTTTTTTTCCTTCTTCCTTTCCATTTCTTTTGCTTTGTGCAATATTAATATAGAAAGGATTTTGTAGTTTGATCCTGAGAGAATTATAAGTTTTTCCATTTTCTTATCCAACTTACGTGTCATGATTTAGTTGCATTTTCCAAATGATACCATAATGAAATTGAAAAATCTGCATATGGTATATATTCGTATTGCCTACAATTCTTCTATAACATATTGTAAAGATGAACTAGAACTTCCTCACAGCATGTTATCGTTTTTATATTACAGATGTATTGTCTATTATTTTGAAGGCCAAAATTCTATGATGCAATAATAACATAGGTTGTGTATCTTGAAGGCCAATTATGAGCTGCATTAGTATGTATGTATTAAAAATGACTTTTTTTAGATACATCAAGTTAGTCTATACAAAATCCAATCATGTAGTTATTGGCTATAATATACTAATAAATTGATACGTATACACATCACCAAAAAACAAAGTTACCAGATTCATGCCTAGGTGAAGGCAAGTGTTGTTATTATTTGTTACTGTTGTTGTATCGACCCAGAGGTCCAACTCAAGGGTGTGACACAGACAAGGAGTCACGTCGCAAAAACGAGCGATCGCAAACATCACCTTTACGACAATTGATTGCAAACAACGGTTGACTGCAAATGGCGCGTACCATTAAACGCATGATGAAACTACTAAACAAACAAATTTCCATTAAAATCAAGTTTCTTTTCATTCTGCAAACACTATTCTCACGAAACTTTTTACTTGGGTTTTGGAGTCTTCGCAAATCCTCAACCAATGTTGCTCCACCATTCCAGTGTCATATCTAACCATTTTCTTCAAAAAGATTGTCGCCACTCACTCTTTCGACTCATATTCAACACTTCAATTACTACTAAGTAATTAAAAGAAATAGTGTGCCAAATATGAAATAAGCAGATAGTGTGAGAATTCTCACTTGTATATTACATATAAGCATTGGTATGCTGAGATGTTATTAGCATAGAGCAAGTGCAGTATGTATGTTGGCAACATGGCATGTATGATACAGTGAAGTTTGCTGATGTTATTAGGATAGAAAATGTTGGACTTCGTATTTGGTACAGTATAGGTTAAACGATCCAGTTAATTGATACCCAAACTGGTATTTCAGCAACAATGAACTCGTGTATCTTTGATTCTTTGAAATTTGCACATGGACACATGGTTTTAGTGCAAGATCTATGGTTGGCAGGTCTTAATCAAATTAATATGGTCAATTTTAATTTGTTAGGGTTCATCTATTGTCAATTAAAACAATTTCAACCTAAAGTCAAGCAGTAACTGTATCTGTCAATTTTTCGGAATTTCACAGTTGAATAATAATAAATTTCAAGATTAATAACACGAAATCAAATAGATTGACTTTCTCAATTCTGAACACATAACAGGATAAGATTCAACATAGATTACAAAAGATAAACTAAAATGAACCAAACCCTAACAGAAAAACACAGCGAAATTAAAGATAAAATGCATCAGATCTAAGCCCTCTCGCCTCTGATTCTTCTTGCAAGTTGAATATCCTTAGGCATAATGGTAACTCTCTTAGCATGAATAGCGCAAAGGTTGGTATCTTCAAACAAACCAACAAGATAAGCTTCAGCGGCTTCTTGAAGAGCAGAAACGGCGCTACTCTGAAACCTGAGATCAGTTTTGAAATCCTGAGCGATTTCTCTAACCAATCTTTGGAATGGAAGCTTCCTGATGAGAAGCTCAGTGCTCTTCTGATACTTGCGGATCTCACGAAGAGCAACAGTTCCAGGACGGAATCTGTGTGGCTTCTTCACTCCTCCGGTGGCTGGAGCTGATTTCCGAGCGGCTTTGGTGGCGAGTTGTTTCCTTGGAGCTTTGCCTCCGGTGGATTTGCGAGCGGTTTGTTTGGTACGAGCCATTTGGATCGGAGAGAAAATTGAGAGTGGGAATGGAAATTTGAGTTAAAGAAAATAGAGGGAAGGA
Source organism: Medicago sativa (assembly GCF_051527215.1). Taxonomy (NCBI): domain Eukaryota; kingdom Viridiplantae; phylum Streptophyta; class Magnoliopsida; order Fabales; family Fabaceae; genus Medicago; species Medicago sativa. The sequence goes on from NC_140752.1 coordinate 98,981,083, forward strand.
AAATTCGATTGTGGTGTGATTGGGATGGGAGTGTTTGTTGGAATATATAGAGTGGAGAATAATGAGGAAAAAGCGGGAATTGAAAACTTTTTAGATTAGAAGTTTGGGAAGTTTGTGATCGTTGATAAGAGGAACTATCTACGGTTGTGATACGTTTCTCGGGGGAAGGATACACGGATCGCGATCCGTGACATGTGAAACTGACCAATAGGATTATTTGATTTTTATTGTTATTAAATTTTAGAATTGTGAGTTTTTGTTTTGGATGACGTCGGATGAGAATAGTCACTTTGTTTTAACGCTTAAAGATTTTTAAAAATATAACAATAAATCAAATGGTACAAACTTAATGGTTTAAATTTAAAACTTAACTAGATTTTTGACCCGTGCTCCGCTCGGGTTTTTTCTAAAGGGATTGACATACGAATAATAAAATGCAATATATAATAGGTAACGGTGAAAAAATAACACGTGATAATTCATAGTAGACAAAATAAAACACTTCATAAAATGTATGAAATATGAAAATATTATAAAAGAAAATTCGGTAATCCTATCAATAATCCAGGTATATATAACCAAGTTTACATGGAAATTAGGGTAGCCGAAAAAAAAGTATAAAATAGAAGGCATCAAACGTGATCATTGATATGCTCATAGTTTCTAGAACAAACGTGCAGCATTAAATAAGTGTAGAAAATATTTTCTTCAAAAAAAAAAGGCAAGAGGATAGAATGAAATTGGTGCGATGCATTTTTTTAGATGGAATTTGTTAGGTTAAATAATTGCAAACCTAATAAAGCAAATGAGCGGGAAAAAATTAGGTTAAATTGCTGCAGGCGTAACAAAATTAATAAATAAGGATAAGTGTAGAAAATATTTTCTTAAAAAAAAAAAGGCAAGAGGATAGAATGAAATTGGTGTGATGCATTTTTTTAGATGGAATTTGTTAGGTTAAATAATTGCAAACATAATAAAGCAAATGAGAGGAAAAAAATTAGGTTAAATTGCTGCAGACGTAACAAAATTAATAAATAAGGATAAGTGTAGAAAATATTTTCTTCAAAAAAAAAGGCAAGAGGATAGAATGAAATTGGTGTGATGCATTTTTTAGATGGAATTTGTTAGGTTAAATAATTGCAAACCTAATAAAGCAAATGAGCGGGAAAAAATTAGCTTAAATTGCTGCAGACGTAACAAAATTAATAAATAAAGATGCTCATAGTTTCTAGAACAAACGTGCAGTATCAAATAAGTGTAGAAAATATTTTCTTCAAAAAAAAAAAGCAAGAGGATAGAATGACATTGGTGCGATGCATTTTTTTAGATGGAATTTGTTAGGTTAGATAATTGCAAACCTAATAAAGCAAATGAGCGGAAAAAAAATTAGGTTAAATTGCTGTAGACGTAACAAAATTAATAAATAAGGATAAGTGTAGAAAATATTTTCTTAAAAAAAAGGCAAGAGGATAGAATGAAATTGGTGCGATGCATTTTTTTAGATGGAATTTGTTAGGTTAAATAATTGCAAACCTAATAAAGCAAATGAGCGGGAAAAAATTAGGTTAAATTGCTGCAGACGTAACAAAATTAATAAATAAGGATGCTCATAGTTTCTAGAACAAACGTGCAGTATCAAATAAGTGTAGAAAATATTTTCTTCAAAAAAAAAAAGGCAAGAGGATAGAATGACATTGGTGCGATGCATTTTTTTAGATGGAATTTGTTAGGTTAGATAATTGCAAACCTAATAAAGCAAATGAGCGGAAAAAAAATTAGGTTAAATTGCTGCAGACGTAACAAAATTAATAAATAAGGATAAGTGTAGAAAATATTTTCTTAAAAAAAAAGGCAAGAGGATAGAATGAAATTGGTGCGATGCATTTTTTTAGATGGAATTTGTTAGGTTAAATAATTGCAAACCTAATAAAGCAAATGAGCGGGAAAAAATTAGGTTAAATTGCTGCAAACGTAACAAAATTAATAAATAATAGAGCAAATGAGCGGGAAAAAATTAGGTTAAATTGCTGCACACGTAACAAAATTAATAAATAATGATGATGATTGTCGGTTCATATTTAAAAATAATTTTTCACGTACAATCAATCAAAATATTTAAAATTGTCAAATAAATTAAAAACATTAATTGACGTTGCAGTTTTAAATATTTTGATTGGTTGTATAGGTAAAAAGAATTATAATTTATATAATTGACTAAAAGAATTTTTACATTTTTTAAGTCAATTATAATTTATATTCACCCAAGTAAAAAGATTTTTTTTTTCCAATTTTACCATTTTTCTTGGACGAATTTTACCAATTATGTAAACTATTTCATGTATAATTTAATCTTTTTTCTATTTAATAATGGAATTTTTAAATATTTTTTGTAATAAAAAGATACTAGATTTTGATGTACCATTTTTTCTTCCAATGTTACCTTGCTTAAACTTTTTTTATTATTATATAATTCAATATTTCATTGCCAATAAAATAATTTAATTTTTGAATAATCTTTAAATTTTTACAACTTTATTATTTGATTGGTAAAAACAGAAATAAAGACACCCTAGTAAATTGATTTTCACCACAACTAGCTTAAAAGTCATACAAATAATGTTAAAAAAAATTACACACCGGCAGATGCTGCAAAATTAAATACATCATTACTCTTGATCTCTTTAAGAAAAGGTTTTACGAGAACTTTCAGGACGATGAGACTTTAGTTTGGGAGGCAATGGGACTTAAGAGGGCTAAATCTTTTTGAAATATAATTGATATTTAAAAAAAATAATTACAACATGATAAATGATCGTATAATAATTGAATTATGTTTAATTCATTTTATAAAAAACTTTTTATATCATTTTTAATCTCTCAACATTCAAAATGAGAGAGAAACACAAGATCCATTTTTGCTTGTAGGGAAAATGATTTGGATTCCACGTGATTGTTGCGTGTTGCAGTGACTAATATCGACCATCTAATTGAAAAGGAACAATTGAGATCGAACATGGTGTCATGTTGTTAATTTGCACTGTGTTAAACGGAGTTGTTGTTGGAAGCATATCTATGACTGAGATCATCTACCGCACGAAGCTGCAGTAGCCTATCTAGGTCGGTGGGGAAGCGGGAAAAGGGAGGATTTGTTTTGGTGTGGAAGGAACGCCTTATTTGCTTTTCTCCTATTAAATCTGACTCGATTATTTCAAGGAGATTGGTCTCTCTGATTGCTCGCGGATAATACCTTTACAACAACAACAACCACATTTTAAACCAAAGTACTTCCCTTTCTCAATCATTATGTGAGTCTAGCTCATTGTCGACGTTGTCCATAGAGGGGAACAAGGATAAGAAATTAAAGATTGCTTTTGTAAGTTTTTTAGCATGTGATCATATTCATAAATTTGGCATGTTTGTTAGGTTAACATTTGATCATATTTATAAATTGGACATATCTGTTAGCACTTAGCAGTGTTGCATTATGTTATAATCTGTGTTGCTGCAGATAAATAGTAAACGTAACTTAGCACTGACTGTGCTGTTTGTCTAAGAGTTATGTCTGCGGTAGGTTAACTTAACTTGCATGAAATAAAACCACTTAAAATCATGGTTTAGTATTTGATACATTAGGAATTGCAAAGACTTTAAAACATGGAGCTCGAGTAGTGGAACTCTTCTTGACAATAGTGAATTAGATGTATATTTTGAGGAAGAATCTATGGAGCTTGAAGAAGAAAACTCTGAGGATTTTGAGGTGCATTTTTATTGGAAGCTTAATGCGAAAAAATATCCAACACTCCATAATGGCACGTGACATTCTTGACATTCCAATCACCACCGTGGCTTCAAAATCTTATTTTAGTATCGGATGAAGTATTCTCACTAAATACATAAGTTATGCACTTCCAGAACACCTCCAGATGCTAATTTGTGCTCGTAGTTGGATGCATGGTTTTTCTGAAAATCCCAACGGTAATCTCGAACTAATTATTTATGTTGTTTATCGCACTTACAATCAATGTTTTAGCTTGACTTGTGTTTGTGGAGTACAATTTTTTGCTTATACTTCTGCTTTAAAATCAGATTGAGTTAAGGATTATTACTGCAGACATGTATTGCACCATAATTGTTAAGTATTGTGAAACGTTTATTCTGTTCTATGCTTTTTTTAGTTGGTTTGATCATGGAAAAATATGTCTCCCAAAATTTCTCTTTAGCTGGTTTTCTCAATAGATTTATGTGATGATTAGTGTTCTAACTTGATCTTTCTATTCAAGATCGAGTTGATGGTTGGAAATGGTCTAAAAATATGAAGAGGGGAAAAGGGGAGACAAATTTGTTTAATTGGGATAATATACTATATCTACCAACAATTGTGAAATCACATATCAATCGGTTCTGATTGCTTGGTATAATTTTATGATTTTTTAGAATAACTGTCACTTAACACTACCTTTTATGCTATCTACTGAGTTATTCTCTTCAATATTGAGTATAACTATCATTGATGATTATTTTTCATTGTTTTTTTTTTAATTGAAGGTTTAAGTTCACCATATTGAAGCATCAAGAAATTGCAAAGTGAATATCCATTCTTCTTCACTGAGACCATGCCTAATAGATATCCAAGCATTCAATATCCGAATGAAAAAACTATGGAGATCGAATAGGAATAAAGTTCAATGTGGCGGCGAAAGGATGACGGATGGTGTTGAAGTTGGCGGTGGCGGTGGTATCGGAGTTGAAGGTGGTGGTGGCGAAAGGAGGACCGATGATGTCATGGATGGTGGCGAAAGGAGAGGGTCTAAAAGAATTAATGCAATGGTTGAAGTCAATGTCATCAAACTGAACACATCAAGAAATTAGAAGAAGCATTGAGCACTTTAAAAGTATTGTGAAGAAATTGAAATAGTGGAAAAGTAAGCTGAACACATGAAGAAATTGGAAGAAGCATTGAATATGAATTGAAACATAATTTTTTCACTCTAACCCAACAAATAACATTACAACAATGTAGTCTAAACTTCCAACTACTAAGAATTTCAACAATACAAAAGTGCAAACTACCAACTACCAACAAATTTTACGATATAAAAGATAAATACAATCATCTAAACTTAATCATAGCAAATAAAATGCAAGATACAACAATTACCACGTATTACATGATAAAAATCAAAAACTAAATGCATAAATATTGCAGTAGTTGCACACAAGTCTCTTGTATAATAAATAAATATATGAGTACATGCATGTAGAGGGTGTTTCAAATAAGAGCACTCTTATAATGAGAGGATGAGAGGAATTAATATTAACCATTGGATAAAATCGTACGGTGCAGATTCAAAAGCTCATGGAAAAAGTAATTGCACATGATTCTATTTCCTACCCTTCTCCTTCCCCTATCTCGCTTACAGAACAACATCTTCATCTCTTTACTGATGTGCATCTCTACACTTCCCCATCTCTTCATCTCTTTGTTCATATGACATTTTTCGTTTTAAATTTTTCTACCTTCTGAATCTAGATCAATAGCAGGAGTATGCTTTTCATGTTCAATTCAATTTTGCAAAACAAAATCATGTAATTGTCCTAAAAAATCAATTAACTTGAAAATTAAAAAAAAGGGGTTATTATTATTATTATTATGCTAAACATCGAACAATCTGAACTATAATTTCTGTGAAATTTTAATGATTTCATGATGAACATCAAATAATGTAGAAAAATAAGAATATCATTTTCCTTTCATCTCTTGTACCTATATAGACGCAACTAAGATATGAAGGTATGTCCACCAAATTAAGTGTAGCTCCAATCTCCATTAAAGGGTTTCGTTCAAGACTTACAGTGTTTCGGCGAGAGAGGGGAAGGAGAAAGGGTAGGAAAATAGAATCACGTGCAATTACTTTTTCCATGAGCTTTTGAATCTGCATCGTACGATTTTATCCAATGGTTAATATTAATTCCTCTCATCCTCTCATTATAAGAGTGCTCTCATTTGAAACACCCTCCATGCATGTATTAATAACTACATGTTAAATATTTACTGCTGAATTTTTCATTAGTTGAAAGTTTCAACTATACTGTTACAACGTTATTAGTTGGGTTAAAGTGAAAAATTTATATGTTTTAATTCATATTATAATTAACATTTATGATGTAATACTAAATTTTTATGTTCAACGTGTACAGTAGATTACATTTGTTATCGTTGAAGATGGTAAATTGTGTTGAAGTAATGAAATGATCAAATATGTGAACGTCCTTACACATTTATTATCGTTGATGTTGTTTCTTTATTTTGTCTTGGTTTATCTGTAAAATTTGAAGATATGTTGTTGTTCTTTATTTAGCCTTGGTTAATCTACATAATTTGGAATATGTATTTTGTATCCAAGTGTGTTTGGAAGCATATCACATTTTGAAAAATCCTGACAAATAGTCACGTCATCACATAATCTTCAATTTGTTGCCTCTTATTTTCATATCAAACGACTCTTTAATCCCGCGGAGGCCGTTAGGATACTTATAACGAAACATATGTTAAATAAATAATTGTTGCAGATACAAAAATATGAAATTATTCGTCAAACACTTATCAGAATCAACTTCTATTTTGTTTTTAAACATTTTTGTTCACATAACATGAAATTACGTTGTACACGTCTTTTAATCGTAACAACATTTACTAAACTATGTTTGGGTATCCTTAGCCGTGTTATCCTAGTATTAATAACTACATGTTAAATATTTATTGCTAAATTTTTCATTAGTTGAAAGTTTCAACTATATTGTTATAATGTTATTAGTTAGGTTAAAGTGATAAATTTATGTTTTAATTCATATCATAATTAACATTTATGATGTAATACTTAATTTTTATGTTCAATGTGTAGAGTAGATTACATTTGTTATCGTTGAAGATGGTAAATTGTGTTGAAGTAATGAAATGTTCAAATATGTGAACGTCCTTACATGTTTATTATCATTGATGTTGTTTCTTTATTTAGTCTTGGTTTATCTGTATAATTTGAAGATATGTTGTTATTCTTTATTTAGTCTTGGTTAATCTGTATAATTTGGAATATGGAATATGTATTTTGTATCTAAGTATGTTTGGAAGCATATCACATTTTGGAAAATCCTAACAAATAGCCAAGTCATCACATAATCTTCAATTTGTTGCCTCTTATTTTCATATCAAACGAATCTTTAATCTTGCGAAAGCCGTGGACATACTTATAACGAAACATATGTTAAATAAATAATTGTTGCAGATGCAGAAATATGAAATTATTCGTCAAACACTTACCATAATCAACTTCTATTTTGTTTTTAAGCATTTTTGTTCACATAACATGAAATTACGTTGTATACGTCTTTTTATCGTAACAACGTTTACTAAACTATGTTTTGGTATCCATGTTATCCTAGTTTTATACACTTCAATGTTAAGGCAAAACACGTCCCAATCAAAACAAACTCTTTTTCCAGAGCTATAATTAGTAGAATCACCTCAACCACACGTTTAGAAACAAACGACCAAAATATCCACATCGAGACTCATTTATTTCACGAAGCAAAGTGACAAACCCTTTCTTCTTCTTCTTCTTCGCTAAACTTCAAGCCAAAAACTTAAGACCATGCCTAACCGTAAACCATTGATCCAATATCCGATTGGAAAACCCAAAAGGTCGAATAGGAATAGAGTTCTATGCGATGGTGATGGAGTTGAAGGCGGTGGTGGCGAACCGAGGAGAAGGTCAAATAGAATTAGGGCAAAAGACTTGAGTACAGCTGAAGTTTTTGGCGGTTAAGCACTGCCAACAAGCCATGCGCTCAATTGTGATTTAGTTTTGCTTTTTATTTATTATATTAAATTCAATTTCAAAAGGTCACAATAATTTACATTTTTTTTTAATTTATAAAATACTGGAATTCACATTTCAACTTATAATTTAATGTTTCAATTATTTTTTTTATTTTTTAATTTTTTTATTTTTATAATTTTAGCTTAATGATGTATTGCAAAATTATATACAAATCTTCTTAACACAAAAAAGGTACACTTTCTTGTAATTATTGTTTTGGTTAATAGCATATTTCTCTTGTCAAAAATAAAAATAGTGTAATTTCCTTTTATGAAAATTAGTTGTGTCCTTAAAATTAATTTTTGTATCTGATTGATAACTGTATCATAGTCGATGGATTAAATTTGAAAAATGAACCTGTGAAGTCATGTTAATTTTTATTTTTTTTTACTTTTTATAAGTGTAATAATTTTTTTAGAGAACATATCATCTAAGATTTTTATTATAGAGACCAAGTGACACAATCTAGTCAACCGATTTAATCCAGTTCTTTTATACGGTTCGACCATTGACTCAGTGACCCAATACCCCTACCGAGTCGATGACTGGTCCGAGTTTTAAAACTAGGGTTAATTAAGTTTTTAGTCCCTATAAATATTTTCAGTTTTGTTTTTAGTCCCTATAAAAATAAATCACACTTTTTAGTCCCTAAAAAATTTTCCGTTAGAGTTTTTAGTCCTTACCGTTAAATGAGACTAACGGATGCTGACGTGGCAATGCCAAGTCGTTATTATTATTATTAAAAAAACATGTCAGAATTTTTTATTTAATAGTATTTTTCCAAAAAATCAATGGTAAATTATGAAATAATTAAAATACCCTTAATGTTTAATTAAAAAACCCATATTATTTCTCCTTCCTTTCTTCACCAGCGAGACCTTCGTCTTCTTCCAGATTTCTTCTTCATCTTCAACTTCTTCATTCCCTCACCTTCTTCTTCTTTCCATCAAACCAAAACCAAAACCCAAATTCATTCATCATTTTCTTCTTCTCTAATTTAATTACTCCTGGTTCCATCACACAACAAATTTGGGGATTTTTATCGTGTGAACACCCGCACCCACCACTATGGAATCGAAAGTACCCAAACCTTAAATCAAAAACGAAAACTGAAACTGAAACGAAAACAAAATTGAATCGAAAAGAAATCGAAAATTACTAAACGAAGAAGATGAAATTAAAAGTTGAAACTGAACTGGAACGAAAACCAAACTGAAATCGAAGAACACGAAGATGAAGAAGGTTAGGGAATGAATAAGTTGAAGATGAAGAAGAAATCTGGAAGAAGAAGAAGAAAAAGGTCTCGCTGGGGAAGAACGTAAAGAGAGAAATAATTGAGTTTTTTAGTTAAACATTAAGGACACTTTAGTAATTTCACAATTTACCATTAATTTTTTGGAAAAATACTATTAAATAGAAAATTCTGACGTGTTTTAATAATAATAATATTAATGACTTGGCATTGCCACATCAGCATCCATTAGTCTCATTTAACGGTAAGGACTAAAAACTTTAACGGAAATTTTTCTAGGGACTAAAAAGTGTGATTTATTTTTATAGGGACTAAAAACAAAACTGAATATATTTATAGGGACCAAAAACTTAATTAACCCTTAAAACTATGTTTGAAATTAATGACAATGTCTTTTAAAGTGGAATATCAAGTAATTTAAAACGTGGGTAACCTTAAACACAATTTTATTTTATCAAGAACGTTTAAGGATGTCCAAATTTAAGCTAACTACTAATCTTTATATAATACAAAAGCTTACATCTTTGAGCAAAAGTACACGTGGCATCTTCATACTCCCCATTTCATTTAATGCTTTTCCATCAACCAATCAAAATGGATCTTGACTCATTCATTAGCCAATTAAAATTGAATCATGATTCACTTATTTTTCACCAGCCAATCAAAATTGATCAAGATATGATTTTTTCCCTATATATAGACAATTTGATTTTTTATTATTTTCATCTACCTCTTCCTCCCATAAAAAATCACTGCATTGAGCTTTCAACCTCATTATCTTTTTGTTTTATTTTTTATTTTTATTGTTTTATTGTTTATTTAACATTTCTTATTGTTTATTCCTTTTTATGTGATTTCTTAGGTTGATGTTTCTTATTCATATTCTCTTTTCAATTTTCTTTTGGTGTTTATATGTTCTTTGTTTTTGTTCGGATCTTTATTTTGGACATGGAAGCCAATCAAGAGAAAAGAAGAAATGCATCACATATAAATTAGAATATATACGAAGGATTTCTTTTACCACGTTCAAATATAATCACTTTTATCCCCCTTTTGTTTTATTTTAATCCCTCAATACTCACAACTTTTTCTACCTATCTATTCTTTTTTGTTTAATTTTTCTTATGTTGTTATTTTACTTTTAATATCTTGCTCTTTTATATGTTATTTGGTTTTTGATTTTTTTTTCTTGCTACTTTATGCTTGAGATGGAAACCAGTAAATAGACAAGAAGAAATGCATCCTATTTTCAAAAAATTGATTGAATCGATAACTTTGGAGTGAAAAATATAAGAAATACATAATAGAAAATCGATTTTATGGCACCTTTGATTTTTGTTTTTTGAGTCAAAAAGTTCCTTTTTCTTTAACTAAAAGGGAGCAAGGTGCTACCCTAAAATTTTAAGTGCATTTTCAAAAAAATAGTAAATCATACAATCATTTATATTTTATTTCCTTTATCCTAATTAAATATTTAAATGAGTTTATACTATTTTTAAAATTAATATCCTAATTAAAGATTATTAAATTATTATGTTTTTTAAGTGAAAAAATATTATGTTTAATTCAACGTCATATTTTTGTATCCATCATTCATTCTATTATTAAAATTAATAATCACATATGCTTTAAAACTGCATTAATATTTTTATTAATTACCTTATTTATAAGTGGAAAGTTGTAAAAGTCTTATAATGACAAAACTAAATGAATTTTTGATTTCTTATTAATAACTTTCAATGACACTTTGACCCCTCAAAAAAAACATGTTTCAATGACAACCATCAAATTATTATCATTGTTTGATTTCTCAGCCAATCAAATGGATTCATCCACCCTTTGTCTTAATTTTTTACCAATTAGATTTAACAAAATCATGAAAGGTTTCAATCATACATGTATTTTTTAACAATAAGCTAAATATAATTTTTTTTTCCAACAAATATAATTGTTATAACAATCAAATTGTATGTTTTTCCACTCAACTTTCAACCATAACATAGCATGTTGACATGACATTTTTTTCTTTTATTTTTCTACAAAAGATGCAAAACCATGCAAGAATTTAATGTTATATCAATTGTCTAATTCAATGTATTTATTGGTTTGGTGTGAATGTGTTTTTCCACGATGTTATAGGTTTTTGGTACAAAATTGGATGAAGGAGAAAACAATTAATTTTGTTTCGGGAAAGAAAAAAAATCTAACAACTAATTACTAACATTTGACATTAAAAAAACATTTGTTTTATAGGATATCTTTTTTCTTAATTAGATATATAACTTTTAAACTATGATAATCAATAAAATCTTATGTCTTTCATTTTAAATAGTATTCAAGACATTTTGCTAATTCCCTAAAAAAAAGACATTTTACAAATTAAAAATAGAAAATAATTGACATTTTAAGGATCTACACTAACAAGTTTTTTTAAGATAAAAATAAAATTTATGGAGAAAAAAAAAGTAGGGGACGTAAATCTAACCCGATAAAAAATTAGGGACATGAATCGAATCTAAAAAAAGAGCCAACACGGTCTTTTCTATTCATTTCAGTGATAGTCTTTGTCCCAATTGTTGTTTTTATCATCTTGAATTTCATTTGAAAATATTATGACATTTAATCAAATGAACTTTGTTCATTGATATGACCACATATGCTAAAATTAATTTGTGATAAAATATTTCTAAGTATACAACAATGCCTTAAACTTTTGTAAAAAAAAGTCTTAATTTTTTTACTAAAGCCTTAAATATTATACTATATACATTAAATTTTTTCAGCTTATTATAGAAGTTTCTTATTCATAGCACCATCATCACTAATTATAATTTACAATTTTTTGTCTTGGACCAAGAGAATTGCTACAAAAAAAAAATTAAGCAAATTTGTTACTAATTTTTAAAAAGTTACTTTGAAATTAAACCAAGATTGTATTCCCATTTTTTATTAATATGGAATTTATATTTATATTGTTAATATATTTCATGCAGTGACCTTTAACCACATAAATATGATTAATATCAGTATTCAATTGAAATTAAATTTAAATTATAAACATTTGTGAAGTAATTAATTTTTTACCTCTCAAAATAGGAATTTTTTTCTTTGTGAAAAAAATATTTTTGTTGTAAAGGACCTCTTTGTATACCGGAGTTTGATCTAAAGATTGTTCTACTGAAAAATCAAACTCGGGTTTCCTGATTAATTTGGAACTCACTAACCACTTGAGTTCAATCACATTACAATCAATGCCTTTTTAAATTTCATAATTCATATTAATGCTCAAATAAATGGAAAGGATATTCTCTCCAAAAAAAAAAATGGAAACGATATATTATAAAAACTATTTTTAAATATGAATGTCATGAGTGTTGTATGTTTTAGGAGTTTATGAAAATAGAAAGAAAATGCTAATACCAATATTGAATAAATAAATGTTAATTTTTTTAGAGGATAGATAAATGTTGATTAGTAATTGTTGTAGATTCAAACAAAATCACCACGATGTTGAATTAAAAAAATAAATAAATAAAACAAGAAATTTTGTTCATGTGGTCAATTAGCTCCATCAACGACGAATTATTTTGGAGAATATGAGTTTGATTCTAGGTGGAACAGTTAATGGTCAAACTTTACTAACCTCCCGACTTAACTTAAGATTACTAGGACCCCTTTAGCTTTAAAGCCATAGGGCTAACACCATAATAAACAGTGGTGGGCCTAATAGAGAATAATGTTTATGAAACGACTCTCTTCACTTTTATACAGATCTAATTTGATAAATTATTTTAAAATAAATAAGTGTTGTTGGAATATAACAATATAGTTATTTGTGGAACTCATTGTTGAAGAAATTACATTCTTATGAAGTATTATTATTAAAAGATAAATGAGTAATGTATATAAGCGACTCATTCAAAATCTCAAATTGGCGAGAGCTTTTATTCATACAAATTGAATTCATGTTTCATTTAAAATTAATGTTTGAAAGAATGAATTAAGAATTATTTGAAAGAAATACATGACATCTAAAAACTTTTAAAAAAAAAAATAGTTCATAATTTTCTTACTACCGGGGATCATACATTTAGTTTAATCATCACTTTAGACTAAAAGAAACCACATAAGTGATATTGACACCACATCTTCACCCTAAATCTTAAGATATTAGAAATATTATGTTGCTCAATATCTACTCTTGAATTCAATGTTGAACTTTTACTCACATTTGACACAATAACAACTCTCCCACTCGCCCTCCCGCTACAAAGTCGAACCGAGTTTTGTTACGATCGTTGGAATTTATGGGGGAACTCACGGTGGTGTGGATCGATCCATTGGAGCTAGAGCAATCATCCAAGTGAGAATGATATTACATTTTCACTGAATATTTAAGGTATTAAGTATATGAGTCTTCCAACTTATATTGTCCAACCTCCACTCTTTTATTCAATGTTGAAATGTAACTTACACTTGATACATACAACATTTTTTCACTTAAGTATGATTGAATTCTAGCCCGTGCTTGGCACGGGTATCCATACTAGTTTTGTATATTCTTATATTTATTAGCGAAAAATGTTTGTCCCATTTTTTGAAAGTTATCATTGAGAAAGACCTATCCCTTACTTTTTTTTTATACATATTTCTCAATTGCAAACACGTGTCTAATGCTGTTTTAATATTTATCAAGGACATATATTTGTATATTTTTTTTTATATTTATGGTTGACATATATTTGTCCGGTATTTTTTTCTTCAAATTAAATGATGACAAATATTGATGTGGCAATTCTAACTGTTGTCATTGGTTGCGTGCGCAAAATTGTTTTGAACCATCAACCTAGTGTTTTATTTCAGGTTTATCACTAACAATTTTTTTTCTAGTTTTTATTTCATATTTATCACTAACAAATATTTGTCCCGTATTTTTTATTATATTTATCAGTGAAAAATATTTATCCCATATTTTTTATGATATTTATCACTAACAAATATTTACTCTGCATTTTTTGTATATGTTTTTTTATTGCATTTATTAGTGAGAAATATATGTTATATGTTTTTATCTTTATTGTTACAAATACCTGCCAAATGTTTTTAATGTTTTTTGTATATGTTTTTTTATTGCATTTATTAGTGAGAAATATATGTTATATGTTTTTATCTTTATTGTTACAAATACCTGCCAAATGTTTTTAATGTTTATCACTGATAAATAATTAGTGAAAAATATATGTTTTATTGTGACAAATACCTGCAAGTGTTTTTAATATTTATCACTGATAAATATTTGTCCTGTATTGCTTTATTACATGTATTAGTGACAAATAATTGTAATGTGTTTATTTATATATTTATTTGTGACAAATACTTGACCTGATTGTTTTTAATATATATTTATTAGTGACAAAATATATTGCTTTATTTTTTTATATTTACCAATGATTAACTTTTTCCGCTATTTTTTATTACATTTATCAGGGATAAATACATGTCATATTTCATTTTATATTTATTCGATAATAGCATCCCATATTTTTTTTCTGATATTTATCGCTGACATATATTTGTTTCATGTCTTTTTCTATATGAATAATGCTAACAACACACATTTTCAGCACACTCTATTTGATTGATTAAAATTCATGTGGGTTCTATCATATTTATATAGGACCACATGATTAGATGGAACCCGTGTGAATCCTCTTTTTTATGTTTAGAAACAGAGGAAGTAACTTGGAGCCATTTATTGAACGAGAAAGAACAACTTAAAGGCTTCGCTTGATACTCTATTCATATAATAATGAATGATGATAAAGAATTATGTTGCTCAAACTTTAAAATTTTAGAAATGTAACAGGTAGCAAGCTACAAATACTGTAACTAAACAATTTTTAACCCCAAAAAGAAAAAGAAAAAACTACACGGGGACAAAAATAGATGTTAATCCTAAATTCAGTGATTAAATTATATCTGTGACAAAGTTTCCCTGTTTGTCAGGGTGTTGAAAATCGTCAAATATTCCAGCTGAATTTGATTCATCAGGTCGGAGTCTACATTCATCGACTTGAATAATATCCTCGACAATTTTATTAATAGCGTTTCCTTTAACCTGCAGTCAGTGAAAGATAAATAACTCAATATCTAAAAAGAAAGAAAGATGAAACCAAAATAGCTTTAGAAGGTTATAGTGACATCTCAAGCCATGGTCAAATAACACGGGTTCGTTGCCTGTTGGACTCTTGAATTCTTCTCACCATGACACTCTTGAATTCTTCTCACCATGACACATTAAACTCAAGAAATGGTGTCAAGTGTTCTTGAGCAGATCTTATTAGCAAAATAAGGAAACTGATATATAGAAATGCAGGATTGAAAAGCAAGGGAGTTGATTGTGATATTGAAAACTAGGATTCAACAAGGGAAGCTATTATGGAATGTAGTTACCCGAAATAATTTACAAAAAATAAAAATAAAAAAAAATACATGTTTGAATTAGCTTATTTTATTTTGATAAAATAATCACTTTCTTTTATAATTTCATGAGAGCACTTTAAACGAAAAATGATTAAAAACCAAACAGAATATATATCTTGTGTGAGGCCAGGATCTAACCTTAATTCCAACAGCAATGGCAGTTTTCAATTTAACAAGTTCACCTAATCTCAAAGAACCTTCTTTATTATCCTTAACAAATATCAGGGGAACACTCCTTGATGAAGCCAAACTTTGAAGATGCTTTGTCAGCCATCGTGAGCTACAGTCAGAAGCTACAAGCACAGCCTGCATCATCATAAAATAAAATGTGAATATATTTTCTCTTCAAGGCTTGCTTATAAAACAAAGCTACACGCCCACACCAGAAGCAGCCATATATTACTTTTACCTAAGTACAGAATAAACTAGTTATTTATTACCAAGGAAAACTAACTGTGTTTGAAATTGTGGATGCGAAAACAATGGTTTCCATACACACTGTCAACTCCTAGTATAATTTGAAGGGATCAGCATCAGCAAGAACAAAAAGCCTAACTATAACTACCGGTGCATGGGTATTTGAAGCACCATGTAAAGGTAGAAATATTAAAAATAGAGTAAGCTGGAGGATTTAATTAGATGCGATGAACTAGTAACAACAGGTACAGGTACTAAATAAATAATTTACATTTCCTTCATATCAGAATAAAAGAAATCAACCTGAAGTTTAACTGAAGGTGTTTTATGATTGCTTGTGACTGAAGGGAGGAGTTGAGCTGACCTTTCAAACTCTGCACACGGTTTCATACGCTCTAGGACACGAGTTACGTCATTAACCCCAATAGCAAATTGTTGCTGCAAGGTTCCAGTCCAGGTAAACGTTATATGACTATGCAAGACTCCTACATATTGCTAAATTCATTCATATGTTTTATAGTTAGGAAAATCAAGTTAAGGTTAAACCTTTGTCCATATCTTTTCTGGCAAAGAACTTCCATCTAAATGCCTTGCTGATTCAACCCCCCTGCTCATCGGAATAACCGGTTGCAAGATCAGGTGATAAATTGCACAATTGTTGATTACTTTCAAAACTAAACGCAACTTAGTTCAAAAGTTCACTCTAAACTGTTAAATCTTCATTCAGACCCTCTACCCTTCCCTCAACTTCATTAAGCAGCGTTATGAAGCACGCAATGTTGAAATTTCGATTAAATCACGAAACAACAAATTGAAAATTAGTCCTATGTTTGGACACGCGGAAAATTAAGCTTATATCTGGTTCCGTATTTGTACCCCCAGACTCACAATTGGGTCACCCAAACCTGATTTGACCGTAAATAGTTATGCTAGTCCCAAAATCAATTCTGCCCAAAAGCTAATATTTCTAGCTTGTGCGATTGCCCAGAATTGAGTTTCATGTAAAGTGATTTATGTTTGGATACATTCATGTAAAAGTAGGTTGAACTCTAAATTCAATGCTAAACATCAATTGTAGAGGTAAAAGCTCAGAACTAACTTATTGTTTGAAATCAATCTTGGAGGCAAAATCAATTATACTTGAAAACATCCGAACATGCGATAATCAATTACACATCTTTAAAATCAATTTACCTTCTACAAAAGTGAAACCAAACATACAAAATTGATAAAAATAAAAAAAAAAAAAAACTTATTTTTTTGTGAATGTATCTATAGAAATATAATAATCTAACAATATCCAGACATAAACAACTTTAAGTTCAACTCACTTTCTACCAAAATTAAAATTTTCACGGCATAACCAAACAGGCGGTAAGTATTTTACCTAAGGATTGATTGGAGCAGATTGGTTAGATGTTTTCCTTCATAGCAACTGCAGAAAGTAAAAAAGAACAAAATTAAAATAATAGAGTTTACTTGATAACAATGGTGATAATCATAATAAGATAAGAAAACAATAAGAATGAATAGATTGAACAATATCAAATGTGAAAAGGGGCGGTGCATATACATACATAGTTTCTAGAGAAGTAAGGTTTGAGTTTGTATTGGGATTGGGATTGGGATTGTTTCCACCATGCTTCTTTGGAGTTTTAGCATTGTTACTTCTACTATGCATTATCACTATGAAATCGCGGTAATAGAAGATAGTGGAAAATAATAGGAGTTTGATTCAACTTTGAAGTCAGAACGTGCGATTTCAGAGTTCCGCGGCAGCCATGGTGCTTGCTTGCCTTTTGTTGCAACGGTGTATATTGTATTGGGCTTTGGAAGGTTTTACACGGCCGGTGAATTTCAGATCGACTTTCTATGTCGAAAGTTGCTCAATATGCCCCTTTAATTGCTCATACACACATCAAATATCCAAAAATACCCCTCAAGTAGTCTAATTTACTTCATGATTTGTTAAAAAATGATAGTTTCTTTCGGGAGATATTTTTATGGTATTATAAACTTTTTTGTAAAAGTTTATTCAAAAATATGAATTTCACGAGTTTATTTAAAAGAATGAATTAAAAGACAAAAAAAAAAAAAAAAACCTAAACCGTGGTAAATTACACAGCTCTTCAACCAAGCACACATCTTCAAACTAATTATTACATTGTATAAGATCTTTTCTATTATTAAATTCTATATATGCAGATATGATATGTATTTGGTTGGAAAAATATATTATTACTTTTAGTAAATATCAAAGTGTAATTATTCTTTTTTAGAGATATACGTGTAATTTAGAAATTCTATTAATTGAAGTGACTTTGTTTTTCATGTTAGTAAAAATTTAAAACAATTATTACAAGTCAATTTTTGATGTTTAACTATAAAAGTAATAAATAAAATTGACCCGTGCAACAATATAATAGTATTGTATTCTTTTTATCGTTTTTCTTTATAATTTTTTTAAAATAAATTGAGAAGATAATGCCTCAATAATATATTGTGATAAAATAAAATAACGGTCTTTAATTGATTAGTTTTTCAAAACCAAAATGTAAAATTTGATAAGATCAAAGTGTCATTGAAGGACATAGTAAGACAAATTTGACTGTAATATTGTATCCCTAATAATCTAATTTGCGTTTACTGATCGATCCATGATCTTACGGGTTAAAGATTATTCTCTATAATAGTCGACAAGACCAGTGCGTCGCACGGGTCAAAAGTCTAGTATGCCATAAAAAAAAAGTTGTTTAACATGTAAAAAAACAAGGACTAAAATTTAAAGCGAACATAATTTTTACAACGATTAAGATTTTTTTTTTGAAAGATAGAACAATTAAGATTGATCTACTTATTCACCTTAAAAAAGATGAATTCTAACTATTAGACTACTTGACAAAAAAAATAGCGATTAAGATTGAAAGTTGATGTATTTAAATGATTAAAAACATACACTATTTAATTTGTTTTTGCTCCCTAAAAAAAAAATGTTTTGTTTTTTTTTTTTTTTTCGTGTTAGTTTAAGGTAAAACGGCATCGTATGGTCCTAGCATCGAAGGAAGAGGCTTTGAAAGAAAAGCGGGGTGACAGTGTCGCTTAGGTGCCGAGCTGAAGAAGAAGAAGAAGAAGAAGAAGAAGAAGAATTAGAATGGCAACATCGTCGTGTAAGGCTTTGGGTAGGTTATCCTGTCGATTACAAGCTCTTGTTCATAATACCAACACTAAACAATCATTATTCTCTATCCATTTCAAACTCAAACCTCAATCTGCAACTGTTCCACGCGTCTCTCTCACTTCTCGGTCAGAATCCCTCTTCTCTCTCTAACCTACCTAATCTTTCATTTTATTATAATAACTTAAATTCAATTCAATTATTTTGAATTAATTTTCTTCAATTTTGTTGATTAGGTTACCGGTGGAGTTGTGTAGCTTGGAATCAATGCTGCCCTTGTATAGCGCGGTCGCGTCAGCAAGATTAGTTTCAAGCTTGTCCATTGAATCTCTTGGTTGGGGTTTAGTTCCTCAAGGTGCGTCTTTTTTTCACAGTAATTGTCTTTGCATTTTCATTCAAATAAGCTTTTATATTAATTCATTCATAAGCTGTTTTTTTTTCAGAAACTACCTTGACAAGCTTGTGAATAATAATAAAAAAAAAAAGCTTATTTAAATGAAGACTGTTTGGGAGAGCTTTATTTTTAGCTTATTTTCACAAGCTCTCCATGATACCATATGAAAATGACTTGTAGCTTATATGAAAACAGTTTGGCTTTATTTTATCCTTTGCTGTAGAAATAACTTATTGATAAGCACTTATACGTTAATTAAACTGTTTGCCCTAAAAGAGCCTTACTCCACTGGGAAAGTAAATATTTGATATCTAGTGTGTGTAGTGTACATTCTCGGCTTCTCTCACACTGCTTAAGTTTTTCCATTGCTTTGTGAGTTTGAACTGAAATATTAGTAAGGATGGATTGCTAAGCCTGCTTCGATAAGTTTTTCAAGAACATGGATTAAAATGGTTCAAAATGTTCTTTGAATTGTATGAACGTGTGCCATTCATTTTATGTTGGGTTTGACGTAAGGCTGGCTTCATTAACTGAACCTGTCATTCCCATATGATCGGAACTCAAATATCAGAAGTGTTAATGTTTGTGATCGAATTTACGTAGATGCACAAATTCACAGGGCAGGCTGTACCTAAACAAATACACTAGGCAGGTTTTCTAGGAAGAAAATTGTGTACTAAAGCCTGAAATAAAGGGATAGTAGATTTGTCTTATCATTTGCATTTGACCCATTGCTTTTAAATTTTCAAAGCCCTCGATCCACCTCTAAAGCTGACATGAACCATATACCTTACTTTATCCCTATTTTATTGTGAGATAGGGCCAACCTCATATAGTTAGTGACAGGGTTGGGAATTACCCTGATAGCTGCACTATAAAATGTCGTAAAATGATGAAGTGACTCCACAGCAGACGTGTTGTTCAGCATACTTAATGCTGTAAAATGACAAATACAAACAGTTTTTTAGTAATTTCATGAAATTATGTATTGCAACTCAACAGAAATAAATATATTAATGACTCTTTGCTTTACTTAGTTTCTGTTTTCATTTTCATTGAGAATAACAAGCTTTGAAGCATGCCATGTGTGGTGGAGGTGATGATGTATGGTGATGGTTGATGTTTTATTTTAGGAGGTGGGTCCTTGTTTGGGTGATTTCCTTTGGAAGCAACCTCTGTTACACGTGTCCTTGTTCGTCGTCACTAGCTCTGGTTTGTGCCTTTTGGGTGGTTTAGGTGTTTTTGGAGTTTGGAGGGTGTGTGTCCCATTGTGTTAAGCCTTTTCCTTTGGTTATGTGTGTTGTTTAATCTTCGCATGCCATGCTTTCGTCTTACATATTGTTTGCTGGTTTTTCGGTGGGCCGGTTCATTTGGCTTCGAGATCGGGAGTCGAGGTCCAGCTGCGATCTCTGTTTGACTTGTTTTGGTTTTTCTCTGGTCTACCGGGGGCGAGGGGTGCCCTGCAAATTTGGTTCTGAAGTTTGGTGGGCCGATCACTTTTGATTCGAGATCGGGAGTCAGTTCTTTGACTCAAGTTGGTTCTTGGGCTTTTGTTTTGTGCTCTTTCGGTGGATCAGGGGTCGCGAGGTTGTGGCAGCTGCATCATCCTTCGGTCAGGTGCTTTTCGAATTGTGGATTAGCCTGGGTGTTGGGGTATAGGTGTTTTATTTTGACAGTTTTCTTTGGGGGAGAGTAGTGACAATAGGCGGTGGTGAATTACGTGTTTACAGTGTTTGTTTTTTTTGGAGTCTGTTTTAGGTGTTGTTGTGTTTTGGTGGGTTTATTTTCATGGGTGTTTCATAGGTGGTTATGGTGTACCGTCTATATGCGGCACCATTTGTATCTTGTTTCGTTCATACCCTGCGTCTTGCGGGGATGCCGTTTAATAATATTTGCCGATTCAAAAAAAAAAAAAACCAGCTTTGAAGCATTTTACACATTTTTTAATATGCACTACTGGACAACAGATCCAGTGTTTGCAGAAATCTGGAAAATGTCAAAAATCTATTTTCAGTATCTCTTCCTAGTTAGTCACCCATGTTCTCTCTATCACAATTATCCACCGAGAGAGCCTTCCATCCATGGCATGATGAAAAGAAATGAAAAATACTATTGAAAATGATTTTAGATAGCAAATGAGTCATCATATCCCTTTAACACTTGTAAGAAGTACAAAATTTTCCGGCATGAGTACTTTTATGTAAGTACTGCCAGTCTGCAACACCATTTATTTATCAAGAGTTATTCTTTTAAAGCACATAGTTGGTAAGATAGTTGTTCGTAACACATTTTGTATCTAAATTGCAGTACCAATTATAATAGCTGAATGGAAAGAACTTATCACAATGCTTTTGTTTTTTACAGGTATTTCCATGCCTTTATGACAGTGTTGATCTGCG
This sequence comes from Medicago sativa, assembly GCF_051527215.1. Classification (NCBI taxonomy): domain Eukaryota; kingdom Viridiplantae; phylum Streptophyta; class Magnoliopsida; order Fabales; family Fabaceae; genus Medicago; species Medicago sativa. The sequence continues at coordinate 99,003,080 of NC_140752.1, forward strand.
GTTAGTTGATTCAACTAGCATTTCCATGTGATGGCAGACTTTGGCTAATGTCGATGTTTTCATTTTTTTGTAATCTTGTGGCCTTTTGACATAGGATCCTTTACTAATATCTTTGACGAACATATAATGCAACTTATGTTGCTTACTCATTGAGTTAGTTCATTTTATCCCCAGACGATTCTGGGATAACTTATTTTGCCTTTCCTATTTTTGGATGAGTTTGGTAAACTAATAATGTGTTATTAAAGGGCATTATATCTGAAGAATTTAAGCCATTTGTTATCATTTCTGTGATCACCACAGCTAGAAGGTATTTCTAAATCATTATCAAACTAGTGTGGAATGGTTGTTGCTTAATGTAAAGGTTCTTCTTCATCCTTGCTTAACACAGGTGAATGGGAAGGAAATACATGGTTGCTTTGAGATGTGTTAAACCGTCAAGTGCAGTTGACATATCGTGTTTCGTCTGCTACTTGTTAGTTGTTACAAGTCTACTCTGTAGGGTGTAACTATTCACATCTATAATGATGATTTTTAATCTAATGTCGTATATATTTTTAGCGAATATCAAATAAATTTAGTATCCACTGACACTGTCATCTCCACTCCAGTGATGTGTTTCTCTATGGCTCGAAAATAGGGTTTAAGGTAGTAAAATATAATATTTTTAGGTTTCATTAAAAAGGATAAACTCAAACGGATAATATGTTATAATTTTCTTCCGGTAATTCGGAGTTTACTGTGAGGTAAGTGTAGCTTGATTATCATATTTTTGTTAGTTTGTTAAATTAAATTATTTTATGTTATTTTGCGGTAATTATCTTTAATTTTGTTGGACATTGCTATTGGACTAATATTTGAGTTAACATCGAAACATTTGATTAGAGACTTTATAAAAAAAACGAATATCTTACAAGAATAAAAATATATTTAAGCTTGAAAATTGAAATATATCTCAATTATGTTATCAAGTGATTGAGCTCAAGTGGTTAATGAGCTTCACCGAATAACGAATTATTTAGGAGAACCTAGATTTGATTCATGAGTGAGATAGTTTTTGGTCAGATTTTACTTACCCGACTTGACTGAACTTTAGACTACTAGGGTCAATTCTCATAGGAATCTTAAGTATGCTTGTAACTTGGTCTCAAGTTATCAAAAGGTTACAAATCATTTAAGTCGGTATGTGTATATCATCTAAAAGATGCTCCCCCATATGGCCGTCTCAAATATAAATACCAAGAAAAGTATATTTGTTTTTTCACAAGATCTTTTATGAGTTAAATACCGTTGAATGCATTCTCATGTTTGTATTTAAATCAGAACCTCCGGTTAAATTAGAAGAGATTCCTTATCTTCTCAAGTGTTTTTGGTTAAACAAAAATAAAAATTAACATTATGATAAGCAAAATTAACAACTTTTTTTACACCGACCGTTTATATAAAGTAAACTATTTTTTAAGAGATAAATTAAAATCTTAAAAATACAATTAATTTTTATTACTTCCCCTTAAACTCTTAAAAATACAATTAATTTTTATTATTTCCCCTTAAATTTTTATTACCGCTTATATAATTTATTTTTACTTTTTTTAGGATCATTTACTTTTACTTAACGAGTGTAAAAATATTTATTTTTTACTTAGATCTCTTTCGAAAACAAATTAATACTACTATTTTTTATTTTTTTTCAATACCAGATTGAGCTATATTTTCTCAAGAGGACGTGTTTGGGTTTTCCTCTATTAAAATCCTTAATCTCTGCAACACAAACAACCGTTGTTACAACTTACACAAGTACACAAAAAAAAAACATGTAGATTAGATTAGATTGGGTGTTAGTACTTTTAGCAGCCACATACGATAAGGCAAATGTAATGGCTACTTCTCCCCTCACTCTGCAACTGCAACAATCTCTTTCTTTCTCTCATTCTCTCATACCCAAGCTTTTTGCACTCTCAAATTATGGTTATGAATCCTTCCCTTCAATCAATTTCAACCCAAGAAAACAACCTTCAATCCAATGTTCTTCACGCAACCCCCCACTTGACACAACAACCAAAAACTCGGTAAGAAGGTTTTCCAAGAAAACCTCTTCTCCTTCTTCTTCATCTCATACTGACAAAAAGGTTTCCTTGGAATCAAAATCAGTTAACAGCAGTACCAGTTACACGGTTGTTGAGAAAAAGAAGAAAAATGAAAACCAGAATAAAAATGCCTTCGAGAAGAAGAAGAAGATTAAGGACACCCCCCCACAAGCTAAATTGCGGGTTTCTTTGGATCAGTGTTCTAAAAGAGGGGATTTAAAGGGAGCTTTATCCTTATTTGATTCAGCAATATCCCAAGGTGTTAAACTAGGACAGCACCATTATACTGTTCTTTTGTATCTTTGTTCTTCTGCAGCTATTGGCGGTCTTCGACCTGCGAAAAGTGGAAGTGGTACTAGAACTTTGAATGCACAGGTCTCATCTAATAATTTAAATGGATCAGTAGATAGAAATGATGACGATGAAAGATTTTGTAGCGATAGTGATGATAATAAATTGTTAGATAGTTCAGTTTCAGTTTCACATAGTGATGATAGTGACATGAATGATAAGGATAAGAGGAATGGGATAATGGTGAGCGAGGATGTTAAGAAATATGCACTACAAAGAGGATTTGAAGTGTATGAGAATATGTGTATGAGTAAGGTTGAAATGAATGAAGCAGCATTGACATCTGTGGCTAGAATGGCCATGGCAATGAGTGATGGTGACAAGGCTTTTGAGATGGTTAAACAAATGAAGATTTTAGGGATAAATCCTAGGTTAAGGTCTTATGGTCCTGCTTTATCTACTTACTGTAATAATGGAGAAATAGATAAAGCATTTGATGTTGAAAAGCACATGTTGGAACATGGTGTGTACCCTGAAGAACCTGAGTTGGAAGCACTCTTGAGAGTAAGCATAAGAGCTGGTAAGAGTGATAGAGTCTACCATGTGTTGCATAAACTAAGAAGCAGTGTGAGGAAAGTTTCAACTACTACTGCTGATTTGATTGTTGATTGGTTTAAGAGCAAAATCGCTTTAAGAGTGGGAAAAAGAAAATGGGATAAAGGATTGATAATGGAAGCAATGCAAAATAACGGTGGAGGATGGCATGGGACAGGTTGGTTGGGTAAAGGGAAATGGCAAGTTCTTCAAACCAGTGTAGGAAATGATGGAATGTGTAAATGTTGTGGAGTGCAATTGGCTACTATTGATCTTGATCCTGTTGAAACTGAGAATTTTGCGAAGTCAGTTGCATCCATTGCTATAAGTAATGAGAAAAATTCAAACTTCCAGACATTTCAAGTAAGAAACTTCAATAATGCTTGTTATTTCTAGAGAAATGATTTTTCGTATGATGAAATTTAGACAATTTTCGCGAGTCTTTTTTTAAGTGGTTAGCACAGTTCAAATAGATGGTTATTTATGTTTAGTAGCTGGTTAATGATTAATGAGTTTTGACGCCTGATATACTTATTAATCACCTATTTCAACAGCGTTAATCACTTAGATTTCTGTTGCAAAAGTTGTCCAATTTCTGTTGTCGAAATAACACAACTGATATTTCTAACATCATTACATATTGATGAAGTGACATATGTGAAATTATGAATTGCAGAAATGGATTGAATACTATGGACCTTTTGAAGCAGTGATAGATGCTGCAAATGTAGGCCTTTACAGCCAAGGGAAGTTCATGCCATCCAAGGCAAGTTACTGAATGTGGAAAATTATCCTTTTTCTTTTTACCTTGCATTCCGTTCTAATTGCAGTCATTGATTTTTTTCCATCTGATGTGAAACTTTTAGATCAATGCTGTTGTCAATGAATTGCGCCAAAAACTCCCTTCAAAGAAGTTTCCACTTATTGTTTTGCATCATAGGCGTATCAAAGGAGACAAAAGGGATAAACCAATCAACAAGGCATTGGTTGATAGGTGGAATAATGCTAATATACTCTATGCAACACCTACAGGATCAAATGATGATTGGTATGAACAAAATGGAATATATATATACTCTTAATTAATAGTTTATATCAATAATTTCTACTGATTATGCATGTTATGTTTCATTTACAAACATGTGTTTCAGGTACTGGTTGTATGCAGCTATAAAATTCAAATGCTTACTTGTTTCCAATGATGAGATGAGAGATCATTTGTTTCAACTTCTGGGAAATGACTTCTTCCCCAAGTGGAAAGAAAGGCATCAGGTATGGATTACTCTTTGCAAAGAAAATTTTCTTATTATAATGTAGGTTGTATATATTTGATGAAAAAAGGTTTAATTTTTGTTCTTTGGTTTAATGATATATAAATGTACGCTTGCTTGATTTTCCTTTCTTTGATTACAATTTAGAACTATACTTACCATCGAAATCCCTATATATATTTTTTTTCTTCCAAATTTTAGGTACGATTCGGTTTCTCTGATGCTGGTCTTGAGTTTTACATGCCGCCTCCTTGTTCTGTTGTTATTCAGGTAAGAAACATACACTGGAAAGCCATAGTACTGTTTAAAAAAATTGGGTGAACGTGACACTAGTTAAATTATATTTGTCTATACAATTCTGAAGTTGAAACAGTAATGATGTAAACAAGATAAAGAAGAAAAATATAACATGACAATTGTGGTTGCAGGAATCAGAAGAAGGCCACTGGCATATTCCAATTGAAGCAGAACTTAATGATGAAGCAGAAAGAAGATGGCTGTGTATCACACGTGCTAAATTGGACATGGTTAGTGGAGACTCTTCAACAACATACAAAGGTATCTAGTTCACATTTACAAGGTTACTTTTAGGACGATATGGAATCTTCATACTATGGCCATGATATACAGCCAACTCATATTACTAACCAAAAGATAAATCTCAAAAATAAAATGGTAAGCACTTAATAGTAGAAACATTTTCATTATCAAAGTACACTGTATATAGTAGAAAATAGTACTTTTCCATTTATTCTCTTAACTTTTAAGTGATTCACACTTCTTATATTAACCGTTCATAATATATGCCACTAAAGTATAGATTTTAAGAGTACAGATTAGTTATAATATTTATATGAATTCAGCTAACTTTTATGTTGTCACAATTGATGGATTAGCTTGGTGTTGCACTAATTAATCCCCCTCACTTCCCACTTTCTTTTCCTTTGATTAGATGAGAAACCTCTGCAAAATGGGGAACAGGCAAAATCAGTTACTAGAAAAGAGTCTGCAAAGGAGTTGCAATATCAGAATCTTGTCAATCACAAAAAAATGAACGGAACTCCTCAAGAATCGTACAAAAATCACAGAAAATAACTCGTTATTATCCGAACTTGAGGCTGCAGAGTTGATTAGTGGTTGTAGCATTGATATTCAGTTATACAAGTTAGTTGAATTCATATTATTGATTGTAGCATTGATTATCAGCTATACAAAAATCTCAGAAAAGCTCCAGTTTAGTTTCATATCGCAGGGAGAAATACAAAGGCTAAGGTTCTACAATAAAGTTTGTTAGTCACAACATTTTTTTAATTGCTGCTTGCACATGGCACGAGATAGAGATTGTTCAGTAGTTACTTTTTTTGCAATGAGAAGCATTCTTTGTAAAATACTTTTTGTTAAAATTTTAACAGTGGATTCCATATTAATCAGCGCATTGAGTTTAGAATATTGATCAGTTAGAATTAAACTTTGTTGTTGTTATTTTCCATGTTTTTTTTTTCTCTTTCTTTCTATCGTTATTTTCCATGTTTTAAATGTTCTTTGTTTGTGAATGTCTGAGAAATGTTTTTGAAATGGATGCAAATTCGTTTGAAGAGTGCCAGAAGACAAATTGGAGAAATCGGCTAAAGTCAAAGGAGAAGAGACATAGTCATGGAACTGAACTTGATGAGACCGATAGAAGCAATTGCACACAAAAGAGTGGCAAATCTGGCCAAAGATTGTTTTAGGACCTTAATTAAAAGGAAAATGTTAACCAGTGCCCCCGGGGCACTGGTTAAGGGTCAAATATAGTAGGATTTGCATTGAGAGATGTGTAATCATTAAAATTATTAACTGTTTGAGTCAAAACTGTTTGAGTTCCATTTCTTTCATATCTCCATTTAATTAATTTTTTTTTTCACTTCAAACTCATATTTATGTATTACAAGAAACATCTGATTTACTAAATTAATTTTACAAAATTTATTTCATTCAAAATTATGTTTCACACACATTCAAAATTTAATTCATTTAATAAATTTGCTGATGTGAGCCAAACTATTATGGATATTCCTCTGGTTATAGATGACCAACCTGATGCTTTCATATGGAATGAGGAGTGGAACGGTTTGTACACTGTGCATTCCGGTTATAGATTTATTATGCGAGGGTCTTTGAAGGAAGAGAGGTGTCTTACGCCGGGAGATTGGGGCAGTTTGTGGGGAGCTCAAGTACCTTCTAAAGTGCGTAATTTAATATGGAGAATTTGTAGGCTGTGCTCACCAACACGAGACAAACTTCAGGATCGTCATGTTCCTTGCCTGACAAACTGTGGATTATGTGATTTATCTGTCGAAACTGAGATGCATCTGATCTTTGAATGTCAGATTAGTATTGAATGTTAGACTGGTGCAAGACTGCTTTCAATGGTTCAGTTGAGTTAATCTCGTTTTAATTAAGTGGGAGGGGTTCTGTTGGATGTCTGTGTGCGTGAATCTAAGGTAATTGTTAGTAGATTCTTGACGATGGTGCGAGGGATTTGGCATAATAGAAATGATTGGATTTGGAACCGCAAAAGATCAATTGGCAATCAAATTCTGTGTCTGGTAAGTTTAGTGCAGTCTGACTGGCAGGGTGTTCGCGCAGTGCGCGATCTAAAGCGATTGAAAACAACCAAAACAACAGCAGAAGCCGGAACAGTGCACGATCTAAAGTGATCGAAAACAACAAAACAACAGCAGAAGCCGGAACATTAGTGGACAGAACAGACAGCTGCAGTGCAGTATTGACACAAGTTTTTTCCATGGGCAGAACCAAACATGTTTCGGTTGTTGCATACGAAGAACAGAAGTCAGTTTGTTCGAGCATTGATAGAGTGGTATCCGCATAACATGCTGGTGTATGAGGGAGAAACATTGACTATGTTGAATGTCATGAATTGGGTGTAAGAATTGGGACTACAAAGTGGACATTTCTAAGCGCGTCACAAGTCCTCATAGACGCTGTTTGTGCTAGCAGTGAAGGTGCATCAGAGTTCAATACCATTGTGAACAATATTAGACATATTTTAGTCTCGAATTGTAACTTTGAGGTTTATTCGGAAGCAAGCGAATATGGTAGCTCATAATCTAGCTAGAGCGGCCATGTCCTATGCTAGTTGCCAAGTCTTTGATTTTGTTAGTCCTTGTATTTCCTCTCTTTTGATTAATGAAATGAGTTAAGTTTGGTTTTTTTTTTGTTTTTTAAAGTTAACATTACCATCAACTAAAGGACATGATTAATCTGCAATTTCTCATCAATGGTCTCCAAGGGTTTGTCTGATAGAATATTGAGTTTCAAAATCATATACCACCAGAAGTAATAAATTAGTACTCGGATGAAAGGGCTCAAAAAGGAAAAGTAAGCATTAACTAAACATCAAATACATTTCTTCTACAATGTAGGCTAAATCAGTCACATTTAATGTTCATTCTACCCTAAATTTGTGAAATATTCCAGACGTGTGTTATGTGTGTGGACATTGCATTATATTATACTAGAGTACCATTTTGCAAGACAACCCAACAGTGTTCAGCCAAAGGAAAGGAGACAACTCATGAACTACACTTGACAGCATAGACACAGTACTCATTTAACTAAAATGCATTATTTTTCATGACTTCACATGCACGTACTCCCTCAACTCACATGCATCCATTCCTTTCAATTTCATCACCCAAATTTTCTATTTTTTATTTATTTTAAATCCATCTAGTCAACAAAAGTAGTTTTTCTTTTAGGGATAAGATTTTAAAAACAGATTCCTTTATTAAAAAACAGATTTAAAGAAATTCCTTTATTATTTTCAATTAAATAAAGAGAAATAAAAACCACCCACAGGAAACAAAAATAAAATAAAATAATTGAGAAATTGGTGTTTTGAACGGAGTCTACAACGGAGTTGTTGCAGAAGAAGCGAAGCAAAAGGACTCAATTGTCCAGTTTTGCGAAACTTGAAACGGCGTCGTTGATGGTTCTTCCTCCTCCAGTTATGGTCGACGATAAATCCCCCTCTACTGTCATCAGCGGCAGAGATCGAGAGCTTCTTATCCCCGTCGCTAATGCCGGCGACCACTCCAATGCTTCCAAACCTTCTTCGTCTTCCTCCTCCGTTCATCATGCCGGCCGTGAGGTTAGGGATTCAATTTTTCTTCATTCCGTTGAATTTTTTAAGTATTTGATTAATCTATATTCTGTGCATGAGTGATTGAATTTATGGAAATAAGCTGATTAATTTGCTTCTAATATCATAATTGCTTATCATTACTGATAAGTTAGTCCAATCACACTATAAACACAATCATATTGTTTTAGTAGAAGCTATAAGATGTTTTTATAAGCTATCTTGGAGAACTTATGGAAATAAGCTGAAAATCAGCTTATAAACAAGCCGTAAGTTGTTTCTGTCAGTTCTCCCGAACAGTCACACAAGTGCTTAAGCCAGTAGATAAGCTTAAATAAGCCAATCCAAACAGTCCCTTAGTTTCAGGGATTTCTTTGACTTGGATTCATACTTTTTGTATATCAATTGAAACTATTGCTTTTCATATAATTGGATTAACTTGTTGTCACCTTTGAACTAATAGCACCAATGCTAGTTCTTAGCTCTAGTCGAAATTCACCAGTGTTGTCAATTGCTGATCGCCGATCAGCAATTGACAACAAGTGATTGCGAAAAATAGCGGTTTGTTAAAAATATGTTACACAACGATGGTGCTAGGGCCTCTATAGCTGCTATTTGACAGCACTTTGTACTAAATAACATGTATATCGGAACAATAGTGGTTTGTCAAATTCTGCTACACTATCGTGCCGCTATAGCTGCTATTTTACAACACTGAAATACTCAGATACATACCATAGAGCTAGTATTGGTTCATTTTTTTCCCCTGGTTTGGATTAACATAATTTCGCAAGTTTCTTCATATGGAGGAGTTTGGTAAATTGAATCTGTTTTTTTTAAGTAAAAGTACAAAGCTGGTGCTTTATAATTCCCATTCATATATATTGCAATTTTATTTGTTTTTGTGAATTTGAATACCTAAGCCTGGCATTAGTTGTCCTATTCATTTTGTTGCATGAAGGAATTTATCTGAAGTATTTGTCTGACAGATCGCCATGTGTTGTTTCTGTCAATTTGTAGACTTTTTCCAAAGTTGTTCAGAGCTGGGCATCAAAAAAGTTCATGACCGGATGGTGAGCATTTCTTTCTTCAACCTAATATCTTCTCAGTTTACATTCTTACATGTCAAACTAGTGCACACACTACAAAGATCTTTCACCATCTTATCTTATTATTTCCTGCAGAAAACTGTGCTTTTGTTTTAGATGGATGATATAAAACGAATTCATTTCCTCTAATTTTTTTATCTACATTTAATTTATGCTGCCATCTTGGTGTATATGTGTTTGTATCGTGAACCAAATATTACCATTACATGATAGTTACACTTCTCTCTTCTGCTAGTATATGAGAAATTTTGCTAGTTATGTAGTTTTAGGGTATGAAAGTTGGAAAGTAGAGGACATACCCTTTTTTGGCAAATTGGTGAAGGGAATAAAAAATCTTCGAACTCAGAACATTTTTTTAATAAGAAAAGCAAAGAAATCCGACCCCTCCTATTTTCTCTCTGACTCGAACCACCACAACCCCACCCGTGCAATTAGATCAGCGTTGCCTGTAACATTCTCAATGTCTGCGCCAGGACCTTTACTTTCACATCATTTGAGAAGTCCTACCGTCTTCTGCCAGGAAAAATCAAAGGAAGGATTCCAACCCATTTTTCAGATTATCTTCAGAAACTCATCAACAACATTGACTTTGCTGGAACCTTCTAGATTGTTCTGAAATAATACTGATAGAAACTTGTTTCTATATTGATAAATTTAGAAAACAACAACAAATTTATTACACTAAATGCTGGAAATTCTGTTTCAGAAGCAGAGGATCAGCATTGTTACAAGAAATACAGCTGAAACAAAATTAGCGATAAGAAAATAAAGGTTTACGGCTACAAATGGTTTCCTTCCAATTTTTTTTGAAAGTCTTGGTCTCTCCCTTTGAAGAATTAGAGAGCTTGGTCTCTCCCTCCCATATACATTAAATAACTATCCCTTAATCACTTTTTCCTTTCGATTATCTATTTATCACTAAGAGGAATGCTGGCAACACTCACTTTTGAACACTCTCTAACACTCACTCTTTTATTGGATAAAATCAATGCATTTTCCACCACTTTGTGTGGGTTCTATTTTCAATGTGTAGACCCACAATGATTTAAGCCAATAAGAGAGTGTTCAAAAGAGTGTTGCTAGCACTACTCTTATTACTAAAATTGAACAACATAATTGACTTAGTTACTACCCATAACCGTTACAATAAGAAGTTTAACAAATACCCCGTTGATGGAGGCCAAATTTGCAGCGAGAGGTTCTAAGAGAATGCGCGTGGAGAGAATTATTCACGCTGTGATGGAATAGAAGAGTTTTTCGGAGTCTGTGATCATATTCATAGGTTTGCTGTTTCTGTTATTGTTGTGGTGGCTGTGGTGTGGGGTTGGAGGAAGTAACCAAGGTTGTGTTACTGCAGCTGCAAGTAAAGGAAGCATAATGATGGTAAGAGAAGTGTGGAAGATTGGATTATGATAAAGCTATGAGATTGATCAGATCATGGCGAGATTGGTGGCCGTGGTGGAGGAGTGGTCAGAGAAATCAACAGTTAGGGGGAGGAGCAGTTTTGGTAGATGGGGGGAGAGGAGATAAATTTACCATTCTATCCTTTAAGTGATTACCAAATCTGGGGAGTTAAGTAGAGAAAAATTCAAAACATCAGATCTAACGGTTGTTGGTACAAGGTGAACTGGTTCACCATTTATAAGTTATGTACCGTCAATACGGTCAGTAGTATATTCAAAGTTGTAGTCCTTAATGGCAAGTCCTAATTGATTAAAACCCCTTGGTTCTAGACTATATAGATCTCCCAATTGCTTATTGTACCATACCAATCAAATTATAGCCAAAATGTCTATTTTCACAATAGTTAGATAAAAATATGCAATATTTTCAATATCACTGGTTTAAAAAGGATTAAGTGATGGAGATATGGAAAATCTTTTGAAATTATTGAAGATGATTATATGCACAGCGTACTTCCTGCAAGCTTGCATAGAATGTCTGTTACTCAGCCAGTGAAAACCATGTCCGTGCCTCATGGTTTGTTGCCTTAACATTTCAGAGTAGTTTTTGCTTTAGCTTGTTGAGATTCTCAAGGTCACTTATCTTTGTGTTTTAGTTCTTTTTGTGGAAATTGTTGTCAATGGATGCTTTGAAAGATTAAAAAATGATAATTTTAACTTAGAAGATTTTTTGATTTTGTATGATTACCTTTTTTTACGTCTTCTTTCTTTTTCATGAACATGTTTTTTTTTTTTGAGGGATTTTTCATGAGCGTGCTATTATAGTATTATTTGACATCTTTTTATGCTACCATTTGTTATGAATTCCTGTTTTATTTATTTTTTCTAATTGTGTTTTTTCTTCTTATTGAAGTGTCATTCTTTTTCCAATTGCAATCACCTTCTACATTACCTGGTGGTTCATTCATTTTGTGGATGGTTTTTTTTCTCCGATCTATGTTCATCTTGGAATCAATATCTTTGGTAAGTGCTTCTGTTGTATGGCACTTGATAATACACATCCCCCCCCCCCCCCCCCCCCCCCCAAGGGTACATCAGTAATACATTTTTTTACGTGCAAACAATATGTTATTGATTGCTGCTGTTGTCTCTATCTGCCTGCATTTTTTTCTCTTATATATAGTTGTGTGTGTGTGTATTTTATTGTTAAATATTTATTTCAGTTTAATTCAATTTAAGCGTTTTTGAATTTTAAATTTGAAAATAAGATTAGATTATTAAGGGCAAATTTGTAGCAGAAAAATAATTTTGGCATATATTTAGATTTAAATTTAATTTTGAAAAAGAATTGAATTGCTAAGGGTAATTCAGTCTAGAAAAAGGTCCGACCGAAAAGTAGTTAATCCGTAGTTAACTTTCGAGTTGCCTTTATACAATGGTATGGTCCTATAACTTTGGCATATATTTAGATTTAAATTTAATTTTGAAAAATAATTGAATTGTTGAGGGTAATTTTGTCCAGAAAAAGGTCCAATCAAAAGTAGTTAATTGGCAGTTAACTTTTGAGTTGTCCTTATATAATGGTGTAGATTATGTTACCTACTGGATGCCATGGTAGCATTTAATATGTTGAAATAATTGCTTAAAGAGTTAAACTTCTTGGTCAGGTCTTGGATTCATAACTTCCATAACCTTCATCTTCTTGATCGGGATTTTCATGTCATCATGGTTGGGTGCATCTGTCCTGGGACTTGGGGAGTGGTTTATCAAGAGAATGCCTCTTGTTCGTCATATCTATAATGCTTCTAAGCAGATTAGTGCTGCGATATCACCAGGTGTGTTTGGCAATATCTTACTCTTTTTTTTTTGGGTCAAGCAGCGTAGTGGCTAGAAATTCACCTTTAAGGTGAATAAGTGGGGTGTCCGGGGTTCAAACCCCGGCCCCTGCATATATTATGCATTGTCCCTTACAAACTGAGCTAAGCTCATGGAGACAGCAACATCTTACTCTTTATTGTGATGCTAATGTATATTTAATGGCGGGTAAGAGATGCTTATGTTAACACATGTGCTGCCTGCCACAGATCAAAATTCACAAGCCTTCAAAGAAGTAGCCATCATTCGACATCCACGTGTGGGAGAATATGCATTGGGATTCATCACCTCGTCTGTTGTCCTTCAGGTTTCTTAAATAGTTCTACTTTGGTGGCTTTTTAGTTCGAAATTTTTTCTTTCATTGTTGCTTAACTTGGTGTTTTACAATGTTAGAGCCCAATGTCAAAATGTGGGCCAGTTCTGGATCATGCAGAAAACGAAGTCTAAAATGTGTCTTGTGTACTCTAGGAGAAATGACAAAATAACAGAACAGAATTATAACATGGCAGTTGTTATATGGTAGATTATTTGATTGTGTAATGAAACAACTATATGGTAGGAATTGGGCAACTATGTACCAGTTATTTAATTGTATGTGGTGTAGTTATAGGGAGGTTTTATGACAATTTCTGATGTGTGGTGCAGTCTTTTTTTTTTTTGTTTCTGATTAGTATTCAAGCTCTTGGGAACCCTCCCTTAAAAGATAACTGTCAAGGGGGAAGAACCAAGCCACATAAATTCTCCACCAAGCACCCATACTACTCTGTTGTGGGACTTAGGCACTCATAATAACCAAGTCTCTATCATAGCACCTCCCTTGAGAGCCGATGTCCCGTGGTTGGCCCTTTATAACGCCTTACTAATCCTTTCCGAACCGACAACCTGCTATGATAGCAATAGATAAGTATTCGGGCACTTGGGGAACCCTCTCTTAAAAGCTACTCCCTCCGTCCCTACATGTAACCCCTCTTTGCTTTTTTCACATTTCTTAAGAAAAGTTGTTAGTGCAATTAATGTGTCTATTTTGTGTGTTAATATTACCAAACTGTCCTTTGTTTGTATGTGTATTAAATTTGACTTTTCATATTTCAAAGCAAGTTAGTAGTATTAATTAGGGGTATGTTTAGGAAAAAAATAATAAATGTATCTAGTAATTTGAAAAGGGGTTTACATTTAGGGACAAAAATAAAGTCAAATGGGTGCTTAGATATAGGGACGGAGGGAGTAGTTATCAAGGGGAGAAGAACCAAGACACTTAACTACTCCACCGAGCATCCCATACTACTCAGTTTATCCACCAGATCCACGTGTTTGTGCAACTCTTTGAGGGGAATTCATTAAAGCTTATTTTCTAGGGTAAATTACACTCACCTCTCTTGAGGTCTTCATAAATAGCACTAGCACTCCCTCTAATTTTAACCAAACACAAATCTCCCTTAATTTTTATTCAAAGTGGCAAACACCTCCCCTCCATTTAATTTAACACTGTTAATTCTTATTTAATTAACTCTTCCCATCCACCCAACCACCCACCGTGTCACCCTCTGGGTTGGGTTTTTATTTTCTGAAAATTTTAATTGCACAAGAATGATAAATGCCTCCCTTCCATTCAACTTTCATGGTTGTGGAAAACTACAAACTCCTACTAAAAAAGCTAGTAATGAAGGCCTTCAGTTTCAAAATTATAAGCATTTGGGAAGAATGATAGACCTAATGCGGTCACCATTTTCCTAGACGCCGAAATAGTTGTGGATCTAGATAAGGTTGGACAAAATCAATAGTCTAACTAATTTACTTCCTTTTGAGAAGAAAAAAAAATCATAATATAGATTCACCACAAACAACACAGTAAAATCTTAAACCCTGTTAAAAGCTTTTAAAACATCTGTTTTCTGAGTCGCTAATCTTTTGAAACGTTTGCTTCTTGAACAAACAAAAACCCAACCATTTTTAAGAGGGTAAATGAAAGAGGGGTTGATTAACCGGAAACTAACGGTGTTAATTAGAGGGGAGATGTTTGTCACTTTGAATAAACCTTAAGGGAGGTTTGTGTTTAATTAAAAACTAGAGGGGTTTTTAATATTATTTAAGAAGATATCAAGTGAGGTGTGCGTATTTTACCCTATTTTCTAAACTCTATCAATGTCACTGGTTCCATGTTCCTTATACTGTGATCCTGGTTGAAGTGATAGAATTCTGATCTTTGTTGCTGGTGTGCTATACAGGTCCATGTGGTAATGCCCATTGCCCATTAGGACTTTGGCACATAGTTGATGCTTGTTGGTTTCCATGTAGAGTTTTATGTTCTTTTTTCTTGGTTGTTTTTCTCTCTAGAGCCATACGATATTGCAATTTACTATATTGTTGTGAAGGTTAATGATGTAATTCATAATCAGTTGTCATTTTTCTGAATGCTCATTCAATGTTCCTTCTAGCTGTTGACTTGTGCTCAATAGTTTGGAATCATGAGTGAGCCCTTATGGATTAGTGATAATTAATAAAGATTATCTGCTTATCACGGCTTTAAAATTTTTGTTGAATTGAACTATTTTAATTATATCGCTGTTTCACAGACTTATTCTGGAGATGAGGAGTTATGCTGTGTCTATGTTCCCACAAACCATCTTTATATTGGTGATATATTTCTTGTCAACACCAAGGATGTCATTAGGCCAAACTTATCAGTACGGGAAGGAATTGGTGAGTTATACTAGTTTTTAAAGTTACTCTAAGTCTTACACTGTAGAACTAAAAGCAGGCTGAATTACGTTGCACTCATTTTAATATTATGAAGATGTTCTTTTTGGAGCTTCCTCTGTGGAGGTGCAGTAAAATTGGAGCCTGATGTTTTTGTTTGTGATTTAGAATTGGGAGACAATGAACTGAGTAATAACTATCTTGTTTTACCCAACTGAGCCATAAATATCACATATACAATTATACATTTCACTTGCGTACTGTTTATACTTGCGGAATTCACTATAAAACACACCTTAATCGTGTTGCAACTTTTTATGAACAATCCATAATTATTAAATGCCTCGGTCATTAAATGCCTCAGTAATCATTAGGTGCAAGTGTAGCTATCACCTCTAGTCTAACTTATGCACTTTAGGTTGCAAGGAATGAAGATGCAAAATATATGAAAACTAATTGAACTCACTCCAATATATTTTTAACATTGGCTAAATTTTGCAGAAATTGTCGTTTCTGGAGGCATGTCAATGCCGCAGATCCTATCGACGCTTGATTCACATGTTCCGGTGGAAATAAGTAGACCTGATAGAAGATGACAGTTAAAGGTATAGTAGTTGTTTATTTAACAGCTTATTTCATATGGAGATATCAGAAAGGCAGCGCAAGCAATGTGTTGCAAATACAGGCATGGAATTTACGCGTTGATCCGCGAACCAGTGTTAGATCGATAAATTATGATGTTTTGTGTAACGTTCATTCCGGCAATAGAATGTAGAATTTAGTGTTTGTTTGAAAATATAGTTTGGGTGATGGTACAGGGTTACAACATTCTATTGAGGTAGGGCTCTAAAATTTAGTACTTGTGCATATCTTGGCGGTCTCCGTTCGTTATAGCAATTCAATTTTGTAGTTCTGATTACTTGCTTTCAGCTTAATATATTATGTTTCTACGGTGGTTTTCATTTCATTGGCGAGTCAACTTATTCAAATTTCACCATTCTCATTGAATTTAATGGATATGCACCGACAGTGTGAAGATTTTCACATGTCCAATCACATCAATGTTTGTCGAGATATTTTACCTTTAAACTTTGAGAAATGCTAAATTGTGCCCTTACAACTTAAAATAAGAAACTAAATGTAGATTTTTTTTAATCGGCAAATATTATTAACCACAAGCTCGTGCAAGACGCACTAAAAAGCTCGCTAAACAGAAAAACAATACAAAAGTGTCGTACGTATGAGGAACGCTTAAACCCAATAACAAAACAGCCCCACGGAGCCAAAGAGGCAAGACACCAACTATAACAAAACAAAAAAACAAAGCCAACCAGTGAACACCAACGGCAACAGCAATAATGCTAGCTGCAAAGGTAGTAAAAAGAGCCAAACTAGGCCCTTAAACAACACAAATGAAACACCCTGTGCAAGACCAGAAAGGCACGCCAGAAAACAGCGGCCACACCATGAAGGCAACCCTCCTACCACAACACTTACCTCATCAAACAATCACATGGACACCAAATCCATTCATAATACATACAAGTCAGAATGTTAAACCTTTCCAACAACCACTGCCACAAAAAAACCTTTATCTCCTCTGCAAGCTCTTCTATGGTTTTAGATACATCATCGAAAATGCGATCATTCCTAACTTTTCAAATCACCCGACACGCCACATGTCAAATCATCCTTAAACCCTTCTAAATTTTTTATTTTATTTTATGGATTGACCCCCCACTCCAACACTCTCGATGGATAAACAAATTAGGAGGGATAATAAAAATAATATCTAACCACCGCATCAAATGCAACCAAATGTTTCTCGCCACATCGCAATGTAAGAAAACATGGGTTGAACTTTCACTCTCCCTTTCACAACAAAAACAAATAATTCCTAATAGCCAAATTTAGTCTAGTCGGATTACGATCTAGTAGGAGTTCCCGTGAGAAGGCCACCACTTTCGACGGACGACGCCCCATATTTCCAAATTTGGCGAAACACTCTTCTTTCCTTATCCGAGCGAACTCCCTCCCTCCGACACACTCCTTCTAACTTGTTGTACAATGACTTAATCGTAAAAACCCCATCATCCTCTAATTTCCATCTCCACCTATCCTCACCATGTACCCACACAAATCCTTCCAAATCTTCCAACAAGTTGTTAAGAAGATTGATTTTCCACACAAAAAATTGGCGCCTCCAACCCCCCCACCCCCCACAACTCTTCTACCGTTGCCTCTTGTAGATTTGAAATCGAGAAAAGTGTTGTGTATTTTACCATAAACGACACTTCTCCTCTCCAAGTCACCCTCAAAAGCTCGTGCTCATACCGTTTCCCACTTTCCACCACCTAGACATCCAATGCGTCCACAAAGATATACTTCCATCCACCAAATTGGTTATCTTCTCGCCATATTTTCCCGAAGCACATCATTTCAAAGAGCTCTCTCCTCTTGTAACAACCTTCACGTCCATTTAGCTAATAAACTCAAATTAACCATTTAGCTAATAAACTAAATGTAAAAATATAATCTTGAAAATTGTGCAATACTATCTTAAAAGCCTAAAAACTTATCTTTTCAATGCAACATTTATTTTTTAATTCCATAAGGGCGCAATATGCCCCTTAATTTTTATTTATTAAATTACATAAATTTTTTTAAAATAATTGGAGTATATTTGACTAAGAGATGCAACTGAATTGAGAGAGCTTACAAATTCCTTATCGTGAGTTCGTAAGAGCAAAGAGTTTCAAATGTATAAGCGTGTGTGTTTGGGACCTCAGTCAAAATCATGGTTGCAAATGCATTGTATGGCATTTGGCAAGTTGATGCAACGCGACATAACTTCTAATAGTCACATTGGATTTGGATTGCATGCACTCCAAACTACATGTAGTCAAGAAAGATTTGACAGTTCGATTAAAGTTGTCTACATTTGGGCTTGGCATTTTTAAAGTTAATAAAAGAATAAAGATACTTTAAATTTGGATTGTTTGATCTTAATCGGTGGTCAAATTTATTCCAACTATAACATTGCATCCAATTTTGGTTACATGTAATCCAAGTTTGGATGACACTTTATAATCAGAGAAATGTTAATGAGTGTTCTCGAGACATTTTTTAAAAACTTTAAATGATAAGTTTTTATAAAAATTTGCATATTCTATACATTGAAAATTGAAGTATTTGATTTTTTTAAAGAATAATTTTTTAATTTAAAATCATTAAAGAGTGTCTCGAGGAAACTCAAGATCCTTAAAATTATACGAGTAATGAAATTGCTACTTAATTAAGGCTCAAAGTCTATGAAGGAAAAATAAAAACAAGATTGAACAAAAAGTGAGTCAAGTTATTTTTCTATAATAGCATAACAATTTAGGTATCTCCAGAAGCTTAACTCAATTGATAGGAACAATGCATAATGTATTTATGGGTCATAATTTAAATTGCGACACTCCACTTATTCACCTTAAAAAGGTGAATTTCTACCACAAGACTACTAATTTATGCTAAACCAAGCACACGACATTACAATTCTCCCTAGAGAATCCTCCCCTTAATACCACACGACATTACAATTTTTTCCAAACCACATAATACCATGTTGTTTGATAAGTAATCTGTAACGCCCTCCTTTTTATTTAATTATTTTACTTAGTTTTAGAATATATTTATGTATTTATATGATTTATATGAGGGATATATGATTTATTGAGATTAGATGTCTTTTTATAATTTAGTTAATATATTTTGTTGAGTGATATTTTGTTATGTTATATGTTGGTATTTACTAGCATAATATATATGTTATTTGGTGTAGAAATATATTTTTTATTTTGTGTAGAAATATATATGTTATTTGGTGCATAAATATATTTGTTATTTTATGTGGCAATATATTTGTTATTTGGTGTATTATTATATATTTAGTAGAGAAATATTATTTATTAGAATATGAGGATTATTAGTGTGAGTGGATTTGGGGGTTAGAATAGAAAGAAGAATAAGTTGTTGGACCTAAATAGATTTGGGAAGAATATTTTAGTATTATAAATAGAGAAGCTTAGGTTAGAAAGAGTTTACCGGAAACCGCTTTTTGGAAAAGAGGAAAACAAGAAAGAAGAGAAGAGGAGAGAAAAGTCAAGAGAAGAGGAGAAGACCTTAGGAAAGAAGAACGCTGCCGCTGATTCAGGAATTAATCTAAGGTGAGGGTGAGACTATCTTGCATTAATATTAAGTTGTTAAATCATTAGATTACATCTAACAAGTTGGGGAGAGTTTGTGAGAATTTGAGAATTAGGGTTTTGAGAGAGATTTGATGATTAGATGATGAAAACTTGTTGAACTGATGTATAAATTGTGTACAGACCTTAGATAATCTATAGGATGATTATTGGAAGTAGTTTTGAGGTTAGCACCATGAGATTAGGTGTAAACACGAAAGTTGTAGGTATGGATGTTAGCTTTCTAATGTCGTTGGTCTCACGTCAAAAAAATTTATAGAACTTGAGTTATGATCAAATTACTACATGTAGGTCACAGTGAATTTTTATGGACTTTCAGCACAACTTTTCCTAATTTAAAATGAAAACTGGTATTGATCGGTACAGAATTGGTCTTAGGCGCATGAAAGTTTTAGATAATTTTGTTAGCTTTCTAGTGGCTTTGGTTTGACGTGAAAATGATGTTTGGTCTGTGAGTTATGATGAAAATACTACAGGGAGGTCTTAGCAAAATTGTACGGTGACAGCATTCTCTGGTTCATGTTTTTGCGTTTTGTTCATATGTTTCTGTTTTGAATTGATCTTTGTTGTAAACATGAAAGTTGTTGATATTTGTGATATCTTTCCAGTAGCTTTGGTTTGACATGAAAATATGTTGTGGATAATTTATTATGTTTTTACAAAGATACTTAGTGAATTATTGTCGATGTTTAAATACGATGTTATATGAAGTTGTTTATGATTGATGAATATGATGTTTTAAGATGTTGTTTATTATCATTTGATATTGTTATATTATGATATGACATGAATTATTTATGTGATCCATATGTTGTAAAGATGCTAAGATGTTAAGATGTTAAGACGTTAAGATGATAAAAGTTGTTAAGTCGTCGAGTCGTTATGAAGTCATCAAGTTGTTAAGATGTTATGTTGTCAAGATGTCAAGATGTTAGGATGTCATAGATGTTCATGATGTTGTTTAAGTTTCCAAGTTGTAGGAAGATTGAGTCCATTGCATACTCATTAAAGATGGGGGCTTGAGGCCCGGCAGCTTAATGCTCAAACTACGTTGGGGGCTTGAGGCCCGACAGCTTTATGCTCACTTGTTGAAGAGCCTATTTACGCTCATATATGTTGGGGGCTTGATGCCCTGAATGGTACCACATGCATTTGCATATCAAGAAGTTTACGATGAGTTAAGTTGTTAAGAGTTGCATCGTCAAGTTGAGTCGCATTGTCAAGTCAAGTGTCGAGTCGACTATGAAGTTGTTTAAGATTGAATATGAAGTGAATGATGAGTTTGATTAAGAATGTTGTTTATGTTTGATGATGATGTTTGATTATGATGATGATGTTTGACGATGATGTTGTTCATGTTTGATGATGATGTTTGATTTTGATGATGATGTTTGACGATGATGTTGTTCATGTTTGACGATGATGTTGTTTAGGATTGATGATGATGTTGATTATGATTTGTTTATGATGATGTTGATTATGATTTGTTTATGATGATTGAATATGAAGTTGTTATGATAAGATGCTATGTGATTTATGATATGCTGATATGTGAATATGATAAGATGTTATACGTTTACTAATGATGATGTATGATGATTCCTCGTGATTATATTTAAGATGGATTGTTTGTGATTATGTTTATGGTTGATATATAATGTTATGAGATGATTATGATTAGTACTTGATGTTATATGATGATGTTTATGTCTATGATTAAGATGCTATGATTAAAAGGATATATGATAATGCTTATGACTAATATTTGTAGATATGTGATGATATTTATATGATGATATAATATGAAGTATATGACTAATGTAGGAAGAATAATGATACTAGTTAAGGAAGTTTAAGTTGCTAGATATGATTAATGAATTATAGGATGTTTAAGTTGTTGAATGTACTTTACATGATTTATATGTTTTATATTATTGTTTGAGAAATTTTCACCCCTCTGCTTGGAAATGTTGCTCTTCGTATGGGTAACTTGCAGATAATCAAGATTAGAGGCGTCGTGAGTGGACTCCTCACATGTGTGTCTAGGTGCTCTGATACGTAACGGGATGGGACTTGACTTTACTTCTATTCCTTACGTATTGTTTATGAACTTTTATGAATAAATATTGAACTAAGACTTATGAGATTTTCTGATGAGGCCTGCGTGGCAAAGACTTTTTATGTTGAATGAACTAATTCCGCTGCGAAGTTTTGAATTACTTATGTTAAATGATTTTGAAGAATAAATTGTTATTTATTCAGTTTATGAATTTTTAAGAAGTGTAGCATTCCGTTTAAAGTTGAATTACTCTGATTTTTAATTATGAAATTTTTACGTTGGGAAAACGGGGTGTTACATAATCAGCCAAATTATTTACGACACTTGACAGCATACACATAGTATGAGTTATACAGGCAGGCAAGCTGCCAAGTTTAGTCTTCGAATTATTTAGGGTTTCGCGGACAAAAATAGATGGAAAATTTAACAAGTTTCTTTCTTTTGATATCACAATTTATTAATCACCCACATAACATAATCAACTATGATTTTTAATGTCATTAGCCATTACTTTTTGGGTTGACAATATCATTAACCATGATTTTTAACATTTAGCATTTGAAAAGTAAGAAACTTGTATTTCTTTTCGAATTCTCTTCAATGTGTTAACATTTTCAAGGAATCGATTCTTAGATGCCACAAGTATGCCTCTTTTATTCGAGACATCAAGATCTCATCAACCTTAACCGGATCACATGCATTGCCTACATCATCTGAGAAGGTACGCTAACTTTTTAACAAAGCTCGAAGCTTACTTCCTCCTCGGATCTTATCATCCCCACCTCTCCTCGGTCAAACTTATCGGAACTTCTAGTAGTAGGCTCTACGAAAACTTAATTTAATTTCATAGATTGTTATTTTCTTTGTTTTCTGTTTTTCTTTCTTGGCCTTGTAAAAAAAAAACTAAAATATATGATCAATAACATTAAAAATTATGGTTAATATGTTTAATGGATAATTAATGAATTTTGACGCTTCATAATCAACTATGATTATTGACTTTAGACTTGAAACTTATTGTCCTTTAGTTCAAACTTGTTGAGTTATTTGATTTGTTGTCAAATTTATGTGTTAAAATATATTTTATTGAATTATGATGAATGGATGAATATTTGTTGGCAAAGAACACCTCACTCAAGTCACATGCACCCATTCAAATCCATCGCCTCTAGCATCATCATTATTTTGTTTTTTTCATCTTAATTCTAAAAGTCAACAAAAGCATCTGAATCCCAACCTAAGGAACTTTTTTTTTTGAAAGACCTAAGGAACTTTTAAAAATTTAATAATGTATTATAGTTAAAATAAGTTTTTTTTTAAAATAAGTTTTTTTTTTAGGAAATATAGTTAAAATGTTAAACTTTTGTTTAGATTAAAATAAGTTTTTTTTTAACTATATCTTTTAAAATAAGTTTTTTTTTTTAGGAAATATAGTTAAAATGTTAAACTTTTGTTTAGATTAAAATAAGTTTTTTTTAACTATATTTAAAATGTTAAACTTTTGTTTAGATTTTGGTGGTGGCCGGGATTCGAACCCCGGACCTGCTTTAAAATGTTAAACTTTTGTTTAGATTTTGGTGGTGGCCGGGATTCGAACCCCGGACCTGCATATTTTATGTATTTGTCCCTACTAATTGAGCTAAGCTCACGAGGACAAACATTTGTTTAGATTAAAATAAAATAAATAATTCACATCACTCAAAAAAAAATCACATAAATATTAATTAAAATAAACAAAAAAAGAGAGAAAAGAATTAGAGAGTGGTTTTGAAAAATTTATCATTTCTGCAATTCTTCCACGGCGTAGAATACAAATTATTCACATATCAAGATTTCTAAACGACGTCGTAACTGATAATTCCTCCGGCGATGGTTGACGACAAATCTCCGTCGACGGTAATCGGCAACAGAGACAGAGATCGAGAGCTTCTCATCCCCGTCGCTAATTCCGGCGACGATACCGATGCCTCCAGACCATTGGCTTCATCCTCTTCGATGCATCATAGCGGCCGCGAGGTACTTTAGGGTTTTAATTGTTCATTGTTTAATTTGAAGCATTTGATTAATCTCAGTTTTATGCGTGCTTGCATTGAATTTGTTAGTCTCTGGAATTTCTTTAACTTGAATTGTTACTAATTTTAGGGATTTATGTTAACTGGATGAACTTCTTAATTAAACTATTAAAATAATTAAACTACTAGTCCAATTAAGGGCATAAAAGCTAATTTTTTATTACCTTTTTTTATAAGCATACCAAATTTAAATTGTCCAAATATTTTCCTTTTTCTTCTTTATCATTCAAATATTTTTACCGGGTCTGTTTTTCTGTTAAATAAATACTTGATTAATAGAATTTTTGCAAAACTGATATTGAAGCTAATTATAGCAACAGCACAAGCTAGACCTTTGATTCGTCAAAAAAAACAAAAAACCGGAGCTTTGAATTTGCATGAAATTCAATGGGTTTCAGTGAAATTTAATTCACTGACTATGCATCTGAATTAAATTATCTGTCTGACATTTGGCTATGTGATTTTTTCTGTTGATTTGTAGACTTTTTCCAAAGTTGTTCAGAGCTGGGCATCAAAAAAATTCATGACTGGATGGTGCGTATCACTTTACTCAACCCAATATCTTGCTGTGTGCATTCATACTCAAACTAGTGCCACGTGTCATATATGTTGCCTTCTTGTTGTATGGATGTCTGTGTCTTGAATAACAAAGTTAACACTTAAGATTCTCATAGTTGTATTTATGAAACCATTTGCTAGTAATATATTCAAAGTGGTACTCCTTGTTAAATGGGGAAGGGGGATCCTAATTGAACAAAACCTTTGAGTTCTAGATTATAAATCTCCATATAGCTTATTCAATTTTGTGACATACTGACCAAAGAAAAATATAGAAATATTTTCGTCATTATCTCTATCACTGGTTTTAGAAGGGTGAGGCAATGGAGAAGTAGTGATCAGGATGATATGTTCTTACACAATAAATCACTAATCAATGGAGAAGTAGACAACTTTTTAAAGGATTAACTATTTGTAAGCTAAAGACAACTTATGAAAATAAATTACCTGAAGGAGTTTATGAAAATAAGCTGAAAACGTCTTACACAATACGATAAATAAGTTATTTCAAACGCCCCCAAACCTGATATGTGCATTATTACCTATAAAATGGCAGTAGCAGCTGAATGTTATGAATTCTTTGTTAATATGTCATGTTTAATTAGTTGATAGGTCTTTTTTTTGTTTTTTTTTTTGAAGTGTCATTCTTCTTCCAATTGCAATCACCTTCTACATAACATGGTGGTTCATTCATTTCGTGGATGGATTTTTTTCTCCAATCTATGCTCAACTTGGAATCGACATCTTTGGTAAGTGCTTCTATTTTATGGTACTTCCCTTTACACCTTTACTATTTCCCACATAAGGTCAGTATTATGGCTATTCAATTTTATTGGATGGATCAAATATTCCAGTGCTACATTCATATTATTTGGGTTTTGCTATTTTTTGTTTTTGGGGATTATTGGAAGTAGTATTGTGCAATAGAGCTTCCAAAGAAATACAAATTTCTACATGGAAAATATGTTATTGGCTTTTGTTGTCTGTCTCTAACCCATTAGGCCATGGTAGCATTATACATGTTGATTGTTGAAGTAATTGCTAACACTCCTTGGCCAGGTCTTGGATTCATAACTTCCATAACCTTCATCTTCTTGGTTGGGGTTTTCATGTCATCATGGCTGGGTGCATCTGTCCTGGGACTTGGGGAGTGGTTTATCAAGCGAATGCCTCTTGTTCGTCATATCTATAATGCCTCTAAGCAAATTAGTGCTGCTATATCACCAGGTGTGTTTGCAAAACATCATTTTCTATAACATCTTACACTTTATTGTGTTGTTATTGTTGGGCTAGAACTGTTTACGTTAACATATGTATTGCCACAGATCAAAATTCACAAGCCTTCAAAGAAGTAGCTATCATTCGACATCCACGTGTTGGTGAATATGCATTTGGATTCATTACCTCATCCGTTGTCCTTCAGGTTTCTGAAAATTTTCTACATTTGGCAGCTTATAAGTTTAGATTTTTTTTTTCTTCATAATGACTTAAATTTGGTATTTCGCTGTTTTCGTATGAATGTCATGGTGTTTGTTAATTGTTACTTAATGCTCATAGTCAAACAATGAGCCAAGTTCTGGATCGTGCAGAAAAAAGCCTAACATATGGCTTGTGCACTCTAGGAGAAACAGGAAAATAATAGAGAAGAAATAGTAATATGGTAGTAAGTAATTTTAAATTTTGTAGCAGGGCAGTTATATAATAGAACAATCCTGTATCAGTTTTTTTTTTGTTTTTTGAAGAAGCTAAATTAGTCCACTCAAATTGACACCGGAGAGAATCGAACCTGAGACCTCGAGGAGGAGCATACTCCCAGGTCCCAAGCCAATACCATCAGGCAAACCCAAGTGGGTTCCTGTATCAGTTATTTAATTGTATGTGGTTTAGTTATTTGAAGGATCTGTATCAGTTTCTGGTATGCATTCTGTTTTTCCTTTGTGTAACGCTAAGAATCGGTTTCTCAAAGGACAGCCTTGGCTCTAAAACTGGTCGGGAAGTTCAACAATTGTGATAGAAAATCCCTTGGTGATTTAGTTAGTGAGGACCGGAATAATTAGAGAAATAAGGCGTGTTGCGTATAAATAAGATGTGGGTGGAGAGAGAGATGTCTAGTCATTTGTCGAAGAATTGGGGCCTTTGGCTGTTGGGAGGTTTATCGACCCTCAAAGTTTTGCAATGATCTATCTCTGTAATTGGGGTTTATCCCTATCAATTGTTATAAGAGTTCTTGATCTTGGGCACCAAAATTCATGGTGCAAAAAGGAAAGGGAAGGATGTTTGGAAGGCTTGGATAAAGGGTCTGAGGCGAAAAGTAGAAATGTGGAGAGTTTATTTTAAGGGGAAATGGAGAGTTTTTGCTCATAGTCAGCCGGAACTGCAAGATGCTCGGACGACGATAATTGAAGGGATGCTATGAAAGTTTAATATCAGGAAGCATTGAGACAGGAAGGTTGTTTGATCAAAACTCACAGGGAAAATTGTCAAAATGAAGGAGGGAGCAAGGAATACCAAGCCGAGTTGAGGAGGCATATGGATCGATTAATAAGCTTGAAATGTATATTGGTCCTGTTAGTTTAGACTAGAGTCCATTAGGTTTTATATATATTCTCTAGTAACCTTTTGTAATGTTAAGCTAATGGTATTCTATTGAAACCCTAGCCGTCATTGTTCCTGTTCTCTGTTTTTCTATTTTGTATATGTATTGTTAACAGAAGGGTTATGTAATTGTTGGTCTTAAGGATGTGCTCCAAGTTGTTATCAACTAGAGGTTTTCTCTCCCAATCCGACTTTGAGTATCGACCAAGACTACTTTAAGGAATCTTGCGTTCCTAATCCACCTTTTATCAAGGAATTCTGATAGAAATATGAGCTCTATGCAAAAACTTTAAGGAGTATTTACCAAAACTACTTGAAAGGAATTCTCTGGAAAGGGTTGAAGGAGGAAATTGAGGTGGAGTTGAAGTTGTAGAATTTGGTTGAGTGAATTGATGGACTACGTCATAGGCTAGAAGAATCAGATCATTGATTTTGTAGGGGCAAGCTGGGTGATTCGGGGAGGGGAAGGTGATGGTGGAAATGGTTGAAATGGAAGTGCTTCACTAATTTGATAAATAAGACTTGTTACCTTCGGATTTTAGGCATAGAGAGGTTTGCAAGCTCTCAATGTTCTGAAGTGCTCTCTCTGCAATTGGAGTTTATCCCTGTTTCATTCTAATAAATTACCAGTTTCCATTCATTATTGTATGTGTAATCTTCATGTGGAGTGCAATGAAGTTTGTGTTAAACCCTATGAGTATCATTACATTAGTGTCTCCCTTATACAGTAATCCTGGTTGTTTTCTGATGGACATGTGCCATTATATATGATTTTTCTTTGGGAGTCTTTGGACTTAAAGGATAGTGCTGTATTTAACAGTAAGTTTCCACTTTTCTGAATCCTCGTTCAAATTGCTTGTAATCAATAGTTTGGAGTCATGGATTTATATAGATAAGCATTTGATGTATTGTATTTGACAAACAGGTTTAGTTTTAATTAATGAAGATTTCTGCAAATTGTCGCAACTTTGAATAACTTGTTGAGTTTAACTAAATTATTTATACAACTTTTTCAGAGTTACTCTGGAGATGAGGAGTTATGCTGTGTCTACGTTCCCACAAACCATCTTTATATCGGTGATATTTTTCTTGTAAACACCAAGGATGTCATTAGGCCTACCTTATCCGTCCGCGAAGGAATTGGTGAGTTGTCTAGTTTTTATACTTACTCATAGTCTTGAATATTTTATGGAAGGAACCACAGGCTAATGATAATTACTTTGCACTTTGTTAATGTTCTGAAGATGGTCTCTTTTTTATGAGTGAACTAATTTCTCGAGCTTCCTTTGCTAATTCGGTTGATGCGGTAAAATTTGAACCAAGATTTGTTTGGTCTTACTGATTTAGAATTGGGGGATAATGATAGAAAAGACTTGTACTTCGCTCACACTTTTTTCATACTTTTTCAAATCAGTACTAGACACTCAAACCCTGTTGCAATATTTTATGAACATACAATTTCTTTGAATGCCTCAGTATGTGTTACTGGTGCACTTTATGTTGCAAGCAATAACTATTTGTGAATGTTTGTGGACATTCTAAATGGCAAAGTAACTAAACGATATAGTTGAACTCATTCCAGTATACTTTTAACATTTGCTATGTTTTGCTATGATTTGCAGAAATTGTTGTTTCTGGAGGCATGTCAATGCCACAGATCCTATCGACGCTTGAATCACGTGTTCCAGCTCAAATAAGTAGACCTGATAGAAGATGAAAGCAAAAGTATAGTAGTTATTCATTGAGCAGCTTATGTTGTTTTATATGGAGCCATCAGAATGGCAATGCAACCAACTTGTGTTGCGAATGCAGGCATTTAATTTACATTGTTGATTTATGAGCAAATGTTAGATTCTGATGGTTAGTGTAACATTCATTTGTGTAATAGAAATATAGGAATTAGAGATTGTTTGGAAATATAGTTTGGAAGTACAGACTTACCACGTTCTACTGTGGCAGGAGTCCCAAATGTTATGCATGTGCATATTATTATGGTGGTGATCTCCTGTTGTTATAGCAATTCAATTTTGTAGTACTGATCACTTGCTAACACCTTAATTTATGTTGTTTCTGTGTGGTTTACAATACATTAGGCGACCAACATATTCAATTATTACATCCTCATTTGTTTGAGTCAAAAAAAGAAAAACAACTTAGATTAAATTTGCATAGATTTTTTAAGTCTGCATGAGGAAGCTAGTTTCTCGTAATTAAGGTAGCAATCACGACCTTTGCTTGGAGGTTTATACCTATACATATCTTGTGTCTTATGACTCTTCAAACATGATTGTCTTGGTCGATGGAGACTTGTGGTTCCAAGTGACATGTTAAGTTATTAAGATAATGATATTTTAATGTCCAGCAATGTCATGTTATAAAAAAGTGTGGCTTAGAACATGTAACATAAACATTTCTAGAAAGAAAAAAAAGGATAATGTTGATAACAGAAAATTTAGAGGGACCAACGTTTGAAGAAATTTTTTAGAGAGACTAAAAATAAAAATTAGTATATATGGAAGGATCAAAAACATATTTAACCAAAACGGTTTCTCAAAAATACTTATACTAATAGATGTTAAATGAACATGTGGTATTATTCTACATGAACTTTAGGCTTGTCACATCAAAATTTACATACATTAATTCCAAGTCTGTGAAGCATGAAGAAAGAAGATTTGAAGCAAAGAGGAGCTGATTGAGTTAGGGTTCAAGTGAAGAGGATAATTGAGGAAAGAAAACTAAGAGCAAATAATTAGAGAAATGGAGCATTAGAGCTTGGAGTATAATCATTGCAACATAGAGCATTAAGCAATTGAAGGTGTTTTTACCACAAACTTGTCAATTGCCATTTTTTTTAATATAATAAAACCAATATATTTTTTGTATTAATAAACTGTAGTAAAAAAGATGAAAAAGTTTTTGCCAAAAATAGGGTGGGTGAGTGTTTGAACCCCATCTTAGTGGTATTAGCAACATGTCAAGAATTTTGCTCTCCACCCAGCACGTTTTGCTCGCACCCTGCAAGCGTACCAAAAATGTCCTTGCGCAAGTTAACTTGCGCAAGTGTTAATTTCTGCGCAAGTTAACTAACGCTACGTGAGTTAACATGCGCAGCGTTAGTTAACTCACGTGGCGTGTTGTCTTAAGCATGCAGACCACCTCATTTCCTCATTTCTCATCTAGAATCTCAAAAATCTCTCTCAAATCACCCAACTCCAAAATTCCTTCAAGTTCAAATCAAACAACACTCCAATAACAAGTAAGTTCTCATGATCAAACACCATTAACCTTTTATGTTTGCATGTTAGATTTTTTCTCTTAAATTATAAATTTTTTAGATTTAGAGTTTGTTTAAATTTTGGTGTTTTAACTAGGAAATCATACAACTTTAGCATGTAAATGACTTGTGTTGCTTAAATGTTTAGATGTTTGCATGTTTATGTTGATTTTTTTAGAATTAGGGTTTGTTTAAATTTTGATTTTTTTTTGCAAGATATGCTACAATGTTACATGCAAATGAGTAATATTGCTTAATTATTTAGATGTTTGCATGTTTATGTTGTAGTTATCATTTTTAGGGTTTATGTATAATATGCACACCAAGTGTTTGATTAAATGTTTGAATGAGTTTTTCATTGATTATTTTTAATTTCTATGTGCGTAGATTTGAAACAATGGCCGGGTGGATCGACGTTCATGCAACATTCAACGGCGGAGAACCTCAGAGGTTGAAGGTTCGGTGCCTTGATGTAACGCTAAGAGATCTCAAGGATCAACTGAATGAATTCAACCAAGGAGTCAACCTAATAGACACAAGGAGGGTGCAAAATGTTCGATATAAACGTCCAAATCTCGACGAGGGGAGCGTATCATTCACTTGGGTGGAGTTAAAGAACGACGAAAACGTGACGAGCATGTTTTGGGAGCACACCAAGTTCCAGTGGATCGATATGCGGGTGACGTTGCTGAGATCAACTGAAGATATCATCAACAGCTTGATTCCGCCAGAAGATCGTCATTAGTTAGGGTAAGGTGCATTCCAACTACAACAATTGTCTCACCTCTGAAATGGGGTGATTCAAACTTGCCAAACGGCTAAGACTCAAACATTTCGCTGGGCATTAATGTTTTTCCTTTGAAAAGATTAAATTTTTGTTAGGCTTGCTTAGATGATGGTATTAAGTGTCAAGGAATGGACCTCATTTCGTTGGCACTTGAATACCATCATCTAAATCAAGCCTGGCAAAAATTTATTCATTTCAAAGGAAAGCATGAATGCCCAGCAAAATGCTTGAGTCCTGTTGTTCGGCAAGTTTGAATTTACCCCATTTCAGAGGTAAGACAATTGTTGTAGTTGGAATGCACATTCCAACTACAACAATTGTCTTACTCTGGATGGGGTAATTCAAACTAGTTAAATGGCAGGACACCGACATTCAATCGGGAGTGTTTTTATTCCATTCTAAATGTTAATTTCTGGTTGGCTTCGTTTAAATGATGGTATCGAAGTGTCAAGGTCTGAACCTCATTCCGTTGGCACTTAGATACTATCATTTAAAACCATGACCAACCAGAATTTAACATTTGGAATGGAATAAAAACACTTCTGGACGAATGCCGGAGTCCTGCTTTTTAGCTAGTTTGAATTGACCCCATTCAGAGGTAAGATAATTGTTGTAGTTGGAAGGTACATTTCCGAATGTTATGTAATGATAGTTGACGTACATGTCTTTTACGTAATGTAATGTAATGATACCACAATGTAATGTAACGTAGATGAAATTATATCTAAATAAAATTGTATAAGAATTAATGTTGTGTACTTATCGAATTTATTTATTCAATACGCCATTTTTATTTGAATTAATGTTGTGTACTTATTATAATTTACTTATTTGATACGCAATATTTATTTGAATTCACGCTATCGCAATATTTATTTGAATTCACGCTGTCGTAATATTTATTCGAATTCACGCACTCGCAATATTTATTCGAATTCACGCACTCGCAATATTTATTCGAATTTTATTCAAATTTATTTTATTGACTTTATTCTTCTAATTTATTTTTTTTACTTTATTAGAAAAAATATATTGCGTTAATTAAGTCACACTGCGTGACTTAACTAACGCACCATATAAGTTGTGCGTGACTTAAGTCACGCACGTTATAAGCTCTGCGCAAGTTAACTTGCGTAAGTTGGCCGGTTCTAAAAACTGAAGCACAAACGTTTCTTGGACGGTAGTCAATGGTCTTCAATGGTTTTTGCACGTTTTCCTTCACATTTGACCACGTTTTTTGACTCATTAATTGCTATATACCTAATACCCCCTATAAAAACCCTCACATACTTCCTCTTTTCCTCACATTTTCTCATCCCACTCCCCCCCTTCTTTCTCTTCTTCTTGTTCTTCTTCTTTGTTTCTTATTAGTTTCTAGGGTGGTTATACCGCTTTAGGTATATACCAGTGGCTTATGGGAGAAGTAGTGGTCGGTCCGGTCGGGAAAAGGGCATCTTGATGTCGTTTTCCCCAGGGCTGATCATTATTTTCCCCATGAGCTATTTGGCATATACCGAAGAGGGTATCAAATAAGTTTTGACCTCAAGAGGGCATAAAAAAACGAAGTAAAAATCAGTCTTATTTGCGCGACTTAACTCGCGTATTGCGTGACTAAAGTCACGCATAAATACAACGTGCGTTAGTTAAGTCACGTTGCGTGACTTAACTTGCGCAAGGGTATTTTTGGTACGCTTGCAGAGTGCGAGCAAAACGTGCTGGGTGGAGAGCAAAATTCACATGTCAAATGATCTTTTGCTCTTCTCCATATAAGCGGATTTTGATTCCCTGTCCATATTTTTTTTTTGTTGTTAGGATTTCAAGTTTACAATTAAAGATTTTTTTTCTCGCAAAAAAATTAAAAGATTTTTTTTTAGACCTTTGTGACATTTTATTGTACAAAATAAATGATAAATGATGTGATAAACAGGTAGATCGAACTTCATCTAAAATAACGAGGGGCGAAAATACTTTTAATTTTATGTTTTTGTTGCCATAAATTACAAGTTGTAATCACATTTTCTTTTTTTACATCGAAAACAAATTGCTGAAAATCGCTTTATGCAAGAGACACTCATGATTAAAAGTATAATTTTTTTTTTTGTGATCAAGGTTTGAACCCCAAACTTTACATATAATATGCATTGTCCTTGGATAAGCTCACGATAACGATTAAAAATGCATTTAACAATCATAGACATTTTTTTTTTTTTTTTGGGTTACTAGACATTATTTTAAACAGACTAACGACCACTTCAAAAAAACTATATTTAATTGGTAAAAGAACTAGGTTATCTATGGACTTGAATGGTGGCGCAGGTTAAGCAAAGGCGCACCATCCGCACATTCTAGAAATGAGTTACACGTGTCTACAATTTCACACTCAAAACCCTAGCTCACGCTCCCAGCACTCTTTATAAGCACCTCGATACTCCCTTTGCCATTGTATCACAGTAACGACTAGGGTTTATCGCCGCAACTCCATGTTTTCTAGTTGTGTTCTTCTCGCATGTTCTTTACTTGTTTTCATTACTGTTCAATTTAAATTTTAGTTATTGTTTGATGTAAAATTGAATTTGAAAGAGGACGGTGACGATTGTGATTAGGTCTCGTTCGTCGTAATGGCCAATTGGCCTTGCCGACCATCCTGTTATATCACCACCCATATTCTGAGTCCTTTATTCTTTTCAATTTAGGTTTTTCGTTTTTCTTTTATTTTTTGAAATTATTTTTCAATTGGCCGATGATTAAAATAATTAATAGACAAGCATATGTCTGAATTAATTCATGTGGAAAATTCTAATCTTCTCTATGAGGCCATTATTTGAATCATAAATTGCTTATAGATCTAGTTTTGTTCTGTTCTTCCAATGATGAGATCGATGGAAAATGTGTTAGGGTATGAACATTGATGATTACTATACCATACTGCCTTCCTTCTGAGGAATAATTTTATTGTTTTATTTAATTTTGTTGTAATCTCTATGTTAGTATTATTAAGTTTAATATCTTTGATTGGTTGGAGAGTCATATGATGATGAATAGCATAGTTCAAATGATCTATTCATGATTAAACAAAACTTTAGTCTTTCGCTCCTATCTGATGACTCTTTCATATCAACCAGCCACATAGTTTGTATTAATAACTTTGTATTGTTAAAGTGGATCTGTATTTATTTGCAGTTTTTAGGGACTGTTCGTCTGCCCTGTAAGCATTATTTCCGATTGCTTATGGGAAGAAGGAGTTCCTTATATGCAAGTTATCCATCTGCTTCACTTTGTCAGCTCTGTTATTTTATATTTTGCTGATCATTTTAGGATGGAAAAGTATATTTGTTTGCTTTTACATTATTTTTATAATAATGTCGTCTGTGATGATAACATTAAGGCTGTTTCTCAAAACATTCGCAGTGGCCGCCTAAGAACTTTCGCCTTCGCCAGGCTTGAGAGTTAATGCTGCTTTATCCTTCCTTGGATGTCTGAGACGACACTTATTTTTTTTTTTTTATTGTTTTGTTTTAGTAATTATTAGTGTTGTGTTTTGTTTATGTAATTGTTTAAGTTTATTTTGAATCATTCAATGATGACAATCCTAAGGCTTGTTTCTCAAAACATTCGCAGTGGCCGCCTAAGAGCTTTCGCCTTCGCCAGGCTTGAGAGCTAATGCTGCTTTATCCTTCCTTGGATGTCTGAGTTTATGTGTAGAAAATTCAGTATTTTGTTTTTGTTGGAGTTTATATGCTTGTTACAAGTTTTTCTTGTCTTTGATTGTGCTGATTTATTTGCAATTAATAACTTTTGTAAACGTAGATGCTTCTACTAATAGAGTTTGTTCTTTTTGTTTGCATATTCCGTTAGGCAGCATGTATGTTTGCAACTGGTGAGCAATAATCCTGTTGAAGATGGCATTGTCAGCATCCTACACAACCAAGTTCGCAAAAGGAGATGTCTATTAGCAATATCTGAGGATGATGTAGATGTATATGTATACTGTTTCATAATTAATTATCAAATGTAAATGCTGAGCTAATCTCATTAAGGTCTAATGTTTATGTTCTTAGGGTTTTTTTCTTGCTATCTTTCAGACATCGTATTCTGTTACTGGATACAATTCAGTGTAGAAATTCTATGGAGATACAAATTATTCATTTGGACACACTTATAAGTCATTCCTACCGCCTTGTATTTGTGAAGCTAATTTTGTATATTGCATTTTGCCAGACGTATAAATTCAAACAAACTAACCAGTTAAAATATTTAGGCAGATTGATTCGATATGTTAATTAAATAACTTAAAAAAACGTAAATGGTATGGAAAAAAACTTAAAATCAATTTATTACAATTAAATGTGTAATTTAGCCTAAAAGTTTAGTGCTTAAAAAAAATTTCAATCACTGTTAACTCCTCCTGAATCCTTTCCCGTCTGCAGCAGCAGCGATGGGCCTGATTAAGATGGAGGAGTGCCTTTACCGGCGTGTTTGAAGAAGCAAGGAAGATCCACAGTACCGCCACTGAATCTGGTGGCGATCAGGAGATAGTGAAGAAAGGATGCTCAGCTCTGAATAAATGCGAGGACATGATTAATAAACTGGGTTTGTTCTCATCTAATGAAACCAAAGAGGATATCTCCATCACCGATCTCAAGTACATCCTCGTATGCTACTTCTCTCTTCTTCTGCTTTGCTTCTTATTATACTACCACTTCTTATTATACTACCAATATCTAATGAAACCACCGATCTCAAGTACATTATAGAGTATAGATTATAGGTAATTACCGTTAAGAATCAATCGTCCGTGTGATTCTAAACCATGTTAGAATAGAAAATGTTAGTGAGGCTCGTTATCTTTTCCATCTGGTATACTTGTTTCTGCTTTTAGCCTTCTTCTGGCGGTTTCGTAATCAAATCAGTATTTTAAGAATATTTTTTATAAAATAATTATAGTTAAGTAAACCAAGTGAAACCTGGAAATTTAGTACATTATTTCTTCCTAAACATCACTTAAAAGGAATGTGTGCAACAACTGGTACTTTCAATTTAGTAGTTATGCATAAATTCTATCATGCACATATAGCCCTTTCTTAAGTATCCTAATGTGTATTAATATGGGAAAGCTGGCTGGAAAATGCACTATGGAATATTTGTTTCATCTGTGTGACCTTCAAGTACAGATTATTGAAGATAACTGATGAATTAATGTTAGCTATTTTTAGTTACCATTTGCCAATTTTTTGTTATGATTCCCTCAGGTGCCGTATTATCTTGCTGAGTCAACCGAAAAAATAGCACATGATGACAGGATACCGATTCTAAAGGCTTCCCAGACAAAATTGAAGGTGAGAGCTGATCGCTAGAAAGGAAACACTGGCCCCACTTCCAACAACCAATTCACATGATATGCTAAATCCTCATTAGTTTCTGCAATATTATTTCGATTAATGTCCTTTTATCGAAGCTTACTGAAAAAACTATTTTTTAGGAATTTATCTCATCTTATATGCAAGGGGTACCAAAATCTGTTGCTGATCAAAGAGCCAGAAAGGTGTCATTTATTTTAACAATGGTATATCTGTTATGCAGATAGCTAGATTTAAACGACAAAAAGCTGCAGAATCGAAGTTGTTGGAAATAAATGAACGGAAGGAACGGCAGGCGTTCTACTAAAGCAGCTGCCTTGTCCACCCCTGTTGAGGCAGGAGAGGAAGAACTATTGGATGATGATGGAGAAGAAGAAAGAGAGGTTTGAATCTTGATCTAATCTGATACTTATTTTAGCTCAGTGCTGCTAAACTCCATTACTGCTACTTTATTTATTGGGTGTATGTTGTATGACAGCTTCCCTGAAAATGTGTTTTCGCCTGGTGATTTATCTACCATTAGATGGGCTTAAAAGTAGGTTTGTGGGACCTATAGTTGTCTTATATATTCTCTGACTAGCTTGTGATTTATGAAATGGACTATGGCGATTCCACACTTTCAAAAACATATCTATATGTATAAACAATACCGATTCAAACAAAAATCATTCCTGCAAGATTGGATCGGAATTCTCATACAATCTTGCAAGAATGATTTTTGTTTGAATCGGAATTGAATTACAATGAAAAATCTCAACTTAAGCTAAAAGCAAAAATAAGCACTTTTTTTTTCTGAATCGTAAAACTAGAGCTGAAAATGTGATGCCCTTTCTGATCAGCTGCGCCTCATTATATAGCTCTGAAATTGTAACTGAATTGCTCAAACTTGCGCCCAAAGATGTGGGAATTGATTGA
Source organism: Medicago sativa (assembly GCF_051527215.1). Classification (NCBI taxonomy): domain Eukaryota; kingdom Viridiplantae; phylum Streptophyta; class Magnoliopsida; order Fabales; family Fabaceae; genus Medicago; species Medicago sativa. The sequence goes on from NC_140752.1 coordinate 99,040,421, forward strand.
GATGAAATCTGAAATTGTATGCAGGAAAAATCGGAAGCCTGGAACGCGTGAGTTCTGGCTGATCTGACTTAGGTGTGACATCAGCATGGTGTTGGGCTGACCATCATTGACTAGCTCAAGTTGCTCTTTTCACCTCCTTTTTGATTCTTTTACTTTTGACACCCTCGTTACCTGAAACACAACGAAATACCAGGCAGAAGACATGCAAAACACAATAAACGACTCTAAAATAAATAAAAATATTTAGACAATGTAATTTACGTGTTATCAAACTCCCCCACACTTGAACCATTGCATGTCACACCTAAGTCAGATCAGCCAAAACTCATGCGTTTCAGGGTAATTCAATGATGCCCCCTATATGGAGAGGTGAGGGTGCACTGAGAATAAACACAACTCATTAAAAAAAATCACATTCACTAAAATCTTAATACAATGAATATATGAGTCTCATTTAGTGCATTACTAATCGAAATGAGATTAATTACTCAAACAAATTTTAAATTGAAATAGAATAAAACGTGAAGCAGTGAAGAACAAAGACTTTGTTTTTATTTGTTTTGTTTCTATCTTTCCATTAACAAGTAGATATATGCAATTTATATAACTTAGCTCTGCTTACTTATATTGATTGACTTATGATCTTGTATGTATTTGTGTTTGTGGCAAATAGGGACTTTTGGGATATATCAAGATTTTGGCATTTAAGAAAAGGGTTGCCAACATACTCAAAGATGTTAGTGGAATTATAAAACCATCAAGGTACTTCAATTAGTGATGCTATATCAAATCTTCTTCTATTCAGTGATGTTCCAAACATGAACTCAAAGTTAATTATGCATCAAAATCCTACAAAATATTTGAGAAAATTGAGAAAATTATTTAAAAATTATTTTCATAAACAAAATATTTGAATTACTAAGCATAAGTTGTACTTCAACCCAATACAAAATAGAATCAATGTATTAAATACACCTCAAAAAACTGAGAAGATTACCATACCATGCTGCCAAGGGCAAACCAACACTGCTCTTCTCGTTACATATATATAAGCTACTCCCCGCACAGGATTTTGATTTGGTTAATGATAGCATTACAATCAAGTCTCAACACTCCTTTAAAAATATATAATTTGGTTTCTCAGAAACAAATGTGAAAACGCAACAGCTAGGCATATAATGCGTCGGACCCTCATGAATTTTCTCATAAAACACATCCACATAGCCATTCCATCTATAGACATCTAGCAGTTCAGGTATTGTATGAGAACGAACAACTAAAGAAGAGTGGCCACTATTAGACATTATGAAGATAAAAATACAAGAATTAAGCTTAACATTGGAGTCAACCTTACAAAAATAAGTAAAACGGTCAAGAATAGAGTCATAATGATTTTATAATTCCATGTTGTCTTTTTATCATAATAAATTCTTGAATACATAGCTCCTCTTTTTCAGAATGACTTTATTATTGGGACCTCCAAGTTCAGGAAAAACTACACTGCTACAGGCACTTGCAGGGAAATTAGACAAGGATCTAAGGGTTTGTAATCTCATTCTAATTCCTTTTTCCAAAATGATAAATGCATCATATAAATGAATTGTAGCTCAATAGTTGAGTATGTTCCTAACATTAGTGATCATAATTTGTCATTTAAAACATTTTGAATAATTCTTTTCAAGAAGAAAAAAAAAAGGATGTTCATGATAATTTTTTAAAAAGAATAACTATTTCCTTATATAAGTTTGCCAAACATACGCATCATAAAATTCTCAACAGGTATCAGGAACAGGAAGAGTCACTTACAATGGTCACCAGGAACATGTGCTTATATTAGTCAGCGATCTTCACCATGAAACGACAGTGAGAGAGACGCTTGGGAGTTGGAACAAGATATGATATGTTGACAGAATTGTCAAGACGCGAAAAAGAAGCAGGTATCAAACCAGATCCTGAAATAGATGCTTTCATGAAAGTAACATCAATAGAAGGTCAAGAAACAAGTCTTGTTACAGATTATATTCTCAAGGTTTGGTTATGCTATTACTTTTAAAGTTGATTGATTTTTAGTCAACAATAATCCAACTTTCTTTCATCTAATTTATTTATATAATACATAGATTCTTGGGTTGGAAATGTGTGCTGATATTTTGGTGGGAGATGAGATGAGAAGGGGCATATCTGGTGGGCAAAAGAAGCGTTTAACCACCGGTAAGTGCTGTGTGCTTCTCAAATTGCAAGTCTTTATAGAATAATAACAATATCGCATAGAATCTTTGCATAGAATCATATTCATTTTATCAATTCTCAATCTCAATTCATAAAAACACAATGCAGGTGAAATGTTAGTAGGACCTGCAAAAGCACTCTTTATGGATGGAATTTCAACTGGTTTGGATAGTTCCACAACCTTTTAAATTGTCAGGTTTATGAGGCAAATGGTTCATATCACGGATGTTATTATGATAATCTCACTTCTGCAACCTGCACCAGAAACATATAACCTTTTTGATGACATAATATTACTTTCCGAAGGTGAGATTGTCTATCAAGGTCCCCGGGAGAGCGTTCTAGATTTTTTTTCAAAGTGTGGGCTTCAAATGCCCAGAAAGGAAAGGAATTGCAGACTTTTTACAAGAGGTAACTTCTAGAAAGGATCAAGAGCAGTATTGGTTCAGAAGGGACATACCTAGGTATTTGATCCATGTAGCCGACCCCACTTAGTGGGATAAGGCTTGGTTGTTGTTGTTGTTGTTGTTGTTGTATGAAGAGTTTGAGTTAGCATCAAGAGCAACAACAAAGATACCACAACACTACATCTTCATCCAAAACCTAAAGAATGTGTTTGGATAAATGAAATTTCTGAAGCAATGTAATTTCTCAGGTCATTTTGTTGGCGACGGTTTGGGAAATCTGGAAAGAAAGAAATAACAGGTTGTTTAATGATAAAGTATGCTCGATAAGTCAGGTGGTCGATAAGATTAAGTCACTCGCTTTTCGGTGGTTGAAGGTGAAATTTGCTACTCTTCCCATCAACTACCACAGTTGGTGGCTTAGTCCGTTCACCATGTTGGGCATAGGCTGATAGTTATTTCTTTTTTGTTGTCTCTTGTACAGTTTTCTCTCTTGTAAATATTGTTTCAACTTCATTGTCTTTCCTTCGTACATCTTGTGTTAGGAAGACTCTTTGATTTGGTAATATATTCCATTTTAGCCTCTTAAAAAAAAAATGTAATTTTAGTGATTAATTCAAATTCTTATTTGTAAGTTCTTATTTTCAAAATGAGTATATTTTGTGAATATTTTGACAAGAATTTAAAATTCTATCATTACTATAAGATTGTACATGGATTGGTTTTTTTTTTGGTAGTGTACATGGATTGGGTTTTGCCAAAACGGAATCAGGACCAAGTAGTAAACCCCAGGTTGGATTTGGGAAATAAATAACCAACATACAATTAAAAAGTTCATCCAATTGCTACCTACTGCAAAAGTTCAAAACCAACAATTGCTACCTACAGCAGAAATTCACCCAATTCCCAATTACCAACCATTAACCAATGATCTTTTGTGAGTGTCTTGCTAATTTGGATTCAATATCTCGTTACTGAAGGTTGATCGGCAACGACACGAGCTAATACAAAGAATGGGAAGGAGCGTAAAAACGTTTTCCCAACAAACTGTTGTACACGATGAATGCTAAAATGAAGCTTGACAAAAGGTTGATGCCTTCATCATTGAGATGCCAGAGTAGTACTAGGAGTCTCCTGCTTGGTATCAACAGGGCACCCTCCCTTAGCAACTGTGGCAGCAATTCTATTTGGTGGCCAATAGCGGAATACTGATCTACCTATGATATTCTTGGCTGGCAGGGGACCCCTAAGAAAATTGCATTTAACATTGTAAGGAAATAACTCATAAGATGTAAGAATAGTGTACATAATGCATATAATTCAAACAAATTTTACCAGACATGGGAGTCGTAGCTGTTATTGCGGTTGTCTCCCATCACAAAAACGGAGTTCTCAGGAACACGCTGCAAAAGCAAATAATATTATTAAACTAAATAAAAATTCAACTAGTTCTGAACTTTTGTGCAATGACAGAAACGGTCTGAGCTCAATGATCACGCCTTAAACACAATCAAGCACAAGACAACACAATAGGACGACCAACCCTCATATGCCCGTCCCAAATTATCTTCATAACCCTTGTTTAGGGCTCATCCACCACAGCGTATATATTAAATTTGATTATGCTTTCTTGACATAACTTCGTCTTTTAGTCCATTCTCTCAAAGAATGACATGCGTAATTATTCTAAAAATTGTTTTGTACATTAATTACGCATAGGACTAATAAAGAAAATAAGAGGAAAACTGAGTACAATATAAAAGGGTAGAACTTACTGTGGGTTTCATCTCATACTTCGGTTGTTCATTGATAAACTTCTCATCCCTCTCAACCCCATTAACTATTAGATGCCCATTACGGACCTGCAAATAATTCAATTGCTCACATTTAATACACCAAGGCACTGAATCAAACACAACAAGAATCTGACTCAAGTTTTTTTTGAAGAAACTAAATTAGTCCACCCAAATTAGCTCCGGGGAGAATCGAACGTGAGACCTTGAGGATAAGCACACTCCAAGGTCTCAAGCCAACACCACCAGATCCACCCAAGTGGGTTAGAATCTGACTGAAGTTACAATTGAATATTGATGAAATATACTACATTCATGCAAATTTCAAACTTCCAAGTGCAGGTAACAGACAGTGAGCATAAGTCAGTTAACCAAACCTTAATCGTTAAAACAGATTAACCTTCCACTAAAAACTTTAATCAAGCAAGAGTAAAAATAAGTCATCGACAAACAAAAGATAATGACAAGACCTTGAATGACGTTAGCTCAACAAGGAATTGAACAAAAAGCTAAGCATGAATGTTCATCTCCAAATATCATACCTCTACGACATCACCTTCCTTTGCAACAACACGTTTTATGAAAACATCATCATCAGTGTACCCAACTTCTTGAAGGACTGGAGGGCTTTTAAATATCACGATATCATTTGCACACGGCTTTCTAAAATAATATGAAACCTGAAAACATGAGGATTTATCATTACTAAGAGATGCATCATAAGTTCATAACAGAAAGTCTAGTTGACATTTGATGTCAAATCTATTAAAGGGGTATAGCCATAAATCCACATGATTCTATCCGGTGAGTATTTGAGTTTTGAGACTTGCAATAACAATTCTCAAGACAACAAATAGCTACAGCTATGAGACTGTTATCAGTAAATAACTAAGCCAGCAATTAATATGCTTCAACAACATGAACTAAGAATTAACCGAGTATGTATGAAAATCAATATTGTATCAAATTAGTGCACTATGAAATACAATGAACAAAAATCTATGATGCACAGCAAACTTGAAACATAATATATGTTCTGAATCTGAATCAACATTCAAATCACCAATACTCGCACGAACGTCATAATCTAACCATTCCATGTAAACTTATGTCAATCAATTCAAAATTAGTGTTTGGAAAATGAAAACAACAACTCAGCCCCCTTGTTCTCTATCCCTGTGAATGTTACAGAAAAGCCACTGAATATAGAAGTATACCCCCATCTTCCAACAAATAGGTGAAGTTTTTCAAATGGAGAAGCATCTAAAATCTACAAAGAGATGCACCATTATAGAGAGTCTATCTAATTGGATGCTGATGTCAAAACCTATAACAATAGCATGGCCATATATATTTACTTGAACTTCTATGAATCACCGATGCAAAACACGTTGATACCGTAAATAATTTGAGAAAATGAAATATTTGAATGTAACTAGTATTCGATCAGACTCGTCTTCAATCTTAAGTGTCGGCGCTACTACATAACTATCATTACTGTTTATATTTTTCATTTTCGATCTGAAAATGAAATATTTGAACTAAACATAGCTTAGTGTTTTTTTTTTTTTTTATCTCATTTGTCTTTTGGAGTAGTTAAATACAACATCAAGCAAATACAAAGCCAGTAAGAAGTTCATTTCATTGAAACCCTCTTGGATTGAAATGAAGAAAAAAAGTACCTTTTCAGCAACAATTCGATCTCCAACATCATAAGTAGGATACATTGACAAAGAAGGAATGAACCTAGGCTCGGCAATGAAAGTACGAAACGCAAGTGATATAGCAAGAGCAGCAAAAACCGTTTTCGCATCATCGGAAGTGAAATTCAACCAATCAGGAAAAGGTCCCGACGACCCATTTTTCTTATCCACCTCCCGGTCACCACCACTATCTCCACCACCGTCGCCGCCACCTCCGCCGGAGTCTTTCAAAGCTTTACTACATGGAATTCTTCTACGGCGAAGAGTGGAAGAGGTTTTGTAGAGATGGGGAAAGTTGGGGTGAGAATAGAGTGTTCTTGAATTGAAATGGAATTTAGGGAATTTGATTGGATTGAAGAGATGAGCATGGTTGGAGTTAGGGGTTTGAAGTGAAGGTGGTGATGGGAAGATAGAGAATGATGATGGCATATCTAAGAAACAAGAACAAGAACAAGAACAGTGTGTTAAGTGTTTGAGTTGAAGTTGAAGCTTGAAGTGAAATGAAACCTGGTGAGAGATATTGTAAAATCTTTGTTGTGTTTGGTTCGTTTATATATGTACGGCTAAGATGGGTTTTTGTCTTTTCCCTATGCACTCTCTCTTTTCTTTCTTGTTTCTCAAGTTTGTTTTTCACATTTATTTTTTGGAATGGTATGATTTTTAAAACATCAAAATTGCACATTGATGTTGGTTACTCAAGAATGAATTGTTCCACCAATAAAATTGAACTTAGATTCTAAATGTTTGTTTTTAGTTGGAGTCCATTAACCATTTGTAACTAATGACTTGGTTAGGTTTGGTTTTATTTGTGTTTATTTACTTTTTGGAAAAATATTATTTTATCATCAAAATGGTATATCTCAAGAATGAACTGTTATACCTATAAAATTGAATTTGAATTCTAATAATTTGTTCTTAATTGAAGTTCATTAACCATTTCAAATTAATGATTTCATTAGGTTATATTGTGTTTACTTTTATTTGTCATATAAGACAAATTTAAGTGTAAAATGTTCAAATATAAATATTTTTTTTTATGGAAATATTAGTAAACTTTCAACTATTTTTTCTTTATTCGATTTTACAATATTGTGGTTAAACTCTCTTTCGAGCGGATAAAAACCATAGTAGGTGACAAAACTCTTCCTCAATCGATCAATGTGATAATAATATTATCTTTTTATATAAAAGATGTGATAATAAATTTCAACAACCAATCATACCGACATTGTTATACTCAATGGTGCTCGCCACTTGGTTATAGACCAAAAGATCGAGATGTGTATGACTCTTGGACATGAAGTCTTGCTATATTACTTAAATATGCTTCTCTCAACAGTGGTGGATCCAAGACCCTGGTCTAGGAGTGCAAAAAATTCATGTGGATAATGAAGGTGAGAAAAACACAAGAAGGGGGGTTGAATTGTGTTTTAGAAAAATTCTTCGTTTCTCCTAAAAACTGAACACACTGATCAGAAGCTAAGCGAGACAGCTTCTGAAGTGATAATCAGAATCTAAATGCAGCGGAATAAAACAGAGAGAGAGAAGAAGAACGACACAAAGCAATTATACTGGTTCCTTCCACAATCCGGAAGTAGTCCAGTCCCCCTTGCACTTCCAAGGAGATTTCACTATGAGTAATATCTGATTACAAATGCTCAAGCACACAAGCAAGAGACTTCCAATGCTCAAGCACACAAGCAAGAGACTTCCTTTGCTCAAGAACACAATCAAGAGACTTCCTGCTCAAGCACAACTGCAAGAGACTTCCTAACTAAACAAAATTACACAGAAAATTGTTTAAGGTTGAACACTTGATATACAATCAGAGGTGCTCACAATACAAATCAGATACAGACTCAATGGACTTAAGAATTTCTAAGATATGACTTTGAGACACAGAAATTCTAAGTGAATGCAGAACAATTTCAGCAGAGGTTTGGTACTTGTGAAAATCTTGTGAGTCTTTCGTTCAGCGTTCTTGCATTACCAATTCTCTAGGTCTTCACTCCTTTATATAGAGGTGTGAGAGAGACGTTGTGAAATTGCCAGCACACCAAAGAGTCGTTGTTGAAGCTTGATCTTTCACCAATAATCTTTTGCCTGATTTGGCTGTTGTCCTATGAAGAACAAATTTGAAATTCATTCCTTATCCAAAGGAACATCTATGCAGGCGAAACCGTATTCTGGAGCTGTTTTCTTGTCCTGTAGCGCGGACACAAAACAGAGTAGTGGAGAACGTGGTTGTACAATTCGTACAAAGTACAATGTCAACGCTTTCGTCCAAATTGCAAACACACGCCTTCAAACACCTTTGAAATGACCGTTGCAAACTCCACTAATCCTTTGTTTGTGTTTTCGAATCCAATAGACAGCTTTTGCATTGATAATTCTTCAATTCTTGATTCTTTGCAAATCCAGTTGATATTCAGCTTCTGGTGAAATGGCTTCTGATGAGGCAGCTTCTGATGATGCAGCTTCTGATGATATGACTTCTGCAGCTTCTGATGACGCAGCTTCTGATGATGTGGCTTCTGGACCTCTTGTCTTCAGAAGCACTATTCTTCAGGAGCAGCTTACTTCAGGAGCGCTATTTCTTCAGGAGCAGCTTGACTTCAGGAGCGCTTTTTCTCTTCAGTAGCAAGTTGCCTTCAGGAGCGTCCAAGCTCCAAATTTTTGTTGTTTCCATAGCTCTTTATTTGCTCATTCAGAACCAATGATGATGTAACTTTATAATTATGGTCCTGTACACTTGAACAAATATTAGCTAGTCCAATTTACAATTTTTAATACCTTGTTATCATCAAAACCCTTTAAGGTTCATTGTTAAACACATTTTGTTCCAACAATCTCCCCCTTTTTGATGATGACAAACAAAAGTATTTAAAATTGATCAATTGTTGTTAATCTAATTAACAAGTTGACTTTGGGGTTCTGAGGTTTGTAAGCTCAGAATCTGAGGTTTGTAAGCTCAAACTCCCCCTGAGTCTGATAGTCTTTAAGGTGAGGTTTGTAAGCTCCCCCTAAGTTCTATCCAGGTTAATTAAATTCATTTTTCGCGCAATAATATTATCAGAGCTTAAAAACAAAATTGAATCATTGAAAGAATTAACTTATAGATAAGAAGAATGGTTCAATTAATTTTACTTGAATTTTGATACTCCTTCGTTCGTTCATAGCTTATACCAATAAGGTAAAAAAAATGATAGAAGGTTTTCAAAAATTTCAAATGCCATTAATGGGGCTCAGAGCCTTTAAATACTTGTCACATATACTCCCCCTTTTGTCATTATCAAAAAAAATTAAAATAAATTTAAGCATAAAAGACAAAAAGATATGAGAAAAACTCAAACAGGAGAGAGTATAAAAGAAAGTGAGCTAAATAAGTCAGAGCAAAATATATGAACATGTATATCAATTGTCAGAAGCAGCTAAACAGTCAGAATCAGTAAGCATTCAGAAGCAAGAGAAATAAGACAAGATGGTTTCAGAAGCAAGGACTAAGAAATTTTAAAACAGACAACAAACAAAGAAAAACACAAGGGTGTGCAACTAAGGGTTGGTTTGTTGTTGTTTCTTCATCTCTTCCATTTCTTCAATCTTCTTCTTCAACAGTTCTTCAAGTTGTTGTTGCCTCTGAAGAAGAGCTTGTTCCCTTTCTCTAGCTTCTTGCTGCTGCTGTGCCATCTGTTTCTTCAGAAGCTTACACAGCCTTGCTTCTCTGGTCAAGTAATCCGTTTCAAAGAAGAAAGGCTGGTTTGCCAGGAGCAGTGTAGAACTTCTTACTCTAAGACTCTGATTCACTTGCTCCATTAGCCTTCTGACTGAAGCTTGCTTGACTCTGATGCATTTGGCCTTGATTTCTTCAATAACCCCAGCTGCCCGGTTTTGAAGAGATGCCCAGGAGTCTTCATATGCACCTGTGAGATCAATTGTCCTTCTTTGATCCACCAAATTATGCATCTGACTCAAGATTGTGAGAAGCTCAGAATTAATATATCCAGATTCCAGGATGTTTGTGGGTGGATGATCAAGGGTTTCAAGATCAGAATCACTGATTTCTAAATCTTGAATGGGGTTAGGAATTGGAAAGGTAAGGTGTGTTTGTGTGTTTGAAGACGAAGGCTGGTCAGAATCAATGTGTGTGGTGAAGGTTGAGTCTTGAACATTGACTTGAGAGATGTCAACATCCATGGGAGTTGGTTCTGGAGAGTGTTCAGGTAAAGGTTGAAATTCAGTTTCAGTTGGTGGTTGTTGTAGTGAAGTTGTTGTTTGATTGTTGAGTTGGGGGTCAATGATGGCTATTGGTGATTGTGGGGGTGTTGTAGGTTTTTGTGGTTCAGGTGTTTGTTGATGGGGGTTTTCTGAAACAACATTTTCAGAAGCAGCTGCTTCTGGAGTTGCTTCAGAGGCCTTTTCTGAAGTTTTGTCTATGGGTAATTCACCTGAGTAGTGGAGAGCAAGATTGTCTAAGACAGAAGTGTCTTCTATTTGTTCAGGTGCTGATGGTGAAGAGGGTGAAGAGGGGATAGAGGTGACTGGAATCTGGATTACCTGATCTGCAGGGTCAGCTTCAGAAGTGATCTTCTGTGGATCAGCAGATTGAGAAACTGCTTCTGAAGTTCCCTCTTCTGGAGCATTTTCAAAGACGAGCATCATATCGTCTTCCTCATTGTCTTCAGTAGGTTTACCAGCAATGGCTCTTACTTCAGCCGGTTTATCTTTGTAGAACCTATCACAGTCCTCCAATCCCAAAGCCTTGAGCTTTTCATCTCTTTGATGAATGTATTGAGCTTTTTGATCCTTTCTTTCTGATATAAGATCAGCAGCACGTTCATCTGCCATCCTTTTCCTTATTCGAGTCATCTCAACCATAGGACTCACAAGTTGAAGGGGAGCCTTCTTCTTCTTCAGCTTGGGATCAGCCTCCTCTTTCTCTATTTCTTCAAGAGCTTCATCCAGCTGCTCTTGAGTGATTACCAAGTCTGCCTTACCTTTTCTCCTCTTCTGTGGAATAGAAGCAGCACCAACCTTCTGCATCTTTCCTTTTTCCTTGATAAAAACAGGTTTAGCAGCTTCTGACTCAGTACTAGTTCTGGCCTTCTTTCCTTTAGTAGGAGCAGCTTCTGATTCAGAACTAGTTCTGGCCCTTTTCCCTTCAGGTGCCTCAGAAACAGCAGCTTCTGACACAGCAACTGCCTTGGCCTTCTTGCCTTTCCCTTTAGCAAGAGCAGCTTCCTCCTGAGACCTTGCATCTTCCTCCAAGACGTACTCAGCTACTGATTGAACTAGGAAATCAGAGTCACTTTCCTTAAAGATGGGAGGAAAGTCCCTGATTATCTCAGTTTCAGCAGTTGTCATCTCTAACCACTTTTCATCTTTAGGGGCTTCTTTGATGAACTTCATAGAGCATAAGCTCCTGCTACTGATAGTCCTTTCAGCAGTAGAAACTTCGAAACATTTATCAGAAGCACTCCTTGTCCTTTTTAAGAACTCCAGCACCCTTCCTTGATGAAAGAATTCAGAAAGCAATCTTCCATAGGGTACTTGTTTTCTTCCTCTTGTAGTGCTTTCGTTTATGGCCCAGCAGAGATGATCCATTACATATCTGGGGAAGTTTATCTTTTCAAGATTGGTCATGAAATAAATTGCTAGCTTCTGTTGGTTGTTGGGTTGGTCAGACCCTCCTGCTCTTTGAAAGAAGCAATCATTACTGAATTTCACCAACATTCTGTTGTGAATCTCCATCTCTGAAGGCTTGACATCTTTCTTCCCACCCAGAAGAGAGTTGTAGTAACCTTTTAGCAGGACATCTTCCTTCCTGACTATTTCTTGGAATCTTCCCTCTGCATGCATCCTACAAGCTTTAGCTATAACGTCCTCAGTGATGGTTATAGGAATGCCCATCACTTCAGACCTTATTTCTAAGCTATCAAATGATGTAGGATTCATATCCATGACCATTTTCCCTTTCTTTGACCCCGCTTGTTTGCTTACGACTTTTGCAGGCTTTTCATTGTACACTTCAGCTTTTAACCAAAAGTCCTTGACCAAGTTCACATATGTTGGCCCATTTAGCATCTTGAAATACTCAGACATCATCTGAGTTTCTATCAAACCTTCCATGTTTACTTCATACTTCTTGAGTGAAGCAAAATCCACCGGTGACTCTACTTGAACTATTAAGGATTCCCATGGAATATCCATAGTCTTCTTTTTGTAGATGGACCCAGATTCTGATACGCTTTGCTTGTTTGATGTAGATTCTGAAACTTTTGAGCTTGATGATGCCATTTGATGATTTACGAAGATTTGAAGAAGATGAAGATTTTAGGGTTCTAAGGTTGAGAGAATGCGCTTACTTCGCAAGAGGTTTGAGAGCAAATGTGTTTGTTGTGAGTGAGTAGTGTGTGAATTGACAAAGTGTTAAAAGTAAAACGATTGCAATTCAAAAGAGACAAACAAACATAACATTAATGACAAAATTGGGGGCGCGTGAAAAGTACTTTCAAAGCTTTTAAATCATCATTGCCCTTTTAGTTATACACCAACACATACAGGCCACGTAAGAAGTTCACAGAGTAACTACCAAGTTAGTGGGCCAAAAGTTACTTTTTAAAAGGTAACTTCCAACGTTTCCACTAATTCAACTATTCAGAAGCAATAAATCCAGCTTCTGGACTTCAGATGCTGACGTCATCATCAGAAGCGAGTTTTCCTCAGAACCTCAATAAAGAGCTTCTGATGGACTACTGCTTCTGAACTAACTTCAGAACCTAAAATCCTATTCAGGAGCAAGCAAGCATTTAATCAGATACAAAGTGCATGTTCAAATTTTTCTTTATAAAATCAAATCTTTCAACAGTTAAAGGCTTAGTAAATATATCAGCCCATTGATTTTCAGTATCAATGAATTGTATATCTAAAATTCCTTTTTGAACATAATCTCTGATAAAATGGTGTTTGATTTCAATGTGCTTCGCTCTTGAATGCAAAATTGGATTTTTAGACAAACAAATAGCAGCAGTATTATCACAATAAATGGGAATACTGTTAGCAGTTATCTGATAATCTTCCAACTGATGTTTCATCCAAAGTAGTTGTGTACAACAACTTGCAGCTGAAATGTATTCTGCTTCTGCTGTAGACATAGCAATAGTTGTTTGTCTTTTGCTAGCCCAGGATATAAGATTATCACCCAGAAATTGACAATTGCCACTGGTTGACTTTCTTTCAATCCTATCACCAGCATAATCAGCATCACAGAATCCAATTAGCTTATAATCTAAGGATTTCCTATAAAGGAGTCCAAGATTGGTTGTTCCTTTCAAATACCTGAAGATTCTCTTGACAGCAGTCATATGAGATTCTCTAGGATCTGATTGGAATCTTGCACACAAGCATACACTGAATAAAATATCTGGCCTAGATGCAGTGAGGTATAACAAAGAACCAATCATACCTCTATACAGCTTCTGATCTACTTTAGTTCCTTCATCTTCTTTGCTCAGGTTGCACGTAGGATGCATTGGAGTGTTCATCACTTTACAATCTTCAAGTTTGAACTTCTTCAGAAGCTCCTTTGTGTACTTTGATTGATGAACATAGACTCCATCTTTGCATTGATTGATTTGAATGCCAAGGAAGAACTTCAGCTCTCCCATCATGCACATTTCAAATTCATCCTGCATTAACTCAGAAAATTCCTTGCAAAGAGATGCATTAGTAGAACCAAATATTATATCATCAACATATATTTGCACAACAAGAATATCTTTCCCAAGGGTCCTTCTGAAGAGTGTAGTGTCAACCTGTCCTCTCTTAAAATCATTTTTGATTAAGAAATTACTTAGTCTATCATACCAAGCTCTGGGAGCTTGTTTCAAGCCATATAGTGATTTCTTCAATTTAAAAACATGGTCAGGATATTTAATATCCTCAAATCCAGGAGGTTGCTTAACATACACTTCTTCTTCTATGACACCATTGAGAAATGCACTCTTGACATCCATCTGATATAATATTATGCCATGATTAACTGCATAGGAAAGAAGTAACCTGATTGCTTCCAATCTTGCAACTGGAGCAAACGTTTCAGTGTAATCAATGCCTTCTTGTTGACTATACCCTTGTGCAACAAGTCTGGCTTTGTTTCTTGTTACTTCACCTTGCTCATTCAGCTTGTTTCTGAATACCCATTTTGTTCCAATAATGTTCTTGTGCTGAGGTTTGGGTACCAGATCCCACACATCATTTCTTTGAAATTGATTCAACTCTTCTTGCATAGCTAGGATCCATCCATCATCTGAAAGTGCTTCATCAACTGTTGTAGGTTCAATCATTGAGATTAGTCCAATCATTGACTCTTCTTGTCTGAAATGTGATCTTGTTCTTCTTGGACTATCTTTGTTTCCAATGATTAGCTCTTCAGGATGTGAAGACTTGTGTTTGAATGTGTTTCTGGGAGGATCTTCTTGATGTGAGTCATCTTGTGCTTCATCAGAAGCAGCTTCATCTTGTGCTTCTGATGTGGGTTCAGCTTCTGGACTATCTTCAGACTCAGCTATCTGATCAGGTTCTGGAGTAGCTTCAGGAACCTGTATCTCTGCAAAACTTTCACCTTGCTTTGAAGTTTTATCTTCAAGCTCTTTGTCATCAAATTTAACGTGCATAGATTCTTCAACACAGAGTGTTTCTGAATTATACACCCTGTATGCCTTTGACCTTTCAGAGTAACCTAAAAAGATTCCTCTTTGGGCCTTGGCATCAAATTTCTTTAGGTAGAGCTTGTTGTTCAGAATGTAACATGTACATCCAAATTGATGAAAGTAAGAGATATTGGGTTTTCTTCCTTTAAAGAGTTCATATGCTGTTTTCTCCAAAATAGGTCTAATATAGATCCTGTTTTGAACATATCATGCTGTATTCACTGCTTCTGCCCAAAAATGTTTTGGTAAATTGTTTTCATGAATCATGGTTCTGGCCATTTCTTGTAAAGTTCTATTCTTTCTCTCTACAACCCCATTTTGTTGTGGTGTTCTAGGAGAAGAGAATTCATGGAAAATTCCATGTTTTTCACAAAAAGCTTCAAATGGCTCATTTTCAAATTCTCCACCATGATCACTTCTGACTTTCAAAATTTTTGATTCTTTTTCAGATTGAATTTGAGTGCAGAAGCTACTGAATACATCACACGCAACATCTTTACTCTTTATGAATTTCACCCAAGTCCATCTGCTGTAATCATCAACAATGACTAATCCATATCTACTTCCATATAAGGATGCAGTACTTACTGGTCCAAATAAATCAATATGGGGTAATTCTAAAGGTCTTGAGGTTGAAACAATATCTTTTGTTTTAAAAGATGATTTCACAATTTTCCCTCTCTGACATGCACCACAGAGTGCATCTGAATAATAGTCAATGTCTGGTAGCCCTTTCACAAGTTGTAACTTACTAAGCTTAGAGATTAACCTCCAGTTAGCATGTCCCAACCTTCTGTGCCACATCCATTTCTTATCATTCACTGATAGTAGGCACATCACCTTCTGATCAGCCAGTTCAGAAAAATTGATTTTATAGACATTGTCAACTCTCTTTCCTTTGAACACAATGGATTTGTCTTCCTTGTTGATTACTGTACAGTTGGGTTTTTCAAAAAGCACATCATAACCATTATCACAAAATTGACTAATGCTCAAAAGGTTATGTTCAAGACCATCTACCAACCATACATTATTAATTGAGGTAGAGGAGTTACCAATAGTTCCTGTACCTATGATCTTGCCTGACTGGTTGCCTCCAAATTTCACATTTCCTCCCTCTTTCATTGTTAGGCTGAGGAACATGGATTTGTCTCCTGTCATGTGTCTTGAGCAACCACTGTCTAGGTACCATGATCTTTGCTTTGGCACTGCTCTTAGACATACCTGCATCATTGACATTTTTAGATTTAGGTACCCATTGTTCTATGGGTCCTGGAAGGTTAGTACTTAAGGCTTTACTCTTCACTTCTTGTACCTTGTGCTGTGAGTTGGGTTGCTTCTGATTAACCATCACCTTAGGTTTTGGTACTTCAGAAGCAGTAACTGTCTTCTTCTGAAACTTAGACTTCAGAACCCCAGATTTTGGTTTCACCAGACTCTGAGGAATAGGTTCTGATCTTTTCAGGATCCTAACCTTTGAAGTTTTGGAATCAGATTTGATCATAGCCTTTGACTTAGAGTTCTTTGGCTTTGAAGTAATCTTAGCCTTAGAACTAGAAGCTTCAGGTTCTGATTGAACAACAGTTTCCAACTCAGCCCCTTCTGGTACAAAGAATGTTTTCAGACCTTCCTTGATGCATTCACAACAAGACTTTAGATTGGTTTTCTCCAGTTTCACTTCTGGAAAACCAATTCCTCTGCCATTGTTCTTGTAAATGCTATAAATCATAGAAGCCACTCTGCTTCTGTCAATGCCAGATATAATAAAATCTTCAAGAGCAATTTCATGGTTACTTAAAGGTTTTTCATTACACTTTTCTTGTAGCTTCTGACATAAGAACCTGAGCTGATCTTCATATGTTTTACACATGAAGTCAAAGCCCCTAAGTCCTTGTTCAGAAGCTTTCAGATCCAATAAAGTTGATTTTTGCTGTTGTACCAAATCAGCATATTTTTCTTTTAAATCCTTCAACTCATTGGTTCTTACTTCAAAATGTGTAAGAAGTTCTTTAAGTGACTCAACAAGTTCATCTCTGGGAATTTTGGAATATACCTCGTTTTCATCTTCTGAGTCTGAATCTGACCCAGCTTCTGAAGTTGCTGTTGCTACCAACCCAACAACTACCTTTGCATCTTCATCAGCTTCCTCTTTATCAGATCCAGATTCACTACCCAAATCATCCCAGGTTGCCATTAAACTCTGCTTAATCTGCTTCTTGAATTTGCTTGGTTTGAATGTAGACCTCTTTGACTTGTCCTTTGACTTTTCTCTTTGAAGATCAGGGCATTCAGCAATGAAGTGACCTGGCTTCTTACAGTTGAAGCATCCCTTCTGATCTTCTTTCCTTGAGCTTCTGGAGTTACCCCTTCTGGAGAGAAACTTTCTGTTCTTCTTGGCCAGATATTGAAGTCTGTTTGAGAGCATGGCCATTTCTGCAGCATCTGGTTCAGAGTCTGAACTTGACTGTTCTTCCTCTTCAGATTCAACCACTTTGAGAGCTTTTGATGACTTGCCTTTGGATGGAAGAGCTATTGATTTACTCTTCTTAGTAGACTCATGTTCATTAAGACTTAACTCATGAACTTTGAGAGAACTAACAAGATCTTCGACACTTAAAGTGTTTAAATCTTTAGCTTCCTCAATGGCAGTCACTTTTGGTCTCCATCTGGCAGGTAAGCTTCTGAGTATCTTGCTTACATGATCAGAAGCAACATAGCTCTTCTTTAGAATCTGTAGACCAGAAACTAAGGTTTGAAACCTTGAGTACATCTCCTCAATAGTTTCATCATCCTTCATTTTGAATAACTCATACTGATGTACAAGCAGGAGAGCCTTTGCTTCTTTGACCTTCTTGCTCCCTTCATAATTTGAACAGAGAGAAGCAAACATAGCTTTAGCAGTGGATTTGTCACTCATCTTCATGTATTCTGCTTTGGGTATGGCAGTGACAAGAGCTCCTCTGATAATATGATGCTTCTTGTAAAGTTTCCTCAGTTCTGGAGTATGTTTCTTTCTATCCACAGCAGCTCCTTCTTCATCAAGGACTAAATCACCAACACCATCTTCCAGAATATCCCATAATTCTTCATCTAGGCTCATGATGTAACTGTAAAAGTTGGTCTTCCACCAAGAGAACTCTTCAGCATCTCCATTGAACTTTGGAACTTTTCCAATACTGGTTTTCTTACTATCACTATAATCATGTGAGACATGTTTATAGCTAGTATCACCAGGACCAGTAGGAGTAGGAGTAGACATGTTTTTCTCAGATCTTTGACTGTTGCACGGTTAAGTGTTACACAACAAACCAGGCTCTAGATACCAATTGAAGGTGAGAAAAACACAAGAAGGGGGGTTGAATTGTGTTTTAGAAAAATTCTTCGTTTCTCCTAAAAACTGAACACACTGATCAGAAGCTAAGCGAGACAGCTTCTGAAGTGATAATCAGAATCTAAATGCAGCGGAATAAAACAGAGAGAGAGAGAAGAAGAACGACACAAAGCAATTATACTGGTTCCTTCCACAATCCGGAAGTAGTCCAGTCCCCCTTGCACTTCCAAGGAGATTTCACTATGAGTAATATCTGATTACAAATGCTCAAGCACACAAGCAAGAGACTTCCAATGCTCAAGCACACAAGCAAGAGACTTCCTTTGCTCAAGAACACAATCAAGAGACTTCCTGCTCAAGCACAACTGCAAGAGACTTCCTAACTAAACAAAATTACACAGAAAATTGTTTAAGGTTGAACACTTGATATACAATCAGAGGTGCTCACAATACAAATCAGATACAGACTCAATGGACTTAAGAATTTCTAAGATATGACTTTGAGACACAGAAATTCTAAGTGAATGCAGAACAATTTCAGCAGAGGTTTGGTACTTGTGAAAATCTTGTGAGTCTTTCGTTCAGCGTTCTTGCATTACCAATTCTCTAGGTCTTCACTCCTTTATATAGAGGTGTGAGAGAGACGTTGTGAAATTGCCAGCACACCAAAGAGTCGTTGTTGAAGCTTGATCTTTCACCAATAATCTTTTGCCTGATTTGGCTGTTGTCCTATGAAGAACAAATTTGAAATCCATTCCTTATCCAAAGGAACATCTATGCAGGCGAAACCGTATTCTGGAGCTGTTTTCTTGTCCTGTAGCGCGGACACAAAACAGAGTAGTGGAGAACGTGGTTGTACAATTCGTACAAAGTACAATGTCAACGCTTTCGTCCAAATTGCAAACACACGCCTTCAAACACCTTTGAAATGACCGTTGCAAACTCCACTAATCCTTTGTTTGTGTTTTCGAATCCAATAGACAGCTTTTGCATTGATAATTCTTCAATTCTTGATTCTTTGCAAATCCAGTTGATATTCAGCTTCTGGTGAAATGGCTTCTGATGAGGCAGCTTCTGATGATGCAGCTTCTGATGATATGACTTCTGCAGCTTCTGATGACGCAGCTTCTGATGATGTGGCTTCTGGACCTCTTGTCTTCAGAAGCACTATTCTTCAGGAGCAGCTTACTTCAGGAGCGCTATTTCTTCAGGAGCAGCTTGACTTCAGGAGCGCTTTTTCTCTTCAGTAGCAAGTTGCCTTCAGGAGCGTCCAAGCTCCAAATTTTTGTTGTTTCCATAGCTCTTTATTTGCTCATTCAGAACCAATGATGATGTAACTTTATAATTATGGTCCTGTACACTTGAACAAATATTAGCTAGTCCAATTTACAATTTTTAATACCTTGTTATCATCAAAACCCTTTAAGGTTCATTGTTAAACACATTTTGTTCCAACAGATAAGACGTTGTAAATTTAAATTAAAATTTGATTTGATTTAAATTAGAAATTAAGATTAAATTAAATTATTTGATTAGGTAAAAAAATAAAAAAATGATAAATTTAGAAGGAAAAATCACACCAATACATAATATTTATTATGACTTTACTAAAACATAAATCTGTCCAATGTGGATGGCCTATAGTGGCAGAACTATTAATCAAATTTATTTATTGTTTTTTTAGGGGTATTAATCAAATTTATCAACAAACAATAAATTTAGTAAACAGTTCAATCTCTCCTCATATAAAGTGTGATTTGATTTGACTGAAATGGTTATATTCATTCACAGTAACACAAAACAAACAATTCTGTAGCCTTGCATCTTGTGCATTTCATTGCAAAGTAAATTTTACAACAACACTATGGCAAAACTGTAAGTGTAATTTCTGATTTCAGAAGTACATGAATGAAACAAATAAATATATTCAAAATATGATTTTGTGTTTCATTACAAATCAACGAGATAACCACAATTGAAAGTCACCTCAGCAATGTATTGACCCTAATCTGCAACAGTCAAGTAAAGGCCTAATAATCTGATTTTGAGTTTGATGCTTACTTACAATCAATGGCTGTACTCCATATGAATTTGTACGAACAAAAAACATCGAAACGGTAGCATTCCGCACTGTGCCATATGTTTTAACTATCATTTGGCTTTTTATGTTGGCGTTATTAGTTCTTTCTGGCTGAGCTACAGCTATATCAGGCATTTGTAGTAGATTATTAGATTGAGAAGCACCAAGTTTCTGCTTCTTATAAATTCTATCCAAGCTCTGCCCTGGTATCTTTTCACTATCAAAACTTTCATCCAATTCAGATTCTTCTTCTGAACCATTTAGAATTCTGTTGGCTTCTGTAGAAAAACCAATGGCGCGCCAAGCATCTGCAACCAGCTCGATGGTGGACATTTCAGGAGCTACACCGCTTTCTTCCATAGTAACCAGTAACTCTTCTGCTTTCCACGGTTGTTTTGCTTCTCCATATCCCCATATTAAAGTTTCATATGTTTTCAAATTCAAGGGAGTTCCCATTTCGTTCATTTTCTCGTAAAGTCTAAGAGCGCGGTCCATTTTGCCAGCGGCACACCATCCACTAATGATGGTAGTGAAGATCACAACATTTGCTTGTAAACCGTATTTGGTCATTGAATTCAGAAGAGCCTCGGCTTTATCCGGCTGCCCTGCGCGTACATAGCCTTTTGCAAGGATGCTATAAGCTTGGATGTCGGGTTCTATCTCAGCCTTCACCATGTCATCAAATATCTCCTCACAATTGTCCATAAGCCCTGATGAACTCCACGCATTCATGATGGTGCTATACGTCACTACATCTGGCTTGATCCCAAATTCTTCCATCAATGTCAATGCCTGGCCAGATTTTACTGGTAGGTTACTATCTTTATCACAAATCAAGATACTGACTAATTAAAGGCCAGCAGGATATAACGAGTATAGAAAATCAATTTCGAAATAGGTGGTTGATATCTTGGAGTATTAATCTTGCTAGTCTTATGAACCCATGTAATGCACAGGGAGAAATTGAAAAGAGTAAACATTAGGAATGGTTTATAATTTGATGTGTTCAATTACTGGCAACAACAATGTTTAACCACCTCTCATAAAAAGAAAAAAAAACGACGTTTAACCATAAATCATAGTATAACACATTGCACCCTTTTTTGTGTGTGGACATATCACATTACACCTACATCAATGTTGTGTATGAACTGTTAAATATCTTTTGTATAAAGCTAAATATAACACCAAAACACGTCAATAATGTTTAAGAAAGCAATGTGAATCCATAATATGCTATATCAAAAAAATGAATTATGGAATTGTCATAAATAAATAAATGAATTAAGGAATGTCAAGAAAAAAATTATTCATAAAGAGCAACACAAATTTAGGTAGGGACAAATCAAACACATAATACCTTCAAAACCTGTTGGAAAAAAATACAAACAAAGGTGCCCATGAATATGTCATTATATCAAATGGATGTTGACTGACAAATATGCATAGTATCAAATACCAGAACTTACCTCCTCTACTCCATCTGTGTCTGTAATGTCTAAATATCCTTTGATAAGGGAGTTGAAAACTACAGGATTTGGATGCACTCCAAGCTCCTTCATTTTGTATAGAAATCTCAGGGCTTCTGTCATGTTACCTTCCTTACAATAACCGCGTATTATGATACCGCAGGTTCGTTCATTAGGCTTCACTTTGTTATTATACTGCTGCATTTTCAATATCAACCTTTCTGCATTATCTGTCTCACCATTCTGAGCAAACGCCCTCGCCAGTGTGTTGTATGTGACAATGTCCGGCTGCATGCCAGAATTCACCATTTTATGCATAACATTCCATGCCTCTTCCAATTTATTCTTGGTACACCATGCTTGGATGAGAATATTATATGTTCTCTCATTCGGTTTCACATTTCCATCCTGAATCATCATCTCTAGCAATTTCATGGCTTCATGAGGCCTTCCAACAATTCCGAATCCTTTAATGAGAGTATTAAAAGTACTAGTTGTTGGTTTGCATCCGCATTCCTTCATTTTTCGAAAGATTTTCATGGCTTCATGTACCTTACCGGAATCAGAAAAAGCGTTGATCATGGCATTGAGAAGTATTGAATCTGGCTTTATTCCATTCTCTTCAACTTTAGAAAGAAGGGAAGGAATAGAGTTGAAACGCTTTAGACGCGTTAGGGCAGCCACAAGTGTTGTGTATGTTATAATAGTTGGCTTATGTCCTTCTTCAGTCAAACTATTGAAGATGGTCACAGCTTCGTGCGGTTTCCCTTTTCTGATCAAAGTACTCATCAGTTTTGTTCTTGAAATAACCGTTTGACAACTGTTGCTCCCCATACAGATAAAACAGCGGGATTCATCGCACGTTTCTTCTGGATTAGAGCTTGATTTTGATTGATTGTTCTTGTATTGCCTCAGCTCCTATTTCAGAATTGCCAAAAGTTGAAGATTATAGGCAATATTTCAATACATCTTGATGATTATCTTTAACACTAACACGTGACAGTTATTGGGATCCAATGCATAAATCAAAGATCAAATAAGTTGCAGACCATCACTTATAGTAACTAAATTTCCATCCTTAATACCTAAGATGTGGATAATTATGCAGTCAAAACATATTAACATTTTGATATATACACATGACCATATTTACTATTTAGATAATCGCAAATTATTCTAGTTTTAAATGAGTTTGGATCACACTCCTAAAGCTAGCTCAAAGGATTAGAGTCCCAAGCACATATATACATTCAACAGCCTAGGAACCTTAGCAAAGTGGAACTCCAATGTGAGTGAGAGTCTCGTATTGGATGAAATATGACATGAAAAAGCGTTTATTAGCAGGAGACTCTCTCAGGTGGCAAGTTGATTTTGTGAGGTTAAGTTAGGTCCAAACAAAACCCTACGATGGTAATGAAGCCTATCTAAGATCCGTTGAGACTATCTAAACTATCTTCAAAATTTAGATGCATATTATCCTTTTTATGATAAGATGAAGGAAAAGCTTTTCTTCATACTCCGCGTCTTAGTAACCTAAAATTCAGTGTTTTTATGATCAATGAATCCAAGAAATAGTAACTCGAGTAATATATTTCTACAAACGTCTAAATGGTCGATATCATAGTGATTATTACAGGTCACATCTAAATGCCTTACGCAACAGAAATGATTTTCTGATATTGTCACTAGAAAGAAAAAAACAGTTAAAAAGATGAGAGTACCATGACTAATAAATCTTTAGCGTTTTCATTACTCATGAGGGCTACCTTCTGGCTGCTATCCATGACAATGAATAGATTTGATCTGATTCTCAGAAATCTCTTTTGACTCCTGCTTCTGAAAGCCTCGGATTCTGGCTGCAAGACTAGCTATATTCCTATCATCATCATCATCATAAGGACATGTCTCATTCAAAACTGCAAAAGATAACCAACCAGAAAATGTTATCATCAACTGTCATATTAAAAAAAAATACAATGATTAGCAATAGGAACTCACAACAGTAATCCATAAATGACTAAATTAATCATGAAGAAACTATATTATATGCTACATATTTGATGACATTATGGTAATGTTTACAATTGTTATGAAGACAAGTAGAAGTAGAGGTACCTATCTGAGTTGTTCTTAGACGAGTTGAGTGTACATGTTATGTTATGGTGTGCATGTAATGTGATTAGTGAAGAAGAAAGAATAGCATTGATTTTAGTGGGTTTCGTGTGTATGGCATGAATTGGAGATTCTTATCCTCAAATATTTATCTCAATGGGATTTCGGGGCACTTTTTTGAGGCTGTCTTGACAAAATGACAATAACAAGTTCACCCGTGGAGTGGATTAGGCCACGCCAGCATTCTACTCACGAATCAAACTATACCACGTAATAAATAAATATTTATTTCTAAATGTTCCTTCAAAAAAAGAAAACTATCAAGTGTCTTTGTGCATTTGTTAAAGATTCAAAATTAAAAATAATAGATGAAATTTAGATAGAAAATATTACTTTTTATTATTTCAATGTGTTGAATTTACAATTTCTAAGATAAAGTTATCATTTTAAATTTCTTAACAAATACATTTTAAAGCAATTGTTGACATTTCCCTTAAAAAAACTTACTTTGTTCAAGTCAAGTGTGTTTAGAGTAGAAAATCACTTTCACCATCAATCAATTACAATTTCTTTTTTGTTTAAAACAATTACAAATTATCTAGTGTGAGACTTTTAAGATATTTGGTATGTTATATATATATATTTACAAAATGTAAGTCAATATTTTTAATATTGTGTGAATATATGATTACAATTTATTTTATCAAGATTAAACTCTAAAAATATCTTATTTTATTTATATTTCATTAATGAAAATGTAATAAACTAAATTAATAAAAATTAAACTAAATTATTTTCTCTTCAAAAAACAAAATTAAATTTTTATTTTATTAATAAATATTATTATTAGTTTATTTTTTTTTATCTTGTTGAGCTATGATTTTTAAGGGAAAGGAATCGTAGCAAACAAAAGTTCGGCACAGCATTACTACTATTGTTAATTAAATTAAAAAAAGAAACCCTTTTTAAACATCTAAATTCTAATAGGGATATTTTTCCTCAAAAAAAAAAAAAAGGATGTGTGGGTGGGTTACGATATTTGGACGCTTAAAAACGAAATTTAAAGTTAAGGTTTTCCAAAATGAATATCTAATCCAACAGTAGACAGAGAAACACGAAATTATTCTCATGAATGAACATAGGCAATGTAAAGCAAAAATTGTAATGTAAATAGGCCAACGAAATCCAGATTAATACGATAAGAGACAGTTAGGTTCCCACGTCCTCGGCAATTAGTTATAGCTGTAGTCACTTGTCACTAACATCACAACAGCACCTGAATAGAATAGAAACGATGTCGATGATATTGAAGGCATGGAATTGGTATCAGAATAGCCTCTCAATTCATCCAGTGAAGACCCAAGTCGCCACCTCCGGCGTCCTTTGGGCTGTTGGAGATGTCACTGCTCAGTACATCACTCACTCAGCGTCAGCATCTTCTAAAAAACGTCTTCAATTATCTGCCACTGTATGTCTTTAACGATACCCATTTCTATATTACCCTCTTTCTCTCTCTCTGTAACTATCTAAATTTATAATATTTGTAATTGCAGGAAGAAGCAACAGATGATAAATTTGTCATCGATTGGAGACGTGTTGCTGTTACTAGTATGTTTGGAATTGGTTTTGTTGGTCCAGTTGGCCATTTCTGGTATATTTTGTTTTGTATGCTGTTTATTTACATTACAGGCTTTCTAGTTAGCTATTATTTGTAATTGTTGCCTCTGTCAAATTGTTGTTAACTTCACATTTTTGTTCAAAGGTAGTTGTTAAGAGTTTCCACATTGAATAAGATATTGACCTGAAAATGACTTTACAAGTAGGAGACATCCCTCATTTACAAGCTGATTTTGTAAGGGTTGAATTTGGCTCAACCTAGATTCTAAGATGGTATTAGAACCTATACAAAGTCTGTTGGGCCACCCGCTATCGGGTCATGCGAGGGGATGATTCCTTCATCTTACAAGCCGGTTTTCTGGAATTGAGTTAAAACAAACCCAAATTCTAAGACTAGCAGTGATTTCATAAGATTTTGGGAGGGTTCTGCTTTGAGAGGGCTTTCATGTCATTCAGTTTACTAAGAAGCTTGGAGAATAGCTCTTCTAAATATTATAAACAAATTTATAATTTCCTGCTGCAAAAGGATTTGTATGATCACATTGAACAAACCAACCTTCATCTCTTGTAGGTATGAAGGCTTGGAAAAATTCATAAGTCACAAGCTTCATCTAATGCCACAAACTGCACGATCCGTAGCTACAAAAGTTGCAATGGACGGCTTGATTTTCGGTCCGGTGCATTTGTTTGTTTTCTTTACTTACATGGGATTGTCTGCTGGAAAGACTATTCCTGAGGTGAAGGAAGACTTGAAGAGGAATTATTTCCCAGCCTTGGTTTTAGAAGGTGGTGTGTGGCCAATTGTGCAGGTTTTTAATTTTCGGTATGTTCCTGTCAAGTACCAGCTTCTGTATGTAAACCTGTTCTGCTTGCTGGATAGTGCTTTCTTGTCTTGGTTGGAGCAACAGAAAGATGCAGCTTGGAAACAATGGTTTCAACCATTTCATTCTTCAAATGGAAAAGGTGGTCAATGATGATGAAGATACTGGAAACAACGGTTTACACCATTTCATAATTTTTCCTGTGATGTTTTAGAAATTGTAATAGATAGATTCATAGGTTGACTGTTTGTTTTTGTTCAGCCCCCAAGATGTTCTTCAATTTTAATGATAATATCTGATTCCCGAAAAGATTAAAAGAGTAGAATCTTGTAAATACCATACACATGCACAGAATTTCGAACTCAGTAATTAATTAATAGTGGAATTCTATCACAAAAAAAAAAAAAAGTAGTAGTGGAATTCTAAGTTTCAAGCTTCCTAGATAACTCTGTCTCCCCCTTCCTTGCTTGGTAGATTTCAAGCTCTGGTGCACTTTGTTCATAGGGGCTTCTCCTTCATCTCCTTTGAGCTCCAAATTGGAGTCTTTCGGTTTGTTATATCTACCATAAAGCTAATAATTGTGTCAATTAGGGTTGAGTAATTCAACTGGTTTGAGTTAAGCATTGAAGGAGTTTTTTTTTTTTTTTGGTGTACAGCGTTGAAGGAGTTAAATGATCAATAATTAAATCATGATGAAGCAGAAAATACTAATATTTATCTATATAAAAAAATGTATCAATTTTCTTGCCAACTTAGGTCATCTTAAAAGCTTTATATGGACTACTATGAAAACACTCCAACTTCCATTATCTACTAAAATTAGCAAAATTAATGGTGGAATTGCTTGCTCTCAAGGAATTTTTTAAAAATTCTTTGAGAACTTGTACCGTTGAATACAATCCCCTCGTATCATGAATAAGGCGGGGGGGTCTGTGTTAAATGGACTTGAATCTCACTCCAAAAAACTTTCTTCAGGGGTAAAGATGTCCAAACACATATATACATCCATACAACTTCAATAGTCTAAATCGGATAGCAACGATGCCAAAACTTGAGCATCTTGGCTGTAAGAGTTAACTTAAAATCAGGTTCAGAAATCAGGAGCAACGTGCCACGATCAGAAGCAACGTGCCACGATCGAGAGCAACGTGCCATGATGAAGAGCAACGTGCCACGATGGGTTGAAAGCATATCCTGATGCAAGCACTGGAAAAATCGTGCCACGATGGAATCGTAACGTGGCACGATGGTACGCTGAAGGAAATAAAGAAAACGTATTTTTAGTGCAGATTTGTTCCAAATTTTAAGCAAAACTTTTACTATAAATATAGGCCTTGTATCAGACTATTTTGAGAGAGATAGAGGGGCTGAAACAAGGGTTTAGAAAGGCAACAACAAAACTAGGGTTTGTATAGAGTTTGTCTCTTGGCAACAAAACTAGGGTTTGTGGGTTGATTCACCTTGGGAAACACTATTAGGATTGAGTCTCTTGGTTACGGGAAGAGGCTGGGATTTGGGTAGAATTAGGCGGGAGACTTATTCTTGTAATCCATCTCTTTGTAACGCTACTCATCATATAGTGGAACGGAGGGCTGCTCTCTCCCCCAGACTAGGTCAATTTGGACCGAACTGGGTCAACAAATTCTTTGTGTTCTCTCTTCCTTTTCTTTGGCTGTTGTTTTCTACTTTTTGCTTGTGTTAATTGTTCCATACACTTTGATTTTGGTTGCTTAATTATCTCTTGCTCCACACATCAAGTTGTTATTGGTGTGAGTTTTCTCATCGAATCCTCAACATTGGCAATGTTTCAAAAAGAGAAATCAGTGTTTTGTGAAAGAAATTGACACGTAAAATACATTTATTAATTTTTCTTGGTAAGGCATGTAATTGGAGCCTGAAAAGGTTGGAACAGTTGATACATTAATTCTGCGTGCATTGCAGAAAGACGCTGATTTAAAACAGAGTTGAGTTGATGACACGCACCTGAAATGATTGGGGATCCCTTTTGTTTTAAAGGACCTTGACCGTGGTTGCAGAGCATGCATGGTTTCTTTGGCTCTTTTCAGTTTTCACTATACTGCATTAACAAACGACCTATAATTTCAGGTTTGATCACATGTTCTTTCTCTTTTACTACTTGCTACTAGAAATTCATTATTCATTCTATTAAGAAATTTTGTTTATATTAGTAAAGTGGCGACTGACAAGTTGAAACCATAACCAGTAACTGTATCTCACAAGTCTAGAATCTCAACTTATTGAATTTAACAAGGAGGATTCGACCACTCTATCTTCTTTGGAATCCAGCTTATTAATGTTCATAAATTTAATTAAATGAGTTTTATTTATCTATGCGATTCACTATTTAGTTTCATTCAACAGTTTCAATCTCCTCAGTGACGCAAAAATGGACTCCAACGGCAAAGAAGAAAATGCCTCAATTCGCATCAACAGATACACACTCCTCTGTGCTCTTTTCTCGTCAACCAACTCCATTCTCCTCGGCTACGGTCACTCACACTCACTCGCTGTTTTCTTTCTTTATCATTAATTTTCATTCATTTTAATTTCTCCCATCTTTCTATTTATGACTTTGAATTAAATTGTTAATATAATGTTATAATGCATTGCAGATATTGGAGTTATGAGTGGAGCAAGCATGTTGATAAAAGAAAATCTAAAAATCTCACGAATTCAACAAGAAATACTGGTAGGCAGCCTCAACGTGTGTTCCTTAATCGGATCACTAGCCTCTGGCAAAACCTCCGACACAATCGGACGACGCTACACAATCGTCTTAGCAGCAGCCACATTCTTAATTGGAGCTATCTTCATGTCACTTGCACATTCCTTCCTTTTCATCTTAACTGGTAGAATGATTGCCGGCATTGGCGTTGGTTATGCACTCATGATTTCGCCTCTCTATACGGCAGAACTCTCCCCCACCACCACACGTGGTTTCCTCACTTCGCTTCCTGAAGTATTCATCACTCTTGGAATTCTCATTGGTTATGTTATCAACTACGCTTTAACAGATCTTCCTATAAACCTTGGTTGGAGAATCATGCTTGCGATTTCGGCTCTACCTGCGATTTTAATTGCTTTTGGTGTTATTTTTATGCCTGAATCTCCTCATTGGCTTGTTTTCAAAGGAAGAGTTTCTGAAGCCAAACGTGTTCTTCTTTCACTTTCAACTACTCCAGAAGAAGCTGAACTAAGGCTTCAAGAAATAGTAACAAACAAAAATGATTCGACCCATGGGCCTGGAAATTGGAATGGTCAAGGTGTTTGGAAAGAGCTTTTTTTAAGGCCCAGCAAGCCCATTAAGCGTATGTTGATTTCTGCTATTGGGATTAATTTCTTCATGCAAGCATCTGGAAACGATGCCGTTATATATTACTCACCGGAAGTTTTTAAAGCTGCTGGGATTCACGGTAAGAAAAAGCTATTCGGAGTTAATGTGATTATGGGCTTGTCAAAGAGTTTTTTTGTTTTTCTTTCGGCGATTTATTTGGATAAATTTGGGAGGCGGCCTCTTTTGTTGATTGGGTCGTTTGGTATGGCTGTGTCGTTGTTTGGGCTTGGTTTGGGCTCAAAAATTCTAGAGGGTTCGGGGAAGCCTGTTTGGGCTGTTGTGGTGTGCATTGTGGCTGTTTGCGCTGATGTTTCGTTCTTTTCTATTGGGCTTGGGCCTATTACTTGGGTTTATTCGTCGGAGATTTTTCCTATGAGGCTTAGAGCTCAAGGTTCGAGTATTGCAATTTCAGTGAATCGGTTGGTAAGTGGAGTGGTGTCTATGACGTTCTTGAGCATTTCGAAGAAGATAACTTTTGGGGGAATGTTCTCTGTGTTGGCAGGAATTTTGGTGGTGGCTACCGGTTTCTTTTATGTTTGTATACCAGAGACCAAAGGCAAGACATTAGAAGAAATGGAAACTCTCTTCGTCGAGGATGATGATGATAATAATAACAATAGTAATGAGAAACAGGGTAGTCACGATAAGGGTGTGGAAAAAGGAGGTGTTTAGGGGAAGAAAATGTGTTGGTAAATTCGTGTAGTCTTTACTTTTCTGTTTGCTCTTTGTACATGTTATATAATCAATCTATGTCAGTTACTAGCAATTGCATATTTGAATTTAGTTCATTTATAGCTAGACCAAACTGTATTTGTGGATTGAAGCATTTACGAAATTGTTCTTGAAACTACCAATGTTATGAGAAGGTGGCATAAGCAATTGAACCATCATAAATTATTTTATAGGTCTCATTGCAGTTCGCCCTCATATGACTCATGCTTCGGTGCTTGTAGATCTACATCGTTTTTTTTTTCCGGTGCTTGTAATCTAATGGTTGAATCATGGTCTTGTTTCTTGGAAGTTAAAAAACAGATAGATGAAATTGTCTTGAGTTAACTAAGAATATGTGATTCATTATTTCTCATATCTTCAGAGAAGACAATCGTTGTGATGACAAGAGACAAGATTGCTTCCGTTGGACTCCAAAATATGTGATTTGTCTGGTGGTACTTTTTCCCTTCTTGTGTGTTCAAACTTGTTTAACTACACTAGGTTAAAGCTTCTTGATTATCGTTTCTGCTAATGCATTTCAAAGGATCAATCTTTTGTTCGATTTGCATGCCATTACTGTCTAATGGGACCATGCTCCGAGCTACTAGTCTGCTCATGTACTTGGAGAAGGGTGCAGAACAAGGAACCATTGTTGAGGAAACCACTAAAGTTGCTATCATTCTGAAGGCATAGAAGGGGAAATGGAGACTACAAAAAGCTAAGTTACTCATTCCTCAAATAAAACACCTAGGCTTTGTTCACGACACAGTGTTGAGTATGGCTCATATAGACACAAGATGGACAATGGGTTAGGGTGCTTTCAAGGGTATTGTTGCAATTTGGATTGTAGTATTATATATATGCCTTGTAACATTGTAAACTGTTATTCATTCAAGTGATGTACATAACTACAACTACTTTGTAGTCGCAGAGGTATGCACACTTGATCGAAATGCATAAACAAAGACCATGTTTATTGCCTTGCGATTTATGTTTCATTTATTCTCTTACTACAGCAACAACAATTGTTGCAGTAACACATAGTCTCCAAATATCACGCGTTGGAACAACAGTTAAGCATATCTCTTAGCTTAATATGATAAAGAAAAGGTACTGACTTTGAAGGGGTAAAAAAAATAGGAGGCTAGAAGTACTGACTATGAAGGGGTAAAAAAAATAGGAGGCTAGAAATAGGTGGTGTCATTTTCCATGACCCTAACCAGAGTGATGGGGTTCAGTTAAAAGGGAAATAAAAAGAAATAATGAAGATAAAAAAAAAACCAGTACCAGCAAACGTGTAACATGAAGGAAAACAATAGAAACAAATCCACAAAAGAACATTCCTTCAACAAAAAAAAAAAACCCACAAAAGAACATACCACAACTATAGAAATGGAATTTTGTCAAATAAGAAAACATTGAAATAGAATTCAGTAAGTTGTAAAGTTGGAAATGAATATTTACTGAACTTGTAGTGGAAATTAGGGATGTTCATATTGCAATTTAGATCGCTTTTGAGAATGAAAAAAAACCTATCCCATTCAAAGATTAAATTATATGCAATTCTCTTTGGATGACTCCTTTAAAAACTTCGATCCAAATGAATTAAATGTGATTTAGTTTTTATCGATTTTTGGTTATCTAAATTACAATGTATAATTTGTTTAATACAATCTAAACAAGTTTGATGCAAAATATAACACATTATATATTAAAAATTAACATTATAGAATAACTAACAATCCTTGATTATTTTTTGAAACATATGAAATAAAAAAATATAGATCAAATTAAATTAATAACTATTCATACTAAAAATATTTAAAAAATAATTAAGGAGTAAAACTTATTACAATTTGGTTTAATTTTGAAAATGAAATCTGAAATTAGAACTGATTCAAACATTTTTTTACAAAATGACATCCAATAATCGTTTGTGTTGTGCGGCTTTTGATGTGCTTGGCCAATTTGAGTCCGTTTGTTATAGTTTTTTTAAAAAAAAAAATAATTTTTTAAAAAAAAATAATCACTTTTAAGAGTTTTGCATCCGTTTGTTACAACTTTTAAAAAAAAAATCTAAAAACAGCTATTAAAAGCAGCTTCTCGAAAAATATATTTTTTTAGAGGAGAGAAAAAATATGGTTGGAAAGATTGAACTAGTTTTGTAACAAAAAATCCTTTTTATATAGTTTTATCCAAACAAACTAAATTATTTGTTTAAAAAAATGATTTTTATTACGGTAAACAAACGCAAAATAAATTCTGATTTTTCATAAAATCTCTAAATTATTTTATGTCAAAATCACTTTTATTTTAATCCGTAACAAACGGACCCTTTATCTTTTTATTTTGAATCATTTTAGGTTAATCTAACTAAGGACAATCTAGATGTTCCATTTTATCCCTCAAGAAATACTGCTACCTAACCTATTTTTGTACTATTGTACATGAAGGAATTGTGGTCCACTTACCATCCCCATGGGCCATGAGCAATGGATTTGGTTGGTCCCTAATGAACCAGCACACAAAGAATTGCTTAATTAATAGTTTTTTCTCTTGAATTTCAAAGAAAAATGGCGAAAAGAATGTTTGGAATTTGTATGTGTGGGTGAAAAATTATGATTTTATTAAAGGAACTCTCAAGAAATATCCGATTGCACTCGAATCTATTTAAAATTTAATCATAATATCCAACATGCATTTGTTTATACAACCACCTGACTATACTATTTGTAAAAGAGTCTTAGTTCATACTTTTATTGGTTTTTTTTTAGATTACCTTTAAAGAATTATGGATAATTTACCTAACAACTAATGAAAATTAGTCGCATAATTAAATTTGTAAATTGAGTAAATTTAGTTTGTGGATACCACTTGTAAATTTAGTAATATAACCAATTTTTATTGACAACTCATCTCGCTTTTAAAATATAAGTAGGAATGGAATTCGGTACTTTCGAGAGTTACACTCGCACACAATGTGCGTAAGCCACTTACGCTGGACCCGGTAGTAACGCCCATACTTACTTCGACAGTGGCTGCATGCTAAACCGATTCCTTGCTGCTTCTAATTCAAATTATTTCAATCACATGATACTCAACTGTGTGATGAAGTATCAAAGTCTACAATTTTGTAATTCATGGTGTCAATTTGTTCCAATGCACTTGTCTTGTTCTGCAAGACTAGTATATGTTTGATGCAAACTTGAAGTTAAGAATTCAAAATAGTTACCTAATCAGTTGACAAAATATACTATATATGGTTTGTGCCAATGTACGTGTGAAATTTGAGCATTATACAAAATTACAACGTGTTGTGTATGTCTAGCCAATATATAAAAGACAAGCTTATGAAATTATGTAAGAAGAGAGATAAAAAGAGAATACTACATCAGAAATTAGGACCATCCGTCACGTACCAAATGTCAAACACTAACATCTTCCCTTTGCTTTCATTGACAATATAATAAGGTAACAAAATTTGGGTTCAGAGAACCTTTTTATATAATGATAGGCAGAGAAAATCAGAGTAAGAAATCCATGTAAATGTGATATTTTCTTCTTGTCATTCTTGAATTCATGTGAATTTTGAAAAGTGGAATGTAACTATCCCATAATGTCTGTTATCCCTTGGTAGGGCATTTGAAATAAAAGGGTAAGGGCCACTCTCATCCATGTGTCCTTATCTACTTGGAAGCTTCCACAACTTTGAGATGCTTTTCAGAGAAAGACCTTGACTTCACGATTCTAAGGTCTTTTTTTAAAGGAAATTTATGGGGTAATTGTTAAGATTAGCCAACCAATTCAAAAAGATAAACAATAAACGCAGACAAGAAACAAATGATGTTTTGTAATAAAGTTCAGTCAAATATACATATATCTTCCACCTACATAGTAGCCACAATCTCTTTATATCATCAATGAAAGATTTTGAATTTACACTGTTGAAGTTGTATTTAAATACTCCTCACTTCGCTCGATCGATCATGTCCGCTTAACAATGAGACATAAGTAACATTAATAGATCCAAACTCATTGCCATAGGAAAAGTAAGTGTTTTACGATTGTGGACTATGAACCACATGCACTTTTTAGATTAGACGTGTCCTGGTGTCGGGCACATGTCGGTGTATGACACCAAAACATATGATTTGTGTCATTATTTTTTTCAAATTATTATTAGTGTTAGCGTGTCGGTATCCGTGTTGTGTTCGTGTTTGTACTTCTTAGGTTGTAGAATATATTGGATATTATATAATATTAAATACGTCAAATTAAACAATAATAAAATCAGATTCAATCAATTTAAATTATTAATTTGAGATCAGACGGTTGAAGTTTAAAATGCATGACAAATTTTACGACAATTCAAATATGTAATAAAAGGGGTTATTATTATTATTATTATTACGTACCCTAATTTTATTATTGGGGAAGTGAAGAATAGGACTCATTTAAGACTCAACTTGTTAGTGAAGAAGCCAAATAATACTTGAAAAAACCTATGATGTTGTCTTGTAACAACCGGACTAGTTGAGGAAGACACGAGCATGTTGCCAAAGTTGATTAATAAAATCCATTAAGATAGAAACAGGGAAAAGGTGACAATAATACCTTTGTCCTCCACCTCCAGTATCTCACATTTCGAAAATCAAATTTCCCCAAACCTCTCTCTTCCTCTCAAACAAACATACACTATCAAACTTTTGTAGCTTTCTAAATTCAGAGAACTGATAAAAATATTGGGAGCCCCCACTATCTTTTACATCCAATAAAATATAATAAGAATTAAGAAGGGTCAAAATCAACCAAGAAATATAATGCATTATATCATATTATTTTTCTGAAGCACATATATATGTTAGGGTTATGTTACAAGACACCCTTTGGTGATGTCTTTTATCAAGCAATACTTTAAGGTGTGATTTTCACTTTTTAGTTATAACTTTGCTAAAAGACACCTTCATAAAAGTAAGTTGGTGTCTTTTCGCAAAAGCTCATAGAGTAACTTGATAAAAGACACCTTCACAAAAGGTGTCTTCTATCATAACCCTATATGTTATTACTATTGAAATCCATTTTTCTTGCTTTAAGGTTTCATGTAATAGTAGCAGAAATTTAAATATGCTGCAATATGAAAGGGAAATTTCCTAGCGTTTCTAGTCACGAGTCACTATTCAATAATGTGCATATATTGTTTATATTTCGGATGCTCAGTTGAATGCTATAAATAAAGGTACTAGGTTGTATATTATAGTTAATGCTCTAAGCAAAACCGTTCCATTTTTAAGCATATTCTGAAGGTTGTTGAGCTTGCAAAGATAATTTTGAAATTCTGTCATACTAGCTTGTAGAGTAGCTGCAGACACTATCTCATTAAAATAAATAATTCTTGTTTAATTTATAAATAAATTAATAATCAAACAAATAAACCAATAGGTCGGCTTGCCATTAAGAAATTAGCTTGCAAGTTTGTTACACTATCAGTCTGTCAGTATGTAGCTAGGTGAGGATAATCAACTGAAATTTAACCGACAAACTAGTTGGCAAGCTTCCAAAGCTTATTCTTGATTTAAGTTGAGTTTGGGATTTGCATTAATTGAGGAAGAGGGAAAAAGTGAAGAAAATAAACAAACAAGTGTGACATGTTTGATTCAATTTTAGGAGGAGGTAGAATTGATTCCAATTTTTACATGTTCAAATTGATTTAGTTGATTTTGTCCTTAAAACATTCTAACTTGAAACTCATATATTCATGTAATTAAATGGGTTTACAAGTCACGGTTTGATTGTGTTAATGTTGTTCTTTATTCGAAAATAGTGGTCAATTACTTTCATAAAAGAAGTAACGATGTCAATAACTTCGATGTTGTGTTGTCCGAAGCGGCGGAGTCTCTCTAGGGCTTGGGTGGGCGGCTTGGGTGGGCCACAGCTCACCCTACCAAAATAAATAATTTTTTTATAAAGAAAATTATTAAAATATCTTTGTTTTTCAAATAAAATTACATTGTGATTCACCCTCTTCATCATCGATCTCACCATCTCAGCATATAATGCGTAAATAATTATTTTGAATTTTTAAGATATGTAATTTAATTTTTTTTGGGCAACTTTACGTTTATTGCTTGTTAAAACATTTTTTGAGTGAATGCTTAGTCAAACATAAATTATATATGTGTGTGTGTGTGTGTGTGTATATATATATATATATATATATATATATATACTTTTTTTCTTGCTCCGCTACTGGTTGTCTAAATGTAAATGGTGTTCTAACTTATATTTTAAAAATTCTGTTGAGTTTAAACGAAGACGAGTGAGGTAGTTTATGTTTTGACAAGGATAGCTAACCCCAATATTTTAATTTATGTATCAACTTGTATTGAACACTATCATTTTTTTAGTGACAACTGACAAGTGTTAATAATTAATTTTTTTTTAACAATCGTATTCATTCAAATAATATAATTTTTAGATAACTTTGCTCTTGATATATAACGCTGCTACTCCCTTTAAAGAAAAAAAAAACGTCGCTACTAAATGTCAAACTTTGTTATACAGAGTTACAGACTGGAATTTTATGGCATATCATTCACTCTTGACCTTAACCATACGACTTTTTTTTTTGTCGGTACGTATAACCATACGATGACGATTCATACAAGATGTAAGTAGTGCAAAATGAAATGGTATAAATTGTTGGAACACTAGTTAATTCTAGTGAAGAAAATTGGATAGAAAAACACTATGAAAGAACTAGTGTGTGGGTGTGACTTAAAAATGTCCCACATTGGAGGGTCACCCCAACTAGTAAGTGTTTATATATGGGTCGTGAATTAAAAAAAAAATGATATATTTTTTTGTCACTTGAAAATGTTAAATTAATTAATTAATTAATTTAATCATTATCCGTAAGCGCTACGTGTAACAAATAAATTTGTTACTATCCGACCCAATCCAAAAGCATATCCAGAAACTTCCGGATATATCCAATTAAGAAACAAAACGCGTTTGCTTAAGGATTAAGCAGACTTAATCCCCAAGTCACTCGTTTTTTTGTTACAAACTCTCCCTATAAAAGGAGAGCTCGCCCCATTTGATTCTTTACACCGAAAATTCACAGTCGATGCTTCCTGTGTTTTTTCCTCTCTTCTCCCTCCGACTTGTTTTTAACAAGTTTCTTCTGCTTCTACTCCTTTCTGTCCCTTCGATATTAAGAGTGTTCTTAAGACCATAGTCCCTTGGTCTTAAGTTCATATTCCCTTCGATAATATATGATTCTTCGGAATATAGAGTACTATTAAGATCATATTAAAGAATGATCTTAACAGTATATATATTATTTTTTAAGGAGAAATGGTGGTATCACCATATTTGAGTGGTCGTAGTGCCATATTCATGTTTTGGAGAAGTTAGAATGGTGGTAACACCATATTTGAGTGGTCTCAGCACCATAATAGGATGGTAATAATACCATATTAATTTGAACGGTTTCGAATAGAGCGGTTACGTACCGTATCGAGTGGCTTCGATCAAACGATTGAGCCATATTGTGAGGGTGTAATTCTCGAACGATTTTTCTACTGTGCAGTAGTTAATCGAACAGTTGTAGCTGGGCTTGTTTTATCCTGGAGGCGGCGTGGTTGATAGTCTACCTTGCACAACTTTGGGTAGTGCCACGAAACGTCTTAAAGAGAGCGACCTGGTCGTGACTCAACCTAGTAACAACTTCGGTAGATTATAGAATTTGGAAATTCAAATTTAACAGTTTGGAAATCCAAAAACAACAATTTTAAGACGTTTCGATCTGCTATGTCTACCGAAGAAGTTACATATTAAGGTTAAGTTATCCCTAAATACATTAAGGATAAATCAAGCTATAGATTTACATCTTTCGAATGAAACGATGAAGTGATTGTTGTTTCAATCAACAACACTAAAAATTTATTTGATGAAAACAATAATTTGTTACAAAACAAATTATTAGTTACTAGAAATTTATTTGATGAAAACAATAATTTGTTACAAAACAAATTATTAGTTACTAAAAATTTATTTGATGAAAACAATAATTTGTTACAAAACAAATTATTTGTTACAGAACCAAACAAGTTTAGTTTGTTACAAAACATAAAAAAATTGTTTGGATCGGAAAATAAAATAATGCAAGGTTGTTATTTTGTTATGGTGAATTCTAAAAGTGTTTTGTTTAAACATTGATATCACGTACTGGTTTTCAAATCTTTAACAAGAATTGATAAACATATGCATCGATCGCTTTACATAATCCAAACTTGTAAATATGCAATAAGGAAAATAAATGGAATTGTGAAATTCTATTTATGTTTAAGAAAGAATCTGAATTTCAGATTTCTATTGAATAAGACTGAGTTGACTCAGACTTAAAGAGAGACTTGTGTACCATGCACTCTTGTGGAAAAAGATTGCACTTTGATGGTATGTTAAAAATTAAATTCTCCTTCTATGTTATTAGTTGTGTGATTTTAATATTTGACATATCAAAATTGATCACGAACAAGTGTTTAAATTTTAAAACTTGAGTAACTTGGACCTAATTCCAAAGTTATATAATTAAACAATTTTATTTATTGCAGTCAAGATATATGAATCAAAAGTTCATATAA
This sequence comes from Medicago sativa, assembly GCF_051527215.1. Classification (NCBI taxonomy): domain Eukaryota; kingdom Viridiplantae; phylum Streptophyta; class Magnoliopsida; order Fabales; family Fabaceae; genus Medicago; species Medicago sativa. The sequence goes on from NC_140752.1 coordinate 99,079,399, forward strand.
ATTAGAATTTAGAGGATATGAATCTCTAAACATAATGATATGTGTTAGTTTGATGACACATAAAATAGAAATGATAAAATAATATTTTTATCATATTTATTGATGACTGTGAACTTTGGAAAAATAAAATTGATATGCTTGAATGTTCAATTTTTTATAACGAAAATTGAAATTTATAGAGTACCCAAGTCTAAGAACAAAAATTCTAATTAAGAAATTTTTGAAGAAAAGACAATCCAACTTGTCTTATTTTTCGAACTTGGGATTGTCTGGACTATATTAAGATCATGGACCCCAAGAGAGTTGAACTCACTAGTAGAGCCTATGAATGTGTATTCATCGGGTATGCGATAAATAACGAAACATATAGGTTTTATGACCTAAATGTTAAAGTGATCATAGAATTTAAAAGATGTCGAATTCTATGTAAATATTTACCCCTTTAACTAAAGAATAGTGGGGGCACTAGTGGGGGCTCTAATGGGAGCACGACATTAGTGGGGGCAAAATAAATTTCCCTTTAAAAATTAAGAACTAGTGGGGGCACTATATCTAATCACATTCATGTAATCAGAAATAGTTATGAAAACATCGTACGAGATGTTATAGAACCTCAAGGAGGTAAGAAAGCTAAAATTGCTAAAGAGTATGAACTTGGTTTATACAATGGAAGAAGATCCATTAAGCCTTAAAAAGCTATATCCTTAATGGATGCTGAATTATGGCAAGAAACAATAAACGATGAAATGGATTTTCTAGAGTCTAACAAAACATGAAACTTAGTTGACTTGTCTCATAGTTGCAAAACCAATCGGTTGTATTTGGATTTTTGAAAAGAAAAAAAAGGAACTAAAACCTGATGGTACGGTTGATGAATACAAGGATTTCCTTGTAGTCAAAGGTTTTAGACATAGAGAAAAATATAGACTTCTTCGACATTCATTCACCAGTCACTAAAATCATATCCATAAGAGTACTAGTCCCTTTAGCCGCCGTTTATAACTCGATAGTACTCCAAAAGGATGTGAAAGTTGCCTTTTTATGGTGAACTAGAAGAACAAGTCTATATGGAACAACCTGAAAATTTTTGCAATTGATGGACAAGAAAACAAGGTCTGTAAGTTAGATAATTATTTGAATGGTCTAAAATAAACTCCTGAGGAATGGCATGAAAAATTTGACATTCTAATGTTATCGAATGAGTATAAAGTGAATGAAAGTGACAAATAATATTTGCACGATCATATATCTCTATGAAGACGACTTGCTCATATTGAAAGATTCATGTTATGAATTATGTGAAATCATTGTTTATCAACAACATTGATAAGAAAGACCTAACCAAAAAAATTGAAGTAATTCTTGGTTTCAAGATTACTAGATCAGAAAAGATAACTTTTTTGATAATTCTCACAAAGTTGAGAAGATCTTAAAGAAATGTACACTTGCAATCACATATTATGATCCAAGTGAAAGAACACTTGAGATGGAATTAGAAAAACAGAATATACGAGCATCATTGGCAGCACTTAGGTATGCCACTGAATGTATTAGATCCGACATTGTCGATGTCGTGAAACTCTTGTGCAAGTTTACTAGTAGAAGCATTGCCATGCTATAGAAAGAGTCATGAGGTGCCTTAAGAAGACTATGACTCTAAGATTACTTCACTAGGAGTAACATATTGTACTTAAATGGCACAATATATAGAATTGAACATCTTTCAGATGAATATTTAGTGACTAGTGTTTGCACATTGAGCATCACTAGAGGAGTTGTTTGTTAAAACAAATGATATTGACTCAGTCCACTATGGAATGAATCTGAGATGAGAACACTAGAGAAAACTAGTGAAGAAGCAAGTTGGCTAAGATCCTTGCTAGCTGAAATCCCTTTATGGGAGAAACTGTTACCAGCTGTGTTAATTCATTGTGATAGTACCGCGGCTATTGCAAAGAATAAGAATCGTTATTACAATGGTAAGAGACGACAGATAAGGCGAAAACATAGCACGATTAGAGAGTGTATCTCTAAATGGAGCGGTTGGAGTTGATTTTGTACGTACGAATGAAAACTTAGCTGATCCTTTGACGAAAGGACTTAATAGAGAGAAAGTCCAAGAAACATCCAGTAGGATGGGACTAATGCCTATAGCCCACAAGTGATGGTAACCCGACCTAGATGACTGGAGATCCCAAGAAATAGGTTCAATGGGTAATAACAAGTCATGAAGTGGTAGAACATGCTATGAGATAAAGAATATAGAAAGCATGATCCTGCAGCGAAAGAAGGATGAGGTAATAGTAACTCTTAATGAGATCTATACTCTATGTTGAGTGGGGTACACAGCTACAGGAGTACCCTTGATAGACTCACCTATACGAATGTGGAACTTAGGCCGGTCCTATGGAATTTCGAGGCAGAATTCCTAGAGCATTCGTTAAAACCGGGATACACGTGCAGGGCCTTAAAACGCACGGGCTTTTAGAATACACCTATGAAAAGGTTTGTGTGTGGATTCTATGTCTGAGATAGAGTTCAATGCTGTAAGCAACTCTTGTTAAATCAGAATACCTTCCACTATGCAAAGGTTCAAGTTGTTGGCGACACCTTTGTAAATTAGCAAATCTTATTGAAAAGTTTACGAAACCATTTTGAAGTCAAGTGGGGGATTGTTGGAACACTAGTTAATTCTAGTGAAGAAAATTGGATAGAAAAACACTATGAAAGAACTAGTGTGTGGGTGTGACTTAAAAATGTCCCACATTGGAGGGTCACCCCAACTAGTAAGTGTTTATATATGGGTCGTGAATTAAAAAAAAAATGATATATTTTTTTGTCACTTGAAAATGTTAAATTAATTAATTAATTAATTTAATCATTATCCGTAAGCGCTACGTGTAACAAATAAATTTGTTACTATCCGACCCAATCCAAAAGCATATCCAGAAACTTCCGGATATATCCAATTAAGAAACAAAACGCGTTTGCTTAAGGATTAAGCAGACTTAATCCCCAAGTCACTCGTTTTTTTGTTACAAACTCTCCCTATAAAAGGAGAGCTCGCCCCATTTGATTCTTTACACCGAAAATTCACAGTCGATGCTTCCTGTGTTTTTTCCTCTCTTCTCCCTCCGACTTGTTTTTAACAAGTTTCTTCTGCTTCTACTCCTTTCTGTCCCTTCGATATTAAGAGTGTTCTTAAGACCATAGTCCCTTGGTCTTAAGTTCATATTCCCTTCGATAATATATGATTCTTCGGAATATAGAGTACTATTAAGATCATATTAAAGAATGATCTTAACAGTATATATATTATTTTTTAAGGAGAAATGGTGGTATCACCATATTTGAGTGGTCGTAGTGCCATATTCATGTTTTGGAGAAGTTAGAATGGTGGTAACACCATATTTGAGTGGTCTCAGCACCATAATAGGATGGTAATAATACCATATTAATTTGAACGGTTTCGAATAGAGCGGTTACGTACCGTATCGAGTGGCTTCGATCAAACGATTGAGCCATATTGTGAGGGTGTAATTCTCGAACGATTTTTCTACTGTGCAGTAGTTAATCGAACAGTTGTAGCTGGGCTTGTTTTATCCTGGAGGCGGCGTGGTTGATAGTCTACCTTGCACAACTTTGGGTAGTGCCACGAAACGTCTTAAAGAGAGCGACCTGGTCGTGACTCAACCTAGTAACAACTTCGGTAGATTATAGAATTTGGAAATTCAAATTTAACAGTTTGGAAATCCAAAAACAACATAAATACATGTACAGCTATTAAAAATTTAGAACAGTTCTAACGATGGAACACCCAAAAGAAAGTATGTTCTCTTCTCAAAAGATTTCTCAGAACCTATCATTCTAGCATTAAAACATCTCTTTTTGTTTTACATAATTCTCTTGAGTTCATTTCTTTTCCTGACTAAAAAAAAAAAAGGCATCGTGGATTACAAGTTAGAACTTAGAATAATGAATTACCAGGCATAAAATGTTGAAGTCAATTACTTACACTATTAAAATTAGCACATAGACACGCTATTTCAAATAAAAAACGTTATTTGAACGCCATGCATCCACTCCATTGTACACAGTGAATGAAAAATAAACACAGAACAAGTTCTATAAAATTTGTGTCCTCCAACTTTTTCTTTCACATATAACATTTTTATGTCTACAACAATTTCAAAAAGTTTACTAAAAATTTGGAAAGTATGTATGTATCTATTAAGAACGAACTGAGTCACGTAGTAATGTTGTTGGATCATGAAGTAAGTCCAAAAAATAATCACATTGAGTCATGGACAACTATACAAGTGAGTTTGAACATTATATCTTGATTCAAAACTTTAAGACATCAAATATACAACTCTTTATCATTTATACGTTGTATTTATGAAATGTGACACATTGTTGAATCCAACCCAAAACCATCGGATCAAGACAAGTCATCCGATTTGGTTGGATTATGCATGCTGACATAAACTAACTATCCCACATCAAGAATTAAAAATGAAAAGGATGTGAAATTAACTTAACTCTAGTGCTGGTTTGTTTCAAATTAGTAAATATTTCATATTATAGTACTGCCTATTGTATCAATCTATCACGGGGCTACGTAGAAGAAATCAAGTTTAGTTAAAGATTCTTGAGCTTTGTTGAAAAGGCTATGCTAATGTAGCAAATTAATTTATTTTTCTTATTCTTATTGTGTGTTACAAGGAAATGCCAGCTCGATCCATTTTTCTACTATTTGAATTTCAAACATCATTAAGCGCCTTTAACTAGTTCAATTAGCGTCTTGATCATGGTCCCCTACACCATATATATGTCCCATAGCAAACATAGGGTGCAATCGTTAAACTTGTTTTTAGTACTTAACCAATTAGTACAATTCGTAAATTACTTTATTAATGGTAATCAATTTCAAAAATTTAGACGTCAAGTACAAGGGGTGTGAGTGAATACTTTACTTTAATACAAACTTAACCAATAAGTACAAACTTTTTTAGTTTAAATTATGCACCAAAAAAGGTTAAATTTTAACAAAAGAACTTTTAGGACTAACTATTTAACTTTTTAATAACCTTAGTATAATGATTGGCGTAAGATTTTTATTGAAGCACATATTTTTCTCGATAACTATTGTAGGCAGCATTTAAAATGATAATTTTGGTGACTTATTTTTTGCTGAACATATTATCGACCTTTTAAAAGCTTTAGGCCAAGATTATTCTCAAATATAGCTCAATTGTATTAATCTTTAATTTTTTAAATTGATATTATTAAATTTAATTTTCAAAATTAATAAACTCTTGTATAACATTCAAAAACAAAGTATAAGCATGCTGGTACATTAGTACTATGGAGCTATGCAAAGTGACAAAGTGTTATAGTCCTGTACTGTTGGACAAGTGAGAGTTATGCTTGTCCGGTAAGCCCTGCCCATGCCCATGCCCTTGTGTTGTGTTGGTGGTACTTATACATACAGGACGTTTTAAGCTTTTCAGACATCCAGTAGTTCTGATTCCTGAACCTATAGCAATAGCAATAGCAATAGCAAAAACTAAAAGGACAAGTGACAAATTTTACACCCAATAAATTAATTTGAATTCTGTTATACGCCACCAGACCAAGTTACTCACCTCAACTTTAGTAGTAATATGTTGGATATTATTTATTAACTATTCATTTTTTTTGTTAAAAAAAAAAGATAATAATCAAATAAATTCAATTTAATCAGTCTAACGACGTTAAATAAAAGTTGTTATTACCATTTTTTGGTGCACACTATGCGAAGCCTTAAAACTCTTATTTTTGTTATCCTTATTTGTTTATTTCTTAATTTCTCATCTTACATAACACGTACTATAGGGTAATGAAAAACCCGGTGGTCACGCACGCACGTTTAAAGGCAAAGCCAGAAGAAGGTCAATTAACACTGTTTACCAAATCGAATTTCTCTCATTGATTCACTCACTGTACAAATCAGACCCAACATACTACACGACAAGAAATAAAAATACCATAAATTTAAGTTTTTTCAGACCTTTTATTTTTATTTTTATTTTCAAATACTAGTACTAGTAAATGATTATTAATAAGACTTCCACTTTCTGTTTCTCATGCATTTATATCTTCCTTATTCCTCCCTCCCTCCCTCCCCATATTCTTCAACTCTCTCTCTCATGGAAAACCAAAACCGTCTCAAAATGAGAATCTCTCGCATGTTCCGATCCTCATTTGGATCCTGCAAAACCAAACAACACTTAACTGATGTTATGGAAAAACCACTATTTGCACCCCCCATCTCCTCCAACACTACTGTACTACCCTTTCACCCTATTTCCAAACCCAAACCTTCCCAAACCATCGACGACCCTTCAGATATCATATCTTTCAAAGACTCTCATTCTCTTCCACGACGCAAATTCTCTTCCTGTTCATCACCCTTTCTCTGCGGTGCAAATAGTAATAACAACAACCTTAAACTTGATAGAAAACCATGTACCCCTGTTTCACCAAACACCCCTCTCAACAACACTATATTCCACGAACAGAACAACCTCAGTTTCTACGAAAAAACAAACAGTTCAACGAAAAATGTTGCAAAGAAAAACAAAAAGAAGAAGAAGAAGAAGAAGAAGAAACATACCCAGAAGAAAAACAGAGCTTTTCCTTTCAACTCATGTGCTAAAGACACAAACTTTGATAGTTATTGGTGGTATAGCAGTGACGAAGACGATGAAACAGATACACTTTTCTCTTCAAAGTCTCTCTCATCAGATTCCTCTAAGTCTCGCCGCCGACATTCTTCTCGCCGGAAAACTGACCGGAGTTCCGACATGGGTGTTCTTCCGTTGAACGGAAAAGTCAAAGACACTTTCGCGGTGGTGAAACGTTCAAGTGATCCGTACAATGATTTTAGAACTTCAATGGTGGAAATGATTGTTGAGAAACAAATATTTTCACCAAGTGAGTTGGAGAATCTTTTACAGTGTTTTCTTTCACTCAATTCACATCATCATCACAAGATCATTGTTGAAGTTTACACAGAGATTTGGGAAGCTTTATTCTCTGACTGGCTTTAACAAAAAAAAAAAAAATAGGGAGAAAGAAAATAAGAATAATTATCTTATTATTTGTTTTTTTTTCTCTGTTATTATTATTAGTTTTGTGTTTTTGTTTCTAAGGATATTATTAGTTTAGTTTTTCTAACTCAAGTTCGAATGTATGATATTCCATTTGCTACTCATCAATTTAGTGCTCAGTTTTAGTTCTTCAAATTTAATTTGTTTGTTTGTTTTACAATTTTATATTTATTTATTTTTGTAATTATTCTAAAAAAGTTACTCCCTCCGTTTCAAAATACATGTCCAATTTTTACAATGTGCACTATTCACTTGACTTACTTTGACCATACTTTTTAACTAATGTATAAATACAAATATTAGCATGTAAGATGTTGTTTGATTTGTCTCGACAAATATTTTCGAAATATTAAATTTTTATAATTTTTTACTTTAGATAATTAAAGATATTAACGGTCAAAATTGTACATTGGCATATGTGAAGTGGTTGACTTGGACATGTATTTTGAAACGGAGGGAGTACATTTTTGTAATTGTGTTCCAAGAATGGATATGCTGACAAACAACTGTATTAGCAAAGGTGGGGATAAAATTGTGAAAGGACCTATAAAAAGGGGACTTGTCTTGTTTTTGGAAAATGCCAGCTTTTATCTTTGTTTTATATTTTAAAAAAGGCGTATATGGAAAAGATTGCTCAATGAAAAATTGAAAAGGAAAACACAAGGGGACTTTGGATTTGAATTTGATCATTGTTACTACATGGTTGGACTTGTGAGCCATAAGCTTGAAAAGGGTTGAGATAGGATTTTTATTTTATTTTATTTTAATTTGAATGAAGGAAAGTGATTGAAAATGCAAAGCTCTGTCTTACTCTCTTTTTGAAATTCCTTTTATTCGGATGCGCCAAAAGAATACAAAAAGATCTAGCTCGTTTTCAAAGGTCCCCAAGAAAATAAGGGAAAAAGTAGGAGTACTATTTATTTAGTGCATTTTTCCATTGAAATTAGGAGGTTATCTTTATTAAACTCCACATGGGATTTGACTTGAGAGGCCAGGGAGGCAGGGAGGAGTGTAAGAGATCCACTTTTTACTATGCGGTAATACACTACTACCTCCGTTCCGGTATAATTGACCTACTTTAGTTTTTCACACAGATTAAAAAAAAAGTATAAATAAAGGGGAAAGTGGAATATATTGTATTGGGAATGATAAAAGTAATATTATTTAGTGTTATATTGTATTGGGAATGATGAAAGTTGTATTGAAAATTGAAATGAGTCAGTTATTTTGGGACACTTTTTTTTAGAAAATGGATCAGTTATTCCGGGACGGAGGGAGTAGCAAGTGGTAAATCTTATATACCAAGTAATGAGAAATTTCATAGTAAAAAAACAAGTAATTAAAAATTTCAAATGATACAATTATTCCGACAAGATTTCAAACTAGTAAATACTCCCTCCGTTTCAAAATGAGTGTCGCTTTAGCAAAAAAAATTTGTTTTAAAATGAATGTCGCTTTCATTTTTCATTGCAATAATAACTTTTTCTTTTTAATTATACCCTCCAATTAATATTCTGCACACTACTTCCAAATTATTACTTTTAAAACTAACCAATAGTTAATAAGGATAATTTGGTAAAATAATCATTCTCTTTCTTTTAATCATTGCATTTCTTAATATGTGTGTAAACACCTAAAACGATACTCATTTTAAAACGGATGGAGTATCTTATTCCTATATATGTCCCGCATTTCTTATTTGAACCAACTGTCTAAGTTAAAACTTGCCAATTAAGTTGGAGAACCGAGACCCAGAATCCGATTGAACATCGATTTTATTTGTCTCTTGCTTCATTTTATTCAAGCTAAACAAACACGAACATCAATTTAATTTGTCTTTTGCTTCATTTTTTTTTAAGAATGCGTGTTTAATATATAGATAAAACGAAAATTTGTCTAAAAAATATAAGTTAAAGATTTGGCGAAATCATAACTACATCATTTTATATTAAAAGGCTATTTATCCTAGTTTCTTAGACAATGCTTTAACGGCACTCGTTAGTAAAAAAAATTATAAGTCTTTTAGATCATCAACAATGGAGACACCTATTTTTAAGTATGTAAATGAGTTGCATGTGTAAACATCGCTCATTTATAATTTTTTTAATAATAACATATAATAAGCATTTAATCATTCTAATCCAGCATCTCACAAATTTCTTAAATTAGACGCATTAATCAACTATCAATATTTTTATATCATTATATTTCAATTTTTTAATGTGAAAAAAGCGTATGTATCCCTCTTTTCTGTACCAAAAAAAAAAACGTATGTATGTCCCACTTAAGATTGAAGTCTTAAATAAGACTTTGAATATCTTATAAGATTAAAAAAAAAAAATCTCCCCAATAAAAATACATAACAAATATCAGGAGGTCTTTAAAACTTGAGACTTCATTGGAGATGGTCCTGCTTCATTTTACTCAAGCTAATATGAACAATTATTAGTCGGTATATAGGACCGAAAAACATAATCGTTAAATTCTTTTCAAATACTAACATGGTATCAGTCAGGTCAAAGAAAAAAGTTGTTGGATAATTTGAAATAAGTGTCAGCATGTGAGTGAACAATTATTTAAAAGTAAATTAAAATATACTTTAGAAAATAAAAAAGGAATGAAAAACTTGTTGGTTATATATATGCTGTTGGAATACACAGCAACAGCATGAGGAAAATTAAATCATTGTTTGGTAAAAACAAATATGTTAAGATTGTTTTGTTATCCAAATTCATACTATACATAACTATCATCAATCAATGTATATTCATTCATTGTCTGTGCGCTAGCAAACTGTCAACAAAGGACGGAATATCAAACATTGTCGGGTGAGGGAGATCATGTTCTTTGTCTTTGCCATGTACTTCAAAATTGAGAAATTCACCTATCCATAAAGATATTGAAATATTTCAAAGATGATTATAAGGAACGATCATCGACTGTTCATGTACATGCATCAATGACAAGCAAAGATATTGAATCTTCACCTAACAAGCAACAACAAATGCAAAACAATGGTACTCATTCTTTTTTGTTTAAAATATATGTTTTTGATACAAAAGGAATGTAATAAATTAACGGAGGTGTATAATATTGAAGATTTTAAAGAATGTTGCGGTATAAAAAATTATGTCAACAAATTTAATTTTTATACATTGTCAACATAAATATATTTTAAAGGATGATACAACTATTTAACTAACATTTGAAGTTAAAAAAAAATTAGTTAAAAAAAAAAAACTATAACTATGTCACAAACTTGACTTAAATTATTAGAAAATGTAACTTGAACACCCGAAGAGTCCTTTGTCAAAAAATAAAGACCTGTAATTGAATAAACCCCAGATAGTTTGATTGGCCAAATCCCTTTTGAAAATTAAAAAGAGAAAAGGAAAGGTTTGAGGCATGTGTATTGTCAGATGGTGGAGCCGTACAATTCCTTCGCATTCTCCATTACTACACATACACATACTTACGATAACCAAAGTTGAAACATCAATTTAAGGTGTACATGTAACGTCCATGTCAAACGAATGGGTAGTGCGGCTTCAAAACTGAGATGAAAGATAAGGCACAGCGGAATGAGAAACTCTGTTTGCATTGCAGGAAGAATGTAAAACCAAAAACGTTCCCATCTTTCATATTTCTTCTTGTGGGGACTGTATACCCTATTCTACACAATGCATATTTACCCAACTATGATAGCTATGTGACACATTCACATGGCAACATGGAGTTTGTTACCTCTCCCTCTCGTGTTATCTCATTATTATCATGAATGACATGTTTATATATAAAAAAAAAAATTTAAAATTAATGCAAATTTCACATTTTAATATTTTTAAACTATACCCTGTTTTTTTTTTTTAAAACCATATCTTATCACAAGCGACATTCCTGGTAACAATCAATGTGTCTCTTGCGAGATTTTGATGGAAACTTATATGAACACATTTTTTGTCTGTTCAAAGGTTGCAAATTGTTTGGAGAATATTGAAATGGGAAATTTGATTCGTGATTTTCTTCTCAAAGTCGATAAATTTGCAACCACATTGTTTGATCTTCTTGATAGGTTGTCATCGCACCAACAACTCCTAGCCGCAATGCTTATGTGGAGCATATGGAAAAACCGTGACACCAAGTTATAGGAAGCAACCGAAACTCCTTCCACTTTCATCATCTCTCGCCCAAAAGACACTCTACAAGAATGGAGTTGTATATCAAGTTTATATGCCTCTATTCTACAAGTTGAAACCATCACTTTACTAGAATCTATCAAATTGGCAATTTCAAACAAAATGCACTGTGTCTGGTTTGAAATAAGATTGTAAGTCTCTAGCAGATGCTCTTTCATCGTATATTGTTCCCAATACTAAGTTTGGAGATCTTGTATCTCAATGTTGAATTCTTTTGTCCAATAATCCCAACCGACAAGTTCATAGGGTTGTTCATAGTGTTGCCAGAGCATCTTTTTCTGACTCTAACCCTTATATTTTCTATGATGTACCATCAACTATGTACTTTTTTTAATGGTCTACTAAATACTCTTTGATTATGAATGTTATCCGATAAATTTGCTTTTGTTAAAAAGAAATCTAAATATTTATTGAAACAATTTACTTAATTAATCTTAAGAAAAATTATGTTTTTGAGACAATTAAGAAAAATATAACAATAAAAAAAAATTATTGACGGAAGTTACTTGCAATCTACTCCCTCCATTCCTTTTTATTTGATGTTTTAGCTGATTACACACATATTAAGGAATCATTAAAGAATGAAAATAGTTGTAGATTTGGACTACAATACCCTTATTTTATTTTTTGGCTGCCATGATTACTCCTTGCTTTTTTCTTCTCAAAATTTCAAATCTTCTTAAATGAACGGTGGGAGTATACAATTCTAATTTCAATACATTTATTACTTACACTTCCAAAAAAATGAACGTGGGAGTATACAATTTTTTCATCCAAAAAATAATGGTGGGAGTATACAATTGAAAAAGTATAAGGTGACACTTTTAAAAAGTGAACGGTTTATTTTTTTCCCACTTTTTTTTTTCCAGAAAAACAGTTAGTATTTCCCACCTTATACTTTTGAGGTTTTTAAATTTTCCCACTCATTTTAGAATCTCATATTTCAAATCCCTTAAAATTGCTTATAAAAGTTGAACTTCATGATGATATTTCAGTTATGGATACAAATAATGACATAAACGTTCCCTTAGTTGCAATAGATTTGAATTTTCCTTTTTTCAATTATGAGGCAAATTCACTAGACTTGAACAATGAACCACCTCTTACTAATTATGAGAGCACTACCTAGGTAAGGACAATTGGTAATTAGTGCTCCAATTTTTGACCATTGTGATAAATTAAAAGTCATAACGTAATTAATTGTGACAAGGGTAAAATTGGACAAACAATACCAACAATTCTAAAACATCAAATATTTTGAAATAAAACTTAAGAGCTAAAACATCAAATAAAAAGGAATGGAGGGAGTAATTGAAAAAGAAAAAACGTTTAGGTCCTGTTTGTGTGGCAATATCTAGGACGTCACATACATTCATTTTGGTGACAGATACTAATGGCCTCATTAATTGATTGTCAGTTTACTTCAAATGGAAAGCGGATTAAAGAATGTTTTCTAGTGGTCAATCCGTTATGTCTTGCTTTGGTTCTCTTCCCACTCTCATTAATGGTCGCATTTTTTTGGGTTCTTGAGCCCCAAATCTCTCTGTCAATGCACACATACCAAACATTCGCAATTAATACTCCTATTTGGTCCTAAAAAGGGTCAATTAATTAGCTGGACGTCGGTTTCTCAACATGGGCCTTCTGTGTTCATATCTGGGCTCCCCTACCTCTTTTTGTCGTTTATTCCTCTGGGTTTGCTTTGGGCCAATTTCATATTGTCAAGAGTACCGTTCTTCTCCTATCTGTTTTTTCTCATTCCCGTCAAAATAGTCGAGCGTCAGTTAACTCACGCAGATGTATTTTTCAATGGAGATGAGCAAAAACATATGAGAGAGGAACGGTTCTCTATTGTCAATGCCATCTGCTCTCTCATCTTTCACAATATTTATCATATTTGCTTATTTTACATATATTAAAGATATCATAAATAAAAGAAAGTGAAAAATAATTTTACTCGATTATCCATGTTGAAAAAATATTTGTGTATTTAAATTATCATAAATATAAAGTGAGTAATAATAATTTAGAAATTACTAGTTATATAACCTTAGGTAAGGGATGCAAACAATTTTTCTCTTCTTTTAAAAGTGGCAAGTATTATACTTTCCAAAAAAAAAAAAGTGGCAAGCATTATGAAAAGGGGGTGCATATACTAGATGGGCTTATAGTGAATAATATATAAGTTAGCTTAGCTTATAGTGAATAATATATAAGTTAGCTTATAGTGAGTAAACTAGCTAGTTAATTTACGATGTTTGATAAAATTAACGGTTGAACTAACTTATAAGATCAAAATCTAACATTCGCAAACATAGCCTTAAATTTATTTTTGCCATTCTAAATATTGCAGCTATACAATTATGCTCCCCAACTTTTTTTTGGAGCTATTTTGGCTCTTAATGTTTCTCAATTTGTGATTTGTTTGTTAGTCCGCCACAAATTTTCTTCCGAATTTATAACAAAGTGAAGTTGGGCTTCAGCATAAATTTGGGCTTAAGCATATTGATGTCTTTAAGTTGGGCTAAAAGCATCTTCATCCAATTGTAAGAGAAAGTTGCTCTTTTCACTTTAAAAATTGCTTTTTAACACCCCAAAAGTTGCAAAGTGAGCCGTTTTGGTATTTCGGGGTGTTAGGGAGCAATTTTTGAAGTGAAAAGGGCAATTTCATTGTAAAAAGTGAGCCAATTTGGTGTGGCCTCTAATGTCTATTGAATTTCTTTTTCTTTTTATCTTTATGATTAGACCTTACAAAGCTTGCTTCTATTAGCTAACCAAACGAGATATTAGAGGTTAGAGAATATAGTATATCTATTATTATTTGCGAGATATCAAGATGTCAAAGGCGACAAGTGAAAGTAAATTGAAATAAATAAGAGGAGTATATAATTGATCAACGAAATACATTAGAGAATTAATCAATGAAGCTTAATTCCAACACAAATTGTCAATTGATTGTTTCACTCCTCACTCAATAAACAACCAACCATTTTTTTTATTACTGCCACTACTAACAATCAAAATAATTGAACGATTCATTTACCAAGTCTATGTGGATCGACAATTATAAATCTTTGATTATGAAATATACATATATCAAATGGCGTCGTCTTTGGAGACTTTCCTAAATTGAACATCGCAGTAACTTTTGAATGTTTAAAGGTTTTGTGCTTAGTGAGATTTAGTAAGTATTTATTTTTCATTCTTTATTTTTTGTGAATATTTTTGTTTTTTATTTTAATTTTATTCTTTAAAACTCTACCAACTTGGATTTTTAGTACAATAAAACAATCAATTCAAATATACATTTTTACACCGGATGTATAGTTGGAGTTAACAATCAATTTATGACCATCTCTGTTTAAGCCTTCCCGAAATCACTCTACAATCTAAAGTAAAAATCTAGTAACGCCCTACCTTGGATAGGCTGGGTTTATTGAAGTATAGGCTAGACCTTTATTTTACTTTGATTCATCCAACTATCCAAGTATAGGCTAGTTTAGTAAACCTCACAACATGGTGTGGTAATTTTTCCCAATCACTCATTAACGTGATTAGTAGTAATTAGGAGAGAACCTTGCATAAAATAAAATATAGAATAAGATTGTTGAACAAAGACACAACTCAACAACCACCCCCGCTCCTTTCATTCTCCCAAAGAGGCTACATACACACCAACTCCACTATCAAAAGTAAAAGCAAATAAACTTGATTAAAAAAAAGAAAGAAGAACGAGTCACAAATTCCTACAAAGTGAAATACTATAGGGAATTTCTTCTTTGAATATTGAAATCGATGCTCTATCTGTCGAAATAATTCATTAGTTGCATTTTTATTAGATATTATGACATGACATATTAAATGTATATGTGACATTCTAAATAAATCATATGTTGATCATTCATAAGATTAAAAATATGTGAAGTTAGTGAATTTCTCTAGCCACTAGGCTACTTGACAAAAAAAATAAAATATGTGAAATTATGTAAAAGCTATTTAACGAGTTTGGGTCTTGAGATGACTTTCTTGAAGTTGACATGAAATACATAAATTTAACACGCGATGTAAGTTTTTGGCGATATGATTTTGAGTGATATTCACATACAATGTCACATGTTCATTTAACTCATTGCATCATTGCATTTAAAGTTTTACTCAAAAAAAAATGCATTTAAAGTTATAATTTCGTATATGTATCAGTGATTTTTTGAAATTCTTAGACCATATTGACCTTTATTCCCAGTTTGGAAAATAATTTTGTCTATTTAGTCCTAAATTATGAGTGAGAATCTGGGTGTGTGGATTGTAGGGTCCCCTAATAAGGAAGCAAAATGGAAAGACAGGTAACAAAAGGAGCGTGTGAAAACAAAAGAGAAGAATAAAGCAAAGGAGATCCAATGACAGAAAACGAAAAAAGCCAAAGAATATTTCATGGCTCCTATGCTTCTATCAATTGTAATATAAAGAAAACATGACATAGAACACATAACATAACCAACTACAACTCTTCAACCTCAAAAACAAACACAATTACACACTTTCATTTTGTTCTGTTTCATTTCTCATTCTCTGCACAAAACAAAATACACAGAAGAAAAAAAGCTTCACTTTTACTTATCATTCTCATCAATCACACAATGCTGCTAAGAACCTCAATTTCCAAATACAAGAAGTTTTTCCAAAATACTCTAAACAACTTCAAGTCATTATTCTCTCCAAGTTACCAAAAAATTCCCAAAACACCCCCTCATAATCACTCCTCTAATAATGACTTGGAAAAATTCTACAGTGACTTCACTGAGAAATGGGATTCAGAAAAAGGAAAATCAAAGAAAAGAAGAAAGAACAAAGTTATGCTATCATCATCAACAACAAAGCAAGAAGAGGAACTACATGTACACAATCATAATGAAAACTTGGTTGCTTTGAACAATGCAAAGAAGAATGGGATGGAGAAAAGTGAGGAAATGAAGGAGCAAAGGAATAAAAGAAGCTTATATCATCAAAGAGGAAACAAACAAGATTCATCATCAATGTTGAATTCTAAGAGTACGGTGGAAAAGAAACTGAAAGAATTGGAAATGTTGGAAATGAGTAATGTGGATTATATATTAGACATTGAAGAGGTTCTTCATTACTATTCTAGGCTCACTTGTCCTTCATATCTTGAAATTGTTGATAAATTCTTCGTGGAAATGTATTCTGAGTTCTTTGGTTGTCCTGAGACACCTGCTAGTGTTAACTCTAAACTGAAGATGAGATCAGTCAGGTCTTAATTTGTTATGATTCTGAATATTTCTTGCAATATCATCTAATGTTTTTTTAGATGATTCTTAAATTGTTTATTTAATCTTCTTTTCAATGTTAATTAGTAACAAGTGTTTGGTGTGTTTATTTGTTTATTTTGCTCAAGTATTTTGTTGATCAATGTATCAAATTTCTTTGTTACAAATTGCTTGGCTTTTTGAAAAAGTAAACATATTTTTCTAAGATTGTTTTGTGGACGGTGCTGGTCAGATATAAAATTTTTCTTTTTCATATTAAAGACTTTTATTAGCTCAATCTGCGGAATGGCAATGGGCTTTTTCTTTTGCATATCTTCCACCACCTATCTTTATCCCTATTGCAAATGTGGATACTTTATCCCCCCAAATGTTAAATATACACTTTAATCCTAACTCATGAATTGTTCAATAAGACATTAACATATAAGTGCAGTGAAGTCTGAAAACCTTGACTGTAACACAAATATAATGTCATATTTGGCTGTTTCGATTTATCTAGTCAAAAAAGTCTTTCATCTCATTTGTGTGGGCCTGACCAATCCGGACATGACATTCAAATTCCCGCCTCAATGCTATGCCAAATAGAATTTATGGTTAATGTGCATTTTCGCTGATGTGGCAGGGGGTAAACCAAATTTCGCCGATATGGCAGGGATAAAAGCCTATTAACACTAGAATTTATTCTTACTCTCCAAGGCTAGTTATAATTATATTCATAAAAGAACATTAGGTGTGTATTAAATTAAGAGTAATTTTCCTAATTGGTCCTTATGATTTTAGGGATGTATCAATTTAGTCTTTCATATTATTTTTGGATACAAATTTAGTCTCTCATATTATCAATAATTTCAAATGATCTTTGATATTGTAATATCGTGGATGAATTTAATGAGTTAAAACATAACCTGGTATATTAGCAAATAAAAACAACAGAACCTTTGTAATATAGTGATGTTCACTGATATAGGGAAGATTACACTCACCTCTTCCGAGGGTCTATTAAAATGACAATGATGCCCCCTTTAGCTTTAAAACATACACAAACCTCTTGAGTTCTTAAATAGACAAACACCTTCCCTTTTGTTAACCCTTTTTTTCTTTCGTTTTTACCATCATTGTTATTCCGTTTGGTTTAGTTTGTCATTCTGAACATTTTTCTTTCCACATTGGTGGTGCATCATGTTGATTTTCATCAATTTTATTTTAGTAGGAGCAAACCATATCAGATGGTCGTAGCAATGGTGTTTCACTTAGAACAAGTTCACAATGGATGTGATTTTGAGTGGAATAAAGTCCATGGGCTTTAACTGTGTTAGGTTCACTTGGTCTCTTCTACAATCATTTCAGAACAGTAGCACGATACGCACTAACTGCTTCATCCATTCTACCTTGAGAGGACAAAGTGCAGTTACTAGCCTTGCAAAATTATGTTTATCTGGCTTAAATCCTTCTGAAAGCATGGCATTGACCAAATGTAAGGCATCATGCACCTTGTTGGATTCCCGAAATGCCCTAAATAAGATTGTGTGTTTTTTGGTTTGTTGATGAAACAAGAATCTAGCAAAGGTACGGCTGAATGTCCTCAATTGTCATTTGCTTCAAGTGATTAATGTCTATGGAGGAACTATATCTCTTCTATCTTGGTTGTGGGTTCTCTACACTTAAAAATGCATAAAAGGTAAAGGGATAAAAAATAGGAAATAAGTCTGTTTGAATAATTAGATGTGTTTTTACACTGTATGAACTGACAATTTATAGTAAAAACTACGCCTATTGCCAAACAACGTACAACGTTATACCTCCGCTCAACGAATTTCTAACATGTGTGAAGCAAAACAGAGAGCAACAGGTTAGAAATAGCAGGAATAGATCTAAATAGATGAATCCTCCTACAAATTTCTACAAAATTAACAACAATGTGACTCTTAAGAAACGACAAAATTTATTAATAACAATGTCCTTCCACGTGATGAAAAAAGGTCGACAAGACTAAAACAACATAGAAAAGGCGTTATATATATGCGGAACATAAAGAAAACTCATACTTCTCATACATCAAACCCCTAATAAAGATTTCCTCAACAAAAAAAAACCCTAATAAAGACATCAACCAACCGAGGCTACTGCCGAAATCAAATAAAAAACTAACCACCAAAATCAAACCCCTACATAACAGCAGAAACCAAACTTGAGTCAAATCCTCAAACTCTCCACCGCGAATGACCGCAAAGGCAACTTCCACACACCTATCACCCGTTGCTCGCACCAAAACCCCTCGAACAAACCGTTAAACTAACTAGAACCCCTACAATCTCACCTCAACTTCTCTTCCCACAACTGAGCCAAGTAAACATCCAATAATCACCTATTACTACACTCATTCAGGAACACCCATAATTTGGTCCGTCGCATCTATGATATTTCCAACTTACAATGACACATTATTTTTAAGCATATTTAGCGTGAACAAATGCGTTAGTTGATTAGCTTATTTTAATTTTAATCCAAATTCAAATGATGTACATACTCTAAAATCTCCTCGTAGGAAACTTCACAATATCCTTTTTGACATTTTGAGTACTTGCATGCCTAGAATTATTAGAACAGCTTTGTAGTTTCCTTTTTTTAAGTTTCGGCCCTCTTTCATTAATTACCTAAAAAAGTTTACGGCCCTTAATTTAATGTTAATGAGTTATGCGAAGGACACATATTAAGGAAATAGAAAATAATAGGGTTGCATTAGATTCAACAATATTTTAATTTTTAAAAAGTTCAATTCATTACTTTCTACCATTTTTTAAGTAATACTTCTATTTTTATCCTTTTTAACAAAACGACACTCTTTAATCTTTTCTAATGTTTATTATTCAAACATGGGCATAAAAAAAGAAAGACATAGTAAAAAAATGAGGCATAACGGCTCTTACCCGCCTAGCCCGTTTGTCCCCACAAAATAACACCCATTACACCTCTTTATCGTCATACGAACCAACTTTTACACACATAACGCATTCGGAGTGAGTCACTACTTTAGCTTAGAATAATACTCGCCATTCATTACTTCTTACCAAATTTATCAGCAAAATCACTCCTTCTAACGTTCATTTTTTATGTCGGCATAATTCATAATATAGCCAAAGTTTATTATCGTCGCGTAGTTGAACAAAGATCTTTTTCTTATTTCCAAATACTCATTACTCTTTCTTCTTCTTCTTCTTCCACTGCGCACTCTGCAACACACTGCTCCCTCCGTACTGCTGCTACTTTCTGACAAAACCTTTCATCCAATGTCATTAACGAACATCGCATTTTGAACTTCCGAGTCAAATCATTTGAGTTTTGATTTTCCACCATGTTGGATGGACTACTTGGCAAAACCTTCTCCGCCAAATGGTTTGTCCCGTCCCGTCCCGTAGTTTCATTTCAATTATTTGCTATTTACATGTTAATGTTACTCCTTCTCTTATTCTGTTGTTATTCTTTTTCAGTAAACCGTTAATCAAAATGACCAAAAATCGTATTGAAGTCATTAAGAGGAAGAGAAGAGCCACAGAGAAGTTTCTCAAGAAAGATATTGCTGACCTTCTGCACAGTGGACTAGATATCAATGCTTATGGAAGGGTACCTAATTCCTTTTTAATTCTGTTTTTGCTTTGTGTGGTTTATAGGTTAGGGCCGGTTTTGATGAACTGATTATTTTGCAACTTATAGCATAAGTACTTATCATATAACTTATTTTTTATTTCTATAATAAAAGATAAATTAAGTTAAACTGTTTTCCTATAAGCTCGTTATGTGGGACTATTAATTTTAATTGTTTAATGAAATGATCTCAATAAGTTTTGTTTTGGTTGCAATGTGGTCAAATTAACAGGCTGAAGGACTCTTAGTTGAGTTCATTTTGTCATCTTGTTATGGTTTTGTGGAGAAATCATGTGAGCTTGTATTGAAGCATCTATCAGTCATGCAGAAGTTAAGGTAATTAGTTTCTGCCTAGATAGATATTCATGCCATTTCTTTATTTATTATTTTAATTTTAGATTTTCATTTGACATCAGAGTTATTATGGCTGATAAAGTTTGAATGCTATATTTTTTTTTTTTTTTTAGAAATGAGATTCCTGCTGTTAATATTTGACGCATTCAGTGCATTTGTGGTCGTTGAATCATGTTCGGACGGTTTGAAATCTGAACAGTCCGATCTTGATTCAATGATTACAAATGTGCCTACTTTGTGCATGCGTTAAACTTTTGACTGTGGGCAAACCTGGTCCATTTTGATTAGTTAGGTTAGTGCTCTTGGCAAGAATAACCTTTACCTTGTGCGGAATTTGAATAATGGATGAGAATTATGCTTTAGTTTGGCATTGTTATTTCTTTCGATATGATGATTAACAGAAATAACATAATTGTAGAAAATAATTGTTGAAAAAAATAAATATCAACAGTATATAGACCAAAAATATATTTTAACATATCTATCCATTTGTTTTTCGGTTGACAGATATAATTTTGTTGTGGATAATAAACTATATGCAGATATCCCAAAATTATAATGAGTAGATAGCCCTTAAATATTTTTCCTTAAAAATCAAAAGTTAGAATATTTTTTATAACTGGTTCCGTTTGTTTTACAGTGGCTGCCCTGAGGAATGTAGGGTGGCAGTATCATCTTTGATGTTTGCTGCTGCAAGATTTTCTGATTTACCAGAATTACGCGACCTTAGGCAAATATTTCAGGAGAGATATGGGAGTTCCATAGAGTGTTTTGTCAATCAAGAGGTGGCTATTCATATTTTTTATTATATTAGAACTGTACTTATCAATGAGTTCCTGTTTTCTTCATCTCATTGACTAAGTTGCCAATTACCAGTTTGCTGCAAATATGAATTCAAAGTCTTCTACATTAGAGAAGAAAGTCTGCTTGATGCAGGAAATTGCATCAGAGTTTTCAATCAACTGGGACTCCAAGGCTTTCGAAATAAGGATGTCAAGACCCTCTGCATTTGCACAGGTGCGGCTTTCTCTATTTCCTTTTCATTTTTGACTAGCTTCAGTGTCAGATTGAATTCTTAGCTAATTCTTACCATACTTGAAATTTTGAAAATGTATCTAAAGTTGTTATTATTTTTAATAAATGACTTGTACAGGGCCAGAGTGCTAGTATCTGTAACAATTTGTTTGATTATGATAAATCACCACTCAGCAAGGATTTTTGCCAGAAAGATGCAAAGAATGATGTTATGTTGGAGAATGGCAAGGAAGCTGTTATCCTAAAGGACCTAAACAGAGATTATCATGATCTTCAATATAAATCCACAGTCCCTGGAAATGGATTCAAGCCATTAAATGGTCGTGAAGTCCTTGGGAAAAAGGATGGCCATGATAATTCATTAACAGGAAAGCAAGAGGTTACTACTACAAAGAGTGATAGAAGCTATTGGAAGGAGGGTAATATGCTAAAACCAATTGGACGTTCATTTCAGGACAAAACATTGGAAAAATTGGAAGACGGTTTCAAGCTGCATGACAGTTTGGGGAATATGACCCCTCCAAGAAAAAGCCAGGACACTGCAACTTCTACTCGAATAGGATCACGTTTCAGGAGTAATGTGAAGGAGCCATGCGCTGGCCCGCCTGATACTGATAAATCTGAGAGAAAAGTTCAACATGATGAAACGCCTATGCTAAAGCCTTGCTTTAGTAATGTCATTCCACCTCCATATGTTAAAACTGTTTCTAAGCATCAGAACAGAACACGTGGAGTCAATGTAGTATCTCCACATACCGACAGTGATGGCTTCTTTACATGTCCTTCAGTTCACGAAAACTCTGATGCTGCTTCTATGTCAGAGAGGACCCAAATTGGTTTGAACAAGTCTGACCTGGATTGGCAGGCCAGTAGACACGAGAGACTGAGCAAACAGAGTCCTAAAAAGGAACTCTATTTTCGTGAGGATTCTAAAGAAATCCCTAAGTTAAAAGCAAAATCTACAAGGAGAAAGCACTCAAGATCACGAACTAGTCACTATGATGCCCCTAATGTAGATACTGAACTTGTGAGAAAAGCAAGGAGCAGAAGCAGGAGACGAGGTGAATCAAGACGTGGTCTGCGAAATTTGTTTGTTGATGAGCAGCATCAAAATGCTGAAGAGGAAAGGGTAATAGATAAATTACTGATTCATTATAGCAAAAAGCCATCTATTCTAAAGCCTGAAATAGTAAGAAAAAAGTCAAACAGTCACCATGAACATAAAATGGATAATTCAACTCGGGAACTACTACAGAATGGAAATGGAGATGGATCTGATGAGACACCAGAGATAGTTACCCTTCCCCTACGATCAGTTTCCCTTCCTCGTGAACAAACTAGAGTAATAGAAGCTAAAAAAGATTTTGTTCGCGCTGCTTCATTTCAGCCAGATAGATTGTACGAAACTCGACATGTTCATCCCAAGTTACCTGACTATGATGATTTAGCAACTAGGCTTGCCGCTTTGAAAGGAAGATAAGGCTAAGGACAGAAACACAGTGAATGAATGCTTTTCCCTAATCAGCACAATTGCATTTATTATGATTATCACGCATCAATCTAATATACACCTGGTGGTGCTGTTATTGCAAAATGTTTACTTCTTTGGATATGTACCAAGTAATAATAGGGCGGTCCTATCTGTTGGTTGACAATCTGCCACTACTATAGGATACAAGCAATGTCCATTCATTTTTTCCTTCCACGATTGTAAAAGTAGCTGTAAGTTATAACAAAAGTTGACATTTTTCTTACTTTCTTTGGGTTGAGGCTGAAAGGATATTGGGATAGGCGCTATTGTTTCATAGCTTTTGCTCATCTCGTATCCCCTCCTCCTCCCTTTGTACAATGTTATTAGCATATTTAAACATGTATTATTTTACAGTTGTATAATTTGTAAACGTAATGTCGTATTATTGTTTGATTGGTCTTGAGATGCCTTCTGTGTCCTTTCTCTGCATTTAGATTTTTTTTTTCTCAACCTTAGCCTTTCTAAGATAACAGAAAGTAATTTTCTTTTCTTCAACTCCAGCCCCTCCAGCCGGCTAGCAACAATTCATCCTCACAAATTTTTCAACAAGAAAAATAGTGTAGCTCTTAAATGAACAGGTGGATATACAAATATAAGCTTGACATAAAGTTAGCAAATATGAAATATTCTACTTTCTTTGTATTTTAATCAGCCTTCTATTATGTTTCTCTTTTAAGCAGCTGAAATTGTACATAGGTAGGACATAGTGTTGCCCTGTTCATCTCTAAAAACACAAATTCAAAAGGCATATTTCTCTTCTTGTGAAAAATATTTCTTTTATTTAGTCTCCTATTGATGCAGCGCTTTTCTAAATATTCCTCATTTGACCCTTGCAGAGGGTATCTGAATGGCTAGAATCACTTTGGAGCGTTGTATAGCAATTTTGCAAAATTAGCATCAGAAAAATTTGCCATTTCATTGCAACAACTCTGATTTTTGACAGTAACTTCTAGATTTTGATAGAGAAAACCTGCTTTCTCATGCATTCATAATTATTTTTGTTTAAGTTGTTTCATCAAAACGTCTCTCTTGCTCTCTTTGAAGTCTTTTCTTTCTTCATGTATATATCTTCTCCATCAAACTAGAAATCATATCATCCTTTAATTTTTTATAAACGAGCAAAACAACATTAAAAACTTAAAGAAAAACCTGTGAGACCTTAGAATGAGAACTGATAAGTTCGTCAATACGAAATGTTACCATCTGAGTACACTTTGGGCGTGTGATCTTACATTACAATGTACACTGAACAAACATATGTTCTTCTTTGAGTGAGTTTGAGTACAATATATTACATGTCTTACAAAAGATTAAAGACACGTCGTTAAGCTTAAGCACAGCAAAATAGTCGTCTTGTAGTTTCTTGAGTTCTGCCATGCAGCTTAATTCCAGTTTGACGTGAAGGGTTGGCTTTTGCCAATCTCATAGCTGCAAAATATTTGTTTATGTAAGTGAGAAACCTGAGCACGAGCATTAAGTCATTTGGGTCAGCATGTTCAGATGTTGATGTCTAGAATCACACAACCAATAGAACTTGCAATGGAGATCAATGCATCCAGAGCAAGTGAGCAAAAAGGAAATTTCACTACTGTAGACTGTAGTTCCATTGGCTAAAATTCATTTAAGGTATGTTTGGTTTAAGAAAACATTTTCTGTTCTTACTTTTACATTCAATTGCAAAACTGTTTCTTGTAATTAATAGTAGAGTCAAATTTGCAATTAATAGTAAAAACAGAAAATCAAATAACAGTCGCTTAAGTTTTTCTCGTTCTTGCATTGCACGGATATAAACTAATAATTTATTCTCAATGTTGGTTCCTTCAACATAACAAATGGTAAGAACTTAAGAACATACAATTGAAAAAAATGCATCAGCCAGAAGTCAGTGTATATGTTCTTAAAACATGTCATAAAGAGGGTTGATGTTAAGTAGTTATTATTTTACCTATTTCATAGAAGAGCTCGTTGACATTCTGTGCTGTTTTTGCTGAAGTTTCAAAGAAAGACATGCCATTTTCTTTGGCATATTCCTCACCCTCCTGCAACCATCATGTGAAAGATGGTAGTATAAAAAAAAAAAAAAAAAAATCAGTTAGCTGTCTATAGGGGAGAGGGTCAGCTAGTCTATATTCCAGCATTTTATAATGTTGAGACGGCATTTTACTAGAAATAATACCTCATTTCCGACTTTTCTCTGGTCTTCCAAATCAGCCTTGTTAGCCACCAAAAACATTATCAAATTTGGATTTGCTGAAATAGTTTATCCAAATTAAGTAAACTGCTAAGTTAGTAATCATAATGTAAAGTTGTGACAAGTTGTATGATCAACATTATATAGCCCAAATATTCACAAATGTTTCTCTAGTTTGTTCACATGATATTTACTTTTTGACTGTTCCGTTACCTTGTCTTTGCACTTCTCGAACCCACTTCTTTGCCCGTACAAAAGAATCCTGAGAAAGAAAATGCACCATTTATTTCGTCTGATATGATATCTTGTCACTTTGAATGATATTTTTGAGATGAAAATTGTTGTAGCACGGATGCAATATGATAAACATTACACGTTATATTCTATATCATTCTTAACAATCAATTACTGTTATCTTTATTGAACAGCTTCATGACAGGTCATGTGAATGAAAATTCCTTGCTTTCAAGTACATATTTCAAACAACTAATCATCACAAGCTAAATTAAAATGATTGCCTATAAAATGCTGCCATAAACATCACTTCTAAAGTGGATTTTAGTTACCATGCTTGTAATGTCATATACAACTATCGCAGCAGCAGAGCCACGATAATACATTGGAGCCAAACTGTGGTATCTTTCTTGCCCTGCTGTATCCCATATATCAAACTTCACAGTGGCTTCGTTTAAAGACAAAACCTGTGTGAAAAATGCCGCTCCGATTGTTGATTCCTGCACAAATTCATTTAAGGTAATCCAATTTAAATAATCTTCTTTTTTTATCAATAATTTGAGTCATCTATAATGATGTGAAGACATAAAGAAAATAAACAATCATATAGCAACCTGGTATTCCGAAAATTGACCTTTGACAAATCTAAGAACCAAACTCGTCTTCCCAGTTCCCATGTCCCCTAGAAGTACCTGGAAAGTCATGCATAATTTTAATAACTTGAGATAAATTTTTCTGCTAATTAAGCATGCCATTTTGATCATATGAAACTAATTAGCAAAGTAGGTAGTTTAATTACTGAGCTAAGGAATATCAGAAGTTTTAAACAAAAAATTCAGAGTTCAAGCCCTGGAAACTAACACAACCATTAATTTACTAACATTTGTTTATAAAAAAAAAAAAAATAACGCGAAATAGTATCGAACTTAAGCTGATTAATGGTTAGATATAACGTTAGCAGATTAAAAAGGTACACAAGTTATTTTCCATACATTAAGCAGCTGTTTATATGACATAATTAATCAGATATGTAATATGTTTGCTTAGAATCCAATATAGATTTTTGTCCAAGATATTATGTTAACATTGTTGTTCTACCTTAATGCCAAATAAGAGCAATTCAATTCTTTAATGGAGCTGATTCTTATTTTACCAAAAAAATAATAATAAGGAGGACATACCCACCAGTTTGGCTTGTAAACTCTTATTCCTTGCCATAGCTTAGCTGATCAGTGGGAAAAAAAAAAAGGGAGAAAATCCTCTTGTAGCACCAGAAAAGGCTTTTCAAAGATTGAAAAGTGATTACAATGAAATGTTAGCAATGACAAATATGAGAGCTGGAAATCTGATAATAAATTAGGCTGCTGAAATCGTAGAAGAATGGTAGCTTGATAATTTGACTGGTAAGTTAACTAATTATACATTTTGTTGATACTATCAACTGCTTGTATCTTAATTCATTTTGGGTATACCTTCTTAAAACATTACTTTGAACCTAACTTATTCATGTCAAGGTAGATATATGTACTATACACACAAACACACGTATAATGTGTGTGCATATATAATTAGCAATTGCTTGTAATTTTTTATCATTATTATAAGCTTGCATTTTATTTTATTTTGCGTGATAACTCTACCATGGCATACTTTTCAAATATGAAAAAGATGAATTAGATACTATAATAATTAGAAAACATATTTTTCATATATATCGTTAAGGTTGGATATTATAGTTGCTATAGACAGGATTTTTGAATGAAAAAGAGGTACCTGTGAACATAATTTTCTTTGGTAATAACTCTTGCTCAATCCAAGACTCAGGTTATATGGGGAAAAAGTCGTAGGTACTCTTCATGGTTGTTTATGAAGTCTTGATATATGGTCCACTACAAAAGCTTCTGTGTGTGTTTTATGTCGGAGTTGTGATATTTGTACAACCATATCTAACAACTTTGATGACAACTTTTATTTACTCTCTTCCTATTGGTCCAAAACAATAAAGAGAGAGAAAAAGAAAGAGAGAGAGATTAAGAATATAATGTGAGTATGAGAGATAAAGTTGTCAAAAAGTGGATGTACATATATCATTTCTTTTTATGTCGTGCGGTTATAAAAATTGATTTTAAACTATTGATCGTGTAAAATTGATGTTGGTTAAAATTGAGTTGAATATAACTTATTTATATTTGGGTATATTTGTGTAAAATTGGTTTGAACAATAATTTTGAGGCTAAAAGAGTACATATTGCCAAAAGCTTCAATATCACTATAGAATTTAGAATCAAGTCTACAGACTAAAAATTTACTTCAAAACATTCAAGAACATATCGCAATCAATTTTAAAACTCTAAAATGGACGCAAACATACACTATAGTTGGGCCACCCATATCTCCCAGCCCCCCTAAATTCGGTCCTTGTCCCTGCTATGAACGTTCGAGAGATACCTGCTGAACCGTTTGGTATGGAGTAAATAGGCAATTACCCTCTGAAATTGTAAGTTTTCGTTAATTACCCATGGAATTAACAAAACGTCAATTACCCTTTTGAAATTGCACAACGTTAATCAATTTACCCCCTCCGTCAAATTTTTCTGTTAGTCAACATGACGTTTTGCAAATACCCCCTGAAGTTTTGCACTTATGTGCAAAATGTCCCCTAAACTTAAAAATTTATATGTTTTTTTTTCTTATCCTTGACTCAAAAGATATTAAAGACAAACAATTAACGGTTATCTTTAATATTTAAGGTTACAATAATAATATATCCTCTAAAAATAATGCAGAATTAATAACTTCATATTACTTTAGCAAAATGCATGTTTAGTTCAATTTTTAAGATAGAATAATTTTATTCAAACTTATCTTAAGAAACTGCTAGAATTAATTATTCATGAGGAATGTGTGTCTCTAGCTTACTTTGTTGTTAATTGGCGTGTCTCTATTTAAATAAGTCATAAGTTATGGAGAATTGAACAATCAAATGGCATAACATAAACAAAATAAAATAACAGACCCCTTTAAGAATGAAAGAGCAATGTAAAGTATTAAAGTTAACTGTTAATTGTTCGTCTTTAATATCTTTTGAGTTAAGGATAAGAAAAAAAATATAAATTTTCAAGTTCGAGGGACATTTTGCACATAAGTGCAAAACTTCAGGGGGGTATTTGCAAAACATCATGTTGACTAACAGAAAAATTTGACGGAGGAGATAAATTGATTAACGTTGTGCAATTTCAGGGGGGGGGGGGGGGGGGGGTAATTGACGTTTTGTTAATTTCAGGGGGTAATTGACGAAACTTACAATTTCAGGGGGTAATTGCCTATTTACTCGTTTGGTATGTTTTGGAAATTATCATGTTATTATTTGACGCGTACCAAAACAAATGATAGGATAAATGTTTAGAATTTTTCTACTCGCACCTCATGTGTATTTCTGGTTACACCCAACTTTACTTAAAATTTTATTTATAATACCATAATTGCTCTTTTATATAAATGTTCTTAAAACCTTCATTTCATTCATTGTTACTCTAGAATTTCATCCTCTTTCACCCACAAACAATCATGCATGTTCAATCAATCTCTATAAAAGATTAAAAGTGAATCAAAACATTTTTCATCCATACTCTATTGCATATAAGTAAGTGAATTTCTTCTTTTTGTTCAATGATGCTAGAGTTTCTATTTTTTTTCTTGTTGTCCAACGTTGATATGTTATGAACTCTACAACGACGGTTATTTGATGGTGCAGCACGCACGCGTTCACATTAATTAACATTGTTGAGGTTAACTTAAATTCAGTTTAAGTAGGTACATGTAAACTAGGTTTACATAAGCTACTTAAACATAGTTTACATGTACATACTTAAAATAAGATTGTGTAGAATCATTGAACAAGGTTGAAGAGTTTAAAACAAAATTTAACTTTTACTATGTACATTTAAACTAAGTTTACATGACCTGCTTAAATTGAGATTAAGATTGAATTCCAGTAGAATCAAGTCTTCTCCATCTTTAAAACAAGTCCTTTTTCTTCCTTTAAATTTTGTTTCACTCAATTTCAATTACAGTATAATCAAGTCTTCTCCAACGAAAGGAGAAATCTTGCTTGGAGAAGTGTGGTTTTGGAAGAGGAAAGAAGGAAGATGCCTTTTCTAGATTTGGGAAGAAGAAAGAAGGAAGAGGCGTTAGTTTTGTGGGTGAATTTGAAAATTAAATTTTATTTAAGAGTAATTTTGTTATTTTGGGGTGTAACCATGAATACATTGGTGTAATTAGAAAAATTCAAATGTTTATCATGTTCATATCATATCTTTTCACCATCAAGCTCCATATCCTATCATGTTGTTATTTTATCTGACCATCAAACGGACCCTAAATGGATTGACTTATTTAAATATTTTGAAAGTATAAATAACAAACATGCAAATAATATGGAAAAATCATATTTTATTTATAAAGATGATTAAAAAAACTTTAAAAAAGTAAAACACGTCAGTGTGGCGACTCGGCTCAACTCACCATGAATTCACTTTGGGTCCAAATAATCTAAAAAATATATATGGAATATATTTTCTCACTTTGAACCCTAGTAGGACATAAGCAAATTTGGTCGAGCTAAATTTTGTAAAGTTTAATTCTGGTTTGATAAAAATAAAAAACGTTAAATCTCAAGTCTAACATATTACCTCTCACAAGTTTATTTTGAGGTTTAAATAGCAGTCTAATCCTTTTTAACTAAATATGTATTTAATAAAATACTCTCAAAAAGTGTTTCTAATAAAATAATGGCCTTAGTTGTCAATATGGTCGGACCGGGGTTGCGTAGGTTAGGTTATAAGCACTTATTCACGGTTGAAAAAGTGTTGAAAAAAGAGTGTTGTTAGAACTACTTTTAACTTAAAATGTGGATAATCTAATTGAGGGGTGAATTATAAAGTAAAAGATGTAACTTTTAATTTAATTTGATTACTTAAAGTTTTTTTTTTTTAGGGAATTACTTAAAGTTATAACATTTATAATTTTATACAAATATACATTTATTTTATAATTTACATATCCAGTAGGTAACTAAGTAATCATAATCCTTCGTCCTTTAAAAAAAACATAACCCTTCGCTTTCACAAACCAAATCAACTAACTTAATCATTTTCTTTAAGGGTCCACTTAATCCTAGAAACTAGAATATGGTCCTAGTCGTCTCTTACTAATCAAGTTTGTCTGATTGTTAGTCTCGTGACTCGTCACCTACATATTGTCATGTTGTACTGTACAAATTACAAAGGGCCTACTGCGAGACTCAACTTGGAGCGACCTACCTTACAAATTAAAATACCTACATTATTCATAAAAATTCAAGTTATTGATTTCTTTAGTTATTCATCAATAAAATTCATACTTTTCACATACTTCCCCCTTTAAAAGTTTTTGCGTTTTCTTTAAAAAGCATTCGTTTTGGTCGGTAACAATAGGTTATATATGTCATCTTTCTATTTTCTCTTGGATCAAATGCAATATTGACAACACAACAAAAGGTTGTCTTCAAAAAAGGGATGAATCTCTCTTTGGTTGGAAATAGATTATCAATTGGTTACTCTGGTTTTTAAGAATCATGATCTTGCTCATTGGAGAGGTTAAGAAACAGATGACTGAATTGTGTTGAGTTAACTATAAATATGTGATTCATTATTTCTCATATCTTCATACAGACACTTTTATGCAGACAATAACAATATTGATTTTCTTGGACTCCTTAATAATGGTTTTGTTTGATGAGACTATATCATTTCTTGTGTTTCAGGTTTATCTAGCCGAAATAGGGTAGGGCTACCTAATTTTCGTTTCTACTTCAAGAGTTCGAACTTTTGTTTACTCTATACTCTTTTTTTCTCACTAAGGTATATTCCATTGATTTTTCTACTAAGGTTTTTAATGAGGTAGATGTTATTTATACTCTTGAGTGTTTTACTTGTGATATTGACCTAGTCCCCATTATTTGTAATTTCTCTCTTTTTTTGAATAAATTTTAAAATGCACTTTTGTCAACAATAAAAAAATGCACCACCACCTTTTGTTTAAGAGCGGTGCTACGTAAAACGAAACATTTTCTCGCGGAACCATCGCAAAACAGTACTGAGCGTTGGATCTCCTCCTGAACTTAAAACGTAGGGTAGATGGAAGTAAAATATGCAGGTCTCATTCATGATACAATTCATCCGCGGTCCACTCGGGATGGTATCTTCGCGAGATTAAGCATTTCACTACAAGAGTTTTGCATTTTACTGGCAGAATTAAACCCTCAGTAATGCAAAAAATCCCTCAGTACCACACATTACTGAGGTTTTATTCCATTGATTTTTTAGTAAGGTTTTTAACGAGATAATTGTTTGTTGTTGTTTCTACCCTTTAGTGTTTACTTGTGATATTAACCCAGTCTCCAATTTCTAATTTCTCTTTTTTTTAATACACTAGTTTAGAGACCCGGCGTTGCCCGGGTTAGATATTAAATAGTAAGTTTTATAAGTTTGTGTGCACGAATACACATGTAAGTATATTAGATTGAATTTATTTAAATTTACAATTATAATAATATCTTAAAAATATATATAAATGATGAGATGAATGTCCAATGCAAGAATAAAAAGTGTAACAAAATCAATAATGAATTAGTCCAAGTGGTAAGAGTTTTGGGTCCCTTTAAACATGTGGTCATGTGTTTGTTTCTTGGCCCATGCATATGAGAGAAAGAAATCGATTGAAAGAGAATAAAATTGGTGTTTGGCAAACCTGAAAAAGGAAAAATGTTAGATGAAAAGTGGGGTTTCTGTTTGTGCTCAAAATATGTAAATATGTGATTAACAAAAATTTATTTATTTATAATTAACATTTGCATTAGAATATGCTGCTAAAAGATAACATAATAACTAATCGAACATTTTTTTTATCAAAAATAAAAACTAATCGAACCCTTTTTTTCCTCAAACATAAAAACTAATTGAATGATATAGTGTTAAAAGATTAGTAATAACTAATTGAAGTTTCTTTTCCTAAAAACAAATAAACAAATTGAAGTATTTTAATCATAAAATAAGATCATACATGTAAACTTTGTTGAAAGTATTATGTGTACTTTGTTGAGATATTTCTGCTACATAAAATATTAGAAATTCAAAAAAAAATTAAAGAAAATATTGAGTGGATAAGATCAAAATGTTGTTGAGATATTTATGTTAAATAATATATTGGTTTTTAAAAAATAGCAAAAATAATAGAAATATTGAGAATGAATGTGGAAGTGACATGTGGCATAAAAAAATCTTACTTTATATATATACTATTGATACTATTGATTGATTGATTGATTGATTGATTGATGTGTAGTTTGTTGAGATATTTCTGCTACATAAAATATTAGAAATTCAATAAAAATTTAAAAAAAATACTGAGTGCATGAGATCAAATGTTTGTTAAGATATTTATGTTAAATAAAATATTGATTTTTAAAAATAGAAAAAATAATAAAAATATGGAGAATGGATGTGAAAGTGACACGTGGCATAAAAAACCTTACTTTATATTTATACAATTGATATTGATTGATTGATGTGTAGTTTGTTGAGATATTTATGTTAAATAAAATAGAAAAAATAATAAAAATATTGAGAATGAATGTGGAAGTGACATGTGGCATAAAAAACCTTACTTTATATATATATTATTGATTGATTGATTGATGTGTAGTTTGTTGAGATATTTATGTTAAATAAAATAGAAAAAATAATAAAAATATTGAGAATGAATGTGGAAGTGACATGTGGCATAAAAAACCTTACTTTATATATATATTATTGATTGATTGATTGATTGATGTGTAGTTTGTTGAGATATTTATGTTAAATAAAATAGAAAAAATAATAAAAATATTGCGAATGAATGTGGAAGTGACATGTGGCATAAAAAACCTTACTTTATATATATACTATTGATTGATTGATGTGTAGTTTGTTGAGATATTTATGTTAAATAAAATAGAAAAAATAATAAAAATATTGAGAATGAATGTGGAAGTGACATGTGGCATAAAAAACCTTACTTTATATATATACTATTGATTGATTGATTGATGTGTAGTTTGTTGAGATAAAAAATACTGAGTGCATAAGATCAAAAGTTTGTTGAGATATTTATGTTAAATAAAATAGAAAAAAAATAAAAATATTGAGAATGAATGTGGAAGTGACATGTGGCATAAAAAACCTTACTTTATATATATACTATTGATTGATTGATTGATGTGTAGTTTGTTGAGATAAAAAATACTGAGTGCATAAGATCAAAAGTTTGTTGAGATATTTATGTTAAATAAAATAGAAAAAATAATAAAAATATTGAGAATAAATGTGGAAGTGACATGTGGCATAAAAAACCTTACTTTATATATATACTATTGATTGATTGATTGATGTAGTTTGTTGAGATAAAAAATACTGAGTGCATAAGATCAAAAGTTTGTTGAGATATTTATGTTAAATAAAATAGAAAAAATAATAAAAATATTGAGAATGGATGTGGAAGTGACATGTGGCATAAAAAACCTTACTTTATATATATACTATTGATTGATTGATTGATTGATGTGTAGTTTGTTGAGATAAAAAATACTGAGTGCATAAGATCAAAAGTTTGTTGAGATATTTATGTTAAATAAAATAGAAAAAAAAATAAAAATATTGAGAATGAATGTGGAAGTGACATGTGGCATAAAAAACCTTACTTTATATATATACTATTGATTGATTGATTGATTGATGTGTAGTTTGTTGAGATAAAAAATACTGAGTGCATAAGATCAAAAGTTTGTTGAGATATTAATGTTAAATAAAATAGAAAAAATAATAAAAATATTGAGAATGAATGTGGAAGTGACATGTGGCATAAAAAACCTTACTTTATATATATACTATTGATTGATTGATTGATGTGTAGTTTGTTGAGATAAAAAATACTGAGTGCATAAGATCAAAAGTTTGTTGAGATATTTATGTTAAATAAAATAGAAAAAATAATAAAAATATTGAGAATGGATGTGGAAGTGACATGTGGCATAAAAAACCTTACTTTATATATATACTATTGATTGATTGATTGATGTGTAGTTTGTTGAGATAAAAAATACTGAGTGCATAAGATCAAAAGTTTGTTGAGATATTTATGTTAAATAAAATAGAAAAAATAATAAAAATATTGAGAATGAATGTGGAAGTGACATGTGGCATAAAAAACCTTACTTTATATATATACTATTGATTGATTGATTGATGTAGTTTGTTGAGATAAAAAATACTGAGTGCATAAGATCAAAAGTTTGTTGAGATATTTATGTTAAATAAAATAGAAAAAATAATAAAAATATTGGGAATGAATGTGGAAGTGACATGTGGCATAAAAAACATTACTTTATATATATACTATTGATTGATTGATTGATGTGTAGTTTGTTGAGATAAAAAATACTGATTGCATAAGATCAAAAGTTTGTTGAGATATTAATGTTAAATAAAATAGAAAAAATAATAAAAATATTGAGAATGAATGTGGAAGTGACATGTGGCATAAAAAACCTTACTTTATATATATACTATTGATTGATTGATTGATGTGTAGTTTGTTGAGATAAAAAATACTGAGTGCATAAGATCAAAAGTTTGTTGAGATATTTATGTTAAATAAAATAGAAAAAATAATAAAAATATTGAGAATGAATGTGGAAGTGACATGTGGCATAAAAAACCTTACTTTATATATATACTATTGATTGATTGATTGATGTGTAGTTTGTTGAGATAAAAAATACTGAGTGCATAAGATCAAAAGTTTGTTGAGATATTTATGTTAAATAAAATAGAAAAAATAATAAAAATATTGAGAATAAATATGGAAGTGACATGTGGCATAAAAAATCTTACTTTATATATATACTATTGATTGATTGATTGATGTAGTTTGTTGAGATAAAAAATACTGAGTGCATAAGATCAAAAGTTTGTTGAGATATTTATGTTAAATAAAATAGAAAAAATAATAAAAATATTGAGAATGGATGTGGAAGTGACATGTGGCATAAAAAACCTTACTTTATATATATACTATTGATTGATTGATTGATGTGTAGTTTGTTGAGATAAAAAATACTGAGTGCATAAGATCAAAAGTTTGTTGAGATATTTATGTTAAATAAAATAGAAAAAATAATAAAAATGTTGAGAATGAATGTGGAAGTGACATGTGGCATAAAAAACCTTACTTTATATATATACTATTGATTGATTGATTGATGTAGTTTGTTGAGATAAAAAATACTGAGTGCATAAGATCAAAAGTTTGTTGAGATATTTATGTTAAATAAAATAGAAAAAATAATAAAAATATTGGGAATGAATGTGGAAGTGACATGTGGCATAAAAAACATTACTTTATATATATACTATTGATTGATTGATTGATGTAGTTTGTTGAGATAAAAAATACTGAGTGCATAAGATCAAAAGTTTGTTGAGATATTAATGTTAAATAAAATAGAAAAAATAATAAAAATATTGAGAATGAATGTGGAAGTGACATGTGGCATAAAAAACCTTACTTTATATATATACTATTGATTGATTGATTGATTGATTGATGTGTAGTTTGTTGAGATAAAAAATACTGAGTGCATAAGATCAAAAGTTTGTTGAGATATTTATGTTAAATAAAATAGAAAAAAAAATAAAAATATTGAGAATGAATGTGGAAGTGACATGTGGCATAAAAAACCTTACTTTATATATATACTATTGATTGATTGATTGATTGATGTGTAGTTTGTTGAGATAAAAAATACTGAGTGCATAAGATCAAAAGTTTGTTGAGATATTAATGTTAAATAAAATAGAAAAAATAATAAAAATATTGAGAATGAATGTGGAAGTGACATGTGGCATAAAAAACCTTACTTTATATATATACTATTGATTGATTGATTGATGTGTAGTTTGTTGAGATAAAAAATACTGAGTGCATAAGATCAAAAGTTTGTTGAGATATTTATGTTAAATAAAATAGAAAAAATAATAAAAATATTGAGAATGGATGTGGAAGTGACATGTGGCATAAAAAACCTTACTTTATATATATACTATTGATTGATTGATTGATGTGTAGTTTGTTGAGATAAAAAATACTGAGTGCATAAGATCAAAAGTTTGTTGAGATATTTATGTTAAATAAAATAGAAAAAATAATAAAAATATTGAGAATGAATGTGGAAGTGACATGTGGCATAAAAAACCTTACTTTATATATATACTATTGATTGATTGATTGATGTAGTTTGTTGAGATAAAAAATACTGAGTGCATAAGATCAAAAGTTTGTTGGGATATTTATGTTAAATAAAATAGAAAAAATAATAAAAATATTGGGAATGAATGTGGAAGTGACATGTGGCATAAAAAACATTACTTTATATATATACTATTGATTGATTGATTGATGTGTAGTTTGTTGAGATAAAAAATACTGATTGCATAAGATCAAAAGTTTGTTGAGATATTAATGTTAAATAAAATAGAAAAAATAATAAAAATATTGAGAATGAATGTGGAAGTGACATGTGGCATAAAAAACCTTACTTTATATATATACTATTGATTGATTGATTGATGTGTAGTTTGTTGAGATAAAAAATACTGAGTGCATAAGATCAAAAGTTTGTTGAGATATTTATGTTAAATAAAATAGAAAAAATAATAAAAATATTGAGAATGAATGTGGAAGTGACATGTGGCATAAAAAACCTTACTTTATATATATACTATTGATTGATTGATTGATGTGTAGTTTGTTGAGATAAAAAATACTGAGTGCATAAGATCAAAAGTTTGTTGAGATATTTATGTTAAATAAAATAGAAAAAATAATAAAAATATTGAGAATAAATGTGGAAGTGACATGTGGCATAAAAAATCTTACTTTATATATATACTATTGATTGATTGATTGATGTAGTTTGTTGAGATAAAAAATACTGAGTGCATAAGATCAAAAGTTTGTTGAGATATTTATGTTAAATAAAATAGAAAAAATAATAAAAATATTGAGAATGGATGTGGAAGTGACATGTGGCATAAAAAACCTTACTTTATATATATACTATTGATTGATTGATTGATGTGTAGTTTGTTGAGATAAAAAATACTGAGTGCATAAGATCAAAAGTTTGTTGAGATATTTATGTTAAATAAAATAGAAAAAATAATAAAAATGTTGAGAATGAATGTGGAAGTGACATGTGGCATAAAAAACCTTACTTTATATATATACTATTGATTGATTGATTGATGTAGTTTGTTGAGATAAAAAATACTGAGTGCATAAGATCAAAAGTTTGTTGAGATATTTATGTTAAATAAAATAGAAAAAATAATAAAAATATTGGGAATGAATGTGGAAGTGACATGTGGCATAAAAAACATTACTTTATATATATACTATTGATTGATTGATTGATGTAGTTTGTTGAGATAAAAAATACTGAGTGCATAAGATCAAAAGTTTGTTGAGATATTAATGTTAAATAAAATAGAAAAAATAATAAAAATATTGAGAATGAATGTGGAAGTGACATGTGGCATAAAAAACCTTACTTTATATATATACTATTGATTTTGAAACGCACCTTTGTGAAAGAAAAAAAAAACGCACCACCACCAATTTTGTTTATTTTTATTTTTTTTGTTAGTGGGACTATGAGAGGGGGAAAAATTATCAAAAAAGTTGATATCGTATGTAGACTCTATTAAAATACAATCGATTTAAATGTTGATTTGGTTGAATGAGAGGGGGAAAAATATCAATTTTCTGTGTCAAAATAAAAATTTTGGTAACTTTTTATTTTTATTTATAGAGGAAATATTTTTGTTATGTTAACGTTATTCCTATATTGTGGTGAAGATTTAAAGTTGAATACAGGTCCTATAATTAGGAGTCTCAAAAGAAGGTCCTATAACTAAAGTTGTAATCAAGCTAACTTTTATTTGGAGTTATGGAAAATTAATTTGTCATAAAAAATTTGCAGTTGAGGAAAGAAATCAAAAATAAAAATTTATTAGTTTAATAGAAATTGCAAATAATGGCATAAAAAAGTACTAGGTTAGGTTGCCTACATGCCAACCCTATTTGTACGCATTTTAAATTGAGTTGGAATAAGCATCTACTGCATGTGCAATTGTGCAATATATGCAGAACAAAATCATGAGTTCCCTCCATGGCATGGGTACCCTCATGATCTCTTCCATGTTTTAAATTATTGAGGAGAATCAAACTATTTTAAACTTTACTTTTTTTATAATGACCCTTTAGTAGTAATGCAGTATATCTCGATGTATTTTATTTTTTTCTTTTCACAAATAAAGTTTTTAATTAGAACCGTAAGAAAATGTAGAGCTTAATTGCATTTGTATCCCTCAATAATCGTGATTGTGTGAATTTTGCCCTCCTGATGGAAAAACACATTATTAATGAACCTTGGAGGGAAGTTCATAATAATGAACCTTGATGGAAAGTTCATTCAAACAATCCCCCTTGAACCTTGATGGAAAAATTTATAAATGGAGAGGATCTTGACCCATTATAAATCATAAGTATAAGTATTACATATAACAAGTAATTGAATGTTTGCATTCTTTGAACCTTGATGTGTACTATAAATAACCCTAATAAACCCTAGGGCCGGCCTTGTACTGTTCAGGGGTATTCCTACTCGTAACCATAAATACTTATAAGTTTTAAAATAATAATAAATCCTTCTGAAGATTATTTTAACATTTTAATAAAATTTTATTTGGTTTTATATGATGATAAAGGGAAAAAAAAATGGAACAGGGTGAAAATGATCATTTTCAGTTGTTTAGCTGCAATATGATCTAGCCCCATGGGATAAAAATCTATGATTGTTTCTCTATTCGTTTTCAGTGCCATATCCATATCCTATCCACTATCTAATGCGGTTCATAATAGACAAACAAGTGATCAGTCCTAAAATCTATTTTTTTTCGGTTCTAAAAAAATCCTACAAAGTTTTTTAGTGATAGTAACAATTAGTTTATTTTTTTTTTGAAGTAAAGTAACAATTAGTTTATATTATATATAATACATTTGATAAAAAAAATATTTTATATAATACTTTTTTTGTCAATTATATATAATATATTTTATTTATTTTTGGAAAATGCTTTTTGTCAACTATATAAAATATATTTTATTTATTTTTGGAAAATGCAAACTGAGTGTTTTTAGAACACTAATCAAGAACACTAATTAAAAGTGGAAAAATAATGTTTTTAGTGTAATTTTTTTAATTATTGTCCCAAAGATATTAGTTAGCATTAAAAAACATGACATCCATAGATTAAGAGGGGGAGAAAACATAAAACTCCTTTGTATTGATGAAAATAAAATATTGCAAATGAGAAAAGCAATTAGAAAAAATTACATCAAACTTTACTTCTATAGTCTCTACTCTTTAATAGAGACAACTTAATCTCTTTACATGGCCTCAATTATAAGATTAGGGGTGGAAACAGGCCAGGCCGTTCGACAGGGGCCTATGGCCTAGCCTATTTAAAGTCTAGCTCGGCCCAGCTCGTTTAATAAAAAGGTCAGGCTCAAGCTTTTTATAAAGCCTATTTACTTAAATAGGCTAGGCTAAGGCTTACAAAAAAGCCTATTAAGCTCGTCGGGCCGGCCTATTAAGCTTTTAATATATAATATGCATTTCATTATTGATAATGTTGATGCTTTATTTTTATAAACTCAAGTTTTCATATGATTTGGCTATTTAGTAGCAGATATATTGGTGTGATTAGCCCTTCGTAAGTATTTGTTATTTAGTAGAAGTCATATTTGTGTGTTTTAGGCATTCATAAGTTTTGGCCTATTTAGTGGTAGACTTATAGATGATCCTAGGCCTTAGTGTAAAATAGGCTTTTAAATAGGCTTTCAGGCTTCATCAGGCCTTTAAAAAGGTCAGGCCAGGCCTCGAAAATAAGCCTATGACGGGTAATAGGCCAGGCTCAGGCCTATAATTTTTGAAGTAGGCCAGGCTTAGGCCTTACAAAGCCCGGCTCGGCTTAGCCCATTTCCACCCCTATATAAGATGCACAATTAGTTTTAGAGTAATGCTGAATCTCACGAGACAGATTATCTCGAATTTGTCCCGAATTCACATGTAACCATCCACTTGCATTATTTTATTGGTGAAAGCTTGCATAATTATTTGTTTTGGGTGAAAATTTGCATTGCCTGAATACTGGACTCACCACTTGTGCATTTAGTTGGGTTAAAATTATTATTATATAGCTTCATATACTTTCAATTGGATTGAGGCATTGAGCTATACACTTTTTTTTTTACGGTAAAACAACTTCATTCAATAGATTAAACAAGAAACAATACAAACAGGTTGAGACACTTGAATTGGGACATTCCCCATCCATTGTCGAAAATCAAAGATCAAAGAAAAGATAACACATACATAGTTGATCATACACATAGATTGTTTGAAAGCCAAAGTGACATAACCAAACCAAGAACAACAAACCAACATCAGTTCATTCAACCTCTTGCAAACCCAGAACCTGGCAATATAGGGAAGAGAATCCACAGTCTTTTTTCCAATCCAGTTACGGATAATTTCTTTGACTTGTGTTCGCACATTTCGACTATCATTGGTCTCAAAATTGTCCAATTTTTCCAGATGTTTGAGAGTTGGTGGATGAATAGAGAGGTTGTTGCAATGGGGGCCAGCCTCGGAAGCTTCCTTAGTCTCTATGGATTGCCAACAAACACTAGCTACTTTGTTCCAAAAGACATAAACCTCTTGGGTCTTTTTGTCAAACAAGAAGAAAGCAACCATAAAACAAAATAAACAAAGACATAAACTAGAAATAAAACCAGCAGCAGAAATCAGATCCGAAGCGCCCATGGACAAATTCTTAGATCCAAACAACCAGCAAGTTAAGCTCTTTTGGGACATTTCTTCAAACACCATGAAGACATACTTAAAACAAAATAAAAATAACAATAGAGCACAAAACCAAACATTAAAGCAGTAGAACACAGAAACATCCTCAAACTTGAGATCTATATGATATCCTAACCATGGTGGTTTTGATGGAGGGCGGGTGGGATGCACCATGAGGGTGGGGAGCAGCCATGAAGGAGCAAGCTTAACTGTTTTCGGATTTGGGATGGGGGAGACAAACGTGACAACCATTGGATTGTTTTGTGGCGGTGGCTCGGGTGGTGGTCGCATCGGCGGGAAGGAAAGCTTGGCGGCGCCTGGTGGTGGGGAAGAAAGATCTTTGATGAGTGACAAAAAAAATGGAAAAGGGTGAAGAGATAGTTTAGGGGAAAAGAGGATGCTCCTACTACAAGAGGAGGGAAATACCACCAAAGAGGTGGGGGAAACCCACCATGAAGGAGGGGGGCGGCCACACATTTTCTAGAGAGAAGGGAGAGCTTCTCTCTCTACTCTCTAAAAAGCAGTCGAGAAAAGGGTTTTCTATAAATGTGGCATTGAGCTATACACTTGAAATGACGGTTTGACGGTGTATTTTTCATTCTCGAGGACGTGTCCTTTTTTCTTTTTATTTTAAAAAATAGCCATGTATATATGAAAGGAATGTAACAATATAAGTGGAATCGGGATAATCGCGAGCAAAGCCGTTCGGGAGATATAGTTTTAGAGAAATGATATATGTACAACCACTTTATTACAACTTTTTGACAACTTTCTCTCTCATACTCGCATTATATTCTTATTCTCTCTCTTCATTTTTCTCTCTCTATTGTTTTGGACCAATGAGAAGAGAACAAATTAAAGTTGTCAACAAAGTTCTATCAAATGGATGTACATATATCACTACTCATAGTTTTATACCATAATTGAAAAGGAGACAATATGAGTTCAGACAATTATTGAAAAGCAATAATTTTATCATGAGAAAAATAAAAAAAAAAAAAAAAAAAACTATTTTGTTTGTATACGTGTATTATAATATACTAAGAGATTAATCCCTTTATTTATGAAAACAAATACTAAAACAATACATGCATATCCAAACAGTAGGGTAATCTTGTATGGGAAATTCTAACTTGGACACAACCCTAAATTAATTTCATTTGGACACACACTCACAAATGAAGCAAAAATAAAAGAGAATGAATTTGAATGATGTGACTAAATAATTTTTCTTTAAATTTATTACATTTGTGTGTGTGACCAAATAAATTTGATTTGGGTTTGTGACCATGTAAGAATTGCTCATCTTGTATATAAATGAAGTTTCTAGTCCTTGCTTTTTAGACCACTGACCACTTTGAAGTTTGTTTGAACCTCTTTTACCTTCTTGATTAATGGCTTCCCAATCTCAACCTCAATCTCAACCTCAAATTAAGCTCATCGTTTCAACATCATCACCCAAAAGTGACAGTGGAATCGGCGATGCAGCGGCGTCGTTTCCCAAAGGACGGTGTCTATGTTCACCAACGACACATGAAGGGTCTTTCAGGTGTCGTTTTCATCGATCAGGGACATTTTCGTCATCTGCACCTCCACCTTGGATGAAAAGGACCAAATCCATGCCTCCTAATCATAAGTCTGTTGTTTCTGTTTCTCCACAGTGAGTTACTATATGTTTTCTTGTACTCTGTTTCTCGTGTCTATGCTTATAAGTTAATCGATCATTAACTACTTTAAGCTTATATTACATGTTGATTATGTAAAGGTTATGAATTGAAGCCTGTTGGAGTTGGATTAATTACATGTATATTGCATATATATAATTACCTATATTTTTCTTCTTATTAAATACATCTTCATACTTCGATATACTCCGCACTACTACTAAATTGGAAGGCTGATGATTTAACTAAATAATTTAGGAAACAATTAATTAAGTTAATTCTTCTAAATATGGCTTTGATTTTGAGCTGTGGACATATTCACTGCCCTTTGGTTACCCAGATTCGGTTAATACAAAGAAGGATTAAAGATTTCCATTTAACCCCCCCCCCCTTTTTTAGGTGAACCCATTTAACCCTTTTAATTGTATTATTACTTGCGGTTGAATGAATAATAATGATACTATCACTGGAAGGCATGCAATTGCGGATGAATGAATAATGAATTGTGTCGAGTTAAATGCAATTGATTCTATCACTATTCAGACACTCAATAAAGAAATGTAACAAAATCAACTACTCCCTCCTGTCACTATTATAAGCAAAAATTGATTTTGTAGGTTCATTCAATAAATGATGAATATAGTCTATATATAAACTACATACATCATTTATTGAATGAATCTAAAAAGTAAACTTTTGCTTATAATAGTGACCGGAGGGAGTACTACCTCCGTCCCTATATACAAGACCCTTTTGTTAAAATCACGGGAATTAAGAAAGTAGATATTTGTATTA
Organism: Medicago sativa; assembly: GCF_051527215.1. Taxonomy (NCBI): domain Eukaryota; kingdom Viridiplantae; phylum Streptophyta; class Magnoliopsida; order Fabales; family Fabaceae; genus Medicago; species Medicago sativa. The sequence goes on from NC_140752.1 coordinate 99,123,543, forward strand.
AAGTTGTTTGTAATCACTATTGTTTTTACAATTTTATCCTTTAGAAAGAGAGTTAGTTTATGTTTTCCATATCTTATTTATTGATGATTGAAGAAAAAAATGTATAATAAATAGGGACATGTATGTAAAGAAATAATTAATGTAGTTGGAAATAGCAAAGGGGTCTTATAAAAAGGGACAAAAAAAATTCTTAAAATGGTCTTATAATTAGGGACGGAGGTAGTAATTGTCAAGGACCTAATTGAAAAATGTTTGTCTATCGTATGCAAATTTGCACATGTTAAAAAGTTTAAAATATAAATTTTGTATTAGAACTTGTACATTTAATATTAAATATAAAATTTTTAAATAAATAATTGTTGTTTTTTAAAAAAAAAGTTACTATTGTTAGTTGTTTTAACATATGCAATGTTGCACATGTTAAATAAACCCTTGAATAAAAATGTAATTGTTCAGGGACTTTATTAATTTTTTTTTACTTTGATCATCTATTTAAAAATTCTAAAATAGTTCAAGGACCTGCTGAAGTAAGTAAAACTTGACCAATAATTATTTTACTCAATAATCAAACTCATTCTCAAACAATTCATCTTTCATGAATTTTTTTTTTTTTGAGGGAATATTGCATGAAGTTTTGTAAGCTATTTGAGTCGAAATAAATATTTATTTTATTTTGCAACTATAAGATACTCGCTCTAGCTTCATATTGAGTTTTATCCATGTGTGGATTTTTTTCCTCTTCCAATAGTCTTTACTAATATCATGCATTGATAACTTTGCATAATGAGCTTGATGTTTTTTTTCTTCGATCAATTAAAGTTTAAGTGAAGTGGGTGGCTAGATTCACTAAGTCGGGAGTCGGGACATGCGTTAAAGTTTTAACAGTATTGACAAGAGTATTTATAGATTGTCATTAGCAAAAGTTTAAGGGAAATGTTAACGAGTGTCCCCGGGGCACTCTTTAAGCACCTTTAAAAGTAAGTTTTTATGAAATTCGGTGTAATCAATGCATTGGAATTTGTGATATTTGACTTTTTTAAAAAATAATTTCTAAATTTAGGATGCTTAAAGACTGTCCCGGAGACACTCGTTAACAAGACCCAAAGTTTAATTCTAACAACAAAATTAAATTCATCTGAAAGTATGAATCAATTTCTTATCAACTACCATGTACCTATATCTATTGCTCATGATGAGGTTTATTGTATGCACGAAGTCCTTGATCTTATCCATTGGACTGTTTTATATATTTATATATCCATTGAATCCATTCCTTTGTAAAAGATCTTATCTCACCTTTTGAATATTCAATTCATTGGCATCACTATCTTATCTTTTTAATTATTTTATATAACAAAAACTATTAAGTCGTAATCCAACTGCACTGGAGGTATCATATTTTGTTTAGTAGGTATCGTCAATCTTATATAGAAATCGGCAATGATGGATGAATTAAACTTTCTTTTGGTACAAAAATAAAAATAAAAATAAATACTGTAGATGATATAAGTGGGTGAGATTGTAGCATATAATTATAGTGGATGTATAGTAGATTAAATTTGTAGTGTTTAATAAATTAGACCATTTAATCAGATGATAAACGTGAAATAACATAAAAGGATGGTTTTAATTAATATTGTTTTTTTTATTAGGATAAAATTGAGATAAAAGGAATATAAGCACAAATGCTTGCACAATAAGATAGATTCTTGAAATTGACAATTTATGCAATGTTTCAAAATCCAACAACCTTAGAACCAAAGTATCTGTGTTTTCTTTTTTTACAATATGTGTTCATTCATAAGCCATGTTTCAAATTCACAAACCCAAAATAATAAACAATGGGGAATTAGTCACTTTAGTCCCTGAATGGGAGAGGATTCGTCACTTTAGTCCCTGAATGAAGAGAAATTGCAAAACAGTCCCTGCATGGTCAATTTCAGGGACTAAAGTGACTAACGGAGTCTACATTCAGGGACTAAATTGACTAACGAAGTTTGCATTCAGGGACTAAATTGACTAACAAAGTCTACATTCAGGGACTATTTTGCAATTTATCTGCATTCAGGGACTAAAGTGACGAATCCCTTCCGATTCAGGGACTAAAGTGACTAATTTCCCAATAAACAATTCATCGTATGAAGTTTGATGCCGGAGCATATGAATATCGCTTATCTCTTTGTTTGAAATAAAAGTTGTGGTTCACATCACACCCTCCCAAAATATTTCATTTTGAACAAAAGTGCAAGGAGAGCATAACTTCAAGAAGAAGAAGAAAAAACTTAAAAGTGCAATCCAAAATAATGGTCAAACTTAAAAGATTGGAGACATGATTTTGCCTAATAATTATTAAGCTTAAAATCATAATACTTAATTCTTTCTATTCTTTAAATCATGGTTTTTAATTGGGGAAATTGCACTCACCTCCCTTGAGGTTTCTTTAAATGACACTCAAACCCCCTCTAATTTTTAAATAGATAATAACCTCCCTTATTTAATCTTCTAATTAACACTAACCACCCCTAGCTTGTTAACACTGTTTCCTTTCTATTAACGTAAGAAATTTAAGAGGAGCCCATTCTGTTTATTTGAAACTCTAAACCTAATTTTTCATTATGTTACGTGGAATTTTCTTTTGGCAAACACATTCTCTGTTGCATTCTGTATGTGACCGTCTCCCTGCCAACAATTTCCTCAAATCCAACAAATAAAACCTATATGGACAGGGTGCTAATGATTCAGTCGTGGTGGCATATGGGCGGTAATTAGAATGATAGTCGTGGTGGCATATAGATTCAGTCGTGGTGAATCTATATGGACGACCAAAAAGTAGTAAATTCCTTAATTGTGCACTTTCACAATTAGTTGCACATTGCGGAAAAAAATTCCAACAAACAAATTGAATACTGCTATGAACTATAATGAAAACGATACATATAATAAGTTGTTTCCAACATATTTTTTGAAGTCGAGTGGTATCAGTTAACATCTTCTACAGTATCATCTCATCAAGCTTTGGTGTTAGATGCTGCATCTGTTTTCCTGTTCTTTAGTTTCCAGAAAAACATAGGTAGTGGCATGTGGATTTTTAAATTTAAATTAACAAATATCTAACACCGTTAATAAAGAGGGGAGGTCAGTGTTTTTTCAAAACTAAAGGGGGTGTAAGTGTTATTTAAAGAAACCTTAGGGGACGTTAATGTAATTTCTCCTTTTTAATTTGTAGCTCACTAATCTATTTAAGAATTATTAAATAGGTCCTTAAACTAAAAATTTTAATCAGGCCCTTAACGTATTTTTATTTTCTAATTAAATATTTTTTTTACCTTAAATCAGACATATAATAAACCATTATATACACTTGAATAGAAGGCAAGCAGGCAACAAGCTGCGCCGCTAGACCTTTTTGGATGGCAAAACAAATCCTTGTAAACACAACATTCATGGACCTAGGAGACATGACATTGTTATGCATGACCTTTTGAACTCTATGTAGAAGGCCAACAACCTCTGGTGCTAGGAAACCGAAAGTGACAAAAGCAAATGATATAAAAGCATGTTGATTGTCAGAACACGCTTTCTCGTGTTTGGCCACCTTACTTGACGCGGCTTTAAGGGCTGTCTGTCCTACGGTAAAAGGCCCGACACCTAATCCCACAAGTGGTGAAACCACAGTCAAGTCTACACATGCATGTTTTCCTCCTACCCATCCGTAATCAATTCTAACGTGACTTAATGCATATCACACACTATGTCCCCTTAATATTGACATCATTATCATTTACTAAGATTTACTAAAATAGAATGTTTTTAATAACACATTTTTTTCCCATAAATAACACAATTAACCTGCCTCAAATCCCTAACTCTATTTGGAGGCAAGACTTTGGAACTTGGCTTGTATGCAACCTTAAGAAGTCCCAATATGATATGAAGAATTGGCATATCCTGTTTGTTGCTTTGTTGGATTAGATTTGGCTTTCTCGCAATGAGTGGTTTTTCAGGTAAGTTCGTGGTACAAAGCGATTTTGCCAGCAATGAGCAAAGTAATTCCATTCATTCATTTAGACATTTACAAACACAAGTAAAATTAATGGTTCAAAATATTTTCAGTTGTCACGAGGAGAGGTAGCATAATGTGCATGGCTTGCAAGTATATGAAATTGATACATCATATGCTGCATTAGCTAATTATATAATGAGGAATGCTACTAACAAACGCCCTGCCAATCGCTTATTAACACACGCTTTATGAATGGTGCCACGTTGCCAAGTTTTCTTAACCTATAACTTGTTCACCGTCTTAACTGGTCTGTGCATTCTATTTTATTTTTAATTGTTTTGTTTTCTTTCACAAGTTCGCAGAATGCTCTAAAACACCACCGCCTTTCACCGCAAGTCTAAGACCCATTCTAAATAATTATACTCCGTTTCTATGCTATCACCACCACCACCACCACCACCATTGACGGTGTCTTTGCCTTGTGCTATCACCACCACCACCAATGGTAATCTTTTGCAAAAGGGGCAATTGTGATAATCGATCGTCGGATATGATGGTCGGAGATAAATACAGAGGTTGGCTGAACCGTTGTTTGGGGTTGGAATGCAGGACAAACAAAATTGAAAAATTGAGCCGACAATTGAAATTGAAACTTGGGTGAAAAATTGGAACTAACATCTGAAGGAAGATGTATCTGGGCTAGAGATGTTGATAGGAATGGCTTTTGGAAGAATAGTGGAAGTTGGTGATGGTGGTTGGGTCATGGGTGCTGGTTTCTCATGGCGGTGCTTCCTGAAATAGACAGTGCATGATTAAAAGAGTGTCGCTGGAGGGAAGCCTAATTGTTGCTGTCGTGAAACTTGACGCTACCGCCAACAGCTCCGTCATCGAGTAGTCGATTGAATGTTCATCCACAGTTTAAATTTCTAATTATTTGTAAGTGTCAGATATAAAGGGTTTAATAATATGTAAAAAATTTAGTTGCAAGACATTTGAGAGCGAGATTGAAGAACAGGTGAAGTCGGTTGCAAGTTTAATGATTAACAAGAAGGGGTGACGTGGCAGCGTATACAAGCGAGTGTCCATTGGCGTGTGTTTGAGCGTTTGATATTAGCAATTCTCTTATATAATACAGAGAAAACTGGAACTTTGATGCGGTTTGAATTTGGTACATTAATATATAATTGAGGCTTAATTTGATATTTGGTCCCCTAACTAATTTGTTGTTTTCATTTTGGTCCCATAAGTTTTAAAATCAGCGATTTGGTCCCTTAATTTTTGCTTCAGTTTTCAAAAAAGTCTTTTCTGTCCAATAAGTAACTGCCGTTAATCATTTCCGTCAAATTCCATTCTTCTCATTTTCAAAATAAATAAAATAATAATAATAATAACCCAGAAAAGTTCTTCTTCTCTCTCACACCACCACCAAAAAAGTTCTTCTCCCCTCAAACACCACCACCCACTGCCAGCCACCACCACCAGATTCCACCACCGCCACCCTCAACGGCACCATCACACCGGATCATAACCCAGAACCACCGCAACCATCATCCTCGTCATCACTGCCACAACCACCGCCCCCTCCCACCGCTGCACCCTCCTCCAATCCCACCACATCCTCCACCTAACTTCACCCGCACCCAGACGGCCACTTCGTCGCCATCGCAGTCGGACCTTCACGTTTTCAACCTCCTATAAGCTCCCTTTCCTAATTTCTTCATATAAAATTCCCTTCATTCATATCAATCAAATTCACCATTCTCACCATGCCCACTGTTCCAAATTTTAAATCTAGTATCTTTTATGACTTTCTTTGCTTATCTTCTAAAAAAATAAATTGAAGAAAAAAAAAATGGAAAGCAATTTGAATGGAGGCAAGGGAGCACGTGACACATTTTAGATCTAGTTTATTTCCCCTTCCACTTTTTCTCGAAAAAATTGGAAAAATGATGTTGAAAAATTGGAAAATTATAATGTTAGATTTTGAAGCTTCTCATAAAGATTATATTAGAGCAATTTGATTCGGTAATGATAAAATACCAAAAATATGGCCAACCCTAATTTGATAAAATAGAAAGATTTGAAATTATAATTTTGGTCTTCTTTAATCAATTTTTTTTAATGGATGATGTTGTTGTTGATGTTTTTGAATTTGTTCCGGAAAAATGATGAAGATGATGATGATGTTGATGAAACTATTGTTTGGGAATTTTTGTGAATTCTGGAAAAAATATGAAGATGTGATGGTGTTGATGAATTTGATGTTGAAAATGATGAAGAGGAGTGATGATGAAGATGAAGAAAGAGAGAATTAATTTGTTGTTGTTGACTCGCTGTAAGATAAAATAGACCTACGTAATCCAATGGTCATCCTTTTAATAAAAAAGATCAAACAGTTTAAATTAAAAAAATTAATAGGATCTATGGTGGACCAAATATCGAATTAAGCCTATAATTGAATATCACATGATCAATTTTTTCCTACTTGATTGTTCTGTTGCGCCATACATACTTGGCTTGATGTTGCCGGCAACGAAACGACCCTGGGTGCTTTGACGGAGAGCACACACACTGTTTTATTGAACCATCCTCGTCGGCCCCGTCACCTCCACCGCGAGCCTGACCTGCCACCACCGCCGGTTCTTCCCCTGCTTCAGTGTCCACCACTATTTGCACCTCCCGGAATACATAACATCTTGTATATATATGTTTTTGTGCTTCACTTCATCTGGCCAGTTAAGGAATTTAATTTAAAGGAAAATAATATATGTGGATCATGTGAAATTGTAGAGTAATAAAAGCAAGAGGGAAAAGGATCGTGTGCTTGGCTTAAATTAAAAGGGTTTTTATTTTATTTTAGATATACAAAATGGAAATTCTTTAGAGTGGTTTGTGTTTTGAAAAAACTTTTGTGTTTTTTTTTTTGGTGACATGAGAAAAGGAAAAAAGAAAAAAGAAAAGGAAAAAGAAATTACGTCCTTACAAAGGACATCCCACGAGCATCAGCTAGTAAAGCTAACGATAAACTAGAAGGAGGTTCTTGAAGCACAATTAGAGGATCTACGTTAGTAGCTCCCAACTTTGCTAGCACATCCGCACAAGCATTCCCTTCGCGAAAGGTGTGATGAAGAGATATTGTTCAATCTTTCTTCATGAAATCTCTAATAATCTCTAGTTCATTAGCATAATGATGAAACTGAGATGTTCCCTCTTTGACGAGTTGAACCACATGCAAGGAATCTGAGAAACACATTACTTTCTGAAATCCAGCCTGCCAACATAGTTTGACCACAAGGTTTTGGTACATTTGTGTCCGTTTAAGTATTTTTTATGTGTTTTGTGATAATAAAAATAATAACTTATGCTATATAAAAAAAAGAGTCTTAAAATACATGAGTTTATACTGATTTTTTCATTACCTATTTTACCATTCATTTACTATTTTGGCCTGGCGTTATCCTATTATACCCTTGAAAAAATGATTCTATATTAAAGTTATATTGTCGGTGGTATTAAAAAAGATAATGTTGCGAATTCGATGAGAAAACACACCAATAACAAACTTGATGTGTGGAGCAAGGGATAATCAAGCAACCAAAACAAAGTTTATGGAACAATTATAAACACAAGCCAAAAGTAGAAAACAGTGAGAGAGAAAAGAAGAGAGAACACAAAAGAATTTGTTGACCCAGTTCGGTCCAAATTGACCTAGTCTGGGGGAGAGAGCAGCCCTCCGTTTCACTATATGATGAGTAACGTTACAAAGAGGTATTGAGTTACAAGAATAAGTCTCCCGCCTAATTCTACCCAAATCCCAGCCTCTTCCCGTAACCAAGAGCCTCAATCCTAATAGTGTTTCCCAAGGTGAATCAACCTTCAAACCCTAGTTTGTTGCCAAGAGACAAACTCTATACAAACCCTAGTTTGATTTCTAAACCCTTGTTTCAGCCCCCTCTATCTCTAGGTTTACACTGATACAATGTCTATATTTATAGTAAAAGAATCCTCAATAAAACTGGAACAAATCTAGGCCCGAAAATACGTTTCTGTTTTATTTTCTGCTGTCAAAATCGGCCACCGTGCTCACCAAATCTGCCACCAATTTTTATAGAACCAACAGACAAAAAAAACAAAGTCCAAAATCGGCCACCGATTTTCTGCTACCAGAATTCCAATTTCTTCAATTTTGAGGCACTTTCACAACAATCTCCACCTTGACTCTAAATTAGTGATGATCCCAATTTAACATCAACACCTTGCTGCTCTTTCCCTTGCTTCCCACTACACCAAGTAGATCCACAAGTTTACACCCTAACCTCTTCAACCATAGGAATGCCTTCCGCCCCTTTGAAGATCCTTGTGTCGAAACTACTCAAGGAATTTTAGGTAGTTCCACAAGTACACACCTTAACCTCTTCAGCCATCGGAAGGTCTTCCGCCTTCTCGAAGATCCTTGTATCCAAACTACACTAGGAATTTCAGGTAGTTCTACAAGACTACACCATACCTCTTCAATACGAGACATCTCCCGCTTCCTTGAAGATCACCTTGCATCCAATCACCCTTGGACTTTTAGGGTAATTCCACAAGTCGTGCTATACATTCTTCAACCTCTGGAATGCCTTCCATCTTCATGAAGAAATCCATTGCTCACCATAGAGCATAGCACCCAAGGTCCTCCATAGTCGTACCATTACCGGTGTGTTCAACTCCATCTCGAGCTGAGCGTACTCTACCTTAACTAGCAAATGCGTACATCCCACTATGTCTTCAACCTTGAAACTCCACCTCAACAGGTAGATCATGAGTATTGTTGCCTCCGCCTTTCCAGACTGGTCATGAGTATTCTTACCACCGCCTCTCCAGGCTGATGTTGAGTGTTTAACGTCTCTCCAGACGACCACCGCTCTACCAGGCATCACCCTCAAGGTGAGAAACATCATCTTCATCCTCCCAAAAACACACCATCAAAGCACCTGCATCCTCATAACCCTCAGAGACAATTTGTGCGGAATTACCATTAATCTCCGGACAATCCTTCTTGAAGTGACCCATCTTGTTACACTTAAAGCACTTAAACTTTGTCTTGTTACTACTCTTTCCCCTGTTACCTCTACCTCCACCATTCCCTCTTGAAACACTTAGGCCTTCCCCGTTTTCATCAACTCTCAAGTCCTTCGACTTAGTCAACTCCTTAGTTCTCAAAGCCGCTTGAACTTCTTCCAAGGTAACAGTGCCTTCTTTTCCATAGAGCATGGTATCTTTAAACGTTTCAAAAGATCTAGGTAGAGCACACAACAAGAATATAACGTTATCTTCATCCTCAAGATTCACCTCAATATTCTCCAAGTCATCAAGGATTTTGTTGAACTCCGTAAGTTGCTCCATGATGGCCTTTGTCTCCACCATCTTGAATGAGTAGAGTTGTTGTTTTAGGAATTGCCGATGAGCCAAAGACTTTGTCATATACAAAGATTCCAACTTTGCCCACATCGATGCCGCAGTTGGTTCCTTTGCTACTTCTCTCAAAACTTTATCTCCGAGGCACAAGACAATGACACTCCTTGCCTTGTCCACTATCTCGGTCTTCTCCGCTCGTGACATGGTGACCGGTAACGAACCTTCACCCTTCAAAGCTTTCTCACACTTTTGTTGTATTAACACCGCTTCCATCTTTACCTTCCATAACCCAAAATCGTTATCTCCGGTAAACTTCTCAATATCCCACTTCAAACCCATGGTACTAGATTATCCTTTGACCTTTGCCCCAAGGTGAGCGCCAATGGTTGTGAATTCGATGAGAAAACACACCAATAACAAACTTGATGTGTGGAGCAAGGGATAATCAAGCAACCAAAACAAAGTTTATGGAACAATTATAAACACAAGCCAAAAGTAGAAAACAGTGAGAGAGAAAAGAAGAGAGAACACAAAAGAATTTGTTGACCCATTTCGGTCCAAATTGACCTAGTCTGGGGGAGAGAGCAGCCCTCCGTTCCACTATATGATGAGTAACGTTACAAAGAGGTATTGAGTTACAAGAATCAGTCTTCAGCCTAATTCTACCCAAATCCCAGCCTCTTCCCGTAACCAAGAGACTCAATCCTAATAGTGTTTCCCAAGGTGAATCAACCTTCAAACCCTAGTTTGTTGCCAAGAGACAAACTCTATACAAACCCTAGTTTGATTTCTAAACCCTTGTTTCAGCCCCCTCTATCTCTAGGTTTACACTGATACAATGTCTATATTTATAGTAAAAGAATCCTCAATAAAACTGGAACAAATCTAGGCCCGAAAATACGTTTATGTTTTATTTTCTGCTGTCAAAATCGGCCACCGTGCTCACCAAATCGGCCACCGATTTTTACAGAACCAACATACAAAAAAAAACAGAGTCCAAAATCGGCCACCGTGCTCTGAAAATCGGCCACCGATTTTCTGCTACCAGAATTCTAATTTCTTCAATTTTGAGGCACTTTCACAACAGATAAGAACTTATATTATATTTGTTAAATTATTGTTGTTTTTGAAAAATATAAACATTATTTTTTGGTTTATTATAATTTGAAAGTCACAAATATTCATACTTGTAATTTTAATCAAAATCAAAATTTTATATAAAATACTGTTCATAATTTATTCGCATTAGCGCAATAAAAAAAGTTCAATGACGAACACTCACGTACCGGTTTTTTCGCTAATGATGATAATAATATTAGTAATAATAATGATGCTGCATTTTACAAGTATTTTTTGAGGTTGCTAAAAAAAGAAGTAATTTTTGAGGTTCTTGATAAATGGTTTTTTTCTTGATAAATGGTTGTATTTTACATTTTGGAGATTTAGCAAAATTATGCTATGATGCATTGGGCCATCACCACTATGTATAAGCCGTGCAATTTTCAATGGCCACCTTGTTCTGTACCTCTAACTCCTTCGTGCGTGGCATGTACCTGCTCACTAGGATATAAATGAAGGGGGTATATTGTCTTTGTGGGTAAGGAAATCAATGACCGCCGCTGGATCTACTAGTATTTATGCTTATCTCTTCATTATCAATTTAATATAGGCAAGGGTGCACGTGGGTGGGTAAGTTTGAGTTGAGTTTGGTCAAATCAAAAGAACCGAACAATATAATGTAATTTAGTTTTTGTAAGGTAAAATAATCATCTATTACAATAGGGTTGGTTTGACCGAATACATTAATATTTTTTATTTTCTTTAATGGGTTACTATTTTATTTATTTTTTTAAAATCAAATGAATAAACGATGAAACCTCATATTTTTTTCATAAAAATTACTCAATTTTTCTATTTTCTAAAAAAATTGTGCAACCAATTTTCACTATATTTTAGTGTCATAAAATAATAAATGATAGTATCAAATAATAAATTTTATTATATAATATTTGCAACAAACTAAAGTTGCATGACAAAATTTCATTAGCATCAAAATAACCAAAAAGTGCAACATCCTAATTTGTAATTTTATCATGTTTTGATTTTCAATATAGACTTGATGTATTGTATCAATTTTGAAAATTAGATTTGATTCATGATCAAAATATTTGGTAGTTTGGTATTCTCCTTCTTCCCTATGAAAATAAAAATAAAAATGTTACATTATCGAGTAAGTGTGTTTGTTGGATCTGAATTTAATTTTATTCCAAATCCGTTATTTTTTATGGATTTTTTATTTTTTAAAACCATACATACCCCAATTACCCAGTCTAACCCACTATTTTTTAGTTTTTTTTAAATAGGTTTGACTGAATTTTTTGGGTTGACCCAACATGTATACACCCCTTATAAACACAACCGTAACATTAAAATTTAGTTTACTAGTAATCATCATGAAATTATTAAATATCATGTTATATTTTTATATTAATTTATTTTTAACTGGAGTAAGGATCGTTTTGGTGATGTCCCCAATCAGATAAAAATGTTTCAAAAGAAATTGGATGATCTTAATAAGCAAACTCTGCATGAGGGCGTTATGTCAGAAATTAGACGAGTTGAGGCTAGATTGAATGACTTGGTAGAAAGTGAAGAAATTTGGTGGGTTCAGAGGTCTCGTGCTTTGTGGTTAAAGCATGGAGATAAAAATACAAAATTTTTCCATCAGAAAGCTTCTGAGAGAAAATCTAGAAATTGGGTGGAATCTATATGTGACGATCATGGGGAAAAATTTGATGATGAGGAAGACATTGCTAGAGTTTTTAATAATTTCTTTCAAGACCTTTTCTCTATAAGTCACCCAGAAAGAATTACTGAAGTTGTGCAAGTGGTCAAAGATAGATAGTCGGATGCTATGCGTAACATACTGGAAGCCGAGTTTACAGAAAATGAGGTCTTCTTAGCCGCTAAAAATTTAAAGCCGCATGCTGCCCCGGGACCGGACGGAATGCCTGCTTTATTTTATCAACAATTTTGGAGTATAGTTGGCAAAGATGTGACTTCTTTTGCTTTGAAGATTCTCAATGGTGATGGAAATCCGAGCAACATTAATTATACATATATTTGTCTCATTCCAAAAAAGAAGAAGCCGAAGGTGCCAGGTGATTTTCGACCTATTTCTCTTTGCAATGTCATTTTTAAAATAATTACAAAAACAATTGCGAATAGGTTGAAATTGATTCTTCCAGATATCGTTGGAAAATTCCAAAGTGCTTTTGTGACGGGACGTTTAATTACTGATAATGCCTTATGTAACGCCCCATTTTTATTCTAATATTTTAGTAGATGTGTGAATATTTTACATATGACTTTAATTGCTATATAAATGATTTTATGTGAAATATATGTTTTATATGATTTTTATATGAAATATGTTATGATGCAATTTTATTATATGAATATTGGGGTTGTGTATTATTTAAATGAATGTTGTTATTATTTGATAGAAATAATATGAGAAATAGAAATATTATAGAAATAGTATTTATTTTTGGTTAATGGGAATTAAGTGGAAATTAATAGAAATTAAGGGAGTTGGGTGAGAAAAGAAAAGAGAGATATTTTTGAAGTAAAAAGAAAGAAAAAGGGAGAGAAACATTTTCACGTGAAAACATTAGAAGAAAACCTGCTTTTGGAGAGAAAACCTAGAAGAGGCAAAGAGAGAGCTAGGAAGGAATCGATTGCGGTAGCTTGTCGTTTGGTGTTGCTGAATTAAGGTAAGGGTGGGATTCCTTTCAATAATCTTGATATATAATTTGAAGATTGATGAAATTGTTGTTCTTGAGGTTTAGGGTTTGAGAGGTTATGTTAGATGATAATTTATGATAAAACATGTTGTTTAATTGTATGAATATAGGTTGTTTTACCCCTATGATGTATACTAAACCTGTAAACATTGTTCTAATTCATTTTGGGTGATTGGAGGATCAAAAATTGGGTTTTTGGAGTGAAAACTGGTCTTTCCCGTAAGCTGTGAATGTCCAAAATCGGGCCCCGAATTCTGAGCTGATTTTTCAGCTTTGGTTCGACAAAAATCGGGCCCCGAACTGCCGAAATCGGGCCCCGATTTCCTGTCAGTCAAAACTGGAAAACACTCACTTTTTCGCCCGTTTCTGTTTTGAATTAGCTTTCGGTGTAAACATAAAAGTTGTAGATAATTGAGTTAGCTTTCTAATGGCCTTGGTTTGGAGTGGAAAAGATTTGTAGATTTTGAGTTATGATAAAAATAGTCCAAGTGGGTCTTTAGCAAAATTTAAGAAAACTTAGCATAACTAATCCCAAGTTAGTCCAAAAACTTATGGTTGGTTTCCCAACTTCAAACTTAAGTGTTAGGGCTTTAGTTGAGGTGTTTTATGGATATTTGACTTATGTTCTATTGATCAAAACTTAATTGCTTTTGGGGGATGTTTTAGACTTGAGCTGAATGTAATTGATTTATAAATATATGTTATGTTGTTGATTCCGTTGTTGACGTTGTTGTATCATCTAATGTCAAAGTTGGGGAGTGTGTCATAATTGTTTTAGGCACATATGTTGTTGTTGTAGTCGCTGTTGAAGTTGTATGTTGATATACACAAGTTGAGTCCATTTGCATACTCACATCTGTTGGGGGCTTATGCCCTGGAATGTTCATCATTCAACCCGTTGGGGGCTTATGCCCTGGAATGTTTATCATTCACCTGTTGGGGGCTTATGCCCTGGGATGCTTTAACCATCCAAATCGTTGGGGGCTTATGCCCTGGAATGTTTATCATTCACCTGTTGGGGGCTTATGCCCTGGGATGCTTTAACCATCCAAATTGTTGGGGGCTTATGCCCTGGAATGCTTAGCATTCAACGCGCGTAGATTGGTACCACCTGCATGATGCATAGTTGTTGTTGTCGTAGCATTGTTGAGTAGTTGTTGTTGTCGTAGCATTGTTGAGTCGTTGTTGTTGTCGTAGCATTGTTGAGTCGTTGTGGCATTGTCGAGTTGTCGGTGTCGTTGTGGATAATGTTGTTGTTGTTGTTGTTGTTGTACCTTGTTGCTGAAATTAATTATGTTGTTGCTTATGTATTTATTTATATACTTTATTAATGATGCATGTTGTGATATGTTGTTGTTTTCATTAATTCGATGAATTATATATTATTATTATTGGATAAGTTTCTCACCCCTTCTGCGTATATGTTGCCTCGACCGTGGGTAATGTGCAGGTAATGATGGCTTGTAGGTTGATTGGCTCAAGTGTCTAGGGCTCTGATACATATTAGGATGGGGATCGTCGCGAGTGTCTTCTCATTTCTTTTATGTATCACATATTTTGGAAAGGACTTGCTATTAGAATAAAGTTGAATTATGTTGTGGCCTTTGTGCCAAGATTTTTATTGATGTTGAATTTGGTTAAATTTATATTTTAAAGAATTATTCCGCTGCAGTTTGTAAGATAATTTAAATGTTGGTATTTAAATAAATAGATATTTCCTATTTATGAAATTTTGATTAGCAGTGTGACACTCCGTTGTGTGGTTACTCTGATTAAATTAACTAATATTACGCTGTTGGGAGAACGGGGTGTTACAATTGGTATCAGAGCAGGTCGGTCCGTCCGGCCAATTAGTAGAGTCGTGTCGAGCCTAGTAGCGTTGTGTGACAATTTTGTATTGTCCTTGTTGTCCTGTTTTTTGTTTGTTGTGTAGCCCTTAGTATGAACTGGTTAGAGTACAACCATGTTCATATTAATTGTTTTAGTAAGTCGGTGTATTCTTCTTCTGCTGAAGAAGAAAGTGGAGCGGGGTTTTTGACTACTAAGCAGCTGAAGCAGTTGGAACATGAAGGGAACTTAATGTTTTCCTTGATGGCGTATTTGTCTGTGTAGAATCAGGCTGTGATTGATAGGTTGCCGGATGTAAACGAATTTCCAGAAGTTTTTCCTGATGAGATTCCTGATGTGCCACCAGAGAGGGAGGTTGAATTTTCAATTGACCTTGTTCCGGGTACGAAGCTTGTGTCGATGGCTCCTTACCGTATGTCAACTTCAGAGTTGGCAGAGTTGAAGAAGTAGTTAGAAGATTTGCTTGATAAGAAGTTTATAAGACAAAGTGTGTCACCTTGGGGAGCGCCTGTGTTGCTAGTTAAGAAGAAGGATGGTAGCATGAGATTGTGCATAGATTACCGTCAGCTGAATAAAGTGACGATAAAGAATAGGTATCCACTTCCGAGAATTGATGACTTGATGGATCAATTAGTGGGTGCTCGAGTGTTTAGCAAGATTGACTTGAGGTCAGGTTATCATCAGATTAAGGTGAAGGATGAAAATGTGCAGAAGACGGCCTTTAGGACACGGTATGGACACTATGAATATAAAGTGATGCCTTTCGGTGTTACTAATGCACCTGGTGTGTTCATGGAGTATATGAACAGAATTTTTCATGCCTTTCTAGATAAATTTGTGGTTGTATTTATTGATGATATTTTGATTTATTCTAAGAACGAGGAAGAGCATGCAGAACATTTGAAGATTGTTTTACAGGTGCTGAAAGAAAAGAAGTTGTATGCAAAATTGTCAAAGTGCGAGTTCTGGTTAAGTGAAGTAAGTTTCCTTGGCCATATTATTTCTGGTAGTGGTATTGCAGTGGACCCGTCGAAGGTTGAAGCGGTATCACAGTTGGAGACTCCTAAGTCAGTTACGGAGATTAGAAGTTTTCTTGGTTTGGCTGGTTATTACAGAAGATTTATCGAAGGATTTTCGAAGTTGACACTTCCATTGACTCAGTTGACTTGTAAAGGTAAAGCTTTTGTGTGGGATCCTCAGTGTGAGAGTAATTTCAATGAGTTGAAGCGAAGATTGACGACGGCTCCAATTTTGATTTTACCAGAGCCAGATAAACCTTTTGTTGTATATTGTGATGCGTCCAAGTTGGGCTTAGGTGGTGTGCTTATGCAAGATGGCAAGGTAGTAGCTTATGCTTCGAGACAATTGAGAATACATGAGAAGAATTATCCTACACATGATTTAGAGTTGGCTGCTGTGGTTTTTGTGTTGAAAATTTGGAGGCACTATTTGTACGGTTCCAGATTTGAAGTGTTTAGTGATCATAAAAGTCTGAAATATTTATTTGATCAAAAAGAGTTGAACATGAGGCAGAGAAGGTGGCTAGAGTTGTTGAAGGATTATGATTTTGGTCTGAATTATCATCCGGGTAAAGCTAATGGGGTTGCAGATGCCTTGAGTAGGAAAACGTTGCACATGTCGGCTATGATGGTGAAAGAATTTGAATTGCTAGAGCAGTTTAGAGACTTGAGTCTTGTTTGTGAATTGGCACCTCAGAGTGTGCAGTTGGGTATGTTGGAGATTAATAATGATTTCTTGAAGAGTATCAAGGAAGCACAGGAAGTTGATGTGAAATTTGTAGACTTGATGGTTGCTAGTAATCAGAATGCAGATGGTGATTTTCAGGTTGATGATCAAGGAGTGTTGAGATTCCAAGGCAGGATTTGTATCCCTGATAATGATGAATTGAAAAAGTTGATTTTAGAAGAAAGTCACAGAAGTAGCTTGAGTATCCATCCGGGAGCTACAAAGATGTACCATGACTTGAAGAAACTGTTTTGGTGGTCTGGGTTGAAGCGAGATGTCGCACAATTTGTATATGCTTGTTTGACTTGTCAGAAATCGAAAGTTGAACATCAGAAGCCTGCTGGTTTGTTGACGCCTGAATGGAAATGGGATCGCATCTCCATGGATTTTGTGACTAGTTTACCAAACACTCAAAGAGGGCATGATGCCATTTGGGTTGTTGTCGATAGATTGACGAAGTCGGCACATTTTATTCCAATTAATATCACTTATTCGGTAGCTCAGTTGGCGGAGATTTATATTCATAATATTGTGAAGTTGCATGGTGTCCCGTCGAGTATTGTGTCGGATAGAGATCCGAGGTTCGCTTCGAGATTTTGGAAGAGCTTGCAAGAAGCTTTGGGCTCTCAGCTGAAGTTGAGTTCAGCGTATCATCCGCAAACAGATGGTCAGTCAGAAAGAACGATTCAATCATTAGAAGATTTGTTGAGGGTGTGTGTACTTGAGCAAGGTGGAGCTTGGGACAGTCACCTACCATTGATAGAGTTCACGTACAACAATAGTTACCACTCGAGTATTAGTATGGCACCTTTCGAAGCTTTATATGGTCGAAGGTGTAGGACTCCTTTATGTTGGTTTGAGTCGGGTGAAAGTATTGTGTTGGGGCCTGAAATAGTTAAGCAGACCACGGAAAAGGTCAAGATGATAAGAGAGCATATGAAAGCGTCGCAGAGTCGACAGAAGAGCTATCATGACAAGCGTAGGAAGGACCTTGAGTTTCAAGAGGGTGACCATGTGTTCTTGAGAGTCACTCCTATGACCGGTGTGGGTCGTGCATTGAAGTCCAAGAAGTTGACTCCGAAGTTTATTGGTCCTTATCAAATATCTGAGAGAATTGGCACAGTGGCTTATAGAGTTGGTTTGCCACCACATCTTTCGAACTTGCATGATGTGTTTCATGTGTCGCAACTTCGGAAGTATGTAGCGGATCCTTCACATGTCATTCCTAGAGATGGTGTGCAAGTTAGAGACAACCTTACGGTAGAAACTTTACCTTTGAGGATTGATGATCGCAAGGTGAAGACGTTGAGAGGCAAGGAGATACCTCTAGTGAGAGTTGTTTGGGGGGGGAGCAGCTGGTGAAAGTCTTACTTGGGAGTTGGAGAGTAAGATGCAGGAGTCTTATCCTGAGTTGTTTACTTGAGGTAATATTTCGAGGACGAAATTCTATAAGTTGGGGAGAGTTGTAACGCCCCATTTTTATTCTAATATTTTAGTAGATGTGTGAATATTTTACATATGACTTTAATTGCTATATAAATGATTTTATGTGAAATATATGTTTTATATGATTTTTATATGAAATATGTTATGATGCAATTTTATTATATGAATATTGGGGTTGTGTATTATTTAAATGAATGTTGTTATTATTTGATAGAAATAATATGAGAAATAGAAATATTATAGAAATAGTATTTATTTTTGGTTAATGGGAATTAAGTGGAAATTAATAGAAATTAAGGGAGTTGGGTGAGAAAAGAAAAGAGAGATATTTTTGAAGTAAAAAGAAAGAAAAAGGGAGAGAAACATTTTCACGTGAAAACATTAGAAGAAAACCTGCTTTTGGAGAGAAAACCTAGAAGAGGCAAAGAGAGAGCTAGGAAGGAATCGATTGCGGTAGCTTGTCGTTTGGTGTTGCTGAATTAAGGTAAGGGTGGGATTCCTTTCAATAATCTTGATATATAATTTGAAGATTGATGAAATTGTTGTTCTTGAGGTTTAGGGTTTGAGAGGTTATGTTAGATGATAATTTATGATAAAACATGTTGTTTAATTGTATGAATATAGGTTGTTTTACCCCTATGATGTATACTAAACCTGTAAACATTGTTCTAATTCATTTTGGGTGATTGGGGGATCAAAAATTGGGTTTTTGGAGTGAAAACTGGTCTTTCCCGTAAGCTGTGAATGTCCAAAATCGGGCCCCGAACTGCCAAAATCGGGCCCCGAATTCTGAGCTGATTTTTCAGCTTTGGTTCGACAAAAATCGGGCCCCGAACTGCCGAAATCGGGCCCCGATTTCCTGTCAGTCAAAACTGGAAAACACTCACTTTTTCGCCCGTTTCTGTTTTGAATTAGCTTTCGGTGTAAACATAAAAGTTGTAGATAATTGAGTTAGCTTTCTAATGGCCTTGGTTTGGAGTGGAAAAGATTTGTAGATTTTGAGTTATGATAAAAATAGTCCAAGTGGGTCTTTAGCAAAATTTAAGAAAACTTAGCATAACTAATCCCAAGTTAGTCCAAAAACTTATGGTTGGTTTCCCAACTTCAAACTTAAGTGTTAGGGCTTTAGTTGAGGTGTTTTATGGATATTTGACTTATGTTCTATTGATCAAAACTTAATTGCTTTTGGGGGATGTTTTAGACTTGAGCTGAATGTAATTGATTTATAAATATATGTTATGTTGTTGATTCCGTTGTTGACGTTGTTGTATCATCTAATGTCAAAGTTGGGGAGTGTGTCATAATTGTTTTAGGCACATATGTTGTTGTTGTAGTCGCTGTTGAAGTTGTATGTTGATATACACAAGTTGAGTCCATTTGCATACTCACATCTGTTGGGGGCTTATGCCCTGGAATGTTCATCATTCAACCCGTTGGGGGCTTATGCCCTGGAATGTTTATCATTCACCTGTTGGGGGCTTATGCCCTGGGATGCTTTAACCATCCAAATCGTTGGGGGCTTATGCCCTGGAATGTTTATCATTCACCTGTTGGGGGCTTATGCCCTGGGATGCTTTAACCATCCAAATTGTTGGGGGCTTATGCCCTGGAATGCTTAGCATTCAACGCGCGTAGATTGGTACCACCTGCATGATGCATAGTTGTTGTTGTCGTAGCATTGTTGAGTAGTTGTTGTTGTCGTAGCATTGTTGAGTAGTTGTTGTTGTCGTAGCATTGTTGAGTCGTCGTTGTTGTCGTAGCATTGTTGAGTCGTTGTTGTTGTCGTAGCATTGTTGAGTCGTTGTGGCATTGTCGAGTTGTCGGTGTCGTTGTGGATAATGTTGTTGTTGTTGTTGTTGTTGTACCTTGTTGCTGAAATTAATTATGTTGTTGCTTATGTATTTATTTATATACTTTATTAATGATGCATGTTGTGATATGTTGTTGTTTTCATTAATTCGATGAATTATATATTATTATTATTGGATAAGTTTCTCACCCCTTCTGCGTATATGTTGCCTCGACCGTGGGTAATGTGCAGGTAATGATGGCTTGTAGGTTGATTGGCTCAAGTGTCTAGGGCTCTGATACATATTAGGATGGGGATCGTCGCGAGTGTCTTCTCATTTCTTTTATGTATCACATATTTTGGAAAGGACTTGCTATTAGAATAAAGTTGAATTATGTTGTGGCCTTTGTGCCAAGATTTTTATTGATGTTGAATTTGGTTAAATTTATATTTTAAAGAATTATTCCGCTGCAGTTTGTAAGATAATTTAAATGTTGGTATTTAAATAAATAGATATTTCCTATTTATGAAATTTTGATTAGCAGTGTGACACTCCGTTGTGTGGTTACTCTGATTAAATTAACTAATATTACGCTGTTGGGAGAACGGGGTGTTACACCTTACTAGCTTTTGAGTCTTTTCATTACACGAGAAAAAAAAAGAAAAGGCAAGAAGGGGTGTGTGGCGTTAAAGCTAGATATGTCAAAAGCATATGATCGTATCGAGTGGAATTTTTTGATTGAGGTGCTTCAGTCTATGGGTTTTTCTCAGAAATGGCAGAACTTGATTTTCAATTGCATTTCCACTGTTTCTTTCTCTATTTTGTTGAATGGTAGTCCTTGTCAGAAGTTTTATCCTCAACGAGACCTCCGTCAAGGGGGCCCGTTATCTCCTTACCTATTTATCTTATGTGCTGAGGTTTTTTCCGGGCTTCTAAATAAGGCACAAACAGAAAAGGGTCTTCATGGAATTCAAATTGCTAGAGGAGCTCCAAAAATTAATCATTTATTTTTTGCGGACGATAGCCTCATTTTTTGTAGGGATTCTTTTCAAGATTCTCAAACCATTCTAGAAATTCTTAATACTTACCAATCTACTTCTGATCAACTTGTTAATTTGGATAAATCTGAAATCTCTTTTAGCCTAAATGTACCTGATGATCGTAAAATCTTGTTCCAAGGTTGGATGCAAATTAAGGCTGTCGAGTGTCATTCAAAGTATCTGGGACTACCTGCTTTTGTTGGTAGGTCTAAGAAACATGTTTTCAATTTTGTCCAAGATAGGGTGTGGAAGAAGCTGAAAGGTTGGAAAGGAAAATTTCTATCAACTGCTGAGAGAGAAGTTTTGATCAAATTAGTGGTTCAAGCTATTCCTACGTATGTAATGAGCTGTTTTCTACTTCCGATGGGTTTGTGTGAGCATATTGAAAGTATGATTAGTAAGTTCTTGTGTGGTAGCAAACAAGGTGAGCGTAAAATTCATTGGATTAAATGGGAGACATTATGTAAGGAAAAAAAGAAAGGTGGAATAGGTTTTCGAACATTTCATGAGTTTAACCTTGCAATGTTGTCTAAACAAGGATGGCGTATTATGCACAACGATGACTTATTGATCTCACAATGTCTGAAAGCAAAGTATTTTCCTAGAAGCAATTTCTTGAAAGCTTCAACTGGTTACTGCCCGAGTTATACATGGAGAAGTATTTTGCAAGCACGAGTGGATGTTATTGAGAAAGCTGGTATTTGGAGAGTAGGAGACGGTCGTCTAATTAATGTATGGGAGGATAATTGGCTTCCTTATCAAAATGGGCCAAGATTTGGTCCCCTAAACCTCCTAATTGTGATATTATGTTTGTCTCAGATCTCATTAACATGATATTCGATGTTGGAATGCTCCTTTAATTAATGAAATTTTTCTCCCTTTTGAGGCCCAACAAATTCTTCAATTGCCAATTTCTTTCTCACAATTGCAAGACGAATTTGTGTGGGGTGCTTCACGGTCAGCTATTTTTTCTGTGAAGAGTTCATACCATTTCTTAAAGGCAAGGCGTGAAGCAGATGGCTCACATAGCTCGATGCAGGACAATAATCACCAAGTGTGGAAAAAACTATGGAAAATAAAAAGTATTCCAAGACACATCCACTTTTCTTGGAGGATTCTACATGAAAAACTACCAGTAAAAAATGATATTTTTAAAAAAGGAATAAGTAGCGATCCATTGTGTGTTTTTTGTGGGGAACATAATGAGACAATTTCACACCTCTTTATGGAGTGTCATTGGTCAAATCAGATATGGTTTGCTTCCTCTTTAGGTGTGGTATTTAACTCGCATGACTCCAGGTATGTTCCTTTTCATAAGTGGTTGGAGGAAAATATTATTGATGTCGATGAGGATATTATAGTCCATGTTTTGGCCTTGTGTTATGAGATATGGTGTGCCAGAAACAAGAAATGTTTTGAGGGGACTGAAGTTGATGTCGCTATCACTGTTCAAAAGGCACAAAGATCTATTGTGAATTTTAAGAGTGCTAGTACGGTGTTGGTGGAGACACTAAGTGGAGATCCAATTTTGCCAATATCTGATGTTCATTGGACACCTTCTTTTAGTGGTTTCTATAAGCTTAATGTTGATGCAGCAGGTCCAATAGAGGGTGATAAGTGGGGTATTGGTGCTGTGGTGAGATATAATGAAGGTGTTGTCGTTGGTGCTAGTTGCTGGCAAGTCTTTTCATCACCAGATTCAGAGGTTGCAGAAGCTTTAGCTATGCGGAAGGGTTTGGAATTTGCAAAAGACATGTCTTTTCTGAATCTTATAGCAGAATCAGATGCTTCTAATGTGGTTTTCGCGTTTAATGCTCACCAACAATCTCCAAACTATGTTGGATCAATTATTCGAGATTGTATTAGTTTTAAGGGTAGTTTTCGTAGTTTAAATTTTTCGCATGTTCGGCGTGAAGCCAACCAATTTGCTCATTATTTAGCAAAATATGCTCTTAAGAATTTAGATTGCATATGGATTGAAGAAACTCCGCCTTGTATTTCTGCAGTCTCGACATTTGATTTATTGCCAGACTTTCATTAATGAAATTGTCTTTTAACGTCAATAAAAAAATATTAATTTATTTTTAAATGAAATCAAATTTTAATTGGGTCTTGTTTATTGAAGACTGGTACCTAAACCAGGTGAAGGATCACATGGGAAGGTACAATCTCTTCCCACCATGGGAAATTTTTTTTTAACCATGAGATTGAAAGGGAACACATATTTTATAATGGTCTGCCCACACTATATCATCCACAACATTCTTTCTCCTCCATTCATCTTCCTGTTTTCGTTTTCTGATTTTTTTTTTTTGCACAAATTCGTTTTCTGATTTTAATCCAGGATAACACAAAAATCAATATTTAGATCCAGGCAAAATTGTTTATCCAACCAATTAAACAAATTCATTTATTCTCTTCTCCTCATCCTTTCCATTCCATTCATCTAAAATCCCAGATCTATAACATACTGTTGTGCTGAAAATGGATAAAGCTACAAACAAAACATGGGTCTTGATTTTTCCATTTGGGTTTCGAAAATGTTATTGATTGAGTGGGATTCAAAGTATGATTCAACACCCATTAATAATAATGGTGGAATGAAAAGAAAAGAAAACAGCAAGAGCCATGAGCGATTTTGAACTTTTTTTTTGTTCCCATTTAACTGATCTAATGGAATCCTGATAATATTTTTATGACATGAAGGTTTTTACCATGAAGGTTTTTTTTGGAATCCTGATAATACTTTTTTTTGTTCCTTTCCTCTGTTTTATGCTTTTTACCATGAAGCTTTACGGTGGTGCTTACTGAGTCGCCATCTTGTTGTTGTTGATCAGGAACAGTAATAATTGGAAAGAGACAGAGATTGTAGGAATAAGTTATGTCTGTTGCTGGGGTTGTACTCTTTAGAAAATTTAATTTAAACCATGGCTCTTGGAGGAGGAGGTGGTGGTGGTGGGTCTATTGGTAAGGTTGAAGACAATGAGAAGTAAGATATAGTGTGGGCAGCTTATTGTAAGAACAATGTTCCCTTTCAATCTAACAGTTAAAAAAAACTTCCCCATGATGGGAAGGGATTCCCTGGTACCATGTGAAACGCCACCCCTAAACCAAACTTCAAATACCTAAACATTTACCTTTAATTTAATGCTCAATCACACTTTTCGTCCATAAGACTAAGTTCGTATTAGCAAGGAGAAACCAATTCAAATTAGTATAGTTATTAACTGTATTGAGATGTTCTTTGGTGAAAATTGTTTAAATTGAATCAAAAAATTTTAAGTAGTCCAACCAAAACGAATGTGAGTTTATCTTTAGATATTAGATTATTTTTTGGCTTTAGAATCGATACAAACTGCTCCACGAAAACCTTTAATACTAAGAGGAAATCCAAGTGAGTATAAATAGGTGAAACTACATTTGTTTTTATCAAACAATCAAGTTTTTTTAGCAAGTTAAAGAATAAAGTTTTTTTTAAGAAGTTAAATTAACTCATCCAAATTGAATAGAGGAGAATTAAATATGAGACTTTGAAAGGTGTGTAGGTCTCAAATTAACACCACTAAAATAACTCAAGTAAATTAAATCAAAGATAAAGTTAAATGTTGATTTATTATGATATTGGACCGACTGAATAAATATGTGACCATGTTGTGTTATGACCCCAAGAGGCCAAGACAAACTCCGTTTAATTTGGGAAAGCAAACTTTTTTCCCATCATGGGAAAGTTAAACCAAGGCCATAGATTTAATACTTTATAATTTGGATGGCTCAGATTTATTACCTGTTAACTTTTTGTTGGGTTATATAAAACAAAAATTGTGACCCACCTCATAATCAAATAGTAATATTTTCTGTTTTGTATGTCTTTCAATTGATTTTGGTTCTCCTGCATTAGAATTTCTCTCTTCACTGTAGAATCACACACAAGAAGAAGAACCCAGAAGAACCGATTGTAAAACAACCCAGAACATGATGATTTTTTCTTTTTAATGCAAAAATAAAAATTACACTCAAAGCATTCCAACAAAAAAAACCAATTGTTCGTCGTATGTAGTACAAACTCAAAATAACTTTCTATCAAATCTGGAATTCTTCCTTAAAAAAAAAAACAAATCTGGAATTCTATGATTCACCTCACAGTATGCACGTAGTGAGCAATATGATTAAAAATCAATTTTTATTTTATTTTTTAAGAATGAGGTTCATTTTTTTTTAATTCTTCAGCAAACTATAATAGGAGTAATTTCAAGTTTCAATCTTTCAAGTTTCTGAACCAGGCTTTCGTTGGAGGCTTCTCTTTATGTGTTATTCTCTCCTTTTCGAGATGCATATTGTTGTAGTGGTGGATTTGTTGAAAATAGAGAGTAGTCAAGCATTGTGGTGGTGGATCTGTATTTGGTTCCAAGTTGAATTCGTCCCCTCGCCTTGCCTGGATGACAAATCGACACCACACTCACTACAACCAAGACTGGTTCCGACGCCGGTGTCGTACCCATCACCATTAATCAAATTCAACCTTAATTGAAATGGAATATCACCAAAAGAACAAAACATTTAGTGTCAAACATAAACAACACTGATACGGTTTTGCTAGTGGATTTTCCGGCGACGATGAGTAACATGCAATGGTAGGTGAATTGAGAAGAAAGTGAAGGTGATGATTTGATGATGACTCAAATGTACGCGAGAAAAAGAACATAATTTCATGTTTTAATCAATCAGTAGTGTGTGGTGTACTGAAGAAATGGGGAGGTGCAATAGTAAGCTTAAAAACAACATTAAAATAATAAATTGAGTTTTTTTTTTTGTTTGCCAGTTTAAAACCGACAGGTGTCCTGGGTAAAGGGACTTTCCCATGGTGGAAAAAAAGTCTCCTTTCCCAAATTAAACGGCACCATAAAAATGTTGATTTATTATGATATTGGACCGACTGAATAAATATGTGACCATGTTGTCTTATGACCCAAAGACATGGTGGAATTTAGTATGAGAAAGTGGAGTTTTTTCCCACCATTGGAAAGTTAGTTTTTGACCATTAGATTAAATCAGACACACACTATTATTATACATTCTCAGCACTATAATATTTTTTTTATATACAAACTTCCTCCACCACCATTCTCTCCCTGCCGTCAACTCCTCACTTCATCTTCTCCGTTGACAATTTTTTTCGACGACAACTCTTTTTCGGCGACGTTCTCCCTCGACAATCTTCTTTGCTGGAACCTATCAGATCTGTCATCGATCTAGTTTCTTACATCAAACAATGTTCTTTTGATGAATTTTCATTTGAAACATAAATGGTGGACTTCATTCGAAAGCTGAACTTTGTGTTTGTTTGACACAAATTAAATTAGTTTCACTGTTTGGACAGAACCATATTTATATTTTTCCCAAACATTGAAAAGTTCTTACCCCAAACCTGTGTCTCTTAGGTAATTTAATTTGGTCAAATTTCCCAACTAAGTCCATATTTTGTATTTGAATAGGTTGTTCTTGTTCAAATTTTCGAAGATTTTGGTAGAATTATTGACTTAGTTTCACTGTTTGGGATAGATACAACCATGTTTATATTTTGATTATTGATTTTGTCATGTGTTACAATCTGCAGAAATGGATTATTGATTTTGTCATGTGTTACAATCTGCAAATTCGGTTAGAACTGGTACTGCTTGAAGAAGCCATAGTTTGGAAAATTTGGAATTTGAAGAAGGAAGGGAAGGGGTTGTATGCAGGTTAGACGGAGGAGATGCTGTTTACGGGAAGAGCAGTGAAGTTGCAAGGTTCATTGAAGAAGACAGGATTAAATAAATTAAAAAGCTATCAATGTTGTTGATTATGTGTTAATTATCTTGTCTCTGTATTTAGTTTATTTTTAATTGAGTAGATCTGGACAAGTGATTATGAGCTTGACTTGAGTTTGGTGGTGGTAGTGAAAAGGAGGGTGATGGTAGTGAGGTTGAAGACAAAGTGGGAAGATATATAGTGCGGGTAGACTATAATAAGATCAGTGTACCTCTTTAATCTAGTGGTCAAAAACTAACTTTCCCATGGTGGGAAAAAACTCCACTTTCCCATACTAAATTCCACCCAAAGACATAACGTCTGTATGATGGAACTTCTCTCACTTTCAAGTAAGAGAGGAAATCCAAGTAAGCAAAATAGAGTTTTGTCATACTTTCATCCAAATTGAATAGAGGAAATCCAAGTTAGGATTGTTTTTGTCTCAAAAGAGGGAAGAAAAAATTATCTTAAAAGTCGTTTAAAAATAGTTGTATAAATATTACTATCATTTCTCATAGTATTTAATGATTTATTTATATCAAAAACGAAAACATAACACAAGCATGGATTCCCTTTCTCTTAAATTCCAAAATGGATTCTCAAGAACCAACTGTACTGATCTTTTCGGTGATATTCAATAACAAATTATTTTTTTGTGACAAAATAACTAATATTGTTAAATTAAGGGGCACGTTTTTTTCTTCATTTTAGTGTAATGCACTAGTAGTGTGCAGCTAGTAGCTACATAAAGCTGGTTTGGTGAAGCATTATTAGTATATTACATTAAAATGAAGAAAAGGACTATGATAATTGAGTAACTACGATATGAATTTATTAACTATTTGAGTAACTATTTGGAAGGACTGCAATATGAGACATTTTCACAATAAATCAGAACAGCTACTATTTTTATTGAAAAAGATTAAACTTCAAACATTTTGGTAGTTTAAATCTTATTATGCTGTTTTTAATTTTGAGTATTCAGTTTGGAAGTTAAATCCTTTGTTATGTTTTCAGGTTGTAACGTAATTTTATTTTTGTTGACTACTTTGTGGTAACAAGTGGATCGTCTTTTTGTAATACTTCAACTTCCTTTAGCACACCTTGTACTAGAGGAGGTGTGTTGGTTTTTTTAATATATTTTGTTTAGCATCTTCGAAAAACTACTTGAATTAAATCATTTGCTTGACTTAAGTAAAATATTTATGTGATGTCCTTTAAGAAGTAAGCGGGTAACTATTCAAGATTAAAATTTCAATTGAATAAATCATATACCTTGATTAAATTAACCACGGTTTTAAACGTGATTAACCAGATATTACATATGTATGAAAAAATGGGTATCCATAAATATGTTAAAGAATACTCCCTCTATTAAGTGCCAAATTTTGTTAAGATACTATTATCAATTTTATTTTATTTTATTTGTTTATCAAGATACTTTTATCTATTGAATTTGATTTCATGTAAATTATGCAGGACGTGTTGCATCCGAGTGAAGAAGTTGAGATTGGTGTTAGGTTCTCAAAATCACATCATACGCGCTTCCGTTTATTGTGGCGACATTTCTCAATTCTCATACATGTATAAGTAACATTTCCTTCTCACAACAACGATTTCTAACTTATAGGTAACTACCAATTTTCTTCTTTCAATTTTCCCGGAAAAATGTTGGAAATGAAGGCAATGAGGTTTTTCTCTTTTTCAATTCTCAGTTTGGTACTCTTTGCAATCTCTGAAGCTCACGACTTTTCTCCTTCTCCAACACCTGCACCTGCACCAGCACCTGCTCCTTCTAGTGATGGTAATCGATGCTTCAACCACTGCTTTTTTTTTTTTATCTCTTCATTCTTTTCCTTCTCTATTGTTGTGTTGAAGTGTATAACATTTTTTTATGTAATTAAAATAAGCAGGCACTGCGGTTGATCAAGGAATTGCTTACTTCCTCATGCTGGTGGCTCTTCTGATCACATATATGTTCCACTGATTTGTAGTTGGCTTCATCAATTATTATTATTACTTAATTTAGTCCATCAACTTTTACGATTTTCTTTATTTTATGTACTATTACTAGTGAAAACGTTATATGATTGTTCTAATGAAGTTATTTTCAGTATAGGATCATAAAAAAACTCATATTGGGTATTTGATCTGAAAAAAATACTGTTGGATTATTGGTAGGAGAGGGACATTATAATATACTTTTTGTTTACTTAATTCTAATAACATTCTTAATTATTTTTATAAATCTCATTCACGAGAATGTAATAATGTAAAACGAAATGAACTATATGCGTATCTTTCTTCTTCTCTGTAATTATAAAAATTTCTTCGATGCTTCTCTTCCTTTTGCTTTTACTTTTACTTTATTTTTCAGATATCCATTCTTTTTAGACGCGGTTTTGCTTTTTCTGCGCTTAGATACTTTTCTTTTTGTATTTTTGTTGGCAAAGAATAAGTAAATAATGAATGAAGAAACAAAGGGATATAAAAATATGACATAATGGTTAATGTGAATGAGTTAAGGAGTGGAGTTATATAGAGACCCGAGGTTCAATTGACCCCGAAATAAAAAGAAATTAACATTACTAATAACATTTGCGGTTAAAAAAACATTAATTTCATCAAGAATTTGAGTTGTTTTAGAAATTAAATTGTATTATGAGCTTAACTAGTTTATATTCCATACTGGTTTGAACCAGGAGAAAATGAGCTCACGTTCATATATTCAAACCTTTACAAAAGAGTAAAATATTAATCTAATAAATTAACTATTAACATTTGCAATTAATAAAATATTATATACCATAAATCAAAGAGTAAAAACTGAGGAAATAAACGTTCACTTATGGTCTTTTTTTGGACTGGCGTTCACTTATGGTAATAGCCCGTGGAGCACTTCCACTCTAATGTTTTGAAGTTCTAATGTTTAACTTCTATGCGACTTTGGTCTTTTCCAAACACGCTGATATTAATTAGAGTTAATAATAATTAGTCTTAGTAGTTCTGTGGTAGTTTTAAGGGATTACTTGTAATGCAAGTATTGTATACTTTTGTGTTTAGCATTTGAGATTGGCCATACATATGCCTCCCTTGTATCATTAGAGAATTGAATGAAATAAAAATTTCACATCACAACCTGAAACCTGTGGTTATTATAATTTTAATGATACTTTGTGCGAAGTTGCAATGGCAATTGGCAAATGCTGCTATAAATCTGGCAGGCATATGCTAGACTGAGTACAACTGAAAGGGAACTGAGAATTATTTCTGCACCAAAACACAGTCCCGCACATGACAAAGTTGCCTCTTAAAACAGTTCCACTTGACAATAATTTGCAGTCTGTCACGTGCATCACGTGCTGGAGTTATTAATTTATAGAATTGTTATCCACTTAATCAGGGTAGAAAAATTTGGTGACACAGGTATTGGCTTTGGATGCCTTTATTCTTACTAATTAATTAAAGACAAATTAGTCTTCTTCTGCTGAAGTTAGTTGATTGCCTTTAACTTTAGCTAGAGAATTGCCCATACATACGTAGTACCGAGATTTCATATTGAATATGTGTCTAATGTCTGGCATGTGTTAGTGTCGCACACCGATGCATGTGATTTTATTCAATTACTTTCATCTTTAAAATTATTATTGATATCAACAACTTAGTGTCAACACTCAACATCGTGTTTGCACAGTGCTATATAGGCCAAGATACTCTTATTTCAAATGCAATAGCATGTGCTTGTATTCTCAAGTTTAGTCACTTCTCAGTTTAATCACGTATTTCACTAGCAGCAGCTGCCATGGATATCAAAAGTGAGTGCAATTCTAGCAGGAAGACCAAAGAATTGGGAAGAATTTGCAATGACATTGAGCACACAAACTCTGTATCAGCTACAAGATCAAGTAAATTTAGATGGAAAATGTTGTGGATGAAGCTCAAGAAAGAGAAGAAGAAGCTATTTGAGTCTACATCATCACCTTTGCAGCAGGTTCCTTATGACCCTTTCACTTATTCTCAGAATTTTGAACAAGGGACAGTGTTTGATGAACCAGATTACCTGTCAAGATCTTTCTCTGTTCGGTTTGCCGATCCTTGTAAATTTAATAATTATCAAAAGAAATGGGTAGTTTAAGGCAAAGCTAGGGAAATTTGAGACTCTATATTAGGCATCTCTTTTTTCTTCTTCTTTTTCTTCATATTACTTAGCCTATAGTCTGATTCTTCTTTTTGTTTACGCAATGTTTATCACCGCTTATATGCATATTTTTAATTTGTAATATAAGTGAGACCATTGCACGGTGGAGTTCAATTTTATTGATGGAGAAGTTACGACTTATGGGGAAATTATTTTTCATAAGGGTAATTAAAGTTTTTAATTTGTGTATGGGGTGTAAGAGTTAAGAGTCAAAAAGTGAAATGATGAGAAGGTTTAAAGAAAGTGAATATGGGTAGAATAAAGGTTAAGTGGTTCATCATTAGGGTACGGGTCATTGTTTTTATTGTGCGAACCCTCTGCATTTTTTGCTATATGTATCATTCTGAGGTTGTAATGAGATGAAGTACCTCCTTGTTCTTTTTTTTAATATATCAAATAGATGAGAGAAAAAAAAAAAAACAAACTAAGTCCTTTGAAAATAACACACCATGACATCAGTCAAGAGGGCCGATAACAAAGTACTAGGGGATCCTGCATCATAATAAGAGGGTCAACATCACTAGCTTCCAATTTTGTTAAATTATTTGCGCAAACATTCCCTTCACGAAGAGTGCAATGAAACTAGAAGACTCATTCTTTCACCATGTAATCTCTAATAATCTTCAACAAATTAACACAGTGATGAAATTGATTATTACCCATGGTAACAAGTTGAACAACCCGGAAAGAGTCGAAAAACATAAAATCTTTTTAACCTTTCTTGCCAACACAACAAATACCCACTATGAGAGCCTAAATTTCTGCGTGAAGCACATTGGACCAACTCATACTTCCATAGAAATATATCAAATGATATTGTGAATGTGAGTCAAAATAATCCTTTATTTTTGTCAATTGACAAATAAATTCATGAAATTGTAACATAGAGTCAAAATGATTCATCACCTAATTTTCCCTTATAAAAAAAGTTATAATGTCAGACATTAAATAAACATGTGTCATTCTATGGTAATAAATTGATCATTTAAGTTTGTCAAAAAAAATTGAACATTTAAGTTTTTTTTCGTACCACTTAGATCCTTTAAGTTAATTAATTGTAATAAATTAGTCTCTTATGTATTTTTTGCAACACTTAGGCTCTTTAAGTTATTTAATTGAAACTTTCAGGCCTCGAATTACTTACATTTTTAAAATCTAAAATTTTCTAAATTGTTACGGTTAAATAACTTAAATGACCTAATTATTGTGGAAAAACTTAAAAACTTAAAAATCAATTCATTATAATTAATTAACTTAAAAACCTAAGTGAGACGAGAAAAACTTAAAAACCAATTTATTATAATTAAATAACATAAAAATTTCCGATGTAAGTTAGCCTAAAAATTATAACTAAAAATTTGTGAAATACACGTATAACTTTCTAATTTACACCCACCAAAAATGGGAGTAGATTAATAAAACCTACACACACTTCTAAAAAAAAAAAACCTACACATTTTTTTCTTCTTTCCTTTTTGATAAGAAGACAAGACACACACATGTATGGAGGTTCCAATATCAATGAGAGAACATGTATTTGAAGCCGGCCCGTAAATTGCTAATTTTCTGAGTTTAGAGCCTCTGTTTACGTATCACTACCATAGCAATTACTCCCTCCGGTCCTTATTTTAAGAAAAAGTTGACTTTTTAGGTTCATAGAATAATTAATGTATCTTATTGTAAATATAGACTAGATACGTCACTTACACAATGAACCAAAAAAGTTAATTGTTTCTTATAATAAGGACCGCAGGGAGTACTAATTAGCATTGAATTCTGCTCTTTACCCAAATTGTATTGCTCATTCCCAGAGTAAATGACAATTATGTCCTTACGCATGTTAAGCTAGCTGATAGCTTTTAGCTGATAAGCTAGCTGATAGCTTTTAGCTGATAAGCTAGTTGAAGTGTTTGGTAAAATTAGCTGATAGCTTTTGCTTTGAATAATAAGGGTAAATATGAAAGAAAAAATGAGAAGCTAAAAGCTATAAGCTCAAAAGCTACTTGAAGTAGCTTCTGAAAAATAGCTTATAAGCTCCTGAAATAAGCTATAAGCTCGTTGTACCAAACAGAGCTAAATTGTTACCAAACAGAGCTTTTTTTGTCAAATGAGCTTATAAGCTAAAAGCTAAGAGCTAAAAGCTCTTTTTTTGGGTTTACCAAACAGAGCCTACGTGAGTTAACTTGCGTCAGTTATAACGTTAACGCAACTTAAGTTGTGCAGCGTGACTTAAGTTGCGCAACGTTACTTAAGTTAGTTTAACAGCAACACAGAACATAAAACCTCCATTTTCAACTTCTCCAAACACGAAAATTTCACTCCCAAATCCAAATTTCACCATTCTTGCGCCAATCAAACCGAATTTCGTCCACAATATCAAGTAAGTGATTATTATGCTACTTCTTTGCATTATTTTGGTTGAAATTTTCGAATTTTTGTAGAAAATTAACATTTTTAGGTTTTTAAAAAATTGTCTTGCATGTTAAAGATTATGATTGTTAGTGATGATTTAACTTAGGAATTGTTGTTTAGATGTTGTTTAGGGTACAATGTGGTAGTTTAGGGTTTCGAAAATGGTAGATTACAGAGTTGTTTGAAAATTGCACACTACGTGTTCGGTAAAACGACTCAATGATGTTTTTTTTTTGTTTTTTTGGATTGTTAATGATGTAATTAGTTAGAGTTATGTTTGTTAATGTTGATTATAGTTAATTTGACTGCAATGTGGTAGTTTATGGATTCAAATGACACTGTTGACATTATAGTGTTGTTGTTGTATTGTTAAAGATTACACTTGTGTTGCTGTCGAAATTATGTGAAAATGTGTTAAATATTTTTTGATTTTTGTGCAGATATGTCTGAGCAGGAGAGGCCTAATAGGCTTAGGTTAGGGAGGATGGCCCCTACTAGTAGTGCACGTAGGGAGAAGCAAGCACTACAGCCTCCGGAGGGTCGAGATCGAGGGAGAGTGGGGGTCACGAGTCTTGCTACTGTTGATGCTGCGGGGGGATCGACGTCACAGACGGGTGCATCCCAGATTGTGGACCCGCCACAGTATTAACATCAGTTTCAGGAGCTGGCTTATCAGGATCAGCATTATCAGGAACAGGCTGGATTTCAGCCGGGTTATCACTATCAGAAGGGGTATGAGTATCACCCTCAGTTTCACGAGGGGTATCAGCCTGAGCATCAGTTTGTCGACCCTCCTCAGCAGCAGCATCCTGAGCAGCCTCCTCAGCAACAGCATCCTGAGCAGGATCCTGAGCAGCAGCATGTAGAGCCTGTTATGGAGGACGAGGATGAGAGCTTTCCAGGGGGGCCTTACGAGTTGTCACTTTTACCGGACTTCGGTAAACACGTGGCATGCAAGCTTTGGAACGATAAATCAGCAAGTATAAATTGCTTTATTTAATTTAATGATATTTTACTATTATGTGAAGTTTATTTTACGTATAATATGTTATGTTTATTTAATTTAAGTATAACTACGTAGAATATGTCATGCTTATTTTACATATTTAAGTATAATTGATTTATTTTTAACGTACAATATATATATATATATATATATATATATATATATATATATATATATAGTTTATTATTATGTCAAAGTTTATGTTATGTAGAATATATATAGTTTAATATTTCATGTTTTTTTTACGTAGAATATTTATAGTTTATTATTTCATGTTTATTTTACATATTTAATTATTTTTTTTGTATTTCAGTTGCAAGTGCATCGTAAGATGAAAGGCATCTCGCACGGGAGGAAACTGAAGCTTTCTGCCTTGTCCCTTCCGTTGCCGGTAGATGCTAACCCTTGGTTCTGGGAACCGGTTG
Organism: Medicago sativa; assembly: GCF_051527215.1. Classification (NCBI taxonomy): domain Eukaryota; kingdom Viridiplantae; phylum Streptophyta; class Magnoliopsida; order Fabales; family Fabaceae; genus Medicago; species Medicago sativa. Next base: position 99,158,450 of record NC_140752.1, read on the forward strand.
ATAGATCGGGTCTAAGGCCCCTCCTTCTGACTGGGTACGAAAACATCTCCCACAGTTTAGTGTGTGCCATGGCTGAGAGATGGCATCAGGAGACCAACAACTTCCATCTGCCTGTTGGGGAGATGACCATCACACTGGATGATGTTGCTTGTCTCCTAGGCATCCCCGTCGCTGGACGGATCATTCATGAGAAGGATTTAGATCATGACCATGCTATGGATATGTTGGTGACCCACCTGTTGTTTCTGGTGGATGATGCGGTTGGGTATGTGATTGATTTTGGTGCATCTGTCTCTTACACGGTCCTGAAAGACCGTTATAACCACCTGTTGAACAGGTGTAACCATTTGCTGGGGGAGGATTTATCAGAGGAGGAGGAGCAGGAGCTGAGTCGTATTAGGCCCGCCTGTGTCAAGGCGTTCTTGTTGCTCTTGCTTGGATACACCCTTTTTGCCAGCAAGAACAGCAAAACCGTTTGTCTGTTGTGGATGCTTGCGATTCTGGATTTGGATCACATAGGCACGTGGTCATGGCGCGCGATGGGACTTGCATTCTTGTATGAGCAGCTGAATCTTACCTCAGACTCAAATGTTAGCTCAGTTGGTGGTTACATGAGCTTGCTTGTGGTAATATATTTTTTCTTCTTTTTTTAAGTTAAACGTAAATGTATAGTTTCTTGTATGAACCTCGTGTGCTGATATAGATTTGTCTCTTTGTGTTTGCAGGGATGGGTTATAGCCCACTTCAGACATGTGGTTCCGAGGTCCAAATATGTAGATTACGACCGGGAGGACCCCTATGTGGGTAGATGGAAACCTAAAAGGGGGTTTGCTGATGCTGACCACTTAAGAGGCTTGTTGAACTCGATGGAGCATTGTCATGTCACCTGGAGGCCGTACGAGCACCGATGAGACGTGACGCCTTTTCAGAACGTGTGCTGGTACTCCGGATGGATCACGACCGGCAGACAGAGGATTGAGCGTCACTTGCCGGAGCGGGTGTTGAGGCAGTACGGACATGTTCAGAAGGTTCCCCGACCTCCTACTACGGTTATGCCTCTTGCCCCAGCAGATGTGGCTGCTGCCTTCTTGGAGTTTGCTCTGCATGTCGTTCCCCACCACCAGAGGGGTGCCCAGGTCCCAGACGACGAGCCTTGGAAGCATTCAGATAGGTACATTAGGTGGTTCTACCGTGTGTCCCATCCTCTCATCGTCAACCCTGCTCCAGAGCCTGATATTGTCACGCCGAGACCTGTCTACCAGGATATTCTTGTCGACCAGGAGTGGGCCAGACATCCTCCCGATCCATTGCAGGTCATCAGCAACATGAGAGACAGAGTGGAGCATGCAATGGGGATTCCAGAGGTGGTTTCAAATCCACTCTTCTTTGGCATTTTGGAGGGCCTCCGGACCGATTATAGCGTGTTTGACCATCAGCAGGTTTCGAGGAGGAGGTCTAGGAGTCCACAGGAGAACCAGTAGTGTCTTATTTTAGGACTACATTTTATGACTTTTTGGATATTTGTAGTATTTTTCTCGACTTTTTGGATAGTTGTCTAGCAGCTGGTTGTATGATATTTACATTTGCGCGGTTGCGCCTCTTTATGACATTTGCGTTAATTTTCGTTAAAATTGCATTTCTAAATTATTATTGAATGAATGCATGTTCTCTAAATTATGAGTTTTGGTTGAATCAATGAATGCATGTACTGTAAACAGGGAATGAAGGAACAAGACAGTAGCTAGTGCCACTGCCATTCTGTTCTGGTGCCACTGCCAGTCTGTTCTGGTGCGAGCAGTGCACCAACATCAGCGTGATTTAACTCACGCTTGAGTTAAAGCTTGCGTGAGTTAAGCGTGTTAATACTAGCGTGAGTTAAGTCACGCTACAGATCCTAGTCATGGGGCATGCTCTGAACCAGTGTTTACACTAGCGCAACTTAAGTCACGCTACGTGACTTAAGTCACGTCTTATTTTGTACTAGCGTAACTTAAGTAGCAGTTTGTACTGGCGCATGTTAAGTTGCGTAAGGGTATATATGTATTTTACTTTGGCACTGAGCAAAATTGTTTTGGTAAAGAGTAGAATTCATTAGCATTAGCATATTGTAGTCTGAAAGTACAAAGCATCGTCGTCACTCACATGTTTTTTTTTTTTCTCTTAGAATATGGTTTATTAGGGTTTGTTTCACACAACACAACACTCTATCTTCAAACACTACAATGGCGACTCAATTGGTTGCGACAACACCCTCATCAGAAACCAACAAAGTTCATCAATTCTTCAACCAATTAGAATCTCAAAAGAACACTCTCATCAAATGCACCGACCTATTCACTAAACTCACTAACCATTTCTCTTCTCTCCAAGATTCCATTTCCCAGAAATTTCAAACCCTAGATTCCAAATTTCAATCCCTCGAATCACGCCACAAAGAAACCCTAGAATCTCTCAGCAACCAAGAGAATTCCATCCCTGAACGTGAATCCTCGGCCGCAGCACGCATCGATGAGCAGAAGGAAGCCGCACTCGCTGCACTTCGTAACCCTATTCCACCGTCAAATATTGCAGCCGCGCTTAAATCATTGTCGAGGAAAATGGACGCTGAGTCGTTGCTAATGTTTGTAGTTTCGAAGAGGAAAGAGTCGATAATGTTGAGGCCGGAGATAGCAGCGGCGTTAAAAGAGGCGGTAGATGCGCCGAGATTGGTGCTGGATGCGGTGGAAGAGTATCTGACGAGTAAAACAGAGGGGAAGTCTGGTGTTACTGATAAGAGATGGGCATGTGGGCTTTTGATTCAAGGGTTAATTTCGGAGTCGAGTGTGTATTCGAGAACGATTGTGGAGAGAGCTGGGAGTCTTTTGGATTTGTGGAAGGAACAGCTTGACGGGGAACCAGAGAAGGGTGCTGCTGAAATGGTGATGTTTTTGCAGATGGTTGTGTGTTTTGGGTTAAGGTCGAAAATCGATGATGAGTATTTGAGGAAATCGGTGATGGAATTTGCTTCAAGGAGGGATATGGCTAAGGTTGCTGCTTCATTAGAATTTGGAGAAAAGATGATAGGTTTGTTTCCTATCTATGTTTTTTGAATGTCCTGTTAATTATCTACTATGTTGTTTGAATGATATGCTACTTATCTATGTTTTTAGAATGTTCTGTTAATTATCTATATAATTAGAATGTATAATGATTGTGATATAAAATGTTCCCTAAATCAATTATCTTATCTATGCTCTGGTTTGAAAGTAGCATTTTAAGGTGTTGCGTGTTTGTGACTTTTCAATGCTCTTATTGTAAGAAGCTAGTGTGTTGCTCTACAACATTTTGAACCTGCAGTGGAACTAGCTAAGGTCAACAGATTAGAGCCTTGGAACCTAATTTTGTTCAGCTTGTGTGGTTTGTAGTACCCTTCCATAGAGAAGGACCAACCTCCCTCGATCCTCACTGGTTTCGTCATTTGAGGTAGCTAGAGAATTGAGGAAAATCTTGAGCATTGTTTTTTAATATAGGGTCAGATTGATGCATTTTGGAACATATCACATTTCTGTTGTCTTCTATATGCACTGGTATTAGCCAAAAGGCAAGGTACTCCTTTCAAAAGTTGGTCATTATGTGTAAAAAAAGAACCTTTCTTTAGCAGTGAGACGTCACCTAAAATATTGGAAGGACGTGATGTTATTCTGACCTTGTACTTTTTTGTATTCACTTCTTCAGTTCATCATATTACAAATTAGCAATAATAATATATTTCTTAGCAATTAAGGCAAAATAATAAAATAGTGTGCAAGCCAAGTGTAATTTGCTCAAAGCCTGGTGTTGGCAGTGAAAGTTGGTGTTGCCATGATGTTGGGAAGAGTGGATGAAGATGAAAAACCTGAAACTTTGTTTGTAGTTATGGTAGAGATGGGCCGAGAAAAAAGCAAGTATCTTAATGAGAAAGAGTGTCTGCAAAGTAATTGTGGGGGATACATTGGTTGTGGGAAAGTAGTGGGGATGGGATGAGAAGAAGTATCATATGTGAGTTGTATTATGTTCACATATCCTTGCATGGGTTAGCATAGGATGTTTTCCACCGTTAATGTTGTGGACTTAAAAGGGGATTCCACCGTTGATGTTCACATATGTAAGTTGTATTATGTTCACATATCCTTGCATGGGTTAACATAGCATGTTTTCCACCGTTGATGTTGTGGACCTAAAGGGGATTCCGTGCATTTTAACTTATTTTTGTAGCCCTCAGCCGTCAGTACTTCTGCATTTCCTTTTCTTTATTCATCAATTTCCTTTTCCTTAGAACATGGGTAAGAAGTTTAGGTCTATTAAAATTTTCAAAATTAAGGGACCATTTTGTATTTTATTCTATAGAAGTAGCTCTCATTGATTCAAAAGTATTTCGCCATTGCTGAGTACTACTTCAATTGTTGATTCTGCTCAATGGCATGTGCTAAGTGCCAGTTTTGTTAAATAGCAGTTGTTGTGGCGCTTTCATGGATTTTATGCCAGCCACCATATGCAATTTGTGAAGCGCCACCTACCACAGGTCCCAATCCCACATTTAATATGGAAATGTTTGGTCCATCCCCCATAAACTGCCATGTTGTCACATTATGGGGAAATTTTCTACAGCCTCTCAATATATGTCTTCATTACTTCGAATGTTGATTCTGATTACTACTTCGAATGTTGATTCTGGTCAATGACATGTGTTAAGTGCCATTGTTGTTAAATATTGGTGCCTTACCAAATTTTATGCCAACCCACCATATGCAATTTGTGAAACGCCACCAGCCACAGGTCCCAATCCCACGTTTAATATGGAAAAGTTTTGTCCATCCACCATACACTGCCATGTTGTCACCTTATTGTGGGGAAACTTTCTACGGTCCCTTAATAAATGTCTCCATTTCTTAATATTATAGTTTTTTAAAAATCCAGCTTAGCCTATTACACCTATCCTTATAGATTTCTTAGCGCTTAAGAGTTAAATTTTCTGGATAATAAGGCTGAGCAGGAAGGACAGATGACCTTAAATCAACTAGTAAGAGAAATTTCAGATTGTGTTTTCACGTACAGTTTTAAACGTTCATATTTATTTGACACACTTAAAGCATCAGAGGACAAAACTTTATTAGATATGCGATTCAGTTTTAACCAGTGCATCATACTTTTTTAGTTTGAGCTCCCGTCATACTTAACACTAACCAAAGCAAGTGTTTTATGCAGATATTATAGATGAACTAGTAAAAAATGGCAAAGAGATAGAAGCTGTTTATTTTGCTTCAGAATCTGGTTTGACTGAAAGATTTAAACCAATTGAGCTACTCAATTCTTATGTTCGGAACTATGAAAATAATGTTGCTGCCATATTGAAAAACGGAGATAACAGTCAGGCTGCAACGGTATGGACAGCTACCTTTTCAATTCAGTTTCATATAGTAATGCATTTACGATAATTACCTCATGAAACACATCTTAGATGGACCATTTTGTTAAAACATTGTATTTTTCAGGATGAGGCAAATACTTTGGAGTTGACTTCGGTTAAGGATGTAATCAAATGTGTGGAAGATCACAAACTTGAATCAAAATTTAGACTTGATAAATTGAAAAGACGGGTTTCCCAGTTGGACAAAAACAAGTTTGAGCGAAAGAATACTTCATCATTTGGAAGTGGAAGTGGAAATAGACCACCTCGAAAGCGTGGTGGTCGAGGGAGTGGAACAAGCTCTTCCCGTCCAGCCAAGTCAGCCAAAACTAGTGTATACCCGTCATCTTTTAGTCGCCTTAGTCGCAGGAACAATCTGGCTCCTGTGCATCCTAGCCCTATTGCAAGATATTCTGCACCATTACACTACCAAAGCCAGAATATGTTGGAAAGTTCAACTGCTGCTAATCCATACGCAGGAACCTATGGAACTTCTATCACTCAAAGCCCAGCTGGAATAGGAATGGCACAACAACACTACTCATACCCTGTCGACAATTTAGGTCCCTCTAGTTATCTATCCAGTAGTTCTTATGCAGGACAGACTAACTACGGGCAATATGATTACGGAAGTGCTGCTCCACCAACTTATCCATACACAACAGATCAAACCAGCTACAGGGGTTGAGTTTTCTTATTCCCCCTCAGTCATTTGTTGGCTGTTTCCTTTATGTTACTTTCATCTAATCAATTTCTTTTTGTGTATGTTAATATTGAAAATAGAAGAGTATCCTAGGAATGTATTTCTTTAAATACATAAATCTATGGTGTGCCAAAGTGAACTTTTATGTAATAGTTACATTATGATAATCGTAGTTGGGGATCATTTGAAAAATGTACTCTAATTGTTGTTGTCTTAAAGTGTTTTTTTAAATTATATTTTGACCAAGTTACCGTAATATCTTAAACATTATGATTAATCGACAAAGGCCAACCCGAACATTTGTAAGAATACACCTGATATAATATGGATGCAGGCATGCAGTCGTGCAGGGTGTATTGCAATTGTTGGGAGGGCCTTCAGTGTATTTGGGTCTAGCGCATTAACAAGAGGATTAGTGTGTTGATCAGCCTTTTTGTTGTCAATATATGTGTGTACTGTATTGGTCCTTAGTCCCTCCTTGCGCAAGGCCTGACCACTTTGCGTGGAGAAGGCTTGAAGGGATGCGTCGCGGACTTCTTGTAGTCAAAGGAATTCAGGAATTCCGCATTCAGACCAAATTCAGTCGTTTGATGAATCCAACTGTCTAGATTGCTTCTATTTTTATTTTCTATTTATGTTGCCTATGTCATTCTTGATGCTTCTATCTTTATTTTCTAGTTTTATGTTGAAGCCTGTAAGATGATGTCTTCACCTTAGATCTATTTGATAATGTTCATCCATGGCTGACGAAATACCGATACTCATTTAAGGGATTTACTTTTCCCACCCTATTGCCTTCTCGCGCGCCCTGTTTTTTTGACCAAAATACCCTTTATCCGGACAATATTCGGATCATATAATCCGAAAGGATTTGGAAATCACCCTACCCCATGGGACTTGCGAAACATGGCTTTGGTCAGGGTGAAATACAATCCGGAAAACATAATCCGGACACAATGGTTGTATTCCGGAGAAGAAAATCCGCACGTCTTGTATTTAAACCAGGCGGGAAATCCGTTCATGCCATGTATTCCGGGAAATCTGAGTAGTAGTATGGGTGATTTGAGTACAAACTGGAAATCCGTTCATGCCATGCTAGAGTTGCAACATACCGCAATACATGCTTCGTTTCAGACGAGCATTATCATGCTTGAACATTGGTTCAAAGACATGGTTTTGTGGTCTAGGTTGATCCGGAACATTTCAAGGGAAGCTTTGCATCATCTCGTAGTAGAGTACAATAAAGCACTTGAAATTGGTACGGATAAATCAAGATGTGGTTGTTTGAGTTTGATCACTTACGGATTACCGTGTGCGTGTATGATAGCTTTGAAGATCAAGAACAGCACCGCCATCCGTTTGGAAGAAATTCACACCCACTGGAAGAGGTTGGGGTTTGAGTACGAGGTTGACTCGAAGCTTCAAAAAGAAGACATTTCTCTATTGCCAGAATGAGATATTCTCCAGGTATTTTTTTTTCAAAACTGTCAGTTTATGTTCTGCCCAGGATTTCTGTTTCTATATTCTGTACTGGTGCAATCCGGATTATATAATCCGGACATAATTGATGGGTTTCGGATTATATAATCCGGAAAGGTAGCATTTACGCCCCATGCAAGTGCATTTAAGGCTCATGCATAGGGTGTATCGGGAAGTTCTGGATTTTATAATCCGGATGTCCTTATGTATTTCGGAAAATAAAATCCGGACTGTATCAGTAGTGGTACCAGAGTACATGTTTCTGGCTGTTTTCCATCAACAACAATAATGACAGTTTTTTACACATTGTAGGCCCGGTTCAAGGTCGCCGATTACAACATGAAGGTGCATTTGAAAGAACAATTCCGACAATTTGTTTTACCGGAAACCACCTCTATGCGTCCACCGTCAAATAAGGTCACCACCAAAGGAGCTCCAAAGAAAGATAAGCAAAGCATTCGATCGACAAGGCGGTCCCCTTCCCTATGGGAGATTGTTGACTCCCAGGAGCAAGAAACACAGGGTTCACAGACACGGTCAACAGGGACAAGTAGAAAGAGAGCACGGAAAAGCAACATGTCTCCTACTCCTCCTAAGCCAATTCCAAAAAATCCGAAGAAGCCAACACCCATTGAAGTCCACATACCAAACAAAGACCAAATCCCAATTTGGATGCATGGCTTTATTGAAAAGGTTACGGATGTACCCGGTGATGGCCATTGTGGGTTCCGAGCAGTTGCGGTCCTACGTAACTTGACTGTTGATGATCACGTATTAGTCCGGTACAACCTTTACAAAGAGCTTATCGGTGAAAATGGCCGCTATCGGAGGATGATTAATGATGATAAGCGGTATAACAAGGTCTTGGACGCTCTTTCCTACTCCGGTATTGGCAATGCACCACCAGATAAATGGATGACAATGCCGGATATGAGGTTCCTCATTGCACAGAAATTCAGTCAAACGGTTGTTGTGTTGTCCATTGGGAAATCAGAAACCTTTTTCCCTCTATGTGGTCCACCCCCGCCGCCAACTATCGATCCGTTGATGTGTCTGACATATGTGAATGACAACCATTTTATGGCATTGAAATTGAAGGATGGTTGTCCGATTCCTCCCACTTCCGCTCTATGGAGACAATACCATCGAGAGGATGCAGACACCTGGCCAGATAGATATGTCAGCCGGATGGCAGATTATAATGAGTTAAGTCAGGCGGCGGGTGTAGCGGTCATAAAAGATGATGAGGAATTGTACATTGTTGAAAATCTTCATTCCCGATGAGAGGGTTGGTGCTGATCCTGCTCCTGGTGTGAAGGTTGAAATGGATGATAGTCCCATTGATCTTTCGACGCCATAGATTAGATATATATCATTAGTTTAGTTGAAATGTATATCATTAGGTGAAATATGTAATGATATAAATTCAACTATTTTTTGGTATAATGATATATATATATATATATATATATATATATATAATCATTTTTTGATATAATATTTAAGTTAATTGTCTTTTATACAAACATATGTAATGATTTATTGAAAAAAAAAAAGATAAAAACCACAATGACATGCAAATCTGTTTCATTTCTGTGCATTGGTGCATTCCGGAATATATAATCCGGAATGTCCCGAGGGTAAAATTAGAAAAAAATAGGGCGCGCGAGTAAAGGCATGTGGTGGAAAAAGTAATACTCCTCATTTAATTGCATGGATTGCATATCTGTGGCTATATATATCCAATACTCTTCTTGCCCTCCTTGCTTCCTTCAATACGTAGATGGGTTTTGTTGGGGTGTTGAATTGAATGAAACTTAGTTTTCAAGAACTAGTCACTATGAATTGGCATTTGAATGAGTTGGAATGAGTTGACGTCTCCTCCTTTGAAATGAATTGGCCACAATTCATGACAATTGAAACAAAATTTAGAAGCATCGGAACAGAACATGAAAACGAAGTGAAGCTTGAGCTATTTTCACTTTTTACTATCCTGTGTTTTGGTCTTACAGTTAGTGTGGGATATTCGAAAAGTGGAGAATTTGAACAGTAGATTACGTTGCGTGGACAAGCTTTGTTTGATTGCGTCTTTTTCCTGACCACATGGAATCGAGATCCTGCTCGAAGTGTCCTAAAAGAGGGAAGTTTTTTCTTTGTAAGCTTGCATGCGGAGTCTTGCTTGCTAACCTACCAAGAGTTTTATGGTCTCTTTGGTTCAACCGGGAGAACTTAATGACTGAATGAGGGCAAAGATTTTAATAGAAAAAAAATGTTAAATTATAATTTTCACCTTTGTAGATTGTAAAATTTAAAATTATATAAGTCTAGTCACAATATTGTAAAGTGAGATCTAGGTTATTCTTCAAGAATTATGGATAATTTACCCAACAACGAATGAGAGAATTAACATGAATAAATTTGTAAGTAGAATCCACAAAATAATGCTTACTGCCTTACTCCACTTGCAAATTGTAAATTTGTATTCGTATTTGGGTAAATTACCCAAAATTTAACCAAGTGTCACCGAAAAAAAATCAGTTTGGTAATATTATGTTAATCAATGTTTATTTTTTTCGCTATAGCACTGCTCCCAGGGAAGAGCAAGGTTTCTCTTTTTCCCTTTATTCAACAAATTATTATTAACTCTTGTATTAGAATTTATATTTAGAGACCTATTAATACTTTGTAAAAGTAGTATTTCTTATCTTAAAGAAACCAAATCACATTTATTAAAAAAATAACAATTAAAACCCAGGTACAAGGTATACCAAAGTGCTAAACTTAATGAATCACTGTTTGTTGTATGAATTCTTAAACTTTTATGATTGACCTATGCTAGGATCTAAATTTGCCTGCGACACCATGACAATGGGGCGTGGTAAGCATGGCCATAGTGGTGGGAGAAAACAAAGGTGTGTGGGAGAAAGGACAAAGCTATTTTGAGGTTAAGATACAACGAAAGACAAAAGTGGATAGAGTATGTTGGTTTCCACCGAGAAATGTTTAAAGTAAAAAACAATTTGACCTGCTAGAGTCGACTTTTAAACCATTTTTCTAATTTGTGTCAAAAATGTTAGCAGAATTTTTGTTGTTGAATTATGAGTGTTGGTTATTCTTGTTGAATTATGAGTAGTTGTTATTCTTGTTGAATTACTATTGGGTATTTGGGTTATAATTTGTGTCAAAAAATGTTAGCAGAATTTTTGTTGTTGAATTATGAGCGTTGGTTATTCTTGTTGAATTATGTATGAGTGGTTGTTGAATTAAGAGTCATGATATTGTAAATTACTTTCCGGATGCAAGAACAAATTGAGTTGTAACCCCTGAATGGTTTGGCTCGTAAGGATCGATCCTTGACAAAGTGAAAATATGGAAGATTGGACCGTGCTCGTCGAACTTGAGTGATCGGTAGTTACTGTTTGAACGGATCGAGAGTTGTTAATAGTGAGAGACAGATTAGAATTTTTTAGGAACATGCAATAAAAACGATCTAGAACAATTTTCTAATTTTTTTAGGTTGACTAAAATTTTAAGAAAATATTAACCGATGTTCGTGGGACACTCTTTAAAAATCTTAAATGACAAACTTTTATGAAGATTTGTGTATTCAATGTATTGAAAATTGAAGTATTTAATTTTTTTAATTTAGAATCTTTAAAGAATACTCTAAAGGTACTCGTAAACAAGACCCAAAATCTTATGGTCTAAAACTTTAGTCTTAGCCGCCGTGATTAAGATAATGATAACTCTATTTTTTTTCCTTCCTTTTTGTGAGGACGTGATAAATGAGTGAATAGCCAAATACCCCCCCGAAATTGCAAGGCGCGTCAATTACCCCCCTGTAGTTAACGAAATATCAATTACCCCCCGAAATTGATAAACGTTAGACAATTACCCCCCTCCGTTAATTTCCTCCATCCAACATGCTGATGTGGCAGTTAACTGCCCACGTGGCACTGCCACATGGTCAGAAAAGGTATGCCACGTCAGAGGGGGGTAATTGACTATATTTTCTAATTTTTTTTTGAAATTTTTTTTTTTGAATTTTTTTTTTTTGAACAAAAATATGATTTTTTTTTCCTTTTGAACAAAAATATGATTTTTCCTTGCAAATTTATGATAATTGATCACTACTATGAATCTTATTCTTTCTATATGCTAATTTATATGACTAATATATGCCACTGTCATTATTATCACTACTATATAATGTGCTTATACAGAGATAATTCTGTCATATAGTTCTGTCATATAGATGTTCTATGCTTATATTGTTCTATGCTTATACTGTCATTATAGGTAGCATACTTAAATGATGATTTCACAGAGATAATTCTGTCATATAGTATCATACCTTAGTCATAGATGATGAACTTAGACACTCATGCACCTAGACACTGCAGGCACCCAGACACTGCAGGCCCATAGCAGAAACACGCCACCAGCCACAAACAGAACTAGCATAACAGGTTCTGTCAAAACATAAGCCCAAATAATTCAAATACAGGGGGGGTTTTTGACCATTATTGATAAACTACAGGGGGGTTTTTGACACGAACTTGTTGGAACAATAACAACACAAACAACTTAGAACAATAGCAGCACAAACAGCTTAGCATAATTGCCTCTTACATTTGTTTCCAATACACATAAGAAAATACTTAGAACAACAATACATATTTCATATAACTATTGTGAACCAAGAATTTTAATCAAAACTACCAACATACACAACAATACTATCATGTACTTCAATAAAAATCAACATGCAAAGCTTCCATTATCATTTTCATCATTATTAAGCCCTAAAGCAAGCTTCAATTCCCCCTCTTCTGTCCAAATCGAAACACACCATCAACTTCACCATTTCTGAAATTGTGTTCAAATTAAGCTCAGAAGTGAATGCATGTTTAGTGTGATGTTGATGATGACTTAAATTGGTGTTTAGAAGCAATTGTGGGAGAAAGGAGAAGGAGTTGAAGCTTTAAGAGAATCTTTGTGAGTTCCTAGTAGTTTAGATCCTTCCTTAGGGTGGGTTATGTTAGATTGTTACCTGAAATCTTTGATTTGTTGAACAAAATCAAATCATTGTTTTCAATTTCAAAACCTGCCACACAATCAAATACCTCCCTGTAGCCAAAAACCCCCCCGAAAATGCAGTTTCAATTTAAAAAAAAAATCAGATTTTTTTCAAAAAAAAAAAAAATCAAATATAGTCAATTACCCCCCTATGACGTGGCATGACTTTTCTGACCATGTGGCAGTGCCACGTGGCAGTTAACGGCCACATCAGCATTTTGGATGGAGGAAATTAACGGAGGGGGGTAATTGACAGACGCTAGACAATTTCGGGGGGGTAATTGATGTTTCGTTAACTACAGGGGGGTATTTGATTCACCTTGCAATTTCGGGGGGGGGGGGGGGGGGGGGTCTTTGGCTAATTACTCCGTGATAAATTTATCTTATTGTAGGATATATGAGAGTGATGTATGAAAGAAATCGTATAACAACGATGGTAAATTCGAACAATAACAAATACTTTAAATATAAAAAATACACAAGGAGTGCAATTGCAATGATAATATTGTTTTTATGGACTAAACATATAAAATGCTTTCATTTTCCTCAATAATGTCGTAATTAAACATATAATAATGACGGCTTCCATTTCTATAACAACTCAATTCTCAGACTGCACTCTTTTCTTTCATTTCATCGATCACTTAAGTCAACCCCACCAAACACAAAGATGAATGGCCCAGTTAATGGCGAACCCACCATCAAGTTCACCAAGCTTTTCATCGATGGAGATTTTGTGGATTCGGTTTCAGGTCAATACTATAATAATATATTTCCATTTATTTTGTTCACAATATTGCTAATTTTTTTTTTTCTAGCTTTCTCTGCTCCTTCTCTTTTTCTGTAATTTTCTTCACAAATTGACATGATTCTATCTATAAAGAACAACGTTTTACGTTTTTATTTAACTTGATTAATAAATAGTAGCCTCAACAAATATGGTAATAATAACACTGACACATCAGTCATGCTATAACCATCATGTTTTTTTTTTTTTTACAAACTATAACCATCATGTTATTATTATTTTTAAAAAGGAAAATGCTACTTCTCAAAAAAAAATAGCTTCAAGAATTTTTCAAGACACAGTTGGTAAATTTTAATTGGATGATTTATTTGCCCACTTCCTATTTTCCAGCCACACCTCCTTGAATTGTGGCAAATATTGCATTGTGATTGGCTACTCTTTATTCTTGAAGAATTCTTGATGTTATTTTTCTAGAGATATAGCATTGCTCTTTTAAAAATTACAACAAAATTAATTTGCTAAATGTTCAATATTTTTTAATCTTTTTCAAAAAAGAAAAATTAGATATGGCAGATTGTTTTTGAACATAGTATGTCAATTTTTAATTTGAGAAATGATATTTTGACAACCACTTTTTGACAACTTTTGGACAACTTTCTCTCTCATACTCACATGATGTTGTTATCCTCTCTCTTCCTTTTTCTCTCCCCATTGTTTTTGACCAATAAGAAGTGAGAAAAACAAGGTTGTCAACAAAGTTGTCATCAAATGGATGTCAAAATATCACTACTCTTTTAATTTCTTGATATTTGCGGGACGTGAGAAAGTTATGGCAGAATTAACTTTGACATATTAACAACAAAGGTAAGTTTTATTTTATTTTACAAAGCAAATGATTGAACTTAAGTGTTTAATGAGTTTTATTAAATAACAAATCGTTGAAGAACAGAGTTTGATTTATTGATGAAATAATTTTTGGCTAACTTTATTTAACTCCCGTTGAATTCTGAATTATTTTGACGCTTTTCTCATAGGAGTCAAAGGGTTAAATAAAAATAAAAAACTCTTATTTATGTGCTTTTGTTTGTTGCTTTGTTTGAGAAAACAGGTAAGACATTTGAAACAATAGATCCAAGAACAGGAGAGGTTATAGCAAGGATTAGCGAAGGAACCAAAGAAGACATTGATGTTGCTGTAAAGGCAGCACGTAATGCATTTGACTTTGGTCCTTGGCCCCGCCTGCCCGGTGCTGTATGTTATTTTTCCTTCCTCTCTTTTTATATTTTGATATTAAATGAATTATTTTAGACAAGAAAGTTGGATAATTCATAATGAGAATCTTAAGCCGGTAATCAACAACAAAACAAAAACATAAAACTATATTGGTAAATCACGACTTCAAAGTCCTTGCAAGCTTAACTCAGTTGGCAGAGACAATGTATAATATATGTAAAGTCCGGGGTTTAAACTCCGGCCATCACAAAAAGAAAAAAATCATGACTTCAAAGCAAAACTTGATCCTCTATACAAATCTTTCAATGTCAAATATAAAGGGTGTGCATGTACTTGGAGCATATCCAACCTTAAACTTAACCACATCTTTCTTTACAGGTACAACTTGACCACATATATTTGCTTCTTTTGATTTTCACTCATCGTGCATCCTTCCTCTAGACTATGAGGAGGAAGTCTCTAATATTGATTTGCTTAAGCATTCTTGGCTTCACTACTATTTCCTCCCCAATAATCACAATTGGCACGCTCCTTGAATGAAAATATTTTTTCTTAAAAATGAATAAAGAAGTGTACTTATGTATGTAAAAAAATTGATATTTGGTTGTAGACTCGATAATTAATCTCATAATGAATTTAAAAGACTTAAATTGTGGAATATTTTAGACTCTACAATGTATTAGTAAAAAAAATAAAAGAACTACTCATGTAGGTGGATGACCATATTTCAATATATCATGTTCACGCCAAACTTATAAAAGTTGAATGATCGAGTAAAATGTATAATTTTTTATTTTTATGGTACAAATTCAAACGTTTTATTGGCTATATATATTAAAACGTAACAAATTTTATTGTATAGTTAACTAAAAAATGTCATTATAATCGTGTGAATATGTTGGCATGGACATTGCGATATATTAGGGTTGAATTTTAAACCCTAAATTCCTCATTTATTTATCTTAAGGGATTAATTTATATCCAATAGACTACTTGATAGAAAAAAAATGTCACTATATTTCTCAACCAAGCGCATTTATAGGAATTATGCTTCATCTTAACCATGGCTTCATCTTCTATTCCATCTTCAAAATATGCTTCCTCTTCCCCCTTTTCCTTTGGTTCCTTTCTACATAACACCAACAAACCCTCCCCTTTCTACAAACCCATTTGAACCATCAAATCTAAATCTAATCTCAACTCAATCTTTGAGTTCCCCTATATCCACACAAATCCATATTTTTAAATCACATCATTTTCACCCACCAACTATTTGTCCTTTTGTTTCTAAAACTTCCTCCACTCATCTCAATCTCTTTAATTCCATTTGCAAAATCACGTCATTGGGTAAGTTTAATAGGTGCATAAACTCTCTCAAATACCCTCATTTTTCATCACTCATCTATCATCACATCACCTTCATTTTCCTCATCAATTTTTCATGTCAAAATGTACTTTTTCTCTCATGCAGACACGGAGTCGTAGAATGAAAATATATGAAATTGAATCCCTAACAAAATAAATTAAATTGGATCATCTCCTTTGTTTTTCTCTCTATTTCTCTCTTAACTCTTTATCTCTCTTCATCTCACTCTCTCACTTCATTAAGAGAGAGATTAAGAAATAGATGGAGAATGAGGAGAGAGATGTATAAAAAAAGATAAGAAGATGATCTAAATCCGAAAAATACTAATTATGGAAGGTTAATCTCTCAAGATAGGGAAGAAGTAATCGCGAATAATTAAAACTTTCCTATTTGAAAAAGAGTGATTAAAAGAAAAAGTAACACGAGAAACCTTAAATTGCATATTATTATGCTTGTTTGGCGTGAAACGGATATCGCGCGCAACAAAGACTAATTTCTCGACTTTACATGATCTACTACTATACATGGCGACAGAGTTCTTCATCAAGTTGTTTGTAAATTAATCATCACTAGCCATCTATGCATTACGTATAAATGGACAAGAATAATTATTGAGAACATAACGATGTCAAAGTCTTAAATCACAGCAGTTTATATCATACTTGATTTATAGTAAAAACTCATATTTATTTATTGGAATATACTAACAAGTGCCTTTAAAGCATTAATGTTTAAGAATATAAGAGTAGTAACTTAATATAAAAGTGACACTTTTATATTAAAAATTGTGTAATTATCACTTTTACGTGTGTTTGATTTATATTTTCAAGATAAAATTTCATTTTGTGGGTTTATTAAACAATGCTTGTTAACAAGACCCTTATTTATTTATTTATTTATTAATAAATGGTCTATTTATCAAAACTAACTTAAGTTTATAATTTTTCTTTGTCAAAAAGAGTTTGAATTTTTTTTTTGATAAATTAAAATAATAATTTTTAATTTATTTGTTTGATATTTTAAATAACTTTCTAGGTTAATTTAATTATATAAAACATATAAAATTTAGAGCTTGCACTGCCCTGGTGACAGAGGATTCATATAAAATCCTTAGTATCAAACTAATTTTCAACCTCTATTTGTATTTTTAACAAATTTTGAACACTTAATTAACAAATTTTTAACCTCTATCGATTATGAAGATTTGTCCAAAGTATTTTATTTCATCTTTAATTTGTCTGTGATTATTTTTTTGGAACCCACTTTATCTTTGATTATTATGACCCTTTATAATTTTTCTCTTTGTGATTTGGTAGTCTCGTCGAGATTTTCTTTCAAACTTACGTGGAATTATTTATGGGAAAAACTTGTTAGTATGAGAGTTCAACTTACGAAAAACAACGAATAGATATAAACTGTGAGATAGGCTTTAGATTGTAATTTGTTTTTACTTTTAGTTTGTTTCAAACTTATGTGGAATTATTTATGGGAAAAACTTGTTAGTATGAGAGTTGACTTACGAAAAACAACGAATAGATATAAACCGTGAGATAGGCTTTAGATTGTAATTTGTTTTTACTTTTAATTATCTTAAAAATATAACACAACTATCCTCATATATCGTGTGACATTCATGTTTTTTTTTTACCATATAGCGATCATGATTATTTATTGACGTAACATTCATCTCTCATATCCAATGTGACTTTTCTTTGAAAATAACAAACTAAAGACGGCAAATGCAGCTGAAAAAGTTCAAAACTCTAATTAGAGATTACATTATCTCTCACATATACATGCTAGTTTTTGGCATTTTATATTTTTAACTGTGAAGAAAAATTACACCGACTATAAAAGTTGGGTTCTAGGTCAATAATGATGTCACTTAATGTAAATTTTTGAGGAAATTGAGAGGAAACTACCAAATCACAAATGAGAAAAATATAAAAGGTCAAAATCACTCAAAAATAGAGGGTCGGTATTGCGCAATCGCTAGTATTCAGGGGGCCAATATTGCAATGAAGAAATTTCTGTTTAAGGGTTGATGCACCCTTCTACTCCCTATAATGAATTTCATTCATAAAAGAAAAATTTCCAGAGAAAAAACAATCATGTATTTAATTGATTCCTAGAGAAAGAAAAAAAAAAAAAATCTTATGTTACTTTCGTCTTATTTAGCAGCATATTAAATTGATAAGTCATATATATGATATGATGACCAGGAAAGAGCAAAACTTATGATGAAATTTGCGGACCTAATTGATGAAAACATAGAAGAGCTAGCAGCACTTGATGCCATTGATGCAGGAAAGTTGTACCATATGTGTAAGGCTCTTGACATTCCCTCAGCAGCAAATACACTACGTTACTATGCAGGTGCAGCTGATAAAATTCATGGAGAGGTATTAAAAGTTGCAAGAGAGTTCCATGCTTATACACTGATGGAACCAATTGGTGTTGTTGGACACATTATTCCTTGGAACTTTCCCACTTCCCTGTTCTTTGTCAAGGTTAGCCCTTGTTTAGCTGCTGGGTGCACCATGGTCGTCAAACCTGCCGAGCAAACACCTCTCTCTGCTTTGTATTATGCTCATCTAGCTAAATTGGTATGATTCGGTAAATCATTAATTTCTACTTAGCATTGACACAAACATCAAATACAACACTGACACTCACACATCGATACTGTTAATAATTTTAAAAAATGAAATAATTGAATGTAAAGACTGGACACACTTTCAATTTGAAGTGTTGGATACATGATCCAGGGGTGAAGCTAAGTAACAACTATGGGGTAGCATTGGCTACCCCAAATTTTTTTGTTTTATTTGAATAAGTAAAATTTATATTTAGCAACCCCAATATATTTAGCTACCTCAAATAAGTGTATTTAAGTTAGCTTGATAGATTTATTTCATCTTATTTTTTTATAGTTTAGGTCATTTTAGTAACTACAAAGAGAGTTTTGTTAACAATGAAAATTGTCAATACAAGATTCAAACATAAAATAGAGAATAAATTTCTTGCAAATTACTTAGTTGCTTACAATAAAAAATAAAAATAAACTTTTTATATTTGGCCTTCTCGTAAAAAAGTTGCTAGCTTCACCGTTGGGCACATCACATGTTACTTGAGCACAAGATGATTGTGTTTTCGTTGTTTCTTTCCTTCTTGTAGGCTGGAATTCCAGATGGAGTGATCAATGTAGTACCCGGATTCGGAGCTACTGCTGGTGCTGCAGTGAGCTCACACATGAACATTGATGCGGTAAGTGAGATTTTAAATTGTGGTAACAGTCACATCACGATTTTTTATGTTGTGGAGAATCATAGTCAAATGCACTTGATGTGTCCTTAATTGATGTCACTCGTCTCTGGGAGACTGGGACATCAAAACATTGGTGTCATAACCTGAATCATCTTTTTTTAAAATCCAATTTGGACCATGATGTTGAATATATAATATTGCTTTAATTTTTTTATGTATGTTTAGGTTAGCTTTACTGGTTCAACACAAACTGGGCGTGAGATAATGCAAGCTGCAGCTAAGAGTAACTTGAAACATGTTTCACTTGAATTAGGAGGCAAGTCACCCCTCATAATATTTGATGATGCTGATATTGAAAAAGCAACTGAACTTGCTCTATTAGGCATCCTATTTAACAAGGTGATATTGCTTTATGAGATACTTTCTTTTTAAACATTTTAATTTGGTTTTATGTGACAAATGTCAACCTTTCATTTTTCCTTTTTCTGACCACAGGGAGAAGTGTGTGTTGCAAGTTCACGTGTGTTTGTTCAGGAAGGCATCTATGATGAATTTGAGAAAAAATTGGTAGAAAAGGCAAAAACTTGGGTCATTGGAGACCCATTTGATCCTAAAGTTCAGCAAGGACCTCAAGTAAGAAAACCAGTGGCACAATGATTTTTAAATTATGTACAAAAAATAATTTAGTATAAAGGTGAATAACAAG
Organism: Medicago sativa; assembly: GCF_051527215.1. Classification (NCBI taxonomy): domain Eukaryota; kingdom Viridiplantae; phylum Streptophyta; class Magnoliopsida; order Fabales; family Fabaceae; genus Medicago; species Medicago sativa. The sequence continues at coordinate 99,178,456 of NC_140752.1, forward strand.
TCCACAAAAAAATACTAGCACTAATTTTCTTAGAAGATGAAAAATTGATATTGAATACAATTATGTACCAAAAATAATTTAGTAATAATCATATACAAAACATACAAATTAGTTACACTAGAAACTTTTTCTAATGTATAAAAATAGATTCAAAAGGTGTTTATAAAAATGGACGTTGCATCCTCATATTTTGGGTTACAATCTTGTGTACATTAATGTAGGTTGACAAGAAACAATTTGAAAAAGTTCTTTCATATATAGAGCATGGGAAGAGAGAAGGAGCTACCCTTTTGACTGGGGGTAAAACAGTGGGAAACAAAGGATACTACATTGAGCCAACAATTTTCTCCAATATAAAGGTGAATAACAAGTCCACAATCAATTTTGGTATGTTAGGCATAATTAATAACCATTGCTCTACTCTTTACAAATTGTTTGACTACTTGTTTAGGATGATATGGTTATAGCACAGGATGAAATATTTGGTCCTGTGATGGCACTGAAGAAGTTTAAGTAAGTTTTTTTTTTTATTTCTTTGTTATTTTATTTGTTATATTGTAAATTGTGTATATACAAACTAAAAAATAACTTTTTTAACTAACAAAATTATTTTTACTATTTTAAATTGTCTTTGTTCAGTATTTTTAAATTAATTAAAATCTAGAATAATGGTTTCTCTGATTAAAATGTAAATCTATTTTCAGTAGCTTCAAATAAATGATTCCTTGCATATTTTCTTTAATAAGTGTACTAGATGAGAGAATATTAAAAAAAAATTACAATTATAAACAAAAACAAATCAAATTTTATTTTTCATAAAAATCTCTAAAATGACATTTAAAATTCAAAATTATTTTTATTTTAATCTCAAACAAATTTATGATATGAAATGTGAATAACAGGACTATTGAGGAAGCAATTAAGAGTGCTAACAATACAAGATATGGGCTAGCAGCAGGTATTGTGACAAAAAATTTGGATATTGCAAACACAGTGTCAAGATCCATTCGTGCAGGCACAATTTGGATAAACTGTTATTTTGCTTTTGGAGATGATATTCCTTTTGGAGGATATAAGATGAGTGGATTTGGAAGAGATTATGGATTAGAAGCCCTTCACAAGTATCTACAAGTTAAATCAGTTGTTACTCCCATTTATAATTCTCCCTGGCTCTAAGTATTTAACTCTGTATTTTGTAACATTACTAGTTTCCAACTTTAAACCTTCATGTACCCTCTTTTTTATTGGTGAATTCAGCTCATGTACTACGCCATTAGTCGTGAAAATAAAGTTTTTCAATGATTTTGTCATTGGTGTTAATTATAAGCTTCGGCTCATTTTGTGTAAAAATGTGCATAATACAACCTAGGGTTTTTTTTAGGGGACAACCTAGGGTTTTCTTACCCCTGTAAAAAAAATCAAGGCAAAATTATACTAATAGTCCCATAACTTAATTTCAGGTAACGCTTTGGTCCTTTATCTTATTTTTTTCCCATTTAAATCCTTTATCTTTTTAAATGTCAACACTATTATCCTTTTTTTACAAAAACCCAGCAAATTCATAACAAAAATCAATTTTTCTCATATCTTCTTAATAAAACCCAGAAACACATATCTTCATAAAATCCCCGTCACCATTTCTGTTTTTCTATATCAGATTTGTGCTGCAGAAAATGAATCACAATCCCAACCTCTTGTACAACCTACACCAATTCAGCTCTTCCACACCTACCTCACCACCATCTATCAACCCACTTCTCTCAATTAAACAAACTCAAACTCTTATCGTCACTTTGTCTTACTGCCACTTTGCCTTTGTGGGAGAGAGAGATATCTGGATTACAAATTTGGAGCTTATTGTTGCTTTTGGGTTTTGAATGCCTAATGGTCTTGGAGTGTTGGTTTTGTGCGCTAAATGCACCTATCCTCCAACACTTATTCATATCTATTGTTGCTTTGTGGCAAAAATGGATTTTAACTTGTAAGACAGGAGAAAATCAATTGATAATCAGATAAGAAAAAAAAATGATAGTAGTTGTTGAGAGCGCGAGTGACTGAGAATGAACCACAGCTTCCCTTTCCCACCTTCAACTCCTCACCGAATTAATTTAATTCAAAAATCAATCAAACTATAGCATAACATACATACATATATAAATTGAAACAGACATTGTGCTTGTGCTGTGTATTAATCTAATCTATGTTAGGTACTTGTTCTTGAATATTGAATATAGAAGAAAGTAAGTTTATGTGAAACAAAGAGTGAAGATGGATTGCATTTTTTTTTTCTCTTGGATTTTTAAAAATATCTGGGTTTTTGGCTTTTGTTGATGAAGATATGGGTTTATTGATGAACAACTTATTTTTGTTATGAATTTGCTGGGTTTTTATTTTTTATTTTTTGAAAAAGGATAATAGTGTTAACATTTAAAAAGATAAAGGATTGAAATGGGAAAAAAATAAGATAAAGGACCAAAGCGTTACCTGAAATTAAGTTAAAGGACTATTAGTGTAATTTTGCCAAAAATCAAATATTCTTTTTTTAATTAAGAAATTAGATTTAATTATCTTCTTATTATATATAAAAGTTAACCGGGTGATTATTTTAGCCCTAATTTTAACCTAAAACCTAAGCTAACTTTTACTGTATTACCCCTGACCTATTTTGAGACCCCATACAATGAACCAAAGTTCACTCCAAAAGCCTAACAATTTTTCCCTATTTTCCCTCCTCTAATCCGCTAATACTAATCCCAAAACCCAACAACTCAGATATGCAACAAATCAAAATCACGTTATTTTTCTTAATGTGATGCCTTTCATCAAATTTTAATCTCTATCTATTAATCTTTCGACCTCGATCATTTTTGCGTTATTCTATTTGCCTCATCTTTCTCATTCCTTTTGTAGTTTCAATTTTTCTTAATTGATTTTCTCTGCAATTCCCTACTCTAAGCTATGTTGATATCTATCAGTTAGAGATTTTGTGTTTTGTTATATCTGAATCATGATTTTTGGTTGATGTACTTTTTCATGGTAACGTAGGTGGCTGTTTGTTGTTGAGTTTAATAGTGGAACTGAAGTTCCTTTTCATATTGCTTTCCAAGGAAGGATAACATGGTGAAAGAGAAGGAGAAGGATAGGAAGGTCAAAGAAGCTAAAATTGAGGAATCTGTTGATGCTGATCAAGAACACCGTTCATCCAAGCAAGAGGTTGAAAATAATGGTATGAATTTGATAACTTGGATTCATTCATTTGTGGTATTTTTGTGATCATTGTTCTTGAATTTATTGTATCATAATTTGATTGTTTTGAACTGAAATTCAGCATATTTTGCATTCTTATTAAAAATGATTAGAATCACCATAGAACTGGTACCAAGTTGAATAGGAATAAACACCAAGTTTTTAAGAGTTCTGCAATTGTTTGTGGCCGATTTGCGTTGCCGCTACTTTCAATATCAAATACCAATTTTTGATGATGACTTGAGTAACAGACCTTTTGATATACATGTTGTATAAGCTGATTGAATTTCCCAACCACGCTTTTCAATCTATTACTCCTTACTCCTCCGCTTCTTCCCTAACTGCCGTAACAGCATTTTTTTTTTTTTTGGATCTATATCGTACCATCACATGAAAATTGCCGGCAAGTGGAAACGGAAGATAGTTGTGCACAGAATTTGTGAAGCTGCACATATCAAGTTGGGTGCTCTGATGGTTGGCAAAAATGAAATTGTTTACCTTGAATTCTATCGTGAAATTGGTTTTTGAGTTGAATTTTTTTTTATTTGAAAATTGTTTTTAAGTTGGGTTATTTCTATGTATTTCGGTTATATGATTTTAAGTTGTTTTCGTTAGTAAGCTCAGATTTATCAACAATGGTTTAAAGAAGTATTTTTGTTTTATGTTTTTATTACCAATGTGCAAGATTGTTCCTTATTTCAATAGAATATAATGAATCTGTCTGTTTTGCCTTAAGTTATATGTCCACCTTTATTTCTTTTCAGTATAATATACTGTATAAGCAAATTATCCCATCTGTTAGAGTCAAAAGCAAGCCTATAACTCTAAAACCAAATATTCAAGGGTGTGACTGTTAATAGTTGTTGCTGAATTTGACATTTTTTCTGTTTGAGAATTATGTGTATTTAACTACTTAATGCATCATTCTTGAGTTATGGATTAGACTGATCATTGATTTTGTCTAAAAACTATAACATGTTAAACTGCGTAGCTTCTAAAGTTGCATTGCACCATTGTGCAATTGATATATCATGTATACATTGCCTATGTATATAGCTTACTATTCTATTTTATTTCATTTAGAATTTGTTAATTTTCCTTACCTTCAACTATGTTTAATTCTTTAAGACATTTTATCATTCTAGATTTTTCTTGAAAAGCATTATAGATGAGTAAAGGAGATCATGCATGTGCCATTTAGCCATTGACACTATCAGATTAACAAAATTAAGCTAATTTGCAGAGAATGATATTGAATTAAGTATCATTCTCAAAAGCTGACAAGCTCTTTTTTTAGTTAGCATTTTCTGTTTCGTTTTGCTGGTTCGTGTATCTATCATACATGGTTTTGTTATTTGTTTCTAATGTATTTTGTCTGAATCATGCTTTCACAGATGTTGCACTATGGGAATGTAAATGACATAACAAATATGGCTTATAAGTATCTCTTGAGGCTTAAGTGGTGTACCTATCATGTCGAGTACCATCCAGATGAGGTTTGTGCGATAAGAACTATTTCTTTTTGCGTTTTGTTTGACGCAAGCTGTGTTTTTTGTTGAGTTTATAGCAGTCAGATTTTATGTCAAGTAAGTAATATGTGATGTTGTGCAAGGTTTGTAAAAGTGATTTTTGCTGTTTGAGTTGGCATTTTAAATCATATTCGAGTATAGAATTTGTTTTATTGATATACAAATTGATTTTAGAAAAAAAGATTGCAACCCATGCCTCTATAAAAGAGTATGGACACGCTTTAAAATTTTATTTATTTTGTCATTAGCCAATTTTTTATCATGAAAAAAACTTATAAATTGGACATTTTTCTTATGAATTGATTTTAATGATTAAGATTGTGGTATGAATGTTGTTTAGTTAGATGTTTATTGCAACAGTTCTCTACCCCAATAAAAATCTTAATAAAATTTGATTTTTTATTAAGATTTTGCTCTTTGCTATCAAAACTACTCAAGTGTCCTTTTCAATACCATTTTATTGGTTATTTATGCAGCACACTTGGTATCAATGTATCTTTGATATAGTCATGCTTCCACTACGTTGGTGCATATATTGGCGTTGTTTTTGGCAGTGTTGAAATTGACTTAGTCATGGTTGTATGCATCTGTAAGCTCTTTGTTCTCCCACTTTTGAGTCTGATATACAAATTTATGAAATTAATGTGTTTTCTTAAGCATATTTAGGTTGTGATATTTGTACTTCAGATGCTTTTGTTTGTTGCAGCGCCAATTACATTGTGCATTATCCGAATCAAAAATCGTGTTTTCAGTATCTAATTCTAAAGATGGATGCACCAATTTACTTTGCCACTGTAAAATATTTAAGGGAAAGGTAAGCTATCTAGAATTTCGAATTTTTTTTCTAACTAAATTTTCTTGCTTAGAATAATTTGTTGACACAAGAAAATTGTTAGTGTTTATAGGATCTCATGGTGGATTGATGAAAAGGGAGACAAGTTTGAAGTATGTTATAATGAATCTGGATGGTAAGTTCTATTTGTAGTGATTTTTCCTATTATATATGCTGTGTTTTGGAAATGATTTGCATTTTCTCATTAGTTTTAAATTCCTAACTTTGTCTTAATTGATAATGACAAGTATGCATAACCAACTACTGAGTTTTGGAGTGATGGGGTTATTCTTTATATTCTATTGATTTGGTACATTTGACATCATTTTAAGGTATATATAATAGCCAAATGTGTTACCATTTACGTTCCAAATTTGTTGAAGCTATTTGTTCCATGAGATGTGAAACTTTTTGGTTACTTCATAATTTGATTCATTTACTTTCTACACAATGCTATCTTGAAGAACATGCTCATTGAGAATTTCATTAAATATTTCAATTTTAAGTAAGTGATATCTCAAACTGATTAATTTCTTCCCGCTTTTCTTATTTTTTGATTTACTTATGTGATGCATGATTTGCATCACATTATTCTCTAATATCTCAAACTATTTTTTTAGTATCAATTTGTGAATGACCTTAAAATAGCATATGCATGATAGGCAACTTAAGGACATCTTTGTGTTGTCATCCATTTTATGTCTATGATTTAGAAAAAAAATTTGAATACATGCTTCCACTACATGATTAAATGTGGTTTGCCTTTTCAATATTATCTTATTGGAAATGACTGTGTGTACTTAAGATGAATTTGCGGAGGGCTTAACTACTCAAGTGTCCTTTTCAATACCATTTTATTGGTTATTTATGCAGCACACTTTGTATCAATGTATCTTTGATATAGTTTGTCCTAGACAATTGATAAACAAATTTTCAACTCCAAACTTTTTATGCTTTTTTTTAGAAACATCAAATATTATTGATGACGAGACTGTGCAAGACGCACAAATGCTCGCGAAAAGCCGAAAAACAAAGTGACAACAACTAATCCACACACCCACAAAAACACAAAATCAGCCGATCCTAACAAAAGCACGACTCTGCTACACAGAAACCACTACTAAAAAAACTGTGTTTTCAGACGGAATTTTCGGACGGAAGCCTTTTTGTCTGATTTTTTCGGACGGATTTGGGACAGTTTCAACGGAGCGAAATTTTCGTCCCAAATCCGTCCCAAAATCGTCTGAAATATTTATGACATGTTCAAACAAGGTTTGTTCCCACGAATTTCGCACGGATTTTCTTAAAAAAACAAATCCGTCCCAAATCCGTGTGAAATTTTGAGACGGATTTCGGACGGTTAATATTTGAGGGTTTTAATTTGGAAAATTTCATATCCCTCTTCTCTCACTTCGAATTTTCATCGTGTGTGCGCCTTTCCTATTTCATCAGTCAAAAAAAACTTTCCCCTCTTTCACAACCCTAATAAAATCAATTTCTGAAGCTAATCAATCAATATCTTCCAAGAACATTCTCAAACTCTTCATTCACGTTTTCAATCTCTTCAGGTCTCAAGCTCTTCAAGGTTTGCTTCTCTTCTCTTCATTCGAGTGTTTTTCAATCTTTTGATCGTTTTCGTGGTTTTCTTGGTTTGCCTGTTGAATTTGAACCTGAAGTTCCAAGAAGACCTCCTAGTGCCAAGTTGTAAGACTAGAATATTCTTGGTTTCTTTAAATTTAATGGTTGATTGGAACCCTAATTGTTGATTGGAACCAAAAAAAGATGATATTGATTGATTGGAATCCTAATTGTTGCTTTGTTTCATTCTCGATAAATGTAATGGTTCCTATTCCATATTGGCTATACTATTTCAATTTCCAGTTTGATTGGCTACAGATTTGATTTACATGTTTAATTTACAGAGGAGGATCGACATCTCATGCATATACTGAAGCTTCGAAATGACAGCTTTTAAAACTATATCTATGTTATGTTTGATGTCCATTTTATTTGCTTATTTTTGTTTTCACATCTCTGAAACTTTGTTTGATTTCATTGGTTTTAGTTTTTATTGTTCTGAGGTTTTGTGAATGGTTCTTTGCTTTATGATTTGTTTAGTTTGTATATTTTAATGTACACATGTATAGTTTGTAGCTCTCATCACTTTTCAAGTCTATTTCACACACAATTTTTTGGTTGCAGCCTACCTTATAAAAGTCTTCGGAAAGTGATTTGTTGTTATTTACAATCAAACTATTTTCTTACATCCTTGCAGCATTAGCACTAGAGGTACGTGTATGTGTGAATTTGAATAAAGCTTACTATGTGTTAGGCTATGAAAGTTGGATCTTTAAAATTGATGATAATTTTATCACGAGAAACTTTACTTTTTAATGTAATTTTGTGCATTTTTTTTTATTGTGTTTTGCAATGTTTGATAGCATATTAGTATTGAATGTAAATATTCATTATGGTGCTGAAAACCCCTAATTATTATTAGCCATTCTTATTGGTGCAAAATCATATAGGTACAAAATCATAGGGCTTTATTGAAATTACATATTTAACGGAGAAGCAAACAGAATTAAACTTACATTAGCACACTCATATATTTAGAGTGATTTTGTAATTGTGCCTTCTTGATTTTCCTATTGGTGTATACAATTGCTGTCAAATAGTTTTGTGAACTGTTTTATATTGTAAGCTTTGTTGGTTTGTTGCAAAGAGGTCGTTGTTTTTATGGCTACTGGTTATGAGAGCAATAAAAAAACGAGAAGATAATTACACGCTACTTTTGGCACGATCCAGCTGTGTTTCTGTGCTGTTTTTACCGCTGTTTTGGTGTTTAGCAGTAGCGTATCAGCAGCGTTTTCTGCTGTTGCTGCAGCTTATGTGTTGTTTTTCCCTTTCTGTTAGTGGCTAAGGGAGCTTAATTCTCATAGTAGCCTTTGGTTTATTTTTTCTGGTGTACTGTTAGCACCTTCTTTTTGGTTTGGGAGGTAGTGTTTGAAGCAATTGTTTGCTCAGTTGGTTTTAATTGTACTGCCAAAGCTATTTTGGTTACTACTATGTTTTTACCCCTTAGTATATATTAGCTTCATGATTAGTTTGGAGGTGGGTAGTTTGTTTTGGAATTGTACTTGTTTATTGAGAGGTAGTTAATCAAATTGTTGTTTTAGATGTCTAGAAGAGGTGCTAACAGAGGTGGAAGGACTTTATCCTCTCGAGGCCGATACTCAATTGGTAAAGGGAGAATTGCTGTTCAAGTTACACCTACTATACCATCTCCACAGGTATCTATAAATCAATCATTATCGCATGCACAAACTACGCCATCACCATACATAAATAATCGATGCATGTATATTAACAATGCTTTATATACAGTTCAGTCGGTTCTTAACATAAATTTCGCTAAACGATTTTGTTTTAATGATACAAAATGCCTTTGCTGACGTAAGTTTTTGGTAGTTAAGATAATATTGGTGTAGATCAGTACAAACAGTGCACGAAATACTTTATCTAAGTGTTTTTTTTTTCATTAGTTACATGTAATTTACTGAACAATTAAAGACTCTTGAAAGTTTTGAATTGCTAACATGTTAATTGGGTGCAATTTTGTAGAAGTATTGTAAATGGCAACCTAAATATGATGCTAGGATTCGCCAAATTTTTGAAATCAAGGGAGAAGGTAGATCCAGAGGTATGATGTATCAAGAGAGGAAAAACTATGCAGAAAATTCCGAATACAGGCCAACACATCTTGTTACTGGTCAAGTGGCTAGTTCGATCAAAAAGAACAACTTGTACCTGCTTATATACCTATATTTCCGGACAAACGACAAGTTCAACCCAAAGAACAGTTTGTACCCAGCTTATGCTTTGTTATCGGTCAAACGGCAAGTTCGATCTAAAAGAACAGTTTGCACCTACCGACATGATGAGGTGATGATCCAGCAGCAAGTTCGATCCAAAGAACAGTGTGTCTCTACCCTTCTGTCTACATCTCCAGCCAAACAGCCAGTTCGATCCAAAGAACAGTTTGTGCCTGCCTATCTATTGGTATCTTCAATCAAGTGTCAAGTTCGATCCAAAGAACAACTTGTATCTGCCTATATGTCTATGTTTCCGGTCAAGTGCCAAGTTCGATCCCAAGAACAGCTTGCACCTATCTCTTGCTTTGTATTCCCTGGTCAAGTGGCTAGTTCGATCCAAAGAACAGCTTGTACCCTTTTTCTATCCCCTGGTTTGTCCACCCTGTCAATGTCCATCTGAATCCCCAGTGACATGGCATGTTCCATGGACTCCAGTTGTCTGTCTTGCATCCATAATCAAAGTATTGCATGGCATTCATATTTTTGAAAACCTGAAAACGTATTTTTATGTCTGATAAGTGCTAGGAAGTGATATTTTCATGTTATATTTTAAGCACTTTTGTTACTTGTTTTGCAAGAAATTTAAGGAAAAGCCGAGATAAAAGCGATAATTGCCTTATTACGCTTTAATTGCCTTACTTTACCCAATTATGCAGGATTTAACCTCAAGACACTAAGCAAGCATGAAAAAGCCAAGAAAAGTGCAAAAGGCCGCAGGTACTACACTGCTCGCGAGGCGAGCACAGCAGCTCGCAGTGGCGAGCTTCAAAACAAAGCCAAAAGGCCGTGAGCACCCCCTTGCTCGCGAGGCGAGCAGAGCTACTCGCCGTTGCGAGTAAGGGCGGTTTGACCCTCCCAGGGTGACGTGGCAGAATCTTAATGGTGAAGGAATCAGAACTCGCCATGGCGAGTAATGCTGCTCGCGAGGCGAGCTCAAGCATAGTGGGAATTCTATAAATAGCCCACTTGCTATTCTTTGTAAAAATCTTATCTTATCATATCTTAGCTTGATATTTTCTTAGCTTCTCTTAGGTTTTAGTTTAGATATTTTCATAGAGAGAAGTAAGGTAGTTCTTCATTGAGTAAGATTGGTTTTGGAAGTTGGATCTTAATACTTTGTTGAGACATCACAAGTGTAATGAATCCTTCCTTTTCAATCCATCCCCGGCAACGGCGCCATTTTGATGAAAGTCGTTTCTTAGCATCAAACAAGATAAGTATTTTTGTATCGTCTCCACAGGGAATAGTGCGTTATCAATGACAGTTTAACATCGATTATCATTCAAAGTATTAAGAGTACTTGTTTGTTTGAATTGAAATGTATCTAGCTAAACTAATTGCAAAAAGTAAAAGTTGAGATAAATAAGGATTGAAACTTGTTAGGAGTAGCGTTCCTTAACCAAGCGTCACACATAACCTAATGATCAATACGAATTCTAGCTTCATAACCAACATTATCACAATCATTTCTAAACTATCCTTCGTGTCCAAAGTGATATAATTATTTCTAAGTTATCGTTTAAACATTCGTGTCCAAATTCCTTAAACGATAACAAAGTCGATCGGATAACCTAATCGACCGTGTCCAGCCTGGTTAAGTTATACGAAAGCATTTAGCTCTTGATTATGGTGATTATCGCAAGATTAACAAAGATGTCAAGTAAGTTAACCTAAGATATATTGCTATTCTAGCTCAAGATTCAAGAGTTTGTGTCCAAATCATCTTTGAATCTCATTGAAAGCATTAACACAAGAATAACAACAATATTGAATATAAATTGCTAAGCACAATTATGAACTGTCAATTCATAAGCACAATGCTTGATGAAGTTGCCTTTAAATTTTTCAAAATTCAGTTCATCTTTGACGCACTTTAGGACTCTGATATGTTTTTAATTGTTGAACCCTAAAAATTTCTATGTTATTTTTCCCTTTTGCCTTAGAGTAAAGGAACATTCAAATAGGGTATATTGATTCAAGTTGGGGAGAGAAGGTAGATGTAAATCTTATGTCAAGTACTATGGTGTAATTTTATCTTTGATCAAGACAACATGTTGTTGTAAATACAAAAAGAAAAGAAAAACAATGTGTACATGAAAAAAAAAAAATAGAAAAAGAGAAAAAGAAAGAAAAATCCAAAAAGAAAATAAGTTGTCAAGATCAAAGTGCTTCATGTTTAAGCACCAAGGGTTTGTAATGATTGGTAGGAAAGGTTGTGAAATTTAATGGTTGATACAAGGAATGTTCCTGATTGTTAGGCTTTTTGATTTCAATTGCCCCACATATGACATTTCTTTTGTAGCCAAGCCAAGTTATAACCCTCAAAGACCTTTTGATCCATGTTCTTTATGCCTTTTGAAATGATATTTGGATGGACACATAACTTGATTGGAATGTTAACTTGATTTCCGGATGTGTGTTCATAACCCTCATTTGTTTGTTTTCAATTGTTTATCTACTTTCAAAGAAGTGTGTTAGGTGTGGTTCGTGAATATATGTATTATTGTTTTGAACTATTTGGCATGAGCTTTGTACATAGGACTCATCTCATATTAGTCGTAGAATTCTAAATTAGTTGGAAACTTAGCCTTGCACGCACATTCATTTTGAATCATTATCTGAGAAAGTTTTCAAAACCTTTTGTACTTGTGTCTTGTTCTATTAACTTGTTTGATTTTCAATCTTTTGTTTGAGGACAAACAAAGAGTTAAGTTGGGGAGAGTTTGATAAGTGCTAGGAAGTGATATTTTCATGTTATATTTTAAGCACTTTTGTTACTTGTTTTGCAAGAAATTTAAGGAAAAGCCGAGATAAAAGCGATAATTGCCTTATTACGCTTTAATTGCCTTACTTTACCCAATTGTGCAGGATTTAACCTCAAGACACTAAGCAAGCATGAAAAAGCCAAGAAAAGTGCAAAAGGCCGCAGGTACTACACTGCTCGCGAGGCGAGCACAGCAGCTCGCAGTGGCGAGCTTCAAAACAAAGCCAAAAGGCCGTGAGCACCCCCTTGCTCGCGAGGCGAGCAGAGCTACTCGCCGTTGCGAGTAAGGGCGGTTTGACCCTCCCAGGGTGACGTGGCAGAATCTTAATGGTGAAGGAATCAGAACTCGCCATGGCGAGTAATGCTGCTCGCGAGGCGAGCTCAAGCATAGTGGGAATTCTATAAATAGCCCACTTGCTATTCTTTGTAAAAATCTTATCTTATCATATCTTAGCTTGATATTTTCTTAGCTTCTCTTAGGTTTTAGTTTAGATATTTTCATAGAGAGAAGTAAGGTAGTTCTTCATTGAGTAAGATTGGTTTTGGAAGTTGGGTCTTAATACTTTGTTGAGACATCACAAGTGTAATGAATCCTTCCTTTTCAATCCATCCTTGCATGGCTTCCATGATGATGAGTAGCTAAATCCCCTTTGTTGGGATGAGAGGTACTTGATCTTTGCTTAACATGTAATCTTTTGATTTTGCAAAATATGATTCTAGCAATTTATATTCAATATTGTTGTTATTCTTGTGTTAATGCTTTCAATGAGATTCAAAGATGATTTGGACACAAACTCTTGAATCTTGAGCTAGAATAGCAATATATCTTAGGTTAACTTACTTGACATCTTTGTTAATCTTGCGATAATCACCATAATCAAGAGCTAAATGCTTTCGTATAACTTAACCAGGCTGGACACGGTCGATTAGGTTATCCGATCGACTTTGTTATCGTTTAAGGAATTTGGACACGAATGTTTAAACGATAACTTAGAAATAATTATATCACTTTGGACACGAAGGATAGTTTAGAAATGATTGTGATAATGTTGGTTATGAAGCTAGAATTCGTATTGATCATTAGGTTATGTGTGACGCTTGGTTAAGGAACGCTACTCCTAACAAGTTTCAATCCTTATTTATCTCAACTTTTACTTTTTGCAATTAGTTTAGCTAGATACATTTCAATTCAAACAAACAAGTACTCTTAATACTTTGAATGATAATCGATGTTAAACTGTCATTGATAACGCACTATTCCCTGTGGAGACGATACAAAAATACTTATCTTGTTTGATGCTAAGAAACGACTTTCATCAATGTCCAAAAGCAGTGCAAATGTTAATATTTAAGTATCTTCGTCCTGTCAACTCTAAGACTCCGTCTCTTGACTCTCCGGACAAAGAAACTTAAATAGGGGCAGCTGTTACACCCTAATTTTGGACCTAAAAATACTAACTCAATTCTTCTTTTCTTGCATTTCAAGTCATTTGATATGTCTCTGATCAATTACATCTTTCTTTTTCAATGTTATTTGCAAAATTCACATAGAAGGGTATTTTAGTCATTTCCTGCATTCAACTCATTTTAATCCTTGAAAATTGTTTGAGTCTTTTAAATTGGTTTGTATAAGTCCTTGTTTCAATCTCATGTCAAAATTCATTTCAAAAATATCAGTTGAGTCATTTTCTAGTCAGTTTAGCCCCTAGGGGCATTTTAGTCATTTCCCATGATAAAATTTCTTGCAGTCTTTTAAAAATTTGTTTGAGTCCTTTCAAATAGTTTGATAAGTCTTCATTTCAATTCTATGTCAAAATCCATTTTTAAAAATTGCATTTGAAGTCATTTTGAGTCAGATTTGCCCCTAGGGCCATTTTAGTCTTTTCATGTGTTAAAACCCTGTTTAAATTCTAAAAATTGTCTCTGAGTCTATTAATGTGCATGTATAAGTTCTTGCTTTAATCCCTTGTTAAAAAATCATTTTAAAATTGCATTTGAGTCATTTCGAGTCATTTTAGTCCCTAGGGGCATTTTGGTCATTTCACATAAAATCTCTGATTCATTTTAGTCTGCTTTGTTGCTTTTAATCGTCTCGCTTTACGTTAATTTTCAATTTACTTTTTCAATTCAATTTTAGTTTAATTGTCATTTTGGTCCTCGTACTTTTGTTATTTGCATTTTAATCCTTTTTAGGTGTGTTAAGTCCAAGTGCCACGTGTCCAAATGCTATTAGTCCACAAGAGTTTGTTACAAGTCTAGTGCCACATGTCCCACTCCAATTGGTCCAAGCATTTCCACATCACCTATAAATAGATGAGTCATGGTCAAAGAGTGACAACTAATCATTTTTTCACACTAATCATTTTTTACACAAAAAATCCCCAAAATTCCAAAAAAACCATTTTTTTTAATTATTTTCTCTCCCATTTTTCTCTCATCTTCAACAACCTCTAAAAAGCCACCATAACTAACTTTCTCCACCACTCTAACCACCATAACCATTTTTTTCCTCCACCACTCAACCACCCTAACAACCTATAACCACCACTCCCACCACCAAAAATTCATCCTCAAAACCTCCATAACCACCGCTCATTTTCTCACACTCACAACGATTAGAGAAAGAGAAAACTAAAACGAGAGAGTGATCAAAACCATTCATTCATGACTGAAGTCACCATTTCAATGTGTAATGAGCAAGAAAGAAGAAGAACGACAACAACTCGTCGTCAACAAGGTTCAAATTGATGATGCCGCCACCGTCACCGTCACCGGAAACAACAAGGTTGCTGCTCAGCAACAACCACAACTCGAAGGCAAAGGAAGCAAGAACCAGCGGCGGAATTCGAACAGAACGGAAAAAAGATGAAGCCGAGGCAGTCAGACCAAGCACAAATCGAACCGAATCAGTGAAAGAAGGGGGTGAATCCGAGTCCGAAGCAGTGAATCCAACCTTCTCCGATTTGAAACGAGGTAATTCTTCTCCTTTTGAGTGCTGTGTTTAATCTCCGATCTAGACCAATTTGAACTGGATTTCGAATTTTTAAGGCCGAATTCATATAAAGGGTGGAGAGAGCTTCGATTTGGTGTAAAATTTCGTTGAGAACGGAGCTGTTTTGAACTCCGGCACGGTGGTGCACCGCCGGCCACCGTGCCGGAAAACATTCATGTCGCCTGAGAAGAAGAAGATATTAGGCGTGTTCCTTTTGTTCTGTTAGTTGAGAGAGAGAAAGTAGCACGTGAGAGTGGGAGAAGAACAATTGAATTTGGCTTTCTCAACACAGCAAGCTCTTATATTGAACCATGTTATACCCATTTCCTCAACCCGTTTGACTGATCCATACCCATAACCCTACCCATTTTTCTGGGCTTGGGCCTAATTTCTTTGCAGTCTTTGTCTTACTCTACTGTCTTGCTGTTCCTACACCACTTCTTGCTGTTTGCGCCGTTTGTTTCATCGAAAATCTTCAAAATATTTCCTAAAAAACATTCAAATCGTTTCCTTGATATTTTTTTGATGAATCTTGATGAATTTTTATGTCAAGTATTCATCAAAAAAAGATGAGGAAATATTTATTTTTTTTCCCCTTTGTTGATTCATTTCTTTTCCATTTCGTGTCGAAAATCTTGTTAAAAAACTTCCAAAAAACTTGTGAACTCTCTTGCAATTATTTTTGACACTTGAAAATTGTTTCTCATAACATTTTGGCATGTTAAAAATTTGGTAAAAATATATGTGGAATTTTCTTGTGATTTTGCGTTACTTTTTGCTAATTTTTGTGAGATTTTGGCATGATCTTGATTCTAATTCTTGGCACATGCTATTGTTTTGTGATATGTGAATTTGTGATGAGCTTATATCTGCGTTTAATGTGTTTTCTACTGAATGTTAATGTGTTGTGGATAGTTACTTGTTTTACAAGCCATGTAAATAATTGTTTGTGGAAATAAAGTGTGAAATGTGCTCAAAATGTGTCATAATTCTTGGTTTAATATTGTCTTATAATTTTCATGTCATAACTGAAATAAAACTCTTTGAAGATTGTCATGGCATGAAAATTATAGGCCTTATGTTTGTGTGAATTTTATGACAAAGTTTAGGCATTTTACCACTTTTGTGTGCTAAGATTTTGTTACTTTTTGTCAAGTTTCATTACTTTCCTATGCTATTTTACTTGCATCTATTTCAACCCTTATTCTTCCTTGTGCCACTAACCATTTTGTTTCATGTTTCATTCATCCATAAGCACAACTCATCTCACTTCATATTCTAGTTTTATTTCCTTGCCATTTAAAATTCATGCCATACTTAGAATGTAAAACTTAGGAGTTCTTGTAATATTTTACTTTCATGCAATTTAAATTTCTTGCAAGACCATAGAATGTATCTAGGGTATGATGTAATAAGGACAATGGACTCTAATAATGTACACCGACACAAGCACCGACACATGCACACACCTCACTTTAGATGTATGCTTAGAATATGCATGTTTAGATGTATGTTTAGGATTGTATGTTTAGATGAATGTTTAGGATTTACGCTTAGAAAAATCAATTTTCCAAAAAATATGAACAACTTCACTCAAATCATTTTCTCAATAAACCTTGGGATCAAAATCCCATTGAATTTTCCTTTTCTTTTTCTTAATCAAAATCTTAATGAATCTTAATAATACTTAGACCATATTTTGCAAATAACTAATTTCAACCTCACAATTTCACAATCTCATGCCTTTAAGGCCCCTCAATCTCCATTCTTCAAAAATTTCAATTTTCAAACTTAAAATCAACCCACAAAAACAAAAATATTTTTGGAAGAGAACTACGGTGGATTTGATCCCTTAAACGGGTACGTAGGCAAGGAACCAACATTCCTTCAATTCAACTAAAATAAAAATCCAAAAACATTCTTCTCCCTCCAATTCTTCACTTAGAATACCTTTAGGCTTAACATCACTTATCAAAATAGCATTTAAAAATAAAGCGCGCGCGTAGAAAGTAAAGACGGTTCCTATAGGATACTATAGTCGTTATGGGTGCCTAACACCTTCCCGTAGCGAAGACAACTCCCGGACCTCGATTCTCAAGGGTTTTGCTTACTTTTTCCCTTCCCAAGAAAAAAATAAGATATCACCGGTTTAAGAGGTTCAAACGTAATCAATGTTTGACACCCGAAAACCAAGATAAAACACGTTGGAAAATTCATCTTAAATCTGTCTGAAATCCGTAGGAAATTTTAACTCAATTCCGTCCGAAATCCGTAGGAAATTAAATTCCGTCCGAAATCCGTTTGAAAGTTAGTCCAATAACCTACAACCGTGTCTGTGTGAAAACCGCGCGAAATCCGTCTGAAATATATTTCGGACGGAATTTGGGACGAAAATACGATTTGCGACGCGGTTGTTTCGGACAACGCCCTATCCGTCCGAATTCCGTCCGAAAATGGATTTTCGTCTGAAATCCGTGGGAAATTTCCGTAAATATCGTCCCAAAACCGTCTGAAATTCCGTCCGAAAACGACCTTTTTTTAGTAGCAAAAATGCTGTCAAAACAGAAAAAATGCAGACAGAAAAAACCCAGCCAGCAAAACGGTTGCAAAACTTGCATTGATATAACTTGCTTCTATTACGACATATAAGATAAAGTGTAATCATTGTTCACCTGTGGTATAAGAGGACTTTCTTTTGAAGGAATTGGTCTCAACTTGCTCCAATCAAAGAGGATATGACGTGTTCAAACATCTTAGTGATGAGTGTTTTTGTCTCTCTATTTTTACTCAAATGCGGAAATGATCCCCCATTCAAAAATACTCACTTTTAGTCGTTCTTAAAGATTTTTAAACTTAAAAAATGGTACGACTTATATGCGAACTATCTTTTATTTTGGAATAATATGTTTTTCTTGACAAGTATTAAAAACAGACGAATTGATGTCTTTTTAGTCGGTAAGACCCGTGCGGAGCACAGGTCGATGGTCTAGTTCAAATAATTATGATCACTTTAAATATTGTGCATTCCTATTATGATATCTTGTTTATTCAAAAAAAAAATGATATCTTGTTTATCCAATTAGATTTAATTATTCAAATATGAACACTGCCATTCAAAACAAAAATATTGGCTTGCCCAATTGTTTTTAGAGCGGTGCTAGCCACAGTTGCTTTGGCAGTCGCTCATCCACACTCTCTCAAACAAAGAGCCACGTCATTACTATTTTCTTGGTTACCGGATGCTTTTTTCAACACTTAACTTTTACTTTTTAATAATTTAAATTAAATAATTAGATAATGTTCTGAACATGTTTTTCCACCGTTACCACCATTTTTCATAGTTTCTTCCCTGTACAAATATTATTAGCAAGATTCACAATCACCATTCACGTTGAGGAGAAAGAAAGGAAACCATGTTCAAGTATTATTTGCTCATGAGTCATGACTCACCTGATCACTACTAAACTCGCTTGACTCGTTCCTTTTGCTGCCCAGAACAGTCACAGACAACGAAAAGTGTGTAAGTGAAAAGAGGGAATCCATATCTTATTGTGTTGATTTGAATAATACAACCCAGAAATTAAAAATCCACAATCATATTTTGAATAATACTACCCAGAAACCAAAAATCCACAATAGCTACATATGTTTCTAGATCTAGATGTTATTAATTTCTTGCAATACCCTATTTAGCAATACCATTTCATATCAAAAGTTCCATTAGAATAAGAGATACTTTGGATTTCCATTCGTGACCATGAATGGTGCTGATGGGTATAAGGATGGAGAAGAAAGAAGTGCTGACTTAGATGATTATTGCGAGGGTTTGGTGTTGGATACAGGTTTGGACCTCCTTTATGGAGATTGAAAGTTCATGGTGGTGGCTTTTTTTAAGAATTGTTGATGGCGGACTCATCTTTACAAAAGAAAGAATAACAATTCAGTGGAAGTTGTTATGCGTTTGGACTTTGGAGGAAACAAAGAGTTATTTATTGATGATGCAAAAATAAATAAAAAACAGAGTTAAAAGGAATAACCTACAGAGCCTGTAAACCGGTTACCAGTTTTAAAGAAATGGTAACGTGGGCCAATAGGTGAGCGAGTGTTTAAGGGAGACTGTTCAAGCAACTGCAGCTAGCATTCCTCGTTGTTTTTAAACATATTTTCACCTAATTCATACCAACAAACCACCTGCTCATGACTTATTTTTTAGAGGTGATCTTTGCTGCTTATTTGCCACTTCACCTTGTCGCAATAAAGTTTTCGTCTTCTTTCTCCTGCAATATCTCTTTTCAGATACGTACTTTTCCTTTTTCATTCAGAATTAAGTCAATCATGACGCCTAATCATACATACACTATCAAATATTTATATAATATTTTTTATTACAGATATTTACATAATTTTATTACCTTATTGTTTTATTGTTTTCTTTTTACGCTAGACTTGTTTATTTTTACACACACCGAAAACAAACAAAAAAAATTGCCCTGAATCTGCAATGTTTACTTTTCTATCCTTAGTGTGCGAGTTTCGTCGATAGAATCAGTGTTCTATGATGCAAATGAATAACACATGACTGGTCTATTAAATAAAAATAAATAAATAAAAGTAAAACGTCAGTAATGAACAGTGTGTTCCAATGGCAACTGGGCATGACACAATGATGCATTCGTTGCTATTCATCTCTCATACATATCGTACCGTACCATTCACATTCAGCTTTAAAAGCGTTCCACATTTAACTCATGACACATAAGACTGGTTCCGATAATCAAATGGGTTCTTTTCTTTTTCTTTTGTGTATTAGAGAGAATGACAAATCATAGGAATTCTGGGTTTAAATCCGACTAATCATACAATATGCTTCGTCAGATGAGTTAGACTTTATAAACACATTGTATTCTTTATCTACTTCGTCCTTAATTATGAACATCAATAAGAAAAATGAAAGAAAAAAGTTCCTAAATATAAGTCTCTTTCAAGTTAATAGACACATTTCTTTTCAAGTATAACATTAATTAATACTAAAAAACCCATTAGTGTTTGAAGTTGTGTGCATATGATATCCAATTTATATAAAAAAAATACAGAGGGTGATTTAGTAATATTCTTGCATAAAATGTACTCATTAATTATACGAGTAACTTTTTTTAGGTATATATTGTATGATATTTGTGATTGTGATGAAACTTTAACTATAGAAGGGGCCAATGGATGAATATAGTTTAGTCTTCTTTACCCCATATTTTTTGAATCTCGTTAACGAATTTCCTTAAAACATTTAATATTTTTAGATAAAAAAATTATTTATATAACAATTAAATGATTCAATTAATTAAATACACATATTTTTATAAAAATTTACTATTTTAAATATGAGAAATGATATTTGTACATCCACTTTGTGACAACTTATTGACAACTTTATCTCTCATACTCACATTATGTTTTTATTTTCTCTCTTCCTTTTTCTCTCTCCATTGTTTTTGACCAATGAAAAGTGAGAAAATAGAAGTTGTACCAAAAGTTGTCTAAAATGGTTGTTAAAATATCACTACTCTTTAAATATTTATAGAGTGCCCTAAAAGTACTTGATATATTTTTTTTTATTATATACATGACAGTGAAAAGTACAAGGAAATGTGCCTGTTTATAAAATTATATCACTTTTTCTCACTTGTGGCTGAGCCAATCATGCATTTTCAATGCATATATATAATATAATGAGTTCACTTGTATGACCAGATAGCCACAGCCCTCAAATCAACCTTCTTAATCACTAACGCAAACACAGATGACTGATCTTAACTCCAGTAATGGGGACAACAGCTCCTTGTTCAAAATGCCGACCATCAAGTATAACAAGCTCTTCATCAATGGAGATTTTGTCGATTCTGTATCAGGTAATTTGCATTCATATATTTCCTTTTTTATTTCTACGTACTCTAAGAATTTGTGTTAAGAGGATCTCCAATACACATGCTAAATTCATATTTTCAGTTTTTTTTTTTTTTTTTTTATAGACCCATAACTGTCATGTAATATTTAAGAACACTAACTAATTTTCACTTTAATGCTAAAATTCATGTTTTAATTGTTCTTGAATATTAAGAGCAATATATAAGAGATGAGATGCTCACTAAGGTTGTGATTCAAATCTAATATTTAATCACGGCCACCAGATCCAATAACTCTTGAGCACGAGAAGTGTAATAAGAAAAATAAAAATAAAATCATCACCTTACCTTACATAATTTTTTGGAGATTAGTAGAATTTAGTTTGTTCCAAAATATAAAAACCCACCACCGCTTTCTAAACAAGCAAACATGGTTGCTCATAGTTTAGCTAGGGCGTCCTGTTCTTGGGCTAGTCACCGTATTTTTTATTCTTATCCTTCTTGTATTGAACATTGGTTGATTAATGATAATAGTTAACTTTGTTTCGGTCAAAAAAAAACTATACAGTAGAAACGCTTTAAATTAATACTCGGTAAATTAATAAACTCTCTAAAATAATAAATTTGTCCGGTCCCGACTTGGGCCAATGTAAAAAATTGAAAAACTCGATAAAATAATAAAAATAATTTTTCGGGAGATCCCTTTATAATTTTCGGTCCCAAGAAAATCATAAATTAATAATTCATAGAAACTGAAAAAAATATATTACACTCTATTGAAATATGCCAAACTTGCTTAAGAATACATTGAACACATTTGTTCCTCTTGTTTACATTTACTGTACTTCAAAAGTCATTATTGATTTCCAATGCCTATGAACACAGTAGTTACTAATTTACGTTGAGTCTCAAGGTTCGCTGCAACGTAATTCTAAAAGGCATAGACTAATTTACCTTTTTGTTTGGTATGTACAGTATAATTACGTAAAAACTCTTTAAATTAATAATTATTAATTTATCGATAAATTAATAACTCTCTAAATTAATAAATTTCTCAGGTCCTGACATTATTAATTTATAGAGTTTTAACTTTGATCCTTTTATTGACTTAAGACACTTTCTAAACAAGCCCCAAGCATAGTACGGTACATATCCAAATCCAAACATAATTATTGTTGTCGCAAATTTGTTTGGTTATATGAGGAAAAAGAAAAGAAAAGCAGGAGAAATAGATTACGTCCTTAATCCTTATAAAGGACACACCATGGGCATAAGTCAAAAGAGCTGAGGATGAGCTAGGTAGTGGCTGCTAGATCATAACTAAAGAGTCTAAACAATTAGCTCTCAATTTTGCTAGAATATCAGCACACAAATTTCCTTTCTAGAGAATATGATAGGGAGCAAAGTATCAATCTCATCTCTTCTAATGTAATCTCTAGTATGTTCGAGGCTCAGTCTAAGGTGGAAGAGCTTGATAGGTCTCTCACTGAGGAAGAGAATCCGAAAAGCAAGTAACTCTTTTAAGTAATTTGCAAGATTATCACTAAAAAAATATATAATATTCGATACATAATATTTGTATCGCAAATACAACATAACTAACAATTAATTGAGAATTCTAGTTTTGGCTTGTTTAAAAAAAATTGAGAAGTCTAGTTATATTTGTCTATAACGACTTATTAAGGTCAAAATACATTTTAAGACCCAAGGAATGGATTAGTCTCTGTTTTCTTTATTAGAGTACATAAGCTTAGTCTCTCTAATTATATGCGAAGATACTTTAAAAAGATAAAAATGATTAAGTTAAAGTGCAAAATACCAAGTATACTCAAGCCATGTTGGCTTATTTAACGGGGTAGGTTCCCCAAGTTCTTTGTTTTTATGTTTTCCTCTATGTTAGGCTCTAAGCCCTTTTTCTTCATTAAAAAAAAATTAATAAATTTGAAATGATATTTTAAAATTTTTATAAAATAACATTGATAATTATTATGTGGCTTTTTATGGAAAATTAGGAAGCACATTTGAAACAATAGACCCAAGAACAGGAGATGTGATTGCAAGAATAAGTGAAGGAGCAAAAGAAGACATTGACATTGCAGTCAAAGCAGCACGTGAAGCATTTGATTCAGGTCCATGGCCCCGGATGTCTGGTGTTGTATGTTACAGTATTCTCTACTTATTTTTCTTATTTATTTTCATTGCCTTCTAATAATCTAAATTAATGATGAGTTGATATTAAATATCAGGAACGTGGGAAAATAATGATGAAATTGGCAGAACTAATTGATGAAAACATAGAAGAACTAGCAACATTAGATGCAATTGATGCTGGCAAGGTGTACTTTATTAACAAGACTTTTGAAATTCCTTCAGCAGCAAATACACTACGTTACTATGCAGGTGCTGCTGATAAAATTCATGGTCAGGTATTAAAATCTTCTGGCCAATTCCATGCATACACACTGATGGAACCAATTGGTGTTGTGGGACACATCATTCCATGGAATGCTCCCACTTCAATTTTCTTCACCAAAGTCAGCCCTTCCTTAGCTGCTGGGTGCACCATGGTTCTCAAACCTGCTGAACAAACACCTCTTTCTGCTTTGTTTTATGCCCATCTAGCTAAGCTGGTATGCACCTTAGATCAGTACCTTTAATTTTCATAGACCAGATAGATTTTAATGTTTGTGTTCTAAAGGCTGGAATCCCAAATGGAGTGCTGAATGTAGTACCCGGATTTGGTCCAACTGCTGGTGCTGCAATCAGCTCACACATGGACATAGATGTGGTAAGTTAATTATATGAAAATTGCTCGTTTGCATACAGTTAACCGCCGTTGCAAAACAAAAATCATTTGACCAACGGCACTTAAGTATCGTTCATACCATCACTCTCTGTATTAGGATAAATAATCATAGTAATTAAGTCCAAGTTTCACTCTCTTCATGCGTCTCTGAAATCATGGCCCAGTGTCCTGCAGACACACTTGTCTAATTTTTAATAATTTTTAATTTTTAAGAGAAGATACATCTCAAATGATTTTATAATGGCTTGATTTTATAATAGGTTAAATATGTTTTTGATCCTTATAAAAATACCAATTTTTTGTTTTAATCCCTCTAAAATTTTCTTTCAACTTTTAGTCCTATAGAATTTTCAATCACTACTTTTTTTGGTCCCTATTTTTAAGTTAATTTTGTACTTTTTAATGAAATTGTGCAGAAATGTGTAAAACATAAATTAAATATGAATTTTTAACCGTAAAAAATATTAAATTCGTGTTTTGTTAAAAAATTCTATTTTTTTTAAGAGATTCTTATAATATTATGAATTTTTTTGCAAAATTTTATTCAAAAATACAAATTCTACATGAGTTTACTTCAAAAGAGGGAGCAAAAGTGAAGATGGAAAATATTTGAAGGACTAAAAGTGAAAACGAAAAGTTGACATATTTATAGAGACCAAAAACATATTTAACCTTTTTATAAAAAGTCGATATAGTTATAGTGCTATAGCAGCTATATACAAGAACAACTTAAAGAAAAGAAAATTAACAATATAGTTTTTTTTTTTTTTGGTACAAAAATTAACAATGAAGTTATTCATAATTCTTGGAATCAATGAAAATCTGAAAAATAATTACTAAGGAACAAGAGGTCCACCCATGATTATGGCCATCATACAAGAGACTGGTGCACTTAGAAGTTCACAATTAGACTTCGGAGTGTCTTGGAGCAATTTTGGAAATCTAAAGAGCTATTTTTAAATTATATTTGGAAGTTCAATTACCAAGTTTGTAATCAACTAATGACTGATGAGTTTAAATTCCCTTTGATTTTGTATCTTCAGGTCAGCTTTACAGGTTCAGTTGAAGTAGGCCGTGAAATAATGCAAGCTGCAGCTAAGAGTAATTTAAAACATGTTTCACTTGAATTAGGAGGCAAGTCACCTCTCATAATTTTCGATGATGCAGACATAGACAAAGCTGTTGACCTTGCTCTTTTGGGTATCCTAACTAACAAGGTTCATTTTGCCTTCCGAAAATCTTTTCCTTACAAAGAGCATCATCTGCTATATTGTTGTGTAGCCAATATTTGATTTCTAAGCTTGTTGTTTTTGTAGGGTGAAGTTTGTGTTGCATGTTCCCGTGTGTTTGTTCAGGAAGGGATCTACGATCAAGTTGAGAAAAAGTTGGCGGAGAAGGCAAAAGCCTGGGTCATTGGAGATCCTTTTGATCCTAAAACTCAGCAAGGACCTCAGGTAAGGTCAATATATAATGGTGTAGCAGAAGAAGTTAGTCTCTCACAATCATCGAACCACAGGTGGAATTCCTGCTAAAAAGCGAGCCTATGTTCACAGGCTGTCAGCCTGTCAGAAAGTATTCAACTTGGAATGCAAGACATTCACAAAAATGGATATAGTAGTACATCAATCATGTTATTAAAACTATTTCTAAAAATATATCTACTTGCTTCTTTTCTTTTTCTCCATGCTAATGCTATGAGCCTATGCCTCACTTTCTTAGTTCACAAATACTTTCTAGTAAATATTTCTCTATTATAGTTCAAAAATATACTTAAATGCTTGAAGAAGCCGTCAAATAAGGACCCTACTAGGTAACAGTTTTCTATTGTAGGCTGATAGGAACCAATTCGAAAAAATCATTTCCTATATTGAGCATGGAAAGAGAGAAGGAGCTACACTCTTGACTGGAGGTAGAAGAGTGGGCAGTCAGGGCTACTACATTGAACCTACAATTTTCTCCAATGTAAAGGTAATCAATTATATTTGTATCAATTTTGGGTATCTTTATCATAGGTTGATAATTCACCATCATGTTTTCTTTCCTTTTATCTCATCAAAAACGTTGAATTGAATAACCTATTTAGGAGGACATGCTTATAGCACAGGATGAAATATTTGGCCCTGTGATGGCACTAATGAAGTTCAAGTAAGTTACATTTTATTTTTGTTTTTTAATTGACATACCATTTAGGGGCAGGTTGATGAATGGTGGATTAATTTAAGTATGGGATGTGAATAACAGGACTATAGAAGAAGCCATTAAGAGTGCCAACAATACCAGATATGGCCTAGCAGCAGGCATTGTGACCAAGAACTTGGATATTGCAAACACTGTTTCAAGGTCCATCCGTGCAGGCGTTATTTGGATAAACTCTTATCTTGCCGGGGGGAGTGACATTCCTTTTGGAGGATATAAAATGAGTGGATTTGGAAGAGATCTGGGATTAGAAGCTATTCAAAAGTACTTACAAGTTAAATCCATTGTAACACCTATTTACAATTCTCCCTGGCTTTGAATGTCTCCTACGTGTATAAAATAAAATCAACCCATGCATCATGTATGCATGTGTATTTATGTAAGCTATTTTGTTTTCTTTCCTTCTATATATGTATGTCTCATTGTCTCTCTTTCCTGTAATATCTATTAGGCACTGGCAAATATAAGGACCAGTTATGTAATAATGGATTTTTGGTTTATATACATTCAAAGCTCATGTGGGGTAACTCTTGTTGAATGCACACGGTGATGCAGAGCATATTAGCCACACCAAATGCTTAGTAGTCAGTACTCTATAAAAGAATGTGCCAGAGAAGGATAGAAGCAATGAAAAGCATCCAGGGAGTGTTCCAAATGTTGCTTATATTTTCATTAAGCACCTTCAGGTCAATTTATCAATTTGGATACGTAAATATCCAAGTACCAAATTACATGTTACCTGCTAGATGTATGTTTAATTTTGTAGAGATTAGGAAATGACGAAAAGCATATATTGGCATCCTAAAATTTTGTATTATAAGCATTAAAAGAAAGCAGCAGCACTATAACAATTTTTTAAAAACAACACTTGCCAGATCCATGGCAGTTTATCGACCCAGCAATGCAACACGGTCCTTCTGCACTGCCTGAGCTAAGTTGATATCAAAGAGCTCACATCGTATAGGCATCTCCATCTCATAGAAGGGGTTCTTCAAAACATAATCTGTGTACAGTTCATATATGAATTTCAGTAAACTTTCCATTTGTTGAGTTCCAGGTTCACAGACCACGAAAAACTTCGTCCCTGTGGCAGAGAAGAATTAATTTCATATCAAATTTAAAATCTACTAGTGCTAGGTTATAGATGGTAGTTCATCAAATAGTGCTTCAATTTAACGCAGACATACAGAATACAGCATCACAGTGAACGCAAAGGCCAATTAAGGTGACAAATCTACGGTAAGAATTCAAACATAATTGGTAACAACTGGTGCAGCAAGGCACCTTAAATGACCAAGGCATTACATACAGGTAAAATTCCAAGGCACATAAGACTATGTTACCAATAATTATTACTAAACTTTCTCTCCTTAAATGTTAGTAAAACCCAGCCACAGCACAGACTGCACAGTACAGTGCCTCCAAGGTTACTTACCAATGTGAATAAAAAGCAAACATTGGTATTAGATATACCAATCAGTGATATGTACCAGATTTTTGGCATTCATTCTTCATTTATTCATTATGTGATTTTGAAATCTTAACATAATAATGAGTTATGGAAAATAATACCTGTCAGTGACTGGAAGCAATGAAGATCAAATGTGTCAGCTTGGAGTAATTCAATTCCTGCGCAACCAGAAACAGGTGACAACTGCTGAGAGATGGCATGCATTGAATGCCATAAGCTAGCCACCCGTAAGCTATCATTGGTGTCCATTCGTCCAGAAGACCCATAATCCTAAATATCAGGAAATTAAACATAATTTTAAATCATATTTACAATCATTAAATTAAAAATAATTGCTGCAATTCAACTGCACCAACAACAGTAGTAAAAACTTTCTGAGTTAGATGGGTTTGGTTATAGTTACAGATTAAATGACGCCATTGTGAATTTGTCAAGGCTGTTAATCAAGGTCTTGTCTAAAAATCTCTGTTGAGAATTTTTCTAGTCTTTCTTACGTCTGCAATTAAAATAAATATAAATAATATTAAAATTATTTTTATTGTAAGCTTAAGGAAAGAAAATTGAATTAGCCTTATTTTCATCTACGACGTGAATCCATATCCTAAAACTAAAAATCAATGAGTGAATAGATTAAAGCCTAAATTTTTTAGTATTGTTTATATATTGTGTGTTTATATAAAGTATCTTCATATTTAACAAGACTTGTCAGCTGACGCTCGATCTACAATATGTTCCAAGTTCAAGTGACCTGATTAACAACCCAACTTATTCATCAAAGAGGGCTACTGATTTTCAGTAAAACATTTTTCATAGGAAAAAAAAAAAAACTTCAAGCCCACATTAGAGAGTAGAGACTAGAGAGCAATGGAAAAAAAACAGCAGAACCTTATAGTAGATCAATCCACCGGACTTATTGATGATGTAAAGACTGTAAACTGCTGTCATTCCCAAAGCCTTTGCAAGAATCTGAAATGCCATGTTTAAGCAATTTAACTTAATTAAAATTTTGTTGCAGAATTTGATGCGACAAAGCAAGGAACATTTAAGTGGAAAACGGCATGTATACTGATATTGATTATTGAAAGCATATTGTACCTGCTCTACCTAAATCATATCTATAGATGCAAACAAGGAACAATATTCTAATATCATAAGTAAGGCTTAATAGATTTGAATGGAGAACTTTGATATATTTAGAATTTTTGCTGTGATGTTAGAACAAAATCAAACTGTAAAAAAAGCTCTGTGTGTATGGAACATTCAGTTATTGATGATTTGAACTGAAATTTGATGTATGTGTATATGGTAAGAACATTACTGTGACCTGAAATTGCTACAAAGGAAGAAAATTATGCTGTTATACCTCAAGGAGTCGTCAGAGCAAAAGTGGGCGAAAGCGGCGCTGCTGAGTGGACTTGATTGTGAGGTGGTCGTGCTCGCCGCCACAGTGGAGATCGGTGACGGTGTTGATTTCTCTGGGATAAAAGTAACCGCCACGAAACCAGCGTGAGAAATGATAATTTTTGAGTAATACCTCAAATTCGTCCTTGAATTATTAGCAATCCATCAAATTCGTCCCTGTTATCGAAATATCTATTTAGTCCCTGAATTTACAAAATGTTAATCAAATCAGTCCCTCCGTTGAGTTGGTCTGTTAACGGAGGTGACGTGTAACGTTAACCTTTTACAAGGCTTGCCACGTCAGATGCCACGCAAGCAGGGACCAAATTGATTGATTTACAGAAAATTTCCAAGGACCAAACTGATGGATTTTCATAAAATTGGCAACGGCTCTTTCTCCTTGTACTCAATAACGGCTCTTTCTCCACTTCCAAATTAACGGCTCTTTCTTCCCCAAATACATAAATATGAAACCCTAATGTTATTATTTGTCACCTAGAGTTCAAAATCCTCCAAAATTCTTCCATGAATTGAGTAGGTGTTCTTCCCCAATTCAAAAACATAAAACCCTAATTTTGTTGATTCAATTCGAAATTAAAAAATCATTGGTCATTGTTTGAAGCTAATTTCTACTGGTAGAAAAGAAGTTAACAAAATGGTTGATATAAAAACAGACAGTTTTGAAGCTAATTTCTACTGGTAGAAAAGAAGTTAACAAAAGGCTGATATAAAAACAGTTTCAATCAAAATGGTCCCTGAATTATATGCATATCCATCATATCGATCCTCAAATTAGTGAAATTACCATCAAATAGGTCCTTGAATTTTCACACCAGATATCACTTTGATCTTGGGCATACATTTGCTGAATAAAGTAAAAAGTAAAAGACAGACACTTTGATTATAAAAAGACATACATTGCATACCATCATAAGTCATATATTTGATGTTCATAAGTCATTACATAGCCAAAAAATGCAAATTACATAGCCATCAAGTCATCAAATCATTTGATGTTCTTAAGTGATTACATATCCAATAAAGCATAAACTAAACAAGTCCAAAAAGCAATAATTAAACTAGTCCAAAAGCATAATTTAAACAAGCATCAATGCTTTGGAAATCCTAGAGTTGGGATAAACTCCATGTATTGGGGTTGAGTAGAAGCGGACCCGTAATTTGGATTTTGAACTCTAACAATTCTAGGAGCAGTTGAATTTTGTGGAGCAGGACCCCTCAGTGGTGTTTGTTTATGCATGTCATTTGAATGAATCACTGGTCCTCTCATGCCATATCTCCTTGTACTCATTATCTGCAAATAAAATCAATCATATCAGCCCTTACATTATAACAAAATCCATCAAATTAGTCCTCAAATTATGCCAGTAAGTATCAAATCGATCCATATTTTGGATAAAGTCATACCTGTCTAGAAACTGCATCAGTTACAGGTCCATAATCAGTAGCAACATTCTCTTGTTGCACCTCAGAAGCAACATTCTCAGTAGCAAAATTCTCTTGTTGCACCTCAGTAGCAACATTCTCAACAACAGTTTCCACACCTGCCACATTACCTTGTACCTGTTCTTTAGGCTCAGTGTCAATCCAATCCTTTGGTCTCCTAGCCACACCTTGCTTTGCACAAGTTCTTGAGTTATGTCCCATCAGTCCACATCTTCCACATTGAGTGTCATTATAGGTTTTCTTCATGCTACTCCCACCAATAGGTTCCTCAGTGCCATCTTTTCTCCTGTTCTTCTTAGGTCTTCCTGCTGTCCTTTTCACCTTTGGTGGCACAGGTTTTTCATAAGGTGTTGGTTCCCAGTAACTTTGAGAATTCACAGGTTGAATAAAGTAGTTATAAGTTGCCCTGTATGATCCAAGGGTCAACCAAGCATGACAATGATCTTCTGGCTTCAATCCTCTCAATGCAAGTGCTGCACATGCATGCATACATGGCATTCCTATGCATGACAATGATCTTCTGACTTCAAGACCGAATCTTTTCCAAGGTTGATCGCTGGTGATGATGATGATTTTGGAGAAGTGAAGAGGGTGACGGTTTAGGCGGGAAGGTGAAAGATTAGGGACTGGTTTGATGCTTCTGAGTGAAAAAAATGTGAGGATGAAAGACAATGGTAATAGAGGGGTATAATTGGAAACACAGGAAAAATTACCCTCAAAAGTTAAATCTCGAATTTTCTCCATTTCCATCAATTTCGTCCCTGTACACGTGGCTGCCTTGTTGACACGTGTACAGGACAACACAACATGCAAAGGGACATGTCATCACCACTAACAGTGCTTTTGGACGGAGGGACTGATTTGATGGACGTCTGAAAAATTCAGGGACTAAATAGATATTTCGATAAATTCAGGGACGAATTTGATGGATTGCTGATAATTCAAGGACGAATTTGAGGTATTACTCGATAATTTTTTATCCTAACTTAAATTTGGATCTTGTTAGCTAGTCTCCCAACATTCTCTAAACAATCTAAAATAAGACATTATTCTTTAAAAAAATCAACATTTCAATTTTTAATGTATTGATTATACAAATTTTTATAAAAATTTATCATTTAAAGTTTTTAAAGAGGGTCTCGAACACATTCGTTGACATTTTCCTTTAAATTTTGAGGGTTTGTTTGGTAAAAAATAAACAATACCGAATACCTGAAAAATTAATTTATAGATGACGTCAAATTGCTGAAAAACTAACTTATTAACGAGTGCTCTGGGGCATTCTGTAAGGACGATAAGCAGTAAGTATTCATAAAAATATGTGTAATCACCACACACACATTCTCTCTCTTTCGCGTCAAAAAAAAAACCTTCACATGACCTGTTTGTTAGAACCAAAAGGTGGATTAATCTATGAAAACCGACATGAGCCATGGAAACTCACCGAGATCCAAACATAATCCACCCATCAACATAAGAAAAATCTTCATATTCTCCAATCAAAACAACATGGTCGGTCGTGGCAGTGTCATCCAAAATCTCACCACACCCTCAACAAGCATTGGAACATCGTCATTTCGTCGACATGTAATTCAAACCTTTTATCCTTCGTTTCAACACTGCCCATATATGGAATACAACAACGCATAGCTGGAGATTTGGGATTGAGGTTGACGTTACTGCAATGAAGGAGTGGGTGCGTGAGTGGATTTAATTTTTTAGAGAGAGAGAGAGAGAGGGAGGGAGAGAGAGAAACTTTGTGTGGTGAGAAATTACTCAAGAGGACGTACATTAAATAGTGTTGGTTATTTAAACAACCATTTTGATGACAACTTTTGGTACAATCATAGATTTACAAGTAAAATGAGGTATCGACACAAAAATCAAAGTAATAGAGAGGAAGTAAAAACATAATGTGAGTATGAGATAGCAATTGGCACAAAAATTGTCAAAAAATGGTTGTACAACTATCATTTCTCCATCAACAAATGTCAAAAAATCGTTTTCTCCCCCTAGAGTCTTCCTCTATACACCTAGGTGGGTATACACCCAGGTGGGTGTTCGGGATTTCAATTGCTTGGGTCAAGCCAATTCTAATCACTATGCGGGTATTTTTCTCGTCGAATTGGTCGAGAATTCCATCTCTTTTGGCCTCGGTTTTCCTATATGTTATTGTTGGATGATTTAGTGTTGCTCGTTTATGTGCAATTAAAGGTATGATGATGAAGATACTCCAATTTGATTTAATTGAGATGTTTTGATTCGACATTGTCAGTTGGATAAATGTTGTGTTGGCGGGACCTGTTAATCAGATCTATCGGGAGAAATAAGTCTCATTTACTAGAACTTACGAGGTATAGGTATTAGGTAGCTCGAGTTCAATTCCTTAGCGGAAAGACCTTGTTTGGTATTATAATGTATATGTCATCTTCCTATGCAAGACACTAATCCATACCAATAAAATTGACGAGTTACATTATTTGATTGGTTTCTAAGATTCATTGTTGTTGATAAAGAAGAAAGGGGCGAGGGCTTAGCCCTTATAGTCATACATATTTTAATTGTCAAATTACAAATTATTCTCAAAATCATATTAGTGTTGATGTTGAAGAGAGTACGAGAGGAGCATGAAGATTTACTAATTACTAAGGGTTTTGACCGATTGTGGTGCATGAGAGATTTTAATTTAATCAGTAGACCGATTATTTGGTGTGAAATGAAAAATAAGAAACCAAATATTGAGAGAATTCTTTGGAACAATAAAAAACACAAATTATCTTATTGAGTTTGTCTATCCTATGCATTATTGTCTAGGTCAAGATAAATTTATTGTTATTTTTTTTGTAATACACATGATAGAAAATAATTTAAAACACTCTCATACTACATGCATCCATCCACCACATGCATGGTTAAACTAAAAGCAAATACGCGAACATAAATATTTTCTTCAATTTAAGAAGCATCCCACGGATACATCAACATGTAACATGTAAACATGACATGATTTACGAGTAAAGATATATTTAAACAACGTTTGGAACCATGCTTCTTAATAGGTCCTTGACTTTTTCAACCAAACTCTCGTCCTCTTGACGACCGCACATGTATTGTTTTTTCCCTTCTTTTGTTGTGGGTCGGGGGTAGGGTTTAGCAAGTGATGGGTCTCAACTTTCACGGGATCATAGGAACTGAAAAAGTCCAAGGTGGTGACATGAGAATCCAGAGAGCGTCATTCTCTGTGTGAGGTCAATGTTACGGTTCTTTCCCAACCGATACCGACGCACGCAAACAAAATTGCTCCACTTTGTACGTAAAAAAGTTCATTTTTTCCATAACAGATTCTCATGAGATTAAATGGCGTTTAAATCTTAATTTTTGCTAGAGTTTATTTTAATAATTTAAAAAAAATCGTGAGTCTGGATTTCCTTTATTTATCCACCATCATTTGTATGGTAGATAAAGTTGAAAATAAAGATGATCCATCAATAAGATTCATTTGTTAAAGGGTAATGTTAACTTGTGCCCTCATGACACATGTTAAGAATTTAAAAATAAAATTAAATAATAAATTTTGTCTTGAAAATATAAGATTTCAAATTTCTAAAATATTGAATGCACAATTTCCAACAAAATATTTCTATCTTTGGCTTCTTAACTTGTGCCTTGAGGGCACAAGATAACATTCCTCTTTGTTAAATTACTTTCCACTAATTTGTATTTGTATCTTCTATTTTAGGTGGACAATGAATAGATAGTAGTAGGGTTCCGTAGAACATAGCTCTTATATATAGACAATGCATTGTAATATATGGGGATGAGTTCGAACCTCGGACAAATTTGCCTTAAAAAGTGAATTTTAATTATTATGCTACTTAAAAAAAAATTGGTAAATGGAGGAAATTCAAACTCAAAATGTACTTATCTACCAACAAGATGTTTATGACAAGGCTTGATTTATAGTATTTCTTTGAGCCCTTTTACAGCCACAAGAGTTAAGATCATTTTCATTTGAATTTGCTCCATTTTTTTTATGGGTCTTGTAAAGTGATAACTAATTTAAAATAAACAAATTGTAAACAGAAACTCAGTGTTTGGAGAATAACAAAATAACAAAAGTACCCTAAATATAATCAGAAACTTAGTGTTTGGAGAATAACAAAATAATAAAAGTACCCTAAATATGATACTCCTCTGTCCCATAATAATTGGGTCATTTGTAAAAAAAAAATGTTCCAAAATAACTGAATCATTTCACTTTTCAATACATTATTAATTACTTTTTTCAAAAAATACATTATTAATTACTTTTTTCCATTTATAACTCTAATTAATATTATTTTCATCACTTCCAATTCAATATATTCCACTTTATATTTATGATAGTGGAGAATGCACTAATACTTAACAAGAGCACTTAAAATATTTTTCTCTCTCATCTATTTATACATTTTTCTTAATATGTATGAAATGAACAAATGACTCAGTTAATCTTTCTTCAAAAAAAAAAAGACTCAGTTAATCTGAGACGGAGGAAGTATTTGTTAATAAATCATATATAAAAATTATGTTTTGGATGCTTTTAGTCAATGTTTTAAAAGCCTAACAAATAATATTTTCAATCTATTTTTTAACAAGTGACCTTATAACACTTGTTAACGTAATTCTGACAAAATTAACCCAACATTTTTTTTTTGAATTGACGGATAAAATGAAAAAATTATCATAAACTCATACACGTGAAAATGTAGGATTCGAACTATGATCATAACGTTTAATCTAATATTTTCAATATTTTTAAGTCAGGACTCTTGGACAATTACCCAACAATTTACATGAGTGCGAAGCTACAATACCAACTTCAAAATTTCGCAGTGAAAACATTGTAGAAGAGCCGTAGTGGTGACCCAGTGAGCTGATGTGGTTTCCCAAACATAAACATAGGCTTATGATGAGTAGGAAGAGAACAATAAAGAAAAAGCACATATCCGCGTCGGGAAGCACTTGAGTGACATAATGTCACCGTGACATTAAATCTGGGCCACACAACACACATTGCCACACAACATCTGGGCCACACAACACATACAACACATCTAGGCCACACAACACCTTTGTGTGACCCAGATTTAATGTCACGGCGACATTATGTCACCCAAGTATTTTCCATCCGCGTCTCACCGTTTGGAATGCTTCGCTAGTTCAACCACCAAACATAAAT
Source organism: Medicago sativa (assembly GCF_051527215.1). Taxonomy (NCBI): domain Eukaryota; kingdom Viridiplantae; phylum Streptophyta; class Magnoliopsida; order Fabales; family Fabaceae; genus Medicago; species Medicago sativa. The sequence continues at coordinate 99,214,153 of NC_140752.1, forward strand.
CTAGATTACTTGCCTTAACTCGGCACCGGCTACTAACCTACACATTTTGATAAGTCATCAATCTTTTTTATTTGACGAATTATAAGTCCACAATCATGCTAACATGTTTCCTACTACTATTTTTTGTTGTTGAAGGTAACATGTTTCCAATTAATTACCAGTATTATAAATCAAATATTTTTTTGACACAAGTATTATAAATCAAATATATTTCCTTTCAAAGAAAAAAAAACAAATTTTATTCCACTTATAACAACTCCATTTTCAAATTATTAATTGTTTTTGACAAACCAAATATTTTTTTTTAGCAAGACAGAACCAAATTATTAATCAAATACTCTCTTGTTCCTTTTACGTCGTCATTTTTAGAATTTTTATTACTAAAAAAAGAGTAATAGATTGTAATTAATTTTCAACTATGTATAGTTGAAAAATTAATTGTAATTTATATATAGTTTTTTTCCTTCATCCTAAATTACAAGTTGTTTTTAAAAAAAAATGTCATGTTAACTGGTGCCTCCGGGCGCTAGTTAAGGATACAAAAAAAAGTTACTCCCTCCGTCTCATAATAATTGTCTCTTTACAATTTTTTCTTTTTCTCAAAATAATTGTCACTTTAGAATACCAATGCAGCATTTATTATTTTTTTCCATTAATATACCCTTATTTATTGAAATTCATCCAACTTAACTACTACACTAACTACAATTAATAAGAGTGTTTTAGTAAATGATACAAATTTTACCATCAAAATCAACTCAATTAATCATTTCATTAATAACCGTGCACAAACCTTAAACGACTATAATTTAGAGACGGAGGGAGTATTACTAAAAAAATGATTGTTTTTAACTTTTTATGAATTAATTACACAATTTTCAATGCAATAATTACTAATTTCTCTTTTTAGTATCCTTAACCAATACCCGGGACACCGGTTAGCATTTCCCTAAAAAAAAAATTGTTTCAAATTATAAATAGGTTTACAATATCAATTAAACATTGATGTTTCTTTTTACTAGCATACCCTTTTGTAATTATTACTCTCAATTCTTTTAGTTCCTTAAATTTTATATTTTTAAGATAAAATTTCTATTAAGAGACTCCATAACTAATGTCTTTAGACCATTTGGAAGACGCAGTGTTTATTTACTATCACCGAAAACAAAACAAAAAATCTCTAATTATTTACTCCAAATAAAATAATTTTGGGACAAAAGTGCAATGATACTAGATTATTTATACTACCTCCGTCCCGGAATAACTGACCCATTTTCTAAAAAAAAGTGTCCCAAAATAACTGACTCATTTCAATTTTCAATACAACTTTCATCATTCCCAATACAATATAACACTAAATAATACTACTTTTATCATTCCCAATACAATATATTCCACTTTTCCCTTCATTTATACACTTTTCTTAATCTGTGTGAAAAACCAAAGTAGGTCAATTATACCGGGACGGAGGGAGTACATTTAAATCGAAATCAGAAGAACTATATAGACAAAACAAAGGTGTAACAGCGTCACAAGGACAACACAATTATTCAAAAAAAATCTCATTATTACTCCATTATTATTGTGCAGTAGAGTAGCTGGCTGGCAGGCAACGCGTAAACTCAATAGTTGGAATTGGAATAAATTGGAAGAAGGTCCTTAAATTTCTCATGAAGTTGGGTTTTCTAACAAACATATGCTAAACCTCACTCACAGTCACACCTCCAAAATCCATAGAAATATAAACTCCTCAGCCACCAACAAACTTCATCTTCCTTACATTTCAAAACGTAAACACTTTGTTCCAAACCTCACATACATTCCATAAAGAGAAATGCAAAGGTGAGGAAATTACCCCATTTGCTTTATTACCACGATGACGAAGAAAACACAAACACTCCTCCTAATTACTCTGCTTCTAACCATAAACACACTCTCCCTCTCAGCCCAAACCATCAACAACCCATCTCTTGTCTTCGAAAACAACCGCATCCAAAATGCTTACATAGCATTACAAGCTTGGAAACAAGCCATTCTCTCTGATCCACTAAACTTCACAACCAACTGGGTTGGATCCAATGTATGCAGCTACACTGGTATTTACTGTGCTCAAGCACTAGATAACCCCAATATACGCACCGTCGCCGGTATTGATCTCAACCATGCCGACATTGCTGGTTATTTACCGGATGAACTCGGTCTTCTAACAGATCTCGCACTTTTCCACATAAACTCCAACAGATTCTGTGGCACTGTACCACACACTTTTGAAAAATTGAAACTTCTCTTTGAATTGGATCTCAGTAACAACAGATTCGCAGGGAAGTTTCCAAATGTTGTTTTACGCTTACCAGTTCTTAAATTCTTGGACATTAGGTTCAACGAATTTGAAGGAACGGTTCCAAGAGAGTTGTTTGATAAAGACCTTGACGCTATTTTCATAAACGACAACCGTTTTGCTTTTGATCTTCCAGAAAATCTTGGTAACTCACCTGTTTCAGTTGTCGTTTTTGCAAACAACAAATTCCAAGGATGCATTCCTTCCAGTATAGGAAACATGTCTAACTTAAACGAAATCAATTTCTTGAACAATTTGTTTAAGTCATGTTTGCCTTCTGAGATTGGGTTGTTGAAGAATCTCACGGTTTTCGATGTGGGTTTTAATCAGTTGGTGGGTCCTTTACCGGCTGCTATTGGTGGTGCGGTGAGTTTGGAAGAGCTTAATGTGGCGCATAATATGTTCTCTGGTAAAATTCCGGCAAGTATTTGTATGTTGCCTAATCTTAAGAACTTTACGTTTTCGGATAATTTCTTTACTGGTGAGCCTCCGGCGTGCTTTGGCTTACCGGCGTCTGATGATAGGAGAAATTGTTTGCCGGCGAGGCCGTTTCAGAAGACGCTTTTGGAATGTGCGTCGTTTTTGTCTAAGCCTGTGGATTGTAAGTCGTTTGGGTGCAAAGCTTTTAATCCTTCTTTGCCTTTGCCATCGCCGCCGGGAGTTTCACCTTCCTCTCCACCAACGCCGGCAGTGTCACCGTCGCCGGGAGGATCACCTACCTCTCCCTCACCGCCGGGAACGACACCTATTACTCCATCGCCGCCGGCAGTATCACCTATCTCTCCATCACCGCCGGGAACGACACCTGTATCTCCATCACCTCCGGGAACGACACCTATCTCTCCATCACCACCCGGAACGACACCTATATCTCCAGAACCACCGGCATTGCCACCTAGCACTCCTTCACCTCCGGGAACAACACCTATCTCTCCATCACCACCGGGAACGACACCTTCCATTCCACCGCCAACACATTCTTCTCCGCCAGGAACACCCAACTCTCCATCACCACCGGGAATGACACCTTCCTCCCCACCGCCAACGCACTCTTCTCCACCGGGATATACACCATCTCCAACAACTCCTGTGGTGCCAACACCATCTCCTGCTCCTCATTATGGATCATCCCCACCCCCTCATTCCCCTGTTTTTTCACCACCACCGGGAACGTCCCCTTCCTCTCCACCAACGCCGGGAACGGTACCTTCCTTTCCACCACCAACACACTCTTCTCCGCCTGCGCATCCAACACCTCCATCTACAACTCCAACAACACCTCCTGTTGTATCGCCACCCTCACATACTCCAATGCCACCGTCTCATTCACTATATCCACCCCCACCGACAGGTCCTCATTCACCACCATCTCAATCTCCACCTTCTATAGGACCTCCTCCGTCATTATCACCACCACCTTGTGAAGAGCATCCATCCCCACCCGGACCACCATCTTCTTCCACACCAACACCACCAGTACATGTTTCTCCACATCCACCGGTTCAATATACTCCTCCATCACCATCACATCCTTCCCCTATTCAATATAATTCCCCACCACCACCACCCCCTGTTCATTACATTTACAGTTCACCGCCGCCACCAACATTACCGCCTCCTCCACCACCTGCCCCTGCATATGGAGGGCCATTGCCACCTATCGTTGGTCTCCCATACGCTTCGCCTCCACCACCTCCTTTCTATTAATTCTTTTGATATCTTATCACTTATTACCCTTTCCCTCAACAAATGACACAAGTCACTTAGTCACATTTTTGTTATTGTGGCTGAGAACGGGAAAGCTCAACGTATTGATTTTAAATTGTAATGAACATTGTGGTTGTAGAAAAGAAAATGTATGTATGGGCATGAATTGGAAACCACAATTCATGGCCACGGAAACTTTTGCTTTCCAATTTAGTATGTATTATAGTTAATCAACATTTCACTTCTGTTTATCTTATGCAATCAGATTTGGGATAACACTCCTTTCTCTTAATTCTCTTAGTAGCTTCTTCAATCTAAGTCTGATATGCTATGAAATTTTGATTTGAACGTCTTTCTTAGCTTACCATCAATATGATTTTGCGTTAATGTTCATAATTTATTAATCCCGGTAATTCAATTATACTCTTACTATAGACAGCTTTTTTCTCATCACTTGGAGGGATAATTATTCCAATCTGATTGTAACAATTTTGTTTTGAAAATATGTGCAGTCAAAGTTCTAAAAGTGTGAAAATGATATTTTCAATGTACAATTTTCTTTTTTTAATTTCTTAGCAAGTGCATACTTGGTAGCATGATCCTTTGTGTAAACATGGTTGGCTTTAAGCAAATTCTCATGGCTTGTCTTGAAAATAATTGTATTGCAAAAGAACATGTTTGTAGATAGAAATGATCTTTCAATAAAATACAATACAATACAATCATGTTGGTGGATGGACATCCACAGGGAGATCCAGCAAGAGTCAATTTATTTAATGGAGTCCATTTCTTGATATAATAATATTTTTTTTGAAACGGTTTATTTGATTAATACTAGTAGTGTTGTTCTTGTACCCAAATAAATAAAAATAGTAGGATTGTAGAAGTGTTGTTTAGGATTACCCATCCCTCCTTCCATGTGCAAACTGTCTTCTTAGTTTTGAGATTTGAGTTACACATTTTCCCATTTCAATGTGAACGTTAAAACTGTTAAGCTTGTTGTGGAGTAAAATAATAAGTGAACTAGATACAAGTAACTCTTTCTCAAGGCACTACGTGTCTTGAACGACAATTTGATGGTCATTCATGACATTATGTTTGTGTCTCCTTCTGAGTTCCTCGTGGCTATTGATTTTAAAATTTGATTTTCTAAAATCAGTGTAATGTGGCATTTTCGATCATTGATTTATAAGCTTATGAAAGAGTCTCTCATTGATTTTTGTAAAATAAAGGATTATCTTGTCCGAGTGAATGTGTGCTTTGCGATACAAATATGGATAACGTAACACTGTTGACATCTATTCTTCTCATGCTCTATTGCTCAAGCTTGTTGGAAACAACTTCATTGGTGTATGTTCTAACTGAGGTGCGGAATTTGAGTAGAAATTTATGAATGAAATTTGTTGGGACAATATTCCTCTTAACACTTGGAGAATTATTGCTAGAGCAAATGATGGTACACTATTTGGGTGGAAGTGGCTCGAAATAAGGCTTTTGTGATTGTCTTTCTTTGAACCACCACATGATATACTGTTAAAATGTAACGTTGACTTCAATTTTTCAATAATCTTTAAATTTGGTGAACCGGTGCTTGTGATAGTGATCACCACGTAGAAATTTCATTTGGCAACAACAACCTTTCAGAAAGTACGATATTTAAATTTAGGAGAAGAAGCTATGGGCATTTTACACGCTCTCCATTGGACACATCATATTCAGGTTGAGCTCGTCTTAAAAATAAATATCTGAGGTAAGCTCGAAGTTGACGGTATTAAAAAAAAAAAAAAATCTGAGGTTGAAATTATTGGGTGGTTCCCTCCTAAACTAGAGCTCATTCTCAATTTAAAATAAAAGTCAAATACAAAATATAAAAGAAATAAATTAAAATAAAAAATATTGTGTGTTGTGTTGCCGATTTGAAGGGTGTGCAGAGGAGCGACGACACTTAGTCCTAAATTTATGGGGCATCGAAATTTGTTTTCTTTCTTGTAACTATTTTTGTAACAACTCTTGTAGTTTTAATATGGAGTGAACTTTTGACAAAAAGATGTGGAAAAGTTAGTTCCCGTAAAAGATGGAGTAATTAGAATGATCACATTTGTGGAGTTGCATTCGTCGAGATGCGAGTTAGAGAGAGGGTACTTATAAGCACTTTGATGTAATATGCATAAGAGCAAAGAATGGGAGGTAACAATTGGGTAGATAACGTGTACATTGAATTGCATTAGAAGGACCCTTTTATACAGTCGTTGATGCGATTGTTGAAGGTAGCCGTTGAAGGGTTGTTGTGGACTACGGATTTGTAACAGTCGAACGTTGTAGGCATTGATGGTCGGAAGCGTTATAGATCTAGAGAATATGAAACTTCCGACAATTGGAGTGCTATCCTTTTAGAGGTTGATGGAGATGTCGTCAGATGTAGGTTATTTGGGCCAAAGATGTATTTTAGGCCTCGTGCGCGTTGATCTAAGGGTCTCAGGCCAATCTATAACATATTTTATCAAATCTCTTGGATGTCAATTTGATTTATGGAACTCATTGGAGCTCGTTGTATTGTTGGAAAAATTATGGAAGAGCCAATGAGTTATGTTCAAACATACGGTGTCTACATATATGCAAATGCTCTATAAGATCAAGGCCTTAATCGTTAGCATTGAATCAAGTGAATTGCATATAAAATACTTACGATTTGGATATTTTTTCTACTCTTTTATTTAGTCTTTTTTTTTTGACAAAAACAAAGGATATTCATTCATTCATATTGATAGAATACATCAAAGACAATAACATGATCAATATCGCTAAAAATGTAAAGGGTGAATCTGCGAACAAACTCACAGTACCCAAGTTAATAGCATTCAGCGGCAAAATGCCTACAAATAATATGAAAAAAATCTAAATCACCAGAATACCCATGCTTCTGGATCTGCAACGTTGATGTCCAAATCATTGATTGAATTTATGATTGTCTGAAGCTGATCTTTCAATACGAACCAAACGAACACCGCACAACAAAAGATGCGAAATCAAACAACACCGCACAAAACGACGAACAACACAACGTCGCACTAAGACGACGAAATCACGAAAAACACAAAAGAAAAACTTAATGTATGTAGAAATCACTTATTTAGATTGAAAGAAAGGGGAAAAAGATGCAGAGGAGTGATTCTAGGTCAAAATTGACCTAAAATCACCCCTCCTCGATGTGTGAAAGAGGGAGAAAACTTAGAGAGAATGCAGAGTTTCTCTCACTAAAAAATTAGGGCCGGCTATCTTGGTCTTTTATTTAGTCATATCTCATTTTCCTAGTACAGATCAAAACGCGAGTGCATCATCTTTATTTATTATTTTAGATGAAACAATGACTTTTAATTTATTTTTTTTATCAAGTGTCTTAAAACACTCAATAATATTTTCTTAATTAATTAAATTAGCTATTCTAATTTTTTACCCACATAAGGACAAATGGGCTAACCCATTCATTATTAATACTTCTTCTCTGTTCCATTGATGAAAAAAATTGGTGAACACAATTGTAACTTTGGAGTTTGTTTGTCAGTTGGTATCTACTATTCATCCAATCAATCAATTTTATGTCATATTTTTATTTTAAAACAGGCACAAAATAATCTTGATATATATATATATATATATATATATATATATATATATATACTCCCTCCGGTCACTATTATAAGCAAAAATCAACTTTTTAGGTTCATTCATTAAATGATGTATTTGGTCAATAATATAGACCAAATACATCATTTAATGAATGAACCTAAAAAGTTGTTTTTTGCTTATAATAGTGACCGGAGGGAGTATGTGTGTGTGTGAGAGGCAGGATATGTAAGTTTAAAAGACTTACACCAAATTCTCAACCGTTTAATTTGCTCACTTGATAGTTTACCATGGATATCTTTCCTTTCCTAATTTATTGATCTCCCTTATTTGTTATTTTTTCACTCTTTCAATGATTGCCCGGCATACTATCTCATCATCTACTTAATTTCATCATCCCACCCTGAATTGCAGCCACCTCTCTCATCCTTCTTCTCTCCTTCGTTTTCTCTTTCTAGATGGAATTCAAACAAACCACATGAAAAGTCGATTACATAAAGGCCTTTTTGCTTCTTTAAACAAAGATTTCGAGCCTTCTTGATTTTCAACGATAAGGACAATCGCATGATAGTTTGGTTCAACAAAAATATTAATAATTTGAATCAACAGGACGGTAACATGATAATTCCAACCAACAATAAGCTTTTGTGTTAAATATGAATTGAGCCACAACCTTTTCTATTTCCAGGTCTGTAACAAAAGCTTGAAGAAAGAGTTGTCTAATCAAATATAACCCCCCTCCTTAATTTTGTGCTCAATAAGCAAAGAAATAATGTTCTCAAAACAAAAAAAAAAGCAAAGAAATAATATAAAAAGAGTCATGTTAACTTGTGCCCTAAGGGCACATGTTAAGGAACCTAAAAAGAGTAATTTTTCATTGAAAAACATAATATTCTGACTTTTAAGAAGTTGACTACACGACTTTTGATATATGTATTTCTATAATGAGTTCATTAACATGTGCCCTTGAAGGCACAAGTTAACATTTGCCATATAAAAAAAGTGATGCAAGACATGGATTTATTCCATTAAGCACAGAAATACGAGACCTCGTGAGCTTAACTAAGTTGATATGGACAATGCATAAAATATGCAAGGTGGTTCGAATCCCGACCGCCATAAAAAAAACACAGCAATACGAGAGATTATACACCATTAGATTAATTAAATTAAACGGATGAGATTTGGTGTAACACTTGGTGTCAACGGTTAGCAAGTTACTCTATGAGCATTTGCTAACTAATTTTTATGAAGGTGTCTTTTAACAAAGTTATAACTATAAAGTGGAAATCACACCTTGATGTGTGGATTACTAAAAGACACATTCATTGATGGCTTCTAGGAAAACCTTATATATGTATATAGAGGGCATATCTAGTGAGAAGGGTAACTTAGCGCTTAGATTAAAATTGATTGGCTGAGATTAAAAAGGCTCATTTAACAACATGGGCCAATCAATCTCACTCAATTCCTTCTCTCTTCTTAACTTCTTCTTCCTTATGTGCTCCACCACACATCTCTGATTCCATATGTAACACCCCGTTTTTCAACGTAAAAATTCATAATTAAAAATCAGAGTAATTCAACCTTAAACGGAATGTTACACTTCTTAAAAATTTATAAACGGAATAAATAACAATTTATTCTTCAAAAATATAACAACATAATCTTTAAATCTTCGCAGCGGAATAGTTTGACAACTTAGATAATCTTTGGCACAAGGGCCTCAATATAAAATTTCATAAAACTTAGTTCAACATCAATTCTTGAAAGATTCATAAAGTAATACGTAAGGAACAGAAAGTAAGATATAATCCCATCCCGTTACGTATCAGAGCACCTAAGACACACTTGTGAGGAGTCCACTCACGACCGCAACTAATCATGGTTACCTGCAAGTTACCCATACGAAGAGCAACATTTCCAAGCAGAGGGGTGAGATTTCTCAAACAATAATATAAAACATATAAATCATGTAAAGTACATTCAACAACTTAAACATCCTATAATTCATTAATCATATCTAGCAACTTAAACTTCCTTAACTAGTATCATTATTCTTCCTACATTAGTCATATACTTCATATTATATCATCATATAAATATCATCACATATCTACAAATATTAGTCATAAGCATTATCATATATCCTTTTAATCATAGCATCTTAATCATAGACATAAACAACATCATATAACATCAAGTACTAATCATAACCATCTCATAACATTATATATCAACCATAAACATAATCACAAACAATCCATCTTAAATATAATCACGAGGAATCATCATACATCATCATTAGTAAACGTATAACATCTTATCATATTCACATATCAGCATATCATAAATCACATAGCATCTTATCATAACAACTTCATATTCAACCATCTTAAACAAATCATAATCAACATCATCATCAATCCTAAACAACATCATCGTCAAATATGAACAACATCATCGTCAAACATCATCATCAAAATCAAACATCATCATCAAACATTAACAACATCATCGTCAAACATCATCATCATTAAATCATAATTAAATATAAGTTATGACGACTCTACAATGCAACAACAACTTCAACAACAACTTAGACAACTTCAACAACAACTTAGACAACTTCAAAAACAACTTAGACAACTTCAACATGCATGTGGTACCACCAGGGCATTAAGCCCCCTTCACTAAGGTCATATTTGGACCTGTCGGGCATTAAGCCCCCATCGCTAAGGTCATAAAGAACCTGTCGGGCAATAAGCCCCCATCGCTAAGGTCATAAAAGAACCTGTCGGGCATTAAGCCCCCATCGCTAAGGCCTAAAGAACCTGTCGGGCATTAAGCCCCCATCTCTGACTATGCAACGACACAACTTTAATGCAACGACATAACTTTCGTACAACTTAGACAACTTTATGAACATCTATGACATCCTAACATCTTGACATCTTGACAATATAACATCTTAACAACTTGATGACTTCATAACGACTCGACGACTTAACAACTCTTATCATCTTAACGTCTTAACATCTTAGCATCTTGACAACATATGGATCACATAAATAATTCATGTCATATCATAATATGACAATATCAAATGATAATAAACAACATCTTAAAACATCATATTCATCAATCATAAACAACTTCATATAACATCGTATTTAAACATCAACAATAATTCACTATGTATCTTTGTAAAAACATAATAAATTATGCACAACATATTTTCATGTCAAACAAAAGCTACTGGAAAGATATCACAAATATCAACAACTTTCATGTTTACAACAAAGATCAATTCAAAACAGAAACATATGAACAAAACGCAAAAACATGAAACAGAGAATGCTGTCACCGTACAATTTTGCAAAGACCTCCCTGTAGTATTTTAATCATAACTCAAAGACCAAACATCATTTTCACGTCAAACCAAAGCCACTAGAAAGCTAACAAAATTATCTAAAACTTTCATGTTTACGCCTAAGACCAATTCTGTACCGATCAGTACCAGTTTTTATTTTAAATTCGGAAAAGTTGTGCTGAAAGTCCATAAAAATTCACTGTGACCTACGTGCAGTAATTTGACCATAACTCAAGTTCTATAAATCCTATTGACGTGAGACCAACGGCATTAGAAAGCTAACATCCATACCTACAACTTTCGTGTTTACACCTAAACCCAGTTCGGAACTTAAACTTGTCAAACTGAGACAATAAAAACGCATTTTGCACATTGACAGCAAAATCGCAGTTCAGCTGCGATTTCGCTTTGGGGAAATCTTTTCCACTTCTTATTCGATCCAATACTCTCCAAACTTGACCCTAATCATTACCCTATGATTACCCTATCATTAGAACACTAATTATTCATCAACTTACTGTATGCAAATTCAAAGGGTTCTCAAATCTATTAACAACCTATTTCAATTATTAAACCCTAATTCTTAAACTCACCAACATCTCATCCAATTCCATGGTTCTAACCTCAAAACTACATCCAATAATCGTCATATGGGTTATCTAAGGACTGTATACAATTTCTACATCAATTCAACAAGTTTTCATCATCTAATCTTCAAATCTCTCTCAAAACCCTAATTCTCAAATTCTCACAAACTTTACCCAACTTGTTAGATGCAATCTAATGATTTAACAACTTAATATTAATGCAAGATAGTCTCACCCTCACCTTAGATTAATTCCTGAATCAGCGGCAGCGTTCTTCTTTCTTAAGGTCTTCTCCTCTTCTCTTCTTTCTTGTTCTCCTCTTTTTCAAAAAGCGGTTTTCGGTAAACTCTTTCTAACCTAAGCTTCTCTATTTATAATACTAAACGCTCTTTCTAAATCTATTTTGGCCCAACAACTTATTCTTCTTTTTATTCTAACCCCCTTCTTATTTCTCTTACACCTCAAAACTACTCTATTCCTCATAATCTTATTTATTTCTAAATTAAATATATCTCTCCCCCACTTAATAATAATAATACACCAATAACAAATATATCTCTAACAAATAACAAATATATTTCTACACCAAATAACAAATATATCTATAACAAATAACAAATATATTTCTACACCAAATAACAAATATATCTATAACAAATAACAAAATATCACATAAATCATGTAAATCATACCAATCATATAAATATATTCTAAAACTAATTAAAATAATTAAATAAAAGGAGGGCGTTACACCATATGCCAATTTCTGCAAATTCATGTGTTGAAGATGAACAAACACCGAATCACCAAACTGCAAATGCTATATCAATGGAATTTCTTTTTTGACAAATTTCTTTTTTATTAATAGATTATTATTTATTAAAAATTTCAGATCCCTCTTTGCGGAAGTTATCAAGAAATCTTCACTATGTAATTTGTATATGATACAAGAATGACTCCTTTCTCTATGATTCATTCTTTGATTTTTACAGGAAAAAAAAAATTAAACATTCAGGATATGAATCGAGAGACATGGCAACAAGAGAAGAGGAAGCGAACCCATTTATACATCTACCCTTTTTTTCCTTCTGTGTTTTACAAAATGAAATTATTTAGCTTCCAAACAAATTTGATTGAGCTTAAGCTTGATAATACATGTGAAAAGCCATTGTAGCTTGGAGGACTTATGAAAAACCCCATGGTTTTCTAGTTGTTGCGTTAATTTCAATCTGATAGATTTGAAAAAAAGGTCTATAACTGACATTGATTGAGATAACAAAAAATCATTACAATGGTTTTACAAGATTTTAATCTCAAGAGCTTTTGAAGGGAGAAGAAGGGTCAAGGCAGATACTGAAACGTGAATGATGGAAGTGAGTGAGAGAACAAAGGTGTTACGTGTTAGGAAACATGGCATCCATGGAAGGAAAGAGAGAAATATAGAAAAGCTCTTTGTATTGATAGAAAAATGGATATTACACAATGAGAAAGTTATTTACAATGTAACACCTTAAGCCTATATATAGGCACTAACTAACTAGTCTCTGATAGTCCCCCTCAAGTTGGAAGGTGTTCAAAACACTTCCAACTTGAAATGAGGAAATACAAGGAAAGATGCCGGGAATACATCGGCTAAAAAAAATCATCAAACAAGTGCTTATCCAACAAGAAGCAACCACAACTCAAGGTTGAACCAATTGAAGGAATAAGCATCCAAGCAACGCTTAACCACCATCCGGTAGAAGCCAATATCAACAAAGCCAATTAAGGCACAACGCTTAACCATCAAGAATGTTCAATCACTCAAGATAGAAGCACAAGACAAGAAAGAAGTGCAAGGAAGAGCCATAGTCTACAATGGAAGGAGGTCATATGTAAGACCAAGGTTCCAAAGATAAAAGTGATGCCCTCCTATGCCGAGCCGAGACAAGAAAAACCAAATGCAAGGAAGAGCCATAGTCAACAATGGAAGGAGGTCAAATGTTGAACAAACTTCACACCAAAAGGACCATGAAGCAACAAAACCAAACTTCCAAAGATAAAAGTGATGCCCTCCTATGCCAAGCCGAGACAAGAAAAATCAAAGGCAAACCAATAGAGATGCATAGCCATGTGATGTGTCTTCAAACCATAGAAAACAAACCATGTTGATGCACTCAAACCAAAGGCCAAAACCAATGCTTCCAATAATGAAGCTAAAACAAATCCAAAAATAGTCTTCAATTGTCACAATAATAGGCAAACCAGACAAGGAACAAAGTGCACACTGTTCTTGCACAAACGAAATTCAAACAATCAGACCAGAATTATTAGAAGGAACACAAGCAGATGCGTTGTAAGTCTCCCAAAAATTCATCAACGATCCAGGAACAAAATGAAAAGCAATCAATCAAAAAAAAAAAAAAACTCCAAACCATCCAAAACTGAGATGGAACCATAAGCCTCACCAAATACCAATTGAACAAACAATTCCTTAAGCAAGAACTTGCAGTTGTCTTCAGCCCATGTATACCAAACAAACAGAAAGTATAAAATGGATTGGCTTCAAAAACATAGGTCAATAACCCAACAACCAAATAGGGAAAGAACTGAAGCCATTACCAAAGGATTTTCTATCTTCTGACAACTATATCATGGTTCCAAAACATACAAATGTAGTGAGAAACCCTTCAACAGTCCATAATGCATGTGGCAAGGCTCCAATGTTCAAAAAATCAATCCAACACTTCCAAAATTAATGAGCCGAGAAACCAAACTCCCAAAAGTAGTGAAATTGCAACAACTATATCTCTACTTGAGCAGAATTGCAGCAGTAGAAAGATATCCAACCAACAAGAAAAGGAAACCAGATCAAGACTGACTTCATAGGATACCAAAACCAAGAAAATCTTCAACAACTGGCTTAACAAGAACACAAATGCAGCTGTGATGAAGGGTTCACAATGAGGAATTGCAGAAAAATTGCACATGAAAACGTACGCAGCAAGCAGCAACTTCATGCAGTAATTAACAACATCACAAAGCAAATCCAACGCAATGATGGAATAGAACAAACTGCAGTGTTCCCTACAACAATCACTGCCAAGCTGAACACAATACCAATCTGTTTGCCAATGAGGACTTTCAACAAACAGCTTGTCAGCAATATTCATAGGTTCCAAGAACGACTTGAACTATGCTCATTATTGCTCATCATATGTTGAATTATCAGTACGACACAATGCATTTTAGAAATCATCAAAATAAAGAGCATTCATTGAAATAAAGAGCACTCCTTATATCATCAAAATAAAGAGCACTCCTTATATCACCAAAATGAACCACAACAACGAGAAAAAAAAACATTGAAATCGGAATCAGAAACAAGAGCAAACGAAATTACTATGAAAGAGACGGATCGAAACAAAAGAAAACGATGATTTAAGAACTGTGAAACCCTAGAAATTGGGGAAAAATGATGACGACGAAATCTATCCAAATTGCGAACAGAATTGAGATACGGATCGTAAACGAAAACGATCGAAATCAAAGCGAAGACAATCGGATAGAAAAAAAACGAAATTGAAATGCAGTGTGAGAAGAAACTGAACCGATCAAAAAATGGATCATGAAAGTGAAATCGAAGCAAAGATGAAATGGAATCAGGAATTGGATTTCGATAGAGAATTGAGAAAGAAAATCGAAAGCTTGAAATCCAGAAAATGAATCAGAAAGAAAAGGAACGAGAACAGGAAAGTGTAACTAACGTGAGAAAAATATATTTTCTCGGGAAAATGATGAGAGAGAGAAAGAAAAGAAAAAAAATTGAGAAAATTGAATTTTCTCAAAGAAAATGCAGCGGAAAATATCCTTCAAGGTGGATACCAAGTTTGCTCTGATACCATGTTAGGAAACATGGCATCCATGGAAGGAAAGAGAGAAATATAGAAAAGCTCTTTGTATTGATAGAAAAATGGATATTACACAATGAGAAAGTTATTTACAATGTAACACCTTAAGCCTATATATAGGCACTAACTAACTAGTCTCTGATATTACGGTTGGAGAAGATGAATAGTAATGGTTCATGAAAATTGATTGAATAGGGTGAGACACATGTGAAGCTTTTTAATCTGGTCCATTCATTTTTTATCTAAAAGTTGGTAAGTGTTCTCACCATTCTCACATAAGTTACCCATTTTCACTAAGATATATCCTCTATATATATATATATATATATATATATATATATATATATATATATATATATATGTATATATATATATACGTATATATATATATATGTATACACATATATATATATATATATATATATATATATATATATATATATGAAAAATAGCGATTAATTTATCAGGTAAAAGTGTATACACATAAATGTATGAAGACCTAATATATGAAAAAAATTGGGACAGTCTAAATGCTAAAAAGTAAATAAGTAATCAGAACAACTACATTTGTATTGTGGATATAAAGATGTTCCAAGGACTTGGCAAACTAGAGTTAAGGAACGGAAACAAAACTAAAATTATCGTTCATTACTAAATTACCTCGTAACTCTTCGTCTTAAGTACTTGTTGTTTAAAATATCAAAACAACATTTTGTTCATTAAACATCGTATAAAACAAAAAATTGTTCAGTTCTATATTGTTATGCCTTTTTTGTTTTATTTTACTCATGCATATTTTTTTAGTAGATCAAACGCATCTTTACTAAATTATATCCACTTATTTTTTAGTGGGTTTAAATTGATAAGATACAACTATAATTTTGTGAAAAAGTTATTAATTTGGACCCACTACTAAAGAAAAAAGTGAATGTAAGTTAGTAAAACCTTGTAATAAAAATACAGCTTTGCTATTTCTCCCGACAGTTTCTATTCCGAGAGTGTCCCGAATGACATGTTTGATTACGTGTAAAAAAAATCTGGACAACTAATCAAATCTTCCCCAATTCAAAAACCTCTGTAATTCTCCCTAGATTTCGCGACCACCATACACTCATCCTCTCATCCTGTTTCTCCAGACTCTTTCTTGTGTGTGTTTCGTTTTGCGCTTCCTTTGTTATTACGCGATCGTCGTTCCTTTGCCATGTTTGGTTGTCGCCGTTCAATTGCCGTATTTCGCCGTTGTCGTTCCTTGGCCGTATTTCGCCGTCACCGTTCCTTTGCTTCCTACATCGATTTTATATGGAAATTGGGTAATTTTATCTATCGAATTCAATTAATTTTATTTGTAAATTAAATTGATTTTTGGTTGTTCTCTTTCTGATTTTAGTCAATCTTTTTGGACGTGTTCTGTTGATTTGGTCGTTTTTTTGCTACTTTTGCATTGCCTGCAATTTTTTTTAGAGGAACATTCCCTTCAATTCATGTTTGTGCTGAAAAACATTACGAAATTCTATCACTAACGTTAAAATTTTTAAGAAGATTGGATTAAGTATGAATCTAACATTTTTATCTGAGTTATTTTGTTTATTGTGTGAACCTGGCATATCTTTTATCTGGTGATCTGGTCTTCCTAATTACCATGTGATTTATCTGCGTAAATTAGAAACATTTTGAACCTCTGCCAATAAGATTCAGTGTTCTCCAGCAGTGATGAGCCTCTAACATATAAGATGAATCCCTATGTGGGTTTCTTCAATCGCTTGGCTTCAGAGCTTTGATCATTCAGAAGTTGTTTCGTGAATGTAGCCTACTGACCTCTAATAATTCAAAATAGTTTTCTTAATGAATCTAATCTTTTTATCTATTGTTTATTGTGCGAACATGACCTCTCTTTTATCTGTCACCAAAGTTAAATTCTGACTTAGCTAGAAGATTGGATTCTACTCAGATCCTTGCAAATGTTGTTCTAAATAGTCTCATAGGTGTTTATAGTAGTGGATAAGTTCAATAAGTCAATCGAAACAGGTCCCTATGTTCTTTTTTGAATAACTGTTTGTCAAACTCAATTTCAGCCTTTTATTTTGAATGCAGGCAGATGCTATGAGGGAAGAAAGTGACCGTCTTAGACAAGCAAACGAAGACTTGACAGAAGAAATTGAGCAACTGCAAGCTGATAGATGCAAAGATATTGAAGAACTCGTCACAAGCTTCTTCTTATGTAACATATCATGGTGAAAGTGATGAGTATTATCCTCTAGAAAATTCTTTCGATGCGCGAGTCAACAATGCCACAAACAAGTCAAAGATCTTTGGAAAGCTTGTGAAACTGATAAGAGGAAAAGATAGTAGCAATCATCTCAGTGGTAGAGTTACATCTGTAGAAAAATCTAAATCTAGAGAAGATAGCATTAACAATGGTCTTAGGAGTGAGTATGAAACTCTCACCGTCATGTCTCGAAACTTAAACAATACATTAAGTTTGAAGGAAGAGTAGGAGAAATTCTGATGTTGGAAGCTTAAAGAATTTCATCCGAAGGAAAAGTGTCACCATAGATTTGAAATTTATCACTCATTCTTTCTCAGATTCGTATAGAAAAGAGAAATCTAATTTGATCAAATGTGCCGAAGCATTGAAAGAATTCCCATGTCTCAATACATGTACTTTGAATGGTGTTGGAACCCGAGAGAGTGTCTTTTGCAAGTTTGTTAAGCTGTTGCGGTGCTGTTCTGGTGTGGATGCTGGGTTTTTTGGTGCCGGTTGCCTGACACATGTTTGTTGGCCCTCTGTTTTGAGCTTTTGGGGGCTGTTATTGCGTTACAGACAACAACTGTTGTTTTTATGTGCTGCTGATGCCGCGCAGCAGCCGACAGCTGAGAAGTAAAACTAGGCCTGCTGTTTTGGTTTTTTCTTTTTATGGGTAGGCTGCTGTTTTAGGATGCCTTAGGGAGCATTTTTAGTTCTTGTATTTTGGTGGAGGGACTGCTTGTGGCTAGTTTTAGCTATGGCTTTGTATTTTGGTGCCATTTATACCAGATTACAGGCTCATATCTTGTTGCTGTCACTCAAAAAAAGCTACATAGAACAATTTTACAACCTTTTCCATTGTGAATATTGCAGTAGCTGATTCTGGTATACCATAGCAGGTTATTTATGCATGTGTAATCGGTAAGGATGCATTTGTAATCAGTTGTACAAGTACTCATCAATAATAACTCAGCTCAGAGTTTTCCAACACTTCTTCTTATCTATTGGTCATTTTTTAAGAGCAATTATATTCTACAATACTAGTAGCATGAACTCGTGCAAGACGCGGGGAAAAGTTCGTCAAAAGAGTCGACATTAGTTACATTTTATAATTTGTTGCGTTCCGTTACGAGGTAACAACGACATATAACTGTAAATCACAGTTTCACATTAGACGTACATCGATGTTGTGTATCAACTATTAAGCATCTCATTTATAAATCTAAACATGACATCAAAACACATAAATAATGTTTTAGAAACAGTGTGAATCCGTACAATGTAGACTTACATAACAGATTTAAAAAAAGTGCATAAACATTGTGAAGACAAATTTCACTTAAACATGAATATAACCTCACTATACCACTCCAATTCTTAAATTTTATACATATTTGAAGCAACTAATCTAGAATATCAAAAACAATCCTATGCTAAAGGCATAAAGCTAATAGTTCAAAAGCAATCCTCTTCTTCTAACTGGTATCAAAATGACCAATCATAGCTACATGTTTTTATGATTCACGTGTTATTGATGACGACAACGGATCATTCACATGGTGTTGTGCCTACAAAAAGAACAAACTGATAGTGACTATAATAAAATCTATTACCTGTAAAATCGAAATATGAATCATGACTTAAGAATAAAATGGAACCTAAATAACGTGGAAAATACTTGTTAGATCCACAATATTAATGTACCAGGAAACTAAAGATCACTAGATTTTATGCTTGCACCTGATTTACTTCACTCATAAGTATTGAATTTGGATTGAAGGGAGCTAAATTATTACACCACCATGTCCATTCCTCCCAAAACTAATTTGTTCCCCCTAAAAACATATATGTATTAAACATAGAGTATGTAGTGTCTCATTGATCATTTAGAACTAAAGATGAGAAATAAAAAGAGATTAATTTCACTTACTTGAACATTATCTTGTTCAAGTAGTTGATGTAGTCGGCACACAAGAGAGTGTTCAAGTAAATGAAATTAATATTTGACTAACAGCAGAACACGAAAACACATCTAACAGTCCTGCACAAAAAACAGCAGAACACATCTAAACAGAAAACAAAAACCGCTCCAGCACACGAAAACAAAAACAGCTCCAGTAGCCAGCAACCACACAAAAACAGAAAAGCCTAAAAGGCTAACGCCAAGGACCGAAGTGACCAGCCAAACACCAACAAGTTTCGTCTTCATTTTGTTGTCGTTTTTCTATCTTTCAATTTACTTATGAGTCTCGAATGTCATCACTATGTTTCCTTGTGAATGAATGCGTTGTGAGTCGAGCAATAAGCCATGTAGATTAATATTGAACCAGACACTTGTTTCATTCCTGAAAAATAAGGTAACATATGGTGAATTGATGATACGGAACTTCGAAACATGTATTCACTTCAAAATGCCAAAACTGAAAGTTATATAACAAGATTTCACAATTTAATCAAAGCTTGCAAAATCAAATTATTGGTGATAACTGATAAGCCAATTTATTGTAACCAATTATATTACTTTGACAGCATCACAACAAATTCCATGATAGTAACTCCATGAGCAATTGTTCACTCTAAATTAAGCAACACTCATTTCCTTTTTATCAACAACATACACACAAGCAAAAATGTCTGAAACAAACTTCACTGTTACTATCAACAAAGCACGCCCAAAAACATTGCGTAAACACTGGTCTTGCCTATGGCAATTTCTGGAACATAGAAGCAAAATATTTTTTGAAAATTAATTCAATTTAAAAGAGATAATTACCCAAATTCCATAGAAAATCGATTAAGGAACAGTGACAGCAAAAGGAACAGGGAGTACGGCAAAGGAGCGGTGTGACGGCGAAAGGAACGATGACAGAGTCACGACAAAGGAACGACGTTGATGAAAGAGAACACAATGGAAATTGGGAGAAACACGATGAGTGGTGGGTGTGGTGGTCGCCGGATTCGTAGGGAGAGAATTGCAGATATTGTGTGTGATGAATTGGGGAAGATTAAAATTTCATTTACACGTTGTCATGTACAGGTAATTCGTGAACCTCTCGGGACACTTTTTATCGGGATGTTTAGCATTTTTCATAAAAATATCAAGCAGGAAAAAAAAATAGTAGAAAATAGAGGAAGCTTGCGGCGGGAAAATAAAAAGGAAAAAGCGAAGAAAAGCAAAGAAAAATGAGTAAACAGAAAAGAAAAGCAATCAAGTTTAAATCATTATTTTACGAGCCGAAAGCACAAACAAAGCGTTTCCCCAACAATTTCTCTCTGTTTCCATTTTTCATCTTTTATACTCTTTCTCTCAAAAGTGAGAGATCGAAAAAGAGAATGGTACCAGCCGCTCCAGTGTTCACTCGTTAATAGATCTGTGTTTTCTCCATCATTGCCTTCATCTTCTTCGTCTTTCTCAGGTACTTCATTGCATTTCTTTCTTCAATTGTTGGATTCTTCGCTTTTCTATCAAGCAATTCTCAATTCCATTTTTATATGCCTTTCATTCCTCTTTTAATTTTCCACATTTGTCTATAATTTGTTCTAAGAATTAGCTTTATGTGAAAATAAAATTCTGTTTCTATGTTTTTTTCACATTTTTTTGGCTGTGAATATTTTATGTTATGAATCATGTGTTGATATAATGTAGTTCGTATAGATTTTCGTTTCCAGATAAGAAGAGTATTGAATGCAATTGCATAATCGACGGTTTTGATATATGTTTGCCGAGAAAATTAGAAAAGAATAAAAGGAAAAGTTGAGATGGTGGTTGGTTACTTTGGAGTAAAGGAAAATGAATTATGTACTCAACTGCTTCAAATAAAAATAATATAATAAATAGAACTATTTTTTTACCCTCTTTCTCTCACATGAAGTAGATCCTGCAAATTTCCCCTCAGAAAAAGCTAGTAGAGGTAAACACTGTAAGCAAGCATTCATTGTTGAGGTAGATGCGTTTTTAAGTCAATGCATTATCATATGCTTTAATCGAGGTTGCGCATTCCGATACAGCCGATGCAATCACGATTCTAGCAGCAAATTGTGTTGTTGGTTGATGAGTTTTTTACTGGTCCCTCCTTTTTTTCTATATTTAAACGTTATATTAGTATTAAAAATAAATTGTTAGTATAATTTTAATTAATTTCTAATGAAAAATTAATTTAATATACCTCTCAATAATATTTTGTGTATAATGAGTTTTCCTATCGGGGACAAATTTGCATAAATTAAGAAGTCAAAAATAATAAATTTATTTTAAAACTTGTATATAAATTAAGGCAAATGTTAACTTGTGCTCTGAGGGCACATGTTAAGGAACTCATTAAAGAAATATACGCATCAAAAGTCGTGTAGTCAACTTCTAGAAAGTTAAAATATCATGTTTTCCAATGCAAAGTTTCTTTTTTTGGATTCCTTAACATGTGCCCTAAGGGCACAAGTTAACCTGACCCATAAATTAATTGCAAAAGTAACTCGGATGTTAAAGGGTCCATCAATGACCCTCGAGCTTCAAGGTGGACCCAATGATTTTCAATGGTAAATGAGACCTTTGGCTTTTTTTCTTTCTGCATATAACCTTTTTGCTTGTAAAATTCAATGATAGATAATTTTTTGTTTTTAGTTTGTGTATTGTGTTTAACTCTTATTTTTATCTTCTATGGCAGAATTATAGTATTAAAAGGATATGTATTTAGAAAGAAAAAAAAGCATATTGTATTCATTAAGTAATCTTTTTTTATTAAATATTTATTAAGTAATTTAATGGTTAGAATTTCACAATAAACGAGGAATCCGTGGTTCGAACTCCGATCAATATATATTATTTGAAAAAAGTGTGCCGTATATTATTTGAAAAAAGAGTACTGTATTTGTTGATGTAATTTTTTTTTTTTTTTTTAGATTTAAACGTAAACTTATATAGTTTACTTTTGCCAAAGGAAACTTATATTTAGAGTAATATGAATTAGGAGATTGATTTTTTAGACTATCATAAAAAAAGAGATTAAGCATATGTTTGGTTGGGAGTTTGCACCATCAAACATGCGCTTGTATATGCTCCCACCGTAAGAGAAGCTAAAAAACTACTCCCTCCGGTCCTAAATATAAGCAAATTTCATTTTTTAGGTTCATTCAATTAATGATGTATGTGGTTCATATTATGGACCACATACATCATTAATTGAATGAATGTAAAAAGTCAAATTTGCTTATATTTAGGACCGGAGGGAGTAAGCTTCTTCTCCAACGTGGGTTTTGGTCGCGGGAATGATAAACCCACCGCTAAAGCAAATATTTCATAACTCTTTTATGATTGATATATTCGAAGATAACATGTACATTGACATTAACTCGACGATCGATGAGCCATCAATATGATTGACAAAAATTTGAATAATTCATCAAAAAGAGAATATCACTTTATTTAATTATAAAAGAATGTATATTAGTGTGATCCATTGTGGAAAATAAATAAGAGCTTATAATCTTATTTATTTGTGGTTTTTAAAATTTTGTGCATGTGCAAAATTATTATTGTTTTGTTAATAATATATGTAACTGTCGAGCTTAGCTAAGTTGGAAGGACAATGCAATATATATGAAAGGTACGGGGTTCGAACCCCGGACACCATCATCAATAGTATATGTAACGTAAAGTTACTGATAGAGAAAAATTCGAACCCCGGACACCATCATCAATAGTATATGTAACGTAAAGTTACTGATAGAGAAAAATATAAAATAAATCTTAGTACTACATAGTATTGGAAGAATCTTTCAAAAAAGTATTGGAAGAAGAATTTTTTTTTTATCAAAAGTAACGACATTATTGATTTTTTTATACTTGTAAATAATAGTAAAATGACAATTAAAAAAGAAGTTATTATTATTTTTATTTTAACTCTTGTAATGAAAACTGAAAACAATCAAAAAATGGAAGTATGTTTCCCCGATTGCCAAACCTTCATAAGAGAGTATATGTTGATTTTTATATGAGAAAAAGCTATGACTACAAAGATAATAAACAATAAAACATCGAGTATTCTTCAGTCACATGATTACTTATACGGCTTTGCTAACAGTAAACAATCTCCCATGACAGATGACAGACTCTTTTCTGCATTACAGTATAGAGGAATATATTATAGAATAGAAGAACTTAATTGAATGACGTCTATTTCTTGTCTGCTCCATTCATTCATGTACTGCGTAGCATTTCTGTGTTGAAGAAGATATGGAAACTGGGGAAAGCAACAATGGTAATGAGAGGTGTATCATATCCAATGATTCTTCATGGTTCAGTCAATTCCGAAATGCATCCAATCCTTGGATGGCAAGATATGCTTATGCCTTGATTTTTCTGCTGGCTAATCTGTTGGCATGGGCTGCTCGTGACTATGGTCGTAGTGCTTTAACAGAAATGGAGAGTAAGTTTAGAACTTTCACATTCCATTGTCATATATCATTTAGCCTTCTTGCAGTCCCACGCTTATTATGGCAAATCATTCCATTTAACCAACAAATTGTGTGTTCTACTTCCATCCAATATATTGTTGCTTTCATTGAGGCATGTTATTTCATATGAATATGATGCCATTGGTTTAAATCAAATCTAATAATAAATTCAACCTACAGGATTAAAAGGATGCAATGGTGGAAAAGACTGTTTGGGGGCTGAAGGCGTTTTGCGAGTGAGCTTGGGTTGCTTTGTATCCTTTTCAGTTATATACATGAAATTAGTCACTAAAGGCTTTGTATAAAGGTCTGTACACAGAGAAAATAAAGAATTTGATTAGTTATTCATATTCATTTATGGTGAGTGGAAAAATAGAAATTATAAAAATGATCGATCTTTGAACAAAGTGTTATATTAAGTGAACCTTAATCCAAGTTCAGACATTCTATATCATAATGTTTTTGTCAACTACTGGCACTTCTAAACTAAAGCAAAAGAGAAACACATGGCACTCTGGATGGTGGTTAGTCAAGATTGCTTTGTGGATCGTCATGACTGTCATCCCATTTTTTCTACCTTCCGGCTTTATTCAAATTTATGGTCAGTAAACTTTATCTTTCAACAAGCCTCCAGGTATAAATGCATAATCTGTGATATCAAAAGATTGTTATATTATACTAACCTAGTAATTCCTTTGATACAATTCTTTTACCAGGGGAGGTGGCGCATTTTGGTGCCGGGTATAGTCTTACTTTTACCTCTTAATCTTATATATGATGGATGATTTCATCACACACTTTTTCTTCTTCAAACAATATGTAATTGTTTAAAGTGTTCCTGTCATTCCTTTTCAGGGTTTTCCTCCTAATCCAACTAATTAGCATAATCAGCTTCATCACATGGCTGAATGATCACTGTGCGTCTGAAAAATATGCATCACGTTGGTAAGATTTTCTTCGGTTAGAGAAAAACAGGCTTCTCGACCATGAATAATATGCTTGAGATTATTGTCGCTGCAGAAATTTTGATTGTTGAATTTTCAACGTTTTAACAATAGCAAGGGATATTCATTTTTCTTTTGGATGTTGAATAGTCGACCATTGTGCTTATATTATATAAAAAGGAAACGATAAAAATTTCTTGAATTTTCCAAATTTATTGTCAAAAGTACTCTAGAGTGTAGAGGGGTATAACCAATTGTTGTCTGATCAGTGTTATTTAACTTTATCTACGAATTTAGCAGCTTATAGAAAAAAACCACTAATCTGGTATCAACCTAATACTGTGCTTTTGCATTTTATCCTATTCTACCTGTAAAGCTTTGATAGGCATACAAAACAACAAGTTGATCAATTTATTTAGGATAATATAAGGTATATGATTCTGTATTTTGAAATGTTTGCATTAATCATCAATTTCCATACAGCCATATTCATGTGATGTTGTTTGCAACGACCGCATATGTCGTCTGTTTGGTGGGGATCATTTTGATGTACATTTGGTATACACCAGAGCCTTCTTGCCTTCTCAACATTTTCTTCATTACTTGGACGCTAGTACTTGTCCAACTCATGACCAGCGTGTCTCTGCACCCGAAAGTATGTTCTATCTGTGGCCATACCTTTACTTGTTTAAAACATTTTATCGTACAACATAACTTGATTTGGAATCTCCAATTTTATCTGCAATAGGTTAATGCTGGTATTCTAACTCCAGGGCTGATGGGGCTTTATATTGTCTTCCTTTGTTGGTGCGCCATTAGAAGGCAGGTTTGCCAACTTTTGCTGAACAGTTTTGCTTTTGTTCAATTTTTATTTATGCAACCTCTCTTAATTTCCATTTTTTACTTATTTTATATTTGAGCGTCGGGATATTTTTGTATGCAGTGAACCTGCTGGAGAAAACTGCATCAGGAAGTCAAACTCTGCACCCAAAACAGACTGGCTAAGCATCATTGTAATACTTATCTTTTTTTCTTTCTTCAGAAATTAGAACATCTCTTTAAACCTGATAGTTATGAGCTCACAAATATACGTCTATGTCTATAGTGAATAGTCATTACCATTGTCACATACGTGTATCCATCAAATAAATGCCATGAAAACTGCTACTTATTCCCAAAAATTATAGCCTAATGTTTCTAGTCTATTGTTAGAACCTTTATCTATCTTATTACTTTTGGTTGTACATAGCATAATATATTTTTTATGACAGCTTAGTAACTAATTTAAAAATCTCAAAATACATTTCTTTTCATTGTTGGTTGACAAATGATAATGGCTGTTGTTGGCAGAGCTTTGTTGTTGCAATACTTGCGATTGTTATTGCGACATTTTCAACAGGCATAGATTCCAAATGCTTCCAGGTTAGCATAAACTCTGAATTTAGCTTGAATTTTATTATTAGGTTCTCCAATAACTTTCTTACATATCCCTGCAGTTCCGGAAGGATGATACACCAGCAGAGGATGATGTACCATATGGTTATGGTTTTTTCCATTTTGTTTTTGCCACGGGAGCAATGTATTTTGCTATGCTATTGGTTGGATGGAATAGTCATCATTCTATGAGAAAGTACGATATCCTACTCTCCTGTATTTGGCCCATATCATATGGTTTCTTGTTTTGCTTTGTACGTCAATGTAGAAATAAGAAACAGGGGTAAACAAAGCAAATTTATTTCCATTGTTATTCATCAATGATCATATACAAATCCAGAAACCACAAAACTCAATAACTGTTGTTCCCGTAAAATTTTATAGCTGTCTTATTTGCATGACAGAATATCAGCTGGATCCCTGACGCCAAGTAATTCAATGAGCTGATAAAGTTGCCATCACTCAGCAGTGCCACAAAAACATTTTTATTGAAACTAACTTTTTTCAGCTTCTCACTTGTAGTGTTCGTTGGAAGTTAATTATGTCTTTCATTCAGTGCACACATAAATGTTATAGCAAGTTGATGGTATGCCTTCATTCTTCTGCAGATGGACAATCGATGTGGGGTGGACCAGCACCTGGGTCAGAATAGTAAATGAATGGCTGGCAGTCTGTGTTTATTGTAAGAAAATCAATACATCCTCCATTATTTTTTAATTATCGATTTAAAAGAATGTTTTTTGGAAAGTCAGAAAGGGATGAATGACTTATATGGAAATGAGTAGTTAGGGATTTGATGAACGTGATTGGAGTGTCCCATGTCTCATATGTCTCGCGTGTCTATTATATCGCCATTGACCATTGTAGGAGCGATGGTTAAACCTTACTTGCTTGAGTTTGATGTTATGCACTTCCATAGGGTAGTGATGACTGATGATGATTTATGGTTTTACCTCAAATTATTTATTTGCATGCTTATTTTATTTTCCGCATTAAGTGATGATTGTTTGAATGTGGTAGTGACGCCCTTTGACAAAGATTTAAATTATGTAATACTTTTATTAATTTCTTTTGCATGACTATGACTTAGTTTTGTTATGTGGGTAGTGAATGTCAGAATTAGTGGTATCATAGCCTGATTTAACCAAATTGCTTAAATAAAGCAATTAAATGCTGTTGTATTAAAGAATTTTTCAGCTATTAATATAGTAAATGTTTCTTTTTATTAACTCAGATTAACAGGGATTTACTAACTCTTTCCTTTTTACTCTTAAAACAATTTTTGTTGATAGTATGGATGCTGATAGCTCCAATGATATGGAAGTGCAGACAAGTTGGTTCTACTTGAGAAAGTCAAAATAGAACCATGCTAGTTATGAAATTTTGTTGAGAATTAAGATCTTCAGACAGCCCCAAATCTCAGATGTACATATAGTGGACTCCTCCAGCTCTGAAGATAGGAAAAAAGAATTGCAACTACAGCATCCATGAAATTCAAACTGAAAAACTGATTGTTCTTTAGTGTGCACTGGACAGAATCAATGTTTCTGGCACAAATGCACGCATACTGGTTGAATTGGATTTGTGCGATTTCCGCATGAAGATATACAGTCCTTTCACTATATGAAGGGATTAACAAAGACAACTACCCTCTTACCTGTACATGTGTCACTGAGAAATCATAATGTTATGTTATACAATTTAATATATGCTTTCTTCAGTCATAATTTTTTGAATATCAGTCTCATTGAAAGAGAAGTTTTTTAATGCTAACAGCTAACTTTACTATTGTAAGGTATGCTTTTTACTACCTTAGTTCCTAAATGTTCCTAAAAACAAGCCCTCTTGACAAAATCAGGAGAGTCAAAATAGTTGAAACTCAACTTCAGGGAAGGGGTTCTATCGCATAGAACATATGCTATCTCATCCCATAACAGTCGTCATATAGCAATAGCAGATTATGTGCAATCAAAATATTCAAAACGGCATTTTCCGGATCTGGTGGTTTTGTTTCATTGATTCTAATTGGCAATGGACTGAGGAAGTGACAAGATTACGCATAGCAATTACCCCCTCTAAATTACATAAAAAATGGACTCAACAAAGGGATTGAGATTTCGTGACTTTGGTGGCGGAGAAGTCACTTACTTTGGTGCATTTTTGTGAATTGAATGAAAGAGAAAGATAAAAGAGAAATGATAGATAAGATGAGAGAGAGTCATCGTGACTTTCCCGCCTTAAAAGTAGCAAATTTAGATCATATTTGTATATCACTCTTTGATATAATCAACAAATAGTCTCTTCAATAAGCTCTAGATTTAATCTTTAATTTGAATATAGAGAAAGCTTATGATAGAGTAGCTTGAGATTTTTGAAGAATACTTTGGAGGTTTATTGTGCATTTGTGGGGCAGAGGAAGATGAGGGGGCAAATTTGGTGTGAGTAATTTTTTGTGTATAAAACATTTTCTTTTACAGAACTATTAAACACGTTTCCAGAGATGCCTGATTTATACAGTATAAAACATTTTCTTTTACAGAACTATTAAACACATGTTTCCAGAGATGCCTGATTTATACAGTATTTTTTGGTGGTGGCCGGGGTTCGAACCCTGGACCTTGCATATTTTATGCATTGTCCCTACCAACTGAGCTAAGCTCACGAGAACCTAATTTATACAGTATAAACATCAGTAATAGGGGTTTGCAAAAAAAATAAAATAAACATCTGTAAAAGGGCTCCATATTCCTCAAAAGAAATAGAGCATGTCTAGTCCTAGTCTTATTCAATAATACTTCATCATTGAGGTTTGTTAAGATATTTTTAAGGAGTATATAATTAAAATATTAATGTTCATCTTGTTAAATTTTAAAAGAGTCATTTATGAAAAAAGAAAGTTACAAAGAACCACACGGCCATGTACAATGCACATGCAGCAGTGTATAAAAGAAAACAAAAATCGAACACTAGTCGATTATAAAAAAACATTGCAGTAATCCTATAGTGGTATAGAACTCAATCGGGACACCAAACAGTTAATTTAACATGCTTCCATGAATAGAAAAGACCTTTACCAAAATAATAAGATTACAGGAATACCAGAATAGCAAAATCAAAGAATAATAATACAACCATGAAAAAAAAAAATACAACCATGATCACCATAACACACTATTAAGCATCTGACGCTACAACACAAGGCTGCACCTAAAAGAATTACTCGTCTAGGCGAAAGGGTTTCTGCACTCCTTTCTCGAATTCATCAGCTCATCATATCAGTACTGTACGACTCCCATTGACAGGCAGATATTTGGCCTTCATCTTTCCTATAACAACAAATAATTTACAAGCAAGGTACAAATATTTGAATGATGACCGATCTCTCTATGCTGGAATGTTTCCTCTCGACTAAAGAATGGTACAAATAACTTCAACCATATTTGTACAGGGGTGCAACAAATTGATGCTTGGCTTGAAAAGAGAGTCCGAGCAGAAAATCTTAAGATCATCCGAATGGATTACCTCCTGCAGGGAAGGGGTTTAAAGTAGCAGAGGCCGACGACCTAC
The DNA here is from genome assembly GCF_051527215.1 of Medicago sativa. Classification (NCBI taxonomy): domain Eukaryota; kingdom Viridiplantae; phylum Streptophyta; class Magnoliopsida; order Fabales; family Fabaceae; genus Medicago; species Medicago sativa. The sequence goes on from NC_140752.1 coordinate 99,244,312, forward strand.
CATTCAGTTGCTGATCTATATTAGAGAAGCCAAAAGCAGCTCCCTCATTACCAAAAGTCCCAATTACTTGATGCCTACACATTCAGTTACGTGTCAAGGTAAGTAATGCAAACCACAACCAATAATTATCAACTCTATCCATACAATCATAATAAATTTACCTTAAACAGATTACTTCACAAATAAAACTCAGCTCTCGATAATCACAACTAACCCACTCAAGCAACAACACTGAATATATAGAATTGAGGTGCTAAAATTTGTGTGTTTATTATGAATAACGGGTTAACTTTGTTCTTGTACTGTATTTATGCTGCATAGTACGAATGTCAAAAGACGAGTTTCCACTTTCCAAGAGCAAAAAATTAATCTAACTTAAAACAGGCTATGCAAACAGTAAATAGATATGGACTGAAATAGTTACCTTGGCATTGGCACATTAGTGGGAAGTTGTTGCTCCATGTACGCCCCTGAGATTTTACACGGTTTATGATACAAATAAAGTTCAAATAGCATAGGCAAAAAAATAATTGATTGGGGAAATGATAAAAGGTATACTTGGTCCCATTGCTGAGGCATGAATATGTGCTTGTGGAGGGAGCGTTGGTGCATATGATAACGAGGAGGGTGGATTCCAGGAAAGAGATTGATTACCCATGTTTGAAGGGTTTACTGCAGCTGAAGGCGCTACACTAGGCAGAGCACCTTGCAAAGATGACATAGAAGGAAACTGCATTCAAGGAATACCAATCATAAAGCATCAACCAAAACGTGCATTAACTGAAAGAATTATGGAGAATATTATGCCATTATCTGTTTTCCTAACATAAATTGACAGGCAATACTAAACTTGAATTAACTATAAGAGTTTACACTTATATATTAGAATGTCAGCATGTCCTACTTCAACATTCCAGCCTTTTCAATGTCAGATGATAAAGAAACTAAATAAATATATCCATCATATACCAGTTACCCATCATTCTTATTATTAATACGATAAGGCTCCTCTATTAAAGAAAGCAATCTTCGGAAAATAATTTACACTTCAGTAAATAATGATAGAAAAACTCAATAACTTAACAGAGGACAAGATTCAAACATATATTTATCTTCCACCAATGGCTCTAAAGCACATCATGCACTTTGGAAGATCCAAATCACCAACCGATAGTAATTAATAATGATTCAACTAAAGATTCACAAAACCTATGTAAAAGAGGAAATGTGCACAAACTATCACCAGGCGTACTACACACTAGTACATAAATTGAAATTACTTACGGTTGGGGCTTGAACTGGTGTTGGTTCGTTGATCACATCAAATGGATTTGTAGATTGTGATGGTTGTGGAAAACTCGGCATGGACTGTAACAATGGGAAGAAATTTATAAGAAAATGTATCATGCTGTGGTACTGGCATATAACCACGGATTAAGTTATAAAGCGGTAAGCTAATGATTTGGAATTTAAAGTACCATCACATTATTATATTGAACTGAGACACCCATGCCAGGCGGTGCACCCATTTGCCAGCCTGGGACTGGAGCAGGGAAGGATGAATATTTTATAGTGAATAGATCCTGCAGAAATCACAGCGAAAGACTAAGATACACAATTGACATATACAAGCAAGTACACAATATTGATGCTTTATGAAGTTAAGTAAGAAGTCGATAATACCTCAGGAAGTTCATTTCTTCCACTTGGTTTTGTGTCTACAGTAGAAGTTTGTGGCGCAAAATTAGATTTTTCCCCATTGACAACCTTTGAGAAATGTGGCACTAGCGTGCTTGGATGCCCCTGTATCGCGGGAACAGAAGATGTATTACAGGTCTGAGTGATATTTCTATGAAAGGATGAATGAACATCACATCTGAAATAATTGACAGAACATTTTACACAGCGTCTTAATAAGACAAACCTGGTTATTCAAAGCTCCACCTACTGGTGGTGTAGATTGTTGAATAGTAGGCTGACCAACAGCAGATGTGAACAACGGTTGTTGCTGCTGATACTGCAAATTAGGCCATGGGAGTGCATTATTGAAAGGCGATTCCATTGTCAATCCAGAAGATGCTAATGAAGCAACACTGGATGGGAATGTTGCGAAGATGTTCACAGTTGGAGCTCCGGCAGTAGCAGTAAGAGCTGATCCCGCCAAAGGCCCTGCAGGTGAAACAGATAAAAAGGCGCTGAATCGATAGCAATGTTACGATACTGCTCAAAGGAATAGCTACTGCAAGACAGTGACCACCTTGGACTCCAGAAACTTGATCAGGTAAAGATGATGGAACTGACAACTGGGACAGCATCGATTCGAGTGGATTTACATTTGAAAGGCCCTGAGATACTTTTACCTCAGGTGCAACATCAAAGGAGGCCCAATTGTTATCACCAGAATTTGTTGGGTTCACAATTTGAGCCACGGTAGTTTGTGTGGCTTGAGGAATTACTGGAGCAATAGGTGGTTCAGGAACATCATCAAAATCAATAAGGCTCCTGATAGTCTCAAGCTTAACTTCTGATGAGGTTCCATTACTGGATGCCAAGCTACTGGAAGATGCCGTTCTCTGCAATCATAGTAGTCAAAGGTATGATAAAATGTTTCAAATAGAAAATCAATTTTCGGAACTGCAGAAAGAACCGCAACAACCAAAAAGAGCCTTTTTTCCATTAGGTGGGTGGGATACCATAATGATTTCATGTAAACCATGTCTAGTAATGGAAAGGAAAACTAAGCCCTTGAAAAAATTTCTTAGTAAAGAAAGTAAATACGGAGTAAAATTTATGAAAGAGCCAAGTAAATACTGAGCCACATTATTAAGAACATCATTGATATAATCTCACCTGTGTGAGTGTTGAGCCATTAGCAGCCTGTCCACTGTTTGCTTTGGGAGGTTCACTAATTCGCAGAGGTACTACATTTTCTCCCAAAATTTCTCTAACAGGCCGGACAACAGGTGGTGGGCTCAAAGAACCCAGGTCTTTGGCTCGTTCAAGAGATTGGCTTTCCATCTTAATACCTCCATCAGTTATATGATTATCTTCGAATTTCCGTCCATCTCCAAATCTATCTTCACGGCGCCAGTCATTGATTATTGGAGGGCGGCCAGGGCTTCTCTTATGATCGGCATAATGTCTTTCTTGATCATATCCAGGACTTCTTCCACCTGAACTAGACCTATCACTGAAACGGTGTTCATATGTATCCTCATAAGGAAGGCTTTTTGGTCCTCCCTGATACAACTCCGTCTTCCTGGTGTCATAGGAATCATCCTTGTCGCCCTGTATGAGATGCAGCACAAGAAAAATGAGATTTCTCTCAATACATTTAAGCAATTCTAAAGCAAAAGCCAAGTGTGTACTAGTTTAAGGGTGTATTTGGATTGACTAATGAACAACATATTTGGGCTTATCACCAAGCATGGTCACTTGTATGAGTGTTTGGGAAGTCTTATGAAAATAGTTTATGACATGTCCATGATCTACTTTTGGCATATTTTAATAAGCTCTTCAGGATAGCATACAGCCAACTTACACAAAAACAATCGTGTTTTCTCTTTGATTATAGAAATAGCTTATATGAGAAACACTTGCATGGTAAATGTTTATTCAATTAGTGCTTAATTAGGTCATCTATCAGGGAAATGCTAACCAGTGCCCCTGGGGCACTAGTTAAGGAAACCAATATAGAAATATTGTATTGGGAAGTGTGGAAAAGTTGTATATTCCACTTTTTGAAAGTAAAAAAATTTGTTGATTTCAATTTAAGTTTTCTACTTTTAACTTTCTTAACTATTTCCCCACAGGCACTAGTTAGCATGACCCAATCCACATAAAGCATCAACACATATTGCACAACACATTGGCATGAATCCCTACATGTTGAATTCCAAAAAAATAAAAAATAAAATCTTACTCCAACATGGCTACCACAACACAGTAGGGTGACTGCTGTTCTTTTTCCGTAAACAAATTGAACCAATAATAAAATTTAATGTAAATTGTAGTAATAATGGAAAATAAGTTAGGTGTTTTTGTCCAGTACCAATTTTATTTCCCCCAACATTTTCATTTCATTAAGCATATAATATATGTCTAAATATTATAAATCTTGAAGCATATATAAATGATATGAATCGTTTTCCTTACACTCACGACATACACACACATTGTGTCCTACAATAAAATTTAGTGTATCACACTTGTGCTTCATAGATTAAAATTGAACATGTGAGAGAATATATAGAATATGCTTAAAATGGAGTACATTATATCTGATAGAGGACAACAGACACTTTACAACCTTTACTCTTGGAGGTTTGTCATAGGACCTGTCGCCAGTGAATCTCCTATCCACATAAACACGCTTGATAAAGTCCCGAAGCCTGTCAACATTACTGGCACCAAACATGACAATAAGAGTAATGCACCCTAGAATTAAAAAGAAAAAGAATCTAACAAACAAATACTTACCCGCTATCAGGTAAAGAATGAGTTTGCGCATCCCATTCTTTGAAAAATATTTCTTTTGCACGCTGAAATATAATAGCGAATGAAAATCAACTTAAAAATAATATGTAACATCAATGGAGCGGAATAAATCTATCATAAGTTTTGGCACATATAAGAATTGGTACCTGATTTCCTCCTTCTTGAAGTGCACTAACTTCTTGTGCAGTAAATTTAGCCATGGAGATTGATTTTACTCGATGAGTAAATTCCCGGCTGGAAATTAACATAAAAAATCAGTTTAGAAATGAGAAACTTTACTGTCCTATCTCCAGTACAACATGATATATTGCCAAAGGAAAAACATATTTAGTATACAATTTATGAACTCCGGTCATCAAAAACAACACTAAAACGATACTCAAAAAGTACAAGAAAATACAATTAATATACAGGCATTTCAAGCTTCATTGTTAGTGAAGTAGAAGTTCGAGTTCAAGTGAGAAAATATCATTACAATGAGCAGTATTAGTCAATATGATATGTTTCAATGTACCTTAAGAAATATCTATTCAACAATCATCAACCTCAACATTTCGACAACAGTACAGTTTGTAAGTAAAAAGATTGTAAGTACTTACTGTATTCCACTGCAGTTTGTGCAAACAAACGTCCAGAAATTTGTGCATACATATTGTGGTCCCTAACAAGAGAGTAAGAAACAAGGGGGTTATTGTAACAGATTTGTCACAGTATCAAATTCAACCATTTCTTAGCTACGTTCAGAAGAGCGCAAGCAGACAACATTATAAAAAGCTGGCAAAGAATAAAGATTACCAGCACTTAAATCAAAGCGTACAATATGAGCATAAACATGCACATCATAAGCATTCTATCTCATATTCAATCAAATTTATCTCTGCATTCTATCTCAAATTCAAATTTATCTCTTCATTCAAGGTTTCTGTTATAGCAAGGAATCTAGAGGAGACTAATTAATTAGGGCAGGGAACTGCTATAATCTCTTTGGTTTTAACTTTAATGGTTTACAACCATGACATAAACAAAATTCTGAGAACATTTGTTTCCTGTCGAATAGCAAAAAATGCAAAAATAAAACACTATCCATGGAGCGAAGCCTCGCTTGAACCGATTGCAAATATCTAACTCTGCTTTGACTTTCAACAGTTGACGTTTAATAAAAGATTCAGTGTTGGTTGACACAAGCTATACACAACTAAAGTCATATGATTTGTGCCATACACTATAGCATAATCAAACGAGCAGCAATCCATTTAAAGTTGCTACAAAGTAGCAATCTATAATCGCTAAAAAGCAATGTAAAGCCAACCACCCATGCCTCCATTATTTATACATGTCTCGCTAAGTTGTCCATGGGCCCATGCATATGATTCTGTAGATGGTAAAAAAGAAGTGTATCACAGGAAGACCAATATTACTTGATTGTTACCAAAGTATCCCTCCCCATCGGTCATAATTTACATCTTTATATTGAACAAAATTACTTCCCACTTTACTGACGTAAGCTTGTAATGTACCTCTCACTATTTTATTGACTTTTTAATTCTTTCTTTGAGACGATTAAATAGTATAAATATATCTCACATTAAATTGTTAATAAAATGTGTAGTAGGTTGTTTGTGTTTTCATACCTCGATGCATTACCATTTATTTTACTTCTTTCGAAACAAGTGTATTTTACCGTTTTTGGTTGTTATTATGGACAATTAAGAGAGCTAATGCCATATCATCAAGTAACAAAAGATTAAACTTACAATTCTACCTTTTTTTTGCTCAAACATGGTACTACTACAACCTTCTATTCTACCATTTTTTGCTGCTGTTATATATTTCAACTTGCCACCGTTGACAAATAACAACCCCTTCATCTTGAATAATTAATTTAAAAAGGTTGGTGTAGATAGGAAATTGAATCTTATTACATATTTCTACAAAGTTCGCCTTAGGCCTCTTAAGTTCTCTACACGGCCCATTGAATGGTTACCACTACATCATTGTGACTTGTAATGTTTCACACTCTAACTGCATTTCTAATGAGTTGTCCTATAGTATATTAAATGGCATAAACTACAGAGTAAGAAATTTCACTTGCTTGAAGAGCAGGAAAAAGATGCTACCATGCTGTTGCAGTTAATGCATCTTCGATTCGGTGTAAGTTTGAGAAGACCTCGAATAGTTCGTTCATTTTTCTGATCTTCCTTTAGTCGACTTGTCATCTCCGCTTCTGTTAAACACATCAAAACTCATAAATATCATCATAAACCAAGTCAATCCAATCAAGCAATTCACAAATAATTGTCAGAACTTCTATCAAATTGCTCCAAGAACTACAAAGAAATTAACTATGTTTGAATTCAGTTTTTGGATTGAAAAAAGTGATTCTGAAGACTCAAATTTGATTTTGATATGTTTGTGTGTTTTTTATTTTATTTTAATTGATTTTACCGCTAAAATTGATTCTAACGGGATACTCTAGAATTTCTAGCTTTTGCCCTCAAACATGATTTATTCACTCAAATTTATTATTCAAATCACATTCTTTAAACACATTGATCATTTTACTTAAAGCTCTCTTTTACGTTTTAACTAAAATCAATTTTACAAAATCAATATGATCAAAATCAATTTTCACGGCGTAGAACCAAACACTAACTAAAACTTATCATGCTTTTATCCGAAAATATGATCATCATCCATACAATGCACCTAGATTCTAGGAAAAATCAAGAACAATGAATTTTGCAAACAATTTTTTTGCAGATCAGCATACAAATTGAAGGAGAATGCAAATAATCAGATCTAAGAATTGAACACTTGCCTGAGAACTAAGAAGAAGAAGAAGAAGAAGAAGAAGAAGAAAAGTTTGCAAATGATATCGTGAAGTCGAAATTCAGTTAGAACCCTAAAAGTTGGTATAAAAGAGACGTGGCTGATTTTGCAAAAGAAGAAGAAGAAAGAAACAGTTAAGCAGCTTTTTTGTTTAAGCTGCTGACGGTGATGGTCAATAAAAGAGATCCAGCAGCACAGCACAGCACAACAACCAGGGAAGAGAGAGAGATCTTTCTGAGTTGGTGAAATTACGGCTTTGTACAGCTCAGAATGAGGTTTTAGCCAAAGAAAGAGTGAAGAAAAAGGGAAGAAAGGGGGGTAAGGAAATATGATTTATTTGAATAGTTAAAGGATTTTTTTTTTTTTTTTGGAGTCAATATATAGTAATAAGAATTTTTTTGTGCGATTAAATATTGATTTTGTAAGAGTTTAGGACAGTCTCTTGTGTTAAGTTGCGATGGTCATGCATGGCGGCTCATCGTGATGGCTACTAAATGCTTGACCAATGACAGTCGCATTCTTCAAAACAATATAAACCGGCTTCTAGAAGAACAAAAAATAAATAATATGACATAGACTTGGTTTTTTTATTTTATTTTATTTTATGAAAGATTAGACTTAAGTTGATACATGGACTCTAGAGAGTAGAGAGTGATCATTTAAAAATGATCACCTTCAATTCTCCACAATCTAAAGAGGCTTTATTTTGAGAGACACTAATCATAGCGGTAAGCCTCATTTAGTTGGGTGGGAAGTCGTTTGTTTGTCTAAAATGGATGGTGTTCTTGTTGATTTTTGGCTGGATAAATGGGGTTCAACAACATTTCTCTCATCACAATAGTTAATCAATCTTTTTTTAATATCACTCTTACCGTTAATGATGTAACTAATGCTACTGGAAAGGGATTGGGAAGTTCTATGGAATTGGAGAAGGTCACATCGTATTCAAACTTTAAGGTGGTTAGTAGCTCATGGGCATATTCTTACTAACTGCTGTCGAAGTAGATAGGGGTGGGTATATCACCCACGTATCTCGATTGAGAATGATGATGAGATTGTTCTTCATGTGTTTCGTGATTGTACACATACATATCAGGTATGGAATAGACTTGTGTCTCCAGATTGGGTCGCTAACTTTTGTTTTGTTTTGTTGATTGCAGAGTTTAGGAAAAACCTCAACAAAAGGTGGAATGAGGTTGTTATACTAGGTTGCAAACAACGTTCATGGCTATATGCTGGCATCTGTGAATTTGGAGAAATCAATTAATTTTCAAAGAAGGATTCCAAAGACCAACTAACCCAACCTTTGTTATCAAAAATTTCATTAGAGCTATAGAAAAAAGTTCTCAAAATCATGCGTTGGTCAATCCCCGACATTAAGAAACTATGTTTATTGGTTAGAAGAGACCAAATGATAGTTGGGAGAAGCTTAATCAGGCTAGAGCGTGTAAAAGCAATGGAGAGATTGTGGGATGCAGAGGGCTTCTTCAGAATTCAGATGGTAGGCGGCTTAAGAGATTTAGTGGTAAAATTCGAGGTTGTGATGCACTGTATACAGAGATGTGGGTTCTTTATCTGGGACTTGATATTGCTTGGAGAGAAGGTCTATCTCACCTAATTGTTGAAAGTGACTTGAAAGTGTTTATTGATATGGTTACAAAAAATTGCAAGATCAATGGAACTACCCCCTTCCTTGATTCGGCATATTCAACCATTTCTTCGGCATGATTGACAAAAGAGGGCCAATACCCAGTTTAGTGACTGCAAGTTTTCAAGATGAAGTTGAGCGTAACAAAGGTACAGCGGAAATAATGTAGGTGTCGGAATGACTATTATTATACCTTTTCGAAAAGGGAAATGGCCCCCCGAGTTTAACACATCCCTTTGCCATGACATTTGAGCTTTTTAAGCCATCAGAGTTCATCTGAAGGCCAAAAATCGATTTTATTATTTCAACCCAATTTTAATAATTTCCCGTTTTAGATTTCGGTCCCTTAGTATTTAAACACTTCTTGTTGTAAGAGAGACATTTTTTTTCATTCAATACAATTTTAGAGAATTTTCTCAATTTTTGGTAGATTCTGAAACCCTTTTTTCACAAGCTTGTCGCTTGCAAACTTGTCTCTTTCCAACCTAAGTTTAGTGTTTGATATCCTACGCTTTCGACTGTGTCAAGGGGTCTCTGTGAAAGAGGCATAGTATTTTTTTTACTGCATAATTCGCTACATTAACTCATAATTTGGCATGGTGTTTTTTTAGTGCATAATTTCCTGCAGTAACTCATAATTTGGTAGCAGCCAGGTAGTTTAAAAACATTTCGGACGAGGCTTTGAAAGAAAAGATTGTGAGTGTTGATGTGGTATTATCTTGATAATCTAGGTATGTTTTTGCCGTCAAATTTTGGTTCTTAACCGGGGTTGGTGTCTTTTGTTATTAATGTCTCTTAAGACTTCATTTTTGTAGAGTATGGTTTGAATGTAGAATGCAAATAGAAATGTCGCAAGCTGGAGCTATAATTTAATTTTGGCTTAATAGCAGTTTTTGCCCCCTAACTTTCACGAAGTTGCGATTTTGGCCCCCTAAGAAAAAAAATTACAAAACAGCCCCCTAAGTTTTGCAACTGTAGCAGTTTTGGCCCCCCAAGACCAATTTTTGGTAAAAAAAACAAAAAAAAACACGTGGCACCTCACTTAGGGTGCCACGTCAGCGTAGACCGAGTCAAAATTGACCTTGGGGGCTAAAAGTAAAACTGCCACATGTGCAAAACTTAGGGAGCGGTTTCGTAGTTTTTTTTCGTAGAGGGCCAAAATCGCAACTTTGGAAAAGTTAGGGGGCTAAAACTGCTATTAAACCTTTAATTTTTTACTTTCTTTCCTTCCACTTCTTTTTCTAAACCAAACATGGTGGTAGTGATTTGAACACACCACAAATCCAAATAATAATGTATACCCAACAAATGCTTCCACTTCTTGTTCGATTCATAGCACATGAAACAGTGGGCGAAATACCATGGCATCACTATTTATTTTATCGCCGCATAAGAAAAGCTCATGTGACTGACACTCTTCCAACAAATGTCTTTGCCCTTGTCCTTGTCAAATTCCTCAATCTGAGACATATTTTAAATGAACCATTATCACATGGACCAACCTGAAGATAGAAAAAAAGAACCTTTTATTTAATACAATTATTCAATAATTTGATCAGAAATGCTTCTGAGCTCATAGAGTCCAATAATGCAAGAAAGCATGTCTCATCTTTGCACTATTATACATTTGATTGAGCATATAAAAACGTCAATTGATTCAGCTTCATTCAGGTCACAATGGGTCAGATTTACTTTTTTTATTATTTCCCACCTCTCCACTTATGGATATAAAATTAACTTAATGACATGGTTTAGTCGTTTAGAATGCTAAGCATGCAAAGCTTTTCAATCAATATATTTTCTAATGACACAATTTATGGGTAATATGGAGTATGATTAGTCACCTGTTGCTTATAAGTAGCTTTCAAGTTTCTTTATTTATACATTTCTCAATTTAACAATGATCTCAGCATTTTGCGCTGTTGCCATACTTAGGATTTAATAATTAGTTCATTAATTTCAATATGTTACACTAATTATACTTATCCACATGGATCTATATACATATTCTTTTCCTCCAACTTGTGCTAAGCCTCATATATCACACATTTTCATATATAAAGTTGGTTATTTATTTCTACTTCCCATTCTGTGATCACCGTTTCTGCCTTTTCTAATCTCTCTATTAATTTGAGTATATGAGTCACGTTTCTCCTCTTTTAATACATTTCTGTTTCTTCCATTTATAGTTATGTCACCAATGTTTGGTATCTGTCTCCATTGGATTTAGTTTGGTCAATGTAATTTAGTGGTTTATCACATGACAAAATTTAATCTCACTGGTACTGTTTTCTGTCATTATTCTAGATAAATTCCATTGGTTTTTGTGCAATTTGATTTATCTCCCCAATAAAATTTTCACCTTAAGCTTCTTCTTTTTTCCCATACCTGATGTTCCTTTTTTCCTTAACATAAGGAAGTGTTGTGTTGTGTTGTGTTTTGAGAGCATATATAGGCTATAGATTCCTTCAACTCACATAATGGGGAAACTTGGTAAAATGTTGGATACATTCTGTTTTTCTTCTGGTTCAAACTCATGCTTCTGTCTAAATTCCATAAATTTTGATAATGAGTTTGAGAGTAAGCCCTTGATTGCAAGTGACAGAGATGATCAAAAACTACGATTGAAGGATGTTGTTGCTGGAAAGCAAACATTGGCTTTTCAATTGAAACCTAAGGTGAAGTTTTTCTTCTCTTTTTCTTCATTGATGTTTCTTTAGTATTAGTCACTAGTATCAACTTAGTCCACCAGATTGCTTATATTTTAAAATGATCCCTATACTTGCACAATGTTAATCAAATCTGTCCCTTTATCTTGATCTGATTTCAAACCCATCTCTGTCATTTTTAACTTAATTTCAAAAGCATATTTGACATTACCGATTTGATGTCATTATAGTTCCTGCAAATACCAACGCGGAAGGACGAACTTGACTAACATATCTTGCGATTTCAATGATATTTTAGAATATTAATGAACTTGATTCACATCTTACAATTTCAAGGATATTTTAGAATATTGATAATGTAGAGGACTAAGTTGATACAATAATTAATATACTAAAATTTCAGAGATCAACTTGGATATTTACTCTTCATTATGGATACTCATTCAAGTAAAAAAACAAAAGAGATAGTTGATTAAGAATGTTTCTATTATATATTATATAATACAACTTGCTAGATATCTTGTTGTTCAAATATGCAGATAGTAATATTGAAGGTATCCATGCATTGTCATGGCTGTGCAAGAAAAGTTGAGAAACATATATCAAAGCTTGAAGGTGAGTATTTTCATTTCCTTTAATTTTGTTTGTATTTGTATGTGATATATTTATTTATTTCAAGTTTGAAAAGTTCATAGAAGATGAAACAAATTGTATTGGTTAATGTGATAAAAGCAAAGAGGTTGCCCACACCTCCCATCTTATGAGATATATTATCTTAGCCATCTTGATATATAAAGGCCAAGTCACATATGAAAAATTCAACGTTGTTATTATTAATTTAGTTTCTCATAAGATATAGTATCAAAATGTGGCATGGTATAGACATGGAGCTATTTTGTTTGCTTAGTATTTTAATTGACTCTTTGCACTTATGAACAGGAGTGAGCTCATATAAGGTAGATCTAGACACCAAAATGGTTGCTGTCATTGGCGATATTCTTCCATTCGAAGTGTTGCAAAGTGTATCAAAGGTTAAAAATGCACAGTTTTGGAATTCCACCTGCTAATTATAAAGAAAAGATATACATTCTGCATTGCTAAACTCCACCGGCATTAGCAGATTCCACCAAGACAAAAGTAGACATACTCTGTCATTTTGTTATTTCATGAAGAGTATAAAATAATATTATTGTTATTATTAAATAATCAATACCCCATGCAATGCATGTTCTAGCAACTCTCTTTGCAGGAAAGAAGTTGAAACAGAGAGAAAAAAAAAATGTCGGTTGATCTTTCTCCTTCTCGGATGAATCATGCACATTTGCTTTATGGTGCAGAGGCTGTAGGAATTCAATTTGATGTTTTGTGTATGAGAAATGAGAATGCACATCTTTTAATTAGTAAATTTGGTTAAAGTTCTGAATGTAAGAAAGACATTAGCATAATTATAATGGCTACTTTTTTTTTTTGGCATATATGTTATTTTATACCACTGGCTAAAAAATCTACTACGATATTTGAACTGAAAGACACCATGATACACTTTATGAGCTTCTAGTCTAACTCAAAAGCAATCCTAGACCACACAATACACAAATGAAATTAGTAGCGTGACCAAAATCTTAATTGTATTATTGATGTTTGAATTTGGGTGAGTATTTAACAAGGAAAATTCTATGGTGAAGTCATGAGAATGACTTTTTTGGTAAAGTTAATCCTATGGTCAATCGTTGAACATTTGTGTATTTAATCCATGCCAATTTTTTCTATATTGTAGTAAAAAATATACTTCAATGTCAAACACATGAATAATCCAGCACATATGTATTAACAAAATGTACATAAACTCTTATAAAAAAATGTACATAATGACAATAACAAAAAAAAAAAAACATATGCAAGGGTAATATTTTAATGTAAAGCAGAACAGTGAGTACCTTCGGGGTGAGCCATCTTTTGCAAGGCTGTAGGGGCAATCATGATAGGCATTGATATATTTAAGCCTAATATAGTTGTTGTCAAATCTATCTTGCTCACATCCATAAGAATCTGGGGCCTGAACCTATTTCTCAGATAAATATAGATAATGAAACGAGGATTTGAATTCAATAGAACACAAGGTTCAACTAAACGGAAGATGAAAATCAAACAAAAGTAGTTTGTAAATTACAGAATCCTTGAGAATGCATGTTGGTTCTTTTTCAAAGTCCACTGGTCCTCTGCCCTGGATGCATAGTAGTCATAAATCACCTTTGACAACTTTTCCTTTGCAATTGCTTCATAAAATAGTAGTTATCCTATTCGATAAACAAAATAACTTTTTTTAAAAAAAGTTAGTTTTTTGACTGCACTTTATAAGTGCCCGTTTAACGGGTGGCACTTTGGTGACATTAATGTCACGGTGACATTAAATCTGAACCACACATTACCATTGTCATTGCATCTGGGCCGCACAACACATCTAATGTCACCCAATGTGTGGCCCAGATTTAATGTCACCGTGACATTAATGTCACACAAGTATTTCCCCCATTTAACAAAGAGAAATGATATTTGAACATCCATTTGTGATAACTTTTGTGACAACTTTCTCTCTCATACTCACATTACTTTTTACTTTATCTCTCTATTGCTTTGATTTTCGTGCAAATATCAACTTTTTCTTTATAAATTGTGGTTGTACTAAAAGTTGTCAACCAAATGGTTGTTCAAATAACACACCTCTTTAACAAACGTGCTTTTGAATTAATTTAATTTATAATATATTTTTTTCCCGATCAAGTAGTCTAATGACTAGAAATTCACCATTTATAAGATGAATAAGTTAGTGACCATTCACGAGGGTTCAAACCTAAGCTCTTGCATACATTATGCAATGTCGATACCAACTTAGTTGTACGTAATATTATTTTTTCTATAATTGACTTTGAACTTTGAAGTTAATTATATTTACTTAAAGAAATTAAATTATAGAAAATACCTTCAACTATTTGCTATAAAATCTTTAAAAAAATAATATATAAATTATTAAATATTAAAATATTTTTGAATCTGTAGCGAACGAACTTTTGATTTTATTAAACAATACTCACTTTTGAATACTTTCTCTAGCACTCACTCTTTTATTGGATGAAATTCATGCAAGTTTCACAATAGTATACACCCTTCGGTCACAAATATAAGCAAAAATCAATGTTTTAGATTCATTCAATAAATGATATAAAAACTAATGATTCATTCAATAAATGATGTATGTGGTCTTTATTGTAATGCTCATCATTTATTGAATGAAATTAGCTACTTTTTTTTTGGTAGTTGATAGTGGCCGGGGTTTGAACCCCGGACCTTGCATATTTTATGCATTGTCCTAACCAACTGAGCTAAGCTCACAAGGACATCAGCTAGCTTATTTGACATCACTAAATCGAGGCAAAACCACAATAAGAAAAAAAATAAACTAAGAAATTAATTAAGTGGTGATGTCTAGGGTGAACCATCAATTAAATGGTTCACCGGTGGACCACTTTTATATACCATCAAGATATATCTAAAGCTCTAGATTAAATAGAAATGAATATGAGAACACGTACATTTTACCTCACACAATCCATTTCCCCTCTTCTCTCTCCCAATTTGTTCAGATTCACATCCCTCAATCCAAAACCCAGCCAACACTGCAACTGCCACAAACTATCTCTAGCACCCCGCCTTCAAACATTTCTCCATCCTCCCTCCTTCAACGGTACTAACCGTTGGTTAAATGTAAAAAGTCAGATATAAAACATCTAAGGGGATTCAATTCATTCAAATAAATTGGCTGACATTCAAGAATTGTTTTATTATTTCCACCAACATTATTGTTTTGTTTCTGTATTCTATTTTTTTTACGGAAGTTTCCATATTTTTTATGTCAATGTAATTTGATTTTTATCATCAAATACATGAGTGATTCAACATAAAACAATATTGAATCATAACAAATGATAAATCAAAAAATTAATATATATGAGGCTTGCTCCATCGCCCCTAAAGATGACATAGTATTCCAATTTCCTCTCTCTTAAGTTCTATTATTATTTTTTGAATTCAACAGGGTTAAGTAAATCACAACTTGCAAATAGTAAAAAAAAAACGTTTCAGATAAAAGAAAGTCTATTTTTAATTGTAGAAAATGTAACCATGAACACGAGAGAGATATGAAGTTTTGTGGAGAAGAGAGAGAGGATCAACATAATCCAGTGCGGTAATGAATATGGAAATTGTGTGTATCTTTTTAATCTAAAGGTCAAAATTAGTGGTACACCGGTGAGGGACTTAGTTGAACCCTCACCCTAGAATCCACCTAATTAAGTATTACAACATAATATAACGGGTAATTTAAAGTTTTGTGACTAATGTAATGTAACCTTGAGAAGAGAAAGCAAAATAAAAAGGAAGAAAAAGGAGGAGGGGCTAAAAAGTCAGAAGACAATAATAAATGTAACTAAACATAAGAACAAAGTATGAACCAACCAACCAACGGCATCACAGGAAAAGAATGCTACTACTTCGTACTGTCGTAGCTAATAATCGTTTTGTTCTTAGTTCATTTCTATCTTCTTCTTCTCTCTCCAAAATCAAACCTTTCTTCTCTTTCCGACCCATTTCTTCAATGGCTGAAGAATTCGTCAAAGGCACCGTTAATTCTAACGGTGTTGCCCTTCTCACCCTCGATCGCCCCAAAGCTCTCAACGCCATGAACCTAGGTTTCTTATTTACATTCATTTTATTGCACTTTTCGTATAATTCTCTCTGATTTATCTTATGCAGTTCTCAATTTCTTCAAAATTACTATTTCTGATTATTGTCATAAGGCACTTGAAAAAAAATATGTAAAATTTGGGTTTTTTTTATTCATATTTTAATGAAAGGATGATTCTAGCTAGGTGTTGATTGTTTATCATGGAATCAGAAAAACTAAGAATGTTTCACATGTACACTTTTTTGAATTTTTAGTTAATTATGTAGGATTCAAAACAATTGATTTTTTTGTGTGTGTGTGTGAGTGTTGTTGGCTTGATTTTGATTTGGAAATCTTTGTGGTGCAGAAATGGATATAAAGTATAAAAGTTATCTTGATGAATGGGAATCTGACCCAAATGTCAAATGTGTTCTGGTTGATAGCAGTTCTCCTCGTGCCTTTTGTGCCGGTATGTATGATTGAGTCATATTAGAGAGAAATGCGCATAGTTTATCATTCTTTTAATGCAATATTGAAGCATGTTTCTAGCTCAAATACATTAAAAATTAGTCTCTTTTGCAGATGTTCTACTTATTTGGTTTTGAGTGGTAGGTAAGGTTTTGAGAGTCACCATTAATGGTCAATGCAGGTATGGATATTAAAGGGGTTGTTGCTGAAATACAGAAGGACAAAAGCACACCTTTAGTGCAAAAGGTCTCAATATATATTATTTGTTAATACATGTTTATCCAGTTGCATTTTTTACATGCTTCATTGGATATATATTTTGATTCTTTGCCGCTTTCGCCATCATCATCATCCTTCTTTGCTATGCAACTTTTCTTATAGTTTCTGTTTCGTCGAGTAATTTTGCTTATCTATTCTCGATGACCGCTTACTTGGTAACCGAGATCTTAGTTTATCTGCAGGCGGTGATGTGAAGCACATAGCAATGAAAAACAACCTATCAGATGTGATTGAGGTCTAGTTGTGTACTTCGTAACTATATGCCATCAAATTCTTAACCTTTCATTTATAAAAACCATGCCAATTCAAAATGAATACCTTTTGTGTAGATATTATTAGCATTTCTAAACTGACAAACTTAGCTCCATTGTCAGCATGATGTCTTTTGAAAACTTCAATGTTTTAAAATAATTGGTAATAAACAGTTATTAAGGAAGTTTCATGTTCAAGTAGATCAAACATAAAATGTATTAAATATGCAACTCTTGCTCGGTGTTAGTTTGGCCTGGGTTAGAATGTACTTCCAGTTGAGGTTCTAATGAGGCCTTAACCTTTGAATTGCATCTGCTTCTCTCATTACAGGGTCACCCTTTAGTTACATCTTTTTTGTCCTCCAGAGACACTGAACTTCCTTATGGATGTTTCTGTGTGTGCCTATTAGATTACATTTGTAATTTGGTTGATTTTAAGCAGTTGATTTTGTCGATTAATTTACATTTTGTTTGTTACTAATTGCTGTCAGCACTTTAAGTGATTACACGTTTTTCTGCATCTTGCATTTTTGCACAAGTTGTTAAAGTGGAGCGTCAAAATAATATACCTATTATGCTGCATATTTTAGGTCTTCACAACCGAGTATTCTTTGATATGCAAAATTTCTGAGTACAAGAAACCATATATAAGTTTCATGGATGGAATAACAATGGGTTTTGGAATTGGCTTATCTGGTCATGGCCGCTATCGTATCATAACAGAGGTATGGCCGCTATAGTATAGTTGCTTAATTTAATTTTACATATTTTTTAAATTCATAATAACTGTCATTCTAGATCTTGTTTATGACATCTTTTTATTAACACATTTCCAGAGGACTGTTCTTGCAATGCCAGAAAATGGAATTGGCTTGTTCCCAGATGTAGGATTTGCTCATATAGCGGCTCAAAGTCCAGGAGAAGGAGCTGTTGGTAATTTTTTTTTTTTTTTTTTATGATACATCATTTGTAGTTCTTTCTTGTTTATTCGATGATTTAATAAGGACTGAGGGTTATTGAATTACCAACCCTTCCATTTCTCCTTTTTGTGCACTATTTTCATAATTTTCTTGCAAATACAAATTGTGTGACTATTAAAACATCTAGATGTGGTCTCTGGTTTTCGTTAACAGCTTATTAGTTTTCATAGGTTTTGTTGAAAGGTTTTTCCACTTACTTTCTGTGGAATCTCCGAATTCGGTTTGAATATTTTACTGACTGCAGGTGCTTATCTTGGATTGACTGGAAAGAGGGTTTCTACTCCAGCAGATGCAATATATGTTGGCTTAGGAACACACTATGTGCCATCGGGAAAGTTAGGTTCATTCAAGGAGGCCCTTTTGGCAACAAACTTGTATGTCAGCATTAACCTTTAAATTGCTCTTGAGTCTTTTTCTTTAGACTACCACCCTTTAAACTTCTTAAGTTAAGATTGAATTGGACCAATAAAATTATAATATAATACATTGGCCTGATTGTGTCGGTAATATAAGACAAGTCTTTTACATTTTACTGCATTCACCATATGTGTCATGGTTTTTTTTTTTTTTTTTATTTTGTTTTTTTTTTTGTTTCTTGAAATAATCTCCATCAGCGTAGTTTGTTCAGAAGTATATAATTGTAAAGAAAGAGTGCATACATATCAGTCGTAATAACTGCAACGATCTTACACAAAACTATTGGTTATTTAGTTCTCAGGATCCCCATCAGGACATCAAAGTACTTTTAGCAAGATATGAGTCAAACCCGGACAGTGAGGCACAGTTAAAGTTGCTTTTACCTGAGATAATTTCTTCATTTGGAGGAAATAAATCTGTTATTGAAATCATCGAGGAGCTAAAAAAACACCAGTCGAGCACTGACTCTAATGGTATGCCTATCATTATCACCATATTTTTTGCTTACACTGAAATGTTTAGACACAGTTATTGTTGTGTGTGTTAAATACTAGTGTTTGAAATTATAGCTAATTGCTTGTTGAATGCTTAGTATTCTAATTTTTTCTATTTCTAGTTGCTGAGTGGGCTGATGAAGCTCTCCAAGGCCTTGCAAAAGGTGCTCCCTTCTCCCTTTTCTTGACAAACAAGTACTTCTCTGCCGTTGCCTCTGCACTAGGCAAAAACGACTGTGAATTATCCACGGTGAGCAGGTTCCTTTTCCTTTTTTTTTGGTGATGGTGATAGTTTCCATGTTTTCCAACATGAATTTAATGAGTGTTCTATCTGTATTGGTGATAATCCAGCTTACCAGCGTAATGAAAACTGAGTATCGCATTGCCTTGAGGTCTTCGCTGCGACATGATTTCGTAGAAGGTGTCCGAGCAGTATTAGTGGATAAAGATCAGGTTCTCTCTTCTTCTCGTGATTTTTTTATACTTTTATCTGATGAGCAAACTTTACTTGTTCGCCAAACCAAGTATAGGTGCAATTGACATGCATGCAGAAAATTATTGGAGGTGTTGCTAACATCTATTGATAAATTTTACTTTTGCGGCACTTCAAGATAGTACAATTGGTGGAATGAAATGACGCATAAATATGCCCCGTTTATGCTTTTATACTCATAATTGCCTTCTAAACCAGGCAAACTCTTTAGAATCTACTGTTTCTGATTTCTCTGCATATGAAATTATGAATATACAGCTTAAAGTGAGTCTTTTTGGATTGACTTGTTTGAACTTATTTATATTGGTGTAAGCACTCGTGAGACACTAGAAACAACTTATGACATGTTCATAAACTGTTTTAAGCATATTTCCATAAGCTTTTGAGGATAACTTATGAAAACAACTTATAGTTTATATGAAAACAGTTTGACTTTGACTTCATTTTATCTTTTTGTTATAGAAAATTTTTATACATATCACTTATATGATAAATGCTTATGCTATTAGAGCTGATTTAAGCTGTTTATCCAAACATGACCAATCTATCTGCATATATTGGGGGAGCTCAAATGCTGGTTCTATGGATCCTTTGTACAAATCCTTTTTTTGTTGTTGATAGATTTGTACAAATCCTTTTTTTGTTGTTGATAGATTTGTACAAATCCTTTTGCTCAAAAAAAAAAAAGATTTGTACAAATCCTCTTTAACCCACAGTTATGTTTTGTTCAATATTTGGTACATGTTCTTGTTTCAATGATATTAAACAAGTATTCACTGCAGAACCCAAAGTGGAAACCATCAAGGTTGGAGGAAGTTGATCCAAGTGAGGTTGAAGCCGTCTTTAAACCCTTAGGAGCAGAGGTGGGCGAGTTGCCCGTGTAATTTTCGATGGAAAGGTTTCATTTCATTGAATGCATTACTGAATTGTACGACACTTAATCAAATAAATAGATGGTGTTATCATCGGGTCCTGTCTAGTGTTGCTTGTATTGTTCTAATCATGATAAATAAAATTCATGGTCTTGAAAATCAAAGGGATGATGTTGCTTCTAGTGTGTCTGCATAGAAATCATGATAAATAATTTTATCTTATGGTTTTATCGCAATTTTTTATTTGGATGACAGCAGAAGTACTCACATTTTGAATGACAAATTAAAATCAAAACCAAAAGTACTCACATTTGGTGTAAACACTCCCACACACCTTGAATATGACTACCTCCGATAGAGAAATCGAAAAAACTGAACGCACTATGCACAAAGGAAAATCCTTTGTTAAGAGAGGAAACCGAGATAAATTAACATATTTTCCATATCTCAAAATGAAGTGACTGATATATCAAACTGTTTTTGTGCTGTTTTTGGTATTAACTGTTCAAATAAAGTATTCCACTTCTCTTTATCAACTGATGTAAAATCTTAGACAAGAAAGATGAGAGACTCCTTCGAACGAGGCTGTAATATCTTCCTCGTCAAGTAATATCTTCCTCGTCAAGTACTCGCATTCTCTATTTCTTCCGTAACAGCATTTGTTACAAGAAAAGGCAAAAAAGAAAAATGAAAATTTGACAAATTGAAAACAAAATAACTACTAAAAAAATTCATAATAGAGATATCTATCCTTCGAGAGTTTACTTCTAGAAAAGTTTTTTTTTTCTTTCCAGTAAACCTTTCCCCGACAAACTACCCTATCTAATCCTAACTACTACAACTCCCTTCTATTCTTTATCCTTAACAGTACATAAGGAAATCTATTGAACTAACAGACATCTAGTGAATGACCAACATAAAAGATTCACCAACTCTTTGTTTCATTCAGATAATTCCACACTATTTACAAAGTATTATAACATTGTTTCTAAGGTCTTATCTTTTCCTTCAAGCTAAAAAAAACATAGTTTTGAAGGAAGAGATGACACATGCATCAGAGAAGCTCCACAATCAGACATGTGTACAGTACAGCTCCATTTAACATTGATTTACAGGACATGGCCAATATGCTTTAGTATCAAATGACAGTATAGTTTTTCTCACATTCTATCCTGTAGCTGAGACTTGTGCTTTCTTTCTCAATCTTAGAGATCTTCGGTTCGCTTCATGCTTTGAATTTGTCTCCACAAGAAACAAACGGGACATAACATATGACAAAAGTTCTTCATGATGAGAGAAGGTAAAATCCAAATGAGCATATTCAAACTCATTGAATGACACATCTACACCAACCTCCTTCATCAATTTATAATGTCTCTTTACCATTGAAGGTCTTACGACTTTGTCTTTCTGACCAGCAACCAAATCAACAGGAATGTCAATGAGCCAATAATGTTCTCCTAAATCCAAAGGCTCAGGTGAACCGTAAACTTCTCTATTAGCAGAGGGACTTCCATAATCAAACATTCTAAATCTTCTAGTTCTCTTTATCTGTGCAAGATGAAGACCAACATAAAAAGATACTGCTGGCATGTCATTCATGTTGTAATGTGGTGTTCCTAAAACTCCTACCCAATTCGAGCTGTCCCCTCCGAGAACATAACCTACTAAAGTTTGAACCAGTCCTCCGACTGCTGGTAGGTTTTGCAAGTCCCGGGCTAACTTGTTAACAAGCATACGAAAGAATCGGGTTGGTATATAGAAGGCGGGGAAAATACGAGACAAAACAGGAGCTAGAAAAAATATTACACGTTCCACCACAGAAAAAACTATGTTGGAGTCATGATGAAAGCCAGCAGGTGATAACAAAATCAATCTAGAAAGTCTATGAGGCTTCTCTTCTATCCTACGTGTAATGACATACATCAACATAGATGCTCCACCCAGACTATGGCTAATTGCACAAAGTTTGTAGAGCTGATCATCATTATTATCCTTCTCAATATCAGGCTTACTAAGTTTCAACTCGGCAGTTTTTACTTGATGGATTTTTTCTACCATAGCAGGAATGTCCTCAGTCCCATGTTCGTTGATTGAATACCGCCAGTATCTGCATTACGTCGATATCATAACAATATTATCGTTTCTGACAGCAGTAGTATTATGACATTGCAATAACATGATAGGGTTTGTTTTGAGGACTTACTCGCGTGAGGAGATGTTCTTGTTGATGTGTTCTCTAGAAACCAAACCGCGAAAGTTTCCCAAAAACACGTCATACCCTGAAAACAAAAACAAACTTGTATATGTAATAATTCAAAGAAAAAAACCGATGTTCTTAGAGCATGCAAACTATATTGACAAATATATCAAACCTTGATCATAGGCTGCAAAAGCTGGAGATCCAACAACACCATTAGATACCCAACTGAACCAACAAAAAAAGGTTTAAATGAATTTGACTACCACTATTGCTTTGATAAAATTTGGAAGGTTAAAATGTAAGTACATTGATAAATGAAAATATGATCCTATAATAATTGGCCAGAAAATAAAATTCTTGCATCCCACAATGTAACAGAGAAAATCGTTTCAATAATTGAAAACAGTTCACAGTTCAGAGAGTACAAGTAAAAGAAAAAACAGAGAAAGTGGGATACAATACAGAACAGTATAGCTCATGAGTCATGACTCTCACCATTCCATACATGCCCTGATGAGTTCACAACTCGCTTACACACAAAGCCTCCTAAATCTAAGTCAAGATGGTTTAAAGGCTTGAACAAGACACGTCAATATTACTCACCCCATTGATGAATCAAAAACTCCATGCTGAAGATAAACAGCTTTTCGAGCATCTCGCCTGTGAAGTCAGATTACAGGCATTAGAGTGTACACAATAGAATTTCGTTATATCAGTAACACAAGCTACTTTATGTCTATTCTTCCTACATATTGCTCTCTAATTATGATTTTTGAATATTTTCTGAATGATAACACTGCACTATGCCTTCACAGAACTCTTCCACATATACACATAATACTCATAGGTTATGATCCCATAAGTTGACACCATAAGTGCTATATTTATGTCAGAAATGATGCACAAGTTTGAAACGAATATGAACAAAAGAAGGGAAAAAAAAGACATGCGAACATAATAATTTCATTTCAAATATGAGTTGTATTCATTGCATAAAACACAATGAAATAGTTGAGAGATCAATAGATATCAATTAGTATCA
Organism: Medicago sativa; assembly: GCF_051527215.1. Lineage (NCBI taxonomy): Eukaryota > Viridiplantae > Streptophyta > Magnoliopsida > Fabales > Fabaceae > Medicago > Medicago sativa. The sequence goes on from NC_140752.1 coordinate 99,268,174, forward strand.
TGAATGATGTTTACATTTCTATAGTTATTAACCATGGAAAACCAGATGTTATACATTTATGAAGGTCCCGCTTGTTCAAAAAATTTATGGAGGTCCTTAAGAAGTGTTTGCTTTACCTGGGTATTCTTTCCAAAAGAAGAACATATCCATCAGCAGTGATCACATGAATAGCTTCGTACGGATATCTGTTAAAGGTAGAAGGATAAATCATGAAGCGGACTAGGAATTACCAAAACAAAAAGAACAAATGTAAATGCGGCTGTCCAATAAGCTTTACCCAAGCTCTGTTATGACATCCTGACAAGTTCGGGCATCCGTGCTAAAAGACTGCCGAAAATCAGTATTCCTATCTGTAGGTGTGGGGACATTCTCTCCAAGAGTAGCTGTATAAATGGTGGCATTCTCAACCACATTATCATCATCTTCAACAGCTCTTTCTTGTGATGAAAACAACCTAGACAATTTTCCAAAAGCTTCTGATGGGGAAAGAAGAAGATGTACTGCTTTGTAAACAAAATCAAACACAGCTTCTATGAATATTTCCATGGCTAAATGAAGATCCTGATTGACAAAAATTAAATGCACATAAGAATCGTCAACAAAAATATTTATAAATGATAAGTAATACAACAAAGAAATTAATAAGGATAGAAATAGTTTCACAACCTCTATGATCCCACGTCTCCTATCAGTAGTTCGGTGAATAATTTGGTCCTTGAGGCTTTGCACCCTCGCATGTAAATGTGATTGTGCTGCATAGTGCTGATTTTCAGAGACGGAGCGCGGTTTTGACAACCCAGAATAAGCTAACTGGAAAAGACGAAATGGAATTCCGAGCAAAAACTTTACAGAAACCAAAATCCAAAGTAAGATATATTGGATCCAATCCACATGATTCCTACTGTAATTGGTAAAACTGGCTCTAGAGGAGGCTCTAGAACCCGCAGATGAGGGAGTTTCAGGATAATCATACCCATCATCATCATCATCATCCTCATCATATTCTTCTCCAGATGAGTATTCCACACTTGAAACATCAGAATCCACAGCAAGTTCATGAATAAATTGGTTGAAAGAGGACACGCCACTGGGAAAACAAGGCAAGCAAAGCAATGTCAAGAACATCATCCTCGTTTACATGTGGCAGATTATTAGGCCTTGTTTGGATAAACACCTCAATTAAGCGCTTATGCAATATCAAACAAAGTCAAATGGTTCTCACATAAGCTATGAGTTGTTTTCATAAGCTATCATGGAGAGCTTATGAAAATAAGCTGAAAATAGCTTATAGACATGTCACAAGTTATTTCCTTCAAAAGTGTGTGTGTCAGTAGATAAGCTCAAATAAGCCAATCAACCAGTAGATAAGCTATAACTAAATGCATTCATCCAAAAAAGAATGCAAAGCATAAACATGATAACGAATACAAAAACACATAATACAAAAATAACTGAATGATTCTACATGGACATTTGCCAACTTACTTTTCCATCCAACGGGGAAATCGCGGTCCACGAAAAGTTGGTCTAAGCTCCCAACCTTGAATACCTTCAAGTATATTAGCTTTACCAGGTAGTAAAGCCAACAAAAGAGCTGATACTCCATTGATAAACCTCACAATATTGTTCAACGACTCATAAGTAAACGTCTTCACTGACCTATACCAAAATTCAGATTATTCCTCTTAAACATCAACAAATATATATATCCATCTTTCCAACTAAGAAGCATCAAGACTCCAAAATATTTAAGATTGAGCAAATGTTTGGTATCACGGTAGCTTTAGCAGAATCACGGTAAACCACCAAGACTCTGGTGAAGCCACCGTGATACCAAACAGGCACTAAATAGTGTTAAATTGGTTGGCAATTAAAAAAATTGGGCATGCAGAAAATAATCCAAGTAAATATTCCTAGAAATGAAAGAAAAAAAATGACATAAAATTCAATAGAACTACATAATAATAAATGTACACATGCAAGAAATGAATTTGGAAGCAGAGAAATGTGCTTACTCTTTAGTAACAGCGATGACATTATCAGCAAGACGTTGCATATTCTCTCTCGATCGATCGATCAAATTTTGGGTTATTCTTTCTTTCTTTCAAATTACGAAAATGTGAAAATTCAGAATATACTGCGTCCGACAAAATTCGAATATTTGTTTTTTTCTGTGAAATTAGGGACAGACGAAGCGAATCGAAACCAACGAAGAAAACGATAAACACAATTCTTTGCTTACGACGATCGAAGAAGAATCTTTTTCTTTTCTTACGAGGAACGTTATTAAGTCGGTGGTGGATTTACGAGTGTTGTCTCCGATTCCACGTGGTTGCATGTGATTGGGTCGATGTGATTCGTGTCTTATTCTTCTTGCGGTGAATTTTTGATGCCGGTGACAGTTTACACGTAGCGTTTACGAAACAAAGGATTTTCGCGGTTATATCTATGGGAATATGTGGACCGTTGAGATTAGTTGTGATGAACGGATAGGATTGTAAGTGGATAAAGATGTTGACTATTGCGCATGATTCACACGTGGTATAAATGAGGTCGGTTTTGGTGAAAATGAAAAGAAGTGACGTGGCAGTTTAGTTGGGGAGGCACGCCACACAAATTAAGTAAGGAGGAAATCTATCACTTTACCCAAAAGAGATAGGATCGACCTAACTTAGATTAGAAAATGAAAGCTCATTGAAAGTATTATTATCGCAATCTAACACTCCAATCGCCCTTAATCATGAAGTATAAAGTCTTGTTCTCCTATACAAATTGTTATTGGATATTTTTAAACATATATATAATCAATACTATTAACTTGACTTAAAATATAAAATATCAAATTAATTACATATAAAAACAAAGGACGATTTAATAAAAGTATAAATTAACAATACTATCAACTTCTCTTAACATTAACATGTGTGAATTTAATAAAAAAAAGCTTATAGTAAGGGACAGAAGGAGGAGTACTAGATTTGTGCGTTAAAGTAAGTACATCTTTTAAATTTTTTTGGTGCCGAAAATGGTAATTAATGTTTTTGATACAAAAAATAAATGCCGGTTCATTTGAAAGAAAATATTTATTTTGTATCTTTAATTATAGTTTTGTTATATAAAGATAATGGGTTTTATCCTTTACCTTAATTATGGTCATGAGTTGCAGCAACGATAAAATTCTTATAAAGAGTTTGTCGTTTATTTAGGTCTCACAAAACTTGAGGGATTAGTCTCCACAAGTTGTCGCTCATTTAAGAGTTTGTCGCTCATTTAGGCTCATACAAACTTTATAATTAATTATTAAATGAGGAGGTTGTAATTCAAGCATTTTATGGGGAGGGGAGTATAAGATTTATTTTTTAAGGGAGAGTTGTGTATATTTTAACTTAGAGAAGAAAAGAGTGTAATTCGAGTTTCTTTTTACACTCTCCTCCCTTGAAAGATGTTTGAATTACACTCCCCTCTTATTCAAAACATAATTAGAAAATATTTCACTTCTCACCCTTGAAAGAAGCTTGAACCACATTCCTCACTCATCTTATGTTAAATCTACAATTTCCCCCCTTAATAATTTTTTTTTATTTCTATAAATTTATCAAAAAAATATATCAAACATACTCCGAAGAAAAATAGTACTGTAGGTCCACTTTAATATAATCAAAATTCATATTCTATTTTTTTCTATTTTTTATTCACAATTTCATTAACATCTTAGTCTTAAATCTTATTATAAATTATAAATATAAAACAACTGTTACCAAGTCATGCTAACAAATTCCTTAAAAAAGTCCTCGTCCTTTAAAAAAAAAACAAATTCCTTTTAAAAAAAAAATCATGCTAACAAATTATTACATGATAATAGTATAAATAAGGATATCTTGGGAATCCAAGCAAGTTAGTTAGGGTTCTTGTATTATACGCTATTGCATCACCATTGTATGTTATGGTGCAACTGCTTTTTAGTATAAATACCCTTGTACTCTTTGCTCTATTCAATAATAAGATTCAGTTTTCTAGTTTCATAATATGGTATCAGATTTTCCCTCAAGGGAAAGTTTGTTACGATCCTCGTAACCGTTTTCGTTGTGCCTTGTAGATGAAGTTTTGTTGAATCTTCATCTTCTTCCTCTGATTTTCCGCCATTTTCGTTGCTTCAATTGCAACGATTCTTGTTAATTCTTGTTAATTCTTGTTGATTTGTGAAGAAGCTTCTTGTTCTTCTTCTTCGTTGAGTTGATTTTACTCTGTTTTCTTGATCCGTTGTTTCGCCATTGAAGCATCTTCGTCTTCTTCATTTTTCGTTCAATTTTCGTTTACTCTGTTTCACTATGGTTCGCAATAACAATCAGCATCAACAATCGGATTCTGAATCCGCCTTCTTTGTTCATCCCAGCGAAGGACCAAATTCCGTTGTTGTTTTACCAAAGTTCAATGGTTCTAACTATCTTTCATGGAGTCGTTCTATGCAACGCGCTTTAGGAGCTAAGAACAAGCTCTCCTTCATCAATGGAACCTTACCTGAACCTGATCAAGATGATCTGAACCGTAATGCATGGGAACGTTGCAATCACCTAGTTCATTCATGGCTTATAAACTCGGTTTCAGACTCAATTGCACAGACAATTGTCTTTCATGACACTGCCTTTGAGGTTTGGGAAGATTTGAAAGAGCGTTTCTCCAAAGTTGATAGAATTCGCATTGCTCAATTGAGAACTTCGCTTCATACATTGAAGCAAGGTAACAAGTCTGTATTGGATTATTTCACAGAGATGAAGGCTTTGTGGGAAGAGTTGCACTCACATAGGCCTCTTCCTGCATGTCATTGTCCTTTTGCTTGCAAGTGTGATGCTGTGAAGTTACCTAAGACCTATAGGGTTGAAGACCAGATTATTCAATTTCTCACTGGTCTCAATGAACAATTTTCAGTGGTTAAGACTCAAGTTCTTTTACTTGATCCTCTTCCTACACTGAACAAAGTGTTTTCCTTGGTTGTTCAAGAAGAGAGCAATAATACTTCTGTACCTGCTATGGTGACTCTTGATGATAGCAGTGTTTCTATTAATGCTTTTGATGCCAGAAAGTCTCAGGGGCGTGGTAAAGGTGGTTACAATAAGCCTCCCAGACATTGTACTTTCTGCAACAAAACCAATCATACTGTTGATTATTGTTATCAAAAGCATGGGTTTCCCAATGTGAATAAGCAAAATTCACAGGTCAATGCCTCTTCTAGTGATGTATCTGAAGTCAATACTTCTACTGGTGTATCTGGTTTGTCTCAAGAGAAGGTGGATCAACTTGTAGCTTTATTACAACAGGCAAACTTGCTTCCTTCAGCATCAACTTCCACTTCTAGCACTGTCAATAATATTAGTGCCTCTCCTCAAGTTTCCTCCAGCTTTGTTGTTCCCTCTTCAAACACTTCTGCAGGTATAATCAATACCACTTCTCCTCTTTTATCAGATTCCTATTGGTTAATTGACTCTGGTGCTAATGAGCACATATGTTGTAATTTGCACTTGTTTAGCTCATATCATGCTATTCCTCCTGCACATGTCACTTTACCTAATGGATCTGTTGTCACTGTCACTCACTCTGGCAATATTCAATTCAGTCCTCAATTTTATCTTACCAATGTTTTATATTCTTCTTCTTTTAGACTCAATCTCATGTCTGTAGCCAAAGTGTGTGAATCATTGTCTTGTTTCTTTAAATTCTCACCTGACCAATGCATCATACAGGACTCCAAATCCCTGAAGATGATTGGTTTGGCTAGTCAGCAGGATGGATTATACAAGTTTCATGCTCCATCTCTTACTACTAATAAAGTGCAAACTATTTTAGCTTCATCTGTTTCTTGTAACTCTAGTACTATCATTCCTAATAAAGCCATTTGGCACTTTAGGCTTGGACATCTTTCTCATCAGAGATTGACTATGATGTCTTCTTTGTATTCAGATATTGTTTCAGATAATAAAAACTCTGTGTGTGATATTTGTCAATTTGCTAAACAAAGACATTTACCTTTTTCATTAAGTACCTCTAATGCTTCATTTAACTTTGAACTGTTACATTTAGACATTTGGGGTCCCTTATCTGTTTCATCTATACATGGTCATAAATATTTCCTCACTATTGTTGATGATCATAGTAGATTTTTGTGGATAATCTTGCTCAAAAATAAATCTGAAGTGTCTCAACATGTTAAATCATTCATTACTATGATCCAAAATCAATTTAATGTCACTCCCAAATGTATTAGGTCTGTCAATGGACCTGAATTCTCCATTCCTTCATTTTATGAATCTCATGGTATTTTACATCAAAGATCATGTGTGGAGACCCCCCAACAGAATGGTAGGGTAGAAAGAAAACACCAACATATTTTGAATGTAGGAAGAGCCCTTTTGTATCAATCAAAACTTCCTGCTTCTTATTGGCCATATGCTTTATTGCATGCTGTGTTTCTTATTAATAGAGTGCCCACTCCTTTACTTCAAGGTCAGTCTCCATATTACATGCTTTATCAAAAACTACCTGACATCAATACTTTTAAAGTTTTTGGTTGTCTTTGTCATGCATCTTCCCTTCAATCTCATAGAACCAAACTCCAAGCTAGAGCCAGGAAAACTGTTTTCTTGGGCTATAAGTCAGGATATAAAGGTTTTCTTCTTTTGGATATTCATACTAGAGAAGTCTTTGTTTCAAGACATGTTGTTTTTCATGAACATTATTTACCTTATCCATCAAATAAAGACTCTATCACTACTCAATGGGAATATTTTTCCTCTCCTTCATCTCCCATTTCCACTTCTGATCATGTGGAAACCATTTCACCAACTCCCATTGTTGATGATGATGATTATCATTCATCATCTCCTCCTCTTTCACCTTCTGCTTCTTCACCTGATCCATCCCCTAACATTCCTTCCTCATCTGTTCCATCTCCAGATACACCTTCTTCACCCAGACACTCAACTAGAACTAGAAATGCACCTGCTTATCTGCAAGACTATGTCTGTAACCATTTGCATATTTCTCCATATCCCATTTCCAATTATTTGTCTCATGCAAATTTATCTAACTCTCATTCTCATTTTGTCATGTCTTTACATTCACACACTGAACCTAAAACCTATGCTGAGGCAAGCAAGCATGAATGTTGGAATAAAGCCATGCAAGTTGAATTGTCAGCTCTTGAGCAAACTGGTACCTGGCAGATTGTTGATTTACCAGATCATATCAAACCTATTGGTTGCAGATGGATTTATAAAATTAAGTATCATGCTGATGGTTCAGTTGAAAGGTACAAGGCTAGATTGGTTGCCAAGGGCTACACTCAAATTGAAGGCCTTGACTATTTTGATACTTATTCTCCAGTTGCCAAAATGACCACTATCAGGCTTGTGATTGCTTTGGCCTCCATACACAATTGGCATCTTCATCAATTAGATGTCAACAATGCCTTTCTTCATGGAGAGCTACAAGAGGATGTTTATATGATGCTTCCTCCTGGTGTCACATCTTCCAAACCAAATCAAGTTTGCAAATTATTCAAATCTTTATATGGATTAAAGCAAGCTAGTAGAAAGTGGTATGAGAAATTAACTTCAATCCTGCTTCAACAACATTACACTCAAGCATCTGCAGATCATTCACTTTTTACCAAAAAGACTGATTCTTCCTTCACAATTTTACTTGTCTATGTGGATGATATCATATTGGCAGGCAACTCTCTTACTGAGTTTCAACATATCAAATCCATTCTGCATGCTTCTTTCAAGATTAAAGATTTGGGACAATTGAAGTATTTTCTTGGTCTTGAAGTTGCTCACTCCAAGCAAGGTATTTCACTATGTCAAAGGAAATATTGCTTAGATTTACTGTCTGATTCACATGCAATCAGCTCCAAACCTGTCTCCACTCCTTCTGATGCATCTTTAAAGCTTCATAATGATTCTTCTCCACCATATGAAGACATACCTTCTTATAGAAGATTGGTTGGGAGACTGCTCTATCTTAATTCCACCAGGCCAGACATTACCTTCATAACACAGCAGTTAAGTCAATTTCTATCTAAACCTACTCAATCCCATCATCATGCAGCTCTGAGAGTTCTCAAATATCTTAAGGGATGCCCAGGCAAAGGTTTATTCTTTCCCAGGAACTCTTCTCTTCATCTTCAAGGTTTTTCAGATGCTGACTGGGCTGGTTGTTTGGATAGCAGACGTTCCATTTCTGGGCAATGTTTCTTCATAGGTTCATCTTTGATATCATGGAGAACTAAGAAACAAACCACTGTCTCTAGATCTTCTTCTGAAGCTGAGTATCGTGCTCTAGCATCAGCAACATGTGAGCTTCAATGGATTCTCTATCTTCTCAAGGATCTTCAGATTCAATGCTCCAAGCTTCCTGTTTTGTTCTGTGACAATCAGAGTGCCCTCCATATAGCTGCTAACCCAGTTTTTCACGAGCGCACCAAACACTTGGAGATTGACTGTCACCTTGTCAGAGAGAAACTTCAATCTGGAATCATGAAGCTTTTACCAGTTTCATCTCAAAATCAACTTGCTGATTTCTTCACCAAGTCCTTATTGCCTCAGCCTTTTACTCTCCTCTTATCCAAGTTAGGGTTGTTAGATTTATACCAACCTCTAACTTGTGGGGGGCTATTACATGATACTACCTCCGTCCCGGAATAACTGACCCATTTTCTAAAAAAAAGTGTCCCAAAATAACTGACTCATTTCAATTTTCAATACAACTTTCATCATTCCCAATACAATATAACACTAAATAATACTACTTTTATCATTCCCAATACAATATATTCCACTTTTCCCTTCATTTATACACTTTTCTTAATCTGTGTGAAAAACCAAAGTAGGTCAATTATACCAGGACGGAGGGAGTAATAGTATAAATAAGGATATCTTGGGAATCCAAGCAAGTTAGTTAGGGTTCTTGTATTATACGCTATTGCATCACCATTGTATGTTATGGTGCAACTGCTTTTTAGTATAAATACCCTTGTACTCTTTGCTCTATTCAATAATAAGATTCAGTTTTCTAGTTTCATAATACAAATGTATGGTAATGTTCATTTCAAAATTTTATCGCTCATTTGTTACCAAGTCATGCGTGCAACTTGAGTTTGTATGGTATGGTAATTTTTTAATCATAAATTATAAAGTTTAATTACTATACATGAGTTACCAAGTCATACTAACAAATAGCGTCAGAAGTCATACTAACAAATATTTGTTAAGAGAAAAAAAAAGGAAATAATTGATAAGTTTGATCAGACAGAAGTCAATCTTTAAAGTTTCAAACGAATAGATGCACAATTTTTCAGATAAATTTTTTTCATTAATTTCTCAAATGAATATGATAACGTGTGATTTTATATAATTTACGTGCCAAGTAAAGAAATTCTTACACCACTACATGAACCCAACCTTAATCTGAATTGAATATACTATTTGAGCTACGTACACGCTCGAAACAGTATAATTAAATATGAAAGAAAAAAATTGGTTTCCTAAGAGAAACGCTGAGCTGCTTTTCCTATGACTGCAGGGTACATGCTATTCAACATCTACTCTAGGTGATGCCGCTGCTGCAGCTATGTCTGTAGATTTATTATGGGTCACCGAGAAGGAAAATTCTGACAGCAACGCCAAATGGTCGCTTCCCACTTTCTATTGATCAAGAAAAAAACTAGTTAGATGGAGAGAAAATATTACAATTAGAAGAAAAAAATTGAAGCAGTAATACCTTGCATGGGAGACCACCTTCCCTCAGGAGATCACTAATTGAAACGGTATCAAGAACTCTAGTTGGTACAATACCTTCAGAGTACCTGTATCATGTGCAATCAATCTATTTTTGTGTGATTGTCATTATTAAGGCTATAATTATAAACATCATATTTTTCATAACCCGAACATTATCAGCACTTAGGAAGGAATTTATTACCATAAATAATCTACAGTACCAAGAAACTTTGAGTGATAGGAAGTTGCCAGGGGTTCATCATTGAATCCCCGTGTACTAGCAGATCCCTGAATAGGTTTATCATTTTAATATTCTATAGACATAGACCATGAGAAAGAATATGGAAATTAGTATAAATAATAAATAATAGGCTACAAAAGAATGAATAGGTACATTGACTGTGGCATACGAACTATTCAGCTTTAATGGATGAACAGCCAAGTGACACTCAGAATCACCAGTTGCAGTTTTTACCTCTTCATCTGTCCAGCAGTCTAACAATCTGGAAATAGTAGCTTCAGAGCATCATAATGTGATATTAAAGAACTGAATAGCACAAACACTTGTAAGAAACATGCCTTCTTCAGTTAATGTATAAATGTCATAAAATGTTCCAATTTATATCATACAAAAAACTGCATGAAAATGCCGGTATCATATACAAAATGCCTAACCTATATTCACGAGAGGGCATTCATGTGAAAATTGTAGCAAATCCAATGAGCGAAAAGCAGGTCAAGAAACTTTTGCTTTTAGAAAACTTCAGGAGAAATATATTATTATTTAGGAAATAGTTGAAGTGAACAGAAATCGTAAAAGATGAATACAGTTTGTTGCACACTGATTTAGAACACACACATTCAAGAGTGGAGTTTAGTTATAAATTGTGAAAATGTAAAACTTCCTGATTTCAAATATTTAATCAAACTTTGGTCAATTTTTTTTTTTTTAATCAAGCTGAAGATTTTACAGTCATACAATGTCAAGCAAAGTTTGTTATAATTTAAATATCAAATAGTAATTCTTTACCATATTAACTGCTCATGCAATCCTAAGTGGTAGCTTACGATATAGAATTAATAGAAAGAAAAAAGGAAAAATACCCATCCAGTGAACTAAATGGACTAACTGTTTCTTTTTTCTCGCCTAAAACTTGAGCAGGACGACAGCGTTTCTGTCCAGATAACTGCTTTCTGTCATATAGCTTGATATTAAGCTGCAAATGAAAACCACATATATTTTCAATTAAGCATCTTAAAGATAAAATACTTGCTACGACTCATGGCATAATCAATCTTATTGCTGTGTCTGGTATAAAATGAATTTGCAAAACTAAGATTATGAGCATGTAATATAAAAATTCAAAGAAAGTCACCTCAGACGTTGACAAGAACTTGTATATTCCACTCTGTTGAAGAACGAGTACAAATAAAAATCAACATGTCAAAAATGAACAACACAAAGTAACTAAATGAATAACTCCTATCTATTTTCTGAAATATGCACCTCAGGAGTACTGTTAAAATCACCAGCTAGGATTACAGGGGCATTACCCCATTTCTCTGAGAGGGACTGTGCTTTTGATGAGAGAAAACGAATCTGCAACATTTAATATTTCAAGATAATTTAAGGATTAGGTGTAGGCATTAAGCTAATGTAAATAGTAAGATATAAATAGGATTTTCAAACTTAAGGTAATGTAAATACTGAATAGTATTTACAAGATGACAAAAGCATTTTAGGATTAGGCATTAGTAGTTATTTTCCCCAACTGATCAGCCGGACCTTTATGCAGAGGGGGGAGTAAAAACCTTTGTTTATAGGCCAAAGAGAGAATAAAACACTTACTTGACCTAATTTAACTTCTCCCCTGTTTGGGTTATAGAGTACGTGGATATTACCAACCAACAGTCTTCTTGAGTCAGATCCAGACATCTGCCTGTACAGGATGGAGTTAAAGATGCATAGGATGACCAACAGATGTACGGCAGGACAATATTTACATTAATAAAGCTAGACAATAAAGGATTGCTACTGCTTAAGTTCGAGCTAATATAAGAGATCATGCTACATAAAGCAAGAGATGACAAAAGGAGCAAGGAATTCAGGCAGCATTCAAGTGCCACAGCACTCACTGTTATACAAATTTTTATGTTTGATAAATAAGCCTACAACAATGCTAATAATCAATGTCACAACTATATAAGATATTCTCCTTTACATGCAAATTTTATACTTTTGGAAAGTCATGCATGCAATGCAGTCATAAATCAGCAATGGTACAAACCCCATAGGTAGCAAACACCTACTGGGATGGAAACCTTGCATATGCTTGCTTTATGGTTCCATGGGAGAAAACAATCTCTAATATTTTCTTCTAATGGTTTAGTGTTCTGATTAAAGAGTTTTCCGACGTTGATTTTGTTTAACTGTGCCTGATGCAGTGCTCAAGTCATTTTTTTAAATAGAAAAAAAAATATTGTTCAAAAAAAGAACAGAAGCAAAGTTTTGAAACGCCAAAACGAATAAGCATTCGCGTCATTGGCATCAAGGGACTCGTACCTCAAAAACTAGAAGTTGAGCAACATTATCACGAAGGCCAATGTTCTTATATTGAATGCTTTCTCCATCTAACAATCGGAACCTAACAGACAAATAAGAAAAAGACTAACCAAAGTGAATAAACTGGTATCAATTTTTATCTAACATAACAAGCAAAGTGAGCTACTAGTAGATTACTTATCAGTTTTCCAAAACATTGCACAACCGTCAGATGTATCTCCAGTGCGTCTCTGCAGCTCCATTTACACAATTCATTAGGCTCCCATTAGTTAGAACTTATAAACCTACATATCAAGGTGCACTGCTACCAATGCTAAATTTTTTTCACATTTGAACAGAGATAAATCAGTATGTCTTATTGTCATTGCAGATAAAATCAACTACGTTTTATCATTAATTTATTAATGAACTGAAAATTGATTGAGAATATACCAGGCATTACAAAACCAAAGTAAAAAATAGAAACTCAAACCCTAATTTGAAGTCTTATTTTATGTCTCTACACCATAATATAAAGAGAACTAACTATCAATTTTGGTCAAATCTTTTTCTTTACCATTTTATGCTTAATAACACTTATTTTCCTTCAAATTTTTAAATTTAAAAACATACAACATTGATATTGAAACTCAAATTTAGATAAGTTTAGATAACATATTATGAAAATGGAACAAGCAAATTATATGAGCATCCGGAAGCAATAAATAGCACATAGGGCCTGTTTGAATTGACTTATTAGAGCTTATCTACTTGCATAAGTTTTGTGAGACTATTTGGGAGAACTTATGAAAACAGCCTACGAGGACATCGTTGATATGCTGTTTTTAGCTTATTTTCATAAGTTCTCCAAGATAGCTTATTCAAACAGCTTATAGTTTAGTACCTTATAAGAACCTGCATATCCAGCCTTTACCAAAATATTGGAGAGTTCAACGTACTTGTCCACCTCCTGATCAATGAGTGAGAATAATACATTTTTGAGTCAAACAGCTTAATTAAGTGCTTATTAGCATAGTGAAAAGTTGGTTGTTACTTACTTGTAAGCAGATAATATCAGGGTTCCATTGAAAAAGTTCATCAGAAAGAATCTTTTGACGACGATTCCAATTGATGTAACGAGAAGGAACGTTAACGTATAAATCAGAGTGTTGAGAAGCATTTCTATCAGCAAGTATATTGTATGAAGCTACTGTGAATCTCTCCGGAGATGTGAGGGATTGATCGAATGCTTCAACCCAACGGCGTTGGATTCCGCGAGAAGAATTGGAATTTGTATTACACTGACAGACACAGTGAATTTGTGAAGCTGCTCTCGTGGCCGTGGGGATACTGAATTTGAAGAAAGAGGAGATGAGCCAAGTTGAAGAGGCCATTTCCAAATCAACAATGAAACGCGCCACAATTCGTTATCTAATCCCGATGCTTTTCTCTCCTTTTAATCCCAGCCTTTCATTTTCCCTTTCAAATATATATGATTTCGTTTTACATATCCTTCACTTCAAAATCTTAACTTCTAATATTTCTATTCTTGTAAAAAAATAAATTATAATATTTCTATTAAATAAATAAATCTTACTTGTAATATTCCTATTCTTGTAAAAAAAGAAAAAAAAAATCTTACTTATAATACTCCTATTCCTGTAAAAAAAAAATTGTAATATTCCTATGAAAAAATAAAATAAATCTTAACATGTAACCTAGTCTATATCTATATTTTCTTTTTATTTTTTCATATCTTGTTAGGCCAGCTTCACGCAGTGCCTTTCCTCATATTTTGTTGTTTGTTGTTTTAGATCAAGCCATATGGTTTAACTTCATCATTGTGTACTCATGTAAATGAAGTTAAATGTTTTGACAAAGAACCTCTAATACTTACTTAACCTTTTTTTAAGCAATAATGGTTAACATGAAAAAGAATTTAAAACTAAAAAACACAATTCAAATTTCATTTCTTATATTTCCATTACTTTCTGAAAAGAGTCTAAGGTTGACTTATACATGAACGTATTTTAGAGTGTATATTCTGAAACATATATTTTAGCTTCGAATTATATAAACAAACCAGCATTTTAGAGAAAGAGGGCCTATCGACACTTATGGTCATGGATAATACACACCCCACGTCTTACTCATATTTTTTATTGAAAGATCGTCTTATTCATATTTGTAAAACAAAAATACTAAATGCAAAGTATACATTTTATCCACTCGTCAACTACTTCAAACTTTGCAATCAATTTTCTACTTCTGCATCATCCTCGACAATTTTACGTTTCAATAAATTTGATAACTTGAAAAGACAATATATTATTATATTCAAATGGAAAACAACACACCAATAATTCAACCTATCCACCCCTTGCCTTGCAAATTTTCCCTATGAGTTAGTTCCTTCAAGTGTGTACAACAAACTTTAAACTTATCCGATAAAAGAAACTAACTTTAACTAACGGAACAACGGTTGGGTGACCACTTCCGTCTTTAATTATACAATCTATTCAAGTTTTTTTTTTTAATCCTTTTTATATGATCTTTTTCAAATTTCAAAGTACATTAATTATTTCTTCGCCAATATACCTCTTTTTTTTAAGGAATATACCTCTATTTATATTACATGTTTTTCAACAATATGTAATAGTAAATACTTTATGATAACATTAATTAATTCTTTGTAACATGTAAAATAATACTAGCAATTATCAACAAAATTAATACAACAATTAATTTTTTTAATGTTTGTGTTTTTTATAAAAAGGGTCCTACAATTAAGTACAGAAGTAGTAAATACATAAATCAAATACTTAATCCGTTTTAAAATGAGTGTCATTTTTGTAAAAAAAAAAAAAATCATTGAAAATGAATGTCATTTTCGACTACCAATGCAATAATAAATTTTCTTTCAAACTGCACCTTTCGATTAATAGTTGAATTTCTTAATTTGCGTATAAAAATCTTAAACGACATTCATTTTAAATCAGATGAAATAGATTGTTGACCTATGCTTATATATCATCAAAAATTTCAATGCAAAACAAGAATAGAACTATGGCTCTAATTCTGAACCAATTGTTTATTTCTTTAACATTGTCACTCTTCTTCTCGTCCCATGCTACTAGTAATGAAGCTACTTCCTCCTCCGAATATTCAACAACCTCTGTTTTCAACGTCACAGCCGCAATCCACAAAACCCATCAAATCCTCTCCTTTGAACCAGTTCATCGTCATCATGATGAAGAACAAACACAATTCCCCCAAACGTTTTCATCATCTTCTTCCTTCAAGCTCAAATTATACCCAGTTGCATCTCTCTTTAATAGTCATCATCAACACAAGAACCACCGTATCCTAAACTTAAATGCTACATTGAACCCCGGCATAACCACAGGAACCAACGATTTCATAGTACAAATCGGAGTTGGAACACCACCACAAAAATTCTACATGATTTTTGACCTCCAAACCGATTTCACTTGGCTTCAATGCCAACCATGTATCAAATGTTACGATCAACCTGATTCAATTTTCGACCCATCACAGTCCTTTTCTTACACCCCACTTTCTTGTGAAACTAAACACTGTAACCTACTACAAAATTCATCTTGTAGTGTTGATGGTTATTGTCGATACAATATTACCTACAACGACGGTACAAATAGCGAAGGCGTCTTAATAAATGAAACAGTGTCGTTTGAAAGCTCCGGATGGGTGGATAGGGTTTCATTAGGTTGCAGTAATAAAAACCAAGGTCCATTTGTAGGCTCTGACGGAACATTTGGGCTAGGCCGCGGATCTTTGTCTTTTCCATCTCGTATCAATGCTTCGTCGATGTCATATTGTTTAGTGGAAAGTAACAATGGATATTCGTCGTCAACTTTGGAATTCAATTCGCCGCCATGTAATGATTCGGTTAAAGCTAAGTTGTTGCAAAATCCTAAGGCTGAGAATTTATACTATGTGGGACTAACAGGAATTAGTGTGGGAGGTGAAAAGATCAAGGTTCATAATTCAACATTCACAATTGATCCATCTGGAAACGGAGGTATGATTGTAAGTTCAAGTAGTTTAATAACGTTGTTGGAGAATGACACATATAATGTCGTGCGTGATGTTTTTGTGGCGAAGACTCAACATTTGGAACGTTCAAAGGCTTTTTTACAGTTTGACACATGTTATAATTTGTCGTCTAAGAATACTGTGGAGTTGCCGATAGTGGAGTTTGAAGTAAATGATGGGAAATCGTGGTTGTTGCCGAAGGAGAGTTATTTGTATGCAGTGGATAAGAATGGAACATTTTGCTTTGCGTTTGCACCGTCAAAAGGATCGTTTTCAATTTTAGGGACTTTACAACAATATGGGACACGTGTCACCTTTGATCTCGTTAACTCTTTCGTTTATTTACACACCCTCTGCTGTAACTAGATTAGACCTAATGAAATAATTTTTAGGGACTTTATTTACAATAATATATTAATTATTATAAAAATATTAATTATTCTCATATGAATTTATTAATTATACTAACTTAAAATATATTAATTATTCTCATTATTAAAATAAAAACAATATATGTTATCAGTGTAATATATTTTATAAATATAACAATTAGTGCCAATACAATTTTTTAAATACTTATTTATTAACTTTCACCTTTTTAATTCAATATTGACTAAGTAGTTTGATTTAGTATACTATCAATGTAAATATTTTATATTGGAAGAGTTGACAATATGGTTCTTCCCGCAAAAAGGAATTTGAATTTTCATTATGGAGTCATCTATTTTTGAGGTAGTCCAACCCTATAAAAAAATATAAAGCATCTCAACCAAAAAAAATATAAAGCAGATGTTCCATTACCCACTTGAAGCCTATACAAAATTCAAACAGCCAAGTCGTGAGGATATATTGAGAAGAAGATTTTTTATATTTCAAACAAAATAAAATATTGAGTGTGTCATTTTAATAAATATCGTATATTTCACTCTTAAATTATAATTGATTATATTTTCCTTTGCAGGTGAAAATGGTTGATGACTTGTGTGCATTTTTTTTCTTCCGAATATTCTAGTGGCCACAATCACAAATCTTAAGTATAGAGAATTGTTAAATCTTATATTTGAATCTACACCTCAATGCATCAAATGTTTTTTGCAGCTATCAATCTCTTTTCACATGTATTGGACATCTTTTTGTGACGGAAGAAGGCCAAATACCCCAAGGAAGACAACTAAAAACCACAAGGGAACCGCTAGAGAAGGCAAAAACCATAGTATTAGATCAATCACGATTTGAAATGGGGTTAGAAATTAGAATTCAGTGGAAAGTCAGAGTGAATTTGTGTTTCTCATGCTTATATTACTCTCTCTCGTCTATTTATCATTTCCACTTCATCTTTCTCTCTCATAAACACACAAAATTACACTAAAATCACCAAATCCCAATCCATTTGAAATGAAAGCAGAAACATAATTTTAATAACAGGGAAATGCTAATTTTACATGTATACATACGTTCGAAAGACAATATAATGCACAGAATACTTGGTTGAAGAAAATGCAGCTCCCATATGAAACAACCAAATATTTGAAGAAAATGCAGCTCCCATATGAAACAACCAAATATTCTCCTTTTATCATCATTATTATTTTATTATATGTATAAAAAAGTGTACAAGAGGCCTTTCGACCGAAAGAATGAGAAAAATGAATACCTCAACAGAACCAGAACTAATAATTCCATAACTATCATGTTACAATTCACTGCACCGTAATCACTCAACTAATGAAACACAACCATATGTATTAGGTTCGAATTCACTGTACTGAAACCTAAACTGCTTTCTGAAAGAATGGATGAATAATATTACTTCCTCCAAACACATGTCTTTTGATTGAATGGAGGCTTGAATGAGTTTGCAGCTTAAAGTTAACTTGTGTCTTCTTGCAAAAAGATCCTTTTTATATATAATTGTCAAAAGGATGTTCAATGTGTGCAATTCCTCAGCCTGTTTGCTCCATCTTTTTGGCACTATTAACAAATGTTGCACCTTTATCAAACCCATCCAACAAAATAATCCGCACGGCTTCTAATCCATCTTGTAAGGTAAAATTCAGCTGAAAATTATTATATAATTATCATCATTTAGGGTTTCCATGTACCTAAAAGCCAATTTGTTGGTTCAAAAAGAATGAAAAGAAATACACACCTCTTCCTTTTCCTGTTTAGTGAAAGGTCGAAGAACAAATGCCACAGGATCCATCTTCCCAGGAGGTCGTCCAATGCCTAACAAAATCAACAATAAATGACGATAGATATTATAAGTGAGTAAGTGACTGTAACATGGATGAATATTTCAATAATAAAAACGACACGAACTTACCAATTCTTAAGCGAGGAAAACCAGAATTCCCTTTCAAGTGATTAATAACACTCTTCATTCTGCAGGGAGAACAAAATTAGTGATGCTTAAATATAAATTCGATAGGATGTCACACCAAACCCAAGTAAATGCTGCAATGGAGCAAAAAGAGAGTGAAACTATAGATGATTATAGTTACCCATTGTGACCTCCATGTCCACCCTTTGGTAGAAGCCGTAATTTAGCAAAAGGCAAATCTAAGTCGTCAAATATCTGAAAAAGAAGAATATTGATTGAAATGAACACCAAGCAGATAATCCTTCTAATTTTTCTTCATCACTTGCAAAAAGAACATAGTCATAGCATAGATATTATACCACAAGTACTTGCTTCAATGGAATCTTGTAATATGAAACTATGGCTCCAACCTTCAAAACAGATTCCAACACCAGCAACTCAGCATTAAAATATAAGTATTTACTATAGTAAATTAGCATGGATACAACAAACGACAAGGATATGTGTTACTAACTGGATACAAGGGGGTATGACAAAATTTTCAAACTATAAGACATGACACGACTATACTGCACCATATTTAATTAGCCTAGAAGTGGCATATAAACTCAAATCTTAAATCAAAAGAAAGAATTGAGTCAAAATATTTAATTTCTTTTCATTGCTTATATCAGTTTCCATTTCTCTTCCCGGGTTACTGACAACAACCAGGTGCTACAAAGCTTCTGCCATGGCAATATTCCCATTTGTATTGGTATAAAAATAAAATAAAAAAACTATTACAGTATGTAGCTAGTGGGGTATTTGAAGTATTCATAAAGTGTATGGCTACTATTTTGAAGTTTATGCTACCAATGGTAAATTCATTGACTATTGATAGCCACAAAGCTCTAGTGTTACATTAAGGCTACTACCCTAAGGGGTGTCAATTTTGAGCTGTCAAATACTAAAGAAAAAAAAATCATAGCTGTGACATGTTGGAACAATCACTTACATTACAGAAATTTAAAATATATGAACGTCTAAATGTTTATACAAATCTCAAATTTCAAATCTAACTGTTTAAATGTACTTTAATGACCAAATTTATTTTTCCAGGTTTAAAAAATAGTAATTTGGTTTATTATGCATTTCCGCCCAGCAATTCATCATTCGATAAGTCATGGAAATTTGAGTAATAACTTTTTTCCCCAAATATACAGAACTATAGAATCAAGTCATGTGGGAAACAGTATTTTTAAGACCCTTCTGTCCCACTCCATCATTACATCTGAAGATTCTCCAAACAGAAAACTTACAGATTCACCACTTAAATTCATAAAAGTCTGCGGCTTTGCAAGTATAACTGGTACATCGCCTATGTAGCCTGCAAAGGGAAAAAAGTTGTCACAAATGGTACGTGCTGATTAATACTTAAAATTCAACCTGCTTTTATCCCCGTCATTCAGAAAACTTAACTGATATTATGTGGAATCAATTGCTGTTTGTAATATTTGTGAAAGGCATATGATGCAAGATGCATTAATTAAGAAATAGACAGATTAAGGTTTGGTAAGAAACTTCTTTCTGGCCTTAATTGAGAAAAGTATGATCTTTTTATCATTGTTTCTACTTTCTAGTGGGATACAACCCAGAGATTAAATATAAAGTAGCAGCAGAAAATGAAATCATCTTTAGAATAAAGTCTTTTCAACTGTACCGAAACAGACAAAATTTCCGTAACACGGTAGCCATGTGACATCACTAACTAAAATATCCAAACAAAATGCCGTTGTCAAAACAATATTTTGTTAAAAACTGGCCACGTTCAGTAGGACAATACATTATTAGCACCATTAATCATGATGCATGCTTGAGACTGAACCGAATCCAAAATATTGTTAACAAGTCGTGATGGCAAGCTATGTGAACCGACCTCAGACTTTACATGTAAAAAGCACGGCGGGTCGGATCATAGAAGAATGAAGATTCAAGACAGATGCAATCGTCGACTAAATCCAAAATGTTGTAATGCCTATTTGACAAGCTATGCAGAATGAATCCATCAACGGCGTAACATGAAAATTACTTTCAGGCAATATGACGTTGTAATTTGTTAGACAAAAAAGAAAAATAAAAATTAAATTTAATAACCTTAGAAAGTAAGCTTAAATCTACATAATTTTAGACAATGATATGAAACCATGAATGGCATTATACAAATAAAAGAATCTTACCCTATTTATGGCAATATCTAAAGAGCAATAGAGAAAATAGTGTTGGAATACCAACATTTTGATGCTGGATACTTAAAAAAAAAAAACAGAATGTGCAGCTGGCAATCCAAGTGGCAAAGCTTGTTCTTGCCTCAATCTTTAATTGGCATTTACATCAGTTTGATGTGAACAATGCCTTCTTGCACGATGATTTGAAAGGGGACTTGTTTCAATTCAGAAGCCTAATCAAGTGTGTAAACTATTCAAGTCCTTGTATGGACTCAACTCAAGTAAGCCAGCAGAAAATGATATGAAAAACTGACTTCTCTAATACCATCTTAAGAATCAAACAACTCATAATAAAGTCCTGATTGAATAAACAACTTAATTTGCAGCTTTTAGCATAAAAGTTTATCATGATAAGTACTTATGTATAAGCTATTTCCATAATACAGAGATAAAATGAAGTTTTTATTTTCGTATAAGCTATAAACTGTTTTTAAAAGCTATCTTGTTGAGCTTATGAGAACATGTAATAAGCTGTTTTACTGGATTCTCCTAAACAGCCTCACAAATGATTATGCCAGAAGATAAGCTCGAATAAGTCAAACCAAACAGACCCTAAGAGACGACTAAGTAACTAAGCTGTTTTTCTTAACACTATTGCTATAGATATATCTATGCAGAAACCAAAATAAAAATAAATTATGAAATTTAGAACCTTTTCCAAATAGAGCTTTGAAAGAAACACTGCTCATAGATATTCCTTCAGCTTCAGCTATAGCATCAACCATCTCAAAACCCACCTGAAATAATAAAAACAGAGTCTGAATGAAAGCAACAGAAAATAAAAAATTGTTAAAACTAATTAAAATAAAATTGTGAATGTAGTACTAACATTGTGGCGTGTACCATTGAACTTTTTGCCGGGATTACCGAGGCCAACAATTAACCAAGGTTCATTCTGCTTGGATTTTGTGGAGTCTGAGGTTGTGGATATGGATGCAGCTGAGGAATTTGGAACGGATAACAAAGACATGTTGCAACGAATAGAGATTAAGGGTTTAGTGAAGTGGCGAATGGGAAATTGGAAGCGTGACATTGAACAAGCTCCAACGTTCATTATCCCTTTCCACAAGATTGATGGATTCATCACGATGATACTACGAATATTCAAAAATGAAAACCCTAACAAAAGAAAAAGAAAAAGAAAAGGGGGTTCGGAGGAGGAAGAATGGTTTTGTTTTGTTTTGGGTATATGAAATGAAATGAAAAAAAATAAAAAAATAAAAAAAATCGCCGTTGCCGGGGATCGAACCCGGGTCACCCGCGTGACAGGCGGGAATACTTACCACTATACTACAACGACTCTTTGATGTCAGATTTCATTCTTAAAACTTCTTATAATGTACAGATTCGTCTGAGTTGCCATAGTGTCCGCCGTTTTACTAATAGAAACCGAGCACACGCTGAAACTATTGTGTGTTCGTTTTGTGCATAGAACAGTGTAATAAGGAAGAAAGCCAGGGTTTTAGTTTCGCTTCTGAATCTGAGAAAATGACCAAGTTCAGGAAGCTGAATCGAGAAACGTCTCACCGGATATCCATGCTCAGGTTAACATGCTTTCAATCCAATCCTCCCATGCCTTTTTTTTTTTTTCTTCCTTCCAAATTCTGAACTGTGGCTACTCAATTGTTATTTATTTAGAACCATGGTCTCGCAGTTGGTGAGGCATGAACGCATTGAAACTACTATTACCAAGGTAATATAAATTAAATTTGATCCTATGCATTTTCGGTTTAAGAACGTATTGATTATGCGTTTGTGAATTTAAATTAAAGTTTGCTGGTTGTAATTTTGATTTTAGGCTAAGGAGGTTAGAAGGGTTGCAGATAATATGGTACAGCTTGGTAAAGAGGTTAGTTTTGTACTATTCATTCAAAATATTTAAACCGTCTTACTTGTGCTATGATTATGATATGATTTTCAACTTTCACCTCTCATTCTTTACCATTGATCACCCAATATATATTTTTTAAACCAGTATTCAAGTGTTATATGTTATATTGAAGTCCCGCTTAAGACATGTTGGGAGCAGAATGTTGGACGGTGAAGAACCAACACAAGAATAAGATATGCGTAGCAGAGATGAGGATGTTACTTTGGATGTGTGGTAACACTAGATGTGATAGAACCAACACTAGATAGGATAGCACCTATTGTAGAAAAGATGGTAGAAACAAGACTTAGGTGGTTTGGACATCTAGAAAGAAGACCTGTGGTAAAGGAAAACCTAGAAACGCCCACCTGTGGATAGCACCTATTTCTTCCACTTGCTCCTTCCTTTTTTCCAAAACCCTCCCCTTCCCTCCCCTCCAAACTCCCAAACAAAGCCTAGAGGTAGAGAAAGACCTAGAAAAACTACAAGAGAAACTATCGAGAAGGATCTAGAGATTAATGAACTGGATAAAAATATGGTTTTGGATAGAACACTATGGCGTCGTTTGATTCATGTAGCTGATCCCACTTAGTGGGATAAGGCTTGGTGGCTGTTGATTATTTTATGCAATGATTCTGATAATTTTATTTAGAAATGAATTTAAATATTTCTCTTATTCTGTCATCATTGAACAAACAATATTTTTTCAACCTGGTTTAAGTTCAAAAAGTAAGAGGTTTGAAAAATGTCGGCCCTGAAGATAAATGTTGAGTAAATCAGTGGGTGGATATTGATGAAAGACCGCCAGGGGTTTAAAACATAGTCAGTTTCTCAGCTGCTATTAATATTATAACTACTAATCAGCGGGTGAATACTGATGAAAGATCAGGGGTTAGTTTATGGATTTTCCGCTAACTCGGCTTCTCTCTGTCTGTTTCTCCCTCTCTCAATTAGTTGGTTCAACAATTTTGCTCCTTTAGATTGAAGCTGCGTCCCAAACTATCTGTTGAATAGGACCAAAATCTGTTCTGCAAAAGTTCTGTGCATGTAAGTAAGTCTCATTGATAGAACTCACGTGAACAAATGCTTTTTATGAGATAGTTGTTAATAACCATTATACTGATTGCCTCAGTTCGGTATAGTGTTGCAGCAGCAAATACTGATAAAAACTTGTGATTGTCATTTCATTATTAGAAGCATTGTCCTCTAATATGCTACTATCAATATGATTAGAAGCATTGACCTTCCTTATTTTTCTCTACTTTTGTTTTGGTTGTTTGATTACTTTTAGGGAGTAGTTGATATTTGTTTGTTGGCTTAAGTTAACGTTCTAACGTGGATGAAAATCTAAATGCTTGAAATATAAAGAATGGCGACACTGGCAAGCAATCAAAGAACAATTAACTTAATGCAGGGAATTCTAATAGTTAAATATTAAGATCCATTTAGTAAACTGGAGCACACAGGCTTCATAGTTTGGAGCCTGTTTCTCAATCTTTTCTGCACCTACATAACTGCTTTCTTTTAAAATATGTAGTTTATTTTTCTTGTCATCCTCATTTGTGTTTTATTTCCGTTTAGTGCTTTTACATTTGGGCTTTTAAAGCTGTGTTGTGAACTTGTTCTTTGATGAATTAATTTGCATGAAAAACATTTCATGTTCGCTTTTCTTGATATAGACTATTATGTCTTATTATTTACCTTCCACATGCATGTTTGTTACAGTTTACATTTGTCTGACACAGTTGCCCTTTTCCACCATTAGTTGCCATGATGTCTCCAATAAAACCATGGCTATGGATATTTTTTATTTTGCCTTGATCTTGAGCATAAATTTGATAGGAAGATAAACATTTCATCTATTTATCTAGCTTGACTACTTGGATTGACTTGTAGTTTACACGATAAATTGTTAGGGATCCGTATGTGCTGCAAGGCGAGCTGCTAGTTTCGTGCGAGGAGACGATGTTCTTCACAAGCTGTTTACAGAACTGGCTTATCGGTATAAGTGAGTATTAAACTTGATGTAATTTCAGTCGCTAATTTATGACTGTTATTGTGTTGTGAGACTGAATAGACATTGTGTTGTGCAGAGATAGAACTGGTGGATATACTAGGGTGTTACGGACTCGCATTCGAGTTGGTGATGCTGCACCAATGGCCTATATTGAGTAAATCTCTGTTTCCTTTCTGATATTCACTCGTTTAACTGACTTTGACGGTTCTGTTATTTTGGTAACCCTGCTCGAGTTCACTAAAGAAGTGATTTCTTTTCATTGTTGTTGATATTTCCTGTCTTTTTAATCTATTGTGTTGTTAGTTATAGTTTATCCTTCAAATCTTTTAGGTTGCTTAGAATGAAGATATTAAGATTTGACCTTGTAAAAAAAAATGTGCTTTGAAACAGGCTTATTGATCGCGATAATGAGCTTAGGCAGTCAAAGCCACCAACTCCTCAACCACCACAGAGAGCACCCCTTGATCCCTGGACACGATCTCGTCTTACCAGGCAGTTTGCGCCTCCCAAAGTGGAAAAATCTGATTCTGATTCTGATTTAATCTAATTCTGATTTGTGATTCATTTGAATGTATTGCAGTAACTAAGTTTTACCCACATAGTCTGAGATGCCTGAATTTTGTCTTTGCTTATTTTATAATGGCTTTGCAATAATAAAACAATTCTCTGTCTACTACTATTACTACAGGAACTGAGGAAAGTGTTCTGTAACATAATTTGATTAGAACTGAATCGATGTGGGAAAAGAAAAGCTTAAAATATCAGTGCTAACATGCTTAATTGAAACTTTTATATTTTTATTGTAACCCCAAACTGGCAATTACTGTTGTAATGTCAAAACCATTACAATGGCGAATGTATAAACAAGACTCGTTAGATAGTGGGGTCTGCTTAGTTGCTATTAATTTTTAGTTGATATACATGTTCCATTAGTCAAATTCTGTTTAGTGGAGCCTTGCAAGAGATTTTGGTTCAAATTTACTCTGTTTTAAAACCCGGACGGACCATGCCTTCGATTAGGGGTTCAAATTTACTACCTTTGAATCTTTGAAATTTAGCAATTTGCTACCTCTTTTTGTTTCAAAAACAGTTATCTTTATCTGTAAGTCATAGTTTAATTGACAAATTTTTAAAATGTTTGGTTGGGTATATGTGGTATACTGTGTTCAAACCTGAATTTAGCAATTTGCTACCTCTTTTTGTTTCAAAAACAGTTATCTTTATCTGTAAGTCATAGTTTAATTGACAAATTTTTAAAATGTTTGGTTGGGTATATGTGGTATCTCTATTATATATATTTACACTATTTTATTTTGATAGTACACATGGCATCCTTATATTGAAAGGTACATTTAATGTTTTATGTA
Organism: Medicago sativa; assembly: GCF_051527215.1. NCBI lineage: Eukaryota > Viridiplantae > Streptophyta > Magnoliopsida > Fabales > Fabaceae > Medicago > Medicago sativa. The sequence continues at coordinate 99,294,401 of NC_140752.1, forward strand.
ATTGGTACATATTATGTGATTTGTGCAAGACTTATGTAATTAACATGATTATGCAAGTTGACTAAAAGGCTTATAATGACAAAAAAAATAAATGGAATATTTTATTCAAATTATTTTTGCTATTTAATGTGTTACTAATTTCATTACTAAATTAATGACATAATTGATGTGACTTGCTTCTTTTTTCCTATAAATATTGTTTGTCCGTCTCCAACATCTTCACATCATTTAGAATTCATACTAAAATTTTAAAATTATTCTCAAAATCTCTCTTTTATTTTATTGAAACACTTTTCTTCTTAACATATTTTTTTCATCACTCTAATTTCAAAAATTGATTCAATTTATGATATTACTCCACTACATGTTGTATATATCCATGTATTTTGTTCAAATTCACATATTCATCCTATGATACCCTCGAGTTCTAACGGCTTATGACAAGATATGTACCAATTACATGTTGGTACATAATTCTTAATTATCATCCAATCAAATTGAAATCAACACATCATCATATTAAGTTAGCCACTCTTGAGTTTTTTTTTCCTATATATAGTCAATTTGTCTTTCATCATTTGTATATGCATCTTCCTTTCGTACAAATCTCTATTATAAACATTTGCCTTAATTTTTTTGAAAAGTACACTTGGCACTCTTCTATGTTAAACTTCATTTGATGTATTACACACCTAAGCATCACTAATACACATGTGCACCTCATCATCTAATTGTAGCTTGATTATTGGCTATTGATAAATCATTGTTACATATTAACACATGTTTGACCTTGCCATTTATTACAATTGATACCGATATGAATGCTGGTACAAAAGTGGCATCCTATAAGAATATGCTCTCTATTGAACCTACAACCATTTCATTTTGTACGTGTATTTCCACTAATTAAACAATCACCCTTTAATGTCCATAAATGTCTTATAATTACGTGTTAAAAAAGTTCTAAATTAAGATCTGCATCAACAATTGTATTGCTCAATTTTTCTCTATAAATATTGGTTCAACTTTCACCATTTCATATTCATTCAAAGAATTCACAATTCTTTCCAAATATCGTAACGAAAGTTGTATATGATCGTGGTTCGGGTAAAAAGGTGTTTTCATTTATACTATTTTTTGTTAGTTTTCTCTCATTGTATTGTTTTTATTTGATAGTATTATCTATCATTTTTTTTAATTCACTTATAAATATTAGACTTCTTTATCAAAATCCAAGGATTATGGATCTAATATGTAACGTGGAGGCTAGACCTAGCAATTAGACATCTAAATTTTGAACTCACACCTTTCAAGCGATCATTTGATATCAGGATCAACACATAGCAGCAGTACAATTTTGTCCAAGAATTTTTGAAGAATATTAAGATTGAGAAGGATCTATGAAACATGGAGATTTTTTTTTTCTTTCTATGAAACATGGATATAAACACGTACTAATGTTCTTTTTAGTGTTTACTGGCATTATCGTCAAATTGTCTGTTGATAATTTATTTTTTTGGCTGAAATATATAATTTAGTTTTTTTTGAAGGAATAATTAGTTGTTTCTCCTTAAAAAAATAATTTGGTCGTTTCAAATTAAAATTTTGCTACGTTAATGTTGTTGTTTTTTTTTTTGAAGGAATGTTGTTGGTTGGTTTTTATTGTCTTTGCTTATTTTATCATATTTTTTAATTATATTATAAAACAAAGCAATTTGATTAGATGCACCAATAAAACAAAGTGATTTGATATATCAACAAAAAGAATTGTTGGTATATACAAGTTAACTCATTCACTATATACGAAATTACAAATCTATATTATTATAAAGATAAAAAAAAGAGAGATGCTATTTAGTATGGGATTTTGGCTACGAATTTTCACGGAAGGTTGTATCTTTTTGTTTTCCAGGCGCTGCAAAAAAATGTACACTTTTTTTGGTCGAAAAAAAAAATCTCCAACAACTAATTAACACACCACACAAAAACTCCAATAAAAAAAAAGAGATGTCCAGTCCTGTGTAGTGGTACAACAATCAAACAGCCACGTTGAATAAGAACCAAACAAGCTACCTCCAAAATTTAACAGGAAAAAGAACTCGCAGCACAGCAGTTCCAACACGTTTTTCCCCTTTTCCAGTAGAATTTCCTCCCCCACCATCACACCTTCCTTCCTCACCATTCAACAATTTTAAACAGTGAAAATCCATATGAAAATAAAAACAAAATAAAACATGTGTATAAGTAATTAAATTCTGCATTAGAAAAAATTGAATGTTTGCAAACTTTGTTGGATATTTCAAACATCATGTTTGGGATGGTAAGAGCCATTGGAGAGCATTGAAAGAATTGGGGAAGAAGGAGAAGTAGTGTGAGTTGAGCAAAAAGGGTGTTATTTTTTTTTTGGTACAAAAAAGGGTGTTATTTTATTAAAAAGGGATAAGAATGAGAGCTTTTACTTTTTAAGGTTTGGAAGCTGCTGGGCAAAGAAGAGAGACGGTTAGTTATACTTTTTTAATTTTTTATTTTATTAGAAATGTTCAGGAACTGGACACGTTTTCATGCGGACGTAGTTTTTCGTTTTCAAAATTGCCGTACTGTTTATCATTTTCCTAAAAAAAATAGTACACGTGACATTTTAATTTGCTTACAAGACTTAATTGCTCTTAATTCTTCATTTGTAAATTTCCTACAATAAACACGTTACTTCTTTTTTGTTATTATTACTTACTCATATTAATTTAGTAATTTTTATGAACATTCAAAATCAAATCAAGAATGAGAAGATTTTCACGTGCCAAAGCAATTGTCCTTTTTTACGGTGAAAATTTTATAATTTTTTGTCAATCATTTCTATACATGCTAACAATTCAATTAATAATCTTAAACAAAAGAAAAAAAAATATATCTACTTCAAATCTCTATAATAAACAAAAGGCATGCACAACAAAAATAAATCAAAATAGGCGAATAATTATTGATTTAAATTGTACTAGAAAAAAATCGATTATGATTTTATTATACAGTTTCAACTCTATTTTATTACTCAATTATAACTTAATCGTTGTATTTTCTTCATGATTTTTTTAATCTATGAAAATAATATCCTAAGTAAATAGAAAATCATTTTTACATATTAATTTTCTCACGAAAAATTTAATAAAATAATTTTCCAAAAATTTGTTTTATTTTTTGGAAAAATAAATCAAGGTAGGCAAAGATAATTCATAACACATTATCATACATTATCACTACAAGAATTTTGTTTTGAATGAAAATTATATGCATTGATTTTAGTTGATTACATAATATGCATGGTCAAAGATAATTCATAACACATTTACCTTCAATTCCTTAATGGTGATCATCATTTACCTTCAATTCCTTTTTTCTCTAAAAAATAATTTGTTCAATTCCTTCAACATGATAAATGGATGATTTGCGTTTTTAATTATATGTTTAATGTTCAATAATCTGCTAGCCTTTTTCCCTATATATAGTCGATCCATCTTACATCATTTTCACTTGCTTATTCATTTCATACGATCTTATTACCTTTTAAAAAATTGCAATGGTACCATACCCATGTTCCATTTTCGTTGTTTCTAAATATGAATCAACCATTAACGTTAGAAAAAAATTAATCAAACAACGTGTTTTACTTCTCTTGCTTGAAACAGAAATTTTATAACATCAAATAAAATGTATAATTAAATTAAATGAAGGATTAAATAACAATGAAAATTCATGAATGAGTTTGAATGAAAAATAACTGTTAAAATAAAGCTTATAAAATAAAGCTTAATTCTCTCAAAAAAAAAATAAAGCTTAAAGAAATTTTTTATTTAAAATAAAGCTTATAAAAATATCCAAATAAGAACAATTACATTGGACAAATCCTTTTGCTTAGTAATATTTGTTTTTTGATACATTTTACTTAGTATTTTAATCTCAACAAGAGTGCACCAAAGATCCTATGCAAATCTTCTTTCATTTTTAATTTCATTAAGATAATAAATAAAACGATGTTAACCCTTTACCGCCGATTAAGGATCCATTTCCTAAAAATACCCATTCATTACCAAAAAAAAAATTGTGAAGAAAAAAATATTTATGAGTTGATTATTGTTTGTATAATATTACCAAGTTTACTCCGCTAATTTTTTTTTTACCAAAAATGGTAACAATCACATTTGGATTGAATCCGTGTGAGACGCACCAATATATAAAGTTTTTTTAATTGTTTTTCTTAAAAAAAAATTGGTATATGCAAATTTCACTATTGTAAACAAATAAAAAAATAGCTTCATTTTTTTTTTCAATTAAAAACTAATTGAATTTTTTATCACTTATTAATCATGTTTCAAAGGCAACCATCAAATTATCATCATTGTTTGATTTCTCAACCAATCAAATGGAGTCACATACTCTTTGCCTTAACTTTCTACCAATTAGAGTAACTACATCATCATAGGTTTCAATCATACACGTATTTGTTAACAAGTAAGTCAAATATATATATATATATATATATATATATATATATATATATATATATATATATAGACACACACACACACACACACACACACAACAAATATAACTTTCTAACATGCAAAATCTTAAATGTTTTTCTTCTCAACTTTCAACTAGCATGGTGACGTGACATTTTTTTTTCTTGGGCTTTCATTTTCATTTTTTTTCGTTTCTCAAATATGAAACGTATCATTGATGTCATTACAAGAACCATTGAATTGCTTCTAAAATGCAAGGACCATTGAGTACGAGTATATGATATAACATAATGAGTATGTGTAACATTCCAATTTGAGTATTAAGAATTTAAAACTTTTTCAACTCAAATGGAGTTTTACTTTAAGATTTCAACTTAAAACTTCATATAAATGACTTTGAATAACTTTATTTAGAAGAAAGATTTACAAAATATTTACATTTACATAAAAGACACCTTTAAAAATACAAGGAATTATGAGATCCTAAACTAGACCCTACTGTGATCCGGCCTCTGATGATACTTTGAAAATTACTTATACCTGAAAAATAGAAATGAACATGGGGTGAGAGTATGAGTGTATGTCATTGCAAGGACCTTTGAATTGCTTCTAAAATTGAATTAATTCAAATTATTTTTGGTCAATTTGTTTTGATAAAAAAAAACGGATCCTAAAAATATGTCAAATTATATAGTTGATTTAATTATAATGCTATGAAGAGTATCATTTTATTTTTCTACAAAAGATGCAAAATCATCTTAGCATTTAATGAAATATCAATTGTCTAATTGAATGTATTTATTGGTTTTCTTTGATTGTGTTTTTCTGATGATGTTAGAGGTTCTTGGTACAAACTCGGATAAAGAAGAAAAAAAATTAATTTTGTTTTGAGAAAGAAAGAAAAATTAATCTAACAACTAATTATTAAAATTTGCCATTAAAAAGTCTTTGTTTAATAGGATATATTTTTTCTTAATTAAATACATTAAATATATAACTTTTTACCTATGATGATCAATAAAATCTTATGTCTTTCATTTTAAATAGTATTCTAGACATTTTTAAAATTAAAAATAGAAAATAATTGATATTTTAAGGATCTTTTCTAACAAGTTTTCTTAAGATAAAAATTTATGGAGAAAAAACAAAAAAAAACTAGGAGACGTAAACCTATTCTAATAAAAATTTAGGGACATAAATCGAATCCAAGAAAAGAGCTAACATGAACTAAGTTGTGTAATCACATTAGGTTAAGAACAACCACATTAATTAATACGGCATCTTCGTCAAAATCCTTAAGACATTAAATATATGGATCATCTCATTTATATGTTTCTCCTCATCTACTACTGATGCATTCAATATGAAACTTTAACTCACATATGACACATTAGCATCACTTATTGTGATTTAATGGATGAAGGTTTATGCTCATTTCTTTCATGAGAAAAGAGAAAGTAAATTAGGAAATGAAAGATGATAAAAAAAATTGAACATGAGAGAAATGATAATGAATATCTCCACAATCAATACATCATAGAGTTCAGAGTTATGAGGAAGACTACAATGAGTTGGATCATTACATTTGTCTAAGAGAAACCCCACAAATGAGATTGACACTGCATCTTCATTCAAAATCTTAAGACATTAGGTATATTGGACATCTCATTTATATGTTTCTCAATATTTACTCTTGCATCAAATGTAAAAGGTTAACTCACACATGTCACATTAACTTCTTCTCTCTAAGGGTGAGAATCTTGGTGTCTATGATTTGACGAAATATCCAAATAAGGTTGGAGACACAACCTGTAAAAAAGATGGGTTGGTGGCACTTTTATAGAGGGACGTTTTTACCCATTTCTTTCATGAGAAGAGCGTAAGTAAAATAGAAAAAGAAAGAAGATGAAAACGAAATTTAAACATGAGAGAAATGGTAAGGGAAAATAACGAGTTTTTGATAATTTATGAGTTTGTTGATGGAGTTATAAATTATTGGGTAATTTTTCTACCTAATATTAGAATCATTAAAAAAATGTCACATAAATTTAAAATGTCTAATAAACGTGTATTTTTTCAACTCATCATAACACATCTACATTTTTCCTTTTCCAGATCCTCCAAAGACCAAAAGTGAAGGAATTTTAAATATTGCTTTCACCAAAAAATAATTCCATCAAAGTGAATGACATCAAAAGTTTAAAATGTAAGATAATAAAATTAACACAAATGACACCTAAAAATTAACAAAAACAAATCATCGTAATGCTGGGACTTCCTATGAAGCTTACATTGAATTATATTCAACATCAGACTAAAAGAAATCACACAAATGAGATTGACACCACATTTTTATCCAAAATCTTTAGATACATGTATATGATTCATTTCACTTATATGTTATTCATCATCTACTCTTCCATCTATTGTAAAATTTTAACTCATATTAAACACATTAACATCTCTCTCTCTTTCTCTCTCTCTCTCTCTCTCTCTCTCTCTCTCTCTCTCTCCCTTTCCCTCTCTCTCCCCAATGTGTGACTCTGTGTCCTTAATTATGTGACATACTACATAGTCAAATAAGCTCAAATTGAGGCACAACATGGTCAAAAAGGTGGATTGATGTAATTTAATGGATTGGAGTTTATGTTCCTATCTTTCATGAGAATAGAGATAAAAAAAAATTAGAAAAAGAAAGAAGATCATGAAAAATAAATTTGAGGTTAAGAGATATGATAGTGGTAAAAAAAAAATAAGAATTGTGTGTTTTTTCCATGAGGATATAACAAATAGAGTGATTTTATAGTAATTTTATCGGTCTATTGAAGGAGTTTGAGATATTTGGGTAATCAATTTACCAAAAAATTAAACTCAATTAAAAATACGCCACAACATTTAAAAATGTTCAATAAACATGTATTTTGTCAACTCAACATAACACATCAACGTTTTCTATCATGAAATCCCAACGAAGACCAAAACTGAAGGAAGTTAAAATAATAGAGATTGATATTATAAAATATTGCTTGAAAGCGAACAACATCAAAAAACTTCAATTTAATATAAGAATTATGCAAACAACGTTGAAAAAACTAACGAAATAATTCATCAAAATGTTTAGAGTTTCAAGGCCACCTACAATGAGGTAGATTATCACAAAGCACACAGCTGAGATTGACACCACATCATCGCCCAAAACCTTAAAATATTATGTATATTGGTCATCTCACTTATATGTTTTTAAAGATCTACTTGCATATATTGTGGAATTTTAAGTTACAATTGACACTTTAACATATCTCTCATAAGTGTGAGACTCTTGCGCATGAGGTCTGGTGATATAGCCAAATAAGGTCAACCAGAGGCACAATATGGTAAAAAATATGGGTTGATAGTGTTTTGATGGATGTAGGTTTGTGATCATCTTTCATAAAAAAGAGAAAGAAAATTAGAAAAAGAAAGAATATAAAAAACCTATTTAAAGATAATAGAAATGATAAAGGAAAAAAGTAGTGTGTTTTATCCATTGAAGTGTTAGGAATATAGCGGGTTACTGGTAATTTTATGAGATAGTTGAAGATTTATTAGTAATTATTTCACCCAAAAAGAGAATCAATTAAAAAAACATCACATCATTTTTAAATGTCTGATAAGCATGCGTTTTTTTTTTTTGAGGGAGATAAGTATGTGTTTTTTTTTTTATTAACTTAATATAACATGTCTACAATTTTCTATTACTAGATCCCACCAAAGACCAAAAGTGAAGGTATCTAAAATAGTAGAGATTGGATTTTTTTTTTTTCTTTCATGAGAGTGAACATCTAAAAACTTATATTTAATATAATAAAATTAAACTAATGACATCCAAAAACTAAAAAAAATAGTTCATCATAGTGTTTGGAGTTTTGAGCGAGCTTATAATGGATTGATCATCACATTTGACTAAGAGGAACCCCAAAAATGAGATTGACACCACATCTTCACACAAAACCTGAAAGACATTATGTATATTGGTCATCTCACATTCATGTTTCTCAATATATACTTTTGCTTCCAAGGTAGAAGTTTAACTCACACATGACACATAAATATATCTTTATTATGTGTGAGACAGTCCGTATTTTCTGATCTGGTGAGAGTGCCAAATAAGATCATAGGCATAACATGTTAAAAAATGTGGGTTGGTAGTGGTTTTATAGAGAAATGTTTTTGTTCCTTTCTTTCATGAAAAAGGAGAAAGTATATTAGAAAAATAAAGAAGACGAAAAAGGAATTTGAACATGAGAGAAATGAAAAGAGAAACAAGTAAGGAGTGATTGTTTTTCTCTAAGAGAATAAAGTATATAACGAGTTATTGGTAATATTATACATTTATTGAAGGAGATAATAATTAATATGTAATTATCTTACCAAAATATTAGACTCATTAAAAAAAATGCCACGACAATTTAAAATTTCTAATAAACATGTATGTATTTTTTATCTCAACAAAACACATCTACATTTTACTATTGTCAGATCTTACCAAAGATCAAAAGTGAATGAATCAGATATAACAGAGGTTGAGATAAAAAAATTAAACAAAACAACATTCAAAAACTAACATATAAAAATATCACAACGTTGGAACTTCTGTGAGAGTCTAAATTGAGTTGTATGATCACATTAGGCTAAGAGCAATCACACGAGTGAGCTTAACATCACACCTTCATCCAATGTCTCAAGGCATTATGTCATGGATCATATTATTTATATGTTGGTCACATCTACTCTTGCATACAATGTGAAATTTTAACTTACACTTAACACATTAACATCTCTCCATTAAGTGTCAGACTCTCCGTGTTCGTGATCCACCACCTAGAACACTCCCGCTCCCCTACAACGTTGAACCATGATATCATACCACAGTTGGACTTTCTGGAGGAGCCAACAATAATGTGGATCAACTCATCGGAGAAAGGGCAACCACACAGTGAAAATGAGACTATAGTTTCAACCAAAAATTTAAGGCTTAAGTATGAGTTTTTCACTCTTTTGATGTTCAACCCGCACTCTTTCATCTAATGTTGAACATTAACTGACTTTTGCTACATCGCAATATTATCTCATAAGTTTGACGGAATTCTAGCCCGAGCTTGGCACGGGTTTCCATGCTAGTACTGTGTTCAAACCTGAAATTTTCCATTTGTTGGTGAATTTCATGTGGCATTTGTTACTCGTCTATGGACAAAAAAACAAACAGTTACCTTTTCAATGTCCTTGATTTGACTGAAACATGAAAATTTGTCTCACGTTTTTTTTTGGGTGGAGAAATTAAATTATAAAACATGAACTTTTTGGTGAAATAAGTGATGTTTTTTTTTAGGGTAGTGTTAACTTGTGCCCTAAGGGCACATGTTAAGAAACCTAAAAGAAGAAATATTTTCTAAAATTTTGTGCATTCAATTCATTAAAAAGTTAAATATTAAATGCAATGCACACTTTCCAATAAAATATTTCTATATTTGAATCATTAACTTGTGCCTTAAGGGCACAAGTTATCATTTCCTTTTTTTTTAACATCGAAGACAATTTTATGTATCAAGGAGATGAAATTAAGACAAATAATTTAAAACTCTTGCAACAATAAAGACAAATCATGCAGAAATCTTTTCAGAGGCTTTAAGTCAACCCTGAGAAAGGGTTGAACGGAATCAACAGAAGGAAGATGAGAACATGTATGACACTAGTGTGGTGCCCGTGCGACGCACAGGTGGAAAACGATCGACATTTAACTACACGTCGTTCAGATTCTACATGACACATGATTACAAATTAATATTACGTGCGTTATAGCCGACGATAGACCACATACTGAATGATGTGTACACCACACAGATACAAAGCGTAGAACACTAAAACTTAAAAATTTTCTACAGAATATTCTTGCATCAATTCTCTATTTCAAACATCTAATCCAACGGTAAATTTTCTCCTAGAACATATTCATTTTTCTGGGTTAAATAAATATTTGGTCCCTAAAAAGCATAGTCAGTTTTGTTTTTAGTTCTCATAAAAAAAAGTAACATTTTGGTCCCTATAATTTTTTTTTTCAGGACGTAGTTTTAATCCATATTAATGGGTTTCACGGATAAAAACATAAAAAAGATGCAACATTTTACTTCCTACCTTTTGAAGTTGTTTTTTGAATATCTTCTATTTCTTTTGGCTGATAATTAGAAGAGTTTTATTAAATAGCATCACACATCTAACAACAGTGACCAAGGAACATCTTATGGCCCATAAAAATCATACAAATTAGATCAATCCTGGAAGAGATACACCAAAAAACAAAACAATCTAATGCTATAAGTCTCTAATGATCTTGCAAAACACCCAATGCAATGAACTACCTATGCTTCAAGCAATGAGATTTAACACCAAGGCCCCTACTCAACTAATCAGAGCTCTAAAATAGGCAAACCAATGAAATATAGTCAGCAGAAAAACTTTGCACACCAGAGGTAAAAACCAGAAGAAAAAAGACAGCATCAAATACTCTTGTACATCACCTAGTTTCCACAGTCCTTCTCAATTTACTAAGAGAACACCAGCTGCAGCCTTCGTAGTGATTTTCATAGTGGCTTAACACAACCCCGCACCACTTATTTCTCCAAAACTTGATAAAAAGCTCATCATACCTCACAACACAACACCGCAAAAATCATTGAAACCAACCAAAAACCATCATGAGCATCCACATGAGATTCCCCAGACTGTGCTAGACAGGAGAAAACTAAACACTGCTAAAAACTTCCACTGCTCGTGTCACAATCAGGCCATCAAAACAGTTGTGCATTCAAGCTCGCAACTCCTCCGGCTGATGTAGTGGCAACTGATATTTCTTCTTTCCTGCAGCGCAATAGATATACAAAATAGGCATAACAGGTGCACGGCTACAGTTGCAGACCAAAATCGCCCGAGAATAAGGCATAATCAAATATGCATAATACAAAAATCTGCAAACACAACACAATTTCACAACCACCGCGGCAAAATTTAATAGCCAAACATACCAAACTGAAACTGTGGCAGTACAAAAACAATAAATCTATTCACCAGACACCCTTAAGTTAATGAAACCCACTTTTCCACCAAACAGTCATAAAAAACAAACCATGCCACCACTGCAGAATTTAATAGCCAAATATACCAAGCCAAAACAAAGGCAGTACAAAAACAATAAATAATTTAATTCGTCAGACTCTTAAGATTTCAGTCAATTTGAAAAAAAAAATGCTCATTCATATTGGTCTAACATTGGTATTTAATCTTTTCCAACCATGAAATTGAATTAGGTCCTTAGATCTTCATGGTTTGCGACAATGCAAATGACTTAGCCACCACCAATTTGATTAACAACAACAACTAAAGCTAGTGTGGTAGAGCCTGCTGAAGTAGCACATGCCATAACCATATGTTTTTTTTTTGCTTACACCAGCTAGTGCTAATATAATCTCAACTCCATTTGGCTCTTTCATCCTTTTACCATGAAGAAAATGACCCAAAATCTGATTGAAAAAACTTTATGTTATGACTCCCATTTAGAGCAGCAGTAGCAAAGCAACAACAATAGCAGTAATAACAACTTATGGCTCCTTTATGATTTGATACAGGTTTCCTAGCAAATTTAGAAAAAAATCATAATATAGAATGGGGAAAAAGCAAAGCAAGAACGACACAACATCGCTATTTCAAATTATAATATTCAACTAATAGCGAAAAGAAATTGCAAAAGCAGCCACTCGTGCAGGTTGATTAATGCTAAACATAGCATCAAGGTTGCTCAATACTAAACTATCTACAAATGTTGACCACCTAAATAAAAATCTGCCTCAAGCCAAAGTTGATGTATATCAATATCAATATTTATAATCATTTGCTCTATATCATTGAAAACCAAATCAAGTGTAGTACAAATATATACTATCTTGCCTTTAACACTCACATTCATTATTTGATTTTAATTGAAATATGGTTCAAATACATTTTAGTATCTTTTCAGGCATCTTGAAATATATTCAAGGAGGGAAATCCTACTATGAAGCTGGAAGTGTAGTATGCTTCAGTGAAACTTTTCATAACTCCTCATAATATGATCAAATGCAAACTTAGCAAAAAATAATATAAAAGAGTAAGATCATTTAAAAGTGGAACTTTGTAAAATTCTTCCACTGTACTCTTTAAAGATATAAGCATCTCTAGAAAATATAAGAAGCAAACATCATATTCATGAAATCCTAAGATATAAATCAATCGCAATCAAGTAACCTAGTTTGCACATAAAAGTAAGAGCCATATACACTAAAGGATACACCAATGGAAAACAATAAAGACAATAACCAATGACCTAACCTTTTCATCTATAAGCATCATCTCTATTGAGTTTGGTTGTTCAGGATTCAGAAAGGATGGAACCTCCCACATCCTCAGAACCCTAACCTTAAATTTTCTCTTTTGACCATCAGAATATTTACAAGTTATGGTCTTCAATTTTCTCTTTATCTCAAGAGTCTTTGAGGCATTAGGAGTACCGATTGAGAAGAACCATAGGAATCGATGCTCACACTTTGTTGTTTTTTTCTAATTAGTGTCAAAAGACATTTTCATCATGGATCCCAATATTCCTAATACATGTAATTTATACCTTTGATAGATCATCATACAATCATATTGTTTATTCTTTTCCGCTACGATTTTAGTTTTATGCTGGCGTGTCTTGCAAATTCATATTTATTAAGGCCTAAATTCTAATATAATTTTCTCTATTTAATAAAAAAAAAACAGTCTGATATGATCTAGTTTAACATAGACTATATCGTAGGTCTTTGTAAGCCAATCTAATCAAATAAACATACTACCTCCAATATATTGGATTGCATACCAAAATATTTAGATCGTGCACCAAAATATTTTAGATTGCACTCCAAAATATTTTAGTAAAACTTGGGGACTAAAAAAACACTTTCTAATAATGATTAAATTAATTATTTAATTTAAAATTTCCTAATAAATTATATAAATATATTTTTTCACTAGTGCTTACTTTGTTCACACATTAAATATACACCCCTACTCTATAAACACTAATAATGTGTGTGACCTATGGACTTTCATTTATTTTAATTCACACAACATTAGTTCTAACGTGGAATTTATGTTTAGTCTCTTAACTCAATTTTCACACATGTTCTAACATTTAATTGTTTTGAAAATAAATTTATATATGATGGTTAAATTTTTGTCAGTACGTATTTTGCAACCATACTTTAAAAAAAAAAACCAAATTTTGACAAACTTAAATTTAAATTTGACGAAATTTATGATAGATGCACTAATCTATTAACGAGTTGAGCTTGGGATATCTTTTAATGAATTTTGATTCATTTTCTAAAAAAACCAAATACACTTATTCACATTATTTAGTCTTTGAGATAAAATGGTCACAATATTTCTCACCCAAAAAAAGAGTTTCGAAATATTTACAAATTTTAAAAGAAAAATAAAACCATCAAGAAACATAAATGAATAACGTTTTAATGGCTTATAAATTTGAATGAACGATGACGATGAAACTGAGGAAATTTCACTAATAAAAATAAAAAAAACGCCGTTGCCGGGGATCGGACCCGGGTCACCCGCGTGACAGACGGGAATACTTACCACTATACTACAACGACTTTTGGATGACAAATATGTTCCTGTTTTGTATATAAATAAACCATTCTTAGAATTACCATTGAGTCCAAACAAAGTTCACCTGTAAAATGTAATTTATTTTCTGCAGTAGACTTTAGGCCCCGTTTGGATAAACAGCTTATATAGATGCTTATAGCATTAGGGCTTATAGCATTAGGGCTTATACCATTAGGGCTTACATCATAAGCTCTTATACTTGATAAGGTATTCATGTTTGGATATGTACACTAAAAAGTACTTACATAAATTGAAGTGTTTGGATGTGACATTACATAAGCAATTATCGAAATTTTAAATATTTTTAATTTAACAAAAAAATCAAAGAGTCGAACCACAATTATCAAGATTTTTTTTGATAAAATAATATATCAATTATAATTATATATATATAGTATAATCAATATTCGTCCTTAAAAAAATATCATATTCATAAAAGACAAAATTAATATTAGAGGTGTAAATAAACTTACCATATATATAGATATTAGTGTACAGTTTGTTACCAAAAAACGACAAGTTAAGTTTGTTTTTTTATTCAGTTTCATTTTGTTACGTAACAAAAAAATAATAAAAATCTTCCTTCAAAAAAATAAAAATAAAAATCTTAGTTACGTGTGTTACTTAAGATAAGTATATAGCAATTTTGTTACTCATGCACCGCCAAAGATAACTAACATTATAATTAAAATATATGTTTCGAAAAAGTGGATCCAGAGGGAATCGAAGGAGGTTACATAAATTCATAAGCTCCTTGTTAAGCCGGAGGGTAAGCTGAAAATTTAGGCTTATTAAAATATGGCATAAGCAGCTTATGAAACTATGATAAGCTATTTTTATTTATTTACCCAAACACCTTTAAAAAGGCTTATGAGAGTATATAAGCCCACATAAGCTCAAAATAAGTCAATCCAAACGGGAATATTCAATAATCAATAATGTTTTTATTCATAAGTATCCATATATTTTTAATGGTTGTAATATGATGGTCTTTTGGCAAATGAAATAAATCGAAATTAAATTAAAACAAGAGATTTCATTCATCCATAGACTGATTTGAATATATTGATAATTGATTTATTTAAGGAAATATTTGATAGAGAGATCAAATCAAATTACTATCATTCTATTAATGTCTTTATTTTATTTTATTTTTGGATCAAATCTCCAAACCTAAGGTTTTCCTATAAAAAGGCTTAGCCACACACAAATTAAGAGATAATAAAGAGACCCAATGATCTGGTACGTACCGCTTCTCTCTATAAATTTTTAGGGTTGTTTTTTGTGTTTTGTTTATTTACTGTTCATCGATATATGCTGTTGCGTGTGAATTTTACAAACTTAGATTTTTTTAATCAAGTAGAGTATGTAGTCAATGATCATTAACCGACTTATGCCTCCCATTCACAGGAAAGGTGATCGATCGCTAAACATTAATACAAATCATCACAATTCTGAAGATTTATCAATGACTTGCAACCCAAGAAACATGCATTCTGCTATCCGTTTCTTTAAGATTGTTACCTCAACAAATATTCTAGATGGAACCCTAGTAACAATTCTTTCTTTCATCTCTTCTTCATTCTTTAATTTGGATTTTTTTTTTTTTTACTTACACAAAATGTAAGTAGGTATTGTTTGTTGTTTGTCTAGACTTTAAGATTAGGGTCGGTCTAATTAAATCGGAGACCTTTTCAAATATCAAAACTTAACTCTTAATAAAAAAAATGCATTTTTTTTAAAGAGTCATCATCTATTTCAATTAAAAATAACTTTAATAACATAAAAAAGTAGACATCTTTATAAATTAAAATAAAAGTAAGTTTTTACGAACGTAACCAACTTTTGTTGAGCTCCACTAACCATTTTTTTTTTAAGGAGTAGTGTAATTTGACAACTTATGAGACAACTATAATTTACAAAGAAAAAGTGTGTATTTGCACGAAAACCAAAACAATAGAGATAGATAAAGTAAAAAAATAATGTGAGTATGAAAGAGAAAGTCGTCATAAAATGAATGTTCAAATATCATTTCTCTTTTTTAAGAAGACAAACCAGTCAAACTAACCACTAACTGTTATAATATTAAAAACGGGGTCCTAATCAAAAGGAACACCAAATACTAAAAAAAAAAAATCATCACTTTTTTAATGTTAAATGGATCTTAAGTATATTCGTCTTTGTTGCTTAAAAAAAGTTTATTGGTCCTTGTTGATTAACAAACAAATTATAACCACTTACAAATTATTTTAGTTAAATATAAAATTAAATTATTCATATTTCTTAATTTGACTTAACAAGTTTTCAGATGTATATATTTGAATCCAACTGTCAGTGTGAGAACCTTGGTAATAGGGTAATATGATAAAACACTATATCTCTAAAAATGTCAAATCTTGGGGCTTTTCTGGACTCTCGCGAGCCTTAGGAACCAACTCTCCTAAACTTTTATTTATAAAAAAAATACATAAACCACATATGTATATTTCTCTCTTTTGCTTGTGAACTTCATAGTACATGCATGCTAATATAATTTGCCATGACTGCAGAAAATTCCAAATGCTTTCACTAAGAAATATAGTGGTGATTTGTCAAACCCAATGTTTCTCAAGACTCCAGATGACAAAAAATGGGAAGTACATTTGACCAAAAAGGATGGTGATATTTGGATTCACAAGGGTTGGAATGAATTTGCTACACATTATTCTATAGACCATGGACACATGCTGATGTTTCAATATGAAAAAACCTCTCATTTTGAGGTTTACATATTTAACAAGAGTACTTTGGAAATTGAATATCACGTTGATAGTAATAATCAACATGAACAGAACAAACTTGTTGAAAATTTGGATGAAAAACCTACATGCAAGAAGACTAGATCAAAATCACAAATTTCAAGTCCTCAACCACATAAGAAATTGAGAATTGGCGCAAGTGAAGATGTTGGAACAAGCTCCAAATTGAAAAAAATTCCTAAACTTGTCCAAGTTAAAGGTATAATAAATTCATGATTGGATTAATCTCTATCATTTCATTTATCCAATTAATATTTTGATTTTTGAGATTGATTTTTCATAACATGCCATGTTCAATTTCTCAGAGGAGATTGAAGATACCACTAAATGCCTAAATGTGAAGCATGATCAAGAGCCGAATAATTCATCTTCAAAAATTGCTGAAGCTTTAAACAAAGCAAAAAACTACAAAACTAACAATCCCTTTTTCACTGTTGTCATGACATATTCGTATGCTAATAAATACATGGTGAGTCTTTGAATAGCTTCATTTTTTATTTATTTTTATGTTAAGATAGTTTTATATTTTTAACTTCAAGTTAATGTACATCTTAATTATTTGTTAGATTTTCTAACTTGTTACAAAATTTAAATCCAGTACATCCCAGTAGATTTTGAACTAAAGTATTTGAAGGAAAAGCAAGGCGTTATCACCCTTCAAGTCATGGATAATGAGAGAACTTGGAATGTTAAACATTGTGGGAGACATATTAGTACTGGATGGAAAAATTTTGCATTTGATAATAATTTGAAAGTGGGAGATGTTTGTCTTTTTGAGATGATCAAAAGCAATTCTTATGCTTTCAAAGTACTAATTTTTCGACTAGGCGAAAAACATTCCCTTCCACCGCAAGGTAATTCTAGTTGATTTTTCTTTAAGTTATTACTCTTTTTTGTTGATCTCAAGAATAATGGTTATAATTTTCGTCCTTCGAATCAGTTAATGGAGATGGAATTAATTGGGTTGAAACAGCAAGAATCCCTAGAGTTGAACATAAAACTATCATGTCACATAAAGGTAAATCTTTAACATTGTCGTGACTTCTTTTGGAAAGTTAAAGTTGAATCCAACAGTATTTAGTACAAAACGGTGTTCAATAGCAGCTATATAGTGGCGCTACGACAACATAATTCGAATATACCGTCATTTTTTGCGAATCACGGTTGACAATACTAGAATAAGAAAGCAATGCAACTATGCATATTTCAAAAATAGATGTAGCTTATTTGTAAATTGATTTTTTGCTTTTGTTGGCATACCACAGGAAAGAAGGCAACTCAAAATTCACTGAATGCTAGTTCACGCTCTTTCAAAAGTTTTGAAGTTATGAAAGAATCCAATCAATTCACATCCACTCTGAAAAATCCACATTTCACTATCAAAGTGAAATCAAGTCATGCGGATGTTTACAAACCGGTAAGCAATACACACACACTCTCCCTCTGATCTTAAATATAAGCAAAAAAATATATGTATTTGTCGAAATTTGAACCAAATACCATTTATCTCATGATTATGTTTGAAACTGGAGTAGTATTTAATTCATGTCATGCATTCTTGGAGCAAGCATATGCAGTTATAATTATTGACATACTTCCGTTAACTGCAGCGTATACACAACTCGTTCTCCGAGAAGTACTTGTGTCACAAGAAGATTGTAACGTTACAGTTTAATAAAAACCTGTGGCATGTAAGATTGGCGAGCTGTCCATCCGAACCGTCAACCAAGTTGAGTACAGGTTGGAGTAAGTTTGTAGAGGAAAATAAATTGGAGGATGGAGATTCATGTGTTTTTGAGCTCGTCAATAAGGAAGATCTTGTGTTTGATGCTCATATTTTCAGAGGCTGCAATTAGACAATCGATTTGGAAAGATGTTATTGCCGCAATTATGCAGAGATTTATCATTCCTTGTGATACTACGAACTCGTTATTTCCTTTTCCTAATTGTACGGTTCTCTTTATTTTCTTTCTCCTTATTTCCCTTTCCTAAGACTGTAATTTTTTTTTTTTTGCCAAGATTGACAATATATGATGCAACATTGAATCAATTCTTTTATGTTGATAATAAGGTTTCAATTTCTTCTCCAAATTCTCTTCACTTTCTCTCTAGGAGTTGACACTCACTTGAAGAGTGCCGTTTTCTTCACTCTAAGATATTTAGAGTGTATCACCTTGCTTACCAATGTAAATAAAATTGATCTTTGTATGGTAGATGCTTTTTATCTTTGTATGGTAGATGCTTTTCCTAAATTTAGAAGATAGTGCTTATATTTAGTGCTTGTTTGGTGTAGCGGTGGAGTTGACGCTGTCGTGCGATGAAGGAGAAGTTGGAATTTCCAGCTTCACAAAATCACGATAAAAGCACCCTTGGGACGCGAGAATTATGATTCTACTGTGGAACCAAACATTGCATTAGTTTATTTTCTATTTAGGCTTTTGACAAGCTTACTTTTTCATGGATAATACAATCAAATATATTGAAAAATGGCACAAAATTTGTGCACTTGTTTTGCTCACAACAAGCACCGGAGATGTCAAGATACAAATAACATTTTTTTTTTTTAAAGAAAATAACATTCTTTGTATGTAGTTAAAATCACGATTTAAATAAAAAAAAAAACTCTAGAGTCTATGTTTCATATTATATAGTTCTCACCTTGTTGGTGTTAGACTTTATGGCTTGAATGATTAATTGGACCAAATTAATGACAAAATGATACTCCAATGAAACTCCAAAACAACAATGATATGATAACTACGTTCTCTATATTTAGTATGTATAGCTCAAAGGGACCGATTGAGTTAGATGTTTCCTTGGTTAGATCTTTCATTATTCAGAAAAATTTGATTTGGTCAAAGGCATACGAAGAAATCAAGCTTGCATGGGTAGACCCAATGAAATTTTTTAATTTGCATGATCCATGATCTTTATTTTGTTTAATTATGTTGAAATTATTATTGTTGTTTAACATTGTCGTATTATGTTGTTAAAATTGTTGTGATTTAATGGCAAACTTATTTTCTCTTGTGTTCTAATCACGCTCAAATTACATATTCCAAAATATCCACAATGTTTCAGATTTTATAATCTAAACTGGAGCAAAATGAAAATTTTGGAAGACACGTGAGAGATAAGTAGGATACGAAAGAAATTTTCTAACAAGTATCCTAAATGTTAATCAGGTTCTCTCTGAAATCATGGTTAAATGTATGGACACGACTCTGGATTCAAAGCCTTTACACTAGAAATCGCCTCTCTATATATAAAACGCTATTCTGTTGCACGTACAAGTAAAACATATTAGAATATAAACAAACTTGTTTTCATTACATTAAACGACCACTGGAAGTAGATTGTATACCCACTACAGTCCACGTGGAAGATCAATGGTTCTCTCTCCAGCCAGTGTTTCATCTGAGCCATGACTGTATAGAATAACAAGTACAAATCAGTAAAATTAATGTATAGAAGTTATGACAATGAAATTAATCATCAGATATTTACCTTAGATAACTCAAAGCTGACATTCTGTAGAGACAGGTAAAGACCAAGACATGCAACCCGATTGTATAAAAGAATGCAAAAGTTCGGGCATACCTGTAAAGCATAATTTTAATCAAATAATATTATGACACACTCATTGAGTTCTAAACATTTAAAAAACGAAACAATATCTGGAGACCCATAAACACGCTTTTTTATTTCCTTTGGAGTGCCATAAACGATATAAAAAAATTCCATTTAGAAGGATGTATCAATGAATTGCAAGAACTAAAAAAGGCAGAAGCATACTTGTTACCGAGAAGAAATCGTCCGCTGCTGAGTGTGATTCTGTCCCTGAATCCCAACTCCTTGTATCTTTGATCTCTTTCCTATTACATGCATGACAGATAAGTCAGTAAATAACAAGAATTGAATGATATTTGATAGAAAATAAAGAACGCATTTCAAACCAATTGCCTCCTTATCTGGCTTTCTCCCAACTCTCTACTCTGCTCCATACTCTCCGTGTAAGGTAAAGAGGAAGAGAGGGGAGATTTAAACAATAATTCGTCATCAAGATAGTAGTACCAGTTTTTTATTGATTTGACAAGAGCTACTAACATGTATATTTATGAATGGAAGTTCAGTCTTTGTTTCCAGAGCTGATTACTAGATATATTAGTGTTTTCTGATCTCATTAGTAAGACACTAGACACCTTATAGTTTAGATATAAATTATTTTGCAAGCAAAAACAGTTGTGAAGACTGAAGACAAGCTGTCAATAACATCCTCGAGCTTCAAATAGGTAGAAGATTCTCATGAAGATCATAATGTATGACTTAAGTTATCTTGGAAATATATTTTCTGACACAAATTTTATAGACTTTGAATGTGGTGCTAAATATTTTAGACAAAAATTAATGTGGCACAAAATACAAACTTAAAAAGATGTGCTTATAAAAATAAAATGCTTCACTTAGGGGAAGCAATTATGTGAAGAAAATGGCCCACCTTTTTTGAGAATGCAGCAAAAGGATTTATATCTTCCTCGTATATCTTCTTGTATTTTGATTCAACATCTGATGTGAAACCACTTTCAAGATCTTCTGCATACTGAGCATAAAATCACAAACAATATCACCAATTGAAGATAAAAACTAGATTATGGAGGGCAAAAAATATTGAAGAAACTGCATGACGTTAATTTACAACACCTTCTTAGAACCCCTGGAAACCACTTTCTCAACATTATAGTCTTGGACATAACGAATCTTCCCGTACAGTTTAACATTATCTGCTTTAGTCTTTTCTAGTTCCGCTGTTAATACCCCAATTTTCTCCTTCAACTGCCTTATTTCCTGTTAAATGTGAAAAATTCACCCATGTCCACCGTCATATTAAAATAAAAAATTTGATGGAAATAATGTCAAATAGAAAGGAGTAAGAAGAAAAGAGCGTCCTATACCAATATTAACTATAAACATACCTCTTCTGTCTCTCTCAAGCGTGTCCTAAATCGATCTCTCTGACTGCATATTACTTTAAGCATCGAGCTTTGATCTTGATCTAAGGCATGCCTTTGATCCATATTCTGATGATGCAGAAGCAAACAATCTTAAAATTCAAATGATGTAGATTGTAGGTAGATGTTTCACCACAGGGTTATAATTGCATCAGTTAACACTTTACAGAAATGCAATATAATGCAGAATAAAATTTCCAATGCATAAACAGTCGCAACAAAATTATACGGTACAAGAATAAAATTCTCAATGCTTCCCAAGATAATTAATGAAAACTAATTAGGTTTTATAGGGAAAAACAGTAATAAAACACCAATGGGATACAGCATATCTTCAGTTGATGAAATTATGATATTTGGTTTCTATGCTTCACAAATAAGTACACCACGGTATGAAAAGCATATTGGAAAAAGGAATTCACCTCAGACACCTCACTCCGATTAGCCTCTGATAGATCCCAGTCATCAAGGAAAGTTCCTTTATGATCTTTGGAACTGGAATTATATCCCTGCGTCAGTAGAGCAGCTAGTGATTAATAAATAAAATACTTCGGAGGAAAATAAAGAGGTTCATCTTCTATTAGTGATTGATATGGTAATAGAGGTTTCAATAGTAATTGTTCCAAACCTTGGATATATCATCTTCCAACTTTTGTATCAGTTTTTGTTGTTCATTAACCTTAGCTGAAAGTTCTGCCACCTTCTGCTCGGCTGTTTCGAGTGAAGATGTTTTTTCAGAAAGTTTGACCTGAAAACAGTAGAACTACATCTGAAAAATAATAGATATAATACCTATAGATCATATCAAGGAACAGTCTTATAAAGCAAATAACATGGTTCTTGATCCCATAACATGTTCAAATACACAAGATACAGGCGCACTAATAGTCCATGGCTTCTTGGGAAGCTACACCAAATATAGTCAAAATTAT
This sequence comes from Medicago sativa, assembly GCF_051527215.1. Taxonomy (NCBI): domain Eukaryota; kingdom Viridiplantae; phylum Streptophyta; class Magnoliopsida; order Fabales; family Fabaceae; genus Medicago; species Medicago sativa. The sequence continues at coordinate 99,317,392 of NC_140752.1, forward strand.
GTGAGTTGATTGATTCTACTCATCATTAGTTTCTTAAAAATATTGTGGATGGCATCAGATGCCTCATTACTATAAATCAATGATCATACCTTCAACTGTGTTAGCTCGTGTTCCATTTTTCGGTTCTTATCAAGAAGTAGAGATTCCATCTTGCTCATCTCCTCCCCACTTGTGGCCACTTCCCAGTCTTCAGCCTCAATTGAATTATAACCCACTGCCTGAATGTATGACCATGAGTTAGATGGATAGTGCAGAGCTCGATACCCAAAAGAAGATGTTACATAAAATTCCATTTGAAATGAAGAGTATAATCACCTGCAAAATTTTTACTTTCTTGCGCAAATCATCAACTATTTTTTCAGTTGGTCTTGCCTGAAGCTCTTTCTTCATTGCCACAATAGAAGCCTCCTATATCAAGAGAAAGCATAACAGAAAAAGTTAGAGCACAGCACATCTTAAACACACACAAATACCAGGACTAGAAGTCATACGTAGACTGCATTATAACTGTTTATTTTTTTTAGTTAGAGAAGACCTTACTTCTGGTTAGGATTTAGGACATCAAACACTGAACGCACAAGAAAAAACACCGTCATGCATTTTTGCATCTCAAATAAGAGCAACAAATAAATTCTCATCTGCCCAAAAGTAAATTTCACTAAGATCCTTCAAGCTAAAAGCCCAGTACGAATAGAAATTTCACTATGCTTTCTATATATTAGGTTTTATGTTGGGGAGAGCGGACGTAGAAACTTCATACTTGCTATGAAGACAGATGGAGCAATATTGGGAACTCAAAAGACCTACACATGGTTTTTATTGATTTGGAAAAGACGTATGATAATATCTCGAGAGGTGTTATGGAAGGTCTTACAATACAATAGTTCCGGCTGCTTACGTTCAAGTAATCAAATAGATGTGCAAGTGGGCTATGACTAGTGTGAGAGCATAAGGTGAAAAAATAGGATAGTTCCCTATAACCATAGGCATGCACCAAGTTTCAAATGAGGCACACAAAGTTAGCAACAGGCATAAATTACAGATTAGAGGTGAAAATTCAATACTATACAATATTAAAAGTCTCGTGTATAAAGCTTGGATGTTGTTGATGTAAATGGACTGCCACTAGCATTGCATCTGATTTGGGACTGTTCAACAGTCCAAACAAACCCAAAATATATGGGATCAAAATTTTTGGGTGATCACAATCTTCGGTTCAAACATCAGCAGAAACTGCTAATTTGAATATATTCTAATAATAAATTACAATAGTCCTTTTCAAAAAACAATCAGATAAAAATAGATAAAGGAAAATAAAGAGGCAGGACTTAATAAATTGAAATATCGGATGAATTTAGTCTACTTTGGAAAACAGAAACCTCACCTTTTCATTAAGCATTGCAGTGAATTTTTTCACATCATTAATGTGTTCTTCACGTTCATTTGATAAGGTTGTTTCAATATTGTGTAGCTCCATGTTCAATTCAGAGATTAACTTCTCTTTGGCAATTAAAGAATTCTCAAGTGCATTATTTGAGTCTAAATTATCACTGCAAAAACACAAACAGTAATATAAGACTATTGCCCAATTAAAGAAGAAACAGAGAGAAAAAAAAAGGGTGGTGTTAATGAGAAGTGTGCATATATAGATAGGAAGGCAAATGGACAGAAACAATTTGACTAGCCTTGTACCACAGAAAATTTATGGTGTATTCGTCACAAAGAGTTGATCATATAGAGTCTAGTCAAATAAACATATAGCAGAAAGACCAATTGAAACTAAGAGAAAACATTGAGAAAGAGCTTATCCAAATAATCTTTTTCAAAAACTTGGTCTTCAGTAATACACAAGGGCATCATTTAATCCATGAGTCCAACCACACCAAGTGGAAACATATTTTTATTGTCATTGTGTAGTGTGATATTTGCTCATCACCAAAAATTGGCTTGAATTCATTTGGAGCTTAGAACACATCCATTACTTAGCTGACAATACTTCAACGAGGAAAGAAAGATTGATAAATCGGGGTGCCTAAATGATGACTAATTTGTATGTGTCTCTTAGATTATGAGAAGATTTGTGATAATATGTTTTGGCAAAATATGAATATCTGCTGAGGTATTTCGGAACCAGCAATAGGAACTTTACTTGGTTTGAATAAAAGTAGGTAACTGATGGTATATGTGGTACTATTTATATTGCCCAAGGCAATATAATTTTTTTTCAGCAAGCCACTCCCATAAATTGTACTCAGATTTTTTCCAACAATTATTTTTGGTAGGAAAATGAGACAGAAACTTTGGAGGAAATAAAGATTGGAATATGCATTAAAAATTAAAATGATGCTAGAGATGCTCAGCAAGGTTATATTGAATTCTTAAACTCAAACTATAATGTTTCTTTACATAGAATTTGCAAGATAAAACGAATCATTTTCATTTTAGAAATCACAATGTGCTATACAGCTATAGCACATAGCTGCAAGTTATTTGTGTTGTGTTTACTTTGGGTGACATTATAATTTATCTAAAAAGAAAAAAAGACAAGGACTAACTTACCTCTTCTTAGTTTCAGAATCTTCATTTGCTGTTTGCAACTGAGATCGAAGTACCCCCTGCATGTACAACAAAGCATCAACATTCAACAGAAGTAGAACAAACAGCATAGCAGAATAGTAGTAACTTGATACTGAGTTATTTATTTCACTCAATTAGTGGGATAAAAACACATAATATTGTTTTTGCAGGAATCAATAATAACTGTTCGATATATTACAATTATTATCTGTCTCTTTATATAACTATTTCACAAAATTAAGAAACATGGTTAACTTAGTTAGCGACGTTAAATCTGTTAAAAAAGTTGTATATTTTTTTCATTCAGAATTAATCTTGAAACTAGTGGGACTCATCATCTCACTCTTTTAGCCTAATTAATTTGCATTGCTATTCATCACCCGCCTCTTTCCTCAATCATCACAAGAGAGAGAGAGAGAGAGAGAGAGAGATGATGAAGTAATTAAGGGTATTTTGGTATAAAAAAAAGTAATTAATACAAGACAGTTTGGAAGGAGACTTATAAAAAGGGACAAACAATTTCTCAAAAGCTTCCTATAAAAAAAGATGGTGGTAGTATAATCTTATTGCTTATGTCTATGGGCGGAAAGAATATTATCACTGATACAAAACAATACAGGTAAAGGGATAACAAGTGAATAATCACACCTTCTCTCTCTCCAAACCAAGAAGCATTGTTTGTGCTCGTTCAACTTCATCCATCAGGAGATTGGCCTCTGCTTGCTTAGCTGCCCTCTCTTCCTCTGAAAATATCATTTACGTGAGATCATTTTCAATATTGAATATTCTTTGTGATTCATAATTTCAAAATGAAGAAAGAGAAGGCATAGTGCTGAAGTCAGAATGCATTTGTAATATAAATAATTGATGTTACAGATTCAAGCAATAAGTGTATGCCCAGATTTGAAAACTATTTGATTACCAGACTGAGCACGGAGTTCAAACAACTGGTTTTGTGCAAGTTCGTGCAATTTCTTCATATTTGAAACACTTTCTTTAGCACTCTGCAGCTGGTCCTGTAGTAATTGTTCCCTGCAAACAATAGAGGAATCAATAGTCTTGGTAAGCAATAATAACTTAGAGAAGGATGATTCCAATACTGTAGTCAACGTATGAAGCTAGATCAGAAAACAAATGATATCTAAATTCAATGTTCTTGTCCAGTAAGCAAGACGATACCTTTCTTTTAAAATTTCTAATGTTTTCTGGTTCTCCTCTGCTAGATTGCGATGCTTAATCTCCACAATTTCTTTTACTTTCTCTTCCATCTATTACAAGTTTAAATGTCAAATAGAAATCAGTGGCTTAATCTCTAGAAATCAAACAGAGACTATGATATATTATGCAATAGTGTGTGCCAATACACCATAACATAAGTATTAACAACCTGTTGCTCTAATTGCCTACTTCGCTCTTCAAGTCTTCGTATTGTGGCCTGTTGATTCTTCAAGTGAGTTGCCTCTGTTCTAAATTCCTCAAGCTCAACTTTCATTTTCCGGTTCTCAGATTCTAGCTCGGACAGCTTGAGATCTTGCTCCTATACAAACAAATATACAATTAAATGAAAAAGTAAATAGCTTGGAAGAAGCATGCAAGTAAGATGTTCGCAGATGCACAGAAGTTTCATATATAACTGTGCAAGCATGCTAAGAAGAAAATTCTTGGAAACAAATAAAAGGATCCTAAACCGGTGTCTATAATCCTGTAAAAGCCCACCACGTATCACCATTAACTAGAATATGTAGATAACCATAAACAAATAGACGACAGTTAATATTTAGGAGAAAGACATCATATGATTTGAGAAGTATGAAATTTCCTATAGCACCTTTAGGATGATCACAAGTTTCACAAAGTATATCTGGTAGTTTCATTGGATGTAGCTGCCAGGTGTTGGCACAGGAATAGAAATTGCTCAACATTAGGGTGGCAAGAAGCTGGGGTGAGACATATGGCATTACACATGCCTATTAAGCAGTGATTCATGGGATGGTTATATGGAATTTGATGGTCACACTCACGATACACGTGCTAGAGGAATGATTGAAATTGTCAAGTGAAGGCCTTTTAAGGACTTTCATTCCAGTTATACCTCGTAGACAAGGGCCTGCAAATGCAATTAATTTCTGAACTCTTCATTAATTATCACACCATACGGCATGATAGAATGCTTATATTTGTATTCCTCTCCCTCAGCCTCCCTTTTCTTGATCTACACAGATCATTTACATTTTACATTCATCTAAACATATGTACATCTAAATGGTACATGAATCACATCAAATGACCATAAAAAATCTCCCGCAATTTAAAAGAATTGAGTCAATAATTTAGATATGACAAATATACATTCATACCCATCTCATCTCATGGACATATATATTCAATACACCAATACAAACGTAAGTTCTTAAATCTATTATCATTAACATACGAAAAATTGAAAACAAAAAATGCATTAAGATTGACAGGTATATTTTTACTGCAAGTTAGTGTCATGGAGAATATTATGTAGTGCTGGAACTCACAGCAACTGAGGCAAGAGCTGGATAAGGATCTGGAGCTTCATACAGCTTTTGATAGATGTTAAGGAAAGCATTTTCTCCAAACTTTGCTCTTTTTGTAAGATTATCAACCTCTTCCTGATACCCCTTAAGCAAGGCATTAAACAAACTTGACTTATCCTCGGGTGAAGCTTTCTTGAAATCTGTATACATTATAATTCGTGACCTTTCATGCTAGATCAAGTAGCCAAAATTTGGAAATAACAGTGAAAGTATATGCATACTTCTAGTGCTCTCTGCAAGCTTCCGCCTATTTTTCTGACTGTTTTCTTGGTTTTCTGCAATTCGAAGCCCTTGTTCATCTAACACAGATTTCTCCTTCTCTAAGTCAAAATCTGAAAGGGAGAAAAAATAAATTATTGCACCTATATGCTTTCCCTTTCACTTTTGTTAGTACAGAAACACTAATTCAAATATTTAGACCATTTATTAAATCAGGTTCAAAAATCACAAAAATCATATTTCATACAAAAGTAAATCCTCCCATTTCATAATTTTTTTTACAGGATCACTAATTCCATTCATTTCAATGAAATTCTCTTTGGTTCTAAAGTTGAAGTCCCTTCATTACTTAAAAATTTTACTAAAGATCTGCATAATGCAGATTTCTTCGAAATAAAAATAACAAATCACACTGCATTTGGCACACAAGTGAGTGCATGTAAGTAGGGGTGGTCGTGGTGCGGTTTGGATCGGTTTTGAGAGAAAACAATCCGATCCAATTTTTATTTAAGTAAGCTTGATCACGATGCTTGGAGGATCCAATTTTGAAGTAATGCATCAATTCGAGGTGACTTAGAACTAATTTATAGAATTACAGTAAAATTGAATATTGAACACTTGATTATTCTGTATTCGAGCTAAACCGAAGCAAAAATAACAGTAGAAAATAAATCATACAAAAAATTAAATAATAGAAATTAAGTATGGCATTGAAATTGAATTGAATCAGACCTTTCCAGAAAGCGGAGACGACGGAGATCGGAGAGTTGGTTGTGTCCCTCTCCGATCCACTTGGCGGAGACTCCATTTTCTGTTACCGATGAATGAATAACAAATACTTCAACTTTGTTCAATGAATTCAAGTGTTAATTAATCGCTACGAGATTTCACCAAATCGGAATGAAAACAACCATGTCTTCTCTCTGTTAAGAAAAATCGATCTACCGAACCATTTCTGGGAGTTACTATATGCACCTCTTAGTTTTTGCTTATTTTCTTTTTTCCCATTTCTTTTCAAAACTATTTGTGTTCTAAAATTTTATTAATTTTAATGAGAAAAAGGATAGCTCCTAAAAAAACAGAGAAAAAGGATATGTCAATTAAGCTAGTATTACAAAAATATTTTACACTGTCTCATTTCTTTATGAATACCCGAGAAAAGACAGACACTCACGTGTCCGTTTTTCTGTTTTTCTATTGCACTAACGTTTGAATATTATCAACACTATTTTTTTTTATGAAATTTTGATTTTGATTAAAACTAAAAATGTAAATTTTTGTTATTTTCAAGTCATAACAAATCAAAATCAAACTAATCATAATCATCTATTTCAATGACACCCACGATATTAAAAAAAATATAATCTAATTTTTTTTGTCAGAAATCTAAATATTTTTTAATGATACAAACGACAATCTCTATTATAGAAAAAATTGTTTAAGGGTATAATTGAAATAATAAAAAGGTAAGTATAAATATACTCATCTAATTTGTTACAATTTTTAAATGATAAAGGGAAAAAACCAGACATATAGGCCTGTTTGAAATAGTTTTTGTTTTCAGTTTTTGAAATATACAAGTCCTCTTTTCACAATAGTTATCCTTTTACATGTTTTAGTTTTTTAGTCCCAAAACTAAAAAATTCAAAACAGTTTCCAAAACTGTAATTTTAAAAATAGTTTAGCAAACAAGTTTTAAATTTTCAAGTTTTTTAAAAACTAAAAAAGAGTTTTTGGAAAGTGTTTCAAACAAGGTAAGTATAAATATATTCATATCATGTTTGTTACATTTTTTTAATATTTAAATTTATTCTTATCTATTTGTTACATGTGTTATTTGTATTGAAAATTAAGGGCATTTTATGAAAGAAAAAGTCAGCCCAAAAGAGCTGAAAGGGGTTGTTTTCTTTATATATATATAGTATAGATTTATTATAGAGTAAAACTTTTTTTTTACAAGTTATTAGAGTTTAACTATATATTTTTTTACGATTATTTGAAAACAATTTTTTTACAACTTACGAGACAATCAAAATATAAAGAAATATAGATATTAGCACAAAAATAAAAGCATTCGAAAGAAAATAAAAACACAATGTGAGTATAAGAGAGAACGTTATCACAAAAATTGTCATAAAATGGTTGTTCAAATCATTTCTAATTTTTTATCCTGTTTATCAATTAAAACCGTCAAATAATAAAAAAAAGTCACTTATTATGAGACAAAGGGAGTATTATTTTTCAACATTGGTCTTTTGGGAAAAATTGCTTCTTGGCATGCCTTTGTGTTTATCTTATTTGCATAGTGTTTGCGTGCAAACAACTTATTTAGATTTTGCTCTTATTGGTTTTCTTTTCGCAAAGAAATAGATATGAATAGTAAATAGTGTTCATTGCTACTTATGCACAGAAATTAGCATGTGAATAAGGACATCTTCGCAAAGAAAGAGATTTTTTTATTTTATTTTTTTATGTTGTGGTTGACTCTTTTTAACTATAAACCTTGACCTCACTATTTGTCAAACAAGGACATCTTTGCACAAATGATATTTGCTTGCATTGTGATACTCTTCTTGCTCTTGCACGTGAGTCTTTATGTGCATCTAACTCAATACAAGCTAGCAACTACTGACTTGGATTTTTTTTTTAACAACTACTGACTTAGATTTTATTTTTTTTTGGTCAGGAACTACTGACTTAGATTTATGATAAAGGTCGTTTAATTTAATAAGAGCTTCTGGTATCAATTTAATTAATATTGTAATAAGGAATTATTTCTTTTGCTGTACTAAAAACTCAATAAGCTTTATCTGATAACGTAAGATATTAAACACACCACACAGCTAGTTTCACCAAATTTAAGAGAGTGAAATGAGTCAAATGATGACACTCTCACCCTCTCACGACGAGCCACATATTGGCAACAAACAACTACTCTTCATAAAGGATGGATATCTTGGGGAGAAAATCTTCCTTGCACACAACCCCAACACGTCATCCTTGGACACAACAAGTAAAAATTTGACACATGTCAAAAACTTCTAAAACCAGTTCTTGCAAAAATCGGCTTAAAAAGTCTCAAAGAAAATATTATAAAAATCCAAAAGGAAAAATAGTTTTGTTACCATTTATTTCAAATCCTAATTACCAAGAGATATGTCTGGTTAAAGCACAGATTAAATGGTGTGATGAAACAGCTACTTATTATCTAAGAGAGAGTTTTGACTATCATCTCTTTTCAAGATACGTAGATAAAGCTGAACAACTCAGAAACAGTCTTAAAAAACTAGCAAGATAATCCATGGATGGATTAATAAACCCATTTGGAAGAATAATACCACAACCATTCATATTAAAACCTAATTATAACAATATAATTAGAGTGAAGAATCAAATTAGATGGTTAAGAGAAACAGCATTCTGGTTTCTTATAGTAGAAAATAATTACTCTTTATACTGGGAATATGAAAATTTTGCAAATCTTTTAAGCATAGAGATACAGAAATTCCTACATGGCTAATAAAGGACTTGGAGAAAAAATACAAGATATTTATGAAAAAATAGTTGTTTTACAAGAACGACTAGAAAAAATAGTTTCTTTTATAGAAACTTCAACAGAGTACTGGATAGATAAAGAGTTTAAAGAAAGACTCGAAGAAAAATTATTTAATTTAGAAAATATCCAAAAAGGGTTAGATGAAAAACTCTGCTTAAAAATAGACGATCTAATTGATCTAATAAGCCTTTTATCTAAAAAAGATAAAAGTTTAACTTTAGAAGATCTTCAACTTCTTTTCAAGGAGGGGGAAGATGAGGTAAAAAGAGAAGAAAAACCCTCGCAAGAAATACAATTTTTCGCTCCTAATTATTAAAATGGACGAAACAGAGGAAGAGATAGCTAACCAGCTACAAGAATTACAAACCTTAATGGCTACACTAGATATTAACGAAAAAAATAAAAATATTGAAAATCTAGAAGACGGATATAAATTTGTCTATGATTTTTCAGAAAGTGCAGATTCAGAGAGTTCAGTAGAAAGTTTTGATGAAAATCCACAAGTAGAATTTGTTAAAACTGATAATGCAGAAACATCAGAACAAGGACGTAAAAGAGGACGCCGTGATGGTAAAGAAGAATTTATTGAACAACAGATAATACAAGAAAAAATAAATGAAAGAAAATACAAAAGTATACCACCAAAATATATTCCAATTGTAAACTCACAAAATGAAAATGATGTCCTTAATCTTGATTGTATCACAGATAGAGGGAAGGAATTAAGAGAATGGTATCGAAAACATAAAGTAAATGTTCAAATAGATGTCCAACTAAAGGCCTTTGGCCCAAAAGATATTTTTAATTATCTTAAGACAAAGACATATGGGAATGCTATGAATTTTATACATGAATATCCAGATTCAGAATTACCATCCACGGGAAATGAAACTGTAGACTATATGTATGAAATCCTGAAGAAGGAATTCATAGGATATGAAAGTATCGATGCTAAGAAAGAATTACAAAACACATTAATTCACAAAATTTTTAATTTAAGAATTTGTGATATGTGTCAAATAGATCCATTTATATGTGAATTTGAAGAATATTACTATGGTATTAATCCAACAAAAAGGACAGAATATAATCTATTAAATTTATTTTATAATAAACTTCCAAGTGGATTAGGAATAAAAATGCAAGAAATGTTTGATGAAAAAACAAATAATGAAATGGGATTAGAAAATACCTTAGGAGCTAGGATAACTACACTAAAACAATGGATATCTGAACAATGCATGAATAAAATTGCTAAAAGAGACGCAAAAATAAACTATTGTTGTGATAAGATACAAGGTAAAGTAGGAAATTATGGTTGTAAAAAACCTAGAAAAAGAAAAAGAAAGTTCTTTAGAAAAATTGACCGATCAGAATATAGGAGAAAAAAGAAATTTCCTAAGAAATTTAATAAACAAAAATATTTTAGGAGAAAGAAAAAATATCCTAAGAAGACTTCATGCCCCAAAGGCAAGAAGACATGTACATGTTGGCTATGCCATGAAGAAGGACATTATGCAAATGAATGTCCCAAGAAGAAAGAATCTAAAAAAGAAACCTTAAAACTAATCTGGCATGTAGGCTTCGAACCAATAGAATCAGATATAGATTCTGATGAGAGTAGTATTTTTGAATATACTACTGAAGAAGAATTTGAAGAATGAGTAGGAAAATCTTAAAAGAAGGAAATCCTAATTCAACATTTATTCAAGTTATTTTGAATAAAAAGAAAATCATGGGTTACATTGATACTGGTGCAACCCTATGTTTCGGAAGGAAATCCATATCCAAAGATTGGATTGGATTAAAAAAACCAAAAGAAATAATTATTGCTGATAAAACAAAACATAAGATATGGTTTGTTTTAAAAAATGTTTTCATTAAAATTGAAGATAAATATTTTTATGTAAGATCAATTTATGAACATGATTCTGGAATAGACTTGATAATAGGAAACAACTTTTTGAAGTTATATAGTCCTTTTATTCAAAAGCTTGATACTATAACATTAAAATGGTTTAATGTAAACAACCCAGAAGAAAGTGAATTTGTTACAACAAACATTATAACAAAAAATGAAATTTTAAGGGCAATAAAAGAAAATCTCAATGTACTTAGATGTATGTGGGATAAAAGAAAGTTTTACTTAACCACTGAACAAAATCTAGGATATCATCTAGATCAAGTTTGTTCTGAAAATCCATTAGACTCTATAGTAAACAAAATTCAAGATTTAATTGTAATAAAACTTAAGGATCCTAAAAAGGAAGTTAAGGTCCTATACAAAATCCCTTATTCAGGAGAAGATAAGGAAGAATTTCAAAAAGAAATAGCAGAATTATTAGAAAAAAGGATTAATTAGTCCTTCTATTAGTCCACATTCAGCGCCAGCTTTTTATGTCAGGAAACACAATGAGATAAAAAGAGGAAAAGCTCGAATGGTAATTAATTATAAAAAACTTAATGAGATGACTATAAGTGATTCTTATAAGTTACCAAGAAAAGATTACATTTTTGAAAAAATAAGAGGATGTAATTGGTTTTCATCTTTAGATGCAAAGTCTGGATATTGGCAGTTAAGGTTATCAGAAGAAACAAAACCTTTAACGGCTTTTAGTTGTCCAGAAGGACATTTTGAATGGAATGTTTTACCATTTGGTTTAAAACAAGCGCCATCAATATATCAAAGATTTATGGACAATACTCTTAAGGGTCTTGATCATATTTGTTTTGTATATATCGATGACATATTAATTTTTACCAAAGGTAGTAAGGAACAACATATCAAAGATGTTACTACTGTTTTAAACAGAATAAAAGATAGAGGAATTGTTCTATCTAGAAAAAAGTCAATACTTTTGAAACAAGAAATCGAATTCCTTGGTCTTATTATAAGAGAAGGAGGAAAACTCGATTTATCACCGCATGTTCAAGAAAAAATTTTACTTTTTCCTGATCAACTAGTGGATAGAAAACAAATCCAAAGATTTTTGGGATGTTTAAATTATATTGCTAATGAAGGTTTTCTTCAAGACTTAGCAAATGATAGAAAAATTTTACAGAAGAAGATATCTGAAAAAGTGCCATGGTCATGGACACAAAAAGATACTGAGGCTGTAAAATCTTTAAAAGAAAAATTAAAAATTTTACCACAACTATACAACCCAACAGAAAATGATTTTTTGGTTGTAAATGTTGATGCAAATCAGTTTACTTGGGCTGGAGTTATGAGAGCTCTTCCTAATGGTAAACAAAAATTGGGATTAAATCTCAATGGATATGTTGAGGATGAAACCCCACAACAATCCTATACCACTGTGGATGCAACCCCACAGTTAAAATCAGATACCCCTAATGGGCGATCAGATAAAACATCAGTTTCAACTGATTCAAAACTTGATTATTCAAGTAATAACATCCGAATTAAGGATAAAGATCTTGTTTTATGCAAGTATGTTTCAGGTTCTTTTAAAGATGCTGAAACAAGATATCATATCAATGAGAAAGAAACTCTTTCTTGTTTAAATGTTTTAGAAAAATGGAAAATGGATTTAATTCCATCAAGATTCTTACTAAGAACTGATTCAACTTATGCTAGCGGATTTTGGCGCTACAATTTAAAAGTTGATCATAAACAAGGAAGACTTGTTAGATGGCAGATGCGCATCCAACAATTCTATCCTTATATTCAACTAATAAAATCAGAAAACAATTGTTTTGCAGATACTCTGACAAGAGAATGGAGCAAGCTTTAAAAGTTCTCTATAATAGCTTGAAGCAAAAAGATGAACAGATTGAAATCCATAGCCAAAAGCTAAAACAACTCTCTTCAGAGAGGGGGGAGATGATTAAAATGATTGAAAGTTTAAACAAAATCATAAATGATGAAGCTCCAACAACAACAGAAGAACCAACAAAAACTTTGAATGAACAACAAAGTTTTTCATCAACATCTTTAGCAGGTTCTATGCCAGAGGAAGATACAAAAAAGTCATGGGCTGAAAAAGTTGAACAAGAAGATGAAAAGTCAAAAAATGGTTCAGACCAGCCAAGCGATGTTGTCGATCTACAACCAACAAAGAAGGTGTATGTCATCTTTGATGGCCCAATGAAAGGCATCTACAACAACTGGGCAATTGCAAGCCTTCACATTAATGGCAAAAATGTCAGACACAAAGCTTATCCAACAATGGAAGAAGCAAAAGAAGCCTACAAGGCCTCCTATAAAGAAATGACCATTGCTAAAGAAATTGGCCAACCATCAAAAATGGAGTCAAAGAAAAAGATCTCAGTGGGATCCATAATAAACCTCCAGAAGGAAAAAAATAAGCCAAAAACCCTTGATGATTTCATGGGAAAATGGAGATGGCTAGCCAACTTCAAAGAAGAGTTAGCTCTTGAATGTTTTTATCCAGTCAATACTACACATGGGGTAAAAGCTAATACAGTTCCTGGAATATCCAAGGAATTACTTAAAGAATTCTATGATTATGGAATGCTTAAGACTGTGTATCTTGAAGAAGGAGAAGGTCGAAGATTCCAAGAACTCGCTGATCTTCCAAAAGAGATTGGTGATACAGTAAAAAGATTTAATGACTTCCTTGCTAAAGGAAGAGAGATTTATCTTCAGTTTGAACAAACCTATCCATGGTTTTTTGAAGAAAATAATTTTATGGCTGTAAAACCAAGAACAGTCATCAAAATAGGAATTTCAAATAAAACTTATCTACCTCCAAATTCAGAAAGTATTGGATGGACAGTAGATTCGTTCATTTATCAAATGAAACGTTTTTACGATAATCTTATTAGATATGGTTCTACCATTATTAATTATAAGGTTCTCTACACCACAGAAACCTGTCTGATGGTCTGCGATTCGAAGAAGAAGGTTTCAGAGGAACACCTTAAGCAGACACTGTAACGCCCTCCTTTTTATTTAATTATTTTTATTAAGTTAGAGTCTATTTATGTGATTTATTTATTTATATGAGGTGTTAGTATTTTATTATGTGGCATTATTCTATTATTTATTAGAATATGAGAATTATTAGAGTAAGTAGATTTGGAGGTAATTTTGAGATTAGACGTCTTTTTATGATTTAGTCGATTTATTTTGATGAGTTGATATTTACTAGAATAATATATATTTGTTATTTGTTAGAGATATATTTGTTATTTGGTGTAGAAATATATTTGTTATTTGTTAGATATATATTTGTTATTTGGTGTAGAAATATATTTGTTATTTGTTAGAGATATATTTGTTATTTGGTGTAGAAATATATTTGTTATTTGTGAGAGATATATTTAATTTAGAAATAAATAAGATTATGAGGATTATTAGTGTGAGTGGAATTGGGGGTTAGAATAGAAAGAAGAATAAGTTGTTGGGCCTAAATAGATTTGGGAAGAATATTTTAGTATTATAAATAGAGAAGCTTAGGTTGGAAAGAGTTTACCTTAAACCGCTTTTTGGAAAAGAGGAGAACAAGAAAGAAGAGAAGAGAAGAGAAAAGTCAAGAGAAGAGGAGAAGACCTTAGGAAAAGAACGCTGCTGCTGATTCAGGAATAAATCTAAGGTGAGGGTGAGACTATCTTGCATTAATATTAAGTTGTTAAATCATTAGATTGCATCTAACAAGTTGGGTAAAGTTTGTGAGAATTTGAGAATTAGGGTTTTGAGAGAGATTTGATGATTAGATGATGAAAACTTGTTGAATTGATGTAGAAATTGTATACAGTCCTTAGATAACCCATATGACAATTATTGGATGTAGTTTTGAGGTTAGAACCATGAAATTGGATGAGATGTTGGTGAGTTTAAGAATTAGGGTTTAATAATTGTAATAGGTTGTTAATAGATTTGAGAACCCTTTGAATTTGCATACAGTAAGTTGATGAATAATTAGTGTTCTAATGATAGGGCAATCATAGAGTAATGATTAGGATCAAGTTTGGAGAGTATTGGATCGAATAAGAAGTGGAAAAGATTTTCCCAAAGCGAAATCGCAGCTGAACTGCGATTTTGCTGTCAATGTGCAAAACGCGTTTTTATTGTCTCAGTTTGACAAGTTTAAGTTCCGAACTGGGTTTAGCTGTAAACACGAAAGTTGTAGGTATGGATGTTAGCTTTCTAATGCCATTGGTCTCACGTCAATAGGATTTATAGAGCTTGAGTTATGGTCAAATTACTGCATGTAGGTCACAGTGAATTTTTATGGACTTTCAGCACAACTTTTCCGAATTTAAAATAAAAACTGGTATTGATCGGTACAGAATTGGTCTTAGGCGTAAACATGAAAGTTTTAGATAATTTTGTTAGCTTTCTAGTGGCTTTGGTTTTACGTGAAAATAATGTTTGGTCTTTGAGTTATGATTAAAATACTACAGGGAGGTCTTAGCGAAATTGTACGGTGACAGCATTCTCTGTTTCATGTTTTTGCGTTTTGTTCATATGTTTCTGTTTTGAATTGATCTTTGTTCTAAACATGAAAGTTGTTGATATTTGTGATATCTTTCCAGTAGCTTTGGTTTGACATGAAAATATGTTGTGGATAATTTATTATGTTTTTACAAAGATACATAGTGAATTATTGTTGATATATGATGTTATATGATGTTGTTTATGATTGATGAATATGATGTTTTAAGATGTTGTTTATTATCATTTGATAGTGATATATTATGATATGACATGAATTATTTATGTGATCCATATGTTGTCAAGATGCTAAGATGTTATGTTGTCAAGATATCAAGATGTTAGGATGTCATAGATGTTCATAAAGTTTCTAAGACGTAAGATGTTGAGTCCATGCATACTCATTTAAAGATGAGGGCTCATGCCCTGGAGCTTTTGCTCAACCACGACGATGGAGCTTTTGCTCAACCACGACGATGGAGCTTTTTGCTCAACCACGACGATGGAGCTTTTGCTCAACCACGACGATGAGGGCTTATGCCCTAGGAGTATATTTATGCTCAACCACGATGATGAGGGCTTATGCCCTAAAATGGTACCACATGCATTTGCATTTTCATGATGATCGAATATGGTTTAAGACGTTAAGAGTTGCATAGTCGAGTCTAGATGCATTGTCAGGTCAAGTTGTTAAGATGTCAAGTTATCGAGATGTTAAGATGTTAAGATGTCAAGTTGATGAGCTATTAATGAAGTGCTTTATGAATGATTATGATGCTTAAGATGATGAATGATTATGATGTGTATGATGATTGATTACGAAGTTGCTTATGATGATTGATTATGAAGTTGTTTATGATAAGATGCTATGTGATTTATGATAAGATGCTATGTGATTTATGGTATGATGCTATGTGATTTATGATATGATGCTACATGTTTACTAATGATGATATGTGATGATGTATGTGATATTATTGATAATATAAGATGAAGTATATGACTAATATAGGAAGAATAGTGACACTAGTTAAGAAAGTTTAAGTTGTTAGATATGATTAATGAATTATAAGATGTTTAAGTTGTTGAATGTACTTTATATGATTTATATGCTTAATATTATTGTTTGAGAAATCTCACCCCTCTGCTTGGAAATGTTGCTCTTCGTATGAGTAACTTGCAGGTAACCAGGATTAGTTGTGGTCGTGAGTGGACTCCTCACAAGTGTGTCTTAGGTGCTCTGATACGTAACGAGATGGGATTATGTCTTCTATTTCTATTCCTTACGTATTACTTATGGATTTTTATGAATAAATGTTGAACAAGACTTATGAGATTTTTATGTTGAGGCCTGCGTGCCAAAGACTATTTTTATGATGTTGAACTAATTCCGCTGCGAAGTTTTAAAGATTATGTTGTTATATTTTTGAAGGATAAATTATTATTCCATTTACGTTTTTTTTAAGAAATGTGACATTCCGTTTTATGATGAAAAACTCTGATTTTATTTAAGAAATTTTTACGTTGGGAAAACGGGGTGTTACAATTGGTATCAGAGCAGGTCGGTCCGTCCGGCCAAGTAGATGAGTCGTTGAGTCGTGTCGTCATGTTTTCTAGTTAGTAGTTATGTTTTTATGTGATCATGTTTAACTGGCTAACTTGATGTAGTTTTTGTGTTTTGTTTGAAGAAGTAATGACTAAATTTATTTTCTATTGTGCTTGAATTTCGAGGACGAAATTCTTTTAAGTTGGGGAGAGTTGTAACGCCCTCCTTTTTATTTAATTATTTTTATTAAGTTAGAGTCTATTTATGTGATTTATTTATTTATATGAGGTGTTAGTATTTTATTATGTGGCATTATTCTATTATTTATTAGAATATGAGAATTATTAGAGTAAGTAGATTTGGAGGTAATTTTGAGATTAGACGTCTTTTTATGATTTAGTCGATTTATTTTGATGAGTTGATATTTACTAGAATAATATATATTTGTTATTTGTTAGAGATATATTTGTTATTTGGTGTAGAAATATATTTGTTATTTGTTAGATATATATTTGTTATTTGGTGTAGAAATATATTTGTTATTTGTTAGAGATATATTTGTTATTTGGTGTAGAAATATATTTGTTATTTGTGAGAGATATATTTAATTTAGAAATAAATAAGATTATGAGGATTATTAGTGTGAGTGGAATTGGGGGTTAGAATAGAAAGAAGAATAAGTTGTTGGGCCTAAATAGATTTGGGAAGAATATTTTAGTATTATAAATAGAGAAGCTTAGGTTGGAAAGAGTTTACCTTAAACCGCTTTTTGGAAAAGAGGAGAACAAGAAAGAAGAGAAGAGAAGAGAAAAGTCAAGAGAAGAGGAGAAGACCTTAGGAAAAGAACGCTGCTGCTGATTCAGGAATAAATCTAAGGTGAGGGTGAGACTATCTTGCATTAATATTAAGTTGTTAAATCATTAGATTGCATCTAACAAGTTGGGTAAAGTTTGTGAGAATTTGAGAATTAGGGTTTTGAGAGAGATTTGATGATTAGATGATGAAAACTTGTTGAATTGATGTAGAAATTGTATACAGTCCTTAGATAACCCATATGACAATTATTGGATGTAGTTTTGAGGTTAGAACCATGAAATTGGATGAGATGTTGGTGAGTTTAAGAATTAGGGTTTAATAATTGTAATAGGTTGTTAATAGATTTGAGAACCCTTTGAATTTGCATACAGTAAGTTGATGAATAATTAGTGTTCTAATGATAGGGCAATCATAGAGTAATGATTAGGATCAAGTTTGGAGAGTATTGGATCGAATAAGAAGTGGAAAAGATTTTCCCAAAGCGAAATCGCAGCTGAACTGCGATTTTGCTGTCAATGTGCAAAACGCGTTTTTATTGTCTCAGTTTGACAAGTTTAAGTTCCGAACTGGGTTTAGCTGTAAACACGAAAGTTGTAGGTATGGATGTTAGCTTTCTAATGCCATTGGTCTCACGTCAATAGGATTTATAGAGCTTGAGTTATGGTCAAATTACTGCATGTAGGTCACAGTGAATTTTTATGGACTTTCAGCACAACTTTTCCGAATTTAAAATAAAAACTGGTATTGATCGGTACAGAATTGGTCTTAGGCGTAAACATGAAAGTTTTAGATAATTTTGTTAGCTTTCTAGTGGCTTTGGTTTTACGTGAAAATAATGTTTGGTCTTTGAGTTATGATTAAAATACTACAGGGAGGTCTTAGCGAAATTGTACGGTGACAGCATTCTCTGTTTCATGTTTTTGCGTTTTGTTCATATGTTTCTGTTTTGAATTGATCTTTGTTCTAAACATGAAAGTTGTTGATATTTGTGATATCTTTCCAGTAGCTTTGGTTTGACATGAAAATATGTTGTGGATAATTTATTATGTTTTTACAAAGATACATAGTGAATTATTGTTGATATATGATGTTATATGATGTTGTTTATGATTGATGAATATGATGTTTTAAGATGTTGTTTATTATCATTTGATAGTGATATATTATGATATGACATGAATTATTTATGTGATCCATATGTTGTCAAGATGCTAAGATGTTATGTTGTCAAGATATCAAGATGTTAGGATGTCATAGATGTTCATAAAGTTTCTAAGACGTAAGATGTTGAGTCCATGCATACTCATTTAAAGATGAGGGCTCATGCCCTGGAGCTTTTGCTCAACCACGACGATGGAGCTTTTTGCTCAACCACGACGATGGAGCTTTTGCTCAACCACGACGATGAGGGCTTATGCCCTAGGAGTATATTTATGCTCAACCACGATGATGAGGGCTTATGCCCTAAAATGGTACCATATGCATTTGCATTTTCATGATGATCGAATATGGTTTAAGACGTTAAGAGTTGCATAGTCGAGTCTAGATGCATTGTCAGGTCAAGTTGTTAAGATGTCAAGTTATCGAGATGTTAAGATGTTAAGATGTCAAGTTGATGAGCTATTAATGAAGTGCTTTATGAATGATTATGATGCTTAAGATGATGAATGATTATGATGTGTATGATGATTGATTACGAAGTTGCTTATGATGATTGATTATGAAGTTGTTTATGATAAGATGCTATGTGATTTATGATAAGATGCTATGTGATTTATGGTATGATGCTATGTGATTTATGATATGATGCTACATGTTTACTAATGATGATATGTGATGATGTATGTGATATTATTGATAATATAAGATGAAGTATATGACTAATATAGGAAGAATAGTGACACTAGTTAAGAAAGTTTAAGTTGTTAGATATGATTAATGAATTATAAGATGTTTAAGTTGTTGAATGTACTTTATATGATTTATATGCTTAATATTATTGTTTGAGAAATCTCACCCCTCTGCTTGGAAATGTTGCTCTTCGTATGAGTAACTTGCAGGTAACCAGGATTAGTTGTGGTCGTGAGTGGACTCCTCACAAGTGTGTCTTAGGTGCTCTGATACGTAACGGGATGGGATTATGTCTTCTATTTCTATTCCTTACGTATTACTTATGGATTTTTATGAATAAATGTTGAACAAGACTTATGAGATTTTTATGTTGAGGCCTGCGTGCCAAAGACTATTTTTATGATGTTGAACTAATTCCGCTGCGAAGTTTTAAAGATTATGTTGTTATATTTTTGAAGGATAAATTATTATTCCATTTACGTTTTTTTTAAGAAATGTGACATTCCGTTTTATGATGAAAAACTCTGATTTTATTTAAGAAATTTTTACGTTGGGAAAACGGGGTGTTACAGACACTTCATTATGAAGAACTGTTCTCAAGATTTGAGAATTCTCTTTATCAAATTCCAGATGAAGTGCAACAGGAGTGTTGCCAATATTTTTCAAAATACAAAGGGCACTCATGTAAATGGTGTGCAAAAAAGAAAGTGTCGGCAGAAGAAGACAAGATACCGACAATCACAGTACCTAAAGACAAGGCAAAAGAAAAAGCCTAGACACGCGTCATGTAGATGACCGTAGGAAAAAAGATGTAATAATGGAACCTTATCATCTGAGTCAGATGGGGTCCATTTAGTTGAAAAACTTATCACCTTATGTGATAATGCTTTTACTTTTTTCTTTGCGTGTTTTGTTTGTTTTTCTTTTGAGCTGGAAGGAAAGTGACATGTGACCTACTCTGTAAGTCCTTTCCTCCTATAAATAAGAGCCTCAATGCTCACTTGTAAATTACAACTTAAATCAATGAAGTAAGTACCTTTAGTTTATGAAAAACATTGTGGGAAAGGACTTCGCAGGATTTGAGATTGTCATAACCAAATCAAAAGATTTTTAGTTTCCAATATCAATAATCGAAAGATTATTTCAAATTCCAAAGGATCGAAAGATCAGAATCATCAAATCCAAGGCAAAGTCAGGTATGATTTTAAAGAATTTAAATATTTTATAGTTTTCACATTTCATGATGGAATATAGTATGATAAAAGAAAATTCATCTGGTTTTATGGCGGATGTATTAGTAGATCATATAGAAAAGGTAGATTTTACCTTAAAACCTGAAGAAAATTTCAAACAAAAAGGTGTTTTTTCTTTGATAAAAGAAAAATTATCCAGAGAAAACATACTAAAATATGGTATGATGGTAGGAGAAGTTGCCATACCAATGGAATCAACAGATGGATCTGTTGTAATATCCTTAATTGATAACGAACAAATTAATAATAGATTAAAACATCTATCGTTAGAAAAAAGACAGAAGATAGGATATATTCATATATCAACTATCCAAATAATCATAAAAAGTACTTTTATGAAAGGAATAGATGCAGAACTAGAACTTCTTATCGAAGATGCTAGGATGAATAAAAAACATTCACTAATAACCCAAGGTGAGGGAAATTTAAAGTATGGAAAATTAAAATTTGACATAAATCTACAGATAGGTTTAAGTTTAAATGATATAGATCTAGACAGATCTCTGGTAATTCATTATAGACTTAAAGACCAAGCCCTCATGAGACCAGGAAATCATCCTTTTAGTATAAGCTATAAAATGAATTATGCATTAAGTAATTCTCATTACAGTATAGAATTTAGTGGAAAAGAAAAAATACAAATAGATGAACTATTTGCCCCACTAATAAAATTAGAATCACCAATTCTAAAACAATTAAAAAGGTCAAAATCTATTATGACTATAGAAAGAACACCTCTTATAAAACAAGAAGAAAGTACTAGTGAACCAAAGTTCCTACCGGCAAGAACTTCATTAGATAGTAATGAAAATAGAAAACTTAATAAAACTCTATCAGAAATAAAAACTGAATTGTTAGGCATCAATAGAAAATTATAATGCCAGGAATAACAATAAAAAATGAGTTAAGTTTATTCAGAAGAAAACTAGATAACCTAGTTAATCAAATAGAAATGAAAAATGCAATTTGGGGAATCCATGATTTAATGATTTTACAAATTTCATACATAGATGAAATGATAAAAGAATTAGAAGAAACAGAAAATATTTCTGTTACCCAAAAAGAAAGAGCCACAACCCTGTTATGGCCATCTCAAAAACTAACTGAATTTGAACAATCTTTAGAAAAAATTATATAATGCCTGGTTTAGGTCTTATAACAGAAGTAAAACTCTTTAAAGAAAGATTAGAGAGCATAGTCTCTGATATAGAATTCTATCATAGAAGAATTGTCTTAAGGCAAATTCTTTTTCATTCCAAAGAATTAGTACAATACCATATAGAATATATTGAAGACTTTCTAAGAGAAATAGAAGATTTAGAAAATCTTACAAATACACAAAGAGAAAGAGCTAAAACACTCTTAAAACCATTTCAAGGTTTAATTAAAATCGAACAAATGTTAAATCAAGTTCGAGAAAATTCCGCTGGCGACCCTGCCGCCACCAACCTGGTATCAGAGCCAGTATTACAATCCTAAGGGATGAAGATAAAAATGAAAATAAAAATATTATATTTTCAAAAAAGACAAAAACTTATCAAAGTCGCTCTTTTGCTTAACCAACTTAGTAGAATCTTATATGAAATCAGTTAATCTTTTATGCAAGTGTTTTTGGGAAACTCTACATCCTGCATCTCTATTCCAAAAATTTACACAACATATTTAAGTATTTTTGGACCAAGCCAATGCACTACACACACAAATTAAGCAATTTCACACGTACACACACAAAAGTCTATCATAATTTCATGAATATTGTTTTTGATAACATGTGCCCTAAAATGAAAAGGAGAAATGATATCGTATAGCCATTTTGTAATAATTTTTTATAACATTTTCTTTCATTCTCGCATTATGTTATTACTCTCTTCATTTTTCTCTCTTTATTGTTTTTGATTAATAAGGAGAGAAAATTACAAAATCATTCTTTTATAATGAAACCCAATTTTTTTCACCACCAAAAAAAGAAACTCAATTTTTTAAAAAAGGTTTACTTTTTTTTATTACCAAATTTTATTTACAAAAAAAAAAATCTATTAAAAAATATATCCAATGTTTTAAAAAAGATTCAATTCTATTAAGAAATGCTGAGATTTTTTTTTTTTTGTCGTCACAACACAACGCTAAGATCTCATAATGCTATTTTCATTTTTAAGAAATATTAGTTGAAAATTCTATTTAATGCTTACATTTATACTTTGGTTCATCGTTTTGTTACTTTTATTTTCATTTTCATGGATTAAGGATTGTAACTCTTAGAAATGGTGGTAGGGCCTAACACAATCCTACAAAACCGGCTGTGAGGTGAGGATTGCCCCCACTTATAAACACATTGTCAGGTCATCACCTATCCGATGTGGGACTCTTAACACACCCCCTCACGACCACCAGCACTATTGGGCTTGGTTCGTGGACATAAATGGTGGGTGGCCCGATAGCCGAAACCTGATAGCAGGTGGCCCAATGGTCTTGGAGAGGCTCTGATACCATCTTAAAAATGGTGGTTGGGCCTAACACAACCCTACAAAACCGGCTTGTGAAAATGGAAAAAACTCGTGATTTTTTAGAAATGGGGAAAGTCCACAAATGCTTAGAATAATCATCTAGAAAAAGCACATAATAATGATGTCCTGAAGAACTCAAAACAGGAGATGTCCAAAGATCACCATGAATAATATCAAAAGGCATAAATGTCACAGATGTGAATGCAACAAAAGGCAACTTAATATGTTTTCCGAGTACACAAGATTGACAAATATTAGTCCTAGGAGTACTAGTACAATCAATCATTTTATTATGCCGAAGCGACTCTAAAACTGAGGCTCCTGGGAATAAGATCACTGGTGCTATCACATCTCATTAGTTGCGTCCCCGTTTGTAAATCATTCACAGAAAACCCAAAAGGATCAAACATCACACACACATTATTACCAGTAGTAAATTTCCTTACAGACACTAAATTTTTAATGAGTTTAGGTGCATGAAGGACATTTTTTAAAGATTTTTTAAAGATAAAGGAATGCCTATTTTAGCACAAAGATAAAGGAATGCCTATTTTAGCACTGCACAATGTTCACTAAATTTTTAATGAGTTTAGGTGCATGAAGGACATTTTTTAAAGAAGGATTTTTAATGAGTTTAGGTGCATGAAGGACATTTTTTAAAGAAGGACATTTTTTAAAGATAAAGGAATGCCTATTTTAGCATTGCTTTAAAGATAAAGGAATGCCTATTTTAGCACTGCACAATGTTCACTAAATTTTTAATGAGTTTAGGTGCATGAATGACATTTTTTTAAAGATAAGATAAATTTAATGAGTTTAGGTGCATGAAGGACATTTTTTTAAAGATAAGATAAAGGATAAGATAAAGGAATGCCTATTTTTAAAGGAATGCCTATTTTAGCACTGCACAATGTGTTTATAAGTGGGGGCAATCCTCACCTCACAAAACCGGCTTGTGATGTGAGGATTGTCCCCACTTATAAACACATTGTCAGACCATCACCTATCCGATGTGGGACTCTTAATAGTAACAATTATTTTGATATAATTTAGAAGGAGGTGGAGAAGTAATTTAATTTTTTAAATTATTAAGTAAGACTTTCGACGACAGACATAAATAAATAATTATGTATAGATCAATGTTGCTTAAGATTTTTGAAGTGTAAAAACTAAAAAAGTTAATACATCACAATCGATATTTTTTCAAGGGTCATCACAATCAATCATGTGTAGTAAAAACATGCACATCATCGTATCAATGACACTATTCAAAAAGATCATATCAACGACACAATATGTACTTACGAACTAATTTGAATTGTTTACTTTAAATAATTAAGTTTTTTGAGAATGAATTTATTTTTTGTGCCCAAATTTAATAACAAAAAATGTAATATTAGTTTTGTCACTATTATTATTTTTGAAAAAAATGTGACATACAGTACGAGAATCAACCATTTTGGGTATTTTTTGAAGGAGTCGTTTTGAGTATTTTTAAATTGTAGTATAAAATAGGCTTATATGATAATATTCAAAAGTTTTTTTTTTGGCAAGTAGTATAATAGCTATAAATTCACCCCTTAAGATGAATTTGTGCGAAATTCAAGTTCGAATCTCAGCCCTATCATAATACAATGTCCCTGCCAACTGATTATCTTCACGGAAACTTATAAAGCGTTGTTATTATTAGTTGTCAATAAAAAAGCAGCTATTTATATTGACCGACATTACATCTCCATAGAGTTTAATAAAGACACAATGTATGTATAATAATTTTAGGGTCTTGTTAATGAATGGCTCCGGAGTACTCTTTAAACATTCTAAATTAAGCAATTGTTCTTTAAAAATGTCAAAATTTAATAAGATAAGAGTTACCATTTAAGGTCATTAACTGGTGCCTCGGAACACTAGTCAACATTTCCCATAATTTTATAACATACTCCCTCCGTTTCAAAATACATGTTCAAGTCAACCACTTCACATATGCCAATGCACAATTTAATATCTTTAATTATCTAAAGTAAAAAATTATAAAAATTTAATATTTTGAAAATATATGTCGAGACAAATCAAACAACATTCTACATGCTAATATTTGTATTTATACATTAGTAAAAAAGTATGGTCAAAGTAAGTCAAGTGAATAGTGCACATTGCAAAAATTGGACATGTATTTTGAAACGGAGGGAGTAACATCCAAAGGAAACTTATATTGCTACGTAATCCCATCTTAAAAACGCTATTCACAATTTAAAATTAAATGTAGAATAGAATAAAATAAAAATTATTAATAGTATGCGAAAATTATAAATGATTTTACACAACTATTTTTCATTAATAGTATGCGAAAGATAAATTAAAAAATTTAAAAAAATGGCAATAAATAGATTTTTTAGAGGAAAACCGTAATAAATAGTTTTTTAAAAAAGAAAATGGTAATAAATAATTAAGAATATATTAAAAAATTTATAGTATTTTTTATTTTGTAGTAAATAAATTTATAGTATAATTTTTTTTGGTGTCCGAGGAACCCCGAACCTTGCATATATTATGCATTGTCCTTACCAACTAAGTTAAGCTCACGAGGACAAAAGATAAAATTTATAGTATAGAAATTTACGTAAAACGACTTATAATTTGTGTGGGATTATTATTTACGTAAAACGACTTATAGCATAGCTCAGTTGGCAGGGACATGCATTGTTATATGCTGAGGCCGAGGTTCGAACCCCGAAAACCCCACTTATTCAACTTGAAAAATGTGAATTCTAGCCACTAGGCTACCAGACAAAAAAATTATCATGGAATCACGGCAATGCTCTACGGAATCATGATCTAATCGCTGCATCCACCGCCCAGTGAAAATTAATTGGTAATTCTATCTTATAGGATTTCTGTCAAGAACAATGTCGAAAACACGCACATGTTTATATTTCAATAATAAATCCTCTCATTTTTCATTAGTCATTTTCCTCATATTTACCACCCACTTATTCGTACTGAACGGGGCAGTGGTACTGAAATTGAAAATTCAATTCACTTGCAAGAAATATAAACGAAACCCAGAAAGGTAGTTAGCCGTAAAGTAGGCAAAAGCTTTGGGGTGTTTAATAATTCCCAGTTCAACAAGCATAATAACAAAAAATCTAGGTGAGCGAAAGTAAAGATATGATCATTGCAAAATATACTGGGATTCTTCACAATTAACTAATTATCCACACTAACGAAAATTGTTGGTCCTTGCTGTATGTACACTCAGGATACAGGAACGTCTAACCACAATATAAAGACGTGTTTGCAGAAGAGATTGTCACAGCCATACTTGGCTTTTGCTTTAGACTCCTCGGATATCTTTCGCATTCTATCTTCACCGGTAAATAAACAAAAATAGTGAAGAGAACACAGTTCAATATGTGCCTTACTTTTCACAAACAACATTATTACAACAATTACAAACGTGAACATTCATATATAATTCAGGATCAAATATTGATGGTTGCATCCCATAGTCTTAGAAGCCCATTACGACCACCACTGCATATCCTTTTCCTCTCCAAGTCTGAAGCGATGCATCTTACCTGCATGTCATAAAATGGGGGAAAGTCAACCCAGATAAATAACCAATAATAATGGAGGGAAAGAGTTAAACAGGCATACGACAACATTCCCTGTCCATTTATGCTGTTATCTAGCAAAAATGTTTTTTCAAGTAATTGATGCTAATTAAAATAATCAGCAATTACTTTTAACGAGCCATGTGAATTGTCACTCCAAGGAATGATTTCAGAGATTGAAAGATATTTAATTTTTTAACTTCAATGCAATAGTTATTTTTTGAAGAAGCACTTCAATGCAATAGTTATTATCTAAAGGAGTGGTATGTACTTAAATAACCTCAACAAACCTTTTTCAAAATTAAAAAAAAAAAAAAAAAAAAACTTCAACAATATCAAGGTCAAGGATAAATAAAATTCAGAAAATTGTAGTAGGGATTATGTGATAATAGATACATTGACATGTAAACATTTATGTATTATGTGTGAACTTGGTGAGTCGATCTTGGAGGGCAAAGAATACCATAACAGAATTATATCTAAAAAAATTACCAGGAAAAAAAGCTACATTTTGAACCATTCCTATTTTGGGGGATGAAAACAAAATGTATGCATATATTTGAAATTATATGACAGCCAAAAAATTGCATACCATAGCAACTGTTTTCTGTGGTGTTCTGTAAAGCTGCCAACCAGCCATCTTGGACCCGCCGGTGCCAGAAAAACTACCAAGTCTCTCTTGGGGCCGATGAAAAAGAGACAGAGAATTATCAGCTGCTCCAATACCTAACCAGTGCTCCCCGGCATTGATAGATAATATGGCAGAATTGTGAATTGTGACATTTTTCGCACACCTTATACCTCCTGCACATTTAACGAGTACAATGTTACTAGGTGACCTCAAATTCCTTCCGACTTTGCACAGCAGACTGTGTGAGCATAACATGACTTCTCGAACATTATTGCATGTGACACACAGCCTTCCTATGTATTTCTATAAAATTGCTATTTTGAATTTGCAAGATTAAGACATGGTATATGTGGACTGGCAGTACCATGATAGTATTTTACAGTGATAGGTAAGCTACAATAACAGATACTCTTTAAGAATTGGAACTTTTTGGTCAATTTGGGACATTATATATGCTGAATAATTACCAAAAAATAACAGAAGCTAAAAGCCAGGAATCAAAATAATTTGCAAAATTAACGAGGCTGCCATACCATCGTCATTTTCCCAAAATCGCAGCAGGCCATCGGTTGACCCTGCAATGGAAAATTAACATTTCAATAAGATAAAACACAATGAAATTATCTTCGAACAACTCTCCTTAAGAACTGACAAAATAAGGATAATCAAATGATAGCACAGCCAAAAATTGGAGATACATACCGGTTATTATTCCTCTATCTAATGAAGAATATTCAACACATAATATTGGCCCTGCATGACATGCTAGGACAGCATCACATGTTCCTCGTGAAACTGACCATATTCTTGCCGTCCAATCATCACTACCAGTAATAACAGTGTCACCAACCATTCTTAGTGACCTGCATTTTTATACAGAATCAGATATTTGTTTAAATTTTGTAAACACAGTATAAGAGAAGTAGAAATATAATTCTTTTTTTTTTTTTTTAGCAGAAATATAATTCTTGTTTACCTTATCCATTGTGTATGTCCTGAAAGTTTATGCATCTGCCTACTAGCACGAATGTCCCACATGTTGGCAACCCTATTGTGCATGCACCGGATTAAACTCTAGACAATTAATATATGACAAATATCTGAATACAAAAAAAAGTATAGGAAGTTGTATTTTTTTGGGGTAACCTACACATCTCTTCCAGCCGCAGCCAAGATTCCCACATTGTCATCATATTCCATGCATAAAACAGCACTAGAGCAACGACCAACAGTTGCAACACATCTATCAGTTCTTACATCCCACATTTTCACAGTGCCGTCATGGGATGCAGTTAGCACACGCTCACCTGAGAGTGTGCGTACACAGCTGACCTACACAGTTGGTTTTCTAAATTAAGTTTCAATCATCCAATGTGTATACTTTTAAAAGATTCACAACATGCCTAAAATGTTTATTGCAGAACAATACGAAAAAAATTTAAAATAAAGAATACCGGTCCATCATGGCCTTTAAGCTCTTCTAAAAGTTGAGTAGTCTGCTTATCCCAAACCAAAACAGACTGATCATCCGATCCTGACACCACCTTCCCCCTGTCTGAACTTATGGCACGGACAGTCCTGTATTAAAAGTGAATTAAGGTTACACATAAATACTCATTCAAATATGTTAACAACCATACAAGAAATTTAAAGAGAGGGGGGGAGAGAGAGAGAACCTTGTATGCCCTTTTAAAGTTGCCCTGAGTTCAGAACCACGAAGACTTGGGTCCCATATCTTAACCTGCATGTTTGCACAAACTTTATGAATATCACCTAGTTTTGGGCACAAAGTGATTCCATATCGATAACGACACTTACCGAGCAGTCTGTACTTCCACTAATAAAGAAACCAGCATCTTCACGGTCACCCACCAAATCCCACACTTCTCTCTTTGTAACACAGTGGAGAGCAGTAATGGCACCATTATGACCCCTAAGCATGCGGACATTAGTTTGAAGCTTCTTCTGCCCCCCAGCTGATAAATCTTGTTTGCGAGGAGTCCCATTCTCATTGGTGGCTAAAATTATATATAAGTATAGCAAAGTCATATTGGTAGTTTATTCAAGAATCAAGGAGACATAATTGCACTTATAGATTATGCTATAACAAGTACCTGAATTGCCTCCGTCAGACGTCCATTTACGAACACGACTAAATGAGCTCGATCTAGATGTTGTATTTCGGCTGAACATACTCTGCACCCAGCTTCTACCAACACCAGTTCCCTCAGTTGGTTGCTGATCCTCATCTTTGGCATTTTTTGAATGTGGGGATGGCAATGCAAGTGATAGTGCAGACTGTGCCTTCGTTGAGGTGAATCCCCAGTATCCATTGCGTAGTTGTTGGATATGAGACAAGAATCCTCGGATTTTTATCTGAATCAACCACAAGAGGAACATTTCTTTAATAATTTATGCTACTATGAGCTCAAACTTTCGGTTGCACAAAATCAAAATCAGGACAATAGTGACCGTTAACAATTGTGTTAGTGATCATCAACACCAACTATACAATGAAAAATGGAACAAGGATGCAAATAACATATAGATGTAGAATCTGCGATTCTTTTGGGTGTAGTATTTTAGGTTTATTGACATCAACAGTTTGTAATTTTGATAAAATTTCCCTTACCATTATTTTTCTGTTGGATTTTAAACTAGAGTTTCTTTTCTTAGCATTTTTATTGCTTCGGAATCACCAATACCTTAGATAAAGTATTATTTGGCATCCCACTATAAAGGATTTGTCATAAACATAAGAATCCATATATATATAGGGGCAATGTCAAGTGAGAATTTTTTTTTATGAGTGTGAGGATCACTAGTGAGCTCTTAGATTAGAATGAATGAGTGAGATTAAAAGATGACTTAAGTTCCTCACGTGTTTGTTGCTTCGTCTTCTCAATCCAGATCTGAATTTTCATTCCATGACTGCCTCATCACCTTCCATGAATGATACTCAACACAACCCCCACCATAAAGGATACTGTTTCCGCTGGCCCACTGTACCCACAACCTTTGGCGTTGGGGATGCTTAGATTTTGATTTGCACAGTTGTAGAAGACTCTTGTTGTTTGCACCAAGAATCTTAGAAACATACAAAATACCCACTTGAAGATTCTAAGGGGTTTATGAAATCCGATTTGATCCTCTGTGTCATTTACCTTTTTTTCACTGCTAATTTTAAAATTAATTTTGCTCAGATTTGCATGTTGACTTTTAAAGTTTTGTTTTTACATAATATATGTTAGGTTTGAGACTTGAAATCAAGCACGCTTGGGAAACTTTTCGGAACCTAAAAAACCAGAATAGGGAAAATAATAAGAAATAATAAGGAGAAAACTATTATTTAGAAAGGGTGGAAGTTGGACCATGGAAACATATAGGGATGCAGTTTTTGTGACCGACAGAAGGTCAGCTTCAGGTTATTGTATGTATTCTGGTACAAATTTTGTCATACGGAGAACCAAGAAACAAAATGCAGTTGCTCAATCGAACACTGATGCTGAATTTAAATCATGGCAACAGCAGCAGCAACAACAACAACAACAACAAATTAAAAAGATATATGCAGTGAAAAATAGAATTAACTTACAAATTGTTTGGATCCGATACTGTTCCTCTCTGCAATTGTTTCGATCATATACCAAGCATCATTGTCAGGAAGTCCTAGCCCAGCCTTAATCAAGGCAAACGATCTCAGTATTTAGCACAAAAAGATACAGTTTAGCTTAAATTATATTGCAGAAGATAATATAAAAATTCAAGCACATGAAAAGCCAAAGCAATACCATGTGTGAAGCCAACACAACAAGCTGTGCAGTCACCAGAGATGCGTAGTTGGCGGACCTGACAAAAAAAACAAATTCATAAACAAAAGTCTATATAACAATACATATTATAAAATTATAGGTGCATCTAATTTTCTTCAGCATCGTTAAAACAGTTGGATGCTAGTTCAGAAAGGAAAAAATGTTGAGAAAGAGGAAAAAATAAAACGAGAAAGCATGGCTGAGAATCTGTGTGTTTTACACATCAAAGCTGTTATATATATTGAAATTGAATTGAATCATAATAAATACAAATATTAATGTTACGCTATATTACTATATTTACATAATACTATCTATTAAATTTTATTAGAATAATGTATCACCTAATAAAAGCACAAGAATGGTGGTAAACACTAGAGTAAAACGATACTCTAATACTATCCAGTCATAACTTCTTATTTACACCACATCTCTAACAGATACATATGTCCATATATAACCAGTGTTGAAATTATCATTAAAAGCGTAATTACCAGAATGAAAAACTCTTACGAGATTGGAAGGATGAGGAAGGGGAGTGCAGGGTGAAAATAGTGGCGGCGAAGGAGAACATATACTACAAACTTTTTTTTATCCAATTAGCATCTAACTAATCATTACCCACACCACTAAATACATAAAAGATACAACTTGGTTTTTTAGGTAAAAGAAGATTTTACTGAGGGAAGAAAAGATACCAGAAGAAAGTAAACTATGAGGAAACTGTTTATGAAGAAAAACATAATACAACTAAGGAAAAATTAAATGTATGCAAAAAAAGTTAAGCCTTACTTGTTTGAAGATTGCTCCATTAAGAAGTCAAAATATCCTTCCCAAAACCTGCAAGGGAAGTGCATGAACTACATCAAACACTCCTTTATGACCAGCACAATATGGATTTCTAATGATAAAATCATGTAGAAATAATTACATGCAAGGCATACCGTAGCTCCTCCCAAATCGATAGAGAAATAAGATGACGTTGGACATAGTCTGGCACATTATTATTGTCTTTCTTATACATATCAGAAGAAACTTCAAGAGCATCTCTAATGGTCAACCAGTCACTTCGTGATGTTGCACGATTGATAGCTGTTTTGAGCTGGAAAAAATATGAATTTGAAAGAGTCAAGTTAACAAAATCTTGGAACAAAAAAATATGAACTAAATTAGAAGGGGGAAGTTACTCTTGGAATTTGGGCTTTAGGCCTAACTCAACACCACAAAACCGACTTGTAAGGTGAAAACTTTCCAAGCCTTACAAGAACTATCTAAGACATATCTTTAGTCGACGTGAGACTCTCAGCACACACCCTCACACTTACGACTAGACATCTTAAGTATGGATAAATACAAGTTAAATAACATGGACCTCTCAATACATCACCTCACACCCAGAACAGGCTATCTGGAGTGTGGACTAATGTGGGTGGGGAATAATAGAGATCTTGGACCAATAATACTATCTTAAAATTTGGACTTTAAGTCTAATTCAGTAATTCATCCCCACAAAACCAAATTGTAAGGTGAAGACTCCCCAAGCATTATAAGCATTATCTAAGCCATATCTCTAGTCGATGTGAAATTCTCATTTGTTAGCTCTTGGCATATAGAAACAAGTTATTTAGGCTTCAGTATAGTCTTAGTCCCTCTGGTTTTATAAAACTTGCAATTTGTTGGCTCTTGTCAAATAGAAACAAGTTGCTTAGGCTTAGGCTTAAATATAATCTTTGTCCCTTTAGGTTTGTAAATTTTACAATAAGGCTCCCTAAATTCCGATTGTAGAAATTTTCTTTAAGAGTTAAAACCGAATTTAAATCCATTTGCTAATGGGTCAATTCTAATGAAAACAGAGCATTAGGAGTTGATGGTTGACACTATTTTCTGACTGCCTCACCAAAGGTGACAAGTGGCCTATTAGGAATCACTCTTTTCTTTGAATCGCCTCATTCTGAAACCACATCAAACAAATTTTATGTATTATCATTTCCTTAAGTACAAATATTACTACTCCCTCCGTCCCAAATTGTATGTCACTTAAGAAAAAAAATTTGTCCCAAATTGTATGTCACTTTACAATACCAATGAAACATTAATGTTACTTTTTCCTATTATATCCTTAACTATTTATTACTCTTTCTTCTTTCATTTATCTTTCCCATATCATTTATTAAGGACAATTTTGTAAAACAACTCATAATATCTATTTCCCACACAATATTAATTACATTTCTTAATACGTGTGAAATGCCCAAAACGTCATACAATTTGGGACAGAGGGAGTATTTGGACTTGAATTACATCAAATTGAAGATCTGAAAGACAACATTTCTGTAAGCAGAACCAGGGGAATTATATTGACACTTAAACAATAGTAAAGGGATACAACGTGCATTTAAGCCATATATTTTGTACCCTGAAAGCTGGATCCATTTGTACTTGAAAATAGATCATTCCATGATGGATTACAGCGAGAAAATTGAGAAACCGTTGGCACACCAGGTTTCAAATGCCAAATGTAAAAACAAATCTCGTGATTTGTGGAGGCAGCAGAACGATAGTCTTAATATCAATATTGGATAATAATCCTACCCTAGTGGTTTGGATACTTTATTGTGAGGAAGGGGAAGTCAGGAAACAGTAGGTTATGGAGATTAATAATCAAGGAAGATGTGGCTCCTAAGTTTATAAGTTTACCTCAAGTTTGCTTGGGGGCATATCAAGATTGTTATTTTCGAAATAAATATCATTCACAGATTTAATAATTCCAAATTATATTTATTCTTTGCAACACAGATGGAGCATTAAAAAGCTTAACATAGAAAAAGGCTAAGCATTTGTTTACCAACTCTTTCACTGCAATAAATTGTTCTTCAGTGAGCTGACAGTCCCAACCCTGATAAAAAGTTCCAGCATAAGTTTTCTTACCCCATAAAAATAAATAATTATAGTATTATCTTGATAAAGCTACTTACCGAATGCATATGCTCCCTTATACATTCAACAAATCCACTACCACCAATTCCCTCTGCATCCGATTCAATCAAAGCTGCAAACCCAACCACATAATCATATTTTGCCAATTTTTCTAACTGCTAATGAAGAGTAATTTTTCTGGTAACAAACAAGAAATATTTGCTCATGTATTAGCAAGAAAGATGATATCTACTAAAAAAGATACCAAGTATTGTTCCATATTCAAAGGATGAGAGAGGATCATCCGTCGTTTCCAATTTAAGAAGCCGCAGCCATAAACCCTGTGTCACCAGAAAAACATAATATTAAAAGAGAGGAACAAATTAAATGGGAAAATAAAAAGATACATTTTTGCAATTGAGCTCACAAACACACACACACACACGCACACACACAGGGAACATATTTAATTTAAAACATCAAAGAAGCTACCTGCAGCTTAACCTTAATGTCCAGCACCATAAGCTCCCTTTCAGCCTGAAATCACAAAGTTAATAATGTTAGGGGCCATTGGCATCAATTGACGCACAAGTAACAATATCCCGGGGATGTTAACTTACAGCTCTCTCAAGTGGGCTAAGATTGTCTGCTAAAGGATCCTTGCTGGTCAACACAGGAAAAAAAGATAAGATATGTAATAGGACAGAAAAGATGGGGATATCATTTAGAGACAGTAAGGTTGTTCAGCTAGTTAGTTAGAGGTAACTAGTTCCATAATAAATACAAGGATGCAAGGGTAGGGGGATCATTCAGATTTACTAGCATTGAGTAAACAAGGTCATGGCAAAGTCATAAGGTGAAACTCTTGTAGAAAAGATTTTTCTAATAAAATTGTTTAGTTCCTTTGATTGTTTCTACCAATTCCCTATTTCTCTTCCCTTGATTCCTAACGCAAGTCTTCTCGCCATGGAACACTAGATAATGAATACAAGGCTCAATATTATGAATTTAATTCAAAAGCTTTTAAGACTTATCTACTCTTGTAAACAGATACTGTCACATATTATGTACGTGCACATTGGGAAAGACTCCCTATAAAAAAGAATTATTATTCCAAATTAACCAAAAAGGACAAGTAAGAATCAATACCAACAAAAAAAGGTAAACTACCCCCTCCCCCCTTTATTTAAAACCTGCAATCCCCTCCTCTGAGATATAAATATGTATTATACATTATTTTATCATAATATAAGCCAACCTCTTGTTGGTAGTGAACAACTACGAACGTTCCTTCCAGTGAATTTTCTTTCCTTCTTTGACAACTTTCAATATCTCTAACAACTAATTTTGAGCACTAAATTATTTATTTTAGGATTCTAGAAGATAAAATCAAGAGGATTCTAAAAGATAAAATGAAGTTTTAAATACCCATTTTATTGGCTTTCAAACTTCACCCAATATTTGATTTTTTACTCTGATGGTTAATAGTAGAGGTTTGAAATTATGGTATGATACTTCGAATAAGTAGAGAAAAATAAGTCCATAAAAGCTTGAAGTAATCTGAGCTTCTCTTAGGGAAAAGAGGGGTTTAATTTTATAAAAAAAATGTATCAAACCCTTTCTGCCGCTGCTTACCTTGGAGCATGTCTTCCTGAGTACTCGAAGGCATTACTAACGGTTGCAAGAATCTGCTTCCTCTTTTCTTCTTGCTCTTCGGTTCTGATGTTTGAAGGAAATCTATCATAAGTATATTTGGCACCAGACTCTGAAGACATGGGAAGTGACAACTATATCCAGTTTAGTTTATATTCACAATTTCATTCAGCTAAAAAACTTGAGAAAATTTTTTTTGTTTCACCTGATATTCCTACAGCAGAATCTGATACTGTTAAAATCTCAGGCTCTACCGAGGATGAAGGAAAAACTGACATAGGGTTTTGACCCCTTCCAATTGCATCTTGTAGCTTATCAAGAACAGTATTGTTGTTTTCATCGAAACCTACCCCTCTCTCCAAGTAGTCCAAGAAACCATGGGAGTCAAGGAACTGAGCTATCTGCAAAAATCAAATTTGAAATTAGTATAAAGGCAGAAAAATTAACCATGATACTTTTTGAATTCAGGGCTTAGGCCTAACTTGACCCCAAAATCGAGATCAAGCGGAGAAAATCGTTCAAGTTATAGAAAAATCGGGGGAAATCAGATTTGATTCTCTATGATTTTATTTTATTCTCATTATTTTTATTTTTGATTCTGACATTATTAGTCATTATTGCAATTGTAATTTTGTAGCCTGTATAAACAATCTGAGACTAGTAATAAAACATGAGAGTATTATGCGATTACTTTCTTCACAAGCCCTATAAGGACTACTTTGATCATATCTCTAGTCAATGTGAGATCTAACACACTTGTGCCCAGGACTTGGACAAATGAGGGTGGGCAATAATATCACCCCCTTGTGCCCAGGACATAACATCTAGAGTGCAGATAAATATGGGTGACACAAAAACCAATCTACAATAGCTCCAGTACCACCTTAGAATTTGAGCTTTAGGCAAAAACTCATTCCCAAAAGTTTGCTCAGGGGAGTGGTGGTATTGCTTAAGTCTTATATACTGACCACTTTGCCAATGTCTCGGATCGTTGTGAGATCTCAACAGATACAATTAGCATTTCACTCATAAATCAAGCAAAGCGAATCTAACCACAATGTTGAATCTTCACTAATACTTTCATGAAAGCACCACAACAGCAAATAAATATAATCGTGATAAGGATCATTCAAGACATTGGTGTTTTCCATCATTGCTAATTGGAGAACGTAGTCCTTGTTATGACCTAAAATTACCATGGGCTCTGACGGTTGATTGGTAGCTCGAGATCGCTGCTTCAGAAAAGCTTGGGTGTTGAAGACCTGAGTAGCACTATTTTCCTGACACCAAAAAAAAATGCCATGTTCATAACAAGGTGTTCAATGGAAAAATGGAAGCACAAAACATTGAATCAAGAAGTACAATATTCATACCAGAAAATTGCGGTAACCACTTAAAAATGTTGCAAAGAACTTTAGGAATATCATCCTGCAAAAAACACAATGACAATACATCAGACTAGACACTATGTATTGTGCTGGCAACATGTCTGGTTTGTAAAATATGAATGCAATGCATGTGGAAATTTATTGGTCCATCTCAATTATTGATACCTATTTTGAGGATGGACCATACACAGAATCTAACGGAAAGCACAAATCAATCAATAAATGAATAAACCATGATTTGGTGTTCACAGAAGTTTTACCACTTAAGCTCCATGAGAGTGTCATTAGTATAGCTTATAGTATAAAAGGGATAACTTTCATGAGTCGCCTTTAAATAACTATTTTCCTAGTTTTAATCCCATATTACCTTAATGTTATTAATTTGAATTTGATATATAACAAACTCAGTAAGCAAAACATTGATGCAAATCAAGTCCACCCTTATGTATACAGAACCATCTCACTCCTGAACTCCAATTATTAACCATCCTCTGTCTCAAGGCGACTGAAGTTGATTCCAGAAGACATAAATACAGAAATTATCCTATACTGACTTCAAATGCAGAGATTCAAAAAGGAGGGAAAAAACTTCCTATTAATGCTCGGCAACTTAGAAATAGAAAAAATAGCAAAACTTATACTGCAGAGCTGGAACCCGGTAATGATACTACTATGTATTTGGATTAATATTATTATGGGATAAAGAAAAATCTATTGCAGAGCTTTTGAAGATAAAGTCATTTCACAAAATAAACATTCCTTAAATTGACTCTGCAATAAGCAAAGTTTTAACTGTTCTGGGAACAACAGCGCTTCAGGTTAATATTATATTTGAGATATTTCCTAATTCTAACATTGTCCTTGAGCCAATTTCGTCTGAGAAAACATTTTATTTCATTTTTAATTACAACGATATTACCATGTTTTCACTTTATTTCTTGCCTTCAAATATCTTATAGGAAATTATGGAAACAATATAGTGGAAATTATGAGAGGCTAAAGACCGGGATTAACTACATTTACAACAACCCATGCGAAGACCAGATGGAATGGAGCTAATTGCGGCAATAAGAATTAAGATAGGATGTTAATGATGTGGTATTCTATTTCCTATAATAACATAGAACTCCTGTATATATTCCTTATGCTTGATCAATTCATTCAGCCCTAATTTTCTAGAATTACCAACACACTTATAATATGGAGCACAAGTTTCTGACGATAGTATTCTCTGCCAAGGATAATGTAGAAAGGGAGACCAAGATTGAGACTGGTAGTTGAGAAGGTGGAAATTGAGAAAACTGTTCAGAAAATTGAGTTGGTGACTGTAATAATTGAGGATTGCAGAATTTTTGTTGTTGTTGAGGTTAGAAGTTGAAAGTTGAAGAAACGATAACGATGAAGTGGATAATTAGAATAAAATGCTTAAAAACTATGATAAGATTCAGAAGCAATCGTGGTCAAGTTTGTAGAAATCTTGAAACTGAATGAATTGCAGCTTCCTCTTCCTAGAAATCTACCACTTTGTTACCACAACCTTCTCCAAATCCTTGACCATGACCACCAAAAACATATTTACCAGAAATACATGGTCATTTGTATAGGGATTGTAGTTTGAGCTATATTCGCTTGAGGAGGAGCAGTTGAGAAGTTGGATATATTGGAATAAATACTGATTGACATTTGCATCACCATTTTCTGGCAACAGTTCCTTTCAGTATTATTCAAACGTACTTCATTAGCTAATAAGAGAGCTTCAACCTCTTCAATTTGTTGGGGTTTAAATCTACTGCCAGGGTAGTGATGGATTCAAATTCCCTGGGTAAGCCGTGTAAAATTACTCCATGATGCTCTTGCAGTGACACTGGATCTCCAATATCAACCAATGTCTTAATACAGATGATGCTCAGAAAGTGAACGAGAACCTTTCATCGCATTAGAAAGCTTGATGTAAAGCTAAACTCCTTTAGCTTTGGTTTGCAAATGAAATTATGTGCAAAGTTTCTTCTAACACTGGTAGGATCCCATATGAGAACGCAACTAATGACGAGGTTATTATGGGCAAACCCAATATATGGAGGGTTTATGAAAGGAAGGCGGCTAAGTTTAGTAGGAATATTTTATTAGTAGCATATAATAAAAATTATCTCAATAATATCTTCTCTATAAAGATATTATCTGATTTCATCTCCTTAGTAGTATTTATGAATAAGTTCTAGGGTTTTAGAGGCTATGATGGAATAACTTTCTGTTAGGGCCAGAGTAGGATACCTCTCTGTTGTTCGTAGCGTTGCTCTAGGAGTAGTTAGAGAAACCCTCTACTACTATTATCGATCTATTATCAATAAAAATACTACTCTTTATTCATTTTTATCTCTTTTCACTATTGTTTCTTTACTTGTGAACAGGTCAAAGACGCAAAAGAAGGAATGGGTGGCACAACCGAATCTGAATGTCGGTATGAATGTAGTGGAACATAGGTTATCACTGTTGCATTCTGTGTCGGGATTTTTTTTTTTTTCCATGGGCATGGGTGGGCTTGCCGAAGTTTCTAGATATAATAGAAGAGTTTCATAGTTAAAAGAGTTTGAAAGATGAAAAAGTAAAACTAGAAATTTGAACTGTTTATTTCAGATCTAATACACTGTATACATTAGTTGTGTTTATATATAGATTGTCGTTTGAGCTCTTACTAGTTTAACTAAAAGTTCAGTAACTACTAGAACTGAAATAACCAGCAAAAAACTTATTACAGCAGCAAGTCAGTAGAGTATTAGTACTCTAGAACACAGCATTCAGTGTAGCCAGTATATGATATATACTCCTAGCAAAAGAAGACTCTTAATCCTAGTTGCATAATGAAGGACACAGTGATAAATAGAGAAACATAAAAATATTCCTAAGAGATCATCTAAAAGATGTATTGAAGAAATTCTAAGATACAACTATCATATTACGGAACAATTCCTGGATATTATAATATGAAACATTGCTTGGTCTTTCTATCTGATAACTTTAGATATAAGGAGTGTCTAATCTCGATGTCTACAATTTTAAACTTTTGTCTATATATTAATGTAAGACAAATCTTTTTCATCTACAAATATATAACATCGCTGACTTGTTGAATTTAAACAATAGCAGAAATTCTAAATGGTATACATCACAGTTTTCTAGTGCAATAAAATTACTTAATGAGTCTTTCAAAATGAAAAAATAAAGCATGGAAAGTACTGAATAAGTTGGCACCCAAACATCACCTTAGCTGAAGGTCGTGATCTTCTCCCCATTGCTTAGCACTAAGTTTGGGACAATGCTCAGATGCACTATATATTCCAGCCTTCATTTCATCAATTCCAATTACGTTGGGATGTAATAACTTCATGATCTCACCACGCAAAAAGCTTAATTCTGGCTCAGGAATAGGTGGAATTTCCTCTGATGTCGTGATACGATTATACTCAAGGTCCACAACAACTACCTACATGAGGTTAAAAGACAAATTTTTTATCATAGCAAAACCATCATTTGAAACAGAGTTTGACTAACCATTGATGACAGAGAAAAAGTATTCTTAAGCACCAAATCAATTACCGAGAACTTAACACAATAAAATAACAGTATTAAAAAAATAGCATCCCCTATTTCACATTTCTAAATTTGTAAAAATGACAACGATAAGTTGATATTTAAGCAGCTTAAATTAGCATACAGTATTCTCAATCATTTAGTTTAGTTTAGTTTATCTTCAATACATGGAGTAAAACAATTGGTCTCTGACACTGCTGTTTGAAATAACCTATAGATCATTTTCGTCTAAAGTCAGGCCTCATTGTGGACATACAGGCTACAGAATGTAGAAAGGCACTAGTCCCTGACTCTATGCTGCTAATAAAAAATGATAAATGAAATTTTCGAGAATAAAATACAAAATAGGGTTAATTATGTTTTTGGTCTCTATAAATATACAAACTTTTCGTTTTAGTCCCTCTAAAATTTTCCTTCAACTTTTAGTCCCTATAAAATTTTCAATCACTACTTTTGGTCCAACTTTTTAAGTAAATTTTGGTATTTTTTTAATGAAATTGTGCAGAAATGTATATAATAATATTGTAAATATCACTCCCAAAAAAATTAGAATTTTTTAACTAAACATAAATTAAATATGAATTTTTTACATAAAAAATATAAAAATTCATATTTAATTCATGTTTTGGAAAAAAAATCTAATTTTTTTGGGAGGGATCCTTATAATATTATAAATTTTTCTGCAAAATTTTATTCAAAAATATGAATTCTACATATGAGTTTACTTTAAAGGAGGGACCAAAAGTGACGATGAAAAAATTTTAGAGGACTAAAAGTTGAAGAAAATTTTTAGAGGGACCAAAACGAAAAGCGTACATATTTATAGGGACCAAAAACATATTTAACCCTACAAAATATTATGAAGCTGTAAGTTGTAACGCACTGAAGACGCACTGAAGATCAGGAATTAGTAACCTAAGAACCTTCAACGGTTAGTATCATCGGTATCCAATACAAATAGGAAATCATTAGCATTGATACTGTAAATTTGATTAAATGAAGAATAAAAAAATTTACAGCCAACTAGTATTCAACAACTGTATCAAATACATAACAACGAGGTGAATTACTTGGTAAGAAACTGGACATTTTAGAATAAGTGTGTCAATGGTGATGAGGAACAAGAGAAGTACAGACTTACACCATCCATTGTTAGACCAGTGGTATCAACACCTGAATGAAGTCCCATCATATATGGTGTAGGAGCATCAATATAATCTACTCCACTGTAAAACAGCAATGGAATGTATACATGCTTGAGAGAAAGAAAAAAAAACTAACATTAGAAGCAGGTCAACAAAAGGTGTCAGCATTTTAGGAAAATAGCATGATAAATTACAATCAAATGTGATATGCATAAAGAAGCGGAATAGAAAATTTTAAGTGGGACTGCTAAACAGACATTTACCCACGCGATAAAAAATTTACTGGGGAAGGGGGGCCATAATTTATCTATTTGAGGAGGTTTGCTTAAACATTTAGTTAGATATAGTGATTAAAGGAAGAAAAAAAAGACCATGAGCAATCAGTCATAACATTAAAGGTGGTGCTGCGATAAAAACAGGAGGGAACTGGAACTCCAGACTGGAGTACAGAAGTGAAGGATTGAATACCTGCCATCGGAATGGATAGATTAGGTGACAAATGGCCTCTGATGCAAGAGTTAGAAGTGAATACCTGCCACAAGAAAATACAGACGAAACAATCATTTTACAACTGAGTTGAATATACAGTCTAAATGACAAATCACCGAACAACTGAGATAAAATTGAGGGGAAATTATGATCAGCTGTAAAATTTACTGCATCTGGAAGCTTGTCGTCAACACTAATTCACCCCAAAAATAATCATGCAAGAAATATTGATAGAGTAAATACTCCAAATCTCAATGTAACAGACACTTTTATGTAAAGTAACAACCAGATAAGTGGTTAAATAACAAAACAAAACAAAAAATTGCGTAGTGTATAATATAAGAGGGCCTAGACTACATAAATATTAACGGGAAAACAAACTCTCCCATTTCATCAGTATGAAGCATAGAGAAAATACAGGTGGAACCTATATAATATACAATGATATTTATGATGATGTAGATAGAAGTCAAGAAACCAGATCATTGCCACTGGGGATGTCAATGTGACTTCAATACTAATAGTCATAAATAAGAAAGGTACTTGTTAGCCCGAAGTAAAATCCTTCTCTCAAGCAGCACCGCCGTAAAAAGATTTATTAAGTTGTCAACATCTAAACACTGTACCAGAGGCTGGAATGATATCTGCATAAAATTTAGGACGGTTGTTAATTAATGAGGCAGAAGCAAGCAGCTAATAAAATCCGAAAAAGGGTTCTAGGAGACCATACATCAACATGGGGAAGTCCACAGTTTGGTGGGGCCTCTACAGAAAGCAGACAATTCTCAATAGCAAACAGAACTCGCTCCTTTCCAGGAGTAGGCAAAGGTACATTGGACACCGTATGTGCTATAATATCCCATAGTGGCTTGCTGAAATTGTTATAGAGTTGGGAACATTAAAAGCAATGGAAACACAAAATAATGGATTTTCACGATTTAACTAAGGAAGCACTTTTAGTCACATTCATGAAGCATAACTAAAACAAAACTCAGCTATATGTTTATTTCAAAAGGGAAAAATTAATAAACTGAGTTATGTGTTGATATTTTAATGAGTGGAAAATGATTATTACTTTATTATCTACTGTATAGAACATACAAAAAGGCTTTGGTTACTGTTGTGTATAACATAAACAAAGGTTGTCACAATCTCAATAGCTGTTGGATCCATAAGAAGCTGGTTAAGTTTTTTCCATCATGGAACACTTACACTTACCTACTTCCAGTTGGGGAGAAACATAGAACAAACAGTTCCTCAAGGGTACTCCTTAGCACACTGAAACACGGCGAGCGTGAAACTAGACAGATGCATTTATCAGCATAGGAATTTCCCTGTATCCTGTAGGCCTCTATAACATCTTCACAAACATGATCCCGGAAAGAAATGCAGCTAACGTAGATTTTTGAACCATCACCCTCTGTATCAAACTTTTAAGTCAATGTGATATTCAGAATAATACCCACGCTAGAAGATATAACGGATACAAATCCAATCAACCAAAACAAACTTATTGAAATACCAAATCATGGCTTAAAATGAGGGCATCATTACAAAAGAAAAATGAAACTACAAGTGTGAAATGTTAAAATATTATGCAGATTTGAAGGTCCAACATTACCCTTTCTCAAGATATTTATGTTTCGTAAGGTATGAATCCATTCACTTTGGAACAGTTTCTCATATTACTTTTTTAATAAAACGCAATGCCTCTATTTGTGAACCGCTCCTTTCCCCAGGATAAGCTTTGTTCATGCCTATTTCTACAGCTTCTATTGCTATGCTCAAGATTTCTTTTAAGGAGTTTCCTAATATGCAAAAATTGGAAGAAGAGCAAGACTACTTTATCCCAAAGAAGCAGTAACACCAAGAGACTATCACTACTGGA
Organism: Medicago sativa; assembly: GCF_051527215.1. NCBI lineage: Eukaryota > Viridiplantae > Streptophyta > Magnoliopsida > Fabales > Fabaceae > Medicago > Medicago sativa. The sequence goes on from NC_140752.1 coordinate 99,361,826, forward strand.
AATTCACTTATCCTTTCATAAGTTGTACTTTACTAATTTTCCTCTGGTAAAATTCCCATCAATAACAACACACTTCATGGCTATTTACTGCTGAATTCATTCGTTGCGAAATACATCAAACAAACAACCTGATTATTTTAACCTAAAGTGAACATGTCAACTAATACCACACTTCTCAGTATAAGAATGGATCAATATACTAACAATCTCTAATCATACAATAACCGTACACCATGACCTCGTTCCTATGGTTCACGACCAAGTAACTAGGTGTCTGCTTGAATTGGCTTATTGGAGCTTATCTGCTGGTATAAGCATTTGTCAGACTCTTTGAGATAGCTTGTGAAAACTACTTGACACAGCTTATTTCTATAAAAACTCCAGGATAACTTATGAAAACAACTACTTAGCTTATAAGATATTGGTTTGACTTTATCTTATCTATTGTTATAGAAATAGCTTATACACAAGTGTTTATGCTATAAGCACTTAATTAAGTTGGTTATCCATAATCCAGATAGGGCCAAAGTTATTTAAACCATTTAATCTATGCAGAAAGCTTCTATAAACAATGTCTAACTTCCACATACACCAAAATCAAGTAGCAATTTAAGTTGAATAGAAAATGCAAGTACAGAAGCATACCGGTCAAAACAATAGGATAACTCCGCGGAAACGTGGAAGGATCGTTCGGATCAAATCCTGAAGCATGGAACTCAACACCAGCCGGAAGAACACACTACAATCAACAATCACTCGCATTATTACATCATCTAAACTCGAAAAAGTGAAAGCATAGGAAGAAGATGTTTACAGTTGGAAGCTGAGGAGGTGGAGGAGGATAGAGAGAGTGAGTAGAAGGTGGAAATTGATCGAGAAGAAAAGGAAGATACATCCAACCAGGGCCATGGTAGCCTTTGTTTCCATCAATGGATCGAATCTCAGGACCGATTCCGCATACAACGAAGTATTCAAAGATTCGAGACATTTTTGGATGATGATGAATCGAAGAATTGTGATTGCGATATCTTCTTCTCCTCTTTCCCCTATATGGAACCGGGAAAGAAGAGGGTGCTTCAAGATCTGCTTCGCTTTCGGTTTCTGTGAATTATGAATTTCAATGTGAATGTGAATTTGTACGTTATTTTAAGTTGAATTTGTTAATTTGAGGGAGTTTTGGTTGTTAAGCATTTTTTAGGTGCTGAAGCTTTTTCTTTCCGATGAGGGATTGAATTGAATGGAAGGAATAGATGTGAAATAAAGTTTGTGTTTGTGTAAGAAATCTTTATATAATACAAAAGCATACATCTAAAAGCAATAGTACACATGGCATCTTCATACTCTTCATTTCATTTAATGTTTTTCCATCAACCAATCAAAATGTATCTTGACTCATTCATTCTCTATTAGCCAATCAAAATTGATCACGACTCATTATTTTTCACCAACCAATCAAAATTGATCTTGATATGATTTTTTCCTATATATAGACAATTTGATTTTTTATGATTTTCATCTACCTCTTCCTCCCATAAAAAATCACTGCTATCAACTTCATTCTCATTTCTTTTATTGTTTATTTTTTTTGTTTTATTGTTATGTTCCTTTTTATGTGATTTCTTAGGTTGATGTTTCCTATTCGTATTCTCTTCAATTTTCTTTTGGTGTTTATATGTTCTTTGTTTTTGTTCGGATCTTTCTTTATTTTGGACATGGAAGCCAATCAAGAGAAAAGAAGAAATACATCACATATAAATTAGAATATATATATATATATATATATATATATATATATATATATATATATATATATATGAAGGATTTCTATTACCACGTTCAAATATAATCACTTTCATTCCCCTTTTGTTTTATTTTAATCCCTTAATACTCACAACTTTGACTATCTATTTATTCTTTTTTGTTTAATTTTTCTTATGTTTCTTACGTTGTTATTTTGCTTTTAATATCTTGCTCTTTTATATTTTATTTTGGTTTTTGATTTTTTTTTTCGCTACTTTATGCTTGAGATGGACACCAGTCGATAGACAAGAAGAACTGCATCCTATTTTCACAAAATTGATTAAATCGATAACTTTGGAGTGAAAAAGATAAGAAATACATAATAGAAAATCGATTTTATGGCACCTTTGGATTTTGTTTTTTGAGTCAAAAAGTTCCTTTTTCTTTAACTAAAAGGGAGCAAGGTGCTACCCTAAAATTTTAAGTGCATTTTCAAAAAAATAGTAAACCTTACAATCATTTATATTTTATTTACTTCATCCTAATTAAATATTTAAATGAGTTTATACTATAATTAAAATAAATATCCTAATTAAAGATTATTAAATTATTATGTTTTTTAAGTGAAAAAATATTAATGTTTTATTCAACGTCATATTTTTGTATCCATCATCCATTCTATTATTAAAATTAATAAGCACGTATGCTTTAAAACTGGATTAATATTTTTATTAATTACCTTATTTATAAACGGAAAGTTGTAAAAGTCTTATATAATAACAAAACTAAATGAATTTTCGATTACTTATTAACCATGTTTCAATGACACTTTGCCCCCTAAAAAAAACATGTTTCAATGACAACCATCAAATTATTATCATTGTTTGATTTCTCAACCAATCAAATGGATTCATGCACCCTTTGTTTTATATTTTGACCGATTAGATTTAACTAAATCATCAAAGGTTTCAATCATACACATATTTCTTAACAATAAGCTAAATATAATTTTTTTGTTCAACAAATACAATTCCTATAACAAGCAAAATGTATGTTTTTCCGCTCAACTTTCAACCATAACATAGCATGTTGACATGACATTTTTTTTCTTTTATTTTTCTACAAAAGATGCAAAATCATGTAAGCATTTAATGCTATATCAATTGTCTAATTAAATGTATTTATTGGTTTTCTTTGATTGTGTTTTTTCCATAATGTTATAGTAAGTTCTTGGTACAAAATTGGATGAAGAAGAAAACAATTGATTTTGTTTCAGGAAAGGAAAAAAATAATCTAACAACTAATTACTAACATTTGACATTAAAAAAAGCTTTGTTTTATAGGATATTTTTTTTCTTAATTAAATATATAACTTTTAAACTATGATAATCAATAAAACCTTATGTCTTTCATTTTAAATAGTATTCAAGACATTTTGCAAATTCCCTAAAAAAAAGACATTTTGCAAATTAAAAATAGAAAATAATTGACATTTTAAGGATCTACGCTAACAAGTTTTTTTAAGATAACCCGATAACAAATTGGGGACATAAATCAAATCCAAAAAAAAGAGCCAACACAGTCTTTTCTATTCATTTTAGTGATAGTCTTTGTCCCAATCGTTGTTTTTATCTTCTTGAATTTCATTTGAAAATATTATGGCATTTAATCAAATGAACTTTGTTCATTGATATGACCAAATATGCTAAAATTAATTTGCGATAAAATATTTCTAAGTATACAACAAAATATTTCTAAGTATACAACAATGCCTTAAATCTTTCAAAAAAAAACAATGCCTTAAACTTTTGTAAAAAAAATGCCTTAATTTTTTTACCAAGGCCTTAAATACTATACTATATACATTAAATTTTTTCAGCTTATTATAGAAGTTTCTTATTCATATTACCATCGTCACTAATTATAATTTACAATTTTTGGTCTTGGACCATGAGAATGGGTACAATAAAAAAAATTAAGCAAATTTCTTATTAATTTTTAAAAAGTTACTTTGAAATTAAACCAAGAGTGTATTCCCATTTTTATTAATATGGAATTTATATTTATATTGTTAATATATTTCATGCAGTGACCTTTAACGACATAAATATGATTAATACCGGTATGCAATTGAAATTAAATTTAAATTATAAATATTTGTGAAGTAATTAATTTTTTACCTCTCAAAATATTAATTTTTTTCTTTGTGGAAAAAAAAAATTTGTTGTAAAGGACTCTTTGTCTACCGGAGTTTGATCGAAAGATTGTTCTACCGAAAAATCAAACTCGAATTTCCTAATTAATTTGGAACTCACTAACCACTTGAGTTCAATCGCATTACAATCAATGTTTTTTAGTAAAAATATTTTAAATAATTCTAATTTCCTAAATTATATTAATGCTCAAATAAATTTTACAGTCGAGTAATTGCAACTCGGTAGCTCCTTTGACATTGATATGCATGTATCAATGTTCAAACTTATACCCCTCATTGTGTGAATTTAACCGCAAAATTACTTGAGAGAAAAAATACAAAATATCTCATGAGTATATTTCTCTAATTCCTCTAATATATATAAATAGAAAGGATATATTATAAAAGTCATTTTTAAATATGAATGTCATGAGTGTTGTAAGTTATCAGCATTTTCTTTCCATTTTCATGAACTCCTTTTTGTTTCCCTAAAAAAAAAAGGAGTTCATGAAAATAGAAAGAAAATGCTAATAACAATATTGAATAAATAAATGTTAATTTTCTTAGAGGATAAATAGATGTTGATTAGTAATTGTTGTAGATTCAAACAAAATTACGACAATGTTAATTTAAAATATAAATATATAAAACAAGAAATTTTGTTCAAGTGGTTAATTAACTCCATCAACAACGAATTATTATGGAGAGCATGAGTTTGATTCTAGGTGGAACGGTTATTGGTCAAACTTTGCTAACCTCCCGACTTAACTTAAGATTACCAGAACCCCTTTACCTTTAAAACCATAGGGTTAACACCATAATAAACAGTGGTGGGCCTAATAGAGAATAATGTTTATGAAACGACTCTCTTCACTTTTATACAAATCTAATTAAATAAATTATTTTAAAATAAATGAGTGTTTTGGAATATAACAATATAGTTATTTGTGGAACTCATTTGTTGAAGAAATTACATTCTTATTAAGTATTATTATTAAAAAATAAATGAGGAATGTGTATAAGTGACTCATTCAAAATCTCAAATTGGCGAGAGCTTTTATTCATATAAATTTAACTCATGTTTCATTTAAAATTAATGTTTGAAAGAATGAATCAAGAATTAATATACTAATTAAATTAAAGCTAATTTATATTAGAAACAAATTCATAATTAACATTTAATAAGTTAAATTTTGATATGTAAATATACAATAGTACAAAATTTGTAATAAAGAAGTTAAAAAAGGTAGTAAATTTTTTATATTTTATGATATATATAAAATAAATCCTCATTAACCCAAAAACGTTTAAATAAGATGATATGAGTATATTATTGCTCCTTTATTTTACGAACAATAATAGAACTATGAGCAAATGCCACTCTCTCATGCTTCCTTTTATCATTTTCATACACTAAGTTTGATACTCAAATTTGACTAAGAGAACCCAGACAAGTGAGGTTGACACCCAATTTTCATCCAAAATCTTAAGGCATTAGATATATGGATCATGTCACTTAAATTTTGTTTAAAATCTACTCTTCCATCAAATATAGAACTTTAAATAACACTTAACACATTGACATATCTTAATCAAGCGTCTGCATCTCCGCGTCTGCAATTATGCGACCAAGTCAAATAACATAAAGTGGAGGCACAACATGTTAAAAAAGGTTGGTTCGTGGTGGTTTCATGGAGGGAGATTTATATTCCTTTATTTTACGAGAGAAAGAAAATTAGAAGAAAAATAAAGCATGTGAAAAATGAATTTGAACATGAGAGAAGATAAGGGAAAACAATAAGTATTATGTGTTTTATAGAGTATAGGGAATATTTTAAGTTGTTGGTAATTTTATGGGTTTTTTGAAGTAGTTTGGATAACCATTTTCCCAAAAATTAGAGTAAATTAAAAAAATGTCATACTTTAAAATGTCTAATAAACATGTATTTTGTCAATTCAACATAACATATCTACAATTTTTAATTGTATATTGCCATCAAAGACTAAAAGTGAAGGAATTTAAAATAATAGGGGTTAAATGAAAAAAATTCTCAAAAAACATAATGACAATCAAAAACTAAATTTTAAAATCAAACAATTAAACAGATGACATCTAAAAACTAAAAAAAAAAAATAGTTCATCATAATTTTCTTACTACCGGGGATTATACATTTAGTTTAATCATCATTTTAGACTAGAAGAAACCACATAAGTGATATTGACACCATATCTTGACTCTAAATCTTAAGACATCTCTATTATATATATTTGCACTATTTTATTTTGATAGTACACATGGCATCCTTATATTGAAAGGTGCATTTAATGTTTTGTGTAATTGGTACATATTATGTGATTTGTGCAAGACTTATGTAATTAACATGATTATGCAAGTTGACTAAAAGGCTTATAATGACAAAAAAATAAATGGAATATTTTATTCAAATTATTTTTGCTATTTAATGTGTTACTAATTTCATTACTAAATTAATGGCATAATTGATGTGACTTACTTGCTTCTTTTTTCCTATAAATATTGTTTGTCCGTCTCAAACATCTTCACATCATTTAGAATTCATACTAAAATTTTAAAATTATTCTCAAAATCTCTCTTTTATTTTATTGAAACACTTTTCTTCTTAACATATTTTTTTCATCACTCTAATTTCAAAAATTGATTCAATTTATGATATTACTCCACTACATGTTGTATATATCCATGTATTTTGTTCAAATTCACATATTCATCCTATGATACCCTCGAGTTCTAACGGCTTATGACAAGATATGTACCAATTACATGTTGGTACATAATTCTTAATTATCATCCAATCAAATTGTAATCAACACATCATCATATTAAGTTAGTCAGTCTTGAGTTTTTTTTTTCCCTATATATAGTCAATTTGTCTTTCATCATTTGTATATGCATCTGCCTTTCGTACAAATTGTTTATAATATCATTTATTTGAAATGCAAATATTTCTACCTCCTGACCAATTCAATTTTATTGATTTCATTATTATCAAATTGATTAGGCACTTAGGCACCTTTTTTTTTTTTCCCTTGATTCCCTTTTATAGGTTTAGCTGTCGGCTCTGTTAATTTTAGGGTTTTCATCCCCATATATATTTACACCTTTTGAAAAAGTTTGCTTCACGTTTTAATGAATTTCATTATTTTTCTATTAATTTGAAGCGACGTAATTGAAAGACGTTTTGAATCAGATTTCTTCATTCCAAAACTATTTTTTTTGCCACTATTAATAATGAGAGATATGTGAAAGGCATGTCAATGTTTTGTTCTTCCAACGTTGAAGTTGTGCATATAAAAGAGAATTCCTCCTTAAAAAAAAAACAGAGAATTCTCAAGTATTTTTGGGTAACATATTAGTTGATAGTTCTCAAGATATTATATTTTTATCTTACATTTTTGTGGTGCAAACTATTCATGTATGTTGTAGAACAAGACCGACCCCTGCGAAAATGTAGAAAATTTATTTTAGTTATTTTTTTTTCAATGAATTTTATCTAAACCTCACTATTTTCTTTATTATTTTCATTTCCTCCTATTCAAAAGAACTGATTTAATTTATTAAGTTTTTTCGTTTCTATTGTCAATCACTCATTTTCACTAAACATGGCGTTGATATATATTATTTCACATAAATTATTTTAACATCAAATCTCATCCATTCATTTCATTTGATAAATTAGTTCACATGCATCAAATACTCTTTATCACCTAATCAAGCATTCCATTTTTATCTCCCCATATTTATTTATTTCTGCCATCAACACATACTCAAACTTCTTTGTTAATTTTTTTATAAATTGCATGATAAAAAACATACTTATGGTTGTTTGAGTCACTCATCAACATCGATAATATTTATTTGCCTTTATTTCATACCCATATTTTTTTATTTATTTTAAAATTATATTAAAAAAAAAGACAACAATCACGGCTAAACTATCAATATCTCTATCCGTATCCTTATCTACATCTACAATCTACATCTACAATATAAACAAGTGAAACCATTTTCATTCAAAAGTACATGTGGCATGTTATAGTCTCATTCTAATTAATGTCATGCTAATTAATGCTAGAAAAATTCAAATTTCCATTACATGGTATATGCTTAGCACCTGGTATTTTAGTCTCAACACATACTTCCATATACTGCCTCTATTTTAAGAAATCATTCGATTTATTATTATGATCAAAATGATATCTAGAAATTTAATTGCCTGATATCAAATCAAACAAGAAACTGCCCATAAAAAAATCAAACAAGAAACTATCAACTGCCAATTAATGAAATTAAATTCAAATTATTCAACACTTATAACAGTCCTAAAAAAAATGTTGACAATTGGTCTAATTCAAGACTATCGTTGAATTGTTTCTCACCTATTAAAATCAAATTAAAACCAAAATAAAATAGTGAAAGGTAATGATTCTTTTTGTCACAAAAAGGAAATAAAATAGCTCAGATCTTTATCTCCCATCCTATTCTCATCACTATTACTATTTTTCAAAAATGGTTTTGAGAACGGTAAGAAGATCAAGAACACCTTTAGTTTCTACAATTTCATCAAATTTTATTGTTGATTGAAAGAGACTGTTCCCCTTCATCATGGTTTGTGACCATGGTTTAGGATTTTATTGCTAATAGTTGGATTTTTAGCTGTACAGGAGAAAATAAGAGGGAGAATGTTAGTTATCAAATAATTTGTTGAGAAATTGATTTTGAAGCTGAAGAAAGGCATAAACGAAAGGGATCTTGAATCTTCTCTCATGATTTATATTTTGTTCCAATTCTCTCATGATTTATATTTTGTTCCAAATAATTGTCTACTATATATCATTTTTGAAAATGCTTCATTTGAGACATTATTTTCATCATATAACGATATGATCTTATTCATTAAATTTCTTTTGCTATTAATGTAACATATTTATTTTCCCATATATTTGTTTGCGGATGACCATATTTCTACTCAATGTTCCTCAAATTTACAAAGAACTTATCGGATTTATAACTAAAGTATATCTCAGTTTAATCGACTTTAATTCCTTCCAGTTTGGTTGTGTTTCTTCTAATTGGGAGGAAACTCAACATTATTAAAATTTCTTTTATCGGTTTTGGTTACAATGTGTTCATTATTTTGCAGAGACCTTTATTGAGAACAAAGTAGTTTCCTATCTATATATTCAGTTCAAGGTCGCACATCCTATATTAACTGTCAGGGCCAAACTTTAGTTTTTTTTGGTAATTTGTCATTTACTCATTTTATACCACGAATCATATGTAATAAGTGTGTATTTTAGTCTTTTTAAGGCTTTTGTTTATTTTTCTTCTTTGTGTTGTTTGGATTAGTGTTACATTATAAGAATTTTGAATTAGGGTTTCATTTTTCTTTGTTGCAGCTTCTCTTCTGGATTCTTAAGTTTCTTTTTTGACATATTCTAGATTCTTACGTTGCAAAAGTTTTTATGAATTTTATTACTATGATTATTTCTGAATTTTGCTAAAAAAAAAATCTAAATTTTTATTGCAACTTTATTTCTGAATTATGTGTTCTCACGGAATTTCATATATTTTATTTTCAGTATTAAATAAATACAATCATTTGAAGAAAAAAAATTCCTCTTTTATTTTTTTTGAGGGAATTCCTCTTTTATTTAAATGCAGTTTTGGTCGAACCAAACCGTACACCATCGATTCAGTTTGGTTCGTTTTCACTTTTAAAAAATGATAAAACCCAAACCTCATTTGATTTTGAAGAGCATGTAAATGGTAATTTAAAAAAATCATTATAACAATCAATATTTTGAATAAAACACGTTTACTCAATAATATAAGTATTGTACTACCTCTCATACAAACAAAGTTGTAAAGAGTGTATATACACATTAATCAAAATATATCTATTTTAAAAGGGGCACTAGCCAACAAATGTGTATTTTTTTTTATGTTAATTTTAAACCGAACCTCCACTAGATAGAACTAGAAAATTAGGTGTAGAACATATACAGTGGCTACTAGACCTATGGGTTTTTAGATGCAATATTGCACATGTTAAAGCAACTGAAAGTAATAACTTCTTATTGAAAACAACTATTATTTATTAAAAAACTACACATTTAATATAAAATGCACAACAATTATTTATTACTAAGACCCATTTAATATTTTTTGAAGTGTTGAGTTTGAGAGATTTTTTATTTTTTTAGTTAAATGGGGTTCAATTATGAACCAGCTGCACCACTTTATAAATGCATAAATAAAAGGAAACAAGAACAAAAGGAGTTGGGGGATGGACCAAAACCTTCTCAATAAAGCTAAGCAAAAAGCTGAGGGGCAAACACCAAACCAAGAAAAAAAATAACAAAAAAATAAAAAGTAAAGAAAACCAAAAGAAAAATAAAAGGAACGAACTAAGAGAAAGTCCTTGAGTTATTCTGGTAACATATATACTCCTAGAGTTTGAATTAAAGATTAAATCTTATTAAGTATTAATTATAAGAGCAAGTGGCATGTACATAGAGACTCATTTAAGCAACCAAAAGGAGAGGTCCATTGTGGATGCTCTAACGATCGATTAACTTATTGATGAAAATTTTTGGTCGAAAATAATACAAAATAAATGCTTGCTGAAATTATCAATTTTTAAATATTATTGTTATTATTATTATATTATTATTAATAATAATAAATATTGATTTTTAATGTTTATTAGAAATACTAATTAAATGTATCAATTAAGTTTGGTAACTAATTTTATATTTGATATTTTTTCGAGTTATCATGAAATTGGTATAAAGCTTACATCACCGCTTAGCAGTGACTAATCTTAGTTGGAAAACCTGTGGGATACATAAGACGAGTTCTCTCATCTCAGCTGAATATTTTCCATACACATGAGGCAGAAATTGAACTGCTATCCACATACTTACGAGGCTCTAATCTATTATCAATTTGACCATTTTTTCCTAGGGTCATAGCTTACATGTTAATTCCAGGTGTTCGTACAACCGGTTCATCCTTCAATATTCCATTGAAAATCAATGAAGCATTGATACATGGATTTGAAAAGAAAATACGAGACCTTAAAATTGATATGAAGGCAGTAGAGAGAATCAAACACGAGACCTTAAAAGTAGTCCCAGGCCAAAACAAGTGGGTTAGATCAAACTTATTCATTGTGTTCCCTTATTGACTTTGTTTATCCAAATAATTTGGAAAATATATAGATCTCCAAAAAAATCAAGAGCGAGGGATACTTGCTCAAACTTTGGACCCATTTGAGCACTTTAACAATATTATTCTATCGTTGTTTCCAGAAAACGAGAAGGAAAATATTAGCTTTGATTTGATTTGTCAATCTGACCAAAATAAAAAGCTACAAAGCAAATGGTATTCAATTGAGTTCTTGAATGATATTAACAGTTGCGTATTTCAAACCACAAATTAAGATTTAAAGTTGGATGTCCAATAATATTGATGAGGAACATATACCAAGGTATTGTGTTTCAAAATGAGAAACCCCACATCTTCATCCAAAACCTTAAGACAATATGTATATTACTCATCTCATTTATATGTTCATAAATATCAAATCTTGCTGGCAATATAGAATTTTTACTCACACATGACAAATTAGCATTTCTCCCTTAAACGTGAGACTCTCCATGTCTATGATATGAAGAAATAGTCAAATAAGGCCAGAGGCACAACATGGTAAAAAAAGGTGGCTTGGTGGTGGTTTCATAGAGATGTGTTTTTTTTTCTCATTTATTTTATGAGAAGAGAGAAATTAAATTAGAAAAATTATTCGAACTAGAAAGAAATGACAAGGAAAACGAGTGAGTTGTGGGTAGTTTTATGAGTTTGTTGAAGGAGTTGGATATTACTGAGTAATTATTCTACCAAAAATATTAGACTCATTAAAAATGTCACATCAATTTAAAATGTATAATAAACATGTATTTTTCAACTCAGCATAACACATAAACGTTTTTCCTTTGTCATATCCCACTAAAGACTAAAATTGAAGGAACTTAAAATAATAGAGGTTAAATAAAAAAAAGTTATCGCCTTGACAAATAAAAATTGCATGAAAGCGAACGACTTCCAAAATATAATATTTAACATAAAAAAATTAAACAAATGACATTCAAAAGTTAACAAAACAAATCATCATAATTTCGGGACTGCAAGTGTAACCTACATTGGGTTGTATCTTTGCATTAGGCTAAAAGAAACTAGACAAATGATATCGACACCACAATTTCTCCCAAATTATTTAGGCACACGTTTGTGAGTCATCTCACTTATATTTTATTCAATATCTACTATTCCTTTCATTGTAGAACTTTAACTCTTATTTTACACGATAACATATCTCCCTCAAGTGTGACATTCTCTGTGTCCGTAATTACGTGACATAGCCAAATAAGGTCAAACCGATGTACAACATGATCAAAAAGTTAGATTAATGGTAATTTACTAAAAGTGTGTTTTTGTTCCTTTATTTCATGAGAAGAGATCAAAGAAATTAGAAGATGAAAAATAAATTTGAGATTGAGAGAACTGATACCGGTTAAAAAAAATAAGAATTGTGTATTTTGTCCATGAGGTTATAAAGAACGAAGTAAGTTGCAAGTGATTTTATGAAATTGTTGAAGGAGTTGAAGATTTTTGTGTAATTAATTTACCAAAAAGTTAGATTGTGTTAAAAAAACTAATTTACCAAAAAGTTAGATTCGGGTAAAAAAACGCAACAACATATAAAGGATTTACTAAGCACATTAGGTGTATTGGTCATCTTACTTATATGTTTCTCAACGTCTACTTTGGCATCCAATAATGTGGAACTTTAAGTCACAATTTACACATGAACATATATCTCTAAAGTGTGAGACTCAATGCGTCTGTAATTTGTTGATAGTCAAATAAGGTTAGGCGAAGGCACAACATGGTTAAAAAAAATGGATTAATGGTGTTTTTGCGGAGGGAAGTTTGTGTTCCCATCTTTCATGAAACGAGAGAAATAATTTTAGCAACAATAAAATTAAATTAGAATATGAAAAGAAATTTGAACATGAAAGAAATGATAAGGGAAAAAAATAGTGTGTGTTTTGTCCATGGAAGTATCGGAAATATAGCGAGTTACTGACAATTTTATGGGTCAGTTAAAAAGTGTTGGAAATTTAAGAGTAAATATTTCACCAAAAAATATACTCGGTTAAAAAAACGCCACATCTTTATAAAATGTTTAATAATCATGTACTTTTTCAATTGAGCATAACACATTTGTATTTTTCCATTCGCATGTTCGTTCACCCAAAGACCAAATATGGAGGTATTTGATATAATATTGATTGGATAAAAAAATTGTATGAAAGCAAATGACATCCAAAAACTTATACTTGATATAAAAAGTTAAACAAATGAAATTCAAAAACTAAAAAAAAAAAATTAATGTTTAGAGTTCTGAGGGAGTCTACAATGGGTTGGACCATCACATTTGACTATGAGAAACTCCACAAGTGATATTGACAACACATCTTCGCGTAAAATCTTAAGACATTAGGTATATTGTTCTTCTTGCTTATATGTTACTCAATGTATATTATTGCACACAAGTTTAACTCATTATAATGTTTAGAGTTCTGAGGGAGTCTACAATGGGTTGGACCATCACGTTTGACTATGAGAAACTCCACAAGTGAGATTGACATCACATCTTTGCGTAAAATCTTAAGACATTAGGTATATTGTTCTTCTTGCTTATATGTTACTCAATGTATATTATTGCACACAAGTTTAACTCACATATGAAACATAAACATCTCTCCCTTAAGTGTGAGACTATTATGTATGTGATCTGGTGAGATATCACATAAGGTCAGAGACACGACATGGTAAAAAAAAGTGGGTTGGCGGCAGTTTCATAGAGGGGTGTTTGTTTCTTTTTTTCATGAGAAGAGATAAAGTAAATTATAAAAGAAAAGAAGATTAAAAATGAATTTGAACTTGATAGAAATGAAAAGAGAAAAAAAAAATAAGGAGTGTGCGTTTTATTCGTGAGAGCATAGGAAACATAATGAATTGCTGGTGATTTTATGGATTTGTTGAAGAAGTTGAATATTACTGGGCAGTTATGCTACCAAAATATTAGATTTATTGAAAATATGTACATCTATTTAAAATGTCTAACGAATATGTATTTTGTCAACTCATCATACATATACATTTTTCCATTGCAAGATCCCATGAAATACCATAAGTGAAGGAATTTGAAATGACAAAGGTTATTTTTTTTTTTTGTGCATGAAAGCTAATCACATTCAAAAACTAAAATTTAAGATGAAAAATTAAACAAATGACACTCAAAAAATAACGAAACAAATCATCACATTAGGCTAGGATCCTACAATGGATTGTATTATCACATTAAGCTAAGATCAATCACAGAAGTGAGATTCACATCCTATCTTCTTTCAAAGTCTTAAGGCATTATGTATATGAGTCATTTCACTTATATGTTTCTCACATCTACTCTTGCATACAATACGGAATTTTAACTCACACTTGAGACATTAACATCTCTCCATTAAGTGTTAGGATCTTTGTGTCTGTAGTCCACCACCAAGAACAACTCTCGATCCCCCACAATGTCGAACCCGGATGTGATACCACCGTTGGGCTTTCTGTGGGATCCTACGTTGATGTAGATCGACAATTTGGATAAAGAGAAACCACACAAGTGATAATGATACAACCAAAACTCCATCTAAAATTTTAAGTAACACCTGATACATTACAATATTCCCTCCATCAAATATAACGACATTCTAGCCCGTGCTTGGCACGGGTGTCCATGCTAGTTGTTACAAAAGAAAGGTAAATGGTTATTCTTTTTTGAAGAAGGTAAATGGTTAGTCTTAAATCTATTCACTAATTATTAAACTTAATGTGTACCAAAAATAAAATCTTACCCCTTCTTAATTTTTTGACACGTCATCAAAATTATATCATTTTGTGTCTTTTGCTTCAACTTCCCTCTGTTTTTTCTCTTTTAAAAACAAATTAAAACAAACTCATTCAATAAAACACACTAACTTAATCTTTTTTTTAAATAACAAATAAACTTAATCTTTTATTTTCTAATTATCTATTCTCTAATTATTAAACTTAATGTGTACCAAAAATACAATCTCATCATTTCTTAATTTTTTGAGTCGTCATCAAAATTATATCCTTTTGTGTCTTTTGCTTCAACCTCCCTCTATATTTTCTCTCTTAAAAATAAATTAAAACAAAATTACTTGATAAAACACTCTAACTTAATCTTTTTTAAAGAACAGACAAACTTAATCTTAATCTCAATCAAAATAAATTTTTCTATAATCTAACATCTAAATATCTAAAGAGTTAAAAGAATTTACAATCTACTCCCTCCGGTACTATTTACAAGAAACAATTTACTTTTTGGATACATTAAATAATTTATGTATTTGGTTTAGGTTTTTGACTAGATACATACATTATTCAATGTATCTAAAAAGTCAATTTTCTCTTGTAAATAGGACCGGATGGAGTATTATCTTTCTCTAATTATTAAAGTTAATTTTTCTCTAATTATTAAAGTTGATGTAATTTTGTAACAAAAAATCCATTATTTTATAGTTGTATCCAAACAAATTAAATTATTTAAAACGTATGTTTTTAATTACAATAACCAAACAAAATAAATCGTGAATTATTTTATAAATTATGTTAATTAATAGATATCAAAATCACTTTTATTTTAATTTGTAACAAAACGAGTCATGAATTGTTTTTTTTAAGTGGTTTTTATCATGATAAAAAAAATCTATAAATTATTGAATGTCGTTTTTTTAATTCGTAAGAAATTTGTCATATACTTAATTTACATTTACTAAAAATATATTATATGACGTACATGTGATTTTATCTCATCGTGTGTTTCTAATAAAAAATATTAATAAATACATTTCGCTTATGAATAATATAAAAAATATCGGAGAAACATTTTATACCAATACTTAAAAAAACACGGGAAAAAAAGAGTAAATAAAAAGGAAAAAAACATAGGACTATTTCTCACTGATACATATTTTTACATCTAATTATATCCAATTGAATGATCACAAATAACATAACTTTGGGATAGTTGTAAAATCTTTCTCATTTATAAATTATTCACGGGGTTAGTTATTATGAGAAATACAACTACTTTACATAAAATTACACATCATCGAGATTACTTCTTTTGTATAAATGGTTTTCATACGTTTTTTGGTTTATCTTAATGTCATATTATAAAATTATTATTTTTAATCGTTATTCATTGTTAATCATTATATCCTTTCAAAGAATGACTATAAAAAAAACGCAAGACAGCGTTACTCTCTAACTATTAATTAGACACCAACTAATATTGTTTTACAAATCATATATGGGACAACAATCAGTCACATATTAATTAGTTAAATTGATTTTTTTTTATATATTGTATCTAGGCATGGTAACGAAACTCACACATGCGAGTACACATTCGAACCAAACTCAATTTGACGGGTTTTTCCCCGCTTTGGTTCAGTTTGGGTTTTCTTCGGTTTCAAAATATGGGTACGGAATGAGTAACGGGGATATAGGTATACCCGCCCTGAACCCATACCCAAACTCGTCCCGAATGTAGAAAATCATGTTATATAAAAAGAAACTCAAATCATAAATCATTTCAGTCACATAATCAGAGTCTCAGTCTATCAAATGACACTGATTTCTCAAAGTTCTCTCTATTCTTCATCACCATAGCCATGATCTATTGTCGTCATTTCTTTGCAAGATAATGCATTGCAACATTGCGTCTGAGGCAGAAAAATACTTTTATTTTATTAAAAAAATTATCCATTGCCAGGATGGGGCGGGGATACCCTAACCTGTCGGAGATGGGGATGAGATTCGATTTCTTATCCCTGTTGGATATGGGTAGGGTAGTGGGTATGTATATGGTAGTAGGGTATGGGGACGTGGAAGGTAAAACCTGTCCCCACCCGCCCCATTGTCATGCCTAATTGTATCTTCTAAATAATAGTGAGAGTAATTATAATTTGATTTAGGAATCTTGCACGATATACATATTTATTGTTTATAAATTCACATAAAAATAAAAAAATGTTAAAAAAAATTACAAATATTTTTCAATGATGTATAAAAATCACGGGGATTATTAACGTCCCAGTTATCATTATTGTTATTTTATTATTTATAATATTTTCACATAATTTTAGTCTATCACTTTATAATACTTTAATAACAGCTATTTCAATATTTTTATTATTTTCTTCATCTTGATCATTAATTTTATTTTCTTATTTGTCAATGTAAATAATATTGTAAACGCGTTTTGACGCATAAATAGCGATTAAGGATCAACCCGTGCGGAGCACGGGCCCGTGCTTAGCACGGGTCTGTTGCTAGTTTAATAATATAAATTGATAGATTATAAACTTTGTATTTTTTAAGTTTACTCTTCTTTTAAATTATTTTATTATTTTATAATATTATTTAAATTTTTATTTAAAAAATTGGTTAAAGTGCATTAAAATACAAACAATGTACAATAGCCCACAACAATTAAAATACAAACAATCTACAATAGCCCACAACAATAGAAATATATTTGACATTGTAAAAAGATAGTGTTTTGATGTAACGTTTTTTTTTTTTGTTAAAAAGCTAATCAAAACAACAAAAAGTGGAAGAAAAAAAAAACATAACAATTATTCCCTTCGTGTTGCGTCAATTTTGAAGGGATTGACATATCCACATTTGATAAACTCCAAGTTTGGCCATAAAATTTGCACATTTGTTCCCTTTACAAATAGTGATATTGTTTTATCCGATCAAATCTTTTGTCATTAATCAAAAGAGCATGAACATGGTGCTTTATGGATGAACCTTTTATAAGATTTATACTATGCAAGGAATCGGAATAACAAACGAGCTCATTAATTTTCAGAGTTTTAGCTAACAAAAGGCCTTGATAAATAGCAAGTAACGCAGCTTGGAGAATATATGAAGAAATGTAAATATAACCCAAAAAACCTAATAAGTAAAAGCCAACATTGTTTCTCAAGACCCCCACCAAACCCAACCCTTACTGGGGAGCCTATGCATCTTCCACCAACATTAAGGATGACGCTAAAGTGATTGTTGTTATTCCACTTTACGAGTCTATCTTATTATGATTCAACATTGGAGATTGGATTAAAGCAAGCTTTAAAAGTTTCAACCATATTATGAATGTTGAAATATAGATGACTTATGGACCAAATTTCGTTACTGAAGCACATGTTGTTTTGGTGGCGCCAAGTCCACCAAAATCAGCCACAAAAAGTAAATTATTAGGACCCAAAAAATAATTCTTAAACCAATCATGTTCAACCATGATAGAGATTTTTTTTTGGATAATTAAGCTCATAATGATGTGAAATGCTTCTCAATTATTATCTGTCACACATACAATAAAGGAAAGTCTCGTCATAGAGATTGCACCGAGTATCTACCTTTTAACTTCATTATATTTTTTTTATCATTTTATCATTATTTGGCAATAAATCGGAAAGTCGAGCACATTAATGCTCATCTTGACGTTAGTATAGATAAATATCCTAACACTGACTGAAAAAGGAGGTCTTTGTCCCCGTGAGCTTAGCTCGCTTGGTAAGGGATAATGCATAATTTATGCAGGGGGTAGGGTTCGAATCCCAGACTCCCCACTTGCTCACCTTAAAGGTGAATTTCTCTAGCCGTTAGACGGCAAAAGTTATGGTGCATAAGGATTTCCTTATGCACCATGCATAAACATATCACAGCCATTAGATTTATTAGACACTTGTAATAATCCTAGAGGGGAATATAAAAGCACAACCAGAAACATTTGTAACAAAGCTTTCTCTCTCTACAAATCGGTTCCCTCTCCTTTCTCTCACACCTTCATCTTCTTCACAAAACCAAATCCAGAATCCGGTGAAGATTCCGGCAACGGTTGAGGTTTCCGGTGACGGAACCACCGCGCCAGAATTTTCAACTTATCCTTTTTCAAATCTTTTTATACCAAAATGTTCCTCTCCTTCGCCTCTCTTCAAATCGGGTTTCAATTTTTCGAAAACAAACTCTCAATAACCTAGATCTAAAGTAGTTTCTCTTCTAGTTAATTAGGATTTTTACTATTCACGTCTTGTTTGTTTGAATTTCCCTAAAGTCACTTGTGACACTTCCTGAAATAGCAGAAATGTAGTAATTTCTGAATTTTAATTACTTTTCCTTTATGTCGTAAGCCTTGAGCCAATTAAGAAGTTAATGAAAATTCAGAGCATTAGTAATTACTACTTTTTCTTCTACTCAGAGGAATTTGAATATGTTACTATTTCGTTGGATAATATTTTTTTATTTCTTGCGGAATTAAGTTTTTATACCCTGGTTAAATGGTTGCAGTGTTATTTTCTAGTAGTGAATGCATAGTGTAATTTTTGCGAACTTGAATTCAAGCTCAAATTAAAATCAACTCTGAAAATTGTACTATGGATGTCATTGGGATGACATGAGATGCGTTTTGTTAATTGCTTTACTTTGCAATCCATAACAATACGAAGACTACTTATTTGTTTTTGGATAGGGTTAATATGTGTTTACCCCCCTGTAATTTGGGCGAGTTCCGGTTTTCCCCCCTGTAATAAATTTTGTTAAAATTCAGCCCCTGTAATTTGAAGATTCCGTCGAAAACCCCCCTGGTCAAACCTGGCACACGCCAGGAGCTGATGTGGCGTGCCACGTCACCTTTTTCTGATGACGTGGCACGCTGACTGTATAATTATTTTATTTTTTTATATTGTACACGTGGCATTTTTTATTTTTTTATTAAAAAATAATTTTTTTAATTAAAAAAATATTATTTTTAAAAAAAATAATAATTTTTTTTAAAAAAAAACGAAAAAAATTCTTAAAAAATAAAAAAAATGAAAAAAATTCTGAAAAAAATAAAAAAATACCGAAAAAATTAATAAAAATGAATACAAAAATCAGGTAAATTTTAAAAATAAAAAATAAAATCTGGAAAAATTAAAAAAAAATGAAAACATTAGGGAAAAAATTAATAAATTTCGAAAAATTCATATTTCCATATTTTTTTCAATACCGGAAAAATGAAAAAAATTCTTTTTTTTTAGAAAGTACTTTTCAAAAATGTCCTCAATTTTCAATATAAATAATTTCCAGATTGTTTTTATCCTCAATTTTTAAATATTAGAAAATATTCTCTAATTTGTAACACATCGTAAAAAAAAATTGAAAAAAAAATCTGAATTTTCCTAAATTTTTAAATAAATTTGTACACAGATTTTTAAAATAAAAATATTTTCAAGATTTTTTTTTTGTTGAGAAAATTTGAAAAACTTCTTTTTCGAAAAATAAAAACAATCTGGAATTTTTTTTAATATTTACGATGTGTTACATGTTTTATTTGTATTGAAAATTGAGGACATTTTTGAAAAGAAACAACCAGTCCCAAAGAGCTAATTAATCTTTTTTCAAAAATTTCAAGATTGATCATTTTCAAAATTTTCAAGATTAATCATATTTATAAAAATCATGTCCTAATAACAGGATACAATGTATATTGATTGACTCCGGTATATAAATCATGTTATACGGTTGAAAGACAAGTACTTTCCGTAAAAAAAAGAATTTTTTTCATTTTTCCGGTATTGAAAAAAATCTGGAAATATGAATTTTTCGAAATTTATTATTTTTTTCCCGAATGTTTTCATTTTTTTTTTAATTTTTCCAGATTTTATTTTTTATTTTTAAAATTTACCAGATTTTTGTATTCATTTTTATTAATTTTTTCGGTATTTTTTTTATTTTTTTCAGAATTTTTTTTCATTTTTTTATTTTTTAAGAATTTTTTTCGTTTTTTTAAAAAAAAAATTTAAATTTTTTAATTAAAAAAATTATTTTTTAATAAAAAAATAAAAAAAAATGCCACGAGTACAATATAAAAAAATAAAAAATAAAATAATTATACAGTCAGCGTGCCACGTCATCAGAAAAAGGTGACGTGGCAGGCCACATCAGCACCTGGCGTGTGCCAGGTTTGACCAGGGGGTTTTCGACGGAATCTTCAAATTACAGGGGCTGAATTTTAACAAAATTTATTACAGGGGGGAAAACCGGAACTCGCCCAAATTACAGGGGGGTAAACACATATTAACCCTTTTGGATATTTTGTCATAAGGAAGGTTATATAATAAATGCAAAAAATTGTAGATTTAAATCCGTGCTCAACACATCCAATATGAGAAATCTTACATAATATATGCGAAAAAAATTGAGAAATTATGGATTTAAATCATTCAATCCGTGCTCTTTACAGCCTAGTTGATTTTGCTTCAATTATGTATTATATAGGTTAGTGGTGTGATTATTTGGTTTTGGAGGTTTTGAGATTCTGGTAATTTGAATTGATGTTCATGAAGTGTTCTTCATGTTCATCAATTTTCTGGGCTATCAAAACCATTAAGTACATCTAATGGTTTTGGAGTACAGCTCACAGAAACCATTTCCACAACAAAAATGGTTTTGGCATATATTGGGATTTGATTCGTAACATTAAACCATATCAAAACCATTAAACCATATTTATGGTTTCAGTAATAATTTCAGTGTATAACATCTTAATCATTATTTAAAACTATGTACCAATAATAATTTCAATAAAAACCATTACACAATTATTTTGGTTTCACATACAAGTCTATCAAAACCATTAAACCATACTTATGGTTTCACTAATAATTTCAATGTATAACATCTTAATCATTATTTAAAACTATGTACCAATAATAATTTCATTAAAAACCATTACACTATTATTTTGGTTTCACATACAAGACTATCAAAACCATTAAACCATACTTATGGTTTCAGTAATCCATACCCTGAAGTTAGTGAATAATGGTTTAAAGTCTTTTGTTTTATTACAAAACCATTAGACAATTATTTTGGTTTTACATAGAAGACTATCAAAATCATTAAACCATAATTATGATTTCAGTAATAATTATTTTGGTTTCCAACTTGAAAGTTACATTTCATAAATAATAAACCAGATGTAGTTTTTACATGAAATAGCATGACTTTGGGTATCTTCACTTTGGTTATGAAATAGCATATCACAACCATTTGTATTTTTTGATTTTGGTTTCCAACATAATAATTATGTTTTTACGTGAAAACGTAGTTAGTAGACAAAGTTCATGTCTCGGCCCCAACAGCTTCATAGCCATCTTCACTTTGGTATCAAATGTCTATCTTGGTATTAGTTTTTGGTATCAGCACATCTACACACATGCAAAGAATGGCGAAGATGTTACTAAAATGTACTCTGTACTAATGCAAAGAGAATACTAAGAAAGGAAAAAATATGTTCTTATCATATAAGCAGTAGTCTTATAATAATTGGGTTTGCATATATATGTATTTGGATTGACGATTTGACCCTAATAAACCTTTTGCGACTGCGGTTGAAGTCACAAGGTAGTCCAGTGTTTGTACAGAGGCTCTAAGTATATTTGGACTAACATCACTACCTACATGAAGCACTCCACAAACATGATAATAGTTTTCTTAATTAACGGAAGAATTGTTGGAGTTTTGATTTGTCAGCACGCCATTAAATTTTGTTATAAAACTTGGAATAAGGTTAGAAGGCATTTTTATTTTATGAGTACCATTTCAAGGAATCTACGTATGGTAAAACAAAATTATTCATCCATTTGGGACTAATATGAACAAAGCTTGAATTGTTTTTTCAGTGTTTTGAAATTGAAGACGAAAAAATGAAGGCAATTACAATTTACAACTAGCAGGAAAGTGGTTATAAAAATAATATAATTCAGTTATAACCTAGGTGTAGAAAGCAATTTACTGTGGTGGAGAAAGCAATTTCGTTTGGGCTGGTGTTAATGGGCTGGGCCCGTTCAGGGCTTATGCATGGTGCATAAGTTTGGCTTATGCATGATAACCACACCCCCGTTAGACTACTTAACCACGAAAAAAGGAGGTCTTTTTCTTACCATTGTAAATAAACTATTTTTATTTTAATTTTATTAACACATGCATTAAATGCAGTACTCTTTACATTTAAAAATAAATAAAATCTAACACATGTGCGTCAAAATCTTAATATAAGTCATTAAGATGCAGAAATCTTTAAAAAAAATCTTGTTGGATACTAGTATTATACTAAATGTTAAAGGTTAGAGGTGATTTTATTCAAATTCTGCATTTTTTAGTTGCTTAACCATTGGTCCGCCACTATGATCTGAAACAATTACTCTAATCATTAAAATTTATTATACCCTCCCTCAAAGAAGTAAATAAATTATTATTCCTGTTAGATACGCCCCCCTCACACAACACTAAGGCTGTGTTTGGTACCATGGATAGATCAAGGAAAGAAAGCCTAAAGAATGGAAAGTTTATGGAAAAACATTCTTTCCTTTGTTTGGTTGCTTTGTAAGAGTGGAAAGAAAGTATCTTTTTGGTGGGACCCATGCCTAAAATCTTTCCCTGCTTTTTTGGACGGAAAGGATGTAGAAACACCAACTTTTGAGTGAAAATACCATAATACCTACTATCATTTTATTTTATTATTATAAAATAATACATGTGTGTATATATCATTTTTATAAAAGGGTATAAATGTCATTTACAAAATATAGTTTATTCTTTCCTTCCACTTTCTAGTCACTTTCACTATAATCAAACAACCTAACAAATCATCTCACTTTCCATTCACTTTCCTCATACTTTCTTTCCTTTAACAATCTTTCCTCTTACAATCTTTCCTCTCACTTTCTTTGGTGATCAAAACACACCCTAACGGTTCTAGCAAAGCATAATAGATGTTGACACATTAAAATTTAGAGCAATGCTATATATCAAGAAAAGATTTTATATTAAGAAATTGTCCCGAAATTAATGTTAGCCAATAAAATCTCAGTCTGGTCGGAAATAAATAAGGGTTATGTATTTTTTTTATGAAACGTTAATAAATAAGACTGAAATCTAAGGGTGATTATTCTGCCATGTCATTCTTGATTCAAGAAAATCCATTCTTGATATCTACTCCCTCCGTCTCACAATAATTGTTTCTTTACCCGTTTTTCTTTTTCTCAAAATAATTGTCACTTTAGCATACCAATGCACCATTTATTATTTTTTTTCATTATTATACCCTTGTTTATTGAATTTCATCCAACTTAACTAGTACTCCACTAACTACAATTAATAAAGGTATTTTAGTAAATGATACTAATTTTACAATCAAAATCAACACAATTAATCATTTTCTTAATAATCATGCGTAAACCTTAAACGACTATTATTTAGAGACGGAGGGAGTAGCATTTTCCTAAAATTTATCAAGTCTATAATGTAGCAATTACTCCAATCATTAAAATTCATGAATTCTGTTGGCACAATTTCCTTTTATGATTTTCTCAAACAAAGTTTTTAATGCACTTGTAAGCGGATATGAATTCTCTCAATTTTTCTCCATTTTAAATCTCCACAGTTAAGTCCTCGTGAGCTTAGCTCAGTTGGTATGGACAATGCATAATATATGCAAGGTCTGGGGTTCAAATCCCAGCCACCACAAAAAAAAAATTCTCCACAGTTAAAACACACTTTTCTTTATATATTAACTTGTTTATATTTGATGGTTTTGTGATTCCACTCGAGAGAAATTTAGGTGGAAAGAATTCAAATCTCTTTGTTAGCATAACCATAACAACCCAATTTAAAAAGTAGGTATTCATTACCTTTAGATGATTCCACTGAGAGAAATTTAGGTGGAAAGAATTCAAATCTCTTTGTTAGCATAACCATAACAACCCAATTTAAAAAGTAGGTATTCATTACCTTTAGATAATAAATGGAGATCTAGCAGTGTGATAGCACAGACCAAGTTGCAGCTTTTCAATATCTATTGAAATCAGGGGCGGATTCAGACTTTACGCAATGTGGAGCTAAAATTTTAAAGAAACAATAATGTAAACTATATTAAAAATAAGTAATAATATTGTTTGATACAATACATTACAATGAAAATCGTCTTATATCCATTTGGTGAAAATGAGCTAAAATGACAACGTCTTCTATCCATTTGTTGAAAATGAACTAAAATGACACCATTGCTAATTGTTAAAAGAACATCTCTTTCTATATATAAGTTACAAGACAATTATTTAGCCACTGATCACCCATTTTGTTACATAGGTTACTCTTCCACTTTCATATATGAAAAAACACGTTCAACACTTGCAGTTGCTACCGGCAAGAGCAAAGCCAACTTCAAAAGTTTATAAACCATAGAAAATATGTTGTACTTATTTGTTTCCACAAGTTTTGCACAAAGATCTGAAAGCCCTTTCAACTTAGCAAATTTTCGGTCAGATCGAACATCTGTAACATAATTCTTTAAGTTGAGTGCGTAACGCCACTTTCAACACATCTATAAAATCATTTGGATAAAACTCAGTCATCCTCAATAACTTGTTCACATCAAAAACTGCAAATGACTTTGCGAAACTCAAGCATAAAACACCGTAAAAGTTCAGTATTCTGTTGCTGCGTTTTATCTATTATAAAAAAAAAAAAGGAAAAAGCATGTGGAGCTATAGCATTGCCCCAACATGGATCCGCCCCTGATTGAAATGGGAAGTAGTCTACCTAACATTATCTGTCAAGAAACTAGTGTACGAACCCGTGCAACGCACGGCTGGAATATCCTGTTAATTTTATTTAAGGTCAAAAACAACGTGAACAGACCAATTCAACACAGCTGTAGGCTAACTAATATATTCGGTTAAGAATAAATATTATCACTCAGCAACAGCAGCAAAAATACAAAAACCACCAAAGCACACAAAGACATTAAATTAAGCAATCCACGAAGAAGATGAACTCTGGTCTGAGCTAGCGTTGAATGCAAAACAGAGTAGAAAAAGGACAAGAACTGTTTACACGATGTATTGTACAAACCAGATGAATCTAAACCCTTTCACACACTAACAAAACAAGAAATCTAGATGGTCATCCGTTCATTGTCCCCTCGAATAACATTCACAACCACCAATTGGAAAAAAATCAAAGTCATGCTTGGAATTCTGCACAGAAGAAGAAAGCTTTGCCTAAGTCTCAACAAACATAAAAATAAAAAAGTATATGAGATAAGTGTGTAAAAGCAAAAGAAAAAAGTACATCACCTTCCCATTGAATAGATCAATGATGATTGGATTGCCACAAATCTCCACAACTCCATAACAACAATCCAAGGTTGGATTGGAAGTAGACTCCTTTTCCACCAAAAAAACTAATTCTACAACGTTTTAGATATCATGTCATAATCCGACTACTGGTTCAAAATAAATACCATCACTCGGGAATAGGTTCAAAAATACAAAAAACCGCGGCAACACAGACACACATTAAAGTCACCAAAAGTCATAAAATATCCGTCAGAATATCCAAGGAGTCCTCGAAGCCACAAAGACAAGTGACGTATCTATTGTGTTTTACGCATATTTCATAATACATGTAGTTCAAAACCAAGCATAAAGGTGATATCTATTAAGTAGATGAACTATGGTTTGCGAAACTCAAGCATGAAACACCGTAAAAATTCAGTATTATGTTGCTGCGTTTTATCTATTATAAAAAAAAAAAAAAAAAAAAAAGGAAAAAGCATGTGGAGCTATAGCATTGCCCCAACATGGATCCGCCCCTGATTGAAATGGGAAGTAGTCTACCTAACATTATCTGTCAAGAAATATGTCTACCTAACATGGAGCTATAGCTTTTCGCTGACCAGTTTCCTTATTAGGCAAAAACCAGAGGCGCAGAAAGAAATTAATTACATTGTTTTCAACGATAACATGGTAACAACCACATTGTTTCCTTCATCATCCTTGTTATTCCTTTTCACACTCACCTTCATTCTCACCACCACCTTCTTCCTCCGTCGAAAACAACCAAAAAATAACCATAAACACCCGCCAGGTCCACATGGTTATCCAGTAATCGGTAACCTCCACATGTTGGGTACCCTCCCACACCGCACACTCGAAGCCTTATCCAAAAAACACGGTCCTATCATGTTACTACGTTTAGGACAAGTCCCAACAATCATTGTCTCTTCCTCCTCAGCGGCTGAACAATTCCTCAAAACACATGATGTGGTCTTCTCTTCCCGTCCAAAACTCGAAGCTACTCATTATCTTTCTTATGGTTCTAAAGGGTTGGTTTTCTCTGAATACGGTACGTATTGGCGTAACATGAGGAAGGTTTGTACTCTGCAGCTTTTGAGCTCTTCTAAAGTTGAGTCGTTTGCGCCTTTGAGGAAGAGGGAACTAGAAGTGGCATTGAAGTCTTTGAAGAAAGCTGCAAGTTTGGGTGAGATTGTTGATGTGAGTGAGGTTGTGCATAATGTTATAATGGAAATTGTGTATAAAATGGTGTTGGGGTGTAGTGTTGATGAGGAGTTTGATTTGAAGGGGCAAATTCAACAAGGGATGGAACTTTCTGGTGCCTTTAATCTTGCTGATTATGTTCCTTTTCTTGGAGTTTTTGATCTTCAGGTATGTGATTCAAAACGTATTATAAGGCCTAATTTGATTGAAGCTAAAAAAAAAATTGAATTTCATAAGTTACTTTCAGCTCAATTATATGATTAGTGTGGTGTTTGTCAACCAAAAAAGAAAGGCACTCATACTTTTAATATTTTTTTTCTTCTATAAGAACCTTGAGAAGTCTGTGCAAACTGTTCTACTTGGTCTTCTGATGAATGTGTGCAACCGATGGCGATTTAATGCAATCACATTTTCACGCAATTGTTGCGGTCGCAGACCCTCTAACATTCAATTGCATGATCATGATTCAAGTCAACATAAAATGTTGAAATGTAAAGCATCTGATTTTGATTAGAAGGTCGTGGATATGTGAATGCAGCAAATGTAGGAAACACGATAAATGGTGGAAATAACTATTTTACAACAAAAAAGAATCTTGACCATCTGATTTCAATCAAATTACAATTACAGATGTGCCGACTGCGTGAATGTGTCAAATTATTGACCGGCAATCCGTTTTCCTTCATGACACCTATGTAATAACTATGTGGTTTTAGGTCCACCTCAATCAATTACAAATTTTGTAATTTTTGACATAGGTGAAGTTAAGGTTGACAATACTGTTTTCACCTACTAGTATAAAGTAGAATCAATGCA
Source organism: Medicago sativa (assembly GCF_051527215.1). Taxonomy (NCBI): domain Eukaryota; kingdom Viridiplantae; phylum Streptophyta; class Magnoliopsida; order Fabales; family Fabaceae; genus Medicago; species Medicago sativa. The sequence goes on from NC_140752.1 coordinate 99,390,157, forward strand.
TGTCGAAATCTCTCAATCACACACTATTGTCCGTTGTCATCAGGTATTTCAAAATCATGGACTTACAAACCAATGAAGTTTAATCTTGTTTTTGCTATGTTAGTTTCTCTGATAGATGGGGATAACCCTCACCACACTCTTGATAGGAGTTAGATATATACACTACATGAGTCATTTGGAGGTCATACTTACTTCCTTAAACTCTTCAGAATATAGCTTATAAACAATTTATTGCATATACGATAACAATGTAATTTTATCTTTTATTACATAAATAACTTATACATCAACACATATATGCTATAAGCACTTAATTAAAATGTATATCGAATCATGACCAAAATTACTTGGCTTGAATTGTCAGGGATTAAAAAGGAGGTACAAGAGAATTGGTAAAGCAATAGACCAAGTGTTGGAGAAGATAATTAAGGAACATGAACAAAGCTCACATGTGCAAAGTGAAGGGCAGAAACACAAGGACTTCGTAGACATTCTACTCTCACTGATGCATCAGCGGATCGATCCCTCTGACGAAAAAACCCATGTCGTTGATCGAACAAACATAAAGGCTATAGCCTTAGACATGATTGCCGGGGCATTTGAAACTTCCGCAACCGTTGTGGAGTGGGCTTTATCAGAGCTCATGAGGCATCCAAGAGTGATGAACAATCTCCAACAAGAGCTAGATAACGTGGTTGGGGCGAACAAATTAGTAGAAGAAAATGATTTGTCAAAGTTAAGTTACTTGGATATTGTGATCATGGAGACCTTAAGATTATACCCTCCGGGACCACTTGTGCCACGCGAGTCAACACAAGATTCTACAGTGCATGGTTATTTCATAAAGAAAAAAACAAGAATAATTTTGAATTTATGGGCAATAGGAAGAGATTCTGTGATCTGGTCTAATAATGCTGAAGAATTTTTTCCAGAGAGATTCGTGGATAAAAATTTAGACTACCGCGGACATGATTTCCAATTTATACCATTTGGTTTTGGTCGAAGAGGATGTCCTGGAATAAACTTGGGACTAACTACGGTTAAACTTGTTGTTGCTCAATTGGTACATTGCTTTTCTTGGAAGCTTCCCTCGAATATGACTCCAAATGATTTAGACATGACTGAAAAATTTGGTCTCTCAATCCCGAGAGCCAAACACTTGCTTGCAGTGCCAACATATCGCCTTCATGGGGAAGCAACATGACCAATCAAGTTTAATTTAGTTCAAGGACTGAACTAATAGAGAGTTGTAGTACTACTTAGGTGCTTGTCTCATGTCTGTATTAATATTAGTATATGCTAACAATAACGGATTATAAATCCAAGAGTTTATGCAATATGAACATAAGAAGAAATTCAAAGATGTTGTATAAAAGACAATAATAGGGTTAACCACCTTAGATTTTTTTTTTTCCTCAAAAGAATACCATTGAATTGGTAATTAGATTTTTTTGGGCCGTGGAAATAATGAATACTTACAGCAATAAATTGAGTAGAGATCAGTCTACAAGCATAGAAAAAAATTAGACATGAAAAAAACTTTTAGAACGTTTTCTTTTTGCTAATGGCTTTCGTCATATATTCCATTCATAGAGTTAAAAACTGTGATTTCCTCTGACATTATGATATAAATTGAGAGATTTGTATGCATTTTAAAAATAAAATGTAAAATAGTAGATTATTGCTTTAGTTCTACATATTGCTCCTGCACTTTTTAAAACATAGATCTTGTACTGCGACTGCACCGGTGGAGTTACAAAAGATACGAGTTGAGTTTGTTCCAGCAATCTTATTCTCATTTTGGAGCTCTGCCTCTTGTCATACTGCCTTTTCAATCCTAGGATTTGAAGCAGAGGTTACCACAACTTGCTGTTCAGAGGATCCTTGAACAACTTGCCTTTTCTTTTAAATTAGAAAGGTAGATATATTGTCTTTAGATAACATAAAAGGAGATGATTGCGGCTTTTCAATATTTATTGAGATGGGATTAATGAGAGATATCAAGTCTACCTCATTATTTGTAAAAAAAATATCCAGGTTTTTCTTGATAGGTGGTTAGCAATGGTTAGAAAGATATCCAGGCTTTTTAGGTTGAAGTTTTTCATTATTTGTAAAAATAATATCCAGACTTTGTGTGTATATTTGAGCCTTCAGTCTGTTAATGATGTTGTCTGAACTCCTCTATTTAACTTTGTGGTCTAAGATGAACTAATTTGGAGACCATATCATGGCGAGTATAGTGTGCGCTCAACATATTGGTTTTGTTTGACTGAGCTTGTCAAAAATACAAATTTGATAGTTATAGGAAATTGATAGACCTTTTGGAAGCTAACTGTTATCTCAAAGGTGGGAAATTTTATGTGGAGAATTGCATGCCTACACACTTTAGATTGGTTGACAAAGGGGTTAATATCTACACCCAATGTCCATGGTGTAATCGATGTCTGGAGACACCAGAATAGCAGTTTCTACATTGTAAAAGAAGTGTGTAAATTTAACAGCAACTGAGGCTATGACATCATATTCAAGCCTTTCAAGTGCAGCAATCGAATATAACGCAAAAAGTCTTCAGTATTTTGGTTGTTTTATCGAAGGAGGAGCGGTTGGAGTATATGGAGGAGTAAGAATGCATCAGTTTGGGAAAATATGTCTGAGAGTGCAGCTGAAGTAATTTATCCTGATAATATTTTACTTAAGAGAGTGGAGGGCGGCGTGTCAAGAAAATGGGCAGGCTGTTTGTCTACAACCGCCTGTTCAGAATGGTCAAACGTGGCAGTGACGCATCAATTTCTGAGCAGCACAATAAGATTGGAATTGAGATTTGCTTAAGGGACGCGTAAGAAATATTTATGGGAGAAAAACTTTGTGGTTGCAACCTATCTTGAATGTTGAGGAGGGTTAGACTTATTAGCAGCTATCGAATGGATACAGAAATTAGAGTTCAAGCCATCTTTACTTTGGATTCAAAGAATAGTGTTGGATTCTTTTAACTTGTTAATCAATGATAGAATTGAGGTAGGTTGAATTTTAAGTAGATGTCATAGTACTTTATCATCATTCTATTAGTTAAATTTTTTAGGAGAGAAACTAATATGGTTGGTGATAACCTTGCTAGTTCTCAATTTTGTTCTGACATTCTCTTTTATACCGAAATGCATTAGTTTTCTGTAGTAAACAGAAAGAAAGACATAAAAAACCTTGTTATTTAGCTCCTTAATTTAATGCAACTGTAAATGCCATGGACCTTAATATTATACTAATGGCAAAAAACGGAGAAACAGTGGCTGCTTTTGAACGGTTCTTTTAAAATAAAATAAAATAAAATACTAGCACTGGGAAAGTCTAACTAGGGGCTTGAATTGAAGTTGTCAACGACATTATTAAAATGCTAATATCAAAACTTAAAAGCTTTTCATCTTATGAAAAATCAGAAGCATCCAAAACATGTTTCCTTCATCACTTCCCTTGTTTCTCACTTTCACACTCATCTTCATTCTCTCCGTCATCACCTTGTTCCTCCGTCGTAAACAACCTAAAAATAATGATCGGAGACACCCACCAGGTCCACGGGGCTATCCAGTCATTGGTAACCTCCACATGTTGGGTACCCTCCCACACCGCGCACTCCAAGCCTTGTCCAAAAAACACGGTCCTATCATGTTACTACGTTTAGGACAAGTCCCAACAATCATTGTCTCTTCCTCCTCAGCCGCTGAACAATTCCTTAAAACACACGACGTCGTTTTCTCTTCCCGTCCAAAACTTGAAGCCGCCCATTATATTTCTTATGGTTCTAAAGGTCTGGTTTTCGCTGAATACGGAGCATATTGGCGTAACATGAGGAAGGTTTGTACTCTGCAGCTTTTGAGTGCTTCTAAAGTTGAATCGTTTGCGCCTTTGAGGCAGAGGGAACTAAAATTGGCTTTGGAATCCTTGAAGAAAGCTGCGAGTTTGGGTGAGGTTGTTGATGTGAGTGAGTTTGTGCATGGTGTTATAGCAGAGATTGTGTATAAAATGGTGTTGGGGTGTAGTGTTGATGAGGAGTTTGATTTGAAGGGGCAAATTCAACAAGGGATGGAACTTTCTGGCGCCTTTAATCTTGCTGATTATGTTCCTTTTCTTGGAGTTTTTGATCTTCAGGTATGCATGAAATTCAATTGTTATAAGGTCTAAACACTATACACATGTGATTATATTCAATTAATTCATTTTCTTAAATTATCACATGTGTTGATGTGTCATGTTGAGTCCAGTCGTAGATTATATGACCTAATTTGAATGAAGCTCAAATATTTGAAGTTCTTAGGTTACTTTCAATTTAATTACTATGATTTATCTCGTGTTTATGTAAAAAGAGGTCCAATATATTAATTACTACCCTAGTCTCTAAAAAGTGAACTTTCTCTTATAATAATTGAGCGAAGGGAGTACCAAGATATGTCTTGTGAACTTTCTCTTTCAATTTAAGGTTTGCAGTACTATTTTGACCTAGTACTAGCATAAACTAGAATCAATGAATGTTAAAATCTCTCTGTCACACATTATTGCGGTATTGCCACCAGGTACATTATTATCTTGGACTTGCAAACCAATGAATTAGTTTAATCTTGTTTTTGTTATGCCCTCACACTTTTCATAGGAGTTAGATGCACGACATGAATCATTTTGGGGTTATACTTAGGGTATGTTTAGATTAGCTTATTTGAACTTATTTAAGGGCATAAGTACTCGTGATACTTTGAAATAGTTTATCGAAACGACTTATGATATGTCCATAAGTTGTTTTCAGCTTATTTCCATAATCTTTCCGAATAGACGGAAACACCTTATAGCATAAAAGTAGCTAAATTTAATTTTATCTTTTGTTATAGAACATAACACTTATGTTGTTGCTACAACCAATTAATTAACATGCGTATCCAATCATGGCCTAAGTTATTTAGCTTTTATTGTCAGGGATTAAAAAGAAGGTACAAGAGAACTGCTAAAGCAATGGACCAAGTGTTTGAGAAGATAATTAAGGAACGTGAACAAAGTTCACATGTGCAAAATGAAGGGCAGAAACACAAGAACTTCATAGACATTCTACTCTCATTGACGCACCAGACGATCGATCCCTCTGACGAACAAAGCCATGTCATTGATCGAACAAACATAAAGGCTATAGCCTTAGACATGATTGCCGCGGCATTTGACACTTCTGCAACCATTGTGGAGTGGGCTTTATCCGAGCTCATGAGGCATCCAAGAGTAATGAAAAATCTCCAACAAGAGCTAGATAATGTAGTTGGGAAGAACAAATTAGTGGAGGAGAATGATATGACAAAGTTAAGTTACTTAGATATTGTGATCATGGAGACCTTAAGATTATATCCTGCAGGACCACTTGTGCCGCGCGAGTCAACCAAGGATGCTACAGTTGATGGTTATTTCATAAAGAAAAAAACAAGAGTAATTGTGAATTTATGGGCAATAGGGAGAGATTCTAAGATATGGTCTAATAATGCCGAAGAATTTTATCCAGAGAGATTTGTGGATAAAAATTTAGACTACCGTGGACATGATTTCCAATTTATACCATTTGGTTTTGGTCGAAGAGGATGTCCTGGAATAAACCTTGGACTAGCTACAGTTAAACTTGTTGTAGCTCAGTTGGTACATTGCTTTTCTTGGAAGCTTCCCTCGAGTATGACTCCAAATGATTTAGACATGACTGAAAAGTTTGGTCTCTCAATCCCAAGAGCCAAACACTTGCTTGCTGTGCCAACATATCGCCTTCATGGGAATGCAACATGACCAATCAAGTTTGCTTTAGTTCAAGGATTGAAGTAATGTAAAGTTGTACTACTACGCAGGTGTTTATCTTGTCTATGAATTAAATCATAGAATAACAATAATGGATTTGAGGTGTTTATCTTGTCTATGAATTAAATCATAGAATAACAATAATGGGTTTGAAACACAAAAATGTTGTACAAAACTTACACAAGACAATAAGAACATCATTTGATATGGTTATTTGAACCTCGGTACCTTTTTGTCTCTCAAAGAATATCATTATATTGAATTGGTAGATAGATTTTTCAGAGCCAAGGAAATAGTGAATACTTACAGCAATAAACTGTGTTTTTTCTGGCATAAAAAAAGGAAGATTTATATAGATTTTAAAATTAAAATGTAAAAAGGTGGAATATTGTTGTCAAAATAAGAAGAGAGTGTGAGAGATTTCATTAAAAAAGTAAGAGAGTGAGAGAAATGGGTTAATTGAGGCTCGTATGTGCAGCAAATTAAATGAAATAAAAATCAACTTCTTTACTCCCAGAATAAAACATAAAAAATTAAGCCTTACTCTGATCACATATAGAGATTTAGTATATTTTAAAGCCTTATTCACTATATTTTTAAGATGAAAAACTTATTTAACTCAACAAAGAATGATCTATGTTGTCGTTTATCACTTTGCATTTATATATTTTCTGTACAAATGTTTATAATAAATGACCATGCCCCCACTAGTTAAAATTTCTGGATCCGTCACTGATCACAATACAGCCTATTATTCTATCAAGAACTTGGCTTTCATGGTAACTCAGAATCATTAGCAATGAAGATTCTCAATTGAAGCAGTTAAACAATCTGGTCCAAAATCCACCAGAGGTTACTACACTTTGTTGTTCAAGGGGGTCCTTAAAGTTAGCTTTCTCACCCAATTCTTCAAATGCATCCACCAAATTTTGAAGCCTTGCTACAAATTCAATCAAAAGTGATGTAAAAGTTGTTAGAGACAATGAACTAGCACTTTCATAAGTTTTTGATTCTTCCTCTTTTGCTTTGTAGTAAACATGAGCAGGCCAAGACGTTTGTTTCACGAACATGTTTTCATTGGCGATAGAAGGAGGCACATCATGGTTATTACTATTATTATCTGTAGTTTTTTCATCCCAGTTGTTTTGAACTTCAATTGATCTGAGATCAAGTACAGCTTCACTTAGCGACTTGTACTCTAGAAATTTGCTATCTTCATCCATGTGAAAGAGGCCTTTTGGAAGATCATCATTTTCGTCTCTAGGACGGTTTCCGATTTCCCAGAACTATGAATTTACAAGGAGGTATGATTTTTTATCGATCTTTTGTTGTAATTCTTCGGCTGCTTCATGTACTTCATACAACAAATCTCCCCGGTCTAGTTTCTCCATCTTCTTGACTTTGTTTCCTAGTTCGCGCAACACTTTTGCTCCTTCAGAGCCTACCCTCTTAAGCTCATTGCGAAAAACCTGTCTCTTCTCAGCTGGTGCCTATGCATCAAAAAGAAAGTTTAGAAATTCTAAGATTGTTAAGGAATAAGATAAGATAGAATAAGATAAGGAGGTTCGGTGTGTATGTCTTGATGTCGATTCAATGATGTGGGAAGGTAGAAACAGACTTCTAAATGTCACAAACATTATATTTTTATGACATTGAAAAGGAACCAAAAATATATTTTAACCAACCACTTCATATAAGACACTTCCTTAAACATAAAAGTGAAATCAGCAGACTACTCATCATATGGAAAACAAACATTCTCATGTACTAAGTTGTATATGCTCTGGACTGAGAACAAAAACAGTGTTTTGGAAAACTTTCAAATAATTAAAAGTACCTGTATTTCAGAAAGTATGCATCCATGCATGGCCATGACCATAAATGCGCAATGTCTTAGAGCCCCGCTTACTTTCACATAATTCTTCCATGGATATTTAAGACTTCTGTAGTGACCATGAGGTGGTTCCCACACAGCAAATCCCAACTTCAATCACCAACACGTGACAGTGAGTCATTGAAATGTTAAATAAAATATTCATGAAAGAGACAGAAAACTGAAGTAGACAATACCAATGAGTCCTCGTTACTTGTAGATTCAACAGCTGATCTGTAGCCACTGTAAACTGGGTCATCAGCAGCTGCTTGGTAAGTAAGAATTTTGGATGGTACCTTCTTGTATTCAACACAGTTAAGATAGTGATTGACAACCCCTGAAAATAAGTTCAACAAAGTTGGTCAATAAAATCCATTTGGATTGGCGGTGAGGTAGCAGAATAAGGACAAGACATCGTAATTTTGTTTAAGTTACACAGAAATTTATGATGTTGTATTTACAATGTATGTTTGGATTGACAATGAATTTGACAAAGTCATGATGTAAAATCACGGTAAGGCAAAAGGTACATTTTAAAGTTTTAAACCAAATAGAAAAATAAAATAAAAACACAATATAATTTGATATGCTAGTCTAATAAATCAAGCTAACAAATAAGATAAAACACCTCCCTCCCTCCCTCCCTCCCTCCCCCCCTCCCCCCCTCCCTCGCTCCCTCCCTCCCTCCCTCCCTCCCTCTAACATCACTCTTTTATAGGGTAAAATAAATGTGGATTCCACACATTGGAAATGGTCACACATAAAGTGGTATGAACCGCATTGGTTTTACCCAATATAAGAGTGAGTGGTTCCTGGCATTTCTCGCACGCGCATGTCTTTGTGTGTGTATGTACACAGTAAGTCAGTAACTGCAAATAAAATCTGATCATGAGGAAAATGTTGTAAAATACCTTCCAAAGATGTTGCAACACCCATGAAATTTTTTACCACAAGGTTATGCAGATCCTCGCCAGCCCAGATAGGATATATGCAGATATTTACTCCCAAAGAGACAGCAGCACCAAGTGCAATGAGCAAAAATCTACTTATAGATGTATCAAGAAACTCACCAGTATGATAACCAGATACCGTAATGTAGCAATAAGTGATCAAGAACACACGGAACCCATATTCATAAGGCTTTAAAGTTGGATAGAGTTTTGCATAAGTAGCAGAGAATCCAACAATGAATGTACTGATAATAACTATAACTTCTTCCCATTCTCCAGCCAATGCTGATAACTCTCCCATTCCGACAGCAAGTCCTCCAGCTGAGAATGTCCCTAATCCTCTATTAAACCCCTTGCTCAGAGTTGCCCCTGCCAAATTCCATTGCATTTTTATCATAAAATAAATTGAAAGCATTGAAGCTGGATTCACCTCAGAAATTGACTCATGAATTGTAAAGTCTATTAATTTATTTCAAGTGGAATCCAAATCTGACCCACTTATTCAAATAATTGATTTTCTTCGAACTATGTCTACATATCCCCTGCCCCTATCAAACTACTATACCGTACTTATATTCATTCATCAATGATCAAAACAATTTCAAATCAAGTCAAATAGTCAACGTTATTGATTATACTATATCAAGCACTTACATTACACAAACACATAATTGATACCGACACATCGACAATTGTAATAATATAATAAGATGAAATAATCAAACGTAAATAACATGTTAGAGTAGACACACCTTCAATCTAAAACATCAGTGTCATGTAACTAATGCATATCAAGTGGATATTTTGTAATGGTAAAGAAATGAAATATAATAGCAAAAACAAAAATGAAAATAGAATTACCTACCTATACTGAATTCAAAGACTACGACAACAGTTAGAATAGCCCAAACAGAGTGACGGCTAATATCATTTTTGAATGGTTCTTTGAGGAAAATCAAAAGGGAGATAATAGTCAAAGCAAGACCCATTTTAGCAGCAAAAATGATCTTCCTTGGATCAGAACGACCCATTTCCCATGCTTTTTCAGCAATGAGTTTCATCATCTTTTTGAACTTGACCAACTTAGATTCATCTTGTTCTTCTTCCAAACCAATTCCTATACGAGAATAACCATGATGATCAGCACCCTTCATGGATAGAAGTTTTTCCTTTTTCTCAGCTAAAGTGTAACGGAATGATCCTGATTTCGCTAACTTTGGAGCCATAATTGATTACTTTGTTCGTAAGCAAAAGAGAGAGAGTGAAAAGATAGTAGTTAAATTATAGTATATGATATGATGAACACTACACTATATGAATGAAAGTGAAGAATTGAATTTGAGAAGTGTGTAGAAAGGTATAATAGTAATTCTAGAGAAAGATATATGACTCATGACAAGGTTGAATGGTGACTAGTCATATGATATCCGGAAAAAAAAGAACATTGTAATATCTCATTATTGCCGTAGTCGTTTGTTTTTTTCATTACGGAACTAAAGTGGAGCAGACAGGGTTAAACATGTGACATCACCATGATATGGTCGACATCATTTCTTCATTTTTTATTTTTATTTTTTTACTTTCTATTATATAATACTATTATTAGTATTAATTTTATTTTTTTATAGGATAAACAGTTGAGATTCTTGTCCTAAAGTAGGAACGAATGTCCATCCATCCATGTGTTCTGTATCCAAAAAACAAAAACAATACATGTGATGTGATGTTCATGCACCGTACAAGTGTAGTCAAAGTCAACAACTTCAATAAATGTTTTATGTTTATATATTTTTTTAAGGGGTTTTATGTTTATATCTATCTTATGGACATTGGAATATACTCCCTTCCATCAATATTATAAAAAAATACTTATAAGTAATTAATTTATTTGGTCTATAATACATAAATTTAAAAGGCAACTTTTAGCTTATAATATTGACCGAGAGAACATTTATTTATCGGTCATGCAAACTTTGTGTCCAAAGCACATGTTAAGCAATTCAAATGTAAAAATGTTCTCTTAAATTTTGTGAATTCAATTAATTAAAAGTGAAAAAATTAAATTCAAATACATTGATTACAATAAAATATTTTTATTTTTGACTCATTAATATGTGTCTTTATTTTTGTCAAAAAAAAAAATATGTGTTTATTTATTTAGGTCAAGTATCCTAACAAATAGAAATTCACCCAAGCAGAATAAATGGAGAATTCGAAGTTTGAATCACAGTCCTTACATATATTATATGATCTCTTTATCAATTAAGTTATGTTTACGAGACTAAAAATATATTTTACTACCCTAGAGGTTAGAATAAAAAAGTTTACTTTAGAAATCCATTGAATAATTTGTTTTTTAGGGAAATCCATTGAAAACTTATATACTTGGTCTATATTAAACAATATTCAATAAATCGAAAAAGTGCAATTTTTCTTATAACAGGGATCGTTGTGAACAAATTTAGGAGTGAAGTTTCATTTTGATACATCGCAAAAAACACGGAGGATGGATTAGTCTTTAACAAAGAAAACAACAACTCTTTTTAATTACTTCCAAAAAGTCTTCAAAAAAAAAAAAAATTACTTCCAAAAAGTAACAGGAACAATTGAGTCCTTCCTTCAATGTTCAATCAAAAGAAAATATTCCTAATAGTATTTTTTTTTTTTTTTTAAATCATGACGGGATTACGTGATACAATGAATGGTCTATGTGTATTTTAAACAACTCTTTCGGTAAATCCTATAGGCTCTTCTTAAACCCTCATTGATTCGAGCATCATAGTCCTTGTGGGAACAACATTCCCTTTTATGAGCAGCCACCATCCGCTGCATCCAAGCAACTTAGGCCGGCCATCTTCTTCAGTCCACTTCGGATCATTTTTAAAACATTTCATAAATCTATTTGAAGTTACTTGATGAAGTATCAAATAGTTTTAAAAGTTTTCGAAAATTTGCAGAGTTGATTTACTCAATAAGAAAATTTACCTCTTTTCACACTCCATTTGTCAATCCTAGGATTTGAAGTAGTTAAACAATTTTGTCCAAAACCCGCCAGAGGCCACCGCGTCTTGCTGTTCAAGGGGGTCCTTAAAGTTAGCTTTCTCACCCAATTCTTCAAATGAGTCCACTAAATTTTGAAGCCTTGCTACAAATTCTATCAGAAGTGATGTAAATGTCGTTAGAGACAACGAACTAGCACTTTCATAAGTTTTTGATTCTTCCTCTTTTGCTTTGACTTCTGGTTTGTAGTAAACATGAGCAGGCCAAGACATTTGTTTCACAAGCATGTTTTCATTGGCAATAGGAGGCACAGCATGGTTATTACTATTATTATCTGTAGTTTTTTCATCCCAATTGTTTTGAACTTCAATTGATCTTAGATCAAGTACAGCTTCACTTAGAGACTTGTACTCTAGGAATTTTCTATCTTCATCCATGTGAAATAGGCCTTTAGGATGATCATCATTACTTTCATCTCTTGGACGGTTTCCGATCTCCCAGAACTCTGAGTTTACAAGGAGGTAAGATTTTTTATCGATCTTTTGTTGTAATTCTTCTGCTGCCTCGTGTACATCAAACAGCAAATCTCCTCTGTCTAGTTTCTCCATCTTTTTTACTTTGTTTCCAAGTTCGCGCAACACTCTTGCTCCTTCGGAACCTACCCTCTTAAGCTCATTGAGGAAAACATGTCTCTTCTCAGCTGGAGCCTATATATCAAGAAGACAGCTCAGTATTTTCAAGATTGATAAGATAACATACGAAGCTTCAGTGCACTGCATATGTTTTAATGTCGAGATAATTTTTATGATAAAAACAAACTTTTAAATCAAAATCACAAATGTTGTACTTTTAGCCCCTATTTGTGACAACACTTCTAATATAGTCCCAATGCTTTAGGATAATTCCATGTCAATTTCATAGTTTTAATCACAAATGATGGCTGGGATGATATTGAATCTCTTTCTAAAATACATTTCCAAAAACTTTAATGTACATTTTATCAGTGAAAATAGAAACATGACACACTAAAAATATACAGGTTATAAATTTCATATGCTCTGCACTGAGAACCAAAAAAATGTTACAGAAAAGATTTTAGATAATTAGAAGTACCTGAATTTCAGAAAGTATGCATCCATGCATAGCCATGACCATGAATGCACAATGTCTTAGAGCCCCGCTTACTTTGACATAATTCTTCCATGGATAGTTAAGCATTTTGTATTTACCATGAGGTGGTTCCCACACAGCAAATCCCAACTACAATCACAAACACATGGCAATGAGTCATAAATATGATAAATAAATAAATAAATATTGATGAAAGAGACAGAAAACTGAAGTAGACAATACCAATGAGTCTTCTTTACTTGTAGATTCAACAGCTGATCTGTAGCCACTGTAAACTGGGTCATCAGCAGCAGCTTGGTAAGTCAGAATTTTGGATGGCACCTTCTTGTATTCTACACAATTAAGGTAGTGATTTACGACCCCTGAAAATGTAAGTTCAGCAAGGTTATTCAATTGTCAAAAAACAAAGTTACTCAATTCCATACATTTGGATTGGCCGTGATTTAGCAGAATAACGTTGAGTCACTGTGATTTCAAACATTCACTAAGTAGCAGAACAATAACATATAGTACTCCCCCCATTCCAAAGACCTGAACTTTAGTAGTTTATGGTATTTGCGGATACATAAAAAATGGTGAATACAAATTAATTTAGTAGTAACTATACGCAAAATGTAATAGAATATATCCTATTACAGTAGCTATCCTACACTAAATGTAATAGTAACTATCCTACATCCATTGAACAATTACATGGTACTAGTATGTAGCAACTACAAATTAAATGTGATCATGAGAAATGTAATAAAGTACCTTCCAAAGATGTTGCAACACCCGTGAAATTTTTTATCAAAAGATTATGTAAATCCTCTCCAGCCCAGATAGGATATATGCAGATATTAACTCCCAAAGATACAGCAGCACCAAGTGCAATGAGCAAAAATCTACTTATAGATGTATCAAGAAATTCGCCACTATGATAACCAGATACCGTAATGTAGCAATAAGTAATCAAGAACACACGGAACCCATATTCATAAGGCTTCAAAGTTGGGTACAATTTTGCATATGTAATACAAAATCCAACAATGAATGTACTGATAATCACTATAACTTCTTCCCATTCTCCTGCCAATGCTGATAACTCTCCCATTCCGACAGCAAGTCCTCCAGCTGACAATGTCCCTAATCCTCTGTTAAACCCTCTGTTCAGAGTTGCCCCTGCAAAATTCCATTGCATTTTGATCATAAAATAAATTGAAAGCTTAGAAGTTCCAACATTTTGTATTAAAGATGTTTCAGGTGTTACTTACGGTCAAGACATCGACATATGTAGTTACATTCAATAATTTTTTGAAATTATTAACAATGTCCACATGTCATATACCTGTGTCTTTTTCTATATACTTCAAGATGAACACACTTCAAAAAATTACTTATGCAGAAGCAATGGATATATAATTAACAAAAAAAAAAAAAAAAAACTACTAAAGTAGTATTAGGCTATTTAATTTTTTAATCCAAAATATTTTTTTTATAGATATATCAAAGATTAATTACACATGAAAAGAGGGCAAGCGGGCAAAAAGTTGCGCAACTAGGCCTTTTTGGATGGCAAAACCAATTGTTGTAAACACAACATTCATGGATTTCCGAGACATGACATTGTTATGCATGACCCCTTTGAACCCTACGTGAAAGGTCAACAGCCTCTAATGCCAGGAAGTCAAAAGTGTCAAAAGCAAAGCAAATGGTATAAAAACATGATGATCATCCAAACACGCTTTCTCATAATTGATTTCAAATATGACCCGACCCACTTAATCAAATAATTAATTTTCTTTTGAGTAAATCATCAAATTCGTCCTTGAATTTACACGGACCAGCCAAATTTTTCCCCCAATTTATCGAAATATCAAATTTGTCCCTGAATTTAACAAGCGTCCATCAATTCATCCCTCCATCCAATATCTCTGTAGTGATGCTGAGATGCCGTCCTGCATGTTGTGCTGTGTTGTACTCATGTCATCCCGTCAACCACGTGTACAAGGACCGATTTGATGGAAACGCAACAAATTTCAGTTTTAACTTTTCACTTTCAATTTTTCCAATTTTACCCCTCTTTTACTCATTCCTTCCATCCTCACATTTCACTCAGACACATCAAACAAGTCCCTGCAAATTCAAGGACGAATTTGATGATTTACTCATTTCCTTTTCTTTGTACTATCTATCTATATATCCCCTAACCCTATCAAACAATACCGTACTTATTTTCATTAATCAATGATCAAAATAAGTTAAAATCCAGTCAAATGGTGAAGAGTGGTAATTTTGTATCAAGCACTTGCACAAACACATAATTGACAGTACGGACACATCAACACTCAAAATAATACTCTATGTCCAATGCAAATTGCAAACAACGTATTATTGGGCAGAAAATAATTAATATGAATGACGTACCTATACTGAATTCAAAGACGACGACGACGGTGAGAATAGCCCAAACAGAGTGACGGCTAAAATCGAAGGGTTCTTTAAGAAAAATCAAAAGGGAGATAAGGGCCAAAGCAAGACCCATTTTAGCAGCAAAAATGATCTTCCTTGGATCAGAACGACCCATTTCCCATGCTTTTTCAGCAACGAGCTTCATCATCTTTTTGAACTTGACCATCTTAGATTCCTCCTCTTGTTCTTGTAGCAAACCATTTCCTATACGAGAATAACCATGATGATCACCACCCTTCATGGATAGAAGTCTTTCCTTTTTCTCAGCTAAAGTATAACGAAATGATCCTGATTTCGCTAACTTTGGTGCCATGATTGATTGCTTTATTTGTTTCTAAGCAAAAGAGAGAAAAGTAGTAATTGATTTTGTGAACATGGGAGAAGTGTGGATATTACGGAGCTTGAATGAATGATACTGATATAGCGTTGCATCCGCATATACTATTAAAGAAGATTGTAAAGTAAATAATCTTATCATCATTTGTTTTTTCCTTTATGGAACTGAGCACACAGAGGTAAACACGTGACATCACTATCATGGAAACGACACTCAGAGTCTCTGACTCTACTCCCTGGTCGATATCACTTCGTCTTTTTCTTTTTTCTTTCTATACTATTCTTGTACTCCATTAGTTTTGTTTTTTATAATTATTATTAATATAGGAATAAAATGTTGTGATTAGCTTAGCTTAGTTGGTAACGAAATGCATAATATATGCAAAGTTCGGGATTTGAACCTCAAACACCACTAAGCAGATTAGTAGCTAGAGCTCACACGTTTAACGTTTAAAAATGAATAAGTGAGGTGTCCGGGGTTCGAACCCAGCCCGCTACATATAATATGCAATATCACTACCAACTGAGTTAAACTTACGAGGGTAAAACTGTTGTGATTCTTGTATTGAGAAAACAATACATGTGATCATGTGAATCGTGTTGTTCATGCACCGTAGAGCCGTAGTCTAGTGATTTTGTTTTTGGTGTCTGGTGTTCGAATCTCAAACCTTACATATGTTATACATTGTTCGTATGAATCGAGTTAAGTTCACACGAGGACCGTAATCTAGTGATCCAATCAACAACTACAATAAACGTTTTATAATGGATTTTTTTTAAGGGGGATGTTGGAAAGAGAAGAAAAAAAACTTTTAAAGGAATGAATGTAGGAATATATTTTACTAACTCATGTCTCTATTTTAAAGAATAATTAACTTTTTAAATTCATTGAATAATTTATATATTTAGTTTATATTCTTTTGACAAATATATTTCGTCTAAATTATATATTAGATACATCAATTTATTCAATAAATTTAAAAAATAAATTATTTCTTATGGAGAAGCCTTCATGGTCACATATATTTACAAGTAAAGTTTCATTTTGGTACAACACAAAAATAGATTAGTCTCTGAAAAAAATCTTTTTAAGCACTTGTAAAAATAAACTAGAACAATTTAGTCCTTGAATAAAAAAAAAAATTCTAATGTGATTTTTCCAATTAAAATCATGACTGGATTACGTGACAGTTCAAATGTCATACAATGAATGGTTCATGTGTATTTTTTAAAAAATGTTTAGGTCATTGCGACAACTTTTTAGGTTAATTTGGTACCTTAAAAAAAATCCAAAACTCAGTAAATTATGGATATCACTCATTCTTCTTTAATTGGCATTTTCTTCTTCAATCATGAAATGGTCGAGTTTTCTTAACACAAGAGAAATGAATTGGTACTTTCATATTTTATGGGGGATAAATTGATACTTATATTTTTATGGTGGGCTAAATTGAGAACATTCCCTGATTAACTACGAAAATACAAACACTTTCAAACTAATTAAATCAATCCCCCAAATATTAGTTTGAAAGTTTGCAATTGTTCAAAATTTTAAATTTTGGTTATATATTTAGGGAATTGGTTTAATTAGATGAGTGTGTTTGCGTTTTTCTAGATAATTTGAGAATGTGTCCCAATTAATTCTCCCAAAAATAAAATAAAAGTATCACTTGAGTTCCTTCAAAAAAAAAGTTATCATTTGAGTCCTCCACAAAATAGGAAAGTATAAATTTGGTTTCTTAGGGTTCAACAAAAGAGGGTAGTTTTTTTTGTTAGGGACTAATTGTTCATCCATATTTCATGTGAGAAACCAAAATGAATCTTCAATCTATAAATTCAAGATATGCTAATCGTTCATCATCATATATACAGGGGACCATAACATTGTTTATGGGAAATGCTTCTTAACGCGACAAGTTTTATCCCAAAAAAATCCCGAGCGTATGTGGTTGTTTATTGTCCATTGGATTATGTATTTATAACACCATGACTAGCATGTATTGCGGCCAACAACTACTTTAATTGGTTTTTTTTTTTTTGATAAATTCCTTCTGGACATATAGCACCACTCATTGTTTATATGGTCGAGTCATTTTTTTTAGGGACTAATCGTTCATCCATATTTTTTGTGAGAGATCAAAACATTATTTGTCCAAAAAAAATAAACCTAAACATTATAAACATTCTTATTTTTCCCTAAAAAAAAAACTTTCTTATTTTTTTACTCAATCTAAACATCCAAGATATCCTAATTAAATTCATCATCATATTATAAAGCAACAATGATATTGTCTATGTGAGTTTAACTCGGTTGGCAGAACATTGTATTATATATGCAAGGGTTGGAATCTGAAGCTCGTATTCTTCGTATATTCACTCTAAGAGAAGAATTTCTAGTTAATAGACCAGTCGACCAAAATTAAAAATTGAGTTGACCACGGTATCGGTGCGTTCACGCATATATACTTGCATTTGTGTAAATATTCTGTTCGTAAATCTTTTATTAACCTTCCTTTAAAAAATAATTTATTAATTAAAGGGCTAACATACAAAAATACAAAAATAACTAATTAATTGTTAACAAAAAATTATTGAAGGAACATACCAATAGATTTATTTAGGGTTTTGCTAGAAGACACCATTTATGAAGGTGTCTTTTAGCAAGTTATCTTATAGACATTTGCTAAAAGACACTAACTAATTTTTTATGAAGATGTTTTTTAGTAAGATATAACTAAAAAGTTGATAATCACACATTGAAGTGTGAATTGCTAAAAGACACATTCATGAGTGTCTTCTACTAAAACCCATTTATTTATGCTTCAATGTACCCAAAAAATTAATTATTTATACTACCAAGAGAGGTGTCACTTCGATGGTTATAATTTCATTTTGTAATCTCGAAGGGACCAAGCTCGAATCTCAACCTGATATAGATGTAATTTGGTTATGGGAAATAATAACTTGTGCTCTTAGGGTACATGTTAAGATACCCAAAATAGAAATTATGTATTGAAAATTGTGTCTATTTATTTTTCAAAAAGTTATGACTTTATTTTTCATAATAAATATTTGATATTAATGAAATTCTTAACATGTGCCATAAGGGCACAAGTTAGCACGATTATTTGACTATTAACATCACTATTATCTATACTATATATTATAAATAAGGCCAAATACCTCCCTAGGTCCTTTAAGTTTCACGTTTGTAACAGATAGGTCCTTTAAGTTTCAAAGGTTACAGATAGGTCCTTTAAGTTTCTAAGGTTTCAGATAGGTCCTTTAAGTTTCGAGTTTGTTTCAGATAGGTCCTTTCTATCAACCTCCGTTAAGGACCTATCTGAAACCTTAGAAACTTAAAGGACATATCTGTAACCTTTGAAACTTAAAGGACCTATCTGTTACAAACGTGAAACTTAAAGGACCCGGAGAGGTATTTGGCCTATATATAAAGTAAATAGTCTCTTTTAGGCCCATGTTGGGCTGAATTTTTCTGATATTTCAATTATATCCTTAAATAAATTTTCTTATAATAATGTTATATTGTTGGTGTTATTAAAAAATATAAGTGTTTTTATTTTTGTTGTTATAATATTGTTGTCATTGAAAAAAAAAATATGGTTTGATTTTGTTACATTTGAAATTCACAAATATCTATATCTATACTTATAATTTTAATATATATATATATATATATATATATATATATATATATATATATATATATATGATGTGGCATCCACATGTTCCTTAATTTTGAGATTGGATCCAATTTCATAGATTGCAATAATAGAAGGAAATTGCGAATTAAAAAATAGGGCGATTAAAATCCAAAAATTGATAAATTAGGGGGACTAAAATTGCAATTAAGCCTATATATTTATATAAAATATCGTTGATAGTTAAAAAAGTGGAAAGGTGGGCACGTGAGTTCATTATACAAAGTTATTGCCTATTTCTTGTTATTTTACTAAAAGAATAACTAGGTAAAGGTCGTTTAAAATTTTGATTAAAGGTATTATGCTCATTAATTCAATATAAATATTAAAATTCTTTAATACAGTCAATTGATTAATGTCATATTATATGAATGATCAAGCTGACATTTCGTATGAATTTGAAATTTGTAGTTATGTAATACATGTAACGAACTTGATTCAATAGTAGTGCGGAGAATCAAATTGCCGTGATCAAATATGACCCTCTAATGACAATCACATGACTACTGTGATTCCCTCAGATATATTGGAACATCGTAACCATTTCAGACCTAGAGTCCATTATACCACATTTATCTAAAGGACCCTCACCCCCATGTGAAATTTATGTTTTCTCTTTCGGTTGATCTTATAGATTTTCTTGAAAGCCTTGTTGATTTGAGCGTTGTAGTCCTTGTAGGAATAACCTTCCCTCTAATAATGAGTAGTCGCCATCCTCCGCTGCATCCAAGCAACTTCGGCCGGCGTCTTTAGGTCCACTTCTGATCATTTTTACAAGTCCATTTGAAGTTACATGATGAAGTATCAAATAGTTTCAAAACTTTATGGAAATTTCTGGAGTTGATATACTTTTTAAGAAAATTTACCTCTTTTCATACTCCATTTGTCAATCCTGGGATATAAAGCAGTTAAACAATCTCCTCCTAAACCCGCCAGAGGCCACCGCGCCTTGTTGTTCGAGGGGGTCCTTAAAGTTAGCTTTCTCACCCAATTCTTCAAATGAATCCACTAAATTTTGAAGCCTTGCTACAAATTCAATCAAAAGTGATGTAAATGTTGTTAGAGACAACGAACTTGCACTTTCATAAGTTTTCGATTCTTCCTCTTTTGCTTTGTAGTAAACATGAGCAGGCCAAGACGTTTGTTTCGCGAACATGTTTTCATTGGCGATAGAAGCAGGCACATCATGGTTATTACTATTAATATTATCTATAGTTATTTCATCCCAATTGTTTTCAATTTCAATTGATCTGAGATCAAGTGCTGCTTCACTTAGAGACTTGTACTCTAGAAATTGTTTATCTTCATCCATGTTAACGAGGCCTTCAGGAAGATCATCATCAGTTTCCTCTCTAGAACGGTTTCCGATTTCCCAGAGCTCTGAATTGACAAGAAGGTAAGATTTTTTATCGATCTTTAGTTGCAATTCTTCGGCTGCCTCGTGTACTTTGTGCAACAAATCTCCCCTGTCCAGCTTCTCCATCTTCTGCACTTTGTTTCCAAGTTCACGCAACACTTGTGCTCCTTCGGAACAAACCCTCTTAAGCTCTTTGTGGAAAACCTGTCTCTTATCAGCTGGGGCCTATATATTAAGAAGAAAGTTTATATAGTCTACTTTTGAAATGACATTTGGTTATGGATTTTTAACTACAAAATTGCATCTTTGAAAGAATGTTAGAAATTTTTTCAGAATTTTCAAATATATTTAATCTATTTTCCAAAACTTATAAAATATTTTCTTTAATGTTAATTTTATCAGTGAAAATAGAAACATGAAACACAAACACTATTTAAGCACTTCCTTCACAAAAACAAAAAAAACACTATTTAAGCACTAAGAACCAAAAAAGTGTTACAGAAAAGGTTTGAAGTACCTGAATTTCAGAAAGTATGCATCCATGCATGGCCATAACCATAAACGCGCAATGCCTAAGAGCCTCACTTACTTTGACATAATTCTTCCATGGATATTTAAGCATTTTGTATTTACCATGAGGTGGTTCCCACACAGCAAATCCCAACTATACAATTACAAACACATGGCTATGCTATGACATGAGCTATTAAAATGGCAAATAAGTATTGATGATCGAAAGTTAGAGACGGAAAAGTGAAGTGGACAATACCAATGTTTCCACGTTACTTGTAGATTCAACAGCTGATCTGTAGCCACTGTAAACTGGGTCATCTGCAGCTGCTTGGTGCGTAAGAAGGTAGTGATTGACAACCCCTAAAAACAAGTTCAACAAAGTTATTCAATCCATTCACTGTAATTTCATACTATATAGTAACTAAGTTATTAAAATACCTTCTAGAGATGTTGCAACACCCTTGAAATTTTTTATCACAAGATTATACAAATCTTCTCCGGCCCAAATAGGATATATGCAGATATTGACTCCCAAAGAGACAGCAGCACCAAGTGCAATGAGCAAAAATCTACTTATGGATGTATCAAGAAACTCACCAGTATGATAACCAGATACCGTAACGTAGCAATAAGTGATCAAGAACACACGGAACCCATATTCATAAGGCTTTAAAGTTGGATAGAGTTTTGCATAAGTAGCAGAAAATCCAACAATGAATGTAGTGACAATAACTATAATTTCTTCCCATTCTCCAGCCAATGCTGATAACTCTCCCACTCCAACAGCAAGTCCTCCAGCCGACAATGTCCCTAATCCTCTGTTAAACCCCTTGCTCAGAGTTGCCCCTGCAAAATTCCATTGCATTTTATTCATAAAATAAATTGAAAACATTGAAGATCTGAGGTTTCATATTAAAGACATTTCCGGTGTCTAACATAAACAAGCACGACATATACAGTTACACTCAATTATTCAAAAAACAAAATTATTCACCATGTCATGTATGTTTCAAATTTCAAAACCACCTCAAAAAAGTACTTATGCTTAAGCAATGGATATGTAATTAACAAAATAACTATTTACAAAAGTATAAAAAGGGTATTCAATTTTTTTTTTGGTTACAAAAGTCTATTTAATTTACTTGTGAATTTGAATGGTCCAGGATATGTTGCAATCAGCAAATCGCTAAAGTCAAGAATCGTTGGTCATCTCATCTTAATCGAAAACGTACATATGTCTTTGTGAGCTTAGCTCAGTTGGTATGGACAATGCATAAAATATGCAAGGTCTGGGGTTCAAACATCGGCCACCAAAAAAAACGTACATATGACTTCAAATATGCTGAGATTAAATAAGAACCATCTGATTGGATCTTGATCGGACGGTCAACGAGACTTGATTGTGTGACTGTACGGATCCATCTGATTGTGCTGACTGCAACAAATCCAGGGTTGAATTCAAATATGACCTTTGTTTGAGAGTTTGGATGGAAAGGGAGGGAATGACTTTGAAAGAAAAAAAAAAAGGAACATGTGGAAAAAACAGGTGTTGTTTTCTTCAAAATACAAAATCTTCCTCATTTAAGGAACTCAAAATTTGTATTTTTCATTCTCTAAAAAAATAATCCTTCAAAAAATGTGAAAAATTTCTTTATTTTCTCCAAAGTTTTCCACCCTTTAAAGCTCTCTCTTCTCCTCCATCCACACTTTCAAAAAAAGTCTTAGGCTTTGTTTGCGAGTTTGGAGGGGAAGGGATGAGAGGGCTTTAGAAGAAAAGGAAGTAGCAAGTGGAAGAAATAAAGGATATTGGAAGGGGAAGGTTTTGGGTGTTAATTTTTCTTCATAATACAAAACCCAGCACACTTTCAAACAAAGTCTTAGGCTTTGTTTGCAAGTTTGGAGGGGAATGGACGAGAGAGTTTTAGAAAGAAAAAAAAAAGGAGCAATTAGAAGGAATAAAGTACATTGGAATGGGAGAGTTTTGGGTGTTAATTTTCCTTCATAATAGAGAACCCTTCTCATTTGGCGAACTAAAAAGTTATATTGAAGAAGGGTTTTGGGGAGTTTTGGAAGGTTTATATGGATTCTTTAAATTTAACTTATGTTAAAATATTCTTAATATTAAAAGTATATGAATCATAAACGTTAGTTTACCATTCTCTAAAAAATTCTCTTTCAAAAAAATGTGAATGATTTCTCAATTTTCCTATATATATCTCTCACCCCACAAGGCCCTCTCTTCCCCTCCAAACTTCCAACCAAAGCATTAGTCAACTAGCTAAGGGGGTTGGTTTGTTTCGCAATATCTCTATATTCCCTGCCTCTATCAAACTATACCGTGCTTATAAATAATCATTCACCGAAATGGTTTCAATTTAAAACCAACAGTTCTAATTTCAAATCTAAGAAAAATAACTTATTTCTATTTTGTAAGTTGAAAAAAAAAACGTAAATATTACTATTGCATAATAAATGAAAAATATGATTACGTACGTACCTATACTGAATTCAAAGACTACTACAACGGTGAGAATAGCCCAAACAGAGTTACGACCAATATCTTTGTTGAAGGGTTCTTTGAGAAAAATCAAAAGGGAGATAATAGTCAAAGCAAGACCCATTTTTGCAGCAAATATTATCTTCCTTGGATCGGACCGACCCATTTGACATGCCTTGTTGGCAATACCCTCCATTGTCTTCCGACACTTCATCATCATTGATGTTTCCACTTGTTCTTCATTCAAACAAATTCCTATATGAGAATAATCATGATCAACCTTGACGGGGAGAAGTTTCTCTTTATACTCAGCTAAGCCGTTATTTTCCAACTTTGCAGCCATGCTAAGCAAAGAGAGAGAAAAGTGATGAACATGTATACAAGGTGTCGTACATGTTATTATATATATACACGTAAAATAACCTAATGAATAGGAACAGATTTACCAATATTATCGGAACATCGGAACAAACTTAAGCTATATACGTAATACGTCATAAGATACTGTATCTTCTAAAAAAAAAAAAAAAAAATCAGTTATATGAATTCAACTATTAAATGTGTGTAGAGTCGAGAGGTAAAATAGATATATTTGTTGAGTGAATATTATAGAGAAAGATATATTTGGCATTGCATAAAAAAAGTACATTGTAACGCAAAAATAAAATATTTTTGTCGTGTTTTGTTTTCTTTCTTTACGGAACTAACTGAGCAGGCAGGGTTAAACACTTGACTATGATAGAAATACACCCACGAGCAAGTCTTCAATATGGCCATAAGTTATAGGCACGAGTTTTAGACACATCATTTGAAAGCAAAATATTGAATTACATTTTCAATCATTTTTATTAATGATTAAAAGATTAAAAGGTAAATTTATCATTTTATGAGTGTGTCTAGGTAATTTATATTTAGTCTTGTGACAATGTAAAAATAATCCCAACACTCATAGTCGGATAGCCATCACTTGTATTTTATTGTAAACTAGCGAAAATATGGACATTAACCACTCCGTAAATCAGCAATTTCTTTTGTATTTCATAATATTTATACTATATATAAAAAAGATAGAATAATTTTGGATGACTTTTTCCCTTTCTAATTATACCCCAAACAAATTTGACTATAATAATACTATTTTGCTGATGTCATTCGAAAAGATAAGATATTTTTTATAATTTCTTATAATATGAACATTCAATCTTTACCTATAATTTTTATCAAAATTTTATCAAAAACTATTATTGATAATTTATATTAGGGGTGGGCATGGTTCGGTTAACCATCATAACCGAACCGAACTGAACCAAATTGCTGAAATGGTTCAGAAAAACTGAACCGAACCGTTTAAAGTTTGGAAGTAACCAAACTGAACCAAAGTTATGGTTCGGTTAACCATTTGCTTATCTATTAACCAAATCGAACCGAACCACAACAAATACTTTTTATCCAATGAATAAAACCACTTTTATTAAAAAAAAATAACAAATTAAAATTAAAAGATATAATAGTTTATTTCTTCAAAACAACTTATCTTATGCAAAATAACTTATTACGATCTCTTATTTAAAAAAACAACTTATTTTATGCAAAACTTCTTATTTTAAAAAAACAACTTATTTTATGCAAAACAACATATTAAAAAAAAAACTTATTCAAAACAGCTTATTTTTGCAAAACAACTTATTTTAAAAAACAGCTTATTCAAAAAAGTTTATTTTATGAAAAACAGCTTATTACGATCTCTTTTTAAAAACAGTTTATTCAAAACATCTTATTTTATGCAAACAAACTTATTTTAAAATATAGCTTATTCAAAACAGCTTATTTTAAAAAACTTATTTTATGCAAAACAACTTATTTTAAAAAACAACTTATTTTATGTAAAACAACTTATTCTAAAAAACAACTTATTCCCTTTTGAGTGTGTTACAGGGATTGTTGTAGAAATAACCTGTGTTATTCAGTGCGCATTATACTCATCAATTGAAAAATCTAAAGAAGCAAGAATGTAAAAATGCAAAGGATATTCAAGTATTTGACTTATAATTTTAAACACTTATGATAACAAAGACTTCATTATAGCACTCCCACATCATAGATGATATCATAGATTAAGATAATTCCTGCAACATGATTTCAAATTTTCTGTTACCCCGACAAAATTGCAATTTAAAATCGGATATGGATCCCTGCAGTCGGAAAAGTATGCAGTCGCTACAATACAACAGGTAAACTAAGCTTATGGTTACTACAACATGATTTCAAATTTTCCCATAGCTTAATTGAAGACTTTCAAAGCATACTGAATACTTTTCCCATGAATTAAAATTGAAAGCATGAAAATAAAAAAATCAAATTTAACAGAAACAGTGATAACTCCTAACTCTGAAAGCTGAGTTGAAAATGTTAAGATCCAATACATTCAAAGGCATGAATCAATTTTTAAAGTCAACTTCCATAAGAGCATGTTATATGGGGTTAATGTCGCCGATTCTTGGTTACATGAGGCGGCCTCTGTTTTACATTGTAAACATGGCAGACTTCCATTTTTATATTTGGGTCTCCCTATTGGTGGTGATCCGAGAAAGTTGGTTTTTTGGTATCCTCTTGTTGATCGTATTAAAAGAAGGTTGTCTGATTGGAAAAGTCGTAACCTGTCTATGGGCGGCCGATTGATCCTTCTTAAGTCTGTCCTGTCCTCCATTCCGGTCTATTTTCTTTCCTTCTTCAAAGCCCCCTCAGGTATAATCTCTATCCTTGAATCTTTATTTAATGCATTTTTTTGGGGGGGTTGTGAGGATTTTAGGAAAATTACTTGGATTAAATGGGAAACTGTTTGTTTACGAAAGGAGAATGGAGGTTTGGGAGTGCGGAGGTTGATGGAGTTTAACATTGCTCTTTTAGGTAAGTGGTGGTGGAGGATTTTACAGGAGCGGGATAACCTATGGTATCGGGTTCTTTGTGCCCGGTATGGAGAGGAGGGGGGGCGGCTTTGCTGCTCTAATAGAGTGGGTGGCTCGGTGTGGTGGCAGACAATTTTAGATGTTAGGGATGGTGTGGGTCAGGTTGATTCTGGGTGGATGTTGGATAATATAAACCGTCAGGTAGGGGATGGCGTATCCACTTTGTTCTGGGTCGACCCTTGGCTGGAGGGGAAACCGTTGTGTAGTCTTTATCCGCGCCTCTATGAGTTAGCGGAGAACAAATTAGCTTTGGTGGCTGACATGTTTGCGAGAGGATGGGGGGTTAACGGGGAGGCGTGGAAATGGCGTCGGAGACTTTTTGCTTGGGAGGATGAGCTATTGGGGGAGTGCATTGTTCGCCTAACCAATTTCTCTTTTCAGGTTGACCGTGTTGATAGATGGATTTGGATGTTACATGATTCTAATTGTTACACTGTTAGTTCTGCTTATTATTTTTTAACAGACATAGAGCTTGATAGTCATCAGCAGCCTAATAGTAATTATGGATTTTTGTGGCTGAAAGCGGTGCCTCTAAAAGTGTTGATTTTTGCTTGGCGCCTATTCTTAAATCGGATTCCTACTAGAGATAAACTCTTCCAACGGAAGGTTCTGCTTGTTTCTGAACAGGGTTGTATTGCTAATTGCGGTTTTAATGAGGACAGAGATCATTTATTTCTTATGTGCGGCTTCTTTGGTGGAGTGTGGAGTATGGTTACGAATTGGCTTGGCTTTTCAACAGCTTTTCATTGTCAATTCTTTGCTCATTTGCATCAATTTAGTGGTTTGAGGGGCTTCTCAAAGAAGTCTACTGAGTCCATGCAGATTATTTGGTTGTCAGTAGCTTGGATAATTTGGAAAGAACGTAATAATAGAATCTTCAAAGGAAAGGAGGACAACTTGCAAGCGCTCGGTGAAAGGGTGAAGCTTCAGTCATTTTGGTGGTTGAAATCGAAATACATTAATTTTGATTTTGACTATCAAGAGTGGCGGCGGAGTCCTTTAACCTGCTTAAACTCAATTTTATAGCTTGTTGTTTTTTGTTTTCTTTGTGATTTCTACGCCTCTGTGGCATGTACATGTTTGTTGAACTCTTTTGTGCATAGTCGTTTTGGCACACCTTGTGCTTTAACGTCTAGTGTAGTTTAATATAATCCTTTTTGGCTTTTTCCAAAAAAAAAAAAAAAAAATTTAAAATAAGTTGTTTTTTTGTGTCAAAAAAAAGTTGTTTTCTAAAATAAGTTGTTTTGCTTAAAATGAGCTGTTCTAAATAAGCTATTTTTGAATAAAATTTTTTTCTTTCGAATAAGCTGTTTTCATAAAATAAGCTGTTTTGAATAAGCAGTTTTTTAAAATAAGTTGTTTTGCAAAAAATAAGTTGGTTTGAATAAGCTATTTTTTTTAAAAATAAGCTGTTTTAAAAATTGATATGGTTAATGGTTCGGTTTGGTTCGGTTCGGATAATTGTGGTTACTAACGGTTCAGTTCCGTTAGTGAATTGTTATAAAAATAATGGTTCGGTTCAAGAATTGGTTAAATGGTTCAGTTAATTTTAATATGGTTCGGTTCGGTTAACCGGTTCGAATTGGTTTTTGGTTATTTTTGCCCACCCCTAATTTATATGCATTATCACAATAAGATGAAAATGGAACAGATGGGTACTCATGTCCATCTGAACGCTGGTATTTGCTGGTATATATAAAGTCTAATGTTTGTGAGAATATAAGTTTGCCGCTAAGTTAAGGAGCAATGTTTGATGAAGGAACCTTGAGTTGTAACACGGATAAAACTTACTTGTTAGGTGTTGTGAGCATAATCCTCAAATAGTATTTGGTATTAAAAAAACTTTTTTTTTTTTTTGACGTAAACAAGATTTCATTAAGCAACCAAATCGGCTGCAATAGAAGAAGCAATACAAGGAGGACATTCCTCAATCCAAACGGTATCTGAGGAACTTAAAGCAAATTTAGCTAAAAAGTGAGCCGCCGTATTAGCACTACGTTTAACATGACTCAATGAAAAAGAATTAAAACGGGAACTAAGACGATTACAATCAGCAAGAACCATACCAAAGTAAGATTGATTATTTGAGAGGTTGTGAAAACCACGAACCACATTTAGGGAGTCGCCTTCAAACATCACTTGGAAAAATCCCATATCTAGGGCAAACTAAATTGCTAACCTTACACCCAATGCCTCGCCAATATCAGGATCCGGAAGTGCTTCAACAGACCATGTAGCTGCTGCTGCAACATTTCCATCTGAATCTCTAACAACAACACCAATACCCCACATATTGTTAATCGGACCAGCAGCGTCAACATTAACTTTATAACAATGTGGAGGAGGGGGGTTCCAAGAAATGGGAGAATTGGAGGGCTCCAGATAATCATATGTTACATGTGTGTTCAACATTAAATTATAGTCATCTACTACATTCCAAGCCTTACAAACAATATCCTCCGCAGAAATTTGTTTCCCATCAAAACAAGACTTATTACGAGCAAACCAAATACCATAACATAAAGAAAGAACATATGAGATGACTTCTAATGTTGAATGAGAAATGACATGATCGAGCCAAGATATAAAAGATAGGGGAGAATCCACTAATCGAACACCCAAAGGAGATTGAAACCACACCTTTTTTGCCCAGTTGCACCTTTTAAAGACATGGTCCAAATCTTCCTCAGCATTACCACAACGAGGACAAAAAGGGTCAATCATCATTCCTCTATGGATCAACTTCTTTTTTGTG
Organism: Medicago sativa; assembly: GCF_051527215.1. NCBI lineage: Eukaryota > Viridiplantae > Streptophyta > Magnoliopsida > Fabales > Fabaceae > Medicago > Medicago sativa. Next base: position 99,419,513 of record NC_140752.1, read on the forward strand.
GGGAGACTATCATGAAAAATTCTCCAAGCAAGATGAATATGTTTTGGGATGGTGCGAATGTTCCAAAGCTTTGACCAACACTCTGAGTTGGAATTACGAGTAGAAGTTTGAGAAAGATCAGATTCCTCCCACTTCCTAATGGAGTGATATGCACTTTTAACCGAGAAAATGCCTTTTTTGTTAGGGCCCCAAATTTGAGAATCCATATGTGTTGATGTTGGCAAAGGGAGTTGAAGGATTTGCATGGCTTCGAAAGGCAAGAAATTTGCATTTATCAATGGTGCATTCCAAATTCCAAGATCATGATGAATAAGTTGAGACACCTGAGAAAGTTCAGTATTTGGTGGCTTTGGAGACCACACTTTGTAGCCATTCTGAAGAGGAAGCCAATTATCTTCCCAAATGTTGATGAAATGACCTGTTCCCACTCTCCAGACACATCCGCGATTCAGAACCCATAAAGCTCCATGGATACTTCTCCAAGTATAGCTTGGAACATGTCCAAGGCTCGCTTTCAGCAAATTTCCACGTGGAAAATAGCGAGCCTTTAAACACCTAGCAAGCAAAGAATCAGGATTTGATAATATACGCCAGCCTTGTTTGGCAAGAAGAGCAAGGTTGAAATCTTTGATATTTCTAAAACCCATGCCTCCACTGCTTTTGGGTTGACAACATTTATTCCAATTAATCCAATGAAACTTTTTCTTTTCTCCTTTATTGTAGCCCCACCAGAATTGTTTGATCATAGATTCAATGTGCTCACATAACCCCAATGGGAGGATGAAACAACTCATAATATAGGTAGGGATAGACTGAACCACTGATTTGATCAAAACCTCTCGACCAGCTGACGAAAGAAATTTCTCCTTCCAACCTTTTAACTTCTTCCACACGCGATCTTGAATGAAATCAAACACTTGTTTTTTCGATCTCCCGACATAGGAGGGAAGTCCCAAGTATTTTGATTGTGTCTCTACAGCCTTAAAGGGGATCCATCTTTGGAATTCAATTTTTTTCTCATTAGGAACATTTCGGCTATAAGAGATCTCTGATTTATCCAAGTTCACAAGTTGACCAGAAGAATCTTGGTATAGTTGGAGAATACTTTGTATACTGGCAGCATTTGATTGATTAGCTCTGCAAAAAATGAGAGAGTCATCGGCAAAAAACAAATGGGAAATAATAGGAGCTCCTCTTGCAATTTGGATACCATGAAGGGTGTTCCTTTCAATAGCTCTAGAAATAAGCCCTGAAAAAACCTCAGCACATAAAATAAACAAGTAAGGAGATAATGGATCCCCTTGTCTCAAACCTCTATGGGCCAAGAAGGATTGACACGGACCACCATTCAAGAGAACTGAAAATGACACAGTTGAAACACAATTCATGATAAGGGAGATCCAATGCTGGGGAAAACCCATGCTAATCAAAACTTCCTTGAGAAAAGGCCACTCAATTCTGTCATAAGCTTTGGACATATCCAATTTCAAACCCACAAAACCTTTTCGACCCGTAGTTTTTTTCCTCATGTAATGAAATGCTTCAAAAGCTACAAGAGCATTATCTGTAATTAATCGACCAGGAACAAAAGCACTTTGGGATGCATCAATAATGTCAGGTAGAATTAATTTCAGTCGATTAGCTATCACTTTTGTTACAATTTTGTAAATAACATTACAAAGAGAAATCGGTCTGAACTCACTTGTCAAAGTTGGCTTCTTCTTCTTTGGAATGAGACAAAGGAAAGTGTGATTCAGTTTGCTCAAGTCGCTGCCATTATTTAGCACGTTTAGCACCAAAAGAGAGATCTCGTCTCCAACGATGTGCCAATACTTTTGATAAAAGATTGCCGGCATACCATCAGGGCCTGGAGCTGCTGTAGGTTTCATAGATTTTAAAGCAACAAAAACCTCTTCTCGGGAGAAAGGCTGGTTCAAAAACCCTCTCATTTGTTCAGTTACTCTGCCTTGCACAACATTCACAGCTTCGTCAATTCTAGACGGCTCAGAAGAGGTAAATAAATTCTGGAAAAATTCAGTGAAAATTCTAGCAATGTCTTCTTCTTCTGAAAATTTTTCTCCATACTCATCATAAATGACATCCACCCAGTTCCTACTCTTTCTTTGAGAAGCCTTTTGGTGAAACTTAGTTGAGAAGCCTAAAACAACTTTTATTGTAAGACTTTTTTAAGATAAATAAAAATTACTTAATATATATATATACACACACACATACTAGGTGTTGTGAGCATAATCCTCAAATAGTATTTGGTATTAAAAACTTAGTTGAGAGGCCTAAAACAACTTTTATTGTAAGACTTTTTATGATAAATAAAAATTACTTTATATATATATATATATATATAGACACACACATACATACATATAAAAAGAGAATACATTGTTTTGGATGTGACTTTTTCACTTCCAATTTATACTCTTAAACAGATTTTTCATAATGATATATTGTCGGTATCAGTCAAAAAGATAAGAATTAATTTATATTGTATTTGTTATATTGTTGGTGTCATTATAAAAAATATAAGTATAATTTTTTTGGTGGTGGCCGGAGTTCGAACCCCGGCTATACCAACTGAGCTAAGTTCATGAGGACAAATATGAGTATAATTTATTACAATATGAAAGTACAAAATTTATAGACTTATAATATTAATCAAAATCAAAATTTCATAAAAAATTATTATTCGTAACTTACATGCATTCGTTCAATAAAAAGTGAAGACATACAGACAAATAAAATAAAATAAAAAATCTAAATTTTCTTATACCAAGAGTTGAACCTGGACAAGAGGTTATACGAGGCCTTTAGGTTTACGAACTCAACTAGAGAAACATATAAAACTATGTTGTCATATATGGTATTTTTAATGAATCAAGTGATTAAATTAAAGTGGTTAACAACTTCACTGAAGGACAAATTATTTGAGAGAACCCGAATTCAATTTATTATTACCAATTTTTTTGTTAGAATTCACTTACCTTTCGATCGAACTTCTGATTATTAGGGGTCCTTTCCCCTAAAAACCAAAAGATTGATACATAAAAAAGTTATATTTTTAACCAAATTAAACTTTTTTTAGACCTTTTTTGACTCAATTTTTTTAGGCCCAAAGATCTAATTTGGACTTGCGTTGTACACATTTCATAATCTCTTTACCTCACAAAATTTGAAAATTCATCTTCTCCACTAGAACTTCCAAATACTCTGATTCCATTATTTAAACGTTAGAAAAATTAGATTTCTAAAAAATTGATAGTGGAATTTCATGAATCTTTATACTTATTTTCAAATAACATCAATTGACGAGTAAGGTCGCCCCAAACCCATGTTCAAGTTTGAATCCATATTATTGTGGTAAGGTCTTCTTCTTCTTCTTTTTTTTTTTTTTGACAAGTATTGCGATTTGGTCTTCTTGCTCAATATATATTTGTTTTACTTAAACCCCTGAATTTCAAATAGAGACTTTAAAATAAAACTATGATTTATTCTCACTAATTTTACAACTCTATTTCTATTTTTATTTTTTTCAAATAAAGCTCTATTTCAGTTTTGATAACGAAGAAGAAGGAAAAAAACTCATTTTAAACTAGTAACTTGTTCATTACGTGAACCATAATTATGGTACAAGAGTAACTACGCAATTGACCTCGATTGGTTAATAAGTTACGACAAAGAGTTTAAAAGACGTCGGATTTGATTTTTGGTAGAATAATTCTTGACCATTATATACTTCACAATTGAACTTTGAATTACTAAAATTTTATTTTGTTAAGTAGGACCAGAGCCAAAAATTAAACTTAGAGAGACTAAGTTGAAAATATAATTTATTGAAGAAAAATAATTCTTTAAAGGTTAAATATGTTTTTTGTTTCATATAAAATTGGAACTTTATAACTATAATCCTTACTAATTTTAAAAGTTTTTTAATCCCTACGAAGAAAATTTGCATGTAGTTTTAGTCTTGCTAAAGTAAAATCTGTTTATTTATACTTTAAATCTAAAAAGTACTAACGACTTTTTTCCCACATGTTTTTTTGGTCGTGTCCGGGATTCGAACCCTGGAGCTTGCATATATTATGCATTGTCTTTACCAACTGAGCTAAACTCACGGGAACTTTTGCCCACGTGTTTACAACAACATAAAAAGCTCATTTACTAAAATGTGAATTTTTTTAATCTCTTAAAGTTCAAGATAAAAGTAAATATCCCCTCAAAAAAATTTAAAAGTAAATAAAATATGAGTCTAGAAATCAAATTTTGAGCCGATTTTTGACGAAGAAGTTTGTTATGATATTTAAACATTTATGCAAAAAATTATTCAAAAATATAAGAGTTTATGGTCATTTAAAAAAAATTGTTTTATTAGAGACTAAAACTATGTTCAATAAAAAATTATAGTGACTATAAAAGCTATTAAAATTATGTAAGGATTAAACTTAGAAAGTCCTTGTTTTGCAGAAACCAGAAACATATTTAATCCACTTTTTATTGTATTCCATTTTGGCGAGATGAATCACTCACTTTGAGTTATTATATTCCATTTTGATGTCCTCGTGAGCTTAGCTCAATTGGTAAGGACAATGCATAATATATGCAAGGGCCGGGGTTCGAATCCCGACCACCACAAAAAAAAAAGAAGTCATTTTGACTTGTTAAAAAAATATTTAATCCACTTTTTAAATACCATATACAAGATATTTAAGAAATCATAAAATATATTTCAAAATTAGAAGTATATAAAAAGATGACATTACTTTGAGGCTTCTCTAAGAGTGGCGAGTGACTAGGCATGGCAATGGGGCGGGGTGGGGACGGGTTTTACCTTCCCCGTCCCTATACCCGATTCTCATATACTTACCCGTTACCCTACCCATACCCAACGGGGATGAGAAATTGAATCTCATCCCCGTCCCCGACGGGTTCGGGTATCCCTGCCTCATCCCCATCCCCGCATTGAATAATTTTTTTTATTAAAAAATAAAAGTTTTTTGGCATCCCCAAGAGCAAGGTTGTAATAAATTATCCAACAATGCGCTCACTTTAACATTTGTTTGACGGAATGATTTAGTTGATCTTTAAATATCAATGGTAGTTTTTATTAACATGACAATTATCAAACAAAATAACATGACATATCAACATAAAGTAAATTTTTACATTTGGGACGGGTTTGGGTATGGGTTCGGGGTGGGTACCTATATACCCGTTACCCATCCCATACCTGTGTTTTGAAATCGGGGAAAACCCATACCCATACCCAAACCCAGTCAAAACGGGGAAAACCCGTCAAATTGGGTTTGGTTCCGGCGGGTAACCGCGGGTATGGGTTTTGTTGCCATGCCTAGGCGAGTCTAAAAAAAATAATTTTTAAATAGAGTAAATTAAAAAATATGAAACAACAAAAATTACAACCATTAAAAAAATACTCCCTCCGTCCCATATTACTTGACCTAGTTGACTCTGTCACGTATGCCAATGCACAATTTTAAACTTAAATTTCTTTAATAATCTAGTAGAAAAAATTACGAAAATTTGATATTTTGAAAATATTAATCGAGACGAATCTAACAACATCTTATATGCTATATTTTGTTTTTATATATTAGTAGAAAAATAGAGTCAAAGCATGTTACATGAATAGTACAAATATTCTAAATAGGTCAAGTAATATGGGACGGAGGGAGTATGAAACAACAAAAATTACACCCAAAAAGATAAATTTTAGATTAAATTGCGACCAAATCAACCGTTGGATGTGCAAAACAGGATTACAAACAGCGATTCAATATTTCCGTAGGAAATTGCAATGAAAAATTACATATTAAATTATAAGTAATTATGGTTTTTATGTAAATTTAAGTCCGTGCCTAACCTTTTTTTTTGACCAAAGTCCGTGCCTAACCTTTTATTTTCTTTATGTTAAGGATTCTAGTTAAGTATTTGCGGTCACAAGTCTAGAAATAATCGTGTATCTAAAATCCAATATATTGAATAAAAAAATTAGGGTTAATTATGTTTCTAGTCCCTATAAAATAGCGACCTTGTGAGTTTAGTCCTTACTTAATTTTAATAGCATTTTTAGTCCCTAATTTTGTTTTTCTGCACTGAGTATTAGTCCCTACTCAATTCAAATTTGTTTAATTTATGCTTAAACTCTTAAATTTTTGAACAATTTTTTGCAGACATGTTTAGAACATTACTAAAAGTTCCTCCGCAAAAAATTATCGCAAAATTTGATTTCTACATCCAGATTTTATTACTTTTTATCTTTAACTTATGTCGTTTTAAAAAATTCATATTTAATTCATTTCATGTCAGAAAATTCTAAATTTTAGTAAACGAACCTTTCATAGTGTTCTAATCTTGTCTTAAAAAAATCGTTCAAAAATTTAAGAGTTTAATGATAATTAATCAAACTTTGTTTTAGCAGGGACTAAAATTATAAGTAAATTTTTTTTATAGGGACTAAAAATGCTATTAAAATTAAGTAAGGACTAAATTTACAAGGTCGCTATTTTATAAGGACTAGAAACATAATTAACCCAAAAAATTATTATGCAATATCATATAAAGTTTTAAAAAAAGTATTTAGAGATAAAAAATATATATTTGCATATTCGTATATTATTTTTTTAAAGTTTGGGAGATCGTGGTCATTGTTCATTGCTGATCCTCTTCTGGCTCCATATCTGTCCATAAGAATAGAAAGGTTGAACAAAAAAAATGATATTAAAAAATGTTGATGGTGTATTTGGTTGGACACAAATCTAAATAAAAATATTTTAACACACACAAAATTAAAAAAAATAAAATTATAAAATATTAATTGTTTTTTTTTTGAATTTATTAAATTATAAAATATTAATATTTTCTTCAAAAATATTAATTGTTGTAACCTAATATTTTTTATTTAATTTTGCTTATTTAATAAAATTATAAAATATTAATTGTTGTAACCTAGTAATATTTTTTATTTAATTTTGTTAATTTTATGTGACTGTGTCCGAATAATATTTATTATTTATGGGTGTGTCCTTGAAAGACTTTTCTAAAATGATGATCTCGGATTACCAGTTCTACTTCAATTGTACGAAACTAAATTACATATTAATATAAATTGATTTATTTATTTTGATAGAAAGTTATTAATATTTATTATTTATGGGTGTGTCCTTGAAAGACTTTTCTAAAATGATGATCTCGGATTACCAGTTCTACTTCAATTGTACGAAACTAAATTACATATTAATATAAATTGATTTATTTATTTTGATAGAAAGTTATTCTTTTCATGAATATAAACAACCAAGTAAATATATATTTTGACAAGAAATTTTGAATCTGGAATCAACGACTTCACCATATGTCTCTTTCTTTCATCATTTTTTAAAACATGTCTAGATTCACATTCACATACTATTAAAACACAATTTTTTAGAAAAAAAAATAATTATCGAACAAGTCAGGGGCCTATTCAACAAATTTCATAATTCTAAAATTTTCACATCTACCCTCCTACGTCATCATATGTTCTTCCTAAGACATTCTGGCGACGGCGTTACAAAATCTCGCCGTGCCGGAAAGTTCTACATAGCCTGCAACGTCTCCGACCTCCACAAAAGATCACCGGAGTCAGCATAATCAAACAGTCCGTCAATTGTTACATAACCGCCACCGTTGTCGTCGGCGACGGCGTCATAACCCATGAAACCAAACGCTTCATTGTTACGAATATCTTCTTCAAACCAAAAGAACCCGCTTAAATCAACTCCATCTGGACCAACCCGACCCGAATCGTTGGTTTCAGGCAACTCTTTTTCCTCGTTTGGCGTCACCGTCGGGGGTAAACCAAGTTCATCATCAGAAGCTTCCAATAGATATCCTAGGTTCGGGTTTAAATCGTCAGAGACTGGTACATGGGTCGGGTTCAAATCTTGACCCGGAGCAAGTATTTCGTCTTCAAAGCTCTTGATGAGAGAGTCAAGACCCTGCACGGTGGTGACATTTTCTGTCTCGTCGAGAATGTTCAAAATCTCGTCTTTTATCTCGTTAACCTCATACGAATCGGTTTCAACTTGAACGGGTTCAGACCCGTCTGAGTCAACACACGAGCCGGACGAGTTATCATCGGAACCGGAGTCAACTCGGAGAACTCGCTTCGACTCGTAAGAGTCGGCATCTGAGTCATCGTCACGAACTCGTTTCCTGGTATCATTTTTGCATTCTTCCATTTCTTATTTAAGAGGAAGTTTGTATGTATTATTATTGGATTGGATGGGTGAGGAGGAGAAGGAGGGGAGTGAGTTAGAGGGGAGTGTAGAGAGAGAAAATGAAAGTGTAAATGTGGAGGGAGAAAGAAAGAATGGAGGGTATAAATAATGGTTGGAAAAGGGTAGGTTAGATATAAAATAGGGTTACGTTAGTTAGTTAGTTTAATTCAATAAACGGCAGAAAAAGACAGGCGCGTGTGTAGCAGAAAAAATCGCATCCTGTATCTTCCAATTCAGCATATAATAAGATAATCCAATAATAATATTTTGACCGGAAGCTAGCTATTTCAATTCATGCCTGCCTTTTGCTATAAGATAATAGATTTGTTATGCACCGTTTTACATTGACCGTACGTACAACAAACAAATAATAAAAGTCATGGTTATTTCTAGAAAAACCGTTGTAAAAGCGGTAATTTGATCATCTGATGTGTAAAATTCATTTACATCAATAATAATAAAATAAATAAATGCATAATTATTAGTAGTTTTATTCGTCAATTTTAGCAACTAAAAACTACTTGATAAAAATAACTCTTTATCGATTTAAACTAGCAGTATCTTTATTTGTATATGTTAAGAGGAAAAAATATTAATTTTATTAAAGTATTTCGTAGTACTCTCTCTTTCGTGTGAGCTGTTATGAAGTCCGTTCATGGACAAAAAAGCAAAGAGTTTTATGAAACTGGATTTTTAATTTATGAGTATCTCAAATATTTGTTGGATAGAGCTATAATTGTTGGATTGAAGGATAGATAAAATAAAACTTTCACCTACGAACAAAATCTTTCACGAGATGTCATTTTTCCGTACCTAAATGCATGGAATACATCAAATTTACCGTCAATTATTCATTCTTCATAGGTAAGTGTCTCTTTGTTTCTATGTAAAAGCGTTAAAGTTATGTTTGAACCAATTTATGGTGTTCAATTTCTTTTCAATTCTTTTTAAATGAAAATTGTCAAGATTACAACCGAGCTTCTAAATTCTCGAATACGGCCTTGGCTGTCATTTACGATCTTAGTTTCTCTTATTTCGCCTACTAAAAACAGGTGATTCAAATCAACTTTTGACTCAAAATATCCATCTAAATTCTTTTCTACTTCTCCTTTATTTGAATAAGTGATTTTCATATATATTTGGTTTTTCCTTTTATGACGTGTCATTTTAGTGTGACACATTTTTGTGCAGCGTTGTTTGTCTTTCATGTCTTACTACAATGTTTATTAGATTGAGACTGTCATATCAGCTTTGATCCACTAAAGATTCAATCAATGACTTTGATGTCGTTAACGTTATAGATCAAGAGCATGGATATTCCATACACTTAAATATAGTCATATTTGTAAGCTTATATACTTTATTGTTTATGTCATTAACATAGATGTTGCGAGTTTGTTCACAAATTCATAATTTTTGTTTTTAGCGAATTTGTATTATATCAGTGTACTATGTTAATTTGAATTAAAATTGTTTAACTTTCTAATAAAAAAATAAAGTATGTCTTTAGTTGTTCTACAAGCTAAAGAAGTGGATTTCCAACCACCAAACTACTTAATAAATCAACATGGGTTGATATAGTTGTGTTGGAAACGGATTTGAACTTTATTCCTTTTAAGATTTTATGTTTAAACCTCATCATATAAACTTTGTGGGTTAGTTCTTACGGAGTCTGCTTTGCCTTTAAACAAGTCTCTCACTAATGTGTGGAATCGGTTTTTCAGATTAGTCGATCATTAGATCAGATGTTGAATTTTTAACAACAAAGTAATGGTTGATAAAATATATGTTAAACAAGTGATTAATATCATACATTTTAGTGGTTGATAAAGTGTTAGAAAGTGTCTTCGTGAGTTTAACTTAATTGATATTAGACAATACAATATGCAGTGACTAGAGTTTAAACTCAAGATTTTCACTTATTCGCTTTGAAAGATAAAGTTTTGATCGCTAAACTAAAAAGTATTGCAAGTGTTTTATGACACAAATCATATTCGTGTTACGATGAAAGTATCATTCATTGTATAACTATAGTAAACAACACGTTCAATATCCACAAGTAATGATATTTGGACAATCATTTGATGATAACGTCTCTTGCAACCTTTTTTTTCTTTCTTTTTATTAATCAAAAGCAATAAAGATACAAAAAAAAGGAGAAGATAGGAACATCATGAATACGAGAGAAAAAATTGTCAACAATTTATCGTAAAATGGTTATACAAATATCATATTTCAATCATATTTTCAAAATTTATCCTTATATATCATCTCTTACTTAAATAAACTATAAGTAGTGTAAGATGTTTTACATTGTTGACACATACGAATTAAAAAATATATATATATTTAAGATGTTTATATTTTGGTATTCAAATAACTCAAACTTCTACTATGAACAAAAAATACTCTATTTTTCATGGAAGGAACAAGAAAATACAATACAAAAAGTGAGTCTTGGTCTTGTCTTTTGATTGCTTTACTTTTTTTTTTGTATAAGTATATGAACTAATCTTTTAAGTCGAGTATTTTTTTGTGGTGATGGGGATTTGAACGCCAAATCTTGTATATTTTATATATTGTTTCTATCAACTGAGTTAAGTTCACGAGAACTTTTAAGTCGAATATAATCACAATACCAACAAATCGTTTCTTCAAAAAATATAACATTGCTATATTTTTACGATTAAATTCAAATTTATAGCTTCAAGTTGATGTGAAATAGACAATGGAAAAGTCTTTCATAAATACAACCCCAAATAAATATTATTTGAGCATATTCACATAAAACTATCAAAATGAAATAAAAACATTCAGTCACATCAATTAATATATTGTAATTTTATTTTTCCACAATTTTTTCTTGATTTTATATATGTGATCAAGTATTTTTATTTAAATTTGTGTTCAGCGGAGTGTGCCTCCCGAAATAGATCTATTACCATCCCTTTCAAATGACAAGTCTTAATAATTATGACACAGTTGTTTAATAATAGAAACTTATAACCCTCTTTTCGCTTTTTCCTCTCTCGTGAGCCATCCCAAAATCTTAGTTTCTTCTCATTCATCCATCAGAGAGGGATGATTTAGAGTCAATTTTTAAATCAAAATTACTCCTCTAACTCGTTTTTTCTTTCACTTTTATTGAAATAAGTGATTTTCACATATATTTCATTTTTATTTTGTAATTTCATGGTGTTAGTGCGACGTTGGTTTGTTCGTTGTCTTTGTGCAGTGTTGTCTATTTTTCATGTTTCGGTCAAGTATTTGTTTGGTTTCGATTGTCAAATCAGCTTCGATCCAATTCAGATCAATTAATGAATTTGACGTTGTCCACGTTGCAAATCCGGAGACATTGGTATTCCAGAGACTTAATATAATCATATGTGTAGGCTTTTGTATATTGTTGTTTTATGTTACTCCCTCCGTCCCAGAATATCTGGCCCAATTCGGTTTTTCACACAGATTAAGAAAAGAGAAATGATATTTTGACAACCACTTTTTGACAACTTTTGGACAACTTTCTCTCTCATACTCACATGATGTTGTTATCCTCTCTCTTCCTTTTTCTCTCTCCATTGTTTTTGACCAATAAGAAGTGAGAAAAACAAAGTTGTCAACAAAGTTGTCATCAAATGGATGTCAAAATATCATTACTCTTAAGAAAAATGTATAAATAAAGGGGAAAGTGAAATATATTGTATTGGAAATGATGAAAGTAGTATTAATTAAAGTTATATTGTATTGGGAATGATGAAATTTATTTTGAAAATTGAAATGGGTTAGTTATTTTGGGAAACTTTTTTTTAGAAAATGGGTCAGATATTCCGGGACGGATGGAGTATTAACATTGATATTTTGAGTTTGTTCACAGATTCATCTATTTTGTTTTGGCTAATGCTAACATGTGCCCCAAGGGCACATATTAAGGAATTTAAATAGAAATAATGGTCTTAAAAGTTGTGCATTCAACCTTAGTCAATGTTTTAAAGTCAAAATTTTGATGTTTTCTATGAAAAACTTCTAATTTTGAATTCCTTAACTTGTACCCTAAAAGCATAAGATAACAAGACCCTTTTGTTTTTACTCCCTCCGTTTCAAAATGAATGTCGCTTTAGGTGTTTGCACACATATTAAGAAATGCAATGATTAAGAGAAAGAGAATGGTTATTTTACCAAATTATCCTTATTAACTATTGGTTAGTTTTAAAAGTAATACTTTGGAAGTAGTGTGCAGGGTATTAATTGGAGGGTACAATTGAAAAGAAAAAGTTATTATTGCATTGGAAACTGAAAGCGACACTCATTTTGAAACAAATTTTTTTGGCTAAAGCGACACTCATTTTGAAACGGAGGGAGTAGCAAATTTGCGTTGTAACCTATACTCTATTATTTAAATGAATGAATATCATTTATTTTTGTCAAAAAAGTCTTAAAATAATTATGATTAAGACAGCAGAATAAATAATTGACAATATTAAAATAATTCGGTTAATTTTGTCTGTGGGATCCGCTGTCATTATTGCGGGGCAATGAGGCAAGATTTTTATGATGTCGATAATACTAGCAATTAAACTAAATTTGAATGCAGTTTGAAGTCCGTGGGTGTGGGCCCCACCTACGTTGCAGGAATCAAGTGGTTGGTTTTCCTAAAAAATCATTACTATTTCTTTTTGGAAAATGTTAATTTGTGCCCTTAAGGCATAAGATAAGGAACCCAACATATTAACTTTTTGTTGGAATGTGTGCATCCGATTTGATTTTTGAATTTATAATAAATACAATTCACAAAATTTGAGGAAATATTTCTACTTTTAGGTTCCTTATCTTGTGCCCTAAGGACACAAGTTAACATGACCCTTTCTTTTTCTTTCTTTTGGGGGTTTGGAATTTTTGGAGTGGTCCCACCGATGAAGGAGCGCTGTTGTTGGATTCTTTGTTTTACTTTCTTGTCTTTTTTTATTCTTTTTTATTTTTAGACAAGAGATATTTTTTTGGTTTTGACAATTTCTACCTAATTTTTTTTGGGAAATGTTATCTTGTGCCCTCAAGACACAAGTTAAGAAGGCAAAGATAGAAATATTTTATTGGAAATTGTGCCTTCAATATTCTTGAAATTTGAAATCTTATCTTTTCAAGATAAAGTTGATTATTTAATTCCATTTTTAAATTCCTAACATATGCCCTGAGGGCACAAGTTAACACTACCCTTTTTTTTTAATCTTTTTCAAACGGACGTTACTGTTATGGGTTGTCGTAATCTCAGATCCACGTATTTGTGGCCGAAAATCACTTATTCTAATTTTATTTTTGTCTCTTTTGACTACTAGTTGTATTGCGTATTCCACATTTGTTTGGGTGAACCATATCCATTCTCCAGAACCTTTCACCCGTTCTCCGCAACAATTATCACAAAATTAAAAAACAATCATTTTACATGGTCTTGTTAACGAATATCTCTAAAGCATTTTTTAAATATTTTAAATCAAGTAATTATTTTTTAAAAATGTTAAAATTGTCAATATTCAATATACTTGATTAGAGCATCCACAATGGAGACACTCATTTTTGGGTACTTAAATGGGTCTCACACGTACACATCACTCTTTTATCATTTTTTAATAGTAGTACCTAATAAGCATTCAATTCCTCCAACCCAGATCTCACACAAAGTTCTTAAATGGGATCCACTAATCAACTATCAATAACTTTATATCACTACATTTCAATTTTTTAATATTAAAAGCGTGCGGGTCCCGTTTAAAGTTGGGGGTCTTAAATAAGACCTCGGGTCTTAAGAGACCCCAAAAAAAAATTCCCCAATGGGGGTACCTATTAGGTACGATGTCTTAATTGGTAAAGACACCACCATTGGGGATGGTCTTAGGTTTTGTTAACGAGTGCCTTGAGACACTCTTTAAGTATTATAAGTTAAATAATTATTCTTAAAAAATGTTAAATTTTTCAATTTATAAGGCACTGATTATACAAATTTTCACAAAAAGTTACTCTCTCCTTTTCAAAATGAGTGTCGCTTTAGCCAAAAAAATTTCTTTCAAAATGAATGTCACTTTCAGTTTTCAATGCAATAATAACTTTTTCTTTTCAATTGTACTATCCAATTAATACTCTGCACACTACTTCCAAAGTATTACTTTTAAAACTAACCAATAGTTAATAAGGATAATTTGGTAAAATAATCATTCTATTTCTTTTAATCATTGCATTTCTTAATACTCCATATAAAGACAACTTTTTAGGTTCATTGAATGATTAACGTATCTAGTCCATATAAAGACCAAATACATTAAATATTCAATGAATCTAAAAAAGTGATTTTTGCTTATAAATGTGACCGGGGGGAGTATATGTGTAAACACCTAAAACGACACTTATTTTGATACGGATGGAGTACTATTTAAGGTCTTTAACTAGTGTCCCGGACACTAGTTAACATTTCCCTACTTTATTAGATAAACTTTTATAAAATTTTACCATTTAAGGTTCTTAACTAGTATCCTGAGAGGGCACAAATTAACATTTTGTAAATATAATTTCTCAACTTATAAATCAGACTAAAAATGCTTGAAAATCAAAAAAAAAATAAAGGGAAATGTTAACTTGTGCCCTTGTGGCATAAGTTAAGAAGGCAAATGTATAAAGTTTTTCTTGAAACTTGTGCATTCAATGTCTTAAAAGTTGCAAAAGTTATACTTTCAATATAAAATTTATTTTTAATTTCCCTTTTAAGCTTCTTAACTTGTGCCCTAAGGGCACAAGTTAACAGGACCCAAAAATAAATACTCCCTCCGTATCAAAATATAAGCAAAAATCACTTTTTAGATTCATTCATTTAATGATGTATGTGGTTCATAATATGGACTACATACATCATTAAATAAATGAACCTAAAAAATAAATTTTGCTTATATTTAAAAACGGAGGGAGTAGGATGGTGTCGGTTAAGTAATAACAAGTATATTTTGAGAAGATGAATAAAAAATCCTTATTCGATGCGTGGCATGGCATCGTCTGTTTGAAAGGCAACCGAAATTCTCGCCTATAGTAAAGCTGGATCTTTGAGAATTTTTTATTACTCCGTATGAGATGTACTTTTGAAATTAGCTTGGAGTTGGACTCCGTTAACTTTGAATTTATCAAATTTAATAAACAAATTCAAACTGTGGATCTCATATGTTAACTGTCGTATATTTCATATTTAATTTTAAAACGCATTTTCTCTAAAAATTGAAGAGTTAATACTTAAAAAGAAATGTAAAATAAATTTTTTAAACAAACTTACAACAATAATATTATTAACATACAACAGTAAAACACGCACTTATATACTTTTTCTTATCAATGTTATAATAAAATTTTATCTTTTAAATCTACTTGGTTTGTCTGGTGGTATGGGCTTGGAATCTGAGACTATGTTGTTTCTTGAAAGATCAAAGTATACATTTTTTTAAATTTAGGGTCATGTTAAGATTTCCAAAAAAAAAATATTTTTTGAAAAAAATTAAATTTCAATCTTTTAAGAAATAAATTAATGCAATTTCCAACATAAATTTTTTATCTTTGATATTTTAACATGTGTCCTTAGAGCACAACTTACCATTTCCCTTGAATTTATATAGAAAATGATTTCATTCACAAATTTTTTATAAAGATAAATTAGTTTCTTACTCCCTCCGTTTCAAAATGAGTGTCGCTTTAGCCAAAAAAAATTGTTTCAAAATGAGTATCGCTTTCAATTTCCAATGCAATAATAACTTTTTCTTTTCAATTGTACCCTCCAATTAATACTCTGCACACTACTTCCAAAGTACTCCCTCCGTCCCTCAATAGATGACCTAGTTGACTCCGACACACGTACCAATGCATATGTTTTATCTTTGATATCTTCAATTCTCTACTAAAAAAAATTATGAAAATTTAATATTTTAAAAATATTCATCGTGACGAATCCAACAACATCTTGCATGATATTATTTATCTCTGTGAATTACTAGAAAAATATGGTTAAAGTATGTCAAGTCAATAATGTATACACCCTCCAGTCACTAATATAAGCAAAAGTTTGATTTTTAGATTCATTCATTAAATGACGTATGTAGTCTCTAATAAAGACTACATACGTCATTTAATGAATGAATCTAAAAATCAAACTTTTGCTTATATTAGTGACCGGATGGTGTATTGTCAACTATGTCATCTATTGAGAGACTGAGGGAGTATTACTTTTAAAACTAACCAATAGTTAATAAAGATAATTTGGTAAAATAAAAATTCTCTTTCTTTTAATCATTGTATTTCTTAATATGTGTGTAAACATCTAAAACGACACTCATTTTAAAACGGATGGAATAATACGGTTTTCACTAAAGAAATATCTTTGGCTGACAAGATGCATATGATGTTGCATCCTCACCAAACATGACAGCTTTTATTGAAGGAGAACAATAAGGTTACTGACCTCACTAGAATCCATAATAGCTGTTTACGAGGCTGCCACTTGTTTATTACCAACGAGCCTGTTTCGTGTTTCATGTACTCTCTCCGTTTTAAAATGAGCGTCGCTTTAGGCAATTGCACACAGATTAAGGAATTGAATAAAGTAGTTAAATGTCATAGCAATTTTACCAAAGAGGAATGCTAGCTGCAGTTGCTTTGGCAGTCGATGTTAAACACACGCTCAGGTATTGGGCCACGTTACAATTCTTTTAAAATTGGTGACCGGTTTACGGGCTCTCTCGGTTGGCTTTCTTACACCTTTTTTATTTTATTTTATTCTTTCCATCTCTCGTTTCCATCAACGCCACCAATCAACATCCGTCATCTTGTTCTTTCTCTTGTATAGAGAACAGTCCACCATCAACCTGGAAGAAAGCCTCACCATGATTTTCAATCTCCAGAAAGGAGGTCCAAACATATTTGTTGCAGCAACACCACTTCAAATCTCCCATCATTGGCAGCCATAAGACTCACCATCAACTTCCTCTCGTCTCTTGTGACCATGTCTATAACCTGCAACCAAAGTATCCACATGCAGATCCAAAACGTCTCTTATTCTAATCGAACCTTTGAAATGAAATGGCCATTATTACTAAAAGAGAGTATTGCAAGAAATAACAAGATTTAGATCTAGAAACATATGTAGCTATTGTGGAATTTTGATTTCTAAGTTGTGTTATTCAAAATATGATTGTGTATGAAATCAACACACTAAACTATTGATTCACTCTTTTCATTTACGAACACACTTTCCTTTATCGGCGACGGTTCTCGATAGCCAGTATGGCGGTTTTTCAAAAAACATTTTTGTCAAGAAGTTGAGAAGATGAAGTGCAAATGGTGATTGTTAATCTGGGCAATACTGTAGCATTTTTTGGGAAAGAAATTGTGAAAGATGGTGGTAATGGCGAAGAAACATATTCAGTTTGCTATCTAATTTAAATAATTAAAAAGTAAAAGACAATGTGTTAAAAAAAAGCAAACGGTGACCAAGAAATCACTGATGACGTGACTCTTTATTTAGGAGAGTGTTTGTAAGCGAATGGCTAAACGTCTGTCCCTAGCACCGCTCTTTTACCAAATTATTCTAATCAACTATTGATTTGTTTTTTATTAAAGAAAGAATAATACTTTGGAAGTAGTGTAACATAGTATTAATTGAAGGGTGCAATTGAAACGAAAAAGTTATTATTGCATTGGAAACTGAAAATGACATTCATTTTGAAACAATTTTTTTTGGCTAAAGCGACACTCATTTTGAAACGGAGGGAGTAATTGTTTTGTCAACCTCAGTTTCTGACCTCGTTCGCTCCCCACACGAGTTCAACTCCAAAAATTACAATAAAAATACTCCCTTCAGCCTTTTTATAAGAAAAATCTATGTCAACAAAAAGTAGATGTATTTGGGCTGAATTTGTAACCAATGTTGACTTAAATTTCTCTTATAAATAAGACCGAAGAGAGTAAAGTTTAAAAGGTCATGCTAATGAGTAAAGACACTAACCAAGTTTTATTCTAGTAAATGTATCGGTTAAATAGATCAAATTATATCATAATGGTTTACTTGTTTTAAAAGTAATTGATTAATTTGATCATCTACTCATATTATATGCAGGGATCGGCGTTCGAACCTCAAACACCCCATTTATTTGCGGTGAATTTCTAACCATTAGACTACTATACCAAAAAAGAAAGAAAATGTATAACCGAAAAAGAAAAAAAATGTTTTACATTATCACAAAGGCACAGTGAAAAATATTTAATTTGTAAGTGATGAAATTGGAGTATTAATTAAAATGTATAATTGAAAAAAATAATTAATATTATATTAAAAAGTGAAATAAATCATATTTTGGGACAATTTTTTTATAAAATGCTCAATTATTTTGGGACGGATAGAGTATTACTCTCTCCGTTTCAAAATGAGTGTCGCTTTAGGCTTTGGCACACAGATTAAGAAATGGAAAGAAATAATCATTGTATATAACGCTTTTACTAAGCTGTCCTTACTTTATTAGAAAAAGACAAACTTAAAGTTGCATTGAAAATTGTGTGAGAGAAAAAGTTTGAGAGGGTAAAGTTGGAAGAAAAAAATTAAAATTGTATTGGAAATGTAAAGCGACATTCATTTTGAAACAAATTTTTTTGGCTAAAGTGACACCCATTTTGAAACAGAGGGAGTATTAACCGAGGAATGATATTTTAACAACAAATTTTGGACGGGAGAAATCCGAATAAGGGATACGACGCCCTTCGTTAGGGCCAAGGCGCCCTTCATAGCCAAGGAGACCTCGGACGACCTCTATGCGGGCACCACCTTTGAAGCCTTCTTGAAGCACCTAGATACCCCGAATGCTTATCTCGACCCGGCTAACTTACTGTCTAAGTTGGCGGATAAATGGGCCCAATTACAGCTATAAATACCCACCTTGAGAGCATCCTCAAAGCATGACCTAAACAAATTAACCATAGTCTGATAAATCGTACTCACTGCAGGTACAAATTTTAAAAACTTTTAGTGACAACTTTTTTCTTCTCTTCTTTTTGGACAATAACAATAGAGAGCAAGGGAAAAAAAGGAAGATAGAGAATAAAAGTACAATGAGAGCACGAAAGAGAGAATTGTCACAAAAGTTATTTAAAAATAGTTGTTCAAATATCATTTCTCTTATAAACCATACTTTTTCATAGTTTTTCTAAGTCTTCATGTACCACTTTTGATTCGACTATCTTTCATTCGAGCCACTCTTCGTATTATTGCATCTACATGTCGTCCCAGCACATGCTCAAATCACTTAAGTATATTTTCTATCATCTTTTATATCATTGATGCTACCACAACTCTCTTTAATGGTTCATTCATAATCATATTTTGTCCAATCTTATCACTCATCCAACACAATATTTTAAGGACAATGTATCAAATACACTATTATTAAAATAAAATCATCTCATCTACACTGTTATTTCCCTTCCAACCACTCCCATGCTCTTATATTCAAGGCTTATTTACAATTTTAATCCCTTACATTTTCTCACTCACAAATATGGTCATTCCATTTTAAAATTACTCAGTTTTGACCCGTCTTTTGTATTTTTGAATTTAAAAAATGATGATATATTTTGTCCAAAAAAAAATGATGATATATCATATTCAAGTCGAAGTTTTAAGAGGGTTTTTGATATGTTCATGATTGTTGATCGTTACACATCATCAAGTCGTATGATACATCACATCTTTTTCAAGTCAATTTTTTTGAGAAATAGACCAAATCTAGGTGATTTTAAAATGGAGTAACCAATTTCCCCAAGTGGGCGAAAATAGGGGAAAATAAATAGTTACTGTGCTTATATTTAAGCTAGCGTTTTTGTTTATGTCTTTTTTATTGCGGTAAAACGTGTAAATTATAAAAAAAAAATCTAATATAAATTCATACTTTTCTTTCCAATGAGACAAATAGTATAACATTCTTTATCCCCTTTATAGATAACAAAAAACGTGTATACTTTAAAATAGTTTGTTAATTATATTTAAGTCATTTTAAATTTCACTTCTATCTATTAAGTTATGGACATTAGACACTTTAATCATTTAAGTGTTTTTTTATCCCTTAAATTATAGGTATTAGATATTTTGATCCCTTAAATTATAAGTACTAGATTAGATACTTCAATCTCTTAAACTACAAATGTCCAGTACTTTGATGCTTTTTATCAATGTCTAATATTTATAAATTAAGGCTTTGAAGTGACTAATATTTTTTTTTGAAAGATGAAGTGACTAATATTTGTAACTTAATTTTTTTTTAAACTCGATATTCGGCTCAAAGACAAACCAATTTGAAGGAGTTAATTTCACTGTCCATTTTTTTAGGGTTTCTTTAAAGCTAAACCATAACTCTCTACGAATTTAACCCATTAAAATTGACATTAGAGAAAATCAGACCCAAAACTATAAGAAAAATACACTTCAAGGTATCAATTCAACAACATTAAAAATTGAAATGGGTTTGTAACTTAATGTTAATAGTTATAGTTTATTAAGAGATCAAATTCAAATAAAAAAAAGAAATTATCTGTCAAAAAAAAAAGAAATTAAAAGACCAATGTGTTTAATGCATAGTATTAAAAACCGGTTCGGACCGGCCGGTTGAACCGGTCCGACCGGAAACCGATGGGGTGACCGGTTCCAGCTACTTATCAGATCGGTTGTGCGTTCAAGGGTGACCGGTTCGAGCTACTTATCAGATCGGTTGTGCGTTCAAACCGACGTGAACCGGTGTGACTCGGTTAGAACCGATGAACCGGCGGTTTTAACAAACCGGACTGGTTTGATTGTGAAGCAGAAATTTAATAAATGATTTTATTAAAAAATGGCATAGCAGGGTGTTGAACACGCGACCTAACACTTGCAAGGCATTCCCTTTACCATTTGCACCATGATTCTCTTATGAAATATATTATATTGCTTCTACTTATTTATATATAATAATTATATCTTGGATTAAGAAGACAAAATTGTTTTTTGAAGGAATGGATTGTGATGACAATATCGTCACATATGTACTCAATTATATATATTTTTTGGCCAAGCTTGTGAGCTCAAAAATGATTTGTCACTAAAATGAACAATATTATAAAAAAATAACTATGCAATAAAAAATATTGTTTTTTTAAAGATACAAAATATTGTTGTAAACATTTTTCGTGATTAAAACTATTTTTTTAGCGCATTTGTTTTTATTTGTGTTGTTATAAAAAAATAACTATGCAATAAAAAATATTGTTTTTTTAAAGATACAAAATATTGTTGTAAACATTTTTCGTGATTAAAACTATTTTTTTAGCGCATTTGTTTTTATTTGTGTTGTAGATGCAAAGTGAAATATTTTTTAATATATTTATTTAAATGTGTACTATATCTCATAAAGAATATATGCAGCTAAATTCAAGGACATCTATCAAAGATGTTTATATTTATATTGTAAAAAATGTGCTTTTATTTATGTAAAAAATAATTATAATTGACCGATTCAAATAAGCGAGTTATTCAATTCAATCCGATTCAGTCGTGTGTCGACCAGTGATCCAGTGGTTCAACCATTGAACCAGTGACCCAGTACCTTTACCGAGTCGATCACCGGTCCGGTTTTTAAAACTATGGTTTAATGTTTACAATTAAAAGACCAATGACGTTATTTGGCCTGTATAAAAGTGGAGAAGAAAAAGACCATGTTTTCCCCCTACAAAAGAGAAAATGACCATGTTTCATGTTTTGTCATTATCTTTGTATTTATGGCAAAACAATATTAGTTAATTAGTTAATACAGTACAATTCTTTTGGCCTCGTCCATGACATTTGAAAAATGCTCACAAATATCCCGAGTTGGAACACTTGTTAAAAAAATTAATAAAAGTATTAAATTTTTTGAAATTAACATTGCTTTTTTAATACATTTGATCTATAAAAATATAATAAGTATTTGCCTCTTTTGGCCGTTGGTGCGTGCTTGGATTAGTTTTGATAGTGTCGACACGCAGGTTATTCATGATCATTTCTGCCAATTTATTTATGGCACAGGTGGTTTGAAAGTGCGACGAAATTTTCTTTAGCTCCTATGACTTATGTTTTCTTGGATCTTGTGGAATGAAAGAAATAATAGATTGTTTAATAATCAGGAATGCACTAGTTATGGGTTACTTGAAAAAGTAAAATATCATTTTTTGTGGTGGCTGAAAGCTAGACATGTTTCTTTTGTTTTTGGCACTCAGTTGTGGTGGTCGAATCCCCTTATGTGTTTGAGTATCGGCTATCACCGTTTTATTGTTACTCACTTGACTGTTTGTACATTTAGTAGTCCTTTTGGCACGCCTTATGTTGAAGGGATTGCTTTGGTTTGTTAGTATAATTCATTTTGGTTCGTTAAAAAAAAATATAATAAGTAATTTCTAAATTCCTCCAAAAAAAAAAAGTAATTTCTAAATTATTTTTAAAAAATTAACATAGTCCATGAATTATCGTCACTTGTTATATTTATGTAGTTCAATAACTAAATTGGAGATAAAGTTTTCTAAAGATTAAATTGACGGTCTATTGTTATATTTTATTTTCATGCGTATTTGTTTCGAAGGAACATGTGACGCACACAATGTATGTTGAATAAAAGACTTAGACTTAATCAAATGCTTACAACATAACCTATCCTTAGAACCAAAAATTAGTTTATGAACATATCATAAGCTTAATTCATAAACTCTTCAAAATAAACTCACAAGTTCTTATTCTTGTAAATAAGTTTAAATCCAATATGGCGGTAGATCTATAGTAAAACTTTATGTTTGTTTGAGAATTGGGGTGAGAATTACAATTGTACCATTTGAAATGCGATTATTATGGAAATGGTTCTTCTCTCATCTGTTTTTGCTCATTCCCGTCAAAATAGCCGAGCGTGAGTTAACTCACGCATGTGTATTCTTAACGTGAGTTAACTCACGCATGTGTATTTTTCAACGGAGATGAACAAAAACAGATGGGAGAAGACCAATTCTCAATTATTATCAGCACATGTAGCCCAACTACCTGTGCTTCAAGAACGGCCCACACATTTCTCAGCCCTGTACCTTGTTGATTTCTTCTATGACCACCTTTGCTTTGCTTCTAGAGATAATGTCCAAACTAACTTGTACGTATGCCTTCAATGCTTTTGATGTATTGCTGCAGCTGTGAGTAAACTATCTGAGCTACTGCATCACAACATAATAATATGAATTTGGATTCATTCCAAGCACTCAACATAATAATGTGAAAATCTCAGCGAGATCTCAACTACTCTGTCCATTCCAAGTACTATTGGTATTATTAATTTCAATGTTTAATTAGTGTCGTTCTTAAATTTTTAGATGATGTCGAAGGTGATTTTGAAATGAGAGGATGAAGATTGAGCATGTATTAAACTAATTTAGTGTTTGTGAGTTTTGTTTTTCTTTTCCCCCTAAAATACGACATTCATTCATTGAAATTGGTAGACTAAAACAAAAAGGAAGAAAGTTGATCAAATAAAAAATGCGACGGACATCTATTTTCTTAAAAATAAGGATGTAAAGAACATGACCAATCAATGAAGTGTTAACCAAAATTAGTTGATTTTGGTTTGCAACTAATCAACCTTGGAGAAATATGAGTTGACTATGGGACACCATCTCCTCACTAGTATTTTCGAAATTTTGAGTCTGCACTTGATGACCCTATGTTTTGAAATTTTATTACACAAATGTTGTCAGTTGTTACCCCTTAAACCAAACTCAAACCATCCCATTATGTATTAGAGTTTGATCGGTTTAGCAATAGGTTCAGTCGCAAACACCCCTTACAATAATCTTTCTTCCTCTTCTCCCTCCAACGAAAGACACTTAAAATTAGAATAAAAATCGTTCGTACTTGCCATATAACTGCATAATAATATATCAAATAAGTAATAAGACATATGACTGATATACTCAAATAAGCTAATGAACAAATAGTTCAATTAAAGTTATATTTTGAGATTTTACATGATATTTAGACCAAGGGCAATGGTGTGTTGAATGTCATTTTCAACACTCAAAAACATGTAATGGTAGGGGTGTTCAAAACCGAACCAATTCAATAGAAAAACCGCAAACCGAACCAACCCAAACCGAAACAGCAAAAAACCGCATTTGGTTTGGATGTATTCGGATCACTTTTTTCCTCAACCGCATGGTTTGGTTTGGTTTGCGGTTTTCATTCTACCAACCGAACCAAACCAAACCAAACCAAACCGCAACATAAGAAAACACTAATTAAATCTATGTCTCCTAAACCAATACTCATTGAAACTCAATGGAAACTTCTATAAAATGACATATTTTTCCTCTTGTTAAGTTTCTTCTTTTGCTTTTTATTTAAAAAATATATTTATGTACTACTTGAACTTTTAAAGAATGATAAAATCTTAGTCTTTACATTTCTTTCATAATAGAATTACTTTTTGCCCACGTTTTTAATTTGGTCTATGTTGTTTGGTGAAAATGAAATTGTAATGTGGAATGAAACTAAAAACATTGTCGGAAACATTGTTGAAAATATGTTGTGTTTTACATTTTTAACTCAATTTTAATGTTGGAAATAAAAAATTGTATTGTATCGAAAAACCGCTCCAACCGATCCAACCCAAACCACATTGGTTTGGTTTGGTTTGGTTCGAATTTTATTTTAAAAGTCAACCGAACCAAACCAAACCGCATGTTTTTTTATCTTGCGGTTCGGATGACTTTTAGCCTCAAAACCGAACCAAACCGCACCACGAACACCCCTATGTAATGGTGTGTTAAAAGTTGAAGATAAATGAGGTGGAAGAGAGAGATTTTGAAAGAACTCAACATGTTGAAACCTGCAATGGTGGGCCAAGAGCAGGCCATGCGGCGCTTGCTGGTTGACTGATTGGTTTTATCTCATCTTAATTATTTGAACTCAATTATTTCATTCAAATGATTTTTTAATTTTTTTTTTTTACCAAAATTCATGATTTTTTTTTTAAATAGAATCTTGTTTCATTTGATTTGGACACAAAAAAAAAAAACGAACCTTTTTATTGTTTTGATAATGACTATTGCTATTTCTAGAGTTTATTTAATTGAAAGATGAACCTTTTTATTAATAATATAAGATAAGAAAATAAAAATAAATTATTTAAATAAATTTTGTTTTAAAAAAAATCTAAAAGATAAATTGTTAAGTGTTTACTCCATCCGTCCCAGAATATCTGACCCATTTTCTAAAAAAAAGTGTCCCAAAATAACTGAGTCATTTCAATTTTCAATACAACTTTCATCATTCCCAATACAATATAACACTAAATAATACTACTTTTATCATTCCCAATACAATATATTCCACTTTCCCCTTTATTTATACATTTTTCTTAATCTGTGTGAAATGAGCCAAGGGCTCAGATAAATTGGGACGGAGGGAGTATTATTTTAATTTAATTGTAATCGATAATTATAAAATTAAATAAGAATATGAAATATAAAGTGGTGGGGTAGAGTGTTGAATGTTAAAAAAAAAACCATTGAAGAGTGTAAATGTTCAATGAATGTTGAATTATCAGGTGGAAAAGAGATAAAATAATGTGAAGTGTTGAGAAAAGAAAAATGGTGCGTTGAAAGTTAAAACCATTGTTAAAATATGAGTTACGAATTATGAAAACTTATTTCAATTATATTTTATAATAATATAAGTAAATATGTACAGAGAATAATGCTCAAACACAACTTTTTTTTTTCGTAGGGGAGATAGACTAGAGAATCATATATAAAAGAGGGTCATGTTCACTATAAGTTCTTTTGCAAAACTAGACCCACTTCAACAGTTAAAGTGATTTTGCCCGGTTTAAAAAAGTCTG
Source organism: Medicago sativa (assembly GCF_051527215.1). Lineage (NCBI taxonomy): Eukaryota > Viridiplantae > Streptophyta > Magnoliopsida > Fabales > Fabaceae > Medicago > Medicago sativa. The sequence goes on from NC_140752.1 coordinate 99,445,746, forward strand.
GACAATTTTTTCAAATTTTGTTGAACCAGTAGTTTAAATTGTTTAATCAAACAAGATTTGTCCTGTCGATTTGGCTATAAAAACACTGCTATGAAGAATGAACCTTTGATAAAATAGTAAGTTTTCAAATTCATTAATTTTGTGCTTTTAAGGGACACAATTTAAATTCCAACTGAGATATTTATAAAATAACTATTGGTGTCACCAAATAAAATAAATAATTTTAAAATAGAAATATTTATTGTTTATTTGCCATAATAAGAATTACTTGTCAAAACAATTGTACCAATTTTTAAGAAAAGCTGTCCAAAAGTGAAAACAATTATATATTTTAAATAGTTTTTAGATTTTTTTTTTCAAACTTTTATAATAAACAAATAATCTTTTCAAGGAGTTTGAACATTTTACAAATGAAAAAGTGTGTTTGTGTGTCTCAATTAATTCACACCTCTGTGATAGTTGACAAAACCAATTGAAAAATTGTTTAAAGAGATATTGATACTCAAAAGAGATCAGTTAGCACATTCTGACCCTAATAGAGTTTGGATTGAGGAGGTTCCTGACCCAATCTATGAGGTGTATTGTAAAGATTTTTTGAATTAATATAATGCAGTCATTTTATCAACAAAAAAAAAAAAGAGATCAGTACTGTATAACAACATTTTTATTAAATTATTCTAAACATTTGAGATCTCTCATGTAATGAAGTCGTTGATCATTTCTCATTAGAAATGAAGACGATATCAAATCTAACAAAATTATACAACCCATTCAAAATGAAATACAAGTGAAAAGGATTTATTAAGTCAAGTGTATTTAGTTCAAATTTTAAACCAAAGACATTTGAATTTTTAGATTGTTTTTAATATTTCTTACATTTGAGAGAAAGTCCATAATAATAATATTATTATTTTTGTTAAAGAAAATAATGATGTTTTAGATTTGTCTATTGACTTAATACTCACAAAGTGACCATGATTATCTATTAATTATTTCTTTTTGATCAGAAAGAAGAATGGACAATCAAGATCAATTTGTTGAATATCAAATCACTCAACCAAACTAATATCTCATTATTTTTCTTAATCCAAATAATTCTATCATGTAATTGCTCTTGAATGAAATATTAAAAAGTAAACTAAAAAGTCAAATGTATTTGGTTTAAAACTTGAGTTTAATACATCAACTTTTATTTATCTCTTTCACTTATATTTTATTCCAAATGATTATATATTGTTAGGGTTGAGATCTTCTTCATTACTATCAAGAAAATAATAACGATTTCAGAAATGAGAAAAAATATAAATTTTAAATTGTCCGATCAAACAAAACTGATCCTGCCGATTTGGCTATACAAACACTGCTATAAAGTATGAAACTTTGATAAAATAGTAAGTTTTCATATTCATTAGTTTTGTGTTTTTAAGGGACACAATTTAAATTTCAATTGATATATTTATAAAATAACTATTGGTGTCACCGTTAAATAAAATAAATAATTTTAAAATAGAAATATCTATTGTTTATTTGCCATAACAAGAATTATTTGTCAGAACAATTGTTCCAATTTTTAAGAAAAGCTGTCCAAAAGTGAAAACAGCTATATATTTTAAATAGTTTATATATTTTTTTCAAATGTTTATAACAAACAAATAATCTTTTCAAAGAGTTTGAACATTTAACAAACGAAAAAGTGTGTGTATCTCAATTGATTCACACCTTTGTGATAGTTGACAAAATCAATTGAGAAATTGTTTAAAAAGATATTGATACTCAAAAGAGATCAGTGTATAACAATATTTTTTATTTAATTATTCTAAACATTTGAGATCTCTCATGTAAATGAAGTCGTTGATCATTTCTCATTAGAAATGAAGACGATCTCAAATCTAACACAATTATACAATCCATTCAAAATGAAATACATGGGAAAATGATTTACTAAGTCAAATGTATTTAGTTCAAATTTTAAACCGAAGACATTTGAATTTTTAGATTGTTGTTAATATTTCTTTCATTTGAGAGAAAGTACATATTATTATTATTATTTTTGTTAAAGAAAATAATGATGTTTTAGATTTGTCTATTGACTTAATACTCACAAAGTGACCATGATTATCTATTAATTATTTCTTCTTTGATTAGAAAGAAGAATGGACAATCAAGATCAATTTGTTGAATATCAAATCACTCGACCAACACAAAATCTCATTATTTTTCTTAATCCAAATAATTCTATCATGTAATTGCTCTTGAATGAAATATTAAAAAGCAAACTAAAAAGTCAAATGTATTTGGTTCAAAACTTGAGTTTAATACAACAACTTTTATTTATCTCTTTCACTATTATTTTATTCCAAATGATTATATATTGTTAGGGTTGAGATCTTCTTCTTTACTATCGAGAAAATAATAACGATTTTATAAATGAGAAAATAATATAAATGTTTAAAAAAACAATTAATTAAAACAATAATTCCCTAATTCTTTTTTAATTAAAACAATAATTTAAACATCAATCTCTTTCAAATATCAATCGATCTATGTTAAACAAACTCCTCATATTAAAATCAACATAAAATGCATGTGAAACATAAAAAAAATAAATAGCCACATTATTTATTTAATTTTTTTATCTTAAACTCTTTCCTTTTCTTTTTCTTTAATTCCCTTGTTTCGGAAAAACCAAACAAAGACTTAGTTAAAGCAAATTGTGACGCAAACCTGTTAAAAGATTGTTACGGGGGGGGGGGGGGGGGGGGGGGGGGGGGGGGGGGGGGGGTGAACTTGTCCTAAAATATAAGTGCCACAAAAAAAAGCATGCATATGTTTACGATAAGAGAGATAAACACAAATATTTAAAATGATAATTAATTAAAACAAAAATTGATACATCATCTCTTTCAAATATCACTTTATCTATGCATGTTAAACAAGTCCTCAATTGTCATTGAATCAGCTATAACAAAAAGGTACACGTGAAACATAAAAAATTATAGTCACGGTATTAAAATTGTAGTTAGATGAAAATACCTTTTCTTCTATAGAAAATACTCCGAGTCGTAGATTGCATGCAATGGACGATAAAGAATGAACATAGTTCAAGAAATTAAAAAAAAAAAAACAAGAGATTTTTTTTTGAAATAACAAAAACAAGAGAATGAAGAGAGAAAAAAAATTAAGACATGGATCTACTTCATATCTAGGCACTATATATATAAAAAAGTACATTGACAATTTAAGGAAAAAAATTAGCATCATATAGAATTTCTTTATTTTTTTTACAAAATATAGAATCTGTTTTTTTTTTGGGTCAAATATAGAATCTGTTTTTATATATCTTGTTTCGGGAAAAAAGAATTCGTCAGACAAGGAATATTTGATAACATTTTTAAAAGAAATGAATACTCATTAAAAAATCCCCATAAAAATCAATATTACTAAGTATATGGATCTACCATACGTACTCAAAAGGATACAAATTATTCAATAATCACCGTAAATAAAACATAGGTACGTGAATATTTTTTATTCAGAATTTGTTTCCTTTAGAAAAAAATAAACAATCAAGATATTACCGAAAAAATAAATAACCAATAAAAAAACTAAAATAAATTGTTAGATATCAAATCACTGTCAAGTGGTGAATTATAAATCATATCGGAAAATAAGGCCAATTGGATGAATTATCTAACCGATCAATATTCTTTCCCTTGATTTTGTTGCTAGGGTTGGAATAGATCAGAGATCAATCTATCAATTTATTTTTATTTAATTATTTTAAACGTTATGTACTCATAGATGGAATCCTATTTCTCAATAGAAATGAAGACAATCTCAGGTCTAATAAAATTATATGCTCATTCTAGAAGGAAAGTCCCTTTTCAATAGAAATGCAGACAATCTGAACTCTAATTATATTATGTACTCATTCCAAATTGAAATGTAAACAAAAAAGATCTTAAGAGTCAAACTTATTTAGTGCAAAATTTAGACTAAATACACTTGAATTTTTAGGTCTCTTTAATTATATTTCATTCTAGAGAGAGTAGATAATAATATAAATAATTTTATAATTCTAAATTGGTTTTAGCAGTCTTAGCATTTGGGTTAATGAAAATGGTTTGATACTTAAGAAATGACTTTTGATTATCTATTTGTTTTTCTTTGATCAGATATAAAAAATGGTTAAGAGAAAATCTACCAATTGAAAATAAAGAAAGCATCAAGCTAAACAGTTGATTTTTTCCAAAAAAAAGCTAAACAGTTGATCATTTGAAAACTCTAATTATATACCCCAATGCAACAAAGTAAGCTTTATCTGAAAGACAAAAATGGAAAAAAGACCTTGACTAATAAGTTCAAAGATGTTTAATGCAGGTCATGACGAAGATATTCAACTAAAATCCGAGATTCATTTGCAAAATAAAGAGAGTGGCTTGATACTCTTGATACCACAAACAAGTTGCTACGACTTATAGCGAAAAGTTGGAGAAGTTTAAGAAAGGGAAATTAGCTTTTTTTGAATAAGATAATCAAGTCCACCTAAATTGACAGAAATAAAAATTAGTTGAATATGTATTTTAAAGTGATTTTGATATCAATCAATTGTGTAAGGAATGTGGTGGTGGTAATAACTATGGTGATCCCTTTGATTGATGACGATGATGATAACAATGGCGGTAGTTCAAATCAAATGAAGTTAAGTGTTCCTGAAATGTGGGAGATTCAAACTTAATCCATTCGGCTGCGTACGTTAAGTTTGTTAGGCACGTTAAAATTGCTTATGTTGAAAATATATACGAATGTATATTTTTTTTAATAATTTCCAAACTAATTAATATAAAATAATATTTTACTACAATAACTTTAATTTATTGATTATATTTTCTCCCACCCATTGTTTTTCTTAAAAGATACCAATTGGAATTGAACTAAGTCTGAGTAATTGGCTACACTAAAAAATTCAAGTGCGAGTTAGAGTTTATATCCATTGCAAGTAGAAGAACAAACAAACCAAAGTTATAGTGTGACCGAGTGTACAAACTACATACCAAGGTAAGATTCTTTAACAATTCACCACTTTTCTTGATATATTGAACCAAATATATTTGACTTTTCATAAAAGATATATTAATTTCATGTTATTTAAAATTGACCAATAAATCAAACCGTTGTATTTTTTTTATTTATTTCACTCTACTTCATTAGTCACGTATTTTCAATCACTACTAGAATGTTTCTTATTGTAATTTATATATTTGTTTTAATTGCTAGCATAATTTTTCTACTATTATATTACACTTTATATTTATGATATACAAACCAATATTTGACTACAATACTTTAATTAATTGATAATATTTTTCTCCACCCATTGTATTTTTAAAAGGTACTGGCTGAAACCGAATTAAGTTTGAGTAATTGGCCTTACTCAAAAAGCAAAAAATTAGTGAGGGAAATTTGTGAGTTCACTAAAAAAAACAAAAATTAGTGAGGGAAAACATGAAATCCCTCCCAAATTCCGTCACTAAATTTTGCGACCAAGAAATTTATGAAGGATTTTATTTTTTCCGTCACTAATTTCCCTCTCTAATTTTGCTTTTTCTAGAGTTTATATCCATCGTAAGCACAAGCAAACCAAAATTAGAGTGTGATTGAGTGTACAAACTATAAACCAAGCTAAGATTCTTTAACAATTCACCACTTTTCGTGATATATTGGACCAAATATATTTGACATTTAATAAAAGAAATATTAATTTAATGTTATTCAAAATTGACCAGTAAACCAATTGGTTATAATTTCATTTTTTTTTTAATTTCACTCTACTTCATTAGTCTTATCTTAAAAATTGTATCGAATTTATTTATTTTCAGTCAATGTTTGTTATTGTAATTTATATATTTGTTTTAAATGGCAATATAATTTTTCTACTTTTTTATTACACTTTATATTTATGATGATGATGACTATAAACTAATTTTTGACTAGAATATATAACTTTAATTAATTGATAAATGATAATATTTTCCCCCACCCATTGTTTTAAAAAGATACCGGAACTAAATATGTGCAATTGGCATTATAAAGCCAAATGTGAGTTAGAGTTTTATATCCGATGCAAACTCTAGCAAATAAACAAACCAAAGTTAGAATGTGATTGAGTGTACCAACCAATGTAAGATTCTTTCTCAACTCACCTCTTTTAGATTTCATGCATGTTTATTTTTTTTTCTTCTAAATGAAACAAATTTCAAATAAAAAATGTTTTATTTTATGGATTGATTTGTAACCTTTGATCGGCGCACATGTATGATACCCGCTTGCATTTACCTAGCAATGCATTGATTTTATTTTTGTTCTGGTGTAATGTATTGGTTTTGATTACAATTATTTATTAAGATTTTTGTCAAATATTGCTAACTTTTTATATTTTTTGACTGAAGAATATATGTGTCTTGATTTCTTCTTCTCTATCTCCAATTACTTGTTTTTGTATATAGCTCTCATGAACTCCATTCATTCTTGTATATATATCGTCGTTTGCATGTAATTTTTGAATACTAGACATTATTTCGTTGTCGTTGATATGTTTCACACCTTAATTTGCTTTAGTTAAATCCAATTGAGGGTTTAATTTGTGAGAGATTTGATATTTATAAGTGGATCGGTGTATCCATTTTTCTATTTAATTATTTTAACATGTATGTCCATCTCTCATAAATGAAGTCGTTATTTATTTCTCAAGAGAATTGAAGATGATCTCAACTCTAACAAAATTGTGCACTCTCTTTGAAAATGAAATATAAACTAAAAAAGATCCAAAATCAAATTAGTCCTTTAATTAACAAAATTGATCTTGTTCATCTATTTAGTCCCTTTTCTTTGATTAGATTAGATTTGGAGTTGTAACTTGAAAATGGCGCCAAAAAAGAGAAAATCAACGAAAGAAAAAGAAAAGGTTGACGCAACAAGCGAAGATGAATTTTATCATCAAACAGTTCGAATTCTGGCTAACGACCCCGATGCAACAGAGAGTTCAAGTGATGAACAAGTTCAAAAACCTAATCCCTCAAAGCCATTACCGCCTAAGAGAATTTTGTGCGAGTTTGTGCAACCAAATCCAGAAATAGTTAAAAAGCTTCCTCAAAAACAAGGATTGTGGAGAAGGTTTTCCACAAGCATTTACAAAGGTGTTCGGCGCCTCCGTGGGAAAAAGGAAAGATATGCAGCTCAGATTAGAAATCCATTTGAAAAGACAACTGAGTACCTTGGTACTCATGATACCGAATATGAAGCTGCTTTGGCTTATCGCAGAAAGACTAAGGAGTTCCATAAAAGAAAGGTGGCTGATTCGAACAAGGACAGACAAGGTTTGGCTCATTCATCTCCTGAATTAATCATTTGCACTTTGCTTAATTATTATTATTACTAACGTATCAAATTTAGGAAGATGATGTTGATTATGATTAGTGTATTGTTAATTTGTTAAGGAGAGGAGGCACCTGTTCTTAATCAATCTTGCAAGGAACAAGGGAAAGGGTATGATCCCTCTGATGACGACGACGACGACAACGACGACGACGACTTTGGAGGTGGTAGTTCACACCAAAATGTTATTGATGTTGCAGGTAGAAATTAATTAACAATATTATGATCCTTGTACTTGAAAAACATTCTTTATAATTAGATGTCATGGAATTAGCACGGATCGATGAAAATTAATTTGAATAATGTTGATTGTACTTTTGCAGTTTGATGAAGCTAGCTAGCTGTTCAGGGCATGCATGCAGAGATTGACCAGCCTTTAATCCACATGCAGCTGCTTACAAGATTTTAATTTGTTTGGAATGTTAGATTAGTTATCTATGATAATAAAATTTTATGGAATTATAACTTTGTTTAACTTTTTCATGGTCTTCGAGAAATTTTAGTTTTTTTTTTTTTTAAATATAATAAAAAATGGCTGGATTTGCATGTGATGAAATTCTATGAAAATTGTCCGTCTGTGTATATGCTTTCCTTTTGTGTGTGTTGCGTCTTATATAAATTCTAGGTGACGGTAACATTAGTGGCAGTTCAAATAAAATGAAGTTATGAATGTTAGGGTTGGCCAAGATGAAGCATGTAGGACCTAAAATTTGCTTAACAATTTCCTGATCGTGGATTTTATTTAAGAGTAATGATATTTTGACATCCATTTGATGACAACTTTGTTGACAAACTTGTTTTTCTCACTTCTTATTGGTCAAAAACAATGGAGAGAGAAAAAGGAAGAGAGAGAATAACAACATCATGTGAGTATGAGCGAGAAAGTTGTCCAAAAGTTGTCAAAAAGTGGTTGTCAAAATATCATTTCTCTTTATTTAATTATATAATCATAATTTAATTAGTTTGACTTGAATTTTTAGACTAAGATTATTGGTTTTATTCCTTCAATATATATATATATATATATATATATATATATATATATATATATATATATATATATATATATGAATTCCTTCAAGTTTTTATAAGAAAATACAAACAAAAGAGATCTAAAATGTTAAATAATTTTGGTCTAAATTAATCATTACTAGTATGTACTACTATTATTTTTCTTATTTTGATTTTTGTATTTGTTTGAATTGCTGGTGTAAAATAATATTACTACTATATGTGAGTCACTTTTAAGTCATTGTTACACTTTTCATTTATGATAAGAGTAATGATATTTTGACATCCATTTGATGACAACTTTGTTGACAACCTTGTTTTTCTCACTTCTTATTGGTCAAAAACAATTGAGAGAGAAAAAGGAAGAGAGAGGATAACAACATCATGTGAGTATGAGAGAGAAAGTTGTCCAAAAGTTGTCAAAAAGTGGTTGTTAAAATATCATTTCTCTTATGATAATGTTGAATATGAACCTATACTTTTTGACCAAATGAATATATATAAACACTTGAAAACAATAAGTTGATAATAAATGGAAAGATAGTATTTTTTTTCTTCAAAAATTTTTTATCTTTCCATTTATTTTACTTTTAAATTTGTGTGAAGCAAGCAAATGTGTGGTTATTGACTGGAATTGAGTTGAGTCTGTATAATAACTTTTCTTTCATGGTGGTAGAAATGGTCATTTCAATTTTTTTATGAGAAATTCTTGTATGGTCTTACCCTTAACACGTCATCCTTGAGCCCAACCAATCAAATAATTTCTATTACCAAAATAGGAATACAAAAATATTGCCTGCTAACCCACGGTGATGTTAATCTCTCTCTCTCTCTCTCTCTCTCTCTCTCTCTCTCTCTCTCTCTCTATCTCTCTCTCTCTCTCTCTCGGAACCACTCACGCTCCTTTTCTGTTACCTTGTCCATCTCTTTCATCGTACCAATAATTCAAGTCTCATGATTGTGTGGAGAATTCAGGTTTTTCTAATTCCAGTCTCATAAATAAATGCAAGCCCCCAAATCCAAATCTTCAATCCTTTTTCAATAGCAATTCACTTGTTTGACAAACAACTCCTCTCTCAACTACTACATACAATAGCTTTGCAGAAAAATCAACTGAACCAAAATGGAAGAAAAGTTGTATACCAATACACCACGTGAAATTGTATCTTTTAGCCTCAGTTTTGGGATTTCTAGGATGAAGTTTTTGTTGATTAAAAGTGTTTAAATTATTAAATTAAAGTGAAGTCAGACATGTTTGATCAGAAGTTTTCTTCAACAAAAAAAAATGTTTGATTAGAAGATGATGTTGTTGGTAGTGAACAGAATGTCTTTGAAACCATTTTAAGAGAAGTTGTTGAGGAATTGTAGGAAAGCACCGTTAAATTAGTGATATTGTTAAGTCATGTGGGTTTGAAAGAATGAGAGTGTATAGATCGTGTTGTATTTTCCTCAGAAAAATTATTATTTTTTTTATTTTATTAATTAATTAATTAATAGAAATTATTTAATTGGATGGGCTCAAGGATGACGTGTTAAGGGCAAGACCATGCAAGAATTTCTCTTTTTTTATATGAAATTCCGTTATTGAAGGTGTCTGTCCAAAAAAATACCGATTCGGTCTGGGTTCGTGGCAGTATATATTTTCTTGTTACCATAAATTAGTGGAAGGATTTTTATGTTAAAACACAATCGATTTTAGATAATAAAATAAAATTATAATACAATGAAAGCACAAAGAGAAAGAAACATTATCTATACCTTTTAATAAAGACAATACTTTTTTGGTGTAGCTTTTTTTTAAATGCCAAAAATGCCCTTTTCAGTTATTTTTTTTTCACACTTAAAAAAACTTCTCATGCCACTATCACAGTTTAATGCCGGTTACTTTCCATTAACCTCTCATCCCACATAAATGATTTTTTCCTTCCCACAAACTGACTTCGGGCCACACATTTTCTACATACACTAATTAATTCTACCATTTTTTTTCATCAACAACTGTTCTTTCCATTAATATTCCTGATTGCTTCTCTTTTGTTTCTTATCTCACGGTTTGTTTCCGTCAAATTATACATTGTGTATTGTTCAATATATGACTTAGTTTTTTATTTTGGTTACATATTCATGTCTGGGTTTTATAGAAAAACTAACTATTACGGAACTTCATTATAAAGAATTGCATATATTTATCCAGTTCTACCCTTAAATGTCATGTTATTCTTTCAATTGAATTGGTTTAGGTAAGAGAAAATATTTGCACAGTAATGAAGAGATTTGCAAAGCCTTTTAAAGAATTTTCTGCGCTAAATTGCCCGTATAGGTATAAGATTTTTTATACAACATTCCTTTTGATAAATTCTTTCAAAGAATTTATCAATAATGTTGTATCATATGAAGAGATTTTTGATGTTAAGAAGTCTTTTAACATGTTTTCTAAAAATCTAAAGATCTAATGCGTTGCACACCAATCATATACCACCTCATGCAAGGCTTATTCGTTTGCCATCATTTTCTCCAATTTCTTATGTTCGAGTTCAACATATTCTATTTGGTTGTTATTGATTGGACGCAGGGACTACGAGCAAATGAATTGGTTTTAGGAGAAGATTGCGAGGATGACTCAAACTAACTTTGGTGTGTATTTCTCTTTTGATATTAAAAAGTATAATTGATCTCTAGAATCAAGAGAGATGGGCTCGATAGGTAGTTTGGATTCGCAAGGAATGGCCTGAAGATAGCAAAAAGAGGAAGTAGTAGGAAATGTAACAGCAATCACCATTGCTGCAATCCGCACAACAGTTGTCGTTGGAACGGGATTTCACCTTTATCTTTTTGTAGTTTAAGGTTCTTTTTTTTAACAATCTCTATATATATAGATATATTTTTAAGAACAAATTATATTGTTTGTTTCTATTTCTGCTTATGTTTTCTAATCATTTGTTTCCATTGATTTTCATTTTCATCTTCTATTATTTTCTAGAAGATCAAGGGCCTGTTTGAAATAGTTTTTGTTTTCAGTTTTTGAAATATACAAGTCCTCTTCTCACAATAGTTATCCTTTTACATGTTTTAGTTTTTTAGTCCCCAAAACTAAAAAGAATTTTAATCAGTGATATTTTATTTTTAAGTTTTTGGATTATTATTATTATAGTAGTGTTTTGTCTGTGCAGGTTTTGATTAAATATTCATTAAAGTTTGTGTTTTCCCACAAACATATGATTCTTAACTGTTCTGTATTCCATTCATAAAACAATTAGCAGAGTGGTCTCCGTGTTGGAGTTCGTGCTTCATAGTTGCTCCCGAAGTAATTTCACTTTTAATCTGAATTATCAAGAAAGGATAAAGGTGATATGATTCGATATAGGTTATAGGTATCATAGAGGAGAGTTAATATAAATGCAATCATTCTATCCATTTTTTTCAATGGTACAAATTTATTCTACCTATTTTAAGATAACAAACAGATAGTGGCAATGCATTCTTTTTGGTGTGGCTTTCTAATCTTTCATTAAACAATTATTTGTTGCTGTTGGTGTGTCTTTTGGTTGTGTATTTTGTTTTGTGAATGCATTGATTCAAGAAATTATAAAATACAAATTTGAATCATTCATATTATAACATTGACACAACTTGGGTATATCCTTATAAGGAGAGGAGGAAAAAGGTATTTGATGCAAGAAGTGGTTCAGGACTAGAATCTCGGAGAAAGAGGAGTATAGACATAGTTTTTAATCAGTTTTAGTGGTTGTATGAAATAAATCTTTAACAATCAATAAAGGGGATTATCCCTTTATGCTTTGGCTTTTTCTCTTGAAAACTATACCCATACATGATTTTTATGATGAGAATGATTGTCTTACATCAGTTAAAACCAACGGTGCATGCAGACGGTTACTTAACTTCTTTATGTTTCGTTTCAAATCACAAGCAAAGAAGGAGCGACTCCGAGTGGTATATGTCCTTGACGGCAACGATATTGAAGACGAGATAGAGATAGATATGGATAAGTAAGGTAACAAATGAGGAAGCCTACACAGTGAAAGCAAGACAGTGCGACATGTCCATGGTGGCTGAGGAATTTTTTAAGGTTTTTTGCTTTTAAATTTTGTTTTAAGGATTTTGATTTCTGTTATCATGGCTACTTCTCTGTTATTTTTTTTTATTTCTTTTTGGATTTCAATTTGTATTTATTATTTTTGGATTTAAGGGATTTCAAGTTCACAAGTCAGTGAAGTCACCACACCCTCTCTTTTTCACTGTGTATATTCATTCTTCCTATAATACTTTTCCACTGTCAAGCAATTCAAAGTGAAAAAGTTCTGACAAATACACATTCGAAGCTTGAAAAGATCAGCCTCTTATCAGAGAGAACAAAAAACAGGGTGAGACGTAAAGAGAGAAGAACAAGAAGACAAGGATAACGGCAGTGAAAAAGGGCCATGGAAGAACGGTTATCCTTTTAGTATAACCATCAAATTTTCTCTAACCAAGGAAACACAAGGAGTAGATATTAGGAAACATAAGGTGTAGGGGAAAACTCAAAAGGTAAGTATACATGTTTTGAAATAAACTTTGATGAAGTGATTATGTAACAAACTTTATTCCTCTTCAGAAATGCAATGTCTTAAAGAAATTGTTTTTGAATGGCAAAGTGCTAAAAGATTAGTTGTGCATTTGGAATAACAATCAAAGGTTTTAGATATAGGCTTGATATGTCTAGAAGTCTTAACTCAACTGGAAAATGCCGAAATTGCAAGGCCGAACGTCGTGACTCGGGTTCGAACCCGGGACCTCACAGTTGTGTGTGAGTTTATTTTTAGTGGCTTACCACTTCATCTAAGACCAAAAAAAAAAAAGAAGATATAGGCTTGATATTATAATTTCCTTATGTTTTATTTATATTTCTATTTTATTGTGAGCATGTTTGGATAGTGTGTTAAGTGGGAGATATGTCAATTGCCTTATGTTGGAGTAACAATTACGGTGTCTTCATCAAACCCAACCCCATAAATGTCACTCATGTTTCATGCATATTCAACCTCCATAGATAGATGACTATGCATCACAAAACTAAGTATACATTAAGTAACTCCATGTTAAAGAAATTCATGAATTACATATCTTACATTTTTTATCAAGTTTGATCCTTCTTCTTTTGATCAAGCTTTATCATTCTTTTAATTCTAATAAATTTCTCCAAGCTATATCATGAAAAACTAAACCAACATTGATGTTGAAAAACATACTGTTTATTAGTTACATGCATTGGCGCAGTAGAAAGAGCGGACAGACGGGCACGAGAGTGCCCGTCTGGACGCTAGTTTTCTCGTGAAGGGAACATTCACTCTCTTATGATAGAAAAATATTCTCACCACCAAAGGATACAAGATATAGAGACGAAAACAATTGCATAAAAGTATCAAAAACATTAAAGAAATCCACTAATGGATTTTGGTATGTTTTCCGACTCTTTTATAGAAATTCATAACATGAGAATCATGATATCAAAATCTTAAATAAAATTTTGCTAATTAACACTCTTGCCCTACAAAAACCCGAGCCAAAGAGACCCTTATGTTACACCTCCTCTCCATTACCGGCAATCAACCCAAACCATTAAAATTCTGCGCTTCAATATTTTTTCACCTGTATCATAACAAATTTGGACATGGATCAATTTTAAATTCCAAATTTTACACTCTAATTTCCGATACATATGCAATAAAATGGGATAATCATGCAAAACATAAGAGAGGATAGCGTTGAAGAATCTACGACTTCTATTTACATTAACTTGTTGTTTCCTTTTCAAGAAAGGTGCTGAAATTCATGGTATTTCAACAATACAATAATTGATTTACGCCATAGAATTTTTTGTTAACTAAGCATTGAGTTTGAGAAGATATTTTCTACAAAACTTATGTTGTATTTCTTAGTATGATGAACATTTCTAACCTTTAGGGTGTGTTTGGATGGAGGGTTTAGGAGGGGAAGGGAGGGAGGGTTTAGATTTCATTTTTAAATTACGGACACCATAAAATATTTTTTGAAGAGCTAACATATTAACATGATAAATGATCATATAATACTTCAATCACACTTAATTTATTTTAGAGAAACATGTTATATAGTCCGTAATTTAGAAAAGAAAAACAAACCCTCCCCTCCATTCCCCTCCTAAACCCTCAATCCAAACACACCCTTAGTGTATGGGTAATTACTAGTAACTTTCTTAACTTTGTTTCTTAGTTGCAGTTGCAAATGGTCGAAGTGGACCCGTGAGTATGGGCTCGTCATCTCCAAATCCTTCATGCCCATTTGTTATGTGTGGATGGAGAAAATATCTCATATTGTCTATACTCTATACTCCCTCCGTCCTGGATTAACCGAATCAAAAACTCATTTCACACGTATTAAGAAAAATATATAAATGAAGGAGAGAGAAAAATAGTTTTAACTTTTAAGTGCACTCGTTAAGTATTGATGCATTTTCCACTATCATAAACGTAAAGTGGAATATATTGAATTGAGAATGATGAAAGTATTATTAGTTAAAGTTATAAAGGGAAAAAAGTAATTAATATTATATTGAAAAATGAAATGACTCAGTTATTTTGAGAATTTTTTTTTTTTTTTTTTTTTGCAAATGGCTCAGTTATTAGACGGAGGGAGTAGAAGACTAATACTTAAAAATCTTCGATTAAAGTTGTTTCTCATAACGATAGAGATGATGACTTAATCCATGTCAATTTGGCAAAAAATAACATGTTGGTGCCTTAGAAATAATCTTATAATTATATTTATTTTGTTTTCATCAAATCAATGCGAATGAAGTGATTGTATCAAATGTAAAGATGTGGACGACTCTGAACTTATAATCAAAGTCGACCAGGTTGGTCTTTTCAATTGTTTTTTTAGCAATTTTTAGATATTGATCCACAATTACACTATGTGGAACTTCTCCACCCTAACAATTGCATTTTTATGCATCCAACCAATATTCACTCTTGGCCGTTGCTGGTTTCTTGCAATCTAAATATAACCCTTACAATATTTTTGGAGTGAATTAAAGGTGTCATACGGATCAGGAGGTGGAATTTTCTTTGAGGGATCTCTTTCAACATTTGCTCTTTCATATGCAAAAACATGAAATTGAACTCTTCACGATATCGTTAAGAAACTCAATTATCCGTCAACTAACGGCGCGACACCATATTAGTAACGAGTTTGTATCATTTTGTATGTTCCATTCTTAAATGGTATATGCAGTGTGAGTGTGTGACCTTGACCTTACCCAATCCATACACCTTTTTCATTTACTAACTTGACCCACATAAATGCCTAATTAGCTAGCCATGTGTCAGTGTGAAAGTTACTATATCCTTGCTGATAAAGAGTCTCATGCTAAGAGTCTCACATCGGATATGAGATAGTTTGACAACGTGTTTATTAGTAGGAGCAATTCTCATCTCTCAAGTCGGTTTTGTGAGGTTGTGTTAGGCCTAACCATGATTTTTAAGACTTGCAAACAAAAAATCAATTTCGGATAGTAGCAACTAGCAAAGACACATTATTTAAGAAAAAAAATTAAGAAAACTCTTGCTCAATTGTTACTCAACATTTTGAGGACTAGTTGTTGAATTTGAAGGTACACATCGTATGGAAATTTTTTAAATTTGATACTTGATGTCTATTGTATCCATTTCTTATAATTATTTTTAAAACAAACCAAATATTAAATCTCAAGGTAACTTTGTTTAATAATAAGCTGCAGTATTCTTTTTTGGGTCAAGTACAAATAAGTACAACACTTCAATCTAAGAAGAAAAATATCATTGATAAATATATAAAAAAATCTGATAGTAAGCTGAAACTATAAGAGCATCTCCAATGGGGGGTCCTTACTTAACAAGGACCACTCCCCGTTAAGGACCCTCCATTGGAGGAAGAAAAAATGAGTCCCCGTTAAGGAACGGGTAACTATATAAGGACCCTCTCTCTCCTGGGTAACTAACGGGTCCCACGTTTAAAAAAGTAATAAAATGTGTACTACTTGGTCCCACTTGCATAAAGGAGTAATAAAATGTGTAGAGTAAATAGGCAATTTCCCCCCTGAAATTGCAAGGTTTGTCAAATACCCCCCTGTAGTTAACGAAACATTAATTACCCCCCTGAAATTGCATAACGTTAATCAATTTACTCCCTCCGTCAATTTTTCTGTTAACTGTTTACGGTTATGATCAATTACCCCCCTGAAATTTTACACTTATGTGCAAAATGCCCCCTGAACTTGAAAAATTAAAAAAAATTCTGGAAAAATATTAAAAAAATTAAAAAATTCTGGAAAAATGAAAAATCAATAAAAAAATTGAAAAAAAAATATTAAAAAATTCTGGAAAATTGAAAAATTAATAAAAATCTGAAAAAATTTAAAAATTCTGGAAAAATTAAAAAAATCTGAAAAAATTTAAAAATTCTGAAAAAATTAATAAAAATAAAAAATGATTAAAAAAATAAAATAATCTAATAAAATGAAAAAATTATGGAAAATAAAAAATATTCTGATTAGTATATATGTCGAAATTTCGAAATTCTGGAAAAAATGTATTTTTCGAAATTCCAAAATTTTGATTAGTATATATGTCGAGCTTAGGTTTTTTCAGTGTATTTTTTCCCTTATTCTCGGTTTATAAATACACAAAAATTCCCGGAAAAAATACTAATGAAAATTTCGAAATTTCGAAAAATACATAAAAAAATTTCCCTTTTTTATTTTTTTCATTATTTTTCATTTTATTAGATTATTTTATTTTTTTTAATTTTTCCAGATTTTTTAAATTTTTTCAGATTTTTTTTATTTTTATTAATTTTTCCAGATTTTTTTTCATTTTTATTCATTTTTCAATTTTCCAGAATTTTTTAATATTTTTTTTCAATTTTCTTATTGATTTTTCATTTTTCCAGAATTTTTTAATTTTTTTTTAATATTTTTCCAGAATTTTTTCAATTTTTTTTAATTTTTCAAAATACATAAAAAAATTTCCCTTTTTTATTTTTTCATTATTTTTCATTTTATTAGATTATTTTATTTTTTTTAATTTTTCCAGATTTTTTAAATTTTTTCAGATTTTTTTTATTTTTATTAATTTTTCCAGATTTTTTTTCATTTTTATTAATTTTTCAATTTTCCAGAATTTTTAAATATTTTTTTTCAATTTTTTTTATTGATTATTCATTTTTCCAGAATTTTTTAATTTTTTTTTTAATATTTTTCCAGAATTTTTTCAATTTTTTTAATTTTTCAAGTTCAGGGGGCATTTTGCACATAAGTGTAAAATTTCAAGGGGGTAATTGATCATAACCGTAAACAGTTAACAGAAAAATTGACGGAGGGGGTAAATTGATTAACGTTATGCAATTTCAGGGGGGTAATTGATGTTTCGTTAACTACAGGGGGTATTTGACAAACCTTGCAATTTCGGGGGGAAAATTGCCTATTTACTCAAAATGTGTACTACTTGGTCCCACTTGTAAAAAGGAGTAATTGATAAATTATTTTTGTTTAATGATATAAAGATAGTGGGACATATTTAAGTACTTTTCATTGGAGTCCTTATTAGTGTATTACCATTGGAGTCATTGAGTCCTTAATAGGTACTTTTATTTAAAAATTATAAATACGTGATGTGTCACGTGGGGTCTATTTAAAGAGTCCTTGTTAGGGAATTACCATTGTGGATGCTCTAAGCAAACGTTTTATCTAAGTGATAGCTATGGATCATAGGATTAACCAAGAACTGATTTTGGAATGAATATCTGATCGATCAGTTATATTCACCATGATGTCATAGAACTCAAAACAGGTGTCATGATATAACTTGCAGTTTTTAAAATACAATAATCAGGTTGAATATATATATATAAAAGATTCCTCAAATTTAAGGCTTTTAGCCACATGGCACGAGTTATTAATAATATTTGTTCTTTCTACATGCCTTTGTCCCCTATTATGGATAAACTGTGGGTGGCAGTGGCATCAGCGATAGAGAATGTATGTAGTGATAGGAAAGCTGTGGCATTATGGTACTGAAGATGGCTGCCTGCCAGTAATGGGAAGAGGATCAAGAGATTATGTAATATCAGTCTAACTCAATTTTATAAAATCAACTTTTCACGATCTAAATGTTATTTGGCTCCATGTCAACACATAATTGTGATATCATCTTAAAATTTTAAATAGAAATAAATTTAATTTAACTCTATAAAAATGTTTCAGGATGTGAAAGGTATCATATCACTAGAAATATGCTCCTTAGCAGTCGATTTAGCAATTGAAATTTTTTGATTTCTATATTAAATGAGTTAAGTCTCTTAATTGGTTGTAAATGAGTTTGCCACCAATTTGTTAAAGTCACTAATAACTCGTTTCAGGATCTCATTTTTGGCGTTCAGATGTATGTTTGACATAAAAGCAAAGAAGCTACAAAATAGATATACAACTTTATAGTTGATGCACATTTACTTTGTTTCACCGTAAAAACAAACAGCCAATATTTTAGGGACCGATTTGACATTTTTTGTATCTGAATCCATCACTAATTAACTTAATCACTGTATAACATTTTTCTTTTAGTTATAAGCTCTTTTAAAGCCTAATCTCCCTTCAATGTATACGTGAGACTTGATAATTTTTTAATACTACTTACTATTCATGATTTTGCAAAACCAATAAAAACAAAAATATCACCTCTAGCAGTATCTATCATCTATATATGCAAAAACCAGTGCAATTTATCGTAATTTGGTATATATGTAATTTTACCTGGCCCAAAAAATATATAAAATCCTATGGTGAACTATTCTTTGGACTGATTCCTAGAATGTCAACACCCGGGGTTGTTTTGTATAAGCAATAGCTATCTACTTTCTCTTACCCAATGGGAAGCAATTCATCCATTTCCCTCTTGTCCAGAATTTATCTATATCCATTTCCCTCTTGACAAGAATCTCAATTTTCACCTTTTGTTTTGTCCACAAAATGGTTATATAGCACATGAAATCCACATAATTTAATGCAAGTAGTTTGATACACAGTGTGTGAATGTTGTAAACCAATGAGAAATTTGGTTACGGTTTGAATTTGTTGATAAAATTATTGAAACACTACTATACCCCCCCGCATGTAATGGTTGATGAATTAGAAAAAGAAGAGAGGACAACAGAGAAGAGAATATGGGTAGAATACCACAGCCGGTGAGATGAAAGCAACCTACGGAGAGGGGACCTCAAATAGCAGACATTATTGAATTATTATACATGTAACACAACAAATATGTCTTATTCAAAATTTTAATGCACAAACCCTAATGGGTCCATAAGAAATCCTATAATTAAAAAGACAACCAATTAGAATTCAGAAAATAAGATTAACTTCAACTCTCTAGCCAATCAACACTAAGATGATACCAATTGGTAGGTCCCATTAACCTCCATTAATATTCCTGTAGCAAATTACCAAAAGTGCATGGGCAGAGAGGAAAAAAAAGTACCCACTGACACTAGTGTCTCCTTCATCACATTGTCTAGTTTCAACAAACACAAACCATTAATTGAATCATTTTTTTGACATTTCATTTCAATTCACTTGTAAGAAAAACAATATAGTTTAGTTATATTCTTCTATGATTACAGACATGAAAGGTGATGCAGATGCAGGTGCCTTGGGAGCCAAGACAGCAAGAGCATGTGATAGCTGTTTAAGAAGAAGAGCACGTTGGTTTTGTGCTGCAGATGATGCTTTCCTTTGTCATGGTTGTGACAATTTGGTTCACTCTGCAAATCTATTAGCAAGTAGACACGAAAGGGTTCGCCTTCAAACCGCGTCTGCTAAGGTAACAACAACAGCACAAGCATGGCACAGTGGATTCACAAGGAAAGCAAGAACGCCCCGTCACAACAAAAATTCGTCGATTCAACAACAACAGCAACGTCTCAAGGAAAAAGTTCTTTTCAATACTAGTTTTCTTCCACTTGTTCCTGAACTCGGAGGTGATGAAGAACAAGGACAAGAACTACTTGTTGATATTGATGAGGCTGATGAGGAGCAGTTGCTGTGTCGTGTGCCAGTTTTCGATGTCAGCCCTTTCGATTTAGAGACTTGTACTGTGAAAAATGATGCTGTTGATTTTGAGGAAATGTGTGACTTGGATAGTTTCTGTGAGTTTGATGTTGATCTTGCTGAATTTGCAGCTAATGTTGAAAGTTTACTTGGTGTTGGGAGTAGTGAGATTCGAGAGAATTCATCAGGACAAGTGTTTGATTATAAACAAGAGAATGAAATGGATGCATCCAAAAATGAAATGTTAAAGGTTAAGGATGAAGAACTTGATGATTTAGAATCAGTTTTTGACATGACAAGTGATGAGGTTTTTCATTGGAATATTGATCATAATCATGTATCACTAGCACAACAAGAGAAAGAGTTTATGCCTTTCAGTAATAGTAGTGTTGGTTACAGTGAGAGTGTTATTACTAAAGAAGAAACAAAGAGAGAGAGATTTTTGAGACTAAACTATGAAGAGGTTATTACTGAATGGAGCAGGCAAGGTTCTCCTTCTCCATGGACTACTGCAAACCCTCCTAAGTTCAATTGTGATGATGATTCATGGCAAAACTTATTGGTACTTCAACTTTTCATTTTTTTTTCAATGATCTCTCTCTTACACTACTAAAAAAGACATTAAATTAGTAACAAAAATTTAGTGATAACACAATTCAGATATTTTATTTTAAACGACAAGGGTTGAATCTCAGTAGATCGTGGTAGCAAAGTCACTGTACCACTTACTTGTTTATCACTGAATACATACATAGATTAGATACATGTATATGATATTTGACATGTAAGTTTTGTGAATATTGATTTCAGGGTTCAAGTGGTGTAGATGGAGAAGTAAGAAGCTTAAGGGGGCAATTAATGGGAAGTGGTGGAGATGGAGGAAGAGAAGCAAGAGTATCAAGGTACAGAGAGAAAAGAAGAACACGTTTATTTGCAAAGAAGATAAGATATGAAGTAAGGAAATTGAATGCAGAAAAGAGACCAAGAATGAAAGGACGTTTTGTTAAGAGGACAGCATGTTTTGCTGGAGGAGCTACTTCTTTTCCAACTAATTACCACTGACATGAAGAATATCATCAACTGGTTATTAATTAATTTCCATGTTTGCTTTTCTGCAAACTTGGATTGATTAATATTTGGTGCATGTGGCTGTGTATAGTATGTATTTTAATAATAATAATGTTTATTAATTACTTTACTAGAGTTAATTGCTTGGGATGTTTCAATCTATCTCTAGCTTCAGGTTTAATTAGTATAGTACTAATGGTAACCCTTCAATTATGAGCTAGTTGATGTGGCTGTTAGTTTTTGTAAGCCTATTATTATTGTTCCTTACAAGAAGTTCACATTCAAATGTTGATGTTATATATGGTTAATTGGTTACCTAGTTGGTTATTCCGGCAGGCTACTAATGAACTATGTTTAGCATTAGATTGACATGACTGTTAATTCTTGTAATGTTGAAAAACTTGATTGCAACGAGTGTATACACTTCAACTAGTGGTCCTCCTAACTAAGCTACTTAATCATAACAAGTTTTCAACTAATCATAACTATCTGTAACCGAATCTTAGTGTATGTTTGATATCACGGTGGTATGCCAGAATCACGCTAATCCACCGTAATTTTGCATAAGCTACTGTGTAATTTTTAAAAATTACAGACATGTTCACTGTGATACCAAAGAAGTTTAAACAATATTCAACTAATTATAACAATGGGTAGAAAAAGCTACCATTCCACAAAATGTTATTTTTGACATGTTTTAAAGTTTGAACATATTCTTCCTGGTTTGTTTGTGTTCTACAAATAAATTTGCTAGCCTTGTAAAATAATAACTTTTTTTTTTTATAAAATTCAACTGAATTTTCAGAGAATGAACTAGGAATCGATATTGTTCAAGAGTCTGTCAAGAATATCTAGTGTTAGAATTCCTATTGGACAGTACCTTTTCTATTTAGACCCTACTTACAGTTGCAAACAATTCAATTAAACTGTCGCACTCACACAACTATTATGGGCTAAGTCTAACGTTCACAATTTAGTGGATTCCATTTTCCAAGAATTAATGGAAGTCAAGAAAGATAGAATTAATCTTGTCAATCTAGCTAACAAATATTAAGTTGATCAGAGTGACACTGTGACACTGAACTTAAGTTTATTATGCATGATTTTGTGTTCATGTCTTGTAGATGGAAAAAATTGCGATTAAAATGAGAGACCTCATTGAAGATGGTTATATAAATTCTCGACGGAAATTAGTCATCGATATAGTAAGAATAAGTCATTGGTAAAGTTAGAAATCACTTCACACAGATAACGAGGTTAAAAATATCTTGTCAATCCAGCTCTATGGTTTCATAAAACCATACAAGATTAAGTGTGTGTTTGGTTCAGCTTTGAATATAATTGATTCTGACAGAATTGATTCTGATAGAATTGATTCTGACAGAATTGATTCTGAGAGAATTGATTTATGTTTGGATACAATTATGTAGAATTGATTAAACAAACTGATTTATGTTTGGATACAATTATGTAGAATTGCTTTTGAATGTATAATTACTAAAATAGACATAGCTAAAGGAGAATTGATAAAGAAGAAGAATTGATAAAGGGCAATAAAGGAAAATAATAGGTTGTAATAATAAAATATAATATTTACTGTTTATAATTGATTCTAGAAAAGCTAGAAGCTAGGATTTGTAGCTTCATGGAGAATTGCTTTTGGAGGATAAATGCAATTCTGAAAAGCCAAACCAAACACGTTGTTTTTGGCTAGAATTGCTTTTGACACTGTAGAGAATTGCTTTTGGCTGGGCAGAAGCTGAACCAAACAGGCCCTAAATGACATGCTAGTATATGTTACTACAATTGTCAAATATAGTTGGAATCTCTTCCAATGAGTGCATGAAAATAGATTCACTGATATTTTAATAATCTGCAAGAAGTTTTTTAATTAGAAGTAATGGGTACTTGTAATGACACGAGAGTCAAAAATAGAAGGTTTTATCTACAACCACATGATAATAATTAATATTGATGACCTCTTGTAAATAGAAAAAACCTTAAGATGATGTACATGTTTATGTCTTTATGATATCCCAAGAGGTACAGAAGCGACAGCTCCTGAAATGCAAGTTTTGTTCTCTTTTCTATAAAAGCATTGTGGTCCAAAAATTTGGGGTCAATGGGCCAGACTTTGTGAAAATGAAATAACAGAAACTTCAAAAAAGTGATGGCACAGAGCAGAAACTCAACATGGCTGATGGGGCCCTCATACAACATGTAATCATCATCATCATCATCATCGTGTCACCCTTTATAAGGTCCAGGTCATCAGAGACTACTTGCCTCCCATACCTAAGTATTTTATCTTAGGGTCATCTGCCCTTAGGGCACAAGTTAAGAAGCTAAAAAGGGAATTGAAACATAACTTTTGTATTGAAAAGATAAAATTTACAAATTTTAATTCATTGAATGCACAATTTTTAAGAAATTTTTTTTATGTTTAGTTTCTTAACTTATGCCCTAAGGGTACAAGTTAACATTTTCCTTTATCTTAATCTAAATTTTGATATATATTTAAGGTCAAATGCATCTAAAGGTCCTTTAAGTTTTTCATTTTACCCAAAGTGGTCCTTTAAGTTTCAAAAGTCTCAAACAAGTCCTTTTAGTTTTTGAATCGTTTCAAACAAGTCCTATTGTAGATAGCATAATTGGTAATTGCTTCCTTGAACTCATCTTTGGTACCAAATCTGGCTCCTAATAACACCCACTTAAAATTAGTCATCTTTTTAGGCATGACAAATGGTGGATAATGCTCTTTGTTGTTATCATCTGAATCATCACTATCATCCTCTAAAAGGACTTGTTTGAAACGATTTAAAAACTAAAAGGACTTGTTTGAGACTTTTGAAACTTAAAGGACTTGTTTGAGGCTTTTGAAACCTAAAGGACCACTTTAGGAAAAACGAAAAACTTAAAGACCTTTAGATGCAATTTGACCTATATTTAAAAACAAAAGGTATATGAATATGATAGTTTGAGTAAAAAAAAAAGAAGTATGATAGTCTCCTGCAAATATTTCCCACCAAAGTTGATGGTATTTATGTAAATATATCTATATATTTACTTACAATTTAAAGATTTAATGCTCGTATCTAAGGATAATTCAAATATCAAATGAGTTCAAAATTGTTTATCCACATATCTTAACAATCTCTATATTAAGCATCATTAACCACTATTATTTCAAATGAAATTAACTCGACTCATTTAATTTGTAAGATTGCAAGATCCTTTTGAATTCATAAGGTGCTTGATGATCCAATTAACTTCTTACTGAACGTTTTCTATATTTTACTAACACAAGATAGGATATCAACTTTAATTTTATGTTAAACAACCTAATCAATATATGCAAGCACCAATTGAAGATTATTACTTGGAAGCCATGGAAATTGCAAGTTCTGGTGTTTTCTTCAGCATCCAAACTATATATATTTGAAGAATTTAGTGATTCTTATTGGGCTACATGCCCTGAAACCAGAAAACCAGTAGCTAGTTATTTCAAGGTGTTAGTGTTCCTTGGACTGTCTTTGGTTTCTTGGAAGTCAAGGAAGCAACTTGTGAACTTCAATAACTCACCTTTACCTCAACTTCTCCTTGATGTTCTTTAGATTGGTCTAGAATTTCCATACTCCTCCAATGAATTACATTTATTATGACGTTGCATACCAATTTGTTCGAACCCCCAGCTTCTTTTAACGTTCTTTAGAGTCCATATCTGCAGCATGTGGTCGCATGCAAGTTGATTTTAATATGATATTTTTCACTTATATTGTTTTGTATATACTTATGGTCACTAGCTTGCTGGTATTTTATTAGTGTTAGTTACTAAATATTTGTTTGCATTGTGTGTTTGTTTGACAGGTTAAGTGTATCTATAAGAAGAGAATATATCCAATTTAATCCATACAATTGAAATACCGTATCTATCCATTCTTTCATGTTATCAAATCAAATATTCTAAAATAATCTCTAAAGTTCAAGAAACCCGAATTCAATTTCGGCGTTAAACAATTTTTTAACAATTTTTTTTGTCTAAGTAATTTAGTGGCTAGAAATTCTCCTTTTTAAGAAATCACAAATCGTGTCACGATGTTCGAACCCCCTGCATATATTATGCAATGTCTCTGCCAATTGAGCTAAGCGTATGAGAACATTTTTTAACAAATTTTATTTATCTCTTCTTCCGTCACGTTTTGCTAGTTCTCAAATACATTTCCGAAAATGCCCCAGCGTGACTTAAGTCACTCAGGTGTTAAACCCCACGTGAGTTAACTCGCACCGAACCCCACGTGAGTTAACTCACATTGTTTCCTTTAAGCTTGTTAATGTTGTTTATGAAAAAATAGTTTATAAAGGTACAATTTTCTTTAGTGAGAACTTTGAATTAAGATAAAAACTTATTTATCTTTTTGAAGGTACAATTTTTCATTATAAAGGTACAATTTTTATTCTTCTACTTTTTCATCTTTTTGAGTGTGTCTAAATCTTATGAGTAAACATAACTTTCTCTCAATTTAATTAAACACATAAAAATGACACCATATATAAATACGATACAAAATATTATATTCAATAATCAATTCAAATGTTTATTCATGTATAAATACCAAATAAAGGTATATTAAGTAATCAATTCAAATGTTTATTCGATTGAAAGAGAAAGAGAAAATTAATAAACAAAACAAAAATTGTATAAGAAGGAAGAGGAGGCATTGTGGTGGCCGGACAAGGAGAAGCGAGGCGAGGCGAGAAGAGGGGTAGCATTTCAGTGCCTTTGGGTGCCTTTGTTCCTATCTCTCTTAACCATTCATTCCCTCTCATCTAAATAATTTATTTTAATCATTCATCCAACATTACTCTCATCTAAAAAACAATTAAAGTCAAAGGCACCGAAACGCTACCCCGACTCCCGAGAAGAGATAGAGAAGAGAGGGATGAAGTTTCAAATGAAAAATTGAGAAAATGAAACTCAAAATGACGCATTTGCCCTTGCTATTGAGTTGATATAACAAAACTACCCTTAAGTCGAGTATTCGTCCTCTTTTTTTGTACAAATTTACATGTTTGCCCCTTTTTTTACTCAACCATATTATATTTAATACAATGACTCCTATTCATTTAGCAAAAAAAAAAAAAGAAAAAGAAGAGGTCTCTCGCAGTAGCATGTACCGGAGACAAAGCCAAATAACCACTAGATTATTAAGAGTGAAATGGTTTTATTAAACAAAAGTGAGTAAAAGTTGAATAGATTACGCATACCAATACATAATTTTGAACTTAAATATCTTGAATAATATATTAAAAAAATTATAAAAATTTGATATTTTGAAAATACACATCGAGACATTGAAGGGGAGAAAAACACAAGAAGGGGGGATTGAATTGTGTTGGACTTTTCTTCGGTTTCTCTTGAAACTCAGAACACTTAAGTTCAGAAGCTATAAGGACTGCTTCTGAACTGGGTGATCAGGAGCGTATGCAGCGGAATAAAACACAGAGAAGGGAAAGAAGAAAGACACGAAGCAATTATACAGGTTCCTTCCACAAACCGAAAGTAGTCCTGTCCCCCTTGCACTTCCAAGGAGAGTTCACTAAAATGTAATATCTGATTACAAATGCTCACTGCTAAAACTAACAAGAGACTTCAAATGCTCAAGCACACTTGCAAGAGACTTCCTATGCTCCTGAACACAATCAAGTAATTTGTTGTGCTTTTAAGTATGATCTTATTTTTGAATTGTGAAGTTTTATGTTAATTCATGATATGATTTTCCTTTCGTTATTTCGTTTTATGGCAGTGTTCATTATTTATTTTAATTTTTTTTTTGTCGCAATGGATTAATTGAACCATGCCTGGAGTTATGTATAGTTGATACGAACAGTCTATATTATTCATTGAAATACTAGGTTTCTCTGCTTGACTATTCTTTCTTGCATGATATATTAAAGTACTTACTTCATTAATATCTGACATGAACCTTGCTCTATTATTAGTGTTCCCTGCTTGATATAATTGAGTTTCATATGTTATGAATTGTTTTCCTGATTGGTTTAACTTTATTATCCATAACTAAGCTTTGAAAAGAACGTGGACCCTAAATCTAAAATATTCAACCTTTTTATATATGAATGGATAGATTATATTTAGTAGCAAGATGTTTTTGGTTATATATAATTAAGGTCCTTTTTGTTTTGAGATGCCGAGTCATTGCCTTGTATACCTACAGGTCCTTCACTTGCTAACTTCATTAAGATTGAAGATAATTTATATGTAGTATAATTTACTTACCAAAGTCGATACAAACCGTGATGTTGCTTATTTGATATTTTGACTTATTGATTTTTAATGACTGATTACATGTATATTATTTGTGTACATGTTCATTTATATTTTGGCTAGAGAATTACATACAAGTTCATTGAAGAGTTACTACTATTTTAATCCAAAAGAAGATATTCGTTTTTTTTAAGAGATATTTGATATGATAGTTATAATGAAATTATTTGTATTATTTTTAAATGTGTAATGATGAATTATATAAAGATGTGATATTTGAAGATGTGTAATTTAAAGATGTGTTATATAAAGATGTGTTATTTGAAGATGTGTGATTTAAGGATGGGTTATATAAAGATGTGATCTTGTTATTTATGCACTATATGTGTTAATTATGATGTTTATGATGATGCGATGTTTAAGATGTTGTTGATTATCATTTAATGCTGTTGTACTATGATGCTGATATGAGATGAATTATTTATATGCTGCATATACTGCTGAGTCTTATTTAAGATGTAAGTATCGGTCTAAGTCAAGGAGTTATAAGATGTTCATGAAGTTCTAAGACGTAAGATGTTGAGTCCATGCATACTCATTTAAAGATGAGGGCTCATGCCCTGGAGCTTTTGCTCAACCAGAGACGAGGGCTCATGCCCTAGGAGCTTTTGCTCAATAGCGACGAGGGCTTATGCCCTAGGAGTATATTTATGCTCATAAGCGACGAGGGCTTCTGCCCTAGATTGGTACCACATGCATTTGCATTTCATGATGATTCAAGATGGTATAAGACGATAAGAGTTGCATAGTCGAGTCTAGATGCATTGTCGAGTCAAGTTGTAAGTTGTGATGTTTTAACGAAGTATCTAATGATGAAATATTTGTATGATGTTATGTTACGATGATTATGACTGTTATATGATGATATATTGCTAAGATGGATTGATGTAACTATGTATTTGAATATAATTGTTGAATTATATGATGTTTAGGTTGTTAAATGTAAATGATGATTTATATACTTAATATTATTGTTTGAGAAATCTCACCCCTTCTGCTTGAAAATGTTGCTCTTTGTATGGGTAACTTGCAGGTAATCAAGATTAGGCGTGGTCGTGAGTGGACTCCTCACAAGTGTGTCTTTAGGTGCTCTGATACGTAACGGGATGGAAATTTTGACATTGTTTTCTATTCCTTTTGTATTGTCTTATGAGAATTTATAACGAAGTTGTTGAAATTGAACTTATTTTTATGTTTAGACTATTTATGAGACCTTGGTGCCTAAGACTATTTTTGGATGTTGAATAATTCCGCTGCCAGATATTAAGTACTTTGTTGATTGAATTTTTGAATGATAAATTATTATTTATTCATTTATGATTTTTATGAAATGTGACATTCCGTTTACGATGAATTACTCTGATTTTATTAAGAAATTTTTATGTTGGGAAAATGGGGTGTTACATGTTCCAACAAAATCTAACGACATCTTATATGATATTATTTATCTTTATATATTAGTAGAAAAATATGCTCAAAGTAAGTTATGTCAAAATTACAAATTTCAACTGGGTCATCTATTGTGGGACGGAGGGATTAAATTATTAGAAGGAAGAGAGAGAAGATGGTGTGGAATGTAAAAAGTAAAATAAAAAATAGAGTCCATAGTCTTGTAAAAAACTGGCACATGTAAGCTGTACTATTCTTATTAACATAGGGTGTTCATAGTCTTATTAAAAAACTGACACGTATAAGCCTTACTATTCTTCTCTACCATTTGGAATTAGGTTTCAAAGGGACTCAAGCGGCGGCTAGATCTGAAACTTTATCGGCGGCTAGATCTGAAACTTTATCGGCGGCTAGATCTGAAACTTTTCCAGATCACGAGGCAAGTTCAACTTTTTCTGTCTTAATTTTATATTACTGCGCATTTGGTAGATTTTCAACTCTATTCTATTCTCTTAAAAATGCACTAATTATGATCTAGTTAATTATATAAATACATCATTTTCGAAAATAATTAGGGAAGTTCTCTTTATTAAATTTAATATTATTGCACTTTTTTGCATAACTTCAAATTAGGCAAGTTCTCGGAACTTCAACTTTATTTCCTTAAAAATGATTTAAATTTTTTTTTTTCATCATTCGTATAGATACATTTTTTCACAGATCACTAGGAAAGTTTTATCTCAAATTTATTATTACGGCAATTTTTTCATATGATTTTAAAACACGCCATGATTTATTTTTACTGTATTATATTTGAAATTTATAAAGTTAATATTCCTGGCTATTTATTTGTTATGAATATGTTTATTTAGGAATGGCATTCAACGCTGTTAGAAGATGTTGTCAGGCTATCGTTTCATCCATAAGCTCGGTTAAACCCGTTCATAGGTAAATAACACTATCAATTAGCACTTACAAATATAGTAATTATAAATATTAACTATGTTTAACACTAGTGTAACGATCTGTGCCAAGCACGGGATACATTGATTTTAATTTTTTTTAATGAATTTTGTTCATTAAAATACAAAATGTGGCATAAAACCAACCGATACAAAAAATAGAATATTAATCACATATTTAGTTTTATTTTTTATTTTTTTCACAGTGGTATCTTTTTTATGATGTAGAAAACAGAGAGACAATAGATTACAATAAAGAAAAAAGTGGCAATTTTATTTTTGTAATTTAAGCCGCAAACCAAAAATTTGGCTAGCATTGTGGTATTTTAGATTCATTTTCAAAACTTGAGCAATAATTTGATAGACAAAAGTGCAATCAAGCCTAATTTTACAAAAAAACAATTAATTCAATTATAATTAGTAGGTAATTGTAATTGTGTAACGAACCAAAATTCAAAATGTAATTAATTCAAGTTTTTTATTGTAGTTTTGTAACATATAGAATTTTTAATGTACCATAAAAATCTAAATCGAAACGCCTATTACACTAATAAATATCTGAATCTAACTGACTTAGTATTTTATGATTATATATGGTTGTCCCAAAAAATTGTCAAACAAATAGTTGTTCAAATAACACACCTCATTTTTAGTTTGTATATAAAAAATATTAGATTTTATGATTATTTGATTTCGTTCAAAATTCAAAATATAATTTATTCAAGTTATTTATTATAGTTTTGTAACATACCGAATTTGTTAATATACCGTATAAATCTTAATCGAAATGCCTATTACACTAATAATTATTAAAACGTAACCGACTTAGTATTTTATGAAAAAAATTATTTGAAATAAAAAAAGGCCTTTAATTTTTATATATATTTTAGAATTTGTGTAAGGTTTAAAACACAAGTAAATTGTAAATTGATAATATGAAAATTAAAATATTTTTTCATTGAAGGGTCAATACATGCAAAAATAATGATTTTTTATTGGGTCAAGTAGCTTAGTGGCAAGATTCACACACATTATGTGTGGAGAAGTGGGGAATCCGGGGTTCGAACCCCGAACATTATGTGTGGAGAAGTGGGGAATCCGGGGTTCGAACCCCAGCCCTTGCATAAATATAAATTATCCCTAGTTGCTACCAACTGAGCTACACTTACGGGACGCAAAAATAATGATTTATTCAATTGATAATAGTAATTCCATGACATGGACCTTATTCTGGTGGATTAAAAACAGACATGGAACATTGTCATAATGGACAAATAACTTGAACGCAACAAAGTTATTTTTGAAGACACTATTTCTCCATCTTCACAATCTTTTTAACTGGTTGAAAAATTGCATCAAATGTTTCACAATCATCATTTGTTGGCAACATTATCTTCTTAGGAGGTGCAAATGATTCACAATCCAATTCAATAACACCTTTTGGATCCACAACTGCTAGAGTTGTGGGAATTGTTTCAGAAAACTTATGCATTAAATATCATACATTTGTTATTATTGGTTGTGTACAACTATGCATATCTAAGGTAAATATAATATTAGAGCTTTGTATTATAAAAAGGTTGAAAAAACATATACGATAATGTTGTTGGACTCAATAATGTCAGAACATGATTTATTAAGCAATCCAGAAACATCTCGATGAAATAAAACAAAAAGTGCACTCCCAATGTCATCAATCACTCGAATCATGATTTTGAACCTGCATCAAACGGTTGAATGTGTTAATAACAAACTTAAGGATAGTGCGTTATGCTAATTAAAAATCTCAACAAATTTAAGTTAGCATATACCTAGGTGTGACATTCACAACATGACGATCACACTTTTCGCAAAAGTACATGTTAGAATCAGCATACACATTTTTGTTGCGTGAGCAAGCGGTGTACCACCATCCATCCTCATCAATAATCTCACTTATTGTTTCCAAGACAATAAAAGAGGTGCCTTGCATCATCACCATACAAAATAATGTTATACTAAAAGGCGTACAAACCTTATCAAAATATATCGCTAATAAAAAAAAAAACTTATTAACATTCTTCAACTCCTCAATAGTGGTCCTAGGAGTAAGTTTGAGAAACTCCTCATTTACAGGTATGCGAGATGAATTTGGTAACTAGATCAACCCCGAAGCAGGAGAATTTGTATTTGCACTAAGAAAGCTGTAATAAAAAGTATATGTCAATAATATTATAATTTAATAAAAAATATATATTCAATAAATGAATTATGCAAAAATGTTATATATAAAAAAAAACCTTTTCTTTAGTTAATATGCTTCATCAATTTCAGGATTGAAGGTGATTCTAGTGGAAGAAAATGCATTTTGCAATGCTGGTTTTCCTATCATTAAGATACAAAAGTATATGATTTAAGTGTGTGTGTGTCTATATATATATATATATATATATATAGGTATAAACAAACAATCACAATTGCTAGTAATAAATTATTACCTTGAAACAATTTAACTTTTGTCAACATAATGGCTACAACAACATTTTGAGATTCACCGGACGATAGAAAAGAGTTCAACTTCTCAACATACTCTCCAATTTAAAACGATGCCTATTTAAAATTGTGAAAGATTATACAAATATTAATAAAAATGCAATAATATAGGTCTTAAATAATTACAATTACAAAAAAAAAATCAACGCTACCCATTTGAATCAAATTTAATGACATTCATCTTAGTTTTTACACCTTATCTTTCGTACTCTCTTTCAACACCAACTCCAGTTATGACTCCAATTACATCTGCATATATAACATAGATTAATATATCGATCAAATTACAATTTATTATTATAAGAATATAACGTATAATGGAATGATATTAAACAAAACATTTTATTAATTCAACCGTTAAAATAATTATATAACGACTATAAAATAAACTGTAACATTGAAAAATAAAACTATTTTCACAAAAAAATAATTAAATTATTGTGTTATTTTTGTAAACAAACAATAATATTTCTTCCAATTTACAGGAAGAAAATTATAGTCACTTACCAACCAAATTGTTGTTGTCGTAAGATTCATTGAAAATATCAAGTGCAGGTGTAAACGAATACATGTTTGTTGAGACCAAAGTAGTTTTAGATAGTTTGACTTTTGTGTTGATTGTGAAATTCAGTTTGTATTCGCTACGTTATGGTCGATACGAACCACAATTGCAAGCAACATCAAATGAGGAAATCGTGAACACCATTCCCTCTTGGAGTTGCTCCTTGAACTTGTAGATCAATGTTTTTCTTATAGACGCATCAATTCGATCGCCCTAGATAACAAACATTAAAACACTATACTTTAAACAAACAAAAAATACAAAAAAAAAATGATATGAAAAAAGTACCTTTCGATCCATTAGAACCAACTCCATGCAAAATGGTAGTTTTTTATTTTTGTAGTCTTGAACAAACCAAAAATGAACAACCCTCACAAAATGAACAACTCCATGTAAAATGGTAGTTTTTTTTATTTTTATTAGAAGGAAGAGAGAGAAGATGGTGTGGAATGTAAAAAGTAAAATAAAAAATAGAGTCCATAGTCTTGTAAAAAACTGGCACGTGTAAGCTGTACTATTCTTATTAACATAGGGTGTTCATAGTCTTATTAAAAAACTGACACGTGTAAGCTCTACTATTCTTCTCTACCATTTGGAATTAGGTTTCAAAGGGACTCAAGCGGCGGCTAGATCTGAAACTTTATCGGCGGCTAGATCTGAAACTTTTTTCAGATCACGAGGCAAGTTCAACTTTTTCTGTCTTAATTTTATATTACTGCGCATTTGGTAGATTTTCAACTCTATTCTATTCTCTTAAAAATGCACTAATTATGATCTAGTTAATTATATAAATACATCATTTTCGAAAATAATTAGGCAAGTTCTCTTTATTAAATTTAATATTATTGCACTTTTTTGCAGAACTTCAAATTAGGCAGGTTCTCGGAACTTCAACTTTATTTCCTTAAAAATGATTTAAAAAAAATTAATCATCATTCGTACATTTTTTCACAGATCACTAGGAAAGTTTTATCTCAAATTTATTATTACGACAATTTTTTCATATGATTTTAAAACATGCCATGATTTATTTTTACGGTATTATATTTGAAATTTATAAAGTTAATATTCCTGGCTATTTATTTGTTATGAATATGTTTATTTAGGAATGACATTCAATGCTGTTAGAAGATGCTGTCAGGCTATCGTTTCATCCATAAGCTCGGTTAAACCCGTTCCTAGGTAAATAACACTATCAATTAGCACTTACAAATATATTAATTATAAATATTAACTATGTTTAACACTATTGTAACGATCCGTGCCAAGCACGGGATACATTGATTTTAATTTTTTTTAATGAATTTTGTTCATTAAAATACAAAATGTGGCATAAAACCAACCGATACAAAAAATAGAATATTAATCGCATATTTAGTTTTATTTTTTATTGTTTTCACAGTGGTATCTTTTTTATGATGTAGAAAACAGAGAGACAATAGATTACAATAAAGAAAAAAGTGGCAATTTTATTTTTGTAATTTAAGCCGCAAACCAAAAATTTGGCTAGCATTGTGGTATTTTAGATTCATTTTCAAAACTTGAGCAATAATTTGATAGACAAAAGTGCAATCAAGCCTAATTTCACAAAAAAACAATTAATTCAATTATAATTAGTAGGTAATTGTAATTGTGTAACGAACCAAAATTCAAAATGTAATTAATTCAAGTTTTTTATTGTAGTTTTGTAACATATAGAATTTTTAATGTACCATAAAAATCTAAATCGAAACGCCTATTACACTAATAATTATCTGAATCTAACTGACTTAGTATTTTATGATTATATATGGTTGTCCCAAAAAATTGTCAAACAAATGGTTGTTCAAATAACACACCTCATTGTTAGTTTGTATATAAAAAATATTAGATTTTATGATTATTTGATTTCGTTCAAAATTCAAAATATAATTTATTCAAGTTATTTATTATAGTTTTGTAACATACCGAATTTGTCAATATACCGTATAAATCTTAATCGAAACGCCTATTACACTAATAATTATTAAAACGTAACCGACTTAGTATTTTATGAAAAAAATTATTTGAAATAAAAAAAAGGCCTTTAATTTTTATATATATTTTAGAATTTGTGTAAGGTTTAAAACAAAGTAAATTGTAAACTGATAATATGAAAATTAAAATATTTTTTCAGTGAAGGGTCAATACATGCAAAAATAATGATTTTTTATTGGGTCAAGTAGCCTAGTGGCAAGATTCACACACATTATGTGTGGAGAGCCTAGTGGCAAGATTCACACACATTATGTGTGGAGAAGTGGGGAATCCGGGGTTCGAACCCGGCCCTTGCATAAATTATCCCTAGTTGCTACCAACTGAGCTACACTTACGGGACGCAAAAATAATGATTTATTCAATTGATAATAGTAATTCCATGACATGGACCTTATTCCGGTGGATTAAAAACAGACATGGAACATTGTCATAATGGACAAATAACTTGAACGCAACAAAATTATTTTTGAAGACACTATTTCTCCATCTTCACAATCTTTTTAACTGGTTGAAAAATTGCATCAGATGTTTCACAATCATCATTTATTGGCAACATTATCTTCTTAGGAGGTGCAAATGATTCACAATCCAATTCAATAACACCTTTTGGATCCACAACTGCTAGAGTTGTGGGAATTGTTTCAGAAAACTTATGCATTAAATCCTATAATAAAAAATATGTCAATATAGAGTAAAATAAGTATATATTATAATCACAACCACCATTTTTTTCTTCCAAAAAATCAAATAAAATAAACTTTAAAATGTTATTAAATACCATGACAACATTGTCTTTCTCAATACCAACTGTCTTCGAATATAATATTAGAGTTGAATCCAAAAAGTTAGAGTTGAATCCAACACTCACGTCAACCTTAAACAATAACTCGGTACCAACCAATTGTTCAATCTCATTTGGTAAATCATTAGATAGATCACCCCGCCAAAATATCATAAGAATAAAAATATCATACATTTTTTTTGTTACCAAAAATATCATACATTTGTTATTATTGTTTGTGTACAACTATGCATATCTAAGGTAAATATAATATTAGAGCTTTGTATTATAAAAAGGTTGAAAAAACATATACGACAATGTTGTTGGACTCAATAATGTCAGAACATGATTTATTAAGCAATCCAGAAACATCTCGATCAAATAAAACAAAAAGTGCACTCCCAATGTCATCAATCACTTGAATCATGGTTTTGAACCTGCATCAAATGGTTGAATGTGTTAATAACAAACTTAAGGATAGTGCGTTATGCTAATTAAAAATCTCAACAAATTTAAGTTAGCATATACCTAGGCGTGACATGCACAACATGACGATCACACTTTTCGCAAAAGTACATGTTAGAATCAACATACACATTTTTGTTGCGTGAGCAAGCGGTGTACCACCATCCATCCTCATCAATAATCTCACTTATTGTTTCCAAGACAATAAAAGAGGTGCCTTGCATCATCACCATACAAAATAATGTTATACTAAAAGGCGTACAAACCTTATCAAAATAGATCGCTAATAAAAAAAAAAACCTTATTAACATTCTTCAACTCCTCAATAGTGGTCCTAGGAGTAAGTTTGAGAAACTCCTCATTCACAGGTATGCGAGATGAATTTGGTAACTGGATCAACCCCGATGCAGGAAAATTTGTATTTGCACTAAGAAAGCTGTAATAAAAAGTATTTTTCAATAATATTATAATTTAATAAAAAATATATATTCAATAAATGAATCATGCAAAAATGTTATATATAAAAAAAAACCTTTTCTTTAGTTAATTTGCTTCATCAATTTCAGGATTGAAGGTGATTCTAGTGGAAGAAAATGCATTTTGCAATGCTGGTTTTCCTATCATTAAGATACAAAAGTATATGATTTAAGTGTGTGTGTGTCTATATATATATATATATATATATATATATATATATATATATATATATATATATATATATATATATATATATATATATAGGTATAGGTATAAAAAAATAATCACAATTGCTAGTAATAAATTATTACCTTGAAACAATTTAACTTTTGCCAACATAATGGCTACAACATCATTTTGAGATGCACCGGACGATAGAAAAGAGTTCAACTTCTCAACATACTCTCCAATTTAAAACGATGCCTATTTAAAATTGTGAAAGATTATACAAATATTAATAAAAATGCAATAATATAGGTCTTAAATAATTACAATTACAAAAAAAAATCAACGCTACCCATTTGAATCAAATTTAATGACATTCATCTTAGTTTTTACACCTTATCTTTCGTACTCTCTTTCAACACCAACTCCAGTTATGACTCCAATTACATCTGCATATATAACATAGATTAATATATCGATCAAATTACAATTTATTATTATAAGAATATAACGTATAATGGAATGATATTAAACAAAACATTTTATTAATTCAACCGTTAAAATAATTATATAACGACTATAAAATAAACTGTAACATTGAAAAATAAAACTATTTTCACAAAAAAATAATTAAATTATTGTGTTATTTTTGTAAACAAACAATAATATTTGTTCCAATTTACAGGAAGAAAATTATAGTCACTTACCAACCAAGTTGTTGTTGTCGTAAGATTCATTGAAAATATCAAGTGCAGGTGTAAACGAATACACGTTTGTTGGGACCAAAGTAGTTTTAGATAGTTTGACTTTTGTGTTGATTGTGAAATTCAGTCTGTATTCACTACGTTATGGTCGATACGAACCACAATTGCAAGCAACATCAAATGAGGAAATCGTGAACACCATTCCCTCTTGGAGTTGCTCCTTGAACTTGTAGATCAATGTTTTTCTTGTAGACGCACCAATTCGATCGCCCTAGATAACAAACATTAAAACACTATACTTTAAACAAACAAAAAATACAAAAAAAAAATGATATGAAAAAAGTACCTTTCGATCCATTAGAACCAACTCAATGGAAAATGGTAGTTTTTTATTTTTGTAGTCTTGAACAAACCAAAAATGAACAACCCTCACAAAATAAACAACTCCATGGAAAATGGTGATTATGTTTAACTATGTTTAACATGTTTCAACTTAATTGTTAGGAGGAGTCCATACGATTTAAGGACTCCCAAGAACTTTGGGATGGTGATTATCCCAGGGAACAAAGCATACATGATTAAAAGAGGAGGAAACTACCAAAGCGATCTACGCTTTGTGTTCCATGTTCTCAACCCCCTTTTTGAAAGGGTGAGTGATGTCTTTGTGCTAGATGAGCAAACAATCACCGTTCCTGCAATGCCTTCCAATTCCATTGCTGCAAAGCCTCCTTCCAATTCCATTCCTGCAATGGATCTTACACTGAAGGTACAAATTCGTTGTACATTTATTTATTATTGGTAACATTAATATCATACACACATTGCTTCTTTTCAGTACCTATCCAACAGAGTTAGCTAGTGCTGTTGCCTCACAAAATAAAATAAACATAAACATTGCATTTAAATGCGTATATACATAGAATTCAAACTCTCTAGTAATTTTTACCAATAAGTTCAAATTGAAAGCAATCTCTAATTTCAATTGATGAATGGCTATTTTCTGGAAATGTGTGTCAAAATGATGAATTTTACGAGAGGAATGTAAGTTTTAAGAGGACTTGAAATATTTCCTCAACAGAATGATGATTTATTTCTTGCTTGGATATTTCGTTCAAGAATTTCATATTCCAAAGTGTTATTATCAAGTATTATCAAACACTCATATTAGAGAATTTAAAATGATCTTTCAAGAGGTAGAATTGGTGATATACTTCACCAGATTGTTCCTTTAAATCGCTTTTTTTCCTCTTGCTCATGTATTGCATCTCTCTCTGCCTCATCAGAATGATGACTCTCTTAACTCTTAGCACTGTGTTTTTCTTTCTATCACGTGCCAGCGTCACAACAACACACCTAGTATAAAAAAGGACAATGCAGTAGGGAAGAAGACCCCTAACTACCCATAAAGCAAAGCTACTTCAGAGAAAGGTATTTCTCTGCCCAAACCTTAAAAGGTTGAGGTTGAAATTGAAATTTCCGCAATGATCCCCCTTCTCCCTCTCTATTCAAAACCTAGTAGCATGTGATAGTCATGGAAGACGAGAGAGAGAGAGAGAGAGAGAGAGAGAGAGAGAGAGAGTGAGAGAGAGAGAATATCTCGGATATTCAGAATCTCAAATATTTGGTCCAGTTTGTATATTGAATTGAATATCTCATATATTCACAATCTCAAATATTTTACTCTTAACAATTCCTTATGCCTATATATCTATCAACAGACAGCTCAAAGGAGGACAGTGTGATTGCATATCAACATTTGTCATTGTATGGAAGTTACAGAAATTGGTTTCAAAATTACCTTGAAGAAATAGGACAGATCATGTTAAGCTGCGCAGTGAGGCAGATTGATGATGAAGGCAGGCAGGAAATTTCTGTTGGTGATTTCCAAAATAATGGAATCACTTTAGAACCAAAAGTTGTAACTCTTCATGGGAATCATTCATATACATTGGAACATTATTATTTATTGATAGATAATGAACCATGACATTGATTCAAGTGTATATGGTTGTAACATTTGGCAAAAGGGTGTTTAATGAACCATAGCATTGATTCAAGTGTATATGATCATAACCTTTGGCAAAGGGGTGCCTAATGAATCATAACATTGATTCAAGTCAAAGGGGTGTTTTCTCTCATGTGAAGAGTCATATAATGCACTATAAATGCTTGGCATTTGGGCATTAGTTGGATACACAAAAAACACAAAAACAACACAATTTTGGACAGAATTTTGTTAGATTAACAACATAATTCTCCCTCATTCTCTTACTCTAAATCATCCATCAATTCTCTAATGCATGAGTGAATTGCTGGAACCATAAATTTGTAAAATACTGTTAGGAGATACGCTTGGTGTGGTTGTGCAATACACGTCAAGGAACTCATAGTATCCTGAAGGGGATTCGCCGGTCATTCCTTATTGCATCCAATATACAGTTATTGGTGGGGGCGAATCGAACCTAAAGGTTAGTATGGCAACCCCATACGCTTTGAGTTTACATGCATAACTATTAAACTTTTCAGGTTTCAAGTGCAGCAGCCTCTTCCTAACAATCAAGATATACAACAATCTTTGGAATTTATGTGCACACTTCATCGTATTTATCTTCATCATCTTCTTGGTCAAGTTATTGCAGCAGACCCCCAACACAAGTTCCAACAATCTTTAGGTTCGATTTATGATTTACTTGTGACTAATGGCTGCAATTTTTAGGAGAGATGAAAGCTTACATTTTCTTCCATGACTACGGTGAACGGTAAACAAATTCCTTTTATGAATATATGTTATGGAAATTTATGGATAAATATTTCATATGTGATGTGTTTATGTTAAATTTACATGTGGTTGTAGATAATATATGCATGATAAATTTTGATATGTATGAAATTTATCGTTTGAAATTTGTTTGATGTTAATTTAAACATGAGATAATGTGCATATAAGTGATTACCTATTATGAAATATTTGGTGTTCTAAATGCATGTGTATAGTATCTAAGTAAATATGAATATGTTAGATTTAACATGTGGTGACATATATATACATGATTTAGAAATTGTTCAAGTATATGAATTTTGATGAGTATAGTAATATGTTAAGAATGTTTAAACACTATTTTATTTATGAAAGTAGTGTAGATAAATTGTCAAAATATCAAGTGGTTGCTTTAATGATATTATTTACTTTGTGTAAGAAATTATTATCATTAATATTGTGTTGATATCATAAGTACATGATAATATGAAAAGTAATGGTTAATTTCTTGTTTATCATGATATTAAAATAATTTGGGTATGTTTTGAATTATTGTAAGTTGATATATGTTCATGGAAGAAAGTCATAGAGAATATTAATGATTTTAGTTCATTGTTTATTTTCTTATGTGACTGTTTATTGATATTTAACATTGAACATATTTAAACATAAACTTGAATTTAACACAATGAATTTATGATATATGTATTAGTTATATGATAACTAAAATCAAAATTTTTGTGTTATATTTAATTTTATGTGGAGTATATGACTTACATGTTTAATCCCATCTTATTAAGTTTAGTAATGACATTCTTTTATGATCTAGTTTTATTTTGCTATGTATTTTTAATGCATTCAATGTATGATATATCTTGGCTAGATATAAAAGAAAAGTTGAAGTTGGAATTGAAATGCATGTTAAATATTGTTATAGCAAAGGTGTAATGACATAAAAGTTTGTGTACTATTACAATATACTCAATTGACGAAAGTGTCATGGTTTGATGATAGTTGGTAAATACTATCAAGAGTATATAAGTTGATCCATAGACATAGCTATGAGAATTAAAAATCTATGTGAAGAATTGAATATTCAAAGTTTATAAAAGTTAACAGAAAATCTTGCAATTATTTGACGAAATGATTGACAAGGAATGATGTCTTTGGAAATGATGTTGAATACATTGAAGACATTATTAGGGATGTGGTACAAACGCAAATCTAATTTATCACCAATGGTGGAAACTCAACCCACACTTGAGTAGCATCAAGTCTTGGGTTCAATGGTGAAAGTACACTATTAGAGTGATTGAAGTACTTGACAATAGATACATCCCAAGGGGTAAAAGTACTTGGACCATAAGAAGAAAAAGGGTAGGATGAGGTTTTCCTCTTAATGGACATATAGCATATATTTGCTGGAATGCATACTTATGGGGCATTTCCGATATAGTCTACCTATGTGAGAATGAAGTTTGGCCGCTTCACGGAGTTCAAGGGTTTGACTCTTAAATTCTCATGAAAAGGGATATATGACACAAGGCCTTCTTAATGTGTCATCTTACAAGTCTCTTTATCAATGGTACCGAGATTCTATGTGTAAGTTATGCACACTTGTTCTAATGAATAGTTGGTTCAAAGCTTGCCTACCATACTATTTGGGAATGAGCGAAAACTTAACTTACTAAGTAATGGTTCAAATCGCGAGATACCATTATCTGAAGGCATGGAGTTTCCGGATTTATGTGATTTAGTATTTTGAAAATGGTGGGGGATTGTTGGTGATTTCCAAAATAATGGAATCACTTTAGAACCAAAAGTTGTAACTCTTCATGGGAATCATTCATATACATTGGAACATTATTATTTATTGATAGATAATGAACCATGACATTGATTCAAGTGTATATGGTTGTAACATTTGGCAAAAGGGTGTTTAATGAACCATAGCATTGATTCAAGTGTATATGATCATAACCTTTGGCAAAGGGGTGCCTAATGAATCATAACATTGATTCAAGTCAAAGGGGTGTTTTCTCTCATGTCAAGAGTCATATAATGCACTATAAATGCTTGGCATTTGGGCATTAGTTGGATACACAAAAAACACAAAAACAACACAATTTTGGACAGAATTTTGTTAGATTAACAACATAATTCTCCCTCATTCTCTTACTCTAAATCATCCATCAATTCTCTAATGCATGAGTGAATTGCTGGAACCATAAATTTGTAAAATACTGTTAGGAGATACGCTTGGTGTGGTTGTGCAATACACGTCAAGGAACTCATAGTATCCTGAAGGGGATTCGCCGGTCATTCCTTATTGCATCCAATATACAGTTATTGGTGGGGGCGAATCGAACCTAAAGGTTAGTATGGCAACCCCATATGCTTTGAGTTTACATGCATAACTATTAAACTTTTCAGGTTTCAAGTGCAGCAGCCTCTTCCTAACAATCAAGATATACAACAATCTTTGGAATTTATGTGCACACTTCATCGTATTTATCTTCATCATCTTCTTGGTCAAGTTATTGCAGCAGACCCCCAACACAAGTTCCAACAATCTTTAGGTTCGATTTATGATTTACTTGTGACTAATGGCTGCAATTTTTAGGAGAGATGAAAGCTTACATTTTCTTCCATGACTACGGTGAACGGTAAACAAATTCCTTTTATGAATATATGTTATGGAAATTTATGGATAAATATTTCATATGTGATGTGTTTATGTTAAATTTACATGTGGTTGTAGATAATATATGCATGATAAATTTTGATATGTATGAAATTTATCGTTTGAAATTTGTTTGATGTTAATTTAAACATGAGATAATGTGCATATAAGTGATTACCTATTATGAAATATTTGGTGTTCTAAATGCATGTGTATAGTATCTAAGTAAATATGAATATGTTAGATTTAACATGTGGTGACATATATATACATGATTTAGAAATTGTTCAAGTATATGAATTTTGATGAGTATAGTAATATGTTAAGAATGTTTAAACACTATTTTATTTATGAAAGTAGTGTAGATAAATTGTCAAAATATCAAGTGGTTGCTTTAATGATATTATTTACTTTGTGTAAGAAATTATTATCATTAATATTGTGTTGATATCATAAGTACATGATAATATGAAAAGTAATGGTTAATTTCTTGTTTATCATGATATTAAAATAATTTGGGTATGTTTTGAATTATTGTAAGTTGATATATGTTCATGGAAGAAAGTCATAGAGAATATTAATGATTTTAGTTCATTGTTTATTTTCTTATGTGACTGTTTATTGATATTTAACATTGAACATATTTAAACATAAACTTGAATTTAACACAATGAATTTATGATATATGTATTAGTTATATGATAACTAAAATCAAAATTTTTGTGTTATATTTAATTTTATGTGGAGTATATGACTTACATGTTTAATCCCATCTTATTAAGTTTAGTAATGACATTCTTTTATGATCTAGTTTTATTTTGCTATGTATTTTTAATGCATTCAATGTATGATATATCTTGGCTAGATATAAAAGAAAAGTTGAAGTTGGAATTGAAATGCATGTTAAATATTGTTATAGCAAAG
Organism: Medicago sativa; assembly: GCF_051527215.1. Taxonomy (NCBI): domain Eukaryota; kingdom Viridiplantae; phylum Streptophyta; class Magnoliopsida; order Fabales; family Fabaceae; genus Medicago; species Medicago sativa. The sequence goes on from NC_140752.1 coordinate 99,490,138, forward strand.
GTGTAATGACATAAAAGTTTGTGTACTATTACAATATACTCAATTGACGAAAGTGTCATGGTTTGATGATAGTTGGTAAATACTATCAAGAGTATATAAGTTGATCCATAGACATAGCTATGAGAATTAAAAATCTATGTGAAGAATTGAATATTCAAAGTTTATAAAAGTTAACAGAAAATCTTGCAATTATTTGACGAAATGATTGACAAGGAATGATGTCTTTGGAAATGATGTTGAATACATTGAAGACATTATTAGGGATGTGGTACAAACCCAAATCTAATTTATCACCAATGGTGGAAACTCAACCCACACTTGAGTAGCATCAAGTCTTGGGTTCAATGGTGAAAGTACACTATTAGAGTGATTGAAGTACTTGACAATAGATACATCCCAAGGGGTAAAAGTACTTGGACCATAAGAAGAAAAAGGGTAGGATGAGGTTTTCCTCTTAATGGACATATAGCATATATTTGCTGGAATGCATACTTATGGGGCATTTCCGATATAGTCTACCTATGTGAGAATGAAGTTTGGCCGCTTCACGGAGTTCAAGGGTTTGACTCTTAAATTCTCATGAAAAGGGATATATGACACAAGGCCTTCTTAATGTGTCATCTTACAAGTCTCTTTATCAATGGTACCGAAATTCTATGTGTAAGTTATGCACACTTGTTCTAATGAATAGTTGGTTCAAAGCTTGCCTACCATACTATTTGGGAATGAGCGAAAACTTAACTTACTAAGTAATGGTTCAAATCGCGAGATACCATTATCTGAAGGCATGGAGTTTCCGGATTTATGTGATTTAGTATTTTGAAAATGGTGGGGGATTGTTGGTGATTTCCAAAATAATGGAATCACTTTAGAACCAAAAGTTGTAACTCTTCATGGGAATCATTCATATACATTGGAACATTATTATTTATTGATAGATAATGAACCATGACATTGATTCAAGTGTATATGGTTGTAACATTTGGCAAAAGGGTGTTTAATGAACCATAGCATTGATTCAAGTGTATATGATCATAACCTTTGGCAAAGGGGTGCCTAATGAATCATAACATTGATTCAAGTCAAAGGGGTGTTTTCTCTCATGTGAAAAGTCATATAATGCATTATAAATGCTTGGCATTTGGGCATTAGTTGGATACACAAAAAACACAAAAACAACACAATTTTGGACAGAATTTTGTTAGATTAACAACATAATTCTCCCTCATTCTCTTACTCTAAATCATCCATCAATTCTCTAATGCATGAGTGAATTGCTGGAACCATAAATCTGTAAAATACTGTTAGGAGATACGCTTGGTGTGGTTGTGCAATACACGTCAAGGAACTCATAGTATCCTGAAGGGGATTCGCCGGTCATTCCTTATTGCATCCAATATACAGTTATTGGTGGGGGCGAATCGAACCTAAAGGTTAGTATGGCAACCCCATACGCTTTGAGTTTACATGCATAACTATTAAACTTTTCAGGTTTCAAGTGCAGCAGCCTCTTCCTAACAATCAAGATATACAACAATCTTTGGAATTTATGTGCACACTTCATCGTATTTATCTTCATCATCTTCTTGGTCAAGTTATTGCAGCAGACCCCCAACACAAGTTCCAACAATTTCCTCAAGGTTCCGTTGTACGTCGCATGGTTAACATCTTGGGGAGCTATGAATCCGAAATCCCATGTAGGTATCTACTGGGATGTAGAAAATCTGCAACTGCCAAAGAAAGTGACAGTTGAAGAGTTTCAGAAGGCAGTTTATTCAGTTATGGAAAAAAAATCAGGTTACAAAGGGAATGTCCGCCACCAAAGATAATGGCTTATGGACATTTGACCGGAACAAAGAAACTGAGAGAGAATATCACAGAAAATATAATGTACATACGTACATTACGAGGTAAAAACGTTGCAGATAAACAGATTAAAAAGGGAATTATAGCATGGGGGTTATCTAAGAAATGGGAAAGGAGATGTTCATGTTTCAAACTCTTCAACAAAGGAAAAGCAGAAGAACAATGGGTTGTGCTAATCTCAGGCGACAAAGACTATAAAAAACCGTTGAGTTATTTGAGAAAAATCGGGTATAAAATAATGCTGGTCTGTGACAAACTTCCAGACCAAATGAAACATCCAGATTTGCATGTGAAATGGAAAAAATTGTACAACGAAGGGCTTGGTGAAATGAGGTATGTAAGAGTCGTCAAGCATAAACCAAAGGAGTAGCCGGGTGATTTGAAAGGAAGATTGAAAATCAAGCTTGACAATTTCAAGAAAAACTTGCAAAACAAGCAGAGAATGTGAGTCAAATCATTTCCCTCCCTTATTTAAATTATAGAATTTAAATTAGATTGTTTTGGGTAAAAGATATTTCCTTCTTTATTTAATGGAAATTCTATTTTGATATTTTGTAACGCAAAATTGCAGACGGGAGGGAAAGATAAAAGTCCAACGGTTCGGAAGAGATAAGAAGTCCAAAGAAACAAACAAGAAAGAATGAGAGTTGTTACTGCTTTAGATTTTCTTTGACAATCCTACATCAATCATGCATTTTTATAATGATGCTTTGGAATATCTGGATTTTGGATTTATACATTTTGTGGAACCTAAGCTAATTTTTTTGTTTGATCGCGACGATATATTACCCCGTTAAGGTATATTAAACCTAGGTTTGTAAAGAGGTTTTCTGGTTTTCCCCTATATTTTAGGGAAAGGTAGGGGAGTCGGTTATTTTCTTTATTCTAAATGAAGAAAAATGAAAGATAGAATGGTAAAACTTCATAGGATGTTGTACCTTAGTCTTCTTATCTTCCCCACTGAATGCTTGTGGATTAGTGTGATACTTCCCTTCAACATCCTGAGCTTCATGGACTATAACTATAAGTTGACCTCCACCAGTAAAGTTAAAACAAATATTAGAAAATGAAATAGAAAATGTTTTCACAATGTGAATGGGGCCTTATATATTAGGTTGTTAAACTATTAATAAGAAAGGAAATCAAAAGCTATTTACATGTGATCATGTTGTTAAAACTTAAATGCTCAGACATTGGTCATTGATCATTCGCTGCAATGGCCCTTTGGTCTCCCGACAGATATTGGAAGTCAAGTTTATTTTTTAAACAACAATGACTCTGATGAGTTTTTTTAATGCAAGGGAAATCTATGTCAATAAGAGTATGCCAGTCAAATAAGGGACATGATTTCCAGATGCTTAGCAGTCCTTAATTCCTAAAAACAACTACTGATATATAAACTAGATACTTATAAATTTCAAGACCTCATGGGAACAAAATAGCATTTCAAATATTCGTGCAGCAAAAGAAGGCAGAAGAATATGATGAAATTATGCAATTTTTATAAGAAGGCACTGCATTGTGTATATGTAATGTATATAGAGATGTCAAAATGAAAGGCCTATTCCAACTCCTCCTTCCATTAAGAATCAAGACTGGAATTTTCTATCATCCAATAAGTGGTTCCTATCAACATAAATTCCAACTAGAAAGTATTCTTTTGTTGTCGAGATATGCTCAAAACAGGTGACAACCATCATCATAACACTATCAACTGATGTACTTATTTTGTCTTGTACTACAAATTCAAGTGGGCAAGCAGAGTAGGCTTTTTTGTGTATGTGTGCAGGGGGTAGAAAAGTCAACAATCACCAACCTTTTCCATGAGACCGACATAGATGTTGGCAAAGCAAGAAAACTTGGAACCAAAGGCTTCAGTGTAATGTGAGGCAAAAGAAAAACTTGCAAATCCACAACCTGGAAACTACAGATATTTTAGCATAAAAAGACAGAAAAAAAAAAAAAAAAAATCATTCGTTCTTTACTAACAAGCACACAAAAAAGTTACCTGAACAGTTGCTTTCAACCCAAATGCCTTAACAGAAATGGTGACATTGGGATTTCCAGCCCATTTTATAGAAGGCTCCATAATCAACTCCTCCTCATCAGTCGCATAAACTTTCATTCCTATTGAGAATGTTCATACAATATCACAAATATGTTATCAAGACAAAAATGGATTGTGTACAAAATAGCAAAGCGGTAATAAGTACATCCCTTTGTGAGCAGATATGAACTATGAAGACATAAAAATAGTATCTATAAGAATAGCATATATCCAATTTAATAAGAATAGCATATATCCAATTTAATCCATACAATTGAAATACTGTATCTATTAATTCTTTTATGTTATCAATATTCTAAAATGAGATCTCTAAAGTTCAGGAAACTCAAATTCAATATGTTACTTAGAACATAAGTTAGTATTTCCTTTTTTTTTTTTACAATATGTTACTTAGGTTTGCCTCTCAATCTGTTATCAAATGTATCACTAATATTATATGCATGATAACAATGAAGTATTAACTAGCATTAACAAATATAGCCTTCCAATTAAGGTTTTATGGTTCAATTTCAAATATAATCGGACAAAATGTGTGTGATTGTCCAACATTTTTTAGGGTCATGCTAACTTGTGTTCTAAGGGTAAAGCTTTCAAAATTAAAAATACACAATTTTCAAGATTTAATTTCTACTTTTGTTTCTTACCTTGTGTCTTAAAACATAAGTTAGTATTTCTTTTTCTTTTTTTACAAGTAAACGAAATGATAAACATAAGTTAGAAATTCACACATCTAATAACTAGATCTTGAATTCGAACCGGTAAAGATATAATTACATAAGGAGAATGCTAAAGAGTGTCCTTAGGGCATTGATTAAGCAACCAAAACAAGTAACTTTTTATTAAAATGAGTATAATTATTATTACCAGCCCCTTTCCATAATCATGTAAGTGATTCATAACACAAACCTTGGCATTCCATCACACTATTCTAATTCTATTACTTAAATTATTATTATTATTATTATTATTATTATTATTATTATTATTATTATTATTATTATTATTATTATTATTATTATTATTATTATTTTGGTCGTTTTTGTTCTATGTGGCGCTGGCGCGAAACGATTCATTGTGACGCACGGAGTCTTTCTCGGACCACTTTCCCTCTCTCTCCTTCCAAACTAACATTACCTAACACACTAACATTTTTATTTATTTTTTAAAACAATATTATTTTATTAATTAATTAATTAATTAAAAAACACATAATAATTACGTACAAAATCTACTGAATGCATGTTTTATTGATTCTCCTCAATCTCCACAACTACCATTCTTCATTCAACGTCAACATTCCCAGGTTTCATTGCATTTTCTTGTTTTTTCTCATTTTTTTTATAATTATTTTTATCACTTTTTACATTCTTTTTATGTTCCCCTAATATTTTATTCTCCAAAATTTTAATAATGTAACATTCTTCAAATGTAGACAAGTCAAATTTCAACATGTATGTTTTGTTCCTTCCTGGTAATTTGAATATTTTAAATAATTTATAAAAAAAATTGCATGCAAACAAAATAGTCCTCTTTACCCCGGAAATTTCTATGACCCCTTTTTCAAGTTTTATTCTTTTGGACGTTTCTTTTGTTTTTGTGACAAAACATTGATTAATTACGTTACAATACAAAAATTGTACATTTTATGTTCTTAAGGGTTCTTTGTTTAATCTTGTTTAGCTATCTAGTCCTTCCTTACTTGCTAATTTGACATAGATGGCTTTTTTAACCAATGAAAGGAATTGAGATAAAAAAAAAAAAAAAAAAAGAGTTTTTGTTGGTGGTAACTGCATATTGATGATTATGAGTACTGTCGAATAGCGGTTATAGCGTAGCGGAATTTGACCTAGTCGATATTGTTCTGTGCATAGTGTTGTCAAATAGGGCTGCTAACTGTTGTGCAGCATAGTTTGAACATACGCAATCGAAGAAACTGATTCAGAGTACCATGAATTGATATGAATTTCAGGCTTTGAAAAGTTCTTTGGGTGATATGACACAAAGGGAATTTCTTTGAAATGTATCTTTGTGGAAATCTTAGGTTGCTTGTCCCACTAGGAACCTAGTAATGAATTCCCCATCTGGCATAAAGACTACAGTACCCAGAGAATTGGGTAGTCCGAAGGACATTTTCAATGGAATTGATAGAATTGGGAATGTAGTAAACAGTCAATGTGAGGTGGAAGGTATGGTGATCATTGGACTTAAACTCTCTTTGTAATTTGCATATTATTCATTTATGCGTTGAATTTGAATTACTCTTCTTTATGAATATTTTCAGCTAAACATCGATCAGTTTTGGTCCAATGGTTAAATAGTCTTCTTCCTTCATTGGACTTCTCAACAAATGTCACAGATGGTGAGTTAAGAGCATGCTTGAGCAGTGGTACAGTTTTGTGCCAGATACTAAACAAACTACGACCTGGTCCCGTAACTATGGTAATACTTTCTTAACTTTCAGAGTTTCAATTTACTTCAACAATACATTGGACAATTTTGCTTTCAGAATTCAGGTATACCTTTCAATCTGGATTTTTTTGTTGTAGGTCAGTGAATCTGATCATTCTCTGCCATCACAATCAGAAAATGTTAAAACGTTTCTGAAAGCTTTGGATGGATTGGGATTGCCAAGGTTTGAAATATCAGACCTAGAGAAGGTATAAGATACCTAGCACCTATTTTTTTTGTACCGTGATTTTATGCATAGATTATTGTATCTGTTGATAATTTAAGATCTTCACGAGCTTATTGCACGCTCCTTGATGGGTTGCCACTGTCTCTTTTGTTGTTTAGGGATCTATGAAGCCTGTTGTGGATTGTCTTTTAATACTCAGAGCGAAAAGTTTGATGAATTCTTTGGGAGATAATGCTTCTTTAAGTAATTCCAATGCATCAAGCCCTCGTGGGTATGGATCTTCGAGTTTTCATTCTTCCCCACCATTTGGTGTGGACAACAGGAAGCTTACATCTGAGTCAAGGTTTCAACGTGTTATGAGTTTTAGCCCTTCTATGGCGGGTCCGGTGAATTTTATTAAACTCATCATCCCCTTCTTTCTGCATGTGCTTGTTGTACATAAGGAGATAATAAAATCCAATTTCATAAACACGGTGACATGTTAATGAGAAAACTTATCTAGGATGTATGTAATTTGAATTCCCTAAGCAATGTTATCTGGGAAGTCCTAACTTGTACTATAAAAACGAAACATTTAATTTTGTAAGACACACTTTTTCTTTGAACTTTAAATTCTTAATTATATATGTGTGTGACTATCTTTTTTCATTTAAATCCTTCTTTAGAAGAAGAGAGGAACGGAAGTGGTTATTTTCCCTTTGTGAAGGACATTTGTAGTGCTTGAAAGTTAAACATCTATGTTGATATTCATTAGACCGATTATATTGCGTTCTTGTATTTATAAGTGATTGGTTCTATTCATTTGAATCTTGTGCAGAACCATCAGCTTCATTAATATACCAGGTTGGTCATAAGTTCCACGAGGTTTTTCAAATTAAACCTGGAAGCTATTCAGATCTTCCTGCCGCAAAAATATCAGAAATGATGAAATCAAACAGTTTAGATGTAAGTTCCTGAAGTCAACCTTTAGATACATGTATTCAGATTAAAAAAATTGTGTGTACATGTGTATATAGATATGCGTGTATTCTTTGTTTGATTCATGACTGATTTATTTTATTGCCTGTTGTTGCAGAATGCTCCCACCCAGTCGCTATTAAGTGTTGTCAATGGTATTCTTGAAGAAAGCGTCGAGAGAAGAAACGGAGAAATACCTCATGTATGGCTTGCAAATGAAAATACAAGTATATATCCATGTGAATGACTTGCACCTCAAGCTCAAGTAATCCATACAGTTTCATAAATATTGTTTGTTATTTTTGTTTGTTTAGCGGGTGGCATGCTTGTTGAGAAAGGTTTCACAGGAGATCGAACGCCGCATATCAACACAAGCAGAACACATACGAACTGTATGTCCGTTACATCGTTCTTAACATCTATGTAATTTTGCTCTTCTCACTCAGTTTCCTCATGTCACTTTCTTACACTGTATTCAGCAAAGTAATCTTTTTAAGGCTCGGGAAGAAAAATATCAGTCAAGAATAAGAGTACTCGAGGCACTTGCATCTGGAACTAGAGAAGAGAGTGAGGTATCTCAAAATATCATTGTCTAGTCATATTTTTAAAAGTGGATCCTTATATATTCCTTCAAATTTTGAAAATTGGTACAAGTTCTATACTTATCAGAGCGAACTTTTGCAACAGATGATTTCTAGCCAGCTTCAACAGTTGAAGGTAATGATTTCATACTTTGCATCATAAGTAATAATATTGATATACTATAGACACGGGATAATACAAGAGGCTTTAATTAGACTATTTTCATGTTCCGACTCTTCAATATAGGATGAGAAGGTCACAGAGGAAGAAAAGAAGGAAAACGAAAAAGAAATAATTAGGTTGACGAAAATGCTAGAGGACAAAAATTTGGAAATTTCAGAATTGAAGCAAAAACTGGAAGCAACCAAAAAAACATATGAAGCGAAATGCTCACAGTTGGAAGAAGAAACCAGGGATGCTAAAGCAGAATTGAGACAGAAATCTCAAGAATATGAGTATCGACTCGAAGAACTGAGGAATGCAGTTAAGGAGATTGAGGATTCTTCGGATTCAAAATATCAGGAGTGGAGCGTGAAAGAGAACCAATTGCAGACTGTTATAAATTGTCAATTTAGTTCCCTACAGGTACACTTAAAAATGTGTCAATGTCAATGTTATAATTGTGGTGCCAAACATTACAATTTTGTGCTTGATTTGCAAACATCCAGAAACTGAAATCATTGTGGGAGTCCATTAAGCAAGATGCTATGAAAGGGAAAACCGTTTATGTAGAGGAGTGTAATCGATTACGTAAGCCTTTGTTGTTAGAATGTCATTTTAGTGCTCCCTTTCATATTCTTCTACTGGGATTTAACCTTTAATCATTTGAATGTAATTTGTTCAGGTGTAAATCTCAAACCACTCATACATGCATCTCAGAACTATCAAGCCGTCCTTGCTGAAAATAAAAAAATGTTTAATGAAGTTCAAGAATTAAAAGGTATCATTATCCATGTCTTTTTTCTCCCTTTTGTATATTATGTAAGTGTAATATGAATTCACACATTGTTTTATGATACAGGAAATATCAGAGTATTTTGTCGAATTAGACCATTCCTTATAGACAAAAAGGAAAAACAGTCTATTGTAGAAGACATAGGTGAAAGTGATTTGGTTGTGGTAAATCCCTCCAAAGAAGGGAAAGATGTACATCGATCATTTAAATTCAACAAGATTTTCGGCCCTGCCGCAACTCAAGGTTTATTTATATATTCTATTCCATTTTTGAGATTAGGCTATGGAGAAGTATTCCTTATATCCAGAGATGAAAATTTTGCATCATTATTCCTGTGTATCGATATTACAGTTTTTCCTTAGTTTTAGTTGTAATGTTTATATTCTGACGTTGTGCCATGATTCTACTCTGAATGATGCACAGGAGATGTATACGCTGACATTCAACCTTTTGTAAGATCGGTACTCGATGGATATAATGTATGTATATTCGCTTATGGCCAAACCGGGTCCGGAAAAACTTACACAATGGTATAAACCCTCTTGACATATTGATTTTATATTTTTCTTAATGCTATTAAAGAAATGCCTTATTGTACAAATCACCTTCTTTTCTCAGACTGGTCCAAATGGAGCAACAAGTGAGAAACTCGGTGTTAATTATCGAGCTCTAAATGACCTCTTCAGAATTTCCACAAGCAGAGGAAGCCTCATAGACTATGAGATTTGGGTTCAAATGGTTGAGATATATAACGAGCAAGTTCGTGACTTGTTATCAACTGAGGAATCTCCAAAAAGATATCCTTTTTTAAAAATATCTTTAGACAATTTTTTCTTTTTTTTGCATTAACTTTCCCTTATTAGCTTTTTCTTCTCTGGTTTCCTTGATTTGCACACACTTGGGATTTTGACTCAATCTCAATCATACGGTATAGCAGTACCAGATGCTAGCATGTTCCCCGTAAAATCACCTTCAGATGTCATTAAGTTGATGGACATTGGACTTAAAAATAGAGCAATCGGTTCAACTGCTATGAATGAAAGAAGTAGCCGTTCTCACAGGTTAAATCTTTTTTTTCTTTCCTTGAAATGAAAGCTTTTTATTATGATGACATGTATAAACATTACGTGCACAGTGTGGTCTCAATTCATGTTCGTGGGAAGGATTTCAAGTCTGGTTCTACCATGCATGGTAATCTTCATTTGGTAGATTTGGCTGGAAGTGAAAGAGTAGATCGATCTGATGTAACTGGGGATAGACTTAAGGAAGCACAACATATAAACAAATCGCTTTCTGCCCTCGGAGATGTAATCTTTGCCCTTTCTCAAAAGAGTCCCCATGTACCATATAGAAACAGCAAGCTTACTCAACTTCTGCAAACGTCTCTTGGTAAATCAATGTTCATCTGCTTAACTTTCGGTTTAGAATCTCTTTCAAGCTTCTACTATATTTTGATTTGAATATTGTCTTTGATTTTACTGCACAGGCGGTCAAGCAAAGACTCTCATGTTTGTCCAGATTAACTCAGACGTCAGTTCGTATTCTGAAACTTTGAGTACTTTAAAGTTTGCTGAGAGAGTTTCCTCAGTTGAACTAGGAGCTGCACGAAATAACAAGGAGACGAGAGAATTATTGGAACAGGTAATTTACCTTGTTCATGTAAATTGAATACGTCGGTGTGGTTATGCGGCGTACTTTCCTTTTGTTTCATGTACTCTGACAATTATTTTCTGCCTTGTCTTACTTTCAAGGTGACTTCTATGAAGAACACTATTTTGAAAAAAGATGAGGAGATTGAGAGGCTTAAATCACTGAACGCCTCCGTCAGTGGTATTTCTAAGAAAATTCAAAAAGTATCAAGTGGAAGTTTTAAGCACCTTGTTGAAGGTGATATCAAACAACGAATGGATGACCATAAAACTGAGTTTCTCCATTCGCCTGAAAAGGCTAGGCGAGTAACTCAAGGAGTCTCAGCTACAGATTTTCAACAAAGATCAAGTGATTTTTCTGACAACAAGGAGTCTCGGCTTAAATCACTGAGCGCGTCCGTCGGTGGTATTTCTAAGAGAATTCAAAAAGTATCAAGTGGAAGTTTTAAGCACCTTGTTGAAGGTGATATCAAACAACGAATGGATGACCATAAAACTGAGTTTCTCCGTTCACCTGAAAAGGCTAGGCGAGTAACTCAAGGAGTCTCAGCTACAGATTTTCAACAAAGATCAAGTGATTTTTCTGACAACAATAGTCTTGCTCTCGGCACAGAAACTGATGGTTCTTCTGATAGTTCCAGTATGAGTGAAGCCAAAAAGACTTCAGATAAGTCGAAGAAGTGAGTAGTGCTTATGCTAACTAACAGCATATTTTCAGAGGAACAACATATGCATCGCTTAGAATTCAAGTTTAAAATTAATGTATATGTGATATTTATTGTTAAAATTTTGATCTGTGTTTTGCAGGTCTAAAGTATTATCCAGAACTGTTCAAGCGGTAAGGAAATTTGGCCGAATGCCATCTACCACATCTGTAGCAAAGGACCCCCCAAAGAAATCATCAGGTATATGCAAGTTAAAATGAAATTGTCTCGATTTATGCTGTGTCTGTCATCCTTGCTCAGAGGTCATGCTATTCTTCACTTTGCTTTTAGTAAAGCATATGAATATTATACTAACAATGAATTTAACTCCTCTAAAGGACTTTTAGGAGATAAAAGTAAAATATATCGATAGTTAATGAATCATCGGTTAGTATTTAATTTGCATACATAACAAATTATAAATAGACTCAAATATCAATTGATGGTTCTCATCAATGATTCAAATATCTTAAAGTGATAATTTACTATATAGGTGTCAAACTAAGTAATCGTGAACTTCTTAAAATGTTTAAATTTTTCAACTTTCTTCACAATTTAATTTCAGGTACCATAAAAAGCCCTAGTATTGGAACACCTAAAGCTCCAAAACGGTGGCAATAAAATAGGAGGCAGTACTTGTAGCTACAATTAAATTGCATAGTCTTCACAATTTGGCACGTGCTATGTAAATACGGATTCAGATTCCACACAGCAACTGCGAGACGGAGTTACTAATCTTGATTGTTTGAACTCAAATCAATGATGAAGATTATTTGAAGATATGTTGGTGCAGGTGTGTAATGTATGTCAACCGATCTCAAATCGATTGCCGAGATCAATTAATGTGTATAATTGTGTCTTTTTTACTGCACTGAATCCAGATTCATGTAAATATAATCAAGTCATTGGTATGTTGGAACTTCTAATACTTGAATTCTTGTCACATTGGTGACATTTTGTGGATGATATTGTAACATATTTTGTATTCAAAACAAGTTCATTCATCTATACAAATGTCATGAGAATTTGCATCTTAAACATAATGCAAACCTGCAAGTTGTGCAAAATCCACAATATAATCTTACTTCATGAAAATGCATTATCACGTCACCAGCTTTAACAAAAGAAATAGACAGAGAGACTAACATGTCCGATGATTTACAATTTAATGGATGTATCTGTGTTTTCTCAAATTTTAAAAGGTAATTGCAAAATTTTAAAATATCAAGGAGTATTTTCCCATTTACTAAAAACAATGAAAAAGATAATTATTGACAAGATTAGTATATCATATCAACATTAGTCGGATGATATTGAAGTCTATTTCTAAACAATTTTTATATTACACAGGTGAAATCCAATTTTTTTTAACATAAATAAACCAAAATTCACTCATACCACAAGGACAAACCCTATTTTTCAGAAAACGCGGGTAAACACTCGTTAACCTTTTTTTTTTTTTTTTTTTATGCATGTTTCCACCAACCTTTAAAAAAACATATTATTTCCCCCAAAGTAAGTCAGGAACAGACAACAATACCGCCACCGCCGCTTTGATCCACGAGCATTGCTTCGCGTGTCCGTAAAGAGTATGTCTCCGGTAAGCCTCCCTGATGAACTTATCAGTGAGATTCTTTCCTTTTTCAATGTGAAATTTCTTATTCAAATGAGATGCGTCTGCAAATCGTGGAATTCTATTATTTCTGATCCTAAATTTGTTAAACTTCACCTTAACCGTTCTGCGCGAAACCCTTATTTGACACTATACTGTCCTACCAATAACATGGTTAGCAAAGTTCTTCCCTTCCCTGTGCGTCGTTTAATCGAGAACGAACATTTTATACGCCTTCCTATGAACCTTTGTTATCAATTTCAACAAGACGATTTTCGCTTTGCTATTGGATCTTGTAATGTGTCTTTTGTTGTTCCTTTTCTGAACCTCGACTACTCTGGTTCCGTTTCTGGAACCCTGTTTTAGGTATAACGTCAAGAAAGTTTGGTCATTTTTTGGCTAAAGCAGATATCGATAGACGGTACAAGTTTGCATGTCTTTATTATGATTCATCGGAGACTTATAAGGTTGTAATGTTAATGTTGAATGAAGCTGAAAATAGAACTCATGTTCAAGTTTTAAGTGTGGGTGTGGGTGAGGGTGATAATGTTTGGAAAACTATTCCAGACTTTCCCGCGGTTCCTCTTCCTTATCGCTATAATAGGCATGGTGGGAGTATTTATGGTGTTTATTTGAACGGTCGTCTTAACTGGTTGGCCATTCAAGATCGTCCTGTTAGTGTTTATGGTTGGCATTGGGAGAATGTGAAGGCAAATGAATTCGTGATTGTTTCACTTGATATGGGAACAGAGTTATAATATACGCAGTTGATGCCTCCCAGTCCTTGTGCTTCTGATGAAATGACATTTCTTAAGGCGCCATATGTATGTATATTGAAGGACTCCTTGTGCTTTTCTCATGATTTCAAAAGAACTGAATTTCATGATTATACTGACTTGGAAAATTGTCAATTGTTGCCATTGCACCTTTCTGATCACAGCAATACACTAATAATATTGGCTAATCATCAAGATTGGCGAGCAATTCTATATAATAATTTGAGGGATAATACAGCAACGCGGACTAAATTTATCGATGAAATAGTGTGGTTCTCTTCCATGGTTTATATATGTTGAAAGTTTGGTTTCTGGCATTTAGAAAGCAAGTCAAGCCATTTGTGGGATGGTTGGAGGAAAGGAAGAAAGAAGCTTGTTGGAGCTACGGTAGTTTCATTCAGTTACAATACTCACTTTGTACAAGCCATTTATGGTCGGTCACTTGGCGTCTTTCTTCGCAACTCTTCTATTTGTTTGGAAGCATGTGAATGTCACTAGTACATTTATTTATGCCTTTTAGTCCATTTCCTTATTCATTTCTTTACATGCCATCTCTATTTTTACTTTTCAACCATTAAGTTTTCAGTTTTTCCTTCTTTCTTGTAATGTAATTATATTGGTGAGTTCAACTGCATACTAGAGTGCCCCAAGTCACTTGTTAACCCTTTGCGTAAATAATGTGAGTTGCACTGGTAAAAGGAAAAGACAAATATATGTTGTACAAAGAACCATCAGAAGCTGTCACTAGATATTGAAACATTTTACTCAAAACTTAAGAACGTGCTGTAACTATCTCAACAATAAAAAATGTAACTAAAACTGGAACTGTTTCTTGTACTTTTATTTGAGGGGCTGTTTCTTGTACTTCATCATGCAATTTAACTTAACACAATCTAAGAATGTGCTGTAACTATCCCAACAATAAAAAATGTAACTAAAACTGGAATTAACTGTTTATTGTACTTGATGCAATTTAGTCCTAAGTTAAGTCCTTTTCCTAATTATAGCTTTTCACGTTGCAACTGGCAAGTGCAAGTGGCTATTTATGTCATAATTTGGCATTGCAGGCCAACTTGTCTGCTACTGAGTGTTATATGCTGTGAATGAAAAAGCCTTACGCAACTTCGCATCTCAACTTCACATGGTCCCATTAATGTTAATCAATAATACTCCCTCCGTTTCAAAATGAGTGTCGCTTTAGCCAAAAATAATTGTTTCAAAATGAGTATCGCTTTCAGTTTTCAATGCAATAATAACTTTTTCTTTTCAATTGTACCCTCCAATTAATATTATGTACACTACTTCCAAAGTATTACTTTTAAAACTAACCAATAGTTAATAAGGATAATTTGGTAAAATAACTATTCTCTTTCTCTTAATCATTGCATTTCTTAATATGTGTGTAAACACCTAAAACGACATTCATTTTGAAACGGAGGGAGTAATATAGTATCATGTTACAACATCAACCACTAACAATCAAACAAACCCACAACACATTTTGTGTCCTCCACACTCTCTCCTTCACATGCATTTCAGACATTGCTGACTCATCATCTCATCTTCAACTCACTTTATTTATACCCTTTCACATCACCAAAAATACTAATCCTCTTTTTCAAACAATTCAATCAACCACAAAATATTAAAATAAAATCCAAAGACCAAGCCCCTCAAATCTTACCACAAAATACGCTTTGATGCTTCCTAAGATCCTCCTCCTAAACCAATAGAATTTCTTTTTATTTATTTTTTAATTTCTTATGTCTTTCTCTTCAGAACACAGTCATGGAACACTAATAAACAGTCAAACATCCTAGATTTTTTTGAATGGTCGAATACATTTTATACAGAAACTTGTCTTTGAGATTATCAAATCAAATAGGCAACAACACCTTCAAAAAGGGCATCCACAAAAACTGATGATGGTAATAATACTAATATAATGTACAAAAATCCAAACATTTATCCTCAATTTCCTCCAGATTACAATTACATGGGAAGGATATGAGTGACAGACACATAACAACTTTAAACTCTCCACAAAACCTAATAACAAGACAGAAGAAAGTGGCTTTTTGCCTTGTTCTTTACCCTGCCTTGTCCTATTTTATTGATGATCGACACCAAACTCATTCATGAGCAACAAACTTGAACATCACAGTTATATACATCATACAGTAACTCTAACAACAGTGAATTATTAAGATTAGATCCTCTTTCCAAAGGAAACAAAAAAATTCCTCTGCTGATTCTTGGTATTGAGTACTCTCTATTATCTATTATCTGTTCTTCAAAATTGCATTAGGCAACAGCAGAGATACTGCAGTTGCTCCTCCTGTCTCTTCTAAGACAGTCAAAACCTTCAATCCTAACAGCAGCTGGGGTGTTGCCGAATTTCATCGGAACTCCACATCCTCGAGCCGATGGCGAAGGCGACGCCACCATGGTAAATGGACTACTAAAATTCCCATTACCAAATTGCTCATCTTGGATTACAGGGTTTGAGGCCCTGCTTGGTGGAGATCCAATGAAATATGGTGGCGACGATGCCAACAAATTAGCCGCCGCCGATCTCTCTGGATAGCAGCTTGTCTGCAAACAAATCAAAACAAATATGAACTATTAGGATAGACTCTTTAAAAAAGATACAATTCATAGACTTTGATAATAAATTATCAACAAAATTTGAGGTATCACAAGAAATCAACATAATTCATGTATACTAATTTGTTTCATAGGAAAATAATAGCACTAAGATAAATATGAACATTGCATAGAAAGTAAAACACACACACATGAGTATAAAGGATGTGAAAATTGATATAGAAATTAACCTTGGGATGGATGATTTCAAGAAGTTCTGCCCCAACTCCTGAATCTTCAATTTCAGATTGGTAGCTGATTTTCAAGAAACAAATAGTAAGAAAGACATGATTTTTATTAAAAAAATTAAATTAAAGAATCAACAAAAAACATGCTTAAAAAAAAAAAATAGAAAACTACCTAATAGGGCACCTCAAGGGTCTGATATGGTTGTTGATGGAAGAGTGATGATGGTTTGATAAACCCAACCTACGCGGCTTAGGACAAACCACTGATTCCATCCTCACCTCCTCATAGCTACTTGTCATTGTGTTCATTTGTGGATATCCATAGTAGCAATTCATCTTCACTTGAAAAAAAAATCACAGATCTTAACAAACACACCTGCAACCACAAATCAAATCATAACAAACAAAAAAACATCATTAAAATCACACAATTCACCAATAAAATAAACTAAATACAATAAAATCATAACCAATTTTTTTGATTTTGACCCACCTTGTTAAACCCTTTTCAACAGTTGAAAAAATGAATTAAAGCTTCAAAATTTAAAACTTTTTTCAATTACACATACACAAGTAGTTAAATTAAATTTATGAAACTCGTGCTATGTAATAAAGTGTGTGCAAAGTAGTACAAAACACAGAGAGAGATAAAGTTTACCTAAGAAAGAAGAAAGGAAAGGAGAGGTTGAAAGAGAAAGAGGATAGGAGAAAGGAGATAGTTGGGTGCTTGGTGGGTATTCATAGTCATAGATAGAGGAAGAAGAATACGCTACAGTGAGTGCATAGTAAGTGATGTAAGACCGCACTTGTTTGTTGTGTTGAGATCTGATGAGATTCTGATGAGTCAACGTCTGATCAACACGTTGAAGTGAATTGTGATTGGTCCTTTGTCTGTTTATATGATTTCTCATTTTTTACCCATTTCAGAGTCAGAGAGAAAGGGACATGACACTCTGTCAAAAACCATTGTGTTCGTGTCGTGCATTGTCCATTGATTCTAAAGCGTGCATATGCTTGATAACGTGAAGCTATTTATTGTGCCTCAAACTGCGACACTATTGTTTTTTTTTTTTTACATTACTCTCTCTTTTCCTCTATTATTATTATTTAAAGGGAAATGTTAACGAGTGTCCTGGGACACTTGTTAAGCACTTTAAATGGTAAGTTTTATATGAAAAGTTATGTATTGAATGCATTGAAAATTGTAATAGTTGACTTTTTAAAAAAATAATTTCTAAATTTGGTATGCTTAAAGAGTGCCCCGGGGCACTCGTTAACAAGACCCTTATTTAAAATATTAATTACTTTTTTGTAAATATTTTCTTATTTACGAGTGAGGACGTTAAAAATAAAATATTATACACAAAAATGTTTCTTTGCTCTCACAATGTTCTTAGAATTTGCAAATACAAAATGTCTCGAAATGATGAATTTGAAAATAAACTAACAACATTGAGTGTTTTTTTTTTTTTTGTATTTTTTGGTTGCCGAAAGTTTTGTGTTCATTGCACCAACTCGTCATAAATAATATTTGCCGTTTTAAAGAAAAAAACTCAATTATGATGAGTTGGTGCAATGAGCACAAAACTTTCGGCAACTAACAAATACAAAGGTGCCCCTTCATAAACGGCAAAAAACTTAGCACAACTCATCACAAAAATGATTGACAAAAAAATCCAAACAACATAATTCATACAAACCACTTTTGTTGTAATTGTATCAAAATATAAATCATTTTACATTCAACTCAATTTTAACTAAAATTAATTCCGGTGTTCTCCTTTTGCATTCCTTGTGCGGGGAGCAACACCGTTGGTTTAGTAATATATCTCATTTTGATTTGTTAAAAAAAAAAACTAAAATCAATTTAATTAAAATTAATTCTGGCCCCTGTATATCCGAACACACGCTTAGTTTTGTTTCTTGCGCTAAGGAGCTACCCATGAATATAGTATAGAACTAATTAAAGAACTATATAGTTTTCTAACAAAAAAAAACTATATAGTTCCCACATTCTTTTTTCTCAACCGTTGTATATGCAAGAGATAGTGAGTTAAAGAGACTTGTAACAAACTAGGAACATAAACTATCCAAGAATAATATGACATGGTTAACTAACTAAACCTTTGATGGTCAGGATGGGGAGACAGAATATGATACATTAATCATATCCTGCTGAAATCTCATGTTTGATGCACCAAAGGGATAGGATAAAATAAATCATTTTCCTATCATATCCTGACTTTCCTTTGTAATTTCTATCCTGAGTATAGGGTGGGTTAGAAATTATCCTGATGGGATTAGAAGATCATTCCTTATTTATTATCTTGATATTCTTCCATTTTTAAAATATTGTCATTTTTAAAATAAATGATAGCATGTATTTTCTATTATAATTAATAACATGCCATTTTTACAATATTTAATTAATTATGAGAGCAATTTTTTCATTTAATTACAATGATATCTTGTTTGTTATCATGTGCGCATCAAACACATGATAGAATTAATGTTTATCATGTCCTTATCATATCCTATCTCTATCCAGCTTTATATCATATCCTGCCGCTATCCTATCCTGACCATCAAACGGACTCTTAAGAACTATATGCATATTTGGGTAATGCCTATTCCATACTCATACTGTAAGAATTAAAGGAGGAATTATCCCAAATAGGCCGTGAAGAATTAAGGGGAATTAATGCCTATTACATACTAGAAAATGTATTCTTTTAAGAATCATAGGCAGTGAAGAACAAGAGAAGAAGAAGCATTGGTTTAACAGAGGAAGAAGAAGAATAGGACTAAGAATCAAAGGAGGAGAAGAAGAAGAAGCATTAGTGTTTAACAGAGGAAGAAGAAGAAGCTCAAGGTATGTTTTGTGAGACAATTCCAAAATGTGATTTTATTTAACTTCATTCTTCTACTGCTTTTGCAAATTATGTTCTTCAATTTAGAGGTAGACTTTGTTTTATAGGAGTCATGTAATTTTTGTTTCTAAAAAAATTGTTTGTGAGGAGGGTTGAAATGGTCAAATTTATGTCATTGTAGAAGTTAAATAGTTTTGATGCTCCTTGTGTTATTATGGTCTGAGAAAAAAATACAAATTTTGAACTGATTCTGGGTGTGTTTGTTTCAGCTTTAAAAAAAAAATAGATTTTATGTTAAAAGAATATAGAGATTTTTTTTTAGAGATTTTTAAAAAAATCTGAAGTTATTTTTGTTTGTCTACTACCCATAAAAATCAATTTTTTCTAAAAAATGAGTTTTAACTTGTACATGTGTTACCTCCTTGTTGTTGAAAAAAATAGATTTTGAGAAAAGCTAATCCTAATAGCTTTTCATTTTAGGATCAAAATAGATTTTTTTGATAAAATGATTTTTCTAAAAATCCAAAACAAACACTTAAAAATGAAAAAAGTGATTTTTTTAAAGGAAAAAATAGATTTTTTTTGGAAAAAATCCAAAACAAACGCACCCTCTATCGTTAAAATTTGAATTGATAGTCCTGATTGAAATTCTAGAAATCATGTCATGTGTAACTCTTGCTAATTAAATCAAGAGTATTTAGATGAAAACATAGTCTGAGATTATCCTTTAAATCTAATATTTTATGTTTCATGGTGATGATGTCTCGATAATTTTTGATGATTTTTCTGTATTTGATTGCTAATGAATTTACATAACTAGGAGAAGTGTGTTTGAGGAAGGATGCAATACCTATTCATCGAATGAATTATTAGAGACATTTACATTAGAATTATTTGTTTCCTTTCTAAGTATTTAGCCAATTTATTATTGATGTTGATGACCATATATATATAGGCACGCTCCATCTATGTATCAATAACAATTATAATTTCATCAATATCAGATTTTTTTCTATCATCAGAACAAGTTCCGTAATATGAATTACTGACTCAGTCCTTGCTATTGTAGATTTTGGTCAATATAATTGCCAAAACTAAGAAAATGCCAAAATGATTAATGAAATAAAAAATTCTCAATTACATTCTTTAGTCCATTTAGGTTGGTCAATTAATGCATAATCTTTTTTCAGAGTGTAAGTAATGTGGCTGATAATAATTTTCAATTTCAGGGATAAAAAATGGGGTACAAGCCGCCTGTTGATGATGACGACGTTGCTCCATCAGGTTGGAAAGTATTGATAGGCATCATAGCTTTTGGGTAAATAATTATATTAGAAGGTATAGAGCTCGCTCGCCGAGCACAAGATATGGCTTGCCAAGCTCAATATATGGCTCGTCGAGCTCAATATATGGGTCGTCTTGCGAGGCTGAAAGAGTTAACATATGATTCATCTCACCCTACTCAATTTGGAGAAACTAGTTGTGTGGTGTGTTTGGATGATTTTACAAACACAAACACTTCTCCATGTGAACATATATGTAAAGAAGGTAACATTTAGGGTACACAAATTGTAAAATTTGTGTACCCATACACAAGTAAACAAGCACCATAGATATACTAATTTAAAATTAAGTGGTTAGGATTGTTTAAGGGCAACCTAATGTATGAGTGGATTGGTGATAAAAAACCAATTTATAATATATACCCCACAAATATCAAGAATATAAATAGTCAAATTACACTTTGTACCCTACAGTTAGAGATAATTAAATTTTAATAAATCGATATATTTAATTGTAAAGATAACTTATTTACCCTTTTGGACAAAACTTATTTATCTTTTTATAAAGACTTAAATTTTTTTTTTGGTTACAAAGGCTAAAATAAAGACTTAACATATTAGTAACTTATTTATACAATTTATATTTTTAAAATAAAGGCTAAAATAAAGACTTAATAAATCGATATATTTAATTGTGAAGATGATTTTTTTTGACGTAACTTATTTATTTATCTTTTTATAAGGATAAAAAAAAAAAATTTGAAAGAAAGAATATAAGGATAAAAATTGATACGTAACTTATTTATGTTTTTAATGAAGATAATATTTTTTAAGACTTGATGTACGAAGATAACTTTCTTCCCTTTTTCTCTAGTGAGCTGTCATCAAAATTCTAGTTTCTTCTTCTTCATCCACCAAAGAGGGATGATTTATGGTCAATTTTTGACCCAAAGTCATCCCTATAACTCGTTTTTCTAATTTCCTTTTATTGAAATAAGTGATTTTCACATCTATTTCGTTTTTTTCGTGATTTCGTTGTCTTAGTGCGACGTTGTTTGTCTTTCTTGTTTCGTTCAGGTATTTGTTCGGTTCACAGATTGTTAGATCAGTTTCGATCACGTTGCAAATCCATAGACATGAGTATTCCGGGGACTTAAATATAGTCATATGTGTAAGCTTTAGTACTTTGCCGTTTTATGCTATTAACATGGATGCTTTGAGTTTGTTCACAGATTCATCCTTTTTGTTTTTAGCGAATTTTCATTGCATCAATGTACTCTATCAATTTGAATGAATGAATATCATTTATTTTTGTCAAAAAAAATGAAGATAATATTTTTTAAGAAATTATACGATTATTTATTTATTTAAGGGATAGCTGCCAATATATATACACACGTTTAAGGAATGATTTAAGAGTTTAATTGTGGTGAGTTCACAGTCCAAAACAGTTCTGCACACACAATTAATCAAAACATTCTCAATTGCCACGTTTGGCCCACATAAATTAAAATCATTAATTGATGTTGCAATTCAGAATGTTTTGATTGGTTGTGTGTGCAAAACTGTTTTGGACTGTCAACCCACCACAATTAAACTCATGAATTAATAATTACTTTTTTTTTTTGAGAGAATGAATTAATAGTTACTATTAGCACATATATTAGTAATATATTTTGAATTTAATTTATATACACACATTGTAAATTTGTTTCACACGTGCATTCAATTAAATCATGTCATAAAAATATTTATGAAAATTATAATCAATCAAAACTTTGGGAGATAACTTGATTTGACCAAGAATGAAGCATGAACTTAAAATGTGATTATCAAAATCTACGGCATAATTATATCTGACAAGCTATCTCTTTAAAAACTTATCAACATGGAAGGAAGCTTCTTCGTACACTATAACACATCCAACCGACTAACAGTGTCACATAGAATCGATCAAACTACTGGAGGTGACCTAATTTGAACAAGAATGAAGCATGAACTCATATTGTGATTATCAAAATCTTCGGTATAAGTATATCCGACAAATTACCCCTTTAGAAACTTAGTAAACAAGGAACGACGCTAATTCGTCGATTCAAACGCATCCAACCGACTAACGATTTCACATAGAATCAATCAAACTGTGGGAGATGACCTGATTTGACCAAGAATGAAGCATGAACTCAAATTGTGATTATCAAAATCTTCGGTATAATCATATCCGACAAGTTATCTCTTTGGAAACTTATCAACATGGAAGGACGCTTCTTCATACACTATAACACATCCAACTGACTAACCGTGTCACATAGAATCAATCAAACTGTGGGAGGTGACCTAATTTGAAGACCAAAACACTGTCAGACTAACCGTGACATCGAAGGCCAAAACATCCCCAAACACCGAGTAATCCCTCCGACTAACACTGTCAGACCAAAACAGACGAGTTAACTTTCCATCTTCATCCACCGTATGTTTCCAAAACATCATTTCGTCATTTGAACACATTTCGTGAAGAAAATCAAGTGCAATTTGAGCATCCGAATATTGCGTTCGCTTCTGCCTCACTTGCTCATTATACATATCACGTTTAGAATAACGAAGTTTATCAAATCCTCCTGCTTGCATAGCAAACAAACAGTAGATGTTGGGAGTCCTAATGCCAACTTTTCTCATCGTATGCATCTGCCTTTTGTCATAATCCGGCATCTCCCTATGTGCTGGTAGCATGCCAGAATACATATCATCCACAAATGCGTGATTGTGTACATCATTGAAATATTTGATATACCAGCGGCGACTACTCTCTTCAATGTGAACCACACATCTTGCCTCACAACCACATCTACTTTTTCGCTTCTGTTCTCGCTTTCTAGTCCCTGTTTTGTCATTCCTTTCTCGCCTTTGCCCTTCCCTATGACACACAAATGTCTGTTGTATTATTTCACCACCAGATTTCCTGACAATCCTACATTTTCTAGCTGAAAACCCTTGATTGCAACCATACCAATTATAAAATTGAAATGCCACCCCAACATCTGGAAAATGGAATCGAATCAATTCTTCTTCACTCATATTTTTAAAGTTAAATTTCCCTAAATCTTGAACACAGTTAATTGCACTTTCAGCATCAAAGTTACACCCACCCCCTGCCTACATTTAGTAAAAATATGTCACAACATTTCATCAATTTAATCAACATTTAGGACATTATTAAACACTATAGATAGGTTAATACACACCTCAGTATCTGAAGATGAACTTTCTGAATCATCCATTTTTATCACTGTTGTTATTAGAAAAGGAAATGCATTGATATTAATGACAAGTTTAACTAATAACATAAACATATAAGAGAATGACCCAAAAGAAAATAATGCTTATTATTCAATTATAGTGCTCAGGTTCACAACAAAACTCAACCAAAATTAAAAGAGGAAAGATGTTTGAAATATTGAAGTGGAAGTGTGATTCAAGAAAGATAGCTTACATATGTGATTCAAGATAGATGGATCTGCTGCGCTTTGCCCCTTTCCACTTAGTCTTCCTCAAAATCGTGATTTCGTCGACCTCCTTGTATGCATCACGTCTTCTGCTTTGGAACAAATATTTTCACTGTAATATATAATAGATATATGTGTATTTATTATATTTTATTAAGTGCAGAGAAATATATACAATTTTAGAAGTGTGGGGGAAACTTTTGCAGTATATTTTATTTTTCTGGGTCATGTCATAATTTATAGAAAAATGGGTCAAGATTTATTATTTGGGCTTTACAACCTGGTATTGCAAGTCAAAAGTTAAACAATCCTAGCCACTTAATTTTAAATACATAAATCAATGGTTTTGGTTTACTTGTGTATGGGTACACAAATTTTACAATTTGTGTACCCTAAATGTCACCTGTAAAGAATGTATGTTTACATACATATTAGAATATGATACATGCCCAGTTTGTAAGGTGAATATTCAGATATAAATAGTTTGCAGGAAAAATATTTTAAATTAGTTTTTATTTTATTTTTAAATTTAGATAGTTTGTTGTTCAAATATGATACTAGTTGTGCCATGTTTATATGGAAGATACATGACTCGTTTATGTCATTGTGTAATACAAAAATATTATGCAAGGTAGGTATTAAGAAAGTTTTTGATAGTCATATCTAATCTTCAGTTTGTCACTCCCTTCAAAATGAATTTTCTTAACTAACATGATATTTGATATTTTATGCATAATTTATTCAAATCAAGGAAGGTTTTATACTCCCTCCGGTTCTATTTACAAGAAACAATTGACCTTTTAAATTCATTGAATAATTGATGTATTTAGTCTATATTCTAGACCAGATATATAAATTATTCAATGAACCTAAAAGTCAATTGTTTCTTATAAATAGGACCGGAGAAAATATAGTACAGTACTAAGCAAGATGGCGTTCAAAGTGTATCATGCATATGGCTTATGATGCAAATTATTGAAGAATATTAGTTTTTCTTAAAAACAAAAGGGTTAAGGAAGGTATGAATAATAGTAATTGGTTTTATTCAGTACGGTGCATTAAAAAAAAGTAATTTAGGTCATTATTGCAACAAAAAAAAATATTAGACACACAGCACGCACGTGCACATGCACACATGTGCAGTGCGTTTCTGTGTGCGTGTGTAATCGTCTATTTATACCAACGCTTAATCATCAACAATTAAGAAATCATCAATATACATTTTATGTGAATAGTTTTTACAATCTAGCCTATCAATTTTTTTGATTAGAAAGACTTGTTATAGTTATTAAAATAAAAACCGAAAAACTTGAGATAATTATGAAATTGTTAACAACGTGGCTCTGTAGGCTTTGTATAAATGGTTTTCTTCAGTATTAAAAAATAAATAATTATCCTCGTGAACTTAACTCAAGTTGGAAGGAACGATGCAAAAAAAAAAACAAAAAAAAAAATTGACACTCAGAGCATTTTAAGCAGTAATAATTTTGGTCAAGAAAAGATTTCTGTTGATATATTCTTTATTTTATGAGGCACGACTTGTCCTTTTTCATAATCTAACCATTCAAAGTATTTTTGCAGCTTCTTGTGAGACCAATTCTATATTAAAAAGCACTTTTGTATTCATTTGTATCTACACCTGGTGTAAAATGTTAGTCATAAACCATATAAACAAAGCATCTACAAAGTTGTATCACCAGATCCCTTGAAGGCTCGGAGGGCGTGAAAATTGTTGCATCTCAACTCTTTCATGGATGAGAATGAACTGGTACCTCTTGTCTTGGTTTCCAGAACTTTAATCGACACAAATTAAGACAAAGTTTGGTTTATAATTTTTTTAATACTACTTATTATTAGTTTAACTTACATTGTAAGGATACTATAATGGGAGGTCCACTTTTAAGAGGTGTTTCAGATGGAAAATGGAAGAGTCTCTCTATTGCTTGTTGATGAGCCTACTACATTTCATGATTCAACCACAAACAACTTTCTTTTGGAAACTCCGTATTCCAGTATAGATTGATTTGGTAAGGAGAAATGTCTTACCAACCGGGTGCCTCTTTGAATTGTGCTTTTTGTGGTGGTGACGTGACGAGGAAATTAGTATTAAGAAATTTGGCATTTGCTCAAAACATTTTGATGGGTGAAATTCGGGAGATAGTTACTGCACTTGAGATATACATAATCTTAAAATACTTTTTCTAGGATATCATTCTAGAATCTTAAAATATTTTGATTATGGATATCCTAGAAATACGGAAGATAGTTACTGCACTTTGGATATCCTAACCAAACAAATTTAAGATCATGGATATCCATAACCTTAAAAAGCCAGACATTCTAGGGTGGTTATCCTTGCTTGCTTTTTTTCAGAAAGGTTATCAAATACCAACTCTCAACAAGCTTCGTCTCAAAAGCATTCTACAAGAGCTTCATTTGAACTCTAAATGAAAAACCATTTTTGTACTAGTCTCTTTCATCAATCTTTCTCATCCTTATCCTCTTCGGATGATAATCAAAATTTGATGTTAGAAACAATCCCATACTCTAAGATACTGAACTAAAAATGTGACGAATTCAAATGTAATAGTGTTTTTTCTTGGGGTTTTCTTCCCATCTTTATGACCAAATAAAAAGAGAAAGAAAACTAGGGATATCCTTGAAGGGTATTTGACCAAATGGATGGATACATACGGTTAATTGAATTCATCATTTGTGGTATTCTGGCTAATCTTATGCATCAAAAAATATGGCAAAATATATATAATCAAGGACGGGGAGCTTTGAGCATAATATATAAATCTTCAATGAGATTGGTGTTAACCCTTGACCTTTGTATGAGGAAGTCCCCCCATCTAATCTAAATTTTTCTTCATAAAAATTACAACCAGTGATTTAATTGCAGTCAACATCTAGAAATAGTATAGTTACAATTTATTACACAATTTTTGTATCACCTTCTACAAAACTTCACATACAACCACTTTGAGCATCAATAATAGAAGAATCTACACCAAATTGAAAGGAGTGGGAGATTCAGTGTCTTTACATGCTGCATCATTTACGCAACATCAGCTGCAGTTGCAGCACTTGATTTCTTTGTTCCGGAGGTAGGAGATTTATCTGCTCCGGTGTGAGACTCATGACCTGCTGAAGCAATGCCTTCTCCATGTCTGGTGTCAACTGCATGTAAGCAAGCAGAGAATATCAATAAGCTGCAGGACAATTTCAAGGGACTATTGCTAATTCACAATAATTACCGCAGGAGGCCGAGGAGGCTGATTAGCAGCACCGATCTGAGCAGAAACCATAGATGATGGTCCCTGAGGACCAGAATGCTGTGCTAGATTCTCCGAGGGACCAGGCATCCAAGAAGACCCTCTATCAATTTGCATTGCATTTCCAGCTTGACTGCTGAAATCAGACCCAAATGGTATATTTCCAACCTGACACAAAAAGCATGACTTCAGTTAAAATCAAAACAAAGTGTTGCTACTCATCATGACAGATGCTGCTTTTCAAGCCATTTTACTTAGATTTACTTGTTTACTTCTTACAGTTAAAATCACCAAAATCAACTTGGATTGAGGTCATTTACTTGTTTACTTCTTACAGTTAAAATCACCAAAATCAACTTGGATTGAGGTCAAAATCCAGCATGCTAGTTAATTAAACAAAACCGACTAACTCAATTGCGAAATAGAAATGCAGCAATGACAAATTTGTCAGGAATAATAGTGTATATTTTTCTCCTCCTTCCGGTGTTAATTGGTTTCAACCTTCAGAATCATCAGTACAATATGACAGCGGAAGAGCCCGTAATCTTCATATTGACATAAACCCATCTTTACCCCATTTCTGATCTATGCAACTCATCATTTTCTTCGTTTCCTTGTGATTTACCTTCTTTTTGTTTGACAGAAATCACATAGAATTTCTGTTAAATGTGATTGCTTTATTTCTGATGGCAGACTCTACCACCTGCATATTTCGCTGACAACTACGGCAATTCACAACCCACTCCTTTGCATCATCACACATCACAACAAACCTTGGTCTCAATTCTTTGGTCCATTTTTTTTTCCACTGCTACTTCACACTTCACAGTTTATGTTGTGAAAAATATATTTCTCTGTTCACATATTTTTAATTTCAGCTGTTTGTAGTCTTTAATTTGGGGTAATTCTGTATTTTTGAATATATTTAAATATAAGTTTAGTATAAATAATTTATCTTCAATATATATTTTTGACATGGCAGACATCCCATTAGGATCCATGTAGCCGACACCACTTGGTGGGATAAGGCTTTGGTTGTTGTTTGTTGTAGACATCCAATTATCTGTCATTCCACTATAGCATTTTCGGAATAAGCCACCAGGAGCAGCAACTCAAGATAAAAAACTATGGTTTCAACATTTCACCGTGAATCTAAAAGGTACTTTCCATGTAAACCAAAGATAATTTTGTTTGTATAAGCGCTACAATATAAGATGCTCCTAACATCGTCTGAAGTGTCACTACTATTAGGCATTAACAGATAGACAAAAAGATTCTGCTGCAGAAAAAATAGGATTGGACAAGTCATTGAATTCATGAATCCAAAACTCATGATGGTGTAAAGCCAATAATATATTTTGATGCCACAGAGCATGACAAACACCCATGGTACCAACATAGTTTTCAAGTCTAAACCAACAGTTGTAGCACAACATACCTGATAAGATGACTGAGATGATTGTTGACTTGGTAGTAGTGCCTGCCCTGGTGGGAACGTAGATCCAACACTAGGAGGTTTTGCACCAGCCTGAAAATTTCATCAATAAATACTGTTACAGTTCAACATGTCATTAGATCATAAATTGTAAACTGAAATATTTGGCTTACATGAAAGATAGGCGGAGGAAGGTTGTGAGAAGCACCACCAGCATGTTGAAAACCTAAATTGGCACCAATCGGTGGGGGATATTGGGGATGGAAGGTTTGCACTGAAGGTGGTCTGGGCTGCGGTGGCAATGGTGGTTGCAGAGGCATATGTGAAAATCCAGGAGTCTGCAATGGTTGATGCGCCTGACTCGAGGCAGTTGGCATTTGAGTTGGATGAAGTGGCTGTGAAGATGAATGAACAGAGGGTGGAGGTATATGTGGAAGTTGTGATGATTGTGGAACAGATGCTGGAGCTACTTGGGGAGTCAGATGCCCTTTAGGCTGTTGTGGCATTTGCAACGAATGTGCAGCTGTGGGTTGAGATTGATGACTCGTTGTAGGAACAGCAGCATATGAAACTGGCACTGAAGGCTGATTTTGGTGTTTCCTGGGAGGAATTTGAGTTTGAGATACACCTGCTTGATCTTGTATGCCACCTTGCACAGGCAATATTGGAGCAGGCTGAACACTTGGTCTTTGTGTCGGCTGTACTGGTTGCTGATTGTTTTGAGGAGCTATTGGTTGAACTTTTGGAACCTAGAAGCAACCATTTATTAGCATGCAAATCTATACCAAAGGTTGTGAAAATGACAGCAAAATAAAGAGAGGAAAATACCGCTTGTTGCGACTGCACCATTCCAAGCATGATTTGCGCCTGATTAGACAAAACAAAATGGACAAAAATCTCAAAGTTAAACAAATAACTCATGAAACTGAAATATTTAAATGAGAATAAATTTAAAATAAAAACAATTAAAATACACACACTACTCTGTTCATCAAAACAGTCTAAAAAAGTGAGCGGCTTTATTCGCATACAGTTGCATATATCAATAAGACAAACTATAATATAAAAAACAAGACAGCATACAGATTTGAAATCTGATTTATCCCTTATACAACTCAAACGACTCCCACTCTTCCAAAGTGTGCAATTCACTTTAGGGGGTCAAATAAGGAATCTTAATCATTGATAAAAAATCAACTGTTGATATGCATAAATAAGACAAACTATAGTATAAAAACAAGACAGCATACAGATTTGAAATCGGATTTATCCTTATATAACTCAAACGACTCCTGCTATTCCAAAGTGTGCAATTCAATTTGGGGGGTCAAGTAAGGAATCTTAATCATTGATGAAAAATCAACTTTTGATATGCATACACATGTATAAAGAATGGCAGATGAGTTAAAATTTCATCAATAGCTGAGATGTCTTACTTTACCGTCTAAAGTAAAATCTAACTTCAGAGGGCTAAATCCGACTGAAAGAGCGTCCGTGAAATAGATAGAAACATTAGGAAATGAGGCAGCCTAAAAAAATCTTCATGTGTAGAACAAATATTTTTGTTTTTGCAAAGGCAAAGAGAATAGCTCATTAAAGATAAATCCACAGCACAAGATGTGCACAAATGGAGACAAAGTACAACAACAACAACCAAGTCTTATCCCACTAAATGAGGTCGGCACAAATGGAGACAAAGTATATAAAAGCTTTTAACATTACAATACGACCCACCCAAAACATAACACAATCTACAACCGAATCCACCCAATCAAACTTCCATCAATATATTACCTCGTTACTGCATAATATTGCAGGAAAATTCATAGTCACAGCCCCTCAACCTAAATGTTATACATAGACTACCACAGCCCCTTTCTAGCAACACCTTTTTGCAACCATACCTTGCACAACCTTAGCTCAGCAACATCTATATTACAAATCAAATACTAATATGCATGCTTACACAAATATATGATCCAAAGTAAGCACAGGTTCGCTACTGCATAATACCTGCCTCGCTCATTAATGATAAAAAATCGATCTGGTTCTACCAAGATGTCTCCTAATCCTACAACAGAAACTATCCCAGCTGCATATGAACTGAACCACAATAAATTGCACTCCTAGCTGCACAAATACCGCACCGAAGAATCACAAAAATCCCTTAAAACTCCAAAGCTATAACCGACACATCACTAGCAATGCCCTATGGTTCCAAAATAAGCTAGTGGATTTACCATCCATTGTGAAATATTAAATTTTTCAAGCAGGGTATCTATACAACTAAGCCTTATCTCACTAAGTGGGGTCGGCTACATGGATCAAATTACGCCATAATGTTCTATCATAAACCATATTTAGATCCAACTCATTAATCTCTAAATCTCTCATAACCGTTTCTCTTATGTATTTCTAGGTCTTCGTCTACCTCTTGTAATTTGACTATCCTCCATCTGATCTACTCTTCTTACTACACACTACGGTTAATTTCTAGATACAAAATCGGAAAAAATGAGCAAAGTATCACCGACATATAGATACAAAACAGAAAACAACAGCAAAGCTAATCCAAACTATAACAACGATACAACTAAACTACATCATCAATGAATAACAAAAACACAGCCTAGTTCTAGAAAGAAACCTGGAAAAGTGCTTTGGTTAACATGGGGTTTTGGATGAGGATCTGTTTGGCTTGTTGCTGGTTCTGTTCGATCAAATTCTGAATAGAGAAAAACGAAAGGGTTAGCAATAGCAATAAGGAGGGTGAGAAAGAGAGAAAGAGGATAATTGATAAAATGTTACCTTCATCTGAGACATTATATCGTAAAGTTGATTCTTCGACATTCCGGCCAGGTTCGCTGATAAACCCTCGCCGCTTACTTGTTTTCCGGCCATTGCGAAGACCTCGTTGTCGCCGCAGCCTTTGCCGTCGTAAACCTGATTGCCGATGCAAAACCTCTCACAGTCCCTCCCGCTTCGTGCGTGCGATTCTTATGTTATTTCATTAATTTTTAATCTGTAAAGCTCTACATCCACTGGATTAATCCAAAGGGCTCAAAATAGTGAAGTAGACATTGCAGTATATATTACACCTCAAAATTTTACAATCTGAATGTGTAAAATGTTCCCTTCAAAAATTTTCAAGACTTTACACCTTCTGATTACACTATGCAGAGAAATAAAATGTCCACTTCGTGTCCTCGTGAGCTTAGCTTAGTTGGTATTGACAATGTATAAAATATGCAAAGTCTGAGGTTCGAACCTCGGCCACCACCAAAAAAAAAATGTCCACTTCGTCCCTAAAAAAAAAATTGTCCACTTTGAATTTTTTTTAAGATTTTTTACACTCGGAGTTTTATAATCCAAAATTAGAAAATGGTCGCTTCAAAATTTTCAAGACTTTTTAAATTTTCAAATTCTACAATCAGTCAGTATGTGTAAATTGTTTCAAAATTGTTTATACTTCTAAGTTTTATAATTCAGATGTGTAGAATGATCACTTCAAATTAATTTTAATATTGTACATCTTTCATGAAGATGCGCTTTCATAAAATTGTTGCAACTCGGTTTTAGTAGGTATGTTTGAGAGTTTGGAGGGAAAACAAGGGGAGAAGAAGACTTTGGTTTAGAAGGAGAGGATGAGAGAAAATTATTGAGAAATCTTGCATCTTTTTTATGATATAATTTTGTATTGAAAGATAAATCGATATTAATAATTAACATGATTTTTTTATAGAATCTAAATATTAAGAATATTATAAAAACATAAATTGGATTTGAAGAATTTATATAAATCATCCATTATCTTTAAACTCCTCCTCGAATACATTTTTTCAGTTAGCTCGTTTTTAGGAGAATTTTGTATTAAGAAAAAAACAAACTCCGTAAATAGGGGTGGGAATAGGCCAGGCCTCCCGTCAGGGGCCTATGACTCGGCCTACTAAAAGCCCGGCTCGGCCTAGCTCGTTTAATAAATGAGTCAAGCCTGAGCTTTTTAAAAAGCCTATTAACTTAATTAGGCCGGGCTTAGGCTTATAAAAAAGCCTATCAAGCCTATCAGGCTTGCCCGTATATAAGTATATTACATTTTTCCACATTTATTACACACACACGTGTGTGTGTGTGTATATATATATATATATATATATATATATATATATATATATATATATATATATATATATATCAGAAAGAATTACTGATCCTTCAAATTCTCGTACCACAATTATTATTATTTCAGTTTTTATTTATTTATTTTGTATTTGGGATACAACACAACTCTTGCTATTTCCCTCATATATCAGATGAAGTTCATCTAACGAGTCAAGAGTTACTCACACTAATTGTGTTTTATTAGTTTAATTTGTACTAATTAATGTTTATCTCTATATTAAGTATGTTGCACAAATTGAAAGGAAAAAAAATTGATGAACAAACTCTGTTTGAAATTTATAACACAAACTAGGCTTTTAAACAGGCTAATAGGTCAGGCTAGGCTTTTAAAAAGGCCAAGCCAGGCTTAAAATAAAGCCTTTGGCAGGTAAAAGGCCAAGGCTTAGGCCTTAGTTTTTTCAACCAGGCCTAGCCTATTTAAGCAAAGCCCAGCTCGCCCCCGGCTCATTCCCACCCGAATTCTGCTCTTTACCCAAACAGTTTTGCTCAGTCCCAAAGTAAAATACATATATACCCCTACGCATGTTAACATGTGCCACGTGAGTTAACATGCGCTGCGTGACTTAAGTCACGCAGCGTGAGTTAAGTCACGTTAAGTATCATTTTTCGTTCAAAACCTAGCAGGCAAGCACAAAGCACCATTTTTTCTTTCCCTCCACCTCCAAAAACCCAAAAAGTATGAATTTTTGGGTCAAAATCTTCATTTCAAATCATTGCAAATCGTCAGGAAGCAAGTTTCTACGCTCATCAAGCATCAATGAACAGGTAATGTATCCCCAAAACTCATCCTATTTTCCTGGTTTTTTTGCCTGTCACGTCATTTTGTTCAATAGGTGCTAGGGCTGAGCGTGAGTTAACTCACACTAGTTGTAAGTGCTGCGTGAGTTAACTTGCGCAGAAAGATAACACTAGCATGAGTTAACTCACGCTAGTGTGTTGCCCAGATTTCGAAATTTTGCGCCTCTTGTTTTACTTGCTTTGCTTGCCGCACAAGTCATTTATTTATTTTTTGTTTGTTTTTTTTTATTGAGTAGACATTGAGTGGCATGGTTGAAAATGTGGCGGAGGATGGCGTTGAGCCCAAACCGAGCAAAAACAAAGCTTCTGGTGAAGCTTCCAGCATAGGCAAACCAACCAATGATGTGAAGTTTAAAGTGAAAATTCCTTTTCAAGTTGAAGCTCACATACTTCACAATCAAGCAAAACCGGTACCTATCGGTAACTTTGAAGAGAAGCCTAAACCGGTACCTACCGGTATTCGTGTTATTCAAGTAAACACCGGTTCATTTTTACAACAAACGAGAGATGGAAAGATCGAGAAGAATTGCTTGGTTGGGTTCGTCGACAAGCGGTTAGGGCGGGATTTACTATTTCTATAGATAAATCTAGTACAATAGCGTCATACATGACGATGCAATGTGAGAGGAGTGGTGAATACAAGCCACCTAAGACGAGGAAGAAATCGAAGCTTGAAGGCACGGGATCAAGGAAGTGCAATTGTCCGTTTAGGTTGAAATGCTTCTTTGAAAAAAAAACACAAGAATGGTGGATTGCAATGCTTTATGGAGTTCACAACCATGACTTGGCCCCAAAGTTATCCAGCCACCTTCTTGCGGGTCAACTAAAAGGGGAGGAGAAGCAAAGAGTTATTGACATGACAAAGAGCTTGGCAAAGCCTAGGAATATTCTCACGGATTTGAAGGAAAAAAACAAAGAAAGTGTGACACTCATCAAGCAAGTGTAATGCACGAACTAGATGGCGCAAGGGGCAAAGAGAGGACAAGACCGAGTTGCAATACTTGATTACAAAGTTGGAGAAGCATCGGTATGTCTATTTCACAAGAGCAAATAGTGAGGAAACCACTCTTGAAGATTTATTCTTTGCTCATCCGGATTCAATTGATATGCTCAACACTTTTCCCATCGTTTTGGTCATGGACTCCACCTACAAAACCAATACATACCGAATGCCATTATTTGAGATTGTTGGTGTCACCTCTACCAAATTGACCTATTCGGTTGCGTTTGCCTTTCTTTCCTTTGAAAGAGAGAATAACTTCATATGGACACTTGAGATGTTGGTTGGTCTTTTGACCTCAAAACACAACATGCCTAAGGTGATTGTCACGGATAGGGACCCCGCTTTGATGAAAGCCGTTGCCGAAGTTCTCCCTAAAACGGACCATGTACTTTGCTATTTTCATATTGAGAAGAATATAAGATCTAGGTGCATCACGGATTGTAAAGTCAATGCCAAGCCTTCGAAAGGAAGAGGAAAAGTTGTTGCCAAAGAAGCAAAGGAAGCAGATGATGACAAGCAATGTGAGCTTGTTAAGAAAATAATGAGTGCTTGGAGAGATGTGGTTAACTCTCCTACAGAGGATTCATTTGCAATTGCATGGTTGACATTCAAAGATGAGGTATGCGGACCGTTTCCATTGTTTGTTAAATATGTTGAGGAAACTGTTTTGCCCCTTAAGAAGCATTTTGTGAGGGCATGGACGAATACATACTTGCATCTAGGGTGTTGGACCACCAACATTGTTGAATTGGCTCATGCACAATTGAAAAGATACTTGAGGAGTAATGTGGGAGATTTGGCATCATGTTGGGATGAAATTGACAAAATGTTGAAAAACCAATTCGGTGAGATACATGGGAGTTTTGGTAGGAGCAAAACCGTCATGGTGCACAAATACAAAAAAAAAAATAAGTTATTCTCCGAGTTGGAGGGTTATGTCTCTAAGGCCGCTTTGGGTTTCATCGATGAAGAATTTGAAAGGTCTATGAGATTTGGCTTTGCTAAAGAAGATTGTGGTTGTGTGCAAATGGCAACGTTTGGGTTGCCTTGTGCTTGTATTCTTGCCGAGAAGAGAAAGAAAAAATTGCCTATTCTTTTGGATGAAATACACCCTCATTGGCGAAGGTTAAGTGTAATTGGAGAAGAGGTTGATGCCAATTTTTCCGTTACGGAGGAATGGGACGTGGTTCAAGAACGTATCAAGAGGGCCCCTTACAAGATGAAACTCTTCATCAAATACAAATTGCGTGAACTAGGATTTTCGGAGGAAACAATGTTGAAGCCACCTTCGAGACAAGTGGCCACCAAGGGGGCACCTAAAAGGGTGAAGTCTACACCAAAAACGAGGTCCACCGGTCGAATCCCCTCTAGGTGGGAGACTATTGATGCTCAAAATCCCGATAGTCAATGCTCACATGACAAGAGTAAGTCTCAAAAGACTAAAGGTTCACGTCTTGGCACTTGCTCCCGCTCACAAACTTCAACTCCTACTTCAAAAAAACAACCTTATTTGCAAATACCATACATGTCACAAATTCCAAATCTCATGAGACCTTACGTTGAAGACATTGTGAATGTTAGAGGGGATGGTAATTGTGGTTTCCGGGTCGTAGCTAGGCACATGGGATTTAATGAGGAAGATCATGTTTTGGTTCGTCATGCACTTATTAATGAGTTGAAAACTCACAAGAGTGACTACTTGCCAATATATGCTACCGAGAGCCGTTACAAACTTATCTTGGATGGTTTACACCCTCCAACAAGTAAAAGTGGTATTGCACCTCCAGAGAAGTGGTTGACCACTCTGGATATGGGTCACATTATTGCTAGTTGCTACAATAGAGCGGTTGTTCTATTGACTTTGTCCGAATTGGGTGGTTCATGTGAGACATATTTTCCAATTCGGAGTGCTCCACCACTTAAGCCACATTCCAACATAATGTGTCTTCGCTTGATTCCGGACCACTTTCTTCATGTGAAGTTGAAAGAAAATTGTCCTCTACCACCTCCTCATAAGGAGTGGATGACTCACAAGATTGGAGATGCGGAGCAATGGCTTTTTGAGTTTTTGGATAGAAACGCCGCCTTCGATGAGCTCATGTTAAAGGAGCCGAAGCCGCCAAAGAAACCAACAAATGAGCACAATCCTAGTACTTTGGACACTCCAGAAAAGTCAAAGCAAGAGAACGATGTCATGGATGAAGATGAAGATTATGCATTATCACTAGTCTAGTTAGATGTGTTATGACACTTTTGGGTCGGTGGGTGTTCGTCCTATTTTTTGGTGGTATTACACCCCGACATATTTTTTGGTGGCCTATTGTGTAATTTTGATATTTATGGCCAATATGTAACTAATATTATATAAATATATGAAAAGAATTATTTTGGATCGTTTACGTGTCATTAAGTGTGTTTAAATTATTACGGGTCATTACCGGCGAATTTATGAAATTTGGACCGTTTGGATCGTTTATATGTGATTACGTGATTGTGAGAAAAACGATGTTTTTAAGTAATTTTGATCGATTATGTCGTATTATCCGATAAACTTCTTAAACTGACGTAATTTGGTTAAGTTATGAATATGGCGTGATTACGGTCTTTCTAGACTTTTCAAAAGTCTATTCTATTACTGCATGCATTTAATGCAGTTTCTGTTTCTGCTATGTTAACTCACGCACTGCATTACACTAACGCATATTAACATGCACAAAGTTTTTCTACAAATAACACTAACGCATGTTAACCTACGTAACATGAGTTAACGTACGTTAACATTTGCACTAGTGTGACTTAACATGCGTAGGGGCAATAAGGTCTTTTACTTTGGGCATGAGCAAAATCATTTGGGTAAAGAGCAGGATTCTTCCCACCCCAACCCACAAATCCCTCATCTTCAAAACCCTCTCTTTCTTCCTTACATTTTATGAAAACCCTCCCCTCCAAATCCCAGGTCTTTCAAATTACAAGATAAACATTATAAGCGGTGCAAACCAAACGTACAAATAAGTTATAAAAATATGACTTATTCCTTGTGGATAACACTTGTCTGTAATCTGCAATCTTAGTAACCACGTTAAAGACAAGGATCAATAAAAGACCCAAGGTGGACTCTTTATTCCATCAGCAGGAAAGGAATACATTCAAGCTTGGAAATAGAGGGATTTTGAGTCATAAGATTCATGTTTCAAAAACAAAACCTTGTCATGTTTCAACTTCTTCTAGAAGAATGTCATGCAATTCCTTTATAGAAAGTGAAGTTTGTGTTTGTCTGCCTATGCGTGTGGCTTGGTTTTGGTGTCTTTCTTTTCACTATAGAAGGTTGAGACACTATACTTTGTTAGTTAATCGAATTTGAACAATCAAATTAAGAAAATAATGATGGTATCAATATTTGTGTGACATATACTTAGATCAATTAAAATTAGAGTTTAAGCATGAAAAAATACCTGTTAAATGAACGAAAATATGTCAAACTCCGAAGTAATTAAATACCACCAAAGTCTTGCACAAGTGATTGATACGCATATGGGCTGAGTTTAATTCTTTCTTAATTATAAATAAAATAATTAAATATATGTTGAATTTAGACGCATCCATTTTATTTAGGGAGTTAGATGCCTCCATTGTTAACCTTAAAAACACAATAACTAAATAATAATAGATAGATAGGCACATAGATGCTATAGTAAGAAAGAAGCCAAGATTCATTAAAATAAGTAAATAAATAAAACCAAGATTGTCTAATCTTACTTAACTTGGTGGACTCAATTAATAAGATTAGAAAGTTTGCCATTGTGCTTAATTAAAGTACTTAACAATGGTGCAAACCAATTGAGGGATATTAGAGATTTTGACATTTTAAACAATGTGGCCTAACATCGATAAATATCATGAAAGCAACTTAAGCTAACTTTTTTTTTTTCCTTTGGTGTTGCTTTGTTTAGTGGTGGAGTCCTCTAATGTTCACTTTGTAACAACCACAAAGAAAATGCCATGTCCTCAAGAACAAACTCTTCTTAAACTCTTCAACAATGTCTCAACTTCTTTCCAGCTTCTTTTCTTAGTCCTATTTTCCATTGCCATTTTTCTTGTCACATTCTTAACCTTCACGGGTAGATTCCCCTTAATCCAAAGGTTTTGCTAATGCTCTTCTTTTTCTATCTACACCTCCCATTCAACTAGTACATTGATTTTGCCCATAACATTCTATTTGTATCTATTGCAGAGATCAACAGTATGACTATGTGTATTCCGATGATGAAGAAGATGAAGTAGACGAAGAAACCCGAGAAGAGTATTCTTGTGTCCATTCTTCGGATAAGGAAGAGCGTCAAAGGACTCATTCATCTCATTCAGAAGAATTCATTAGCCCACGAGAGAGCTTTGTGGAAGGATCAGAAGAAAATGATTGTTCTGAAACATTGTCTATGCATCAATCGCCGCAAGTTTCTGACTTCGAAAATGAGGAGGTGGAAGCGTTTCAAGAAAACTTTCAATCAAGAAATGTTGTTGATTCTGTTCCAAATTATGTTGAATTTGAAAGCAGCCCCACCTCTTCCATGATCAACCTGAACCTGTATAAAAGTAACAGACACTGTAACGGTATTTCACACCATATCTTATTTTATAATCTATACTATAGGCCTATTTTGATTAACTCATTTGAGTTTATCTATTGACATAAACACTTGACATAGCTTATGAAAACAATTTGACTTTATTTTATCTTTTACGCTAGAAATAACTTGTATGTAACCACTTATATGATAAACATTTATGATATAAGGGTTTAATTAAGATGTTTATCCAAATGATCTCTATATGGTACTAAAATGAAACACTGATTTAGTCATGAAATTGTAATGATTAGAGAGTTTAGTCTTGAAATTAACGAAATTCTAAAATGATCCTCAATCACATTTGTACTTTAGGACAATATTCAAGACTAAATTGATTGATCCAAAAATACCAATTGGAGATTTTTAATTTCACTCATTATGGTCATTGATATTATTCAAATGCAGATCAACACTTCTAGTTCAACTATGTGACACTACTTTATTATGCAGATGATCAAGTTGGTCATGGAATTATTAAAAATAAAAAGGTGCAAGAAACAAGCCACTCCAGGGATGAGAGATTCTTTGTTTTTGCTTCTAAACAATTGAACAGTAAAAAGTTGATTGTTGATGAAGAGAAAGATGATGATGATGATGACTTTGTCTACTCCTCTTCTGAATGTAAAAGTTCCACTCATTGCAGGGAATCAGAAACAGAAGATGAATTTTCTACCTCATCTAGAAGAAGTTGTCCCAAGTGGGAATCATATACTTTGTTCCAAGGATATGATGAAGATAATGCATTCTTAGAAAGAATTAGTGCACGAAACAAACGTCATGAAACTGGTAACTAACCCTTTTATAATACATAGTGAATTATATTAGCCTGTTTAGATTGACTTATTTGAATTTGTCTACTGAGTGACATGAGCACTTGTGAAACTGTTCGAGAGAGTTTAAGAAAACAGCTTATGCCGTGTCAATAAGATGTTTTAACCCTACTTCCATAACCTCTACAAGATAGCTTATTAAAACAACTTTATTTTATCTTTTGTTATAGAAATACTAACAAATACATAAGCACTTATATGATAAAACATTTATTTTGTAACCACATTTTCAGAGTCTTTAAGATCAATTCAAATGTCACCAAGATCAATATCAGAGCAAATTGCGAGCAAGCTTTCAAGTATAAACAAAAAGCCAACTGATGTAGGTCACAATCCATATAGTGAACTAGAGGCTGCATATGTTGCACAAATTTGCTTAACATGGGAAGCACTTAGCTGGAACTACACAAATTTCCGTTCCAAACATGCGTCACAATCGCGCCACGATTTTGATATCGGTTGTCTGGCCACCATTGCACAACAATTCCAGCAGTTTCAGGTTTTGTTGCAGAGATATGTAGAGAATGAGCCCTATGAGCATGGCAGGAGACCTGAAATTTATGCTAGAATGAGGCTTCTAGCACCAAAGTTGCTCCTAGTGCCGGAATATCACGGTAAGATAATGATAATTACTTTTTCTCCCTCTCTTTTAGAAGAAAATTTCAAATCAAAAGTTATAAGTTCAAATTCAAATCCAAGTAGTAACTAACTACAAATCATGGACATGGTTTTTAAATGGTGAGTATAATATAATCATGGACTCTAAAAATGAATACACAACATTGTTTTTATTGATAATTTTCTTGTTTTTGTTACAAAGATTCGGAGGAAGATCAGATGGATAGTGATTTTCACAGTAAGATATCCTCGGCTTCATTCCTTAAGATAATGGAAGGTGGGATCAGAACATTCATGAATTTTCTAAAGACTGATAAAGAAAAATCATGTCAGATCCTAACATATTACTTTAGGAGAAACAAAAGAGGCATGGTTGATCCAACACTACTCAAGCTAATGAAGAAAGTTAATCAAAAGGTATGTTGCAAATTTTGAATTAACTTTTCTGAAATATTTTTCACGTCATTTGAATTTAATTGATTCTCCTAACACAAATACAATGTATATATATGCAGAAAAGAGTGAAGGTTAAGGATCTTAGCCATTTAGGAAAAGGCTTGAGAAAGAGAAAGTTAAAGGTGGAAGAAGAGATTGAAATATTAATGGGCCTAATAGACCTAAAAGTGGTGTCAAGGGTTTTAAGAATGAAAGAGTTAAGTGAACAACAATTGCATTGGTGTGAAAAAAAGATGAGCAAAGTGAGAGTTGTGGAAGGGAAACTTTGTAGAGATTATTCAACTCCACTTTTCTTCCCCTCACGTTGATTGAACAATCATTTTGTATTATTTGATGACTGGATTATGAATGTACATGTGCATGACTGCACACACAAAAGAATAT
Organism: Medicago sativa; assembly: GCF_051527215.1. Classification (NCBI taxonomy): domain Eukaryota; kingdom Viridiplantae; phylum Streptophyta; class Magnoliopsida; order Fabales; family Fabaceae; genus Medicago; species Medicago sativa. Next base: position 99,532,038 of record NC_140752.1, read on the forward strand.
CAATATATAACACTCATCAAATAACAAACATGTGGAAGCATAGGCCTTTGGATCCTTAATTACAATGAAGAGGAGGGATAAAGATGAATATTTATGTTGCTGAAGCGTTTTGGAAGTGAAAGAGCTGAGTCCAGAGCCAGAAAATATGACATGAAGATACTAGACTAGTGAACTAGCTTTGCTTTTTTTATGTCAAATTTGAGCTGAATAAAGACAAGGATGGACAAGATTAAGCTGAATAAAATTGGCGAATAATATACACTCCAAGAATAACAAGCTAATAATTTTTTATTTTTTTTTTTGTATTTCCACTTGTAATACTAAATTTGTAAGAAGTATACTACATGTAACAAACAATTCACAATAATTTTTAGAATGATATATTAAAAATTGTATATTAATAATTTCTTGTTTTTCTAAAAAAAAAATTAGATGAGTTGGATTTTGGGGGCTTACATAGTTACTTATAGCCTATTTGGATACACGTTTTAGTTAGATTTCTCGCGTCCTGATACCATGTAGTTCTGATATTTTCAAAGCTACAAATTCAAGTTTCACATCATCACGCGTTTGAAGCATTTTTCAACATGGTTCCAAACGGCCACTTAATTAGTGTATGTTTATATGATGAGAAAAATGAATTTTAAGTGAATTGATTTAGTAAAATTGATTCTAGTTAAATTAAGTTGAAAGTAATTTGAGTGTAAAAATCAATTCTTGAGGCAAAATAAATTCTATTTTAAAGGAATCTAACATGTAAAAATCAATTCTACACAAATTTATTATTAAATAGCAACGTTAAATACAAATCAGTATCGATAATGTCATGGAATTGATATAAATACAAATTTATTAGGGAGACAGTAACTAGAAAAAAAGTTAATTAAATACCTGTAACTCATTTGCATATGATAAGGTAATTGAAAGGAAGAATGGAATCATCGGCCAGGCGAAGGGCTAGAAGGCCCCAAATTCCAGCCAGTAACTGATACAACAAAGAACACAAAAATAAATTTTATGATTTCTGCACGGATTAAGGATTAAAAGCTTATCCAAAGAAAACCATTTTAAAAGCACAATAAAAAGTTACTCGATAAATCTTACCAGCAACATGACGCTGGAAGAATGGATCTCCATACTCTGCCATCCAGTTATAGGAATCGAAAGCAGTGTGATGGACAGGAAAATCTGGGGAGAAAGGAAAGAGATTATTGTATCACATGTTTTCTATTTATTCTGATAGAATGTAGATACTATAACATTAGAAGCATATATTGTGCTGCAAACATTTAATTTTGTATTAAAAAACACAAGACATGCTCAAAGAGTCTGAGGAGTGATCATTATAATATATATGGTTCCTAGATGATTTGATTCATAGGATTGGTTTTTTCCAATCATTCTACTCACATTGAGGCACAATTTTGATGAGGTATGTACCTTTTCCATAATAAATATCAATGGATGGAACACCGGCATGTTGCACAAACGGAGCAAATTCGGAATCAACTCTACCAAGCCTTTGAATCTGTAATCGAACAAAACTAAAACTGCTAAGTGATGAGAATATGATATCACTTTTAATATACATGGCTGATATCGTCCTATATATGTACTATTAAAACAGCACGACTGAATCGACTGTTCATGGTTTCTAGGGAACTTCCCAACAACAATAATGTCAAAAACAAATGTGGCAAAAAAGCAAATTAATAAATGCAAACAAATACTTGAAAAGCAGTAACAAAAGTGTTACATTATTGCCTCCATTGGTAGCAGCCCATGATGTGTATACTGATACACCCTTAGAATCAGGATCCTTGACCTGAAATTAGATTAAATGTAGTGTCATGTTTAGAATTAATAAATTACCATGAGCAAGCAATGTGAATATGTGTGTCTGCACGTAAAGAAATATTTGTATGTACGTTTGGATACAAATTTTTCAATGATAGTTACTTAAATACCTTTTTTGTGATCTCCAGAATAAGACTGTCTAGCTGAGGAGTTGAGCCAACAAAGAAACCAGGGCCTTGAACAGCACAGTCCACATTAAGGTATGCTACAGCTTTGGAACCCAGATTGATAAGGTTTTGTTCAACCCATTCAGTGGATCCTATCTTCATAAACAGATAAGATTGATTTAGAGAGAATATTTCAGGAAATGACACCATAAGGGAAATAAAGCAAACACGTTTAATTGAATAATTATAATATTTGTCGATTGAAGAACGCATCCAACAATACCCTGAAGAAAACAGAAGTGAGTTGTAGCGCCGCCACATTAAATGTTTGTCATATTCTAATATTTTACGTCAGTGTCACGAGTTGTAATGCCACTATAATCAATGTTAGTTTCATTCCAATGTGCCAACATAAACAAAAGGTTCGAGCCAGTTACAAAAGTTGTTTACTTCTCAAGAGATTCGCTAGAACAGAAGTCATCTATTGCACCAGACCACGTGTCACTCTCCACCACTCGCATCAAACCTAGGTGACTCTAGGTAACGGAAGCTCAAATTTGGCGCTAGATATGATGATGGAGATGGACCCATATGGAAAAAAAACAAGCCCAATGATTGGATTTTCATAGAAAATGTCGGTTACACTTACAACTACCTTGGTGGAATAGACACATTTAAAGACATACAATGTTAAAAAGGAAATACTGCTCACCATGCCAAATTCCTCGGCATCCCAACTGCAGAGAACAATTGTCCTCCTTGGCTTCCACCCTGAATGCAGTAGGATAGAGTATCGTCGAGCAATGTCAAGTAGGGCAGCTGTCCCACTGCTGGGATCAACAGCACCATAAGTCCATGCATCTCTATGGTTCCCAAGCAGAACATGGCGAACAGGTTCTTCTGAACCTTTTATGACAGCAAAAACATTTTGAATAGTAGCCACTTTCTTTTCACCCTGAAAAACAGAAAACATGATGAAAAATACATGCAAAACACTATTATCATATTCAGCTCAACTGTTTTGTTCCTTTTTCTTTTTTTTTTCTAACACCACAGTTCATTTCTATTATTATCATCTACCAACCATAACAACCAGCTATTTTCTCACTAGACTAGATGGGTGAAATATGAAAAGACTTTTGACTCAACAAAAACAGAAACACAATTGAAAGTAGAATGAAATTAGATGGAATAAAGAGTAAAATAAAATTTCCATTTCATTGTTGTGATATTTTTTATGATTGAATATTTAATTCATCCCATGGTGAAATATTTCACACTTCAATTCCATTTTATCCATCCAATTTTGCACAATCCAAACAATGAAACCTAGTACCATTCCACCCCTATTTCATCTTTTTCCTTCAATTATTGAAGCGAGTCTCAAGAAGAAGAAAAATGTTACCGGTCGTGGTGGAATTCTGTTGATACCTCTGGCAGAAAGAAAATTGCTTTTCTGACATACAAACGTTCCTAATGACACATGTAATTTACTAAAAAGTTCCCGGCGGTAGTTAACTGCCGCTGGTGCCAACGGTAGTTAACTGTCGCTACGTGTTTGGTTCCATTTCCAGCAGCTCACTTTCCATTTTTCATACTTAAACAAATTCATCCAAAATTTTCATCCTTAACATGATAAACAAATTTTTTCATCCAATTGCAAATTCATGAATATAAAAATGTATGAAATAATATTTAACAGGATAAAATTAAAACGCAAGAAATAATATGAAACGTACGTATGTGCGTTACGAAAATGTGCGGAACATGTCATAATAATACATCACCATCATCATAGTCAAAAAGTACATAAAAAAAAGTATAATGATAATCAGCCCTACTGCCTACGATGCCTCTACCCCCCGCTGCCTGGCAATCTGATACGTAAGGCCAATCTGAATCACCTCCTGAACAATCTCCTCTTTAGTCATCTCCCCGCTCCTGGCCACAATATTATCAGCTATCTGCACCACATCTTGGATGATCATCAGTGTGTCAGGCAGCTCTCTGGCATGCTCCTCCTCTATGATCTGCTCCACATTCGCCGGCCTGGGAGGAGATCCTTCATCAGGTGGGAGAATACGAGGGTAAGAGACTTTGGCATACCAAGCCATGTAGCCAGGCTCATGATGTCATGGTCTCTGACACCTCTGTCTCCAATCAGGGTAGAACCACGCCTGAGCGTGTAGCAACACAGTGGTCAGCAACTGCGTAGGCATCTGAGCGACAGATGACGGGTGTCTGTGAAGTATGGGTACATGTAAAAAGGTGAGTGAAAATTGTGGTTTTCTCTTATATATTAATATGATAATATAGTATTATATGTGCATGAGTTTTTTTTTTTTTTTTGTAACCAACTATAATATTCGACTTTTTAAATTAACGTGATGTTTTTGTTGCCAGTTTGAAGAATTTAGCTTTATCATGTTATATATTATTATATAACAAAACTCGTGTTTTATTGACGTACTTGTACCATAATTTTTTTAAAATTGTCATATCGCACCGGACACCGTACCTATGCAACATAGAAACCTAGGTTCTTATCTATGTTAACTTGCACATGTTAATACTTAAGTAAACATATCAAAACTCTACATCAAGTATATATCTAAAGACTTTAGCAATGTTTTCAAAATAAGACTATTTTGAAACAGGTTTTCACTACAATTGGGTCATCACGTATGCACTAACATGTGCAAGTTAACATAGATAAGAACCTAGGCATTATTACGCAAATACTTCAATCTGCCTTCAAGAGGACACCCATCATTTTGTGTCTGAAAGTTTGGAATTCTCATCATCCCAATCGTTGTCTTTCGTATCATCAAAACCACCACCGTTACCACCAGATTCTTCACCTTCACTCTACAAACAACCAGCAGATAATTAATTGTCATTCTAATGAAAACTCGTTCTAATAAAAAGAGAAAAATAGATTTGTAATTGACGTATAAAAATTGAAACCTCGTGTCGTTGAATGGTTATTGAATGTTGCAATGCTTTTGTCTTCGTCAAAAGGTTCCTATGTCGTAGAGTAATGGGCCGCTTATAATCCTTTCCACGATAGTAGATAAGAGAGAATCCTTTGGGAAGTCTATCTATTGCTACTAGCATTCCACCACTCTTGTATTCCAGTAAACTAGCCGTTTTTTCAACAAAAGCAAGGGTCTTTTGCTTTGTTATTAATTTAACAAGTTCTCGCTGCCTCCAGTGCAAATGCATATTCTCAATGACACTATCAAAAACACCAAGTGTATCTACAGATTATCATAAGCAGCGGTCAGTATTTCATCATTGCAATATAGCAACTCTAATACAGCTGAAGATTACTCACCAAGTTGCAAGTACACCTTCAGTCTTAAACCAACCACACGGAACATAACACGTTCTTCATCTGTGATTGTTTCCCTCCTATTATCAGGACCAGCTGGAACCATAGATGAATCAATTTTAGCTAATAGTTTTTCTGCTCTTGACTTTTTGGTGTCGGACTGTTCATGTATCTAGAGGTGTAAATATGAATACAACAAATTAAATTGAATGTTCATAAGAAAACAGAAATCATAAAACACTCTTAGATATTTCATTTTATCCTTCAAATGTGTTATTACTGTAATACAGAAAGCTAATTCAGGCTTTGAAATTCACCATGTTGAATGCTAATATGGCATTTTGCACAAAATGAATTTCGAAGACTTTATGTACAAAATGAATTTAAAAGACTTTATGTACAAAATGAAGTTCCCATATTTCTGAGATTCAAAAATCCCTTGATGTCATGCCTGACTTCATAGACTGAACCAAAGGTTCATAAGATATGTTTTTCTGCACCATTACCAAACAGCCATACGCTCCAACTAATAGATATTCTATTTGATTTGGAAACCTAAATTTCAAGGTTCAGATATATATATAAAAAGAAATTTAAGCCCTAGCATCACAATGCCAAAGAACATAATGACTTCTCAACAGTTCCTCTTGGTGTGACACAACATCAATCTGATCGTACTTGGCAGACTAATTATATGAACATTAAAAAACTTCCCCTTGAAAGCAAACTGTTTGTGATTTCTATTCCAACAAGTGCTCTCAATCTAAATAAAACATAGCTACTTTCTCAACCATATATAAACTTCATAAAACAAGTAGATACTTACAACAGCTGGTTTACGTTCAATTTTTTTCATAAGCCTAACATTCTTGGCTTCAGCAGCCTCTTTCATCATCTCACATTCTTCAGTAGAAATTTCCCTTCCACAGAGTGCTTGAGCCTCATTGAACTCGGCCATTGATCCTGCTCGTGCAGATGTTTCATCTTCCCCGGATACATCAACAGCTCTGCATTGCACATTCTCCTGTCTTTCAGATAAAATGGCAGCCACACTGCTTGGAATGAAGTCTTTTCCGCGATATATTACGATGTAATATTTATTCCTTAGCAGTAAGGTACCTCCTGTTAATTTCTGGACCAGAGAAAAAACTTTTCAAATCAATTAATAGAACTACTGCATTATTCTCTTTTCTTCGAGTATAATGTGGCATGACAAGGGAACAAAGGAATGCACCATGTACCATGGGGGGTGCTGGGAAGGACTTGAGTAAACAGCTCACAATGTATCTCTTAGGAAATTTTTTAGCTTATTTTCATAAGCTCTCCATGAAAGTCACTTATAAAAATAGTTCAAACAAAGTTTATGTGAATTCCCTCTTTAATTATAGAAACAATTTATATATTAGCTATTAATCACACCCTCTGTCCCATAATATTTAAGTCATTCTAGCTAAAAAAATTGTCTAATTTATTTGTCCTTTTAAAATACCAATGAAGCATCAACTTTGTTTTTCCTATTAAACTCTTAACTATTTATTACCATTTCTTTTTCCAATTCTTGTAATTAATATATTTCCCATACCATTAATTTAATGGCAATTTTGTAAAGTAGTAATTCATAATTTTTCTTTCTTATACAAAATTAACTGTGTATCTTAATTTGTGAATCATACGCTAAAGTGACTTATATTTTGGGATGGAGGAAGTATAAGATAAACACTTTTTTTCAAAATTAAGGAAGGGGAAATTATCATTAATTAAAGTGGTACTAATGACTATTTTACAACTATCCCGGAGGATTTGAACTTTGTCCCACGAGGTTATAATGTCAAGCTCTTACCACTGAGCGGACACCTCATGGACAAATGTTGCGACTGCTGGGGCTCAAATTCACAACAGTGTTATGATAAATACTTACTAAATACACTTTATTATGTTATTAATCCAAACTCCACCTATGTAAATAAAGTTTAGCTTTATCCACGTTGCAAGTATGTTTGTTGCACTGTTACCGTGCATTCCAAAGCACATCCAATACCGAAGCAACAAAAAATTGTTGTGGACTTGACAGGCACTCAAGCTAAAAGAACACACTAACATGTATGTAGATTAAACGGAGATAATTAGATTAGTATCTTCAAATATGATACTCCCTCCGCCCCACAATGAGTGACCCAGTTTGACTATGTGCACTATTCACATAACATACATTGACCAGATTTTTCTACTAATATATAAAGACAAATGGTAGCATATAAGATGTCGGATTTGTCTTGATGAACATTTTCAAAATATCAACTTTTTATGATTTTTTGTAATAGATAATCAAAAATATTAAAGGTCAAAATTGTTAATTGTCATATATTAAAGATCAAAATTGTTCATTATCAAATATGAAACAGTCAACTGGGTCACTCATTGTAGGACAGATTTATTCATGCGGTAACATAAAAGTGTTTAAATATACCTCGTGAATTACATTTAGAGCATAATGGGAGAATACATAGTGTATCAATTCCTTTAAATTAGTCGTATCTTTGGTTTCTGATTAAACTAATAGAAAAGGAAACCAACTAGCTCTCTCAAAGATAGAATCATAAACCAATTTGGCGGATACACTGGGGTATTATCAAATAAAAGCATAGCCAACACTTCAAAGGACACTTAATTATACAAACAACCAAGCCTTTTCCCACTAAGTGGGATTGGCTATAGAAGGCACTTATTCATAACAAATGCAAAATTTTGTATGCACCATAATTTGATTGAATACTCAAGGGGTCTCAGACATATTAATTCCACTATTCATTCTAAAATATGCTTTCACTATTTTTAATCTAATCAGCTCTGTAGCATATTATACAGTTACATATCAACAGTCAATAATTGTCCATAATTCGATGGTACCAAACAAGGAACTGCAGATAACAAACCTTCAGTTCCAGAGCCATCAGTTCATTGTTTGTATTCTGGACACCAAGCTTGACAGCAATCTTTGCGACCAAACTTTTCTCCCACAGCTTAAGAATAGCACATGCCAGGCCTTGAAGATTTCTATTTCTCCCTTTATAAAAATTAGCACAAGATTCACATCAGCAAAAGGAAAGACAAATTTAATAAAATAGTTTAGCGGTTGAGTTTTGCTCACCCAGGGCAAAATGACAAGGAAGAGCTTTGGCAAGTTTCAGCATTTTCGTGTGCTCATCGTTGGTAAGTCGCGGATGCATTCTAGCAGGAAGAATCCTAAGCGGAGTTCTGTAACCGGGAATCGTAGGGAGGAGCAAATCAGCATCAATGGGAAGTATTCCTGTACCCCACCAGTCAACAAAACGGGGACCGAAATCATCAAGCATCCGGTTGAACTCTGCCTCCTCTGGCGTCATGTTCTCAGGCTGTTGTTGATTCAACACAACTGACTCACTCTTTTCATCACCTCCCTTTGATTCAAGTTGGTTCCCATTTGTTGGCCCTTGATAACTCTTACCACGATACACCCACATAACACTTCCTGACCTCCAAATAACTAATCCTCCAGTTCGCCGCTGTACAAATCTACAAAATTTGAGTTCACAAATTCAACACAAAAAATGCTATAATAATTAGGTACTACTGCTACTACTACTCGTTTCCTATTTATTTCTGCGCCTGCATCTGAGTTTCAAATATACAGACAAAACAATCAGCTTTTTATGAGAAGAGATGAAGTAGAGTTCACTGTGGAGTCAAAAGAAGAAGTTTTGCGAGTAAAGATGGTCCTGGCTTGTTATTCCTATTCAGCTGATAAAAACTGTTCGATGTATTCTTTTTAAGATGCTTAAAAAAATTCTAGTCATTACTTGAATTCATGTAACATTTGGATGAATAACAAATTTCAGAGCTTAATTGCATTTTGCTCCATACAAAAGTAACATATAATATTGCCCCCTTTAGCACTAGTTTTCGTTTAGCTCTTAAATGTCTTGGACAAAACCTCAAGCTATTGTTGTTACCACCAATAATTACTACTAGACTAGATAGATTGGGGGGTTTTCCTCAAGCTAATTTTGAAAAAAAATATGACATATTTGGTGAGGGGAAGTGTTGCGTCCATAATCTTGATGCCAGAATTGATGTGCACCTGAATGGTGAGTATTAACAGCATGCATCACCGAGATAATGTATATATGGGTCTACTGTTGTTTATAATATATGTTGTTGTAATATTCATATATCATAACACATACTAGGACGGTTTGATAAACGAAGCCATTATAGAAATCTTTCAAGTAATGTTGTGTGAAAGCTCAGTTTTCTTTGTTTGCAGGAATGATGAAGCTCAGAAATCACCATCCAGAAAGGTTTCTATTTCATCCTATAGGATAATTCTATATCACATGGTCACTGATCTGCGATTCGTTATCCTTCACTTTTTCTTTCATTGTCGAATTACAATTCCGGTGCCCAATGCATATTAATTGTGGTTTGTATCTGTTAGTTGCAAGATTTGGTTCGCCATATCCTAGCTATTATATGAACTCGAGTGGCATCTTGTCAACCGCAAAACATATATTTACAGACTTGCATTTGGGTAGTTGTTTTTATGTATTATGCATTTTTTCACATTGAAAAAGAAAGAAACCAATGACTTGCACGTACAGAGGAGCAGCTACCTCATGCAAGCCTGCCAATACATGTTTCGCGACCAACAGGATGCACTTTGGAATTGATCAAATAGTCAGGATATGACGAACCAAATCTCGCAACTAACAAATACAATCCATTGGGCACCAGATTTGTTATTCGATGATGAAAGAACAATGACCATGCGATATGGAATTATCCTAGAGGATGGAATAGAGGATAGTAGTTGCCGAGTTACATCATTCATAAAAACAATGAAAACTGAACTTTCATACAACATTAATTGAAAGATTTCTATAACAGCTTCGATTATCATACCATCTTGGTATGGGTCATGAATATGATATAATATTAAAACGTATTGTTAACAACAATAGCTTGATTGCCCAAGACGTTTAAGAGCAAAAACAAACTGGTACTAGTGCTGAAGGGGGGAATCCTGTATTTTATTTTTTGTATGGAGCAAAAAGCAATTAAGCTCTGAAATATGAGATCGGTCCAAATTTTGTTACATGAATTCAAGTAATTACTAGAAATTATATAAGCATCTTAAAAAGAGTATATCAAATTGTTTTTAATAACAAAAGAGGAATAGCAAGGGAAATCACTTTGTCTTTATAATTTGAAACTCAAACGCAAAAAGGAACCATTAGTGGTAGTACCAACACTATAATACAATACAATAATAATAAACATTTGTGTGCAGTGTATATCATTTTATGTAGCAGATACAATTACAGACACAAGTGTCGCAACACTGAAACATGTGATTTCATTGTGAGAGGCATAGATATGGTGTGCAGCATAGCATGAATATTAATGTAAAAGGAAGGTAGAAAGCAACCTGCACGATGTGATGAGCAAGATTCATATTCTGAGCAAGTAGCTCGTGAAATTTGAGCTTCACCAACTCATTGGTATTCCACTGATGATGGATTCTTTGAAGCACAGAACGCGTGAGGCCAGATTTAGGGATACTGATTTTCTCCTTCAGATGAATTCCCATTGCTCGCAATTGACTCAGTTCTTCTTTCGCCAAACAATGCGCCGTTACTTCCTTCTTCTTCTTCTTCTTCTTCTTCAATAATTTCTGTTCCACCTCCTTCTCCGACGGAATAACCGACTGGTCGGAGCGAATCCATTCACGGTTCAAAAAGTTATTTGGAAGTAGGGTTCGGATTGGTTCATCATCGTTTTGATCAGATAATTTGCGGAATCGGAGAAGGATTCGGTCGATGGCGTTGGATGGGGGTTTGTGTTGTTGTTCTTCTTCGTTGTAATTAGATTTGGCTGAGAGAGAAGAAAAAGAGAAAGAGTTGAAGAGAATGCAGCAAAGTCTGAATTTGAATTTGGCTGCAAAATTGAGTGGGTCCTTCGGTGATGAAGAGATCATTGGAAGTTCTTAGCAAGAACATGAAGTAAGGACGTTGTCCATCTATGTACCGCTACCATGACTAGGTGTGTAGGATTAAGGTGTTTTTTGGGTGGCACTTTGGTGACATTAATGTCACCGTGTCATTGCATCTGGACCACACAACACATCTAATGTCATCCAATGTGTGGCCCAGATTTAATGTCACCGTAACATTAATGTCACGCAAGTATTTCCCGTTTTTTTTGGACTAGGTGATTGGAAAATTTAAAAAAATATACCATGACTAGGTGTGTAGGATTACCGTGTTTTTGGACGAGGTAATTGAAAAATTTAAAAAAAATATAAAATTCTTGACAATTAAGATAATTCAATTAAATTACTTTTATTTTTTAATATTTTTGTTTGAAAAAATTCATTGTCATCATTTTTTGGCAAACTTTAATAAATTTTAATTTTTTTTAGCCAAATTTGAAAATTGAAATTTAGGGGTCAATTTGTAAATTTCTAAAAATTTGAGGGGTTGAATTATAATTTTTGAAAAATTTGAGGGGTCAATTTGAAATTTTTTGGGGTCAAATTGAAAATTTGAGGATCAAAATGTAAAATTTGAAAAATTATAACAACGAAGAATTTTGAAATTCTTAACTTTTAGGTACCATTTGAAATTCTCTAACTTAAACTTGAACAAAATACTTCATAAATTTTCATCATTTTGAAAATTCTTCAAATTATTATCCAAACAATGAAATTCACCTTAAATTATTTGAATTCCCTCAAAACATTCCCTCATCCAAACACATTCTTAAGGTAATAAATAAAATGTCATGCTAACTAATATCATTTTAGGGTTTAGGGTTTTTTGTCTAATCCTTGCTAACTAAAAGGATTTTTTGTCTAATGCCTAAATTAAGAAGGATTTCCATTTAACCCCTTTTTTAGGGTTTTAGAACGAATGAATCAATTTAGGGTTTTTTTGTCTAATCCTTGCATATTGAGATTGAGATGGGACAAGAATGTTATATCCTTGTTGTCGCTCAGATCATGGGCCTCCAACTCAAATAATTGTTGTTCATTCAAGCCCACGTTGTTGTCATGCTTATCTCATGATTGGTCGGGTAATAGTTTGATGCCTAGGTGACCCTCTATTTGATCCCTCTCGGGGAAAATTTCATAAGTACTTAATCCCCTCAATGTGTGGGTTTGACGTAAACTACTTTGTTTCATAGTAGTTTTACTACCATGCTTTTTTTTTTAAGAGACTAGTTTTACTACCATGCTACAACATGATTGATTGGTGGTGTGTCATGACCAAGCTTTTGGTGTTTAGGTTTAGGGTCAAGAGTGATGAATCAATTAGGGTTTCTGTTTAATCTCTCTATATATAGAGATTAGTGTGTGTGTGTGTGTGTGTGTGTGTGGGGTGGGGTGGGGTGGGGGGGCAAGAGCATTATATCCTCGTTATGGCACAGATCATGGGCCTCCAATTCGGTTATACTAGACCAAGTCCGAGATAAGCATGACAACAACTATCTGACGATAGAAACTCATTCCCGAATCACAAGGCTAAGTTCAAACTATATGACGATCCACAACCCCTCAAACACGAAGCCTATAAGAAAGAAGTGCTTAAGTCAGCGTCCTTAAAAAATTTAGCGTGTGGCGTATCACACCGAGTTGGTAGGGAAAGCGTCCAAGTTATGGCCAAGTTGATGTAAGATGTAGTCGAGTACGAGGAGCATGAGCAGAGATATATCTATGACAGTCCAATTGATAATACATTCACACTTCCTTACTCAATTCCCTTCAAATACATTTGCAGTATAATGTCATTATTACAATCATCAATGGATTATACATGTACTTATATATAATACTATATCATTATACAGATTGTGGAGTGCAGCTAGGAGAAGACTTGGATAATCATGTACAAAATTTGTGACCATTCTTACAAACACTACGTGACATGGAGAAATAATTTCAGCTAATAACAAAGTTTTTTTTTTTTTTTGAAGCAGCAGCTAATAACAATGTTAAATAGTGGTATGACACTAATCAGGATCAATTTCCACTTCCGTTGAGGGATGGAGAAGAATTTATGATCTCTTGGCCCAGTTCATTTATTTTGCTGATAAGAAGCATTTGCTCAGTCTCCAACTGGGCTATATACCCTTCTTGTGTATCCTCTAGAGTTTCTAACTCGCTCAAAGTTGTAGACAGTTCTTCCAGATTTCCATCCACTATTAAAGACCGAATCTTTTTTGTCATCTCCTTTATCTGATATATATAATGTACAATTTCAACAGTATGTGAGAAAAATGGTGTAATAAAAATGAGAATAATAATAATAATTCACACAACAAATGAGAGTGCAACTGATAAAAAGAAAATAATTGAGTTGATGAATGGATTGTTTCTATCAGAAAGGAACGTAAATTTATTCTACCAATGGTTTAGCAATAAGAGAAGTGCCCCCAAGAAATGGCATATAAACCAACTGGCTCAAAATTCTTGAAAACAGAGCAAATGTATGCATAGAAAAATGAACAGGGAAAATGAAGCTCAACACCAGAGATATTTCTACAAATTGTTAAATGGATAGCCTGTAAAATGTTGTCACATGCATTGCCTTTTAAGACAACGAATACAATACTTCATCATCAGAGCTGAAAAGGTAACCAAAGGTTATATTGTGTATCAGTGTGTTTTGGGAGATGCAAGATAATCTTACCTGGCTAGGAATCTGGTGTAATTTAGTCAAAGAAGGTACAGAGTCTGGAGATTGTCTTGTTTGAATCTCTGGAACTTTTCTTGTGATTTGGATGTGGATCTCGCCACTTTTCACCCCTTGGAGAGGTATCCACTTGTCTGACGTCTGGTTCGGAGGAAGGCTTTGATATTCTACAACACATTCACCTATACTTGATGTGGGTAGTAAAGCATTATGGTCCTTTACATGCAATGTCAGGGGACTTCCATCATCTAGGAACTCTAAGGTCTGGTCCCAACGAGGGTTGACAGTTTTGTGTACAACCTACCAGATAATGCCACAGTAAATTAAGCCTTACAAGTATGAAACAAATAATAACAGTTATGTAAGCAATCAATTGTGTCATGCCAGTATAAGTGTATAACACCATAAGAAGATATAATGTGATGGTAATAAAACTTGTAAATCGTAAGGATGTTTGGTTCACGCAAGAGGAATTTTGAATGAAGTTTCTAACCTTTGTTCTTTTCTTTAAGTTTCCATAGTTTACCCTCACAAAAGGATCACTTGTCCCTCTAAGATCAGCAGCAATAAGATCCCTCGCTTCAATAAGAACAAGTTCAATCCAACCATTCGTCATGCCCGATGGTGGACTCTGTGTCCATTTCAAAGGAGTAGGGCTTGTTAGAAGAAGAACGCCAGAGTTAAAAATTCTGCTTAGCACATTATTCAAACAATCATTGTTTTCCTATTAAAGAAGCATACCTTTGATCCCTCTTGGTTCTCCACCCAAATTGCTTCTATTTTAAGTCTTAATTCACCAGAACTCACTCCTTCAAGTGGGATCCATACGTCCCTGATTGACCCTTGTACCAGTCCTTCCAAATTTACATGTGCACTACCAATGTTTTCATCTCCAAAAATTTCTTCACTAAAGCATTTCACAATTAGGTATTCATCACCACTATTCTCATCTACCTCAAAAGTATCATTCCAGACAGCAGTTGGAGTAGTAGGAGGAGGAGCAATCTTTGTTTTCATGACAACCTGAACAGATTATCAATAACAGAATCAGGTAAAGTGTTATTATGAACTTACATTGCATCAAATTACATTTCAATATAAATATATTAAAAACCTTGGTTCATCAATACATGACATAGTGCTAAGACCTAAAACGAGTAAAACAGATATGTACCAGTACCTCTCACCTTTCCATACTGCAACTTAATGTAAGGGTCAAATTTTCCAAATCTGTCTTTTGCATCAAGATCCTTTGCTTCCACAACAGTTATCTTAAGTTTCCTTCCAGTTTTTGAAAGAAGATTTGATGATCCCTTAAGTGATTTCTGAGGACTGGCATGGAGGTTGGTCAAGCTATGAGAACCATCAGAGAATTGCCACTCTTTCACTACAATTCTCACCTTTAACTAAAAAACAGAATTAAAAAAAGTTAAAATGGATGAAACAGTCTGTTTACTAAAAAACTTATTTCAATCGGAAGAGGTACAACTACTTTCATTTTCAAGAGCGGAAATGTCTCTGCGGGGACAATTTGATAGTGACTCTATCATGAAACCCACGTTCGAAAAAAAAAAACAATGAAAAAAATTATGCCATGAAAGTATCTGGAACATCAAAAGGCTGCTTGATTTAGTAGAAATCACAGAATACAAACAATTTGATACGATAAACTCATTCGTCGTAGGATAACAAAATGCCATTGCAGATACAACTTGCAAACATTGCTCCAGAAAGATTATCAACGTGAAACTCTACCTCTCCATATTAAATGATTATATAATCATGTGTAACTGTAAGATATATAAAAACCACTTATGATTTTTCATCTACCAACTTAATTTGAATATCTGTCCTTGACATGACATCAGAGCTTTTGTGACCAAGGTGGTATAATCATGTTCCTTTTATAAATGGGCATGCAAGAAAGATAGAGTATGCTTGTTTCTTAGTACTCAAAGAGCGCATAAGTTCAAATCAAGAAAGAAGAACGGGCGCTTAAGCTTTGATTAGATGAAAATCCAACACTGGCAATGTAAGATAACCAAGCTATATCCACCATAAAGCAAAGAAAGCTTGACAGATGGGTAAATATTGTACCTCTGCTGATTTGTCCCCCTCAAATGGGACAAGCATTTCAACTTCCTCTCCACATAACTTTGCATGTTTTGCTATTACACCAGAATCAGGCCCTATTGCCCACACAATTGTTGAATCATCCTCCACATGCCTCATCTTCTCATCGACATACAGAAATAGGTTAGCGTTCAAATAGCATATATGAAGCTTTACCACGACGGTATTAAAAATAAGAGGAATGCTACAGACGACATTTTGACAATCGCTGGTAACAGTTGCTCAAATATTGAGCCACATCATTGCTCTGTTCTCGGTTACCGGCTATACAAGTTCAGTTTTTTTTTAGCCTTTTAAATTATCACCTAAAACAAACCAGACAAGGATTCAACAATATTTCTTCTCCATTACCTCTATTCCAAAAATGTTATCCTCTTGCCCAGAAAAACTCGTCGTTGCCATGAATTCACAAAAACTTCCCCTATTGCATCCATATTAATTTGTCGTGAAGTTTATAGGTGAGGTGTAGATTTTTTTGACAGCTGATATTGCAAATAATAAAGC
The DNA here is from genome assembly GCF_051527215.1 of Medicago sativa. Taxonomy (NCBI): domain Eukaryota; kingdom Viridiplantae; phylum Streptophyta; class Magnoliopsida; order Fabales; family Fabaceae; genus Medicago; species Medicago sativa. The sequence continues at coordinate 99,548,702 of NC_140752.1, forward strand.
TAAAAACTCATAGATTGATCCGTGTTCAAATTAGACGTTTTACCATTGCATTTCAAAAGTTAAATTCATAGATGGATTTGAATCATGTGACACTTTGGATCTATAGGCATGTGTGACCATGGGTGGTGGTGTACATATTTATAAAGGATGGGGAAAAGCTGTTGGCTTAGATGATTGTAGTGGGGGTTTGGCTAGGATGGAGTTGGTTGTGGGTACGAGATGGTGTGGTCTTTAGCAAAGTCAAAGATTAAGGAAGGGGGTGAGAGTTATTTTGCAGATAGGTTTATGTAAAAAACAATTAAGGAAAAAAAAAAGCGTTAGAAATGCTTAATTTGAAGATCCGGTAAACCAGTAACCAGTTTTAAAAACACGATGCCGTGGCACAATAGTTGAGAGTGTCTTAACTAGCGAGTGTTAAAGTGTCTGTCAATAGCATTGCTCTAAAAATAAAATTGCTTGTCCAAAAACCATATATACATATTGACAGCCGATTAATAATCCAATTGCTAGCACACAAAAACAAACATCTATGGATGACAATACCTTAATTTCACAAGATGCTAGGTAGTCATACTTCACACTGTCAGGGGGGCACTGATAAAGATTGAAGCGAACTATTCCTGTATTATCATGTAAAACCATATTAAATGTCGTATCCCATCTTGGAGTTGAACCAAAACGCACACCTGTTCTCCTTGTCAGCTCCTCCGCTTCTACCTCTACAAATGTCTGCAAGTCCTTGTCGCTCACGTTTTCTTCTAAACAGCCATTACTTGTGCCATTTTGTTGCCTCCCCTTGAAGCAACTCCTAGAAAGTTTGTTTCCAGAAATCACTGAAACATATATTGTGCCTCCAACAGCATACTTCCTTAAATCAACTGCAGGCAAACTGAAACAGCGGCGCCGAGGTTCCACCATGGTCTTTACCAAAGTGTCAGTAAAAAGTTTAACCTGTATGGAAGGTAACTACTATTAGCATGAAACATCATATGACACAGCACTGGGGAAAATTCAGAGAGAAAACTAACGAAAGATACTTGAAACATCAAGGAATGTTCCAAGAATGAATGAGCATGGGAGAGGCAAAGAATGAAAAGGACATGATTTTTATAGACAACGGATCCTAATCACTTAATTCAAACTGCGCCAGAAATTATAGACATCAAGTTTTTCTATAAATTTTGACTAATTTGAACATACCAGCCAAGGAGAAACACCAGGCAACTCAGTGGCTGATTGGCTTCCCCCGCTTCCAAAGGCAATTCCTATTCTAACCTCAGGTGTAGATACAAATGAATACAAAAGTGCTTTTCCATCTAGTATTGGTGTCACAACAAGCTGCAAAAATAATTTGAATGATTAGATTATAGAAAAGGACAAGTGGTGCCTCAGAAAATAAAGAATGTATCACAGAAAATAATTTTCTTCAAAACTGCAGTATACCAGTAATCATATTTATAGTTCTACATTAGCAAGCAATCTAAACTACTAATTTGTTTTCATTTCTGCTACTTTCTTTAGTATATATAGCTCTATTGCATGTCTAAGGAGCATAAATGCAAAGGGTGTTATTTCACATACATCACCCTTAATATGAAGACTGTTAATCACAATTCTGGCAGTACCAACGGAAAGCTTAGCAACCATCAAAATGCTCATCTCATTCGTGTCCCAATCAAAACCCATTTTCAGGAGTCGCTGTCAATACCAATAGAATTCTATATTAAAATCTCATATAAGTGGAATATATATAAGCACTTAAGGGAAGAAAAGCATTCGCCATAATAGACCTTAAATAAACAAAGTATCTATAAAGTTATACAGAAGCGACATCTGAAATGTGATGCAAAATAAAACCTGATCACCAGAGGTTGACCATCTAATCCCTTGAAGGCCCAAACTGGGAGGGCGTGATCCAAGTGAAAATTCCAGCACTTCAACCCTTTCCTGCGGAAATTATTTCTTTAGTTCAGTTCAGCAGGATTTATTAAATTGGATGTTCAAACTTTTTTGGTAAACAAATGTGAAACTCTTCCACCAAAGAAAATGATCAATACTCACTATAAATCTTGGTTTGCGCAGCTTTAACCGTTTCTGAGACACAAAAGAAAAAAAAAATTGATAAGTTGATTAATTCCACACTCACCGACTAACTCAAAACTCCAATACATAAGAAAAGACGGAAATTTCACCTCTACTATGGCTGATAACCTTGTTGAAAGCTTAGGATTAAAATAATTGGACCATATTTGTGACAACAATAGATTCAACCACTCACATTGTTCCAATGTTGTGACAGGCTACAATGTACAAAGAAAATAAGTTGAAATAAACATGATAAAAGCTCATTCATAAAATGCCAAAAAGACAATTGGAGTGAAAAACATACCGAAGTATTGACTATGATACGATTCCATTTCTTGTTCAAGTCCTCCTCAAGTATTTTCCGCTGGTAATTCCCATACTGCAAAATAAAGATGAAGAATCAGTAATAATTGAAACACTATTTCGTTGAGAGAGAGAGAGAGAGAGAGAGAGAGATTACATACTTGTGTAGATGCAAAGAGAAGAAGGATAATTGGAAGGCAATTGGAGAAAGAGAAGATCCATTTGTGAATAAGCCAAGCAATGAAAACGAGAATAAGAAAGTACGAAATCCGTGAATTTTGCTTCACTTTCACTAATTGGTTTAACAAATTCACTGAAGCTTCTTCCAAATTATTGGTAATGATCAAACTTTTCTTACTGCTACTCATTGCAGGCAGTGATAAAAGAAAAATAGTTTCTATTGATTTTACTACTTGCTGCTAAACATGATCATGATCATGATGGGTCATAAAAAAGGAAATATAACAGAGCAAGAAATGAATATTCATAATATGTTGGTAGAAAGAAAAGAAAAGAAAAGAGAAAGGTACCCAATTTCTCTGTGGTTCATAAATTCTTCTTGGGTTCGGTTCCATTATCACTATCTTTCAACACAAAAATTTATCTCATGTACTTCAACTATTCATAAATGTTACTGCACTGGTTAATTCTCCTTGAATAAAGAGTAAACTAATAAAGAAATTGAACCTCATTTTTTAACTCCCTCACATGACTAATTTATGAGTGATTGATTGATTGTGTAAAAAGTTTTACTGAAGATTATATCAAATTTATTTTCTTATAAAAATATTAAACTGTTGACAGACTTTGAGATATTTGTAGAGGATTAAAAATCTTAATTCTGGTTTTTTTTTTTATAGTTCAAATTTAATAATATTTACTATCAATATTCCTTACATATAGGAGACACAACATTCTAGTTTCTTTGGAAAAAAAAAAAAAAACATTCTAGTTGTATTATATTTTAAAAAGTAAAAATTTACCAAAAAATTAAAAAGTTCTTTTAAAGCAACATGTCCTAGCTCAACTAGCAAATGTCAAAATTGCAAGGCCAAATGTCGTAACTCGGGTTCGAACCCGGGACCTCACAGTTGTGTGTGAGTTTATTTTAAGTGAATTGCCACTTCATTCAAGACAAAAAAAAACATGGTATTCAATCTTTTATGCATTGAGTATGTGTGACTTTTGTTATTATTTAACAAAAAAATAAATAAATAAAAGAATTAAATAGACTCTAAGTAGATGTTGGTGTCATTTAAACTAAGTGGATGATTTTTAATGAAAATGAGGATTTTTTTTTTTTGACGAGAAGATGTGAGGGATTAATATTTCAATGAAAAAAATTGTAAGTTAGCAAACCATATATATATATATATGCGTGCGAGCGCGCGCGTGTGCGCGTATGTATATAATATTTGTATTTATCTCTCTCCCGTTATTTTCTCTCTCTATTGATCTTTTTTTCTCTTTCTTAATTTTCTCTCTAAAATATAAAGAAAGATAAATACAATTTGGTGAAAGAGAGACAAGGAGAAAATAAAGGAAAAGAGATAATCCAAATCCATTTTCAACCACTTGAGTTAGATGAGGCCAAGGGATGTTAACATCCTTTTAAGTTTGTCTGTAGGTAGAAAAATATGATGATAAGTAACTTATATCCTACAAAATATTCATTCATACACGAAGTAATTACACGCATCTAAATCTTAATATATTATGTATCTTGTTAAGATGTGAAGATTTGACCTCATAGAATATTCAAAGAGAAAGAGACAGAGAATAAGAAAGAATTACTAAATAAAGACTTCTTCATTTGATGAAACTCCAAAACTAAAAGTTGGAAATACAGAGGGAAAACCCTGATATATGAAACGAAGGATTAACTAAAGTTAGGGTAAACACCTTTTATTTATTTATTTTTTGACTTAATTGCATGTTTGATCCCTTATATTTATTTTAGGTTTTAAGTTGGTCTCTTATTTAAGAATTGCATGGTACCGATCTACCCGAAGAGAATCATAGTAATGATCCACCTGAAGATACTCAAGATAAGAGTTTTTTTTATGGAATGTTAATGTTAGGAGCAATAGTTTTTATATTTTGTATGCTTGTACTATATCTCATTATAGATAATTTTAAGGCTCATCGAGCACTTTTTAAAAGAGTTGATGTGTCAATATATGATTCCTTAAATCTCAGACAAAGTATTTAGTGAAATCAGTTGTCCTATATGTATAGAAGATTTTGTAAACGGAGAAATCCTTTATGGTCTACAATGTAGACATATCTACCGTAAGAAATGTCTACCTAAACATGTAATATCCCATAATAATAGAAGATGCCCTGTTTGTAGGGTAAATATTTTTGATTAAGTTTTCTTTTTTGTAATTTTTTTTATGAAATCTTATGTATGACACCTATAATCTATAACATTCCTTCAAAAAAGATCTATAATCTATAACATCTAATTCTAATCTAATTATTTTGTTAGATAATAATTTTTTTTGTTGAAGAAATGTTATAGAACATAAATGTCATACGGAATATAGAAGATTTCATAAAAAAATTACAAAAAAAAACTTAACCAAAAATATTTACCCAGGGCATCTTCAATTATTATGGGATATTACATGTGTAGACATACATTTTTTATGGTAGATACGTCTACATGGTAAACCATAAAGGATTTTTTCCCTTTACAAAATCTTCTATCTAGTTTCACTAAATACTTGGGTGGGGTTTAAGAAATCATATATTGACTTATTCACTCTCTTAAAAAGTGCTTGGTGAGCCCTAAATTTATCTATAATTACATATAATACAAGCATAAAAAATACAAAAACTAATGCCCCTAACATCAACATTCCATATAAAAAAAACTCTTATCATGAGCATCTTTGGATAGATCATTACTATGATGTTATGTTTTCTCTATGGGTAGATCGATACCATGATGGGTAGTTCCCTAGGGAGAGAGAGGGAGAGAGAGAGAACAAATGTCTTGACTCAAAGCATTTCAATCGATAAAAAACATTTAAAAAACAAAAATTAAATAAACGTAAAAGAATTCATTTGGATATGAATGACATTATCTTGAAGTTATCAAGGGATATCGAATGTCTTGTCTTGAAGGACATTTTTTTTATTACTTTATTTTTTTCTATCTATTTCATTTTGTCTGACTTTTAATATATGTGTATCTATATGTATGTAGGCTGCGCGCGTGCGTGCGTGCGCATACATACATATAAATACACGTAAACAAAGAAAGACCGAATCAAAAAGAAAATACTATGAGAAGACCAAATCACTCCCTCACTTTCTAGGATACTCACAATTAGAGGCAACCTTTTCATCCTTTTTTTCCAAATCCCATTTTTTTGTATGCATCTCTATTTTCCCAATTACCCAACACTTTCTTTCCAATGACATTTCATTTGGTATCTCTTTCCAATCCTGATGGCCTCTGCTTGATGCAATCCAACGTACGAATCGCAGTTTTCTTTTAATAAATGTTTTATTTGTAAGTTTTTTTTTTTTATTTTATGATTGGGAAGATCTTTTCATAACAATTCACATAATATTCACACACAAACATAAAACTTGAAACAAAATTAGTTAAAAAATAAAATTTAAAACAAAAACGTAAACTATAACTTATGAACTTTTTAAGATAAAGAGGGTTGTAAATTGGCCACCAAACACTGCAACTGGTTTGGTGTTTTTAGTTCACTCTCTTTTATTATGTTTATTGACCACATTTTTACTAGGTTTATTTGAGGGCTTGCCCATTCTTTTAAGATGTTTATTGATCAATTTTTTTATTGACGAGGAATGTTTATTCATCGATCAATACTTTAAGGATCCGTTAAATTAGGTTATTTTAGAACTTATACAAAACAACAATATTATTTACATAAGCTTTTACTGCATCTCTAAGATTTCTAAGAAACAATTTCATTTCACATTAAGGAGATACTGACACTAGTGGCGGTAATTATAATAATACAGCCTATGATTTTGTAAGTTTTATTTTAACTACAGAATTTGTTAATATGTAAATGGCAAGGACAACAACTACCCTATGCCTTTTCTCACTTGGTGTGGGTGGTGTAAATGAATAAAAAGAGTCCTATATAATGAAATGTTTGTAAATATGAAGTCTGCCTTAACCCAATCTCATAATTTTTCATTTAAAAACTAAAATGAAGGGTTGTAGTTTTTTCAAGATAAACATAATTTTGGTAATATTGTGCTTCTTCACAAACTTGAGGATGGGTTTGGGTGATATGAATGGAATTTGGAGAGCAGCCACTGTCAAAGATTGTCGTTCACAAGACCATTCTTGCGCTCCACATTCTGCCTCCATTACTGCTTCCCCCTTTTTACTTGGCAATAATATACACTAAATTTTAATATATATATAACATATTATTTTCTTCCCTGTTTGATTGATATGTATAACCTATTTATTTGATTTTCATTTATCAACAAATGTTTAGATTACAGTTTTAAAATGATTGGCGAAAATTAATTAATGAAATTGAAATAATACTTTTTTTAGAACAAAATTTAAATAATAATACTTGAACCTTAATATTTTTCTCTTCAGGGAACGATCCATCATGGTACCGATCTACCTGAAGAGAAAACATATCATCGTAGTAATGATTTATCTGAAGATGCTCATGATAAGAGTTTTTTTTATATGGAATGTTAATGTTAGGATGAAGTTTTACATCACACCCCAACAATTGTCTTGAAAGTATCAAGGGATAACGAATGCCTTGTCTTAAAGGACACTTTTTTTATTACTTTATCTTTTTTCTATCTATTTTGTTTTGTCGACTTTTAATGTGTGTGTATCTATACGTATGTATATGTACGCGCACGCGTACACATACATACATGCACGCGCACACGTACACACATATATATATATATATATATATATATATATATATATATATATATATATATAAACACACAAATAAAGAAAGACCAAATCAAAGAGAAAATACTATGAGAAGATCAAATCACTCCCTTACTTTCTAGGCTACTCACAATCAGGAGGCAACCTTTTCATCCTTTTTTTTTTTTTCTTTTTCCAAATCCCATTTTTTTGTATGCATCTCTATTTTCCCAATTACCCAACACTATCCTTCCAATGACATTTCATTAGGTATCTTTTTCCAATCCTGATGGCCTCTGCTTGATGCAATCCAACGTACGAATCGCAGTTTTCTTTTAATAAATGTTTTATTTGTAAGTTTTTTTTTTTTAATTTTATGATTGGGAAGATCTTTTCATAACAATTCGCATAATATTCACACACAAACATAAAACTTGAAACAAAATTAGTTAAAAAATAAAACTTAAAACAAAAACGTAAACTATAACTTAGACCATCTTCATTGGGAGGGTCTTAACTATTTAAAACCCGGTACCTATTAGGTATCTCCAATGGAGAGAATCTGTTTCAGGGTCTTATAAGACCCGGAGTCTTACTTAAGACCTCCACTTTTAAGCGGGATACACACTCTTTTAATATTAAAAAATTGAAATATAATGATATAAAGTTATTGATAGTTGATTAATGGGTCTCATTTAAGAACTTTGTGTGAGATCTGAGTTGGAGTGATTGAGTGCTTATTAGGTACTACTATTAACTTGTCAAAAAAAAAAGTACTACTATTAAAAAATTATAAATAAGTGATGTGTACACGTGGAACCCATTTAAGAACCCAAAAATGGGCGTCTCCATTGTGGATGCTCTTATGAACTTGCAAAATAATCTAGGATTTATAGGTTCAAGTATTTATAATCTAGGATTGTGCGCTTCACACTCGCAAAATAATCTCATTTGAAACTACTCAAATGTGCTTCACACTTGCAAAATAATCTCATTTGAAACTACTCAAATGTGCTTCACACCCGCAAAAGAAAACTTGAATTAGGGTGTCTAATCTCATAATTTAGACATAGTCAATTAAGTTAAGTTTTCTTTTTTGAAAAAGTTAAGCTAAGTTTTTTTCAATAGTTTTTTTTAATAGTTTTAATCACTATTCAACAAAAAAAGTTTTTCTTTCAAAAAAACAAAAAAAGTTTTAATCACTATGCATTCACGTGAGTTGAAGTATTTTTTTATTATAAAATTTAAATTTTATTCATGTATGTAATGTAATATTTTATGATAATTTTAGTTATTTTTAGGAGAATTGATAATTTTATTTTATTATAATATTAACAAGATTTATTTTTTAATTTGTCGGTGCTTTTACACTAAAGTTATTTTTCTTTCAAAATGATTTTTGTAGCAAAGTAATTTGTTGTGAATAACTGAAATAGAGAGCACTATCGATTCAATCAAAAAATAATATATAATGCTTACATTTTTTTTTCTCTCTCTCTTCAACCAACATTTAGTTAAAACTCTATAAATTAATAATATCAGGACCGGAGAAATTTATTAATTTAGAGAGTTATTAATTTATCGATAAATTAATAATTATTAATTTAAAGAGTTTTTAAGTAATTATACTGTACATACCAAACAAAAAGACAAATTAGTCTATGCCTCTTAGAATTACGTTGCAGCGAACCTTGAGACTCAACGTAAATTAGTAACTACTGTGTTCATATGCATTGAAAATAAATAATGACTTTTGAAGTACGGTAAATGTAAACAAGAGGAACAAATGTGTTCAATGTATTCTTAATATATTTTTTTCTTCAGTTTCTATGAATTATTAATTTATGATTTTCTTGGGACCGAAAATTATAAAGGGATCTCCCGAGTTTTTATAAAGGGACCGAAAAATTATTATCTTATTATTTTATCGAGTTTTTCAATTTTTTGCATTGGCCCAAGTCGGAACCGGACAAATTTATTATTTTAGAGAGTTTATTAATTTACCGAGTATTAAATTAAAGAGTTTCGCCTGTATCTTCCTAGTAACGATATAACTGAAGAGGATCAAGACAAGTCTTTTTTTTTTTTATGGAATGTTATTGTTAGGATTAATAGTTTTTATATTTTTTATGCTTGTATCACCCGTATCTTATTATAGATACTTGTAGGGCTCGTCGAACACTTTCTAAAAGAGTAAATAACTCAATATATGACTCTCTAAATCCCACTGAAACCAATTGTCCGATATGTATAGAAGACTTTATAAATGGAGAAATCTTTTATGGTCTACAATGTAGACATGTATACCATATAAAAAATGTTTATCTGAACGTGTAATATCGTATGAAAATAAAAGATGCCTTGTTTGTAGGGTAAAATTTTTTGGTTAAATTTTCTTTTTTTTAAATTTTTTTTTTGTATGAAATCATCTATCTAAAATCTATAACCACGGTTACAATGGATAAAATTAATTAATTAACCATGGTGAATTAGTGATGATGAAATATAGAATAAAGATATAATTGACAGTGTGTTGCCATATTTACCCTCAGGAGAAAGTAAAATGACACGAAAGTCTCTTCTGATCTAAACAACTCTGTGTCGAAGACGACGACGACGACGAATCCTCGAAGCTAAACTCAATTGCCGCGGCGGTGTTGCATCGAAATTGGAATATTTCACAAGAAATAGAAAATAAAAATGATGACGTGTTCTTCGGATACGATCAACATCGCTGCGAGAACTCAGAAAGTCGATGTTGATAATCGATTTTCGCTTCGTATCTACTACAGGATCGCCGATAATATCCTCAAACAGGTATTCATATTTCAAATCAATTCAATCCACCCACACTTATTTCATTTAGTTTTTTATGAATTATTGACTTCTATCATCATGAAATTAAACTGTTACTTAGGTTATATTTCAATTTCTATTAAATAATGGTTTGTTCAAATTCTGCAATACTATTATTGTGCTACTATTTGAGGACATTTTACCTTGTTATTTATGGTTTTCAATTTAGAAGCGTTTGATAGTAGGTTAGCACTGATAAGTAAAATTACATGCACAGATTTCACCATATATAGTTTTCATTCATACTATCATATTTGGCTTTTACTTTACAGTCATGTTATATATTCTGCAACATGATGCGGTTATGTTTCTGTCTAAAAAACAAAATTTCTAGTTACTTGCTTTGCATGGCTTCTAATATCCAAATTTTGATTTTCATATTGTAGGCTGATATTTTCCGTGCAGAGAAAAATATTATTGATCTATATATCATGCTCCTAAGATATTCCAGGTAATACAACAATATAGCTTGTATTGTTATTTGACTCATAATACTGTCTGTAGTAAATTTGTTTGAAAATTGAAATAGGAGGAATTCATTCTATTTCATATCTTTGTTATCTAACTGAACTGAGGTTCTTTTTCCTTGGTTGGTGTTAGTTTGGTCTCTGAGACAATACCACGGCACCGAGATTATAGAACATCTCCACAGAGCAAGAAAGAATTATTGAGAAAGGTTAACTTTCAATTCTCTTCCTCAAACGATAACAAACATGTTACACATTTTTTAATGTAATCTGATGTTTAGGTTCTTCCTATCATTACAGAAATTGTTAACTTCTGTGATTGAACTGGAGAAGTTGAAACCACTGGCACAACAGAAGATCAATGAGCTTAACAGCAGGAAATCATATCAACAGAGTGGGAGGGACACATTTCGTTCAAATTATTCGACTGCTTTTTCCCCAGTGAAAAAGCAAACTATGGCTAGTTACGATCAAATAAAGGTAAAATTTATTAGAGAATTTATATTGAAGGCTGTAGCTCGTGGGTGATAAAGTTTCCTAACAGTTATATCTGTTCTTTTGGCTGAACACATTTTTTACTGTTTCTGTCCTCTCCACCTCCCCTGAAGAAGTTTTATATAAATAGTATTTATATGATATTTTATACATGACCAGGCAGTCAGACAAACTGCAGGAGAGTTTGTCTACCGAGGATCAAAGGCCCAGCAGTATCCTTATGCAAGGCCTGTGGAAGATAGTATGAAAAGACTGTAAGTTTCGAAATTTTCCGTCATTAATGATTGGCCTTCTTATGTTGGTTACTTCTGCATAAATTAGCTCACTTTGCTTTCTCCACTGGCATGAAGTTATACAAAGATGTACTTGCAGTGAGTGCAATATCGATAACTAGGGTTAGTATCTGTTTAGGTTATGCCTTGAGAATCCTCTCAAGGTGGGTATTTATATCCTTTCTTGGGCTTTTATTCCCGTGATTTAAGCCCCAAGTCACACCTTTTATGTTCATTGCATGTTCTAGATGCTTCTAGAAGTCATTAAAGGCGGTGATGAGGGAAGGGCGCGCCCTAGGGTTAATTGTCCTTTACGAGAGGATGCTGAGCCCTTAATATAATATTGGTGGTCCAGAAGACTTTGCTAATATGCTGGGTTATATTTTGCCTGTCATATGAGATTTCTTTTATTATGAAAGTAGATATTGCTACATGGACTTCTTTGCTTGATAACCCTTTTAACTATGTTTCTTACTGTAGATCTCTAACTCTCCCACCCCCAAAGGATGAAACTCTCTCCAGACATTCTATTCTAGGTCCAAATGGCCTTAAAGGGCCGTGGCAACCACCTACAAGTGATAAAGGGGTATGATAGTGTTTATCTGTATCTTTCAATGACTTTAAAAGATCATCCTCCTGACTGTTCTTTATGGATGTAGGTGACGTATCCAACTATCATAGATCTGTCTCCAGTTGAAATTCCAAGGTTGTGGCTTATGATTATTTTATTTACAACTATTTTCTTTTGTTGTCCTAGTCATTTTAAGAAGAAAGTGATGGTTGTTCCCAACCTTTCTCAATAATTGTACCTCATTTGAAGACTTTTAAAAAATCATTCACTGCTAAAATTCTGAGGTCTGTCGTACATGAAGCATTTTTTAGCTGGTTTATCTATTTACTTATATATAGTAACTACATTTCTTCTGTTGGATTCTCTATCTGAACTAACAGCCTTCATCAATCCTTGGAAGATGGATCACAGAATAAAAAGGATAATAGCATTTCAGAACACAATAAATCAGACGTAGAATCTACTCTTACTCAGAGTGAGGACTGCCAGGTCAAACATGCTGATGAAACTCCTTCGCTTATCTCTTTTGAAGAAACAGAAGACTCTGCTCCTATAAAAGTTATCAGACAGCCTTCTCCTCCACCTGTACTTGCAGAAGTACAAGATTTGGTTCCTACAGTATCACCTCATGTTGATGAGGCAGGATGTAAGACAGAGACTCCATCGTCAGATAGTTTTGGCCGTGCTGAGTCTCCTCTTCAATTGCACATCGTGAGAGTCAAAAAGCATTTTTTCATTAATCTTTGATGCAAACTTCTTTTTGGTTCATTTCTGGGGAAGAATTTATCAGTTCATTTTGAGTATTTAGTTTCTTTGCTTGCATACTCACCTTTCCCAAAATTTAACCGTTGGAACGTCACTATTCCCTCTTTTCCTTATAATTGTTTCTGTTTGCAGTCAACTGCAATGATGGGGAGTTTTATGAAGCTTGCCAAGTCTAACACTGACAAAAATTTAGAGACTTGTGGTATCCTTGCAGGCTCGCTTGTAAGTGTTCTTTACATTTTTTGTCTTAAAGTAATCAGCAAGAATAGGTACAAGATGAGTTGCCAAGTTGGAATGCTAATATTAATTTATGCATCAACTGTAGAATTTTCTTTTCATGTTAAATTTTTTGGCAGTGTGCATTATTTACTTATATTAGATACAAAAGTTAACCCATTGCTGGAATTGCTTCAACAAAGATGATATTTGAACATTCCGTCTCATGTAATATACAGATCATGTATGTTTTTGTGCATGAGCTTGCTTTATGTCTGGTGTTTTTATGTAATGGGTTTTAAAATTTTTACCAATGTCTTTTATCCTTGGATCTATCTCTCCTAGTGCATACATCAACTGTGAGATATTGATTGTTCTTTTCCAACTTCAACTGATTTGCAGAAAAATAGAAAATTTTATATCACAGCTCTAATAATCCCCAAGCAGGAGGCAACATCAAGTTCTGTAAGTACTCATTCAATATAATCGCTTGAGTAACATCTATTATGATTATGTTCTCTAAAAATGCTACCTTTCCTGAACAGTGTCAAGCTACAAATGAAGAGGAAATATTTGAAGCACAAGATAAGCGATCACTTTTTCCCCTTGGATGGATCCATGTGAGTTTTGGTTAAGGAGTGGGTCCATGTTATTTAGTGGGACCCGCTCAAGATTTCACTATAATAATTGGTGTTGACAATAAAATGAATGTGTGTGTTTTACTTGTTAGCATTCCTCGGTTTCATTTGTATCATATCCAAAAAATTTACTTCAATTTTTTTTTTTGAAGGAACTTTTTACTTTTACTTTTACTTTGATATTCTTCCCATTTTCTTGCTGCAATACTGACATATAATTCTGAATATGCAGACACACCCTACACAATCTTGTTTCATGTCATCAATTGATGTACACACCCATTACTCATATCAGGTGAGTTATAATGAACCTGAGGCCTGAAGAATCAAGCTAATTAGATTCGGTATTTCTTTGCATTTGAGTTTTAATCCTATTGAATGCTTTTCTCTATAGATTATGCTGCCAGAAGCTGTTGCAATAGTCATGGCACCAACAGACAGTTCAAGGTAACATCATATGTCCCAAATGTGTTTTGATAGGAAATTAGAGAAGAAAGCATATTCATATCATATATAAGTTAGCGAAACCGTGAAAGTAAATTTGATATAATTATCAAACGAGACTGCTTTAGACTATTCAGTAATGGCTATTTATGCCAGCCGGTTGATATTTTGTTCATAATAATCACATTAGTTTGAATCCTAGGACTCCTCATTGTCTGGTGATATGCAATATCACTGTAAAAAGGCTGACAGCTTGCCTTAGTTAGCATTGTAATGCCTGCAATATCCTGTACTTTTATGTACCAAAATGAAAAGAAGGAAATTGATAGCTAATAATGTAGGAAGCACATAAAAGATATATATAAACCTAGACAAACAAGTAGAGTCCTTTATAGAATAACGGTAACCCATTTAGAGATGTTTGTAGAACTCTGACTATATGATAATTCTAATCTTCCAATACAATCCTTGTTTAGAAATAAACTCTCCAAAAATTCACCATGAAAGAACATAAAAAGAATGGCTCGTCTCTTTGTTCTCCTTCTACATTAGCATAATAGCATGTCTACTTCAATTCTCCACTAAAAAGAAATTAGTCAGAATATTCTTAGATAGACAGATAAAGAATGTACTGAATTTGGGTACTGAAAGATTTTGTCTATTTTGGAATAACTTGTGTCTATTTACATGTAACAGAACTCATGGTATTTTTCGGTTGACAACCCCTGGTGGCATGTCGGTCATTAGACAATGCCAGCAACGAGGCTTTCATCCACATGATCCGCCTCCAGATGGTGGTCCCATTTACGATACATGTACAGATGTTTACTTGAACCCCGATTTAAAATTTGATGTCATTGATCTTCGATGATAATATTTTTTTGTTTCTAGATGGGTAAAAATCTAATCATTGAATTGTCCATATTATCATACTTTCTAAGATATATAGGTTTTACCATTTATCCAGCAATGGACATCATAATGTCTGTCTATAGTCTCGGCTATTTGTAAAAGAAGAAATGTTGCTCATTGATTGTTTATTCTTGGCTTCTACAACTCTGTATTTTGTAACTATTCACCAATGGCCTATTTACCATTGTTCTGTGTGAAATCCTAAACTTCCTGGACAGATATACTTATGACTATTGCCTTGTGGCGAGTATTATATAAGGTAATAGTTCTCAAGTTAGCTTGGGAACTTATTAAAATAACAACACGTATCATAAAAGAAACTCAAGTTCTTCTAAATACTCGAGTGTAGGGGTGTTCATGGTTCTAAACTGCATTGGAACTGAACCACGTTAATGGATACAATTCAGTTTTTAAAACCACTTTAAAAAAAACTGGTTTATTTTTAAAAACAATTCAGTTCAGGTTTAAAACCAGTTCAAAACCGGTTTAATATATTTGAACCGTATTTTATATTAAAGCCTGTTTTTTTATGGGGAATTAGTCACTTTAGTCCCTGAATGGGGAACGATTCGTCAATTTAGTCCCTGAATGCAGATAAATTGCAAAATAGTCCCTGAATGTAGACTTTGTTAGTCAATTTAGTCCCTGAATGCAGACTCCGTTAGTCAATTTAGTCCCTGAATGTAGACTTCGTTAGTCACTTTAGTCCCTGAAATTGACCATGCAGGGACTGTTTTGCATATTATCTGCATTCAGGGACTAAATTGACGAATCGTTCCCCATTCAGGGACTAAAGTGACTAATTCCCCTTTTTTTATTGATAGATTTTTTTTTTTGGTGCACTTTTTTTCCTTTAGATTTTATTTTAGAGGAATGCTAGGGACACACTCCTATAACACACTCCAATCACAATTGGCCACATCATCCACTTTTTATTTTAATTTACCTGTTAACCGGCTATACAGGTATGCCCTTTATTAAAAAACAAATTAACAGAGTTGTTTGCAACTTTTTAATAAAACAAACTGCCATCTTCAGGTCTGTAATGTAACACCGTAGCTCTCTATAAACTACTTCCAATCTATGTTGCACACTGTTATTGTCATTGTCTATGTCCCCCAAGGACTCATGTAATCATGTTTGAAACATCTCCATTGCAAGCCCAGTTGTCTTTTTTGCGAGATTCAATCTCCCCCATCTTTCTCTCTCTATTGGCCACCACCTTATAGAACTGCGATAAGATTAAGTGGCATTTTCTGTGTCTATCATTTGCAAGCAGCTGTGGCCACCGATTTCTGAACGATCTAAACCGTTTTTGAGATATGGGTTCAATTTTTCTTGTGAAGTTTTTAATCTAGGGTTATTAAGGAAAAAATCATCGACGTTTGATTCAGTTGTGAGATTCTCTTTTGTGTTGTTTAATCTGGGTTCAATGGTCTGACTTTTAATCTTTTATGTTCCCTGCAACTTTGTGGCCAAAGTAAAAATGGTGGAATGTGAAAACACGGTGGAAGAAACTAGTGGGAGGTTGCAATTGCAGAGGAAGACAAAAAGTTAAATCTAAATAATAAAAAAAAATGGTTACACATTCTATTCAGTGAACCGGTAGCAAGTAAACTAACATAAAAAAGTGGATGATGTGGCCAATTATGATTGGAGTGTGTTAGGGAGTGTGTTAGAGGGTGTGTCCTTAGCATTTCTCTTTATTTTAATTAAATAATTTAAATTAATAATATAATATTTATAAAAATAAAAGAGAGGGTGGCAGGTGGTGGGAGAGTGGCCGGCGGTGATCTGAGGCGGAGCTCCGGTGGCCACCACGGCGGTGCTTAGTGGAGGCGCCAGCAAGATGAAGAGTTGGCTGTCATTTTAAATTATAAAAGAGAGGGTGGCAGGTGGTGGGAGAGTGGCCGGCGGTGATCTGAGGCGGAGCTCCGGTGACCACCACGGCGGTGCTTAGTGGAGGCGCCAGCAAGATGAAGAGTTGGCCGTCATTTTAAATTAATTTAAATAGTCATTTAAATTAAAAGTTATCCAACATGGGAGTTATCCAAATTTTAAATAGTCATTTAAATAGTCATTTAGGCGGTGCTTAGTGGAGGCGCCAGCAAGATGAAGAGTTGGCCGTCATTTTAAATTAATTTAAATAGTCATTTAAATTAAAAGTTATCCAACATGGGAGTTATCCAAATTTTAAATAGTCATTTAAATTAAAAGTTATCCATATCCAACATGGGAGTTGAACACAAGACCTTCTCTTCTTCTTCTCTTAAAGACAACATTACAAACCCAAAAACCACTACACCAATATAACTTATGTGACAATATTTTATTCTTTTTATATGTAAATCTGTTCTGATTATAACTTTGTAAAAAACCTTAAAATAATTATTGATTAAACATTTGTAAAAAAAAAATATTAAAGAGTTCAAAACAAGTTAAAACCAGTTTTTGAATTAAGTTTGGTTAACTGAATTGGTTTAAATTTGTGGTTCAGTTCATAAACCATTTAATATGGTTCAGTTTTTTTATGATTCAGTTTGGTTCAGTTTGTAGATACAATTCAATTAACCATATTTCTGCACACCCCTACTCAGGTGTGATACTCACTAAACAAAAGTTTACTCAAAACATATCTGTATTTTTACTCACATGTTTTTTACTCTATCCATTCAAATAAAAATCATTTTTTGAAACTTATTTTTACATCAGTTCTATTGCATACGTTTGGTTTCACGTTACCAGCACTCAAACGAATGTTTATGGTCTTAAACGTGATTATAGAAGGTTACAAAGTTGTAAAGTTGTTTGGAATACCAAGAGAGAAGCAATTTTATTTTCCTAAAATTGATTCTAACCGAAGCACCGTTTTGTAGCTTCTGCGGTACTTAAAATCGATTCAGCGTTAATAAATGTTGGCTACAATGTATGTTCTCTAATTTGACCCTTACTCTCTGCCTCTGGCCTCTGCTACTCTTTTTAATAAGATATCTTATTAAAAAGAAAACCAGTAAAATTCCTTAAAAAAAAACTAGTAAAATGCAATCAGGATATGTAAACCATTTTTACATTTCGTTGAATTTCTTTTTTTGGTGTGATCATCATTAGTAAAATCAGCACCATTTATTTTAATTATTAAATCATAACCTATATATAATTTTTAATAGAAATAAATCAAATTGTTGACGTAAGGTAGGAACATTTTGTTATATGTAATTGTTAGAGTTCAAACCTCGGATTTCTTACTTTTTCACATAACATGTGATTTTAGTCGTTATGATTTTTTGAATAAGCTAAATTAGCCAACGTCAACCCAAGTGCGTTGATTTTAGTCATTATGTTGTTTGACGAAATAAAAAAAAAAACTAATTTTAAGCATATATTGATACCCATTTTAGTCATTTTGCATTCAAAATCAATTTTGATCTAAATTATCCAAACAACCTGAATTTATACGAATCACTTTTAAAATAATGTATCCAAACATAGATGAATTCACATCCAACTCAATTTTAACTAAAATCAATTCAATTATATCAAAATCAATTATATTAGAATCAATTCTTTCCGCCGTAAAACCAAACACACAAGTAATAATCGGTTGAATGGGAGGTATCAATCAGTTCAGCCTAACTTTTCAACAATGTTTTTATGGGCCAACTAGTCAGCTAAGATATTAGAGTTCAATAAAAAGATACTATTATATACTTACCAAATAGAAGTCAAATAATCTTGAATAATAAAAAGGAAAATTTACCTTGCACCCCAACATTTATACCTCCACCCATACAAATTATAAAAAATACCAATTTTAACCTTTTTCAAGATTACACCCATCCACCCAACCATGTGTTTCCAGAATGAAAGAAGTTAATAAGTTTTTCAGAATTGATCCTCATACCAGAAAGCTTATAGAATATCTCTATTAATTCAGGTTGTCACAATAATTCAACAATTATGCTCGATTTTATAGTTGTCTTCTTAATCACGATTCCAACAAATTAATCATTAAGATTATTGTAAAAATAACAGAGGGGGAAAATGGTGAAAAGCTAAGGATTGAGAAAGATTGAAATACATAGGGTATGTGTTCATGTATAATCATTAATCATAACATAGCCCAAGCGTTAGATCTATTCAATTTAATTTTTGACTAATTATTACAAACTATAACAGATCATTATCATGATCATAACCTAAAATAACTTGTTTTCTAGACATGAACAAAGGGAGGCACCATTGGAGCCGACGTAAAGGAGATTATAGATTAAAATTCCGGTATAGTTTTCTTTTGAAGAATAAATTCCGGTATAGTTATAAATTCTGAAAAACTTGCCAATTGATTTTCGATATAGCTATAAATTCTGAAAACTTAGACCATTTTCAATTCTAAAACACACTATGGAGGTGGAAGGGTGTGATTTTGAAAAGGTTAAAATCGGTATGTTTGGTCATTTGTAGGGTAGGAGTATAACAAATTTGTTGGGGTGTGAGGTAAAATGTTCTAATAAAAACTGCAGAAGACAAAATTAATGATGCTGGACTATAACAAATTCGTTGTTTGTATTTGGAAATGTCATTCCCTTAAAATAAAATATCATAATGAAATGGGAGTATTTATCATGATTGATAATTGCAGTAACTTCTATGGGATGTAGGTGAAGCTACCCTCAAATTAATTTAATAACTAGTCTGAAATACGTCATCTTGGATAACTTTGGAAGAATAGTCAGTGCTAGTGTTTAAAATTGTCCAGAAATTTCAATACAGCTTATTAATTACTATTATAGAAAAATATTTGACTTGAGCGATTCCATTATGTTTGTGATGGGGGAATATATAAGGGTCTTGTTAACGAGTGTCCTAGGCACTTTTAAGCATCTCAAATTTAATAATTATTCTTTTAAAAAGTTAAAATTTTACAAAAAAAATTATTAAAAATTTACTATTTAAAGTACTTAAAAAGTGTCCGGGACACTCGTTAACATTTCCCAATATATAATAGTCAATGAGCGGAGGTAGTTGCATCTGTTGCTGATGTAATTAGGATATAATGAAATTATTAATTTTTTTTTAAACAATGAAATTATTAAACTTTGATATAATGGTAGTGGTTATTAATAATGAACAAAAAAATGATACTATTCTATGAGTATGATCAAATCAAATGGATGGTGTTTCAACACTAGCCGTTGTTTGCAAGTCTTCGAAACTCATTGTCATTGATTTTCTCTTATTTATGAACATATATATCACACAATAAAAAACATTATCCCAAGTCTCTTCAATTTCCCCTGCAAGAATTTGGGTTTGGAAAATTTCAACTTTCTATTAGTGAAAGAAGTTATTATCAACTTTTGGGGGAACACTTTCAGCCATTGAAAACCTATTTCTTAACACATGTACAAGACATCTTTATAGGGTACCACCACCACCTATATAATTGAACCATTATATACGAGTGATCTATTGTTTGTTGTTGTCGTGTCTTATATCTCCTCTATGGGTCCATAAGATCAATCACAACCAAGTTTCTACACCATCTAACGAAGATAGGTCTCACACCCACCCAACGTGCATGGCTTTTGGGCAGATTATGGATGTGGTTACATATTTTCGTACCCGAAAAATGTTGAGTAATGATATTTTGACATCCATTTGATGACAACTTTGTTGACAATCTTGTTTTTCTCACTTCTTATTGGTCAAAAACAATGGAGAGAGAAAAAAAAGAGAGAGGATTGTTGGGTACCAGAGTAACAAAATATTATCACGCAGCTAAAATAAGAGACAAAAAAAGAGGAACTGAACACACAATATTTTACGTGGAAACCCCTCAACAAATAAGGGGAAAAAACCACGGGGCAAGAGTAGAAACTTTTACTAAGTGGAAGAAATTACAGGATCATTCTCTCTAAATACAAGGAGAGTACAATTAACACTCTCTCTTATAAATAAGAGAATACTAACTAACACAAACTAGGAGAAACCTCACAGAAGAAACTAATTTTTCTCTCTATATTTTTCTCTCACAAACTATGTTTATTGTTTGTGTAGTTATTGATTGTTGTTGGGATGATTCTGCTTGTTGCAAGGGACGTCTATTTATAGCCTGCAAAATACATGCCTCAACCATTTTTTATTCATGGAATGGCAGACAATTATGCCAACCAATTTGATATTGGCACCGAAAGTATATTGCCATTGTGAACAAAAGTCAAAAGTGGCTTTACCACCAATTTTTTTTTAATGTTCACAATCTCCCACTTAAAGTCACTTTTGTGAGCTCTCGAAACCTCTCTACCTTGCCAACTTCAGTTGCTACGTTTCCAATAGGCCATATGAGGATCGACACCATACAAACTTGTCAGCGTTGATCGGCTTTGTCATTACATCTGCTAGGTTATTATTGGTGTGAATCTTTTGCATGTCCACACTTCCCTCCTCCACTACTTCTCGAACAAAATGATATTGAACGCCTATGTGTTTTGTCCTTGAATGAAAAGCTGGATTCCTTGCAATGTGCAAGGCACTCTGACTGTCACAATACACAGTAATTTGTTCCTGCTTGTGCCCGAGTTCCTCCATTAACCTTTGCATCCAAATAGCTTCCTTACACGCCTGGGTAGCTGCCATGTACTCAGCTTCTGTCGTTGACAGAGCTACAACAGTTTGTAACTTGGACAACCAACTGACTGCTCCTCCAGCAAGCGTGAACACATAACCAGTAGTAGATTTTCTTTTATCAAGATCACCTGCAAAATCTGAATCAACATAACCCCTGACAGTTAACTCTGATCCTCCGAAACATACCGCAACACCTGAGGTTCCTTTAATGTACCTCATGATTCTTTTAACAGCATTCCAATGCTCTTTACCCGGATCCGCCATAAACCGACTAACCACTCCCACTGCTTGTGCAATGTCTGGTCTTGTACATATCATGGCATACATAAGGCTTCCCACCGCCGATGCATACGGTACTCGAGACATTTCCATCCTCTCCGCTTCATTGCTAGGGCTCATACCTGAGGATAATTTAAAATTCACAGGAAGTGGGGTAGAGATTGGCTTACAGTCTTGCATGTTGAAGCGGCGCAAGACTTTCCTTAGATAATTCTTTTGAGAAAGCCAAATCTTCCTGTCTTTTCTGTCTCGGTGAATTTGCATCCCTAAAATCTTGTTTGCTGGTCCCAAGTCTTTCATATCGAACTCCCTAGCCAACTGTGTCTTCAATTCCTGGACTCGATCTTTGTTGGGGCCTACCACCAACATGTCATCCACATACAACAGCAAAATGATATAATCATTATCATCAAACCTTTTGTAGTACGTACAATGGTCTGAACTCAGCCTATTGTAATCGAGACTAATTATGAAAGAATCAAATCTCTTGTACCAAAATCTGGGCGCCTGCTTTAGACCATACAGAGATTTGGTCAACCTGCAAACCAAGTTTTCTTTTCCTTGTTCCTTAAATCCTTCCGGTTGGAGCATATAAATTTCTTCTTCAAGTTCTCCATGAAGAAAAGCAGTCTTTACATCCAGCTGTTCAAGATGTAAATCCAATGCAGCACACATTGCCAACACTACTCTGATAGTAGTAAGTCTGACAACTGGAGAAAATATCTCATTGAAGTCAATACCTTCTTTCTGAGCATATCCTTTTACCACCAGTCTTGCACGATATCGTTCCACTTGATCATTGCCATCACGTTTGATCTTGTATACCCATTTGTTTCCAATGGATTTCCGACCCTTTGGAAGTTCAACAAGTTCCCATGTCTTGTTCCTATGTAAGGTCTCCATTTCTTCATGCATTGCTGTCATCCATTGAGAAGCATCTGAACCCTTCAACGCCTCTTGAAAAGTAGAAGGTTCATCTTCTTCAGTTAGAAGACAATATGCATCGTGGCTCGTCATAACATAGTCTGATTGCCAAACTGGTTTCTGCGTCTGACGCGTTGAACGACGAACACCATCATTGACCTGATCTGGTTCTTGTTCTTCGTGCATCAGTTCAGCTTCAGAAGAATCACTTTCTTTGGATTTTTCTTCCAACTGCACTATCACAGTGTCTTTAGAAGTGCTGTCATTTTTCTGCTCACTTTGCATTTCATTTTCTGCAAAGACTACATCTCTGCTAACAACAACCTTGCGGGCAGTGGGATCCCACAGGCGATACCCCTTAACATTGTCAGCATAACCCAAGAAGATACATTTCCTGGACTTTGGGTCCAACTTCGTTCTTTCTTGGGAGTTGTACATTACGTACACAGGACAACCAAACACATGTAGAGAAGAATAATCTGCTGGCTTTCCTTTCCACATCTCCATCGGTGTCTTCAAATCAATCGCCGTTGATGGTGATCGATTTATTACATAACAGGCGGTTTTCACTGCTTCTGCCCAGAACGACTTGGCCATTCCCGCTGTTTTCAGCATAGCTCTTGTTCTTTCTAGGAGAGTTCTATTCATCCGCTCTGCCACACCATTCTGCTGAGGTGTATGTGCAACAGTGAATTGCCTTATGTAACAGCCCGGGGCCCACCCGGTCTCACTATTACTCACAAGCTTAATCACTACCCCCCTTCTCTAGTAGTGTTTTTGCCTCCCGTGGGAATCGAACCTAGTACCTGGGGATAAGTACTACTTCAATGCATTCCCACTACCAATTGAGCTACTAGCTCAATTGGTAGTGGGAATGCATTGAAGTAGTACTTATCCCCAGGTACTAGGTTCGATTCCCACGGGAGGCAAAAACACTACTAGAGAAGGGGGGTAGTGATTAAGCTTGTGAGTAATAGTGAGACCGGGTGGGCCCCGGGCTGTTACACCTTACAATACCCTCTTGTTTACAAAATGTTAGAAACTCGCCATCTACATATTCTCCTCCATTATCTGTCCTCAAGCACTTAATTTTCTTCCCAGTTTCAAGCTCTATTTGTGCTTTGAATGCCTTGAATACTGGAAACACATCTGACTTCTTCTTGATCGGGTACACCCATAATCTTCTGGAATAGTCATCAATGAATGACACGAAGTATCTTGCTCCTCCCAGAGATACTTCTGGTGACTCCCATACATCAGAATGTATCAAGTCTAGTATGTGTTTGCTTCTAGTAGTTACTCTAGCAAACTTCAATCTATGTTGCTTACTTATCACACAGTGCTCACAGAATGATAAATTTACTGTCTTGAGCCCGTGAAGGAGATTGCGTTCCGCAAGGACTTTCAAGCCACGTTTTGACATATGGCCTAGTCTTTGATGCCATATCATCGTTGTTTCTTCTTGGCTTGCCGCTGCAACTGATGCATCTGCCTCTTGCAATGTATCTCCCAGTAGCATGTATAGATTACTTGTGATCTTTTCTGCTTTCATCACCACAAGATTGCCTTTCACTACTTTCAAGATTCCACTTTCAGTATGGATCTTACACCCGAGATCATCCAATTGTCCAACAGACAATAAATTCTTCTTTAACCCCTTTACATGACGCACTCCTTGTATTTTTCGAACAGTACCATCATGCATCTTTAATCTGATAGTACCGATTCCAGCAATTTCTAAGGCATGGTCATTTCCCATGTACACTGACCCTTCCGAGATAGGCTCATAAGAGTAAAACTAATCTCGGTGTGGAGTCATGTGCCATGTTGCACCTGAATCCATTATCCAGACATCGTTGAGTCGTCTTCCGCCTTTAGAATTGGCTGCTGCTTCGCTATACAGAATTTCCCCGTCATCTGAGGTACTTGCAACACATCCTTGAGATGTTGAAGCTTCAGAATTCTTCTCTCCATTCTTCTTAATATTCCAACACTCCTTCTTTACGTGCCCTTTCATGCCACAACCGTAGCATTTGATATTCTTCATTCTCCGAGATTTTGACCTACCATGATTTTGACTCCCACTGGGGCCACGTTCCGTTGATCTGCCTCTCGTCATCGTCAAAGCCTCTGCTTGCTTTGAACTCTCTGACCTTTCTTCCTTGTTCTTGCGCCTGGATTCTTCTTCAAGGATTGCACCGGCGACATCATCAAAGTGAAGAGTGTCAGCTATGTTATTATTTGTAATGTTGATGATGAGCTGATCATACGAATCTGGTAAACTCTGAAGTAGAAGTTCAGCACGCTCATTTTCCGCTATTGTGAAATCAGAAGCCGTGAGTTGAGAAAATAGCGTATTCAGGGTGTTGATGTGATCCGTTACTGATGTGGATTCACCCATTCGAAGAGTGTAGAGCTTTCTCTTTAAGAATATTCTGTTGTGGAGTGACTTGACCTCATACAATTTTATTAGAGTATCCCAGATCTCCTTTGCTGTCTTCTTTTCAGCAATACTTGACAATACTGAGTCTGCCATTGCTAGGTGCAAATTGGCAACGGCATTATCATCCATCTCTTTCCACTTTTCGTCAGTGATATCTGCAGGTCTGCCACCTATTGCGTCTAGGCAATTATCTTTTCTTAAAATTGCCCTTATCTTCAATTTCCACAGGGAAAAATTTCTCCCGTTGAACTTCTCTATCTCAAATTTTGCTGCCATGGTTTTTACACCAAACATATTTTTTTTTCTTCAAACTAGACCGGAATAATAAGAATTCTTTTCTGATGTGGAAGATCGGTTTACACCGCAACCACAGAGCATACTAAGATTTTTCTTATCACACCACTAGTTTATCACAGCGGAACAACAACTACGAACCAGTAGCTCTGATACCACTGTTGGGTACCAGAGTAACAAAATATTATCACGCAGCTAAAATAAGAGACAAGAAAAGAGGAACTGAACACACAATATTTTACGTGGAAACCCCTCAACAAATAAGGGGAAAAAACCACGGGGCAAGAGTAGAGAACTTTTACTAAGTGGAAGAAATTACAGGATCATTCTCTCTAAATACAAGGAGAGTACAATTAATACTCTCTCTTATAAATAGGAGAATACTAACTAACACAAACTAGGAGAAACCTCCCAGAAGAAACTAATTTTTCTCTCTATATTTTTCTCTCACAAACTATGTTTATTGTTTGTGTAGTTATTGATTGTTGTTGGGATGATTCTGCTTGTTGCAAGGGACGTCTATTTATAGCCGGCAAAATACATGCCTCAACCATTTTTTATTCATGGAATGGCATACAATTATGCCAACCAATTTGATATTGGCACCGAAAGTATATTGCCATTGTGAACAAAAGTCAAAAGTGGCTTTACCACCAATTTTTTTTTTAATGTTCACAAGGATAACAATATTATGTGAGTATGAGAGAGAAAGTTGTCCAAAAGTTGTCAAAAAATGGTTGTCAAAATATCATTTCTCAAAAATGTTTTCTGCCAAATCTGCTTTGTGGGGCCCTTTAAATGGTAGGTATGTGGGGCTTCATGCTGTGACAAGTATTGAGCATCTGAAATAAGGATAATTTATTATTACATGGCTCTGTGTTCAGTCATTCTTCTGCATCAAGATATACACATGCCAAGTTGTGAAATAGGTTATTTGTCTTCAATAAAGGAGGAAATAATAGATTGTTGTGTGTACGGGGGTCCGTCCTCAAAGGACACCCCGCTTACCATGCTATACATAATCTATACCGCTTTTTGCACTGCACTTCTTTTTTATTGAAGACGTATTTCGGTATTCAACATTTGTTTTAGTCTGATATTGGCATGACACACTAATAGTTGTGATTACATTAAATTGTGTTATTTTCTCAAAATTTTATCCGTGTTGGTGTGTCATTGTAGTGTTTAATATCCGTGTATGTACTCATACTTCATAGATCTATACTAATACTTTTGTTATTCTCAATTTGTCCCTACATTATAGGAAGACTTAAATTTTATAGTCCAAAATGATGTGTTGGAACTCTAAAGTGAAAAAAACAACGATGAAGTAACTAATATTAATCATCGATGAATACACGTACATATTTCTTATGATTCTTAAAATTTACCATGCGAATCACGTTCCTTGAGAAGCTATACTTTTGGAAAAGTTTATGGCTGCACGGCTGAGGTGAACGACTAAGTTTGTTTGAAAGAGCGACGAGTTTGACAAAATTATAGTGACATTGTAATTTTGTTAAAATCTATATTTTGTAGTTTTATCAAAATCATTGTAGTTCACCGTAATTATTACAATTTCACCCCACAATTGTACTAGGTTTTCAACTGCTTACAAAGAGTCAACATATATACTATAAATAAATTCACCAACATTTTAGGTAAGATCTTCATATTTTTAACATAATAGACGTGGTTTGAATCTTGTTCACATAATGCTGGATACAAGACTCAATCTCGAGTCTTTTTTAGTTGCAAAAGAACCCTTACCACCATAAATATTCAACAATCATATGGATGATGGATAACATAATTTTCGTGTCAAAGTAAAATAAGTGAGTCATTTTTGGAATATAGGAAGAGGAAAGATGAATCATGAGTTTTAAATTTTTGAAAATAGGATGTATATATTTCTTAGAGAAATAAATTATTCTTGGGCATGAACTGTAACAACTTGCGTCTCTGAGAGAGCTGGTCATTGACATCATGGCATTGAATTGAATTAGCCTCCACCTAACCATTTGGCTCATAAACTACTATCGGAAAATTGCTATTCATTGACTTGTTAAAGTTTTCGTTTTTTTTATTGGACTTGTAAACAGCAACAAAAATATTTTTATTTTATTTTATTTTTGGTGGTGAAACAGCAACGAAAATATTTTATGAAGATAGAGAAATGGTCTGATTAACGTTTTTAGCACCACTATTAAGTTATGAATTTAATTTGTATTGATCAGGTAAAACATTTTCAGACGTGGACTACATCAAATCACTATATATGGTCTGCAAGTTCTTGTTCAACAAAGAAAAATGCTGAAATTGCTAAGTTGCATGTTGTGACAAGAGTTCAAACTCCAACTATTCCACTCGTGTGTGTGAATTTTCAATAATTATTATAAATAAATAAATCAAATCAATACATGAACATGACTCTTTTTATATTACATATTAGTTTCTAAAACATCTCTATGAAGTGATTTGATTTTTTTGGTGTCGTGACTTCTTTTTTTGTGTGGTGACGTGATTTGATTGAATGTTCGGTAAAAATATTACACTATAAAAGTTAATCTCTCACGTTATTAAACTTCTAAGACTTTCTTCTACTTGTTAAATTTAATTGGTGGGTAGAATGTTCTTTCATTTCATCAATTTCATTTTTTACAATGCTTCAAATACATGCATCCTTTTTCTTTTCTTTATTTATTTCGCTATTTTGGTGAAATAATGGTAAATAATATACACCATTTTGGTGAAATCAATATTTTAGATTCATTCATTAAATGATGTATGTGGTCTATAATAAAAATCATACACATCATTAATTTAATGAATCTAAAATGCAAAGTTTTGGTTATAATAGTGATCGGAGGGTGCACTATTGTCTGTGCCTCAAAACTTTTAATGTTGGAGTGAATTAATTATTGTGATTTCCTTTTTAAAGAAAAAATGTATATATCGAATACTTTTTTAGTCATGGGGGTGATAAAACCCAAATGTGTTTGCAGCCTTGTCTATCCAAGTGTTATAGGATTATTATCAACCATATTACTCTACTAATGATGCCGTTAAGAAATTATTATCCTGGGATATTACTAGGAAACAAAAGATAATGATAGAAAGATGGCATCTTTAATTTATTTCATGTTTATTTTTTTTCTAAGTAGTTTAGTTGTTAGAAATTTACCTTTGTTATAAAAAAGAAAATGATGAAAGATTAGCTAAGCTAACCCAATATATAAATATTTATTTATTCGCTTTGACATGAAATATGAATAAAAATCAATCAAATTAAGCATATAAAAAATAGTTTTTCCAATCAAATTTAACTTAAGTGGTTATAAAGCTCGAAAAAACTTGAGGTTAATTTTGCCTATAATTCAGTATGAATGTGGTATTTGACGTGACTTTGTCATCTAAATAACATTTTATTGGTGATACTTTATAATATTAGAGATAAATAAGATGATATTATTATATCGTAAACGTAGCTCACTTGATAGTTATTATAGATATTATTTGCAAGGCTGATCTCAAACTTTTGGATATTTTACTTCTCCGCATAGTCTAACAACCATGTTACTTAAAAAAAAAAAAAAAATAATAAGTCAATGTTTCTAGTCTTACCATAAAAATATACATAAATATAGGAGAAAAATCATCGCAAGTGGTTAGGATAGAAACCCCTCAAAATCCATATATATCTTAATAGAACTTGTCAGAATATACCAAAATATTCTTCCTTCAGTTCAGCTGAACTAGAAAATGGTTACATTTACGTACCTCCAAATCTAATATTACACAATAATTTCCAAACTTTCAGAGATACCCTTTTCTCTATTTAATTCATCTTCCTTTTTTCGTTTCTACTATTTTCCAACAATAGACAAAAAATCCCTTTGCACCTTCTTTTGTTTCAACCTTTTCTGACTTTGAAAGTGAGTGAACCTGTTTTCAGTTATGTGTTCTCAAACCTCTTCCCCTCGTTTCTCTTTCTCCAACGATGTTTCACCAATGAAACATGATGGCGTTTCTTGTAGAGACACACTGCTCCTTGAATCAAATACTGATTTTGAATTCATCACTAGCAGAAACATTGAATTTGAAACATCTTCAGCTGATGAACTTTTCTCTAATGGAGTTATACTTCCATTGCAGATACATGACAAGAAAAACAACACTGCATCTTATAAAGAACAACCTAGATATATGAATCTTCCGCCTCGACCATTTTCGACTAAAACAAAGAAAGAAGTTCAAGAAACAAATACTCGGTCTAGTTCTTTTATAGGATTCAAAAAAAGCAAAAGTCTGAATTGTGATGCAAATAAAAATTTTGTATGTTTTTCTCCTCCTTTGTCGCGAAGCAACTCAACAGGTTCAGCGCCAAATCTAAAGAGAACGAGTTCGAATAGACAACAATCATCACTATCTTCATCATGTTCTACCATAAATAAGAGTTATGGTAATGGCCTAAGGATTAGTCCTGTTTTGAATGTACCAACTCCTTGTTTTTCGAAAGGTAGTTTAAGTTTATTTGGGTTCGGTTCGTTTTTGCGTGTTGGGAAGGCTAAGAAGAATAATAATTTATTTGTTCAAAAATGATATCAATGTTTTCAATATATATGTAGTACCAACATTTTATATTGAAGACGTGTTTCGTGCTAGACATCGAACATGTGTAGTTACATATAATTTTTTTTTTACTTTTTTGAATTATTATCAATGTCAATGTATCCGTGTAGTATGTGACCGTGCTTCCTTGATGTTCTTGGATCAATGGTTAATCCTAATTTATCATAATCATTTTTGTTTAGACTGGTAAAAAACTAGAAAGGAAGAAGTAATAGAGGTTTTTTCTTTGGAGAGGAGTAATAGAGGTTAACAAGCATGCCATTTTGATGAAGTTGATTATGTGTTACAATTTAAGGAGAGATTAAAAGAAGTGGAAATGATTATGCAGATAAAAAGGCCAAATACTTTGGAGAAGAACAATGGCAACCTATTACGAATTATTGTCCTTATCTTGTTTTCTTTGACGAATCCATTTTAAAATGGAATTTTTGTGCTTAGTACTCTGTAAAGATTAGCTTTGTTTATTTGTGAGAAGAAATACTATTTTTTCTTCAACTGCTAACATTTTGTCTCGAATTACCTCCGTTTTCATGATAATACTAAAATCCAATCACAAAAAGAAGAAATAAAAACATGCGCACTCGTTTCTTCTTCATGTGATTCCACGATAATATTGGAATCCAATCACAAAAAGAAGAAATGAAAATATGCGTGCTCGTTTTTTCTTCGTGTTATTCCATGATAATACTGGAATCCAATCACAACAAAGTTAAAAAACTTTTCTCTCTTATATAAATAAAAAAAGCAACAACATTATTGAGCTTTTCCTTAAAAAAAATATTTTGAGCTTTTTTTTGGTCCAAGTGTATCAACTTTGGTGTTGGTATATAATTCCATTTTGGTTTGTTAAAAAAAAACTTTGGTGCTATAATTTTACAAGAATAATGTTACTATTACTGAATGAAACAAAAAAAAATGTTTTTTTTTCTTTCCAAGAAGCCAAATTTTGATATATTAAAACCAACAAAAAAATTGTATCCGGCACAATAGAGTAGAGATAGAATTCAAATCAAAGTTCTACAAAGGTGTGAATGAAACAAAAACTATATAGTATTTGATCTTTTTTAGCAAGAAATGGTCGTAATATGAACCTATGATGCTTCTAGGGTTCTATAAATATATCAACTTCAAACATTTAGAAATATCACAACTGGTAAGGTTATTATTTGCTTGAATGTTTAGTTCGCAAAATGTGGTTAAAACGAGCGCGCATATTTTAGATTGAACTGTTTGTTTACTCGAGGATTGGTCTATGGCAAATTGCGCCACCAATCACAACTGCATAATTAATTCCACAATGCATACATTTGTTGCATTCGCAAGTATTTCAACAAACAAATTCAAACATTTTGCGATGGCATCTTTTACATCGAATCTTATCATGTTCGAATTGGTCTATTATTAGAGGTGATGAATGTATATTTGTTCTTGCCAAGACCATGTTTTTATCACCCGTTTGTAATGTGGATTTAGGGGAAGCCATTGGTCTATTTCATGTTCTCCATTGGGTCCATGACTTACATCTTGACAACGTTGATTTTGTCCTTGATTCAAAAAAGTTATTGGCTATTTTAATAAGGGAGATGATGATATCATGAAGTTTGATCATGTATTGTAGGATTGTAAGTTTAGTTGTTTTTTAGGCCAAATACCATATACAGTCTTTTAAGTTAGATGTTTATAATAAGTTAGTATTTTAAGTCATAAAATATCTGCATTATTATTATTATTCTATTTTCATGAAATTCAGTTAAATGGTGTGTATGTGTACTGCTAATGTTAAGTTTGTATGTCCAAGTTCGCTGCTCTCAAAACTAAAGTTTATATGTGTATTATTCAGTCTTGAATTTTAAACAATTTACTTTTTGAAAGAAAAAAATAAAATTGATCGATTACATGATTTATAATACTTTTTTTCCAGAGATATTTGACTTATAACACCGTTGATGAAATACGTAAAATTTTCGGAACTTTTGGTGGACCTAGAAGCCCAATCCACTACCTTAAGAAGAGTGACCGGCCCATCACCATTCACTAAATTTTTTAAAAAAAAAAAAACAAAATTCATTTGAAAAAATAAAATCAAAACCCTAAATCATCAACAAATTGCATCAGAAACACGAAGAGAACTCATTTCGCCGGAAAACCCAACCGGAGTTCCTCCTCGCCGCCGTACAACCTGCCAGAAATTCCGTCGTATCCACTTCCGTACCAGCAACCTGCAGATTGCGCATTGCGTTCTGGATTCATCTGTATGTTCCTCTTTATTCTTTAATTTTCGATTATGCGTTTTTTATTTCAATTTTTGTAACCAAAATAGGTCATGAAATGAAAGTAGATTTGAATAAAGCAAAGAAACTGTGGATAAAAGTAGAAGGATTTCAGAAAAAGTTACAGTTTTTATTGTTTGCTTCACTCATTTTTACGGTTTATCAGTTCCTACTTCTCTGATATGAAACACTAACAAGTTGATGACACCAATAATTGTTTGAGAATAATTATATGCAAACACATTTGTTGAATGGTGTCCGTCGGTGTTGAACTCGGACACAACTATCCGATGGTACATACTTCATTTTGAAGTGTAGTGGCATAATTAGTGATGGTTGATACTTGATACAAAATTGGGCCATAAATGGATTGCATAGGTTGTTATCATTAACTACATGCAAGAGTGTAGGTTATAATATTATAAATATGTTGTACTAAATGGATTGCATTTGAATAAATATTGAATTTTTATGTGTTTAATTAGGATCGGAATCCGTCATTCATCATCCATGGACATGGAGACAGATGAAGGTTTAAACAGTATTAAAGATATAAGGCAACAACTTGAAGCTCGCATAGAAACCCAACACAAGTCACACATGGACATGCTTTCTTCTGTACAATCCGTTATACCTAATCTTGTTTCTTCTCTCGACCTTTCTCTCAAAGTTCTCTCTTCTTTCAACCACCGTCCTTTTGCTCCGACACCCCCTCTCCCTCCTCCTCTAACCAATTTCAACCCTCCCAAATCATCTCTCCAACAACTACCTCAAAACCCATCTAATAACAATAATAATAATCTTCAAAACCCTAAAACCTCTCTTGTTACTACAAATCCAGAACCAGAGAAAGTTAGTCCTTTGTCCATTGTTCGATCAATGGTTGCTGTTTGTCTTTTAAGTCGAGTACCTTTTTCACCTATCGATTCTTCCACTTTATTGTGGAAATTAGAGAATGATCAAACGGTTACCCCACAAGACAAAGCCGCACTTCAAGAGCTTGGTGGAGATTCAGGAGGGCCGACACTTGCAGTTGAGATAGCTTTGAGGTCAATGGCAGATGATAATGGTGCTGTTGAATTGGAAGAGTTTGTTGTAAGTGGCAAATCAAGAATTATGGTTTTGAATATAGAGAGGACCCGTCTCTTGAGAGAATTTCCTGAAACTGCACATCATCAGCAGCAGCTGCAAAATGAGTCGAGTCTCGGAGATGGTAATATGAATCAAAATCAGCAACAAATTGTTACCGGTAGTACGAATGTGAACGGTGTTATGGGTGCGATGGGAAGGCCAGTTTTGAGGCCAATATCTGATAATATGTGGATGTCACATGGTGACCCTCACATGCCAGGGTTACAACAAATGTTTTCTGGTGGTGGACCAAGGGGAGCACCAGGACTAATGGGAATGGTGGCTGCACAGAGAGGTATAGTTATTCCGTCGATGCATAGACTCCCAATGGGGCCAAATGCATCAGGGAGTAGTATTAATGCAATGCAACAGAAACCAAAAACATATGATGAGGATTTGAAGGAGGATTTGAAGGAATTTGAGGCCATAATTAATAAGAAATCGTTTAGGGAGATGCAAAAATCCAAAACTGGGAAGGAGCTTTTGGATTTAATTCAGAAACCGACTGCAAGGGAGGCTGCTGTAGCTGCTAAGGTTCAAATTCACCACTTACTCTAATAGGCTATACACTCAAATTTCATTTTTGAATTTTGATTATTCACAGCTTTTACTATACTCTGGCATTTCGAACAGTTTAATCTAATTCTGCTTGTTTAAATGTATTATTTTTCAGTTCAAAACTAAAGGTGGTTCTCAGGTGAAGCAATATTGTGACTTACTGACAAAAGAAGATTGTCGGCGCCAGACCGGTTCCTTTGTTGCATGTAATAAGGTTAATGACAAGAACAATATTTTATTACTAGCTTTTTTTGTTTCTCTGGTTTCATTTCTAACTTATTCACCATCTATTGGTTTTAGCTGGTATACTAAGACATATGATTTTCAACTAATCAAACTATGAAAATTGGTACGGACACTTTTATTTAGCCTTTTGTTGATGTGCATTTGTGATCCTTTTCTCGGCAGGTTCATTTTAGACGAATCATTGCTCTTCACACTGACATTAATTTGGGAGACTGTTCTTTTCTTGATACTTGCCGGCACATGAAGGTATAGTTTTTACCTCGGAGTTCTTATGTTGGATTTTCTCTTCATTTTAGTTATTTTGTCCTATGTTTGAGTTGTGCTCTCTTTTTTGTCCTTTGATAGACATGTAAATATGTTCACTATGAGTATGACCCAACACCTGATTTGCCTCCAACAATGACGGGTGCTCTTCCTCCTCCTCCCAAACCACTAAAACAGCAGCGTGCTGAGTATTGTTCTGAAGTGGAACTTGGTGAACCACAATGGATCAACTGTGATATACGTAACTTTAGAATGGACATATTAGGTAAGTTTGGAGTAATAATGGCTGATCCACCGTGGGACATTCACATGGAGCTGCCTTATGGAACAATGGCGGATGATGAAATGCGCACTCTTAATGTCCCTGCTCTGCAAACTCATGGGCTTATTTTTCTATGGGTCACTGGGCGTGCAATGGAACTTGGACGAGAATGGTATTTGCACCTGTATTTGGTCATATGCTAATTTTTTGTTTTCATTAAAAAAAAATCATCTGATATTCTGATTAGCATAACCAAATAAAAAAAGTTGAGGCTTCTTTTTACTAATAATCTGCATTTGGCTTGCACATATTTCGTATTGTGTTCTGCAGCTTAGAACTTTGGGGATATAAACGTGTTGAGGAGATCATTTGGGTGAAAACAAATCAACTTCAGCGAATAATTAGAACTGGACGTACCGGCCATTGGCTCAATCACAGCAAGGAACATTGTCTCGTTGGGATAAAGGGTAGTCCTGAAGTAAACAGAAACATTGACACCGATGTTATTGTCGCTGAAGTCCGGGAAACAAGCCGAAAGCCAGATGAGGTTTGTATGATATTCAACGAACTTTTTCACTAACAAGTTATTGAAAAGTTGGTTGTTTTTGTTTAGGGTTCCTTAAAAATGTTATTGAAAAGAAGGGTTTACATTATAATAAGCCTGGCTAAAACAAAAACAACTTGCTAACAGCCATGTGCATGATATATTTTCACTTTTCCTCTCCTCCACATTCGTTATTGTTAAGCTTGCATGTTCCATCTTTTAAATAGTTTAACTATGCCTGGTACGGTACTAAAGTTATTCTACCATTTGAGTGTTCAAATTTAAGTCTTTCATATGCTTAACAATTTCAAAATTGTCAATTTATTCCTACAGATGTATCCTTTGTTGGAGAGGATAAGTCCAAGAACAAGAAAGCTGGAGTTGTTTGCTCGCATGCACAATACTCATGCAGGGTTGGTTTTGAATTTTCACGACACTTTTTTTTTGGGAGTTTTTTAATGGTAATCTTAAAATTGTTTGATTGGGGTCGATTATTTTCTGGATTTGAAATGAGTCTTGATGCTACGTAAGTGAAGCTCACTTGATAATGTTCTATATCAATTAAATGATCTCTTGGACTAAAAACCTAATGTGGTTGTAGTTATAGGTTTAGGGCAAAATTTCATCCATAGAAATCATAAACTGTTTTTTATGGTGTTCTTTATTATTTGATATTTGAAGTCATCCAAAGTAATCTTAAGCTGTTATAATATTCTCTTTTGTTCCATCAGGTGGATGTCTCTTGGTAATCAATTGAGTGGTGTAAGGTTAGTAGATGAAGGGCTCCGGGCAAGGTTTAAGGCAGCTTATCCAGATGTGGAGGTGCAGCCAGCATCACCTCCCAGAGCTTCTGCTATGGAGGTAGACTCTAGTGTTGCTGCTCAAACAAGGAGTCCATTTGCCGGCACAGAATCAAAGTCCACTGCTGAGCCTGCAGCTCCAGCAACTACCTCTGCTTCAGAGGAGAAGGCGATGGTCATTGACGTGGACACTAACTAAGTTTCTACCAATTCAATCTTGTGATTTTGGTAGGGAATTTTCCTTTTATAAAGCTGAAGGAAAAAAGCCGTATTTTCTCATTTTTCTTTCCTTTTGTCGAAAGATAAGTTTTTGGAATATCCAATTTAGGCGAGGATGGCATGTAAAATAAATAATGTTGTAATAGTTGTTATTCAAGTTTTATTTGAGAGCTATTATGTTAAAGCATATGGTTATCAGTATTACATGATATACGTGAGTTGTAGTTTTATTCAAAACAAACGTAAACTTATCTATTTTAGATATGAATCACTTTTGAAATCTCGATTTGTTTTGATGAATTACGTCATGACCGTGAATCACATGATTCAAATTTATGGTAGGAATCTTTGTTTATCTACAACTTATAACAACAAGATTTGATTGACAATTGAAAAAGTTGGTTTGTCGATTTGTGATTGGACTCTAAATTGTTTAAAAATAAATGTCGTTTAAAGAAATGAATGTTATTTTTTTTTCTTTCTAATGTAACACTAGTTTTTTCTATTTAATTGTACCCTCTATATACACTAGTCTCAAAACATTACTTCTAATTTGTATTTATATGCTAATAAAAATAACACCAATCCTTAATAAGAATAATTTGATGAAAACAACTATCCTCTTAATTCTAATCATTTAATTTTTGTAATATATATGTGCGTGAAAATCTTAAACGAGTTAATCAGAGTGTAATTGGTGAAGCTTCATGAAGATCTTCCTTACCTGAGGTCGTACCATCTTGTTTGTGGAGTATGATTGGGGTAATGTCGTACAAAGCTGTCAATATTTGGTCTTTTATATTTGATTATGCATGCGGCATGCCCATTGCTTTGCAAAATGCATTTTCTTTTTGCAAAATAATTCAGTTGCGAAAATAAAATATTAAAAAAAAATTGGAAAAACTTTATTGCCTATGGTAGTCTTAATAGACTTATTGCGTGTATGAATACTTTTTATCCAAAATAAAAAGGTGCAGATTAACTTTTTAAATTTAATCATGTCTCAGTCAATCATAGACGAGTAATCTTGTCCTTTATATAGTCTAGAGATTAGAGATAAATGGACATCAAAAATACCTTAGCGCACTCTTCTTATCAAAGGTGAGATACATGTGAAGGTGTAAATGTCAACTAAAATATTGTCACGTAGATGAAGTTTGCATGAAAAGTCAAGTATACTAGTCAAACAACTAGAACAATGTATGGCTTAGAATGAGAATTTCATCTACATAATTGTGAATGATTGGTTAACATATAATGAGTAAGATATTATTTTTTTCAACCTTAAAGCTTGGTTTAGTGGTGAAAGTTTAGGACCTATGAATAATGTGTTTCTCTCTAAATCTCATGTTTGAATTCCTAAGGTGCCAACAATTTTTGTGCTGAATCAATCATACAAAGCTTTGCTTTAACTTCAATTGATCCCTGCAAGTGTGCGGTGATTAATCCCCGAAATTAGTCTGTCTTTGAGCAAATACCTAATTTTCAAATTTGTTTTTGATAATATATCATGAATAAGATGATGGTCATTTTGTTATTGCTCCTCGGGATTTATGGAGAGACGAAAAAATGATTGTCTTGAATAATAGTAGATAGCATTGGCCGGATAGGGTCATGTTAACCAGTGCCCCCGGGGCACTGGTTAAGGAAGCCAAAAGAAGAAATTGCTAGTTAAAAAAGACACTTTTTAAGCTTTTAATGCATTGATTACACAGCTTTCAATGCAAAAATTACTATATTTGCTTCCTTAACCATTGCCCCGGAGGCATTGGTTAACATTTTCCATTCGTATAAAATCAGACACGTTGAAGGTAATAAAACATAAGTGAAATGGATTGTTGTCATGCTTCATATTGAACAAACCTTAAGATTTCAACTTTTCTCAAGTTTGGAATTGGATATTATCTTGATTCTTACTTGCGTGACAACCATAAACACAACAATCTATGTAAACGTCAGTAGGGAAAGATATAAAGCTTCATGACCAAACATGACATAAGGACCAGGCAGGGACCACATTTCCCCGTCTTTTCATTCTCGAATATGCCACACAACAAGAATTTTCACCAAAGTTAGAAATTAGAAAACACCTGTCCATCAAAAAGTTTAAAATGCTGTTCGTATACAGAAACATAGTGTTCATTGAAGTATTTAAGGAAATACTTAAATTCCATATCTTCTTCTCATGTCTAAAAAGGTTAACGAATCCAAAAAGATATGCTTTTGTAACCCCTTCTTTTTGATGAAGTTTTATCTTCAAGAAGGAAAAAAAAGGTTAACGAATCATCATTAAAAAAATGGTTAATGAATCATCACTGATTGGATATCTGATTCTGTCCTAGGGTTCAATTAAATTGGAGGTTAACGAATCACAAAAGCTGTTGGTGAATCATTTACCGAGTCGCATTCTTTACATTAACCCCACTTCTACTTCCACTTGCCAACTTGCTCTCCTTTACAGGAAAAGCTAGACTCTTCCTCTACCGTACCAAGTTGTTGCAAGCAGCAAGGGGAGAAACTGCAGAGCTTTTTAGAGTGTTGCGTAATGATTAAATTCAAAACATTGTCTTTGGTAGGGTGAGAAAAGGTCACAAAAAGAGAATTAAATTAATAGAGACGGACCTTGTTCAATATGATTTCTTTCACAAGTCTCGAGAATGAGTATTTGAGATTCAATTAGATTTGTCAAACAGACCAACACTATCTAATTCGAAAAATTATTACACAATTGGACTGAACATGACATAGAAGTAGGTACATCACGCAGGGGAATTTGGTGATAAATTGCCTCAGCATGATTAGTGTGGTCAGAACACTTACATAATGAACCTTAACGACAAGAAAAAATATAAAAAAAAATTGGCTGAAAAAATATCCATCGCACAAATAAGAAGTTTCAAAGAAAGTTGATCTGTACATAATAATTACTATAATAACTGATTAGGTGCAGAACAAGAGGTAAAAGATCTCTAAAGGAAATGATTTACGTGCAATCTATTTGTTAAAACACAGACCAATAATCGGGCTCCTGGTTGGGAGAAAATAGGGATTCCTACACAAGTATTTACAAACTCTGTCTACCTCCCGTCAAAGAAGCACACTAAGAGCAGCTGGAATGTGTCTCACGCTTGATCAGCCGGGTATTGTAAGAGCCACAAGATCCACATTTGTGATACAACCAGTGGAAGCGTGAAGTGCCCTTTCGATCACAGTCATTGCAAAGGATGTCCTGCATGGCCGTTATAAAACTCATTAAATGACAATAAATAATATAAATTCTTTGCTGGCAGCTTTAAATGCCAGAATGCCCTCATAAAATTCACATTAGATTTTGAAAGAAATGAAGTGAAAGTAACATGCAAGAGACACTAAAGTATTCACCTGATGACGGTCCCTATATTCTTCAGGGAGCTCCTCCGCAGCCAATAAGGCATCAAGCATACCAAAGTAAACCTGGGTAAGATAGAGAAAGAACAACGTGAAAATTTCAAAATGTAAAATGTTACATCTAATATTTTGCCTCAAATTAAGAACACGATTACAATTTAAAAAGATAGTAGTTATATTAAACTGGCGGCTTTGTTTGTTTCTCCATTGCAATCTTTTGTACTTCTAAAAATATAGATTTTTCTTTTGCTCAGAATCATAAAGGACAGGCAGGGAAATTTAAAAAAAAACAATTATTCTTACCGCCATATCTCCTAATGACTTGCTGCAGATTGGACACGTGTAGTGACTACGAGTGTATGCCTAACAATATCATAACAAAGTGTAAGATTGAATCCACAACCGGTTTCAATTTGTTTGAGAGGGCAATGAAATTTAAAATGGGTGTAAAATTGACCTGAAAGCAAGCAGAATGCATGTAGTGGCCACAAGGCAGAGCTCTGACTGTAGCACTTGACGTGAATAAGTCGTCGCAGCAAATTGGGCAATTCATCTCTAAACCTTTCTCCAGGCACTTATGAGATGATGATTTAATCCCCAGGCAGCAATTGCATTTCATGCAGTGAAAATAATCAATCCCAAGCCCTTGTCCAACACGGCATAAATTGCAAAATGGGCAATGGTATACATTCCTAAACAACGGTGCAAAGTTAAAATTAACAATCTTTTAAAGTTGAGACTATAGTATAATAATCATATCTATTTCTTGCTAAGACACTAATTTAGAACTAAACAGTAAACAGACTAAATAATTTTAAATATTAATGTCAGAATTTTCCTATGATTTTTTTCAGTATGGAAGGGGCAACAGTGCACTGGTTCTAGCATAAAAAGACTCTTGGATTTAATTGGGAAGGACTGATGTCAGATTTGGTCCAACAGTTCAGAGGAAGATATTTGGAAAACCTTAATGAGCAATCATCTACCGAATACTAAACAAGTTTTGTGAAGGAGTATGTTCAAAACTGAGACAATGGTGGCCCAAGGGTATTCAACTTTTGAAAAGCAATTACTCAGATACTTCCCATGCTATCTACAACAAGAGGTAAATTGTAAAATAAGGCCACATAACCTCAGAAATGTTTCAAGAGCTGAACTAAGCAAGGTCTTCCATGGAGGATTTAGATTATCAACCTTCAAGCGCTGGTTCTCATTATTGTGTAGGATAGAGGATTGCATCACAAGTGGGCGTCAATCCAACGGGGCTCACCTGCCCTGACTTGAGAGCAGCTCAGCATGGGTCAATCAAGAGCACCTTGAGCCCAAACATTAATTTAAACAAGGGTGCATTAAAAGGAACTCCCAACCATTGACTGCAATTATTTCTCTATTACCTCCAATCAATGCTTCACCCTCAAAGCCTATTGTGATGTTGATTGGGCAGCAAATCCTGGTGGCAGAAGATCCACTTCTATTGCTGTCATCTTTCATGTCCTAACTTCATCACACGGTGGTCTCAAAATCAAACTATAGTTGCCAGGTCTAGTAGTATTGAAGTCTTGCTCTAGTTACTGCAGAATTGTTGTTGATACACACAGTAGTTTTTGAGTTGGCCATCTGTGCTCAAGTTCCTCTGGTTTTATGTTGAAATCAGAGTGTTGTTGCTCTGACCCACAAACCAGTTCTTCGTGCACACTGAACAACGGGAACTTGACTGTCCTTTGTCAGAGAGAATGTGTTAAACAAGCAGCTAATAGTCCAACATATCCCCCCCGCGACAACATTAACTAGCAGATCTTCTAACTAAGACTCTATGCCCTGCCAGGTTTTGTTTTCTAAGGGACAGGCTGAATGTATCTAAGCTCGTTACATTTTCTCACCTGCCTTGAGGTTGTGCGAGGGTATGAGAGAATCTCAGATGTTAAATTGTTAGTATGTTTCTGGTTTGCTTAGGCCTATTGTTAGTATGTTTCTGGTTTGCTTAGGCCTCATAGTCATAGTGTCAATTATGCTTAGTTGTCATTGATTTGGCTATGCTCAGTTGTCGCAATTAATCAACCTTAATCCGGTCTATATATTGTTTGCAAATCTCTCCATTATGCAAATTTTCATTTCAGATAATACAATTGAGGAACACCTATCTAATAGTGCACAGGAAGAAGAAATAAGTGTCTCAATCATCATTAAGATTCTCCACTACTAATGCCATTCGATCAAAAAACAGGTGCTTGATAGCTGCCTTCTGAGGAGTATGTCAAAAGATTGGAGGAAGAGAGACAATTTCTGTAGCCGACCATTTAGTCACATGCTAAAATGCTTGGAAAAAAGTATGTGAGTCGTGCATGGTCATGGCAAAAGATGAACAAATGGAAGGGAATGGGGAGGTTACAAAGATTAAGAAAGGAAAAGCACGGTTGAGAAATTATAAGCGGAAATTCTCGAACAATAAGGATCCCCAATTCCCACCTTGAGGGAAAAGTGGACTTTCACGGGTGAATGTATTGATAGGATGTGACAACAAAATGACAATTGTTCTGTTAGTGAAGTAGTCCATTTAGTTAGAAAAAAATTAGTCCACTTAGTTAGTAAAAACTTATTAGTTATCTTAGAATTTGTTCTTCACCTAATTTAACCCCAAAAGATAAAATAGTTCTATTATTTTGATTCTACATATCAATTTTCCATTTGAATTGACTTTCTATCACTGATGATCAACCATTTTTTTCTTCCTTTGAATCAGTTCACATATAAACATACTTTCTCCCCTAAAATGGTATGACCCTCCTTAAATTGTTCATAAATTGTCAATCTCAGTCCTACTGCAATGAATTGTGAATCTCAAGATGATCAGTCCATGGATTGATCTCGTTTACACCCGAACCCCAAAAAAGGAAGACAGTGGCAATTTCAATAACAAATTTTGAGGTGATGTAAGAAACAGAAGGTACCTTTCATCGTCGAAAAATTTGCATATACTGCAATAGTACTTTGCCATTGAAAGTGCATTACATGAAGGTGTCATGCATATAGGCCCAATTGGCTGTATATTCAGGCAGCGCATACACATCATTTCTAATGTTGCTTTTCTGTAATGATCAAGCAGATGTTAGATGTATATTTTTTTTTGAACAAGATGTTAGATGTATATTAATGGGCAAACTAATACTAGAAAGCTCCTGCCATAGTGGAGACTAGGGATTAGAAGTATTTACTACTATAAAACATAAGAAATGCCAACAGAAACCTACCTGTCCATTGAGTGATCGCTCACGTTGTCATGACAAAATCTGCAAGTAAATAACTTGCCACAGCATGCAGCTCGAAGCTTGCAATTTCTCTTATAGTGCTCACACCCAAATACAAGTTCTCCTGGGTCCCGAAATGATGGTGAGTGTCCTTCTATTTCGACCCCGTTAGATGATCCTTCAGATGGAGCTTTAGGTGATTTCTGCTGGGCAGCTATCCAACGACTAGAATACACAAATAACTAATCAACAATTGGAGCTTGGTGACAGTAGGTAAAATTCTATCAAATAAATATAGATAATTATGTCCCATCAAATAATAAAATCAGAGAACTCTGGACACCGGAGGCAACCTTGTCAAAAGATTCTGCACAAGATATGCCTTTCTCCTAGGATCAAGAGTTGAGTCACGATAAACCTTCCGGATCTCTGACTCAAGTTCATTCTGATTCATCCGGAATATGTCTTTCCAACCTGGCTTAAACATTTGATCATTGTAGTCCAAGCATTCCTGATACTCAGAACCTGGAAAAGAACAAAACACACTATAGTATCCATTATCTATCCCACAAAAATGAAAGAAACTATAAGCAATTAGAAACCTCTATGAGACGTGCTACAATGTGATGTTTCTGTCTGTGATATAGATTCTGGACTCTCTTTCCAGCATTCATTAAGCCATTCATTGAACATAGTATTCTTAGTTGCCTGCTTCCATGTATCCATCATTTTATTCTGTTCATCCTGGGTAAGTGCGGAAGTTACCCACGGTAACATTGACTGGAGAACTTCAGCACCTGTAGTTCCAATTATCCGGCCTACTATCTTATCTTGTTCTTCCACAGTGAAATGTTTCCCAAACAATGGCCACAGTTCACGCTCTTCTCTGAAAATATGCTGATCCAGGGTCACTCTTATGGATTTACACATCCCCTGGAGCTTTGTTGCAAGTTCGTTATACTTCTTGACATCATCACTATCATTGACATCAGAAGTTCCA
The DNA here is from genome assembly GCF_051527215.1 of Medicago sativa. Taxonomy (NCBI): domain Eukaryota; kingdom Viridiplantae; phylum Streptophyta; class Magnoliopsida; order Fabales; family Fabaceae; genus Medicago; species Medicago sativa. The sequence continues at coordinate 99,592,763 of NC_140752.1, forward strand.
AAATTACTATCACTCAAATCGTCTGCCATATGGGTCAACTGCAAAGCTTCATGAAGGACAGAAAACTCAGAAAGAACGCATGAAATATCTTCAAACAATTGTTCTTCCTGCTTATGGTCCAACATGTATGAATGGCTCACATTGTGAAGGGCCTCTTTGGATTCTAATGCTGGAAATACTATATCATCTTCAGCATTACTATGAGCTCTATATAAACCCCACAAAAGACGAAATCTTCCACTAAATTGCCGAATAATTGTCCCGTCGCTGTCACTCAGCTTTCCAGATTCAACATCTAAATACTCCAAGTCTTTACGTATAGCTTTATGGAATTTAAATATGGTATCAATTGGTCTTTCTGCAGAGCCAACATCACATGAGCTGCTCTCTGTTTCCCATATGAAAAGACTGGAATTGAGAGATGGAGCAGAAGAGCTGAAAGACAAGGAGCGCAAGGACTTGGTTGTTGAAATTGAACTAAGCCCCAAATTGTTACTGTTTACTCCTAAACCTGGCACACAACAAGACCGAGGACTGCAGCATTGTTTCTGAATACTTTCAGTCTCTGAAATTTCAGGTACATCTCCATTGTTCAACTTAAACGTGTTTCGCTTGACTGGTCTCTTGTTGCCATCTGACTCGAGTATTACCGAGCAATGTCTTTGAGATGATGCAGAGGAACAAACACAGGATGGCCGATCAATATTTTCTTCAATATCAGAAAGTCTTTGAGCAGGACAGCAATCTGATGTTCCTGAAGACAAACACATGCCTTCATTACGAGCCTTGCATGCCCAACCACTGAAGAGTGTGACCAGAGCAGAATCTGTTGCTGGAGCTGAAAAAGATTAAGTTGTCAAACAGAGATTAACAACAACAAAAAAACTTGGAAACACCGTTTCTTTAGAAGGAAGGGAAATAAAAAATAGACATAGGAACCTGCAAATTGCATGTTCCTCAGAAACATTTTGGCTTCTTCATCAGTTAAAGATCCTATCAACCATGGTAGAACTCTCTCAATCAATTTCAGAGGCATCATGCATAAGCTTTGATAGAGAAGCTCACATTGTCTTCTAAAGCTAAAGTGCTTTCTTGCAAGTGGAAGAACCTATAGATCGAAGTAAGTATGCACATGTTAGATAGATTAAAAGGGAGTTTGTTTGCTAATATCTTATACAGAAATATTCATGCCAAACTTCTCCTTCAATAGAAGTTAGTTACTCAAAAACAGTAAAACAGTTGTTTATATTTACCAACTTATGCAAATGTGACACTCAAATCTCACCATTTGACTGATCTTCCTGTTGTAATTAAAATTGCATTTGCTTAACACATTTACATCTTATGCTAGTCACTCAAAAAGTTCACCACAGGAGCAATGATGGCTCACCTGAACTTCTTCATTATAGAAATGCCTCTGAATGGTTTCCATAATATGATCAGCATGTGAGCATAACTTGGAATAAAATTCAACTTCTGAATTAGATGATGCTCCTTCACTTAGAATACTTTCAATCAAACACCGAAAGTCGTTAAATTGGCTTTCTTCTTCAGCATGCTCCTGAAAGAAAGAAAGTTCTCCATCGACTGCTGGAAAAATAACCTTGTCCTCGGCAATACTGTATTCACAGAGAGAGGAAATTTCAGCAGAAAAGTTGGTTGGTGTTTACAATAAATTATAGTATGGAATTGTTTAACTGAAGAAACATATGATGCTTTAACAAGACAAACATTGTTAATACAAAATTAATGCAATACCTATGAAATATGCAAACGTCGGCAATGAATTGCAATCTGTCATTAAAAGCTGATATATCAGTAAAATCTCCAGAGTGTTGTATCCTCCTGGTTTCCACTGCTATCTCACTTAGCTCTTTTTTTATTGCATTATGCCAGAGTAATATTTCATCTATAGGATGTGTTCCGGTGGCATCAGAAACATCTAACATAGATCCAGAATGTTTCCTTTTTCCAGTTGATGTGGACTCGCATACACAATTTACTCTTCCAAGATGGGTTAGTGGACTAGAACAACATTGAACTTGAGAATGATCTGCACTACTTTGAATTGTGTTAGCACTACTTTGACTTGTGTTAGCACTACTTCTCCCTTCCATCCAGGTGAAAACAACCTTCAATACGCAAGAATAAGATAAGATATATTACGATTACAATTCAAACTGTATAAATAATACAGCTGGACCAGAATATGAGACACGAGGGTAATCATTATTGTGAACAATCAGTACCTTACAATAGTACCAACCAATCCATGAAGAACACAATAGCACAGAGAAGGATTGTTTCCATCATCAAAAATTTGAGAGAACTGGCCTCTTCTTTCTCTTTTTCTCAAAACAAGTGATGTCCCCTTCCAATTATACTCAGTAACTGCTTTATAAATTACTCCCTTTGCACAGTAACCAACCAAACAGTTACTATGGTTTTCCTATTATGTCTATTGATAAAAAAAACTTATGCTTGTATTAATAATGCTATTGGGATCTAATTTCCTAGACTCCCGCTTATTCCTCCTAAGATAGACTCTCCTTGTTGAAGATCTGCTTATACTACTCCGTCTCTAAATATAGGACACTTGAGATTTTTCCTTGTCCTTTGTTATAAGACCCCTTTCAAATTTCCAACTACATTAATTATTTTGTTATCAACATACTCATAACTATGTTACATCTTTTTTCTAGAATCTGTAATAAATACTACAATAAAAACATGAACTATTTTTTTCTCCTGAAGATTAAACTTGTAAAACAATATCAATTGTCAACAAATTCAATACTACTATCAATTTTCTTAATTCTCGTGATTTAGTCAACTTGGTTCTGTATTTAGGGACAGAGGTAGTCATAAATAGAACCATCAGCTTTAGCACGAAAAAATGACATTATTAACATAGAAAATGGAACAACAATGCTCTAAAGCAGCATTTGAAAACCACACCTTTTGAAGAAGCCTTTCCTCGGGCACAATTTTGATTAAGAAATCTCGTAAATCCTGAGATTCATCGGCTGATATAGATGTTGAAAGCCAGGGAAGAAATTCTGCCATCATATTCACCGGAATACTACAAAGAAACTGCCAAACTAAGGATGCTTGTTCCACAAGAGAGAACTTCTCGATAAGTAGAGGAAATACCTGATATAGCCCAACAAATAAAAAATTAAACACATCCCCCAAACAAATAAGATTATTCATTTATTTTAAAAACACCTCTATGATAAAATGTTTTAATGAATACTTCAGGACACCATATTAGTAAACAGATATTTGTATTATGCAAACTTTCCTAAGGGAGACTTAAGAGTGAAACTGGACTTGTGTTATCCATCTAGCATATTAAACCATTATTCAAAAAAAAAAAAAAAATCTATATCTCAGCAAGTGACATTATTAAAGTAAGCTTTTATGTACAAAAATCCTCTGTTTGTACCAATCCCTAAGCTTTTATGTACAAAAATCCTCCGAAATGATTTGTATATTAACACTTGGAAAAGAACAAAAGATGGAAAGGGTTGTGAGTTGTGACTTGTGACTCTTACATGTTTATACCAAAAGGTACAAGTCGTATTGAAACCTCTTAAGTTGTATTTTAATTTTTAAAGAATTCTAAGCACATTGGAATATAAAAAGATATATAGATTATTCACAAAATAACTACATGTTTTATATTCAAAAACATTGGTACACAATGAGTTAGGCATTGGTACTTCATAGATTTGTTCAGTGATTTTGTTTGATGTAAGGATCATATTGCGATCCCAATTTGCATTTTTGAACGGGAAGGATTTATTCTAATTATTGTTTTTCTTCTTTCTCATAATATCTTCTTTATCCTTTCTTCGACTTAAACCATTTTTTATAAAATAAAAAAATTGTCTGTCGCCGCCTTTCTCTCTTTTTACTATAATTGATTTTAAGTAGATGATTCAACAAGATTTGCCAAACAATAATTTTTAATATCACCAAAACTTCGTAGGGAGGGTCCATGATACCTAAACTCGGCAATTTGTGGGATGATGTGATCACATTTTTAACCTGCTAAACATTGTTAACTCTAGTCTTATTGAACATATTTACCATAAATATCTCTTACCCAGGCAAAAAAACACTTCAATTTCAAACCCTTTCTCCCCAAATCAAGTTTATAATATACTCCTCTTCATTCATCCATCAAACAGGACAATACCATCCACAAAAATAAAGTGTTCAGGCATTGATTCTAAGAATGGCATATCATGTTTCCATATACTATTATATTATTGTTAGTGTTAAAGTTTATTCTTTGATAAATAAAACAAACAATTTTTTTTTCTTCTTAATTGCGGTTATTTTTACAATTCAATAAAAATGTTTGACGGTGTTTTGCAACATTTAACAACTAGTTCAATGAATCCTCACAGCTGGATCAATCTTATGATCCTGAACAATCTAATAATTACAGATACCGGGTTTGGTTTTTAACAGCATCTGCAATGTTTTGACCTGGGTGGGAATAAACTAGAGGAAAGCAAGAACAAAGTGCTTCTAAGATTTCATATAATAGGTATCCGTCGCAGAAAAACAATAAATATCATCTCACGTACATTAAATTAATATATAAATCTACAGTTTAGTTAAAATAATACTCTTAACATATAAAACCTGAACGAACTTATATAAATCTACAATTTTACACTTGATTACTCTTGCTGAATCACCAATTGAAGCACGTATGGTTGCACTAAAGGCAATATTGTCTACAAGAACATTTAGCCCATCAATTAAGCAAATCCCAAATACATTATCAGTATACATCAAAAGTTGATACTCCCTCCGTCCCGGAATATCTGACCCATTTACTAAAAAAAGTGTCCCAAAATAACTGACCCATTTCAATTTTCAATACAACTTTCATCATTCCCAATACAATATAACTCTAATTAATACTACTTTCATCATTCCCAATACAATATATTCCACTTTCCCCTTTATTTATACATTTTTCTTAATCTATGTGAAAAACCAAATTGGGCCAGATATTCTGGGACGGAGGGAGTATGATTTTATAGTTTTACCACATTAGTCTATTTGGCACAGAGCCTCATTATAATAGTTAATAATAACAGTTCTTTACATAATAGGGACGATCCTTTATCCTCCAAACTCCTTGTAATTATTTTTTTCTCATCTTGTTTTTAATAATAATAACAACAACAGCAGAAATCCTAGCTTGTCGGAGAAAAAATGAAGAATTGCATGGTATTTATCTGTGACATCATTAGAGTCCAAGAGGAATACTATGTAAGAGCTATTAAATAACTTTATACCTGTTCCTCTTCCTTTGCCAGGTGTTGACTAACTGATGTCTGTAAAGCTCCTGTGCAAGATGCCAATTCTCTTGGAAAACTCTCATCATTCTTGGTGGAAGAGTTTAACAGCTCAAATAGATGATCAAAAAGATTGCTTTCACCCTTGTGCTCAAGAGAATAAGTTTGTGCTACATTCTTCACACGTCTGTCTAGAGCGGGAAAAATCACCTACATTCCAGAATAAATTTCCCTCAGAACATATGAAACTGAGCAGAAAGTCCAAATTAATACAATAATGCTTTTGTTTGAAGAATGAAAAATCCACATGCAAATCGTATATCCTCGTCGTAAAAAAACATTGAATCAAACTCTATCAAGAAATTTATACAGAAATTCAAGAAAAAAACAAATCAAACACAAATGGAAGATCTCATCGTTTAAATTAGAAAATAAAGTATTCCCATCTAAATAATTTACCATAAAAATGTAACAAAGAACTAACTGTTAAAGATCCTTTCATATAGAATGTGAAAACATTAAACAAGTTTATGTGCCACTAACCATTTGCTAGCTTCATTAACTTATAAAAACTCAATTTAGTAGTCAAACTACATGACCGTTACTATTTGCATTCAATTAGGTCTTTCTTATTTTTCAGATACATAGCACTCAATCAGTTTAATAGTAGCCTATTTATATTTAGCAATAAACATGTGAATAATCCTGCAATGCCACATTCAAGGAAGTTTCAGCAAAGTACTTCGTATACAATCTGTACACAACTGTGAGGTTTCAGGAGGTGTTCAGCCTAACAATATCGGCATTGTCGGTTGAGCTAGGCTTTACAGATGGTATCTATATTGGCATTCTTTTCCATTCAGTTAATAAACCAGAAAGATTCATATCTGAATTTTATTATTGATTCATACTATCAAATGAAAAAACCATAAACTATCTACTATTTTGATTTTATAATATTTCTTCGCAGCTGAAATTAGTTTCTTCCCCTAAGCTAAAGTACAATTTTCTTTTTTACCGTCTCTTTCCATGAATAGTAACATAAGATTAAATTAAACAAAATTAACAAAGATGCATATCATGCAAATCAATTGATTCTATACATGTAAAAAAAATGAAATATATTCCCTAAAGTAAGTAAGACCTAAATTGTAAGTTAATTTGGTGAATGAAAATGCAATCAACTAAGGAAAATGTTCATTACACAGTTGAAGAATGAAAAAGCTACAAAATCGAACATAAACGAAAAAAGATGAAGCTAGATTTGAACCTCATCTTCAGCATTGGAGTGATGACGATAAATAGAGTTGAGGAAATGATAACGGTCGAAGAGAGGACGAATATCAGAACGATTACCGGTGGCGAATGCCATGGCTAATCGATGTAAAACGTCAAGCTCATTCCTAATTGCTTTATGAAAGAACAAGAAAATCAAAATCGGTGAATCGAGTTTGGAACACTTCAAACCGCCATTGAGAGTCGAAGAGGAATCGACTTTGTTCGCCGCGGCGGAGTTCGAGAGCAACGCCACTCCTCCTCCTCCTCCGTCCAATGGCGTCGCCATCTCTGGAAAAATGAGCGAGCGTTGAAATCTTGTTTATGAGTTTGTTACGTTTTCCATTATTGTGTGTTCATTTCTTCTCTCTCTCTCTATGTATGGTTGCAATGAGACAGAGTTTGAGAAAGAGAAAGTATTTATTTTTCTCTCTCTAAAATGCTAAAATGTAATGTAATGTAAATGGTTTAGGTGATAAGCGGAGATGAAGGAAGGAAAAGATGTGTTTGGTTTTGGTTACAAAGCCGATAAGAGAGAGAGAGAGAGAGAGACCCTACTAGAAACTATAGCGCGAGTGCGAGGGAGGGACAAATTTATATACATATGGGTCCCCGCTGCCACGTGGCACATTTTGCCACGTTAGATCATATTGTCTTTTGCTGTTATAGATGATCGATCATATAGTTTCATCATCTCTCCCTTTCATTTTCCTGCCCAATTAATGCACATATTTTTGTTATTTATTGAAAACACAATAACATGTGGTTTTTTTTTTTTTCACCAATGTGAGATTGTTTTTTAAATTTCCGGTTTCAAAGAAAGTGGATGTAAAATTTGATTAAAAATTCGGTTAGATCAATAGATACAAATTATAGCATATCATCGGTAACAAAGAAGGAATAAGAAATTGTGTACCTTGTATGTTTAGGTTCATGAACGACTGTCAACGAGTTATGAGAGGAATAACTACCCTCATCGCCGTTTAGGTCTACGATTTCACCGTAATGGTCAGGATAGGATTTCACCATAATGGTCAGGGTAGGATTTCACCATAATGGTCAGGATGATTAACCGTCTGATGGGATGACGTTTAAATAGCTAAACGGTTGAGGGTAGGGACCTCTCATTGGGCTTAGCTAAATGGTCCAACCCATCACGGTCCATTTAGAAAGAATAACTCAATCACACATATTCATCAACTAATTAGTGCTTAATACAATAGACCATAATTTATAATATAATATTAACTTATAATAATTGATTATTGTCAATCCATAATTGATTAATTAAATAATTAATCCAACATTCTCCCACTTAGATGACAATAATCAATTATTAAAAGAATATAAAATTTCACTTTTCATAAAGAATTTAAATTTTAAAATTATATGTATGGTCAAAGCACTGATCATTCAAAAGTGAAGTGAGTTTTAATGCTGCAGAAATTGAGTCTGATAGGGAAAACAAATCGTACAGATCAAAGACTTACTTTTCTAACAAATGATGAATTTATAGTGACACATTTGAATTAAAAAGAATGTGTCATTAAAGAATGGCCCAAGCATTTTAAAAATGCTATAACAAACTCCCACTAACCCAAAATATCATAGACTTAATCAAATCATCATGAGTTACAATAATCATATATACAAGTCTGTGGTTAGTGGTTATGACAATGAGTTTTCAATTATAAAAGTCATATATCCACATAGGTTGTTGAATAGTGATTACTTATAGGGATAGCCTATTAAGAGTGTAATTACATTTAGACAAAATCAATAAATGTTCTACGACATTCAATTAATCCAAGTTTTAGCAAAAAATGTGACTATGAAAATCCATAAGAAAATAGGAAATTCAAGAATCTCTAAATTGGATCAACATAGACATTTAGTTTAAAGAAAATAAAATGTGGATTAATGTGGCCACCAGAATGTCAATAATTAACGAACATTTATGATTATCTCAGTTTATAAGTACTACAAGAACACAATATCATACTCGATAGGAGTATTGATATTATACATTGTACTTATTATTTATGACCTCATAAAATGTGGAATGTTGGTGAAAGAGAAGCACAATTTATATTTGCATGCTAATAAGTTATTGTGCATATTCCAACAAAATTGACTTAAGCATCCAATTATGATGCTTATTGAGATTGATAGAATTTTAATATATATCTCAATATAATAGAATGAGACCGAAGTTTAAAGTCTCTTAAGTTATGCCATGTTTTATAGTGTGCACAAGAGTATATGGCAATGACCAGAATTTTAGAGTGTATTTATATAATATCGTGTGCACATTTCTCTTGATCTCACATATATATAAACAAGAGTGAGATTTCTCATTTGAGCTCATAGTATATAGTGTTGTGTTCACACTCCCACTGATCCCACATATATATAATCAAGAGTATGTGGGATTCTTCTCATTAGTGATCACTTATATAGAAATATTATAGTAATGTACACCCTCCGGTCACTATTATAAGTAAAAATCTATATTTTAGGTTCATTCAATTAATGATGTATACAGTCTTTATTATAGACCATATACATCATTTAATGAATGAATCTAAAATGTTGATTTTTGCTTATAATAATGACCGGAGGGTGTAATATTCAACATTGGGATACTTAATTATTAGTGCAAGATGATCAACATAAGTGGTTATATAGTTTAACTAATGGAGTTTCATGGAATCAACCACATATTTTGCCCATGATATGAGTGATGAACCATTACCTTCCACTCCAATTCTAATAAGCGACGAATCATCAACGTAAAAGATCTATCAATATAACTACCAAAGTTGTTACTAGAGAGAACATTAACAACCGCTATGGAGTTCACATATAACTCCGCCACTCGAAATCATATATTTCTCACATCCCTCAAACCTACAAAAACTCTATAATACTTTTTTATTATAAAGAGGGCTCAACGCCCTAAAACTCTATAATTATATCAAATAAGCATTCTACCTACCAATATTTTTTTATCATAATTAGCTATTGAAGTTTTCACAAAATAATATATAATTTGTTATAAAAAGTGAAAAATAATAATCTTACGGACGATAGTAACCTAAAAAGAATGGTCAAAAGTTACCCAAAATACAGTGGTGACTTAATAGGAACCAAGTTGAAGACGAAACGCAACCTCCTATGAAGAAAAATTGAAAACGAAATATATGATACTTTGCTACTATTTGTTTATAGTTTCTCATTGTTCAAATGGTTGAATGAAACTCCCATTCAATTTGTTGAGTTGAATATGCAAGGTTATCTGCAATGCTTCCCGTCACTATCAGATCAAAACATGAGGTTTTTTTTTGAAGGAATCAAAACATGAGGTTGTAATTTTTTTTAAGGAACATGAGGTTGTAATTTGTAAAGCTCGTTAGAGGGCCTTGAAATAAAATGAGAATAAACACATTTTTTTTAGAAAATATTGGTACAAGCTTAAAGATGAACATGATGTCAGGTATTCTTTTGCCATTAATTGTAAAACTATGTTATTTCATATTGTTATAATATTTTTGGCATGCACATCACTCAAATAATTTTAGTAAATAGATCAAAATAAACTCAGGTTGTTTCTTTTTTTAATAAGATATTGTTGTTTACATACTGTCATGTAATGCTGTCACGTAATGTCTGTTTTTGTTTTATGGTTGTTTATAGCCTCAGTGTATTGTAATTAACACTTTTCAACTTCCTTCGGCACACCTTGTGCTGAGGGACTGATTGTTTTCATTAATATATTTCATTTAGTTTCTTAAAAAAAGATATTGTTGTTCATATTGGATTGAGATTGTTCATATTTTAATGATGTTTGATTTTAATTAAAATTTAAAATAAATCATATTATTTAAAGTTAATCGATTACCAAATTCAATATGTCTAATAACGCTCAAACACTAAAATCAACCAATGAGCCCTTTATTCTCTTTCATATCCATGTGACAGTACTTGCATCTGAAACCACAAGTCTCCTATGTCTCTTCTTTTTCGTACCCATGCATGTCATGGTACTTGGAACTTGTCACATTTAAATCTCTTCTTTTTCGTACTCATGTCACGGTAGTTGGAGCATGTTACATTTAAATCGGATAGCAAAATAACTGTGAATGCAATATCATATAAAAAAAAAATTCTTAAATTATTTGGGCGTTTTTCTACACATTTGAAGTGTGTCATTACAATTTCATGCTAATTTTAATTTAGCTTTTATCAAGAAGCAATCAAATAGGGTAGTGCATTTCAACAAAGGTTGAGTCTAGCTAAAGGGAATAATCAAACTTTTACAATGAAACGAAACATTTTAATTGTTGACTAATAGATGTATTCACGTTTAGTGCCCTACGCTCCTCAAATATTATATTTTTTGGTCAAGTCAATAAAATTATTTTCAATGATTTTTTAGGGAAACCATAAAAAGCAAGGACACACATAGATTAGCTATAGCGGTCATTTATTAAGAGTCTAACCCAAGCTATTTTTAAACATTCTCCACTTTTTTTTAAAAAATATTTATTGTGAGTTGATAGTGACTCAAAGAACACTCACAAAAATATTTATGTTTACCACCCTTCGAAAAAGCAAAGCTCAAATCAGGAGTTTGCAAATCTAAAATTTATCTTTTTACCTCCGTAATTTCTTGGATTAAAATATTTTTCAATGTATTTAACTTCTTAGTGCTGATGAAATAAAATAATAAGATCATTTTGTCTAAAAAAATTCTACTAAAAAAAATATTATGGGCGTTGTAATGCATCAATATTCGTCGAATCAAGAAAAACTTAATTATAAATGTTAATCCTAGTCAAATTGATTTTTTTATGTCAATATATACATATCTATTTTCTTTAAATAAAATGGAAAGAAAGGTAACTATCACCTTTACCTCTCCTTTACATATGCATGTGTTAGACACAACTATGGCACACTTCTTTCCATTAAAATATTGACCTGTCCTTTTACTAATGGATCCACTTATAAGGTTATGTTTCGACTTTTTAGTTTTGTTCTAACTTTAGTTGCAGATTCCTTATCCATTCATTCAATAATCAATCCGAAATAATGTAACTTTACCATGATACGTATTTATAAATAGAGAAATGATATTTTGACAATCACTTTTTGACAACTTTTGGACAACTTTCTCTCTCATACTCACATGATGTTGTTATTCTCTCTCTTCCTTTTTCTCTCTCCATTGTTTTTGACCAATAAGTGATAAAAACAAAGTTGTCAACAAAGTTGTCATCAAATGGATGTCAAAATATCATTACTCTATAAATATATTGTTTAGGCCATTTTCATCCTAGCCCCTGGCCTCCCCCACTACCAAACAATACATTAGGCCATTGTTAATATTAGATTACTTTAATTAGTTTAGACTTTATTCAGACCCACTAATATATAGTATTTAGATAACCAAAGTTGTAAATGACTAAATGGTATTGGTTACTCCACTGAAAGAACAAAAGCATTGCAATGCATCTTATGAAATTCTGAGCGTGCATTTGCATGCCTTGTACCATGATCAATATGCAAACTCTTAACTCTAATGAAGGCTCCACTAAATAAAGCATGTGAGGAAAATGTATCAGTGGTTTGAGTGGACTTTTATTAGCATTCGAGCAGGACAATTATGATATGAAGAAGAGAAATTTACCAACATCTGGTTCTAATGATAGAGCGGAAAGCAATTTGATAACAATTTCAACAATCATGTGCTTATAATTAGAGAAGTTCACATTGGTGTATGTTCTTTGAATAAAATAAGTATGTTAGATGCTAGGAATGTCCAAAAACTAAGGCATATATATTTTTTTTTAAATCATTTTGTTTTATTTTCAAAAATGTGTTTATTTTAACTTCCTAAAAAGAACATGAGAGAATGTTGAAGTGAACCATTATAATAAAGAGAAGATACAATATTGATTAAAGATTGTGTATTTTTAAAATAACGAAAACCATTTTTTATGTTTTTACTGTTTGTGAAAATACAGAATGAGACAAATGTTAGCTAAATAAGATTAACACAAAGTTTTAAAAATGAAATAAAAAAAAAAGTATTCACAAGGTAAACATACCTTAATTTATTAGTTTTATTAAGTACTAGTGGAGTGTAATGTTTTTTTTTTTGTGTGTGAAGTGGAATGTAATGATTGAGGTTTCAACCTTATATTCATGTTATCAATGGGAGTCTTGAAGAGTTTATAGTGGTTATGTATTAGGCATTTTGATGTCTTTGATTTTCTTCATTTTGATCACACACAAGTGTGGGGTACTAGCCACATTAATGCGATTTAACCTCCACTTACGTGATCCAAAGTGAGGCCATATCACATAAACTCTTTAGTCTTTTGTTTTCACCAAGTAAATATAATTAATAAGTCTCGTCAACTTGAATATGACTGAAATATCTTTTGGCACAACCCAACATAAACATAGGGTGCTTTAGCGTGCAAAGATAGGATTCCGTTTGGTATCCACAAATCTTTAATGGTGAAAAGGGTTAGAAAGTGTGGAAAAAAACAAACTCAAGTGCTTGGCTATCAAATCTTCCAATGTAATGGTGGTCAAATCATTACTTACAATAAGTTATTCACTAATTGACTTTACATAATAAAGGAAGAAAAGAAGGAGAAAGAAAACAACTTATTTGGGTGGTCTAAGTAGGCCTCAACTATTTCCTAATGTGTGTTTGGTTTAACAACGATAAACCCCTACGTAACATGAGTTTTCAGCTCTTATATTGTGGTTTTTTAGAAGTTTCAATGTTTAGCTTCTAACCCACCATAAATTTTAATATAATTTTAGTATTTTATGAACACATGCTTAGAAGCCTTGCACATTATCGTTTTGAAAGAGGGTGTAATTTATTATAGACCTTGGAATGCTGTAATCTATAGTAGACCTTGGAATAATGAAGCTCTTCACTAGGATAAGATCTATATTTTTATGTACCTAACATTTAACTTATGCGAAATCGATGTCAGACTACTCCTTACAATTGAATCCAAAAATCTCTCCATCAAGTGTGAATCTCTAGTTGTTGCTCACAACACTCCATCAATCTCCTTGCAATTGTATAAGAACATGATTCAACTTGGTGGGGGAGTGGATCATGTTGTATTAGGTTCATGTGTCGAAAGTCTTCCTAGCAATGTAGTCGAAAGATATGTCCTATTGATTGTAACGGTTAGCGATGTGAGAGTCTCACTTGAGGGGGGGATTGTTAAGTTCAACTGTGAATGATTAGTCTTGCATCGACTATGAATTGGTTAAATGTTGGATATACAAAAGAGATAATTTATATATCTATTGCCTAAGACTTTTAAGTTTAAATTGTGCAGTCAAAGTCTCTTATTGGTCCGAGATTATTAGCTAATTGTTGCTCCGTGCTCTTGGACTCCCCCACACATCCAGAATAAAACACACTGACGTATACATGATCTATAACGATGAAGTAGATTAAGAGTAACCTGTTGAGTCTGAGGGTAGCAACTATTAACAAACAAACCAAGTACAAAAAAGGGACGGTTGGTACTTGGTAGAATAGTTTGTTTTTCAGTTTTGTATAATAATCGTAGTCTTTTCATTCTTGTTAGTTGTAACATATCATGAAACTGTATATGCAATAATGCAAGCATGCATTTAGTGCGCCAGAATAGTTTTTCATCAAGTACTATGTTGGAAATTATGTTTGTAATTTCTTTACTAACCTTCTGATCATTTTTAACCAAAATAAAATTCAAATGCTTGCTGGTGGTAAGGGATGTTCCCCATTTCATATTGTGTGTGCTTTCTGGATATAAACCCCTTCTAATTAGTGCATTTATGTTTTTTCTAATTAAAAAAATAAAAAAAAACAGCGTGTTATTTGAATTTTTTTAAGTGACGTAGTTAATTTTTTAAGTGATTAAGTTTAATAGATAATTAATTGCTATACTAGATGTCGAAACTTATCAATCATTAACGTAAGTTCATCAACACAAACTTGAACATAATTAACCAAAAAAATTCGGATGTTCAAATCACATGTAATTTATTTAGGGACCAAATGAACACTTGAAAATTACTATTAGCCATGTCTAAATCCGTACTTAATAAAATTACATTAGTGGTTAATGAGTTTCAATGTTTGATATTTCATTAACCATCTATTGAATTTAATTAATCATTTATCTAAACTGTGTTAGCCCCTTAAAAATTGTTGCAAAAATTGTTTCGGCTGTCAAAAACAATTTCTCCAAAAGAATGGAGGTCGAGCAATGGTATAAGCAACCAAATTGGCCTATGTTAGTTAGAGCAGAAATTTGTCCTCTGTGTGAGGTTGTGTGCTCACTATATTTCCAGAGGTTCAAGTGGCAAGGAACTAGTTTCCTTCAACAAGATTTTATGTTCAAAATTTGTTGGAAAAAATGCACCAAAAATTCAGCTCCTAACGATGTCTACTGAAATTTGTTGGAGTATATTAAAGCAATATTATATGTTTTAAAGGAATTTAAAAATTTACTTCAAAATGTGTATCACCCAATTTATCACAATGAGAGAGATAGGTCAAGGTAGGGTAGTGAGGAAATGGAGAAGAAGCAAAATGAGGTAACATTTTGATTGGCCACACCACAGGCACATTATTGAATGCCAACAAGAATGTCTATGTTACTTTCATTATTGAAGTCAACACTTATCGGATACCATTTTGACAATGATAGGAACTAGATGCGGACATCTCACATCTTAGACGGACGATAGCCTGAAAAGTTCTAATGATCAAAACAAAATTTAACATTATCATTTTAAAATTACAATATGATTATCTAATATACTAATCCACAATGATAGCAAAAATGACTTTTGGTAAAGCATGAATTATGTTCCTATTTTAAGCACGATTTAGGCGTAATACAGCTTGTCCCCAAAAATGAGACCAATAAGAAAACCCCAACAATTCTCCTAGCTAGTAGTTATTTACTACTACATTTTTTTAGCGGTGAGCTAGTTATTAGTTATTACTCCCTCCATTCCTTTTCTTTTGATGTTTTAGGTGATTGCACAAATATTAATGAATCATTAAATTATATGAATAATTGTATGGTTTATACTAAAATACCCTTACTTACTCCTTGATTTTCTTTTTCTCAAAATTCTAATCTCCTTAATTATTGAAACTCACCACATAAATTGCATTTATTATTTAAACTTCCAATTTTCAAAGTGTGTTTTTCAACAAGGGTAAAATTGGATAAAAAGTATTAAAAATTCTAAAACATCAAAAGTTTTGGAATAAAGTTTAAGCTCTAAAACATCAAAAGAAAAGGAATGGAGGGAGTACTACATAATCTAGCTACTTTGAGAATTGAGATATACTGCCACTATTAATATATGTACCCTGTGTGTTGTTCAATCAATGAATGATAATCACAATTCTTCAGAAAGTATCACAAACTCATCAAATTATCTCATCTCTCTCACAGGCTTACAGCATAAACACCTAGAGCATTGCCCTCAATAATTCAAAAACATTTACCATTTTGATCTTAATGATACAAAATAGTAAAAAGAGGCATTTCTCCACCAGTTTTCTCCAAAACAAAATAGCTTATACTGAGACCATGAGGATTTCAAATGTAATGGCAAATGTTTCAGTAATAAGATATCTAGAAAAACAAGGGGCAGCTACAACAATCAACTTGTAATTCACTTGAATATTCTCATTCTATGACATGTACAGAAAACAGACAACAAGGAAATAAAACATTGCCAAGAAGATATGAAAACCAATGACAAAAATAGATATATGAACAAAGAATCTACAAAACTCACGTGCTCAGCTCTAAAATACAGACAAACAGCCTCAATCAATGACAACAGGTGATATCAAAAACAAAATCCTATTAATGCTACAAAAGAAAGTCTGGAATTACTGGTGTTTGGGAAACCACGTTTAAGGGTGAATTGGCTCTTTGATGAGTTTTACGCTTGCCATGACGGTGGCTACTCTTTTTCTTTCCCTTCTGATCAGATTCTTCCCCTTCAACAATCTTCTCTTTACCTCTCCGTCTTCTCTCTTTATTTTTGCTACTCGAATTGGGATTTTCAGGATCAGGCTTTTCTGCATCACCAAGATTTTCTTTCATTTCAGATGGAAGATCTGTGCCTAGTTTCTTCTTCCCTTTCCGCTTAGTTGATGACTTATCAAGAGGATTACTTTGAGACAAACTCGGGTTGGTTCCACTTCCAAGAACATCTTTTATGGCACCAGAAAGAGAATTGTCCCTTGGCTCTGGCCTTTTATTTGGACCTGGTGCTGCATCTCCATCATCCAATCTCACCACTACAGGTCTGGGCTTCATTTGATTTGTCCTCTTCTTCAAAAGAAGTGACTGCTCTGTCAACTTGGTTAGCTCATCAGCTTCATCATTTATATTACTGTTTGACTTGGGGTCATTTGCTGGGGGATAATCATTTGGAACAATCTCAGTCTTATCTGAAGCAAGGTAATATAATCCATGCCGCTTACGGTGTTCAAGCAAGGATGTAGATTCATTTGATTGCCCTGACTCGTCATTTTTTAGAAGATTAGACGAAGAAGCATCTGAAGTAGTGCCAAATTGAGGACCTCCTGTGTAAAACGAAATTGATGAAGGTAGCTCGATATCACCACATATTGCTTTTAAATCGTCAAGATTCTCTTTAAGAGCTAATCCATCTGGTACAGTAACTCTTCCCTGTGCACTTATTGAGACTGGACCAAGTTCCACGGAAAAAGCATCGCGGATGGATTTGATAACAGTTGAAACTTGAGAATATTTCCTGTCCACATTCTGACCAGAGTTATCAATTATTTCTGCTTTAATCAACTGTACAAAGGCAAATATGTTTCGCGCTCTCTCTAGTACTTCAACATCCTGATTTGCTGTCAGTGAACCAAAAATTAATTCAATTCGATTTAATAGGTTTACAACAGATTCATGTGTGAAATTTTTCTTTTTTGACGAAAGAGTGACAACTCTATCTGTGTCGTTTTCAACATACATATCTTCATCAGAAGATTCGGCGGTTGAATTCCTTGGGTTAAAGCCCTCATCCTGTTCATAAGTTGAACCTTCACATGTTGCCACTATTTCAGGAGCTTCAGTGTCATTTTTTACAACAAACATTTCTGACTGTCCGCTAGCCAATTCGCCACCACGTGAGGATGAAGTACCTTCATCTTTATCAAGGTAACACTCCAGACAAAAACTTAAAACTTTAAGAACAGAATTGATGTAAACTGCTCTTATTGACGGAGGCAAGAGATTGGTCCGAGGCTGTACAAGAGCATCAATGAGTTCAAGTGGATTGCTCGCAAGCTGTACATACTCTCCAGCAACCCAAGCAGCAGCACACAATATCCTATGCAAGTACACATTACCCAACAATGCAGGATCAATCAACAGATCGCGAGCAACCCGAACAAGCTGTAATCTAGCATCCTTAACTCTCATACCAATATCAATAAGCTGATTCTCAATTTCTTCACCCTTTTGGCAATGAGGAATCATCGTCATTTCTCCCAAAAGAGATACATACCAATCAAAATCAACAATGATCTCATAAACATTCCTACCACACGTGGTTAAAATTGAACCCAAAATCTCATTGCAAAATTCTGGATCAGACTTCAATGCATAATTAAGCAACACCCTAGATATCTCCACCACATTGCTCTCAGAGACCATAGCCATCAACAACCGCAAAGACTCAATTTTAATATTTGAATCCTCATCATCCAAAGATTTAATCACAGCATCCTTATTCTCTAGCACTGCCCACAAATGCTTCGGCGTAGCAACTGAAAGCGCATGCAAACCAAGATACCTAAGATTAGGATCCTGATCAACCAACAACTCCCTAATTTTCGAAACCGCCAACTTAACAGCAGACTCGTGATCACTTAAACTAGTAATCACAGTCCTCACACACTCAAAAACAAGCGATTTTGCTCCAGATCTTCTAATATGCTCACAAATAGGTTCAACAATCCTCTTCCCTAACCTAGGTTCCAAAGGAGCCAACCTAGCAAAAATCTTCAAAACCTTAATAAGAACCCAATTATTCTTAGAATCAACCAAAATCCTATAAAACTCGGGCGCCAACGGAAGATACGATCTCGGATCCTTGGAACTAAGTTCACAGAAAACACCAATGACAGCAATAACAACCTTGGGATCAGAACTTTCTAAATTCTCAACCAATCTTTTAAAACAAACCCTAACAGCATCAGGATACTTATCAAAAACCCTCAAAACAACAGCAATAGCTTTATTCCTAATAAAAACCCTAGAAGACGATAACAAATTGAAGATATCAGGAGTGAGATCACGCGCGAGGTCGAGAGTGGCGATTGTTGATAAACAATGAAGCGCAAGTGAAGCATGAAAATGATTGGTTGAAGAAAGATCTTTACGAAGCTGATTGGTGATGAGAAGAAGAACCGGTGTTGAATCGTTGAAGGAAATTGAAGCGGCATGGTAACCAATTCGTTTGTGAAGGAAGAGAGAAGAGGACATTACCTCGACAACGTGGAAGGAAGCCCATGACATGTCGATTCCATGGATGGAGGAGAGGTAGGTGAGTTTTTGAAGTGCGGTGGATTTGGTTTGTGGATCGGTGGATTTGATTTCGCGACGAATTTCTTCGATTGATTTAGAGATGAAAGATGATTCTGTGAGAAGTTGGAGTCGCATGGATTTGATGAGATCGTCTAGGGTTCGTTGGAAGAGATTGTCCATGATTGAAGAAGATGAAGAACCCGCCATTGAAGCGAGTTTCAAGAAGAAGAAGAAAATGTTACCGGTGGTGGAGGTGGTGTTTTGTTGATACCTCCGGGTCCCGGGAGAATTTAGATTTCGTAATGGGCTGAAGTATTTGTTTGGGCCTACGTAAATTAATTTAGGTTACTTTTTGCACCCCTTAATAAGATTGGTATGCATTATTCCATCTCTAACCTCTCATCCTTGCTCCTATATTGACCCCCCGAGTGTCGGAGTAGTACACCCCTTCCTCCTTATATCAACACGTTAATTTGATGAAATTCATAACCAAAAAACAAAGCATGGTTGCTAAGCTTACAAACAATTACTTTTGCCATTAAACATGCTCCACGCATGGTTGCTAAGCTTACAAACATGTATGCATGACACACAGACATTGCATAATTTTGCTGGAAACTTAAGGAAATGAGATATGTGTCTTCTTGAACTTCTTTAGATTTATTGTCCAACATTAGTTCATTGAGTGTAAGGGTGGTAATGAAGAGTCAACTTCAATAAAGTTTGAAGTTTGACTCGATAATTAATTCTTTTAATTTGGTTCATGAATCAAAAGAGATGAACATGAGCTGAAAAATTAAGCTTGTTACTTAAACGTGCTCAACTTGATCTATATTTATTTCGGCTCATTTGGTTCATAAGTTAACTCGATTATATGTATATACATGTATGTGTACGCATGTGCTTCCTCTCGTGTGTTATTTACATGTATTGGCGCGCGTGCGTGCTTGCACACACGCTGGTTGAATTACATCTACTCGTTAATTTGTTTTTTTAAAAAATTAATAATAAAAAAAATGTACATATAATACATTTATATATACTATATATTTCAATGTAATACTAAGAAAATCCCATGGTGCAGTGGCTAAAGTTTCCTTTTTGCATAATAATGTCTAAAGTTCGATCCTCATTGCCATCGGTTTCTAAAATATGAGGATCGAACTTTAAACATTATTATGCAAAAAAAAAAAAAATTAAAATGTCAATTGTTATTGTTGTTCATAGTCGTCCTTATTTGTGTGAGTCAACACAATTAATGCAGTTAATAAGCATTAAAATTTAATCAAACAAGCATTAAAAGTTAATTAAACCATCATTTAAAAAAATTAAACCGGGTTGCTTGCCAAACCGGCCGAGTCGCCGGTTTTTAACGAGTCTCACCGGTTTGCACCGGTCTAATTACATGGTCGATCTGTTGTGCAGCTCAACCCGACGTACTCAGTTCTCTGTCGAACCGGTTCAACCGGCCGGTCCGAGCCGGTTTTAAAACTATGATATTTTGTTCAGTCGAGTCAACCGGTTTATCGCCGAGTTGATGACATCACGTCGGTTCAAATACAAAATCGATCTAAAAACCTGACAGAACCAATGAGCATATGGTTTCCAAGTGGACCGGCCGATCCGAGCCGAGTTTTAAAACTATGCATATGAACATGGTCGTTTTCTATGCAATCATTTGACCAAGAAAGAAACCATAGAAATAAAAAATTATAAAAATTTCAACAAACAGAGTAATTGTATTTAAAATAAAAAAATTCATATATTATTCTTCATTTTTTGCGGTACAAGATTCAATATACAATATGTTCCACAACTAATTGTCTACATATGGGGCAAGATATGTTATCTGTTGACAAATATGTGAATATGCAATCCGTGTGGTATGTGTGTCCACATCTTAATTTATATATTGTTTCATTATTTATATACCCCTCCAAACATATTGCACATTCTATTTGACTAAATGGAATAGTTGTTGATATGTTGTATGAAACCTCACTCGCAACCTCACTCAAATTGACCACTCTATTATGTGCCGCTGATGGAGGTTGTGGAGGATTTCGTGGAGGAGCTCGTGGAGCAGTTCCAAGATGCTTACACATTTTAATGACTAAGTATATTGCTAACAACACTAGAAAAATATGTAGTATAAAACCTATTATTAATTTTATATCTTCATCGTTATCTTTTCCTTGCTCAACAGGATTTCCTCGCATATTTTCTAGAAGAAAAAATATTATCGTAAAGATTTCCTCGTGAATAATACTTGTTCAAGTTACTCAATAATTTATTATCGATAAGATTTCCTCGTGAAAAAAATATTATCGTAAAGATTTTCCTTGTGATTATTATTTTTTCTTTCTATCTGTCACATCTATTCATTAATTTATATAGTGGGATAGAGACTTAAGTTACTCTACTTATAGACCAAGATTTTCGGGTGTCAAGCCATTGATTGGACTTGAACCTTCAATCTACTGGACTTGCTCGATTTTATTCTTGGGAAGGGAAAAATGAGATTGAAAAACCCTTTTTTGGATCCGGGGGTCGATTACGATTCAGGAAGGTGTTAGGCACCCGCGTCGTTCACGGTACTCCGTGAGAACCTCTTTCGAACTTTATTTTATTTGAAAATTTCTTGCTTAAAGTCTAAGTGAAAGAATGGAGGTAGAAGAAGTAGGAATTTTTGTTATTTTTATTTGATCGATTTGGAAGGAATAAACCCATGCCTACGTACCCTTAAAAGGGATCAAAACCGCCGTAGTTCTCTCTTATAAAAAATATTTTTGTGGGTTAGGTTGATTTTAATTTGATTTTGAAAATGATTTTGAGAAGGGTTGCGAGACCTCAAGGTATAGAAGAGTAAAATAGAAGTGAAGTTGTTTCATTTTATTTTAGAAATTGAGTCTAAGTTTAATTAAAGTTCAATTAAGAATTTGATTAAGAAAATAAAAAGAAAAAATCTCTTGGATTTGGATCCAAGGTTTATTAAGAAAATAATTTGACTTTTGCTTATTTGATTTTTGGGATAAAAAAGGTTTTACTAAACTAACGGTAAATTAGCGTGACGATGCGAAAAGTAAAGCGAGGTAAAAGCGATAGGTAAAGTGATATGGTGTCGGTGCAAGTGTCGGTGCTTGTGTTACCTACATTATTACAAAAATTCCTAGATACATTCTATGGCCTCTTTGCCTCTTTGCCAAGCTACAAACCAATGGTAAAAAATATATACATCCATTTCCTAATTATACACACTAAAATCAATGACAATAATAAGTTGGATGATGCATGCAATAATTATAAACAAAAAAACAAGAGATAAAAATATACCACAATTAAAATCAAGACAAGCATATTAAATAAAGAACAATACGAGAAAAGCAATAAAAATGAACAACCAAGTAACAAGTAAAATTAAAGTGTTTAAAAATGTAAGGAATAAAATTTTAGAAGCAATAAAAATGCAAGGAATAAAATTTTAGAAGCAATTAGGGTAATAAAAATTGAAAACAGTGGTGCAAATATCAAAACAGTAGAGAAATAATTAAACAGAATTGGGCCTAATGCCAAAATGGTTGGGCTCAGGCTGGGCAGTTCTGGACCATTAGATGAATCAAGAGGTCCAGAACTGAGTCCAGAAGAAATCATCACAGCCACACAAAACAAAAGATCACAAGGTTTTAAAATAAGCAGCACAGGGACCGTCAGATCGTGGATTTGACGGTTGGAAACAAAGGTGCACTCAAACAAACAAAGACAGGCATACACACAAACTAAAGGGAGGACTAACAGTAGCCGTTGGATCAAAGATCTAACGGCTTTCAGGGATGGCGTAAGGTAAGCTCGCTTAGACGCACATATAGAGGATTATGAAGTGGTATAAAAGCAAAAAACAAACAGACTCACTCATAACCCTAATTTTTTCTTAAACTTTCAGCCGCTCAAAATTTTTCTTGTCGTTCCCTCACCTCTCAAACGTATTCCTCTTCTTTGTTTCAAACGTTTTTTACAAAGTCAACAGATTATACAAACAAGCTCAAGCTAAACCCTCTCCTCTCAAATCGACTGTTTCTTCTCAAGCATCAAACAATATAAAAAACAACAGAAACAGACCTTCATGAAAGCAAGCTTCGATCTGGATTTGACTATAAACAAACGCTTTTAAAACGAGGCACAAATCATGCGTTAAGAGGATACACAACACAGATCAAGTCAAGGAAGTGATACATTAGAGCAGATCGGAGAGAAACAGTGGACTAGAGCAGAAACTTCAAACAACCTAGTGTGTTTCTGGCTTGTACGACAGATTCAAATACTGGATCGGCTTCTTCTTCCTTTTTTTACTCTCTGTCTCGTTCTTTCCCTTTTTGATTCCATGATGGATCTGGATTCGCAGATGGATCTGTTTGCTTCAGTTTAATTTCCTGTCATACGAACCTTTGAAACACAGGGACGAGTTCGAATCTGTACGAATTCGTGATAATTTCGTTGTTTATGATGAATCTGGTTCGGATTTGATGTTAGTGTTATTGGAAAATGGATTTAGTTTTGTGTTAGTCGTTGGAACACGATTTGTATTAGTCTGTGAGTGTGAGGGAAATTTTGAGAGTTGGTGTGTTACTGGATATTGATGAATATCTTTGAAATGTTCATCATGTTCTTGGTAAAACTCATGTGTTTTGATGATTTGATCTGGAAAGAGAAGGAATGAATAAAGAATTAGGGTTTTTGCTTTTTGTGCAGCTGCTGCCAATTGTCAGTCCGTGAACAGTAATCAATAAATGCTGGCCTATATATACTAGGTAAAATTAGGGTTTCTGGTGGTATCAGATGGTGAGGTGTCCCTTTCACTGGGCCAAAATACCCCTGTTGGATCAGACTGGACCAAAATTGGACTAAAATTGGACCAAAGAAATAAAAATTGCAAGACTAAAAGAAAAATTAAATGACATAAATTAAATTATTAATAAAAAAACGAAAATAAAAATAATAATAATAATAAAAAATAAAAAAGAAAATAACTACTAAAAAGGAAATAATAAAAAGTAATAAAAATAATTAAAAGTAATTAAAATTGTCCCTTAAATGAGGTATTTTAAAATACCTCTCTGCCGAAATTTCAACTGAATTGGTTAAAAAATGATATTTAAAATGCGAGCGAAAAATTCCTTGAATGGTTTAAACGATACGAACGAACAGGAAGTTAATTAAAAAGGTTAAAAGGAAATGAATTAAGAAAACTTTAAATTTTGTAAAAGTAAGCGTGAAAATTTAAAATACCTAAAAACGATTTTTAAAAGCACGTGGAACACGAATAAAATTATATTTGCTTTAAAAAACAAGATAAGAATTTTAAACATGACAAAACAAGGATTTTAACTGATTAACATAATAAAAGAGATCTTGAGCCGCTTTGAAAATACGACCGAAGGTTTTAACTGGTCCAAAATTGGGGTATGACACTACTATATAGATTGATCAAGTAGTTAGCTTTACTCAATTACTCCAAGCAATGCATGGATGTTACATGCATTCGTATGTAAATAAATATAAAGCAAAACATATAGCTAGCTACAATGAACCAAAAATAATAATACAAAATTACACATTTAAATCACTATATGTAATTCAACATACACGAGCGCAAGCATGTACGCGCGCTGGTAAATCTAATTCAACACGCGCAAGCGCGCGCACACACATACATGCATATACATATAATCGAGTTAACTTATGAACCAAATAAGCCGAATTAGATATAGTTGAAGTTCATCTCGTTTAGTTAAATTTAATTTTCCGCTCAAATTCAATTCATTTGGTTCATGAACTAAATTAATAGAATTAATTGTTGAAAAGTTGTATAACTTATTGTCTACGTATTGGGAGAGATAGATTATCTGCTGAAAAATATTTGAAAATACAATCCATGTGGTATGTGTGTCTACATCTTAAACCTGACTGAATCGGTGAGGGTCCGGTGTCCGAGTGGACCGGCTTGTCCGACCCGAGTTTTAAAACTATGCATATGAACATAGTCGTTATCTATGCAATCATTTGACCGAGAAAGAAACCATAGAAATAGAAAATTATAAAAAATTCAACAAACACAGTAATTATATTTATAATAAAAAAAAATTCATATATTATTCTTCATTTTTTGCAGTACGAAGTTCAATATACAATAGGTTGCACAACTAATTGTCTACATATGGGGCAAGATAGGTTATCTGTTGACAAATATGTGAATATGCAATCCGTGTAGTATGTGTGTCCACATCTTAATTTATATATTGTTTCATTATTTATATACCCCTCCAAACATATTGCACATTCTATTTGACTAAATGGAATATTTGTTGATATGTTGTATGAAACCTCACTCGCAACCTCACTCAAATTGACCACTCTATTATGTGTCACTGATGGAGGTTGTGGAGGATTTCGTGGAGGAGCTCGTGGAGCAGTTCCAAAGATGCTTACACATTTTAATGACTAAGTATATTGCTAACTACACTATAAAAATATGTAGTATAAAACCTATTATTAATTTTATATCTTCATCGCTATCTTTTCCTTGCTCAACAGGATTTCCTCGCATATTTTCTAGAAAGAAAAAATATTATCTTAAAGGTTTCCTCGTGAATAATACTTGCTCAAGTTACTCATTAATTTATTATCGATAAGATTTCCTCGTGAAAAAATATTATCGTAAAGATTTTCCTTGTGATTATTATTTTTTCTTTTTATCTGTCACATCTATTCATTAATTTATATAGTGGGATAGAGACTTAAGTTACTCTACTATATAGATTGATAAAGTAGTTAGCTTTACTCAATTACTCCAAGCAATGCATGGATGTTACATGCATTCATATGTAAATAAATATAAAGCAAAACATATAGCTAGCTACAATGAACCAAAAATAGTAATACAAAATTACGCATTTAAATCACTACATGTAATTCAACATACATAAGCGCAAGCATGTACGTGCGCTGGTACATGTATTTCAACACGCGCGAGCGCACGCACACACATACATGCATATACATATAATCGAGTTAACTTATGAACCAAATTATTCGAATTAGATATAGTTGAAGTTCATCTCGTTTAGTTAACAAATTTAATTTTCCGCTCAAATTCAACTCATTTGGTTCATGAACTAAATTAATAGAATTAATTATTGAAAAGTTGTATAACTTATTGTCTACAAATCAGGCAAGATATATTATCTGCTGAAAAATGTGAAAATGCAATCCGTGTGCTATGTGTGTCTATATCTTAAACCTGACTGAATCGGTGAGGGTCCCGTTTCCGAGTGGACCGGCCGGTCCGAGCCGAGTTTTAAAACTATGCATATGAGCTTGGTCGTTTTTTATAAATCATTTGACCAAGAAAGAAACAATAGAAATAAAAAATTATAAAAAAATTTAACAAGCACAGTAATTATATTTATAATAAAAAATCATATATTATCCTTCATTTTTTGCAGTACAAGATTCAATATACAATAGGTTGCACAACTAATTGTCTATATATGAGGCAAGATAAGTTGTCTGTTGACAAATATGTGAATATGCAGTCCGTGTGTGTCATACTCTAATTTTGGACCTAAAAATATGTGCTCAAAATGTCTTTTATCCCTGATATGTGTCTCTGACCTTTGAAAGATTGCCAATCTGCTACTGTTTACGCTGATATTCTACTATGCTGTATTTGCATGTCTCTACTGTCTGTGTTTGAAAATATTTTCAAATATGATTTTGTCTGTGTTTTCCTGCATTTCAGACCATCCAAAAGGTTTTCTTGCATTCCCAATTGTCTTTGATTAACTGCACTTCTTTTTCAATATTATTCGCAAAAAAAATCATGAAAAAGGGTATTTTAGTCATTTCCTGCATTCAAACTCATTTTAGTCCCTGTAAATTGTCTCTGAGTCTTTTCAATTTGTTTGTATGAATTCTTGCTTTAATTCCATGTTAAAAAACCTTTTCAAAAATTGCACTTGAGTCATTTTGAGTCAATTTAGTCCATAGGGGCATTTTGGTCATTTCACACAAAATTTTGGCAGAGTGGTTACTTTAAAGTACCTCATTTTTTGTAATTGGTTCATTTTAGTCCTTTTAATTGATTTTAAAATTTTGTTTCACTTTACTTTTTTTCATGTTACCAATTTTAATTTAGTTTAGTTTCATCTTTATTTTTATATATTCAGTCCTTAAGTTTTAAAATTTGTTTTTGGTCCTTTGCTGCTTAATTACACTCCAGTCCTTTAAAATTTTCGTTATTTGCAAGATGGTCCTTGTAGTTCATATTTTTGCAGGAAAGTCCTTCTTAAGTCCAAGCTCAAGGCCGAAGCCAGGTGTCAAGTCCTGATTGGCTCGCAGAGCCAAGTGTCAGCCTATAAAAGGGTAACAGTTAATGCACAGTGCGAGGGAGAGGATCCATAACACGCCACATCACAACAAACACTTCCCAACTTTCTCTCTCTGATCTCAAGGATCAAAATTCAACAAATCTCCAGAATTCATCAAGAACATGATGAAGTTCATGAAGAACTTCATCCCCAAACCATAAACCCTAACTTTCCAGAACTCAATTCCACGCCAATTCATCACAAATTCGCATCAATTCCATCACAAACAAAATCAATTCAATAACTATTTCATCAAACCGGTTCGGATTTATAAAAATTCTCCGAGATTCTATGAAAATCTTCATCATTGAATCGGTACCTTCGCAATACCAGCGTAAATCCATCACAAACTGTGACGAATCCAATGCGATCACGAAGGATTTGGTACGACAGAGAAGAAGAGGGATTGAATTCGAATCGAACCGGAGAAGAAGAGGAACGCGTTCACCGATTTATTTTCGGTTTGCAACAACAACAAGGTGTTCACCAGAAGATCAGAGAAGATTGAAGAGGTGTTCTTTCGTCTTCTCCTTCGAATCTCCGAAACAGATCACAGGTAAACACGTAAACCTTCTCAGTTTCCTTCTTAAAGCATCAATGAAGCTAGATCGAAGTAGATCAGTGATTTCTGGAAAACGTTTTCGGAAAGATTCAAAACCTAAAAAATTTCTTAAAAACCGTAAGTTTCAAACCCCGATCTACTCCGTTTTAGTCACAATTTCACAAAAGTAACTTCAAAACCGCAAAGAGGAGAAAGAAACGAGAAGAATCATGTAAAAAGATTTTGAAAAAGAGTTCGGAAAGATTCCGGTACGGTGGCGCCACCAGCGAACCGCCGTACCGGAACTTTCTCCGGTCATCTTCTCCGATCCATCTCCGACGGTGAATTTTAGAGAGAAGTGAGAGCTTCTCTCACTAGGTTTAGTGTAGAGAGAGAAGGAAGAAGAGGAAATGAATTGGACCGGCGTCTATATGCTTATATAGACGCCTGAACCGGTCCGGTTCACCTCTGGTTCATCTCTTCTCCATCCTAAACCATTAGATCTAGGTCAAAGAGGATCCAGATCAATCCAATGGCTGAGAGCGTTCCCTGTGATCCGGATCCATTATATTTGGGCCTGGGCTTGATCTTGTACTGGATTTCGTTGTTCTCTCTGTTTTTTTGCTATTTGCACCATGTTTCCTGCTGTTTACACCCCCTGCCATGCTTAAAAATCTTTAAAAATTCTACAAAAATGAGTGTTTCTTGTTAATTTTGTGACCTTTTTGTGGTAATTTTGTACTAGAAAAATTGATAAAAAATGATGTGATATTTTCCTTGCTTATTTGTGAAGTTTCATGTTAAAATTTTGTGAAAATTTGCATAATCTTGAGTCCAATTCTTGATATATGTTTGTGACTTGTAACATGTGAATTTGTGATGAGATTACTACTGTTTTGGTGTGTCTTACTGTATGTGAATATGTTGTGATTAATTACTTGTTTTACAAGTTTTGTTTGTGAATAATAAATGAAAAATGTGTCCAATTTCTTCCTAAAAATGCTTATTATGACACATTTCTTCAATCCTCTTTGAAAAACCTGAATGTATGCCTTTGAAAATGTATTGGATTATGAGGATTATAAGTCATGTGAACTTGGCATTTTGTGGTATGATCTTTAGGTATATCTTTCACTTTGTTCTTGCTTGGTTTTATGATGATTTTCTTACTTTTGTTGTAGTGATCTTACTTGCTTTATCTCTTGTTATTATATCATGTGCTACTAACCCTTTTTCCATGTTTCATGTGTCACATAAGCATCTCATACCCCACCCTTTTCTATACCTTAATTTCTCGGACCTTATTTCTTTACGGTTCATTTTTTGGTGCAAGATTAAGTCCTTGCAAGAATAGTAGTGTGTATCTAGGCCAATGATGTAAAAGGACAATGGACAATAACTATATGCACCGACACTCACCGACACATGCACACACATCACGTGTATGCTTTAGATGTATGCTTAGGGAATGTATGTTTTAGATGTATGCTTAGGAATTGGGAACTTAGGCGAAAATTCACTTTCAAAAAAAATATGAACAATCTCACTTGAAAATCTTTTCTCAAAAAATAGGAGTCAAAACTCCTCCCTTTTCTCTATATTTTCTTAAACGAAAACTTCAATGAATTTTAATCATATTTAGACCTTTTTCGCAAAATAACTAATCATACCTCACATTTTCCAAAGTCTTATGCCCTCGAGGCCTCTCCTCCCCTTTCTTCAAAAATCCATTTTCAAAATTAAAATTCAACCAATGAAAACAAAAACCCCTTTTTGGAAATGAACTACGATTGGTTTTGATCCCTTAAAAGGGTATGTAGGCAAGGAGCCAATACTCCTCCAAATCAAATAAAACAAAAATCCAAACACATTCTTCTCCCTCCAATTCTTAACCTAGCAAACCTTTAAGTGTAAATAACGTTTTCAATGAATAGCATATAAAAGTAAAGCGTTAGGTGTAGAAAGTAAAGACGGTTCCTATAGGATACTATAGTCGTTTTGGGTGCCTAACACCTTCCTATAACGAAAACAACTCCCGAACCTCGTTTCTCAAGGGTTTTCTCCTCATTTTGCCCTTCCCAAGAAAAATGGAGATATCAAAGGTTAAAAAGGTCCAAGCTTAATCAATGCTTGACACCCAAAAACCAAGATAAAACAGTGTGGTATGTGTGTCCACATCTTAATTTATATATTGTTTCATTATTTATATTCCCCTCCAAACATATTGCACATTCTATTTGACTAAATGGAATATTTGTTGATATGTTGTATGAAACCTCACTCACAACCTCACTCAAATTGACCACTCTATTATGTGTCGCTGATGGAGGTTGTGGAGGATTTCGTGGAGGAGCTCGTGGAGCAGATTCAGAATGCTCACACATTTTAATGACTAAGTATATTGCTAACAACACTAGAAAAATATGTAGTATAAAACCTATTATTAATTTTATATCTTCATCGTTATCTTTTCTTGTTCAACAGGATTTCCTCGCATATATTCTAGAAAGAAAAAATATTATCGTAAAGATTTCCTCGTGAATAATACTTGCTCAAGTTACTCATTAACTTATTATCGATAAGATTTTCTCATGAAAAAATATTATTGTAAAGATTTTCCTTGTGATTATTATTTTTTCTTTTTATGTCACAACTATTCATTAATTTATATATTGGGATAGAGATTTAAGTTACGCTACTATATAGATTGATCAAGTAGTTAGCTTTACTCAATTACTCCAAGCAATGCATGGATGTTACATGCATTCATATGCAAATAAATATAAAGCAAAACATATAGCAAGCTACAATGAACCAAAAACAATAATACAAAATTACACACTTAAACCACTACATGTAATTCAACATACATGAGCGCAAGCATGCACGAGCGTCGGTACATGTGATTTAACACGCGCGAGTGCAAGCTCGCACACACATACATGCATATACATATAATCGAGCTAACTTATGAATCAAATAAGTCGAACTATATACAGTTGAAGTTCATCTTATTTAGTTAACAAACTTAATTTTCCTCTCAAATTCAACCCATTTGGTTCATAAACTAAATTAAACGAATTAATTATTGAAAAGTTGCATAACTGATCGTCTACATGACAGACAAGATAGAATATCTGCTGAAAAATATGTAAAAATGTAATCTATGTGGTATGTGTGTCCACATCTTAACTATAAGACTAAAAAGGTTGACCCTGGATGCTTTTTCTTTCTAGAAACCCTGGATGAATTAATAATTGCAATGTTACGCGACCCGTGCTTTCGCACGGGTCTTTTACTAGTTGAATTAAAAAAGTTATGCATGGTTATTCCGCTAACTCAGTTCCTCGCATCTGCGGGTTTCTCATAAATAACCACTATATGAAGTGGGAACACAATTAAACTTGGGCTCCGTTTCCCGTACGCGAGCAACATGGGTCTCCTACGGTATATGATGTATTATAACCCTTTTTTTTTTGGCGTTGCTGTTTTTAAATTGAAACTGTAGGTTAATTTACTATAACAATTATATTCACGTATTCAAGTAAAGGTCAATTTAGGTAGTTCATATTTTGCACCTATCCTCTTTTTCTTGGCTTGTTGAAGATGTTAATTATTTCCAACTATTTATATTAATATATTAACTATATTTGAATAAAAATAAATTAATTTTTAGTTTAATACATATTACTCCATTCGTTCTTTTTTAAGTGTTGTTTTGGAATACTAACACCAAATTAAGGAAATGAATGTTTGCACTTTTTTTTCTACTATACCCTCTTGAAAGATTCTCATAAAAATATAGTTATTATTTAGAAGATTCTCATAGAGCAGAAGCCATTATTAGGACGATTCTCAAAGAACGAAGGTTAATCTTATGAAAATTATCATAGAACGATAATTAGTATTTGGAAGATTCTCGTATAACATAATCTTAATTCTTAGGAAGACTCTTATATAACGTAACTCGGTCTTTATAGGATTATCATAGAACGCAAGCTAGTCTTTGGAAGATTCTCATAGAATGAAAGTAAGTCTTTGGATGATTCTCGAAGAACAAAAGTTAGTATTTCAAATATTCTCATAGAAAGAAGGCAGGTCTTTGGAAGACTCTTGCATAACGAAAGTTAATATTTGGAAGATTATGAAAGCAAGTATTTGGAAGATTCTCATAAAATGTAAGTCTTTGGAAGAATCTCGAAGAACGGAAGTTAGTCTTTGAAATATTCTCATAGAATGAAAGTAGTTTTAAACAATTTTTTCTATAATAAAGACTGTTGTTGGTGTCACTAAAAAAATACGAATTAGATTATATTTTTTAGTTATAATGTTGGTGTCATTGAAATTGAGTATATATATACTTACTTTTTTATTATCTCAATCATACCTATAAACAATTTTTTCTATAATAAAGATTGTAGGTGTCGTTAAAAAAATACGAATTTAGATTATATTTTTTTAGTTATGATGTTGGTGTCATTGAAATAGATAAGTTAATTTGATTTGTTATAATTTGAAAGCAAAAAACATTTATATTTTTACTTTTAATCGAAATCAAATTTTCACAAAAAACACCGTCCATAATTTTCAAATGTTAGCGCAACAAAAAGAGCAGAAAGACGAATATATGCTAGTAAATATAAGGACAATTATTAATAACATTTTTAAAATCCAGTCTTAGTAATTTTTTCAGTAAATATGGTTTAAATCTGTCTGTTTCAACGGTTTTCCACAATATCCAAATGCCATAATTCCACTACGTTTTTAAACAGTATTTTTGGTTCATTGACTAAATCACCCTTTTCAAATGAAACTACAAATTCCACAATGTTTATCAACAAGACAAATTTTAACAGTCAACTTTTGAGAACTTTTAAATTAATCCCTGTCGTTCACTTAAAATAAGTCAATCCAATGGCTCCTAAGCAATTTGAAACAAACAAAAAAAAAATTAAGAGGTCTTGCATGGTGAGAGACCTATAATGGTCTCGTACCGTAGCCACAGCCTTAAACTTGTGTCTCTGCATTGCGAAATGGGTAAGTGCTCAAATGCACGCATCTTCTTTAGTCAAAAAAAAATAAAAAATGCACGCATCTTTTTTTTTTATTTTACATCCATTTATTATTAGCTATCCTATTGAAGGATAATTACTCTCTCCGGCTATACTTTTGGATTTTTTTTATTTGTTTCAAGATAACTTTTTATTTTTTTATAGATTTGTTTCAAGATAACTATGACTTTAAAATATCAATGCAATATTTTTTTCTCCAAAAATAAGCTCTTTATTTATTAAATTTTACTCTATTAATTACTCTAAAAATATACTCTTAATTTAATAAATGTTACTCTATTTAGTGTGTGTATATATATATATATATGCCATTAAAAAATTTAATATTCATAAGATAATATTGATAATTGTTTTATAAAATATTTTATTTTTGTTGAGTAAATTAACGAGAAGGAGAACTGCACTTGACATGAAATAAACAACATACTAGAAAAATATAAACTAATATAGAAAAAGTGAATAACGAAATATTCATAAAGGAATTCTGTGTTATAAATTTCTCAAGGGCGGATGCCAGTAGAAACATGGGGTAGCTTTGGCTTCCTCAAATTTTTTTATTTTGCTTTAATTAACATGTATGTTTTATCATTTGTCACCCAATAATATATATTTAACTATTTAAAATAAATTTCTTTGTCAAAAAGTTGATAGAAACGTGACAGTCAAAAAAATATCATATGATTGATAAATCTATTTCGTTTTATTTTGACACTTTTAGTCTCTTCAGTAACTATAAAGAGAGTTTTACTAGTAAAGAGTGTTTTTTTTTTTTTTTTGCAAATGACTTAATTGTTTGCATTGAAAAAGACATTACATATTAGTTCAAAATTATTATAGATAAATTTGATTATTTGAAGCAATATTGAACTCAATATTTTTAAATATTTATTGTCTTTTATTTTGTTTTTCTTATAAGTTAATTTAATATAAGTAAAATTATTGTGCTTTTTTTTTCTTATAAGTTAATTTAATATATTAATTTTTAGAAAGTAATTTTTTTTCTTTTATATTTGATAAGTACAATCCACTTCTGGACATATGGCCCTCGGTAACACTGGACCTGCAACACACAAAAAAAATTGTTACCCACTCTTTCTCATTCAACACTTCTCCATAGAATCCTCTCTCTCACTTTATGCTACGCCAATCTCTTCACATGCAAATGCCATCGATAAATCCTCCACATAAGTCTTGTTAATCTTCTCCGCAGCCATACTATCAGTTTGTAAAACTCAAGTGATGCATTGTTCAAAAAAAAAAAAAGTGATGCATAATATATAAAGGAAAAAAATATCAATTCAACTAAACTTAACAAAACAGAGAGGCAAAACACAGTCACCATAGTAAAATGATTTACATCCTCTTGTTTCTTTTAGTTAAAAGAAAAGAAACATAACCACAATTATTATGTTCTTGTTTCTTTTAGTTAAAAGAAAAGAAACATAACCACAATTATTATGTCATTGTTTTGAAAATTATAACTGAATGAAACTTTGGCTTAAAAATATTGTTAGTTAAGGTTGACGTGTTAAAGCTCTTGAAGTTCCTAAATTAATCCTTTCTTCCATTACTAAAACGCAAAACTAATCCAAATTGCAAATATAGAAAATGTTTGTTTATAGCTTAATGATATGGAAACCTAAAGCTACTCACCATTCTATCTTTTGTCTTATTAAGTAGAGATGCAAAATTGTGAAATACCTAAAATGCCAACATTGTTTCTGTATCAAACTGATGCAAGATAAAAGGGAAGAAGATAATTCTCAGATTTTTGAGTTCTGAGTAACTCCAGAAAAACGGGAGAGAGAGAGAGAGAGAATAGATCTGTAATTTCTTGCATAACCATTACGTACGTGAATAGTACTGGCTTCTTATAGGCTCAGTTTGTTGTTACACTTTCATCAATCACAAAAGGACACTTGTACTAGAGAATAAACTCTAAAGATGCTTTGAGAACAATAACTCAATGCAGCTAAAAGCAGAATTAACGTGATACAAAATTGTCCATCCATTTGGGCTTTTTAGTTTCTCTCTTGCCCCGGCCCAATGGTTCAGTTTGGCTGACTGGAGCCTGATCCGGTTCACCTATAATATAATCCCAACACAAACATGAGAACAAAAAATGCATGAAAAAATATATGTAAAGCTAAAAGTAAAGGCTTAAGGGAGTAACATTGATGTAAAACATTGATGTTACATACATACATATGCAAGCATGCACGCGCAAGACAAGAAACATTGAATTTGTTTTTTAGCATTGAATTTTTCTTGTCTCCCATGATGTATGTGGGCTGAGGCGAAGCTCTAAGGACCATATAAATTAACAATTATAATGGTAAGAATAAACTGTTTCGAAATTATTTTTTTATATGCAATCCTTTGACCGGAATTCCTTTGCTATTTTGAG
Source organism: Medicago sativa (assembly GCF_051527215.1). NCBI lineage: Eukaryota > Viridiplantae > Streptophyta > Magnoliopsida > Fabales > Fabaceae > Medicago > Medicago sativa. The sequence goes on from NC_140752.1 coordinate 99,628,428, forward strand.
GATATAGGGGATTTATTGCAGTTTTTTTTAGAAACGTTTTGTTATAACTGCTGGCTGCTTTGTAATAGCTTTTTTGTTAAATTCGTAATTGATGAAAAGAAACACTGGACCAGTTAAGGCAGATTTGCATTTGGACAATTCTTATCTCATCAACATTTCAGATTATATAATTCAAAAGGTTTAAAAACACCCTCAAACACCCTACATTTTTTCTTTTCGATTTCATAACCCGAACCAAGTGTGGAGAGTGGGAAAAGAGATTGTTTTGCTTTTTTTTTCTTTTTCCAAAAGAGAAACAACGCCCATATTTGACGCAGCCTTAAAATGGGCTTAACTAAAAAGAGATTAAACTGAGAGCCAAGATATACTCGCTATATTTTTTGACAATTAGACTAATTTGATTCTCCAACCGCTACTTTTTCATGTGTTTTGTGTGTAGCTGAAAGTCAAATTACAAACTTTGCTAATGCCACCTTGAAGCTCTATCAACGATTGGTCCTGAACTTGAAGGCGTTAGATCACCACCGTCTGATTGTGAATCTAAGAAGCTATAAGGTATGATGTCATTCATGAATGGTGATGTGGGAAATGGTGGCCCCTCGATGCAACCTATTTGTCCATTGTTATTGTTTGATACATAGTTGTGAGTCTCGAGAGTATCACCAAAATAGTTGTTTTGATCATATGTTATAAGTGATCCTTGATGATTATTGCTTTGAAATTGCTCCACGGTTCCACCTGTCGTGTGATATACAAAAAACAAATCAATTCATATAATTGAATTCATTATGTCACGCTGAATTTCAATTGGAAAATTAATTTTAGAAAATAGTTGTGCACAATAGTCACATTGTAGTTACACATGTAGTAATAGATTACTAGAATATACCTTGAGTTAACAAAGCAACGTTGTCATTCAAAATTTCATCAATTTCCTCCAACTCATTCCATCTAGCATATGCTTCTCTCACATAGTTTTGTATGTAGCTCTGCAAATTAAATGAACTATATAGGTTAAAAATCAATGCATAGAAAAAGGTAGAAGTAGAAGGACAATTTTAGTATAAATAAATGTACCTTGCCCAATGTGTTGTTAATGTCTCGGATGGGAATGGTTTGGCCATTGATGTTAGCTCTAACCATTTGGCATATTGCATTCAAATGGATGATAAATTGGGGTCCACGGTAGACATAACGTTTGTTTCCCATTACACAAGTCTTTGCATGTTTAATTGTCACATCCCACATTTTCTCTGACATTCCAATGCCTAAAATCTGATTGCAATACCATATAAACATTAACTTATTTTTCATATATAGAAAACCATTTATTGACACATTCATAATGAATCGTATTTTTTTTTTTTTTTTTGAGTTAGAAGATGGATATGTACCTTTCTGAGCCTATGAGGATCAACTACGGACAACTTGAGAAACTCTTGCACTGTGGTAATCCCTTTTGAGGTCAATTTTTTGTGGAAAGCTCCATCTTTACCAATTTTCTCTAGACGCCACACTTCGTCCTTTAGATTTGGTGGGTGGTGTTTCTTGTACACTACATTTGTATGAACAATTTAAATTTTAGCAAACAATTGTATGAGTCATACTCCTTAACCAAGATATAACAAACCAACTATGGAAAGGGTGAAAATAAAATGCCTATGGTACCAATGTGGAAATAACATAATTCTTTCTGACACAACTATAGGACTAAAAAGGTTGACCCTGGAACCGGATGCTTTTCTTTCTAGAGACCCTCTCTAATCCTTTATTTATATCTTAACAACCTTAAAATAAACTAAACAAAAAATTGCAGACTTGTTACCAACTAATTGTTAATTAACAGCAGTTATTAACAACACATCAATGTTTAATTAAAGGTGCAATTACCACCAAGTACATACCAGGTAACTAGATTAGTTAACTTCAATGTGATGCATACATCTGAAAAGGGTCATTTTCTATGTAATCATTTGACCAAGAAAGAACACAGAAATAAAATCAGAAAAAAAAAAACCTATTCATATTAATTTGACCAAGAAAGAAAACATAAAAATAAAATCAGAAAAAAAAACCTATACATATTATAATCAATCTAATCAATCATGCTTGCATATAAATTCAAGGAACTTGAATTTGCATATCATCTTTTCTCTATGAATTATTTATTATATCGAATTGATAAATGAAAAAGAAAAGAAAACTCACATTCTCCGCGATGATCTTTAACAACAAAAGGTTCAGTCATGCCTTCAAGAATTCGGACACTTTGATTAGTCCCAGGAGCAATTCTAACAGCAACTCTAAACTTTCTACTACGTATCCAACTAGAATTATCAGTGAACTCAATATCCCCAATTGGTGCAATTCCATCCCTCATAGTAAGATTTAATTCTCCTGTAAGCAATGGTCTTTTCCCATTTCTCTCTTTCACAATATTGCTATTGAATTCCTCACTAGTCCATGATGATTCCTTTTTACTAGGAGGAAAATCTCCATCAAGAACTACAATTTCTATCTTGATTGGGTGAGGTAGACTTGTAGGGACTATTTGGTCATTGCTTTTGTCAACAAGAATCACATTGATTGAGTTTCCATCCATGTCTAGTATTCTACTACCGGTGAATATTGGAAGTGAAAGTTTATTTTTGAACATGAATTGAAAACTTAATGGTTCTTCCATTGCTTGAAGTCTCAATGAAGGTGACTTTGTTATTGATCGTGGTGGATAACATTGTCTCATTGCTCTTTCCACCTCTTCATTCACCTAATCATATATAAATAGAAAGAATTGTAAACATTTTCATATTGAAGGCACGTTTGTTAAAACTTTTTCTTTAAAAAAAAATAACATATAAAAAAAATTCAGAAGCTTTCATCTATTTGTTTCTGATAAATTTAATTAAGGTATGGTTGACATTAATTTCATTTCGAAATTATGGTAAAGTTGAATGGTTACTTACCACTCTTCTAAGTAAAGGTTCCAAGCCAGAGAAAAGGTTTTGCATGTTTTTCACCATAACAATTTCTCCTATTACCCTGTCACATGAGAATTGAGAGTAATTAATGTACAGTAGAGGATATATATTATGCAACATTTAATTTAATTAAAACTATGTAATAGTTGAAACATAAAATACTAGTAAAAAACATTAAGCAAAAATAAGTTTTATAAAATTAAATAAGTGAAAGAACATAATAAAATGAATATTGGGTTGTTTGATTGGTTTAAGGGACAAAAACATACGAAGCAAAAGAAGATGTTGTCGTAGTTCTCATGCGTTTGTCATTTGGTTTGACTTTGTCTTCATTAAAATCATCAAGAAAACGTTTTGCAACCATTTTGGTAAAGAATTTAGGACCAGCTTGCTCTGATGTTATTGTTGGTGTAAGAAAAGGTTGCAGTGAGGTAGCTAGCTTAGATGAATGAAATGCAGAATGAGACGATTTGAGTTTTTTTTATATGAGAAAAGCAGAAGGTTCTTGGAATGTTGGTGGAAATAACGTAGCAAATAACTAGAATTAGAATGCTTTTCATTTGATATATATAATGCAAAGACTTCGACATCAACGGCCATTCTAAGTCAACTTAAATTTTTATCAACTTCCCTTATTGGAAAAAAGATATACAAGCTGAAAAAGGCATGTAGGACCCAAATATTTAATTTCAAATGCCCCCTTGTTATTGATTAAATTAAAGCCAAAGACTAAAAATCAGAAATTTATCAATAAAATTAACCACCGGGTAAATTATCAAACAATTGGGCATATCATTTGATTAATGGGCTTCAATGATTTTGGTCATATAAATTATCTATTTTCATATGCCTTTCATATTAAAAATTACACATGCATGAATGAATGACAAAATCTTTTTTGGATGACAAAATCAATCATCTTAAAAAACACATTCATAGATTTAAGAGACATAACATTGATATGCATACCATTTGAACTATTTGTAAAAGATCCACAATTTCAATTAGAATTGAATTGTTTAAGTTATACCCTAATTTTGGACCTAAAAATACTAGCTCAACTCTTCTTTCTGGCATTTCAAGTCATTTGAATTGGTCTCTGATCAATTACATGTTTCTCTGCATTTTATTTCAATGTCATTTGCAAAATTCATGGAAAAGGGTATTTTAGTCATTTCCTGCATTCAAACTCATTTTAGTCTTTGAAAATTGTTTGAGTCCTTTCAATTGGTTTGTATAAGCCCTTGTTTCAATCTCATGTCAAAATCCATTTCAAAAATTACGTTTAAAGTCATTTTGAGTCAGTCTAGCCCCTAGGGGCATTTTAGTCATTTCCTATGTCAAAACTCTGTTTAATTTCTAAAAATTGTCTCTGAGTCTTTTCAATTGGTTTGAATAAACTCTTGCTTTAATTTCATGATAAAATCCATTTTAAAATTGCATCTGAGTCATTTTGAGTCGTTTTGGTCCCCAGGGGCATTTTGGTCATTTCACACGAAATTTTGGTAGAGAGAGGTTACTTTAAATTACCTCATTTAAGTAATTGGTTCATTTTAGTCCGTTTTGTTATTTTTAATCGTTTCACTTTACGTTTAGTCAAATTTACCAATTTTTAGTCCAATTTTATTTTTAATTTTTTTTCAAAGTCCTCAAATTTCTGATAATTGCATCCAAGTCCTTTTTTGTTTCGAATTTATTTTTAAGTCCTTTTCTTTTAATAATTGCAGAACAGTCCATATTTTGTCCAATTTTATTTTTAGTTTTTTTATTATTTGCATGTTGGTCCTTTTAAATTTTCCAGAATTGCAGAATGGTCCTTTTGTCTAAGTCATCAGTCCATAACACGTGGCAAGCTCCTATTGGCTATCAGTAACACATGTCACCTATATAAAGGCCCAATCATCACAGTCCCAAAGAGAACGGAACAACTCAGCAAAATTGAGTGCCAAATCACCAAAAACACTTTTCTTTCTCTCTTTCCAGAATCATCCAAGATCAAACCCAACGAATTCAAAGAAATGAAGATGAACATTCAAGAACATTCATCCCCTTTCTAAACCCTAACCGTTTTCCAGATTGACAAAAACAGGCACAAATTGACCAATTCATCACCAATTTCACAAAAATCAACACAAGTTATCAGAAAATCGAAATCAAAAGCCATGCCAATTCGATAGATTTTCATAAAATTCATTTGGATTCGTAATAGTTCTCAGTGATTTTCTTCGAAAATCATCATCATCGAACCGTACTTGTTCCTCTTCTCGCAATTCAAGCCCAAGGCGATCACGAGAAGAAGATTGGAGAAGAAAAGAAGAAAGATCGAAGTGAAGACGAAGCAAAATCACACCGGTGAAGAAAACAAGGAGAGTAACCGATTCATTTTCAGTGGAAGCTTACCAGAAGAACACGAAGTGGTTCAATCGAAGCTTTCGTCTTTCCTCTGAAATCTTTCCTCCGATTAAAACACTGGTAAGTTCAAATCCTCAAAAACTATTTCCAGAATGTGATTCATGTTCGTTTAGCTTCGTATCTCATAGATCTAGGGTTGTTAAACAAAGAACGGCGAAAACACACCGTTAAACCTTCGGTTACAACAAAAACAAACGAAGAACGAACGGAATCCGTCTCTCTCACCAGAGAAGACGATGATTCCATCGTTCTCTGAGGTTCACAGTGTGGTTATCACCATTCTTTTAATCTCTGACGCCGTTAGGGTTAGATCAGAGAAGATGAGAGAACGAGAGAAAGACGAGAAGAAGAAAGAGAAAGAACGGTTGAAAATGAAGAAAGAACCGGCTCATTAACTTTTATAGGGAGTGAACCGGACCGGTTCACCTGAACAAGTCTGGTTCGCTCCCCAAACCATCTTCTCTTCCTTCCTCACCGTTTGATTTGCTTTCCAATGACGTGTACGGTGTGGATTTGCTCTTTTGGTGTGCCTAAACCGTCTTATGGTGTTTTGCGTGTTCCTAGCCCTCAGATCTAGGGTTTTGTTGGAGATGGATCAATCCAACGCCTCTGAGGCGTTTGGAGGATCCGAATCCACCAAAGACCTTGGGCTTGGGCCTCTGTTGCTGAAGATCTCGTTTTTTGCTGCCTTTTTTTCTATTTTCCACACTGCCTTGTGATATTGGCACCCCTGCATGCTTATTTTTGTGCTATAAAATTCCTAAAAAAAATTTCTATATGTTCTTGATCATTTTCTTGGCATTTTTGTGATGTTGTTATGTGTTAAATCTTGATTAAAAATATGTGTGGTATTTTTCTTGTTAATTGTTTACTATTTTTTTTTTGTTAAAATTTGTGAAGTTTCATATGTTCTTGAGCTTCAAAATCCCTTAAAAATTCTAAAAAAATTTCATGTATATTTCTTGTTATTTTTGTGATGTTTCTATGCATTTTGTTCACTGAAAATTTTGTTAAAAAATATTAACACATTTTCTTGCATTATTTCTTGATTTTGTGTGGAAAAACCTCTAAAAAAAAATTGCTCAATTCCATTCTATGTTCTTGATGACTATTTGATATACATGTTATATGATTCTATGAATCTTTAGCTACTGTTTGTACATAATTTTGATGCTTGTGTGTGAATCTTGATTAGTTGCTTGGTTTACAAGTTACATTTGTGAATAAATAATGCAAATATGCCTAAATTTACTTTGTAAATGTCAAGTTCATCATGTTGCCCTAATTCTCATTTTAAGACCTGATTCTAAGCCTTTGAAAAATGTATTAGAATGTGAGAATTTTAGGCAATAGGTTTCTTGCATTTTGTGAGTAAATTTTAGTTATATTTTTGCACTTTTTTGGCTTTATTTTGTGAAGTTTTCTATGTTTTTGTCTTGATATCTTACTTGCTTTATTTTCTTTGATATTACCCTATGCTACTAACATTTTCTTGTTTCATGTTTCATACATCATAAGCATATTCTCCATCACACTTTCTCATCTCATTTCTTTACATTTCTTTTGCTTTTAATTCATTTATGTGGGATTAAGTTCTCACAAGGAAGTAGTGTGTATGTAGGTGAAGGATGTAATATGGACTATGGACTCTAATAATGTACACCGACACAAGCACCGACACATGCACACACATCACATGGATATTTTAGATGTATGTTTAGGGAATGTATGTTTAGATGTATGTTTAGGATTTGAAACTTAGCAAAAATCATTTTCCAAATAAACATGAACAATATCACTCAAACCATTTTCTAAATAAACCTTGGGATTAAGATCCCATTGTATTTTCCTTTTATTTTCTTAATCAAATTTCAATGAAAATTAATCATACTTGACTTTTTTCCAAAATCACTAATCAAACCCCACTTTTCACAATCTTATGCCCTTGAGGCCTCTCTCTCTCATTCTTCAAGATTTCAATTTTCAAACTTAAAATCAACCAACAAAAACAAAAACATTTTTGGAAGAGAACTACGGTGGATTTGATCCCTTAAAAGGGTACGTAGGCAAGGAATCAAAATTCCTTCAATTCAAATAAAATAAAAATTCAAACGCTTTCTTCTCCCTCCAATTCTTCACTTAGAAAACTCTTAGGTGTAAATATCATTTTTCAAATAGCATTTAAAAATAAAGCGCGCGCGTAGAAAATAAAGACGGTTCCTATAGGTTACTATAGTCGTTATGGGTGCCTAACACCTTCCCGTTGCGAAAACAACTCCCGGACCTCGATTCTCAAGGGTTTTGCTTATTTTTTCCTTTCCCAAGAAAAAATGAGATATCACCGGTTAAAAAGGTTCAAACATAATTAATGTTTGACACCCGAAAACCAAGATAAAACTAGAGTCTAAATGCTACATTTTCATGGTTCATTTTTTCTAAAGAACTAGAAAATTGTCAAAAAGAACACCAGATAAATCATAAATTGGTTGCTAATATAAACTTCCATAGGAATCACCAACAAAATGAGAGAAAAAAGAATAAGAAGAATTAAAAGAACATAAATGAGAGAATTAATTTTAATGAGCAGTGCTACGGGCAGTCGCCCGTACAGTCGCGGTTGGTCCCTCTCTCGTTTATAGGAGACACGTCATGTGCTTTTTAATATCTTAAACCTGTAACCGGCTGAACAAGTCATGAATTTATTAGCATTTTATTTTTAATTTTTAATTATTATTACTCAAAAATTGTGTTGTGCAGCAAATCTAAAAACACCTTAAATCCACAACAACATGAGAAGCTCATCTTAAGCGATTTCTTTCTTTGTTTCAAATATTGAATCTCCTTTCTGTGTCGAACCCATTGAATTATGTCATATTAAATTCCCCAATCGCAAGCTCTCTATTTTTGCTACAGATAGAAGAAGAATGAGATAGTAGCAGTAGAAAGGGAATACTTGAGTTTTGCTATGCTGGGTAACACAAAGAAAGGGAATACTTGAGTTTTTTTGTGTGACTGTTGATAGTTATTGGCACAAGAATATGAATTCTTTGGAGATGGATACTCCCTCCGTCCTGTTTTATCTGAGCCAGTTTGGTTTTTCACACAGATTAAGAAAAATGGTAAATTACATTCACCTCCCTTGAGGTATTGTTAAATAGCACTAACACCCCCTCTAGTTTTCAATTAAACATTAACCTCCCTTAAGTTTTATTTAAAATGACAAACATCCCCTCCTTCTAACTACCTGTTAACACCGTTAGTTTGTCTTCGGTTAATTAACTTCTCATTAATTTGTTCATAGTGGTGTAATTAACTTTTTGAGGGAGTGGTGTAATTAACTTCTCTACCTTTTATTTGCTTTGATCCAAGATTCCATAGAAAATTGCAATGAACTCAGTAAAATGGTATTGAAGAGGTAGTGTTCTATTTAGTTAATCAAGATCAACATCCGATTAGCAAACATAGGGAATAATACATTTAATTGTATCACAATTCAACATGATAGATAGAAGAATAAAAAGGACCCGGAGAGAAGGAATCCAATTTAAAATCATTTGAGTAATTCAAATTCATTTTCACTTAAAGAGCAATCAGAAATCTGCCCCAATTTTTATGCTATTTCTCCTCCCACTTCTTCTTCTATGTCTCAAGAGAGAGACTTAAAGAGCAAATCTATCAGCAAATATATTTCAATTTTCAATTGAATTTGACTATGTTGGCTCCGTAACTTCTTCCAATTTTGATGATTTTATTTCTGATTAAGTTCTAACTCGGCGTTTATCTCAACGATTCTGTCTCAGATTCAGTTCCGTTTTGGTTATTCATATAGTCACTACCTAATTTCATGAACAAAAAAAACCTCCTTAATTGTGTAAACTATCAACATTCTGATTTCAAACAACAAGGTGCTGCTTTTAAAGAAAGGTAACGATAACAAAAACATGATAATATTGTTGAGTAAGTGAAGAGGGTGAGGTTTTTGAAAGGTTATTTAACTGAGAGCTAACGGTGTTACATGGAGGGGAGGTTAGTGTTTAGTTGAAAACTAGAGGGGTGGTTAGTGTAATTTAAGAAGACCTCAGGGGAGGTGAGTGTAATTTACCCTAAGAAAAATGTATAAATAAAGGGGAAAGTAGAATATATTGTATTGGGAATGATGAAAGTAGTATTAATTAGAGTTATATTGTATTGAGAACGATGAAAGTTGTATTGAAAATTTAAATGACTCGGTTATTTTGGGACACTTTTTTTTAGAAAATGGGTCAGATATTCCGGGACGGAGGGAGTAGTTTATTGGAATAATTTGACTTGACCCTTTTGTGAAACTTAGGGAAAGATTTGATTTTTGGTTGATGTTTAGGTGAATTAGGTACCGAAGGTTGAAGCATGGTTATGAGCCGCGAGGTTGTTGTGAATGTGATGTTGGTTCAGATCCTTCGTTCAGGGCAGCAGGCAGCAGGCTGCTGCCCCAAACGAAGCAATGTAAATTTGTGAAGTGAATGGTTGTGTTCTTCAATTTCCTTCCAAAAAATGATTATATGTTATTTATCAACTTTTAATATGAACACAACCATTCACTTCACAAATACTCCATAGCTGCTGCTGGCATGAGAAAAATTGATTATATGTTACTTATCAAATTTTAATATGGAGTATTTGTGAAGTGAATGGTTGTGTTCTTCAATTTCCTCCCAAAAATTGCATGCTCTCATCTCGTAGTCATACACTTTCAAGGATTCCATTGATGCTTGAGGATGATGGATGAATACAGATAGCCTTGCAGACTTTTTTTTTTGTTACAAAAGGGAAATTTTTTTTTTTCTGCCCCTATAACAAAATAAAATGATATATCTGCCCCTAGTTGAAAATTATTGTTGTAAATGCCCTTGTTCTTCAATTCAAATGGCGAGCATCCCATTTTTTCAACCCTTCTCTGCAAGCTTGCAGGCTTTCTCAGACTTTATCTGTGTGTTTGTAATTTCATTTGGCGAGCATGTATATTTAAGGCATTTAATTTTTTTTTTCCATGCTTGATTTTTGAATTGGCGAGCATGCCATGCTTGGGTTTTTTTATTTAATTTTTTTTTCCATGCTTGATTTTTGAAATGGCGAGCATGCCATTCTTGTTTTTTTTTTAGTATTTTTTTTTGCTTGTTTCATTTGGTGTTGGTGGTGATAATGAGGTTCAGCGTACTATGCTTGAAATTGTGAATCAGCTTGATGGGTTTGATGCTCGAGGAAATATCAAAGTTTTGATGGCAACAAACAGGTTGGTTGATTTTACTACTATTTGGTTTTTCTTTTGTTCTCTATTTTACTGTAGATGTTATTTTGGAAGTGTCTCTCACTCTCAATATTCACTGTTATTTTTTATTATCATTAATGTTGCACTCCAAAGTTCTTTTTTACCTCAATGTCTGGCCCCATCCTCCTTCGATAAAGAGATAAAATCAAGTTTGCAATGCTAGTTTGCAACTTCATGTTTTGAAAGGCAAATAGACACGCCAAATGAAACAAGCAAAAAAAAATACTAAAAAAAAAACAAGAATGGCATGCTCGCCATTTCAAAAATCAAGCATGGAAAAAAAAAATTAAATAAAAAAACCCAAGCATGGCATGCTCGCCAATTCAAAAATCAAGCATGGAAAAAAAAAATTAAATGCCTTAAATATACATGCTCGCCAAATGAAATTACAAACACACAGATAAAGTCAGAGAAAGTCTGAGAAAGCCTGCAAGCTTGCAGAGAAGGGTTGAAAAAATGGGATGCTCGCCATTTGAATTGAAGAACAAGGGCATTTACAACAATAATTTTCAACTAGGGGCAGATATATCATTTTTTTTTGTTATAGGGGCAGAAAAAAAAAAATTTCTACAAAAGGACTTGATTAAAATAAAAAAAAATTAAACCATATTAATTGACTTACTCGGTTGCCTTTTACAAAATTTTAAATTAACAACCACCTGGACCAATGGTAGCGAAGGTGTCCAAGGGAGAGTGTTAAAGCAACTGTGCTTAGCATTCCTCTAATCTTAATCTTAATCTTAATATATATAAATGTTAGACAGTCTCCAATCAACCTGTTTAACCCTAATCCTCCCTTTTTGGCGGGTCTAAATAATTTTTTTGAAGAAAAAGGTTTGCTGAGAATTGAACCGCCTACCCATCCCATGACAACCCTTAGAGGTTTTACAACTAGACCACTAACATTTTTATTTAAATATTGTTGCTTCTAAAATGGATATGTAATCCTAAATGCCTTTTTTTAAGCCACTAACACTCATTTTTATTGTGTTTATTCCCATGTTTAATTACTTTCACATAATTTAATTTATGACTTTGATTCCATATTCATTTTTGTTGATGCAAACTAATGTTTTTAATTTGTTTTTTTTTTTGAGATTTTGCATGTCGATCACTCTCAATCATCACTTAGTTTGATTGTTTCTATGACTTTAAATGTAACTCTAAAATTAATAATATAACCACTTTGATACATATGAAACTCAACAATACCCGTACATCGTACGGGTTAGAGTCTAGTAGAACATAAATTAGGACAATTTGTTTTGGTTTAAACTGAGAATTAACCAAATCACTTAATTTTTGTTGCATTGTAGCTATACATGCTTTGCAAATTGCAATGAGCACTACGTATAAATACTCAGCAGTTGTTATCACTACTCAAGGGGCTATTTCTTATTGTACATTCCTATTAAGCTAATATTTTTGTTCTTTATTTTTATGTATTACCAACCAAAAGGAAAAAGATGCCTGAGTTTGAGAAATATATTTAACTTCCATTTCTTTTTTATATTTTTACTTTTTAGTTACGAAAACACTTATTTGCTAAATTTTTATTTCATATGTTTTCTAGTTTTATAATTATAATAAAATTAAAATGAAAAATACAATTTTCTCGAAATAATTTATCTAAGATAAACCCCATGAGAAGAAGACTAAAATTTTCAATTCACCTACTTAAGTTGTCCCACCTTTAGACATGAAAGTCCAGTGAAAGGTCGATTAAAATAGGAAAGACCAACCTATTTTATCATCCCTAACTTCACAACAATCACTTCGGTTTTTCTTTTTAAATTAAAATAAATAAATTAGTAAATTTAATTTTCATGCATTATGATGTAAATCACATTACAATCTACATGTAAAACATTAAAAACGATATGAAAAAGGTTATATTTTACGTGTATATAAAGTAAATTTTAAAATGATATAAAATAAAATTATAAAAATATGAATTAGACATTCGTACATCATCTGCTCCTTTTTCGACGAAGCTGTCCTGTGTCTTTGTTGATTTTCTTTTGCGTGAGTTTGGTGTGATGTTGATGGATGTTGAACTTGAACTTCAATTACCTGATCCTAATAATAAAGTTCCATAAATTTCTTTTTCCACAAAATGTTTAATAGTACTGGCAATTTAAAATTAACAGTACGTGTTTTTGTGTCAATTTATTTTTAAAATTAAAGGTTGAAAATTTGTATTTATTAATAAATACTTTTTATTTGTAAAAATTTTAAGAGCACGTGTTAGACTATCCACAATAGAGCACCCAAAATTGGGTGCTTAAATGGGTCCCCTGTGTCATCATTAATTCTACGATAATACTTAGTAAGCATCAATTTTCTCCAACTCGGCACCTCAAAAGAAATTATTAAATAGGTCCCACAAATAATTTTATATCATTACATTTCAACAAAATTTATTTAATTTATTAAGATTTATTAAATAGGACCAACAAAAAATGAAGAGAGAGGGTGCTTCCATAGCCACCATTCTCCATAGGCACCCGTATATTTTACTCCATAATGGGGTGCCTATTTAAATAGGTGTTAAATAGGTTAAGCACCCACCATTGTGGATGGTCTTAGCATGATTATAAAAAAAATTATGACTTATGTATACTAATGGAAAGACGAACACTCACATGATCGTCAATTAACTTTTTTATTGCGCTATCATTTGTAAATTATGATTTGTTTATTTTTTATGAAAGTTTGATTATAAGTATATCTATAGATGTTTGTGACTTTCAAAGTATCACAAACCCAACAAATCATGTTTGTCTTTTTCAATGACATAAACAATATAACAAAAGTAATATGAATTCTTATATTTTTATGGGGAATTCTTATCTTTTTTTTAATGACACCAACAATATAGCAATGTTATGGAAGAGTTTGTTTAACGGTATAATTGAAATAATGAAAAAGGCAGATCAAAATTTTGATGTGCTAACGCGTGTGAATTATAAGCAAAATTTTATATTAAATTTGATTTTGATTAAAATTATAGATATATATGTTTGTTACTTTATTCCTAAAAAAATGCTACTTTCAAATTGTAACAAATTATGTTTATCTTTTACCAACAATATAACAGATAAAATATAAATTCTTATCTATTTCAATAACACAAATAATGTAGTATTGTTATATGCAAACTTGTGTAACAGTATAATTGCTTAATGAAAAATTCAGTCCAAAATCTCATATTCCCTTTATATATTGTTATTGTTATTGAATAAATGCAATCCATTGTCTTTTTTCTGCTTTATTTCTTCCTTTTTTTTTTTAGGGAACTACTTACATGTTTTTATTAAATCAACTAGTTATTTTAATAGCAAGTAGAGGGTAAAACTGACCAATAAAAATTCAGCATAAAGAAGGGTGTATTCCCTTTATATATTTTACACATGCATTCAATCGAATCACGCCATATAAATATTCATAGAAATATAAAGATATTTTGTACCAAAAAAATAAATAAAGATATTTACATACTTTAATACTAATTTATGAAATTCCTCTAAAAAAAACCATGTAAAACTAGCATGATGAAGTCATTTGTTCATACTTTATGTATTTTACAGATTTGGTCGAAGCTCAATTCCTCAATGAGTTGGGTCCTTTCAAGTCACTATCTAATACTCGGGCCATCATGTAACATCCCAGACTGCTTTTAGGATTGCCGACTGATCCTATAAACCAACACGAGTCTTTTGAGCGTGTTTTGTCCTCACTCGCACGCTTACCGGGAAACTTTCCGGTAGGTCACCCATCCCAAAATTGCTTCAAGTCAAGCACGCTTAACTATGGAGTTCTTATGGAATGAGCTACCAAAAAGAATATGCATCTTGTTGATATAGGTAGTACCAAACAATTCTTATAAGTCTTCCTTCAACCATGTAGTCCCATACCTACACGGCCTCAGGATCCCTCTCATTCTGATGTGATTCGGTTCCTCTAGAAACTGTCGGGAGCCCCTCATTGTCGTGCCTTGTGCACCGGCGACCACTCCCCTGTCCTCGTCAGCTGTGGGTGTTACACATCATATAGAGTTGCTTAGGATACACTCAATCGGGGCCACTCAGAAGAATCATAACCGTCCATTCTATATCCCAAGCTACAGTGTTATAATATGCTCATATGCGTTCCATGATATAGTTCTCTAAACTCGGATTTGTGGGTCAAGAAACCCTGATTTCTCACCATTAAGGCTAACTTATAGCCTAAACTCATGCATACATTTTTCTCCCCGTAAAATCTCGCATTCTTATTTGATCGTTAAAGTGTTTACAAATACACCACCCTCTATATGAGAATAAGAAGGTCTCATGTTCTAAACCCACCATTCTCAAGTCGTGAAACACCCTTTAAGCGGAAGATCTCTAATCCGATGGAATTACATAACATTGCCAAACAAAACGATATCGACAAAATCAAAATAATGATACCAACAAATTTAAAACCCAATGGTCAAACAAATACATCATCCAGTCATTATTATAGGCAAAAATCAACATATTAGATTCATTCATTAAATGATGTATGTGGTCTATAATGAATGTTATATATATCATTAATTGAATTAATCTAACATGTAGGTTTTTGCTTATAATAGTAACCGAAGGGACATGTATCGTGTAACTTCAAAGGAAAAAAAAACTACGAAGAAGGAGGAAGAAAATTGATTTTTTTTATTTAGCATTTTAAAAAAGTCGAAGCAAAAGTATGAAAAAAATTGTGATTTTCATCCATGAATGGAAGATATAGAAAAGAAAAAAGAATGAGGAATATTTAATTTTCTCATTTATGAACTTTAATTTTTAAAATGTTCTTGTTTGAAACCGAAATACGTCTTACATTGTTAATTTCTTGACAGAAAGAAATGCACATTA
This sequence comes from Medicago sativa, assembly GCF_051527215.1. Classification (NCBI taxonomy): domain Eukaryota; kingdom Viridiplantae; phylum Streptophyta; class Magnoliopsida; order Fabales; family Fabaceae; genus Medicago; species Medicago sativa. The sequence continues at coordinate 99,644,021 of NC_140752.1, forward strand.
TCGACCATATAATATGTAGAGTGTCACAATTGATGAATAGAATAACATGTTTGATTTATTTTGGTAACAAACTAAAAATTAAATTATTTTAAAGACTAAAAACTAAATGATGTGCTTTTTGTGAAAAACTAAAATAGAACTATATCCTAAAAATAAAAATATATGTAGAAAGTACTGGTGTTAAAGTTAAAGGATATAGTACTTTAGGAAAGTATAAACGCGTGGCAGTGTTTGAACTCGGATAGATGTGGACGGTATTGTGCTTGTGTTGTGTGAGTGCCATGTGGGTTTAAAGCTGACCCCACACCATACACTGTGACACTGCATTTGGAAATTGGAAATACTACTAACTATAGGAAGGAAGGTGATGCCAAACTTCCTCTTACCAAATCCCCAAATGCAATACTTAGACCAATGAGCTTCTGCACTTTCTGTTATCGTCACTTACCACTTACTGTGAAGCTTACATGGGTCTACTTTAAATTGCATTTAAATGATATATTAATGTATTTTAAATGAAATACTTATTAGCAAGACTCAAAGATGATTGATTAAAAAAAAGAGAAGAACAATGTTGTCAATGTCACCATAATTCAATCCGTATTTTGCAACCGAGTCAAGCCATCCTGGGCGCTGTCTACGGTGAGAGACCTCTATAGGTCTCCTACCGGTGGGAGACCCCCACCTTTTTTTTTTTTGCAAATCAATTAAAAACCATTGGATGTATTGATGAAAGACATTGAATGGTTGTGATGTATAGGGAATATGACCCACAAAAATTAATATTTAATCATAAATTTTGATTTTAAAAAATGAAATGGAAATTGAAATTAAACTTAGGAAAGGGTGTTTTGCGAATTGTCACAAAAAAATTTAAAAACCCAGCACGGTTTGGAAACACTATATTCAATTTTTTTTTTAACAATTGCTAAAACATTATAATGAAGTTTGATAATTTTTAATTTAATTAAACGTCTGCAAAATTAAGCCTATTTTAATTTAATTTCTTTTTTGTCCATCTGGATTGTTATTATTTCTCTTCTGTTTTCGTTTTAATTAAAATGATTTTTTTGTATTCTATTAAAATAAAATTTAATTTTAGAGAGGTTTAATAAAATTTAAAATTATCAAATTGTTGCCGGGTTTTTAAATTTTTTTGTTACAATTCCCAAAACACTCTTTCCTAAGTTTAATTTCAATTTCCATTTCATTTTTTAAAATCAAAATTTATGATTAAATATTAATTTTTGTGGGCCATATTCCCTATACATCACAGCCGTTCAATGTCTTTCATCAATACATCTAATGGTTTTTAATTGATTTAAAAAAAAAAAAGGTGGGGGTCTCCCACCGGTAGGAGACCTATAGAGGTCTCTCACCGTAGACAACACCATCATCATGGGCGGGTCACTGGTGTTGATTGATTATGATTTATAGCTTATGTTTTTTTTTTTCTTTCCATTTGATAGTCTCAAGAATACTATTCCCTCCGTTTCAAAATAAGTGTCGCTTTAGCTAAAAAAAATTGTTTCAAAATGAATGTCACTTTACATTTCCAATACAGATTTAATTTTTTTTCTTCCAACTTTACCCTCTCCAACTTTTCTCTCACACAATTTTCAATGCAACTTTAAGTTTGTCTTTTTCTTATAAAGTAAGGGCAGTTTAGTGAAAGTGTTATATCTAATGATTATTTCATTTCATTCCTAATCTGTGTGCAAATGGCCAAAACGACACTCATTTTGAAACAGAGGCGGTACAAATCAACATAGGATAATATATTGACAATAACGATAATGATGATCCGTTAAAAAAAACGATAATGTCATAATGATAATAATGATGATGTGATACTTAGCAATATTTTGCACAATTATATTTGTTCCCTTATTATGTAAGAGAGTTCACGTAAAGTACTACTATGATATCAAAATTCCAAACTAAGTTAACTTGAGGAATGGACACAAATAATTTTTTTTTTTTGACCAAAGGAGATTGATTATGTTGATAATGAGGATTTCGTGATAGGATAGATGTGGCCTGATTTGAGGGTCCGTTTTGATACAATTTGTTTGTTTAATCTAAAAAAATATTATTTTAAGGAGTTTTCATTAAGACAAATAAACACAGAGCTGCTTCTTTTATTCTAAAAAACCTCTTAATTTTTTTTTAAGCCACTTAAAAATAGTAATATTTAAATGATTGTTATTTTTTTTATTATAATCTATAATTTGTTTTTTTTCCCAGACTGACTTACAAACAAGATGTCACTTGATTTAATGATTCAAACACTACAAATTTGAAAATACTAGTAGTATTTTTTTTTTGGACAAATATACTAGTAGTACTATTAAATACGTAAATCATAAGAATAGTTTCATTTCATGCTTACAAGTTTCCTCGATCGAGTCACACAATAGCAAAGACCCCCCAACACGTATTCGATCGTTCCTAGAAACAAGTAGTTTGACCAAATTAGTAAATGACAAAAAACAGTAACGAGAAACAATCCGTAAAAAAGAGAAACAGCGCCGCTGAGAAACAAGAAAACTTATTTACGAGGAGGACTCGTTTACATTTTGAGAAATACTTCTTTTTGATTGGTTTAAAATTTACTACATGGTATGACTCATGTGAATTTTAACCAATCAAAGAAAATATATTGGAAAGTATGTTAAAATATGTGTTGTTAACATTTCTCTTACATTTTTTTAAGCTATTTAATTTTAAGACTTGTCTTTAAATCTCTAACCTCCAATTAAATTTCTCTTTTAATTCTCTAAGTAAGACTACATTATTGCAAGTGATGATATAATATTAATTAGGTTAAATTACAACAAAAATCCTTTAAAGTTTGGAGTTTGTAACACATTGATTTTTTTTTTTCCATATCAATCCTTTAAGTGTATAAATGTTTACAATGTTATGCTTCACTTCACTTATAATTAAAAAAAAAAAAAAAACTGAAGTTGGCATGTCATGGAATGGATTGGAACAAACATTCACCAAAAAACCATATGGACTGCAACGTTACCATTGTACTCCCTCCGGTCACTATTATAAGCAAATTTTGACTTTTCGGTTCATTTAATAAATGATGTATGTGGTCTATAATATAGACCACATACATCATTTATTGAATGAATCTAAAAAGTAAAAATTTGCTTATAATAGTGACCGGAGGGAGTAATCGCTCTATTGTTGTTGATTTTTTATTTTGGTACCTCCATTTTAAAATTTGATATATAAGCATTTTAGTTTGCAAAATTTTATAAACTTCTCCACCACCTAATATTGTTAGACTTATCTTTATTAATGTGCAATGTGAATAATGAGCTAACAAATCATTGGAAGATATTGTTTTAATTAGTGCTGCCACTTTAGAAATTTCTCTCTCAAGACAACCTTATAAAAATGCAGATATTAGAGGATAAAAAATTTCACTTTCGCACTTTAGAAGATGAGACTTTTTTTTGACCGAAACAAAGTTAACTATTATCATTAATCATCCAATGTTCAATACAAGAAGGATAAGAATAAAAAATACGGTGACTAGCCCAAGAACAGGCCGCCCTAGCTAAACTATGAGCAACCATGTTCGCTTGTCTCCTAACAAACTTCACCTCGAAGTTGGAAGTTAAAGATAACTGATAAATAATACTAGAAACAATAGCATAGAATTCCGAATCACCCTGGCACGGAGACGATAGAGCTTGCACTAGAGTAGATGAGTCGGACTCGAAGACAATCTGGTCCCATCTGTTCGCATCAGCAAAGTGGAGAGCATCGAGTAAGGCTACTGCCTCCCCCTCCAAAACTGTCATATTTGCCCGCTGCCATTTCGTTTGAGCCCGAATAAATTGCCCGCGGGAGTCTCTAACACAACACGCAAAAGATGTAATATGGTTATGGTCATGGAACACGGCATCCACATTGCACTTCAACCATGTCTCGCGTGGTTTCTCCCAAACTGAGCTGTTACCTTGCACTCTATTCTGCCCGTGTTGCACAACCGGTTGTGGGGGATGTTTATGAACCTCCTGCCATTTCTGCCATGCATCTAGTGCCGTCCTCCCAATGCTTGTTGAAGTATGATGAGCGGCATTCCAAATGACATCATTACGTGCAGCCCAAATTTGCCAAAGAAGTGAAGCCACCCAACCAGCAATGTCTCGGCTTTCGGAACGACATATATCAAAAACCAAATCTGCCAAACTGCTCATAGTTCCAACTCGCGGTTGCAGCACAGTCGAAAGTCCTGCCCAATACCAACTTTCACGCGCCACCATACAACCCACAAAAGCATGCCAATCATCCTCAACATCCGTATCACACCAGGGACATATCACCTCACATTGTACATGCCGTGATTGTAGTCGGAGACGCGTCGGAACACACCCTCTGCAAATCCTCCATAACAAATTACGTGCTTTGTGAGGGGAATTCACATTCCAAATTCTATGCCACTCTCCTTCAACATGGAACCGATCAGTATGTAACAACTCCATCATAGCAAGTTTATAACCAGTCTTAACAGTATACATCCCGTTACGTTCCATCATCCACACTATTTTTTCATTCTAAACTTCTGCAAATAGTGGTGTGTCGAGAATAGCTTGCACCATATCATCTGGAAACAGAGATTCAAGCTTATCAATATCCCAAACTCGTTCCTCGTCAACTATCAAATCAGACACACGCAAACTATGCACACCCTGACTTTGTGGGGATTGAATCCAGCTACCATGACCACCTCGAACCCATGGATCATTCATCACGCTGACCTGATGCCCATTTCTAATTGTCCACCTACATCCATACAAAAGTAACTAACGCGAATTCCAAATACTCCGCCAAGCAAAGCTCGAGTTATGTCCGAGTGTAGCACCCAAAAACGAGGAACGTGGAAAGTACCTTGATTTAAAGACTCTAGTGTAACGCTCACCTTTTTATTTAATTATTTAAATTAGTTTTAGAATATATTTATATATTTATATGATGTATATGAGGGATATATGATTTGTTGAGATTAGATGTCTTTTTATAATTTAGTTAATATATTTTGTTGAGTGATATTTTGTTATGTTATATGTTGGTATTTACTAACATAATATATTTGTTAATTATTATAGATATATATTTGTTATTTGGTGTATTATTATATATTTAGTAGAGAAATATTATTTATTAGAATATGAGGATTATTAGTGTGAGTGGATTTGGGGGTTAGAATAGAAAGAAGAATAAGTTGTTGGGCCTAAATAGATTTGGGAAGAATATTTTAGTATTATAAATAGAGAAGCTTAGGTTGGAAAGAGTTTACCCTAAACCGCTTTTTGGAAAAGAGGAGAACAAGAAAAAAGAGAAGAGAAGAGAAAAGTCAAGAGAAGAGGAGAAGACCTTAGGAAAGAAGAACGCTGCTGCTGATTCAGGAATTAATCTAAGGTGAGGGTGAGACTATCTTGCATTAATATTAAGTTGTTAAATCATTAGATTACATCGAACAAGTTGGGGAGAGTTTGTGAGGATTGAAGAATTAGGGTTTTAAGTGAATAATTGAGGATTAACCGATGAAAAGTTGTTAGATTGATGTAGAAACTGTGTACAGACCTTAGATAATCCATATGATGATTATTGGAAGTAGTTTTGAGGTTAGCACCATGAGATTAGGTGAAACTTGAAGAAAATCTGCATTCTGCCTGAATTTTGATATTAAAACTAGAATTGATCGGTGCTGAATTGGTTTTAGGTGTAAACACGAAAGTTGTAGGTATGGATGTTAGCTTTCTAATGTCGTTGGTCTCACGTCAAAAAGATATATAGAACTTGAGTTATGGTCAAATTACTGCACGTAGGTCACATTGAATTTTTATGGACTTTCAGTACAACTTTTCCGAAATTAAAATGAAAACTGGCATTGATCGGTACAGAATTGGTCTTAGGCGTAAACATGAAAGTTTTAGATAATTTTGTTAGCTTTCTAGTGGCTTTGGTTTGCATGAAAATGATGTTTGGTCTTTGAGTTATGATGAAAATACTACAGGGAGGTCTTAGCAAAATTGTACGGTGACAACATTCTCTGTTTCATATTTTTGCGTTTTGTTCATATGTTTCTGTTTTGAATTGATCTTTGTTGTAAACATGAAAGTTGTTGATATTTGTGATATATTTTCAGTAGCTTTGGTTTGACATGAAAATATGTTGTGGATAATTTATTATGTTTTTACAAAGATACATAGTAAATTATTGTTGATGTTTAAATACGATGTTATATGATGTTGTCTATGATTGATGAATTATTGTATGATTGTTTATGATTGATGAATATGATGTTATATGATGTTGTTGATGATTGATGAATAATGTGTTGGAACAAAATGTGTTTAACAATGAACCTTAAAGAGTTTTGATGATAACAAGGTATTAAAAATTGTAAATTGGACTAGCTAATATTTGTTCAAGTGTACAGGACCATAATTATAAAGTTACATCATCATTGGTTCTGAATGAGCAAATAAAGAGCAAAAGAAAATGAAGCTTAGATGATTCTGAAGGCAAAGCGCTCCTGAAGTCAAGCTGCTCCTGAAGAAATAGCGCACCTGAAGTAAAGCTGCTCCTGAAGAATAGTGCTTCTGAAGACAAGAGGTCCAGAAGCCACATCATCAGAAGCTGCGTCATCAGAAGCTGCAGAAGTCATATCATCAGAAGCTGCATCATCAGAAGCTGCCTCATCAGAAGATATTTCACCAGAAGCTGAATCTCAACTGGATTTACAAAAGATTCAAGAATTGAAGAATTATCAATGCAAAAGCTGTCTATTGGATTCGAAAACACAAACAAAGGATTAGTGGAATTTTGCAACGGTCATTTCAAAGGTGTTTGAAGGCTTGTGCTTGCAATTTGGACGAAAGCGTTGACATTGTACTTTGTACGAATTGTACAACCACGTTCTCCACTACTCTGTTTTGTGTCCACGCTACAAGACAAGAAAACAGCTCCAGAATACAGCTTCGCCTGCATAGATGTTCCTTTGGATAAGGAATGGATTTCAAATTGGTTCTTCGTAGGACAACAGCCAAATCAGGCAAAAGATCATTGGTGAAAGATCAAGCTTCAACAAACGACTCTTTGGTGTGCTGGCAATTTCACAACGTCTCTTTCACACCTCTATATAAAGGAGTGAAGACCTAGAGATTTGGGAATGCAAGAACGCTGAACGAAAGACTCACAAGATTTTCACAAGTACCAAACCTCTGCTGAAATTGTTCTGCATTCACTTAGAATTTCTGTGTCTCAAAGTCATATCTTAGAAATTCTTAAGTCCATTGAGTCTGTATCTGATTTGTATTGTGAGCACCTCTGATTGTATATCAAGTGTTCAACCTTAAACAATTTTCTGTGAAATTTTGTTTAGTTAGGAAGTCTCTTGCAGTTGTGCTTGAGCAGGAAGTCTCTTGATTGTGTTCTTGAGCAAAGGAAGTCTCTTGCTTGTGTGCTTGAGCATTGGAAGTCTCTTGCTTGTGTGCTTGAGCATTTGTAATCAGATATTACTCATAGTGAAATCTCCTTGGAAGTGCAAGGGGGACTGGACTACTTCCGGATTGTGGAAGGAACCAGTATATTCCGCTGCATTTAGATTCTGATTATCACTTCAGAAGCTGTCTCACCTAGCTTCTGATCAGTGTGTTCAGTTTTTAGGAGAAACGAAGAATTTTTCAAAACACAATTCAACCCCCCTTCTTGTGTTTTTTCTCACCTTCAATTGGTATCTAGAGCCTTGGTCTGTTGTGTAACACTTAACCGTGCAACAGTCAAAGATCTGAGAAAAACATGTCTACTCCTCCTCCTACTGGTCCTAGTGATACTAGCTATAAACATGTCTCACATGATTATAGTGATAGTAAGAAAACCAGTGTTGGAAAAGTTCCAAAGTTCAATGGAGATGCTGAAGAGTTCTCTTGGTGGAAGACCAACTTTTACAGTTACATCATGAGCCTGGATGAAGAATTATGGGATATTCTGGAAGATGGTGTTGGTGATTTAGTCCTTGATGAAGAAGGAGCTGCTGTGGATAGAAAGAAACATACTCCAGAACTGAGGAAACTTTACAAGAAGCATCATATTATCAGAGGAGCCCTTGTCACTGCCATACCCAAAGCAGAGTATATGAAGATGAGTGACAAATCCACTGCTAAAGCTATGTTTGCTTCTCTCTGTTCAAATTATGAAGGGAGCAAGAAGGTCAAAGAAGCAAAGGCTCTCCTGCTTGTACATCAGTATGAGTTATTCAAGATGAAGGATGATGAAACTATTGAGGAGATGTACTCAAGGTTTCAAACCTTAGTTTCTGGGCTACAGATTCTAAAGAAGAGCTATGTTGCTTCTGATCATGTAAGCAAGATACTCAGAAGCTTACCTGCCAGATGGAGACCAAAAGTGACTGCCATTGAGGAAGCTAAAGATTTAAACACTTTAAGTGTCGAAGATCTTGTTAGTTCTCTCAAAGTTCATGAGTTAAGTCTTAATGAACATGAGTCTACTAAGAAGAGTAAATCAATAGCTCTTCCATCCAAAGGCAAGTCATCAAAAGCTCTCAAAGTGGTTGAATCTGAAGAGGAAGAACAGTCAAGTTCAGATTCTGAACCAGATGCTGCTGAAATGGCCATGCTCTCAAACAGACTTCAATATCTGGTCAAGAAGAACAGAAAGTTTCTCGCCAAAAGGGGTAACTCCAGAGGCTCAAGGAAAGAAGATCAGAAGGGATGCTTCAACTGTAAGAAGCCAGGTCACTTCATTGCTGAATGCCCTGATCTTCAAAGAGAAAAGTCAAAGGACAAGTCAAAGAGGTCTACATTCAAACCAAGCAAACTCAAGAAGCAGATTAAGCAGAGTTTAATGGCAACCTGGGATGATTTGGGTAGTGAATCTGGATCTGATAAAGAGGAAGCTGATGAAGATGCAAAGGTAGCTGTTGGGTTGGTAGCAACAGCAACTTCAGAAGCTGGATCAGATTCAGACTCAGAAGATGAAAACGAGGTATATTCCAAAATTCCCAGAAATGAACTTGTTGAGTCACTTAAAGAACTTCTTACACATTTTGAAGTAAGAACCAATGAGTTGAAGGATTTAAAAGAAAAATATGCTGATTTGGTACAACAGCAAAAATCAACTCTATTGGATCTGAAAGCTTCTGAACAAGGACTTAGGGGCTTTGACTTTATGTGTAAAACATATGAAGATCAGCTCAGGTTCTTATGTCAGAAGCTACAAGAAAAGTGTAATGAAAAACCTTTAAGTAACCATGAAATTGCTCTTGAAGATTTTATTATATCTGGCATTGACAGAAGCAGAGTGGCTTCTATGATTTATAGCATTTACAAGAACAACGGCAGAGGAATTGGTTTTCCAGAAGTGAAACTTGAGAAAACCAATCTAAAATCTTGTTGTGAATGCATCAAGGAAGGTCTGAAAACATTCTTTGTACCAGAAGGGGCTGAGTTGGAAACTGTTGTTCAATCAGAACCTGAAGACCAGCATATGAACTCTTTAAAGGAAGAAAACCCAATATCTCTTACTTTCATCAATTTGGATGTACATGTTACATTCTGAACAACAAGCTCTACCTAAAGAAATTTGATGCCAAGGCCCAAAGAGGAATCTTTTTAGGTTACTCTGAAAGGTCAAAGGCATACAGAGTGTATAATTCAGAAACACTTTGTGTTGAAGAATCTATGCACGTTAAATTTGATGACAAGGAGCTTGAAGATAAAACTTCAAAGCAAGGTGAAAGTTCTGCAGAGATTCAGGTTCCTGAAGCTACTCCAGAACCTGATCAGATAGCTGAATCTGAAGATAGTCCAGAAGCTGAACCCACATCAGAAGCACAAGATGAAGCTGCTTCTGATGAAGCACAAGATGGCTCACATCAAGCAGATCCTCCCAGAAACACATTCAAACACAAGTCTTCACATCCTGAGGAGCTAATCATTGGAAACAAAGATAGTCCAAGAAGAACAAGATCACATTTCAGACAAGAGGAGTCAATGATTGGACTAATCTCAATGATTGAACCTACAACAGTTGATGAAGCACTTTCAGATGATGGATGGATCCTAGCTATGCAAGAAGAGTTGAATCAATTTCAAAGAAATGATGTGTGGGATCTGGTACCCAAACCTCAGCACAAGAACATTATTGGAACAAAATGGGTATTCAGAAACAAGCTGAATGAGCAAGGTGAAGTAACAAGAAACAAAGCCAGGCTTGTTGCACAAGGGTATAGTCAACAAGAAGGCATTGATTACTCTGAAACGTTTGCTCCAGTTGCAAGATTGGAAGCAATCAGGTTACTTCTTTCCTATGCAGTTAATCATGGCATAATATTATATCAAATGGATGTCAAGAGTGCATTTCTAAATGGTGTCATAGAAGAAGAAGTGTATGTCAAGCAACCTCCTGGATTTGAGGATATTAAATATCCTGACCATGTTTTTAAACTGAAGAAATCACTATATGGCTTGAAACAAGCTCCCAGAGCTTGGTATGATAGACTAAGTAATTTCTTAATCAAAAATGATTTTAAAAGAGGACAGGTTGATACTACACTCTTCAGAAGGACCCTTGAGAAAGATATTCTTGTTGTGCAAATATATGTTGATGATATAATATTTGGTTCTACTAATGCATCTCTTTGCAAGGAATTTTCTGAGTTAATGCAGGATGAATTTGAAATGAGCATGATGGGAGAGCTGAAATTCTTCCTGGGCATTCAAATCAATCAATGCAAAGATGGAGTCTATGTTCATCAATCAAAGTACACAAAGGACCTTCTGAAGAAGTTCAAACTTGAAGATTGTAAGGTGATGAACACTCCAATGCACCCTACGTGCACCTTAAGCAAAGAAGATGAAGGAGCTAAAGTAGATCAGAAGCTGTATAGAGGTATGATTGGTTCTTTGTTATACCTCACTGCATCCAGGCCAGATATTTTATTCAGTGTATGCTTGTGTGCAAGATTCCAATCAGATCCTAGAGAATCTCATATGACTGTTGTCAAGAGAATCTTCAGGTATTTGAAAGGAACGACCAATCTTGGACTCCTTTATAGGAAATCCTTAGATTATAAGCTAATTGGATTCTGTGATGCTGATTATGCTGGTGATAGGATTGAAAGAAAGTCAACCAGTGGCAATTGTCAATTTCTAGGTGATAATCTTATATCCTGGGCTAGCAAAAGACAAACAACTATTGCTATGTCTACATCAGAAGCAGAATACATTTCAGCTGCAAGTTGTTGTACACAACTACTTTGGATGAAACATCAGTTGGAAGATTATCAGATAACTGCTATCAGTATTCCCATTTATTGTGATAATACTGCTGCTATTTGTTTGTCTAAAAATCCAATTTTGCATTCAAGAGCTAAGCACATTGAAATCAAACACCATTTTATCAGAGATTATGTTCAAAAAGGAATTTTAGATATACAATTCATTGATACTGAAAATCAATGGGCTGATATATTTACTAAGCCTTTAACTGTTGAAAGATTTGATTTTATAAAGAAAAATTTGAACATGCACTTTGTATCTGATTAAATGCTTGCTCCTGAATAGGATTTTAGGTTCTGAAGTTAGTTCAGAAGCGGTAGTCCATCATAAGCTCTTTATTGAGGTTCTGAGGAAAACTCGCTTCTGATGATGACGTCAGCATCTGAAGTCCAGAAGCTGGATGTGTTGCTTCTGAATAGTGTAATTAGTGGAAACGTTGGAAGTTACCTTTTAAAAAAGTAACTTCTGGCCCATTAACTTGGTAGTTACTCTGTGAACTTCTTACGTGGCCTGTATGTGTTGGTGTATAACTAAAAGGGCAATGATGATTTAATAGCTTTGAAAGTACTTTTCACGCGCCCCCAATTTTGTCATTAATGTTATGTTTGTTTGTCTCTTTTGAATTGCAATCGTTTTACTTTTAACACTTTGACAATTCACACACTACTCACTCACAATAAACACATTTGCTCTCAAACCTCTTGCGAAGTAAGCGCATTCTCTCAAACTTAGAACCCTAAAATCTTCATCTTCTTCAAATCTTCGTCAATCATCAAATGGCATCATCAAGCTCAAAAGTTTCAGAATCTACATCAAACAAGCAAAGCGTATCAGAATCTGGGTCCATCTACAAAGAGAAGACTATGGATATTCCATGGAAATCCTTAATCGTCCAAGTAGAATCACCAGTGGACTTCACTTCACTCAAGAAGTACGAAGTGGACATGGAAGGCTACATAGAAACTCAGAAACTGTCTGGCTACTTCAACATGCTAAATGGGCCAACATATGTGAACTTGGTCAAAGATTTCTGGTTAAAGGCTGAAATTGTCAATAGAAAGCCTGTGAAGGCAGCAGATAAACCAGCTGGGTCGAAGAAAGGAAAGAAGGAGATTGAGTTGAATCCCACTTCCTTCAGTAGCCTTGAGATAAGGTCTGAAGTGATGGGTATTCCCGTAATCATCACAGAGGAGATAGCTGCTAAAGCTTGTAGAATGGATGCAGAAGGAAGGTTTCAAGAAATTGTTAAGAAGGATGATGTCCTGCTGCAAAACTACTACAACACTCTTCTGGGTGGTAACAAAGATGCTAAGCCTTCTGAAATGGAGATTCACAATAGAATGTTGGTGAAATTCAGCAACGATTGCTTCTTTCAAAGAGCAGGTGGGTCTGATCAACCCAACAACCAACAGAAGCTAGCAATCTATTTCATGACCAATCTGGAAAAGATAAACTTTCCAAGATATGTATTGGATCATCTCTGCTGGGCTATTAATGAAAGCACAGTCAAACGAAGGAAACAAGTGCCCTATGGAAGATTGCTCTCTGAGATCTTTTATCAAGGGAAAGTGCTGGATTTGTTGAGAAGAACAAGGGATGCTTCTGATAAATGCTTCGAAGTTTCTACTGCAGAGAAGACTATCAGTAGCAAGACTTTGCATTCAATGCACTTTTTCAAGACAGCTCCTAAAGATGAGAAATGGTTGGAGTTGACCACAGAAGAATCTGAGATTATCAGGGACTTTCCTTCCATAGTTAAGGAAAGTAATCCTGAACACTTAGCTAGATTAATAGCTGAGTACGTCTTGGAGGAAGATGCGAGGTCTCAGGAGGAAGCTGCTCTTGCTAAAGAGAAAGGCAAGAAGGCCAAAGCAGTTGCTGTGTCAGAAGCTGCTGTTTCTGATGCACCTAAAGGGAAAAGGGCCAGAACTAGTTCAGAATCTGATGCTGCTCCTACTAAAGGAAAGAGGGCCAGAACTAGTACTGAGTCAGAAGCTGCTATAGCTAAACCTGTTTCTATCAAGGATAAAGGAAAGATGCAGAAGGTTGGTGCTGCCTCTATTCCTCAGAAAAGAAGAAAAGGTAAGGCAGATTTGGTAATCACCCAAGAGCAGCTGGAGGAAGCTCTTGAAGAAATGGAGAAAGAAGAGGCTGATCCCAAGCTGAAGAAGAAGAAGGCTCCCCTTCAACTTGTGTGTCCTATGGTTGAGATGACTCCAATAAGGAAAAGGATGGCAGATGAACGTGCTTCTGAACTTATTTCAGACAAAAAGGATCTAAAAGCACAATACACTCATCAAAGAGATGAAAAGCTCAAGGCCTTGGGTATGGAAGATTGTGATAGGTACTTCAAAGAGAAATTGGCTGAAGTAAGAGCCATTGCTGGTAAATCTACTGAAGACAATGAGGATGAAGAAATGATGATATTTATGGAGAATGCTCCAGAAGAGAGAACTTCAGAAGTAGTTCCTCAAGCTGCTAGTCCACAGAAGATCTCTTCTGAAGCTGGTCCTGTAGTTCAGGAAATCCAGATTCCAGTCACCTCTATCCCCATTTCACCTTCTTCACCATCAGTACCTGAACCAATAGAAGACACTTCTGTCTTAGACAATCTTGCTCTTCACTACTCAGGTGAGTTACCCATAGACAAATCTACTTCAGAAAAGGCCTCTGAAGCAACTCCAGAAGCAGCTGCTTCTGAAAATGTTGTTTCAGAAAACCCCCATCAACAAACACCTGAACCACATAAACCCACAACACCCCCACTATCACCAACAGCTACCATTGACCCCCAACTCAACACTCAAACATCAACTTCACCACAACAACCACCAACTGAAATTGAACACTCCCCAAAACCAACTCCCATGGATGTTGACAACTCTCTAGTCAATGTTCAAGCCTCAACCTCTACCACACACATTGCTTCTGACCAGCCTTCATCTTCAAACACACAAACACACTTTACCATTCCAGTTCCTAACCCTGTTCAAGATTTGGAAATCAGTGATTCTGATCTTGAAATCCTTGAACAACCACCCTCAAACATCCTGGAATCTGGATATATTAATTCTGAGCTTCTCACAATCCTGAGTCAGATGCATAATCTTGTGGATCAACGAAGGACAATTGATCTCACAAGTGCATATGAAGACTCCTGGGCATCTCTTCAGAACCGGGCAACTGAGCTAATTGAAAGCATAAGGGCTAAGTGCATCAGAAGCAAGGAAGCTTCTGTCAGGAAGTTAATGGAGCATCTGAATCAGAGTCTCAGAGTAAGAAGTTCTACACTGCTCCTGGCAAACCAGCCTTTCTTCTCAGAAACGGCCTACTTGACCAGAGAAGCAAGGTTGTGTAAGCTTCTGAAGAAACAGATGGCACAGCAGCAGCAAGAAGCTAGAGAAAGGGAACAGGCTCTTCTCCAGAGGCAACAACAGCTTGAAGAACTGTTGCAGAAGAAGATTGAAGAAATGGAGAAGATGAAGAAACAACAACAAACCAACCCTTAGTTGCACACATTTGTGTTATTTTTTTTGTTGTTTGTTTTAAATTCTTAGTCCTTGTTTCTGAAACCATCTTGTTTTATTTCTCTATGCTTCTGAATGCTTACTGCTTCTGAATGCTTACTGCTTCTGATAATTGGATATTCATGCTCATATATTTTGATCTGATTTGTTTAATTAATTTCTTGTATACTCTCTTTTGTTTGAGTTTTTCTCAAATCTTTTTGTCTTTTATGCTTATTTGTTTATTTCATTTTTTTTGATAATGACAAAAGGGGGAGTATATGTGACAAGTATTTAAAGGCTCTGAGCCCCATTAATGGCATTTGAAATTTTTGAAAAACTTCTATCATTTTTTTACCTTATTGGTATAAGCTATGAACGAACGAAGAAGTATCAAAATTCAAGTAAAATTAATTGAACCATTCTTCTTATCTATAAGTTAATTCTTTCAATGATTCAATTTTTTTTTAAAAGCTCTGATAATTTTATTGTGCGAAAAATGAATTTAATTAACCTGGATAGAACTTAGGGGGAGCTTACAAACCTCACCTTAAAGACTATCAGACTCAGGGGGAGTTTGAGCTTACAAACCTCAGACTCTGAGCTTACAAACCTCAGAACCCCAAAGTCAACTTGTTAATTAGATTAACAACAATTGATCAATTTTAAATACTTTTGTTTGTCATCATGAAAAAGGGGGAGATTGTTGGAACAAAATGTGTTTAACAATGAACCTTAAAGAGTTTTGATGATAACAAGGTATTAAAAATTGTAAATTGGACTAGCTAATATTTGTTCAAGTGTACAGGACCATAATTATAAAGTTACATCATCATTGGTTCTGAATGAGCAAATAAAGAGCAAAAGAAAATGAAGCTTAGATGATTCTGAAGGCAAAGCGCTCCTGAAGTCAAGCTGCTCCTGAAGAAATAGCGCTCCTGAAGTAAAGCTGCTCCTGAAGAATAGTGCTTCTGAAGACAAGAGGTCCAGAAGCCACATCATCAGAAGCTGCGTCATCAGAAGCTGCAGAAGTCATATCATCAGAAGCTACATCATCAGAAGCTGCCTCATCAGAAGATATTTCACCAGAAGCTGAATCTCAACTGGATTTACAAAAGATTCAAGAATTGAAGAATTATCAATGCAAAAGCTGTCTATTGGATTCGAAAACACAAACAAAGGATTAGTGGAATTTTGCAACGGTCATTTCAAAGGTGTTTGAAGGCTTGTGCTTGCAATTTGGACGAAAGCGTTGACATTGTACTTTGTACGAATTGTACAACCACGTTCTCCACTACTCTGTTTTGTGTCCACGCTACAAGACAAGAAAACAGCTCCAGAATACAGCTTCGCCTGCATAGATGTTCCTTTGGATAAGGAATGGATTTCAAATTGGTTCTTCGTAGGACAACAGCCAAATCAGGCAAAAGATCATTGGTGAAAGATCAAGCTTCAACAAACGACTCTTTGGTGTGCTGGCAATTTCACAACGTCTCTTTCACACCTCTATATAAAGGAGTGAAGACCTAGAGATTTGGGAATGCAAGAACGCTGAACGAAAGACTCACAAGATTTTCACAAGTACCAAACCTCTGCTGAAATTGTTCTGCATTCACTTAGAATTTCTGTGTCTCAAAGTCATATCTTAGAAATTCTTAAGTCCATTGAGTCTGTATCTGATTTGTATTGTGAGCACCTCTGATTGTATATCAAGTGTTCAACCTTAAACAATTTTCTGTGAAATTTTGTTTAGTTAGGAAGTCTCTTGCAGTTGTGCTTGAGCAGGAAGTCTCTTGATTGTGTTCTTGAGCAAAGGAAGTCTCTTGCTTGTGTGCTTGAGCATTGGAAGTCTCTTGCTTGTGTGCTTGAGCATTTGTAATCAGATATTACTCATAGTGAAATCTCCTTGGAAGTGCAAGGGGGACTGGACTACTTCCGGATTGTGGAAGGAACCAGTATAATTGCTTTGTGTCGTTCTTCTTCTCTCTCTCTGTTTTATTCCGCTGCATTTAGATTCTGATTATCACTTCAGAAGCTGTCTCACCTAGCTTCTGATCAGTGTGTTCAGTTTTTAGGAGAAACGAAGAATTTTTCAAAACACAATTCAACCCCCCTTCTTGTGTTTTTTCTCACCTTCATAATGATATTATCATGCGAAGATGTTGTTGTCGTCAATGAAGTCGAAGTTGTTTAAGTTGACAGTTGTCATGAAGCCGAAGTTGTTAAGTTGTAAGTTGTTACGAAGTTGAAGTTGTTAAGTTGTTGAGCCCATTGCATACTCATATAAGTTGGTTGGGGGCTTGATGCCTTGGAATGCTTAGTCATTCACACGATGGGTGAAGGCTTGATACCCTGGAGCTTTAACTCACTATGTTGGGGGCTTGATGCCCCGAAGAGCCTATTTACGCTCATATAAGTTGGTTGGGAGCTTGATGCTCTGTATTGGTACCAAATGCATTTGCATATCAAGAGGTTTTTAAGATGATTTAAGATGTGAAGTTGTCGAGGTGTCAAGTTGTTAAGTTGTTAAGATGCTAAGATGATTTGAGATGTTAAGAGTTGCATAGTCGAGTTAAGTCACATTGTCGAGTTAAGTGAGGTTTGATTATGAAGTTTGATTGTGATTCGATGATTATGATTTAATGATGATGAATTTGATTATGAAGTTGTTTTCGATAATGTTATGTTTTGATAATGATACTTATGTGAATTACATGATGATGCTTATGATTATATTTGATGTTAGATGTTGATGCTTATGATTATTATTGATGTTAGATGTTATGTGATTTATGATAAGATGTTATGTGATTTATGATAAGGTGTTTGTGACTATTATTTGATGACATGTGATGATGTTTTATGATTAATAATTGAGGTTATTTGATGAAGTATATGACTAATGTAGGAAGAATAATGACACTAGTTAAGGAAGTTTAAGTTGTTAGATATGATTAATGAATTATAAGATGTTTAAGTTGTTGAATGTACTTTATATGATTTATATGTTTAATATTATTGTTTGAGAAATCTCACCCCTCTGTTTGGAAATGTTGCTCTTCGTATGGGTAACTTGCAGGTAATCAAGATTAGAGGCGTCGTGAGTGGACTCCTCACATGTGTGTCTAGGTGCTCTGATACGTAACGGGATGGGACTTGACTTTACTTCTATTCCTTACGTATTGTTTATGAACTTTTATGAATAAATATTGAACTAAGACTTATGAGATTTTCTGATGAGGCCTGCGTGCCAAAGACTTTTTATGTTGAATGAACTAATTCCGCTGCGAAGTTTTGAATTACTTATGTTCAATGATTTTGAATAATAAATTGTTATTTATTCAGTTTATGAATTTTTAAGAAGTGTAGCATTCCGTTTAAAGTTGAATTACTCTGATTTTTAATTATGAAATTTTTACGTTGGGAAAACGGGGTGTTACATCTAGCAACCAGCGATTCAGGTTTAGACAGAAAGCTCCATCCTTGCTTAGCTACCATTGCGAGATTAAAAGCTTTGAAATTTCGAAACCCCATTCCACCAAATTCTTTGGGGCATGCCACACGTTCCCATGCCATCCATTTAATCCCTCGGTTGTTACTCCTTCCTCCCCACCAAAACGCATTGATCATCTTTTCAGTATCATCTATAATTGAATTCGGCAAAAGATAAATACTCATAATGTATGCTGGAATAAATTGTAACACAGATTTGATCATAACTTCCTTTCCTGCCTTCGATAATGCTCGTCCCCTCCATGCATTTATTCGTTTCCAAATACGATCCTTGATAAAAGAAAAAACAGACCTCTTATCTCTACCAATCATCGAAGGTAACCCCAAATACTTTCCGGTACCCATCACGTGTCGGAATAAAAGGAGAAATGAGACTTGAGAGAATGAAAAAGGAGAAATGAGTAGTGTGAAGGAATTTCAAAAGAAATATTTCTTACGAAACAATGATATTTAATTTGTAAAAAAGGAAATTTATAAAATCTTTATAAACAGTTTCATATGAATAAAAGTGCTAAGATTTTTTTTTTTAAAATAAATTTTTTCGACAAATTTAAAATAAATATTTATTTTTATATTTAAAAGAATAATTTCATTTCAGTATCAATTTCTTTTATTATGCACTACGATTTCTTTTAATTATAAAAAATATTGATAAAATAGATCAACATTTATTGATTCATGTGTCTCCTTTAAATCGATGGAAGTAATTGTTAGGAATATGCAATATGATAATCTAAAATTTAGATAAAAGATAAGTAAACCCTAATCAACCAATTGCTCCACTAAAACAAAACTCAGATATTTGTGGAATATTAGCCTAAGGGTTATGCTAACGTGTGTCATAAAGACACTTTTAAGGATTCTACAATAGCAATTATTTATTGAGAAAAAAAATATTTTCAACTTTTTTAAAAATAGATTAGCATAATTTTTAATTCAAGCATACTAAGAACACATGTTAGCGTTACATATATTGTATAATATATGCACATGTCGGAGTTTGAACCTTGAATACAAGCATACTAAGAACACATGTTAGCGTTACATATATTGTATAATATATGCACATGTCGGAGTTTGAACCCTGAATACCCCACAGGGGGACCGTCCACATCGAGGCCAGAACAACCGCATAAGCAAGAGAGACACCACACTCTTACCCAAAACCCTAAGCCAATGGATTTATGGGTCCTCTTACTTATAAGGTGTTCAAGCTTTACTTTTCTATCTGATGTAGGACATATAACTCACACTTGCACATAACACTCCCCCTCAAGTGTGAGTCCATCTATTCATCATACCCCCCTTCAAGCGGAAGCTCTTACATGCACACAACATAAACATGGTGTCATTTTTGTGTCTAAATTGAGCGAAAATCATGTTTGGTCATAAGATCTAGACACACTCAGAAAAGTGAAAAGGTATTGATACGATTAGTTTTTTTTTTTTTTTTGTCAAGAATGATGAGTGTTATTGCAATAATTAAACGATAAGTAGTTTTATGTATGTGTACTTAAATACCTTTTTTATTCAGGCTCGTGACAAATCAAATATTTCTCCTAAACTACACCAAATTGAGTCATTATCAAGGGGTATATTCAAATCAATAATTTCCGGGTCCTACTTACCTTTTAGCTTTGTATAAAGATTTCGGTTGACTTGGGGATGGTTGTTGATATCCAAAGTCTTTACATCTTATATACATGAAATAAAAATCAGTCTAATTCTATCTATTTGCTTGGCTATTTCCTCCAATATTCCTAGAAGCTTCTTCTTTTCCCATATATAAAACTCAAATCGTCTCATTATGCCTTTCATTCCTCCACCTATAGCTACTCACTGCAACCTTTTCTTAAACCAACAATAACATCAAAGCAAGCTGGTCCTAAATTCTTTACCAAAATGGCTGCAAAACGGTTTTTCGATGATTCTAATCAAGACAAAGACAAACCAAATGACAAACGGATAAGAACTGCAACAATACCTTCTTTTGCTTCGTATGTTTTTGTTCCTTAAACCAATTAACAAACCCAATATTCATTCATTCTATCATATTCTTTCAATTCATTAAAGTTTTTCATTTTTTTATATATAGCTTGGTTATTAATGTTGCATAATATATATCCTCTACTATCCATTAATTACTCTCAATTCTCATGTGGCAGGGTGATAGGAGAAGTGGTTATGGTGAAAAACATGCAAAACCTTTTCTCTGGCTTGGAACCTTTACTTAGAAGAGTGGTAAGTACTAAGTAACCATTCAACTTTACCATAATTTTGAAATGAAATTAATGTGAACCGTACCGTGACTAAATTTATCTCAACAAAGAGATAAAATGTGAAAAATTTATCTAAAAATGTCACTTTTTTTTTTTTTTTTTTATAAAGAAAAGGTTGTAACAAACATGTCTTTGATATGATCAGGTGAATGAAGAGGTTGAACGAGCAATGAGACAATGTTATCCACCACGATCAATAACAAAGTCACCTTCATTGAGACTTCAAGCAATGGAAGAACCATTAAGTTTTCAATTCATGTTCAAAAATAAACTTTCACTTCCAATATTCACAGGTAGCAAAATACTAGACACGGAT
Source organism: Medicago sativa (assembly GCF_051527215.1). NCBI lineage: Eukaryota > Viridiplantae > Streptophyta > Magnoliopsida > Fabales > Fabaceae > Medicago > Medicago sativa. The sequence continues at coordinate 99,664,965 of NC_140752.1, forward strand.
GGAAACCCAATCAGTGTGATTCTTGTTGACCAAAGCAATGACCAAATAGTCCCTACAAGTCTAGCACACCCAATCAAGATAGAAATTGTAGTCCTTGATGGAGATTTTCCTTCTAGTGAAAATGAATCATCATGGACTAGTGAGGAATTCAATAACAGTATTGTGAAAGAGAGAACTGGGAAAAGGCCATTGCTTACAGGAGAATTGAATCTTACTATGAGGGATGGAATTGCACCAATTGGGGATATTGAGTTCACCGATAATTCTAGCTGGATACGTAGTAGAAAGTTTAGAGTTGCTGTTAGAATTGCTCCTGGGACTAATCAAAGTGTCCGAATTCGTGAAGGCATGACCGAAGCTTTTGTTGTTAAGGATCACCGTGGCGAATGTGAGTTTTCTTTCTCTTTCTTTTATATTTACTCTCATTTCTAATGAGAATCCAATATGTTAGGGTTAGTTTTACAAGACTTATGAGAAAATATGATGAATTTACAAAACTAATTCACACTGAAAATGCACCTTCAAGATATTCTAATTTATATGCAAGCATGATTGATTATAATATGTATAATAAGTTTTTTTTTCTGACTTTTTTATTTTTCTCTATGATTTTTTTTTTTGGTCAAATGATTGCATATAGAAAATGATCCTCTTCATTTAAATGCATCACATTGAAGCTAATTAAACTAGCTACCTGGTATATATGCTTTGGTGGTAGCTGCAGCTTTAATTAAGCAATGATTTGTTAATAACTACTGTTAATTAATGATTAGTTGGTAACAATCTTCATTTTTTGTTTAATTTATTTTACGGTTGTTGGGTTATAACTAAAATAAAGGATCATATAGGGTCAACCTTTTTAGTCTTATAGTAATAGTTGTTCTCCTACTTGATGAGGATGACACTACAATTGTTTTCTAACAATAATTTTTTTCGTACAAATGAAGTGTACAAGAAACATCATCCACCAAGTCTAAAGGATGAAGTTTGGCGTTTAGAGAAGATTGGTAAAGACGGAGCTTTTCACAAAAAGTTGACCTCAGAAGGGATTACAACAGTTCAAGAGTTTCTCAAGTTGTCTGTAGTTGACCCTCTTAGGCTCAGAAAGGTAACTATCCATCTTAATCTATATAAACCCTCTCCTAACTATATATTCATTATTTTTTATTTTTTGAGATAATTCTAACTATTCATTATTAATGTTCAATAAATGGTTAATTTTTTTTATGTATATATGAAACATAAGTTAATGTTATAAATGTTAGTTATTTAGATAACAACTTTGTCGTCGCACAATGTATTTTTATATACGGTGTTGATACACGTTCATCTTTTAGTAGTTTTTTCTCGCGCTTTGAATCTAACCAATAATTATAAATGATGTATATTTATAGGTTATGTTTTCAAATTTTTGATGTTAAAATAACATTCTCAATTATATGGTTTTGCTAGCAGATTTTAGGCGTTGGTATGTCCGAGAAAATGTGGGATGTGACAATTAAGCATGCAAAGACTTGTGTAATGGGAAACAAACTCTATGTCTACCGCGGTCCTCAATTTACCATCCATTTGAATGCAATATGCCAAATGGTTAGAGCTAACATCAATGGCCAAACCATTCCCATCCGAGACATTAACAACACATTGGGCAAGGTACATTTATTTATACTAAAATTGTCCTTCTACTGCTACCTTTTTCTATGCATTGGTTTTTAACCTATATAGTTCATTTAATTTGCAGAGCTACATACAAAACTATGTGAGAGAAGCATATGCTAGATGGAATGAGTTGGAGGAAATTGATGATGTTTTGAATGACAACGTTGCTTTGTTAACTCAAGGTATGTTCAAATAATCAATAATAAGTTACTTCTATGTGACTATCCAAAATTATTTAACCAAAAGTAAATTTCCAATTGAAAAATGAAATTTAGAGTGAGATCATAAATTCAATTATTATGAATTAATTTATTTATTGAATCTCACTATACAGGTGAAACCATGGAGCAATTTGCAAACAATAATCATCAAGCACCAGTTATAACATATGATCAAAACAACTATTTTGGTGATAATTGTCTAGAGACCGGCAACTATGTAGCAAACAACAACAATAATGCACAAATAGGTTGCATCGACTGGTCATCATCATTTGCCACATCACCATTCATGAATGGCCTACCTTACAGCTTCCCAGATTCACAATCAGACGGTGGTGATATAACACCTCATTGATGGAGCTTCAAGGTTGAATTAGCAAAAGTATTATTTGACTTTCAGCTGTATATAAAAATTTTAGCAGTTGGAGCATAAATTATATGCTTTAGAGTCTTAGTGTCAAGTCTTGGCCCAAAAAATGTAATGTCTTTTGGCTTATGTTGGGCTCTCACTTTAATCTCTGGAAAATTACTCTTTTCTCTTTTGTTTTTGCTCATTCATGTGTCTGCGTGAGTTAACTCCATTGAAAAAGTCGAGCGAGAGTTAAGTCATGTTGAGCACAATTAAGAGAATGAACAATTTTAAAAGGGAGAAGAGCAATTTTCTAATCTCTGTTTCTAGTTAGACTAGGCTTAGTTATTTTCTAGGCCCATTATAAGATTGTTTGAAATATGGGCCTTGTTCCTCTTTTGTAGAAAAAAAAATGCAAACCTGCCTTCACTAGGCCAGTGTTGCTATGTTTATCATAATTTCGACGAATTACAATTTGACCAAAAAACAATTAACAAGGAGTAAATATCACAAATCTTTTATAAGTCTAATGACTAGGATTTCACTTTTAAGATGAATAAAAGGAAAATTTGATATTCGAATTCATTGTATTGTCCCAACCAACTCTTTTAGGAAGAAAGTCGGGTGACATTTCCGGCTTCTTGGCCTAAAGTTAGAAGATCCTTACATGTTTATTTTCTTCTTCAACAACTTTTTTTTACCTGCCAATAGCCTAATGAAAAAAGGTAAGCGGTTGAATCAATTAATCCCCTATAGTCCATAACAAATGAGTGAGATATACATACAGTCAATTCTAGCACTAGCAAAAATTTAATCACCATTATGATCCCGTAAGGACATACAAAAACTTGTTTGTCCAGCTGCATGAGAAAAAAATTACATCCACATTATATTTATAACTCTTAAAAGGGGGAGGCATCCAAGATAAAGGGAGGAACCGAATAAGATTAGTAACTTGAACAAAGGATTTACCTCACATGTTTCCATTCAGCAAAGTAATACTATGTGTGAATCAAAACCTATTGAAATTGTAATATCTAAAGTAATATGAACAAGTGATTAATTTCTAAAGGTTTAACAACTACAATTGAGTGCATTCCCTTTCTATAAACAATTAGCTTTATGTGTTCATAAAGAATCAAATATATAATTTATATACTTATCTTAATGTGTCTGATAATAAATATTATAAAATAAATTATTAAATAAAATTTTCACACTAAGGGTTTGTTGGCCAAGCACTATAAACTAATTTACAGTTTACAATGACTAAACGATTTTATTGATAGTCCTGCTGTTTATGCTTCTTGCACTTCTCTGTTTAATTAGCAAGTTTGGATATGCGGCCAATAGCATCAAACGTACGCAAATGTGAAGATCCAATTTAAAGAGTTTGATTTTTACGTTGAAAAATGGCATTGAAAATTGTGTAAATGTGAGTTTTTTTTATGAAACGGTGAATTGTTGTGGAGTTCGGGATCTATATACCTGATGCTTTAAGGTTTTTGGTGAAGATGTGATCTCTAAGTCTTTTAAGAGTCTTAGACACACTTGAAACCCAACAAAAACCAAGCACATAGTATCGTGCTAGGTTTCTACTCGATGTCAAAATCACTTTGCGGCATATCCTAGCTTATCATAATCAAGTGTAAATAAAAAGCTTTATTATTAATCAAGTTATACAGCTCATGCATGTTCCTCCAAGTATTGTGGATCTTCACGCTCAGAAATTGAACTTTTTGGCTTCCATGCCAAAAATATGATAGATATAGGTGATTTTTATACTACATGCCAGCCAAACATACGAAATGACATATTTAATTAATTAATTAATTGGACTATTGGAGCATATATTAGCTGCTTCTCTTCTAGAAGTTTTAAGTATAAACAAAATGAAAAAGTGATTATTTAAACTAAATTAATGACCCATTTGTTCTAAGTGCCTTTGTCAATAAATGTAACTTTTGCAAAATTACTATGACTGATACAAAGTATGCACTAATTGATTTAAAATCAACTGTAAACAAAGCCAAATTGCAAGTTCAGCGGTTGGAAAAAAAAAAGTTGAAACATCAAACATAAGCACTTTTGTACACAAAAACTTTGTTTCATAGTTGTTGGAACATTAGTGTGATGTTGGAAAATAAATTGGAAGATTAAACACCAAGTAATCATACTTTGATCTAATGTTGTGTGAATTGAAAAAATAGAGTGTGGGGGTCCCACATAAAATAGAACACACACATTAGTAGTGTTTAAATTGCGGTATTTAATTTTAAATACTTAATAATAATAAAAATAATAGTAATTATTATTTTTATTCAAGAATATCACTTCCCATAAATTTAGCTTATGGTGGTTGTGATAAGAATAAGAATTTAATTGAATTTCTTATATTTCCTCATTCAAATCTAATAGTTTGTTTCCTCCACTTTTGTGGATTTGTTCTTTTGATACTATCCACAAGTGTTGTTGAACTGATTAATGGATAAACTTCATTTTAACAGAATCCATTAAGAGTAACTGTTGTCGCAATTTGTGCTAAAACAGTTACAGAATCTCTATATAAATAGAGGACTCCACTCAGTTCAAAAAACACACCAAATCGCACAGTTGATGCTTCCCTTGCGGTTTCTCTCTTCTCCCTCCGACTTGTGCTAACGAGTTTCTTCTGCTTCTACTCCTTTCTGTCCCTTCGGAATTAAGAGTGTTCTTAATACCATAGTCCCTTTTCGGTTTAATGTCCCTTCGGAATTAAGAGTGGTCTTAAGTTCATAGTCCCTTCAATAATATAAGTCCCTTCGGAATAAAGAGTACTATTAAGATCATAGTCCCTTTCGTAATAATAATGTCCCGTCGGAATTATGAATGATCTTAACAGTATATAAATTATTTAAATATTTTTTCTATTTGAGGAGAAATGGTGGTATCACCATATTTGAGTGGTCGTAATACCATATTGAAAGTTTGGAGAACTTAAAGGTTAGAATGGTGGAAACACCATATTTGAGTGGTCTTAGCACCATATAGAATGGTAATAATATCATATTAAAGTGGTTTCAGTATTAAAGAGTGGTCTTAGTACCATATTCGAAGGTGTAAATCTCGAACGACTTTCTACAGTGCAGTAGTTAATCGAACAGTTATAGCTGGGCTTGTTTTATCCTGGAGGCGGCGTGGTTGATAGTCTACCTTGCACAATTTTGGGTAGTGCCACGAAACGTCTTAAAGAGAGCGACCTGGTCGTGACTCAATCTAGTAACAACTTCGGTAGATAATAGAATTTGGAAATCCAAATACAACAGTTTGAAAATCCAAAAACAACAATTTTAAGACGTTTCTATATGCTATGTCTACCGAAGAAGTTACATATGGAGGTTAAGTTGTCCCTAAACACATTAAGGATAAATCAAGCTATAAAAATAAATCCTTCGACTGAACACGATGAAGTGCTTGTTGCAAACAACAACACTATGAAACTCACATATCTCTTTTTTGTAAAGTGTGGAGTTAATTGCAAGTAAGCCATATCTGGACACATCCGACATGATGCAATCCCATAATTTTCCTCAGTATTTTATGACGCTGATGTTTTTTTTTTTGAGTTAAAGGAATGATAATTGAATAAGCTTACGGTTTTAATTCATACGTGCTGTTTTAGTATCACACTTCACTTGAAAAACAGTATTGGGAAAAAAAAATTATGCTCAGATGATATCGATAGATCAAGGCTCTAAGATTAAGCACAACAACATTGTTATAATATTGTTCTTTCAAAAAAACAAAAATATTGTTATAATATTGAGCACCAGCTATGAACCATAGCCACTAAAGCTTCGAACTTATAACTTTGCGATAAAGAAAATAAATGGAGTTGTGGAATTGTACTTTATGTTTAGAAAGAATCTGAATTTCAGATTTTTATTGAATAAGACTGAGTTGACTCAGACTTAAAGAAAGACTTGTGTACCATGCATTCTTGTGGGAAAAGACTGCACTTTGATGGTATGTTAAAAATTAAATTCTCCTTCTATTTCATTAGTTGTGTGATTTTAATATTTTAAACTTGACTAACTTGGACTTAATTCCAACGTTATATGATTAGACAATTTTATTTATTGCAGTCAAGATATATGAACCAAAAGTTCATATAAATCAGAATTTAGAGAATATGAATCTCTAAACATAATAAATTATGATATGTGTGAATTTGATGACACATAAAATGATATTTTTATCATATTTATTGATGACTGTCAATGTTGGAAAAAATAAAATTGATACGCTTGATATGTTCAATTTTTATAACAAAAAAAAAATTGAAATTTATATTGAATAGAGTACCCAAGTCTATGAACAAAAATTCTAATTAAGAATTTTTTGAAGAAAAGACAATCCAACTTGTCTTATCTTTGAACTTGAGATTATCTGACATAAGTTCGGATTTCGCACCCAAGAGAGTTGAACTCACTAGTAGAGCCTATGAATGTGTATTCATCTGGTATGTGATAAATAACGAAACATATAGGTTTTATGACCTAAATGTTAAAGTGATCATATAATTTAAAAGATGTCGATTTCTATGTAAATGTTTACCCCTTTAACTAAAAGAATAGTGGGGGCACTAGTGGAGGCTCTAATGGGAGCTCGACATTAGCGGGGGGCAAAATAAATTCCCTTCTAAAAATTAAGAACTAGTGGGGGCACTATATCTAATCACATTCATGTAATTAGAAATAGTTATGGAAACATCATACGAGATGTTAGAGAACCTCAAGGAGGTAAGAAAGCTAAAATTGCTAAAGAGTATGAACTTGGTTTATACATTGGAAGAAGATTCATTAAGCCTGAAAGAAGTTATATCCTCATTGGATGCTGAATTATGGCAAAAAGCTATAAACGATGAAATGAATTTTCTAAAGTCTAACAAAACATGACATTTGGTTGACTTGTCTCATAGTTGCAAAACCAATCGGTTGTATTTTGATTTTGGAAAAAGGAACTAAAACCTGATGGTACGGTTGATGAATACAAGGTTCTCCTTGTAGTCAAAGGTTTTAGACAAAGAAAAATATAGACTTCTTCGACATTCATTCACCAGTCACGAAAATCATATCCATAAGAGTAATAGTCCCTTTAGCCGCCGTTCATAACTCGATAGTACTTCAAATGGATGTGAAAGTTGCCTTTTTTTATGGTGAACTAGAAGAAGAAATCTATATGGAACAACTTGAAAGTTTTGCGGTTCATGGACAAGAAAACAAGACATGTAAGTAAGATAATTCTTTGTGAGGTCTAAAATAAATTCTTAAGGAATGACATGAAAAATTTGACATTCTAATGTTATCGAATGAGTATAAAGTGAATGAAAGTGACAAATAATATTTGCACGATCATATGTCTCTATGAAGACAACTTGCTCATATTTGGTTTAAAGATTCATGTTATGAATTATGTGAAATCATTGTTTATCAATAACATTGATAAGAAAGACCTAGACAAAGTTGAAGTAATTCTTGGTTTCAAGATTACTAGATCAGAAAAGAGAACTTTTTTGATAAATCTCACAAAGTTGAGAAGATCTTAAGAAAATGTTATTATTTGAGTGTAAACTTGCAAGCATATATTATGATTCAAGTGTAAGAACACTTGAGATGAAGTTAAACAAATAGAATATGCGAGCATCATTGGCAGTCCTTAGGTATGCCAATGAATGTATTAGACCCGACATTGTCGATGTCGTAAAACTCTTGTGCAAGTTTACTAGTAGACAAAAGAAAAGCATTGCCATGCTATAGAAAGAGTCATGAGGTGCCTTAAGAAGACTATGACTCTAGGATTACTTCACTAGGAGTAACCTATTGTACTTAAATGGTACAAGATATAAAATAGAACATCTTTCAGATGAATATTTAGCGACTAGTGTTTGCACATTGAGCATCACTAGAGGAGTTGTTTGTTAAAACAAATGATATTGACTCAGTCCACTATGGAATGAATCTGAGATGAGAACACTAGAGAAAACTAGTGGAGAAGCAAGTTGACAAGATGCTTGCTAGTTGAGATCCCTTAGTGGATAAAACCGTTGCCAAAAGTGTTAATTTATTGTGATAGTCTGCAGCTATTACAAAAATTGAGAATCGTTACCACAATGGTAAGAGGCGATTATTAAGTCACGAACACATAAAGTATTGGAGAGCTAGCTACTCTCAAAAGGAACAGTTAAAGTATATCATGTACGTACTGATAAAGAATTAATCAATCCTTTGACGAAAGGAATTACTAAAAAGAAAGTCCTAAACACATCCAATAGGATGGGACTAATGCCCAAAGGTCATAAGTGATGGTAACCCGACCTACATGACTGGAGATCCCAAGAAATAGGTTCAATGGGTAATAACAAGTCACAAGTGATAGAACATGTTATGTTAAAAGTAAGAAAGCATGATTCCTGTAGTGACAGAAGGATGAGATAATAGAAACTCTTAATGAAATCTATACTCTATTTGGAGTGGAGTACATAGCTACAGGAGTACTCTTGATAGACTCACCTATACGAATGTGGAACTAATGGCCGGTTCCTATGGGATTCGGGGCAGAATACCTAGAGCGTTCGTTAAAACCGGGATACACGTGCAAGGCCATAAACGCACGGGCTTTTAGAATACACCTTATGAAAAGGTTTGTGTGTGGGTTCTATGTCTGAGATAGAGTTCAATGCTGTAAGCAACTCTTGTTAATCAGAATTTTACTCGCTATGCAGAGGTTCAAGTTGTAGGTGACACCTTTGTTTATTAGCAACCTTATAGAAACGTTTTGACGTTATTATTGAAACCATTTTTTAAATTCAAGTGGGGGATTGTTGGAACATTAGTGTGATGTTGGAAAATAAATTGGAAGATTAAACACGAAGTAATCATACTTTGATCTAATGTTGTGTGAATTGAAAAAATAGAGTGTGGGGGTCCCACATAAAATAGAACACACACATTAGTAGTGTTTAAATTGCGGTATTTAATTTTAAATACTTAATAATAATAAAAATAATAGTAATTATTATTTTTATTCAAGAATATCACTTCCCATAAATTTAGCTTATGGTGGTTGTGATAAGAATAAGAATTTAATTGAATTTCTTATATTTCCTTCATTCAAATCTAATAGTTTGTTTCCTCCACTTTTGTGGATTTGTTTCTTTTGATACTATCCACAAGTGTTGTTGAACTGATTAATGGATAAACTTCATTTTAACAGAATCCATTAAGAGTAACTGTTGTCGCAATTTGTGCTAAAACAATTACAGAATCTCTATATAAATAGAGGACTCCACTCAGTTCAAAAAACACACCAAATCGCACAGTTGATGCTTCCTGTGCGATTTCTCTCTTCTCCCTCCGACTTGTGCTAACGAGTTTCTTCTGCTTCTACTCCTTTCTGTCCCTTCGAAATTAAGAGTGTTCTTAATACCATAGTCCCTTTTTGGTTTAATGTCCCTTCGGAATTAAGAGTGGTCTTAAGTTCATAGTCCCTTCAATAATCTAAGTCCCTTCGGAATAAAGAGTACTATTAAGATCATAGTCCCTTTCGTAATAATAATGTCCCGTCGGAATTATGAATGATCTTAACAGTATATAAATTATTTAAATATTTTTTCTATTTGAGGAGAAATGGTGGTATCACCATATTTGAGTGGTCGTAATACCATATTGAAAGTTTGGAGAACTTAAAGGTTAGAATGGTGGAAACACCATATTTGAGTGGTCTTAGCACCATATAGAATGGTAATAATATCATATTAAAGTGGTTTCAGTATTAAAGAGTGGTCTTAGTACCATATTCGAAGGTGTAAATCTCGAACGACTTTCTACAGTGCAGTAGTTAATCGAACAGTTGTAGTTGGACTTGTTTTATCCTGGAGGCGGCGTGGTTGATAGTCTACCTTGCACAATTTTGGGTAGTGCCACGAAACGTCTTAAAGAGAGCGACCTGGTCGTGACTCAACCTAGTAACAACTTCGGTAGATAATAGAATTTGGAAATCCAAATACAACAGTTTGAAAATTCAAAAACAACAATAGTGGGCTAGTCCATACCAAACAAGTACTTGGCAGTTTCCCACCCTCTTCCCAGAGAGAGGCTAGTGGCATATATCCTTTTTCTCAATTAAAATCATTGAGTTTGCCCTGCCATCTATATAATAAGTCAACATTTTCTTCTGTTTTCCACTTATAAGTCTTTATCATTTCCAATAATCAAATATATAATATAACACTAATTGATTGCATCCAGCTTTTCATAACTAGCACACCAATTATAATAATAATATAGCTTAGACTATAGTCACAACAAATTCTCCACGCTTCATTTTGTATATTTCCACATTTGAATCTTCTCTCCTTAAATACACCTTGTATATGCTTCTTCTTCATCTTAATCACATCCAACTCCAAGCTCTACCACGCAACAATGAGAACCCTTTTCATTATATTATTCACCATTATTTTCTGCTCAACAATTTTGCCACAATCCAACTCGCAAAAAAATGACACTTTTTCTACTTGCAACCAATCATATTTCACATGTGGAACAAACACAAATGTATCATTTCCTTTTTGGGGAAAGAACCGACCAAATATTTGTGGCAAAAATGAGTTCAAACTCACTTGCATGGATAACCAAAACACTTCTATTCAAATTGGTTCACAAAAGTTCAATGTACTAAACATGAACCAAACAGCTTCTACCATGAAAATTGTTAGAACAAATCTTGTCAATGATATTTGTTCTTCAAATTTCACCAACACTTCTTTGAATGGAAGTCCCTTTACTTTTCTTCCAAACGTTCAGAATCTCACTGTTTTTTATAATTGTCCCATTGAAAGTAGTTCAATTATTGGAAAAAACATAAACAGTTTTACGTGTGAAAAGAATGGTAGTAATAAACATGTTTTCTACGTGGTGAAGAATGAAACTCAGTTACAAAACCAATTCTCAAACCTTCAGAACTGTGGGGCTAGTGTTCAAGTGCAAGTTTCTATGGATGGTACTGTTTCAGAGAGTGGAGTTGAGGTAGTGCAAGAAGGATTTGATGTGAAGTATGATGAAGGTGCAGGGTGGTCCTCAGAGTGTGAAGTGTGTAGGGAATCTGGAGGAACATGTGGTACCAATCAGAATGATTCTTCTCAGTTTTCTTGTTATTGTCCTGGTGGATCAACTCATGCTGCAAAATGTTCTGCTCACAAAAGTATGCACTCTTTCTTTTCTTCTCTATTTTTTCATATTTTTTTATAGTGTGAATGCACGAGTACTTGCTATTTATTGTGTTGCATAAACTTGTTTTATTGGTAGTACATTCATGTTTAGCTCATTCTATAATTTTACTAAGTGGGATAAACATTTGTTTCTATAAACTTAATTATTTCACCTTATCTATTAACATACATACTTGTTACACTTCATGGAAGAGTTTACACAAATTACTTATGGTCATAAATTGTTTTCAGCTTATTTTCATAAGTTCTTCATAATTGCTTACGAAAATAATTTAAGCTTATCTGAAAATAATTTGATTTGATTTGATTTAATTTTTTTTTATATAAACTCCTATATGACTTTTTTTTTTGAGGGAATATAAACGCCTATATGATAAATATTTATGTTATAAACGCTTAATTAAATTGTCTATTCATTATAAACACTTTTTTTAAAAACCAATTCAGTACACTTTTCATTCAGTATTTACTTACTACTACAAAAGTAACATCACTATATTGGGTATAATATGATATAGATCATATATGCCATCATATATCAATGTTGCGTAGTGTATACATAATTATGTTGTGTCTTTCATGTTTATAAATGTAGTTTTAAAATGATTAATTTTGTCATAAAAAAAAAATTAACGGCGTAATTTGTCTTTCTTTCATATCTAACTTTCTATAAAAATGTGTTTAAAAAAAGTATGAGAGGAAAAAAAGTAAATTAATTTAACACGTAGTAGATCTAATCTAAATTGTCCTAACAAATGCAAGCTCTTCTGGTTCGGGCAAATGCGATGTGCTTGTAAACTAATATTAACGTGTATGCATCTAATCATCATACTTGAAGCAATGTCAAAATAATTTAGAGATCTAGTTCTGTTCTTTTTTTTTTTTTTTTTGAGAGATCTAGTTCTGTTCATATTGACCTCAATGGATAGGGTTTAAGCTCAAGGAAATAAATTAATGCACCATGGGTGTCATGAGACAGGACTATATGACCTAAAGCAGTGGATATTTGTTGCAGTGAAACCAATTAAATTATGACACATCATCCACTATTTGATTTTTTTAACATCATATGTTAACTTGGATGCTTCAATGTAGACGTTCCACCTAACAACCCTTCTACTATTTATCTTCTTTAAAAGGACGTGAAGCTATGCATAATTGCGTGATATATAGGTAAACTAAACACCAATATCAGGAATAATAATTACTATAAAAAAACATTACTGATACTTTTCATTTTAAAGACAGTTTGAAAAACAAGTCATGTAAAATTGGACACTAGCACAACAAATAGTAGTAGCACACATTACTTGACTATAATTGACACCTTTTTCCATGTTGACTTATTAGTTATTATCATTATTTTCCTGCGTAATTTAGTAGCAGCCCCACATGGATAGAAATTGAACATAACATACGGTTGTTGGTTGCCATTAATGGCACCCAAGTGCTCCACATGTGGGAAATACTTTGGTGCCATTAATGACATCATACCATTAGATCTGGGTCACACATTGCTCAAGTGTGTGTATGTGATGTGTGTGTGTGGGTGCCATTAATGGCCAGGATTTAATGGCACGCTGCCATTAATGGCACTCAAGTGCTGCTCCATGTATGTATGTATATATGCAAATTGGTATAATTATCGATTCATATCCCTGATAATAAAATATGATTTATAAAGTGAAACTATTTTCCAACATTGGCACACTCACTTTATTTCTTTTTGCCTCTAGGTTCTAGATGCCAAGTCAGATATTCATTTTCCTATCACAATGTCGTACTTACATTTGTTCAATTCAATTAATCAATTAATATAATATAAAGTTGTGAACCTTATCAATCCAAGACTAATGTGGTTTTTCATTTCAGGTAGCAAAAAAAGCAAAGTGTTGAAGCTGGTTATAGGTACAAATTTCTCTCAAATATATTAGTATTCCTTATTAAATTATTAAGCACATGTGCTCTTATAGACAAATATAAGCCAATTTGCTTCTACATTTCCTACTAAGATTATAAGAGTATATATAAGATACTATTTAATGCATTCTAAAATTAATCAAATATTACATTGGACTTTGATAGGTTTCATAGGTACTGGAATGTTACTACCTCTTATTGCTGTCATAATATGCCGAAATAAAGCTAGGATATGGAAGTTTATAAAAACACAATTCAGCAAAATAACAAGGAACAATCAGCATATAGAAGACTTCCTTGAAAGTCAAGGTCCTCTGAATATAAAAAGATACAATTACTCTGATATAAAGAAAATGACTGAATCTTTCAAAGTTAAACTAGGAGAAGGTGGTTATGGTTCTGTATACAAAGGAAAATTGCTCAATGGTGGTTCTGTGGCTGTAAAACTATTGAATGAGTCAAAAGGGTGTGGAGAAGATTTCATCAATGAAGTGGCAAGCATATGCAAAACATCTCATGTTAATGTTGTCACTCTTTTAGGATTTTGTCTTGATGGAACCAAAAAAGCTCTCATCTATGAGTTTATGTCCAATGGTTCACTTGAAAAGTTCATTCAAAGTCACAACAAAGAATCCGAAAAGGCGGCAAAAACTACGACTAGTCCTTCATTGAGTTGGGAGAATTTACACCAGATTGCAATAGGGATAGCTCGAGGACTAGAGTACTTGCATAAAGGGTGCAACACTAGGATTCTTCATTTCGACATTAAGCCACATAACATTCTTTTGGACGAAACTTACCATCCGAAGATATCTGATTTTGGACTTGCTAAACTAAGCACAAGGGATGAGAGCATTATTTCAATGTCAAACGCTAGAGGGACGGTTGGATATGTAGCTCCTGAAGTTTTCAACAAAAGTTTCGGAGGCGTTTCACACAAGTCTGATGTCTATAGTTACGGAATGATGTTGCTAGAAATGGTTGGTGGACGGAAGAATGTTAACATTGTTGAAGCTAGTCGTTCAAGCGAGTTATATTTTCCGCATTTGGTGATTTATAAGAAGCTTGAACATGGAAATGATTTGGAACTTGATGATGGGGTAATGTCTAATGAGGAAAATGAGATAGCTAAGAAATTGACTATGGTTGGTTTGTGGTGCATTCAAACAATTCCTACTCATAGACCTACAATAAGTAAAGTTATTGATATGTTGGAAGGTAGCATGGATTCTTTGGAAATGCCACCAAAACCTGTAATGTTTTCTCCTCCAAGATCAATACCAGAATTTTCTACTTCATCAAAATCATTGGAAAGCTTCTCTAACTAATGGAAATGATGTAAGAATTGCTTGTGTTGTTTCAAGACTGGAGGTATAAATATTTTGCTTGAACTTTTCATATTTCTACGCAGATACATGGACCATGGTTCCATACACATCATGTATATCAATAACAGTATATGTATGTTTGTGTATGTTCACATTTTGGTTATATATGTTTTCAGTTAATCTCAGAAACTGCTTCTGCCTCTGTTCCTCTCGATGTGCCTACGGTTGATTTAATTCTGGCCTTATATCGTCTCATCTTCTTCTTGATTTTTCGCTAAGTTCATATTGATTCTACTTCCTCAAATGGCAAAGTATGAAATTAAATTAAATCTTGAGAAAAAAAGAGAGAAATTAAATTGATGCAACAAAACATACATCTGGATTAAATTGAATGTTTTTTTGAAGGCAATTTTGGTCCATATCTTAAAAATATATATTGTGTTTTTGTTATACTTTAAAGGGTTAAATATGTTTTTAGTCTCTATAAATATATCAACTTTTCGTTTTAGTCCCTCTAAATTTTTCCTTCAACTTTTAGTCCCTATAAAATTTTCAATCACTACTTTTGGTCCCTATTTTTAAGTTAACTTTTGTATTTTTTTTAATGAAGTTGTCCAGAAATGTGTAGAATATTGTAAAAAAAAAATAGAATTTTTTACCAAAGCATAAATTAAATATGAATTTTTAACCATAAAAAATATAAAAATTCATATTAAATTCATGTTTTGTTAAAAAAATCTATTTTTTTTGGGAGAGATTCTTATATTATTATGAATTTTTTTGCAAAATTTTATTCAAAAATATGAATTCTACATATGAGTTTACTTTAAAAGAGCACTACAAAAAAACGCGCTAGATTGCGGGGGTTTTAGAGCTATTTTGCGGCGGTTTTTAACCTCCACAGAATGTTTTGCGGGATTTTTCAAAACCCCCGCTTATACTAATCCCACAAATTAACTGCGGGGGTTTTTCGTGACCGCTGGTATTCAATCCCAAAACCTCCGCAATATAAATGTTTAATCTGCGGGAGTTTTTAACCTCCTTAGATACAGGGATTTATATTTTTTTTAATTTCTTTTTTGTTTGTTTTGTGGGGGTTTTTAACCTCCTTTAATAAAAAGATAATATAATTGTTTTTCGTTAAATAAATTTTTTCTTCATTTAATCTATACTTGCTTTTAATTGCAATTTATTGGTATTGTAAGATTTAAATTTATCAATATCCTCAATTCCAAAATAAATATGTAACACTAACAACGTGTCCAAAATATCCATATATAATCTAATATCAATTGTGACAATACATAACAAATTCATAATAATATCATAAAATATGTCTTCCTCTAAAAGAGATATCATAACAAAACATAGTGTCATATCTTTTGCTCAACCTTCCATTAAAATTAAAAACTTAGAAGTTCTACAATCAACCAATTGTTGTTTGAAGTTTGATATAAAACCTTTATATAATCTAAAAAACATCAGAAGTTGCTTCCACCACATGATCCTCTTCCTTCAAAGGCGAATTAGGCTCACTTGCAACATTTGTCTCCTGAAATTAAAAAAGAAAACACTTCATTAGTTAAAATATTTGACAAAGCTTCCAAAAACTTACAGAAAAAAGTAAAACAAATACCACACTAGATTGATCGTGCTCTGAACCAAACTAAGAAAAGCACCAAACTAACATAACGCTCTTTATTGGCATATAATTGTATCAGAAGTTCACAACAAGTAAAACAGGACTGGTTAATTTAAACTTGAAATGCTATTTTCATCTATCATTTTGGACGGGTACTTAACTCTCTTTCTTGAATCATCCTAAATTAAAAAGTAAAATAACTTACTTTGTCCAGCTTGATGCAAAAAAAAAAAAAAAAAACTAAAGCTACCCACATATACAATCTAATAAATCACATGATGTATTCGACCAAAAAAAAGTCACATGATGTATTATTTCGTCAAAGAAAGGAACAAAGATAGGATCATAAAAGAACTCACATTAGATGAACCAAAGAAGTTAGCCACTTCATCAGGAATCCTATATATGCTTTGACATTTTTTACTTGTTGTGTCTTCGTGGGTGATCTGGATGGGCTGGTTTTGGTGTTTTGTGCAGGTTAGAGGTCCTGCTGTTCTGCTATCTGCCATCGGTTGTATATCAGAAAAGCTGGTCTGACTGTTTTGTTCTCCTGCTGGGGCTGTTTTGGTGCTGTTAGTTTGCTTGGGTAGTTGCCTTTTGTGCTTCTGCTGCAGCTGATCGGTTTGGTGCGTGTTAGCTGCCAGGATGCAGTGGTTTCTGGTGTTTTATCAGCTTCTGCTCTTGTTGGTTGGTTTGGTTATTTGGATCCTTTTCTTAGTGTATTGGTTTGTAGGGGGTTTTTTGTTGAGTTGTTGTTTGGTGCCGAGATGCTGCTGGTTTTTTGGCTCTCGTTTGTAACTCTTTTTCCTCCTATGCGGGACAAGTACTCTTTGTGCTTTCCTTGCTTAATATATTGGCTGTTCAAAAAAAAAAAAAAAAGATATAGGCAGAGGCTGAGACTCAATTTCCATCCCAAGAGAGTCCTGGACAAAAACCTTCGCATTGGAAACCTGTAGCAATTATGTTCTTAAGTCAGTCATGTAAAAGCATAAATCAATGTCTAAAGACTTCAAAACTTAGCCAAGTAAATTTGTAGGAATACCATATCTAATGTGTGTGTGTTCTATCTCCATTAGCACGCTCAGAATGAATAATGCCTAAATATCAAGAAGAAAGGAATGAATAATGCCCAGCCAGGTAAGAATGATATATTAGAGCTCAAAATCATTTAACAGGTTACCTCATAAAGTAAATGAGTCAAACAATATACCTAATAATAAATACTCATTATTCTCTCGCAACCCTTTAAACATATTAGCAGTTTTCTCAGCCTCCAAGTAAATTGATAAGTAGTCGTCTACTCCATCCCCCCTTGGATACAGACAAATTTTCCTAAAGCAAAACCATAGCATATCAAAACACACTAAATCATGTCAAAAGAGTGCATACTTCACTGCAAAACAGAGTTTATATAGAACAATAGACATAATAAATTGGTTCAAACATAGCTTTCCAACACAGCAGCAAAAAATAATCCACAACACAATAAACAATGGTACATTGACATTCATTCCACTGTCATCAAATTCAATTACTTACATCTAGACTCCAAAAGTTATTTTTCAACCCTAAGACGACAAAATTAATTACACAAAGAATTTCAAGAGTTGAAACACTGTATCATAGTTGAATAAAGTTTGTTCATGGCTTGTGATAGCTATTGAAGAACCCTAAAATTGTCTTAAAATTGTAATATTGCAGAAAATATTGGTGAACTCTAAATATTGATTTTTCATCAAAATCAAAAGCCTCAAACCCTAGAATTATTAATTTCATTAAAACAATTCAAAGGCAAGACAATTTCATTAAACCCTAATTCCCAAATTATTGAACAAATTGATTTATGGAAAATAGAATAAAAATACCTTTATGAGGGAGACAGTGATGGAACAATGAAAGTGACGGAGGGAGAGAGTGAGAGTGATGGAGTGGTTTGACAGCAGCGAGAGTGACAGAGGAAGAGAGTGAGTGTTGGAACAGCGGTTCTGGAGAGTCACGCGGCGAGAGTGAGAAAGAGAGGCGGTGGATCTGTGAGTGAGAGAGAGTGAGAAGGTTCTGGATCTGTGAGGGAGAAAGAGATAATGTGACAAAGGGGTTTTGTTTTGTTTTTAATTTTTAATGAAATAGAAGAGAGGGAAACGAAAATATAAGTGCGCCACAAGTGAAAGTGTGGCGGGATAGGTAGAAAAAGGAAAAATTTGCTTTAATTTTGCGGGGGTTTTAAACTGCTGCAGATTGATAAGTATTTGTTAGAACAAAAATGGGAGTGCGTCACTGTTTCAACTAATTTGCGGGGGTTTTTTAAAACCTCCCCAAAATAACCTCCTCAATTCAACGCGTTTTTTGTAGTGGAGGGACCAAAAGTAAAAATGAAAAATTTTGTAAGGACTAAAAGTTAAAGGAAAATTTTAGCAGGACTAAAACGAAAAGTTGACATATTTATAGAGATCAAAAACATATTTAACCCTACTTTAAAAATCGGTCTTTTGTCTCCCTATTTAAAGTTTTTTCTTCTTAATTTTGGTCATTCATTTCAGGTCTTTTTTTCTTTTAAAACGTAATTTATTCATTTATGATGTGATAGTGGTAATAAGACATATTTTTGCCAAAAAAAGACATATTTTTATGTGTCATGAATATTTAGTGACCTAATAATCGCTTTAACGTCATAAATGAATAAACAACATTATAAAAAGAGCACCGGTATGTCTCTAGAAACGAAGCATCACGATCTTTTCAAAAATAAAGAGCAGTCAATCACAATGCACTATTTGCCAAATACACAGAGGTGAGACTGAAAAATAGAAAGTGAACTATAAATCATGTAATAAACACTAGTCAGGAAAATTTCGCTATGCTTATTTCTCACTAGAAATAGCATTTTTCTTATAAAAAATAACCCAAAAATGAGACGGGGGATCAAAATTCAACAAAAACTTAAATAAGAGAACACAAATCGATTTTTTTAAAAAAAAAAAAAAGTCAAGCTTAGTTCAGTTGGTTGGGACAATGCATAAAATATGCAAGGTCCGGGGTTCAAACCCTGGCCACTACCAAAAAACCGGGGTTCAAACCCTGGCCACTACCAAAAAACCAATTTCTATTTTCTGTTAAGGTTAAGAGAAACCAAAACTTTCTATTCTGTTAAGGTTAAGAGAAACCAAAAGAATGTTAAGGTTAAGAGAAACCAAAACTTTCTATTCTGTTAAGGTTAAGAGAAACCAAAACTAATTTTTCTAAAAATAGAATGACCAAAAAGTTTTTTTTTTAAGAAAAAAAAATTAACTATCCAACATAGTTACTGCATACATAATTTGATGACTTGGATCCTGTTAAGGTTAAGAGAAACCAAAACTAATTTTTCTAAAAATAGAATGGCCAAAAAGTTTTTTTTTTTTAAGAAAAAAAAAATTAACTATCCAACATAGTTACTGCATACATAATTTGATGACTTGGATCCAAAATGTTAGTCTCAAGTTAGGAACAACTATCTAGCTAATGAGCTCCATTAATTTTAAAATAAATGCTCTTTTATACACAACCGCTGCAAATAAAATCATTAACCACGTGCTTATAATTATGATTATATCTCAAAATCATATTGATATGCGTCCTTGTCCAAGTGCTTCTTGTAAAATTTATGTATGGATGGAAATATGTTAGGCATATTTGGGATTTGTAAGGCATAAGCTTTACCTATCAGAGCTTATTCTTTAGGCTTAAACATGGTCTTCTGAAAACTTGATATGACATGTTAACTACGTTAAAAGTCTATTTCAAATTAGTATCGTTAAATAAACAATGTGATATAAGTTTAAATAGACGGGCGAACTAATAGATCAATTAGATAAACTCTCCTTTGATATTTAACATGATTTTTTTAGAGAACTTGACTATTTATTATATCATATTTAGACTCTAGTTTATAATAAAATATTTTAATATGTGAAATTTTAATATATACTAATAAGCTTAAATTACTAAAAAGGTTAACAAATGTATTATTTAATTCAAAGTACAAAATATAATATACTTAAGTAGACTTTTTTAATGGTCAATGGTCTAACCTTTTAAGCTAAATAAACTTCTAAAAAGGCATTTGAAATAATGTCTATAATTTGTATTTATAATTTTTTTGTATGACGGTATAACATTTTTTAGGTGCTACATTATTGTTCAAGTTTGTTATTGAGTTATGTTCAACGCTTAGAAATCTCACATGTGAAACTCTCCTCGACTTTACTACTGAAATCATTGGAAAAATCTACTCTCTTACACTTTCCTCTTTAAGAGTAACGAGAAATGTGAAATTTAGCCCCGTAAGTGCAGCTGAGATGACGGCTGTAAAAACATTTAGTATATTAGGGCACGAGTTCGAACCTATAATACCTATCCTCTTTACGCTTAGACTATGTGAGTTGCATCCCTAAACCCTAAAATAAAAAAGAATTTATTTTTTAAAGACAATTGATCTTCGGATCTAGCCTAAATCATATATGGTCTTTTGTTATTTATTGAGAATGGAGCTTAAAATTGAAAGAATGCATGTGTTCCTTCAAATTGTTTATCTTTTGGTTCTCTTGATTCGAAGTATCCAGTTGAATCAAACTGTTCGAATTTACGAGCACAAATTAAGTTGATTTTAAGCTGAAAAGAATAATCAAGACGAGTAAAAGTTGAGTTTTGAGCTGATCTAGTTTTTACCAAATCGAGCCTAGTTGATCTAAGTTCAGCTCAACTTGATTCATTTTTAGCCCTACTAACATATATGGACCTCTCTCTTTTTTTCTTTTAAAGCTAACGTTAAAATGGAAAGGCATCATATTATAACTTTAACATTCAAACTATGTTGGCACCCCTAAACCACATAATATCATTTGTACATATGGTCCTCTCACTCCATCATAATTCAATGTTACGAAACCAACTTATAAGATGTGGATTACACTTATCATCTAATTTGCGATTCTTAACCAATTATGAACCGAAAAAATTGAGAGAAAGGTGAAAAGGTTATTTAAAATATCACTGTAAATATCAAAAAATAAATACATAAAAGAAAATGATTCACACATCGGAATGATATGTGCAGTTAGATAGAAATTTAGAAGATGCATGGTTCTTAGTAAAAAAAGGTGCAGGGTTCATTGACAAATTTCTCGGGGTTAAAATAGTAATAAATAAGAATTTTTAGTTCAATTTTCATATTTTGAGGTGTGCCGCTGCACGCTATGTGTGGATCCACTGGTTCCCTCTTCTCATCGTAAATTTATCGTATACAAAATGTATATGGATTAAGTGTCTGTTTGGGCACACATTTTTCTCCTTCAAACGTGCGTTTTACCAACCAAACGCCATTTTCACCTTTTTTTTTGTTATTTGGATGACAAAAAAAAAATCAAATATAGGAATCTTACGTCTAGCTTCTAAACGGCAATAGAGATGAAGATGAAATTCCCAAGCTTCTATGGCAAAGAAAAATCGTGTTTGGATTTTAATTTTTGGTGATTGATGCACTTTACCAAATTACCCATAGCTTTCTTCTTCACCTCACGCAGATCTTGCACTCCAGTCTCCAACCAACTGTGTGTTACATTTTAGCTTTGAAACTCAATCATACATATCTGAATTTCCCTGTATAAGTTAATTATTTTTATCAGGCACAAGTACTAATTGATGAAAAAAATGATAGAATGGAATGAAATTATGGAGAGATGGAGGAAGAAGAAACGGTAGCGGAGTATTGAGGGACGAGGAAGGGTGTAGAAACCATTAAAGAAGGTTGTAGAGAAGCAGAAGGGACACGCACATGGTATATAAACTTATATGAAGGTTACAAGCTCTTAAATCTATGATTTTCCCAACTTTTGTTTGTTGAAAGTTGGGTTTTTTTTTTTTTTTTTTTTAATTTAGGAAGAAAGTTGGGTTGGGTTTTAGTGACTTTTTTTTGTTATAAATATAGTTTTTTTTTTTTATCACATGTCCAAACACAACCTTTCCAGATGGTGATACATGAAATTTTATGTTTAGGGGCATTTGATCATTTCACATTTAAAATTAATTTTAATTCAAATTATCTAAAGAATATCAACTCATAAGAATTACTTTTAAATAATTATATCAAAACATAAATCAATTCATATCTAATTATTTTTAACCAAACTAAACACACACTAAGTGATTAACGATTATCATCTCCATAAAAAAAAATATTAATCGTAAAAAAAAAATGAAAATCAAATATCAATTAATATTAATATATTATATGGATCAGGATCCTAAGCGGGGGAAAAGGGTCTTATTGACATGTGGTTTGGTACATCCTATCACTATAAGATGGAATAAACCTTTTTGAGATTGGAATATTACCAAAATGAACGGATGTGCTGCATGCAGTCAAGATTCTTATGGTAAGAACGTTCATCACAGACTCACAGTTGTAAAGTAAGTAAATAATTTTATCATTAAAAAAACAAATAAAGTAATAACTAATTTCGGATAATTTCTTTCAAAAGAAAAAAAGATTCGTAGATAATTTTGGCAAAATAAATCGATGGATGTGACTCTTTATAAAATAAATCTGTTCGATGTCATGTTTTTGATTAGCTCCACTCATCATTCTCATATTATATGCCAAATATGCCTAATCATCTACCAAAATATGATATATCATATGCCTAACACAATATTAAGGAAAATATATTATATGCATAATCAATAGTCTATGGGTAAGTTGTCCCAACAAAAAAATCTACGAGTAACAACTTTTTTGGTAGTGCCTGGGATTTGAACCTCAGACCTTTGCATATTTTATGCATTGTCCCAACCAACTGAGTTAAGCTCACGAGGACACGAGTAACAACTACGACGTTTATAAACTCGACTAAATTATATATTTAGTCAAAAATATGATAAAATATCTATAATACAAAAATGAAAACGTGAGCCTAACTCAATTATCAAAGACATTGCATTATTATATAGGTAAGAGTCAGGAGTTCAAACCCTAAATTTTCATTTATTCATTTTAAAATGGTGAAATTCTAGCAAATAGGTTACTTGACAAACAAAAAAAATGAAAATAAAATGAGGAGTATTATAAACACATTCTTTTCAACACTCTTTATTTATTGACTGAAATCAATATAGATACACTTTAAAAATGAATCCACATAAAATGATGAGATCTATCTGAATTTCATCACATAAAAAATAAATATTAGAGTGAGTGTTAGAAATAGAATCCACACATGATTTTTCTTATAAAATACATTGAAAATTGTTAAGCAAACATTTTAAAATCAAATTAACATAGACTAAACCAACCATTTAGTCGACGAATGTTGACTCATGACATCTAGCAATGCCTTAAGTTCAACTCTTATAGTTAACATGAAGATATCGTTTATGGATGATCTCCAACTTTGATGGCGTTAGTTGAACCTTGAGATCAAAAATATAAAATTTGATTTTTTGACAAAAAAAAAATAACTTTTGAATTAAGTGATTATAAAATAAGTTAAACCAAAATGATGAAATGAGTTGTTTATAAACACTTTAAACAAACTGAATTCAAAATTTAAAAAAGATTCGTATTAAACATCAAACTTAATCAAATTTTAATGTAAAAAAACAATTTTTATCTAGTTGAGTTGAGGTGAAACAAGTTCATTTTCTTGTATTATCCGTTTTGAATTGAATAAAATTGATTTTTTGATTATCTTATTTAGAATCCGTGGTTTTAAAAAATAAATAAAGCGATACCGGCGGATTCTAATACAGAAGTCCGTCCGAAAGTAGTGAAGAGAAGTGCCTTTAAATTCCCCGTCGCACAATTATAATCTCAAATCATATTTTTCTTCCAGAACTCGTAAGGTACACTCGTCCTTCTCTCCTTTCATTTCTCTCTCTTTTCTTCATTCCTATCCTATTAATATTAATAACTACCACCTCTCTCGCATCTTCATCTTCATCTTCATCTTCATCCTCTTCTCTCTCTGAAACTTTTAGATTTCGTTTTTCTTCGATCAGGTAACCATGGTGCTCTTCAATGTCTCCCGCATTGAAACTACTCCTTTCGATGGACAGAAGCCTGGAACCTCTGGTCTCCGCAAAAAGGTCCTCTTCTTCACTCTTTTATCTCCATTCCATTCTTTCTTTTTATTTTCATTATTATATATATTGTTCGATTTATGTTTTCTTATGATCATGTTATGTTACTGTATCGTATTTGAAACCAGATCTTATCAATCCGATCTGTTCTCGATCATGTTGTTTTCAATCTGATTTTTACGTTTTCTATTCATTTTGATTACATCACAACTAAGCTGGATAATCTGTCTTGATGTAGACTTTGCATGTTCGCATCAAATTTCATTTACTTAATTGCTTAATCATTATCTCCAATAACATTGTAATTTTAATTTATATTTCTTGATACCTGCATCTGATTTTTTAGTTTTTATCATCAATTCTGATTAGATCAGAATTCAGAACTAAGCTAGAAAATATGTTCAGTGTTTGCATGTTCAAATCAAATTTCATATTCATTTTGCGCAATTACTGATCCACATTTTGATTTACGATTAATCATCAATTATCGGAATCACATTTTAATTTGAACCTGACTTTCTTATGCGTTGCGAGATTGGTTTTGTATGGACGCGGTTGTTGCTTCTCTTTCGTTGATTATTAATTGTTGTATCTAATAATGGATTGGGTGGATCTTTTCAGGTGAAAGTTTTTGTGCAAACTCATTACCTTGAAAACTTTGTTCAGGCATCATTCAATGCACTAACTGAAGAAAAAGTTAGAGGTTCGTGTCCATATAAATCCAAATCTTTATGTTTTTGTTTTTGAAATGTTTCCTTTTTGTGTT
Organism: Medicago sativa; assembly: GCF_051527215.1. Classification (NCBI taxonomy): domain Eukaryota; kingdom Viridiplantae; phylum Streptophyta; class Magnoliopsida; order Fabales; family Fabaceae; genus Medicago; species Medicago sativa. The sequence continues at coordinate 99,690,233 of NC_140752.1, forward strand.
TCAATTATACTGCAATGTGGATTTTGAGAACTGTACTTTCCATATCTGTAGGTGCAACACTAGTTGTATCTGGTGATGGTCGTTATTACTCGGAGCAAGCAATTCAGGTACTTTTAACATATACGCCGTTTTTACCTTTTAATGTGGACTTCTTTGCATCATTAGAAACTGATTTATCAATCGTGCTATTCAGTGCTAGTGAATTGATACCATCTATGTGAAACTTCACATTTGCATTGCTTTTAAACTGAGCTTCTTGGGTTTAAATTGATTAGTACTTTCCAACACATTAACTAGGAAAGCATTTTGACTAATTTAATTGTACATCTTGTGGTCTTTTGTATAAAATTTATTATTACGGTTATGAAAATTACTATCACTTTCAGTTAAACTAAAAAGTACAGAGTAAAGATTATTTATTGTTTCTTAGCTTACTACACTATTGGGTTATGCATCTCCTCATCCTCAATAATGATTTTCTTGTATTTGGGGATATATGTATCTTGTTGTACATCACATGCTTGTCTTCTTAAAGCAATATAGTATTAAATTGTACATCATTTATGATTTTCATGAATCTGTAGATTATAACTAAAATGGCCGCAGCAAATGGAGTTAGACGTATTTGGGTTGGTCTAAATGGGTTGCTTTCAACTCCTGCAGTATCTGCTGTTATACGTGAAAGAGTTGGGGTTGATGTAAGTAGTGTCTTCTGTACTTTACTTCTCTTTATTCTTCCTTCTCTCTTTGCATAGTTTTTTTTTTTTTTTTTTTTATCCTAGGTAGTTCATGATTTTTAGCCTTACAAGCGAAGGTAACATTTTTTTCTCCTGAATTAGAGAAAAATAGTGGATTAAACAAATGTTATTTTCAGGGATCCAGGGCAACAGGAGCATTTATACTGACAGCAAGTCACAACCCTGGCGGTCCTAATGAGGTGAGTACTGCTATGTTTTATTCTTAATCATATTTGGAGGAATACATTTTATCAGTGATTATGATGATATCTGGTATAATGATTTCATTTGTGACTCTCACACATTCTATTTCTGAGGTTTGAACCGATATGCCTGACATTTAGGTTAGCCACCTAAATATTTGAGATTGACCTACATTTCTTGGATGTAGTTTACTTGGATCAGGGAGTTTATGATGAAACATATGTATTCTTCCTTCATATCTAGCTTGGATGATGAAATGAAAAGTTATAATACCAGTTTACTCTTTTCAAATTCCCCATAAACAAACTTTCAAAAGGCCTAACGGTAGTAGTGGGTCTTAGATGATAACAGTTTGTTTAGTATGATTATGATCTGATTGGAATGTTAAGACTAAATAGGAAGATATGCTGAGGAAGTGAAGTCTTCAGTGCCTAGCTTGATTTTGTCTGACGTTGAAATCTTGTGTTTATGTGGTCACAAAAGCATTACTTAGTCCCTGCCCCAAAACAAAAAACAAAAAGGCAGATAAGCTTTTTGCTGTGGTGAATCACATTTCAGTTTTGGATGACTTGAAAATGATTCTGAAATTGAACATAGGATATATCAATTTATTCTGGATATCAATTAGACATAACATGAAGTTAAAAAAGGTATATTTAGTGTTATAAATCTCCAGCTATGATGGGTTTAGGAAACAATTGGACCCACTATGGATCTAATGCAAGTAGTCTTACTTTTCATTTGGAAGAGAGGCTTAATCCATGACTCAAACCCATGATCTCTTAGTCATACTGCTGCAACTTCAATCTTTGCGTTATGACTTATGGCTCCACTTCACATAATCTAACTCAATAAGATGAATATTTTCAAAGGTATGTGTTGAGTAATTGGATGTTAGGCTAGGTTGAATAAATAGAATCGGTGACTTGATTCAGATGCAAATTTTTTGTATGATATTATAGTGAGATCTTGTTGCATTGAAAACCAACTCTAAACGATTGTTACTGTCGATTGGTTTCCCTTACGCAGGATTTTGGGATTAAATATAACATGGAAAATGGTGGACCTGCACCAGAGGGAATTACCAACAAAATATATGAATACACAACAACAATCAAGGAGTACTTGATTGCTCCAGATCTGCCAAATGTACTGCTCACGACCTGGCTACATATTTTCCCTTATCTTTATTTATCTAATTATGTTGCTATGTGATTCATCTACCTAAACCTCGTCCCAAACATTAATTTATTTTCCCAGGTGGATATCACCACAGTAGGTGTCACAAACTTTACAGGGCCTGAAGGACCATTTGACGTTGAGGTTTTTGATTCAGCAAGCGATTATATAAAGTTGATGAAGTGAGATATTTTACAGTTATACTATTCACATTGTCTTGCACTTTTCATTTTATGAAAGAGCTTTTTGGAAATGGATTTAACCATGTCATGTTACAATACCACTTGATCTGCACAATTGGATAATGCTTTAAGGAATCAAATATTCTTAAATTCGGCTGTTAAAGTTTATTTTAATAAATTTTCTTGCTTTTTTCATTTAGAGTATTCAGTTTGGAGTCACTTTTGAAACAGTTCTTGAAAGTATGAATTTTGATTTTCATAAGATAGTCAAACACTCTATCTACCTATGTGCTCCTACTGAGACTCAATTCTCTCCTACCCTCTGTTGAAATTTTGCAGGTCAATTTTTGACTTTGGATCTATCAAGAAACTGCTGTCATCTCCTAAATTCACATTCTGGTATCTTTTATGAATACTGTTTTAAGTTGTGATATAGAATATTATTTTTGCTCTTTTTTTCATCTCAAAACTTAATGATGATAAGTTTCTGTTACTTTATTGAAGTTATGATGGATTACATGGAGTTGCTGGAGCTTATGCAAAGCGTATTTTTGTGGATGAGCTTGGAGCACAAGAAAGCTCTTTGCTGAACTGTGTACCAAAGGTTTTATTCTCTTATGGATTATTCCAATAATAAGCTTTAAGTAGCCCGACTCTGAATTATATAGCAATGACTACTTGTTGATTTGTGGATGACTTCTTGGATACAGGAAGACTTTGGAGGGGGACACCCAGACCCCAATTTGACATATGCAAAAGAATTGGTTGCTCGTATGGGGTTGGGAAAATCAGAATCAGAAGGTGAGCCCCCAGAGTTTGGTGCTGCTGCTGATGGTGATGCAGATCGCAACATGATACTTGGTAAAAGGTAATGGAGCCCTTAACTTGTGATAAGTTTAAATATTTTCTACTATTTGTTTTTTATTTACACTTGTCTCTTGTTTATTAGGTTCTTTGTCACTCCTTCGGATTCTGTGGCCATTATTGCTGCAAATGCTGTTGAAGCAATACCATACTTTTCTGCTGGCCTAAAGGGAGTTGCCAGGTTTTCATCATATTTACAAGTTTTTAGCTTCTCCCTCTCCCTCTCCCTCTCTTTCTCTCTCTGTCACTCACACACACACACACACACACACACACACACACACACACACACACACACACACACACACACACACACTTTGAAGTGTGTGTTTACAAGCATATAAGAGCACATGTGGTCATACGAATGCATTAGTGGAAGGCTTATACTTGTATATGCTTGATTATAGTTAACTGTCTTGTAATTATCTAGATAGTTGCTGCAAAAGGGCCAATCATATGCATTTCTAGTAGGACAATGAAATAGGAAGGAACTCAATTGAATTTAATACAAAGATGCAATATAAGTGTTTGTATATATTGCCCCGGTGTCCCAGAGTTCTTATCTGCTATTGGTTCTTGAGCTTATTTCCTAGCAATTTGATCTTTTAGAACTTGACCTCACGTCACTATTTTTACCATTACATATCAACTTTAGCTGTAAATGTTTTGTAGGAGCATGCCAACCTCTGCTGCCCTGGATGTTGTAGCCAAACATCTGAATTTGAAATTTTTTGAGGTATACTGTTTCTAATGTCTTGAAGTGTGAAAATGGTCACATTTGTTTTTAGACAGTTATTTAATTTATTATTCAAAATCAGGTCCCCACGGGTTGGAAGTTCTTTGGTAATTTAATGGATGCTGGATTGTGCTCAGTTTGCGGTGAAGAAAGTTTTGGGACTGGTAAGTGTTTGCTACTACATTAGGAGGAGCGATCTACATCCTTTAACCGTACTCAAACCTCTTATTATTTGTGATTGTTGTTGTGTTTGTGGATAGGTTCGGATCACATTCGTGAGAAGGATGGAATCTGGGCAGTTTTGGCTTGGTTATCTATACTTGCATATAAAAATAAAGATAATCTTGAAGACAAGCTTGTAACAGTTGAAGACATAGTTCGCCAGCATTGGGCTAAGTATGGGCGCCACTATTATACTCGATATGACTACGAAGTATGATTCAATTACAGTTATTCTACTTTAGTACAATTCCTTCTGAATATCAGTTAACCTAATCTATTCCTACCCCCCTTAAAGAATGTGGATGCAGGTGCAGCAAAGGAATTGATGGCACATTTAGTCAAACTGCAGTCCTCACTTTCAGAAGTCAATGAGTATGTTAATTTTAATACTCGACATTATTTAAACTGAGAGATATCCTACAGTATGTTTTCCTCGTGATTAAGTAGAAGCTTTTCAAGTCTGACTAAGACGTGACATGCTCTAAGCCGTTGATGTTTAGAAAATAGAAAATGACTTCTGCTTCTGATTAATGATCCCCATGGATATTTAGCAGTGCTTTCTTACACTTATGGTACTTATTCCACTTCAAAAATACTCTTCCAGTGAGAGCTGACATACTAGCTTGTAATTTTTTTATTAAAGGCGTTAAATAAGAGATTTACAAATAGAAAACAAAAAGAACGGATGACCCATTAACCAATAAATTGAGCAATCATTGAACAAAATCGTTGCCAACATCCGGGCAGATTTCTCCTGGAGTCATGACTTAAAATGAAACATAAAACTCATTATCCATATCAAAAGAACCTAGGTAACTGCACTTCCTGAACGAGCATACCATTGGTGATGTCTTGTACACACAACTTCAGAAGTCTTTTTTATTTTTCTTTGCTGCCACTTTGAATATGCTATCCTTCTTCTGATCACCTCCGGTGCTGAGCCTCTTTTCTGTCTTGCCTCAGTTCCTAGGTAGTCACATCAGCTGCTCTTTCATGATGGTCATGGTCTATTTTTCATTGTAGGGCCAGTTTGAAAATACAGTTTCGTGATTATTCAAGAGTAAGTCCAAAACTAATTAGTTGATGGACTTGGTATGACAAACCCGTATGTGTCACCATCATATATAGTATGTGTCTGAGGAATGAAATGGAACGGTTGAATTTAAGGCTTCATCACAAATTTCTAATGGATTTTATTCACTGTCTATATAGGATTGTTAAGGGGGCAAGTTCTGATGTTTCAAATGTTGTCCACGGCGATGAATTTGAATACAATGATCCTGTGGATGGTTCCATTTCATCACATCAGGGCATCCGATATTTGTTTGAGGATGGATCACGATTGGTAAGTTTACTGATTATTATTTCTTGTTTGATGAAAAGTTCACTGATTATTTGTTACTAGCTTATTGGGATAGAAAATGCAGGTGGACTTTAAGATTTGTAAATGCATTTTGTTCAGTTCATCTTTTTCACGTGTTATGGATTTAATGTGTTTTTTTTTGTTTCCATGGATACATTCACTTTTATGCCTACCTTTTCCTCCTTACTCATTTTTTCACAAGATCTATTAACTCTTCTTTTCTTACCTTCACTTTACTGCCCTAGATTTTCCGCCTCTCTGGAACTGGATCAGAAGGTGCAACTATTAGACTATACATTGAGCAATATGAGAAGGATCCATCAAAGATCGGGAGACTTTCACATGAAGCACTTGCTCCTCTTGTAAGATGCTTATAATAGTTTTAAGTATAAATTTCATTGCCAAGCTTGCAGACATCTTGACCAGTTGAAATATATCTTAATTACAGGTGGAGGCTGCATTGAAACTTTCAAAGATGGAAGAGTTCACCGGTCGATCTGCTCCCACAGTCATCACATAAATACATTACTTCCGAAACCAAGTCATTTCTTATTGTCTGTTAAAATCTTCATCCAATGTTAATTTTGAGTAGCCACAACCTGTACTGTTGGTTGTTTTCGGCCCCTATATATGGGCACTTGAGTGGAATTTGTATTACTTAACTAAATTTTGATGTGATAAATAATTTGAAACTGCTGAGTTCTGATTATATATATATATATATGCACTCTTAATATAATCAGTGGCGGTGTTTAAAATAAATTTTCAGTAGCAGTATTAATTTCAAAGATAATATATTTAAATAATATATTCAGCGGCGGTGTTTAAAATAAAATTTCAAGCTGGTGAAACAATGTTTCACTTTTTTTTTTTCTAAAAAAAAGTGAAACAGTGTTGCACATTTTTTTTTTTTTTTTATAAATTATTTTGTCTGTTGTAGTATTATATAGAGATGATTTTATTGTTTTGATAAAATTTGTGTAGAGATGATTGGGAGACAAAATTTATAGAAAAAAGAATAAATCTGAATTCAAAGGTTATAACAATGTCTTTTTTTTTTTTAATGAAAAAACAAGGTTATTGATCGTAACAAAAAAAAGAACAATTGTGTTTTTTAAGAGAAAAGCTAAAGTGCACGTTCTCTTTCAATTATGATTTTAGTCCAAATGATCTGTATAGTCTAGCATATGTTTGTTTATGAGAAAACACACACTTTTCTCCACATCACTGTAGCTTTGTAACATATTGATCTTCAATGACTGTCAAATGGTGAAACATGTGTTGCAGCTCACAAGCATAGATACATCACCGTTTGTCTCATTTGGATGTTTTATAATAACAAGTGGCTTTCTCTTTTAATGGTTGCTACCTTATAATATTTTATAATAAAACATAAACCTAGACTATACAGATCATTTGGACTAAAATCATAATTGAAAAAGAATTCAAACAACATAGAACTCATTCGTGCAATAGTGACGAATCTTTTGTCGTGCACTTTAGCTTTTCTCTAAAAACATAATTGTAGTATTATATATATAATTTACTCCCACCTAAAAACATGAAGGAGTAAGTTAGCAAGCCTACTCCCATTTGATATTGACCAAAAAACCACTATCTATTATTTTGAACTAATATAGACCAAAGGTTAATTTTGTAACTTTGTTTTTAAACACACATTTGATATATGTTTTTAAAAAGGATAATGATAGATAGTACGACGAGATAGGCAACGAAAAACCACCAAAGTGTTATTGCTTATTTTCACGTTATAGTTGTCTAACATTACATTGCCACTACCCCCGTGATTTCCGACAAACAGCAACTAAACCAGTTTTATTTATTTTTACAAATACAAAATCAAGGGAATGGATTGTCTCTAGTCCAATTTTCTCCTGTTTTCTCATGTGAAGCAATCCGAGCCCTCCATTTCTTTTAATGATAGATCAACGGCTAAAAACAAGACCAATTAGTTATGATGGATTTTGTCTCTTTCCTTTCTCACACTCCTCACTTATCCCCTTCTTCACAAACCATTTTTGCGATTGAAGTTTGTTCTCTATTTTCCCCTCTTCTTTCCTTCTCTCATAGGAAAAAACAGTGACGTCCTTCCTTCATCCTTCTCTATTTTCCTTCCTTCTCTCATTCTCTTGGTATATTTTCTGATGTTTAAGGTTGATTTCCATTTCTTATTATTATACATTAACCTAATTTCAAATTTACTTGATGCAAAATGGTTGGGTTCATTATCAATCTGAATTTCAAATTTACATGCTTGGAAATAGTGACAATTGCTTGGGTTCGGATTATGTCATGGTAATTGCTTGAAAACCACTGATTTTGTCATGACAAATGGTTGGAGTTATACAAACAGTGATCTCTTATTCTGTCATGACAATTGCTTGGAGTTATACATAATCTAACATAGCAAACAAAAGATGGCATCATCAATATAGATGGTTTTCACTGGGTTGTAACTTGTGTTGTTATTATTGAAGAAGATGAAACAGTTTTGTGTTTTACAGTAGCTGGTCTCCCGAGAGAAGAAAGAAGGAAATGAAATGAAATAGACAAAATTTATGTTGATTTTAATTGCTTTAATTAATAGCCATTGATTTTCATTAAAAAGAAATGGAGGGCTCAGATTGCTTCACAGGAGAAAACATGAGAAAATTTGACCGGAGACAATCCTTTCCCCAAAATCAATTTGTTATTCCTTAAAAGTTGAACTTGGCTGCATTCGTCACTTATCGTGGTTAAAATTTCCGTACTAAATAACATTGCTCATAAAGTTATTCCTTAAAAGTTGAACTTGGCTGCATTGGTCACTTTTCGTGGTTAAAATTTCCGTACTAAATAACATTGCTCATAAATATATTGATTGTATAAGTTTAGTCACTAAAAATTTATCATGTTCACTTTTAGTTTCTCTTTTTTCTCCGATTTTTTAAAATTTGCCATTTTTGAGTAAAGTGAAGAACTGACAATTGTCATTGGAAACCCACACACGAGTAGAAGAATTGATGTTTGAACTCCAGTCACGGTGTCAGACCTAACAATTTTAACATTTTTGTCATTAGAGTTAGAATTAATGGATAAAACTCACCATTTCTATTGTGTATTTATTTTATTTTTTAAAATATCTCGTTCACGAGAATCTTTCGAGGATAAACAATGATTTTGTTAAAAAATACAAATTTCAAAAATTGGAGATGTTAATACATTATAACTGAAGCGAGAGATTGAAGTTTATCAATTTTTGGAGAATCAAAGTTATTCTTTTTTTAGGGGTGAAGACTCCACACATCAATTTATTGAATGAAACTAAAATGTAGGTTTTTGTTTATATTAGTGAACAGAAGGTGTATTAATGAATGAATTAATTAAAGTAAAGTAAATGAAAACAACTGTCACTCCAAAAAGGTAGCATACTTGCAAGCCCAAAATTGAAAGGTGAGTGAGAGTGGTGCAAAACTTAATACTGAGGGTGTGCAAAGTGCATACAAGACATGAAAATTAGCGTTCTTTTTACAATTTGAGGGTGTGCAGGTGCACTCCCTGGCTCTGCCCTTGAATATAATGTCTCCACTTTGGTTGGCTTTACTTTGGTTACTCTTTTCATAATTCCTTCATTTTCTTTCCCGTGGTTTAACTTCCTTGCTATGCCTTGGAGGAAGATGGATTTTCCACCAGCTAAAGAAATAAAAGGCTGGAGCTAGTTGTTTTGTTGCAAAGAATGTCTTTCATTTCTTCATCTACAGGTCATCTCAAATAAATTTCTGTTGCACTCTGAGTTGTAGTCTATCGAAGTGTTTTTTTTTCATCTATATGTTTATGTATTTTTTTAATGGAACAACGTTTCTTAATGGAATGACATTTAATGAAAATTTAACACAACTTTATAGAAGAAAAAAAACGAGAATGACCTTGGAACTAGAAGCTTCATGCTTCATTAGGCTGTTTTAACATCAAAAGAAAAAATCTTTCGATAGGTTCAGTCACAAATTTACTGGAAATCCGATGAATGTGGTTTAGAATAAATGTCCCACTCATTCTCGTTGTTGAAAGGTTTCATTGTCTGAGTTTATACGATATACCGTTGTAACTTTAATAAAGTAAGGTCTTTTATGAACTCTTCAAGAGAGATACAACTAAATGAGATGAAAATTAATGAATGAGTATGCAAATGGTGGTAATCCTTTGAAATATGTAATATTTGAAATTAATATGGTAATTTTACTAGCTACATTAAAAACAACCAACAATAAAGTATTTGTTAGCGTTTAGTTTGAGGTTGTTAGGTATTGGCCATGGATACTTTGGAGAACCATTCAAGAAGAGTGTGTTAGAAAATCACCAGAAACGTGTTCTAATGGCAACAATGACACAATATTTTTCAATTTAATGAAGATCTAAATAGATAATTGTGATACAATAATATTAACAAAATCCGAAGCAGAATGCCAACAATCATGCCTTGACATTTGTAATTCTCACACTCATTCCCTCAACCACTGCCAATGTTGTAAATATAACGTGACTAATTTTGTGTGAATGTGTATGCGGGTGTGCGTGCGCGCGAGTGGGTGTCTTCACTATTTAAATGAATATATTCGTTAATATAAAAGACGTGCAAAAAACTAGTCATTAGGTTTTTTAATATACCTTCAAGTGAAATACAATATTATGAAAGACAAGTTAAATATCATGTCAATATTGAAAAGTTCACACCAAATCAAAACTACAAAAAAATTATAACAAAAGTAGGTATACATGTATCTATCAACTCAAACATGTATCAATAGTATCCACAATCACTAATAATTCATTCATATAATTTTTGAGAGAATTATTTTAATATTGATTATAATATTTTTATTAGCTATTCATACGTAGGTCAAGTCTAGCCTTTTTTATTATTGGAGTCTAAGCCTAACCTAATAAATATTTATACTAATTATATAATTTTTCATTTTAATACACACTCTAAGGGAAAAAAAAAACGGCTAGACTAAGAAATAACTTCTAACCGCAACAAAGATCCAAATATTTATAGACATGTATTTTAATCAGGTGAATGATCGATCGTTTTGGTTTAATCTTTAAATAGATGGTGGAAGTTTTGATGTTAAAGTGGTAGGTTGAAGTTATTTGTATGATTTATTCTTTTTTGGTTTTCTCTGTCCCCTATTTATGCAGGTATATTTTGTTATTTTGATTTCAAATTTGGACATTTCTTATGCATTGCTTAACAATATTTGTCATAATGATTACTCAAAAAAAAAAATTATTCTTTTTTGGTTTTCTCTGTCCCCTATTTATGCAGGTATGTTTTGTTATTTTGATTTCAAATTTGGACATTTCTTATGCATTGCTTAACAATATTTGTCATAATGATTACTCAAAAAAAAAAAAAAAATTTGTCACGATGAAAAACTAGTTTTTTTTCCCACTTATTTTTGTCTATCTTTCCATTCAAGTATGTTTAGCTAGAGATACATTACAAATTACCAAAAAAATATAGGAAGAAGATTGGGGTAATCTTGTTTCACATGGAAAACAATTTTAATTAGGATATTTTTCAATATCAATTGGATGTAGTACTAATCCTGCCATTCTCAAAAAATATTTGGGCATATGGTATCATGAATTGGAACCATAACCAGTGGTTTGTGTAGTGAATAGAACACACCACTTATAGATTCTACTGAACTTTTCCATATTCCTCATGATGCAAATCTATGAATTCTAGATGCCTCAAGAATCTATTGGTCCTCTAAACTAGAAGGATCATCACAAAAAATATGAGTCTTAAGCTCATAGATTATGGTAACGTAGTGCTCATAGATAACAATCATGTAGGTTACTTGTGGGAGAGTTTCAACCACCCAATAAACACATTTCTTAATGGAACGACATTTCATGAAAACTTAACATTGATTTCTTGGAAAAACGACATTTGTCTGTAGAAGTGCCACTAGAATTATTTCTGCTTGTTCAAGTTCAATCATTGAACTTATCTCACAATAATTTGACTGGAACAATACCAAAGATGATTGGAGACATGAAAAATATGGAATCTCTCGATCTCTCTAACAATAAATTTTTTGGTGAAATTCCTCAAAGCATGGCTCTCATAACCTATTTAGAGGTTTTATATTTATCTTGCAATAATTTTAATGGAAAAATCCCAATAGGGACTCAACTTCAAAGTTTTGATGCATCGAGCTACATTGGGAACCCACAATTATGCGGAGCTCCTCTTAAAAACTGTACCGTAGAAGAAGAAAATCATACAAAGGCAATGCCATCTAGAGGAAAAGAAGACGATGAATCTATAAGAGAATCATTGTATCTAGGCACGGGAGTTGGATTTGCAGTAGGTTTTTGGGGGATTTGTGGTCCTTTGTTTCTTATTAGGAAATGGAGGAACACATACTATCGGTTAATTTAAGTGATAATAAGAAATGTCCCCATTTATTCACTCGTTGTTGAGAGGTTCATTGTCTGAGTTTATATAACTTAAATAAAGTAAGGTTGTCGATGAAATCTTATCGAGAGATACAACTATTAAAGTGAGATGGAATAATTAATGAATTGATATATGAGTGGCAACAACCCAATGAAACATGCAACATTCATAATTATTGCGGTAACTTTACTAGTTGCAATAAAAACAACTGGCAACAAAGTAAGTGTTTGTCATTAAATGGGGCGTGTTAAAAAATCACCAGTAACATGTTTCAACGACAACAATGACACAATATTTGTCAACTTATAAAGATCCAAATAGATAATCGCAAAACAACTATATCAACAAAATCAGAAGCAGAATGCCAATAATCATGCCTTGATATTTATAGTTTCCACGCTCATTCTCTCAACCACCATCATGGGTGTACATATAATATGCTTAATTTTGTGTGTAAGGGTAATTGCGCGTGTGCGTGCATGTGTGTGTGAGTGTGTATATTCATTATTTAATATTTTAAAATTAGGAGTTTTATTGCTGATGTGTAATATCCTAAAACTAAAAAATAGATGTGAGATAGTTATAAAAGTACTTTTTTGATAAAAAAAATACAAAAGCACTTTTTTTTTTTTTACAAATACAAAAGTACTTTTTGATGCATACATTTAATATTATCTCAATGTATAGATATTAAAAGGGGAGATGTTTTAGAAGTTACTAACTTAAAAATTAAGTGGTATCATGTTTATTTTAAGGAAAGTAAGTGGTATTATAACGATATACTCCTACTACGCAATAAAATTTATAAAAAGTTTTAGACACCACCTTTAAACTCCAGTTAAAACGGAGAAATGATATTTGTACAACCACTTTATTACAATTTTTTGACAACTTTCTCTCTCATACTCACATTATATTCTTATTCTCTCTCTTCCTTTTTTTTTCTCTATCTCTCTCTCTCTATTGTTTTGGACCAATGAGAGGAGAGAAAATAAAAGTTGTCATCAAAGTTGTCCCAAATGGTTGTACATATATCACTACTCGTTAAAACGTCCCTTGAGGAATTCTATATAGTTTACTACCTAGCAATCAATGATCATTTATTAGTCATATGAGTAAATTTATATGGCAAATTCTATGGTACATCCAAAAATTTGAGTGTATTGGTACACCAAATCATTAAATTAATAGTTAAATGTGTTATTTTTTTGAAGAGAAAATTTGTTTTCTATCACCTATAATTATAATAATTAAATCTTATTCATAAAAAACGTCGACGAAATAAAATAAAATTTTTCTGAATTTTTAGTACTCATAATAGAGAATTTTGATTATTTTTTACAATAAAATGTAAAAAAAATTAGTATGATTTTTATAAACAATGAAATGATGTTTTTTCTTATGAAATGATATACGAGTACCGGGACACTCGCAAAATAATTTTACTCCATTTCCAAATTTGTCTATATGCATGCTTAATTTTTAGTATTTTTAGGTCAAATTATTCACAATTTTTCAAGAGTAATAAAGAAAAATCAAAACAAAATGAAAAAAAATCTTTTGGTGTTGAAATAGTTTATCAATTGTCCCAATCACCTTGAAGGACATCCATGATTTGCGGGATCAGGTAACTCTTCCTTTTGGTTTTGTCCTTGGAGTTCTCTCGGTTCCTTAGGCTCCATTGTCCCCTACATAGACATCCATGATTTGCACTTGACTGTTAGAGATGTTCTCTCCACTAATGGTCCTCATACTAGGGACTTATACTCTCAACTCCCTCCATTGGCAGCTGATTTTATTAATACCATGAATTTCAAGTTTAATCCTTCCATTGAAGATGTTTTTATTTGGAGTTCCAACATAAATGGTGTCTACACTACCAAGTGTGCTTACAAGTGGTTGCTGGCCCGTACTAACATGGTAACTCATTCTAGCACTACCTCCCCTTGGTCTTGGATTTGGAGATTAAAACTTCCGGAAAAGCTTAAATTTCTTTATTGGTTGGCTTGTCACAACTCTGTTCCTACTCTTCTTTTGCTCAACCATAGAAATATTGCTCCATCGCCTCTTTGCTCCCATTGTGGCCTTGAAGATGAGACCTTTCTTCACTGTGTTCGTGATTGTAATTTCTCTCGTACCATTTGGCACCATGTCGGGTTCAATGATGTGAACTTCTTTGCAAATTTGAATGTTATTGATTGGTTGAAGGAAGGCTCTTCAGGCCATAACAATTTCCTCTTCTCCGCTACTGTTTGGTGGGCTTGGCGCCACCGTAATCTTATGTGTTTAAGTAACGAGAATTGGCCTCTTTGTCGCCTCTCTTATAACATTCATAGCATGGTGGATTCTTTCAAAATTTGTTTTGATTCTAATCCAAGAACTGTGTTAGATGACATTTTCATCAAGTGGAACAACGACAATCATCCTGGCATCATCCTTAATGTTGATGGTAGTTGTCTGGGCACCCCCTTGAGAGCTGGTTATGGTGGAGTCATTCGAAATGATGCAGGCTATTACTTATCAGGTTTTTCCGGTTTTATTCCTGACTCCTCTGACATCTTATATGCTGAGCTTTATGCTATCCATCAGGGCCTTATTTTGGCTAGAAGCCTAAACATTGATGATCTAGTCTGCTACACCGACTCTTTGCATTGTTTCAACCTCCTTAAAGGTCCCAACTCGAGTTTTCATGTCTACGCTGTCTTGATTCAAGATGTGAAAGATTTGTTGGAGCAAAATAATGTCAGTGTTTACCACACCCTTAGAGAAGGTAACCAATGTGCGGATTTCATGGCGAAACTTGGTGCCTCTTCAGATACTGAGCTGCTTTACCATCCTTCCCCACCGAATGATCTCTTGAATCTCCTTAGAGCGGACGCTACTGGGACTCTCTTTCCTAGAGAGTAGTCCTTTTTGGGTGGTCTTTTTTCTTTTTCTTTCCTGTTGCTCTTTTTTCTTTTATTCGCCTCTGTAACCAAAAAAAAGAAATAGTTTATCAATTAATGCTATTGAAAGTGAAGACAGCTATCTGAGATGATAGGTGGGTCAGTTTGTAAACCAAGCTTTCAAGTTCAAATTACGCTTATTAATTGCCTTCGTTTTCCTTTGTTTTCAATAACCATATGGTTAACTATCATACTAAATTAAACATAATTATCAGAAAAGGAGATGCATGCTAGTTACAACTTGCTGCAGGCGGCTGAGAAACAGTGACCAGAAATAGAAAAAACAATCCATAAAGAAAATGACATTTGACTAATTAATTAGCATGAGCTGTAGTTTCACATCAAATTAATCCAAATCAATTAGAGTCTTCTGACTTCTGTTTATTGGTTAATGTATCTATCACAAATTACAAATTAGAATGTTAACATCAACAAAATTAGGACCATTATCAATTAATTGTGTTTATATACCCAAATTAAACCATGTGTAGTTTTCTCACAAGTCATTAGTTAATCGTTAATCGTGTTAAGTAACTGTCAAGTACTAGATTAGAAAATGACACGTTTATTTTATTCTATGTAAACACATCCTTAAGTCTTACATGTGATGTGCTTATATCAATATAACCATTCATTATTCCATACAACTTTAAGGAATTCATAATTATCAAAAAAGCTAATGTTCAAAATTTTCTTTTAAAATAATTTTATCAGATGCTAATTAATTGAATATATGGTTTAACATAACAAAGAGGAGAGAAAGATAATATAATTATATAAGCATGACCATAATTTTTCACATAATAATTTCCCCCCTAAATACATATAGGAAGCTACAATATACATGCATGATGATGAAATTAAACCTTATTTAACCCTTCTCTTCATTTGTTCAATTGATTTCATCATATAAAAAAATTATTTACAAAATTATTACTCCTACTACTTGTGCCCCAAAATACTTCACGAGAATCTATGGGTCGGCAAAAGGACAAAGAGCATATCCTTTAATGGTAAATTTGTCGTTCAAGTATAAGACTTGACTTTAGCACACAAAGTGAGAAAGGGTATTCGTTGCATGCAAGTATATTTTAATATACTTCCTCCTGTCTCATTTATTTTTGTTAATACATTTAAATTAGGGAGAAATTCTAACTTGGACACAATCCTAAATTAATTTTATTTGGACACACACTCAAAAATGAAGAAAAAATAAAATAGAATGAATTTGAATGATGTGACTAAATAATTTTTCTTTAAATTTATTACATTTGTGTGTGTGTGACCAAATAAATTTGATTTGGGTCTGTGACCATGTAAGAATTGCTCTAAACTAAGATAAGATCAGTTGTGTTTTGCTTTAAATGAGAACCATCTTTTTTTTTTCTTTCCTTACACTGGAGATCTAAGCTAATCGAAGTAGTATTTTATTACACTAATCTCACCTCCTTTACTTAAGTGTTTCATGGGTTTTCAAAGGTTATTTTTTTAGTTTCCAAGTATTATGTTATTTTATCTATCTACTAAAACATAAAATACGCAAACACTCTTTTTTTTTTTTTACAAGTCTAATACTTGGTTAATCAATTTTTAAAATATAGTTAATTCAGTTGAGTGTACGGTTATCTAATTTATGACCAAAGATATGCTTAATTCGAATATATAATCAACCAGAATTTCAAAATTTCAACGTGATAAAATTAATAATATTCTAAACTTAATTAACCACAAATTTGTATGATTAATCAAAATGTATAGGAAAAATTGGGTGTCATGAAACATTTTTTAAGTCACTATATACTCTCTCCGGAGGGAGTATGTTGTTAAGAATTTCAACTGCTGCTTGGTCTTTTTCTAGACCTACATGTTAATTAGTGGGACCTATGGTGCAATATAAAAAGCATCCAATTATATGCGACTGCAAACAGAAAGACATTTTTACAATTGAGTAGTAATAATAAAAGAGGAAGAAGCTAATTAACACTATTTTTTCTTTACAACTTTATTGAAACTAAATGCAATATAGTAACGTCTTATTTTTATCTATCAATCTACGTATATTTGACCCTTTTGAGTAAAGGAAATGGACAGACAAAGTACAGCATCTTGTATAACTTTTGTACAAGGAAAAACCCAACAAAAACTACATGACAATAATTTCCCTATCTTTATAGACTTCAATTATCAACACCATATATGCTTTCACCAAAGTCATCATTTCAAGTCTTCTCCACTATACTATACATCATCTCATCTCATCTCACTTTCTTTGAATGAATCAATCACTCAATATTCACAAACCTGCATCAAACGGCACACCACTCCCTGAAATCCAAGAATCACCAGCCAAAAAATTACCAACAGAAAATTTAACAGCCTCAGAAGGATTAGTAATAACATGAAAACCAGGCCAATTAACTCTTCCACCAGTATTAGCACCACCACCAACATTCATATATTCACCATAATAAAGTGTACTCAATGCAAAACCACCCATCCATGGAGCCCAACCTTCTGAATTTATCAAACCATCAATATTACTTTTCATTACAACCGTTCTTGAATATTTCTGCCATGGTCTACCAAGATATGTTTTAACTGAATTCTGAACCGGTTTCAAATCATTTGCTGCGGTTATACGGCAGTTATGTATTACAATTCCTGTGTTTTCATTTGGATCTGTTCTTCCTTGTGCTGTTACGGTGTTCTGTTGGTTGCTCATTGGTTTTCTAACGAAGATGTTGCAGTTTTGAAGGACAGTAACTGCGTTGCCGAAGATGAAATCAATAGTTCCGTAGATGTTGCAGTCGCGGTGGAATTGGCGGTTGGCGTAAGCATATAAGGTGTCTTGGTAGCCTTTGAAGGCACAACGGTAGAAAACGGAGTGATCGGCGCCGGAACGGAGAGCTACTGCTTGGTGTTTTTGGGGTCCTGCCGTATTCTCAAAGGTCATGTCCTTAGCTATGAAACCATCTCCCATAACAGCTGCAATAATTATTTATTTCATAGTTAGAACTTTAGATTTAATTTATATACATAGTAAGTATAAGTCATAATTGTCAAATTAATTTGACTTTTAATTATGCGATTGATTATGACCAATGATGTACAAACAGTGTGAAACTTTTAGGCTTTTAGCAGTATAACTTTAACTAGTTTTTACTTGCAAACAGATAGTGCATGAAAATTTAAATTCAAGACTTTTTAACGTGTGTGTGTCTATATATACATAGACAAACAAAAAACAAAGTCAATGTCATAGATTAGATATTTTTACTTTTGATACCTTAGATGCCATAATTGGTGAGACTGATGTAAAAAGTGTATGTTGAGTAATATTAATATATGATATCTTGGCTATATTTCTGTTTTGAACATGTTTTTTTTTTTTTTTTTTTTTAAAAAATTGATCAAAAAGTTCCTTTTGTGAGAAAGTTTGTTAATAACAAACCATGAGTTGCTAAGTAACGTTTGAGAAATAAAGGATATTTCAAATTTTTGTACATTTTTAATAAGAATTTTTTTTTGTACTTTATTGCTAATAAATCTTTGATTGATAGCAATATGACAAGAAGTTTGTCAATATATTACGTGATTAATCCGTAACACAGTTTGTACAAAACTAAGTACTGCATGTCCCTATCTTAATGGGGCAAAAGTGATATAATAAAAGTGTTTTTTATATTACTATTGTTACTATAATTGTTACTATTCCATTGATCATATATATATATTTTTTTTGTTGCCATGCATATAGAAACAATAAAAAAATATTGTTACACATAATATTTCATACTATAGAGCTACATGAATAGATATTGGTTGATTAATGGTTGTTAGAACTTACCGAAAGTAGCTGAACGAAATGTGGTAGAACCATCTATAGCATTTTGATTACCAGTGACAATAGTAGAATCCATTCCATCTCCAAATATCATTAAATTTGTCACTGTCCTTTTGATATCAACATTCTCTTTATAAACACCTGCTTTCAGATGAATAACAACTCTCCCTTTTCCACTAAGCTTAGCAGCTGCATCCACACCCTCAGATATTGTCTTATAGTTCCCACTTCCATCTTGTGCAACCACGATATCAGCACTTGGTCCTGTCCCTGACCCCGGTGTTGCCTGAAGAAGCTTTCTATCTGACCCTGAAAGCCAATATGGAAATTTATTATCTGATAACAACCTTCTCCCTCCATTTTGTTTAGTACTTGATGATGTAGATGCGGATGATGGTGATGAAGTTAGAGTGCTGCTAATGGACAAAGAATTACTAAGCAATTTAGTGAAGTTGCTTAACATGGATGGGAAGTAGTTTAAGTGAGAGGGAAGGTTGAAATCAATGAAACCATTTTGACAAGTTTGATGATTGGTAATGGAAGTACTTTGCCAAGTTAATTTGTCATTTAGGTTGTTTGAGTTTATTGAGCGTTTGAGTTGATATATTGTATCCTCATAAAGCTCTAAACAATCTTCCCATGCTGATTTGGCATGCTTGTCTTTGAAATTATTTAATTCCATGGTTGATACAAGTTTGTGTGCTTCAATGGCTTGGTCCAAGGTAACCTTAAGTGCAATATCATGGAAGGAAGAAGAAGATGATGAAGAAGAATCTAGGGTTGATAGTTTATTTGTGGTGGTTCCAATATAATGGTTGCACACATGAGGGTATGGAGTTTGATTGCATGACAATTCTTTGCCATGCACAAACAAGAGAGTGAAAAGTAGAAAGTATGCAATGCAAGAGTTGAATATGAGTTTATCCATATTAGAAAATGAAATAGTGTGCATGTTGTGCAGCAAATGTTTTTCTATAATAATAAATGGGAAGAGCTAGGTGTATAGGAATGAATACGAGAGGACTTGCTTAGAAATGTTTGCTTATGAAATTAAGTGCAAGGGAATGGTGCTATATATAGATCAAGAGATTTGGCTTTGGCGGGCCATAAAGGTATACTAATTTGTGGGTGTAAGTTTAGGATGAAGAAATGGTCATATTGTATTGTATGGAAGGTTTGATTTACTAACATTTCACAAAGTTCTTGGTCGTGTTATGTGATGGGCCATGCAGGAAGTTTACGTGAAATATACGAGGCAAATTTTCATGGCATACCAAAAAATTTAAGAATACTTGTAAATCAAATTCTTTTTTTTTTTTTGTATTTTTTTTTTAGCTTTTTTTACCCACATCAAAGACCTTCCAACACTTTAATGCACTTACTTAGGTTACAAATTTGCGTTACAAAGCTCGGCTTGTACATCAAATTCTTAAATTAATAACTAAATAAGTTGTTTTTTTATGAGTGTATTGCGGAAGATCTTGATAAGCTTTTTATTTATGTCTACAATATTTGTTTGCCTCAAAAAAAATGTACAATATTGTTACCGTTTACATATATTTATTGATCAAATTAAAAGGAATTATATTTGTATTGTTTTTTTTTTAAGGAATTTGTATTGTTTTTTGTTTAACTGCAAAATACTGTATTAGTTTTGTAGATTTGTTTTTACGATAGTTTTATAGAGCAAATTTAGTTGAAGCGGTCATGCTAAGCCATCAATTTTTGTAACTTAATTAGTGCGTCTTATGATTTTTCTGCCACATAAAATGTTCTTTTTCATTCATTGAGAATTTCTTGCCACGTAAGGTTTCAAAAAGGTAGGAAGAGATCGTACGTATAATTTCCTCCACTAATAATCTTCTCTCACAAAATGGACAATTATTTATTCCAAACTAGCAATGATGCATGCCAATATTATTGTTAATTAGAAACTTTTCAATCGAGCTTTGTAACTTCTCAATTTACTCTTCTCTATTTCCCTAAACCTTGGTTTTGTTCCTCGGAAATCTAGGTATATGTTTTCATTTTTTATCACTAAATGGCCCTTTCATCTCTGATTGATATAGTTTTAACGAAAATTTCTTTGTCCCTGAGACCTTCTATAAAATTCTACAAGTATTTATTACACTTTTTCAAATATAATCCTTGTACACATACCGTCAATTCATCTTGAAATGTATAAAATTAACATTAATAAATGGACAAAATTATTACGCAAACACTTTTTTTTTTCTTCATGTCAGTGATTTTTGTTAAAAATTCTTTTAAGAAGAGGCTCATGGAGTAAGAGTTAAAAGTCGTACCACGTTGTTCTTTTAAATTTCCGGTTTTTATACTTTATAGTATTTGAAATATTTCTTCTCTCTGAAATAAATAGTCAAGAATATTTTAGAATAATCATTGAATAGAGGCCACCAAACAATCGAAAAGAAAACAAAGAAACACCAAGTGATCATGCACTACTAATTAATTAGTCCTCCTAACCGCACATAACTCGTGAAGCTTAGGTGACAAGTCACATAGAGCTACATGTTTATGGTCTTATGGACACTCTACATACGCACACATACACACTCCTAATTTCAGATATGGTTGTTGGTGTACTTGTTCATGTTCATGTGTAATTGTGTATATGTGTATATACATCTGTTATAAGACCTATGAAACCACGTGTCCCTCAAGGGTTTTGTTCTTATCAAAATCTCTTTTTAAAGTATAAAATAATTAAATTATAATGGTCGCTAAACAAATTTTTGTCATTTTTTTAGTCATTAAACAAATTATTGAACCATTTTTATACTTTATTGATTGATAATTTGGTTACTAAAAAATATTTCTAATATAATCAACATTTTTTAAATAGTTTAGTGTGACTATAATCAGACCATGTCTTAACACTTTCACAAGTTTGTCCGTTTCGAGTGTCATCCGTTTAATATGAATTTATAATTAATTTTTTTTAGGAGAAGTAGTTCATTATCATCATACAAGTTAGCATTACTCTTATAATTATAATTAAAGGGTCCCATAATTAAAATGCTCATAGTCTTGGTCATAGGATAAAGACTACTCCAACTACCATGGAAAAAGGGAGAATGAAAAGTTGTGAATGGCAGACTTCCCCGCCAATGAGCTTAGGAGAAACCTTAACCACATATTTTATTTTATATATTTGTTGACTTGATCCAAAATAGATGGAATAGTAAACTAGTTTTTATTTTTTTTATTTTTTTTATTTTTAAACATTTAAAATTTACGGTCTCCCTCTATCTTTCACTTCCCTCAAGGTGTTCTATAACTTGTGATGAGCTATGAATAAGAAGTTTTTGATGTTTATAACTATTTGAGCATAATATTCAGACACACTCACATATTTGAAAATGATAAAATTAGAAAAAGAGTAAAATGATTAAAAAAAATGTATTTTGATGTGTATGTGTTTGAACATTATGCACAAATTATTGTGATTATACAAGTATTTTCAACAATGAAAATACAATAGTGAAATCTTTTGACGAAGAATTTTGTAACTCAAATCATTACCATTCTTTATTAGATGTGTCTCACCGATAATTAAAATTCGTTATATTTTTATCAAAACTTATTTATTTTAAAACAGTTTATTAAATAGGACCTCCATGAAAGTAAAGAATAATTTTTTTTGGTACAAAAAAGGTTGATTCGGTTGTTTTTTTTTTAAGAAGTCAAACTAACTAATTGAAATTAACATTAAGAAGAATCAAAATTGAGACCATGCATAAGAGAATCAAATTTCACTTAGATGACATTGGTGACATTAATGCATTTTAGATGAAAGAGAGTGGTGAATAAATACTTAAAATAAATTATTTAGATAAGAGATAATGATTGATTAAAAGAGATATGAACAATGTCACCATCATCACCAAAAACTATATCATCTAAATATTATCCAAGAGATGTACAATCCAAAATCTCAAGTTAACACCAAAGCCAAGACAAGTGGGTTGAAAAGTAAAGTGCTCCTTACATGAAATTTTAAGGAGTAATGATATTTTGACATCCATTTGATGACAACTTTGTTGATAACCTTGTTTTTCTCATTTCTTATTGGTCAAAAACAACGGAGAGAGAAAAAGGAAGAGAGAGGATAACAACATCATGTGAGTATGAGAGAGAAAGTTGTCTAAAAGTTGTCAAAAAGTGGTTGTCAAAATATCATTTCTCAACTTTAAGCATGCACTTTTCATAAAGTGGAAAACAAAACAAATTTGTTATGCATTCTCAACCATTCAATTTTAAATATTACATCATTTTAGTTAATTCATGCTTACCTAAGCTAGCGAAGCTCTTAGACAAAGACAATGATATTTTTATTTTTATTTTTATTTTTGTAGTTGTAATAAGCAACAATGTTTTACCTTAAATTATTTTGAAATTAAAGGAAAGGGGCCGCATTAGCGGTTCAAATGAAAAAAGTAAAGTATGATTAAGACTTGTTAACAAAATTTATGCATGACTTCATATATGCTAAATCATCATTTGTCATCATAATCCAAGCTTCCATACATAACCCTTTGTCGATATATGTCTCCTCTCGTTTTCTATAGTTTTGGTGCTACTCGTCTAGTATGTTTCTAAACATAATATTCTGTCATGAATAGAGCACTTTATAGACCCAAGGTAATTGCTTTGCGAAGAAAAAATATATATTTAGATGGTGTACTGGATTAGGATCGTAAGGGATTTTAAAACACTTTTTTTATTCCTAAAAAAAAACTTTTTTTGATATTCTTTGTATTATTTAATTAAAACTTTTATAGATATAAATAATAATATTAGTAGTATACAATTAAAATTAACAAGATTTTTTTTAAAAAGACCATAAAATTCGGTAGTATTTCAACTTAGATTTTTTACAATTTTAAAAAAAAGTTTTTTGGTATTTAAAAATTTACAAATATTGATGGATTGTTTAATGAGTGAATAACAAATCACACTCCCTGAAATTGTCCTTCACTCAAATATGCCACCTAAAATTAGTGAAATGACAAAAGAAAATACTGAAATTGTTAAGCGTCTTTCATTTTAGTCCCTCTATTAGTTTTCATTGTTTAAGGGTATGACGTGGTCGTTAACTGTCAATTTGATACCATCATATATTTTGAAGGTAATGTCACACAACAAGGGGCATTTGTATATTTTTTGAAAAAAAAAATTGCTTGATTACATTTTTTCGACGTTACCAACCTTGAAATAAGAAACTTTCACACCTCAAATTTAACACTTATGTGCAAATTGCAGCTTGAAGTTTATGAAGGTAGAAGAGGGACCAGCAGAGGCCACAATCCCCCCAATTATTATTTTTATGTTAGTATCCTATTTTTTTTAGTCAATATGTTGAGTATCCTATTTACTTTTTGTGAACTTTATGAAATATTTTATACTTGGTCTTTTTTACTCAACATATTGAGTCTTAAGCACTTAATTTTTTTTTTTTTCTGAATAAAAGGTGCCAAATGTTCAAAGCAAATTAGAAACGTTTAGAAAAATAAATACAAGCTTAATCCCCCATGATAGACAAAGACATGAAATTCAAAACTAAATTAAACATCTTCAAATGAACATACGTACTAAACCATACTTGACATGGCAACCACTTGATTAAATTACCAAAAAATATGTGGACAACAAAAACCATGCAATATACACATAACACCTTAACTTGAGACAAAAAGATGATGAAAAACATGTAAGACACTAACACCATCTTCAATCTTTTTTTTTTTTGAGAGATCCATCTTCAATCATTTTAATGACGGAGAAAATCCCTTTATGTAATACTCCCTCTGGTCCTATTTATAAGAGAAAGTTGGGTCAACAAAAGTTGATGTATCTTGTTAAAAATTCAGTCCAGATACATCAACTTTTGTTGACCCAACTTTTTCTTATAAATAGGACTGGAGGGAGTAATAACTTAATGAAATTCATATATGGCGAAGAAAA
The DNA here is from genome assembly GCF_051527215.1 of Medicago sativa. Classification (NCBI taxonomy): domain Eukaryota; kingdom Viridiplantae; phylum Streptophyta; class Magnoliopsida; order Fabales; family Fabaceae; genus Medicago; species Medicago sativa. The sequence goes on from NC_140752.1 coordinate 99,714,969, forward strand.
TACCATGTTAATTAAATGCCCTGTAAAAGCCTTTAAACAAAGAAAAATATACAACAAGCATGCAAGTTAATTTATAATTAAAAATTTTAGTTCTTTTTATAATTAATAACTTCAAACACAAACATATACACCCTCCGGTCACTAATATAAGCAAAAATCTACATTTTAGATTCATTCATTTAATGATGTATGTGGTCTATAATAAAGACTATATACATCATTAAATGAATGAATCTAAAATATAGATTTTTGCTTATAATAGTGACCGGAGGGTGTATTATAAATTAGGGTATCACTTGTGCTCTTAGAGTACATATTAAAGATTTTATAAATGGTTAATATTTATTACAAAACATTAATTTTGAATCTCTAAAAAAAAATTGACACAATTTCCTAAACAAAATTTCTACTTTTAATTCATTAACATGTGTCTTAAGGACACAAGTTAACATTATAAGCGCTTATTACTTGTTTGGTATTACCGAAATTGACCAAGTCAATTATTATTTTATAAAATAAAACATGTGGACAAAGTTACATTCACTCCTAAGCTTATTGGCGGGGAAGTCTGCCACTTTAATCAGTTCACTTTTTTTTTTTTTTTGAAGGATAATCTGTTCACTTTTCATTATCCCTTTTCCCATGGTAGATGGAGTCGTCTTTGTCCATGACTAAGACTATATAACATTTTTATTAAATTTATAATGATAATATAATAATTATAATGAACTACATGATTATCATCATATTAAACGAGTGACTAAGAAGAAAAACAAATTAAAATGCATATAAATATTTTGATAACTAATTTATGAGATATATTCCTTAAAAAAAAAAACTAATTTATGAGATATATGTATAGGAAATTGTGGACAATCGATAGACACGTCTGAAATATTATTTTATACATATTCATATGATAATTTTAAAAAAAGTTTGTATACATATTCATATAATAATTTAAAAAAAAGTTTGATAAGAACAAACCCTTTGAGGGAGAGGGACACGTTTCATTTCATAGGTATTATACCAGATGAACAAGTACACTACACATGTACATACATACAACCATATCTTAAATTTCCTTATTGAGGGTGAGGTGTGCGTATGTGTTGCTCTATAGTGTGTCCAAAACCATGTAGCTATGTGTTGGTCACCTAATATAATCACTTTGTTATGGTTTTGGTTTAGATGAAAAAAAGGAAAATGGTATCACAATCAAAACCCTAAAGCTTCACAAGTCATATCGTGTGTTTTTGGAGAGCTAAATGTATGGCTGGGCTACAAAGTGAAGCTATATATGGTGTAGCCGATTAATTATTGCATGATCACTTTGGTCTTTCTTTTTTCTATCTCATAACAACTTTAGTAAATACATGTTCCCCCCTATTTTTCATTTATTTGCAACAAAAAAAAAATATAGACAAATTACTATATTGGAATTGACATCTACCTAGATTTCGCAATGAACATTACATTACATATAAAGAGCTAATTACCAAGGTTTAGGGAATATAGGTGGGTAAATTTGGAAGTTAGAAAGCTCGATTGAGAGTTCCTAACAAGATTCCCATAATATAGCTTAGTTTGAAACAAATTAAATCTTATCCATTTTGAGAGAGAAGATTAGTGGAACAAATTATACGCACGATCAAAATCAACAAGAGTGGGAGCCAACGTTTGTATGATAGCATTATGCCATTATCCAATTGTTATTAATTAATTAGTCGATTAATGTCTTTAAAAGCCATTATTATTTTTTTATTTTTCTTGACAAATGCATAGGCCATCATTAAAATTGTTTTATTGCATTTGCATCCGTCACTTTCTTCTCACCTTTTGAAACCTTATGTGGCACGAAATTCTCAAAAAAGAAAAAGTACATTTTACGTGGCAAAATAATCATGATACGCTCTAAGTTGCAAAATTTCGTGGCTTAGCTTGATCGCTTCAACTAAATTTGTTCTAGAAATATATCGTTCAACAAGAAAATTGTAGAAAACCATACTAATATTATGCTGTTAATATATTTTTTATACGAATATAACTTAGTATAGATTCTTTTTCTATAATCTGATTAATTTTAATTGGCCGATTAAATATATGAAAATGTTAACAAGTAATCAAAAACAATATAATTGTTGTGTTATTGTCCCCGTAGCTCACTTGGTAAGAGATAATGTATATTTTATGGAGGGGCCGGGGTTCGAACCCCGGACACCCCACTTATTCACCTTTAAGGTGGATTTCTCTAGCCGCTAGGCTACTTGACAAAAAAATGTCATGTTATTGTCATGTTATTAAATTTTTTTACTTTAAGGTGGATTTCTCTAGCCGCTAGGCTACTTGACAAAAAAATGTCATGTTATTGTCATGTTATTAAATTTTTTTAGGTGGTGTTTTAGGTGGTGGCCGGGGTTTGAACCCCGGACCTTGCATATTTTATGCATTGTCCATACCAACTGAGCTAAGCTCACGAGGACAACCTTTCAAATGTTTTAAAAATACAATATTTTTTTTATTTTTAATATAAGATATTTGAAGAGTTTTAAATTTTCTCTCTAGTTTTCCTCTCTATTACTAGTTTTAAAGTGGACCAAGTAATCGTGCTCGTTGAATAATAAGTCCCATTAAAGAACAAATTATTTATGAGAATTTGAGTTTAATTTATGTGTCAATAATTATTGGTCAGATTTTATTTACCTTTCAACTGAACTTTAAATTATCGACGCCCTCTTCTATGAACCAAGGGTTAACATAAAATAAATTTTAATTAAAGTGTATGTTAAATAATTAGACCCACCAAATATCATATTATTACATTTATATTCACAAAATTTTGATAATAAAAATGGAAAGGATAAAAAATAGAGAGACCATTGACTCCCACGCTTAGGACAATTGTTAGGGTAACTCATAAATACATGTAAGTAAACGCCAATTACATTGTAGACGTAAAAGAAAACAAAGCAATATTGCAGTATATTGCACGTAAACTTCGTGCATGGCTCATCAATTTACACGACCAATAACTCTGGGAAATGTTAGTAAATCAAACCTTACATATAATATAATATGACTATTTCCTCACTAGGCTTCAATAATCTACACCCACATATTAGTATACCTTCATGGCCAACCAAAGCCAAATCTCTTAACCTATATATACCTCCATTCCTTTGCACTTAATTTCATTCATGAACAAATATACTCCAAAGCAAATCCTCTCTAATTAATTCCAATACACCTAGCACTAGCTCCCGTATAATATTATAGAAAAACATTTTGATACACCATGCACACTATTGCATTTTCTAACATGTATAAACTCATATTCAACTATTGCATTGCATACTTTCTTCTTTTTTCTCTCTTGTTTGTGCATGGCAAAGAATTGTCATGCAATCAAACTCCATACCCTCATGTGTGCAACCATTATATTGGAACCACCACAAATAAACTATCAACCCTAGATTCTTCTTCATCATCTTCTTCTTCCTTCCATGATATTGCACTTAAGGTTACCTTGGACCAAGCCATTGAAGCACACAAACTTGTTTCAACCATGGAATTAAATAATTTCAAAGACAAGCGTGCCAAATCAGCATGGGAAGATTGTTTAGAGCTTTATGAGGATACAATTTATCAACTCAAACGCTCAATAAACACAAACAACCTAAATGACAAATTAACTTGGCAAAGTGCTTCCATTACCAATCATCAAACTTGCCAAAATGGTTTCATTGATTTCAACCTTCCTTCTCACTTAAACTACTTCCCATCCATGTTAAGCAACTTCACTAAATTGCTTAGCAATTCTTTGTCCATTATCAATACTCTAACTTCATCGCCATCATCTTCATCCACATCATCAAGTACTAAACAAAATGGAGGGAGAAGGTTGTTATCAGATAAATTTCCATACTGGCTTTCAAGGTCAGATAGAAAGCTTCTTCAGGCAACACCGGGGTCAGGGGCAGGACCAAGTGCTGATATCGTGGTTGCACAAGATGGAAGTGGGAACTATAAGACAATATCTGAGGGTGTGGATGCAGCTGCTAAGCTTAGTGGAAAAGGGAGAGTTGTTATTCATCTGAAAGCAGGTGTTTATAAAGAGAATGTTGATATCAAAAGGACAGTGACAAATTTAATGATATTTGGAGATGGAATGGATTCTACTATTGTCACGGGTAATCAAAATGCTATAGATGGTTCTACTACATTTCGTTCAGCAACTTTTGGTAAGTTCTTCAATAGTTAATTACTCATTCATATAGATTATTGTGTGAGAATATAGGTCAAATGCATCTAAAGGTCCTTTAAGTTTTTCGTTTTTCCTAAAGTGGTCCTTTTAAGTTTCAAAAGTCTCAAACAAGTCCTTTTAGTTTTTGAATCGTTTCAAACAAGTCCTATTGTAGATAGCATAGTTGGTAATTGCTTCCTTGAACTCATCTTTGGTACCAAATCTGGCTTCTAACACCCACTTAAAATTAGTCATCTTTTTAGGTATGGCAAATGGTGGATAATGCTCTTTGTTGCTATCATCTGAATCATCTCCATTATCCTCTAAAATGACTTGTTTGAAACGATTCAAAAACTAAAAGGACTTGTTTGGGACTTTTGAAACTTAAAAATCACTTTGGAAAAAACGAAAAATTTAAAGGACCTTTAGATTCATTTGATCGAGAATATATTATGATTGTTTGCTATTATGATGACTTGTTTGAAACGATTCAAAAACTAAAAGGACTTGTTTGGGACTTTTGAAACTTAAAAATCACTTTGGAAAAAACGAAAAATTTAAAGGACCTTTAGATTCATTTGATCGAGAATATATTATGATTGTTTGCTATTATGCATGGGATAAATCATATGTGGAATAGTAACAATGATAGTAATATAAAAACACTTTGAATTAACTGAACACTATAAATATTCATTTTGGCCCCATTGGGATTAGGATAGAGACATATGCAGTACTTACTTTTGTACAAATTGTGTTACGTACGGATCATACATCACTTCTTTTTTTGATAAGCATATAGCTCATATAATATTATATTGAGAAAATTGTCGTTTTGCTATCAAAGAATAGGATAATTAACAAATAGGATAATTAACAAAAAAGTACAAAGACGATAATATTTTCAAAATAATCTCTTTTTTAATTACTTACTTTCTCACAAAAGGTACTTTTTGTTATATTTTTTTTTTAGACTTGTTAATTAAAACATGTTCAAACGCATATTCAAAAAAAAAAAAAAAATTAGCTAAGATATGATCATGTCAATTATAAAACTCTAATAACTTTAATTTTTCTTTCAAAAAAAAAAAAACTCTAATTTCTATAACCGTGTAATCACAGCAATAATATATCAATATTACTCAACATACACTTTTTACAGCAGTCTCACAAAACATGGTATCTATCTATGATGTTCTTACTTTATATCATGCGAAGAAAATATCTTATCCATATGTAACGATAACTTTTCTAACAAAATACAATGCATTGTAATTGCAAATTTCTTTCACAGTAAATTAGAGTCGATCATTTGTATGACTTTAAAAGTAATTAATGATAAAAGTCTTACTAATTAACTAGATGTATATAAATTAAATCCAAAGTTCTAACTATGAAATAAATAATAACTGCAGCTGTCATGGGAGATGGTTTCATAGCTAAGGACATGACCTTTGAGAATACGGCAGGACCCCAAAAACACCAAGCAGTAGCTCTCCGTTCCGGCGCCGATCACTCCGTTTTCTACCGTTGTGCCTTCAAAGGCTACCAAGACACCTTATATGCTTACGCCAACCGCCAATTCTACCGCGACTGCAACATCTACGGAACTATTGATTTCATCTTCGGCAACGCAGTTACTGTCCTTCAAAACTGCAACATCTTCGTTAGAAAACCAATGAGCAACCAACAGAACACCGTAACAGCACAAGGAAGAACAGATCCAAATGAAAACACAGGAATTGTAATACATAACTGCCGTATAACCGCAGCAAATGATTTGAAACCGGTTCAGAATTCAGTTAAAACATATCTTGGTAGACCATGGCAGAAATATTCAAGAACGGTTGTAATGAAAAGTAATATTGATGGTTTGATAAATTCAGAAGGTTGGGCTCCATGGATGGGTGGTTTTGCATTGAGTACACTTTATTATGGTGAATATATGAATGTTGGTGGTGGTGCTAATACTGGTGGAAGAGTTAATTGGCCTGGTTTTCATGTTATTACTAATCCTTCTGAGGCTGTTAAATTTTCTGTTGGTAATTTTTTGGCTGGTGATTCTTGGATTTCAGGGAGTGGTGTGCCGTTTGATGCAGGTTTGTGAATATTGAGTGATTGATTCATTCAAAGAAAGTGAGATGAGATGAGATGATGTATAGTATAGTGGAGAAGACTTGAAATGATGACTTTGGTGAAAGCATATGGTGTTGATAATTGAAGTCTATAAAGATAGGGAAATTATTGTCATGTAGTTTTTGTTGGGTTTTTCCTTGTAAAAAAGTTATACAAGATGCTGTACTTTGTCTGTCCATTTCCTTTACTCCAAAGGGTCAACTATACAGAGATTGATTGATAAAAATAAGAAGTTACTATCTCCGTCCCGGAATAACTGATTCATTTTCTAAAAAAAAATGTCCCAAAATAACTGATCCACTTCTATTTTCAATACAACTTTCATCATTCTCAATACAATATAACACTAAATAATACTACTTTTATCATTCCCAATACAATATATTCCACTTTCTCCTTTATTTATACATTTTTCTTAATATGTGTGAAAAACAAAATTGTGTCAATTAAATTGGGACGGAGGTAGTATATAACAAATAAAGTTGTAAAGAAAAAATAGTGTTAATTAGCTTCTTCCTCTTTTATTACTACTTAATTGTAAAAATGTCTTTGTGTTTCCTTATTACTACTTAATTGTAAAAATGTCTTTGTGTTTCCACTTATATATATAATTGGATGCTTTTTATATTGCACTATAGGTCCCACTAATTAGGCAAATTCTATGGTACACCCAAATATTTGAGTGTACCGGTACACCAAATTGTTAAATTATTGAAGTGATATATAAGGATAGGGAATTTTTTTTTTTTTTTTGAAAGAGGGATAGGGAAATTATTGTCATGTAGTTTTTGTGGGGTTTTTCCTTGTACAAATGTTACATAAGATGTTGTACTTTGTCTATGAAGATAGGGAAATTATTGAGGTCAACCGTAGATAAATAGATAGATAAAAATAAGTTATTATTACTATGTTTAGTTTCAATAAAATTGTAAAGAAAAAATAGTGTTAGTTAGTTTCTTCCTCTTTTATTACTCCCTCCGTTTCAAAATGAGTGTCGCTTTAGCTAAAAAAAAATGTTTCAAAATGAATGTCGCTTTATATTTCCAATACAACTTTAATTTTTTTCTTCCAACTTTACCCTCTTCAACTTTTCTGTCACAATTTTCAATACAACTTTAAGTTTGTCTTTTTCTTATAAAGTAAGGGCAGTTTAGTAAAAGTGTTATGTCTAATGATTATTTCATTTCATTCCTTAATCTGTGTGCAATGGGCTAAAGCGACACTCATTTTGAAACGGAGGGAGTACTACTTAATTGTATATATGTATAAAAGTCTTCTGTTTCCACTTGCATATACATTGGATGTTTTTTATATTGCACTATAGGTCCCACTAATTAATCAACAAATATTCTTAAAAAAATGAAGGGAAATGTTAACTTGTGCCCTTAAGGTACAAGTTAATGATTCAAAATAGAAATATTCTATTATAATTAATGCATTTGACTTTAACTTTTTTACTTTTCAATAATTGAATGCACAAAATTTAACAAAATGTTTCCATTTTTGGGTTGCTTAACATGTGCCCTAAGGACACAAGTTAACATGACCCAGAAATGAATTATCATATGGAAAATATGTTCATGCTTATATTGTCCTTTTCTCCCCTTTTTTTATGTTAATCTATACATTCAATTAATTATCTTCTTTTTTTTTTTGATGGGCAATTAATTATCTTCTTAAACAAAAGAAACAGAGCTTTTTTTTTTTTACAAGAAAGAAATAATGAATTGAAATGGACCCGCTTAATTATGATTTCCATAATTATTTTTTACTAATATGAACAAAACATATTTAATTTGATCTAATTTTTCCGTTTGAAGGAAGACATGCGTTAATTGGTGGGAAGACATGCGTTAATTTAAAGTTGCATGGAATAATGAATGGTTATATTGATATATGAATCCCCCACATGTAAGACTAAAGGATATGTTAACGTAGAATAAAATATAAATGTCATTTCCTAATCCAGTACTTGACAGTTAATTAACATGATTCCCCTAAAAAAGGTTAAATAACATGATTATTGACTAATTAAGGACTAGTGAGAAAGCAACCTCACATGGTTTAATTGGCTATATTAGTGCATATAACACAATTAGACAATGGTACTTTTGTTGATGTTAACATTCTAATTGTAATTTGTGATAGATACATTAACCAATAAACAGGAGTCAGAAGACTCTAATTGATTTGGATTAATTTGATGTGAAACTACAGCTCATGCTAATTAAGTCAAATGTCATTTTCTTTATGGATTGTTTTTTCTAATTGATTTGGATTAATTTCTGGTCACTATTTATCAGCCGCCAGCAGCAAGTTGTTACTAGCAGCATGCATCTCCTTTTCTGATAATTATGTTTAATTAGTACGATAATTAATGATGGTTATTGAAAAGCAAAGGAAAATGAAGGCAATTAATAAAGCGTAATTTGAACTTGAAAGCTTGGTTTACAAACTGATCCACCTATCATTTCAATAGAATTTTTTATTCATTTCAATATATTCTTTCTTTTCTAAAAGCGGTGTCTAAATTTTTTTTATACATATAATCATACAACCAAATTACCTCATGATATCACTTACTTTTTAAGTTGGTAATCTTTTAAAACATCTCAAAAAGTTTTGAAAAGACAATATAACACAAATTAAATTATAACTATCTCACATCTATTTTCTAGTTTTACGATTTAACATTGCTCTTGCTAAGGATTGTATGGTAGATTTTGCAAACGATGCGGCATGATCAAGACCTAATGTGTTTAGTGCTTATAGGTAAAACATGGATGATTAGGGCTTGCTCAGACTTGGCTATAGAGAAATTCTAATATGGTCAGAAGACCAAACAAATAGTGTTTGGTCACACACACATAAACAAATATTTTTTTAATGATGAAAAGAAAATTGATAAAAAAAAATAATTAAATATTTTAAAGATAATATCTTTATGTGAGTGTGTCCAAATATTATTTATTTGGTCATGTGGCCATGGAAGAATAACTCCTTGGCTATATATAGGGGGTAAGAAAGTTAGGTATTTTCATACACTCTATGTAAGTTTTACGATGTGAGTACTTTATAATAATCCATGTGTGTGGCTTAATTAGAAGTAGTTAGAATAAAATTCAAAAGTTTTAATGATTCTATGATTACATAAAACTTTTCGTGTAAACGGTGGTGACAGATTCAAGATTTTTGAATAGTGGGGGCATCACATATAAAATTGTCCTCCACAATTTTTTTATATTATACTAATTTTGAATAATTTTCACATAAAAAATATATTTCTCTATATAAATAATTAAACAATCATTTAATTGATCATCTCCCACTCGATTTCGCATTCAATTCTTGATAATATTCATATTATCAAGAAAGAATTTGAGATAATATGATGATAAGTGTGAGACAAGAGAGAAATAATTTGTGATAAGTGTGAGTCATATAGTCAAAATGTCAACTATTAATACATTATATTACTAAAAAAAAATGTTTCTAAAGATTTTGTGCAGACACATGCCCACACACATAATAACATGCATCCGCCCCTGCATGTAAACGATGCATATAAATGAATCTTTATCATACGTGTAAAAGCAATCAATGTTACTTTCAGTATTCTTTTCTCTTTAAAATTTGTAATAATGTACTCCCTCCGTTTCAAAATGAGTGTCGTTTTAGGTGTTTACACACATATTAAGAAATGCAATGATTAAAAGAAAGAGAATGGTTATTTTACCAAATTATCCTTATTAACTATTGGTTAGTTTTAAAAGTAATACTTTTGAAGTAGTGTGCAGAGTATTAATTGGAGGGTACAATTGAAAAGAAAAAGTTATTATTGCATTGGAAACTGAAAGTGACATTCATTTTGAAACAAATTTTTTTGGCTAAAGCGACACTCATTTTGAAACGGATGGAGTATAAGACTTGACTTTAGTTAGCACATAAAGGTAATAATAAAAAATGTAACACTTCAATTTCTGATGTATTGAATGCAAAATTTTCTATAAAATTTTTCTATTTAAAGTCTTTAAAAAGTATTTTTAAGACACTCGTTACTATTTCTCTAAAAAGAAAATACTTAGATATGTATTTCTTATGAGTTTTTTTGTCTCGTCTTGTACCGTGCATCCAGCAATATGTGTCTGCGAATGATCTTTTGTATGGTCAAAAGATCAAATCTATAGTACTTAGACACACAATGTCAACAATTAAAAAAATTATTATTTTTTGTATTTTTGTGTGTATGCCTATGCATTATAGATTTGGTTGTGACGAAATAAGACTAACTCGTTCTCCATGATAAAAACAAAGGTTGTAGATATGGATTTTTTTATTTTATTTTTGAAATCATTTCTGTATATTTTACAACTTTTGTTCCTAAATAAACATCGCAGTCGTCCACGTGCATACTATTCCCATAACTTTCTTATTCGATATTTTTTAAGTTTGAATTTAAATTGGCTTTAAATTTCAAATTCAAGATAAAAATATGGATTATCCAACCAAAATTAGCCGGTCCATGAGTACCTCTTTTTTTTGGACAAAAATAAAACAATATTCATTCATTCAAATTGATAGAATACATCAAATACAATACAAATATCGCAAAAAACGTAAATGGTGAATATGCGAACAAACTCACATGCACCCAAGTTAAGAGCATACAAAGACAAAATGCCTACGAATAATATGATAAAATCTAAATCACTGAAATACCCTGCTTTCGGATCTGCAACGTTGACGCCCAAACCATTGCTTGAATATTTGTATTTGACTGATGTCAATCTTTCAACATGAACTAAACGAACACCGCGACAAGACGCAAAATCAAACGTCAGACAAAACGACGAACAACACAACGCCGCACTTAGACGACGAAATCACAAAAAACACAAAGAAAAATTTAATATATGTGAAAACCACTTATTTAGATTGAAAGAAAGAGAAAAAACGATGTAGATGGGTGATTATATGTCAAAAAATGACCTAAAATCATCCCTCCTGGATGAATGAAGGAAAAAGAAAATTTAGGGAGAAATTGAAGTTTCTCATTAAAAAACTAGGGCCGGCTATATGTAATCGCATGGATCGGTCATAGATATTACCTGAAAGGTTCATTCGCAAGAGTCTCTTCGCTGCTCACAAACTCAAGTGCTAATTGTTCAACGTCAAAAGCAGCCATATATAATCAAGTGAGAAAATAAAATCTTTTATACATGTATAATACGTACATATACAATTATGTAATCAAATTAACGTGTCACCTAGACCCAAAAAAAAAAAAAAATAAATAATGGACAGACAAAGTACAACGTAACATCTTGTGTAACCTTTGTACAAGGCAAACACCCAACAAATACTACATGACAATAATTTCCCCATCTTCAATTGTCACCACCACGCTTTCACCATCCTCTTTTTTTTATACAAAACAACCAAAGTCATCATCATTTCAAGTCTTCCCACTGAATCATCAACCACTTTTATTTCTTTCACTATACTTTGATCAATTCAACCAGAAATTAATCAATATTCACAAACCTGCATCAAACGGCACACCACTCCCTGAAATCCAAGAATCAGCAGCCAAAAAATTACCAACAGAAAATTTAACAGCCTCAGAAGGATTAGTAATAACATGAAAACCAGGCCAATTAACTCTTCCACCAGTATTAGCACCACCACCAACATTCATATATTCACCATAATAAAGTGTACTCAATGCAAAACCACCCATCCATGGAGCCCAACCTTGTGAATTTATCAAACCATCAAGATTACTTTTCATTACAACCGTTCTTGAATATTTCTGCCATGGTCTACCAAGATATGTTTTAACTGAATTCTGAACCGGTTTCAAATCATTTGCTGCGGTTATACGGCAGTTATGTATTACAATTCCTGTGTTTTCATTTGGATCTGTTCTTCCTTGTGCTGTTACGGTGTTCTGTTGGTTGCTCATTGGTTTTCTAACGAAGATGTTGCAGTTTTGAAGGACAGTAACTGCGTTGCCGAAGATGAAATCAATAGTTCCGTAGATGTTGCAGTCGCGGTAGAATTGGCGGTTGGCGTAAGCATATAAGGTGTCTTGGTAGCCTTTGAAGGCACAACGGTAGAAAACAGAGTGATCGGCGCCGGAACGGAGAGCTACTGCTTGGTGTTTTTGGGGTCCTGCCGTATTCTCAAAGGTCATGTCCTTAGCTATGAAACCATCTCCCATAACAGCTGCAATAATTATTTTATTTCATAGTTAGAACTTTAGATTTAATTCATACAGTATATTTATGTAAAGAATTTTTTGCACTATGGATCAATCATAATTGCCTGAACATTTAATAGTATGTGGTCATAATTACTTTATTAAAGGCATGCAAATGATTGATTGTGAACGATACTCATATGTGAAGTAAAACAATAATGAACAATTGAAAACTTTTTACATTAATTGACCGGTTCATGGAGATTAAACTCCAGAACTTTAGTGAATATTGTTAAAAAGGTTTTATTAATATATATCATTTGACAAACAAAAAATAAAGTCAACGTCAATACATAGAAATGAGATATTTTCACTTTTATTATACAGTAAAAACATCTCAATCACAATGTTTTCTGAGACTGATGTAAAAGGTCTAATTGTTGGTCGTATGGATTAGACTTTATATCAGTTTTATAATTGTTATGATGTCTTCGCTATATTTTTGTTTTTTTTTTTGAGAGAATATTTTTGTTTTTGTTTTCAACATGTTTTAATTAAAAAAAATTGAACAAAAAATACCTTTTGAGAGAAAGTAGAAAAGTAACTAAAAACAAATGTTAAATAAAGTAGGGACAAAAAAAAAAGAGATTACTTAGTTTGAAAATATTATCTGTTTTCAAAGATAAAAGATATTTAAAAAATTTGTACTTTATTGTTAATCTGTTGATAGCCATATGACAAGTAGTTACTCAATATATAATATAATGTTTGATCCTTAACACAAGTTGTACATAAATAAGTACTGCATGTCTCTATCTTAATGGGGCCAAAGTGATATATTTTCTAGTGTTCACTTAATTCAAACTGTTTTTATATTACTACTATTGTTACGTACTATTCCATTGATCATATGATTTCTCCCATGCATATAGAAAACAACTGTGATATTTATTTACATAATAATTTATAGTATATAACTATATATAGATATATGAATAGATTAGTGATTAAGGATTGATTAACTTACCAAAAGTAGCTGAACGAAAAGTAGTAGAACCATCTATAGCATTATGATTACCAGTAACAATAGTGGAGTCCATTCCATCTCCAAATATCATTAAATTCTTCACTGTCTTCTTGATATCAACATTCTCTCTATAAACACCTGATTTCACATGAATGACAACTCTTCCTTTCCCACTAAGCTTAGCAGCTGCAACAACACCCTCTGAGATGGTCTTATAGTTTCCACTTCCATCTTGTGCAACAACAATATCAGCTCTTGGTGCTGGCCCTGACCCTGGTGTTGCCTGAAGCAGCTTTCTATCTGACCCTGAAAGCCAGTATGGAAATTTATCTGATAACAACCTTCTCCCTCCATTTTGTTTAGTACTTGATGATGTGGATGAGGATGATGGTGATGAAGTTAGAGTGTTGCTAATGGACAAAGAATTGCTAAGCAATTTAGTGAAGTTGCTTAACATGGATGGGAAGTAGTTTAAGTGAGATGGAAGGTTGAAATCAATGAAACCATTTTGACAAGTTTGATGATTGGTAATGGAAGCACTTTGCCAAGTTAATTTATCATTTAGGTTGTTTGAGTTTATTGAGCGTTTGAGTTGATAAATTGTATCCTCATAAAGCTCTAAACAATCTTCCCATGCTGATTTGGCACGCTTGTCTTTGAAATTATTTAATTCCATGGTTGATACAAGTTTGTGTGCTTCAATGGCTTGGTCCATGGTGACCTTAAGAGCCATATCATGGAAAGAAGAAGAATCTAGGGTAGACAGTGTGTTGGTGGTGGTGGTTCCAATGTAATGGTTACACACATGAGGGTATGGGGTTTGATTGCATGATAACTCTTTGCCATGCACAAACAAGAGAGAAAAAAGGAGAAAGTATGCAATGCAAGAGTTGAATATGAGTTTATTCATATTAGGATATGCAATATTGTGCATGGTATCGAATTTTTTTTTAATGGCTAAATATATTTGGAAGAGCTAGGTATATAGGAATGGATGAGTGGATTATCTTAGAAATATTTGCTTATGAATGAAATTTAAGTGCAAAGGAATGGTGCTATATATAGGTCAAGAGATTTGGCTTAGGTAGGCCATACAGGTATACTAATTTGTGGGTTTCGAAGCTTAGGATATAATTAAGGGAATAGTCATATTATTATATGGAAGGTTTTACTTACATTTCCTAAAGTTCTTGGTGGTGTTATTCGATGGGTCATGCACCAAGTTTACGTGAAAAATACTACTCCAATGCTAGCGTTCACTTACATAAATTAAAATGAATCAAAGATAAAGAAAATAAAATCTTATAAGTTATATTTGTATTGGTATTTTTAGAGAAAAATAAATGGAAAGGATTGTTTTCTAGAACAAATTTAGTTGATCCGTGTCAAAGCTAAACCACTAATTTTTGCAAGGTTTTTTCTTTTAAAGAATTTTCCACGTGAGTAAATCTATAAAGTGGAGTTAAAATCAGTTTGTAAATAATACTTTTGAATTTACTCATTAAAATTGGATAAATTATCAAAATTATTCAAAGAAAATCTATGCCCTACCTTTTCTTTTTGCAACTTAGTGCCTCTTATTTTTCTGCCACGTAAAATACACTTTTTCTTTTCGAAAATTTCGTACCACGTAAGGTTTCAAAAGGTAGGAAGTGACGGATTCAATAAATCAATTTTAATAATGGCCTTTGCGTTGTTCTTTCTATTTAACATATCACTTTTAGAGACATTAATCAACTAAATTAATAACAATTGGATTGGATAATGGCATAATGTTAGACACAGTTGGCTCCCACTTTCGTTGATTTCGATTGTACGTATAGTTTCTTCCACTAATCTTCTCTCTCAAAACGGACAAGATTTACTTTATTTCAAACTAAGCTATTATTCCCTAAACCTTCCAAGTTACCCACCTATATTCCCTAAACCTTTGGTTATTTCCGGTAACTAGCTCTTTATAAGTCATGGTACTTATGTTCCTTTGGAAATATAGTAGGTACACGTCGTATCCAATAGTAATTTGTCGATATTTTATCTTTTTTTTTTGTTGCAAATAAATTAAAATTAAGGAGGAAAATTTATTTACTAAAGTTGTTATATAATTGAGGCCATTATTCTACAAAACAATCAAAACGAAAAAAGAAAGAAAAAAACCAAGTCATCTTGCACTGATTAATTAGCTACACCATATGTAGCTTAAATTTGCAGCTCAACCACATTATAGTCCTCCTAACACACATGATATCACTCGTGAAGCTTTAGGGTTTTGATTATGATTCAATTTTGCTTTTTTCATCTAAACTAAAACCTAAACCAGTGATTATATTAGGTGAGCGTCCCATAGCTACATGGTCATGGACGCACTAACACACTCCTTACTCCCCAATAAGGCAATTACAGGTATGGTTGTTGGTGTGCAGTGTACTTGATCATATACATGTATACATTTGGTATACTACTATGACACCACGTGTCCCCCAAGGGGTCTGCTCTTATCAAAAATTTTATTGAGGCAGATATCAAACTGTTTTTTTTTTTTTGGTGGAATATATCAAACTGTTTTAAATTATTATATAAATAAATAAAAATACATAAAATAATATTGCAAACGTGTCTAGCAATTGTCCACAATTTCCTACATATATATCTACTAAATTTAACCCTCTTAGTATTTATATTCATTTTTAATTTGTTTTGCTTCTGGGTCATTCGTTTAATTGATGATAATATTATGGTATTGCATTATTGATGATTATAATAAATGTTCATTTTCCTTAAAAAAAATCATTTGTTCAAACAAAAAAAAGTTCATATAGTCTTAGTCAGGACAAAGACAACTCCAACTACCATGGGGAAGGGGGGAATGAAAAGTTTTGAACCGATTAAAGTGGCAGACTTCCCCACCAATAAGATTAGGAGGAATCTTGCCCACAAATTTTATTTTTAATATTTGTTTGACTTGATAAAATTTCGATTATATATTTACTAAAAAAAAAAATCGATTATATAGTTAACTGGTTTTAAAATATTTTTTTTTAAGGAATAGTTTTAAAATAGGGTAAATACAGACTTTGGTCCCTTAACTTATTTTTGCGTTTCATTTTGGTCTCTTAACTTTAAAATGTCTCAATTTGGTCCCATAAGTATCTCTCCGTTAACCAAAGTGGTCCCTTCCGTTAGTTTTTTTTCAAAAAACGTTAACTTTGGCAAGGTAAGCTTCCAGGTGGCACATTGGAAGATATTAGCGTCGGCCTAGCCGAGGCTACACATTGGAAGACCTGCAATTCTGCACTTTCTCAACCACAACCACCACCTTTCATATCCAAATTCATCTCCAACCACCCATGTCTCACCATGCTCCAAAACCACTGCACCACCATCAACCACTTCCACCAAATCTACCCTCACATCATCAAAACTGGCCTTACTCTCAACCCAATTGCTTCCACACGTGCCCTCACCTTCTGTGCCTCACCATCTAGCAACATTAACTATGCCTACAAACTGTTTGTCAGAATGGCAAACCCAAATCTTTATTCTTGGAACACAATTATCAGAGCTTTTTCTAGATCCTCAACACCACAATTTGCTATATCACTTTTTGTTGACATGTTGTATTCTCAAATTCAACCTCTGACTTACCCTTATGTTTTCAAAGCTTATGCTCAATTGGGTCATGCCCATTATGGAGCTCAGCTTCATGGTAGAGTTGTGAAATTAGGTCTTCAAAAGGATCAATTTATTTGTAATACTATTATTTATATGTATGCTAATAGTGGATTAATGAGTGAAGCTAGAAGAGTTTTTGATGGAAAAAAAATTGGAACTTTATGATCATGATGTTGTAGCCTCGGTTGGAGATGAATTTGGATATGGAAGGTGGTGGTTGTGGTTGAGAAAGTGCATAATTGCAAGTCTTCCAATGTGTAGCCTCGGCTAGGCCGACGCTAATATCTTCCAATGTGTAGCCTGGAAGCTTACCTTGCCAAAGTTAACGTTTTTTGAAAAAAAAAAACTAACGGAAGGGACCACTTTGGTAAACGGAGAGATACTTATGGGACTAAATTGATACAGTTTAAAGTTAAGGGACCAAAATGAAACGCAAAAATAAGTTAAGGGACCAAAGTCTGTATTTACCCTTTTAAAATATGTATACCAAATGGGGCATATATCTGCCTCAATAAAAATGAGGACATATATCTTTTCAGCGTGTTTTGTCCTCACTTGCACACTTACCAGGAAACTTTCGGGTAGGTCACCCATCCAAAGACTACTCCAAGTCAAGCACGCTTAACTGTGGAGTTCTTATGGAATGGGATACCAAAAGCAAGATGCATCTTCTTTTTGGTAGCCCATTCCATAAGAACTCCACAGTTAAGCGTGCTTGACTTGGAGTAGTCTTTGGATGGGTGACCTACCGGAAAGTTTTTCGGTAAGCGTGCAAGTGAGGACAAAACACACTGAAAAGACTCATGTTGGTTTGTAGGGTCAATCAGCAATGCTTAACGTCGTCTAGGATGTTACATTCAGTAGCGGAGCTAGGAATTGCATGTAGTGGGGGCAATATTCTACGTATGTAATATGAAAAATTTCCGTCAAAAAAAAAAATGTAATATGAAAAATATCATATTTAAGGGTATACATATACATCATAATATTCTCTACAAATATCTAAATTATGAAAATAAATGAATTTCGCTTCGCTAACACTTTTGAGAAATAAAATATAGTTATTATAATTGTAAATGATAGAAAAATATTTTATTTTCTAAGAAAAATAACTCATTAAACTATTAAATTAAATATAAGTGTACCGGTACACTCAAATTCTTTCTAACATGAGTGTACCATAGAAATTGCCTTTATAAAAATGAAGAATAACAATTATTTCTAACACTATCATGTTATATATTGATTGTTGAAATAAATTAAAATTGCCATTATAAATGTATTACGATACAAAATATGCAATATAAATTTAAGTATATTCGTGTTCTTAAATAATAAATTGAATTAAACTTGCCATCAAGTTATAGTGAGCTGTGACAAAAATTAATGAGGTGAAATTTTTTTTTCTCATGTGTTGGACTGCCGGTAAGGAAACCGTTAAAATTTCAACTAATCAAAACTACCCCCAAAGTTCCCTTAAAAATAAAGCACCCTAAAGTAACTAGTATATATTATGGATTTCAAATAATTGTGCAGGCAGGAGCCCCCACAGTGATGTGAGTGGCTCCGCCCCTGGTTACATTGATGCACCTCAATAATAGATCGGATAAAAAAAGGGAAGGCTACAATCTAGTGGGATCATGTGTATCACCTTAATTTTTTAATGCTCACAATCTTTTCTCACTTCCATATTTTATATTCTCTCTCCTACTTTTCAAAGTCGCTCCGACTCTGGGAAATTATACCCTATATCCCGACATATGTACTTTCACCCCTATACATTTTCATAAATTCCATTTTTACCCTTTTTCTATTTAACATTTTACCCATTAATTTTTCACTTTCACTTTCAAATTTTTCAATCCCAATTCACTATGAGTTCACCCCCACATGATATTCTTCCATATATGCATTTTGGATTTTTATATTTAATATATAAAACGTTTCCGTAAAATTTTCGGAATACTCGTGTGCCTTTCCGAAATATTTCCAGAATACTCATGTTAAGGTTTCCGAAACATATACCAGAATGCTTATTCTATGCTTTCTGAAATAGTAAACCGGAAAATTATAGAGAAATGATATTTTGACAACCACTTTTTGACAACTTTTGGACAACTTTCTCTCTCATACTCACATGATGTTGTTATCCTCTCTCTTCCTTTTTCTCTCTCCATTGTTTTGGACCAATAAGAAGTGAGAAAAACAAGGTTGTCAACAAAGTTGTAATCAAATGGATGTCAAAATATCATTACTCAAATTATATATAGCAGTGTTCCGGTGTTGGCTATTTTTTATTCTTTTTTAAAAACTGAAACTTTTGTGTTGTTTAAGGACACGGGGGAGAAATAACTTTGTTGTTCAAACACGCACAAATCACTTCCTTTTCTTGTTGAGTTAATTAGTCTATATCAGCATATTATGTGTTGTTCTTCAAATACGTACAATGCACATTTTTGTTGAAGTTCAAACGAAGGGGGTGCGCAAACAGTGAAAGCCCCACAATCCAATAACACACCTTGAGGAAAAACACCTGAAGGCTTAAAACAGAGACATCAATGAAACCTTAGAACACCTGAAGGCTTAAAACAGAGACATCAATGAAACCTTAGAAGAAAATCAAAGTTTGAGTATAAAAAAAAAAGACTAAGAACGTAAAAAAAAAAAGATGTGGCTGAACCGGAATTCTTCACAAAACGATTCTGGGAAGAATACACCGGAACAGTTTGCACGCGTTTTCCAGATATCTACCGGAACAATTTTCGGATTCCTAACCCACTAACCCAAAAACCTTGTAAACCCTAGCAAACCTCAATCAATGATTCCAGTAAACAATTAAGAGAACAAAGAGAGGAAATAACACAGAAACGATGAAGAGAACATATGAAAGGAGGCTTACTGTTTGTTGGAAGTAGAAGTAAAAGTAGAAGAATTTATTTATTTATTTTCCAAAAAAAGGGTTGAAAGCGTACAAAGTGTATGCGGGGGTGAAAAGTGAAAGGGTAATTGTGTTTTGTTTTATTTTATATAAAGGGTATATTGGATAGTTTGTGTCAAATGTTGGGGTGAAGGTATAAAAGTAGGGGTATAAGGTATAACGTCCCCGACTCTGTTGGGCGGATATATTAGGTTGACTAGGGATGAACTAGGGGTCGAGTAAGAATAACTCAAGGTTAAAAGGGAAGGCTACTATTTAGTGATCCGGCTCACGCGAATTGACTTTCACGATAAAATATTTTTAATAGGTGATTTTTAAATAATAAGATATATTATAAAACAATTTTATTTTATAACATAATGAAAAAAAATTAATATAATTTACGAATCTATCCATCGGAAATGGGATAATAAACAAGTTGAATCGTTTTTATGTTTAGAGTAGCTTTGGTTTGATTGTAAATGGGATTAGATTATCATGATCCATCCAATTCCTTTTAAAAAATATATTGAATTCTTTAGTTTGTTATCCTAAAGTTTTGGTCATTCTCCCTTTTTTTAAAGGGATTCTCCCTGTTAAAAACTTAATAATAATAATAATAATAATAATAATAATAATAATAATAATAATAATAATAATAATAATAATAATAATAATAATAATAATAATAATAATAATAATAATAATAATAATAATAATAATAAGGAGGAGGAGGAGGGGGGCGGTTGAAAGAGGGAGGAACGTATTGTTCGGCATGGTGATGGTCTCTGAGTAGGATTAGAGAATGGATTGGTGAGGGTGTAGGGAGTTGGTTTGAAAATAACACTCGGAGGGTGATTGGTGATGGAAAGGGTACTTCATTTTGGTATGATATTTGGGTGGGGGAAGTACCGTTGAAACTAAAATTTCCCACTCTTTGTGTTGTTTATTAACAAGGAGTGTTCGGTGGAGGAGATGGTGAGGGTGCTGGGGGCGAATGGTGGGTGGGAGAGCCTGTGTCGTAGTCGTTTACTAGCTTGGGAGGAGGAGAGTGTGAGAGAGTGTTCTGTGTTGTTACATAACATTGTTTTGCAGGATAATGTCAATGATGCTTGGCGGTGGCTCTTAGACCCTTCCAATGGTTATTCGGTGCGGGGAGTGTATCGCTTTCTCACTGATTCCGGCGAGTTAGTGGATAGGTCTCTAGTCGATGACATTTGGCATCAGCATATTCCTTCAAAGGTGTCTTTGTTCATGCCGCTTTCTTCGCGATAGACTCCCCACCAAGGCTAATTTGGTGAGGCGGCATGTTCTTCATCATGACAGGGCGGTTTGTATGTCAGGATGTGGGAATTTGGAAACAACAGCATATTTGTTTTCGGCTTGTGACATCTTTAGCTCTCTTTGGTCTCATGCCTGGCTCTGGTTGGGTATTTCTTTGGTATCCTCAGGTGATCTTCGTCAACATTTCATTCAGTTTACTAATATGGCGGGTTTGCCTAGGTCAACTCATTTGTACTTCAGAATCATTTGGTTTGTCTCTGTTTGGGTCCTTTGGAAGGAAAGGAATGACCGTATTTTCAAAAATATGATTTCTAATACTTCAACTCTATTGGCAAAGGTTAAAGTAAACTCTTTCTTATGGTTTAAATCAAAACAGGGATTATTTAGCTACAGTTACCATGATTGATGGAATCATCCCCTTCTTTGTATGGGCATCCATTTGTAATTTTATTTCTCTGTTTTGTTGTTTTGGTGATGCTTTTCTTTGTTTGCACCTTGTTCTTGTAAATACTTTTGGATGGTTTGCCTTTTGCACGCCTTGTGCGAGGTAAATCTCAGTTGTTAATAGCATATATCATTTTAGTTTGTTCAAAAAAATAATAAAATAAAAAAGACGGACTTCCATCATTTTTAATAAAATCCCTAAAAAATCATTTTTAGTAAAAATACCACATGTTTCCTTTTAATAAACTTTTTTGAAGTTCATATTAAATGCCCTTTACGTTTTACTTTTTCTCAAGCTACGTTTTCGATAGGAAAATTGAGCTACTCTCATGCAAGGAATAGTCGGTTGTCATATCGGGACATCTAATCAGGGACGGATTCAGAAAAATCTTATAGTGAAGGTCATGTGTATATATGTTTCTAACAATAAATATATTATATATAGCATTTAGTCACTATTATAAGTAAAAATAAATATTTTAAATTCATTCAATAAATTACGTTTGTGGGCTATATTATACACCATGTACATTATGTATTCAATAAATATAAAAAATACATTTTGCTTATAATAGTGATCGAATGGTGTATGAAATATTTTTGTTAGCTTCTTTTTACATATATTCTTATATATTTAGCATGATGGAATTATCATATATAGTTGTTACAATTAAAATATTACATATGACTATGCTAGTTTCTTTCAAAAATAATAATAATAATATAACTATGCTAGATGATCTAATTAATCAAAATTTGGCATTTGGGTAAACAAAATTAAAAAATTGGTAACCTATCAAATTTCAGACCATATGGGCATTATTAGCATCGTACATATGCACCACTGGATTGGAAACTTCATATTATACACCTATTTATTAGGATTGTGCTGATGTTCTTCTAAATAGGTCAAGGCTTTAATGTATCTTTCTTCGTATAACTTACCATGCTGAACTTGTATTAGCAATAACCTAATTGGTACAGAACTTATATTAGCAATAACCTAATTAGCACAATAAAACAATTCGCAGAGTTGGAGCAAACCTTAATCCTACGTGAAAAGTACTCCTTATATCAAATTTTGCAACCAACATGATAATTGATAAGCAGGGGAGGAGGGACGGGGGGCCTTTAGAGGCCATGGTCCCCCCATATTTTCAATAATTTTTTTTATATACCACAACTACTTACATTAAAATGTTTAGTAAAATATATATTAGGTTATGGTCCCAATTAATCTGATTAAAATGTTTTTTTTTACCAAAAAAAAATTGTAAAGTTTTTTACTATGTTATTAGATTAATTGGCAACTAATATCATTAGTTTTTGTACTTAATTAATACTATTTAAAATTATTTTACATTTCGTAAAATATATTGATATGGTCATCTCTATGACATATTTTAAATGGAATGACCACAATGATATAACTTTGTAGAATAAAAGGCTATTTTAAAACCAAAACAAAAGAGCAAATTAAAACATAAAATAAAAATAATAGATAAAAATACAATTTAATTCTTAATGCATTATCTCTTCTATTGTGACAAAAATCTCATGTCTTTCACACTCGTAGACAAGTTTTTCTATTTAGTCAATTGTCATTTTTTTCAACCCTCGGGTAATGGGATCATTATGATCTGGAGTTCGACCGAGAGGTAAGTAAAGTCGGTTTTTTATATACTTTTTGTATTTGAATAATTATTTTTAATCAAATTATATTCCTTATACTCAGTCTCCTAACTTTAAATTTCTGGCTCCGTCCCTGTTGATAAGTATGCACTTTTATAAAGTGGAAAACAAAACAATTTTGTTGTTATGCATTCTCAACCATTCAATTTTAAATGCTACATATCATTTTAATTAATTCGCTTATATATATGACACACCCGTCAGATCAAATTATTGTCATTGTCCTTGCGTATGGTAGCCAAGTTCTTACACAAAAGCAATAATATTTTTATTTATGCTTTTAGTTCTTTTTTTGGTGCAATTAATTATTTTTTTAGTTCTAATAGGCAATAATATTTTATTTTGAATCATTTTTAAGGGAAAGTGGCAGCACAACTGGTTCAAAACTTCAAATGAGAAAGCAAAGTATGATTAAGACTTACTAACAAAATTTCTGCATTGACTTCATATATGCTAAATCATCATTTATCATCATAATCCAAGCTTCCATACATAACCACAAATCCATAACCTTTTGTCGATATATGTCTGCTCTCTTTTTCTATAGTTTTGGCGTTACTCGTCTAGTATGCTTTGAAACACAGAATTCAATCGGTAGAGCACTTTATAGACCCAAGGTAAATTGCTCTATGAAGAAAAAAATACTAAATCAACGATTTGCTAGCTGAAATTGTTAGGGTCGTACATTTTACTCCTTTGAAATTTGTAAGACTATCTCCAATAGAGCACTCCATCTTGGATGCTTAAGTGGATCATGCATGTACACATTATCTATTTTATAATTTTCACTAATATTACTTAATAAGCATATAATCTCTTCAACCCAGCAACTGATAATTAATAACGCAATGTTATTAATAACGCAATGTTATTGTATTTCAACAAACTTTATTGATTTGTGTGTAATTTATTACGTATGACTCACAAAAATTAAAGAGAGATTGTGTGCTTACATATTCATTCATCTTTATAAGTACCAAACATTTTCTCTCCACAATGAGGGTACTTATTTATTCCGATTCTAAATAGGTGAAGCACCCAACATTGTGGATGCTCTAACTAGACAAAAATATATCTTTATTTCGTATGACGTCGGACAATTTTGATCACCGTGTTAACTCGTAAAGATTGGAGATTGGTTTAATAATAGATGATATAATTCAGTGATTAGTTTGCTATAATGAGTGATATAATTCAAAGACTAATTTACTAAAAAGTGATATAATGTAGAGAGTAAATGATATAGGTTTGGTACTAGTTTGAGAGTAAATTAGTTAGTTAGATACAAGTTAACAAAATGACCAAATTATTTTGCGTAATTCAAAATCAAAGTAATTTTGCCTATTCGTAAATTTTAGGAGGATAAATGCCTAGCCCTTACAAATTTTAGGGAAAAATTGGTGGTTCACTTACGAAAAAATATTAAGTATATGTTTGATTCTACCTTGGCAAAAAGTGGTTTTATAAAAAATATTCAAACCACATCTTCGGTTTCATGTATGATAATCAAAAGCAAACCACCACTAGTAAGTGTTCCTTTAGGAGCCTTTTGTACTGCATTGGTGTCTTCTGTATTAAGAGGGAGCTTTGTCGCAATGGTAATGTTATTGTCACGTGACTGAAAACCGCATCTTGTGTAAATAACATGGTAAGGCTGCATACAATACATCTAAATCGTAAGACCCGTTCTCGGAGCCTGTGTAGGAGGAAGCTTAAGTGCATTGGGTTGTCCTTAGTGTCTTCTGTATTCTTGGATGATTCATCCTGCTTGAAAGGTTTGTACATAACTTCCACAATGAGTTCTCCAGGTGACTTCTCATTCTCAGATCATTAGGTGCTGGCTAGTGTCTTGAGTAACTTAAGAGTAAGTACTTTTGGTTCATTTGTGTAAGCTCTTTCAATGGAATTACACTCATACCCATCTTCTCATTCTTCCCAATCTAATTAACCATAAGAGATTAGATTAATGTAACATGTTTGAAAATGTTATAAGAAACTGTTATGCAATGAAATATAAATTGCTTGATTAAGAATCTGAGATAATTTTATAAGGAAATATAATTTAAGGTAATAATTCAAATTCTTCGATGTAAGTTACACTGCTTGGATGATTATTTTTAGTTTATTTTAAAAGAAAAAAAAATTCAGATTGGTCCCTCAACTTTTCTAAATTTTTTTGAATTTGACGCAGAGGATTTAAAATTTCATTTTGGATCATTTACCCAAAAACTCTTGGGAAGTTATACCGCACCCCTACAATTATTCCTTTACCCTGAAAAATCATTAGAAATGTCAATTATATCATTTTATTGTTTAATTTTTTCCTTTCCGAAATTGAATTATTTTTGGAAATCTTAAGTAAACCTTTTTTGGTTGAAGGATAGCCAATTTCTCTGATATGGAAAATTTGGGAGAGGAGTTTTAGCCATGTTGAACCATGGCCAAACCGCAGGTTTCTTGAACATACTTACTGCACTAAAACAGAGTCCATAAACCAATTCCTTGTTAAGAAAACCGATTAGAGAAATGTAATTGAATGAAACAAAGCAGGTGAAAAGGGCAAAATTTGAAGAATTAGAAGCAACCCTCGTGCATATGTCATTGCCACAGAACCACGTGAGCCCATCTAATTCAAAACTTCATACCCACATGAAAAATCAAGTGGCTGTGTTTGGTAACATAAAAAAAGCTAGTTTATAGCTTGTTGGACTAGCTTATAAGCTTGTTTTGATAAAATGAGATGTGTTTGGTAAAAAACTTTTTTCACTAGCTTATAGCGTTTTTTAAGAAGCTAATTCAAATAGCTTTTAGCTTTTTATACTTTCTTCCATTTTTAACCTTATTTATTTTAAAAAATAAGTGACCACTAAACCCACGTTATCAAAGTAACTGCCACTTTTTTTTTCTTTTTTCTTTTTCGGTTTGCTTAACAGTCATGCACTTTCTTTTTTCCATTTATACATATAGACCCTCTTGCAATCTATTATTTTACATACTATTTATAATTTCAAATTAACCAATATAATTTGCAAAAAATTAAAAAGATATATTATATGAAAGTTCTTTTAAAAAAGATATATTATATCAAAGTTAAAAAGTTTAATTACACAAAAATCACAATTTAATTTAATACCACATTTACCATTTTAAAGATGAAATTAATTAAAATATTTCAAAATAAATATATTAATTAAAATTGTTTATAAACAAAAAAAATAAATAAAATAGATATGTACTTTTATGTCTTTTTATATCTATCAGCTACTTCAACAACCAATTTTACCAAACACATTAATTTTAATAAGCGATTTTTTCAGCTATAAGCTATCAGCTATCAGTCATCAGCTATAAGCTAGCTTTTCAGCTATCAGATAGCTTATAGCTTATTTTTACCAAACACACCCATACTCGATTGAAAAAATCTCCAAAATTACTCATTTTCATTTTCAATTGTAGAGTAAGATGGTAAACTGAACCACAGAGAAAAGTTTTCCGAAATTTTAGTGGGGTGAAATATGACTAAAATTCTGGAAATTATTTTTGTAGGGTGAAGTCAAATGCTAAAAGGTGTAAAATTGGAATTTTAGATGGTTTGTAAGGGAGAATGTATAAGTGTTGGGGTACCTGGTAAAATTTCGAATTCTGCTCTTCACCCAACATATTTTGCTCGCGCCCAACTGAACTTTCCAAAATGCCCCTGCGTGACTTAAGTCACGCTTTAACTCGCGTAGGTTATAGTGACTTAAGTCAAGCTCAAAAACAACAACATGAGTTAGCTTCTGAAGTGCACTGTATAATATCAGATTTTCCAATCTCAACATATTCTTTCTCTACACGTCTCAATTTCTAGCATCTTATCAACCGAAGATCACTGTATAATATTGGAATTTGCAATTGACCAAAGATCCCAAGAAATTTGCAAAAAAAAAATTTAAGCAAAAGATTATAGGGACATAAACCCATAATTATATTAAAAGAAAGATAAAAGTACAGAAGAAAAAAAAAAAGAGGGGGGACATAAACCGAAACCCTCCAAGAAACAGCAAAAAGAAAGACCAAAAGAGATAGAGCGAACTAAAAGCAAGAGGGACCATTATCCCTTAAAAACTAGTGAGGCGCTCTGTTGGAAGAACCAACCTTGAACCCTTTGCTAGCCTCAGTCACCAGCTTTGACTTTTTCTTTTTTCTTGGAACCACCAATTGAAATTGATGATCAGCCAAATCATCGATCTCTTCATTCTGAGACATATTAGCCCATGAATCACTTAAGAAATTCATAGCTTGTTGGGCTGTAGTAGGAGCACTGATAATCCCTAAAACTTGCATATCATGAATAACATTTGCATTAAAATTTGACAAGTTAGGGTCCGTCACCACTATGGACTTACCAAGATCTCTTAAAGGAAGTGAGTCTGCTGCCACTTCCTCGCACGACTCTTCAAGAAGGACAACATCTCTTATAGGCTCTGCTACCACTTTCTCGCACAACTCTTCAAGAAGGACAACATCGTTGAAAGGCGCAATAACCGTTGTCTCTTTAGACCTAATCATATCAGTAATCAGAGGATCCTCTTCTACAACTTCACTACATCCTCCAGTGTTGTTTGGAGTTGATTCTGTATGAAGTGTGAGAACTTCATCAACCTTTTCTACTTCAGAACTTGATGTATTAGGCTTGGCAACATACTGCATTTTGTGCTTGGGCACAGAAGCTGAAGCTTTTCGAGTCTGAAACTTACAATTCTTAACAGAATGTCCAAATATCTGACATGAGGGGAAAAGAATATTTGCAATTGACCAAGGGGAAAAGAAAAGGAAAGAACTATAATTTGTTTCGTAGTGTTGTACAAGATCAAGGGGAAAAGAATAAATATTTTTACCTGCTAGCAATCATCTCGAGTAATTTAAGCGAGAGATAAAAAGCCAAAATAATGCAATCGTAGATTGAAAATTGGCTTCATGACTTTCAGAAGCTAACTCTATTTTTCAGGCAGGAATATAACGTGTGTTAGTTAACTAACGCAGCGTGAGTTAACTCACGCAGCGTGAATTAAGTTGCGCAGATTTTAACACTTGCGTTAGTTAAGTACGTTAGTTGAGTAACGCATGAGTATTTTTGGTATTTCAGTTGGGCGCGAGCAAAATGTGTTGGGAGATTAGCTGTATTTTAATTTTTCCAAACTCTTACATTTGTAAAAATGGTCCAACATTCTAATGCTCCCATTATATCTTTCTTTCTTCACAACCTTCACATGTAGAATTCCAACTGGTTTTTCCATGTCAATAACAAATTAACCAAGTATAATTAGCCAATCTAATTAACACCCAATTATAATGTTATAAACTCATAAAAGGAAGAAACAAAGATACATAGTTTGATGGATCCATTATTTGCACCTCTAAGGCCTTAGGCCACAAATACATTTTTGCAACCTGATCTTTTATAATTTCCTGAAGAAAAAAAAAAGTGAGATAATATCAATGCTAAAATTTTAGTATTTTGTGATCAATTTAGTGAGTGAAATATTTGAGTGTTTCTAGAGACTGATTTTTCGAATTAGTTTCTAAATCAACAACTATTTTATTTTGTGATCCATTTGGAAAATATATCTAAATCACAAGTTGCTAATAGTAGTGACCGTTCGAGAGCAATATTTCTTTGTAGTCGGTCAAGAACAAGAATTATATTAATGACATGGAAGTGTTGTTCCGTAAGTACAACTCACTTGGTATCTGCAATGACATTTGATGTGTTGGGATGCAAGTTCGAATGTTGAATTCTTTGTTGCTCGCAATCCAAATGCTTTAACTGCAACTATAATGTTAGGATTCCCAGCCCACTTCATTGATAGTTCCATAATCAATTCATTTTCACCATTGATAATAATAAGTTGCAGAGTATAATTATAGGATATAATAGTTTTCTTCATTCTCTTTGCGCAAAAGCGAAAAAAGAAAATGATTTTGGGTGCAGAAACGTTTGGCTTTCAATCTGCACATAGTGTGATTCTTTTTGTAAACCTATCCTTGCCTTTTGATAAAGAATAAATAACTCTTCAAAAAGACTCAATGAAGGAATGTAACATTTCCTACATGCACTCATTTATGCATACACCCTTTGATGAATGGATAGCATATTCATCAAAGAACACACTTATTAAAAAAAATTTAAATTCAAAAGCCAGAGATATAAAAACTCTTAAAACAAGCCACAAATAAACATATCCCTTTTATCTAGATAACTTCTCATGGTGTTCTTAGACTTCCTTTTTTTTTCCACCACTCGCTCCTCCTGTGAGTAATAGGAGCGGAAAATTGTAATCAAGTCCAACTGGACTTAACTAAAATCAACATGATTTTCTTAGGCTCGAAAAAAATGTGATACAATATGGAAATGTAGGTTTATATGGTACCGCTCTTAAAAATACATGTTGATTTATTTAAATGTCCATAAATCATTCTTTAAAAGAGTACAAAAATGGGTATAAGCAACAGAACTATGAAGAGTTAAACGCCTATCTATGTAGTGATTGAAAGATCTTTCAGCTGTTGGGGATCCACCTCGGAAGGTGATCTCGTGAGGGCACACTGTGCAGTTGTTGTTTTTGGGAAAGCAATGACATCCCTGATTGAATTAGCCCCAGCTAGCAACATAACCAATCTGTCCAGACCAAAAGCTATGCCTCCTGCATTTGATATATAAATAATAATCATCGATAAAATCAACTGCTGTTAAACATATTGAGATACAATTTGTGCGCCTCATGTTTTTAGAGTAGTGCTAAAATAAATATATGCCAATTAAATTTCAACTTGATAAATATTAGATGTTTTTATTGAAATGTTTTCAGTTTAGTGGGAATGGAAAGTAATATTATATTACTTATATACTTATAACTGATTTGTGAAATGAGACAACATTAGAAGAGTTAGTGCCACATCATTCTATTCACTAAGTTCTTTCACCTTCAATAAAATTGCTTGAACTATTTCCTGTCTCTGCAGCTGTAGCTTTAACATAAGTTTGGCTTATAATAAACGTTAGATGACTGTCTTATCATATATCTATTGCCATATACATGTTTTCAGGATCAGCGTTAATACGTGGTTCCCGCATTAGTGATAATAGCAAATGCCATTGATTGTGTTGTGATCATTTCAATTCTCAAAAAGAGCGATGAAAGCAGTGCAAAAGAAATACCCTTGTCTAAACTGCCACTACCTTGCAGTTAGTGATAAATGCTACTTCAATAAATAAAGAAAACTGGCCTTTTTCCCTTTCCTCGATATGGTTGTGCACAGACAAATGCTACTCTAATAAGATAATCCAGTTTATCGACAAGGGAGGAATGGGGCTATAAATCATTTTAGAAGACTTACCATGTGGCGGAGCCCCCATGTCAAGAGCTTCAAGAAGATATCCAAACTTAGCTTCAGCCTGAAAAAGAAATTATAATGCATAATTCAGATCAGTCCAAGCCAGGCATGCCTTGAAGGCATTATAAATATAAGCATTCTACCCTATTTCCAAAATATAAGGACCGGTAAGATTGACTGTGGCACAGATCACATCAGAAAAAAAAGTCAAAACTGCAGTTCGCATTAACATGTCAGAAAATTGAAAAGGGCACACGTTAAGGAACCAAATATAGAAGTATTGTCTAGGAAAGAACAATTTTTTAACTTTCAATGAATTGAATACACCACTTCCAAGACAATATTTCTATTTTTTATTCTTTAATATGTGCCCTTAGGGCACTTGTTAGCATTTCCCATAGATATTAACGTTTGAGACTTATGAGTTTGATTTAACGTTTGAATTACATAAGTATTTCAAGTGTTATGTTGTTGTTATGTGTGTGTTATTGTTATAATTACGTAAGTGTTTCAAGTTTAAATTATGTAAGTGTTATGCAACTATGTTGCAATGTGAGCTATGCGTATGAATTAAAATTTACTTAACTTTTCAAGTGTGATGTAAAGGTTTTGTCTTACTTATGCTAATTTACATGCATACATTTTGATTTATGTGCATATATTTGATATTTATGAGTTTTGTATAATCTTACGATTAATGTTACGATTATACAATTTACGGTTTTACTTCACCTTACCGATCATGCGTAAAATCAAGATTTTGACTACCTTGAATGAATCAATTGTCCCGTCCCGTGTGATGTAATCCAAACACATTCGTATAGTAACTCCACTTACTATTTTTATTTTTTTTGCACAATCTCCTCTCTACTTTTCGGGAAAGCCTAAAGTAAAATTGTCATAGGCTTGTATTTTTCATACCATTGGGAGCCCAAGGAAAAGTTGTAGACCCAATCACCCAAAGTAACCAAATCTAAGTTGTATACCCTCCCGGATACATGTGAGGGCATATGTGTTAGAGTGGGGTGAGTGGGGAAGTTAGGCAATTTGTGAAATCATATCTATTCTTATGATTCCCTCTTGTATCGACCTTCCTGCTCTAACATTTTTCTGCTTTCTAAATCTTTCTGCAACTCTTTCAAGAAAACTATTTGGTGTTGATTTTCTTGTTTTTAATAAAATGGTACTTCCTGTTCTCCCAAAATTTGGTTGAATTGCAATATTACACCAAGATAGCAAGATACTTCAGTGGAAGGTACTAAAACTTTTTATTATAATAACAACACAGTGGAAAGTGTAGCCAGAAAAACAAATAGAGCACAAGAAACCAATGTTACATAATTCTAGTCTAAATTTTTCCAGCCAACATCAACTCACTTAATAAATATGAAAAGATAGAAACTAAATGAAAAACATAAATAAGACTAGGAATGGAGTCGCATGTACTAGCCTGCTCCATTGAGATGCCTACAGTCTCCAAAACCTTTTGTTGTATGTCGCGTTTATAAATTCTCAAACTCCCCCCGCCAATCTGACAAAGTATAATATATTGAGTGAGTATCAGTCGCAAAATTGTAAGGCTCACAAGTTAAAGGGAGAGGAAAGAAAATAGAAATAAATCTCGATCACCTCCACCCCATTGTAAACCATGTCATAAGCCAATGCACGAGCCGATGCAAGGTTGTTCATGTCTTCAGGATTTGGTGCAGTGAAAGGATGATGAAGAGCCTGCACAAACCCATAATTAAGAATAATGAAAAGAATAATAGAAAACATAACCAGATATCCTATTTATTAAGAAATGCATTGCTGGATGTTATTAAAAGCAAAACTGACCTCAAGCCTCTGCTCCGAATCATTCCACTCAAACATTGGAAAGTCGGTAATCCACAAAATTGAATGTCTGGCCTAAAATTCAAACAAAAATAACTAGATAACATAAGTGAAATGATTGATGGAGAAAGATAGAGAAAAAAATTCATTTAAAAAGCAGATACCAACTTACATGGTCGATCAAACCTAATTCATGAGCCACATAAACTCTAAGACGATCTAGAGTTTTATTTACAGATGCATGATGACCAACTGCAAATAAAATCAGATCACTTGGTCCTGCAGAGCATCGCCTTAATAAATCCTCTCTAGTTGCAGAATCCATACTTGATACTAAAGCAGAAATTCCCTCAATATCCCCTAAAATCAAAGGATTACACAATAAACACAGGAATATAACAAACATCTCTCAAAATATCATAAAATTGAGTTTTGATAGGGAATTGCTAATTTACCATTCTCCGTGATCTTGAGAAAAGGTAAACCCTTTGCACCAGATTTGTGTGCTTCGTTGTAAATACCACCCTGTGCACCAGGTTTCTTAAGAACTGAATTTGAGTACTTTTTTGCACCAGAAGGTACACAAATTACTTTAATAACACCACCACACTCCAAGGAATCAGAGAAAACCTTGAAGGAAGACCCTGAGAAAATGTCAGATACCTGCCAGCCAATGAAAAGTTATATCTTAGCAAGATGAAGCAAATCTAGGTAAGTTATGGCAATACAAACTAAAACACAAGCAGTGATTCAACACAGGATTACAGCAAGCTATATCATAGAAACTACCATATGCTACAAACCACAAAAGTATTATGGAGGAGGTGAAATAAAGATCATTACATCTTTTAATTCTAGATCAAATCTGGTATCTGGACGGTCCGAACCATATCTATTCATTGCTTCAGCATATGTAAGCCTGGGGAAAGGGTTTGGTAATTCCACGCCCTTAATTTCAAGAAAAACCTGCAATAAAAACCAACTTCAAAATTAGCCATAATATACATGATTCAATTTTTATGGTTTTCTTTATGTAAAACCACGTCCACAAAAGATCTATATCAAACAAAATCTACAAACATTAACACCTTCCCATTTCAACATATATCTTTTCTTGAAATAAGTGAGACTGCAAATATCAATACCTGCTTCTAAATCTTTAATAGTATCATTTGACATTTCAAATCACCAAAAGAAGTTATCATCTGTTGATACCTTGTTCCTCCATTCTAAATTTTTATTTAATATATGTTTCCATTACTTCAAAATTGTGGATAAAATGAATATGATTATAGATGGCATAAACTAACCTTTCTGATCAACTCTTCATTAAGAGACAACATATCCTCTAAAGGAGTAAAAGCCATCTCCATATCTAGTTGTGTGAACTCAGGTTGTCTATCAGCTCTTAGATCTTCATCCCGAAAACATCTGCAAAAGGTGAATTGCATTTAATCCAGAAAGAAAAATGGTCACTTACATCACAATCTTTTTATTGTAATTTTGGTTTAGCTTATAAAAGCAAGCATTCTGTATTCTTGGTTTATGTAAATCACACAACCAAATGCTTTTTTTATGGGAAAAAGGGAAGAGTTTTTACAAACCTCCATAACATAAGCCAGGATACAAATAACCTCAAAATAAATAAAAAATAAAGGCAAAATTACACAATTAGTCCCTTAATTTAATTTTAGGTAACACTTTCGTCCTTTATCTTTTTTATGTTATAAAATAACAACATAGTTATCCTTTTTTATGAAAAAAATAATCAAAAACTCCAAAAAAAATTCATCAAACTCATAGACAAACGCAAATCTTCATCATACAAGCCTAGAAAATCAAATTTCTTTGAAAAAAATCTCATAAAAAATGATAAGATGTTGTCATTTTATAACATAAGGAACTAAATCGTGACAAAAAAAAGATAAAGGACAAAAGTGTTACCTAAAATAAAGTTAAGGGACTAATTGTGTAATTTTGCCAAAAATAAAAGAATATTATACCTTGCTACTTGATAATATTTATCAAAACCAGCTACCATTAGCATTTGCTTAAATAGCTGAGGGCTTTGTGGCAAGGCATAGAATGTTCCTCGCTTCGTAATTCATGTGACAGAATCAACAAAACGTAAAATAAATTACATCTCTTAAAAAATAGATAAAACATTCATATTGCTTTTCATCTTAGCAATGCTCTTCTCATAAAAGATGTTATGCCAATCCAATAAAATAAAATAAAATAAAAATTCAGTGCCATGATACAAACAACTTACTTATGGGAAAATACTACAATTTTTGCAATCATTTCTACACAGTCAAAACACAACAGATATATATAAAAGGAATGTCCTTTGTGCGCACATGCACAAGGCAAATCTGCATACGTTCTACATTAATGCCATTGAGGTATAGGTAGTAAATATCTTTTGAAGCTGGGATCATAAATCCTGTCAACTACTAAATTCAACATCGCAATATCCAATTGAGCGTTTGAAAAAACAATTAATTGATCTGATTATGCAAAAGATAAATCTAATTGCCTGGATGAACTTCTGACGAGACCAATATTTTTAAAGTCTGTCGACTTATTTGCTCTATTGTAACTAAAATCCATACCAAACAAAGAGAAAGAAAGACTAGTAAAATGTTAGACAAATATAATGAAATAACAATCCCATGCAATAGGTGAAAAAATCTAAATACCTGGATTCTTGATGGAACTAAATAATCCCGGGCACCTTCTGGTGTGGATCTTGACAGTATTGGAGTTTCAATCTACCTTATGAACAAAAAAGGTAAAGATCAACACAGGATACCAAATACCAACAACCGAAGTACGATGTGCAATAGACTCAAAAATTCAAATGATGAACCTACTGGATAGTACCTCCACAAAACCATGTATGTCTTCTAGATATCTTCGCATGAGTTTAACCACATTATGCCGCAGCAACATGTTAGAATTCATTTGTTGCCTCCTTAGATCAAGATATCGATACCTAAAAATTCTTAATTGTAAGCAATAAATCTCTCATCTCATCTCGTCAATAAATTACAATTGGAGGTAAGACAAATGAAAACATCAACCACAATCAAACATGTGTCAGAAGAACATTCAACCACATCATTAAACTTGATAAAATAGCATAATTTTACAATCAAATGAGGAATTAATACCAAAAGCAGTCATTTGGTAAAAAAAAAAATAATACCAAAAGCAGTTATAGAGCAACTTATACTAAAACCACACTCACGCACGAGATGTACTAGGATGAAACAATACAAACAAAAGCCAACCAAGGAGGCAAGCTGGACACAGAACAGACAAAACCAAGAACAAATCCCCACAAGCAAAATTTCCAGCAGTAGGCACACAAGGCAATACCCGAACAGGCTAAAAATGTACCTAACTCCTTCGCACCTAACTCATAAAACCAAAGAAAAGCCTCCCACCAGAATAACTAACAGACTTCACCAAAACTTGAAACAGTAAGAAATTCTCCACTTTAAAACTCGATTTCAAGCTTCAAAAATAAAAACTCATCACAGCTTCCACCTAGATATGAATACCTTACAAAGCAAGGACATGCCTTACAAAACCTAGACATTACAGATTTCAACAAAGGATACCATGAAAAACAATGACAGAATGCTGGTCTTACCAGTGAAAAACCGTGACAGTATGCTGATTGAAGACCGGAACAGCCCAGACCCGTGGACCTTCAATAGTTCTAATTTAATTTCTAGTATTGTAATATTTTAAATTGATCTGCGCTGCATTTTGTTGCATCAGTCGGTGTTGAACTAATGTATATTTTTCCAAATGCCTTGCTGTTTATGTTTTCGGAGGGTAAAATAATCAATTAATGATGACTTTTTTTTAGGGTACAAGACTAATGTAATAATTGAATAACTATTGTGCAACACTAGCTCAAAGTCATGGCAGTAAAGGATGAATAGCACTAGATCACAAGATTGAGAATAAATAAGGGCTGTGTTAGACTAAAATCTGATTAGAACTTTGAAGGCTATCAATTAGAAACTCTTTCTCCTCCATGTAAACTACCTAATGCAGAGCTAAAGCATTAGAAAGCACTATTAACAAACATTGTGGTCTAATAATGAGCATCATATGATGCTTGGTGAATAGCAATAATGTTGAATTTTTCTAAGGGTCTGTTTGGGAGGGAGAGGGGGGGGGGGGGGGTGGGGGGGGGGGGGGGGGGGGGGGGTGGGGGGGGGGGGGGGGGGGGGGGGGTGTTGGTGGGCTAAGTCTATATTTTGATATATATTTGCCATGTTTAAAAAAGTAAAAGAACATCATGATTGATGATCATATAATAATGGTTCAATCACACTTAGGCTGTGTTTGGTAACACAAAAAAGCTAGCTTATAGCTTCTTGGATTAGCTTATAAGCTTGTTGGATGAAAACGTGATGTGTTTGGTAACAAGCTTTTCTCATGAGCTTATAGCGTTTTTTGAGAAGCTATTTCAAGTAGCTTTTTAGCTTATACTCCCTCCGTCCCGGAATAACTGACCCATTTTCTAAAAAAAAGTGTCCCAAAATAACTGACTCATTTCAATTTTCAATACAACTTTCATCATTCCCAATACAATATAACACTAAATAATACTACTTTTATCATTCCCAATACAATATATTCTACTTTCCCCTTTATTTATACACTTTTCTTAATTTGTATGAAAAACCAAAGTAGGTCAATTATACCGGGACGGAGGTAGTAGCTGGTAGCTTTTTATATTTTCTTCCAATTTTAACCTTTTATTAATATAGTTTAATTTAATTTTAATTAAAAAACTACTCACATTCTTATTCAATTGCCCACTTTTAAAAAAAACTTCCCACAATCTTTTTCAAATTTTCTTGTTCACTTTCTTTTTTACATACTCTTAATTCAATAATAAATAATTTTATATAAAATTTACAATAAAAGTTTAGAGTAAAATTCATTAAAAGAAAGTTTTGTTAAATAAAAAATGTCAATTGAATTCATAAATACATTTATCATTTGGGAGATGAATATATTTTGAAATAAATTTAAACATTTAAAAAGAAATACATTAATTAATAAAAATTGTATATATGATTTATAAAAAAAAGATTGTCCTTTTACGTCATTTTATATTTATCAGCCACTTGAACAGCTAATTTTACCAAACATTTTTATTTTAATAAGCTAACTTTTCAGCTATAAGCTATCAGCTATCAGCCATCAGCTACCAGCTAGCTTTTCAGCTATCAGCTATCAGCTAGCTTATAGCTTCTTTTTACCAAACACACCCTTAATTGATTTAAAAAAACAGTTTATAGTGTTCATAATTTAAAAAAGAAAAGGAAGTCCTCCCCTCCTAACCCCTCTATCCAAAGAGACCCTACAACTTTTGTTCTGCAATAAAATATGGATTTTGACATTTCTACTTTGTTTTGCTTTGGCATATGTTTGCCTACCCTCAGTTGATTAAACTATGTTTGCCTTATGAAGCCAGAAATAGAAGTTGTTAATATTACATGTCTCTATGTTTTGGAATTTTTCTCCACTATAGTTTTAACCTACGAATCTAAAACTAAAACACTTGCATAGTACGGAAAATTGTGATAGGCTCGGCACAAAATTCTCGCATTTGAACTAAAATTAACGATAAGTATGAAACGAAATTTAGTAAATAAAAGACTTAATAACATGCAAACATGGAGAATAGCATTGATAGAAAAAACAATAAAACCTAAAACTAGTGAGATTGTAACTTCTATGAGAAACCAACAAACATGAATATAAATAAGCAATGACAAGTAGCGTGGAACACTTACCTCAATCGGACTTCCTCTTTAAGAGAATCTTTGGCATCATCGGTTGTAGTAACTAAGAATGGTAACTTTGCATTGACAGAATTTAACAGTTGAACCTCATTTGCAGCAATCTCAATGAAGCCAGTTTTCATCTTCTTGTTGATTGATTGATTTGGACGAGGCCTAACAACACCTTGAATGGCAACCACATACTCCAATCTAAGGTTATTGATTGCAGAATGCGCAACCGGAAATTCATCTGGAAGTGTTGTAACCTGAACAATGCCGGTATGGTCTCTAAGATTGAGAAAGGTGAGTCCACCGTGGACTCTGTGAAGTGCAACCCATCCACAAAGACGAACAGTTTTGCCGACATCGTTGGAAGTTAATTGGCCGCAATGATGAGTTCTTGAAACCCATTGAAGGGATTCGTTGAGTGGTTTGGCAGTGGAAATGAGAGTTTCTGTTTCAGAAGGAAGTGGTGGTTGTTGTTGTTGTATTGAAGCAGAAACAGAGGAAAGGGTTCTGGTTGTGGAAATTAAAGTTGGAATGGTTTTGGAAAGTCTAGAGAGAAAGAAAATTGATGGGGTGCGTCGAAGGGTCGTCAAAGGTAATGCTTTAAGGAATAGAGACGACATATTGTTCTTCTTCTTCTTCACTGAGAAAGGGAAACAAAATCAATAAAGATTCGAATAACAAAAATTGAAAAAACTCATTTCATAGAAAAGGGTTTATGGTATGGTATGAATGAACAACACTGCAGTGCAGCCTTGTTATCATCGTCACAGTTTATCTATCTCCTTTTAGTATGAAATTCATAGAAAACTTGTAGTAATTGAAAACATCAATTTCATCAGAACAAAAGCATAGACTTTAAAACCCTGATTCTTCCATCAATACTAAAATTATATACCCAAATTCATCCTAAATATTAGCATCTTTACCGAATCAAATTTAACTCGAGCAATTTTGTGTGTCATGAAGCTAATACATCAAATGACAAAAATTAACAAGAACAGAGATGAAAAACACTAACCAAAAGGAAGTGGAATAAGAACGACGAAGAACTGAGAAGTGGGTTTCGCTAATCACGTTTCAGATGGAGAAAAAGTGGATTTTGCATAATCACTTTCCGAATGGAGAAGAAGAAGAAGTTGGTTTGGTAATCGTAATCGTGTTTCCGTATGCGAGAACGGATGGATAACTCCAGGAATTCTTCTCTTTACCAAACACATTTTGCTCGCATCCAACTGAATACCGAAAATACCCCTGCGTTAACTAAGTAACGCATGCGCAACTTAAGTCAAGTTGGAATTAACACTTGTGTAAGTTAACTCACGCACGGGTATTTTGGGTTGTTCAGTTGGGAGCGAGCAATAACTGTTGGGTAAAGAGGAGTGCTCTAACTCCAGCGCCCTCACTCTTCTGTTGCTTTAAAAGCCCATTTTCTTATGTTAATTTCAAAATTTCTTTTCCCACCCTCCAACTTTCTTGTGCACGCCGATTTTGAATTGTAAAATCCGAGAAAATGAAGAGTTTTAGAGGATGATGTTCCAATTCAAAGTAGTCAAGACTCAAAAAGTATTTATAAATGAATTTACATATACCTTCTTCTAAGAATACTATCAAGGTTTGAACCTAAAACAAACTGAATTCAAGTCTTTTTTTTTTACTACAAGACAAAATCCTTAGAGTTACATGTTAGCAATAGGGATGGCAATACGGGCCAGCCTGTAACACCCCGTTTTCCCAACATAAAAATTTCATTTAAAATCAGAGTATTTAATTCATAACGGAATGTCACACACTACTTTAACATCTCAAACAGATAATAATAATTATCCTTCAATTCAACATCATGAAAATCTTAAACTGTTGCAGCGGAAAATAGTTCAACATTTAAAAGTCTTGGCACGCAGGCCTTATTGGAAAATCTCATAAATTAGTTCATAAAAGAGACACGTAAGGAATAGAAGTAAAAGCAAGCCCCCATCCCGTTACGTATCAGAGCACCTAGACACCAAGTGAGGAGTCTACTCACGAACGCCTCTAATCTTTATTACCTGCACATTACCCACGGTCGAGGCAACATATACGCAGAAAGGGTGAGATTTCATAATCAATACATTAAGCATATAATCCAATAAAATGCATTTAACAACTTAAACATTAATAACATATCAACAATTAACAATTATCATATTTTTCATTTCATAACAAATACAATCATCAAATACCATTACTAATTTTCATCACAAATCATAATCAACTTAACACTCAACTTGACGACACAAC
This sequence comes from Medicago sativa, assembly GCF_051527215.1. Classification (NCBI taxonomy): domain Eukaryota; kingdom Viridiplantae; phylum Streptophyta; class Magnoliopsida; order Fabales; family Fabaceae; genus Medicago; species Medicago sativa. The sequence continues at coordinate 99,755,898 of NC_140752.1, forward strand.
TCACCTTTGACCATGCAACTCTATCAACTCAACAACAACTTGACAACACAACTCATCTTTGACCATGCAACTCTATCAACTCAACAACAACTTGACAACTTAAACATCATGAAACTTCTTGATATGCAAATGCATGTGGTACCAATCAACAACAAAATGAGCATAATAGGCTCTTCAACGTGTGAGCACAAAGGCTGTCGGGCCTAAAGCCCCCAACTTTAATGAGCACAAAGGCTGCCGGGCCTAAAGCCCCCAACTTTAATGAGCACAAAGGCTGCCGGGCCTAAAGCCCCCAACTTTAATGAGTATGCAATGAACTCAACTTCCAACAACTTAGACAACAACATAAACAACCCATACGACTCATAATCATGGACCACTCCTTGAATTCTACAACATAGACCGACTCATGCAACTTCAAGACACTAACAGTCAAAAGCAGGGAACAGCAGCAAGATTACAACATTTAATAACATTTGAATGCGTTAACATCATCTAAGGTATGAATTACATCAACATAAATACCATAAAGCATCATTATAACATTCATGCAACCACACTTCTAATCTCAGTCACCTGAACAGACTGCAGGGTCTATAAAAACATCCTAAACAGCTCTCTTACTTAATTCTAAGGTCAACTCAAGACTACACGTGCGAAGGGATCACATCGGGACAATTTTGGGCAACTAACAGCCTAACTCGCAGTGGCGAGTAACTCTGCTCGCAATGGCGAGAAAAGCGTGCATTCTGGGTTCCTAAGTTCTTACTCGCAGTGGCGAGTTATTCTGCTCGCAGTTGCGAGCTTACAGGTCACTCGCAGTTGCGAGTTGCATTGCTCGCAGATGCGAGCTCTGGGTTCTAGCTCGCCGTTGCGAGTGTTCTTGCTCGCAGATGCGAGCGATGAATGTCAGTACGGCCAGAAACCTAAAAATCACAACTTTTCACCTATATTCATGATTCCTTCATCCAAATAGCATCTAATTATCATCTTAAGTCATATCTAAGGTCTGTACACTAATTTTGCATCAATCTAACATCTGTTCTTGATTCATTCATCAAAATTGATCCTAAACCTAATTCTCAATTCTCACCAAAACTTAACCTAATCATGCTAAATTCATCCTATAGAATTATACCCTTAATAATATTGAAAATTAGTCTCACCCTTACCTGGTAATTGCAGAAATCGCAGCCCTCTCTATCTTGTTCTCCTCTTCTGACTTTTTCTCCCTTTTTCTCCAAAAACGTACGTACTCTGTTACTAACTTATGTCTGCCCTATTTATCTTTTCATATTACTCTTCTCACTACTAAATTGCTCATCTCACAACACAGCCCCACTTTTATTATTTTTATTTTATTTCTCTTAACTTATTTTATTTAATAATAAAATAAGTCACACCAATCATAACAACTTCACAACATCAATATACTTCACATCAATCTATAAAATCACATAATTTATCTATAAATTATGCAAACTATTTAAATTCTTAAATCATATAAATATATATATATATATATATATATATATATATATATATATAAATCCTCATTAAATTAAGTAAATAATTAAGACGGGCGTTACACAGCCCGCCCGTTTAGGCCCAGCCCGCTATTAGCCCGCCAAAAAAGGGTTGGGGCGGGGCGGGCCAACTTGGGGGGGTGGGCTCAAACTCACACACCGCCCCGCCTAAAGGCGGACTAGCGGGTTGGCGGGCTGGCCCGTCTATTTTTTAAAATATTTTTTTGTCGATTGTTATTAACAAATACACTGCTATTATAAAAAAAATAAATTCAATATAAAGACTCTAACATTAAACAAATATCAAAATAAATCCACCATACATTCAACATAAAACAAATTACAAAATAAATCCAACAACATGAAATAAGTCTCAATATAATGCAGTGGTGAATCAGTTTTTTTCTAGAGGTAGTGGACTAGTGGTGAATCAGTTATCACTTATCACTATCAGAGAGACTGGGACAATTTGAGGTTGGGTTGATATCATTTGGCCCAATTGTTTATGGGGTGTGTAAATTAAAAATTCGGTCACTAATAGTAAAAAAAGAATGTTTAATAAGCTCGCGGGCCAGCCCGCCCCACCCCGCTATGACCCGCTTTTTCAGCGGGCTTAACAGGGGCGGGCCAACTAGAGAGATGGGCTTAAAATCTTACCCCAGCCCGCCTAAAATGACGGGTTAAACGGGCTGGCCCGACGGGCCAGGCCCATTTTGCCACCCCTAGTTAGCAACGACTTCATCCCTATTTTCATTCATTGTAACTTGGATAATTTCAATATCATTGAAAATGTGTATCTAAGGAAAAAATTGCCTATAATCATCCACCCCTTAATGTTGTATACCAACATGGTACTTCTTTGTTGTGATGGTGGTTTTTAAATTTCATAATTTGAACTATGTTATATTAGTTTCGATAATATAGTTTCAAATTATAAAATCTGAAATGTGTCAAAAACATAACAGTTGCAAATTCAATTAATAAAAATGGCATAATTTAAAATTGAAAACACAATTTTATAATATATTTACATTAACATCATCATCAGGTTTTCTTAATGTGATCAACATTATTATGGCCTAGGGTAACATTAAAACAGAATTTCAATTAACAATTTGCTCATGAATGGGTTTTGTAAACATTACTATAGAGGGTGATTCTCTTAATGTGGTCAACACTAGCCATCAATTACAATATTCTTATTTTGGCCTTGTTATTAATGATTGTAAGTGTTTTAGCTGTTTGTTTTCTTCGTTTTTAGTTTCTCGTGTTTGAAGAACCGATAATGTTTTTGCTCATTCTTAATCGAAATTTGCTTTAGTTTCAATTGATTATGTTTGAATCGAAAAATTTGTTGCAACCAATTTGATTCACGTTTATTTGAAATCGTTTTTCCAACAACAAAAAAAAAAAAAACTTATCCAAATCGAGTCCATTTTTATTTTATGATGTAGACCCGCAAATGAATAAATTTGCATCCCTATTAAAAAAAAACAAACTTAATTACTGGCAACAATTATGGACGATGTTAGGAATATTGTGACACCATTTATTTTCTTTTATTTTTGGTCAAGGTGGCACCATTTCATTAATATATATATATATATATATATATATATATGGATAGAAAAAAACTTGTCTTTGACCAAATACAATTTTTTTTTAGCTCTGCTAGGGTTTCTTCTTGTTCATGGATTTCACTTTCACGTCTCCACGGCCAGCGGCCATGTCTTCGAAACCGCCTGACCCTCCCGACAAGAGTGGTGACAAGGGAATGCTTGATGCAGGAGATAAAAATGGATCAAAACAGTCCATGCTCATATCCTTCCGAGACAAGGTCTTGGGATCGCAACCTACTGTTACAAAGGAAAGAGTTGATCTGGTGGCGAAGAAACTTGCACAGGTCGAACATATAAAGGGAAATAGATTGCTCCCAATGCTTCATGTTCAAGAGTCAGTGATGGAGGAACTTAGTCTTCCGTATAAAGGGTGTTTGATCGTGAAACTTCTCGGAAAATCGATTGGATACAACATGATGAAGACAAGACTTGAAAGAGTTTGAAAACTTAATGGAGGATTTGATCTCATGGAGGTGGAAAATTCATTTTTCATGGTCAAATTTGATGAGGAGGAAGACAAAAACAAGGTGATAAATGGTGGTCCGTGGATGATCTTCGATCATTATTTGGCATTCCGTCAATGGTCTCCTAATTTCAATGCAGCAACAGCCACGATCGATAAAACAATGGCTTGGATAAGGATTCCGAGTTTGAATTTGGTTTATTACGACGAGAGCTTGTTATGGGCAGTGGCATCAATGGTGGGAACACCGGTGAAGGTCGACATGCATACGTTGCAAGTGGCGAGGGGAAAGTTTGCAAGATTATGCGTTGAAATTGATCTCACAAAACCTGTTGTGGGAAAAGTTGGAATTAACGGAGAGTGGTATCATGTCCAGTATGAGGGATTGCATGTTATTTGCACTCAGTGTGGTTGTTATGGCCATACTTTAAAGGATTGCACCCCTAAACACAAATCTTTAACAGCTGAACCAGAATCAGTGGTTGTTCCGACGACCACCGCGCCGGAAGTTGCAGAAGAAACGCTCACAGACAAGAACGGTAACAACATTAATGTGGGTAACGGTCAAACCGAAAAACCAGGGATAATGATGGAGGAGATTCCGTCCAAAACTGATATCTTGGGTATTAATGGTGAACCAGATTCTTTGCATGGTGAGTGGATTAAAGTGGTAAGAAAAAAACGAGTCAATAAGGTTGGGTCACGCATTGCTGGTGGAGACATGAAAGGTACGTCTTTCCAAAATCTTAAGAAAAGAATTAATGAATTGAATGCTGAAAAATATGATCAGATGCATGATAATAGGAGCGGTTACAAACCCTCCCAAATTAACTCTACTAATGCAAGCATTAAAGTAGGAAATAATAAACAAAAAAGAACTAGAAGTGATATTGGTACAAGCAAAATAGGCATAAATAATGGGAAACCAATTCATGTTGCTAGTTCTAGCGGTGATAATTCGGTAAAAAATAAAAGCTTGAGCGGTGTGAATAAAAGTGGGGACATGACAACTTTAATTTGGAGGACTCCTAAGTCTGTTTGTGATGAAGATAAAGGGCCAGCTGTCAAAGCTTGTAATAAAGTGGATAACTCTCAGTCTAATAGTGCTATCGTTCCAACATTGAAAGGTGATTTGAATGGCAATTCATCTAATGGTATTATTGGAGAGGAAACTTCACAAAAACATGAATTTAACTCACATCAACGTGAGGAAAATTTGCTGGCAGGTGCTAGTAACAACAAGAATGATGATCAAGATTCCATTATAAGGATGAATGATGATGACCAAAACGTGGGACACTCCCATGATACTCAAATGCAATTGAATTGATGTGGTATTTACACATCAATTTCCTGTATCCTTTTATTTATTTTTTAATGATATTTATTTCTTGGAATTGTAGGGGTGCTCAAGGATTAAATTTCCGTAGAGCACTCAATAATTTTTGTCGAAAAAACAAAGTGGATGTTGTGGCTTTGCAGGAAACTAGGTGCAGCGGCAATGTTGCTCGGAAGGCAATCAAGAAACTTGGTTTTAAGAATTACATTGTTTCTGAAGCGCAAGGATTCTCTGGTGGCATTTGGTTACTTTGGAATAGACAGGATATTCATTTTGAAGTGATCCAGAATAATTTTCACTTCATCCACGTTCAAGTTAGAGAACAAGGTGTGGATCCTTGGCTTCTTACTGTGGTCTATGCGAGCCCTCGAGAGAATGAAAGAAATACAACGTGGTATCAATTAAGGGGACTTGCTACTAATATTCATGAACCTTGGATTATGATGGGGGACTTCAATGAGATTGCTAATCCTGATGAGAAAAAAGGAGGAGTTCAGCCGGACCTCAGAAAATGCCTAAATTTTTCTAATTGGATGAATGATTGTAGATTGATGGAGCTCACTACTATAGGAACCAAATTTACTTGGAGAAAATGGAATGGGCGTGACAGAGTTTTCAAAAAATTAGACCGTGTTCTTTGTAATGTGGAATGGAGATTAAAATATGATGAAGGTTTTGCTAAGGTCCTTCCGAGAGTGCAGTCTGATCACCATCCTATTATGGTTCTTTCGGAGGGGGAATTATCAAATGGAGGGGATCGCCCTTTCAGGTTCGAGGCGGCCTGGATCACTCATGAGGATTTTAATAGGATGATGCATGAGAAATGGGATAAACGCTTTGATTTGCTTCATAATATTTCTAACCTTACCCCTCATCTAAAAGAATGGAACACTGAAACTTTTGGGAATATTTTTAAAAGGAAGAATGAACTTTTGGCCAGGTTAAACGGGATTCAGAATAGTCACAGTTATGGGTACAGTAGCTTCCTTGAGAACCTTGAGAAGGAGCTTCACGACCAACTTGCTATAACCCTTTACCAAGAAGAGTGTCTTTGGTTCCAAAAATCTCGTAGCAAGTGGATTGCAGATGGTGATCGAAATACTAAGTATTATCATTCCAAAACAATCATCAGAAGGCGTAAAAATAAAATTTTGACACTCCGTGATGACTCTGGTGCTTGGATTGATGACCCAAATATCTTGAAGAATCTTGTGCGGAATTTCTATACGGATTTATTTAAAGAGGATACTCCTAATCGTGACTCTATTGTTTCCTGGACCACTTATCCAAATGTTGTGGGGGAATACCATAACAAACTTATTTCTAATGTCCAGCTTAATGAGTGCAAAAGAGCTTTGTTTGATATGGGTCCGCATAAGGCACCTGGTGAAGATGGTTACCCTGCTATCTTCTTCCAACATTGTTGGGATAAGGTGGCTGACTCTTTGTTTAACTTTGTCAAACAGGTTTGGGTAAATCCTTCTCGCATTTCTTTTATTAATAATACCCTTATTGTGACGATTCCTAAAATTGAGAAACCAGAATTTGTTTCTCAGTTTAGGCCTATTTCCCTATGTAATGTTATATATAAAATCATTTCTAAAGTGATTGTTAACAGGATTAAACCTTTGCTTGATCGTATTATTTCTCCATACCAGTCTAGTTTTATTCCAGGTCGTAACATACACCACAACATTATTGTGGCTCAAGAAATGGTGCACGCCATGTCTAAAATGAAAGGTAAAAAAGGCTTCATGTCTATCAAAATTGATCTAGAAAAAACTTATGATCGTCTTAACTGGAATTTTGTGGAGAAATGCTTAGAGGAGTGCAAATTTCCCCCACAAGTCATTCAAATCATTCATCATTGTATTTCGTCTCCGTCGTACAAAATTATGTGGAATGGTGAAAAAACTGATACCTTTTATCCCACTAGAGGAATTAGGCGAGGAGACCCCCTTTCCCCTTATCTTTTTGTCATTTGTATGGATAGATTGTCTCATATGATAGCTGATCAGGTAGAAGCGAAATATTGGATTCCTATGCGCGCAGGCAGGTATGGTCCACAAATATCTCATTTACTTTTTGCTGATGATCTTCTTCTTTTTGCAGAAGCCTCAATTGAACAGGCTCATTGTGTTTTGCACTGCCTTGATACTTTTTGTCAAGCCTCTGGTCAAAAGATAAATAGAAATAAAACTTGTGTATATTTCTCCAAGAATGTTGATACCCAACTTCGCGAGGATATTTTACATCACACAGGGTTTAATCAGGTCAATAGCTTGGGCATGTATCTTGGGGCTAATCTTGATCCTGGAAGGAGTTTGAGAGGCAAGTTTAATCATATTGTTAATAAAATTCAGCGTAAGTTGAATGGTTGGAAGCAACAATGTTTAAGTTTGGCAGGTAGGATCACTCTCGCTAAGTCTGTTATAAGCACGATCCCCTACTACCATATGCAGTATGCTAAAATTCCCAAGACTATATGTGATGAGATTGATAAAATTCAGCGGGGTTTCATTTGGGGAGATTCTGATCAAGGTAGGAAAGCCCATCTTATTAGTTGGGATGTTTGTTGCCTGCCTAAAGTTGATGGCGGTCTTGGATTTCGACAAACACATAAGATGAATGAAGCATTTCTCATGAAGATCCTTTGGAATTTGATTAAAAATCCGAAAGACCTTTGGTGTAGAGTTCTTCGCAGTAAATATGGACGTACTAATGACCTCATTGCAAGCATTAGCGCACAACCTTATGATTCTCCTCTTTGGAAAGCCTTGGTAAACATTTGGAATGATTTTAAAGGTCATATGGTGTGGAATGTTGGGGATGGTCGTAATACTAATTTTTGGCTAGATAAGTGGGTTCCTAACAATGGAGCACTTATGTCTATAGGTAACCAGGCCTACATGGATACAACTCTATCAGTTAGGGATGTTCTTAGTCCTTCTGGAGATTGGAACATTAATTTCCTCGTAAACAACTTGCCAGCTGACACTGTTAATCAAATTCTTGCGCTTCCGATCCCTAATGATGATGATGGTCCAGACACTATTGGGTGGGGTGGAACCAATACCCACCATTTCACAGTTCAAAGTGCTTATTCTTTGCAGCATCAGGATTGCCCGGCTTTGGAGGGTGACTGGAAAAGTATTTGGAAGTGGCATGGCCCACATCGCATCCAAACCTTTATTTGGTTGGCTACGCATGGGCGCATTCTTACAAATTTCCGAAGGAGTAAATGGGGTGGTGGTATCTCTCCTACTTGCCCGTGTTGTGGAAATGAAGATGAAACTATTCTTCATGTGCTTCGCGATTGCATCAACGCTATTCAGGTATGGCTTTACATCGTTCCATCTGATTTTATAACTAATTTCTTCTCTTTCGATTGCAGGGATTGGTTCTTCAATAACCTCAACAAGAAAGACATTGGGACGAACACTTTAAGTTGGAAAACAACTTTCATGACGACATGTTGGTACTTGTGGAAGTGGAGGAATAAAACTATTTTTGAAGCTGATTTTATTAGGCCGAACAACCCAATTTCTTTAATTTGGAGATTTGTCCAAGATATTGAAGATTGTAACCTGGAGCTTGTTCGTAAAGGTCCAAAGTTGAATGAAATCATCTATATAGGTTGGAAGCGGCCTCAAGAAGGTTGGATCAAGCTTAATAGTGATGGTGCTTGCAAGGATATGGGGGTTATTGCTGGATGTGGCGGCCTTTTTCGTGATTCAGACGGTAGATGGATCAAAGGCTACACTAAGAAGATTGGAGCTTGTGATGCCTTACATGCTGAGATGTGGGGGCTATATTTGGGTTTGGATATGGCTTGGAGGGAACATTACTCTCATCTTATAGTGGAAAGTGATTCAAAGATTTTGATCGACATGATCTCTGATAATTTCAAGTTCAATGGGAATATTCCTGTTTTAGTTCACCGGATCCGGAAGCTGCTGAAGATGAGTTGGAATGTTCAACTCAACCATACTTGGCGTGAAGGAAATAGGAGTGCTGATTGGCTCGCTAATTTAAGCATTTCTACAGATCACTTTAATTTTCTAGTGTTGGAGTCTCCTCCTTGTGAGGTCAAAAGAATCCTTTTTGATGATTTATCCGGGGCTTGCATGCCTAGGAATGTTCGATTAGCTTCTTAGTTTTTTTTTTTTTTTTTTGGGCTTTGCCCTCTCTTGTACCAAAAAAAAAAAAAAAAAAAAAAAAGAAAAATATATTTTGGCACCAATTTTTTTATGAGCTTTTTTGTCGCAGTTTCTTGTACGTCTAAACATTACGTGAATTGTAACCAAAAAATACATTATGTGAATCACCTATAAAAAAAATTCCTTAAAAAAATCTATAAAAAAATTTGTGAATGACGCAATATGTTTCTCGTGATTCTGTATTACCTTTTTTTTAAGGTACGATCTCCTGGCTCAATTATTATCCTATCAATTTGAAAATGCATTTGAGGCAGGAACAATGATATCTTTTTGAGATAACTTTCTTCTTTATTCTTTAAGAATAGAAAAACAATAGAGAAAGAGAGTAACAATATAATGAGAGTATGAGATATAATTGATCTAAAAATTATTTTAAAATAAAAAATAATTATATGAATATCATTTCTCTTAAAATAAATTATTAGAATATTCTCAAAACCATTGTCAGTCAATTGGTAAATAAATAAAATACAACGTAAAAACCCCGATTTAATCTACCCACCTTGAATCATGTATATAAAATATTGAGTTTGAGTATTGTGAATTTAAAATATAATTAGGAGATGATTCCTTACGGAAGATGGTTAGTTAAATTCTTCAATGAAGACCAATGGTTGAGTTTGAGGATTGTGAATTTAATTAAAATATAATTAGGAGATGATTCCTTACGGAAGATGGTTAGTTAAATTCTTCAATGAACACCAATGGTCACTTAAGTTGTAGTAGATAGAAACTTTTTTTTTTGGCTTTCGCACCGGTTTTCGGCTCACCAGAGGTGGACGACTAATCCAGCTTATGCGTAGAAGCATGCGCACTGGCCAAGCATTGTTCCCCCTGGGAATCGAACCCGATATTCCCTGGGTACGTCCTTGGAAGGAGCTCCTTACCACTGGAGCCCAAGCAACTTGGTTAGTTGTAGTAGAAACTTTGCATTAATAACATGGTTAACAAAAATGATTTGATCTTAATAGAAAAAGTGACGAAAGTTCAATGATTGAATTAATAAGTCGCATATACAGTTCATCATCATTAGAAACATATGTGAAACTAGCATAGCAACAAGATTTTCATGGGAGGGGATTCTCTCCTGTGACTGGAGAGTCCAGTGAGATCCTCTCCATTCAATTTTTTTAATTGCAAGCATTTATAATTATTGAAAGGGTAATTAGAGGCTCAGATTTTCACTGCAGAGCATCCAGTGATATTCTCACCGGAGAGGATCCAAGTCCGATTTTCATCTGGGGACCATGAAACAACACTATTTCGTTTGGTACCTCTTGCTAGCGGAGCAACTACAAGCTGTCCATGAGGGAAAGATTATAAACTAAAAGTGTCGTTTTTGTACGTGGCTTTTTTTATGCCAATAAATAAATAGATATGGAGATGGTTAATTTGTCACACTCTCACTAGTCACTACCTACTTAGTTTCCAGTCTTTTCGTTCGCTTCACGGGATGCCAATGTCTCCAAACTCAATTCCAAAACTTTACATAAAATAAGCCATACAATTTCCCAACCTTGTCTACAGTTGTCACTTTCATAACTATTTCTTGAAGGTTGATCATGCAGTTTATCTGGGTGAAAGATGTTACGGGTTAATGTGGTTGACATTTTTAGGGACATACATTCACATCTCGTGGGGGAGTGAAAAACTTGATATCCTAACAATTCGATATGTTACTATTTTTCTCTTCTTTTTTTGAGGAAAGATACGTTACTCATTGTTATTCATCAAGATTAAAAAAAAAAAACTTAATTTCCGTTGGTCGATATCCTTACGAAATTGATATATCACAAACTATAAACCCAAACAAGTAACATTTGAAAAAACTCTATAAACTAGTTTAAAAAATATTATAAGCTCGTTAATTACGAAATGATTATTATCAAACACCTCTACTTAGTGTATGTTTAATTTTGTGTGACAAAAATTCATTTTGAGTCTGAATAAAACTAAGTTAAATGTAAAGTGATTTATGTTTTAATTTATTTATTACAACAAATTTAAGGCTCTAAAAAAACAAATTTAAGGCTAAAATCAATTGTGAAAGTCAAAAACAATTATTTTTTAACTCATCCAAACCAGATAAAATCAATTTGCAACTTCTAGAATAATTTTTACCACCAAAATTAAAACCAAACATATGTCTTTACATACTAACTTGTACATGATAAAGAGAGCCATAGTGTATTACTAGAGTCAATTGGATTCTATATTTGTAAGATTGATTAGCCTACCATAATTTCTCATCAAACAAAAAGTTGTGACTGCAGGTCCCCTGTCTCATTCATATCTTCATGCCATGCGTTTTTATATTAGTTTTTTTTTAAAATGATCGATACAAAAAAGTTGAACAAACATCATAATTGAATTGAAAAGGAAAATATTTGTGCATGGAAACATTATCAAGAAGGTATCAATCATAGACATCAAAATCAATAAAAAAAATAGTGGAATCCAATTGATAAAATTTGACGTGGTCCCTCCAAATCATGTGATTGCATTATATGGTTGAAGAAAATATCCCTGAAATTCTATAATGCTGATAATCATAAGAGTAAATTGTTTATGGTTGCAATTTTCCATCCTACTATATCAATAGTAACTTGCAAGTGAATTTCACTTGCCCAAGATCATCATTACATGTTACAGTATATCTCCAGAAGTTTGAGTATATGTCTGATCAATCTCAGCTATATATTCCCGAGTCATGTAAAGGAATAGCAATTTTTCCAGCTAACCTCAAGTCCATATTAATTAATATTGTTAGAAAATAAACAAACTTTATTCTATGAGTGTTGTAGCAATGGCGACTGTTAAACAAAAAGAACTTTTTTTTTGAGCAAAAGGAACTAATAATACGAATATCCATCATATACATGGGGAACGTATGGCCCCCTCCCCATCTCATTAAATAAACAATAGGATAAATTACATTTTTTATCCTTTAGAGCACCTTCAATGGTGCAACCCAAATGTATACCTTAATGGAGTTTACATTGCCACGTTATCTTAAAGAACCACATTCATGTTTTTTTTTACGAGGCCACATTCATGTTTTGCTTCAACGGTGCAACTTTTAAATACTTATATTGGGTCTAATAACTTTAACTCGCTTATTTATATTTTATTCATATTTATTTTATTACAATTCACATTTGAATATTGTAACTTTTATTGAGAAATGTGTCATCAAAGTTCCTTTGACAAATGACAATGTATTTTAATAGTGAACGATCTAAAAATTGAGTTCGTTCCTTAAAAATCTAACCAAGAACCTCCCATTGGTGGTGACATCATTTTAGGTTTTATTTTGATCTCTTAAGTTGTTTCCATTCTATTTTGGCCTATTAAATTACAAATGCCCAGTCACTGAGCTGTGTTTTTTAGGACCTCTCACTATCTATATTCTATATGAGGAAGTATTAATGGTAAGCTATAAAAATGAAGGATCATATCCCTTAAAAACAAATGAAGGATCATTAAGGAACATAGTAGAAAATACTTGAGATGATCGATAAGAATTCGTAATTGTTGGCAAATTGTAATCCTAATAAACCAATAATACTCCCTCTTTTTCTTTTTATAAAAACATGCAACAAAATCGTTGTTATTAAAAAAAATTATTTTTCATTTTAATTCCTCTAAATTTTAATTTTAATTTTATTTTATTTTTGGTTGTCGAAAAATTTACGCTGTCACTTACAGTGAGTTTTTCTATGTACGTTGTGTTTTAGATATGTGTTAATACGCAAATATTAACTATCAACATCCTTAAACAGACGAAATTACACCTCAAAAAACGGATACCAAACAGCTCTAAGGAATAAAATTCTCTTTGGTTAAGATGTGGTGGACAATGACATGCTTTCCAAAGCAGTTTAATTATCAAATTAAAGCAAAATTAAGAAGATAATCGTGCCATTGAAAATAAGTTTATAAGATCGTTTCAGACAAAGGTAACACTAAAGTGAATGTTTTATATATCGTTTTCCATCTACAGTTATGACCTTCAATTAAAACAACCAAAACAAATAAAAAAACTCTCTGAAACGCCTTTACCTTCAAACGATACATTATTCACACACAATTTTCAAACGATACTTCATTCATGCTCAGAAGTCTCGTGAAGAAGCCACGTGCGATTGTTTTTTCTTGCTACCAAGTAACAACAAAGCTATAACCAAAACCATAATAATAATTTACATTCATCATTCACATTTCACGTCTTCCTCGTTCACACACACACTACACTTTAATTAACTCAACAATAATTCTGAAAAGGAAAAATAATAATAATCAAATCAAACGGTCACAAATTGATCAATTCATGGCATTCCTTTTTGTGCGTAACCATTAACAAGTGCCAAAGCATTACTCGTGAACTTTTTCACCTTCGAGACACGATTCTGTACATCCGCTTTCACAGGACAATCTTCTACATCTTGAAATCCATCCGTACACGTTTCTTCATCAGTAAGTGCCGCACTCATCCACGTCTGCACGTTACTCATCTGAAACAGAAACGAATCTGCTCCGGCACCGGCGCCAGTTCCGACGGCTCCAATCTGTCGCATCTGTTTAAGCGAGCCACGGATTTCATCAACAGCATCGTCGAGATTTGAGAAACAGTCATGGAGAGCGAGTGCGGCGCGTGAACTACCGCTGTAATCTGCTTCGCGAGTGAGATTGGAGAGATAAGAGGCGGTTCGGTGGACTTTGGAGAAGCTTACGGCTATGGCGATGCGAGCGAGTTGGCCGGGATTCTGTTGAACTGCATTGGCGTAGCGAGAGAGGGAAGTGTAGCATATGTCAGGGTAGAGTGTTGCGTTGCAACTTGAACGGATGAATTCGGCGTCGTCGTTGGTGGTGGTTGGAGGTTCTGCTCCGGTGGCGGTTGTTGGACGGAGATTGGAGAATGTGGCGGCGAAGAAGATGATTGATAATAGGAGGAAACTGTGAGAGTGTTGGGTTGTCATTGTTGTTAACTGCGCTGTTTTTATTTTTTTTATTTTTTTTTTGTGCTGAGAGTTTGTTTCTTTGCGTTTGTGACTGTGTAGAGGGAGAACGAAATGGTGAGGGTTTTGTAGGCAATGATTTTTGCCAAATTACTTCATGGTCGCTTAGCTTTTGGTTTAATATCCACAATGCCATTATATCATTTTATATTTATTATATTATTGTTTTTTTACAATAACTTATACAGTATGTTTCTTTTCTTTTGTTTGTTAAATAATATACTTACTAGACCAAACACATCTTATGCATATATCAAGACCCTTATTAAAAAATGTCGGAATTGTTGGCTCATATGTGGTAATTGAGGATTAAACCTTAGTTCTTCCATACATGTGTGAATATTCGATGACTATTATTCGTCTAGCTAAAAATATATTTAGTTTAGCTTTGGTTTTTTAATTTTATTCAACGTGCAGCATAAAAGAACTATATCTAATAGAGTTTAATTGTGGTGTGTTAACAGTCCAAAACAGTTTTACACACACAATCAATCAAAACATTCTGAATTGCCACGTTTGACCCATATAAATTAAAATCATTAATTGATATGATGGATTTAGTGTAGTTTTGTCAAAATTGAAGTAGCTCTTTTAGTGTCAATCAAAACAGGTACTATAGTATAAAACTCTTAAAGAAGTTCATTCATGGTTTTTATATGGTATTAAATGTATATTGGGGATATTAGTGAAGAAATTGTTTGAGGTTTTTAAGCATGCTTTAAGGATGAATAACCATTTTGTGTGTGTTTAATAAACTTTGACAAAGAGGATATTCAACGAGTGTGTGATTAGAATTTCAATTTGTGGATTAGATCAAATTGTTGGATCAATGGGAATTCAAACACACTTATTTGCATAGAAAATATTGAAACTAGTTTGATATTTTTATTGCTCCCTCGGATCATTTTTAATTGTTGTTATTTGACGTTTTATACATGCAAAGACAACCAATAAATCATGTTTTTTTTAAACAATTATGTCTTTTTTTTAATAATCTTAATAATTTAATATCACACTTTCAAAACAACAAATATATTATATTATTTAATTGCAAATACTACAATTAAAAATAAACAAGGTGAGGGAATACTATTCTTTTGTATGGTTAGTTAATGTTTTTGACGAAAAACAGGTTCTTGTACACCACTTGTTAATGTTTGAAAGAAGTCTATAAATTCATTGTATTTTTTAAGGTTAGGATTGTAACGTACGATTAGTAAAAGAGACGTACTCCCTCCGGTCACTATTATAAGTAAAAAATCATTTTTTAGGTTCATTGAATAAATGATGTATGTAGTCTATATTTATGACCACATACATCACTCATTCAATGAACCTTAAAAGTAGTTTTTTGCTAATAATAGTGACCGGAGGGAGTATTAAAATAACTAGTACGGATAGATGCACGTGGATGGAAAGAAAGTAAGGGTCGAGTGTTTTATTTAATGTGTAACAATAGAAAGTTAGAAGTTCCAAGTTGTTTGGAAAAATGATAGTAGTATAATTGAGATAATTCATGAATCAATGCATAAAATTTTGGGTTAAGAATGGGGAAATATTTTGCATTTTGGTGATTTTGGTGATTTTAGTGTGTTTTAGATGAGAGAGAATGATAAATGAATGATTAAAATAAATTATTTTGATGAGAGAGAATTATTGGTTAAGAGAGATAGAGACAAAGTCACCAAACTTACCAAACTCAAAGTCACCGAAGTGTTATCCTAAGAATGGTATCTAATTCATTTGTGTTGTTATTGTTAATTTGATGTGAATAATTCTCCAAACAACTCACTTAAATGGTTGCGCTTAGTTTAACATGGTTGATTCTTCAACTCCCATGCTGACCCAATTTTATTGTTTAGGAAATCCTTCATAATGTAATTAAACTTCGTTAATTACATATAAGTGGCAGGATCTTCAATGTATTTCAATTTCATCTCCTAATGTTTTGGTAACTAATGCTTTGGTAATTTTTTCTTTTTTTTCAGAGGGCTTTGGTAATATGTTGTTGGCATGTAATAGGTTGATAGTCATGGATGAAGCTTCTTCTTCTTTTTTCTTTTGCAAAAATGTTGACCATTACTAGGAAGCCACCTAGAATTCCACTAAAATAATAGTTAAGATAGTGAAGACAAAGAAGGTAGATCAAGTAATATATTTTTTGTAAACATTAGATACTTTAAGTTCATTTTAAAATATATTCATATGTAGTTCACATTTACGTAATTAATTAAATGTAAGTCTATGTAGTAGTAGTAGTATAATTCTTTACTGAATTTACTTTTGAAAAACACATAAAGGATCATTATGTTTGGTTCCAAAAACGAAAGAAACAAAGTGGCAGGCATGTGTATATTACCCTTGGCGTGGGGACGCAACTTTTTTATTTATTAATAAAAAATGATAATAAAAGTGATAATTTAGACGACAATGAGTGGAAGCAACGAAAGTAGCAGAGAGAGACGTTCCTTTTTCCAATTAAATAATGATAATATTTTCTTTTTAAATAACACTTTTTGTCTAATTCACCAATATTTTTAGCTGAAATTTGTAATAAACAATGAAAAAAGACATCAAATTTGATTTTCTATCTTTGGCTTGAGGCATGCACAGTGTCCACTTTGATTTTGCGGCTAGTGCAGAATCGTAGTATGTCATTTTCTAGTCCGTGACAAAATCCCTCATTATAATTGGTGCACAAAACATATATAGTACATTCTTATAAAATTAAGATAACCCTTGTCCCTTGATCACTATTTAGTACTTGTGGTCTGAAATATATTTAATTGCGTTCACTCCACCAAAATAACTTTTGAGTGGTGTTGCTTAATTCTAACGTGGAAAAGAAATAAAATCGCAATGTACTCGTTTTGTAGTTGTGCTATTTTATATTGTTATTGTGATGGCCTCACTAGTCACTACAAACAAGAATGGGCAACAACCTAATGAATGGCCAACAACCTAATAAACAATGCTTAGATTCTTTTACGTCACACTATTTCAATTGATGGATAAAGATTAGACGATCCAGGTTTCAAATTTTATTTGAGTTAATTTGATCAAATTGAGATATAAATTGTTTGATCTTTATCCAAACAATCAAAAGTTAGTGGCCGTGAGATTGTGTCTTTCCCTTTTATTGTGTCTTTCCCTTTTAACGTGTGGAATGAACTCAAGTTTGCTTTGTTTTCGGGTCAAGTCTATGTTGCACAATGAAGATAAGTATATCACCATATATAAGGTTGTTTCCGTCATTGGATTAATAAGTCTCACCATTAAAATAAGGAGAATGATTAATATAAAGAAAAGTGGATTAACGAAAATTTCATGACCGTTCAAACCATACATGCATTTATTGTAGCTGACCCATGTTGACATGTTGGACCACTTTTTTATTTTTGTTACTGAAGCAATTTGCAACCGTGATACATTCGTTGGATATATTATCGTGATATATAGCAACTTTCTTAAAATAAAATAAATGAAATATGATGTGATTTATGAATTCAATAGTATAAAATAGATTTGTAATTTAAGCATGTTAGACAAAACCTTGGTTTCAATGTGAAAACATTGCACTATTTAACAAAGTTCAGATTGTTCATATGTCTTTAAGGACAATTTGATCAAGTTGCAATATACACCCTCCGGTCACTAATATAAGCAAAAATTTACTTTTTAGATACATTCAATTAATGATGTATGTGGCATATAATAAAGACCACATACATCATTAATTGAATGTATCTAAAAAGTAGATTTTTGCTTATATTAGTGACCGGAGGGTGTACACTGTGTTTGAACTTTGACTAACCTTCAACCTTATATAAGGTGTAACATTATTAGTGCTTCTCTTAGCATCATGCATTTGGGTCCACATTATACACATAACCATGCATGTGAGCGCTTTTTGGCAGGGTCGGTTGAGAAATTGGCTTGTTGGTTAGGAAATTGGAGGATAAACTGTGCACACAACACAAAGGCATAATATTGATGTTACTCACACTTACCCACTATTCCCCATGCGTGAAACTTTTGATTATACTTTTTCTAAAAGAAAGAATGTATTGCCTTACCTTCGATACAAATTATTCCTGGATTAATCATTGTGCTCCTTGTGGCTTGTGGGAGTTAACCGTCTCCACTATCAAAGTTCACAAGTAACTTCTCCTCTGGGCTAAACCTAAACCATTGTGATGTGAACATGACTATGACTAGCTACCGCATTGGGGGGAAAATTCAACTTTAAATTACTCTCCAATTGAAATGTTTTAATTGAATTTTCTTTATTTGTACTCCCTTCGGTCCTATTTATAAGAGAAAGTTTGGTCAACAAAAGTTAATGTATCTGGACTGACTTTTTAACTAGATACATCAACTTTTGTTGACCCAACTTTCTCTTATAAATAGGACCGGAGGGAGTAATTTATGTTGTTTGTTCGAGAGATGTCAGTTTATTGATAAGAGTTTGAGTTTTTAAGTTTGTCATCTGATAATCGATGTCACTCTTTGTTATCAATGTCAATTTATTAAAAAAAAAATCATCCTTAAACGTTGTTATGCCATTTTTACAAATTTGAATAAAAAAAATCATCCTTAAACGTTGTTAGGCCATTTTTAAAAATTTGAAAAGTTTTGTAATAAAAACATAAATATATGATTAGTGATACATACATTCTCTTTTTAACACTTACTCTTTTATTGGATAAAATCAATGTGAATTATACACTTTGAAAATGAAACGCGTAATATGGTAAAAGAAGTCTTGAATTTGAGAGGCCTTGAATTAGAGTTCTGCAAGAGTTTTTAGAGGGAGTTAAACACATATCCATTTATGGTGGCATTTAGGGTGGGTGAGGGAAAGATTTTCCCACCATAGGTCAGTTGATATTTTACCATTAGATTAAAGAGCAACATTGATCTTATTATAGTCTTTCCATACCATATCTATTCTCACTTTATCTTCAACCTCATTCACCATCATATTCATCCACCGGTCATCACTCATCACCAGTCCACCACCACCCCACCCTAGTCTGCACTTCACGTTCATTTAAAAAATCTTCTCCTTTTTTTTTTTACTTTCGCATTCACAAAAAAAAAATGTGATTCAAGTTCCCAACTTTAATATTATTCCTAATAATTCTTCCAAACCAAACAATTCATGAAGGAAAATCACAGGACAAGTCCACCCACTTATGTTTTCTCTATCGCCGTTAAATCGCTTATTAACATTGAATCATGTTTCTTCTCATGAATTCTTTCTCTTTCATAGTGCCTTGAACCTCCATTGAGACTGATTTTTTTAGATCTTGAAACTTTACACCCTAAATTTTAAGATCCGAAAATTATAATAAAAACTGAATCAGTAAAGGCATAGTAATGGGAGCATAATGATCATGATTCAAGTGGGAGCTGCTTTGGTTACTGGTGGTTGTAAGTGAATGGGTTGGAGGCATGGAGAAGAGAGAAGAAAGAAGAGTGGTGGAAAAGAGTGTAAAAAAATAATCTAGTGTTGACAGAGTATGATAAGAGTGTGTTTTTCATTTGATCTAAGGGTTAAATCTAACTTTCTCATGGTGGGAAAATCTTTCTCTTCCCCACCCTAAATGCCACCTCCATTTATACATATTTTATGAGTTCGAAGGTCTTTCTTATCTTCAACTGAAACATCATCCCTACACCTAAATTTCAATATCCAAAAAGAAACTACATATATTAAATTCTCCATATTTATAATCAATACAATGTAGTTTACACTAAAAGATTTAAATCACATTCTAAAATCACAAGAGCTCATAAAATTTACTCATCCAAACACACTCCAAGAATTTTAGAAATAAAAAATTGTGTGAGGCATCAAGTGGTCAAGCTTTAGATAAATGATGTATATCTTCTTTTCATGCATATCTAGGGGAACATGAAAGAAAAAGTGGTAGTTTGTAAATTATACTTAATAATTATATGATCCCCCACCATTCAAGCAACTATATATGCCCTAATTAAGTTAAGATATACAGGTTTCAAGGACATCTATAACTATAAGTATGTCCCATTTCTTCGAATAATTACAGAATTGTTGCATCTTTTTTTTTTTTGAAGGAAGAATTGTTGCATCTTCTTAATTCTTTGAAAATTCATCAAAAATACATCAAGTACTTCATTGAAACTAGCTAGTAAGGTCTAATACCGTGTTAGTTAAATCTTTAACTTTAACCTTGACTTTTAAGAGGTCAAACAACAAACAGGTACTCCCTCCGTTTCAAAATGAGTGTCGCTTTAGCCAAAAAAATTGTTTCAAAATTAATGTCACTTTCGGTTTTCAATGCAATAATAACTTTT
This sequence comes from Medicago sativa, assembly GCF_051527215.1. Classification (NCBI taxonomy): domain Eukaryota; kingdom Viridiplantae; phylum Streptophyta; class Magnoliopsida; order Fabales; family Fabaceae; genus Medicago; species Medicago sativa. Next base: position 99,776,425 of record NC_140752.1, read on the forward strand.
TCTTTTCAATTGTACCCTTCAATTAATACTATGTTACACTACTTTCAAAGTATTATTTTTTCTTTAATGAAAAACAAACCAATAGTTGATTAGGATAATTTGGTAAAATTGCTATGACATTTGACTACTTTATTCCATTCCTTAATATGTGTGCAATTGGCTAAAGCGACACTCATTTTGAACGGATGGACTAGTTCAGAAGGAAAAAAGAACATTATTGTTTTGATTTGAAAAACAATCATCTCCTGCTGCATCTACCTGAATCCATTTGAAAAGAACATCTTTACCAAATAACGGACTCAACGGCGTAATTGTTGTCTCTTCTTTAAATCTAAAAAACTTAAAAAAGTAATATGACAAAAAAAAAATCCAAAAGTAAAGGAGAGGGTGCGACTTTGGAGAACTTTTCTTATTTATGCGTGTACTTATTTTTTTTTAGCACATTACTTACATTCCGGAAATAACACTTCTTTGGTATTCATTAATAGAGTTGAGTTTGATAGGGTCAAAGTTTAAATTTCTATCAATGGGGTTAAGTTCACAGAAGGAATTAAACTTTCACAAAACATCGAATCAAAGTTTAAATTTTAATTAAGAGATAGAATTCATATTTAACGTATGACGCGTTTCGAATATGATTGGTATTCTCGTTGAATTATAGTGGCATCCTATCATATCATATTATCATCGTTTAGTTTTAGTCATACACATATATAGGTGATAGTCTACTTGTTGACCATATTGTTAGTAAATGGGTGATCAATAGTTTAATATTCAATCATTTGCTTTTAGAGCAAGTCATGGTCACAACCCTAAATTAAGATTATTTGGCGCAAAAAAAAAAGAGATAAATGATTCAGTCATATCATTTTTTATCATTTAATACTTTTTCCGTTTTATTTTATTTATTTGTGTGTGCGTCTAAATGTTTTTGATTTAGGGAAAATTGCATTCACCTCCCTTGAGGTTTATGAAAATGACACCAACACCCCCTCTAGTTTTAAAACTTACACTTACCTCCCTCGAGCTCTCATGAAATATACAAACACATCCCTTACTTGTTAACACCGTTACTTTTCCGTTAATTTTCAAACACATTGATCCATCTTCCTCACTCGTCCTTCCTCATCATTGTTATTACCATGCTATCGCTCATGTCATGGCTCTCATCATCGTTCACATTGTTGATCTCGTCGTCCTTCACTTAAAAATATGCATTGAAGGACAAAGTTGTTTCTAACGAACAGTTGGAATTTGGAAACGCATACATGGTATGACTGTTCCAATGATAAAGACGCTATACTGTGCATGTGAAACCTATGATCCAGATGTAACAAATTTTCCATAGCAAGAACCAGACACCACAAAAGAAGATTACAAGGATAAATTGGGCTTTGGAATTCCCCAATTGCCATAACTAGCGATGGGAATTTGACAAAAAAAATTGCCACGTGAAAAGCCTCCAAAACAAAAAAGAAAAATATCAAAATTAGCTTTCATAGAAGAAGAAACATGAATAAGATCACTAGAGAGGGAGTAAGCTAAAACAACATTGAACCTCCGTTAAATATTAATGAAAAATTCTCTAAAGAAATTAACAGAAATTTAACAGTGTTAACAAAGAAGGGATGTGCTTGTCTATTATATGAAAGTTTAAGGGAGGTTAGTGTAAGTTTTAAAACTAGAGGGGGTGTGAGTGTTGTTTTAATAAACCTCGGGGGATGTGAGTGTAATTTTCCCTTTGATTTAAGATTGTGTATGCGTTTAAATATTTTTGATTTAAGGTTGTGACCAAATAAGATTTGCTATTTCTTTCAATGTAATATATTTCAATGTAATATATGATTAAGTTTCCTCTCCACAATCTCACGTCCTTTCAAAAAAGTATCCTCTCATATTTGAACTTTGGTTGTTAATTATGTCATTTCATCACACAACAAAACTTAAGGGTCACAATAACTCGTCTAAATCCTCTATCTAGTCTCAACTCTCAAAGTTTGTGGATAAATATTGATCTTTGGTTGAAAGTGACTGTAATATAAGGACACATATATAAATTTGCTTTAAAGTGACCGCATATAATTAAGGATCCAAGTCAACATTAAACTTGACTACACCCAATTCGATTAGTAGAGGCTGTGCTATATCATTATCTTCTCATAATAAGAAAGAGGAAAGACAAGGCAATGGTTTGGATATGTTGGGTATTTTGGACGTTACCTTGCCATGTAATTTCAAACATTTATTTTTAAGGAGTGTAATTTCAAAACGATTTTAATAGTTTAAGCAGGTTCAAAACTAGCTTTTAAGGCTTGATAGTTTACTTTTGCTATCTTTGTTAGTGCATTGTACCTTGTACGTAATAATAAAAAAAAAAATACATGATTAAGTTCTGTTATGGATAAAGAATGAAATAATAAGATGAAGTAAAATATTGTATCAACCAAACACTGTGAAGGGAAGGGACAAGTATGGAGAAACCTTTTCGTGTTGATCTCTAAGAAAAGGTTTGGTATGACTCGTCCTCATCTACACATGAACGTCATTATCAAAACAACAAGATCTTGGGTAGGCCAATTAAACTCCGTGAATGAGGGATAATTACAAAACCTCACTTTTAATCATTTTTTGGTTGAGTATGAATCCTTAAGAAGGTCTAGCTTTTTTCTTTGGGTCCAACTAGTGGGTCTAACTTTAATTAAAGCAATATCTTTCCATTTGAAAACAACTCTGTCCACCCCTATATTTTCGAACATGACAAAAACTAAAATTTTGTACGGAAGTATACATTCAGACGGCACAAAAAATTATATTTTTTATGATACGTATATCCGAAGTGATTTTGGAGGTGAGAAAAGTTACTCCCTCAAATCTCAATTGAAGCTATTTCCATTGAACCAACAAATGAGCGAGAGATATGGAAGACCCTTTTATGAGTTATGACAAGTCATTATAACCAATGTGAATTGAGAAGCTGCTATAATAATATGATTCCATGCACTTGCATGAGGACAATCAGATAGCCATAAGCATTGGATATATATCCTTATCATGAGAATGAATGGCCATACGGGTAATAACATTATTGATAGTTCAGTTCACCCATCCTAATCCTAAATGCAGTAGCAGTTTCTAAACAGGTTCTACTAGAAAGAAAGGATACAAAAAATCTGTTACAAAGTTATACTGAACTTTGTTTCGGCACAACCGAGTAACGGGTTTGAGCAATCCTTTTTCAATAATTGGCATTCTAAACTAATGACTGAGACCTTGCTATAGAATCTGTCTGATGCATGACACTCTGCCACATTATGTAACTGATGAAAATGTCCAGTAGTGGAACAGGAACTAGCTATTCTTTTGAAAAAATCAAACCAGATATTAGATAGCAAATTAAGCAACAATACATCATAATGACATTACATATATAGAAAGTCTCGTGAAAAATGAAAAGCAATATTTTTGAGATATCCTAAAAATAATAAAGTTGGCATTGCTTGCAAAATCTACCATGATATCCATACAAGTCAAACATAGAACTCGGTGATATATTTAAGGAAAATGAGAAAATGTCACCCACAGTGGTGGGACAAATATGCAGGAACATAACCGAGGAAATTTCAGTTATAAAAGCATAAGCTAAGTAACACCATCATTAACTTAAAAAGATATTTAGAATGTTGATTGTCTTCACAATACCTAGACACCGGAAATAAGGAATGGGAAACCCATTTCTTTGTAACATTATAACTTGTCAACTTTACATCTCCAGCAGGAGTTATGCTGCCGACCTAAAGCTTCAAGAAAGATGAAAAGGCCAAACAAAATCAATTTTCCAAGACTTATGTGTGACATTGTTGTCTGAAAATATAGTCAAGCTTCCTTAGTGCATGACAAAATAACTGCAACCTCGAGAGAACTCGTGTTTTCGAGCGAGTCTCACATGAAATTCACTCAATAATAGTTTGTGTTGGAAAGAATGTTCGGAAAGTACATGTTAAAAAGCATGTTGTTAGCATTTTTTTTCTACAAAACAACAACATAGTCTTATCCCACTAAATGGGGTCGGCTGACAAAACAACATAATGAATTTTCTTGCAAACATTTTTATTGCCAACTCAACCAACATTATTTGCAAAAGAAAAAAAATAAAATTGAGAATAACATATTAATGTACACTCTGACATCTTAAGTTGTGTCCTCTTTCCCTTTTTTAAACTTTGCAACATGCTCGTGATACTCTTCAAGCTCTTTCTCCAACCTTTCAATGAACTGGCTAGTATGCTCAAGGGACTGCTCATACCGATATTTCTCCAAGGCCTAGAGATTTAACAAGTTAAAAAACATAAGCTATATGCTAGAAGAACAAAATGCTTTCTCAACATAACATATTCCAGATAAACTTAGGCATAATCAGTAATTCAAAGTTAACTCGTCCACTCTACAAAAGCACTAGTGCTTTATTTATCTGAAAATAGTCACATGACTTACTAATACATGTTTATCTTTCTGAGGATTAGTCCCTCAAAAGAAAAAAAATCATAGCTTCTATTACTAATTTGCATGAGGCCTGTGAGAGGGTAGCAGTCCCTAACACTGCGATTAATTGCAATACACAGAGGCATAAATTTATTGCATTGTATAACTTCTGTAGTTAACCACATTCATCAAACGGTGAAGATTTAAAAAACATAAGAATTATGAAGAAAAAAAAGTTAATGAACATTATGATTATGAAATATTGATAATTAGTATTAGAATACAATAAATGATACAGATCATTCTCATCGGTGTAGTTTAAGCTCAACAAAAAACTATTATCACTGTAATAACTTGAAAGTATTTAACTGAATGGGTTAAATGATTGTATAATCTCAACCCTCTGATATTGCAATAATATATATGACACTAACAGGCACTCATGCTTGATAACTGCCAACTGTTAGATACTGGCTCAGATATGTATAAATACAAATGATAATTCTATGGTATTTGGGAGATTATTGCATAATAATAAGGAAATGCACGTGATGTATTATTATTGATATAAGAAAGTAACTGTAGAAAGGTAACCGACCTCTAGGAGTTAGAGAGCCTAGTCTCTCCCAAACCAACCCACATACAAAATACCCAATGTCCTCCCTTTTCCTCTGCATCTTTATTTATAATCCTAACTCACTATAGCAGTTACATAGAAGTTCTGCAGATAGCAGTTATTATGTAACAGTTACTAATTAATATAATAAATAAACAACTAATATTCTATAACTTATGCCCTTAGGAGTCCTATATCTAACAATACTCCCCTCCTAAAGATTCACCTTGTCCTCAAGGTGAAGGATAACATAAGTGTCCTCCAGGATCCCATAACTTGAAGTAGAGTGACAGATCAAGGTGTGGAGCATGAAAACATATGCCTGGATCATACACTCTGTTTTGAGTAGTATTTTTGGCCCAGAAAGAGAGTGAGGAAGCAGTAGGCCTTTTCTCCATCAAAAGACATTGGCCACCCTCCTCAAAATGGTTGTCGGAATTCCAACAGCAGAATCCTGAAATGACCGTGGAGAAAGGACCCGGCAAGGCAATGATGATAGGGCGAACACTAAGGTTCACAGCGAGGAACTCCCCCTTCATCTTTTCTGCATCCTGAACCTTGACTTCTTCTTCGACATCTTCATCGATAACCGTCATTTTCCCTTCTATATCTGAAATTTCTCGTGTCCTTCAAACACCCTTTCAATGGTTCTGCAATGGACCCTTCATTTCTTTTTCCTTCATTTTCTGACTGAATTTTTTCCTTGTCTTCTTCCAACTCAATCAGAACGTTTTTCCGTTGGTTAGTCCCTTGTTGAACATCAAATGAACCCTGAACCGTCAACGACTTCGATTGAATATCATGCTCCTCTTCTTCATCATGTATAGGCAAGACGTCTCGATATTCTGGTTTAAAACGCCACAAAAAGGCAGTGACGAATGATTGCCAACTTGCATGTGGATGACGGCGGTGCCACCAAAACCACCATTGATGAGCACATCCACGCAACGCAGTCACAACTTCTGCCAATCTCTCTGTCTCTGGTGTATTCTTTGCAGCAAAATATTTATCGAAGCAAAGTAACCACCAATATGCGTCTTCTTCGCCTTCAAACACTCGAAACTCCATTTCTGCCATAACATACCACGGTTCCAAGATCGATGCTCTGATACCAGTGTTAGATACTGGCTCAGATATGTATAAATACAAATGATAATTCTATGGTATTTGGGAGATTATTGCATAATAATAAGGAAATGCACGTGATGTATTATTATTGATATAAGAAAGTAACTGTAGAAAGGTAACCAACCTCTAGGAGTTAGAGAGCCTAGTCTCTCCCAAACCAACCCACATACAAAATACCCAATGTCCTCCCTTTTCCTCTGCATCTTTATTTATAATCCTAACTCACTATAGCAGTTACATAGAAGTTCTGCAGATAGCAGTTATTATGTAACAGTTACTAATTAATATAATAAATAAACAACTAATATTCTATAACTTATGCCCTTAGGAGTCCTATATCTAACACCAACCTCAAGCAGATAATTCTACACTTTTCGGACTCATTTGATTCAGATTAAAAAAAGAAATTTACACATCGTATGAAAAGTGATTCTTTTTAAAAATATTATATAAAGTAGAAACTAATTTGTGATTGCTTATAATTTAAAAAACACATTTTGATCATAATCTTTCATCTACTACACTATGACAATCACTCTTTTTCCTACTCTTCTCCTTCCTTACTTAAACTACATAATTTCACAAAAAATATTGTATTGTATTTATCATCATCATCAAATACGTTATGCTAATGAGTAGCTAATGCAAAGTCAAAATTACCTTTGCTTTTGATAATGTATCTGGAGGTGACATTACTTTTGGCTGTACATAGTTCTTCCCACGGTAAAAAATGATAATATTATTGGGTTTGATGTCAATCACAATGCCTTTGCTCAGTCGAGCAAGCTCTTCAGCATATTCATGAGCTTGACCCGGTTTGCAAGGCTTACATATAACCTTTACAGTCTCATGATTCTTCCAGTGAAGATGCATGTTTAGAACTACCCCACCAAACACTCCTCGTCTCCCAACTGGAACATAGTGTTTCTTTTTCTCTCCAGTGCGCTTCAGGTAATGCCTCTCCTCCTCAGTTAAAATTTCAGGATCAAATGTTTCTGCTGGGAGCTTCAGTACATCAAATTTCCTAAGTTTTTCGATCAACCATGTTTCCTTTCGCTTGGCCTGAAGATATATGAGTTAAAATTAAAATCCCAACTATTAAAGGAAAAATCAAGGGTAAAAGACATCAGGCCTAAATAATGTATGCGTGTGAATATACCATAACTAAGTTAAAACAGAAAGATATCTGATATCCAACTGAATATACTATTATATTATTTCTTTTTTTTTTTTTGGTAGTGTTACAATGTAACGAGGCAAAAAGAAAAAGAAAAAAGAGGGAAAGTTGACATTAAGTTCCAAGCTTATCTCTCAGGATGAGAGATTCCATGCCAGGCGGAGGGCAGTTCCATACTATTATATTATTTCTAAGCAAGGTTAACAGAACTAACTTCCATTCAAGCATCAAAGAATAAATGTTTTCATGAAAAATATAACTTCGCACATTATCAGAACAATACTCATACAATTATTACAGAACTAGAAAATGTAAGGTTGGGATGGGGGAATTAAGGAATGGACCGATAAGGAGGGAGAGGGTTCAATCCCGACCCTGATACTAACATTTGCTATTCATGAAAAAACTAGAGAATATACAATTACATGTGTGTGTTTGGTAGTGCAATGGGGAGAATTGATTTTGGTTAAAAGTGATTCCGATTCCGACTAAAAGTGAATTGTGTTTGGATACATTCATGTAAAAGCGAGTTGAACTATAAAATTATGTGTGAAAATCAACTCTAGAATCAAAAACTACAAATCCTAACTTCAAGCAGAATCAATTCTGGAGGCAAAATCAAAATCAATTCTACTGGACAACAACCAGACATGTCAGAACTCAGAATCAATTCTAGACCTCCAGAATCAATTTTGGTTCCTCTAGAAGTGGAACCAAACATATACAAAGTCGTACAAGAATACAAGCAAACGGGTAAAATTATCATAAAAGTAAATCATCGGTAACAACAACCAAGCAGCTGAAGCAGAGCACAAGCAATCGCTACAGGAAATAAAGCTTTGAACTTATTAGTATTACAAAGAAATCCAACCTTTTCAAGCTTATAGCGAATTCTAACTTCTGGATTAGGAGAATACATCTTTTGTTTTGCCTTCAAACGATAGAATCTGAGCTCATTTAGCTTGGCCTTTCTTGATTTTTTCTTTTTATTCTGGTTCTTATTCGCAGAACCAATATCATCAGGCTTGTATAGCGAGAACCGTACAACATCATTTTGGGTCTTCAGTTCAACTGACTCATTACTTGTGTATCTGGAAGGTAGCCAGTTTCCCCTATTACCATGGCTTCGAATGATATTTGATCTCTGCTGTGGAACAAGCGCTGATGGAGAACATGTAGGGGGCGCTCTTGAACCATGTCTCGGTGTCCTGTAAGTTCTTGGATGTATTGACTTGTATGGAGTAAAAGATCGAAAAGCTGTGCTGGGGGATGATGCAACGGTTGGAACTTCTTCAACTAAGCATAGCCAGAATAAGCTATATCTGCATTGCGAGAATATAAATTGTATTCAGGAGTCAGGACCACTATCAAAGGAGCCTGAGGTTATATCTTATACAACCATTAATATTTTTTTTTTTTTTTTTTTTTGAGAAAATGCGATCTACACTATATAACCACATTTAACTTTTGGATTACATTTTGCAGAAATAAGTTGAGAAGATATGAATCCAAATAAGTAGTAGCCCAAAAGATATATAGCCCAAATAAACTCATGAAAACAAAATATGCTTTCGCCCATTTCCACTCAACTGGGAAGTAAGAAGGTAGACAATAAAAAGATAAAGCCAATATGGCAATCATTACTGAACAAATGAACAAATACAAATAGAGAAAGAAAGAAATATGAATCCGATAAAAGAAATGTTTTTTTTTTTTTTCAAGTGAGGAAAGTATACCTATTGAATGTGAAGGAAAACCCATGTTTTGCTCCTCGGACTGAAGCTGCAGAAAACATAAAAGTCCAGAATCCAGCTGGAAATCATAAAAGATAAGGGTAAGGAGAAAAAGATAGGAAATGGGGTGAATTATGAAGTGTGGAAGTCTCCCTGAGGGCTCGGTGGTGAGTGAACTGTGAAGAATTAAACAAAAATAGCCGATGGCATGGCTCAAAGTTTCATTTGGTATGGAAAAACTGTAGTAAGAAAATAAATTAATAAGAGGAAATGAAATTTGCACCCAGAAAACAAAGTGGAGCTATGGAAATTCTTTACAGCCCTTATAAAACCATAAATCCATTACCCTTGACTAGGATGCTTGTGGATAGGATATCCACATAACCAATCCATATAGAAACCATTTATTATAACTGGAATTTGAAACCAATTTACATGACTGGTTTTGACTTCGCAAAACCAGTTATATCCTTAACTAGTTTTATAACCAGTGTTAGGGCTCTAAACCGGTTTTACATTTTTTAAAACTGGTTTTGATTTGCAAAACCTAATTTTAAACTTTAAATACCAGTTTTAGCCTTCAATTTTTAAAAATAATTTCGGCATTTGAAAACCAAAATTCAATATGAAGGGGTGCAATATTGATCCATTTGACGTTGAATAAATTTCCTTGAAACAATTAAATTTACATCGGCCACAATATGCTCAATCAGAAGTTTCATGTTTTAAGACTTTGGGTGTGTTATTTTTTTCAATAAAGGATTTGTGTTGATTTAAAAAGCCATGCATTAAAATTACAGCTTCAGCCTAATCATTTAATTGGTTTTCAAAACATTAAGCTAAAAACAAAAGAACTAATGCTATCCTTCTGTAAGAATGTGGCCTAAAAAATATAATGCTCTAAGAATATATTTATATAAAAATGATTTTTAACAATGAATTTAAGGCTAAAATCAATTGTAGAAGCCAAAAACTACAAATTTTTCCTTCATCCAAACATAATAAAATCAATTTTATAAGTTCTATAATTTTGACTCCCAAAATTGAAACCAAACATATGCTTATTCATACTAACTTATACAATATAAACTAACCATTATATAAGATAGCATTTTTCGTGATGTCAAAGAAAGACAGTGTATTATTAGATTCAATTGGATTCTATATTTGTAAGATTAATTAGACCGCCATAACTTCTCATCAAACAAAAAGCTGTGACTGCAGGTCCCCTGTCTCACTCATATGTTCATGCCATGCGTTTTTATATTAGGCTTTATAAATAATAGATTAAAAAAAAGGTTGTTCGAACATCATAATTGAATTGAAAAGGGAAATGTTTTTGCATGGGAAATATTATCAGGAAGGAAGATATCAATCATAGACATCCAAATCAATACAAAATAGTGGAATCCAATTGATAAGATTAGACGTGAACCCTCCAAATCATGTCATTCCATTATATGGTTGAAGAAAATATCCCTGAAATTCGATAATGATGATGACCCTAAGAGTAAATTGTTTATGTTTGCAGTTTTCCATCCTAGTTGTGCATGTATATCAATAGTAACTTGCAAGTGAATTTCACTGCATGTTATATGTCCAGAAGTTTGAGTATACGTCTGATCAATCCCAACTATGCCCGAGTATTGTAAAGGTAGCAAGTTTTCCGGCTAACTCAGGTCCATATTCATATTGTTAGAAAATAAACAAACTGTATTCTATGAGTGTTGTAGCGATGGCGACTGCTAAACAAAAGGAACTAATAATTCGAATATCCATCATCCATGGGGAACGTATGGCCTCCATCCCCTTCTCCTTAGATAAATAACAATAGGATAAATTACATTTTCAATCGCTCAAGTTAGAGCGTCTTCAATGGTGCAACCCAAATGTATCTCTTAGTGGAGTCTACATTGCCACATCATCTTAAAGAACGGTTGAACTGAATCCTATGATAATAATGATCATAGCAACTGAATCCTATTAAATGAAAAAAGCTAGACGGGACGGACCTACATTTGGCATAATTAGTTGAGTACTAATAGCTAAGTCATCAACTGGCTCCTAAATATAACCCAAACTTTAGATAAACTGTCAGATACTATTTAAGAAACCAAAATAAATAACTTTTCTACCAATTACTATTGAAAAATTATTTAACAACCTAACAATGTAGTACATCATGCTTCATCAAAGAAGAAATAGCCATAGATGATATAGAAAACCAGTCTCAAATTAAGTATGTGTATATGTAACTAGTTTAATTTGGCTGCTGTAACAAAGTGATAAGGTGTAATTGGAACAGCAAGATGCTTAGAAATCAGTATCACAAAATTTCAAGAATAATTCTTAGCCCTAAAAAAACTCTAGTGATAAGGTGTAATTGTTCTTTAAAGAGTGCTATTATCAAGGTTTCAAAAAAAGGACCGGTACCGGGATTGCGGCCGTTACAAAGCGGTATCAGCAGCCACCGTGACCGTTTTTGGACCTTTTCACGCCGAAAACAAAGATCACAGGAAAATCGCCGTTGCGGCCGTTACGGACTCCGTTACAGACTTGAAAATTCAGAAATTTGAACAGGAGAAAAGGAATCGAATCTCATATTAAAAAAAAGCACAAGAATACAAGAACAGGTGAAGAAGCAATCTGAATCTTATCTTTTTTACACAAATCAATTACTTACTTCTATTCCTGCTTGCGATTTGCGATTCTGGTGTTGCCGTTTCTTGCTTCAATATCTTTGTTCAGGTTTGCGATTTTGTTCCTGCTGCTTGCCGTTTGCGATTTGCGATTTTGTTGTGTTTTTTTTCTTTTTTTTTTTGGGTGAATAACACACGTAGGCGCAGCTTTACTCTTCATTCAAATATAATAAATTAATAATAATAATAAGGAAAATGATATTTGGTACGGAAGTTTTGTGTAAGAAAATTCACGGACGCGTGCAAAAGGGGTTTTTAAACGCGCTGCAGTTTCATGTCAAGAGGAAACAAGACAAAATTAAATGAATAATAAAATCCTTTAATGGAAATGAAACCACAGTTCACCAAACACAAAAAAGACCCACTTCACCACTCCCGCCCCAATTATCTCCTCTTTCCCGCGAATCGAATACTCTGATTAGAGCTCAATCCCGTTTGTTGTGAAATTGCGGCGTGGTCGTTTTCTCGTTTTCACACTCCAGCCTCTGTGAATCGGGTCTCATATTCATCCTCACATAACTCTGTTTCTGCTTACAATCACAGCTTCCATTGATTCATAGCACTAAAGCATAGTATTCAGTTTTAATTTTACTCACAAGTAAGTATTTTGTGTATTTGTTGTTTTTATATATCATTAGTAGAAAATTTGTGTCGATTGATTGATGTTCCATTTACTTACCTGTGTTAGTCAATTAATATAGGTTTTTATTTTATTTTTATTTTTTTGCATTATTGCAAGAAGGATTTGAGTCTTGTGATGAATTGGAAACTAATGATTGTTTAGAAGTAAATGATACATATGAAGAAGAAACACCGTGTGTGCTGGGATGTCATTTGGATCTGAAAAAGAAATTATCGAGTATTACAGGAATTATGCTCAACTGATTAATATCATGAACAGAATTCGGTGTGTTTTATTTTCATTTAAACTTTTATGTCGTGAACATAACTGTTAAGTATATATTCTTTGTAGGCTCCTTATTATTCTCAGGTCATAAATCATAATGCTTCTTAGTTCTTATTCTGACCTGTTACAGGTATTGTTTTGAAGTTTTTTTATTGTTTGGAAATACAATCTGTTGGTTTTTTTTGTGGGGGAATACAATCAGATTTTAATACAAAAAATACCAATCTCTGTCTCTTTTTGTAGGAACAACACCATATGAAAGATCAGCACAATCATCATATACATAGAAGTTGAATGATCAGCACAGTCATGGCATGAGGGTCTGCAGGGTTGCTGTTGTGTTGTTTAAGGATTGCTGTTCTGCAAGATTACAGTCATGGCACAATAATCATATACCATTGATGTTTGGTTTTGTTTTCCCTGTTTCGGCCTTTGGTGGCCTTATGGTGTTTATTTTCATCAGTGTGTGGAGGCTTGTTTGTTTGGATATGTTTGCAGTATATTTGAAAGTGACATTCAATTTTAGACAATTTTTTGTGTGCAAATGTGACACTCTAATCTATACCCGTAACAAATATGTTAAACATGAATTAGATGGAGTAATTTTAGACAATTCTGTGTGCCAAACAAATTGAAACAATAAACTACCATAGTATGTTAAAGTTGGGTGGTGTTAACAAGAAACTGACGCAAAGCTATATATATTCTTCTCATGTTTCACATTTGTGTACCATACACATTATTGTTTGGATCATATCTTATCATATCAATATACCAAACCTATTCAAGTCACTTTTAGTGCCATGTCATGGTTACTGATGTGAGTTTGTAAAATATATTTAGAGAAGTAATAACTTGTAATAACATTGCTCTTTGAAACACTGTAACAACATGTTATTGATGCCGAAAGAAATATTAAGATTTTTTTTTTTTGAATCGGCAAATATTATTCTCGACGAGTTAGTGTAAGACACACTAAAACACTCGCGGCAATGGAAAGAAAACACAAAGGTGCCTTATAAAAGAAACACCTCAAAACAAACTCCCTAACCACTGTTAATAACAGAACAGAAGGCCTAAGGCACCAATCCAAAAACATAAACCAAATAAAAACCTCCCAAAAACAAGGATAATGAGGCCTACATATACAATAGAGCAGGCAACCAAGGGAAACTGCTAACACACGTATACACACACCTCACTATCAGCCATAGCCTTTCAAACCAAACTGCCAAACAAACATCAACTGACAGAACCAAAACAGCAGCAACAGGAAAAACAGCTGAGGCAAAACTCCCACTATCCCCCGCGCCTAACAGGTTGGAGCAAACCTGGCAACCATATTACTTAAGAGTATTAAAACTTTGAAACACTGTAATAACATGTTATTGATGCCGAAAGAAATATTACTTAAGAATATTAAAACTTGAAGTACACAAATTGATGTTCCTACACTTTTCATTCATTGACATGTATAACATAGACAAGAGTAATATTACATAACATTGATGGTCTTAACACAGACTTCCTAAAAGGCAAATGCTCACTATTACATAACATGGATGGTCTTAACACGGACTTCATAACATGGACACATTTTCAGTCTTTGTATTTGTCGTAATGACCGCACCGTCATGGTTTCTAACGATCAGACCCCAACATGTGTGCCCGTCTTCAAAGCATCCCGCATCAATATTAACCTTCAAAACAACCAAAGTCGTCTACAAGTTGCATTGAACTCTTCAGCAAAGGAAGAAACATCATGCACAATACTAACAACATCAAATTGGCCTTTGTTGAAGCTTCTAAATCCTAAGCCAAGCCGCCTTTGTTTTACCTCTTCCCAATCTGTCCTAGCTCATCCAACAGGAACAACATTTTAGTTTCAATCAGCAAATTTATTACCTCTTCCATCTGCATAAGATGTAACAAAGGAAGTACTCTCAATACATAAAAGACTCTCAATCCATCTCTCCTACAATAGGTCTTCTAGAACCTAGGAAAAAATCATAGCAAAAATAATATGCCATAAAAAGACCCAAAATTTCATTCTGTAGCAACAAATGGGCCAATTCGGAGAATCAAGTACATTCCAGCATCCTGAACAATCTTTGCAAACTGGACCAGATCGATCCGTCCTCCAAAGTAGTACTACAAAGTTCACAATTTGAAGTGAAATTATAAGATTTCATATAGAACTAGAAGTATGTTAAACAAACTAACACAAGTTTAGGATTTACCATCAATAATTACATCTCCCATATCAAACTGAAAAGAAAGAAAGGGGAAGATGGAAAGAAGGAGATTTTCCAATTTTAAAAATTAACATGTAAATTTGTTGTAAAAAATGACTTACCCTAAAGAAAAGAGAACACGAACATGAAGCTATAGTTCCGGCGCGGTGGCTGATTGATTCTAAACGGTGCTGCGGAAGGAAGAGAAACAGTGGTTTGAAGATAAGCTGCGAAGAAAGAGAAACTGAAGCGATTTTTTTTTTCTAATTTAAAAAAATTGAAGAAACTGTAGCGCGTGAAAAATGAGCTTTTACACACGCCCGTGAAAATTCGTATGCCAGCGTCCGTACTGTATAGCAATTCTCTAATAATAATTAATAATTACTTTTAGATGGTTTATTTGTTTATTCATATATTTATTTATTAAACTCAAACAAAAAAAGTGTGCATTCATCTCTTATTTATGGCTTAAATATGCAATTCGTCCCTGTAATTTTGTCGCGTTTTGATTTTCGTCTTTGTAAAAAATATATTTAAAAAAATCCCTTCAAAAAAAAATTGTTTTAAAAAGGTCTCTGACCCCGCTTCAATTATGATTTGGCATGGTTTTGGCCACGTGGCAGTTGCTGACTGTGCAACTTTTGCCACGTGGCATGCCACATATTTTGTTCTTAGATTTGTACCACAAAGTTCATTTATGTCCTTTTGCTTATTTGCTTTGGTAAGGACGTTTTCAACTTCACTTGTAATCTTAGAATGTTCTTCTCTTTAACAAGAACATTCTCATTAAACATTTCTCACAAAACACACTAGTAGATAACAAAATAATAATTGTAATATTTTTGTTATCTTTTAAAATATCAAATGAGGATGTTTTCTTCATTTTGTATGACCAAAATGATATTTGTAGGAACATGATAAACCTTTCTCAAAGTCAAAATTCCTTTGATTGATTTATGTTCTCCAAATCATATCTTGAATAGTGATAGAGGATTCTTGGACCATCATAAGTATTTTATGATAGAATCTCAAAGCATATGATCATGAATTTTCTTCTTTGATCATTCTCCGATCAATATCATAAATGAATGACTTAATAAATAATTCATTCATGAATTGATTTCTCTTTAAAGCTGATTCTAATCATTTTGATGAAATGATGAGAATAATTTCTAATGTAATATGCATCCTCATCATGAGAATATTCTTTCATCGGAGTTGATAATGTTCTCTTCTATATGGGATGACAATACATTCTCGGTTAATTAACCTTTAATTATTTTGTTGATGATGCAATTTATCTCATAGTTCATGTTGGTGATTGCACACAATGTTTCTTTCCATTGAGTATCTTTGAGATGTTTTAGTTTAGGCATGCATGTAAACATGAAGGTACATTCAATCATTCTTTTTAATGAAACTTTTGTACCTTTTGCTTAAACTCTTTTTAGAAGCTATTTGAAGATAATTCCTTTCAAATTTTAATCATTTATTCCTCGAATCTTTAAGGCTTTGATGAAAACCATGTGGTGACGAGGATGTGTCAATTGATCATAAAATTTATCTTCTTGTTAAATCTTCAATCAACACTTATTTGATTCAAACAATATTCTTTTTATATTTTCTTTGAGCTTGTGATAGTACTGTTTTGGTATTCTTCCAATGAGTATATATATATATATATATATATATATATATATATATATATATATATATATATATATATATATATATATATATATATATATATATATATATATATATATGCACTTGTAAGAGACTTCTTTCTTGTCAACTTTTGTGAAAAGACTTAAGTGCAGACATCAGTAGATCACCATTCATAAAACTTAGTGTTTATTCCATAAGGTTTGTTATCATTAAAACATTCATAAAAAAGATTTTTGTTTCAACAATCTCCCCCTTTTTGATGATGACAAACCTTTTGAATAAGTCTTAAGTTTTATAGATGTGTACAATATAAAATGTAAGAATGTTCATAGATATGAAATTAAGCTCCCCCTAAACACGTACAAGAGTTTAATTCTTATCATTCTAATTAAACTCCCCCTAAACATATGCAAGATGTTAATTCTTTACATTATTCATTTTGATCAAATCCATCTTGGATTTTTCTCCCCATCCTATGTTACTCTCTCATCACATATATCTCTCCCCCTTTTGGCATCTATCAAAAAATATTGAGTATGATATATAAAAAAATTGAAGTACAAATGTGGGAAGAAACAACAAAAATATATTGCACATAAGAATCATGTTTTCTTGCGAAGTCATATTTTCTTATCAAACATAATCAAGCATGTATCATGATTAATATGCATTTCAGTTTATCATTTGAATAATGACAATTATGATCAATTGATCATTTTCAATAATTTTTTAAAACGAGAGAAAATAATTCATTAGTGGAAGCGATGAAATCAGAGTCATTTGACACAATGTCAAAAATATTTCTCTCTTCAAAGATTTTCATGTTGAAGATTTTTCTAAATATTTTCAATAGGTAAACATCTTTAAATGAATATGCAATATGATTTTCTCATCATAATAGAAATCAACTACATGTATTTAGAATTTGGAAAACACGCATGTTCATAATCAAGTATGTGTTTAAACTTATCTGTATGTGTGCTTGTGTGAGTTCTCTTAGGTATTTATCTTTCAAGTTTTCATGCTTAAAAGAGATTCTAAACACATAAGATGAGTTTGAAGAGAAGTATTCATGCAACATATTTATGCACAAACATATACTAGTATGTCATTGATGTTTATATCTCTATTCTTGTCTCCAAATTTTGCAAGTGCAACAAGGTAGACATTCAACAATGATTAAACAAAATATTCATGCCAAGTTTGAATTTATTGTTAATTTATTAACAATTTACACAATTATTCTCTTGTTAAATATGATTTTTATTTTATTTTATTTAGTTGAAATCCTATCAACAATAAAACTCAATTAAAATATTCATATTGAAATACATTGAATATGATTTTTAGATAAGTCATCAAAAATCAATTCATGAAAATACATATGTAAGAATAACATATGACATATAATGTATTATCAAATTCATGATATTTTGACATTTTTCTTGTTATAAATCTCACGTCTATCATCCATTATGATTAAGAGACTAACTCATGGAGTTTTAGCGTATTAATGATCATGCATGCGTTTTCTATAAAAGATATAGAAAGACATTTACATAACAAGATATTGATTAATAATGCAATCAGTATACATTTAAAGTTTTGCCTAAAAAATATGAACTTACACAAGTGTTAATTCATTAGGCTTATGCATGCAAATTTTAATTGATCTTTGTGATGAAAACATTCTCAACATCATAAAAAGTTCAAGAACAAATGATGTGTTTCTTTTGAAAATCTTTCAAAGATGAATCCTAAATTAGGATCCATTTAAAAACATGTTTGGAGAATGAAATTTTCATAATACATATTAACATATTTGCAAAAACCATTTTCAAAATATATCACTTAAGAATCAGGAAATGAATATGTTAATGAGTAAACTAGAACAAAATTTATGAACATCATCAAATTTTATACGGTTATGAAATTTTATAATTAAGGTATTTCTATGATCCAATTCCAAGGCAAATCATGATATGTCATCTTAGGAACAAAGTTTAGATGAACTATTAAAAGTAAGAATGATTCAAGTTGCATTTTACAACAAGAACTTATTTAGAAATGCATTTTAAGAATATTATAATGATTTCATTAAGAATGCAGATAGATGAATTTTGTCGAAATGACGTTGAATCATTTATCATTCATAAAGATATCTTAGAAGGAATAAATGTAAAATTAGGGAATATTATTCAGAAATTTCACTTTATACAACATTAGCTCCCTTTTGAATTTAGAACACACTAATTCATATTAAATGCATTCTTAAACATGTCTTCTTAAAACTTAAACATAATTCAACAATTTTAATCATCAAATCTGATTTATAAAATAGTTTATGAATATTATATCTCCATGAAAGGAGCATGAACCAATAATGAAAGAATAGTTACATTTTAGGCTAAGAATTAAATATCATAAAAATTGATGCAAACAATTAAGGTTTAAAGTCATATATTTTTGGAATTGATTTTATCATGCATTTCTTAGTGCATCAAATTATTTATAACAAAACATTGCATATCAATTTTCAAACAATACAAAGTTTATAAATGAGTGTTATAATTATGGAAAATGTATTAATCTAAGTTATTATGCATTATTATATGATAATATAAATAGTTTTAATAAGTTTTGTGAGACATTTTGATTAATTCACACCGCAAAGACAGTTATTTGTATCGCAGCGTCCGTTACAGCCGAAATCGCGACAACCTTAACGCGACCGCGATCGCAACCGCGACCGTTATTTAAAACCTTGGCTATTATTATATGTTGTTCAAACAAGACCGAAATTGCGAATGCGGAAAATCCCTAATCATGAATAAATAAATAAATAAATAAATAAAAGAGACAAAAGAAAGGAAATCCTTGATAGAAAGTAACATACATTGGAATCACTAGTGGTGACGGTCGAGGCGGTGTGGGGCGGAGAGCAGGCGGCGAGATGGACTTCTATGGTTCAGGTTATGGAGAACAAAAATTTCTTCATCAGCGTCTTATTAAAAGGAGAACATATTGATTTTGAGTCAGGACAAGGGTGCAGATTATGCCTTTTATATGGTTCAGAAAATAGTCATTTCTCTTCTTCAGTGTGTGAAGGTCGACAGCGGCGGAAGGGACGACAGAGGTGTTGAAGCCTAAGGGGCGATGGTGCCTGCTGACGGTGGCGGCGCAGCAAGATGACGGCGGGTTGCAGGGTAGCAGCAATGGGTCCGATGGAACGGTTTTTTGTATGTGGTGACAATAAATTTCAAAGAGGTAATGATATTTCAACATCAATTTTTTTACAACTTTTTTTTTTGTTTGAAGTTGTATTTAGTGTGATTTTATAAGTTCTTGTATAAATTGTTGTAAAAAATTTGATATTCAATTTTAAAATAGGACATTAGTCAAAATAATCTCTAATATATATAAATATGATCTTATTTATAAAAGTTCTTAAGTTGTCTTAAACTACTTTTTGGAGCCAAAAAGGTTGTTCCACATTACCTTCCTATTTTTTTTGCCGTGTCTTTATATTTTTAGAAAATGATCTCGTATCTTATATATAAAAGTTCTTAAGTGTCTTAGACAAATATTTGGGGCCAAAAAAAGTTGTTGCATATTTCCTTCCTTATTTTTTGTCGTTTCTTTATATTTTTAGAAAATGATCGTGTGTTTTATCTTATTTATAGAACATTTTGGAGCCAAAAATGTTGTTGAAGTCTAAATTACTTTGGGGGTTTTATTATTTGTCTTTTGGAAGCATTATCAATGATTTTTTTCATAACAAAGATTGAACCAAGGGTCAACCCTAATCCCTATCAATGATTTTTTCAGAACAAGGATTGGACCAAGGGTCAACCCTAATCCCTTATCTTTTTACATTATTTTAGGATATGCTTACAAAACACATCCAATAGCTAGCACCAAGATGTATGGGTTTTGTAGATGATGTGGTCTTAATTGGAGAGTCGAGTGAGGAATTGAATCTTATATATAAAAGTTCTTAAGTGTCTTAGACAAATTTTTGGAGCCAAAAAAAGTTGTTGCATATTTCCTTCCTTATTTTTTGTTGTTTCTTTATATTTTTAGAAAATGATCGTGTGTTTTATCTTATTTATAAAACATTTTGGAGCCAAAAATGTTGTTGAAGTCTAAATTACTTTGGGGGTTTTATTATTTGTCTTTTGGAAGCATTATCAATGATTTTTTTCATAACAAAGATTGGACCAAGGGTCAACCCTAATCCCTATCAATGATTCTTTCAGAACAAGGATTGGACCAAGGGTCAACCCTAATCCCTTATCTTTTTACATTATTTTAGGATATGCTTACAAAACACATCCAATAGCTAGCACCAAGATGTATGGGTTTTGTAGATGATGTGGTCTTAATTGGAGAGTCGAGTGAGGAATTGAATGGGATGTTGGTGACTTGGAGACAAGTCTTAAGTGTAAAACTTTGGTTTGAGTAGAAGAAAGACATAGTATATGTAATGTAATTTTTGCAAAAGGCAAAGTAATTCGACCTTAGAGTTGAAAGTTGGAGATCATATCATACAAGTTACACAATTTAAATATCTTAAGTTCATTCTTTCAACCAAAAAAATCTTGGGTTCATAGTACAAAATGACGGAGAAATAAAAGCAGATGTAAATCATTGTATTCAAGTTGGATGGTTGAAATGGTGAAGAGACTCGGGTGTTTTTTGTGATACAAACGTGTTGTTTAAGTTGAAATCAAAAAATACCAGACAGTTGGCAGATTAACGATGTTTTATGGAGCAAAGTATTGACGTTGGATGTGAGGTAAGACTAGACAAGATAATATTAGAAATGGCAACATTGTATAGATAGTTGGGGTAGCACCTATAGTATAAATGTTGTGGAAAATAGGTTTACGTGGTTTGGACATGTAGACAGAAAACCTGTAGATTCTATAGTAAGAAGAGTGGATCAAAATTCAAATAGAGGATAGTCATATTACAATAGGTACAAGAAGACCTAAAAAAGTTATAAGAGAAACTGTTAGGAAAGATTTATAGATTAATGAGTATGAGTGAACGAGATAGAATGAAATGGAATGAGTAATCATAGCTTTTATCCTTCTTTAAAAAATATAGCTTTTATCATTTCTTCTCTTCTTTGATTTCCATTTTATTTTCCATTTTTTATATTTATGATGATTTATGAGTTGATGGTGATAATGTGTCACTTTGGCAACAAAGTTGAAATTATCTGCATTTTGACAGTTTACTTTCTCAAACCCACAAATTACTCACAGTTTGTTATAAGTACAAAGTAAATTTTATGTTTGAAACCACACAAAAAACCTTAACGAGATGCACACAATTATACGAAGATGTTAATTCTACAAAGTAGGTATTTGAATAAGCACACAAGTGGCAAGAGTTCTTCTTTTTTAACTTAAAATTTATACTTATCTAAATTTTTGTTTCTTTACCACAACAAAAATTCTTTCAGTCATTCCAAAGGGAACAAGACATGATGTTGTACATGCTAGCATTAATTCATCATACGAGTCTTAAAATTGACACAAAAAAAAACGAGGCTTCAAACTGGATCTTCTTGTTCTGATGTCAATGAAGTCAAAGAGTTCTTAGATTGGATTTTAAATGTTGGAGATGGAAACATTGGAGAAAACAATGACGGGGAAGCTGAAATTGAAATACCAGATGACACGGTGATCAAGAATTAAGGTGACCCTCTTGATTTAATTGATAATCTTTCATTTTTTTTCAAAATAGGTAGGGCAATTTTAGCACCTACCAATGATATTGTTGATTCATTGAACAATTACATTTTATCAATGATTCCTGGTGAGAAAAATAACATACTTATGTGTTGAAAGTCCGTCTACACATGATGAAAATATTAATAGTCCTGATGAGATTCTCACTCCAGAATTTCTGAACACCGTCAAATCTTCAGGGTTTCTAAACCATGAATTAAATCTCAAGGTCAGAGTTCCAATAATGTTGTTGAGAAATATTGATCAACCAGTAGGATTATATGCAATGGTACACGCCTTATAATTACGCAAATGGGGAATTTCGTACTTGAGGAAAAGGTAATATCAAGAAACAATATTGGAGAAAAGGTTTATATCCCAAGATTGACTTTGACTCTATCTCCATCTAATCCAAAAGTTCCTTTCACATTTCAGCTTAAACAGATTCCTATTGTAGTCTCATTTGCAATGACTGTCAATAAGAGTCAAGGACAATCTCTTAAAAATGTTGGAATATATCTTCCAAAACCCACTCACATGGACAATTAAATGTCGCTCCTTCACGTGTTGGGCTGAAGATGCTGATTTGCAATGACGAAGGACATGTCTCCAACAAAACTTATAATGTTGTATACTAAGAAGTCTTTCGAAATTTAAGATAGGTAGTTTACACATCAATATTTGTAAATATTTTATATTTCTTTTTTGTTGTGTGCATCTAGCTGTTTTTTTAAGGTTTTTTAATTAAAACAATGTATTTCTTTGGTACTAAAAGAAATAATTATTTAAATTTTGTCGTTGACATAATAATCAAAACTTATCAACTAAATTTGATTTACAGATTAACAACATGTTATGCATTTTTCTTATACTTTTTTATGAAAATTATATGGAGATGTAATTTGTATTTCTCTTTATAACTTCTATCATTTAAAAAAAATTCATATCATATCATACAAATTTATTCTATTTCATGGCAGGTTGATCATCATCTTTATGATGAATTTTTGCATTGGAATTAGCAAAAGTCATGGACACTAAACTGAGTTTTACCGATTCAAGTGTTGAGAGTTGATACGACTTTATTTTTATTTATCTATATCTGTTGTGATATCATGAATCCTAAATTACTTCAGGTTTTTATTGTTTTTGTTTTGGAAGCAATATTTCATGCTCTCTAACAACTAATATTTCAGTTACAATATCTTATTTATTAATCAACGTCATAATTAACTTCTCGTGCATCGCACGGGTCTAAATACTAGTGTTAATAGTATCATATCAGCCCTCTCATCTATTTATTTATGTCATATTAATTATTATAAAAAAAATAGTTATTATCCTCATCGAGAACTATTTTAACATCAGAAATTAGTGTGATTAACGAAATGAACAATTAAAGACTATTTAAAAATTTAGATATATTAAAATATTATTGTTATTATTCATTACACATTTAAATAAGAAAATAATTGTTTGTCCAAACTTTTTCTTTAAATATAAAAAAAATTAGGCTAAATTGGTTCATTGGTCCCCAAATTAATTTCTTGTTTTCATTTTCGTCTCGTAACTTCGAAAACTTTCAATTTGGTCCCTCAGGTTCACCTCCATTTGTCAAATAAATTCATGTGTTAGCTTTAACCTCAAAAATCTACGATGGATCAACGTTATAGATGGTTCACTGTAGACCTTATTAAATTTGTTAATTTTAATCATTTGATCTTTTTATCATATAAAGGACCGCTGGATCATGTAGATCAATTATATCTTACGATGTACCATAAATAGCTAAATCTTTTTTTTCAATTCTTCATCTTCTCCCTCCCTCGTCGTCATATCATATTCATAAAATTTCAAAAAAAATCCCAAAAACCTCAATCACTTCCCTCAACAACAACACATCTTAATCAATATCAATTTCCCCATCGTATTTTATTCATCAAAACGCAGTTAGTAAAAGAGAGAGAAAAAACATAATCGAGAGACAAGCTCGTAGTCGAGAAAGAAAATAAAAGCAAAAAATCCTCATCTTTTCACTATTTTTTGCTTTTCTTCTTGTTTCTTTTTCACTTCTGATTTTCAATTTCTATCTCCCTCTTTTAGTTCACTTCTTAAAACCTAGAAATCCTTAACTCTTAACTCTCATTGTTTTCATTTTTTGGGTTTAAGAAATTTGGGAGAAATTGAAATTGGAAAAAAAGGAATAGAGATTTGGGGGGTTTGATTTTGAAATTAGGGTTTATTTTAGGATGAATTGGTGAAAAAATTGAATTTTGGTGTTGTCTATGGTGAATTGAGAAGTATATGGCGATGGAAGATATTATAGTTGATATCGAAAGAGATAACAAAGTTTTTTTTTTCGATTTTGATTTTTGATTTCAATTTCTGTATAGTTTGATTTAAAAATATGAAATGGATTATGATGTTGTGCTTCCTAGATATAAGGATTCTTTTTCGTTAAAAAATTGTTGTTGTTGGTTATGATTGTGGTGTAGTGATTAGATTAATCTGAGAGAAGAATGGATGAATGAGGATGAGTTTAATTTTTTTCATGGAAAAAGAATAGATGATCTTGTTTTTTTTTTTTAGTTTAAATTTTTTATTATTTTGTTAGGTTTAAATGAGTATGAAGATCGATGAAGGTGATGAAGACAAATAAGAAAAAGAAGGAAAAAAAAGGAAGAAAAGAATGAAAAAAACATGCATTTGTTGTCTATTACAAGATTTAATGGTCTTGCGTGATTCAATTGTCTATTTTGTTTCAAAATGATCAAGGGGCAAAAATTAAATAAATTAACCAGGTCTATGGTGGACCACCTACCATGTTGATCCACCTTAGACATTTGATGTCAAAATTAATGGAATGAGACTAATTTGACTAACAGATACATTTTTTAGGGGTCTAAACGAGAGTTTTTTGGGACCAAGATAAAAACAAGAAAGTAATTATGGGACCAATGAACCAATTTAGCCTAAAATTTAACTTGGCTTAATACATGCTTTGGTCCCTTGACTTATTTTTGAATTTCATTTTGGTCCCTTAACTTTAAACTGTCTCAATTTGGTCCCTTAAGTATCTCTCCGTTTACCAAAGTGGTCCCTTCCGTTAGTTTTCCGTTATGTTTAATAAAAAAAGTTAAATGTGGTACACGTGTCACTTTGTCATTTGTTGAGAGCTTTTTTTTTGTTATTTCCTTCATCTTCTCCATACAATCCTTCATCTTCTTTCTTAAAAAAATGACGAACACAACATGAACATTCAAAGAAAAAAACCCCGACAACCCCTTTCTCAATCACTATCTCAAGAGAAGTAAAAGTGCTAACACTAAGAGCCAAAATTACACAATACCGTGCAGCCCCTTTCACTGCTTTAACCAATCTTTCAACAATAACAACCCAAACATAAAATTTTCTTCAATTATCTCATTGTTTTTCTTCAATTCCCTCTGGTCAATTTCCCTCTTTCAGTCTCTTTTTCTCTCAATTTCCCTTTTCTTCTTTTACCGCAATCCCTAATTCCTCCCTCAATTTCCCTTTTCCATAACCATGTTGCCTTTGAAACCCAAACAAACTCAAATCAAACCAAGAAAATAAAACACCCAAAAAACAGAAGAGAGAGGAAGCTTCTGGAGAGAGAAGAGTGGTGGTTGATGTGTTGGACGGTGGTGGGTTGAAACGGAGAGGACGGTGGTGGTTGGGGAGATCGACGGCTGTGGGTTGAAAACAGAGAGAAAAAGTGAGTGAAAGAGGGTTTGGAGAGGACGGTGGTGGTGGTTTGGTGGTTAGGATGAATTGGTTAAGAAATTGAATTTTGGTGTTGTTTGTGGTGGGTTTTGGAGGCAGAACAACAACAACAATTGTGAAGGGTAACAAAAACTATAAAAAAAAATCATCCAGAATGATGAATCTTGTGTCATGTGTGTTTGTTGTTTGTTGATGGCAGTGATGATCCGTGGCAGTGTGTTTATTGAGATGAATGAATGTTGACATGTTGTGTGTTGTTTGTTTGATGATGTTTTTTTTTCTGGGTTTTATTTTTTCATGAATCCTATGAAGATGATGAAGAACGCAAGGGAATTCTGCGTTTTTTTCATTTCTTTTAAGAAAGAAGATGAAGGATTGTATGGAGAAGATGAAGGAAATAACAAAAAAAAAAGTTCTCAACAAATGACAAAGTGACACGTGTATCACATTTAACTTTTTTTATTAAACATAACGGAAAACTAACGGAAGGGACCATTTTGGTAAACGAAGAGATACTTAAGGGACCAAATTGAGACAGTTTAAAGTTAAGGGACCAAAATGAAATTCAAAAATAAGTTAAGAGACCAAAGCATGTATTAAGCCAATTTAAGTTTAATGACTTTGGCATCCAAAAAGTCACACAATCATGATCCTAAAAATTGATTTTTTTTTCCTACTATAGGTTGAATAATTAAGAGAAAATAGGATAGTATTTCACTTGTCCCCGTAGAAAATGGCTCTAGTATTTCACTTTCGTGACATTGTGCATTTTAAATGAGAGAAAGATAGATGAATGATTAAAATAAATTATTTCGATGGGAGAGGATGATTGATTAAGATAGAGATAAGAACAATGTCACCAAAAGCAGAGTTAAGATCCTCTTCATTTAAACTCTTCTCCATTTCTTCTATTTTGAGATATAAAGACACAAAAAATCTTTAATATTAATGATGGTGGAACCCATTTAATAATAGGACTCACCACCCATTTTACGTGTCTATCTCTTTCATAGTGGTAATCTCAATTTATTTTTTTAAATGGAGAGGATCTTAACCCCCAAAAGCTATGTCACACAAGTGTTATCCGTTCAGTCCTAAGTAAATAAAGTTTGATCAATAATTGTCCAGTTAAGGAATTGAGTTCTTGTGAAAATATCTAACTTAAATCATATTGCTTGATTTGGATTTATGTTGTTTTATTCCTACTAGCATTTAGACAGATACTCTGTACTCGTCCGTTTGCTGTTTTTACTGCGCTAATGCACATAAATTACGAACAATGGTTTCATAAAATTTTGTTTTAAACTATAGGTATAGTAATATATTTTGCATCTCAATACTGTTATCAACAATAACTAATGATGAGTTCCAAACGACTCCTCACAAAAAAAAGTTCAAAGGCTCGTGGAATGAGAGTGACGGACCCATAGAAGGAGAACCAACTAAAGAAATGTTTAAAATACTCTAAGAGTCTCTCCCAAAAAAATAGATTTTTTTTTAACAAAACATATGCTAAATACAAATTTTATGTTTTTGGCGCTTAAAAATTCATAATTAAATTATATGTTGTAAAAAAAAAAAAACTAATTTTTTGGAAGAGATTATTACAGTACTTTACATGTTTCTGGAAAGTTTAATTAAAAACACACGAAGACAACACATGAGTTGACTTGAGAGTGGGAATCAAACGTAATGATAGAAATTTTTTGGAGGACTAAAACCCGAAGAAACTTCATAGTGTTACAAAAACAATAAGTTGGTGCGTGTGTGTGTGTGTGTGTGTATATATATATATATATATATATATATATATATATATATATATATATATTTTGTCAAGTAATCTAGTGGCTAGAATTCACCTTTTTCAAGGCGAATAAGTGGGGTGTCCGGGGTTCGAACCCCGGCCCCTGCGTATAATAATGCATGTCGCTACCAATTGAGCTATGCTCACGGGGACAATAAGTTGGTATATTACAAGGATCTAAAATGTATTTAACCCTAAAAAATAATTAGAACATAACAATTACATTGCATTTTTGTAGACGATCAATTTTTTTAATGTTTTTTATGCAATCAATGTTTTTTTAATGGTTTTTCTGTCATGTACAAACTTGCACGTGTTAAAAAGTTTAAAATAACAAGTTTGCATTAGAACTTGTGCATTTTATATCAAATATACAATTTTTTAATTTTTTTTAATGTTTTTTATGCAATCAATGTTTTTTTTTATGGTTTTTCTGTCATGTACAAACTTGCACGTGTTAAAAAGTTTAAAATAACAAGTTTGCATTAGAACTTGTGCATTTTATATCAAATATACAATTTTTTAATAAGTAATTGTTGTTTTCATTAAAAAATTATTATTTGTAGTTGTTTTAACATGTGCAATATTGTTTATATTAAACAAACCATTCTATGTCCTCGTGAGCTTAACTCAGTTGGCTGGAAAAACGCATAAAATATGCATATGCAAGGTCCGCGGTTCAAACCCCGACAACTACCAAAAAAACAAACCATTTTGTAATAGATAGACAAAATAACAAAGCATCGTAAAATCACACACACAAATGGATAGGCTTGGATTCAAATTTCAATTATGGATATACAAACCCGGAATTAAGAAAATTGAAAGTGGTAATAAATTTGTTAGTAATTGCTATTATTTTTACAATTTTATCCTTTAAGAGAGAACTGGTGTATATTTTTTTATTCACAAAAAGTCTTATATTTAAAGACAAAGGTAGCAATATTTTTCTCTTTTGTCCCAATATTACTTCTACATTCCTAACTTAATCTAGCTGAGTTTATTTATCTTTCATTTCGAAGCATCACCAACTTGCTAACTGTTATACGAGTAATTGCTAGTTGCTACTGAATGGTGGCATTGAAGTTATCTTTACAAGACTCAAGTTGTTGTTTTTGTTTATACTTGTTGCCCAACTAAAAAATAGTTAATGAAACCCAATTTTCATTTGATTTTACTTCCTCCGTCCTTATATCTAAGCACCCATTTGACTTTATTTTTGTCCCTAAATGTAAACCCCTTTTCAAATTACTAGATGCATTTATTATTATTTTCCTAAACATATCCCTAATTAATACTACTAACTTATCTTGAAATATGAAAAGCCAAATTTTAGACACATACTACAAACAAATGACAATTTGGTAATATTAATACACAAAACAGACACATTAATTACACTGACAACTTTTCTTAAAAAATGTGAAAAACGCAATGGAGGCCTACATTAAGGGACGGAGGGAGTATGTGACAAAATTTAAACAAGTCTTCTTTATTAGAAAACCAATCACGTGTGCCCCTGTGAGCATAAATAAGTTGGTAGGAAAATACATTGTTATATGTAAGGGCTGAGGTTTGAACCCCGAACACCCCATTTATTCACCTTCAAAAAGATGAATTTTACCCACTAGACTATCTGAAAAAAAAAAAAAAAAAACCAATCACGTGAATAACTCAACTTATCTAAAAAAACCACGGGAATTAGCAACTAGTCTAGTTACTTAGAATCCAACCAGTAAAGATGAAGTCACATGCTTCTCTCTTCCCTATACAGATACTATCACTCAACACAAACAGTCAAACCTCATCTGACGCTTCACAATCATTCTCCCATTCCCACCAAAAAGTAACCTTATTGGGTCCCACACACCCCATCCCTCTTCCCTCCTACTCCACGTGTTTCCCATTCATTGGCGGTACCCAACGCATGTGCCTCATTATAATATTCCTAAAAAGTTCAACCCGACCCGACACAGTCAATACCCGGTCAAGCTACTTCTGCATCGGGCTCCGAAAATAAACCAGTATCTATCTCCACGTGGCAATCTATAATTGGAGAACCTGCTGGAATCCAAGGACACTTTCTCAGTTTCTCGTTTATTTAACTACCTCTACGGTTTTCTTCTTCCTTGCTCAAACACATTACTCTTCACCCACAGGGTTATAGTTGGAAGAAAGAAAAAAACAGAAAAATGGCGCGAAATGCTTTATCTTCTATTACCACATTTCGCGTCCTCGCCATACTCCTCCTTTTGCTCCGAACAATAGCCGCCGGTCACGACTATCACGATGCTCTCCGTAAGAGCATTCTTTTCTTTGAAGGACAACGCTCTGGCAAACTCCCGTCTGATCAGCGTCTCCACTGGCGCCGTGACTCTGGAATTCACGACGGTGCCACCGCCGGAGTAAGCCTCATTTCACATAGTGCTCTGTTTTAACCTACATTGCTCTGTTTTTTAATTTGTTGTGGTTGTTTCAGGTGGACTTGACCGGAGGTTACTACGACGCCGGCGACAACATAAAGTTCGGGTTTCCGTTGGCGTTTACAACGACGATGTTAGCTTGGAGTGTGATTGATTTTGGAAGAGTAATGGGACCTGAGCTAGGTAACGCGTTGAAATCAGTGAGGTGGGGAACGGACTATCTTTTAAAGGCGACGTCAAATATAGGTTCCGGCGTGGTGTTTGTTCAAGTCGGTGATCCTTTATCGGACCACAACTGTTGGGAGAGACCGGAAGATATGGATACGTTACGCACAGTTTACAAGATCGATGGGTCCCATCCAGGATCCGACGTGGCAGGTGAAACCGCCGCTGCACTTGCCGCTGCTTCCATCGTGTTCAGATCACGTGATCCTGCTTACTCTAAATTGCTTCTCAATCGTGCCGTTACGGTGCGTCGCTTTCATTCCCATTCCATGCAATCTTCTCTCTCTCTCTCTCTCTCTCTCTCTTTCACTATCCTTTCTTTTCTTCATTTTTTTAATTATTTATTATTATTTTTATGAATGATGAAAAACTAAAAAAAGCAATTTTGTTTGGCTTTAAATTGAAAAGTAGAAAACTAGCGAAACCGTGGTAAATTTAAAAAGTGGTTTGTGAAATCACTTTTTTTGTGCCCATTCCAAGCACTTTACCGGGAATTTAATTTCACTTTTTACTTTTACTACTACGACTTTTTTTTTCTGTTATGAATCACGGAGTTAGTTGGTACATTTATTTATGCATTTAATAAAATTTTCCGTTAAGATATGGTGAGAAAATGACCGTTGATGGTGGTGAGTGTGTGTGCAGGTGTTTGAGTTTGCTGACAGACATCGTGGTGCATACAGTAACAGCCTACGCCGGGCAGTGTGCCCATTTTACTGTGATGTAAACGGTTATCAGGTACTGTATCTTGAGAGTAACATAACAGAACAATACCTCTTTGATGGTACTATTCAGTAGGAGTATTTAATACTTCAGGAATGATATTTTAAAAACCAATTTTCAACAACTTTTGTGACAACTCTCTTTCATACTCTCATTACATACCTTTATTCTCTCTCTTCCTTTTTCTCTCTCTCTATTGTTATTGTCCAATAATAATGGAGGAAAAAGGTTGTCCTTAAAAAGTTGTTGAAAATTGGATGTCAAAATATCATTCCTCTTAATACTTACTATATTACTTTTTTTCTCTCTCTAAGATTAGTAGTATTTGGTTTGTTATAATCATCACAATAAAAATATGTTTAATTTTTAATTTAATTTAATTAATTGGAAAATCACTTGTGGTTTTAGGATGAGTTGCTTTGGGCTGCAGCGTGGTTGCACAAGGCCTCGCGTAGACGTCTATACAGAGAATACATTATTCGTAACGAGGTTGTTTTGAGAGCTGGTGACACCATTAATGAGTTTGGTTGGGACAACAAGCATGCTGGGATTAATGTCCTCATTTCTAAGGTACATTCATTTTAGTAAGATCCTCCCTGTTAATTTCATTGAAGCAGCAATACTAAGTACTACAGTATTTTAGGAAATGTCATTTAATGTTTGTATTTTTTGTTATTACTATTTAATTGAAGTGTGTTATTTTAATATGTTAGTATTATTTGTTACTATGTGTGTGGGTACTTATCGAAGTTTAGTTTGTCTTGTATGTGTTGTTTTTGTTCCTATTGTCTTGCATTCCCCGTTAGGCATGTGGGTGCGCAGTGTGATAGAACTGCTCATTATATTCATCCAATCTAGTGATAAAGTTCCCTTATCACGTGGTCTGTTTGTGCAATGTGATGCACTTTCTCCAATTAGGACTCTATTATTCCTATTGGTCCATTCCCAATATGCATACATTAATCATATAGTATAATCATATGCAAAACACCAAAACAGAGCACTTCACTTAATACTACCATTAATTATTTTCACACCACATGCATTGTGTTTCTTCTGTAAAATGTTTTTTGCTGAAAGTATGAAGTATATGAATCCTTATCTTAAACTTGATTAGATAAAAAAGTAATCCGCTTATAGTAAACCGGTTATATTAAATAAACTAAAACATGTTCAATTATGTCTTTCCATTAAAAAAAAATTAAATCAGGTTCAATAATGTAATAGAGAATAAAGTATTTTTAATTTGACTTTATCTAATTGGTGGGTCACATGGAATCTATGACACGATGAAGAGGTTGTGTGCAACTGTGCATATGCATGGTACAACAAGAAAGGGAATGTTTATGTGAGTACAGATTGGATTTATTTGTTTTAATTTTAGAAAAAGCTTTATCCGTTTGGTGATTGGTATTGAAAGTCAAGATAGCAATGAGAAAAGGGGAGTGTGAAATGCTGATAATTGAATTTGCACATGATGAGAATTTCATTTTTAAGTTTCATGTGGGCACCGTTTTTGTTTATTATTCAAGCAAGACATTCCGTGATAATTGGAACTTTGGATCTAAATTGTCTATGCTTATACCATTG
Organism: Medicago sativa; assembly: GCF_051527215.1. Lineage (NCBI taxonomy): Eukaryota > Viridiplantae > Streptophyta > Magnoliopsida > Fabales > Fabaceae > Medicago > Medicago sativa. The sequence continues at coordinate 99,809,319 of NC_140752.1, forward strand.
AATTTATTTATGAGATTGATTGATATCAAGGGGCAAATTTGTCTTTAAAACTTGTAGGACTAGAATTTGGGTGGAATGTATTGTCGCTTTAATCTGAACCAAACTGGGTGGCCAAACTCTTTGCCCTCCATATCGTAAACATTTGGAACAAAAAGTCTCACCCCTTAATTAGTTTCATTTAATTTTTTTTAGTTCTGGAAATGGATGGTTCCCACCCAGTACTGCACTATGCATGTGCTCCTCACCATTATTTTCTGCACAATTTCACTTTCTATCAGGGATAGAGTACTCTGTGACTTCCTTTTTTAAGCCCCCATCAACATCATATTTCTTGCATCCTTTTCTTGTAACACACCATTGTGGTAACTTTTTTTTAATCAACCTTTCCCTTGCTGTCACTGCTGTAACTGTGAAATTTATACATGCATTGTACAGTACATTTTACACATACTACTAGTACATTATACTGTACTCTTTAAGAAAAGCAAATACTAGAAAAATGTTATCTATCCAAAAAGTCATTGGGTTTTGTACGGGATTCTGTTAGGTCAGAGACACGGGTTCAGCTCATACACAACATTATATACTACTCCTACTATTAACCTGTGCAATATAAAATAAAAAGCCATCAATAAAATATGAATATTATTTTATCTTGTGCAGGAGGTGTTAATGGGAAGAGCAAATTATTTTTCTTCGTTCAAACGAAATGCAGATGAATTTATTTGTTCAACATTGCCTGGATTTTCTCACGCACAAGTTCAATATTCCCCAGGTATATATATTCCCTCATTGTGTTTTGTTTTGCCCATTTATTTTTGACTTTTGAGAAAGGTGATTCTCCGTGATTATAGCATTTAAATAATGAATATGATTAATGAGACCCATGTGTCCATGACCAAAGGCCTAAGCCATCATTAATGTTTTTTCTTTTTGCAAGGAAAAGCCTTAGATTGAGTGTTTGTATGTATAACTACAATGTTCTCCCTATTTAGTATTGTGCACAGTTATTATTGCATAGACGGCAATATTGGTAGCCACAGTGTTTGTTTGTTTCTTTCCTAAATAACTCAAACTTCCTCTTTTGTTGGTTAACAATGTAAAAAAGGTGGGCTTATCTTCAAGGCTGGTGGAAGTAACATGCAACATGTAACGTCCTTGTCCTTCCTGTTACTAGCTTATTCCAATTACCTAAGCCATGCCAATAAGGTTGTGCCATGTGGTGACACCACTGCCACCCCTGCATTACTCAAAAGCCTTGCCAAACGCCAGGTCAGCTTCATTTCCCCGTTGATTAATTCTTTGGGACCAATTTCTTGTTTTCAACATCAGACAAAACTAACGGCTAGATTTTTTGTCTTTATGACATTGAACTCATTGAAGTAAAATAAAATGACATCAACACGTGATATATACACAAAGTTGGTAACGTTACTCTAATAATTCACACTACATGTGAATGTACATGCTAACGTTGCTTTCATTTACTACTAGGTTAACTACATTCTTGGGGATAACCCGTTGGGAATGTCCTACATGGTTGGTTATGGTAAACGCTACCCACAGAGGATACACCATAGAGGAAGCTCAATTCCCTCAGTTTCAGCCCATCCAGCCCACATTGGATGCAAAGCTGGATCTCAATATTTCTTCAGCCCAAACCCTAACCCAAATGTCTTGGTTGGAGCTGTAGTTGGTGGGCCTACCAACACTACAGATTCGTTCCCTGATTCCAGGCCTTTCTATCAGCAGTCTGAGCCCACGACATATATCAATGCACCACTTGTGGGTCTGCTCGCTTTCTTTTCAGCTCATCCTTGATGTTGCACATTGTATAATCTAATATAATATATCTATGTGGTGGGCAAAATGGTCACCCTCTATTGTTCTTGAAAAGGGAAAAGAAAATGGGGAAGAATGTTTACTAGTTATTATGATTTGAGGTTGTTTACTAGTTTCTATCAATTAAGTGTAGCAAAATTGCAATCTGTATACTAATTGATGATGATTTTATGAAGTGGCAAGTCTATATGAAAGTTAAGGCTAATGTTAACTTGTGCCATCAAGGCACAGAAGTAAAAATAGAAATGTTTTGTTGTAATTAATGTATTTGAATTTAACTTTTTGACTTTTAACTAATTAAATGCACAAAATTTAAGAAACAATTTCTACTTTTGGGTTGCTTAACATGTGCCCTAAGGGCACAAGTTAACATGACCCGAAAGTTAATTATCTACCATGGTTAAAAGTTTGTTTTTTAATTTTCTTGAGTAACTTTCTTAAAAAATCATGAAGAGCAACTTCCTTGTCCACGTTTAGCCTTTGAAACCTTAAGAAAGACAGTACAAAAAAAATAAAATCTGTTTAAGTAGTTCTATCACTATTAGCTCCTTTTCTTCTTCCATTTTCTTGATTTCAGGCCATTGGTAGTTTATAGAAACATTCATAGTGAAACAGATTCTTCATTCTTGACAACACTTGATATTGGCAACCATTGCATAAGATCGTTAAGAGCAACTTCCTTCCCAATTCTTGATTTCAGGCCATTGGTAGTTTATAGAAACATCCATAGTGAAACAGATTCTTCATTCTTGACAACACTTGATATTGGCAACCATTGCATAAGATCGTTAAGAGCAACTTCCTTCCCAATCAACAAAAGTTACTGAGATATTTTAACAAGAGCAATACTACTACTTACTTTTCCCACGAAGGCATCACGATTTTGCAATCAACCAATTATAGGCATGCATCAGCGGCAAATCACGGTGGACAATTAGCTGGTTAGTGGCTGGACATGTTTATGTTAATGAATGATTCTTAGAAATAAATTCATGGCACTACACATATTTTTCTCACAAACTCAATGATTGACAAATCTAGACCATGCGGAGTACTAGTATACCGACTCTTTTTGTTTGGGGTACAATGTATACCGAGTCTTTATTTCAGTAAATTCATGTCACTACACATATTTTCCTTTTTCTTTGATTTACCTTTGTTTTATGATTTCTGTTTGAATTGTCGTTAATTACATGTTTGATCATTGATGGTTTGTTGCTAAGATATAATGATAAAATAATTGTAATTTATTTGACCGGCAATGCTATATAATGCGATAAAAAACATCCCGAATTTATCCCGATGCTGATGTAGTACTGCTTCAGAAAAGAGAGATAGTGCTTTAATTCCGATAAGAGCAATGTTATATCTCTAGAAAAATAACATCAAGAATTCTTCAAGAATAAAGAATAGTCAATCACAATGCACTATTTGCCACAATTCAAGGAGGTGTGGCTGAAAAATAGGAAGTGGACAAATTAATCATCCAATTAAAATTTGCCAACTGTGTCTTGAAAAATTCTTGAAACTATTTTTCTTGAGAAGTAGCATTTTCCTTCCGATAATAGTGGAAAACATGCTGGTGAATGTGTTGACCAGCCAATCAAACAAATTCGTGACCGGTTCGTGGGATAGTTTTCGCTTGATATACCATTTTCCTTTATTTGACTATTGATGGTTGCGTATGAGCCTTACACAGACTACGTTGATACTATGTGTACAAGAAGAACTATAGCCAACTGAGGTTGTTATGAAGACCAACAATCTATATTGCTTCATATTCTTTTTTTTATGTTAAAAGTATGAAAACAAAACCCAGGTCGACTCTTTCAAAAAACAAAAAACTCAAATCGGTTGCTCCAAAGATAATAGAAGGTTAGTTGTCCATAAAGTCTCGTACACTATAGTTTCCGCATAGGTAAGATCCAAGAACCTGTGAACAACTATAGTAAAAAAAATCAAAGAAATATATTACACCAAAATTATATTTTCTCTTTATATATATATATATATATATATATATATATATATATATATATATATATATATATATATATATATATATATATATATATATATATGGGTTTGCTACAATAGACCCACTCATTTTCAGGAAGGTCTATTTTAGCAACCAACACCTTTTCATTAGGACACAAAGACCCTTGTTTTGTTTTTTTAGGAATATTAAAACTGAAGGGCAAAAAAGTAGTTTTCATTTATTTTTTTCGAGAGCTTTTCCTGTTCCTTCATTCTCTTTCTTCCTTCTCTGCTGAAGACCTTCTTCTCTCTTGCACATAATTTGTTTGCTCAAACCTTTAACCATAAACGTTGACACAACCAAACCTTTCTTTTGCTTATTTAATTCACTAAAATAAGAATAATATAATTAAATTAGTTCTCACAATCTTGCTACTGCTCAATCCAGCAATTATGTGTTCCTATTGAATTTGAAAATGTCCTAGAGAAACAGGGAAGAAGGAAAATAAGGATTGAATATATTTTACACCAAGAGAGTTGGATGCTTGAATGTTCAATTCATTGAGATGCCAATAAACCTAGTTACGACCCCTTTTTAGAATTGCAGGTTTTAACTTCAATGAAACGTCCTGCTGCGGCGCCGACGACGTCGGAAATATAAACCCAGGAGGGATAACAGAGAAACAAAGAAGGTGCAGTGGCGCCGACGTTCGAAATGTGAAGGAGGGATAACACAGAAGCTAAGAAGGAAGAAAGAGAATGTGAACTCTAAAAAAATAATAGAAAATAAAAAGAAAAACTGACTTTAAATGAAAACTACCTTTTTGCCCTTCAGTTTTAATATTCCAAAAAAAACAAAACAAGGGTCTTTGTGTCCTAATGAAAAGGTGTTGGCTGCTAAAATAGACCTTCATGAAAATGAGTGGATCTATTGTAGCAAACCCCATAATTATATATATATATATATATATATATATATATATATATATATATATATATATATATATATTGAAGATTTTCATAAATGCACCCAGTCAGAAATAGAAATGAGTAAATCAATCAAGTAACTTTTTATTTTTATGCTGCCAAATTTATGGTCGTCTGTTGAGCTTTTTTTTATTTTCCTTAATTTGTAAAATATACAATTAATGCTAAACGAACCACAAATAATCATTTAGAGCGATTCTTTTTAAAGAAAACAATCAATTGGAGTACATTTTTTACAATTACATGTGTGAGCTCTAACCATTATACTACTAGACCAAAAATAAATAAATATAAGATGTATAATTCCATAAAAAAAAAAAAAAGATGTACATCTTCGGGTCATTATTATGAGGAAAAAACAATTTATATGTTATTTGAATAACCTCATCTATAGACCAAATACACTAGTTATTAAATGAATCTAAAAAAATTATTTTTTATTCATAATAATGATTGGAGGTGTAATAATTATCATTATTTTGAATATCAATATGTAATATATTATGTGTATATATAAAACCATTGGCATAAATACAATAAATCATTTGTCCAACAACATTTGGATAAAATAATAAGGTACCTCTTTCAACTCTAATAAGATGTTGTGAATTTCAGAATACAATCGTTTTAAATGAGAGTTCTTTTTTTTTTTTACAAAACTTAAATGTTCAGGGTTCAAACCCCGACCACCATCAAAAAGTCATTCATTGTTATCTTAAAAAAAACAGTAACATGGAATCACATTAAATATCAATGAAAAACAATTCATTCATCTTTGTCAAATAAACCAACGATAATGGAACTTACACACCACCAAACAAACCCCAACGATAATAGAAAGTTTTAAACTTCAAAATACATCCAAATAAACCCAAACAAATAGAAAACCAAAATGGAAAACAAACACATGGAAATCAATTCCTTCTTCTGAACTTTGACTAGCATGAATGAATATTATATGTCATTGGCTATTTACGGGCCATGCCACTTTCCGCTGTTGGAGCCTCCATCACCCCTCTGGTTTTCACTCTCACATTTTCTTTCCAACCTGATAAAAACACAATAAAAATGAGATTATGGAAACATGGATGTGCGTTATATTACTACTCTTTCCGATCTAAGTTACAAACAAAAATCGGATGGAGTAGTCTAATTACCAGCAGACACGTCGTAACCACGGGCTTCTAGCTCACGAAAATCTTGGCAAATGGAAATTGATGCGAGACAACAACAGGTACTGATGCAATCACAAGTTTTGCTCCCATCAATTCCATAAATCTTCCTTAATTTTGTACGATAAATGCATGCATAGAGTGACGACCCAACATAAGTAAAACCACCAAGCAGGCAGTAAAATAGTCCGTGCACACAACAAGCTGCAATGTTACCAAAACAAAACAAAACAAAAAAATATTCAGAATTTAATCATGAATAAAATAGTAACTTCATATTATAAAGATATTGGATCACACACTTACAAGTTGTTCCTTCGTCAAGAATCTCAGCTACCCTTCCAAAGGCAACACAGGGACAAAATAATGTGAGGCAACCTACACATGATAAAAAATCAAAAGCATGAAACTAAGCCAGTGTGTATTTGAATTGACGGTAAGTTTAGGTAATATGATTTTTTTGAAACCCTAAATTAAATACTATAAGATATATAACTTTTGCAGTAATTATGATACTGCACCGTAACTCTTTCAAACTCAATGTCAGTCCAAACGTTCGTGCATACTTTTCTAATTCTTAAACATACATATGTGTGTGTGAATATAAAAACAATTAAACAAGGGAAAAAATTGCATTAAGGGTGTGAAAATTACAAGAGCGACAATGAGATGAACAATCACAGTAGCCGGTGTGCCACGAATGAGAAGCATTGTGGACCATTTTTGGAGAGTTTAATTACTGTTTAGTATATTAACCAAAGAATAATATTGTGTGTGGTGAAAATATGGCCTCTATGAGTCTGTATATATATTGAAGAGAAAGGACATTGAATTCAATAAGGGAACCCATTTTAAGGCACTAATTAGAAAAATTAAGTTAATTCACGCGGGTTAATACGCGCTTCAGATCAAATATTTCTGCATTGGATTTAATAATTCGGTGGCGATAAAAAAAAAAGCATGTTTATTAATCTCATCAATCCATATTTAATACTCTTAAGATGGAAGATATGAATAAAAGGAATGGAGATGTCCGTATTAACGCTATCAACGGCAAAATGAGTAAAATGTGGACAAAGAAAAACAAAAAAAGAACAATATTAATGAATTTTTTTTAATTTTTTTGTCAAGTAATATATAGTGGTGAGATCACACATTTTAGAAGTGGATAAGTCAAGTGTCCAATGTGAAACAACATTTCTACCAATTGAGTTAAGCTCACACAGACTTAATTTTTATTTTAAAATGTAAAGAAATGATATAAAGAAACAAACATTCAGGGTGTGTTTGTTTTGTTTCAAGATATAAAAAAAGGGAAATGGGCATGGTTAATGAGTCAAATATGATAATATTTTGCATTAAATGTTGTGTAATCAATGCATGGATTGTGTAATCAATGCTTAAAAAGTTTCCTTTTTGCCTTAAAATTTCCTTTCTTAGATTCCTTAACCAGTGCTCCGGGGGCACCGGTTAGCATGACCCATAAAAAAATACGTGAAGTTATTTCATGGTATTTAAAAAAAATGTTAGGTTAACATTATAATATTTTCATAAATCTTAAAAATATGGATTATAATATGTAGTTACACATAAATTTATTCTCATCTTCATGGTAGCTTTATTGCCACTTTCTTTTTTAGATTTTTTTTTTCTATTTCCAACAACATTTTATACGTGAGAATAAAATTTAATAAATTTATAACAAAAATAGCCATGTATATTTCTATCATTTTATTCCCAAAAATCTACAAATAAAAATTGAAACAAACACACCCTCAGAATAGAAGTGTTCTTATATATTTAAAAGTTGCAAAGTTAACGTTAACATAAAAAGCTTCAAAACAACCACACTATCTAACTAAAAAAAAAATTGAAAATTATGTCATGGTTAGAATCGCTTTAAATTTAAGAAGGTAGAGTGTTTCACTAATTAAAGCATATGAGAATCCTTTATTCTTGCATTTAAGCCAAAACAATACCAACACTTGAACAGGCCTAAAGGTGTACTTATTAAACGATCGTGTTGGTCGAACCCCACAAAATTACATTGCTTCTTTTTTTTTTATTTGAATAAAAATTACATTGCTTCTAAATTCACCAAAATACAATTTTTTTTGAAAGAAAATTTACCAAAATACATGTCATCCAAATCGCATATAAAAGCATTCTTTTACTTTCTTACCATGAGAAACCAAACCTATGAATTGAACCGGAAAATTAAAATGAGATGTGTAGATAGGTCCTCCAAATAAGGCACGAGCAGAAAAATAATTGACTCAAAAACATTTTTTTTTTCAAAAAATAAACAAATGCTACTCCGCAAAACAGAAAATAAAAAATGTTTTTTTAACAAAATAAAATAAGAAATGTTAGGAGCATTTCACGTGAGTTTCGTGAGCGTTTCATTCGTGCCATACAGTGGTGCCAAAAAAAACGATTGAATATATTTTTAGAAATTTGAAAAACCATAAATGGATACACTATAGTTTGTTTTGGATAGAGACATGATACGGTATAAATGTAAACAAAGACAAAATATGATAACTGCATATTAAACAATTATGTGATGCTACATAATAAAATTTGAAGAATGCTTGAATGAGTTTCTTTAAAAAATAATTTATTGAAGGAGTATTACATGTATCAAATATATTTGTTTTTATCTTTGCTCTCAAAGTTCACAGATTGAAACGCATTTTTGAGACATAATATTTTCTTTGAAATGAAATACAATAAATTTCATGAGTTCACCAGCTAACATATAATTTTGAACAATCCTTCCACATGCAAATTCATTTTACATTTTAAAATATTTTAATTTTTTAATTTTAAAAGATTAAAATTAATTGGGATACGAGTGACATCTTAATTATAACATTTTCAGAAAGAAAAAAAAACTCCATAACATTTAGTAGTTATAAAAAAAATCATTTATTTTAAAGAAAGTGTAGTTTAACATGTACTACTATAATATTTTCCTAAAATATAAATCCACATTTTTAATTTGGCAATTAATATAATTGACACACCTTCATTCTATATCTCAAACTGCAGCCTTACTTAATTGGTATATTTAATTTCAATTTATTTTTCACCAAACTTCCTTAATTTAACATTAAGTGTATAATGTTAGCAAATAAAACTTGTCAAAAAAAAATGTTGGCAAATCAAAAAATAGGTGCATAATTGTATACCAAAAAAATCCCTTAAAAAAGGGAAATTTTATCTTGTACCCATACTGTTATACTTTCACCCCTAAAATTTAAAAAAAAAAATAATCCAATTTTACCATTATTGCCATTTAACATGTTACACCTTCATTTCTAACCCCCACTTTTTGAAAAACTTTAATGTACATTTTCGATTAGCTATTTAATTTGGGATAACTCATATCGATCCTTCAAAAAAAGATAACTCATTGCTCCATCTCACCCAAATCTTAGACTTTCAGTTTCTCAAATTTTTCGGATTTGGGTGCTTCCTAATTAGATAAAGGATAATCCTTCGATGAGCCAACATCAATTCTCTTTATTTTTGTTATTTGTTTATTGAGGATGAGAAGCTCTTTGATTAATTTTATGACTAAATTAGGTTAATCAAAAAGTGGCCATGGCAAGCTTCTCGTTTTTTCTTTCGATCCTAGATTACATGGAATAGGCCAAACCCCAACTCATATATTTCTTTCTCTCCTCTTTCTATTTAATTTAATTTAATTAAATTTTCTGGGCTTTGCATTTTACTGTCATTCATCATCAACAAAAATGAATAGATAAATTAAAGCCTACAAAGTCATTTAATTTCAACTCTCTACATGTGAATGAAACAATTTTTTCATAGAAAAGGAACAAAGCTATATACACTAGGACGATAAAGTAAGAATCAGAGTGTTTAAGAAACGTCAACAGGAAACTGTTGACAGCGATTGCCGGGAAGAAACTTCAACCAAAAACTCGTTGACTTGTAATTTCGGATAACAATATCTTCAAATCTGGAAAGAAACGATTTTGGTAATCAAGGTAATACCGGAAAACCCGTAACATGTTTTCCAGCACACACTCGAACTCTCTGTTATTTCCTCTACAAAAATAACTGGGTGTGGAACAAACAAGAACGGATGAAGAATTTTACTATATATAAGAGGGTAAAATAGGTACTTTGAGTAAAATATCGGGGTGAGGATATAAATGTAAGGGTGTGGGGTAAAATTTCCTTAAAAAAATTGTATAAAAAAAGTTCATGAATCGTGTCATTTTTAATGCCAAAGGGATGTTAATAATTTTTTAAAAGTATTTTTTTTTTGTTTCTGAAGATACAAATAATAAATAAATTATTATCAATATATTTTTTAAAAATAATTGTGCGCAAAAATTAGGTTAAAATGTTGGGTTAAATATGTTTTTGGTCCCTATAAATATATCAAATTTTAGTTTTAGTTCCTCTAAAATTTTCCTCTGACTTCTAGTCCTTATAAAATTTCCAATCATAATTTTTTATCCCTATTTTTGAGCCAACTCATGTATTTTTTAATGAAATTATGTAGAAATGTATAGTATATTGTAAAAATTTCTCAAAAAAAAAATAATTTTTTTAACAAAACATGAATTAAATATGAATTTTTATATTTTTGGCGGTTAAAAATTCATATTTAACTTATGTTCTGTTAAAAAATTATTTTTTTTTGGAAAGATTTTTACAATATTCTACACATTTATGCACAATTTCATTATAATATACAAAATTAACTTAAAAATACAGAAAATTTTATAGGGACTAAAAGTTGAAGAAATTTTTTAGAGGGACTAGAACGAAAAGTTGATATATTTATAGGGAACAAAAACATACTTAATTCTATATTTTATTTCTTTAAAAAAAGTAATATACTTTATTAATATCATATTTTAAAATATTTTTAAAAAATAATTTAAGATCATTTTTACACATGTTTTTTTTTTTTTTTTGGTATTGTATTCTTACACATGTTTGACACGAGTTCACATATTAGTTAGAATTAAATTGAAGGTTTATCAACAAATCAATTTTACTCATGATTGACCAGCTCTATCAAACGATGACTCATTCAAGAGAATCAAAGTTTAATTTTCAAGTGAACTCTTGATAGAGCTATATTTATGTCATGGTTGAACTCTGGATTACGAATGTCTCTTTAAAAGAAAGAAAATTGAAGGTTTATTCTAAGTTTAATGTCTGTTTGATAAGACATACAAACGAACTTATGACTTTAGAGCTTATAAGCTCATACACTTATCATATGATTAAAAAAACCTGTCTGATAACATTCATTTTTACACGAACTTACAATTCATTTATTAGCTTATAGCGATTTTTTATAAGGTAATCCAAGTAGTTTAGAACTTATAAATACTACTAAATGCATATTTTTTATGTGATTTTATATTTATAATCTATTTTAATCGTTTTTTTTTGACAACAATCTATTTATTTTAACCGTTAAATCTATCAAACATTGGCAAACTCAATTAGTATGTCATCAAGAACAGTTTAAGTTAAAGTTAATCCGTTTTTTTTTACCAAACATGGCCTTAATCCTCCGCTCTACATCTGGATTTTACTCTTCCTGGCGCGTGGTATTCTCAATCTCTTCATCTCTCTCACAGCTTCATTATCACAGATTCGCTCCATTCTCAAAACCATAACGCACACACATCGAATCTTCGATTCCGAACCTAACTCTTAAATCTTCAACTTGAATTTGAATAGCATTAAACCCTAACAAAATGTTACCTAAAAGAAAACCACATTACAACAAATTCCCACTCATTCCCATAACCCTCTTTGCCACATTCTTTTCATTCCTTTTTCTTTATTACTATTACGCCAAACGCGATTCTCATTTCTCTGAATTCTCCCAAACATTACCAACAACATCACAATGCTCTTCCCAAGCTTTAGCCTTAAGCGAGAAATTCATGTGGTATGCACCTCACAGTGGATTCAGCAACCAGCTTTCGGAGTTTAAACACGCTCTTTTGATTGCTGGGATACTTAATCGGACTTTGGTTGTTCCTCCTATTTTGGATCATCATGCCGTTGCTTTAGGTAGTTGTCCTAAGTTTCGTGTTGTCGAACCCAATGATATTCGGTTTTCTGTTTGGGATCATGTCATCGAACTCCTTCGAGCTGGAAGGTTAGTTTATTTTGTTGAAAAACTGTCGAATTCTGGTCAAGTAGGCTGCAAGAAATGCTTAGATTTAATATATGATTTCTTTCAACTCACGATTCAGTGACTACAAATTGGATTTTCAATTTGAAATTAGGTTTACGTTTGGATACACAATTTAATTAACTCTTATAGCATTAATGCTTATGTTTAAGCTATTTTTATAACAAAAGGTAAAATAAAGTCAATTTCTTTTCATGTAAGGTATCAGTTGTTTCCGCAAGCTAATCGGGAGAGTTTATGGAAATAAGTTAAAAACAACTTATGGACATGTCATAAATAAGCTGTTTCCATAATCTCTTCTAAACAGTCTCAAAAGTGCTTATGTCAGTAGACAGACTTAAATAAGCAAATCCAAGAGGACTCTAGATACTGATAACATCGCTCATTTTGATTCCATGATTTTTCACACAACATAGTTACTCTGATATATAAAAAATTTCTATTGGATTTTTTTTTTTATATGTAATTGAGTTAAAAAGGGCAACCCGGTGCACTAGAGCTCCCACATATGCAGGGTCCGGGAAGGGGTCCCACCATTTGGTGTATTGCACGCCTTACCCTATTTTACACAAGAGGCTGTTTCCAGGACTTGAACCCGTGATGTAATTGAGTTAATTTCCTTTTTTCTCGTAATAATAGCAATGTCTGCAACTTCTAAGCTGTGATTTTAGGGTCTGAGTTACATCTTTGTATCATGTAAACTACACTGCACTTGGTCATCTGTATGAATTTTAAGTTTCCGTCCACTCTTTTCTTGCAGGTATGTCTCCATTGCTGAAATTATAGATATCTCATCTTTAGTTTCTTCTAGTCTTGTTCGAGTTATTGATCTGAGGGATTTTGTTTCGATATGGTGTGGCATAAGCTTAGATTTGGCTTGTAATAATGATCCAAAGTCACAGTCATCTGTTTCTGAAAGCCTAAAGCAATGTGGATCCTTGCTATCAGGGTTTCATGGGAATATTGAAAAGTGTATATATGCTATCAATGAAGATTGCAGAACTACAGTGTGGACTTATCATGTAGACGGTCACGAGGATGGTATGTTGGATTCATTCCAACCGGAGGAACAGCTGAAGCAGAGAAAGAAAATATCGTTTGTTAGGAGACGGAGGGATGTATTTAGGACACTTGGTCCCGGTTCTAAAGTTGAATCAGCTTCAATGCTAGCATTTGGAAGCCTTTTCTCAGCTCCATACAAAGGTTCCGAGTCATATATTGATATTCATGAATCTCATCAGGAGCAGAGGTTTTTATCTTTGATGGAGAAGATTAAGTTTCTTCCATATGTCCCAGAAGTTATGAATGCTGGAAAGGAGTTCGCTAAAGCAACCATAAAAGCTCCATTTCTTTGTGCACAGCTTAGATTACTGGATGGGCAGTTTAAGAATCATCATAAGGTTACATTTGATGGGTTAAGGCAAAAATTAGAATCTTTGATGCAGAAAGGCCATCAACCCATACACATTTTTGTAATGACTGATCTTCCAAGAAATAATTGGACTGGTACTTACTTAGGTGATTTAACTGGTGATGCACATAACTATAAGGTGCATTTCTTAAGAGAAGATGATCAGCTAGTTATGCAAGCAGCCAAAAAACTAACCACAGCAGGTTACGGGCAGAGGTTTATTCCAAATTCAGATTCTAGAATTGGTAAAAAGTATTGCTCCAATCAGATATTACCTGATGTTCTTCTTTATGTTGAGCAGACTGTATGCAGTTGTGCATCTCTTGGTTTTATTGGAACTCCTGGATCAACCATTGCTGAAAATATAGAACTAATGAGAAAATTTGGTTCTTGTTCTAGTTGAAGTTGACAACTCCGTGGAAAATCATTTTTATCATAAGGCACTATATCCTATTGGAGTGATCGAGAGATAGTTCAATCATGTTGTACCAGGAAATGAAAGCACAAGCCATGTTTTGAGTTATCTATTCTCTTCCCAAGTTATGACGATTAGTCAGCTTTGCCGCAACTCCGTGGAAAATCATTTTCATCATAAGGTACTAAATCCTATTGGAGTGATGGAGAGCTAGTTTAATCATGTTGTACCAGGAAATGAATGCACAAGCCATGTTTTGAGCTATCTATTCTCTTCCCAAGTTTTGACGATTAGTAGGAGACACTGTATAGTCAAGGGCATTACTCTTACTTTAGATAAAAAAAATCTACCACGGCTGTTCGATTCCAGCAAAACATGTGGTCTTATCTCATGATTGAAAGTTTTTTTTCTTTTGTTTCTGCAATTATCCTTTATCCTTTTCTATTTCTTCTGATTTAGTACATCCCTCTCAATAAGTTGTGTTTCTGTCATTAGGTTTGCACAATAGTTGACCAAATGCTACCAAACAACAAATCGTTAAGATATTTTTATCAGAATGAAGTGATTCTTAGTATTCTATAATGATTATTTTTGGGACTCATTGTAAAAACGGTTTTTTACTTATTTTATTTTTTCCTTTAACATCTTTTGCATTGAAAAAGCTTAGGAATTTGTAGTTATAGTTAAAAAAATTTCCTTTGCTCTGATGTTATGTAACCACCACCAGAGTACCAGTTATAGCAATGATGGTTTGTAATTTTCGTTTGTTCTGTTAATTGGATACTTATCTGACTTTGCTCTGTGCAACTCGATTTCTGAAAGTAAGTTGCAGTACATATAGAAGGTTGACAAACCTCTTTTATGAGATTTCTGTTATGACAATTTAATTTTAAATTCTCTACAAAACAAGACTACCTTCGTTGAATAATTATTGTAGATTTGCTATTATTGTTGCCAATTTAGATAAACAAGAAAAATAGATTAAATAGGAGAAAGAAAAGGATTGAATTAAGTTATGTTTTGGAAGGAAGATGGAAAGAAAAATGGAGGGTGAGCTGAGTCTATTGTCTGAAGCTGAGAACTAATGGCCATTCAATGATGCAGAATAATTTGAAGAGCATAAGGGACTAGAATGATGTAAATGATTTGAGGTCAATCTGGGGTGTTCTCACTTTATGCTTGATCTTCTTGGTTTGATGGGTGCTTTTAGCACCTCTTCAGCTAGCATTGCTTCTCAAGAGGTGAAGAGGTTGAACCAAGAAATAACAACATAGACAAAGAATCAGTCTGGTAAATAACGAGGTAAGAGGAATTTTGAGATAATAAGTAAATGGATATGTTTGTGATGCAAGATAGAAATTACTGCATTTGAACCTTTGCCTACATCTTTTAAGATTGTTTCTAGTTCCTACATTTACTGACCTATGTAGCATGCTCTATGAAGCACAAACACCTCGGATTAGGCGTGTCCCGGTGTCAGACTTTAGTTAGACTTTCACTTTGTCTGTGCATTCTTTTTCTTTTAACTACACTTTTACAAATTACATGAAACTGAAAGTTCTTTCCACTCCTAGGTTTAGAAGTCATCAGTTGATTATTACTTGATTACTTGATGGGGCAAAGGAGCAAATAGACCACAACTACTGTACGCCATCTGACATCTTTTGCAAATATTCCAGATTTGTTTCTCTTTTTATCTTCGGTTTTACACACACCTGCTATTGAAATTACTACCTGTGATGTATTTTTTTAATTCCGGATTACCCTGATGGTTTATAGCATCCCTTTTCTCTTCCGCTTTACATTAAACTGTTGGTTGTCTTTCCACTCCTATGTTCAGAAGTCATTAGTTGATTACTTGATGAGGCAAATGAGCAAAGAGATCACAAGTACCGCACTGTATCTGATATCACACAAATTATTGTTTTGTTCAGTACATTACATGATCTGAATCTGTATTTGTTAGTCTATTGTTGGGTTATTGGCAGGAGAATTATGGGGTGCTTTATAATTGCTTGTACTTGCTACTGTCAGCAAGAGTAGAATGCCAAAATCTGTATATCACTAAATGCTGTGAAAATTAAAAGTGTGCAATTCCACTTCATTAATTGATGTCTTAGGCAAACTGCTACTGTCACCACTTCAAAAAATAAAAAAAACACTAAATCATAATCAGTATCTAGGCTTTCACAGGTTTATAATATATCGTTATTAAAGTTGCTCTATCAAATTTCATGCATTTTTTCCTTCAATGATCATATTGAGCCTGTTAATGAGTGTGTAAAACTGATATTCATGAGTGACCATACCTAAAGTGTTGTTGAGTACCTCTTTTTACGATGACCTTGACGCTGTCACCAGTGTTTTGGCAATATGGATTGTCTTATTTTCATTCAATGACCAAATTTTAGGAGATGTGTTTAGTTCCTTTATAAATCGATCCATCTGCTTTTTAGATCATTATTAGTTTTTGTTGATCATATGATTAAATTGATGGGAGCATGAGGTTCTATGCAAGCATAGATAGCCCCTTTTTCCTCCTCTTTGAACATCTCTTTCATTTTCTCGTGTTCTTTGCACATGATGAGGATATTATACTATTCTATAGATTCTCAAAGCTATAATCGTCGAGGAAATGCTGGAGAAGATTTATTCCTGTTAGATCTTCATGATAATCTTTTTCATTGTTGGTATAACATTGTGCTGAAATTTGAAAGAAAGAAATAGCAACCTCCATACATATTTAATTTACATAGATATAAACCAAAGTTCGAGCAGCTGACGAGTTTTTTTTATATTTTTATTTCATACTAGTATTTTTTTTTTTTGGTAACAATATTTCATACTAGTATTTGATTATTGACAACTGAAATGCAAGCCTTTTCTTTAAATGGAAATGAGGTTACCTCATTTAAAGTTCTAAAATAAAAATGCAAATAAAAAAGTTTCATTAAAATGGCACAAGAGTGATCATCACATTGCTAGCACTACATAAATGGATATGTCAATGGCTAATAACGTTCCTATCCCAACCTGATAAAAGTAATTAAAGCACACAATTACAAACAATCAATTGACTAATAATCCAAATCCAACAAATTATATAAAAAAAAAAACTTCAGAAAAAATTGATGTTAGAAAAGTGATAGCAACCCCTATTCCATTTTTTTTTTTTCCAACACTTCTTTTTATTTAGTGTGTGTTTGGGATCCCGTTGCTTTTTGAAAATCACGGTGAAAAATCCCGTTAAAGCAGAAGCTCCAATTTCCAACTTCCTTATTTTCACGTTTGCTTTGCCTTGGGAAGCGCAATTTTGCCTTGGGAAGCGCAATTTTGGTTTGGAACGTGATACCAAACACGTCCTTAGTGAAATTCATGTAAAACTCACTATGTTATGTGAGGTCTATTCTCAACATGGTGATACCTCATACCTTTATGAATTTCACTCATAATAATAAAAGAGAGAGAATTAGAAAGAAAGTACTAAAATGAATTGAGACACAGCTTACAATCACAAATTTGACTCCCTTCAATACCATAAACTGTCCTTAATTTTGTATAATGCATGCACCCAACAAACCGCAGTATTACCAACATAACAAATATTCAGATTTTTTTTTTTTGATCCATTCCACCAAAAATAAAATCTACGCAGCTTTTGAGTATTTAGACTGAATCACACACTTACAAGTTGAGTATTTAGACTGAATCTCAGCTACCCTTCCAAAGCAACATACACATGATCAAAAATTAAAATCATGATTCTATCGACAAAAAAAATAAATTAAAATCATAAATTAATTAATAAAAAAATTGAATTAATTATTATTTTTTTTAACACTAAAATCTTAAAATTCAAATTTTACGATACTCTTTATGGACGATCTTTTTATAATATTTTAAATATGGTTGAAAAAAAAAATATTTATAAAATATATGTTAACTTAACTGTAGAGATTAAAGAGATGAAAAAGGAAAGTAATTTCGTAACGATGAAAAACGTATTTAATCCAAAAGATAAAATAGGATGTGAAATTAATCCAAAAAAACAAATAAATACATAATCTGAAATGTAATGATGGAATGTTCGTTTGATTATCACCATACTACTACTAGTCAATAAATTTACGTTCTTTTGATTTTTCTTTTCCTGACGCGTTCTTCGCCATCTTCGCTCCTCTCTTATTCATCACAGGTTCGTTCCATTCTCAAAACCATCGATTTAGCGCGCACACACACTGAATCTTCGATTCTTAGCATAACTCTTAAGATCTTCAAATCTCGAATTCTCATTCTTCAACTTTCAATTTTCATATGATTTAGTTTGAATTTCACTCAAGAGCTCAATTATAGTGCGAAAATACTTTGAATTTTCTGTTATCTTTTATCTTGTATTTTTGCATTGCAGTTATAGTCTTGTGGACTGGACACATTGAATTGAAGGCTGAATATGGGAGTTTTTGACGAATTACCTTTGCCTCCAGAAAAAGCTGTAAGCTATACCTGCTACTTTTTATTAGATTAGTAAATTTTTTGGATGTAGGATTCTTTGCAAGTGTTTCATATCGTTCAATTTTATTATGTTTTTTTTACGGTAGATTAGTTAATTGTTGTTCTGGTGTCGAGTTAGGCTTAACCCAAATTCTGAGTGGTTAGAGATGGATACATCACTTACATTTTGAAAGTGGTGTCATTACAATGAAAGTAGTCTAATTATGTATTTATAAAGCATGGATGATTTATTTAGTGATACTAAAGATGTCTTTGCCATAAACTTATATATTAGAAGCTATCTGTTTTGCAAAGAGCTTGAATTAGGCTTGACCCAAGTTCTAAAAGGTTAATCAGGATACGTCACTTGCAATTTGAGAATGGAATCATTATGTTGAAAGTGGTCTGAGTCTGATTATATATCTGTACATATGTTAATTGTGTCTCTTATTTCAACCATTCTAGGAGTAGTTTTTATTTTTTTATTTTTTTTATAAGGCATATCATATATGTTTTTTTTTTTTTTCATACTGCAGATGTTTTTACCGCAAATTTATAGATTAGAAAATAATTTTTTTTTGCTCTGGAACTTCCATCGTAATTGCATTTCTACTGCACTTATCATATGTTAAAGTAGTCTTTCTTTTTCCATTTGAATGCAGTATCTGAGAGAAGAAATCTCTAGGATCGATGAGACTTGGACTGCTGCTCGTTTTGATTCATTACCTCATGTTGTTCATATTTTGACATCAAAAGACCGTGATGCTGCCGCGCAATTTTTGAAGGAGCAAAGTGATGTTATTGAGGAGGTTGTGGATGAAGTTGTACAATCTTATCATAGTGGTTTCAACAGAGCTATCCAAAACTATTCCCAGGTTTCTGAAAATTTCATTTTCTATGATTAATTTAATGAATATACATTGGAACACTGGGTCTTTGATTGTATATTCATGTGTAGATCTATCGTCACATTATACAATTTTTTGCTTTCCTTTCCATTTATTGTGCTGTCAAGATTAGATCGTAGTCATAGCAGCTGCTACTTCGTGCCATATTTTAACACTTTTTTCATCATCTCTCTTTTTCTTAAATTATGTAACTATAAGACAAGGAAAAATACTTGGGTGTAGGCTATGTTTCAAGCATTTGTGGTGATGCATCTTTTTATCTTAATTCTACTGCTCATGTTCACCCCCAAACCCTCCAATCTATTATATTCCGTAATACCATTAAATTTTTCTCTTACTGCCTTTTTTTCCCTTCCTGTAAACCATCAAATTCAAGCAGGGTAGTTGAAATGGAGGATGGTGTCAGGTTTTCTATGTAATTCTCAAGTTGAAGGGAAATTTTTATCGTACAACTGTAAAATTGGCGATGTTGTATGTGATGGAATGTTGGGCGGTAAAAGAACCAACATGAGAATAAGATAAGCACAACGGAGATGAGGATGTTTTGTTGGATGTGTGGTAAGACCAGACATGATAGGATTGGAAATGACAACATTAGAGAGAGAGAGAGAGAGAGAGAGAGAGAGAGGGAGAGGGAGAGGGAGAGGGAGAGGGAGAGGGAGAGGGAGAGTTGGGGTAATACCTATCGTAGAGAACATGGTGGAAACTCTGTTTGGGTGGTTTGGGTATGCACAAATAAGACCTATAGATTTTATAGTAAGGAGAGTAGATGAAATGGAAGGCAGTCAAATCATTAGAGGCAGTCAAGCAGAGGAAGACCTAAAAAAATTATAAGAGAAACTATTAAGAAAGATCTAGAGATTGATGAGTTGGGTAGAGATATGATATATGAAAAAACATCATGGTGTCGTTTGATCGATATACCCAAGCCCACTTAATGAGATAATGCTTGGTTGTTGTTGCTGCTACTGTATTTGATCAAATATTTTATTGATTTTGTATGATCTTCATTATTACAATATAAAGGCGCTTTCTGTTATGATGTCTTATATGATTAAATACAAGGCTGACATATAGGAAACTACGAAACAATCTTAGTTGGGAGTTCTTTCATTTTATAAAACTAAAGTCGTGATGGATATTTTATGTCGATATTTAATTTAACAAAATCTAAACGTTTATTGGTTTCAAATTTCAAATTCCACTTCCTCCCCCTTTCATCTTGTTTAAATCTTGAGCGTTGCTTAATTAGAACTGTCTCTTCTTTATATTATAAATTACAGTTTTCTAAATATTGTGTTTATCTCCAGATCTTGAGGCTTTTTAGTGAATCCACTGAAAGTATAGGCGTATTAAAGGTAGATTTGGCAGAGGCCAAGAAGCACCTTAGTGCCCGCAACAAGCAATTGCATCAATTATGGTATCGATCAGTCACATTACGACACATAATCTCCTTATTGGATCAAATCGAAGACATTGCTAAGGTTCATTTTTTTAGTTTGGACAGTGCTTGATCTAATTGTGTGACTTTGGCCAGTTGATAGGAATAAAAATGTCTCTCAACCAGCATTTAAACTCATACTAGCTGGTCTGGTTTTGTATGTCCCGAATATGATTTTCTTTAGGCTACTTATGCATTTTGTTTTTTTGATTAAACAATTATATGAATTTACATGACTGCATTTGCAGTTTCATCATACTGGATGCTCCTTCAATTACAAAAGCAGAAGTAGTCATGTATACTTTGCCATCTATTTGAATTTTCTGTGTTTTTCTACTGTCAAAGAACCGCTTGATCTTAAAACTTAATTTGTTCAGTCAAGGAACAAGAATTGTTTGCTGCTTTAAACATTACAACTTGTGTAAAAACACATTGCGCTTGGAGTGGATATAAAATGGAGGCCAATAATTATCTACTTCCGAAACTAAATATCATGAATTGAAATTTGAATTTAAGATTGGGGAACAATGATGGCAAAGAACTATAGACTTTTGGTCATTTTGTCAAAGAACTACATGACCTGAATGCTCAAGCACTGTAATAAGACCTCACAATTTGTGTAAAAAAATACTGTGAGAACAAGTTATATGCATCAATGCATACATTTGTGTGGAATGAATTAATGGTATTTATGTTGAATGTTTTTTCATACGATAAATTTAGCACATGCTTTCTTTTAAACTACTCTGTTTAAAACTATTACTGTTTTATATAGGTTTTTGATTATAATTATCTAAGTTGCAGGTTCCAGCTCGTATCGAGAAACTCATTGCAGAGAAGCAATATTATGCTGCAGTTCAATTGCATGTGCAATCCATTATGATGCTTGAGCGAGGTCTCCAAACTGTAGGTTTTCAACTTACTATATCATTATTTTATTTTCAGTGTTTTGTGTGGAAGGATTATTTTTGTTACATGTTGTATTTGTGTGTTTGTTCTTTGGTAGAAATAGTTTATTATCAAAGAAAATGTGAATGTGTCTGAATCCTGAATCCAAAGAAAAAAGTAAAAAATGCTAAAAAGCACAAGCGTATAGCAAAACCTTTGCATCTCTCTGCATATTAGAAATGTATTTTCCCTTAAAATTACCATTAGTTTGAGATTGAAACACTAGCGAGAGTCACTACACTTAACCATATCCTCTAGCATATGGAAAGAAGTGCTAACAGACAGTTATAATATTTCCACTTGTTTAGCTTGTTTTGAACCTGTATGGTATACGACCAATGTACATCCCTTCTCTAGGTTATCATTGCTTCAGATTGCTCTCTCTCCCTCTTTGTTAATATTTTTCCATTTATTTAATCATCTCTCTGAACATTTCTATTTGTATGTCATAATTATGTTTGACGTGTGGCCTAGGTCGGGGCACTCCAAGATGTCCGTTCTGAGTTAACAAAGCTGCGTGGAGTTCTCTTTTATAAGATTTTGGAGGATTTACATGCACATTTATACAACAAAGGTGAATATAGGTATTTGTTTTTCCATTCCTATCTCTTACTTATATCATGATGCTGTGAGATATTGGACTACATATTTTTTTTGCTTTTTTGCAAAGGCATTTAGAGTATATGCTTCTGAAATGCTATTTTAGCGGTGGCTCATCTTTGCTTTATATTTTTCTCTTAACATGCTATTCTCAAGCAAACTCTGAAGCTCTATTTTGCTCTTTCGTGAATTTCTCTTCTATTTTGTTTGCATTTGTTTCTATGTGAAAACATTTTAATATCACGGCGCTTAAAAATGTACAGCGAACTTTTGATCTGACTGCCAATTTAATGCAGTTGTGCTGTTTATTTGTTTTGAACTGATGTTAAGATATATTGTGTTTGAACTCTTGTGTGCAGTGCCTCAGGCTCAACGATGCTGGAGAATGATGATGACGTTCCCACCACCATTTCTGTTGCACTAACTGCGCATAGTTCACAACCTCTGTCGCGAAGAACAAGGTCACTCAAAGGTGACAATCAGAATGGCCTCCAGATTGATGGATCTTATAGGCCCGGACCTGTGGACAGAGGGTAATACTGGTCAATTGAACTTCTGACTATTTCTGCTATTTTCTCCTAGTTCTAAACTGTTGGAAACAGGAATCACCATTGATGAATGTGAAAAGCTTGAAAAACTGTGAGAGAAGAGAGAGAGAAAGAGTTGTAACTAACTCTGTGTAACTGAATCTGTTATTTCTTGTTAGAGTTCAAGTCACAAGGGGATACAAGTATATATAGGGTCATGAGGTAGTATGACAGCTGTACACAACCTAACAGCTGTCATTTTCCTGCAATGCAAGGCTTAAACTAAGTGTAACTAAACTACAGTAAGATGCTTAATGCATCAGATACTTATATACTCTAACATAAACTGCATAAATCATTTCTTATTTCCTATTGAAGCTTCATACATTTCTTTTACTGTTACACATTGCTTCATTGATGGCTGAGGGAAGATTGTTGATATTCAAATTTAGCAAATTCCTCACATATTTTGTCTTATTTGTCAAGAATGGACGAGATCTCATATTGTCTTATTTGTCAAGAATGGACGAGATTGTTGAAAGTGATGATGAGAATATTTGATAGTGTGATTTTATTAAATGTTACATGGAATACTGGTTATACTACTCCATGCTAGCTTTGGTAGTGTTTTTTTGCTTGATTGTTGCTGTTAGGTTGATGTGACGTAGCTCCATTTTCCTAATGTCTACTTGGGTTGCGCCCTCACTAATATTGACTAATCTAAGGATATAACAATTTAAAGAGACAATCTCCAATTTCTCTTTTTCCAGAGTCATATTAATGTGTTGTTTGATAGAGCACTATCACGTCATTTGATCCATGTAGCTGATCCCACGTAGCGTGGTAAGGCTTGATTGTTGCTCTACACGCTAGCGTGGAGTTTGGATTGTGCTTGCGGAATATAGTATATTAAATACCATCAAATGTGTGTTTCAGTTCTTTTGATGGCAATGATGAGGAAGGTGCTCTGGATTCAAGTGAAGAAGCTACTTTAGATGGAGATATGGAAAACATGAGAATCAATGGTAGTGATGTCACAAAGGATGCCAATGGTGCTCTTCGTCAAATGCCAACATGGCTTTCAAATTCGACACCTGATGAATTTCTTGTATGAGCCACTTAATTGTATAATTTGTATTAAATTCATAATGCTTCTCGAATTTTCAGCGATTTTCAGTCTCTGAACTGAAGTTCCGAGTTTCTTGTGCAGGAAACAATTGGAAAGACTGATGCTCCACTTTATGTGAAGTATCTTCAGACCATGGTTGAGTGTCTGTGTATGCTTGGAAAAGTGTCAGCTGCTGGTGCTATAATATGGTTAGTTATTTTAATAATATTTTTTCTTTTCAATAATAAAACTCTATGTTTCCTTATCTCTTTGAAGGTTTTGATTTGCTTTTTTCAATAAGCTTCTCCTAATTTTTAACACTAGTGTTGCTTGCTTGATCTTGACTCTTGGTTGGGATTTTTATTTCATGAAAGCCCAAAAAATCAATTCTACTTCTGAGTTCTGCATTTTTTCTCAATTTATCCTATTTTAATATCGGGATTCAGTCCTTTTTTTTTTTTTTTTACTTTCATCGTATTTTTTCTTTTATCCTAAAAGATAACATACTAATTCATGCAATTCATGATTTGTGGATGCCAAAACTCCTCAATTAGTAGAATGGACGTGGCACTTGTTGCTCTCTATCAGAAATTGAGAGAAAAGAATAATATTTTTTTAATGAAACTGAAGTTGTATTTCTGAAAGTCAATTAAAATTTACAAAGGGTCTGTTTGGTAAACACCAAAAAAGAGCTTTTAGCTCTTAGCTTCTAGCTTATAAGCTCATTTGACAAAAATAGCTCTGTTTGGTAACACTTTTTGACCATGAGCTTATAGCTTATTTCACGAGCTTATAAGCTATTTTTCAGAAGCTATTCCAAGTAGCGTTTGAGCTTATAGCTTATAGCTTCTCATATTTTCTTCCACTTTTACCCCTATTGTTTTATCTAAAATCCATTTTTACCCTTTTATTATAATTTAATTCAAACCTACAATTCCCTAATATACATCCCTCGTTTTTTTTCCCTAATAAATATACATCCCTCGTTATTTTTTTTTTTGACAAATACATCCCTCGTTATTATTTATCTCACTTGTCTTATGTTGCTGACAATATATATACCTCCATTTATCTTTTGCCTTATGTTGCTGACAATATATACCTCCATTTATCTTCTTTTTTTTTTTTTTTTTGACAAAATACCTCCATTTATCTCTCTTGCCTTAGGTTGTTGACAAAAAATATATATACCTCCGTTGACAAAAAAGTATATATACCTCGTTATACTTAAATAAATTTTTTAGTGAATAAAATTTAATTTACAATATAAAAGATATATTAAATTTATAAATTTCAATTACTTTTTAAAAAACAAAATTGAATTAAGAATTCCTGAATATTTAAATATCAAGTTATATAAACTTTATATTTTGAATTAATAATACCCTTTTATGTCATTTTACATTTATCAGCTAGTTAAACCGCTAATTTTACCAAACACTTCAACTAGCTTATCAGTCATCAGTCATCAGCTAGCTTATCAGCTAAAAGCTATCAGCTAGCTTATCAGCTATCCGCTATTTTTACCAAACAGAGCCAAAAGCTGTGAGGTCCCATATTTATGATTTGAAATAACTGCAGTTAAGGTTGTGACAGCTAAGCGTTGGTTATTTAGTTGTAACTTGTATTTGAATTGAATTCTAAAATTTAACTTAACAAACTAAAAGGAGATTATTCTCCCACCCTCAGAAGCTCATGATAAGGGAACCAAGGTAGCTAAAATCGAGATTTCATGCAGAATCGAAAAGGGGTAGTAAGATCTTAAAGCGTGAAGTCATGACCCGAATCGTAAGATTCTACAAAATTCATAAAACTCAAATATTCATAAAATTAATGCTCATGCATAAATTTACATTAGTAAGAGAAAGTAAACCTTTAGATTCAAATACTTAATTAAACTTAAAATCATAACTATAAGGAAGTTCGTAAATAATATCTTAAATAACCAGTAATTCATAATTTCAAAGGTTACAACCTATTTCATTATTATCGTTTTTTTTTTTATATATTTGTTTGGGATGATAGTGTGCAAGTTATACTGGTTTTATTGTTTACCAGCCAAAGGTTACGACCAACAATTCATGAAATTATTACATCCAAGATTAAAGCCCATGCAGACCTTTTGAATTCATCAAGGTCTAGCATTGGTAAGGGTTCCCGGACTGGAACAGGTGATCTACACTTCATTAAAGGTCAACTGGAAAGCTACCAGTTGCCAAAACAGAAGCGTAAGAATGGGATATCTATTGCTGGGACTCTGTTGGCTGTAAGCCCTGTTTCCCCTCTCATGGCTCCTGGCGGGAAAGCACAAGTTGCTGCGAAGGAGCTTCTTGATTCAATTTTGGATGCTGTTGTTCGAATATTCGGTGAGTCACAATAATTTTATATGCATTCTTCTTTCTAGGTTAATGGCACACTTAATGTTGCAGAGAGGAGAATGCTAAGATAAATAAATGGTCACACTAAATAATATTGGATTATGAATAAAAGCACTAGGGAGAAAGTTGGGCAAACACCCGCTGTATAAAAGACAGCAGAGTCTTGTGTGGTTTGGGAATGTGTGGAGAAACCCATTGTATTAGTGATATAGGATTACATCTTCACTTCAGTATTCACACTGCTCTTAGTGTGGGCTACTTGCCCTATTCTAGTTGGGCTTCAAGCCCATTAGTTTCTGTTGTAACAGAGTTCTTGCAGCTAACTATGTATAATTAGTTAGCTACACTGGAATCAATTCAGTTGAGATGCATCAATCAAATTACTTTCAGTCTCTCACCCTCCCCTCTGTGTGTGTGTGTGTGGGTGGGTGTGTTTCTTCACTTTCATGCACTTTCTATATTTTTAAACACATAAAAGCACTGGTGAGGTGGGTAAACTAGATAGAGGATAGTCCAATAAATAGAGGTAAGAGGAATGCTAAGGACAACCTCTCCCACACACTCTCTCAGACACTCCCTCAATTATTAGTCCACATCATCAACTTTTTAAAACCAATTACCTGGTAACCGGTTGTATTGGTTTACATTCACTCACAATTTTTTTTTCAAACTAAAAAAATGGAAAAGAAAATATATCGCACAGGACCTTCTTTCTTTGTGCGCAGATCTGATTTCTGAGAAGAGCCAAAATCAACCCTCCTTCCCAAACACAACTACACATCTCAGCAAGCCAAACACATACTACTTCCTTACAAATTAAAAATGGGTTTTTGACTATGAAAAATCAGATTCTTTGATTTTCTGAAAATGATTACTTGTCTCTCTCTCTCTCTCTCTCTCTCTCTCTCTCTCTCTCTCTCTCTCTCTCTCTCTCTCTTAATGTTTATATCATCTGCAAAAATCCAACACCCGTCCAGAATAATTTTGCTTGAATTGACATCTTCATCCCAAACTAAGTGTCAATAAACTTTTTTAATTTGACATCTTTCTTTGTACCAATTTTTGAAGATCCACATCCGCCATCGCATCCACGGTGCAAAGGATTGAATCATTTTTATGAGCTTGACGAAGAAAGATTTCCTTGCCACTAATCTTGTAGTTGCCGATTGTAATTGCGGCTTTGGAAAAATACTAAGCATAATAATGAAAAGTCAAAATAGGCTTTTTTTTAAATTAAAATAAATTATACCAATTCAGTCGGTTGCCAATTGCAAGGCAATTTAATATCAGTGACTTGGACCAATAGTGGAGTGAGTGTTCAAAGGCATCTGTTAGAGCGACTGTGCTTAGCAGTCCTCATAGAGGTAAAGGAAGACCAAGCAAAATTGTAGCCAACCCCACCTAGCGACAAAGTGTTTTGGTTGTTGTTGTCTGCTTTCTATTTTAATCATTATTCTTCATCGTAAATTTGTCACCTCATGTATCATTGTATAGAGAACCATGTTGTTGTTGGGGAGCTGTTGGAAGCAAAAGTCAGTCAGCATGTTGACATGAACACACCAAAATCAGTGCCAGTAGATGTGAGTTGGAACCCTGATTCTGAAGCATCTCAAGTCACAGGAGGTTACAGCATAAGTTTCTCCTTGACAGTGTTACAGGTAATCTATATGTAGGGGTTATTCAGTTGCAAGATATTTAATAATAGAATGAGGACATATCTGTGCTAATTTGATATGGCTAGACATGGTTGGTGTCTTGATCTAGGATACAAACGTAATATTGACCTACATGGAGTTTTGGTTATGGATAGTAAATATAAGTTGTAGTACTAGTACACTTATACTTTTTTCTGTACTTTAAATAAATCAAATGTAATTACCAGCTTTTCTCAGAGAAATTTATTACTATAATTTAAATACATATCTGTACTAATTGAATATGCTTAGACATGATTAGTGTCTTACACACCTCATGATGATATGCATGAAGTTATGGTTATTGGATAGTAGATAAAAGAGTACACTTAAATTTTCTCTGTACTTAATTACCAACTTTCATCAAAGCTTAAACTAATAATTGATGACTCAAATGGTTTTATATTTGAAATATACTTGCTCAACAGTCCTTTGAGCTTGAAACGTGGAAATTGACAAGCTTATACTACCTTGTGATTTATTAAAGGATAGTTCAGCTACAGCTCAGCATAACTATTATGTACCCTAGAGTAGCTAATAGATGTCTCTAACTGTAAATGTGACTAACTCAATAGATTGTAACCTACTCAACTGACACGTGTCGGATGTGCGATGCTTGTAACTGGTTATAGCCAGCTGTCTCTGCGGTCTATATAAGGACCTTTCCCACTCTGTAACAGAATCAATCAGCAGAATACAGAAATAAGTTTCAGAGATCGAGGAATCTCCATAGTTGAATTCATAAATCTAACATGCTTGAATATTGGGGATGGCAAGAATTGAACTATTCCACCTGCTCGTAGAGGCTTCATGCTTTGTTACTACATTAATGATCAACTTTCTAAAAAGCTTAACTTGCGAAGTGAAAATTCATGACAAATTTATATCTGAAAAACTAAATAAGCAGTTTGACATGCATGTTAGCGAGTGTTGAAACTACCGGAAAGTATCACACTTATTGGTTTAGAAACATGTTTAGTTTTTTTACTGCATAAGTTTCTTTGTCTTCTTATACGGTGATGTCTTATTTATTATATTGAAGGATGATTTTGTTGTTGACTGGAATGTAAGGGTCTGTTTACTTTGCGGAAACATTTTCTATTTTTCATTTTAAAAAATATGTGCCCATTTTAACTTGCTAATGGGAAGATGCGAGTCTCTTGAAATGAACCATTGTGATTGAGAGAAGGTGAAATGCTAGCCAGGGATGATGCATTTCAGGAAATAACGAAAGTAATTCTTTTGGAATTTTCATTGTTTCCGAACAATTTTAGACATTTATTCACTTCAAGAGTCTCTTATCTCCTTATTAGAAAGTAAAATTAACACAAATTTATAAAATGAAAAGAGTAAATGTTCTCATAAAGTAAACGAGCTCCAAATTTTGTAGCATCCTGTATTATCATGTTTCGCTTGACCATTTGAGACAGTTTGTTTTAAATTAATGGCAAAGGAATCTAGTTTATATGAAAAAAAAATTGACTGGACCTGATTTATATTGTTTAATATGCATATAAACATGAAGAACCCGTGTTACAAAGGTAAAATATCCTTAAATCGGTACTCAGAATGTGCATGTTGGTTGTAATCCCTTTTATTTTTTCTTTCGGCTTATATTTATTCATCCTTTATTTTTGTAGAGTGAATGCCAACAACTTATATGTGAAATTCTGCGGGCTACTCCAGAAGCTGCATCTGCTGATGCCGCTGTGCAAACAGCTAGACTTGCAAGCAAAACCCCTTCGAAAGAGAAAAGGCAAGTGAGTTGAATTTCTTTTGCTCTTTAGTATAACATTAAACAGCAACCTCTGTTCAATTCAAAGTTTTAATTTTCTGAAATATCGTGTAATAGTCCTTTGGCAACAAACACCTAATAATTAAGAAAGTCTATGATGAAGCTGGCATAAGAACTTGATAGATAATAAATGGAGCTCCAATCAAGCCATTATCGCAGCCTTTATTTTGGATTCACTGTTGATCATCTAGTTGAGGAGCATTTCGTTTGCAAGTCAAATATGACATGCTCGGTGTCACTTGTTAGTTTGTGACTTATATTTTTTGTTTTTAAATTTGTGAAAGTTATGTTATTAGAGAGATAGAAATGAAAACAATGGCATCAGTACAATCACGACCTCGAATCCCTCTTATGCACTCAGTCTATAGATAATTTGAAATTTAGGTGTTGCAAGGAAAGATGTTTAAACAAGAAAAAATTGAGAAGTAGGGTATTTGACACAAGGTCTTTTGCCTTAATGCGATTGACAAGTTATTTGAGTCAGGTTCACAATTGCCAGGAGAAGCCAGGAGAAAATAATTCAGAAATTTTAATTTTCTATGGTAATACAATATTATCTCTCAAGCCAAATTTGTATCATGTAGTTAATGATTAATGTTTCTTATTGATTACAGGGATGGATCAGAGAATGGTCTTACCTTTGCATTTCGCTTTACTGATGCTACAATATCTATTCCTAATCAGGGTATGATAAATTCTATTAAATTGAAGGAGTTCTGCTTATACAATTTAAAATCATGTTGCTGTTGGTATACACGGGATGCTGTTAAGATATGTTTATTTTGGCGAAGCTTGCATAATTTGTTAAAATTGCCTACATAGGAATTGCTATTATAGGGGTAAAGCTAAACTTCTACGCGTTTGAATTTCAACCAATAAGAGAGCGCATGATGGGAAGAGTGTGTTGCAAGCACTCCTCTTCCTTGCAACGTCTGTACATATTTTTCTCTTACCACTGATATAACTTCTATTCATATCATGAAATTTATATTTATTTGTGCACATATTTGAGCTGTCAAAGTTTTTGGCATGTTTATTTCCTTCTCCCACTTTTAGGGTGTGTTTGGATTGAGGGTTTAGGAGGGGAAGGGAGGGGAGAGCTCACTTTTATTTTAAATTACGAACAATGTAAAATGTTTTTTTAAAATCAATTAAGTGTTTTTGAAGTATTATATGATCATTTATCATGTTGTTAATTCAATTTTCTAAAAATTATTTTATAATGTCCGTAATTTAAAAAAGAAAAGTAAGCCCTCCCCTCCCTTCCCCTCCTAAACCCTCCATCCAAATACACCCTTAATGTTTTACATGATTACAGCTGCTGTCTCATAGACATGGTATATAAGAATAGTAATCTTAATATTATGATATGGACAAGAAAATCATCAATGTTTAAGACTACAAGTAATATTAGATAAAAAACAAATAAGCAAGCGCTGTTATAGGGACATTGTCCATTTGGTGGTTTAGTGCCTGCAATTCTAAATTGTTTACCTTTCAGTTTAGAAAGATATTGTGTATATGTTGGATTTTGGCATGCTGTGCTGACAGTACCATGACTGTAATAGCTTTTAATTTGTAAATTAGTTATGGAAGTTTCTGGTAATATCGCCCTTTTACTTAATTCTTGACAATTTAATCTCTAGCAGTAGTTTTATGCTTTGACAAAAAGTCATTGCCTAACTGCTGAACATCTTATTTATAGCACTTTTTTCGTTATCATTTTTTTTTCCGTTTATTAATCTATTAATTTTTTTCCCAATTCCAACATTTATGTTGTTTTAATATTCAGGAGTTGATCTTGTTCGCCAAGGATGGAATAGGAAGGGTCCCAATGTGGTGCAGGAGGGTTATGGGTCTGCAGCGGTTTTACCCGAGGAGGGCATATATTTAGCAGCATCAATATACCGACCTGTGCTTCAGGTGTTGCTTCTTGGATTGTTACATCCCTCCTGTAAAGTTTTGACCGTGTTCAATATGTTTTTTTCCTGACTTGATTCTTTGTGCAGTTCACAGATAAAGTTGCTTCAATTCTGCCAACAAAGTATTCCCAACTTAGGTGAGCTCAAAAACATTGCACAGTTTTTCTCTGTTCATTATTTTTTAAAAATTATTCTTTGATTTCTTGTATGCAAAACCAAAATGCTACTTTATTGTTCACTTTTTTTGTTGAAAAAAATGTGTGAATAAAATGTTGCTTTCTGTATTTAGTGCTAAGTTAAGCACATATGCTTGTACATTTTACTTTATTTTACATATTGATATCGAGACATAGTGTCATTCTGCATTGAGTATTTAGTGCCAATATGTTAAGTATATACTTCTAAATGTGCTTGAAAAACCAGGTTCTAAAAGTAGAATGAATTGAGTTTGTTGACGTGAAATTTTGAAAGAAACTTATTTGCTAGAATAGTTCTTTAATAAAAAAAAAGTGTAGATGCAGGGCAGAGATATTAATGTTAATCAATCTATCAATCTACATCATGGTATGGTTCCAGCTAATTGGTTTAATTGGCCAGTCAAGTCTAGTTTTCTGAACATTGCTTATTTGTAAATGATGAAGAACAGGAGTCAAGAATGTGGTTGAAATGTAACAAATCGTTTTACTTGTCAATGTCAAAACAAAACAAAACAAAACACAAATTTTTTGAGCAAGTTGATTATAGAACCCAATATAAATAGGACTATTAGGTTAGGTTATTGAATAACATCTATTGATTATAGAGAGAGATATATATATATATATATATATATATATATACTGAATACATTGTTAGCCGTCTTGTTTTCTCTTTCTTTTATTACTCTAGACCTGATATTCCAACAAAAATCTTTAGAGGGACTAGGGAATGCGAAATGTCCATTAAACTTCAAACATAATTTCCATTCTATCCTTTGTGACGTGAATGGAAGGGAATGAGTTAGAACCTTTTTATTCCCTTTATAACCTTATTTCAAATAATAGTTCATTTTTACAAAATCTAGAAACTTAATACTCTTCAAAATTTTAACAATCTGATGCTAGATTTATATTTTGTAACACACATGAAATGTAAAAATAATAATAGCAACAAAGATATTATAAGTATTTTTGACAAGAAAAAAATACAAGTCAAAAATCCAATAACTGTATGTTAATAAAATCCCAATATCAATGTCGAGTAAAATGCAGAATAAGTAAAAATTATTGCTAGTTTTACCTTTGGTTTTTCCGCAACTTCAACACCTCACGTTCTCAATAATAAAGTAACAATAAAAGTGAAGTGTGCTCAATCCCCAAATTAATAGCATTAATCCAATACCCAGTGTCCAACCATTGTTAAGGACAAAATTGTGCGTCAGAAAAATCTCATCAGTCACAGCTGTACGACAAACTCAGCGTTCTTGTGCTACGCGACACACTTCACTTTACTTGGGTGAAACAATAATTTTAAACTATAAAAATATGTCCAGCTGTGATTCCATACCATTCCATCCAAATTCAAGGGAATGAAAAATAGTGGTAAGTAATAGCATTGATGGAATAGATACCATTAGATTCCATTCTTCCCGTCCTTACTTTTAAAATCCAAACAATGAAAATAACTTCGATCCAATCCATTAAACTCTATTCCATCTCATAGCATTAATTGAAACATACCCTTAGATCGGAGGCTTTGGATGTATAATGTGATATTGGTGATGCTTGTAAAATACAAAGCACTAACATCTATGCTATCTATAAGAATTAGGTCTAGTGCCAGTGTAGTACTACTTTTGCAAGCCCAGAGTGGTTGATCAATAAACTTCAAACATAATCAATATAAGGAAACATAATGAAAATGGTAGCTATAAGTTTTGATTGCATGTCAGCTAGTTTCTATTAATTTTTATATGGTTTTGACTAATCATGTTTGTATAGTATATATTTTTGATACCAACTCTTATTGATTTTAAAAAAAAATAGCAAACTTCTTTTTAAGCTCAAATTTTGTGACTTTCTAATGCATTAATATTACTTCATGGTGTTGTCAATTTTGTGAATTGCAGCAATGATGGGTTGCTAGCTTTTGTGGAGAACTTTGTAAAGGACCACTTTTTACCAACTATGTTTGTGGACTACCGAAAAGGCGTACAACAAGCAATATCAAGCAAGTCTTTTAAACTGTTCTGGCTATTTTTTTTTCCGTTTCCCTTATTTTAAAGTGTGATCTTTTCTGAATCTTAATGTTTTTGAAACATCATAGTATGTCAGTCATGCAGTAAAGCATTTTGAAGTTAGCTTTCTCTGAAATGTTTGATGCTAAGACCCATTCTTAATTGAAGGTGTTATCAACAAGCATTTGAGTGATAACTATAATACCCACCCCCAAACACAAATTTCTGAAGCAAATTTGGTTTCCAGAAAAATAATGCATTCTAGTTTAAAGTAGTTGGTAATGTGGGAGTTAAGTAATTTTGAAGTTGTACTGGCCATAGTTGTGGGAATCAGTAACCCAAGACTTATTCCCTTGCTAGATTATCTTTTCCTTACAGTTCAATTCTAAAGCCACCAAAAACAGAGTATGCATTTCTTTGTTTTTGGAGTGTTTTAATTGTTGCAATTGTTCGTAGTGTTCATATTGTTGAAAGTATACTTGCTCATACATGTTAGTTTGTTGGGATTTTAAAAGGAGCACTTCCTAAATTTGTTTACAAAATAGGAATGGATAAGCTTGTGATAGTGTAGTTAATCAAGTTTTCTTAGATGATAGATCACTTCTTTTGTACAATTAAAACATACTTTGATCCTAATTTGTAAGATCACTGTGCATAACATTTACAGAACTTTTCAATCTGTAATGTAAAAGATAAAGAAGTTACTGGAAGCATGATGTGAAATCATAGCTTATTAGGCTTACGGGCATATAGTGCACTGAAAAACTATTAGAAATTTTGGTCAATAATTATCGTTTTGCATTGAAAATTGGATGTGAATGTTGATGACTTGTTGAGAGATTAGTGTTTGTCCTAAATATCACCATAAGTTTTTTTTAAGATTTGTTCTCTTCATACAAACTTTTAGGTCCGGCTGCATTTCGTCCAAGAGCACATGTGGTTACTACTTATACCTCATCAATTGAAAAGGGCCGGCCTGTATTACAAGGATTATTGGCTATTGATTACTTGACAAAAGAGGTAAATTTTAGCTTCAATAATAATGTCAATACGTCAGGTTCTATTTTATTTTTTTTACTTTTCTATATTTTACACAGGATGATATGTTACCTGGACTAGTAAGTTTTGGAATTTGGATATTATTCCACTGACCATGCTTGACATTTAGTTTCATTTGATTGTTAGAGAACATGGTTGTTTTCCCTTTGAAACTTTTTGCATCAAATTTACTGCAGGTGCTTGGCTGGGCACAAGCAATGCCCAAATTTGCTAATGATCTTGTGAAGTATGTGCAAACTTTTCTGGAGAGGACTTATGAAAGATGCCGGACTTCATACATGGAGGTACTTTTTTTTTGGACGAAACTTCCTGTAATTTTTATTTATTTTTTTGATAGAAAAACTTCCAATAATCTAGAAAAAGAAACAGAGAACATAGATTACTAAATCCTCAAGCTACCTGACAAAGTCGTATATTTGAAACAACGAATAGATAAGCACCATAAACTATGATGCATGGACGCAACAGGAGTATCGGATACGATACATATCCGATGCAGTGATACAACATTTTTGAAAAAATAGGATACACTATGTTTAAGATATGTACATAAAAAAAATACAAAATATAATAAATATATTATTTTAATTCAAAAGTTCCAAACTAAAAATGGGTAAAGGCAAAGGGAAAAGTGAATGGGTGAAAGATATTATTCACGTGAAGGGTTCAATTTGATGAGCTGGTGAGAAAATATTAGAAGAGTGTAAGTGTGAATGATACATGTATCTGAGATGAATGGGTTATGCCATAGGTGTTATGGTGATTACCGAGAGTCATAATTAAGAAGAAAAATTGAGCCATGTATGTATCTCAGCGGGGAATATGTAAATTCGTGAAGAAGCGTACACATATTGCAGCCGTGTTGCTGCTGTATCAATGACCGTTTCTCCGAATTGGCACATCATAGACCTTAAAGAAGCAAATAACACACAAGAATTGGATCTTTGCTGCTTCTTCAGTCCTATTATTTGTTAATTCAATCAAGAATCCCCAGGGGTGTAGGCTTGGGACCTAGGAGTGTGCTCCTCTCTAGGTCTTAAGTTCGAACCCCGAAGTGCCAACAATTCCTGTGATGGGCCAGTCCATACAAGACTTTGCTCTGGCTTCAAATGGCCCCTCTGCATGTGATTGGTCCTCCAGATTAGTAGGTCCTTGGGCCGGATAACTAGTTTTAAAAAAAAAAATTAAATCAAGTTTCAGCATAAAGTATATACGGACCCGTTGATTACTCCGTCCTTGGGCTATTTAGAATAGTTGCCTCGAATCGTACCTTTCCTATGTTAGCATTTTCTGACATTTTTGTCAACTATATTTCAGGCTGTTCTTGAAAAGCAGAGTTACATGCTTATTGGGAGGCATGATATTGAGAAATTGATGAGGCTTGACCCCTCAAGTGGATATTTACCAAATCTGCAAGGTCCTTTTAATTTGGAAAGCAATTCCTATGACATTGAAACAATTGAGGCTGAACTGGAGCTAAGTGAATTACTGCTAAACTTGCGTCCTATTAAGCAGGTTCATTTCTTTGTTTATGCTTATGAGTTACTGTGCTTCATTATTGATATAATTTTCTTATTAAGTTTTTAATTGTATTATGCTTCTCCTGTGACTTAATTGTATTTTTTTCCCCAGGAAAACCTAATCCACGATGACAATAAACTTATTTTGTTGGCATCCCTTAGTGACTCACTGGAGTATGTTGCAGACTCTGTTGAAAGGTGTGTTTTCTATGTGCTGTGCAATCTAGCAATGTTTTATTGCATGCTGTATATAAAGCAAGTATAAACATGAGACGCCAGAATTCCAATTCAGATTGTAGAGTTCGCAAACCATAGTTTTTAGTATTCAGAATCTTATGGCGTGAGGAAAAAAAACTCCTTTGGAGTTTCCCACCACCTAGTAGTTTTTTATCATTGCTTTTTCACAAGTGTGTGAATCTATTTAAAAGAGCGTCTCTTGGGTGAAACTTGTTTTGTGCCCGTCTTCTTAGATCTATGTTTCCCTTGGATGAGACTGGTTTGTGTGCAACTTTCTTGCTGCGAGTCTGTGACCTGTGTCGGTGGCCTCTGTGCCAACTGGTTTAGTTTGATAGTGTCTCTGAGTTGATTGTGAGGGTTGGGTGATGGACTTGCATTTGAGCTAGGACTATGAGCTGCTTCTTTTACTGGGTTACCCTGCTTTGGATTTCTTGAAACTTTTTAGGGTTTTATCAGGCCCACAGGATCTGAGCTCTGATACCACATTGAAATGGGGATTAAAATTGGACTTGAATTTCTTGAGAGATTAACCCATTTTCGGGATTACTAAAGCCTATATCTATCTAAATAAATTACTATTAGTATAGGATTACAAAAGCCTATCCCTTGATTATAATTATAAGAACAAAAGCCTATATCTCTCTAATTTCGATTACAATTTGGAAAGTATATACAAAAGTAAATCAGAGATAAGATCTCAACATTATTAAAGCTATTATGTTAATTTGTGTTATTTTATCTGTTTGTTTATATTATATGTATGTATTCTTTGAGTACAATTTTATGTTGTAGGTAAAATATCGTATCTCTGTTTGTTTATATTATATGTATGTATTCTTGAGTACAATTTTATGTTGTAGGTAAAATATCGTTCTTTGTTACAATCTCTCAGATTTTACATGTGTATCTGCCTTGTTGGGCGGCAGGATCTATAAATGTGACAAACCTTGTATGGTTTTCGAGGGATATAGCAGAGCATAGTACTTATGATGTAGGGAAAATATCCAAGAGTGCTCCTCTTTGTAGGGTACTCTTAATAACCCTTGAGTGCTCTTCTAGGACCGACTATCCTTCAACTAAAACTTGTGTATCAGATACCCTATAAATAAGAAAATTGTATTTCATTAAATCATCAAAGGCATCTGAAAGTTTTTACTGAAGGTTAGTCTTTAAGGTATAGTACAGGAAAACAATGCTCCATAAAATTATGTTGATGTGTATGCGGGTGATATGCTGGATGATATCACAAAAATCATAGCATCAACAGAGAGATGGACTAGAATTGGTATTAATAATGTAAGTCGAGTTAAATCAGAGGAAGTGTCATCTGTTACTATGTGAAAATGAAGGAAACTATTAAATGAGCTAGAACAATAGCTGGAGCCAAGCTCCTTACAATCTGTGATGGTAGTATATTTGAAAGGAACAAAACATAATACTCTCTCTCTCTCTCTCTCTCCTCTTCCATTATTATCACATCTCCCTCCTCCAATCCTTTGCGGCAAGCTGTCCTTTCTGTTATTTCTTCCCTCCTTATTTCTCTTTCCTTCCCTTCTGAACCCACTCGGTTCCTTCTCCTTTCATACACTCACAGGCCTTGCTCTTGAGGCCCATTACTTTCTTTTCTTCCTTCTCCCTTTCCTTTCTTCCCTCTCCTTTTATACACTTTCACGATGGGCCTATTACAATTCTAATTAAAATGGAAACAAACTTTGATATATAAAATATTGAAACCATCCCTAATAGATGATCTAAGTTACCCTAAATTACTCAGAAGATTTATTAATAATATTTTCATATATTCTAACATTATTGGTACTGATATCCCAACGATGTTAGTGAGCAGTACAGTGTTGTTTTTTATTTTTAATTTATAATGAAAGAATTCCAAGCATTAAAAATTCTTGTGAAATTGGCAGGCTTGGACAGACTACTCAAAGAGCAACAAATCATATTGGAGGAAAGCATCATAGCCATTCAGACAGTGAACCTACAAGGAGCCTAGCATCGTTTGCTCAAGATTATAGAAAATTGGCAGTTGACTGCCTTAAGGTTTTACGTATAGAAATGCAATTGGAGACAATATTTCATATGCAGGTTTGCCAAACGTGATGTTGCTTTTCTCTGGTTGAAGAGTTTGATAATTTGATTGTTGCCAAACTTATCTGAGCATTTGAACAGGAAATGACAAATACAGAATACTTGGATGACCAAGATGCTGAAGAACCAGACGACTTCATCATCTCTCTCACTGCACAGGTGTCTTTTTATCTATCTTTGTATGTTGTCTTCAAACGATTCTTAGTTGTGTGTGGGGGGTGGGGTGGGGGTGGGGTGAAGTCTTTGTTATTCCACCCACATAAATTCTACTTTAAATGTCCTGTCTCGAGAGTATCGCTTCGACCAAAGATATGGCCTAAGTAGTGCATGCACGACTTGGGGCCGTCCTCACCTTAGAATTTGGTTTTATGTCCATGCACTGACATCAATACCCGTTGGACCTCTCCTTCACACCATCAATTGGGCTAGGGATGGATGATGTAGGAAGCGGTAAGCCCAACAATGGACCTAGGACAGACTGTGACACCATATTAGGTTTTGGACCTAATTAAACCTCACAAAACTGATTGGTAAGGTACTGAAGATTGCCCTAGTCTTATCATCTTTACAATATCATATCATTAGGTGATGTGGGATTAGAACCTCCCCCTCAAACCAACACACCAAAGGTGTTGTTCTGCTGCAATGAAGATAGACGAACTGACCCAATACTAGACCACAGGGATCGCCGCAATTAAGTTAGATTTTCCAACATTGTTTAAATAAAATTATGTAGATTTATGAATTTTATTAAATTTTCAAATTATGGTTCATTGCCCCACATCAACTAAAGATGTGGCCTAAGTAGTGCATATAAGACTAGACACTAGGCAGTCCTTGCTTTAGAAACTGATATTGTGAGATTGAGTTAGGCCCAAAACATTAGATGGTATTAGAGCTTGGTTCAAGCTGTTATTGGGCCAAGTTCTCTTTTATTCTGTTCGTGTTTGTCCACGCTTAGATGTCTAGTTTTAGATGTGTGTGGCGAGGGGGTGTTGACATCTATGTTATTCCATCCACACAAGTCCCAATTTAGATGTCCAGTCTTGAGCATGAAGCGAAGTGTTGACAGTCCCACATTGACTACAAATATGACCTAAGTAATGCATACATGATGGGAAGTCCTCACCTTACAAGCTAAGTGTATGCACTTGCACTCACATCAATATCTATTGAGACTCTCTTTCAATCCCTGAATTGGTAACCAAAGATTATACTACTTTCTGATCAAGAACAAATCTATTTGGATGCGTATGTTTGCGAGTTAGTTTTTGGAGATTTTGGAGGAGAGGGGTTTAGAGGGCCAAGTGTATATTTTGATATATATTTGATAGTTAGAAAAATATTAAAAAACAACATTATATAATATGCTCGTGTCTCATGTTGTTCTTTCAACTTTTATTTTTTATTTTAAATATCAAATATATATTAGAATATAGACTTAGCCCTCCGAAGCCTTCCCCTCCAAAATCCAACTCGCAAACACACCATAAGAGAATTAGATCAGTGGGATTGTTGAAATAGCTTTCTAATATATTGATGTGATATCAAAATCTATTTTCGGAATTAGATTGTGGTCTGGCCAAGCTATTATCAAAAAGCATTACTATTTAGGAAGCATTTGTAAGATCTTATTTGAACTTATCATATGACAAACATTTGTGTACGTGTTTAGAAGAGCTTATGATATGCTAATAATCTATTTTCAGCTTATGTTCATAGCCTCCCAAGAATAGCTCATATAGAGTTTATGCACACTAACACAGTTCCATCATTTCCTTTTTAATGTGTATGACAAAGGTTTGATTATGCTATTAATATGAATGCTCCCTTAAAAACTTCAGATTATAGAGATAAAATTAGCCAAGAAATCATACTTTGGTGAATGAATTTATAAACGTAATCACTATTATTGAAGAAAGCTTTATAGACTTCTAATACTAAACCAAAAAGTAACATACATTCATCAAGACCATACCAAATAAACCTTGAGTGCATAAATTCTAGCCAGAAGGTATATTCCTTCACTAGGGAACTGTGGGAATAACTTAAATACTACTATAAATAAAAGTTAAAATCAAACTAAATTTGTTGCAATGGCGGCTTAATAAACCCACCAGTCAAAGTATTCTGATTGATAAAATAAAACAATGGAATGTTACTAATACTATAAACCCCAATAGTGAAAGTAAACGGTCAATAGCCAAAATGATGAATTTCAAGTGACTCAAAGATGTATGTTATGCCTGTGTAAGTTAAACTAGTTATGTTTACTATTTTAATGAAATGTCTAGATAACCCGAAGAGATGAGGAAATGGCTCCTTTTATTTCAAATGCAAAGCGGAATTACATATTTGGTGGAATTTGTGGGGTTGCAGCAAATGCATCTATTAAGGTGTGAATGTATACACTTCTTTACAGTTTTGTTTTGACATAAATACTTTTAATATTTATGTTTGAAAAGTTATTTTCCGTTTCTTCACTGCTAACGAGAGGGGGCACTTTTACTGGCAGGCTTTGGCGGATATGAAGTCTATTAATCTTTTTGGTGTTCAGCAAATATGTCGAAACTCGATTGCATTGGAACAGGTAACTAATATTGTGTGTGCGCGCGTAGGAGATGTATCGAGTGCGAGGGCTATTATTCTGCCAGCGCTCCAAGAGTGCTCGTTATTAAGCATGCATACACTCAAGTTCAAAACGTGTTCTAAAGTGATGTATGAGCCTTTTACGTTTTAGGGCTTTTGAGTTAGGGTTTTACATGTGCTCTAATACATATACTTCCTCTGGTCTCATGTGTAAGCAAAAACCAAAAAAGCACACCCTTTAAGAAAATGGTCTAAGTGCATTTAAATCATCATAAAGAAGCGCCCTTTCCAATTTTACCCTTGAAAGTGCTTTGGAACTATTGGAATATGAATAGTTACATTAGACATTAGATTTACTTTAAGGGTAAATTTGGAATAGTGGCATTAAATATAATAACTATAGTAAACTTTTGCTTATGTTTAAGACCATGAGAATTTTTTTTTTTTTTGTTGCTTACATTTGAGACCGGAGGGAGTACATACTAAGGTTTAGCATCTAAGATGTTTGTTGTAGTTGCTCATTTTGATGTCCTTTGCTTGTGATTTTTTCTCGTGAATGTTCTTTTCCCAAATGTGTCCTTTCTCCTTGATTCTTATCTCTATTTTGCATCATTTCTAACAAATTGTACTAGAGCCGATGGTTGTTTTTGACCGCATGTTAGGGAGCGGTATAATACAAGTGTGGAGATTCATGTACTTGAAACCCTAAAGTTTTGGGTTTGGGTTAGGGCATAATATTAGCCAATTTTGGTGGTCTCTCACTTCAGCGCATTGATTAGAGCTCCTTACCGTTCTCCCTCTTGCTCCCTTCCCCTCCAAACCCCAAACACAACCTAAGAGGGTTTAATTTTTAGGCTTATTCAATCACCCGGTCCCTTAACTTAATTGATTGTCTCAATTTGGTCCCCTAACTATA
Organism: Medicago sativa; assembly: GCF_051527215.1. NCBI lineage: Eukaryota > Viridiplantae > Streptophyta > Magnoliopsida > Fabales > Fabaceae > Medicago > Medicago sativa. The sequence continues at coordinate 99,851,773 of NC_140752.1, forward strand.
ATTTGTACCAATTTGGTCCTCTATGTTTTGCTGTGTTACTAGTTTTAGTCCTTTCTGTTAGTTTCTCTCAAAAAAACGTTAACAGAAAGGACTAAAACTAGTAATGGAGCAAAACATAGGGGACCAAATTGGTACATAAATTAACGTTTTCTGAGAGAAACTAACAGAAAGGACTAAAACTAGTAACGAAGCAAAACATAGGGGACCAAATTGGTACAAATTATAGTTAGGGGACCAAATTGAGACAATCAATTAAGTTAAGGGACCGGGTGATTGAATAAGCCTAATTTTTACCACTAGATCTAACCAACAGTGGTAAAGATTAAAATAGTCATGACAAATAATTTTAATTTTTTTCCATATGTGCATGGTTGCATTGCATGTTTAGTATCTGCTTTTCTTAATTTCATTGCCTGTTGCATATATTTTTTTATTAATTAGACAGTGTTACCATTTGACTGTTCATTCAGAGAGATTAGGAATAAAGTGGAGATAGAAAAGTTCTTGACGAAATTTAAGATTCATAATAAATTTGGACGGTGTTACAGGCATTGGCTGCTATTCCATCCATAAACAGTGAAGTAGTGCAACAAAGGTTGGACCGAGTACGCACCTACTATGAACTCTTAAACATGCCATTTGAGGTAAGTCTAATAACCTAACACTAACAGCTCTGTGTTTAATGTAATTTTTCTAAAGTTATCTTATCTTGGCATTTCTATTCCTGTCACAGGCCTTGCTTGCCTTCATTACAGAACATGTACACTTGTTTACTGCTGCAGAGTGAGTTAATTCCCAAATTTTAGTTGTTAATACCCTATTATGGAATGATATTGACATTATATTCCGACAGGTACGCCAACCTTTTGAATGTTCTGGTCCCTGGGAGGGAGATTCCTCCCGATGCACATGGCCGAGTGTCCGAAATATTATCCTTGTAGTGTGTTCATTGTTTTATGCCAGAGTTCATTTTGGACAGTTGGGGTGCTCGCGTCAATTAGATTTCTGAAAAATGACGATGCAACTACAAGCCGGTGCAGATGTTTGATTTTACCACAAGTTTCAACTGATTACTAGTTGAAAGATGGTTTGATTCTGCGCTTGATGATGGCAATGACATCCACCCCCACCTCTCCATTTGTTTGTAATGTAATTATAATGTAATGACAATTTTGATTGATGCTTCTTTCCTTTTGGTCTCTCTCTCTGGGGTTGAGCACTTGTGTGATGAAAAAGTTAAAGTATCATGAACATTCTGAAAATCAGCCGTGTATGTTTTTCATGCTAGCTATAATTTCCTTTCTGCAAAAATGTGACCCTCTATAATTAAAAGTGAAAATTTGTGCAACACCCTCATCATATTTATCTTGTTTAAATGTTCTTCACCGATTTTATTTTATTATTTTATTAAAAAAGTGTAACAGATTACACTTGTTTCACCTTTGACATTTAATAAAACTACTAATTGGTGTTTTCATATGATTGTCGGCTTCCTAATCACATGCTCATAACTAGTCGCCCACGCGCCTTGAATTTGAGATGATTTCGAATCCATATTTTATTTTGGAGGGTAATGTTATAAATTGAAAAGGGTAATGTTTTTATAAATTGAAAAACATGATGAAAAATAAAGGATTATGCCAATTAATCTGCTTTCGCATGAACAGAACATGATCTTCTGATTCTAACCTACAGGCTAACATGGCTAAATTTTGATGGGGATGATCTGATTTGAATGAGTACAGGTTCAAGCTAGAGTTTTTTTTTTTTTTTTTTGTCCGCGTGAGCTTAGCTCAGTTGGTATGGACAATGCATAAAATATGCAAGGTCTAGGGTTCGATCCTTGGCCATCACAAAAAAAAACATAATTTTTTTCAGTAAGTGTATAGTTTATTTTTGTTGAGAGTATGGTTTTTTTTTTTTTTAGAGCTAAAGCTGTTTACTTTTATTTTTTATTTTTAGAGAAGCTATAGTTGCTTACTTTTGTTTTTATAGATTCTTACTTTTTAATATATATATATATATATATATATATATATATATATATATATATATATATATATATATATATATATATATATATATATATATATGGGTTTTGCTAGAAGCCACCCATGAAGGTGTCTTTTAGCGGCAAAAGTTATGGTGCATAAGGAAATCCTTATGCATTGTGCATAAACACTTCACAACCATGAGATCTAATGTACATGTGTCATAATCCTAGGCTTCTCAAATTAAACCAAATCAAGGAATAAAGAAAGAGGTATAAGTGACGTGAAGCATGAGCTTCATCTTCTCTCTACAAACAGCAGATCGGAGAAGAAAGGGAAGGGTGGTCGAAACACCTCCGACGCGGTGGTCGGTCAGAGAGCCGCCACTCCGGAGTATATTTTTTTTTACTTTATTCTGAAATTTTTTATACCAAACCACTCCTCTTTCTCTTCTCTACTCGGATCTACAAACAAAAACACAAAAAGATGAACAAAACAAGCTAGATCTACAGTTTTAGAAACCGAAATCCAAACAAACGTTCTACCTCTCTTTGAGCTTCGATCCAGTTGCTTGTTCCTCTTTTTCTTTTTGTTCAAGCACGATTTGTTTCTTTGAAGGTAACGGTTCTGATTTGCAAACCCTTGAGAGTGTTGGATTCGAAAAAAATCGGAACAGTGATGAGTTTTGTGAGTTTTTGTGTAGTTTGATGAGTTTTGTGATGAACACTATGGATGTGTTCTTGAGGTTCTGGAAAAATGCATATCAATGTTCATGAGGTTATGGAATTTTGCTGGAAAAATGTTTGATGGATTTGTAGTGAAAGCTCAAAAATTGAATTGCTGAAAAATATTGTTCATGTTGTTCTTGCTGGAAACCATTCCCACGGCAAAATGGTTTTGGAGTACAACTCACAGAAACCATTTCCACAGCAAAATGGTTTTGGAGTACAACTCACAGAAACCATTTCCACAGCAAAATGGTTTTGGAGTACAACTCACAGAAACCATTCATTTCCTCCTCCTCCAATTGTGTCAGTCCAAAACTGAATGATGGCAATGACTCTAGGTTCTTAGTTTTTTTTCACATGCTGGAAACCATTATGTACATTTAATGGTTTTGGAGTACAACTCATAGAAACCATTTCCACAGCAAAATGGTTTTGACATAATTTCATGTTTTCATTTTTTATTACATGTTTTCATTTTATCTGAGGCATGTTGAGTTTTTTACATGTTAGTGTGAATTTTTTTTGAACTGGAGCATTTTTTTTCTTCTCAAAATAGTGAAGATTTTATGCAATTAATTTTAGGGATGTGAGAAAAATTGGTCGGTTGACAAAACTGTAAAATTTTATCGAAAACTTCTTACAATAATAGATTTTATATATAAACAAAAATGTTTGAGATAAAAATAAGAACTAATTGAAATTAATCAAATTGTTGGATTCAACAAACTTTAGTTAAGAACGAATCAATTGAAAATATGAGTTTAAATCTTATAGATGGAACATTGTTCGGATAAACTTTTTATTTATTTTTGGTACAAGTTATTTCCCTCACAAATGAACTCCCAATTGTCAATGCTCCTTTACTGAGAATTAAGGTTTCGTTTGGGGTATAGGAAGCAATTATGTTGGGCTACCGGTTAATGGGCTGGGATTTATGCACGGTGCATAAGGATTTCCTTATGCACCATAACCACACCCTCTTTTAGCAAGTCACACCTCAAGGTGTGATTTCCACTTCCGTTTCAAAATGAGTGTCGTTTTAGGTGTTTACACACATATTAAGAAATGCAATGATTAAAAGAAAGAGAATGATTATTTTACCAAATTATGCTTATTAACTATTGGTTAGTTTTAAAAGTAATACTTTGGAAGTAGTGTGCAGAGTATTAATTGGAGGGTACAATTGAAAAGAAAAAGTTATTATTGCATTGGAAACTGAAAGCGACATTCATTTTGAAACAATTTTTTTAGGCTAAAGCGACACTCATTTTGAAACGGATGGAGTATTTTTTTGTTTGCAATAGACTTATTTTAAGGTGGAAAAACGTCTAGTCGCCTAACAAGTGTTTGATTTTACGTGTTTGTTTTGTGTTATGATTCAAATATAAGCAAAGCCAAGTCATCAAAGTGGAATTAACAATTGGTTAGAGAAAAGGGACATGTGTCACTTGATCCAACAATTAAGGGATAACATTCTATAAAATGGAGCAATGGTTAATAAGAAGGGCATGAAAGAAAAATGATGAAAGTCTCTCCTCTCTCCCTTTGGTACTCTCTAGTAGAGTAATTTCTTCTATCTTTTCCTTTATCCTTTATGTACTAAGAACATCAATTTTAATTGAGTTCTAATCTATCAATTTTACTCTTTATTCAATAATCAATTCACAAATTATCATTTTATTCCATTATCAATTTTAGAAACCATTACATTGGTGCTTTCATCTATGAACTCCTTTTTGTCCATGGCTTACGAAGAATCACACCAACGGTTCATGGAAGAATCAAACCAACGGTTCATGGAATCAGGTCGTGCAGTACAAAATCAATTGACCATTATATCTCAGTTGCTTGCAGAAATGATTGCTGAATCGGAATCAGAAGCAGCTGACCTTACTCTTTCAGATTCTGAAATGATTGATGCTACTGTTTCGGAGTTTGATTTGGTGATTGTGGATTCAGAATCATCAACAGTTCACGTCTTGGAGGATTTTCCTTTCTCTGTGGATCCAATTGAGGAACATTACGTCAATGATGAAGTTTTTGGATGCGTAGAGGAAGCAATTGATGCTTCGAAGTTGTTGAATGTTGCGCTTCCAGTGCCGGATCTCTAAGGAATCATCAAACGATCCAATTTCAGTTTCAATGGAGGTAGCAGCTGCTGCTGTAACACCCACTTTTTCATAATTGTTATTTGAATTGATTTATTAGAATATTATGTGAAATATATGTTAATAGTTATTAAATAGGTATTTTTCTAAGTGGGGGAGAAATATTATTATTAGTAGAAATAATTAATTATTAAGGGAAAGAGTAGGACTGTGGTGAGAAGAGCAATTAGGGAAAGAATAAAATCAGTAAGTGGGAAATAAAAACATAACGCGTATAACTGAGAAAAGAGGAGAGAAAGCAGAGAAGTCAGAGAGAACCCTAATTGGACGAAGAACGCGGATGTTGGAATTCAGAAAACTAATCTAAGGTAAAGGTGGGATTCCTTTCAATAATCTTGATATGTAATTCTGAAAATTGGTGAATTGTTGTTCTTGAGGTTAGGGTTAGAGAAGTTATGATAATTAATGAATTATGATGAATTATGTTGTTGAATGCATAGTTATATGTTGTTTTACTTGCTATGTTGTATATAGAATCTGTAAACATTGTTCTAAATCATTTTGGGGGTTTGGGTGATTAAAAATTGGTTTTTAATAGTGATTCTTAAGCGAAAAACGCATTGATGAACTGATTTTTGAACTGCTGAGAAGCCCAAAATCGGCCACCGAATTGTCAAAATCGGCCACCATTTTCTGATCTAAATTTCCAGTTTTAGTTCTGGAAAAATCGGCCACCGATTTGTCAAAATCGGCCACTGATTTTCTGACAGGCCAATCTAGGAAATACTCACATTTTTCACCCGTTTCTGTTTTGAATTAGCCTTCGGTGTAAACATAAAAGTTGTAGATAATTGAGTTAGCTTTCTAATGGCTTTGGAATGACTAGAAAATTATTTGTAGATTTTGAGTTATGATGAAAATAGTCCAAGTGAGTCTTCAGAAAATTTTAAGAAAACTTAGCATGACTAATCTCTAGTTAGTCCAAAAACTTATGGTTGGTTTCCCAACTTCAAACTTAAGTGTTAGTGATTTAATTGAGGTGTTTTATGGATATTTGGCTTATGTTCTATTGATCAAAACTTAATTGCTATTGAAGGATGTTTTGAACTTTGAGAGGAATGTAATTGATTTTATATATATGCTATGTTGATGATTTCCGTTGTTGACGTTGTTGTATCGTCTAATGTCGAAGTTGGGGAGTGTGTCATAACTGTTTTAGGCACATATGTTGTTGTTGTAGGTGTTGTTGCAGTTGTATGTTGATATACACTAGTTGAGTCCATTGCATTTAGAGTTGTGTTGTTGCATAGTTAGCGATGGGGGCTTAATGCCTGACAGGTCCTTTATGACCTTAGCGATGGGGGCTTAATGCCCGACAGGTCCAATTATGACCTTAGCGAAGGGGGCTTAATGCCCTGGTGGTACCACATGCATAATGAAGTTGTCTAAGTTGTTGTTGAGTTTGTCTAAGTTGTTGTTGAAGTTGTAGTCGCATTGTTGAGTTGTTGTCGTCGTTGTTGCATGGTCGAGTTGTCGGTGTCGTGGTTGATAATGAAATTGTTGTTGTTGCTGTTCTTGTTGCTGAAGATGATTATGTTGATGCTATATGTATTCTTTTATATACATTTCAATGATGTCTGTTGTGATATGTTGTATTTTCATTAATTTGATGAATTATATATTATTATTATTGGATAAGTTTCTCACCCCTTCTGCTTGAAAATGTTGCCCTTCGTATGGGTAACTTGCAGGTAATGATGGCTTGTAGGTTTGGTCGGCTCAAGTGTCTAGGGCTCTGATACATATTAGGATGGGGATTCGTCGCGAATGTTTTCGTTTTCTTCATTTCTTTTATGTATCATATTTTTGGGAAAAGACTTAATAATGGAGTTTATCGTTGTTGAAAATAATGTTGATTACGTTGAGGCCTTTGTGCCAAGATTTTCCTTTATGTTGGATTTGGTTGAAATTGTATTTCCTAAAGAATTATTCCGCTGCAGTTTTGGAGATATTTAAAATGTTGATTTAAATAAATAGCTATTTTCTATTTATGAAATTTTGATTAGCAGTGTGACACTCCGTTGTATGGTTTACTCTGATTACAATAATTAATATTACGTTGTTGGGAGAACGGGGTGTTACAGCTGCGAGATACACGAAGATGGAAGATGTCGTCGTTATACCTTTTCTAGGTGATGCGACTCACTCTTTCACGGCGGAGGCGTCCCTCGGACACACCTATCTATATGATCCGGGACCAACCGACTCACCACCACTAACCACCGTAAGCTATCTCCCTTACTCATTCCAATTTGAACGTGATGGATTAAATATGGATCCTCAATTTATTACCATTTTGCTGAAAAATTCAACTCAAGATGCAAAAGGTTTTACTCATGAATTTCATCCCCAAATTTCTGTGTGTTCTATTGTTATTCCCATAGTTAGAGCTGGTGTATTTGCTGGATATGGAACATGGGATTCAAACAACCATACCACCAACATTGGGTCCTCAAGTGATTCCCACCATCCGTTTGATAAAAGTCCCCTCAACACCAATTTCTCTTGGGACAACCTTACAAGTCTTCTATCTGAGATGCAATTCCATACATATTTTGTACATGATGATATTGACACCTCTGGTACAGTAGAACCTACTAGGTTCCTCTTGTATGGAAAATCCAATTTTGTTGCCTTTGCTTTCAATTTAATGGAATTACGAATTGCATGGCTCACAATCTTTAATGCTGGCCCAATTTACAGTGACCTTGTACTTAGAAGTCTAGTTGATGTATTTTCTTGTTGGTTGGGAAATAAATTCATGCAGTATGTCTCTGCACATTATTCTTTTGCAAATGTTGCAAGGGTTGCACAGAATTGTTGTGGCTGTTTCGTTGCTGCAGGCATGGAGCAATCAATTATTTGTAGCTTCCATACCTCAAGTAAGTTGGATACGACAGTAGGTGGTATGCTGCTCTTATGGACTACCTTAGTTCAAGGATTTGTTGTTAAAGGTATTGGCTGGAATGGAATTAAGGTTCAAGAAGTCTTTGGATGCCATTTAATTTCTTTAGGATGGTATGTGACACTTCTGAAGGAGAATGCGTTGATTAAGTTGAAGTGTCATAGGTTTCTTATTGGCCATAAAGTATTCAATGGATGGAAGCAACAAGAGTGGCTGTCAAGTTTATTTTCTAATATGTCAGAGGACTATGAAGCTACTTTGGTTCAACTTTTGAAGAAGTTGAAGGAGGGCAAGATCTCATCTGAAGAATTTGAGTTTGTTTTCAAGGTTGTGGGCATTGACATGCTTATTGCTGCAATGAGTATCAGCAAAGGGAGGCACTATGAAACAATCTTTGCATGCCGGAAAACATTAACAATTTTCAAGAGTCCCAAAGGAGAAACTCATTTGACATGCTTACAATGGCAGGATCGAGACCCGTATAATACTTACTATGTTTGCTTCTTTAAAAACTGGTATGAATTCCCTTCACTTCTCATATCACATTTCAATGGCAAACCTCTAAGCATTCCAGCATGTTCTAGCCATTTAGTATATGTTGATGCACATCCTCATTATGTGGCACTTAAGTATGATGCAGCACTTTTAAAATCAACATGGAGTTTTTGTAAAAATGCTTGTCTGAGAAATTGCTTGTACCTTGTGCTTTTCTGTGAAAATGGTACTGCTAGATGCTTTCATTTAGATCTGATTGGGAGCTTCCTACACTTTGAGAGAGTCAAAAGTGGTTATGTTTCTTCTATGTTGGTATCTATTAATGGTGGTGAAGATGGCCTGAATTTGCATCTTAGTCTACCTCTTGGTTGGCCAGATTTTACAACACTATATGCCAATGAAAAAGAGGTTATGGGTGGCTTTATATTGAATTTTATTCTCATTATTCATTGCTTGATTTCCTTTGGTTTGGCTGCACAATTAAAAATTGATGGAGTTGCAAGAATTGACACAGTGGAATTTGTTCAGCAAGGAAGGGAGAAGTTCCCTAACTTAGAAATGGCTGATACACAAGGTTCTTCTTATTCTCCACAAAATATTATACAACTTGATTTTACTGTGTTGGTGGAAGAAATTGATTCATATGTCATGTTCTGCTATGGTTTTGCTATCACTTCCAATATTCACAACATGATATTTGATTTGAGTGGTACTGGGTGTTTTTTCCTTCTCAAGAAGACTCTACAATTCCAACAATGGGATCCTGGTGGATGTTGTTGTTCATTGTGAAAGTCTATGTGTGTTGGAGGCCTCTTGCAAAGTTGCTCCTATCATCCAACAAGATTATTTTAACTTCAACCTTGAGGACAAGGTTGATTTTAATGGGGGGAGTAATGTTATGATTCAAATATAAGCAAAGCCAAGTCATCAAAGTGGAATTAACAATTGGTTAGAGAAAAGGGACATGTGTCACTTGATCCAACAATTAAGGGATAACATTCTATAAAATGGAGCAATGGTTAACAAGAAGGGCATGAAAGAAAAATGATAAAAGTCTCTCCTCTCTCCCTTTGGTACTCTCTAGTAGAGTAATTTCTTCTATCTTTTCCTTTATCCTTTATGTACTAAGAACATCAATTTTAATTGAGTTCTAATCTATCAATTTTACTCTTTATTCAATAATCAATTCACAAATTATCATTTTATTCCATTATCAATTTTAGAAACCATTACATTTTGCCAACTACCAAGTCAAGTCAACCGAACAAGACAAACCCTTTAATTAGTTTCGTTAATTCTACGTGTGTAGATTATTGTTCTAAATTCAACTATCCTTGTCGATACAGCATATACTGAAAGAAGTTCCGTATAGAGCATGCGATAACAGTCTGTATGTATGTTCAGTCAAATAAAAGATATCACATTTAATTTACAGTGGCATCATGCGGTACAATGTAACTACCTTAGTCACTTATTGAAAGAAACATTTTTGTTTTCTTTAATAATAATATTAGTGGAACGGAAGTAACGAACAAGTTGCATAAGCAGATATCATACGCGCTTATACAAGCCGCCAATCATTGACTTGTACATTCAATATCATCATCATTGAACTATTCAACACTCACAATGTTCCACATTTATAAATGTGAGGCCAATCCATTCATCTTCACAACAATATATCAACACTCTTATCCATACAATCTGCTTTAACTCATTTTTGGTTCGTTAGTTTAAAAAATGTATCAACCAGAGGATGGAAAGCCAGCATACAATCAACCACAAGGAGCTGCCACAGGTTTTCCGGTTAGCTACAACAGCGCTACATCGGGGTACTCCGGTGCCTCATCAGATTACGCGCCTCCTCCTCCTCCTCCTAAACCTCTAGTTGAATGGTCCACCGGTCTTTGTGATTGCTGCTCTAACCCTGGAAAAAGTATGTCCCCCATCCTTTACTATGCATATAACTATAGATATATTGACTTTCACTTGATTGACTTTGCATATCTAATTTGTTTCAGGTTGCATAACATTCTGGTGTCCATGTATCACTTTTGGCCAAGTTGCAGAAATCATTGACAAGGGATCCACTTGTAAGACACCCATTCACTTCTCATAACAAATTCAATTTATATAATAATAATAATAATAATAATAATAATATAGATATTGAAAGGGTTGGGTAGCACAATTGTCAAAGAAGTAGTTATAGGATTGCAAAGTATGTTACCAAATTTAATAATACATAATAATACTTTAGAGGTTACATTTTATATATTTATAAATATGATGATTTCATTAGTTTATACTAATTTGACTTCTTTGAACTCTAAATTGATGTGATGGATATATATGTTTTAAAAAGTAAAATTGGAAATAAGTTACTAATGTAATGGATGAATTTAATTATTAATTGTTGTGAGTCAACTTAAGGATTTTTGTGGTTTTGCATTTGCAGCATGTGGTGCTAGTGGGGCTCTATATACATTGATTTGTTGTGTGATTGGATGTGGATGTTTGTATTCATGCTTCTACCGGTCAAAGATGAGACAACAATACGGTTTGAAGGGAAATGATTGCACAGATTGTTTGATTCATTGCTGTTGTGAGGCCTGCGCCTTGTGTCAAGAATATCGTGAGCTTGAGAACCGTGGATTTAACATGGTCATTGGTATGTATATTCTCTTATTCATCAACCATATAATATAATATTATCTATATACTATGATATGAACCATTAGTTTTTTAGTATTTGTTTGTTATCTTTGTTTTGAATATTTTTTTAAAAGATTCTTATATATTCATGTCTGATTTATTTTGATTGAACTTGGAATGGATAGGGTGGCATGGAAATGTTGAGCAACGAACTAGAGGAATAGCAATGGCTACAACTACAACAGCTCCAACAGTTGAACAAGGCATGAGCCGTTGAAGTGAGTGAAGATCCATATGTGTTATATAATAATACATGCAATTGTGTAATTGAGACCAGTGTGTTCATAATTAATCTTTGTGTTTATCATCTCAAGATATGTGATGCGAGTTGTACCTTCGTTTTGCAGCCAAATTCCCACTATTTCTAGTCTGAAATGTGTCTCACTGGTAACATAAATAAGAATGTTGTGTGATGTTTATTATTTAACTATTTGATAAGATCAAATGTAATCAAATATCAAACGAATGTTACCAAACTTTCGTTCCTCATTCTCCTTTTCAATCTACAGAATTGCCATCCCTCAGAACGACTTATAATTTGAGACAATTTTTTTTCTTCTCAGAACGACTTATAATTTTTAACGGAAGGAGTGCTAATTTTTTTTTTCTTTCTTAATATATAGAATGACCAAATTTGAAGGAAATTTAAAGAGGGGTTAAAAATAAAAATTGATATACTCAAGAAGAATGAAAAACATATATTTAGAAGACCTAAAAACATGTTTAACGCTATAAATATTAATGTCTAAACCATTATTACAAGATAGTCTCTGAATTATAATTCAATATATTACTATCGATGTTATCTTAAACTCACATCAATGGCAAGTATCTTATAATTCAAGACATTGCTATCATGTCTAAACCCATTTTGTTATATATTAATTAGAACTCACTTTTTTTATTTATTTATCTATTGGCCTATTTGCTAATCGATACTCAAATAAATACCACAAGAGAGGAAAATATGATGACTTAATTTCAGATTCCAAATAAAATAGTCTCATAGTTAAATTACTAGACTATAACAATGGTGACAAAATCACTTGCTTTAATTTAACTTAGTTTACATTCTGTTAGTTTGCTAACTAACTGCAAAGTCAGTTATCATTGTAACCGATTATTTGAACTAATCTAACAACCAAAAATTAACCAGTTTCAAGCTACAACAAAATATGTAGATCTAATCTAACAAGCAAGAGTAAAGTAAAACTACAATCAAACCAGAGAACAACAAGATAAAAAGAGTAGAAAATCACACACTGAGATATTTGTGTATCCAATTCAGTCCAACAATGACCTATATTTGAGGGAGATAACAATTCTCAATTTCATTATCAAAGAGTTCTTTAAAAAGATATATAGATAGTTAGTTACGAGAAATTAACTTTAATAAACTCTCAAATAGCACACCTAATTTTTACCATTTTTCCAAATCTCTTCCTGTAGCCAAAATACTCGGTGATTTCTCTACACAAGGTGTTTTCCAACTCTTGAATCTATTCCCAAAAGGCAACAACCTTTAGCCTTTGATTTCCTAAAGATATCCTCTTTTGGTCTCTCAAAATTCACTCAAGTTGATCACAAATCTTTATTTCTTTTCTCGTGAATCTCTCTGCTAAAGAAACAAACCCTTTTCCAAGAGTCCTCGTTTTCGGTTCTCCAAGATTACATGTCTTAAGTCCCTTTGAATCTCACATAAAGACCCTCAAGCTTTAGCCACTAAGGTTCCTAAAACTCCTTCCTTTTTTCATGAGATTCACAAAAAAAGAGAGTCAAAATTGCAGTTTTATAGTCCTGAACTATCGACAAATTGCATTGTGACACTATGCTTATATTTCAAAAAGGACCGTTGGAGATAGCTTTCAATTGCCTCGCGGTGTCTCTCCATGGTGCCGCGATCTACATAGAAACTAGCAAAATAAATTTTGAGTCACACACATTCCAACATTTATGAAGATAGAAACGGTATCAATAGTCAATGAAGATAATTTGGTAAAATAACTAATCGTTTTCTTCTAATCATTATATTTTTTAATATGTGTGTAAAACGAGGTTCAATTTGAAACCAAGGAAGTATAAGTTGTTAGAATTTTCAACATTAAAATGAATTAAAAGAGATAATGAGACACCAAATGAGTTATATTCACATGAGCATCTACATCTATGCCACCCATTTTGGTGGTATACATGGACTCCACTCAATATTTTATATTACTTCACGTTTTTTAATTATTTAAACAACTCAACTATAATTTCTAAATATTCATATCATCCATTCAAAACTCTAAAATGGGTTCATTAATCTCACAATATACTCCAAATTTTTATTTTATCGCCCAAAAGTATTGTTAAAAGAAAGAAGAGAATGACACCGTTGTGTTTAAATGGATGTGCGGTCAATTATTATCACCCAAACAATAAACTCAATTATGAGTGTTCATTATTTACAACCCTTCCCCACACAAACAAATGCAACACTGATATTTATGCTCCAACATTTCTTTCACTCCGTAACAAACTAACTACTTCATCTGTTTCACAATACTTGTCGTTTTTGAGAAATTTACGCATACTAAGAAATCAAATAAATTTTGTTATTTTTGATGAAATTATGTGTGTTTTTTTCTATAATACCCTTAACCATTTATTATTTCATTCTATTATTTACCTCTTTACAATAAATAGGTAAGGATATTATTGACAAATCAATAATTAATGTTGCATTGAAACTTGAAAGTGACAAGTATTGTGAAACAAAATTATTCTTCAAAAGTGACAAGTATTGTAAAACGGAAGAAGTATTAACATTTGCCTTTAAACAAAAGATATCAAGACAATCAAAAGGAAACAATAGAGTCAAGGCAGGAGGCCCGTCGCATGATATATTCTTGTGCTGATTCATTCAATTCAATGCATACATGGTGAAAGTTCAAAGTAACCTACCTTGTTAATTGGGTAACTATTAGTATAATAATATTTCTTTATCAATTAGTATCATTGTTTATTGATAAATTGGAGCATACAATAGTTTCCAAGAAGTTACATACAATGCTATACGGAAATGCACCAATTAATCTGGCACATTGACATGGTCCAATTGAAGAACCATTCATAATTCATTCCACGCCTCCTCTAATTTTAACCTTATATATATATATATATATATATATATATATATATATATATATATATATATATATATATATATATATATATACATACTAAATTGTTGATCCATAACACAAACTCCATCATAATCTATCTATATTTCCAAAGCCCGCTCAATATTTAACCGATTTTGTGTCCTAGCTAATTTCCTGATCCTACTATACACATTTACTGTACATTACTAGTATTATAGTTATGAATCCTCCAAGTTCAAAATTCCAACAACCGTACAATCAGCCACCAGCCACCGGTTTCCCGGTGAACGTAGGCCACCAACAACCTAATGCCAACCAGGAATGGTCCACGGGTCTATTTGACTGCTTCTCCGACTGCAAAACTTGTATGTTATGTTCTAATTACCACTTAATTTGGACCGTCCATTAATTAATTCCTCTTCTAAATTTTAATAATTATATATACTAAATTTCATTTCATTTTTTAGGTTGCATAACGTTTTGGTGTCCATGCATCACCTTTGGACGAATTGCTGAGATTGTTGACAAGGGATCAACTTGTAAGATATTCATTAATTGGTCCATTAATAATGATATATAACTATTATATTATACATGTATTAATTATTATATTGTTTGAATTATATTGCAGCTTGTGCTGTAAGCGGGGCTCTATATACATTAATTTGTTGTGTGACGGGTTGTGGTTGTTTATACTCGTGCATCTACCGTAACAAAATGAGACAACAATACATGCTCAAAGACACTCCTTGTTGTGATTGCTTAGTTCATTGTTGTTGTGAATCATGTGCATTATGTCAAGAATATCGCGAGCTTGAAAACCGTGGATTTGACATGGAACTTGGTATGTATATAGTACTATTATTTTGCTCTTCAATAATCTTAATTCTTTTATCTTTTGGTATTCAGTTTTATTCTTTAGTCGACAATTCAATGTTTCTATGGTGCTCTACTTTTAAACGATTCTCTTAAATTTTTTATTTAAGGTCATAGAAATTAAATCACTTTGAAATATATTAGTATTGTACTAGTCAACTTTAATCTTTGAAATTTTCAACGAGAGAGCGATGAGATAAACATGAGTAGAAATAGTTTAAGACACATATTATTTAATTTGTACCATTGTCGCATCTGGATGAGTTTTTTTTAATTTTTTTATTACTTGAATCTGTTTAATTTATTTATTTGAAATTGGCTATAGGGTGGCATGGAAATGTGGCACAAGGGAACCAGGGAGTAGCCATGGCACCAACAGCTCCAGCAGTTGAACACATGACTCGTTGAAGTCGGGAGAATCCATGTACCTATGTAACTCATGCGACTTAAGATTCTTTTATTGTTTTGGAATCATTGTGATCATTTGAATAAATTTTTTTAGCTCTGTTTTTTTCTTTTTTGTGGGCTTATATTTAGCTCTGTATTGGATATTTAATTAGGATTTTTCTAGTGTGCAGGTTTACAAATGTTAAAATTTTTAAAATAGTAAGTTTGTATTGGAATATATGTATTTTATATTAAATATATACATTTTTAATAAATAATTGTTGTTTTTAATAAAAAGATGTAATTATTTTTAATTGCTTTAACATGTGCAATAGTACATATGTTAGACGAACTCATTCAATTAATAAAGACAATATTGTTTATGATAAAAAAGACATTATTGTTTCTTATAAAAAAATAGGGTAAATTTGTACCCAAAAAAACAATAGAGTAAATTACACTTCATCCCTTCAAGGATGCTTGAATTACACTCATGTCCCCTCTTATGTTAAAATATACACTTCCCTCACCTCTTATTCAAAACAGATTAGAAAATATTTCACTCTCATCCCTTAAGAGAAGCTTGAATTACATTCCCCTCCCCTCTTATGTTAAAATCTACGCTTTAGTCCCTCAATAATTTTTTTTTCTTCTAATAATCTAGCTAACAAATAATCTAACACACTTCAAAGAAAAATAGCATTGCAGGTTCATTTTAATGTAATCAAATTTTGAATACATATCTTTCTCTATTTTTTATTCACAACTTCATTAACATATAGTTTTAAACTCTATTATAAAATATGAAACAACCCAAACTAAAATTAAAATATGTGAAAAATTATTAAAGTCGATTAAGTATGGTTATTTTAAAGTGAATTTTATACTCTAAATTATAAAATTAATAACAAAATATTTAAATTTAATTGTCGTTGACATTTAGGTTGTAAAGAAACAAATTTATATTTTTTAAATGGTGATTCAAAATCAATATATATTATAAAAATATTTATTTATGTTAAAATTGATTAAAATGTAGTCCATATTTAATTATTAAGGGAGAGAGTTATAATTCAAGCGTCTTACAGGGGAGGGGAGTATAAATTTTACTTTTCAAGGGAGGGGAGTGTATATTTTAACATAAGATGAGAGATGAATGTAATTCAATCATCTTTGAGGAGAAGATAGTGTAATTTACTCTAAATAAATAAATAAATAAAGAAGTAGAAGAGGAAACAAAATTAAATATGTATTTCTTAGATAATTTTAAATATGTATTTCTTAGATAATTAAATGATACGTATTTTTAAGTTTGTTTTAAAAAAAATGTATTTTTTTCTTCAAAAAAAAATGTATTTTTATGTTTGTGACCAAATCTTCTGACAACATTTTTTTATTTTTTAAGTCTTCTAAATGTCTAGGTGGAAAAAATCTTTTATGAACATAATCACAAATCAATATTGTTAGGCACACCTTCACATGAAATGAAAAAATTTAAGAAAAGATATTTAGTTATATCAATTGACATTATTCAATTTTATTCATTTTTTTTATAGTTTTGTGTGGTCCAAATATATTTATTTGAGTTTGTGCTCAAGGAAGAATATCTCATCTAAGTGAATAATTTAGTCAATTCTTTTTAGGGGATTTTGTCAATTATTTTTCTATCTATTTATTGTAATAAAAAAAAATGCTGAACAATACGACGGATGAGAACCAGAATAAAACGTGGCATAACTTAATTGGCTTGCAACCCATGATCTCCGCCAAATACCAACTAATCTAAAAAACGACCACGTATGTATTCTTACGTTTCGTAGATATATTTCTTCCTAAGAATTGATTTAGCATAGCTCAAAAAAATTTCCACTAATGCGTTGTGGAATTTTACATATCTATTTTTCTCGCGTTTTCTTACTTCTCATATTTCATACTACAATTTTGCACAAAATTTTTACTATTGCTTTCTCCGTCACAAGTTATATATTATTTTGAGAAAAAAAGATATGTGACGTCATAAATGAATAAGTCACATAATAAAAAATTAGATGGGGACCAAAATTCCAAAAAATTTGTAATAGAAAATAAAAAAAGATTTTTTAAAATAAGAGAGACCAAAAGTGTATTTAAGACAAAGAAAAATTATAAGTTACTTTATAATATTATCCTTAATTAATAGTATAAAAAACAAAAATTAAAATGTGAAAAATGAGAAAGTTTTTTCTTTTGAAGAAACTAAACTAGCCGATCCAAATGAGAATTATAAGCGATAATAAGAAAATATGTATGAATGCTTTATTTGTATTGTAAAATAACATATAAAATCAAATAATTTTTTTGACTGCAATGACATATATTTATGCTCTTATATGTAGGACTTTCTTGTAATTTTTTTTGTCTTGTTTGTGAATATTTTTTATATTACAATATTAATTAACTAATTTTTTGTCCTATTTATACCCTTTTTTATATTACAATATGCATCAATAACTTATATTTTTAATAATTGAAAGATCATTTTAAAAATAGAATGTATATTATTGCCAGTTTTGTTGTTTTGAGATTCAAGTAAAAAATGTTTTCACAATGAAACATTCAATTGATTTTCTATTCCACATATCTGATATAAAAATAAAATAGAATATTCAATTTTTTGTCTTGTAATTTTTTTTGTCTTGTTTTGAGAATATATATATATATATATATATATATATATATATATATATATTATTGAATTTGTCTTTTTGAAAAATGTTTGTTTTAAAAAGGTAGTACTAACTTTTTTTAAGTTGTGTTTGAAATTCTCTTTATTTTTCACTGTATGGTCACACAAAATTTAGGAGGGATTGATACCTAGTATTAAGTAGATAAGATAAGACCAATTGTGTTGAGAGCACTTACATCTATTTAGTCAAATTATAAGTTTCAAATACTTGTAGATTTCAACTCAAACCTTATACTAGAAATTTTTTTTTTTTTTATGACTTTGTATTCTTTTTTCATTTAAAAAATCTCATTATATTTTGATCAAACTTGAATTTTCTCCATCTATCTTTTATTTATTGTCCGTTTATCTATTTTTTTTTAATTTTAAAACAATTGATAAATTAGTGAAACTCATCTTAATAGAAAGAGAAAAAGTAAGAAAGAAAATATCAAAAGAGACAGAGAAAGGTAGAAAATCCAATTTTGTTAGGTTTGACCAAAAATACAGAGTAACTAATTATTGTTAGAGTTCTGACAGCAAGCTGTGCAAAACCGTAAGATTCTTTTACTTTGACCAGAACCACGGCAGACGGGCAGAGGCAGAGGGAAAGGGAAAGTTCAATTCTTCATGTTTTTTTTGTTGGCTGGGGTTCATTTTTTTTTTTTTTTTAACCTCGACTCTTGTATACATTATGTATTTGTTTATATCAACTAAATTAAATTTACGAGGACAAGCTCTTCATGTTTATTAGAAGTAAAAAAAATACTCTATCTATCTAAAATTATATGACATTTTCTCTCAAAAAGAAAATAAAAAATTATATGACATTTTAAACATTCCTCTATCTAAAATTATACTCTATCTATCTATCTTTTTTTTTTCCTTCAAAAATAAAAGCTAAAAGAGATATTATGAGTTATTTTACAAATTTTGGCTTGTTAAAAAAAAATATGAAAAAAATGAATTAAAGAATTGAAAGAAAAAAATAGTAATAATTTAGGATAATTTGTGTTTCAAGACAACTTATAATTTGGGATGGAGAGAGCAATGATAAGTGATAATGGTTCATATTGCTGGCCAATCATTTTCAAAGTAGAATCAATTCTAACGCTAAAAAAATATCAAAAATTTTGTCGTGTACAAAAAAATCACTTTTGTTCACGTTGAATCTCAGAAATCCAACTCATCTAATTACTTTTTAAGGTCAAGTCTAAATTTAATGTTATAAAAAAAAAGGAAAATGCTAACGAGTACTTTCGCGACACTCATTAAGTATTTAAAAATGCAATTTTTTGTGTAAATTTACGAATTCAATTCAATACATTGAAAATTAAAACATCTATTTTTTTAAGAATAATTTTTAATTTAAAATATTTAAAGAGTTCTTCATATACTTGACGACAAGATCCTAAATAAAAAAAAGTTTTTCTATCATGTCCAAATTTCCACATGTTAAAATAATTTAAAATAGTAAGTTTGTATTGAAATTTGTGCATTTTATAAATGATATAACTTTTTAATAAATAATTGTTGTTTTTAATAAAAAAATTGCTACTTTTAGTTGTTTAACATGTATGTACAATATTGCATATGATAGACAAATCCATAAAAAAAAATCACAATTGTGAGGCAAAATAAATAAAGGATTAATATATGTTTACCCCTGTGATATTTAATGATTTTTTTGGGTTAGCCCCGTAAAAAATAGATTCCAACCATGTAATTTAAAAATTATTTGGTTTTGGACTTTCTTAAATTTTTTCTGTACAATATCAATGATATGACAGCGGTAAATTAAAATTCGATCAAATTATTAAAGACAAAAATATCTTAAATTTTGAAATTTAATGTCATGAAAATCTAAAATCAAATAATCTTTAAATTACATAGTTGAAATCTAAAGATATCTTTTTACATGGAATAAACGAGGAACCGTTAATATTACATTACATGTAAACATATATTAACCCATAAATAATAAATCTAAACATATGCAGTAAACTGCTAAGTTAATTAATTTTGAAACATAAATTTAGATTTTATCAACAGCAGCAGCAAGTGAATGCATTAAAAGAAAGAAGTAAACTCAAAAACCAATACCAAATCTAACAAAGACACATTCACTCACTAGTCTCTCTCTGTTCTGTTCCTTTTCTTTTGTTTGATTTTGGTCACTTTCCCTTTCCGTAGGCAATGGAGCACAAAAGATGTTTGCCATTGCCTTAAAGCATATCTATTAATGTTGTCAGTCACACAACAAATTACCACATAACATTGCAACCAATACAATACAGTAACATATATGGAACGTGCAGAGGAGGAGTTAGAGAAAAGAAGCAAGTTTCTCAAAAGCTTGATAAAGAACAAGAAAACCATTGAACAGCATGAACATTTCAACAATAATGTAAGCATCAGAGCTTGTGACATGCCTCTCACTTTGCAGAACCATGCTTTTCGGTTTGCACGTGATCTTTTGGATTCTATGCCACCAAAGAAACTTGACACTAAACGTCTTGCTCTTACCCTTAAGAAGGTTACACTTTTTCCTTCATTCATTCTTTTTTGTATAGTTTTATTAATTTTTGCTAAGATCTGTTTCTGGGTTATGATTTTTTTTATCACTTGGTGAGGTTTGGATGGTCAAGTTGGAATCTTTTGGATAGTTTGCACTTTGAATCACTGTTGCTTTTGTATGTGTATCTAAGGGTGCCAATTTTAACAAATTTCAGAATTGATTCTATGTGAACTCATAAGCTAGAAAGTTTAGCTTTTGGAAATCAAACATAACAAATTTGCTGTTAAATCACGTTTGACTAATCAAAAGTGATTCTAGGAGGTCCAAACCAAACATAGGCTCTTACTATTACAATTTACAATTAGGGTACAATTGCTGTTGTGGAGATATCAAAAAGCCTGAATTGCAGTTGCATACCTTGTATTTTAAATAGTTCATGTTCATATTGATGACC
This sequence comes from Medicago sativa, assembly GCF_051527215.1. Taxonomy (NCBI): domain Eukaryota; kingdom Viridiplantae; phylum Streptophyta; class Magnoliopsida; order Fabales; family Fabaceae; genus Medicago; species Medicago sativa. The sequence goes on from NC_140752.1 coordinate 99,872,860, forward strand.
AAAAATATTGCTTCAACATTTCTGAGCTGTTAAATGCAAAAATATTTCATAGTTTCATCACTCAAACTTGTGATTATTCATAACTAAGAAATGTTACAGTTTCTGGTACACAATCATTACAAATCTAAGTTCACTACTGCCAAAAGTTTCCATCCTAGCACTATCAAAGATTGCATATTTTGGACTTGTGCATGTGGTGTGACTCTTGCGTATGGCCAAAACCAAAAAAGTATGGGTATAGTTTTGTTGGTTGTAGTATTTATTAATGAACTTAGTTGGCTTGGTGTGGAAGTTATTTGTGACATAAAAAATGTTAGATTGGATGGTCCCTCATTTCATTGATCGAGGTTTCAGGTATTGGTAAATGATATTAAAGTTGTAATCTTGAATTTTCTAATAATGTGATATCCTCAGTGTTATTTTGTCAGGTGTAACTTTATCTTGTTTCTTTACCAAGCTTGCAATATTGCAAATGAATTAGAACTTTGTTTGGTATTATTTTATTACTTGCTAACTTTGGAAATATTTTGTTATTACAGGAATTTGACTCTACCTATGGTCCAGCTTGGCATTGCATTGTAGGTACTAGCTTTGGTTCCTATGTCACTCATTCTGTTGGTGGTTTCTTGTATTTTTCCATTGACAAAGTTCATATCCTTCTCTTCAAGACAACTGTTGAACCATTAGACCATTCATAATTTCCAAATGTTTGAGCTTATATTATATGCACATTGATGCAATTTGTTGTAACAAGCACATGATATTCTTCACTTCAGCTCAGAAGATAAATTTTATAAATAAAAAAATTAGTCTAAAAATGCTTCTTGATAGTTGTTTTATTGGTACACAAATTGTTGCTTTACAAAGCATATGGTGAAATCTAGTACTATGAAAGATTACATAAAGAAAATTATAAAGTTGGAGATGCTACTGGATATCCATCACTCCCTTTCCTCTGCCTTTGCCTACAACCATTAAACTTCTTGTTGCTGCTAATAATTGGGGCTCGGATTTTAAATTCACAGTTGTTATCTATCTGTACTGTAAATAATAGAGTTTTCTTTCTTCTTTTTTGGTTTTGGTATGTAAACGAAGTGACAAACACTACATAAAACTCACATCTTAAGTTCAAACCTAGGTGAAAGTGTACGGTCTAGCAATTTCAACAATTTGGTTGAGCAAGGTAGATTTTTACTATAAACTATACATATTTAATTTTTAGTCCACATAGACCTGCAAAAATTTGTTGAGGTAATTGACTCTTGAAGAAAATGTAATTTCACATAAAAAGCAAGGATTTTCTTTGAAAATGAGTAGTGATGATTTTTATAAAAAAATAACCTTTACTTTGAGTCCAATGCAAAGATTGTCGAGGAAGGGTGAGAAGGAAACAGTCAAAATTGGCTGCTTATTTATGTCTTATTCCTATTGGAGAGGGAAAGGAAGGGAAAAGTGTAACATTTCTTCTCATACGTGCATTAACCTCAACCATATATATGTAGCCGTATTAACGTGTCACATTAATATGACAATATCTTCAAAAGAATAGTTTCCCAGCCACATAGATACGGATGCAACATCTTTGATCAAGATCCAAGCTTACCTCCTTCTTTTATAAATATATTTGTATTAATATCATATCATATGATATGATTGGCTTGTTTTGCATTTATACTATAAACTATAAAGTAACGTGTGAATCAAATCAAATCAAATATGGAAGAGTCTTGCAAAGCTTCTTCTTCTGAAACGAGCACCACAGTTGAGGAAGCAGAACAAGAGGGTCCTCCTCATGAAGCCATGTTTCTGGTGATAGCTTACCTTCGAGTGTACGAGGTTTTAACCATGTCTCGTGTTTGCACATCACTGAGATATGCAGTCAACAATGATGTATTGCTATGGCTTAAAATTATTGTTGAAACCCCTCTCAATTCAAGACTCTCAGATGACACACTATTGAAGATCACATCCAAAGCAAATGGTAGGCTTCAAACACTTGCTCTCATGAACTGCATCCACATTACTGACCATGGACTACAAAGGGTTGTTGAACAAAACCTCTTTATTGAAGAGGTAATGTTTTTAGAGAGATTTCTATTTTGCTACTATGATTCAATGGTTTTGATTATAAGCAAAGTCTGCTTCATTTAAGTGAACGTATGATGTTAGTTTTAGCTGCTTAACAATTAGGATAGTGAGCGAAGGGATGTGGAATTCATTCAATTCAACGGATCAATAGTCTTTGTGTTTGCAAATTTCTGTGTCACAAGGCAGCGACCTTACCATTGTGTCGAGGATTGTTCACCTCTGGTTTTTATATTTTTTTTTTTTCATTAGTCAATGTAAAATACAAAATTAAGTTTTTTAGGTTCTTCAATCACAGTCTGATTTCTGGTTTAATTTGATTTGTAGCTTCATATACCAGCATGCACTGGGATAACCCCTGAAGGAGTTCTAACGGCTGTGAAAACACTCTGCCAAAGAGCCAACTGCTTAACCACCTTGAGTTTAAACGGCATTTACAACCTACAAAACGATCATCTTGATGTGCTTACCTCAAACCTCAGAAAAAACCTTCCATTAGAAGACGAGCCAACACAACAACCTATCTACTATCATAAACGTGGCAGCGTTTCAGCATTCAAGCACAACGAAAACCAGAAGATTATTGATTTGGAGAAATGTCCCAAGTGCTTTGAGGTGAGAATGGTGTATGACTGCCCAAAAGTGGACTGCAATAGGAAGGAACCGCGCCAAGCTCAATGTAGGGGATGCATATTTTGTAATCCAAGGTGTGAAAACTGTGGTGGATGTGTTGGATCCGAAGAACTTGAAGAAGTTGCATGCGGAGATTTCTTGTGCCTTGAATGTTGGTTACAGCTTCCCAAGTGCAATTTCTGTAACAAACCATATTGTAAGCAGCACACAAATTGGTGGTGCGCTTCTTCAGAATCTTCATTTCTCTGCAGAGTGTGTGACGAAAATTCTCACGGATATACATACACTGATGTTCTATAATGGAAATGACTTGCGATGATGAAGCTTATAATATCATCATGCCTAGTCATTGAGTTACTGCAATTATTTGTATAAAATTTATACCTACAGAAATTATTGTTGAACATAGCATTTGCATTCAAGAATTTACATATTTGAAGCAGCATGATTTAACTGAGCCAACATGATTTCGGTCATGCTTAAAAAGGCTGAGTTTGGTCATTGTTAACGAACTGAGTTCAAAACAAATTTATTATTGAGAAAGCATCGAGAGACCAATACTTGGCATTTAAATCAGTTTTGTGTTTAAAATAAATCAAAATATATCTGATAGGAATATCTCACAAATGTAGTCAAAACCAAACATCTCACAACAGTCTGCAAGGAATTATCTCAAGTTTAAATTAGAGTCATGGAAGAACAAACTCAGGCTACTTTTCTGACATTAATATCAACTTGGGCAACCATTTGTGTCAATTTTAGACCTAACTCAGCTCAACACATTGATGATAGAATTTAACCTGAGCAAGGCTTGCTGCATCCAATTTTGACTTTCCTGAACTCAGTTTTTGAAGGAACGTTGTTGATCATCAAAATTGCTGGAAACATAGACACTAGCTTACACTAATAAAATAGATGTGAGTGGAACTTTAAAACACCAAAGGAAACAGTGCATGTTTGGATTGGCAGTGAATTTGACAGGTCACGACGCGCCACAGTAATTTTGGCAAAATCTACACTTTGAAGTTTTACCAAAATCATGGTACCAACATAATTTTGTCAAATTGAATGTATACAAACACATTCAGTATTTTCCACTGCTTTGATAGGTAGTAGAACATATATTGCCTCATGAATGTAGGTAGGAATTGGATGCTTTCATCAATAATGATTTCTTTTTGTTTATAGATGTATCTGACTACAATATTGTTTGTCACAAAATTATGAATGAAAATGAGGACCGAATTGTGTCTATATCCCCACCATTTAAGGGGAAAAAAAAGAGAATAGTGAAAAGTAAGGAAAGAAAACAATTTAGTTTATACAGAAAAGCAAATGCTTAACCATTTACAAGTGGTTCACTGATTTCCAGCAATTCATTTTTGAGACCGGTGAAAACAACAGAATCTGTTTCTAGGGGCTTGAACTTGATTAGGGCAGAAGGCACCAGGTCTTCTTCCTCTATCGTTTTGGCTTTTTGCCCTGCTTTTGGGAAACATGGGATTACACGCCGTTGAACAACTACAGGATGCATTAGCTCAAATTCCAAACATGATTCTTTTAAAGCAGAGCTCACAAACTGCATTATCAACATGGAAAACAAAAACAATGCTGAGTTGCCAACTCGGAATAAACAGTAAGACACTAACACTTGGGATATGAATAACATACACTAGTTCACATATATATCCAAACGTAAATTGTTATTTGGGGAACTTTTATGTCAGAACGGTTAATTTCCACAATTGAAAGGCATAAGTTAAAATCAAATAGAAAAGGACAAACCTCATACAGAGCAGTAGTTGGTTCCCATGGAGCAAATACACCTTGAAGTACAACTCCATCTGAAAACTGAATCCTAATAATAGTTCTTGTGTATCTCTTCTTCGCAGCTTTAGCTTGCTTTTCTTTAAGTGACTTTGGGATTAAAAGCTGAGACTCTTCAATCTTTTTTCTCCTTAATTCAGCTTCTCTTCTCACCTCTTCAGCTGAACGTTTGTAGAAGGAATCTGGTAGCTCAATTCTAGCTGCAACACTTTCAGAGACAGCAAAGAAGACCTTCACCTGAAAGAGGTAAATTTGAATCAGAAAAGATAGACATAATCAATCTAAAGAATTAGGTAGTTTGTATTTAGTAAAGTACTTAATGACACACATGCTCTGTGGGATAATAACTAGACCATCAAACTAAAATACTCAAAGAAAAAGGAGATTACATCAAACAACAATTTTTCATAAAGAGCCTGTTTGGATTACCTTATTTGAGTTTATCTACTGGCACAAGCAATTGTGAGACTGTTCGGGAGAACCTATGAAAATAGCTTATGACATGCTCTTAAGTTATTTTCAGCTTATTCAGCTTATTTTCATATGCTCTCCAATATAGCTTATGAAAACAGGGTCATGGTCATATACAGTCACAAACTACTTCTGAAGCTGAAATATATGTTTCACCCATAAACAAAGTATACCCTTGGTTGAAAATAGTTTTTATCTCCGATTTTTCTACTTTTATGCAAGATTTTTTTTATTGTATTAGGATGAGTTTCTCTTGGGGTGTAAATATACTTGGGTACCATAACTTCTTCAGCTTAGTAGTTTTGCTTACTTAAACCTTTACTTGATAGGATTGTGGATGGTTGTTTTATGATATATGCGTCTTCAATTTTAACCTTGCATTACAGCCAAATTTAAACCAACATACAAAAGTTGGACAAAGCCTATCAACAAATTTCAGTATATCTATCCAACCCTACACAATTACTTCCCAACAGAACCCACAGTTTACTTTTCCCCTCTATTTATACAACCAAGTTTAAACCAAATATTCAAGCCCTAGTCTCAAACTGTGCAAAACGTATTGACGACATTCATCACAAAATTTCAGTACGTCTATGCAAAATAACTTGCAATTTACTCTTTGTTTCTACTTCTACATCCATAACGCAAAATCAATGATATAAGAATGACAAATATATTTTAAGCCACCACATTTAATATAGTAATAAAATTACAGTTAGACACTGAAACAGATTGGATTGATTAGCTAATAACACAAACTACTAAAAAATCAAATAAAATCAGATAATGAACTTTATTTTCTCCATAGCCCTCAATCAAATTCAAAAGTATTATGAATATACGACTATTACCTGTCTGTCAATCTTTTTTGGTTCGGCATCGGCTACTTTCTCAGCGGAAACGGTAGGCGTTAAATTTTCTCTCTTTGGAGCATCTTGAACCAATTGTGGTTCCAACAACACAATTGCTTTCTTGATCAAATTAACTTTCTCCTCAGTAGGAACCTCCATGAATGCCCATGTCTCTCCATTCTCCTCTTTAAGTTCAAATCCTAACAAACTCAGCAATTCAACACCACCAATAACCTCGCCCACAGCTTCTTTAATCTTTGGATTACCCATCCTAATCTTCCTAAACTTAACATTCTCAGGTTCCTTAACAATATTCCTCAACAATTTAAGAACAATATCAACAGAACCTTCAGACGGATTCCCTGAAACATAAGTACCAATAGAAATCTCCAATTCAGTATTAGACTCAGAAACTTGACTCTCTTTCAATTTTGAATCATCATCGTTTTCAATTGGGTTACTCAAACAAGATTCCACGTGTTCAGAAACCTCGTCCTCGGATCGAAAGGGTTGTTTACAAATTGGACATTCATATACGTTGAGTGAATAGCCATTTTGAGATCTTTGAGAAGAAGTGACGAATGAATCAAATGGATCAAAGCCATCTGCGGGTTTGCGTGGTTTATCGATTTTGCTTTGATCTGAAGCGATCGGTGGAGTAGGTTTGGGTTTGGGATTAGGGTTCTGAGAAGGACGAGGGGTAGGGGTAGGAATGGAATTTGCAGGTGTTGAAGAAGAAGAAGAAGAAGAAGAACCCAAGACTCGACCTTGGCCTTTGAATTTACCAGAAGAAGAAGAAGAAGAAGTGAAAGGGTTGTTAACTTTCTTGATGAATCCTTTCATCTTGTCTTTTACATCGTCCATTTTCGACTATGAAGAACAAAAAAGAATAGAATAGATCTCAAATGATTGATTTATGGATGGAAGGGATAAGAAACAAACACGCACGGAATAGATGAAATAGAGAGGGGGTTGACTTGACTTCATAAAATTCACCTTTTTGTAATAATCAAAATCTGTCTCCAATAAGGTTTTGCCACTTCATCATACACAAAAAAACTTTCAGGTTTAGTGGAAAGCTGCATTGCCCAAAAACTAAAACTATATGAAATGATTCATTTCAATAGTTGAAAATGAATACATTTAAAATGAATCAATTTCGAGGTTGAAATCTTGGTCTATTTTACGGTTAATACATAAGTCATGTAGACATCATACATAGTTAAAGTTAAGTAGAATTGAACAATAAGACTATTAACTCGTGTTTCATTTCATGTTTGCAGTGCCACTAATTGCAAGAAATTGATGTGTAATGATGCTTGTTTCAAGGGCGGCTGCACATATTGGAGCCGTCAATTGATCACCCACAAAGAGGAAAGTTGTTAGCCGAATGTGAGACGCCACACACCTCTCAATGAGAAAAACTAACGCACTACCCGTACAAATAGCCAAGCATGACTAAACGTTATAGGTCATGTCATTAGGCTCGTATGAATAGTTTTGTCTATAAATACTTATTGTGTACAGTACATTAAATACACAATCAATAGCTAAAACCCCAAAAACATTAAACTTAACACTCCATTGGGAAAGGGTTTTCACCACATTTCAAAAGCTTAACTTCTCAATTAACGACATTGTCACAAAGTTGTCAAATTCAAGCATTGTAGGGCAGGGTTGCTCTGGAGTTGTTTAATGCAGAAAGAGACTAAAAAAAAACAAGAATGTTCGGAAATTTGTCGCAGCCTAAAAATTTGAGGGTTGCTCCAAAACAACAAGTCATCCCCAAAGTTTATTAAAATAGGGAATACATCGAAAAAAAATCCATTAAAACAAGTGGTCTTTGAAACCAAATTTTAAGGCCGGAAGTCGATTATGCGTAGGAAAGGTATTAGCACCCTACAACATCCGTATTTTGTCAGCTTTTAAAATATATATTTTCTCCATTTTTTTAAATGTGAATAAAATTAAGTTTGAAATGAAAATGCATTGTGTTTAAATAGAAGGAAAATGCTACTTCTCAAGAAAAATAGCGTGATATAGCATTGTGTTTAAATAGAAAGAAAAAAAAGGTTTAGTTATTATTGTGCATGATAAGCGTGGTCTCTTAATCCTACGTATCTCTTGGTGCAATAGATAATTCAAAGCTACGTAGTTTTTTGAGTAGGAAATGCTTGTGTGCTAATTGATTTTAAAGAAAATGATTTTTGTGGCGTTGATTTTGATATAAATAATATTGCCTATTTAATGAAGTAAAAAGATACGATGAGTGTGAAAAGTTGATGTCATTGAGCTTGTTTGTTGATTTTAGAAAGTGGTTTTAGAATGATCACGTTGTATAATTTGTGTCCTGAAAACTCGAAGATTAGAAAGATGACAACTCAACAATGTCAAAGAATTTATCTACAATTGACCAAAATTCATTATATTTACGTGGTGGAGCTCGTCATATTGATAAGATCCTATTGAAGTTGCAGTGCAATTGTCATTAACAAAAAAAGGTTTACATACACATTTTGGTCATTACTATTTGCTTACAACTTTGATTAGATCACCAATGTGAAAGTAGTATTGATTTAAGTTTGGATTATGAAATCAAGAAGTTCAAAGCGGATTCTAGTTTTTATTTGAGTACTAATCTGCTAGGTTTAAGAAAACAATAGCATGTTCTACACTAGTAATGAAAAAGATTCATAGCTTCATGAAAGGTTGGTACTTACATGAATCTATATGATTCGGGCAATGAGCCAATGCCATTTGTTGCCTTGGGTGTATAATCCCAATCAAAATCCTTATATGTTGCTAAATTAAACCATTGAAAATTGAAAGCAATAGAGCCCACCACAGAGAACACAAAACATGGAAGAAAAGACAACACGAAAATCACACGATGCTGTAATAAACTAACCAATGGAAGTCATATCTTTCTATAGACTGATTGGGAATACTAATTTCTTACCCTACAAAAAGTAATCATCATTGAATTATAAGCAATGAAAAAACATACATTTTTTAAAATTCTTTGACTAAACAACAATGTTTTTGGCCATTGGTGTGTCATAATCATTGTTTTTAAAATCCATCGATTTTGGTTGCGATTTTAGGTTTTGCGATCTTGCTATCCTCTTTCGATCTGAAGCAAAATCTCGAGTTTGACAACCTTAATCATAATAATCTCTTTCCACATTAGCGAACATGTTGGAAGTCAAGATAACGAACCACAATAGGAGAAAGCCAATGATTATTTATACTAAAGATAAATATAATGAGTACTCAGGATTCAAGGAATAAAAACAGTCTTAACAAACAATTGAGTTTGATATGATGAGGAATCTTCAAATAGTGAAGGTCAAAAAGGGGAATAATTAACACAAATTTTAGCACAAGGTAAACGGTGCCTTAACTTCTGCTATTGTCATTTGTGGAGTGATTAGTACTCAGGATTCAAGGAGTAGTAACTTTGATGAAGGTGAAATTGGAATGGGCTTTCACTCCATTCCAAAAGATTAACTTCTCAATCAATGACTTTCTAACAAAGTTGTTAGATTCAAACACTGTAGAAAAGGGTTGCTCTCGAGTTGTTTATCGACTATCGTGTAGACCCCAACAAAATAGGTTATTGCAGTGAAGAAGCTATGGCCAATAAAGAATGAAGAGCCACCAGAGAGAGATCTGTTTATAGTAGAAGTTCAAACCCTTGGATCAAAATGACATAAAAATAGTGAGTGAGACCTTTAAAGTGTCTTATGGATACCTAGCTCCTGCCTCCCGGTGATTCTAAACTTTTAAGATTCTAATCATTTTGGCAAAATTTCAGTTTATCAAAACTTTAAAGTGTCTTACACTTTAGACATTTTTTTTTCTTTCCAAATTTTATTGTAGTTTCTATAATAGATATATTCCTGATACCATATTTTGAATCAAGTGATATATATGCCAAAACATGTTATCATATATAAGACCAAAAAAATTGACTATTCATTTATCACACTAACATCTTGACAGGTTGAAGAATTAATTGACAGATTCGATGACCCACAAATATGTGAAGCCTAGTAAAAGTTTTACTAATGGTAATACCATTGAGCATAACCCTTCAGGCTCAATTGAGTCCCTGCAGACTGTGCCGCAGCTACCACTAGAGCAATTCTGTTTTCAAGGTGAAGAATATCATACCAAAACCATCATTAATGCCACTATGAAATATTAATTAGCCACCTTAATTAATTAGTTTCTCTATCTTAAGTTTGTGTGTACTAGTATGTACAGAATAAACTAGATGTGAACTTTTGTAATATGGTTATAATGCTATATATATTGTATGTCTTACGATGAGTGAGTGATGATATTAATGTATATCTTAATTTTATATATATATATATATATATATATATATATATATATATATATATATATATATTAACACACATGATCAATTAGCTATTGTGATGAGATGAAGAAACAATCTATGAGATCACAGAGTGTTTCATCATCCACTCTTGTACGTGACAAGTTCAATAGCTTCAATTGGAAACTTCAAAGTCCATTCCGGCAGCGTCACTTCAAGACAGCCTGTTAAGCTCAAATGTTTAATGTTTTAACATCTCTTTAAAACTTGATCAATACCTTCTTCATATAAGTCATAGCAATGGCTCAAATCAAGCTGCTGAAAATTTAAGGAAACAATCGATGATGAAGAACAGGTCACGACTATGGAGAGAACCAATGTGAGAACATGTGAGAGAGAGGTTAAAGTTGTAATGTTTCTAGAGAAGGCTCGCAACCCATTTGCAGCAATGGTGAGTTGGTTGGAGAGATCGAGGGGTGTGAGGTTCAATGGGGAATGATAGATTTGTAGGAGAAGCACGTCAAGATCACTGGTGTAGAAGGAGAGGTCAAGAGAAGTGAGGTTGGAGAATCTATGGAAGATGGATGAAAGGGAGTGTTGGTTCAATCACACAGATAAAACCGAAGACGGTTGGTGATGGAGAGGAGCTATTTGTAGACGACGGAGAGAGACTTCAAGTAGCGGTGGTTGTTGTAGTCGTCACAATCAATGGGGAATTTGAAGAAAATATCGCAACACTCGTTGAGCTAGTAAAAATTTGTTGCTACAAGCCTCCTTGTTTGAACCGAAGAACCGATTTGTTGTGAACAATACTTGAGAGTTTCTTCTTCTTGTCCATCTTTTCATTGTGGACGGTGGTGGTCGTCACTCAATTTGTGAAGATGGGTAGATTGATTTGAGGTATTTGTAAGGTTTTACAGTTGCTGGATTCAAGTAATAAGGACAATATGTAATGGACCTTTGGTTGTAATTGAGCTAAGGCTAGTTTAGTTTTTCTAGTATCTAATATTTATACACTTATTGTAACTTTTACTCTTGAACTTTTTTCATTTCAATGAAACCCTAGCCATATTTGGTTACATTAACTTGTGCTACTGTCACTTGTGGAGTGATTTTAGCACAAAGGATTCAAGGGGACAGTTATGGGAATATTAATAAGGGCGTTGCTATATCAAGCGAAATCATTTTTCGCGGAAATTCACGATACAAGGCATGCTGCTTTTTTAGAATGTGAACTTGTTTATTGTAATATCTTAAACAATTATTAAAAATAAAAAGAGGAATAAACAACCCGCTTTTGTTGTTAATCTCCGGAAAGAGTGGAATACACCCCGGGTAGTGGTGTTAACTAGTAGCCATCATTCTTGAAAGTTTCGGGACGTTTTTGTTCGCTATACATAGCATTTTCCTATTAATAAATTTAATACAAGGTAAATCAATTAAAAGCAATACACGTTAAAATTGCATATAACACCCAACTGTATAAATTACATTGTGCATTATGCAAAATGTCTTACACAAATACTTAGGCTAAAAATACACATGTGTAAACTGACACTAAGAAAAAGTAATTTCTCAGGGAAAAAAAAATCTTAAAACAAAAAACGTCTAAAATTTCAAAATCCAAACTTCAGCAGAGCAGTTTCAAAATACTAGTAAACAAGGTATTTGTGACTCCAAAAGAGTTCCCTCACTCAGTCCCTATCCCTAAAACGATAAATACGTCGTCGACTAATTATCTCTCTCAATGATGGCCTTGATGGTACCATTGAGAAAACGACGTTATCATCCACTTTGCGGCAACCACTCAAATTGATCTCTCTCAGTTGTGTGCAATTTTCTATCACATGTCTCACTCCCTTGTGTGTGACAACTAAACAATATTCTAGTAACAGCTGCAAAAGCCCACTACAATTCTTTGAGATCACATAGAGTGTTTCATCATCAACTAATGTTTTTGACAAGTTCAACATCTTCAATTTAGGAACTTCAAAGTTCATCGCATGTCGCAGCAAATTCACTCCTAAACAGCTGGTTAAGTTCAAATGTGTAATGCTTACAACATCTCCTTAAAAGATGAGTAATACCTTCTTCAGATATGCGACAACAATCGTGCAAATCAAGCAGCTGCAAATTGGGAAAACAATAGGCGATGAGGACCAGTTCACTGGTTTGGAGAGAATAAAATTTGAAACAAATGAGAGAGGTTAAAGTTGTAATCTTTTTTGGGAAGAAGTTTTTCAACCCATCAGCGAGAACGGTGTCGTGTGGGAGGGAGAGAACGTCGTTGCAAGTGAAGTTGAGTGAGGTGAGGTTGGTGAATCTATGTAATAGGCGAGGGAGGAAGGAGTGTGCTTGTGTGTTGATAGTGAGCGATAATTGGAGACGGTTGGTGATAGAGAGAAACTGTTTTGAGACGACAGAGAGAGACTTCAAGTTGTGGGAAGTGGTGTAGTCGTCGCCGTCTCTGATCAAGAATTTGAAGGCAAGTTCCCAACACTCGTCAGGTAAGTAAAAATCAAACCGTGTTGCTGTAACAAGCCTCCTTGTTTGAATGGAAGAATCAACAATTTGTGAGTTTCCTCTCTTCCTTTTCATATTGTGAGACTTTCTTCTTTTTGCGGCAGAATTGAAGGGTTTAGGTTATGTTCAGTCAGTGTGATTGATATGTATATGTTTATATAAAAGTGACGCAAGATATATTTTGTTTTTGAGCAACGCTATATCTCGAGAAAAATAACATAAAAATTCTTCAAGAATAAAGAGCAGCCAATCACAATGCACTATTTACCACAATTCAAGGAATTATGGCTGAAAAATAGGAAGTGGACAAATAAATCATGCAATTAAAACTTACCAACTGTGTCTTGGAAAAATTCTTGATGTTATTTTTCTTTTTTTATGGTGGCCGGGGTTCGAACCCCGGCTGTTTCTTTTTTTTATGGTGGCCGGGGTTCGAACCCCGTACCTTGCATATTTTATGCATTGTCCATACCAACTAAGCTATGCTCACGAGGACAAATGTTATTTTTCTAAAGAATTTTTTTTGACCCAAATTTTCTAAAGAAATAGCATTTTCCTTTGTTTTTTTACAAGGAAAATATATTTTGTTCGAATCCTTTCAAAAAAATAAATAAATATATATTTTGTTGAATTATTCCCTAAAAATTTTATTTGGGCTATTTCAAAGCAAAATTGATTTTTATCATAACAAAAACCTTAAAAGAAAAAAATAAAAATCATTTTTTAACAAAAATCAAAATAGGTTAATTTCAACTTTTACATTCAATTATTCAAATACTTACGCATCCCTCGAGAAACCATACTCTTACGGAAGATGAGCCAACTCCTTTTTGGTGTACATAAATTGATAATAAAAAAATGATAATAAAAGTAGTCTAATTCTTTAAAAAAAAAAAGTAGTCTAATTATGAGCATTAGGTCCATAATGTAAGTAATTTTTAAGGGGAATGATTAATTTGACAATAAAATAGATAAATGACATTGTTAAAGAAGATTTATTTAAATGAAGTTATAGGACCTCTAGTCTAGTTTTATCAAAAATATTATAGAGTGGAGATTTATTTTAGTTACTAAGAGTAAAAGCAACTCTCTCTCTCTCTCTCTCTCTCTCTCTCTCTCTCTCTCTCTCACAAAATAAAAAAACTTTTAATCCTTAAGAAAAATAAATAAGGACAGCCTAATCCTTACCTTCTTTACAATTTGTTTGTTTAATGAAAGAAAGATAAATGAATGCAAATAAAGTGAAAAGAAGATAAAATGAAAAGAAATAAGAATATTATTTAGTAATGTGGTGTGAGATTCTCTAAAAAAAAAAAAAAAAGGACTCAACACCAACATAAGGCTATGAAAATCTTTGTGAAAATATCCATACCGCAACCTAGTCAACTATAATTTCATTGGATAAATAAATCGAGGAATTGAAGAAAATAGAGCAATAAATAGTTAATGATATAATAGGAAGAGTAACATTAATGTAACATTAGTACTCCCTCAATTCCTTTTCTTTTGATGTTTTAAAGCTTAAACTTTATTCCAAAATTTTTGATGTTTTAGAATTTTAATATTTTTTTATCCAATTTTACCCTTGTTGAAAAACACACTTTGAAAATTGGAAGTTTAAATAATAAATGCAATTTGTGTGGTGAGTTTCAATAATTAAGGAGATTAGAATTTTGAGAAAAAAAAAATAAGGAGTAAGTAAGGGTATTTTAGTATAAACCATACAATTATTCCTATAATTTAATGATTCCTTAATATATGTGCAATCACCTAAAACATCAAAAGAAAAGGAATGGAGGGAGTATTGTATAGCGACTTATAATTTGGGATAATTTTTTCTCCAAAGTGGCTTATAATGGGAGTAGCAAAAAAAAATACTTGGTTGATTGAACTATCTGAGTTATAAGCCAGACTTGAAGCAAAGTTAGAACCAGAAATTGTATTGTGTCCTAAACAATAACTTTGATGCATTGTCGTGTAAAACCCAGTCAACAAATCAAAAACCATAATTTATATAAATGTTAATTTAAATACAACATTGTGATATTGACTGACTATGTAAAAAATATTTACATTGTCGGTGCATATGAACTAAATCATCGTATCCTATATATAGCACCGACACTACAAATTGGGTGTGTCACACCGCAACGACCCTAGTACATGTATTCAATTACTTCCATTCTATCTTATCACATGACTGTATGTGTCAATGTTAGTGTTGTCTCCTCTATTCGTCCAACACCGATAGATGAAGTTGCATTTAATTATATCAAGTTTCTCAAACTATTACCGGTGTCAACATGTCAGTGTTATGTTCGCGATCGTGTCCATGCTTCATTAGATTGTGTAAAAAACACGTTTCAAGTAAAATATGTACAAAATATAGACATCAGAGAATCAAAATAAAGGAACATATAAATTCTAAAATGCGCGGTTTCAATATTCTAAAACTTAGACCAAACTCAACCAATGAATTGGATCAATAGTTGAATCAATTGAACCCATGTTAACAATTACATTGCTTTAGGAATCGCGGGTGAATCACATCCTTGCAAGCTCTATAGTATAGGGGAAGTAAAATATGAAAAAATAAAGGGAAAAATGGGAAACTTGGACGGTATCTACTGTCGGATGAAACACTTTAATTTATTTGGATCAAGCAATACAAATAGAAAATGAAATATGTTCTTATCACCATCATTTTTGCTCCAAAACATCAAGAAAATACAAAATACCTCTGACGGCAACTGCCGTGGAGGTATTTTCGTATTTTCATGTTGTCTTGGAGCAAAAATATATGGTGAAAAATGCAATTTTGATAGAAAATATTAGAGACATGAAGTAAAATTGCAAAACAAGTAGAGACAGTTTACTAAATGCATTTAGTATACTTAATAGAAAATAGAAGTTACCAATTGGATCAAGCATTTAGTAAGTCTGCAATTGGTAATTCATGCAATACAAATAGAAAATAGAGACATGGAATTTTTGCCACATGACACCCTTTATTTGGATTCCAAGCAACAATCTCGCAAATCCTTCGCTATGACAATGTTGTTCCAATAAAAAAATGTCGGTTATTATGTTACAACATAAGAATTCCAAGTAATATGATTAAAGGTAAAGCAATGAAAAGCAATACAAATTGAAATTGCATATAACACATAACGGTTGCCACTTAGTCGTGAAAAATTCTTGATGTGTTTTTTCGCTTTAAATAGCACCACTCTTATATAAAATATCTTACACAAATACTTAGGCAATTATCACGCATACACTAATCAGAAAATGCACATTCGTAAACCGACATTAACAGGGCAGTTTCAAAATACTAGCAAACAAGGCAGCTTTGACGCGATAAGAGTTCCCTCTCTCCGTCACTAAAATAACAAAGATCTGGAGCAATTATCTTTCTCAATGATGGGCTTGATAATACCATTGAGACAATGGCATTAGTATCCACATAGCAACGCCTCAAATTGATTTCTCTCAGTTGTGTAGTATTTTACCACATGCTTCACTCCCTTCTTTGTGACATGATAACAGTTTCTCAATAATAGTTCTGAAAGCCCACGGCAACTCTCTGAGAGTGCATAGAGTGTTTTATCATCAACCAGTGTATGTGACAAGTCCAATACCTTCAATTTAGGAACTTCAAAGTTCATTCCGTGAAGCATCACTCCTGAACAGCCGCTTAAGTCCAAACGTGTAATGTTACAACATCTCCTTAAAACATGAGCAACACCTTCTTCAGATATGTAACGACAATCCTTCAAATCAAGGAGCTGCAAATTGGGGAAAGAATAGGCAATGAGGACCAGGTAACTAGTGTCGAGAGAAGTAAAGTTAGAACAAATGAGAGAGGTTAAAGTTGTAATCTTCTTTCGGTGGAAGGTTTGCAACCAATCTGCGGGAAACATACCCCGTTGGAGGGAGAGAACGAGTGTTGTGAGGTTTGATGGGAAACGAGAAAGTTGGAGGAGAAGCTTGTTGAGGTTACTGGCGGAGCAAGTGAGGTTGAGGGAATTGAGATTGGTGAATCTACATAATAGGCGAGGGAGGAAAGGATGTTCTTGTGTGTTAATAGTGAGAGATAATCGGAGACGGTTGGTGATGGAGAGAAGCTGTTTTGAGACGGCAGAGATAGACTTCAAGCAGAGGCAGGCCCTTTTGTCGGAGCCGCTGATGAGGATTTTGAAGGCATGTTCCCAGCACTCGTCCGGTAAGTAAAAATCAAGATGTGTTGCTGTTGCTGTTGCAAGCTTCCTTGTTTTGCTTCTTGTTTGAATGGAAGAATTAACTATTTGTGAGTTTCTTCTCTTCCTCTTCATATTGAGAGACATTCTTTGAGAGACATTCGGTTTAGGTTGTTGAGTAAGTGAGATTGATATGTATATAATATATTTATACAAAAGTGATGGAAGATATATTTTGTTTTTTTACAAGGAAAGATATATTTTGTTTTTTTTACAAGGAAATATATATTTTTTGGAATCCTTTCAATAAATAAATATATTCTTTGAAAGTTTGATTTTGGGCTATTTCAAATCAATATAGATTTTTATCAAAACAAAAAACATTAAAAAATATCAAAATCAACTTTTTTAACAACCAATTATTCAAATATTTTTTTAACAATCAAATATTTAAAATGGAATTCTCTCTGGTCCAATGTTTTACATTTTTTTTACTGAGGAATGACTAATGAGAATGCATAAATTTTGTCGGGACTTTGCTATTGAGAACTTTGTGTGCAGAGGTTTAGTTTGAGATTATATTCCAAAAATGGAAAATCTAATTAAAGCCTAAAGATGATCTGGATTTGTCTGGTCAGCAACTAGTTTTTGGGATTTGAAGCTTTGATTGAATTTTGATGAGATATATGGTGAACATTGTATGTTTTAGGGTGTGTTTAATTGTTCTTAATGAAGTGAGAGGAGTACTATGAGTAGGGAGAACATTATTTTGCTGCCTTGGTTAAACGAATAAACATTATCACATCATAGTGGTGTGTCCCCTACATGAATTCATGTTTTTTTTTTCATTAAATCTCATGTTAATGTGTTTTTTTTTTTTTTTGCCATCCTAAATTGAGATGAAATTCCATTTTTGAATCACTGTTGAACTATGGAAGAGCATGAATTTGCTGACTGTTTAGTGTTGTGTGTTTTTTTCTTCTTTAATTTTTTTTTAAAAAACAAAAATTATGATGAGACGAAGAAGATGAAGAAGGGATGAAGATCTGGGTTTAAGGATGAAGATGATGATTTGGACATATTTTTAGTTTTATCAAAGCAAGCTGGGATTAGTTGAATGAATAATTCATTCAGCTTTTGCAAGAGTTTTATTCTAATGCAGAACTATGGAAGGAATTGACAACATCTTTCACGGCTCTAATTCGTAAGACGAATAATCTACAATTGTACAAAATCTTATCCAAGGTGCTATCTGTGAGGCGGAAATCTGTCCTTGATCGTTTGATTTCCAAGTGCCAATCCGCTTTCTTGCGAGATAGGCAAATTCTAAATGGTGTGCTTGTGCTTAATGAACTAGTAGATTATGTGAAGAGGAATAAGAAAGTATGCTTTTTTAATTGAATGTTGATTTTGAGTGGGTATATGATTCGGTCAGTTGGAAATTTTTGGAATATATGATGAGAAGAATGAACTTTGATCCACGGTGGATTAGATGGATGAACACTTGCATTTTCAATAGTTCAATGTCTATTCTAGTTAATGGAAACTTAACGGCAAGTGTGAACTAATGTTGTCATGGCTTCCATTTGATCTCCATCTGACGAATAGAGATTTCGAAGTTGGTCTCCCGTAGATGGCAGAAGCAATGCCAACATGAGTTAGAGTGGGCATTTCAACATTCTAACCTCTTCAAGAAACCCACAATTCTTACACATGTGCAAAAGTGATGAATTCAATCAATGCAAAAACTTGCATTATATCAACATGAGCACCACTTTGTGTTCCCTTTCCTTTTAGCAGGTTTAATGGAGGACAATGATCATATTCTCAAATATAAGTGTGAATTCTTGAAGGATTAAATTTTGTTTTTCTGTGCACAAGCTCCTAATCAAATCTATAAGAAATATATGTTCACCATCAAGCATTTCCACAGAAGCTTGCAGTTTTTGAGCAACTGGAAAAGCGATTGATCGTTAATGTAGTAATGAAAAAAGAGACTTGGGCGAATTTGCTTGTGAGAATCAACATGAGCACCATTTCAAATGTTAAATCAGCCCAAATCTCATATTTTAGTATTTACTATTTTTAACTTAAATTAAAATCATATATCTATCCATCTTTAGTTCCCATTTTCTTGGTACTTGAATTTTACAAGTAAAAATAAAAAGACAGTCACATGTAAACATACATTCTAATGGGTGTCAATGTACTACAGTTAAAGCATTCTCATATCTTCACAATCCACTGTTCCCTTAACACATGACTCATCCAGAAGAACGATGAACTAGGAGAAATAACAGAGAAGGCATTCTTTTCACTAACCACAACAGTGTTACGATTTATTCAAACAAAAAGAGGGGAAAACAAAAAAAGTCAATCACAAATTGCTAAATTTATTTTTGACTAAAAAATTAAAAATTAAGGAACCCTTTTCTCGTCATCAATTTTCCCACCGAGAGGAAAGAACAAAATCACAAAAACTAAAACCTCAAAAGAAGAAAAAGAAATAAAAAATTGAGTAAAAGAACACACACTTACATGGAGGTTGACCTGGAGAACACGACGTGAACATGAGTTGGGATATTGCAAAGCAGAAATGGGAAAATAACGAGCTTGCTCAAAGTATATCCTATGGAACTTGATTCTAAGTAACCATTGTACTGAAGTGCGTGCATAAGTGGTGGTCAATGACCAATATTGTTGAACCTGAGAGAACACGAAAACTACAATTCTTCTGATAGATTTTTCCTGAAACTAACAATATGTGTTCTAATATATTTCCTGCTAATATTTAACTATCTTCAAATTTCCAAGGGAAATCATGATGCCTAGATTAGTACATTACATTAAGCCGTACATCATGATTAAATCTCTAAATCATGGAACCCAACTTTGTATTTACAAATGTATTTCTTTGCATAATAAGATAATTTATTGAGTTGAAACTATTGGTTGTACATCCAAATAGAAAATAAAGAAATGAAGTTTTTGGAACATTTCACCCTATTTTTGGATCTAACCAAATATAATAGTAAAAGATTTGTAACCTCATACTGTCAAACCCCTTTGTTCCCAGCAACAATGTTGCAAATCCTTCATAATGTCAAATATTGCTCCAATAAAAGAAATATCGGTTATGACATAAGAATCTTATCCAAGTAATATGATTCAAGGCAAAGCAATAAAATTTAAAACTGTATAGAACACCAACTACATAAATTATATTATGCATTATATGGAATATCATACACAAATACTTAGGCAATTATCAACACATTTGTAAACTGATTGATATTTATAAACAAACAAAAAATCTCAGAGAAAATCTAAAATTTCAATATTCAAACTTCAATGGAGCAGTTTCAAAATACTAGTAAACAAGGCATCTATGATGCGACAAGAGTTCCCTCTCTCCGTCACTTAAACGATAAAGATATGGAGCAATTATCTTTCTCAATGATGGCCTTGATAATATCATTGAGGCAATGGCATTAGCATCCACATAGCAATACTTCAAATTGAGCTCTCTCAGTCGTGTGCAGATTTCTACCATATGTTTCACTCCCTTCTTTGTGATATGGTAACAATTTTTCAGTAACAGCTGCAAAAGCCCACGACAATTCTTTGAGATCGCATAGAGTGTTATATCATCAACCAGTGTATGTGACAAGTTCAACACCTTCAATTTAGGAACTTCAAAGTTCATTCTGTGCAGCTTCACTCCTAAAGAGCCACTTAAGTCCAAACATGTAATGTTAGAACATCTTAAAATATGAGCAATACCTTCTTCAGATATGTAACAGCAATTGCTCAAATCAAGCAGCTGCAAATTGTGGAAAGAATAGGCGACGAGGACAAGTTTACTACTGTCGAGAGAATAGTTGGAACAAATGAGAGAGGTTAAAGTTGTAATCTTTTTTGGGTGGAAGGTTTGCAACCCATTTGCGGAAAAGGTGAAGCGTTGGAGGGAGAGAACGAGTGATGTAAGGTTCAATGGGAAACGAACGATTTGTAAGAGAAGCTTGTTGAGGTCAGTGACGGAGCATGTGAGATTGAGAGAGGTGATGTTGATAGAGAGGAAAGGGTGTGCTTGTGTGTGGATAGTGAGAAATAATCGGAGGCGGTTGTTGATAGAGAGAAACTGTTTAGAGACCAGGGAGAGTGACTTTAAGTAACAGCGGGTGGTGTAGTTGTTTCTAACGATGAATTTGAAGACACATTCCCAACACTCCTCGGGTAGGTAAAAATCAAGATTTGTTGGTGTTGCAAGCCTCCTTGTTTTGCATCTTGTTTGAATAGAAGAAGAAACGATTTGTGAGTTTTTCCCTTCCTCTTCATATAGAGAGACTTTCTTCGATTTGTGGCAAATTTGAGGGGTTTAGGTTAAGTTGAGTCAGTATGATGGCGATGAAGAACAAGTCAGTGACACTTATAGATTTAATATGGGAACAAGTGAGAGATGTCAAAGTTGTAATATTTTGGGAGAAAGCTTGCAACCCATTAGCAGGAATGGTGAGTTGATAGGAGAGATCAAGCAATGTGAGGTGGTTCAATGGAAAACGAGAGATTTTGCCGAGAAGCGTGTCGTGGGAGGTGATGTTGGTGACCCGAAGAGAGAGTTAACAACTAAAATCACTACTTGAATGATAGTTCGGCTGGGAATTAAATAAAGTGATCAACAATTGTTCCACCAAGAAATCGAACTCGGATTCTTTTAAACGATGTCCTTTGATAGAGTTCATTAATAAGTTGAGCTGAATTACGTAGTTGTATTTGTAAATGTACATACATTAGGCTTCTTTCTATAAAACACTTTTGATTAACAAATAAGTTTGGAAAATTGACATTCTCAAATTATCATGTTTTTCAATTAACTTAAACCATTTTCTGGTAAACTTTCGCATTTAGAACGTGGTCAGGCGATTACATGACGCTCAAAAGCAACATTAACAAGTTAATCACAATTCCTCAAACAAGCAAGAAAATATGAAAAATCAGGCACATAATTAGATTAGTGGGAAACAAACAACCAGCAGATAGAAATTACATAGCACAAGGCGTAGTGTAGTATATAGGTGGAACACTCGAAAGAAAAATCATACATCGTACATCATAAACACCAATAAAAGCACGACTCAAACGAGAACTACCACCAACACCTATAAAAAACAAACCTTCAAACCCAAAGCGAACACCCATCTAGTTAAGTGAACATTTTAATAAACATCTAACAATCATGTGTATTCCTACGATATAAGGCAATGACGATATAATTTGAAATTCTAATATCATTATGTCAATCAGGGTTCAATTCATTTAACCATTCTCTGGTAAACTCATGTGATTAGAATGGATAGGGAATTCACATTTCACATTACATTTAAAAGAAACAATAAAGTTAATCATTATCCCTTACTCAAGCAACAGAATATGCAAAACCAGGCAAAGTGGGAAACAACCACCATTGTACATCATGTTGTTAATCAAGCATTTCACTTAACATCTACCAATCGTGTGCATTCCCAATGAAATTCGATATGGAACAACAAACATCGCAATAAACAGAAAATCCACATGTTATACAATATTGTTAAACCTGAGAGAACACGAAAACTACAATCCTTTTTTTTTAAAGAACGAAAAATACAATTCTGCTGGTAGATTTTTTCCTGAAACTAACAATATGTGTTCTAATATATTTCCTGTTAAAACTAAACTATCTTCAAATTGAGAACTATCATGAAAAGAAGTCAAGCAGAACTTCTTGTCCGTACTAGGCTTGAATTATTCCAAGGGAAACCATGATGCCTAGATTAGTACATTATATTAAGTCGCACATCATGATTAAATCTCTAAATCATGAAACCCAACTTTTTGTACTTACAAATGTAAGTCTTTGCTTAATAAGATAACTAATTGAGTTGGAACTATTGGTTGCACGTACAAATAGAAAATAGAGACATAATAGAAAATGAAAAATAGTAAAAGATTTGTGACCTCATGTTGACAAACCCTATTTTTGCAACATACAATCTTGCAAATCCTTTATTATGTCAATATTATTCCAATTGAATAAAAAAATGTCGGTTAAGTTATGACATAAAACACCAAACTGCATAAATTATATTGTGCATTATATAAAATATCTTACACAAATACTTAGGCAATTATCACACATACAATTAATCAGAAAATACACATTCGAAAACTGACACTATAGAAAACAAGGCATATATGACTCCACATGAGTTTCTTCACTTAGCCACAAAAACGATAACTACGCTGCCGTCGACCAATTATCTCTCTCAATGATGGCCTTGATGGTACCATTGAGAGAACGACCTTATTATCCACTTTATAGCAACCACTCAAATTGATCTCCCTCAGTTATGTACAGTTTTCTACCACATGTCTCACTCCCTTCTCTGATACATTAAAACAATTTTCCAATACCAGTTTCAAAAGCCCAGAACAACTCTTTGAGACCGCATAGAGTGTTTTATCATCAACGAATGTTTTTGACAAGTTCAACTCTTCCAATTTAGGAACTTCAAAGTTCATTTCACGCAGTTTCACTCCTAAAGAGCCCTTTAAGTTCAAATGTGTAATGTTACAACATCTGCTTAAAAGATGAGCAATACCTTCTTCAGATATGTCGTAGAAATCGTTCAAATAGAGCCGCTGTAAATTGGGGAAATAATAGGCGATGAAGGCCAGGTCACAGCTATCACAGAGTGATGAGAATGATTAGTTTTATGATGAGAATGATTAGTTTAGACAATAACTTGCTGCGCAAGTAATAGAAACTAGGGCTTTGTTATGATATTGCATGCACATATTATGATATGATGCTCCCTAGTTTATGTATATATACCCATTGTAATCATTCAACAATCAATGAGAATTCACTTTCATTCATTTCTTCTTGATTCCTAATATGGTATCACGCGCCTTCTCTCCATAAGAGAAAGGTTGTTACGATCCATAACGGTTTTGTAACCGTTTTTCTCCGCTGCATTTTTCTTCTCCGATCATCATTTTGATCGTTGATTCTTGCCTTTTCCGGTGTTGATTCTTGTTTTCCACCGTGATTCTTGCTTCTTGTGGTTGTTTCAACCTTTGCTACGCCATTGATTTTCACAGTTGCACCTTTTCTCGTTCTTCTTCATCTTCTTCCTTGAAGCTTTTTCATACTCTGTTTTTCTGCAACTCGCTTCTTCTCTGAATTTCCATGGCGCCTCGTAACTCTTCTCCTGATACTGAATCCGTTTACTTTGTTCATCCTAGTGAGAATCCTAATTCTCTTTCTATTACTCCCAAACTCACCGGTTCAAACTATATTGCATGGAGTCGTACGGTTGAACGTTCTCTGGGAACGAAGAACAAGCTTGGCTTCATCAATGGTACAATACCTATGCCTGATGAAGATGATTTGAACCGTTCAGCTTGGGAAAGATGTAATCATTTGGTGCAATCCTGGCTCATCAATTCAGTTTCAGAATCCATTGCACCAACTGTGGTTTTTTGTGATACAGCTCTTGAGGTTTGGCTTGATTTGAAAGAGCGTTTTTCTAAGATTGATCGTATTCGTATTGCAAATTTGCGTTCATCTATCAACACTTTGAAACAAGGTGATAAAAGTGTTTTGGATTATTTTACTGAGATGAAATCTCTTTGGGAAGAACTTTCTTCACACAGACCAATTCCAAATTGTGTTTGTGTTCATCAGTGTCGCTGTGTAGCTTCTAGAACTGCAAAGATTCATAGAAATGAAGATCAAATCATGCAGTTCCTTACTGGCTTGAATGATCAGTTTTCTGTGGTTAGAACGCAAGTGTTACTTCTTGATCCTCTTCCTTCCTTGAACAAAGTCTATTCTTTGGTTGTTCAAGAGGAGAGTAATCATGCTTCAATTCCTTCTCTAAGTGTTACTGATGATACCTCTATTCAAGTCAATGCTTCTGACACTAGAAGACCTCAAGGGCGTGGCAAGAGTTATTCACAGAACAAACCTTCTAGGTTTTGCACATTTTGCAATCGTACAAATCACACAGTTGATTTTTGCTATATGAAACATGGATATCCCAATGTTAATAAGGGGCAACCTCGTGCTAATGCTGCTTCTCATGAGGATTCAGATGATGGTGCTTCTTCTTCAACTGGTTCTAGTGCTTCTTCAAGTTCCAATCTCAGTTTTTCTCAAGAACAGTTGTCTCAACTTGTGTCTCTGCTGCAACAATCAAACTTAGTTGTCTCTGCATCACCCACCCCTCAAGCAACTTCTAACCACATTGCAGCCACTCCTACTCTTTCTACCAGCATCTCTGCTACTGAATCCTCTGCAGGTATACCTGTATCTATCCCTCTTTCTTCTTCATTGAAACCTTCCTTTTGGCTTGTTGATTCAGGTGCTAATGAGCACATATGTTGTGATTCCACTTGTTTTACTTCATTCTATAAAATTAAGCCTGTCCATGTTTCTTTGCCCAATGGTAATATTGTTCTTGTTCATTATGCTGGAACTGTTGAATTTAACTCTAAATTTTACCTTAACCATGTTCTCTATTCACCACATTTCTTACTCAATCTCATTTCTGTTGCCAAGTTGTGTGAATCCTTGACTTGTTTCTTTCACTTTTCCATTGACAAATGTCTCATACAGGACCAACAATCTTTGAAGATGATTGGTTTGGCTAAGCAAATGGATGGCCTTTACAAATTTTATCCTTCTAACCAAGACTGCAATTTAGAATTGTCTAGTTCCAAAAACATATCTTGTAATGCTGTATTACCTCCTCATTGTAATAAATCCCCTACTTTTGTTCCCAATAATGCCTTATGGCACTTTAGATTAGGGCATTTGTCTTCTCAAAGACAACAAATTTTGTCTCTTTTGTATCCTTCTATCAAAGCTATCAATAACAAAGATGCTTGTGATTTGTGTCATTTTGCAAAACATAAACATTTACCCTTTAATAATAGTACTTCTCATGCTTCAAATTGTTTTGATCTCATTCATCTTGACATTTGGGGACCTATATCTACTGCATCTGTTCATGGACACAGATATTTCTTAACCATTCTTGATGATCACAGTAGATTTCTTTGGATCATTCTTCTTAAAACCAAATCTGAAGTATCATCTCATGTTAAAAACTTCATTACTATGATTCAGAACCATTTTCACATTACTCCTAAAGTTTTGAGAACTGATAATGGTCCTGAATTCATGTTGTCTTCCTTTTATTCTTCTCATGGTATTGTGCATCAAAGGTCATGTGTAGAAACTCCACAACAAAATGGTCGTGTTGAAAGAAAACATCAACACATTCTCAATGTTGGTAGAGCATTGCTCTATCAATCCAAGTTACCTCCTTCATATTGGTCTTATGCTTTACAACATGCTGTCTTTCTCATCAATAGAGTTCCTACACCTATTCTTCAAAATCAATCCCCATATTTTGTTCTTCATCATAAAATCCCTGATATTTCTTTGTTCAAAGTGTTTGGCTGTTTATGTTATGCTTCAACTTTACATTCTCACAGAACCAAACTAAACCCTAGAGCCAGGAAATCTGTCTTCATTGGCTATCAGTCAGGTTATAAGGGTTTTACACTCTATGACCTCAATTCTAGAGAAATTTTTATCTCTAGACATGTTACATTTCATGAAAACTTCCTTCCATATCCTCATACTTCTTCTTCCACCTCTCCTTCTTGGCAATACTTCTCTCATTTTCATTCTTCACCTGCATCTCCTGATTTCCATTCTCCACCTATTATTGATGACATTATCACTCCCTCTCCCTCCTTACCTGACTCTCCATCCTCTCCACCACATATATCACCTATTGCTCCTAGACATTCATCTAGAAATATCCATACTCCTGCATATCTTCAAGATTATATATGCAATAATATTACTGCATCTACATACCCTATTTCTAATTACATTTCTCATCATCATTTATCTAATAATCATTCTTCTTTTGTCATGTATTTACATACTCAACCTGAGCCCAAGACCTATGCAGAGGCTAGTAAGCTTGATTGTTGGAAACAGGATATGCAAGTTGAACTCCAAGCTCTTGAGAAAACTGGGACTTGGAAACTGGTGGATCTGCCACCAAATGTGAAGCCTATTGGTTGCAGGTGGATTTATAAAGTGAAATTTCATGCTGATGGGACTGTTGAAAGATACAAGGCAAGATTGGTTGCTAAAGGCTACAATCAAATTGAGGGCTTGGACTATTTTGATACTTACTCTCCAGTTGCCAAGCTCACTACTGTGAGACTTGTTATTGCCTTGTCATCTATTCATAATTGGCATATACATCAACTTGATGTTAATAATGCCTTTTTACATGGAGAGTTGCAGGAAGATGTGTACATGTTGATTCCTCCTGGCATTAAATCCACCAAACCAAATCAAGTTTGCAAATTAACCAAATCTCTTTATGGCTTAAAGCAAGCTAGCAGAAAATGGTATGAAAAACTGACATCTGTGCTCTATGATCACAACTATACTCAAGCTGCTTCTGATCATTCACTTTTTGTGAAGAAAACTCCCACTTCCTTTACAATTCTTCTGGTATATGTTGATGACATCATCCTTGCAGGCAACTCCCTCATTGAGTTTGATCACATCAAGTCCATTTTGGATTCACTATTCAAAATTAAAGATTTAGGTATCTTGAAATATTTTCTGGGCATTGAAGTTGCACATTCAAAGCTGGGCATTTCACTTTGCCAAAGAAAATACTGCCTGGATTTACTTGAAGATACTGAGAGTTTGGGATCTAAACCATTATCAACACCTTCTGATTCCTCTCTTAAGCTTCATTCAGATTCAAGTGCACCATTTGAAGATGTTCCTGCCTACAGAAGATTAGTTGGGAGACTGCTTTATCTTAACAATACCAGACCTGACATTACATTCATCACTCAGCAGTTGAGTCAGTTTTTATCAAAACCTACACAAGCACATCACAAAGCAGCTATTAGAGTTCTCAAGTATCTCAAAGGTTGTCCTGGTAAAGGCTTGTTCTTTCCCAGAAGCTCTTCCATCACTTTGCAGGGCTTTTCAGATGCAGACTGGGCTGGTTGTCTTGACACCAGAAGGTCAATATCTGGCCAATGTTTCTTCTTGGGTAGTTCATTGATTTCTTGGAGAACTAAGAAGCAAATCACTGTGTCCAGATCTTCTTCAGAGGCTGAGTATAGAGCTTTAGCATCTGCCACTTGTGAACTTCAATGGATCCTGTATCTCCTCAAAGATTTGCTTATCACTTGTTCAAAGCTTCCTGTGCTTTATTGTGATAATCATAGTGTTATTCATATAGCTGCCAATCCTGTCTTTCATGAACGCACTAAGCATCTTGAGATTGACTGTCACCTCATTAGAGAAAAGTTACAATCAGGGATCCTTAAACTTTTACCTATTTCATCCCAAGATCAAGTGGCTGATTTCTTCACTAAAGCATTGCTTCCTAAGCATTTTCATGTTTTTCTATCCAAGTTAGGGTTGATCAACATCTATCAACCTCCAACTTGTGGGGGGCTATCACAGAGTGATGAGAATGATTAGTTTTATGATGAGAATGATTAGTTTAGACAATAACTTGCTGCGCAAGTAATAGAAACTAGGGCTTTGTTATGATATTGCATGCACATATTATGATATGATGCTCCCTAGTTTATGTATATATACCCATTGTAATCATTCAACAATCAATGAGAATTCACTTTCATTCATTTCTTCTTGATTCCTAATAACAGCTATCGAGAAAAGCAACGTTGGAACAAGTGAGGGAGGTTAAAGTAGTAATCTTCTTTGGGCGGAAGGTTTGCAACCCATTTGTGGGAAAGGTGTGGCGTTCCAGGGAGAGAAAGAGTGATGTGAGGTTTGATGGGAAACAAGAGATTTGGTGGAGAAGCTTGTCCAGGTAACCGATGGAGCATGTGAGGTTGAGGGAGGTGAGATTGGTGAATCTATGTAAAAGGCGAAGGAGGAAAGGGTGTGCTTGTTTGCATTAGTGAGAGTGAACCGGAGACGGTCAGTGATGGAGAGAAACTGTTTTGAGACGACGGATAGGGACGTCAAGTCGCGGTGTTTGTTGTAGTTATCGCTGATGATAAATTTGAAGGCATGTTCCAACACTCATTGGGTAAGTAAAAAAAATATGTTGATGTTGCAAGCCTCCTATTGCTTCTTGATTGAATGGAAGAAGAAGCGATTTGTATGCTTCTTCACTTCCTCTTCATACTAGGAGACTACTATCACTCATTGTCTCCATTTTAATTTCTCCTCGAATTCATCTGTCATCAGCAACATAATCATCCTATTGTCCAAATCAGAAACATAAGATAAAATCAACATAAAAAGAAGAGCAAAAAGAGAAGTATGATTAAAATCTAAATCAAATAAACGTTATAATAAAATTATACAATTGTTGTATAACTTAAATATAAAAAAATTCGTCATGAAATTAAATACAGTGAATTTCCTAATTAATAATTTTTGTTTGATTAGTAATTTGTTGTCAAAGTGAAAGCGTGTGATATAACATTTTTAGCGGAGTTTGCATGAAAATTAGGGTATTCTGTTTGTAAACGTATTAAATAAGTGTATAACAACTTGTCAAAAAAAAAAGTCTACAGAAACAGATATATACAAACGATGACAATAGAAATGAAAAGCTTATCCGTGAGGAGAAATATTAGGGATTGCTGCATTTCAGAGGGAATTTGTTATGTTAAATTGGTGCGCTGCATTTTAGATGGAATTTGTTAGGTTAAATTGCTGCTAACCTAATGCAGCATTTTAGAGGGAAATTATTAGGTTAAGTTGTTGCAGACCTAATAAAATTAATAAATAAAGATTATAGAGGGGAAATTTATTTTGGTTACTAGGAAGAATAAAAACCATATTTTTTTGAAAAAACCTTAAGAAAAATAAATGGGAACAACCTAATTTCTACCTTCTTTGCACTTTGTTTGTTTGTTTGATGAAGGAAAGATAGAGATAGGTGATCTTAAATAAAGTGAAATTAAGAAGAGAGAATGAATAGAAAAAAGATGATTATTTAGTAATGTGGTATGAGATAGTTTTATAAAACAGGGTTAAATATGTTTTTATTCTCTTAAAATATATCAAATTTTCATTTCAATCTCTCTAAAAAAATTTATCGATTTTTTATTCCCTTAAATATTTGTTTTCAATTTTCATCCCCGTTTGTTTACAAAAAATCACGTTTTGTGTTTCAGACGATTTTTTTGTGATATATCGTGGAATCATGTTTTGTGTTTCAAACGATTTTTTTGTGATATATTGTGGATAAGATCATAAAATATCATTAGTTTAATCATTGAACTATAATCTTAAATTTAACAATTTAATCTTAAATTTGAAGTTATAGATAAATTAATAAAGATTAAATAATTAAATTATTAAACTATGGGTTAATTGTTCAAATTGACCATGTAATACACGCGAAGTTTGAAAATGAACCTATAATAATAAAACATGTATTAAACCCCTGTAATTTGAGATTCTACATAATTTTGACCTTGTAATATAAGCGAAAGATTAATTATGGATTTTTTATTCCCGTAATTATGAATTTTTTAAACAATTCATAATTAATTCGTACCTCTTTTAAAAACTCTAAAATTTTATGGTGAAAGTTCTTCGGATGTTCTTACCGTGCCTACAAAATTAGTGAATAAAATTTGACCGATAATGGTGGAATTTCCATTTTGCATGCTTTAGTTGAAAATTTGAAATAAATTGAGGCGTCATAAATATGTTCTAAAACTTTGCTTATCATTTTTATGTTCTAAAACAATTAGCTCATAATTTAATTTTTAGGTCAAGTTTTTTGTTGTTTCGTTTTTTGAGTTTTGTCACTTTAAAAATTCATAATTAATCCGTCTATTGCTGAAAAATTCTATTTTTTTTAAAGCCATATTTTAACATCATAAACATGCATACAAAAAATAATGAAAAAATTTAATCTCTAAGTCACTTTTCTGAACTTCACGTACATTAGAGGGTCATAAATAGAAAGAGAAAAAAAGTGAAATTTCATCTGTAGAATATGTGTTTTTTTTTATTTGTACAGGATCATTTTCCAGACTTTTGTATATTACATGATCAATTTGAACAATTAACTCTTAAACTAATGATATTTTAAGGTCTGGACATTTATATATCATAAAAAAAAAAAAATCATTTGGGATAGAAAACATGAACTTTTGTATAAAAAACTGAGAACAAAAAAAAAATCATTTGGGATAGAAAACATGAACTTTTGTATAAAAAACAGAGAACAAAATTGAATATTGAATATTTAGACGGGCCTTAAATCGAAGAAATATTTTAAATAGACTAAAATGAAAATTTAGTATATTTAGAGGAAATAAAAACATATTTTACTATATAGAATGATATAAATGTCCTTAAGTATATTTAGAGGAAATAAAAACATATTTTACTATTTAGACCTTGAGTTTGACTCTTGAGTAAAACAATTATTAAACATATTATATTTACCTAACTATCGAACTCTGAATTATCAGGGTCCCTTCTCCTCAAAACCAAAGGGTTAAAAAAAATTCTTCACTCTAAATTGTAGTTAAATCAATAGTATATATATAAAGTAAGGTTTTTTATGCCACGTGTCGCTTCCACTTTTATTCTCAATATTTATATATTTTTTTCTATATTTTATTTGACATCTTACTTGACATAAAAATCTCAGCAAACTTTTGATCTTATCCACTAAATATTTTATTTAATTTTATATTTAATTCCTAATGTTTTGTGTAGCCAAAATATCTCAACAAACTATATATAATACTTTCAATACTATCCATTAAATCTTCCTTTATTTTTTTCTTTCTTTTTTTTAGGAAAAGAAGTTTCTATTAGTTTTTTTTCATTGAGGAAAAAAAGGCTTCGATTTGTTTTTTTAACTATAAATAAAGGAGAATTTTTTAATCACGTAAACACATAATTTGAGCAGAAACTGAAACTCAAACCTTCTTTTGATCTAAGTTTTTTCTTTCTTCAGGTTTTACAAACACCTATACTATTGTTTCTTTTACTTATGCTTAGATTTTAATTTTTATATATAATATGAGAGGGAACTAACACATACGAGTGAGTTTACCGATTGTTTTTTTTTCTTTCAGGTCCTTGAACTATTGTTGCTGGCATCCATTGCAAACACCTACGAGTTTCAGGTCCTTGAACTAACACTTATACTATTGTTTCTGTTTCAAGTCCTTGAACTAACACCTAAACTATTTTTTTTCCTTTTCGTTTCAACAGTAGCGTTTTAATATTATTAATCACCTATACTATTATCACCTATACTATTTTTTCAGGTCCTTTTCGTTTTAATATTATTAATCAGTAGCGTTTTGATTTTAATAATAATATTTCAGGACCTGAAATATTTTTATTTAATTTCATATTTAATTTTTAATATTTTATGTAGCCAAAATGTCTCAACAAACTATATATAATACTTTCAATATTATCCATTAAATATTTCTTTTTTTTAGGAAAAGAAGTTTCAATTAGTTACTATCTCTTTTAGCACCATATTATTCAATTAGTTTTTTTCATTGAGGAAAAAAAGGCTTCGGGTTTGTTTTTTTTTTTTTAACTATAAATAAAGGAAAAATTTTTAATCACGTAATCACATATTTTGAGCAGAAACTGAAACTCAGACCTTCTTTTGATCTAAGCTTTTTCTTTCTTCAGGTTTGACAAACACCTATACTATTTTTTCTTTTACTTTTACTTATGCTTAGATTTTTATTTTTATATATAATATAAGAGGGAACTAAAACCTACGTGTGAGCTTACTGATTTTTTTTTCCAGGTCCTTGAACTATTGTTGTTGGCATCCATTACAAACACCTACGAGTTTCAGGTGCTTGAACTAACACCTATACTATTGTTTCTGTTTCACGTCCTTGAACTAACACCTATACTATTTTTTTTTCTCTTTTCGATTCAACAGTAGCGTTTTAATATTATTAATCACCTATACGATTACCACATATACTATTTTTTCAGGTCCTTTTCGTTTCAATATTATTAATCAGTAGCGTTTTGATTTTAATAATAATATTTCAGGTCCTAAGATATTATTATTTCACCAGTAGCATTTTAATATTATTAATCACCTATACTATCATTTTATGATAACACCTATACTATTATTTCAGGTCCTTATTTCTAAATCTATACTATTATTTCAGGTACTTATTTCTAAATCAATAGCATATATATAAGGGTTAATTATGTTTCTAGTCCCTATAAAATAGCGACCTTGTAAGTTTAGTCCCTACTTAATTTTAATAGCATTTTTAGTCCCTAATTTTGTTTTTCTGCACTGAGTATTAGTCCCTACTCAATTCAAATTTGTTTAATTTATGCTTAAACTCTTAAATTTTTGAACAATTTTTTGCAGACATGTTTAGAACATTACTAAAAGTTCATCCGCAAAAAATTATTGCAAAATTTGATTTCTACATCCAGATTTTATTACTTTTTATCTTTAACTTTTGTCGTTTTAAAAAATTCATATTTAATTCATTTCATGTCAGAAAATTCTAAATTTTAGTAAACGAACCTTTCATAGTGTTCTAATCTTGTCTCAAAAAAATCGTTCAAAAATTTAAGAGTTTAAGGATAATTAATCAAACTTTGTTTTAGCAGGGACTAAAATTATAAGTAATTTTTTTTTATAGGGACTAAAAATGCTATTAAAATTAAGTAGGGACTAAACTTACAAGGTCGCTATTTTATAGGGACTAGAAACATAATTAACCCTATATATAAAGTAAGGTTTGTTATGTCACGTGTCACTTCCACATCCATTTTCAATATTTTTATTATTTTTTCTATTTTTAAAAACCAATATTTTATTTTTTGTCATAAATATCTCAACAAACTTTTGATCTTATGCACTCAGTATTTATTTTTATTTTTATTGAATTTCTAATATTTTATGTAGCAGAAATATCTCAACAAACTACACATCAATCAATCAATAGTATCAATAGTATATATAAAAAGTAAGGTTTTTTATGCCACATGTCACTTCCACATTCATTCTCAATATTTTTATTATTTTTTTATTATTAAAAACCAATATTTTATTTAACATAAATATCTCAACAAACTTTTGATCTTTTTTTTTTGGTGGTGACCAAGGTTTGAACCCCTGACCTTGCATATATTATGCATTGTCCATACCAACTGAGCTATGCTCACGAGGACAACAAACTTTTGATCTAATGCACTCAGTATTTTCTTTAAATTTTTATTGAATTTCTAATATTTTATGTAGGTGAAATATCTAAACAAACTACACATCAATCGATCAATCAATAATCAATAGTATATATTCCCTCAAAAAATCAATAGTATATATATAAAGTAAGTTTTTGTATTCCACGTGTCACTTCCACATTCATTCTCAATATTTCTATTATTTTTTCTATTTTTAAAAACCAATATTTTATTTAACATAAATATCTCAACAACATTTTGATCTTATCCACTCAATATTTTCTTTAAATTTTTTTTGAATTTCTAATATTTTATGTAGCAGAAATATCTCAACAAACTACACATAATACTTTCAACAGATTTTACATGTATGATCTTATTTTATTATTAAAAGACTTCAATTTGTTTATTTGTTTTTAGGAAAAGAAACTTCAATTAGTTATTACTAATCTTTTAGCACTGTATCATTCAATTAGTTTTTATGCTTGAGGAAAAAAAGGGTTCGATTAGTTTTTATTTTTGATAAAAAAAAGGTTCGATTAGTTATTATGTTATCTTTTAGCAGCATATTCTAATGCAAATGTTAATTATAAATAAATAATTTTTTGTTAATCACATATTTACATATTTTGAGCACAAGCAGAAACCCCAAACCTTCTTTTCATCTAACATTTTTCCTTTTTCAGGTTTGCCAAACACCAATTTTATTCCCTTTCAATCGATTTTTTTCTCTCATACGCATGGGCCACGAAACAAACCCATGACCACATGTTTAAAGGGACCCAAAACTCTTACCACTTGGATTAATTCATTATTGATTTTGTTACACTTTTTATTCTTGCATTGGACATTCATCTCATCGTTTATATATATTTTTAAGATATTATTATAAGGGTTTTTCTATCATGTGCAAATTTGCACATGTTAAGAAATTTAATATAGTAACTTTGCATTGGAGCTTGAATATTTTGTATTAAATATATAACTTTTTGTTAAATAATTGTTGATTTCAATAAAAACTTGATACTTTTAGTTACCTTAACATGTGCAATATTGCACATGTTAGACAAATCCTTATTAAAAACAATTTTATAATTTTATGGGGTCTAAAGAGATGTGCGGGGGCTTAAAAAGAAATATTCATCTACTAAGTAGTTGATTGGGCTAACTAAAATCCGAGTGGCACTTTGGTGACATAATGTCACCATGACATTAAATCTGAGCCACACAAAAAGTGTGGCTCAGATTTAATGTCACGGTGACATTATGTCACCAAAGTATTATCCCTAAAATCCATAGTTCACCTCTCAAAATAAAAATAAAAAATAAAAAATCCTCAATTGCTTTGTGCTGTTGCATTTGATGCTGGGCATTATGTTTACCTAGGTCCTTGCCTAATTGGTTTGCTAGTATCCCTATTATTACACTCTTTTTTGCAAACGCTTTATTCCTTTGAATTTCTGGTCACTCTTGATAGAGTGAAGCACACTTATGTGGGCATAATCTTAAACGACGTTTTTGGAATTCGATCAAATATCCGCAATCAAATCTGGTTGATTAACAGTTGCTTATGCATGTACTTGCAAATTCTGTAAAGAAAATATAGGATTGATACGAGGATACAGTAGTTTTTTTAATACAGAAACAAAACAACTATCCGGTAGTTATTCATGATGAAATCTAAAAAGAATTAGCAACAAATTCAAATCATCAAAGTGTTTGATACAACTTCAAATTCATTTTCGATCAGAAGCGAAGTATTTGGCTGCTCAATACGATCTAAAAGTAACGTTGCATGCACTGGCATAGTTCAGTTTGCTTTAGAATCCAACGCACCATACACAATGTTGTTTGGCATTTCATTTTATTTGGCCATCGTTCATTTAATAGAGATGATGAAGGTATAATCTGATAATAACATGTGGAGAATGTCTTATTCCAGCCTCCATTTTTCCCACGTGCCCTCCGGTTTATCTATTTTGTCTCTAGATTTTATTATGTTCTGGATTATAAAATTTGATACTTGCCAGTATTTAAATCAATCTCAGACTCCTTACTTTATTTATTCATTTTTGCATTTTTCCCTAATATACTGTCAAACCTTTCAAATTTCGAAACTTGCCACATTCCATCATAGTGAAATTGCTCGAATCCATCAATTTAGTTTGCATTTGCTCAAACATATGATGTTTAATTTGTGTTTGTTTTCTTCTTCTTCTTATGGGTTCTGGTTTGTTCGGATTTTATAATCCGAATACGTGATCTTCAACATTCCAGCGTCTAAAATCCAAAATAGGTTTAGAGTTGTTGAATTTTGATTTATTCTAGATAAAACATCTAAAATAGGTTCAGAAACATGAATGATTTACCTTATTATCGTTTTCGTTTATCTTATTTTTTTGGTGGATGTTGTTTACTAGCATTTCCACCCGTGCAACGCACGGGCTAGAAAAGATTTATTGTGGCTTAAATCAAATACTTATAGCCTCCCATGCTTTTTGAGGAATATGAAATTGTAGACTTAATTAAATAGAAACTTAAATGAAATACATGTAACTCGATGTTTTAAAGGAATATGAAACTTTGGACATTTAATAGAAATTTAAATCAAATACTTTATAGCCTCCCGTAATGCATAAATTGATAAGTAAAAAGTGACAAAATATTTAGTTAGTTAACCTTATACAATTTAGCCTCCCGTGATCCTCTTATGTTTTAATATCCTCATATAATTTCCAGAGCATCAATTTAGCTTTATTAAATTTTTAAAATATATGGGCTGAACAACCATAACCCTTGCTCAAGGCCCATTATTAAATTAAATACTTTTACACCTCTAAAATTACTAATTGTTTAGATTTTTAAGCTTTTGTTGGACAGTATCATAACTGATTGTGTTGATCAAATTTTAGAATATGTACTAATCAAAATGATATTTTGATTCTTACCAACTTAGATGTTAATGAATTTGAACTTATAATCAATTTGAAAATGAATTCATCTATGATGGTTGAGTGCAAATCTAAAATTAATTCACTGGTTATAAAATAAAATAGTACTTGTAGGATTGCCACAAAGTGTGATTCACCTATCTAGAATGTAAATTTCACAATTTACATAATCATCAATTCATTAAGATCACCAAAATAATAACTCTCATTTATAATATAACAACTAAAATTTATGTTTGAGTTCTGGATTTAAATACATGATTCATTGAAAAATCTGTAAAAACAAACTCACTCTATTAGTATAAGTCTATAAGTGAAATAGCCAACTAAACATACATGTTTTACTCAAAAAAAAAAAAAACTAAACATACATGTCATTAAATTTGTCAAAAAAAATAAAAATACATGTCATTAAAAGCAATACCTTAGTCAACTGAGATGTATATCCAACGTCATTAGAATAGAATGCAACTAAATACTCCATTACATAACCAAAAAGATGATTATTATAGATAAAGTCAAAGCTCATAATTAATATTACATCCCCATTACATAACCAAAAAGACAGACTCAGAGTACCAAAACATTATCAGCTAACCAAATAACATCAAGACTATTGTCACCTAATATATTAATGACCAACAATTCTTGTTATTCCAATACAGCAATTAAAAAGGGGACCAGTTAGGAATACTAAGACGATAATTTAAATCTTCTCAATCTTGACAGTCCTCCTGAGTAGCTTCTTAATTGGAACATTCATGTAATCATCATCATCATTGGTGGGAGATGCCCTTTTGCTTGATGAAGATGCAGAAGCTGAGGGGGGTATCTCCTGGCAATATAAGCATGGCAGGATATTAGTGATACAATGTGCAATAAGAACCGTGTTTTAGTCCTGCTGCACCTTGTTCTAATAAAATGAGGGCCACATAGCAAATTTTTTTATGACAATTCTTTCCCACAAAAGTATGTTTTCAACCCAACTTATAGAGGAAAGACATCAAGAAATGAATCACAATATAAATAGGCGAATGAAATGTTGTTAGTAGTTTAGGGAGATTATTTACTTGGTTAATTAGTTTGATAGTTAGTTAAGTCTCGTATTCATTTTTCAGTAAGCTTCCAAAGCATTTGTCACTCAAATTTCAAGCAATTTTTATAATCCTAATATTGACTTTGACCATACTAAATGAAAACTATAACAAACAGATCCACAAAAAATGGCCAGGTTAAATTGGCACAACAAAGCAGTTCTAAAAATTAAATAAAACAGTTACTAAAAAGTTAAAGTTGTTGTGACCATCCGGTAACTAATTCACGTCATCAAACATCAGCCCTTTAATTCACATCAAGAAAGACTGATTATTTGTTCTTTCTCTAATTCTTTTACATCAAAAAATAGTCAGAATTAGAATGAAGTTCAGCTGAGCATATATGCAATAAAATCCATGAAATAGTTGTTCTTTATCTTAATGCAATATAATCCATCAAGTAGATCTAACCCACAAACATTAACTTAGAATGTTACATTGCAGTTGAGGCATGCAAACAGAATGGTGAATGCACAATAAAATTAATAGTCAATTCCTAATCCATGAATCAAATTAAGGAATGAGAAACAAAATTATGGTACCAATAGCACTATACAAATTCTGAAGCGAATAAGCTATGAGAAGCAAAGGATATCATACGACCATGACAGATTTTTACTATAATTTAGGCAATTATATGACTATAATTAGAAACAAAAGTCAATGAAAAAATGGACAAAAAATCATAATTGCTTTAGCTGATATATATTTTTCATTGAGCAACTTCTCATTGTTTGGCAATGTAAGCATTCAAGATGAGTATATATGCAAAGATAAAAAAAAGTATGGAAATTAAATCCCAAAACCTTGCATTTCAGTAGTCAATTAAGTCATTCATTGCTAATGATGGCAAACAAAGGAAAGAGATAATACTAATGAAAGTAAACAAAAAATCAGAATCCAATTTTTATCCATTGTTACCTTTGGTCTTTATGATTTCCCCAAACTGGGCTTCATCCCTACTCCTTGAAGATGAGACCTCGCTTTTCTTTCATCAAAATTTTCTTCATGTTACATTTCCTTCAATAAAGAAAGAACAGGGAAATATTCAAAGGATTAGAAAGAAGGGGAA
Organism: Medicago sativa; assembly: GCF_051527215.1. Classification (NCBI taxonomy): domain Eukaryota; kingdom Viridiplantae; phylum Streptophyta; class Magnoliopsida; order Fabales; family Fabaceae; genus Medicago; species Medicago sativa. Next base: position 99,912,228 of record NC_140752.1, read on the forward strand.
AAAAAACAGAGTGAAAACTTACATCCAATCAAAACATGAAACCTCCGTTTTCCAGTTAATATAACCATAGTATACTGCATAACTCAAGCAACATTTTTGAAAAAAATAATATTGCAAGATTGAAAAAAAAAGAGCTAAAAACTAAACCTTTAAGCAATAGTTTTAATGTTTTTTTTTGCCAAATTAATGTGTAGTCATTTTGAGGTATAATAAGTTGGATAGAGACTCAAATTACCATAAAGAACAATTAAAAATTTAGATCAATAACATAAAAGTATAGTGAAAATTCAAATTTTATAAGTTTGGTATAATTATCAAATTGAAAGAAACTACAAATACAAATACAATAAATGTAATAAATAATTCAATAGAAACAATCAATGCATAGGAGGAACATCAAATACAAAGACCAACTGAAAGAACCTATAATAAATTAGGAAGAACTTACAAATAATAACATCCGATTGATGCTCCTGTTAAGTATAGAGCTTAAAATCAAAGAGCCTGCAAATAAAATAATTGAATTGAATGTGACTACAACAAATAAACTCAACAATATCACAGCTAGGCTCATGTCATATATAAAAGAAATATAGAAACTCAATTATAAAATATAGTACTCCATTCAAGTAAATTGTGTATTTGAAGAAAATATGGTTGTAAGTGAATAAACAAATTTCAAATCATGGTTATCATAAAAAAAATATTGTCTGCCTCAATATAAAAAAAACTCCATGAAAATTATCAGAAGAAAAAAATCAATATAAAAAAAAAAATCACCTTGAGATGCAGACAACCCATTCAAATGTAGCCTCAACAATCCCATGGAACCTTTTTTTTTGTCCACTTTACTCAACTGCATGAAAAATCAAAACAGAATTATAAAAATTCAAAGAAATCAAAACTAATGAAATTCAAGAGCAACAAATTCATCATCAAATTCATCCTATTTCCACTTAATACAATTAATTTACATACCTATTTTCACAAATTTATCCTCAAATTCATGCGCAACAATCTCTGATTGAATATGCAAAAAAAAAAAAAAAACTTTAGTAGAGTAAGAAGCAATCTCATGTCAGATTTAAGGAACAAAATAAAGTGGTTCTAGATCTGAAGATGAACATGGATCTGGAATCCAAAAACGGAAATAGTTTTGGAGTTCTTACCTCTTCTTCTTCTGCACGTTGCTTCTGTATTCTTTTCCGTCAAACCGACGGCGGTGACATAGGAGAGGAAGTGTGGTCGCGAGACAGAGAATGAATGGAAAATAGATTATGGAAGTAATGAAGTGTGAGAGAAGATGAGATTCAAAATTAAGAGAGAGAAACCGATAAATGGGAATGAGATTGTGTTTGAAGAGAGAGATTGGGTCAGATTGGGATGAGAGGAAAGAATAAAATAGAATGGGAGAAAAGTGAGTTGAAATTTGAGAGTGATGTTTGTTGGGATAAGAGAAAAAGTAGGAGGGAAAGAATGATTTGAAAAATTTTGAAATTTGAATTTTGAATTGGAGAGGGAAAATGTGTGATAATGATATTTTATTGTTTGTATTGTGTAATTGCTTAAAATGGCAAAAGTAAAATTATTTTTTAATGATGATGTGACATGTAGTGGTTTGAGGATGTGACACATTGGATTGAAGATGTGCCACATTGGATTGGTGTAAAAAAAGTTGCTATTTGTTGCTTCATGTTTGTATATTATTAAGATAAGATGACTCCACTCTACAATATAAACATTTTAACCCCTCTTTCTATTCAAAAAGCAAAGTACATGTGACTCATCTCAAAGTCATTATTTTCTCATTATCATTAATGATATGCTAAGTAGGCCAGTTCAAATGGCACCTATTGCAATCAAATTTTATCTTTATGTCAAACACGTTGGATAACAAATCAGACGAGATTCAGAATTCAAATAACATATCATCAAAACAATAGAGCTTTCATATGTTTGACCTGAACCAATAAAATAGTATATCCAAATTTCATTAGTTAATAAATTTATTTTCACCAATAATTTCTTCCTCTACTTTTTGAATAACGCCTTCAATGATAAGATGAAATCTCATTCAAGAACTTAATAACAAAAATAATATTAACTATATTATTAAATAAAACTTTCTCGGTTTAACTATATTAACAATCACAATATCTATGTAACAAAAAAAAATCACAATATCTCTTGATTTAAAAAAAAATAAAAAATCTTGATAAGGGGAAGCTAAACGGCAAAAGTTATGGTGCATAAGGAAATCCTTATGTACCGTGCATAAATCATTCACAACCATCAGATTTAATGTACATGTGTAATAATCATAGGCTTCTCCTTTCAAACTACACCAAATCAAGGAATAAAGAAAGATGTATAAGTGAAACATAAGTTAAAATGCTTCTCTCTCTAAATTATTTTAGAGAGAGAAGCTCTGCAACAAAGGTCATCTTCTCCGATCAACATCAAAACGCCGGCGCGGTGGTGGTCGGCCCAACGGGGCGGCGCCACCGCGCCGGAAAATTCAACTTCCTTTTTTTTTGAAAACTGAAGACACTTTCCGACATCATTTTTCGCGCTGGTTATAAATATGGCCTTAGATTTTTCGAAAACTCAACGGTTTGTTCTAGATCTAGAAAAATAGATCACGGTTTTACCTTTCCTTTCTTCTTATTTTTCTTCTTTTAGATCTAGAACCGGCTTTGTTTTGTACAGATCCGGTTCGGATTGTGTTGTGATTGCTTGAGTTCGGATTTGTTGTGTAATTCTAGATGATGATGATTTGAAAAGGTTGTTGTTATTTGTGAGATAAGGAAAAAATATTGATGGAGATAGTGTTGTTCTTGAAATCAAAAGAAAAAGATTGTTGCTGGAAATTTTTATTTGTTTGCTGGAAAAGTGTTTGATGGATTTGTAGTGAAAGTTCAAAAAATGAATTGCTGAAAAATATTGTTCATGTTGTTCTTGCTGGAAACCATTTCCACAGTAAAATGGTTTTGGAGTACAACTCACTGAAACCATTTCCACAACAATATGGTTTCAAAGTAAAACTCACAGAAACCATACCCATAGCAAAAACATTAGACAATTATTTTGGTTTATCATAGAAGACTATCAAAACCATAACCATAATTATGGTTTCAATAATAATTTCAGTGTATAACATCTTAATCATTATTCAAAACCATCTAACAATAATAATTTCATTAAAAATCATTACACAATTATCTTGGTTTCACATACATGACTATCAAAACCATTAAACCATACTTATGGTTTCAGTAATTTATAAGGAAAATGCTAAAAGTTACGAAAGGCTTGTGCACAAAATTAACACGAACATCATTGCATCCTAGATTTCGTTATCAGTTGCTCATCAATTTTTTCAATGATGAAAGATTATCCTTGAAAGTTGAAATCACATGACAGACAATGATCTTTGCTCAATAACCATTAAAAAATCAAGTACATAGTGGAAATATATGGTTAGCTAATTAAGAATTTAATTTTAAACCTAATTTAAAATTGAGAATTTTACTTTCAATTTAAAATTAAACTGTAACACCCCGTTTTCCCAACGTAAAAATTCATAATTAAAAATCAGAGTAATTCAACCTTAAACGGAATGTTACACTTCTTAAAAATTTATAAACGGAATAAATAACAATTTATTCTTCAAAAATATAACAACATAATCTTTAAATCTTCGCAGCGGAATAGTTTGACAACTTAGATAATCTTTGGCACAAGGGCCTCAATATAAAATTTCATAAAACTTAGTTCAACATCAATTCTTGAAAGATTCATAAAGTAATACGTAAGGAACAGAAAGTAAGATATAATCCCATCCCGTTACGTATCAGAGCACCTAAGACACACTTGTGAGGAGTCCACTCACGACCGCAACTAATCATGGTTACCTGCAAGTTACCCATACGAAGAGCAACATTTCCAAGCAGAGGGGTGAGATTTCTCAAACAATAATATAAAACATATAAATCATGTAAAGTACATTCAACAACTTAAACATCCTATAATTCATTAATCATATCTAGCAACTTAAACTTCCTTAACTAGTATCGTTATTCTTCCTACATTAGTCATATACTTCATATTATATCATCATATAAATATCATCACATATCTACAAATATTAGTCATAAGCATTATCATATATCCTTTTAATCATAGCATCTTAATCATAGACATAAACAATGATGACATGATGTCATTACGTAATTTTTAGGACTTATTTTGACATTTTGATAGAGTTCTAAGCAACATTAAGTGTCCAGGAGCAGTTAAAAGCATCAAATATGGAAGAACTGGAAGAAGCCAATCGTACTGCGATTTACTAATCGCAATACGATTTCTTGAAGTCAGAAAGCATGTTTTTTGAAGAGTTGGATCGCAATACGATCCATACCATCGTGATACGATTTCAAGGAGGGCTTTAAAGGAAATTAGGGTTCAAAGTACCAATCGTGGTACGATTTGTGCCATCGTGGTACGATTTTGGGCGATCAGAACTTGCCTATTTAAGCTGAAGTCAGTCTCAAACAAAGGGGATTACGATTTTGGAGAACTAAAGTGCGATTTTAACACCCAGAAGGCTGCAGCGGAGAGGATTTCATCATCTCTAACCCAGTTTATGTATGTTTTAATTCTTCCATTGATTATGCTATTTGTAAACTCAATTATGAGTAGCTAAATCTCTTAGAGATTAGGTCAGAGATGAACCTATGTAACCCTAATTGATCATATGTTGCTGTGAAACTCTATTATTTATTAATGAATTTCTAGTCTTTATTCAATTCAATTGTTCTTAATGCTTTTTATATCCTGATCAAATATAAACATGATTTTGTGAGATCGAATGACTACTGACCATAGCTTTCGACTTAGACCTAATTGAATTGTTCTGATAAACATGGTTAGTCTAGGAATAGATAATCGTTTGTTAGTGATATTAGGTTAACGTTCATAAAACCTTCAAGGATTATTAGATCACCTAAGGAATTAGGGGCTGTAGTTTAAGAAGAGGGTCCTTACTCAAGGGATTGATTAGGGCTAATTTGTTAACTATCGTGAAACTAGAAAATCATTAGTAATAATAGGTGCAGTAACCAATGAGGGGAAACATAGAGGATTCGAAGACCTGATCTCATCTCTCTCCATATTTTCTTAATCAAATCTTATTCTTTTATTTGATTTCATAAAATCAAACCAAATCTACTGCCTAGTGGCAAACAAAAATAAACCTTTATACATCCTATTTTTATAACGCGATTGAATTTTTGAAGTTAAAAACAGTCCTCGTGGGAACGATATTTTTACTACTTCGATAGTATTTGGTGCACTTGCCAGAGATCTATCAAACAACATCATATAACATCAAGTACTAATCATAACCATCTCATAACATTATATATCAACCATAAACATAATCACAAACAATCCATCTTAAATATAATCACGAGGAATCATCATACATCATCATTAGTAAACGTATAACATCTTATCATATTCACATATCAGCATATCATAAATCACATAGCATCTTATCATAACAACTTCATATTCAACCATCTTAAACAAATCATAATCAACATCATCATCAATCCTAAACAACATCATCGTCAAATATGAACAACATCATCGTCAAACATCATCATCAAAATCAAACATCATCATCAAACATTAACAACATCATCGTCAAACATCATCATCATTAAATCATAATTAAATATAAGTTATGACGACTCTACAATGCAACAACAACTTCAACAACAACTTAGACAACTTCAACAACAACTTAGACAACTTCAAAAACAACTTAGACAACTTCAACATGCATGTGGTACCACCAGGGCATTAAGCCCCCTTCGCTAAGGTCATATTTGGACCTGTCGGGCATTAAGCCCCCATCGCTAAGGTCATAAAGAACCTGTCGGGCAATAAGCCCCCATCGCTAAGGTCATAAAAGAACCTGTCGGGCATTAAGCCCCCATCGCTAAGGCCTAAAGAACCTGTCGGGCATTAAGCCCCCATCTCTGACTATGCAACGACACAACTTTAATGCAACGACATAACTTTCGTACAACTTAGACAACTTTATGAACATCTATGACATCCTAACATCTTGACATCTTGACAATATAACATCTTAACAACTTGATGACTTCACAACGACTCGACGACTTAACAACTCTTATCATCTTAACGTCTTAACATCTTAGCATCTTGACAACATATGGATCACATAAATAGTTCATGTCATATCATAATATGACAATATCAAATGATAATAAACAACATCTTAAAACATCATATTCATCAATCATAAACAACTTCATATAACATCGTATTTAAACATCAACAATAATTCACTATGTATCTTTGTAAAAACATAATAAATTATGCACAACATATTTTCATGTCAAACAAAAGCTACTGGAAAGATATCACAAATATCAACAACTTTCATGTTTACAACAAAGATCAATTCAAAACAGAAACATATGAACAAAACGCAAAAACATGAAACAGAGAATGTTGTCACCGTACAATTTTGCAAAGACCTCCCTGTAGTATTTTAATCATAACTCAAAGACCAAACATCATTTTCACGTCAAACCAAAGCCACTAGAAAGCTAACAAAATTATCTAAAACTTTCATGTTTACGCCTAAGACCAATTCTGTACCAATCAGTACCAGTTTTTATTTTAAATTCGGAAAAGTTGTGCTGAAAGTCCATAAAAATTCACTGTCACCTACGTGCAGTAATTTGACCATAACTCAAGTTCTATAAATCCTATTGACGTGAGACCAACGGCATTAGAAAGCTAACATCCATACCTACAACTTTCGTGTTTACACCTAAACCCAGTTCGGAACTTAAACTTGTCAAACTGAGACAATAAAAACGCATTTTGCACATTGACAGCAAAATCGCAGTTCAGCTGCGATTTCGCTTTGGGGAAATCTTTTCCACTTCTTATTCGATCCAATACTCTCCAAACTTGACCCTAATCATTACCCTATGATTACCCTATCATTAGAACACTAATTATTCATCAACTTACTGTATGCAAATTCAAAGGGTTCTCAAATCTATTAACAACCTATTACAATTATTAAACCCTAATTCTTAAACTCACCAACATCTCATCCAATTCCATGGTTCTAACCTCAAAACTACATCCAATAATCGTCATATGGGTTATCTAAGGACTGTATACAATTTCTACATCAATTCAACAAGTTTTCATCATCTAATCTTCAAATCTCTCTCAAAACCCTAATTCTCAAATTCTCACAAACTTTACCCAACTTGTTAGATGCAATCTAATGATTTAACAACTTAATATTAATGCAAGATAGTCTCACCCTCACCTTAGATTAATTCCTGAATCAGCGGCAGCGTTCTTCTTTCCTAAGGTCTTCTCCTCTTCTCTTCTTTCTTGTTCTCCTCTTTTCCAAAAAGCGGTTTTCGGTAAACTCTTTCTAACCTAAGCTTCTCTATTTATAATACTAAACGCTCTTCCTAAATCTATTTTGGCCCAACAACTTATTCTTCTTTTTATTCTAACCCCCTTCTTATTTCTCTTACACCTCAAAACTACTCTATTCCTCATAATCTTATTTATTTCTAAATTAAATATATCTCTCCCCCACTTAATAATAATAATACACCAATAACAAATATATCTCTAACAAATAACAAATATATTTCTACACCAAATAACAAATATATCTATAACAAATAACAAATATATTTCTACACCAAATAACAAATATATCTATAACAAATAACAAAATATCACGTAAATCATGTAAATCATACCAATCATATAAATATATTCTAAAACTAATTAAAATAATTAAATAAAAGGAGGGCGTTACAAAAAATGATCTTTGCTCAATAACCATTAAAAAATCAAGTACATAGTGGAAATATATGGTTAGCTAATTAAGAATTTAATTTTAAACCTAATTTAAAATTGAGAATTTTACTTTCAATTTAAAATTAAACTGTCTTTGAATTTCTAATAAAAAGAAAGGATTGAAACACATTTAGGATTTGTAGTGAAAGCTCAAAAAATGAATTGCTGGAAAATATTGTTCATGTTGTTCTTACTGGAAACCAATCTCAATGGAAACTTCCATACTTATGGAAGTTTGTTTTGTTTTGTTGTTACGCGTTTGGCTTTTTCTGGGGTGTAGAAAGCAATTTTGTTGGGCTAGGTGTTAATGGGTTGGACTTATGCAGGACTTATGCATGGTGCATAAGTTATGGCTTATGCATGATAACCACACCCAAGTTAAACTAGTACTTATCAGAAAATCATGTTCTCCATACAAATTTTTCCTAGAACTTGCTCAAATTGGAATATATAGAGACAACTGAAGAGAACACAACACATTTTAGTTCATTGTCTTGCTAAACTAGGCTAATCAATTTGTTGTTCTCAGAGTTTGGAATTGGAAGATTTCATAATAAGCAACAACTGTCTTTTTTGAAATAGGAACAAAATCAAATTCCAAGTTTTGGAATCACTCAGGAACATAATAAAAAAAAAAGAATAACATGATCAAAATAAGTTGAAAAGGCGGAGGTGTGCGATGGGAGAGAAGTAAGACATGCAGGACAGAAGGAAGAGAGGCAGGATCATTAAACAAAATATAAGAGAGAGAGAGAGAGAGAGAGAGAGAGAGAGAGAGAGAGAGAGAGAGAGAGAGAGAGAGAGAGAGAGAGAGGAGAAGGAAGTCAGGTTAAAATTAAAGACTTGAAGGGTAAATAGGTAATTTAGTTTTAAACTTTCCTCTTCTCTTATGAATCAAACATGTATTTAGTTAATGTTCTCCCACCAGCTTCCATTCCCTCATCTCCCCTCTTCTACATCAAACACATATTTCCCTTAATTAAAACATCTTTCATCCCTTTCATTCCATCCATTAAAATATCTCATCTCTATTAAACCAATTGGACCCTAAGAAGCGTGAAAGGTTTGAATAATCCTATGCTTTTCCACCAATCAACTAATCAACTAAACTCAACCCCCATTAGTAAAACCCTAGTTACATGAATAAACTTTTTACAAGTAAAAAAATATGAGAAAAATAGTCTGCCTATCGAAGGACGGGATTCAAAGTTGAGTTCGTTACAATGTGGCTAAAATAATTCTAAGAAATAAGAATATACTTAATTATATTTGATTTTTGCAAATCCACTAAAAAATAAGAATAAAGACAAAAGGAAATTGAGATCGGTCTTAAAAAAAACTAAATTGAGATCAGGTATATATAATGAAAAAAAAAGTATAGAACTAAAACAAATAAATAAACATAAATAAAATAGTGAACTACGGAGAAATTCTATATATTTTTTTAGGAGATACGAATAAAAAAGTTGATATAATTTCCTAAAAAAAAAAAATTAAAGTTGATAAAACTTTTTTTTTTGGCGATCTCCGTCAAAAAAGAAGCTGCAAAAAAAAGACTTATAGTAAAAATACTGGTAAAAAAAAAGACTTATAGTAAAAATACAAATTATTTTATTTTTATAAAAAAAGACTATTAATCTTAGAAAGAACAGCAATGCTATATATCCCGAATTATTTTTCGGGAAATATCACGAGCGTGTATTTGTAAGCTATCAGGAAACTGCATATCACCTATTGTTGACTATATCCCTGAATTTGTGGAAATCACCCAAGTAGTGGTGATAAGTAGCCAATCAAGTGCCATCGTGATGTTTTCGGGATAATAGTTTTCGGGATGTTTAGCATTTTTCAACTTAAAAAGAGGTAAATTCTTATGCGACTTGAATTTGATTGGATATCGAAATCTAATAGAGGATGGAATAGGTGTGAAGTTGTTGGTGACTGGAATAGTTTATGGAAAGCAAGAGTTCCTCCAAAAATTAGAAACTTCATTTGGAGAGTTTGTAGAGGATGTCTACCTACTCGACAACGCCTCCAAGAACGACATGTGACGTGTCCATTAAATTGTGAATTGTGCTTAAATCCGGTAGAAAATGAGCTGCATGTTTTCTTCCATTGTTCTATTAGTATGCAATGTTGGACTATAGCAGGGCTGGATGATTTAATTAGAAATCGGTTGCAGCGTTTTGTGACTGTGGCAGAAGTGATTCTGGATATTTGCTCATCTGAGAATCTAGAAATAGTTCAACGCTTCATGATGCTGTTGTGGGGACTTTGGAACAATAGAAACGATATGATTTGGAACCAAAAGCATTTAAGTGCACATGATATATGCTTGAACGTTAACCGGTTTTGGCAGGAGTGGTATGCGGTCCAGGATTTGGGTAACAGTGGCAGACAACAAGCTAATATTGACTCTAATATGAGGTGGCAAACTCCAGAATATGGCAGACTTAAGTGTAATGTCGATGCTAGTTTCCACCGAGCTTCGGACAGAACCGGGATAGGTTGTTGTGTTCGTAACGATGCAGGTCTATTTGTTTCAGCATTAACCTCTTGGACGCGACCGGAACTGTCTCCACATGAGGGTGAGGCACTGGGGTTGTGGCATGCTATGTCTTGGGCTTTGAGTAGAGGCTTCCAAAATGTGATATTTGAAACAGACTCCAAGATGCTTGTGGATGCTGTTCATTCGGATAATGCGGGTATTTCTGAATTTTATGTCATTGTTTCTAAGATTAGAGGTTTGTTAGCATTACATTACAACTTTGAGGTCAAGTTTGTTCGACGTCAAGCGAATATGGTTGCTCATACCTTAGCAAAGGCAGCCATTTCAAATGCTAGTCGTCATGTTTATGATTATGCTCCTCTTTGTATTCAACATTATTTAAGAAATGATATGAGCTAAGTTCTGTTTGTTTCAAAAAAAAAAATAGACAAAATTTATTTAAAAGTTTAAACCAAATTAATATAAAAATATAATATTTCTTCCATCCTAGCGTAGCTCAGTTGGTATGAACAATGCATAAAAAAATATGTAAGGTCCAGGTTCGAATCCCGGCCACCACAAAAAAAAAGTATAAGTTGTTTTGGTCCTATTTCACATGTGTTTATAAATATATTTGATTTTTTTTTTTGACGTTTAAATATATTTGATTTTGTATGGACAATAGATATTAAAAGTTGTTCCCTCAAAAAAAAATATTAAAAATTGTTTTATAAAATTGTCTTTAATAAACGGTATGAGAGATATAAATTAAATAATCAAAAAGGAGAAAGTAGTAAAAAATAGTTAAGGGTATAATAAAAATAATAAGTAGTATTAATTTTTCATTAATATTATAAAACAACTTATAATTTGAGACAATTTTTTTCTCCAAACAAAACTTATACATGAAGGATAATGTACTGTAAATGGGAGTATGGTTAATTCCTCGTGCCAGCCAATTGCTATCATTTTGTCTTTCCTATGTTTGAAAAAGAATAGAATCAGTAATGTTATTTTTTTCTTCCTAAAAAAGAAGCTTTTCAATTAAGACGTTTTGCCTAAAAAATAGTAGATAATTAATGTCAGCACGGTAAAACCAAGGGAATAACAAATCTTAGAATGATCACCAATTAACCAAGTGAAGAACAAAGCCAAAAACGAATAAGAAAAAGCTTTGAAAAAAGATGATCACATTCAAAGAAAAACTCACCAAAACATTTTTGCACTCAATTTTCTATTCACTGCTACCTATAGCTCTAATTTGTCTATACTTTTACTTCCACTCATTTGCTCTATTTTTCACTCCCATCACTCACCAATCTTCCCTTTCTGCTTCCCCTCCTTTCAGAAAAGGTAAATTAACTAGTAATGTACCTTTGCTAGTGTCTAGTGAATTTCATCATCTATGTTTATATCATAGGTTTTAATTAAATTGCAGATTTATTGTTATCTTTAAAATTATAGAGAATTATAAAAATTGTTAGGGTTAGAATTTTATCGATATTTTTGAGGGGACTTCTTCTATGTAAAATTCAAAGTTCTTTTTTTGTTTGCGTGTCACTTAATTCATAGATACTTTAGAAGAAATTTTTTTTGGGAGTCTTCTCTGGTAAAAGATTTCTAATGTGTAATCTAACCTTTTGTCTTTCTTTTTGTACCACATGCAGTTTCAATTATGAAAAATAAATTGAATGGTGGAGATGGGCATCATACCTCCTTCAATGGAAACTTCACGGAAGAGGATCCAAGTATGTGTTACAATGCTTTCTTCTCTTATCAACTTAATTTCAATCACATTATGGAAACCCATATTTAAAACAAAAATTGTTGTCACGAGTAAACATTAGGTGACGCAACATCAAATCAATTGCGGCTATGTTTTGGCCACACAATTTTTAAAATCTTGTTTCTATTCATCAACCCACTAGACCTAAATAGTCTACCTATCTTAGAACGGAATTCAAAGTTGAGTTCGTCACATTGTGGCTAAAGTGACTCTAATAATGGACCGTGATCCTTTTATTTATTTCATTATTTTTTTTATATTTGTATGAAAATATAGGGTTATGCATCATAGTGTCAAGTTAAATATAATTTTATCAATGAATTTTATTCTCATGCTAGTTTGGTCAGTCTATCACATAAAATCAAAGATTTAATTTGTATACATTGATACTAGATTTTTTTTTTTTTTACACATATGTCCGACCAAATTATACCATGATACCACTTTTTAAGTTACTCTCTCCGTTGCCAATTATAAGCAAATTTAACTTTTTAGTAGACGTGATTTAACGGAATGTAAATGAATTTAGACCGTTAATACATGAAAATTAATCTCTAAAACTAAATTATTTTCTTAATAGTGATTTATTTATCTGTGCTTGACATGGACTCCATACTAGTAAAGGGTAATAGACAACGTTTTTTACATGTTGCCATGTTTTTACAAGTTTTTGAAAATAAACAAATGCCGAAAAACTAAAAGTTTTCTGATTTGTGTTTGAAATTTATTCTCTTTTGTTCTCTGAAATACTTTGGAAAAAATGTGAAAAAGTGATGGATTTTAGTTTTAAAATAAAGGCATAGTTCACACTTTACACAAAATGTAGTGATGAAGGTGTAATTGTTGAGGACATGATAAAATTTTCAGAGGCTTAACATTCTAGGCACATTGGCTTGGCTTTGGCCTCCCTGGCACAAGGTTTTTTTTTTGGACAGATCTAATTCACCTTTATATTTAAAACATAAAAATAAATCATTTTGCAAGAGTCTAACAAGGAGGCTTCCACATGCTTAATGTTTGTTTTTTCATATGAGAAAATAAAAGAATAAATCATTTTTAGTAATCATTTTTCTAAACAAAAAAGATATAATATAACAGTATATTTTTCTTCCTTTTTAAGGGAAGAGTATCTTTTTTTTGGTCTGCCAAATACAAGAGTATCTGATTCTATTAACATATACTTAATTATATTTGATTTTGGCAAACCCACTAAGAAATAACAATGGAGAAGACAAAAGGAAATTGAGATCAGTATATAAAATAAAAAAAAGTAAAGAACTAAACCAAATAAATAAGCATAAATAAAATAGTGAAGTACAGATAGTTTTTTTTATATTTTCTTTAGGAGATACAAATAAAAAAAGTTGATATATATATATATATATATATATATATATATATATATATATATATATATATATATATGTATGTATATATATTTATTTATATATTTTTTTGCAATCTCCGTCAAAAAAGGAGTTGCGATCGATTCTATGTTTATTTGGTCAAACGTGATCAATTCTATTTATTGCAAGAATAAGTGGAACTCTATTTATTATTGCAAGAATAAGTGGAACGGCAAAACAAATTGTCCCAAGTACAATAAGAAAACTTGTAAAAAAAAATAAGACTATTAATTATTTTTAATAAAAACAGACTATTAATCTTATTGCAAAGATGGTACTCCATCCGTTTCAAAATACATGTCCAATTTTTGTAAGGTACACTATTCACTTGACTTACTTTGACCATACTTTTTAACTGATGTATAAATACAAATATTAGCATGTAAGATGTTGTTTGATTTATCTCGACAAATATTTTCAAAATATTAAATTTTTATAATTTTTTACTTTAGATAACTAAAGATATTAACGGTCAAAATTGTGCATTGACATATGTGAAATGGTTGACTTGGACATATATTTTAAAACGGAGGGAGTAATATTTTGCATTAAATGTTGTGTAATCAATGCATTGATTGTGTAATCAATGCTTAAAAAGAGGTAAATTTTTATCTGACTTTAATTTGATTGGATATCGATATCAAATAGGCAAAATTTATTTAAATTTTGAATATAATTAAAAATTTAAACTAAATTAGTATAAAAATATGATACTCCTTCATCCAAAATTATAAGTTGTTTTGGTCATATTTCACACGTATTAAAAAATATATTTGATTTTGCATAGGAAAGAGATATTAAGAGTTATTTTATAAAATTGTCCTTAATAAATGGTATGAGAGAGATAAATGGTATGAGAGAGATAAATTAAATAATCGAAAGAAGAGAAAATAATAAATAGTTAAAGGTATAATAAAAAATAGGGTCTTGTTAACAAGTGCCCTAAGGACATTGTTTAAGGAACCCACAAAAGGAATATATGTCTTGAAAATATAAGTCAAACACTTGTTAAAAGTCATACTCGTACAATTTCCAATGCAAAAGTTGCTACTTTTATATGTTTATACAATGCCCTTAGGGCACTTGTTAACATTTTCCTAACAAATAATGTTAAATTTTCATTGGTATATAAAACAACTTAGGGGATCCACAATGGAGACCCTCAACTTTGAGGTCTTAAATGGGTCCCACATTGACACATCACTTTTTAATAATTTTTTAATAATAGTACTTAATAGGTACTCAACCACTCCAATGAAGATTTTCTAACAAAAGATCTAATAGGGTCCCACAAATATTATTTAATAGCCATGAAAATGATTATTTTAATAAAAAGTGATGTAGGCCCATTTAAGAATGGAGTCTTAAGTTAGACCTTGGATCTTTTAAGACTCCCAATTTTTTTCCACAATGGGGGTACCTATTAGATACGAAGTCTTAAATGGTGAAGACCTCACCATTATGGATGCTCTTATAATTGTGTTTAGCTCTGAGAGTATGTTAATTCCTCGTGCCAGCCAATTGCTATCTTTTTGTCATTCCTATGTTTGAAAAAGAATAATACAGTAGAATCGGTAATGTTATTTTTCTTTTCCTAAAAAAGAAGCTTTTCAATTAAGACGTTTTGCCTAAAAAATAGTAGATAATTAATGTCAGCACGTGCTGTTAAACCAAGGACTAACCAATCTTAGAATGATCACCATTTAACCTAGTGAAGAACAAAGCCAAAAACGAGCATAAGAAAACGCTTTGAAAAAAAGATGATCACAACTACAAAACCATTCAAAGAAAAAATCACCAAAACATTTGTGCCCTCAATTTTTTATTCAGTGCTACCTATAGCTATAATTTGTCTATACTTTTACTTCCACTCATTTGCTCCAATTTTCACTTCCATCACTCACCAATCTTTACTTTCTGCTTCTCCTCCTTTGAGAAACGGTAAACCCACTAGCAATGTACCTTTGCTAGTGTCTAGTGAATTCCATCTTCTATGTTTATATCATAGCTTTTAATTAAATTGCAGATTTATTGTGATCTTTGAAATTATAGAGAATTATAAAAATGGTTAGGGCTAGAATTTGATCGATATTTTTGAGGGGACCTCTTCTATGTATAACTCAAAATTCTTTTTTGTTTGTGTGTGTCACTTAATTTATAGATACTTTAGAAGAAGAAAATTTTGGGACTCTTCTCCGGTAAAAAAATTTTACGGCGTAATCTAAACTATTGTCTTTTTTGTACCACATGCAGTTTCAAGTATGAAAAAAAAATTGGATGGTGGAGATGGGCATCACACCTCCTTCGATGGAAACTTCATGGAAGAGAAACGAAGTACGTGTTACAACACTTTCTTCTCTTATCAAACTAATTTCAATCACATTATGGTGACACATATTTCAAAAAAATTGTTGTCACGAGTAAACATTAGGGGATGCAACATCAAATCAATTGCGGCTATGATATGGCTACACATTTTTTTTAAAATCTTGTTTCTATTCGTCAATTCACTAGACCTAATTATTCTTTTCATTTTTGGCAGAAAAGGAAAAACCTCATGAGAAATCATGTAACTATTTCAATGGCAATTGGGTTCATGACAAGAGAGCTCCTTTGTATAATGGAACAACATGTAGTGACATAAAGAAAAGTCAGAACTGCATTGTCAATGGAAGACCTGACTCAAGCTACCTATATTGGAGATGGAAACCAAGTGAGTGTGATCTTCCAATTTTTGAACCAAACACTTTTCTTAAACTCATCAGCAACATGAACATAGCTTTTGTTGGAGACTCTTTAGCAAATAACCAAATAGAGTCCCTTATTTGCTTATTATCCACTGCATCAAACCCTAAACGTGTATACCATATAGGCTCTGATGGGAGGTGGTACTTTCCTTCTTATAACGCAAACTTGACAGCCTATTGGTCACCTTTTCTTGTGAAGGGTGATCAAAGAAAAAAGGATGGGCCACAATATAATACAATATATTTAGATCAAGTAAATCAGATGTGGGCTAGGGATATAGATCAAATTGACTTGATTGTGTTGTCATTTGGTCATTGGTTTTCGGATGTTCCTTCAATTTACTATGAGGGTGATTCAATTATAGGTTGTTTTAGATGTCATGAATTTAAATTTAATTATACTGATATTGGATTTTATGTTCCAATGAGAAAGGCTTTAAGGACTACCCTTAATAGCATAATTGAGAAGAAAACTGTAAGAGGGAATGGGATTGATGTAGTTGTGAGAACATACTCACCTACTCATTTTGAAGGTGATTGGGATAAGGGTGGTACATGTTCAAAGAGAGAGCCATATAGGAATGAGGAGAAGAAACTTGAAGGAATGGATGCTAAGATAAGAAGTATTGAGATAGAGGAAGCTGAAAATGCTAAAGCAAAAGCTCAACAAATTGGATTAAATTTGGAGGTGCTTGATATAACAAAGTTGGCATTGTTGAGACCAGATGGTCATGCAGGAGCATACATGAATCCTTTTCCATTTGCTAAAAGGGTTCCAAAGCATGTTCAAAATGATTGTGTTCATTGGTGCTTGCCAGGACCTATAGATACTTGGAATGAGATTTTTTTGCAGATGATGAAGAATGGGAAGAATCATTCACTGCTTGAAAAGTGAGACATTTCTCGTATTTTAATTTTGATCGAGGAATGATTTATCATGTTTATTTTAGATTGTGATCGCTTCATGCCTAATGAAGGATATTGTTTACGGAAAATGCTATTTCTCAAGAAAAATAGCTTCAAGAATTTTTCAAGACACAGTTGGCAAATTTTAATTGGATGATTTATTTGTCCACTTCCTATTTTTCAGCCACACCTCCTTGAATTGTGGCAAATAGTGCATTGTGATTGACTATTTTTTATTCTTGAAGAATTCTTGATGTTATTTTTCTAGAGATATAGCATTGCTCTATTGTTTACATTATATCATACATTGATATATTTATTACGATGAGAACAAATTTATTGTTTCTTCAGTTTATTTTTTATTATACTAGTTTAGAGACCCGGCGTTGCCCGGGTTAGATATTAAATAGTAAGTTTTATAAGTTTGTGTGCACATACACATGTAAGTATATTAGATTGAATTTAATTAAATTTACAATGATAATAAGGATTTGTCTAACATGTGCAATATTGCACATGTTAAGGTAACTAAAAGTAGCAAGTTTTTATTGAAATCAACAATTATTTAACAAAAAGTTATATATTTAATACAAAATATTCAAGTTCCAATGCAAAGTTACTATATTAAATTTCTTAACATGTGCAAATTTGCACATGATAGAAAAACCCTTTTAATAATTCATCTTGTATATTCGGTAGATAACTACTGGATGTTCATTTTAAAAAATTTATTTAGTACATCCGATAGATAATTTTATGATATTCATTTTAAAAATTTCCATTTTATACTTCCGATAGATAAGTATCAGAAAACTTATTATATAAATCAGATTGTAGTTTTAAAGCACTTATTTTCTATTTTGTACTCAACTTAAATATGCTTCTAAACCTTGCGTTTTTTTGCGTTTTCATCACAATCAATAGAACAAATAGCATCAATCATCACTCAATTGTGATCAATTAGCATATTTGGTGGGTTTTGATGATGGTGGATAATTGGATGGTGAGGATTCGGCGTTCGCTTGAGGTTAGTGGGTTGAGATTGATGGTTCGGTTAGGTAATCAGAGTGAAATGGTGGAGGAAGTGAGCTAGTGGAGAGATGCAAGATGATGAGAGAGAAAGTTTGGATGATGTATGTTTGTTATGTAAAACAAAAGGTTAAATGGGCAATAATCCGGTAATTATCTATCGGAGCTATACAATGGAATTTTTAAAATGAACATCTGATAGTTATCTAGTGGAGGTAAAAAATGAATTTTTAAAATGAATATCCGGTAGTTATCTTTCTATTGTACAAAGTAGAATTTTTTTCAAAATGAACATGTGGAAGTTATCTACATGACGTATTATTAAGGACAATTTCATAATTTTAGGGGGCTCAAAGAAATATGAGGGGGGGCCTAAAAAGAAATCTTCTAGCATATCTTGATTTATCGAGCTCAAATTTGTCCCCTGAAGGCATAAATTTTAGTTTGTTCACAACATTGAGAGATACTATTAACAACGCCGATAATTTAAAAAACACAACTCTTCCGATTTACAAATTCAGACGGAGAAACGATACCATATTTTTTTTTGTATAGACTAGTGTTCTGCCCGTGCGTCGCACGGGTGGAAAACGATCGACATTGAACTGCACGTCTTCACATTCTACATGACACATGATCACAAATTAATATTACGTGCATTACAGCTGACGACAAACTACATACTAAACGATGTGCACATCACACGGACACAAAGCGTAGAACACTAAAACTTAATTATTATTTTTTTACAGAATATTCTTGCATTAATTCTCTTATTTCAAACGTGTTATGCAACAATAATTTTTCTCCTAAAACATGTTCATTTTTTTGGGTTAAATAAATGTTTGGTCCCTAAAAAATATAGTCAATTTCGTTTTTAGTCCTCATAAAAAAAAGTAACGATTAAATTGGCAAAACATTCAATCTTTCTTCAGCAATACATCCAGATGACAAATGTGAAACAATGGCAATGGGTATTATACCATAGCGACAACAAAATCAACATATAATTAGATCACTTTATATAAATATTATGAATTAGGAACAGAAATTACAATGGATTAAGGACTACATACCTTACAGTAAACGATAACTAACCTGGACACAACTTTAAAGACTAATCATAAACTTTATTAGACATAACGTCAGAACAACTTTGATGACAGCTAATGAAATTCCATTCACTATCCTGCAGAGTCTTTCCCCACACCACGAACCGAAAAAACCAAACATAACAATACCATCATATTCAACACCAACAATCACAAAGACCATGACATATTTTAATCCCTCTCTCTATCAGAAGAGACGGCAATAACCCAAGCCAAGCCCAATAATAGAAAAACGATATAGATAATTATTCCTACGAAACACACTCCCAGTTCTTCAACCTTGATAATACTAATAAGGAGCAAACCAATGACAGAGAGGGTGATGCATAAAAGAAAACATTGAGCAATTTTTAAAGTCATTGATAAATATTTTGATAATATGTGAATATTATTCTTTATAGTGTGTCAATTTCTTTATAGATGTTTAAAATGTAAGGATTTTAAAAATATTTAAACTTTTGATTTTATTCATATATTAGAAGTTTTTCTAAATATTGTCAATTGTATCTAATGATGTAGTGACAAGAGTTTGTTTTGCGAGTGGATGGTACAACGATCAGTCTTGATAGTTTTTTTTTTTTTCATTTCAAGTTCGTGTATTGTAAATTTAGTACTGAAAAAATGCGATAAGAAGAATCAAACTTGCACATGTGAGGTAAAAGGTAACGATTTCCCCACACTACAACAAGATTCAAATTTGTTCTTTACTCAAATGTTGATACCCATTATAAATTGACACCATATAAAATTTCAACCAAGATCCGCATGTTTTGGCCTATGCGTATCACATACATAGATCAGGATTCGAAGATCATGTTGGGTTTAAGGGATAATTTTTTGAAACACTACATGGCATCATGCAAGAGGGAGTTTGTGAGGAACTCACGTATATTTTAGTTTGTTCACAACTTCTGACTTTATCATAAGCTCTCATGGAATAAAAAAAAAAATAGAATATCAAATGAAGCTCTCTATCACATATACCAGGCCCAACTATGTCCAAAGCTATGTAACTGAATCAACAATTGAACGAAAGGTTGCTAATAATCAAGAAGGTGATCTATTCCAAATTTGTTCCGTGAAGAAAATTTTCATAGACCCCTTCGACCGGTCCAACATGTGTTAAGAATTTTCATGGACCCTTTGGACGGAGATACCACGGGTGCTCAGATTGGTCGGTTGGAAGCCTCCTTCCGAAGGATGGGTGAAACTGAGTACAGATGGTGCAAGAGGAAGTTTGTAATTGTGAGGTATTAGTATTTATTTTCAGGGAGGGCTTTAATCCAATTTCCAAGAGAGGTTAGTGAAACATTCAATTTTTTCCTTACAAAGAAGACAATAGTCAATATTTATTTACAACCTGTGTTTTTAATTAAGTACTCCATAAGCAATTTTCTAATTTTTCTAAGGACCACGGCGGTTGAATTCGTGCTATTGATGTCAAGTGAGGAAGCTTCCTCTTTTAACCATCAAAACAAACACTGTAACATCTATTTACCCCTTTGAAGAGTGATTTATCTCTGTCAACATTTTTTTTTCTTCCTAACATTGATATTCACGTATATCTTCCGATTTCATGTATCATTATAATAAGTAATTATTCAGAAGAAGACTTGAAGACGAGAAGCTTCCTACTACATTGTTCTTGATACAATACAAGTATGCCACATTTTAAAGAAGATCAAGAAAAAGAAGAAACTAATAGAGAATCTTACCTTTTCTAATAGCGCCATATTACAAAAACTAAGGAGCCGCTATTGCTTTACACGTCTTTTGATTTAAAAACACTTTTCTAAAGGTGTAGTAACAAGCCAAAACTAGTTGTTCATTCATTCAGCAATTAAAATTATTAAAGTACAGCTGCTATTGGTAGTTTCTTTGTCAATTTCACCTTTCTCTTCTTTTACTATATTTTGATTGGTTTAATTCACTTGATTAGTACGATTAATTGAATATCATCTATCTTTAATTTGACAACAATGAGTTGTTGATTATTATATTTTAAAATTATTGTTTGATGTTTTTTTTTTTTTGAACAAATCAAAATGGAATATATTGCTCAAAAGAGAAGCGATTCACCCCGCACAAGGTGTGCTAAAAGTGATGAATCACCCATAAGTCTGAAACAAACGACAGACATCTAACAAAGATGCCCGCACCCAATACAACTAAATAAAAATAAATTACATGATACCCATACAAGATATTGGGTCTCTCCACCAATCATGAAGACCAAACAAAAGAGGAACAACATTTGACGAGAGCCGTAAAAAAGAGTTAATTTTCACTTTGTCTACAATACTAAAAGGATCAATAACCATATTGTTGAAGACACAATTATTTCTCTCCTTCCAGATTGCCCATGTACAAGCCAGCCAAATAACTTTTAAGTAAAAATGAGAAGACCGCGGCATACCCGCCAAATGAATAAACTGAGAGAAATGCTCCGTTACCGAACCTGAAAAAACACAAGGGACACCAATCCACAAACAAACAAGATACCAAATTCGCCCAAAAAGCTGACATCTAATGAAAAGGTGATCCACCGATTCAGGGACACCACATCCTCCAACACAAACAATGTCATTTTGATGTAGAACATGTCGCTGCACCAAATTTGATCTTGTTGGAATTCTATCTTGAAGAAGGCGCCAAGTAAACAAAGATACCTTTGAAGGAACCAGTTTATGCCACACGTCAAAAACAACGACATCAGTTGCGGGAACATCTGAAGTAGTGAGGAAATGATAAGCCCCCTTAATCGTATATCCGTGAATCGGATCAAGTAACCACCTCCAACTGTCCTGAACATTAACCTGCAAAACAATGTTATTTAACAACTCCACACACTCCCTCACACTCTCCTCCTCCCAAGCCAACAAACGACGCCTCCACACCCACCCAAGACCACCTTCCTCCCACCCCGCTCTCGCCATATCCTCCACGGTACATTCTTTATGCACAGATAAATCGTAAAGACGGCTGAACTGAAGTTTTAGGGGAACTCCACCCAGCCAGTTATCTGTCCAAAAAAAAGTGTTACAACCACTCCCAACCACCCGCCTAGTATTATCATCAAACCACCTGCCTACAGCCAACCCACAACCATCCCTCACATTACAAATCGACCGCCACCACCTAGATGAGTTTCGACCCCCTTCCTTTAACTTGCCTCCTTCCTCCCCATACCTAGCCTTAAGGACACGATACCACAACCCATCCTTCTCAACCATCATCCTCCAACACCACTTCCCTAATAATGACATATTAAATTCCCTTAACCTTCGAACCCCCAAGCCACCTCTATTCACAGATAAACAAACTGTATCCCATTTTATCCAAGCAATTTTTTTTGAGACCTCACAACCCCCCCAAAAAAATTTTTTAAAAAGAGATTCGATAGAGAAAATTATACCTGTAGGTGCCTTGAAGAAGGAAAGAAAGTAAACCGGGAGAGAAGACAGGACAGACTTCAAGAGAACCAGGCGACCACCAAACGATAAATGCTTATTATTCCAAGACGACAATCTAGCAGTAATACGATCCACAACCAGTTTCCAAAAACTTAGTTTCCCACTATCACCTCCAATAGGTAACCCCAAATACACAAAGGGAATCAATCCAGTTCTACAATTCAACATCACAGCCGCTTCTGACAACCAAGAAGTAGAGATATTAACACCCGTCAACATGCTTTTATTAAAATTAACCTTCAAACCCGATAGTTCCTCAAGAATAAGCAACACAGCCCGGATCGTACGCACATTCAACCACGATTTTTCACCAAGAATAAGAGTATCATCAGCAAACTGGAGATGAGACAACCTAACCTCCCCAATAGGACCCACACCATACGGTTGGAAAATATTGTTAGACACCGAAGCCTTCATCAAAGCATCGAAACCCTCTGCCGCCAATAAGAACAAAAATGGCGAAAGAGGATCTCCTTGGCGAAGCCCCCTTTGGATAGGAAACTCTTCTGTTGGGCAACCATTAACGAGAACTGCAGCAGTGGCTGTTCCGATACACTCCATAATCCATTTTCTCCAAAGTGTCGGAAAGCTCATACACAACATCACTGAATTTAAATAATTGAGATCAATAGAGTCGTAGGCCTTTTAAGAATCAACCTTAAACAATAATAACTCCTTTTTCATGCGTTTAGCTTCATCCACCACCTCATTCGCTATAAGAATACCATCTAGAATTTGTTTACCTCGAACGAAAGCTGACTGAGCATCCGACACCACATAATCTAAAACCGTCCGAAGTCGATTAGCAAGGACCTTAGCCAACAATTTGTACATACAACCAACAAGTGAAATTGGTCTAATATCAGCTAGCCTTTGGGGACTATCCACCTTAGGAATCAACGCAATAAATGTCGAATTTAATCCCTTTGTCAACTTCCCATTCCGATGAAATTCCACAAAAAATCTCATAAAATCATCTTTCAAATCATGCCAAAAATCTTTTATGAACCCCACATTAATACCGTCAGGTCCGGGACTCTTAAACCCATCACAATCCCACACCGCCTGTTTGACCTCTTCCAACGAAAAAGGACGCACCAAGTTGCCTGACTGCGCAAAAGACAATTTTCTAAAGTTTAAGCCATTAACCTCTGGCCGCACCACATCATGACTGCGATAATGACCAGCAAAATGATTATAAACAGCCGTCCTAATATTCTGAACCCCTTCCACAAGCACACCATCCACATTTATAATATTTACAGAATTCTTGCGTTGTCTATAAGACATCACACTATGAAAAAATTTGGAATTCGCATCTCCTTCCCTTAACCATTTCATCCTCGCCTTTTGCCAATTCATAATAGTATGAACTCGAGACATAGAATGCAAATCAACAGACAACTCTCGAAGCTCCTTAGCTTCTTCCTCCAACAACTCCTCTTCCTCCCCTTTAGTATCCAGAATAGAGAGTCTATTTTTAACATCCATAATCTTCCCGTCAATATTCTTCGAATGTTTTTGATGCCACTCCTTGAGACATCCTTTAATCATTTTAAACTTCATTTTCAGAACATGACCGCCCTATCCCTCCAGAGTAAAAGAATTTAATTTTTCACGTACGAACTCTACATACCCATCATACTCGGACCAGCACTTCATTAACCGCAGAGGGCGAGGTCCCCAATTTGTGTCATCATCATAAAGAACTAACGGAACATGATCTGAAAGACCCCGCTGATGAGCCACTTGAATACAATTTGGCCAAGATTCACACCATTTTGCAGACAACAAAAATCTATCAATCCTACTCATCGAAATACCATCACCACGATACCAAGTGTATAATCTACCACATATCGGTAAATCCAACAAAAAACTACCTTCAATGAAACTGTTAAAATTATCTGCATCCAACTGTCTAAAAATCACATTTCTTCCTCTCCGCTCCTCCTCCCATCTAATAGAGTTAAAGTCCCCACAAACACAGATATTTGCCTCGCCATTGTTAAGAATGAATTGTGACAAACGCGTCCAAAGAGCTTGTTTCCCATTTGTATCACACGGTGCATACACATTAGCAATAATAAAATCTTGACCCGTGGCTAAAACCTTTCCTTTAATGATCAATACATGTCTGTAACTCATAGTACACCAAACCTCCACTACGGACGTATCCCACATAGTGATTAAACCTCCAGATGCCCCAAAAGAAGCCTGATAAGAAAACCCACAGTTGTCGGTACCCCACAAAGTTTTAACAGTAAAGCCGTCAACCATACTCAACTTAGATTCTTGTAAACATACCACTACCGGATTCTTCTCTTGAACAAAACGCCGGACTTCTGCTCTCTTCTCAAAACCCCCCAACCCCCTTACATTGTAAGAAGTAATCTTCATTTCCACCACACTCCACCCCCACCCTCACCCACTACACCAGACCCTACACCCCTCCCTTAATGCTCCCACCTTCCACCTCCTTCCCCTCCTCCAACATACTCCCTCTCTCCGCCCTCAACTCTATTCTACCCTCCTTGGTTAATAAATTTAAATGTCTGTCACCGGTAACATTCACCCCCAACACCGCACCTATCTCCCGAACATCCTCCGGTACCGACTGCTTTTTATCATGAAGAATAGCCCAATGTTCCAAATCATTGTTAACAGAAACATTAGACGAATTATTTGAGTTAGAAGTTGACAAAGACTTTTCTTTTGAAGCTCTTGACCCCCCTTTTCTCTTACGTTCCTGATTCCTCAAAAACTTCAGAATTTGCTTTCTATCTTTCGAAGGCAGCCGCACAATTCTTTTAATAAAGCCTGCTGAATGCTTAAAAACAGTCCCTACATGCTTCTTTTTTTGTTGTTTCGGGTTACTTAGAGGAGCAGAATTTGACTCCACCTGCTGGTCTGTTCTAACCGTACCTGACCCCGCCACAGGAATACAGCTGCTGGACGCATGCTTCACATCTGGAAAAAACAAATTATCTGCTCTTGGTCCTTGCTGAAACTGTACAGCAGCGATATTAACTTCCTGCACAGGCGCAACCCTCTGGACATTAACAGCACTGCACTCTTGTTCCTCTAATATCCTCCCTTGATCAACATTATTTTCCAACCAATCATCATTTAAATCATCCACCAATGCATCAACTTCATTATGACAGTCCGCCATACCAGTTGCATCCTGAATATTATTTAAAGTATCTAGCGGTGCTTCCAACTCCTCTTCCGACAAGAACGCGTCTTCCCCTAGATTACACCCCCACTCTTCCACCAACTTGATAGCATATTCAGATCCATCTATAACAATCACAGTAGAGGAATTAATAACCTCTATAAAAGATGTCGAAATAAGAACGCGGGCATAGTCGAACCGCGCCCTATCCACCGTGCAATTATCCGACCGAATAAATCTTCCACACGCCGACACACATAATTTAAAGAACACATCATTCCAAGCATGCATAGGAGTCCCGTAAATTCGTAGCCATGCACCCCTCTCATAATTAACATCCTCCGACGACCATTTATGCAAGTCAGTAAATAACATGCCGAAGAAATGAATAGCATCGTTAAAAACCTTCCAAATATCACCATCTCCCAAACAATAAAGGAAAACCCTATCGCTCCCCATCGGTGTAACCACAACATTCAAAAAACCTGCCTCTTCCACCCGTTGTTGTAACGAAAGCGATTAATCCCCCGACACCACCCTTGCCACCATACCCTTACTAGCCTACAAACAATCCTCCGGATTTGATTGATACCGCATATGATTATTGCACACACCATCACACCCTACCTCCTTTTTCTCCTTCGCCTTCCACACCAACCTCCCATCCTCCATTGCCGATAATTTTATCACTTCTTCCTTCTTTGCATCCAACGTCAAAACGTTCTCCTCCTTCCCCACTACTCCCTCATCCTCACTCTTCTTTTCTTTTTTTTGAATTTTCAACTCATTTTTTTCCTTCTTGTTTACTACTTTAACATCCACCCTTCCAATCAACACATTTTTTTCTCCCTCACTCTCCTTCACTTCCATCTCCTCCTTCCTCATCCTCACATTCCTAATGCCCTTCCCGTGTGTAATCACAACCGGCTGAACCTCCACCTCATTCACTTCAGCTCGGCCATCAGCCATATCAAAACTAACATCCTCATCAAACACCACAAACCTGTCGAACCTAGCCTCTCTAGCCCAGACTCGATAATCACCAATCCAAATATTATTCAAAGCCTGCCCTAGTTTGTCTCTATTTTTCACATTCAAATATCTAACAAAACCGTACACCTGACCACGAGCATTAAGACGTCTGGCTATATAAACATCTGAAAGAATTCCACATACCTCAAAATATTGTCGTAACCGATACAGTGGCATAGAATCTGGAATGTTGGTGATGTAAAACGAGGCCTTAGCACCACTGTTTTGAAACCGCCCCTCATCATGAGACGCAGCTGTACGTTTCACAGGAGCAAAATCCAATCTGCCATGCACTTGCTCCGTTGAACCCTTGTGATCAATAGAAACCCTATCATGCCAACGTGATTCCCTGTGTAATTCCTTTTCATCCGCTCCATGATACTGCCGTGCATAACCCTTGCCATGATCCCTGCCGCCACGTCGCTCTGAAACCCTTGTCCTGTCCCGTCCTCGATCCACCGGTTGCGTCGCTTTCCGCTTCCTAGACCTAACTACAGACCAATCTCCCCTATCCCCCCCAATTTCTGCCACCCAGGCTGGACCCCTACCCCCCCCCCCCCCCCCCCAGAGTATCTCTCAGCCGGAGAAAAGCTCCGGTGCGGTTGCCATCGATCTAAACTCCGGCCACCGCGAGGTCTCTCTCTCACGTCACTCGCTCTCATATTTTTAGTTTTTTCTATCAGCCAACTATTGTTTGATGTTAATACTATTAAAAATACTTTTTACCCATATTAATTCATAATACTTTTTACTTTTTAGTGACAGCAGTGAAAGACACTGGAAAGGGTGGGGTTAGTGACTTAGTGTGGAAGAAAGCTCCTCTAAGATAATATCGAGTTAGGCTTTCTTTGCGAGTTTGGAGAGAAAGGGAGGAGAAAGTTTTAGAAAAAATGAATGAGCAAGTGGATAAAATAGAGAACATTGAAAGTGAGGGTTTTGGGGGATTTATTTTTCTTCATATTAATAATAATACAAAACCCTCATCATTTTGGAGGAATTCAAAGATTGTATTGAAGGATGGTTGTGAGAGGTTTTGAAGGTTTGCATGAATTTTTTAAATTTAATCTATGTTGTTATAATATTCTTAAAATAAAAAGTATATCGATCATAAATATTAATTTATCACTCTTCCAATTTTTTTTATGGAAGACCTCTCCATTTTCCACCCTAAAAACCCTCACTTCTTCTCCCACCCAAACTCTCAGACAAAGCCTAAAAAAGGTGTACACCAATTAATCATTATGCAGTTTATTATTTCACAAATTCTGTTTCTAATAAGTTTTATGTTGTTCTTTCGAAAAACAAATTATGTTTTTTCTTTAAAAAAATATTTTATGTTTTGTTTTGAATTTTCTTTCTATTTTGTGTTCTTGAATCCAATTCTTATTTTTGAATTTTCTTGTAAATCTGAATCTTACAGATAATGGATGAGTAAAATGGTAAAGAGAAGATGTGTTTAATTTTATTGGATGAGTAAAATGGTAAAGAGAAGATGTGTTTAATTTTATTTATAGGTTAAATTACATCATGGATCCTTTAAGTTTGAGGTTTATTACTTTAGTGTAAAATCTCTTGAATGAGAGTTTTGATACATATTATGGTTCTAATAACTTTCCAAGTATTTTTTATTTTAATAAATAAAATTTACACAGGAGTTTTAACATTTATGTTTTTTTTGTATTACAAGGATGGAAAACTGTTATTCCCGTAAAGGTATCATACAACAATCGACATATTAAATACGTCTCTTTATTTATTTATTTATACTATATATATTGTTAATTTTACATTTGTCAAAAAAAATATTGTTAATTTACAATTTTAAACTAATTTTTTTTTATAAAAAAATAAAAAAAATCTCCGAAAAAAATATATAAAAAGTTGAACTTGTACAGTTGTACCAAACGCCCCACAGTATCAACAAGTAGTGTGGTGGTTGAAAGCTTTTTCCATATGACTTAGCCCTAATTTAGTTTTTATCCCAAAACTAGTTAAATGGCCAAGCAGCTCATTCCCAATCCCAGTCTCATATCCGTGACCGGAGGCCATAGCTAGAGGTTGAAACTTATGATGTGATACACCTAACTAATAGGATCAATGAAAGGTTAAGTCCAATTTTGATAATGCTATTTGGATACTTACGCCGACTTATTTTATATTTTAAATCAATAAAAAAATTGGTATAGTTTATTTTCTATTTTTTTTTTTTTTTTGGTGTGGTCTATTTATTTTCTATTTATTTTTTTAAAAGTGCTATTCTGCAAAATTAATAATTATCAAAATATACAGTGTACTCAACAGATAAATATGGTGATAAGAGGTTAACTAAGATGTTAATGAAGTGTGGCAACAAAAATTGAACTCAACATTAAAAGTGTTGTACCCACAAACATTCTAATATCGATGTCCTTCGTTGAATAAAGTGGTGAGAGGTATTTTGAATGTTTCTTTCACTTGTGCAACGTCCTTTTATAGATAGGATTTAATAGATTGTGTAAAAAAAAAGGGAAATGATTGATAGTGCGACAACAGTGACAATGAAAAGCAACGAACAAACGGGAGCCGTAGGATATGGATTGGATTGCCATTTACTTTGACTTTTATGTATTTTGAAAATATAATACAACTACCTCCATGTTTCGTGTATCATTCGCGTGTATGTTTCTTGCACCATATATATAGCAATTCCCAACAAATAAAATTAAACAGTTGATAGATTTTTAACATGATTTAAGGATCATCGTCTAATCTTAATCACATAGTGATGGATCATAAAAAGCTATACTTTAACCTAATCCGAAATAGATGATGATAACAAGTTCATTGAATCCATTTGGTCTTAATATTCATTCTTGCTACACAATTCAATCATATCATCCCATCTATTTCATTTTTTATGGCCCTGCTTACACTTGTCTTTACTTTTATATAGGTTTTGTGTAATCTCATCATATATACTTCCTTATGAATTTGATAATGCAATGACATGCAATGAATTATGAACAAACGTAAATTTTATAATCATCACATTATGGTTGTATAGTATGTTCCAATATTCTGTTTAAGAAAAGAGAGACCAAGAGCTTAGGTTTTCATAATGAGGTTAAGTAAAAGGCATAATAAAGTAGTGATGTTAAGTGGTGCCAAAAATTGGATAGACTTGGAAAAAAACAGAGTCCTTATATTAAAAGCGACCCAAAAAAGCAATCGATGACATAAAGATGGAAACAAGAAGATTCTCGAGGGATTTCATGGACACTGTTTACTAAATAAAAGGCCATGGTCCTATAATTATTAATACTTTATACAAACATCAAATTCATCCTTTCTCTTTAACTAATGACATTTTGATCCTTTTCTTCTTATATAATAATAATAGAGTGATGATTATACATACTTAATTATTGCAGGTTATAATTTGGTGTCATATTAAGTACGTATTCAATTTTTTTAAGTCAGGAAATTAGAAAACCTTTCTTGTGACAAATTTCCCAATATAATGCTTGGTCAAACATGAGTTGGTATGTTAATTTCCTCGCCATAATTAACAATAATTAGATAAACATTTAAATAGAGACAGTTAAAGATCAATAGACCAATAACTTGGTCATAAGTCGCAAATAATAACATAAATAAATGGGACTTATATTAGACATAAATGTGATCAAACTTGTCTTAATCTAACTTTTTGAATGGTAAGTAAAGTTATTCATCATGTTCATATACTAGTATATAGTACTAGTAGTAAAGAAAACACTGATCAATACCCATTATTAAAGGCTATAACATAGGATGATGCATTTTTCACTTAAATGCTCACTATTTATACACATTGGTGGACAAAGTAAATAAAGAGGGTGGAATCTGAGTTTTTTAACCTTATTGTAACTCATTCTGTAAAGAACTACTTTTTCCACAAGATCTTTCTATCTATATTATATATACCTTCACTGGCAATCTTTATAGAAGGGAATTGTGCTGGAAACTTACAAAGGATTCAATACAAAAAGGGAAAGATGGACCACCAAAAGACAAATAATTTACCAGAGAAAAGCAGGGACAAATGTTCAATCCTATTACTATCCACGTAACATTCTTTATTTACCACCTGCATAACATTGTTCAAAAAGAGAACATTATAAATGTTTAAAATTAGATTAGAAGAGATTGAAATTGCATAGAAATAAATGTGTGCAACAAAACCATACCTCTCTGCTTTTCACAAAGCTTGGACAAGAAGGAAAGAAAAACGATTATTAGACCAACACCAGCAATGAGTCCAATTAGTATGGCTAGTGTCTTCTCAATCTCATCATCATTGTGATTGTCATCATCTAAGTTGTTCAAATTCAATACCAAAATTAAACAGCATTTCAAGTTAATTGTCAATGTTTACAATAATTGTAAGTATTGTAGTAGTATAAGACAAAATGAAATTCGGTTCAACTTATAAGGCACTTTTCACATGTAATGTTTTGAGAATTCATGTTATCTTGTCAAAATTTCTTGTAATAATTTAAATTTAGAAGTAACTATTTGAAAATTATTGAGCCTGGGATGCTATTCTGCTTTTCAGACATTATTAGGAGAAATGATAAATACTAGGTATCATTTCATGGATCGTTATTGTTCTTTGGACACATGTTTCTTCATTAATTCAAAGCTGGAAAAAAGTTTATAATTTGCCTTTCCACAAAGCTAATGTAAAATATTTTTATTTTTTTATTTGGCTAATCTTTTATTCTCCTCCTTTGCTGAGCAAAAAGAATAACTTTTACAAGTAGAGATTAAAGAATACAAAAGGCATGGTGGAAGCGTAATTGAAAATTCAGATACAAACCCTTTTAGAAAAACAATTACTTAAAATGAATGAATTTTGGATAAATTAATCAGCTTATGTGAATTAAAAGTAAAGAATGATATGTTTAAAATGAAAAGAAATCCATCATAGATCATATAGCATATGATTATACATAATATATGTTAAAACTTAATACGGATAATGGTCTATTCTAATGTATATGTATTGGAAATTTCCCATGAACTACACGGATAATACCAAAAGGCACAAGTAGCTTCGTCCAAATCCAAATACTAATGAAAACACCCAACAAGTATTTACCAGCAACAAAAAACTCGTAAAAAGTACAAGTACCCAACTAATTACAGTAATTTGAGTTTACCCTTAATTAAATTGTTAGACCAGTTTAATTAGGGGTAAAAAAAAAACTGTTAGACCAATTCTAGTTTTCCACACCCACCTCCATACCCACTCCACATGGGAAGAGCAACAGCTTGTAAGCAAAATTCAAAACAAAGCAAAGACAATTCTCACTGAATTATTCAAAAGAAAATAAACAAATACTATAAATGAATGAAAGAAATTATCAAATATCATACAAAAGCAAAACGAGGAGAGATTTATTATATGTCACTCAAGTGTATGTTTAGATCAACATCGAGTGTTTTTGTCAAAATCACATTAGATCAAAGTGATTTTGAAAATTTCAAATTTCGCCATCAATTCGAACATGCACGAAATCGAAATCATCTCCACTTGTTAATGTTCTCTTCAAATCTTGTTAATTAATTTTTATCACTCATTCAAATAATTTTATTTGAAGCACATTTTCTCTTTTAAACACACAAAAATCACTAAAGTCACCAAATAGTTGAGATAGACAATCTTTTTTCACCATAACTGTGAATTCAATATTTTAGCATAACACTTGTTGATTAGACTTTACTTTACTTAACTTGTGATCAAACTTTATATTATTGGTGTTTCATTTAACAAAAAAAAAAAATAACAACAGGAGGAGACACATGACATACCGTTATTACTACCACGCGAGTGATCTCCACCTTCGGAATAACGCACGTAGCATTTAGCCAAATACATATCACCCCAAGTAGAATCCCCACACTCCGTTTTCAACCGTTGGATTGCCTCAGAAACACAATCCTGACACTTACTAGAGATCAAATCCCCCGTACACTGCGCCACACCCTGAAAATCCTCGGAAGAAGTTGTCCTAAAATTCTTATAACCACCATCGGACGACTGTAAATAAGTCAGCACAGCATCCCTTCTAGTAAACGCATCCGAAGTCAACCCAATCGACGGTCCACATTTCTTAACCACTTCTGTCTTGTCTTGTACTCCAAAAAACGAAAGATTATCGTACTTCACAAAACAACCTTCAAGCTGCAACGCGCCACCGTAGGTAGCGAAACATAGTGTCCCGAGTTGACTCACCGCACGGGCCACGCAACGTGAACATTGATCATTGTTAAGGTCACCACGGCACTGAGAAAGGCCGTACACAGTTTCCGACTCAGCAGAGCCGGGAACTGTGAAATTGTTGTAGTTTGAAAAGGCTGCTGAGTTGACTAAGGAAGTGAGGATTGAGTTCACGCTGTTCTCGTAGGCGGAACCTGGTGAGTATTTGAAACGAGAACAACCACCGAAGATGAAAGAGTTTGTGTCAGAGAATGAAGGGATTGGAATGGTTAAGAGTGTTACTAGAAAGAGAAGAAAAAGAACCATGTTTGTGTTTGTGTTTGAGTTTGACATGAAACAGAGTGTTGAATTGAAAAACAGAGTATGAAGAAAGTGTTTTGTTTTCTTGTAGAGTGAGTTTGAGAGAGTGTTACTTAAAGAAGAATTAACGTAAGGAAGTGAAGAAGTTGATGAAAGAAAAAGAGAATATATGATTGTGGAAATAAGCGCGATGAGAAAAAGAAAAAAAAAGCTGAGTGGAGTGTTAAATGGTTAAAGTTGATCGCTTATGTAATGTGTTGTACCTACGGTTATATTTTATTTTGTTTTTCTTTTCTTTTCTTTTTTAACTTTTAGCTTTTAGGGATAGAGTAGGGATATTTTGACAACTATTTCGGTATAATCTTTGGGACAACTTTGTTGTTCTCTCTTCTCATTGGTCAAAAACAATAGAGAGAGAAAAAGGAAGAGAGAGAATAAAAACATAATGTGAGTATGAGAGACAAAGTTGTACAAAAGTTGTACCAAAATGGTTGTACAAATATCATTTCTCTTAGGGATATTAGGTTGAATTAATGGGCAATGTGTAATTGTGGAGTTCTACTACTAGTTGCCACTGATTAAGTTTGAAGTCAAAAATTGGTTAAGGGGCTGGTGTGATGATTGACTCCAAATTAAGCCATTTAAAACCCAAAAAGATGGTATTGGTTTTACCTACTACGTACTAAAACAGATCATATACTTATTGCATGGAAACTCACTCATAACTATAATATTTCTTCTTTTTTGACTCAACAATATATTCTTCTAACTACTACATCTGTATTTAAACCTTTTTTTTTATAAGAAGAAAAATAATTGAATCGAGCATTCCCTTCACTATCACACTAGTTTTTTGTTTAGTCCATAAACGTCTTCCTGAGCTTAGCTCAGTTGGTAAGAACAAAGTATAAAATATGTAAAGTCGAGTTCGAATTTTGACCACCAAAAAAATAAGTTTAGTTTATAAACATTGTAAATACTATTTTGACCCCTTGAGTCAGCTCAAGTATTAACAAATTTAATATCACAATCAAATTCCTTAATTTTTGTGATTTAGTCAATACAATTTTATATTGTAAAAAAAAAGTCGATACAATTTTATATATTTACGAAGAAAAATAATATATAGTGAAATTCGTCTCCAACATCAAATTCGTCTCCAGTCTTGTATAGATTGATGTTTTTTATTCTCTCTAAAAAATCAATTTCTTAATAGTGATTTAGATATTAAAAAAATACGTTAATAAAACCTTTACTTTTTTATTTGTAATTAGGCTTTTAGCTTTAGATACATTTTTGAAGAAGCTAAATTAGCCCACCCAACACCGATGAGAATCGA
This sequence comes from Medicago sativa, assembly GCF_051527215.1. Classification (NCBI taxonomy): domain Eukaryota; kingdom Viridiplantae; phylum Streptophyta; class Magnoliopsida; order Fabales; family Fabaceae; genus Medicago; species Medicago sativa. The sequence continues at coordinate 99,947,209 of NC_140752.1, forward strand.
ACCTGAGACATCGAGGAGACTTTAGCTACATTTATTTATTCTAAAATTGAGCACCTTCACTCTTAAAATGGTTTGAGGGACCAAATTGAGTCTTACGAATTTTCTCACGAATAAAATCTTCATTCACTCTTAAAAATATCTCAAGCAATGGACTAAAAGATATATATTTCTTGTTCTTAATTACTTAAAAATTGCAGTACTCCTTTAGCGTCAACATCAAATTTGGTATACGGCTCATTCAAACATGTGCATTCAACCTCAATATGGGCATTGGGCACCTTATTCTGGAAATATTTGGTCTGCGCAGTATACATATATAAATAACTCCTCAACTGCCTTCATGTGTAAAGTAAAAGATACCTCATCCATCATCTTGTTGACCTAAGAGAAGGGTGGTGTTGGAGATGAATATTTGGGCTTCTAGTCCTCAAACTTAAATATATTATGTGTGGATGAATATTTATTTGATGCAATTTTCTTTAAAAAGAGTAGATTAAAATTTATTTTGAAGCGTCCCCGTCAGCATAGTTCAATTGGCAAAGAAATGCATTATTATATTCAGAGATCGGGGTTCGAACTCCGGACATCCAACTTATTCACCTTAAAATAAGTAAATTCTAATTGATCAACGTTAATTCTCAAGTAGTACTCCATCCGGTCACTATTATAAGCAAAAATTGACTTTTTAGGTTCATTCAATAAACGATGTATGTGGTCTATATATAGACTACATACATTATTTATTGAATGAATCTAAAAAGTGAGTTTTTGCTTATAATAGTGACTAGAGGGAGTATTTACTACTCTTTCAATCGATGGAAGGGGGGTTTGCAGTTAGGTGGAGCCTTTTGTTTATAGAGGTTCACTCATAATGTCCTCACTAGTGGGCTAATCATCTCCCAATGTCAAAAAATTGGAGTTTTTTTAATCAATTCATATAAAATATTATTAACTGATCCAAATTTTTCGAGATCAAATTTTTAACCACTTGTTTAAAGAATTTAAATTCATTTACCACTTGAATCGATGCATTTTTTGTCCACTTAATTGTTACATAATAGATTGCCATAAACCCTAACACCCTGATATATGCTTAAACTCGCAAGTGTTTGATAGTTGTATTCGCGATATCTTGATCGAATAAATCATCATTTTTTTACAAGCAATAAATCACCAACTTGATCCATAAAGAAGTTTTACCTTCTCTATGTTTTATATTGTAAAATGGGTCATGTTAACTTGTGCCCTTAGGGCACGTGTTAAACATTAATTTCATTCCATTAATGGTAAGAATTTATTGAAAAAAAGATTAATATTAAACATTTTGAGCAATAAATTAACACAATTTCTAACAAATAATAAATAGTCTCTAAAAATATAATATTTTATTTTAACTTTTAAAGTATTTTAAAATGTATCATGTTAATCCTTAGCATCTTAATATAGTAAGGAGTGAGGACTTATAACGACGAATTTTACATAGTCTAAAAATTATTTATTTATACTATAATGGTTAAATTGAAAAGAAAAAAAAAGGTGATATTTTATTGCTTAAATTGATGGTTAATTTTATATTATTAATTTTTAAAAAATTGCTTATTTCCATTTGACTGGTACTGTTCTTTTTTTTGGTAGAATGACTGGTACTGTTCTACTCAATCTTGTGAAATGTTTGTTACACCAAAATCGTTTTTTAGTGAGAGGAACCATTTTGGCAAATCAAATTCCGTGTCGCCAGGGGCAAAATAACACCCTCGTGACCAAATGTGCCTTATTATGCTAATCTATCAATAAAATCATTTGTGGTATGTCTGCTTCTGCTTATCTGCTATATATCATTCACTATTCACATTTCATTCCCATTTTCACATAGTTGTGACATTGATTGTGTTGTTTCACCTACACATTTTGATCTTTTTATTCGTACACATTTTGACATTTTGAATTAAGGTCAATGAGGAGATGTGAGGAAGGGGTGGCGAAAAATTCGTGCTCGGCCTTTTTTTTCAATGACAAATAATAATATGTTTGTTGTTATGTTAGTATTCTTTGCTAAAAAAAAAAATGTTAGTATTCTCTCTCATGTTGACAGGATTCGAATTCCGAACCTTTGCTCAATATATAATAAAAAGTTAAATTGCATTTATTCATTAACTAGAACAACTAAAAAATCGTTCCCCTTCAAAAAAAAAACTAAAAAATCGTTCTTGTGACCATAACTCCATTGAAGACTACAACAAGGCTTTGATGGGTAATATTGTAGACCACAATATAGAGCTCTAGAGGCGTTCCAATGTCCGCTCTTTAGTGGTGGAGGAGTGCAAGGGCAGAAAAATATCTCACGAGCCAATTTTAGCTCCCTTAAAGAGTTTTTTTTTTTAAACTCTCCCTTCCTAAAGAGTTAAGTTAATATTTGTTTTAGATTTAAACTAAAATATCATTTTATTAAATGTGGCATTAGACATTAGAACGGTGAAAAAAGGTAAATCTGCACTTTCCCTCCATTAAAATCTCTTGGTTCTCTTGTTGAACAAGCACAAAATCTATCCCCTCCCCTTTCTTGAAAAAATAGACAATTGGTAAAAGTTGTTTTAGTAAATCTTAATTATTTGACCTAATTGTTAGTTACTATTTTTAGATGAAAATTCTAAAATCATATATATATATATATATATATATATATATATATATATATATATATATTGACTAATTTTATGGTGCATAAGTGAAATAAATCTTACACCATACATAAAACTTGTTTTTACTATTGGATTTGGATCAATAAATATTATCAAGCGTGATATGATGAATTTTTTTTTTCTTTTGGTGGTGTCCGGAGGTTGAACCCCGAACCTTGCATATACTATGCATTGTCCATAACAACTAAGTTAAGCTCACAAGGACACATATAATGTATCTTATTAATTCAATGGTAGACTTGTGTAGGATGCAAGACTATTTCACTCGTGCACATCAGACAAAACCAATCTTTCTATTCTTTCATTTTACAAGAATTGATAAGTTGTTTTACTATTCTCCTAAATAAGTTGGTTTGCATCAAATGCAGAAGGCGCTATATAATTTATTGATGAAGTACTAATGAAGGATTGTTAATTAGGTTATTAATTCTAGTTGGTAAAAAGAATACCATAATTGACATCAAAGAAATAAATTTGTAATTTTTTTTAGGGAATGTAATTTAATTTGTTTTTGTTTTTGTTTTAACAGTAAATATATAATAATTTGTTAAAAGCCTATAAAGTAGAGGAAAAGCATCAAACTTTAGCATCACACACACACATGCATACCAAAAAGCTACTACTATATTACAATGGGTTGAATAGGCTTTGGACAAAGACATTTCTTCACCCTTCCTATACGCTAGAGTGAGAAGCTTCGTAGCTCTAATCTTAACTGCTACTGTACTTCAGCGGCAAAGCCTCAATTTAGTCAATTCAACCCAAACTTCGTAATCATAATCATAGTAAACGAAGTTGATTGATAAGGATTAAATTAAACATAAACTCCTACAACTGACTGAAAAATTGACTACGAGTTATAATAATGAATTTCAGACACGTGGGAAGAATGAAACCATTGCAATTAGATAAATACATCTAATGATCTTTTAAGTTTGACAAAAATATTGAAGTAGTCAGTTAAGTTTGTTAAATTTCAAATAAGTCACTTAAATTATTTTAAGTTTTCAATAAGTCCTCTAAGTTTTTTAAAGTTTCAAATAAGATATCTAAGTTGTTAATTTAATGCATCTATTTGAAGTTTTTTACGTTCTTAAGTTTCAAATAAGTCCTTAAAAGGATAACAAAGACTTATTTAAAACTTAAAAACTAACCTGATATTTTTGTCAAACTTAAAGGACGGAAAAAATTATTTAGCCTTATAATTAAGTTCCAAATTCTTGATCCTCAAGCATGAAACTCGTTGAGTAAAAAAGAAAACATGTGATTTGTTTTTTTAATTTTCTTATAGGAATCATTTTTTGATATCATTATGTGTAACATTAATTAATTGACATTGAAAATGAATAAAGACAACTAAAAAACTAACTAAATTGTAACCAAAAAAAAAACTAACTAAATAGTTTCAACCTCTAATTAGTTTTAAATTAACTACGACAACAAAGGTTGAAACTAGCATGAGAGATTAAGCTTTTGTATTGTGTGAAACCAAAGTTCGAGGGCCATATCTAAAACAAAATTTTTAGTGGCTTCATATCCTCATTGACTATAAGATTTTGTGATTCCTCCTCCTCGTATTAAAATAATACAACATAAAACAAGGTTGATGAAAAAATAATCAATTTTTTTGTCAAAAATTTGAACTTTAGGTCAAGGAGGATCCAAGGTCTTCATTCTACCCAATTGAGCCAACGAACTACATATAACCGATTTGTCGAATTATATACTTTTAACTGAATTGCATTTTTTTACATTTTTTTAATCTAAATTTTTTTGTTACTTGAATCCCTAGCTTAAATTTTTCTGAATTCCTGCTAGTTGTGATATCTACATTTAATATCCAAAACATCACACATGTTGATTAAATATTTTTATTATAACGAAGAATGCAATATATAAATGGAGGTAAAAGCAACTGAAAAATATCGTTTTCTCTGCATTTTAGTACAACAACTAATAATAACAAAAAGTCATATAAAAGGAATGAGAGAAAAAGAAACAGTGGAACAGACAGAACAATATGTCACCTTCAACAAACAACTAAGCATCCCGGGATTCATCTTAATTATTGTCTTTACGATAGATAAATAAAAAGGCAGAACATGAAATTAATTGGAGAACATAAAAATCTTCAAGAAACTATGGAACGTTGAATTACTTCATGAGTACGGTGCAAATTACTCTAATCAATAAAACACATAAATAAGGTACAAAAAATGTATTAAAATTTAAAATATATAGTTATATTAATATAAATTTATTTTAAAAGAATCACAATTTAATATCATATAAATAATAATGTGAATATATTTTCTTATATTCAAAATTTATGGAAGTAGGAGAACGAACACATATCCCAATCTTCCCGACTCTAGTATAAAATCATACACAAAAATTGTTGGGTTTTTCATAATTTTCTTCTACCAAAGTTAATCATATTCGAAACATCATCAATCACTAAATATGAATATCTCTTTGAGTTCATTCAAAAAAATAAATGAGTTCAAAATTAATTTGCCACATTGTAGGCATATACATAATTATATTTACCATATACCCTATATTTGTCAGCAAAACTGCTGCGTAAAGTTTAAATTAAGCTACGGTTTTTCATCACTGCCTAAGCTTGTTTTTGTATTAGTGATTTTACTTAAATCAAGTTTAAATTAAGCTACGGTTTTTCATCACTGCATAAGCTTGTTTTTGTATTAGTGATTTTACTTAAATCAAGTTTAAATTAAGCTACGGTTTTTCATCACTGCCTAAGCTTGTTTTTGTATTAGTGATTTTACTTAAATCATATGAATTTTTCAAATAAGTGGATTATATATGTTAGATCATATAAGTTTTTTTATTTAATTTAGGAGATATATATAATATGTTTGAAGAATTTGGTAAATGTTAGGCAGCAAAGGCCTTTTATCTTATCCCATATATCCCCACCACTTCATAGTTCCACAAAATGTTTGATGGAGCTGTCTCACTTCATTTGTCAAAAAACAAAAAGGAAGAAATTTCTTCCACATATAAACAGCATAAAAAGAAGTGAAGCGATCGAACCATCCAAACAACTTCAATTATTTGGCTGCTTTTAGCTACTATAACGATAATAGAGTTTATTTTATTCCCACATAAGAACAAATAAAAAGAAGATTAACTGGTGGCCTAGAGTTATATTAGATCTATATGTTTTACTTTACATATAATTTCCTAAATAAGATTGGAGAGTAGGACTTATGAATTCATTTCCGAATAATCAAATTGAAAACATTATCAATTTGTTTTCTCTCTTTATTTTGTTTTATTAGTTTTATTATTTTTAATTTTTTTGCCAAGTAAGCGTGTGTCAATTGGTGGTACACACAAAGAGTGTCAACTTAAAATTACCTTTAAAAAGTGTTCGATAGCACTCATTGACGTTTCCTTTTTATCAAGACTGGTTTAGCCTGCACTGTATTGATCGGGGTGAATCAAAAATCATATTATATAATAAAACATTTTAGTCATCACAAAAAAAAAAAACATTTTAGTAAGTATATCGGGCTTTTTATCAACTGAGCTCGCATATTAAACTTTATAAACATAATTCATGTGATAATTGGTTATAAATGCTGAAAAATATGGGATCTAAAGTAGGAATACATGGTTTGTTTTCATATGCATTGTAAAATGGAGGGATCGGGATTCGAACCTTTGACAACTCACTTATTCACATAAATTTTTAGTTGTTTAACAAAAAAAATATTAAAAATTACATTGGATGAAAGTTTATGTAATTATAATAGTCAATTGAAAAACTAGTTATTGAATTTAATTAGGACTTAATTTGTATACATTTGTACATGCATTTGATCAAATCACATCACATGAAATTTTAAAAATTAATTTAAGAAAGGGAAATTATACCCTATACCCCAACATTTATACTATATCCAACAAACCATGAAAAATACCAATTTTAACCCTTTAAAAATTACACTTATTCACTCCATCAGAATATAGTTCCAAATTTTCCAAAATTCGATATCGCGTAAAGAAGTTCCCCGGATTTTGGCATTTGGTATCGATTGATTCCAATCCTTCTCAATTGCACACAAAAACGAATCACAACCTCCAAAAGCATAAAACTAAAAAGATAATCGAAGATTGAAGTTAGGAAAAGATATATGAGTATGAATTAAATTGAACGGAATTAAAAAAAGGGATTGAGATGAATCTCAAGTATGAGTAAAATTGATTGAGTTGGGATGAATTGGAATATGAAATTGATTAAATGGACGTGAACAGTAATTTGATAGTGTTGGCATAAATTTGTAGCCACCCTTTGAAATTAATTAGCCACAAAACATGAGTATCCTTATTGGAATAACAAGATTGGTTTTTGCATAAGCATATGAACGGTATATGAAAGGGTCTTTTTACTACCTTGTACTTTTGTCCAGCCGTAGAGAGAGAAGGAGAAGAATAAGGAGGAGGAGGAGGAGGAGGAGGAGGAGGAGGGTGGAGCCCAAAAAGAGAAGTGATTGTCAACCTCGCAAATGTTTTCCTGATATGAGGGTAAAATGGACAGTTTACAAAAAATGTAGGTGTGAAAGTATAATGGTATGGATGCATGGTAAAATTTCCTTAAGAAAGTGGTACTATATTGTAATTTCTATTGACGCGTGAAAATTAGGACATTGATATTTAAACACCCTCACTTTTTCATAATCTCATTCAACATTTTATTTTATCCATATCTCTATTCTTATCAAATCATCAACATACCACATATATTTAAGAGGAGTGCCATGCATCGCGAGTAATTGTCTCACGAGTGCATAGCGAAACTAGTTTAGCCACTTAAAATTGTTTCTGGCGAGAATAAACGGTGGGTGGGGTAAATGATTCACCAATCAAAACACTTGAAAGACTAAATACATGGGCTCAGGAAGATTTCGTGGGAATTTTTTTCGCTCAATATATCATTTTCCTATATTCAATCACTCTCCTTTTCTATTTAATTAAGTTGTATACATCCACATGACGTGTACGCCAAATATTTTCCTAAAAATTAACCTCTTTAAAATCATTTTTTACATTTTAATGCATGTTTTTCAATCAATTATCGCAATTCCTTAATTTTTGATCTAAAATTAATCTCCCATGTTTTTTGTGATCATATAATTTCCATTTGAAATGAGCCAAATATGTGATTCTAAATTAAATACGTAATACATCCCAATAAAAAGATAGAAAGAAATTTGTTTCATTTTAAGGCATTAAATAAGCTAGTGGTTAAATTAAGATGAAGTTGATTGATGTCTTCGTATGATCGTATCAAACAAACTCTCATAATTGAGTACAAGGAGAACATGATTCCTTCAAACCCGTCTAAACACAATCTTTATATACATGGGATAGTTGTTTGATGAAAAATGACACCTTAAATACATATGATATCTATTATTTGTGTTTCTATGATTGACTATTAATTTCACTCTTCAAAACATTATAATTCAACGTAGTGCTTAAGTATCTTTCTCTATCACAAACACATGCCATTGGTTGGTATGTACAGTGCCATGTTGGGGAGAAGTAAGCAGTGAGTGTTCTATCAAAGAAAAAGAAAAGCGAAAGAACATTACAAAGAGGGAAGTAACGTCACTTCACATTCAATAATGAAGATATTATTTTATTCTCTCTTATATAATTTTTGTTTATATTACTACTATTTATATGGGGAGTTATGAGGATTTTTGTCTTTGCCTTTTGATGTGCCACCACAAAAACATGTCACTACAACTCTACACTAAGTTTTCTGCCTCAACTTCCGACCAAAAAGCCAACTTCATTTTGCTCCTTTAGATAAGGGTTTTCATGAGATATTCCATTCCATCCCATTCATAGCTTTACCTTTACATAAAATACGACCAAACCCTTTACCTTATTTGGCGTTGATTGAATGTCTGTCCAGAGTATCTAGGTGGCCAACCCTCATATGTCATAAATTATTTACTATAATGATTATATATTATAAAAACAAACTATAGAAATGAGAAAACATAGACAAATAATTGGAAACCCCATTCTACTTGTGGCTCGATAGATAGCTTTGGATATATCGTATCCATACCCACGTGAAAGTGTCATTTGTATCTCTCTCTAGCGTAAATTATTTGATGCGAGTTTGTGTTCAATCTAGTTAACCAGACATACAATTTCTATAGGATTACCGATTACGACATGTTTGAGTTGAGACGTATGCATATTAATTTAATACACTTGGTCTCTAAGAACCAACTGCGATTGGCCAAGACCTATATTTGACAAAATGTTTCTTAAATTGAGAACCATGGCTCTAGCACAGATGATTTGTCACTCTAGCACAGATGATTTGTCACATTATGTGAGTATTATAAATTTCGAGATACTGAAAACTCGATTCATCCTCTTAAATTTGACATGCAAGCATGTGCAGCGTGGTATATACTAGGGGTGAATCTGGACTCACAATATTGGTGAGACACAATTTTTTGTCAAATAATTAAAAGGGCTTGCTGAAGTGAGAAGTGAGGGGAAAATGTTTACAGTGCACTTGTGTTAGCATACCTGAAACCAACACAAGTTAACTGCCATTTGAAACGAGCGGCAGTTAACTTACATTGGGTTATTGTAGCGAGCTTTATACCTTCGATGTCTTTAATGGGCACATTGGGTTCCAACGTTAAAATCAATGTGAACTCATAGCTCCATGATGAGTTCCAATGTCAGAGATCAAAAAAGTAAAGACAAGACATTCATCTGTTTTCATTCAACAAAATACTTCTCTTGTTCAATACTTCAATTAGTTAAAAAGCTAAAAAAACGTTATTCTAGCACCTTTCCAAAAACAAAAAACAAATTCCAAAATACTCAAACAAACGTTTATCATAAAGAAATGTTCAAAGTACTTTACAAACTAGTAGTTGATATTAAATTTGGGGTCTGTTACGAATTCTACGAGAAAAGGGGGAGGTTTGAAAAAAATATATGAAGGAGTTGGAAGGAATAGAGGATTTTAGGAGTTTCATTTTTCTTCACAATACAAAGTCCCCCTAATTTGGAGGAACTATTTGAAGAGTTTAAATAGATTATTCAAATTCAATCTATATTGTTATATTCTCAAAATTAAAAATATATGAATTATAAGTATTAATTTCATTATTTACAAAACATGGAAGATCTCTTTCTCTCCCCCTCCAATCTCCTCTCTCCAAAGCCACACCACTTCAATCTCGCAATCAAACCTTAAGGCACTGTTTAGTATAATACTTACTCTTTTATTGAGTGAAACTCACGTGGGTCTCACGACTTTAGATAGATCCAGTTTTAAAATGTGAGACTCACATAAGTTTCATCAAACAAGAAAGTAGATGGGACTATGTGAGAGTATCCGTATCACTACTCTAGGAAGAAAAATAGTTAACAATTGACTGATAGCAAATAAGTTTACATCAGATAAGCTAATTGATTAGGAATTTATTAAAGGATTTGATTTATAACATTTGATAAAATTAAAAATTGAACTATCTGATAAATATAAAAGAACATAAAAGTATATTTTTAACTAGTATTTAGATTTTTTTTTTCAATTACAGAAAAAATAGAAAACAAAAAAAATAAAATGAAAATGCTATAAGCTAGTGAGGGAAAGTTGTGACGAAACAGTTCTATTTTAACCATACGAGCTTATAAGTTATTTGTTATAAGCTCGAAAACTAGGCATGCCAAACAGAGCCTTAGATCTGCCAATATTTTACAACCCGACTTTTTTTCCCTATCTGAAAAATTGAGTCCTGAATAACTTTTTGCACTACTTCAAGGTCCACCCTTGCGAAAAAAATTCACAGGTTTTTTTTTTTATGTTTCTTTTCTTCTTTAAATTAGTGTTGCAGCCCCATCATACTAAACTATACCTAAAAACACTTATTTTTTAGGTGTGAACCAGATATTCTCATCACGGAACTGCAAAGACAAATTTCACCAGTCATGTAGGACTGCAATGGATGTTAAGTTTTCCCTCAAGTGATTTAACATCGCTGCATTCCTAAAGATGGATTTGAACCTATGATCTTTGGTTAAGCTAGAGAAGATCTCTTACCATCTCATCCAAATGTTATTGGGTAAGCACTTATAGTCGTACAGTTTGATAAACATAAAATGAGACACCGGACAAGAGACAATATTTCCCACGGCAAACTACTTCAAAATCTCTTCTCTCAGTATAGTTTGCATTGTTATATATTGACTACCAAAAAAAGAAAACAAATTATGACTCAAATATTAGCCGTTGCATCTCAATGTGTATCTATAATTCTGTTACAAGCTACGTCACTTGTTTATTCATTTATATCATTATTTTTGGTAAGTGAATAAAATTGACAAAAATAACTTTGGATTACTAGAGTTCCATGCCACCAATAGCCGGAATTAAGACAAAAAAAATAAAATCAAATATTACTTCAATGCCGTAAAAGAAAATTATGAAAATGAAATAGGATAAATTATTCAACAACCAAATGGATACATCCATAATTTCAGGATGAATGTATGCATACTGATCACAACTACAAAGATGAGTACATAAAAAAGCAAAGATAAAAGGTTCCCACTGCCAAATTAGAGTCCGCAGTAAAGAGCAGTTTCAAGTTTCAACACAATTCACGTTAAAATTCAAGGATAGGATAGTCACTCTTTGATTTCTCCAGGTTACAAACGCAATGGTCAATAATTACATTTATAAATGCATTAACCCATGAACCCGGATTATCTATTCAATATAATTATTTACATTATTTTACTTAGATTCTCACCTGAATTACACGATACAACATCTCAGCACCAGCCCCTTTTGGTCAATCCTTCCATCTTCATTGCCTGAAAGTCATGTATGATCACTTAGCTTTCTTATATCACAATAAGATTTCATAAGAAAAATGCAAACCTAATAACCAGTGCACCATTTCCTCCAACAAAGTTATGTCACCATAAGCTTATAACTTAGTCAGCACAGGCTAAAATAGAGCTGATTAAATTGATCTAGTCAATGCAATTTCTAGTACACTACCATTCAATGATATGTTGGCACATGATTAAAAAAGTTTAACAAAGTTTATTTCTCTAGGGGTTAAACTGTGTTTGGAGTGCCCCTAGCTCACCGCTACACATTTTGGTAATTCCTTTCATGATATGGAAATACATAGTTTGATGGTGGTGTGAAGATAATTTCTTTGGTAAATTACAAGATTAATTAAATTTACAGTTACAGACTAATAAATAGTAATAGTTATAAGGCTCAATTTATAAATTATAGCTCAAATACAATCAAAATATAAATCAGATATACTCATCTAAGATTTAATTCTTTCAATATTAAATCCTGGGAATATCAAAACAAATGCTACGCAAACCATGTATTGAAACAAATGCACTTATTCAGACTGCTTGCTGAACAATCCATCATAAAGTTTCACTCTCAAACTACACCGAGAAGTTAAAAGCTGTTCGAGATATTCAGCTTTAAACTTCTCAGAGTAGTTGAGAGTGATACTTTCTGATGGATTGCTCAGCAAGCAGTCTGAATAAGTACATTTGTATCTCCAGAGTAGGTTGACAATTAATGTTCAACCACTTAACCAACTGATGCAGTAATTTCACATAAAATAGTTTATCCAACACCATATTAGACAACCAGTGGTTACCTAATATACAACAACAACCAAGCTGTATCCCACTAAGTGAAGTGAGGTTGGTGTCCACTGTCCACAAATTTGGACAGTGATGAAAGAAACAATTCTTTGCATGTTGAACTAAAAAATTAACCATACAGTCACTATAAGAAGAAAACTAAACTAACCAGAAAAAACACAGAACTTATGCCTATAGCAACTGCTACAATGGAGATACAAATTATAAAAATACTCGAAAGTTGTAACAGTCAGAAATAAGAATGACACACCTTCAGGAGGCTGAGATAGCTTCCGGTTTTGTGGGGACATCATTTCTTTCTTCAATTGCAGCAAAATATCTTCCATTGTAGACTCTCTTTTCCAACTAGCAAGCATGGGAAACAAATTTGGTTCAACCTGCCAATTTAGATATTTATCAGTGTATATTCAATCACTCAATATTCACTAAAGTGTAACTGTGTAAGTAAGTAAGTAAAAATGGTAACTACCACTCCAGATTCTTGGTTGACGCAAGTCATGTTAATCCTTGTCTGAAATCTAACAGATGGTGGATTGTCTGGATAATCCTTGCCACAAAACAACTTCAACTGGTAAATACGACCTTCATGAACAGTCTGATATAAGAAAAAGAAGTACAGTAAGACAACCAGTCAAAATGATGTTTAATTTGATAGACACTAATATCACCTAACAACTAGAGATCAGCACATGAATTCTGTTCATGGCTTTAATTGGGGATAAAAAATATTGATAAGAAAACTTCAGGAAAATAAGGGTCTAGGAAAAATTAAATAGAATTTAATATTTCAGGCAAATAAACATAGTATATAGTATCAATCATGTTAGCTACAAATGACAAGGTTCCATATGAAAATTCACTTCAAAACATAACCACTTTTGAAGAAGCTAAAAAGATATTAACACACTATCCATAACCACTTAGTTTCCAAAGCAAAACATTAAACCCAATACACACAGCGCACACCCCTCATTCTGATCAAAATACAAACTTTTTTCAAAATAAATATAACATGCAAAAGATAAATATCCAGCATAAGTTGACAAGGATGATGTGAATTGTTGACCAAAATAGGGCAAAAATAGAGAACTGTGGAAGTAGAATCATATAAATCACAGAAAAAATGATAAATTCTGCAATATTTCAAAAAGTTTTTCGGTGCAATTCATGCAACAGAGTGCAAAGAATATAACTTACACCCGGGGGGCCAATAATAGTCCCAGTCCATGACTGCATGAATATATCATCAGCATCATCCATCCCATAGCTAACAGTTCCGTCTCCAATTCCCTTCTCACCTCGCTCAAGCTCTTCCAATAATCTGAAATTCCTAGGAACTGCATTGATAGACAATGAAAAAAAAAAAAATTAACAATTACAACACAAATTGCAAATCTACAAGTGGAATAAAACAGTCTCAATTGAATATTATGAAAATCACATTGCACATATTAAGTTACATTAAAAAATTCATGAGTAGATATCTGATCACATGAACTCATTGAATATAGTAAATTCGTGTAAGGAAATGCACACTCTTGGACGGTCACACCCTTATTATGATCTGATCCAAATATTAACTATTTCAGCACCAAAGTTATAGCCCCAACAGGATTCCAGAAGTTATTGGTCCAATTCAGGTCAAGAGTAACCAATCTAGCCTTGTTTTTTAAGCAAGTTAGTTTGCCAGCTTTCATGATTTAGATCACAAATTCATCACATTCCAATACTTGTGAGTTGCCAAGTTTGGTACACAACAGAAGATATTATTCTCAAGCAAAGGATACTAAAAAGAGGAATGTGCCCCCATAAAGAACTCTCAGGAACTAAATGAATAACACAGAACCTCAAGAATGACATGCCACTCATTTTGATGAAGTTTATAATTACTCAGGTTACCAATGAGGATCCAAAAGAAAACGCTTCCAACAAATAACCCCTGAAGCAATAAAATTTGAGACACCAGATTCTCAGGGTGGCCGAATCAACCCCCTCCACACACCATGCAAGTTACAACATATTTCTTAGTGCATTAAAAGACCCTGCCTAAAATTTCCTGCTCCTGATCAATAAAAATTTGTCACAATTCCTAAAGCAGTGTAGCGGGAGAAAGTCGCAATGCAGTGGGTACCGGGCTTGCCGGAGTCGCACAGAAGGTTCAAAAAATAGCCCTAAACAGTTAAAAACCAAGGGCATTTTTGTCTTAACATGTTGAAGAACAAGGGCACTACTGCCTTTTCTGCTCGTCTACTATGTTGCGTTCGTCTTGTCTGCGAATTCGCCGCCACACACAGTGCTACGGCCGCAACATAGATTTTCTCTACCAGCCACCACGTTGTTTTACATAGCGCTGGATCCCCACTACATCACGTACCACCGCGATTGTTGATTGACTAAAGAGAGTACACCATAAATTTTAAAGTACCCATACTTCAAAGGTCCTAATAACCACAGCCCAGATAAATGGATGAGCTTGTAATTGTATAAACTATTTATACAACAACAACAACAACAACGCCTTATCCCACTAAGTGGGGTCGGCTACATGGATCAAATGCCGCCATAATGTTCTATCAAAGACCATATTTGGATCCAACTCATTGACCTCTAAATCTTTTCTAATGGTTTCTCTAATAGTTTTCTTAGGTCTTCCTCTACCTCTTTTAACCTGACTCTCCTCCATTTGATCTACTCTTCTTACCACGGCGTCTACGGGCCTTCTCTCTACATGTCCAAACCATCTAAGCGTATTTTCTACCAACTTTTCTACTATAGGTGCTACCCCCACTCTCTCTCTAATGATGTCATTCCTAATCCTATCATGTCTAGTCTTCCCACTCATCCAACGCAACATCCTCATCTCCGCTACGCTTACTTTACTCTCGTGTTGGCTCTTAACCGCCCAACACTCCGTACCATACAACATTGCCGGTCTGACTGCTGTCCGATAGAACTTTCCTTTCAGCTTAAGTGGTACTTTCTTATCGCACAAAACACCTGAGGCTCTTCTCCATTTCAACCACCCAGCTTGAATACGATGATGTACATCAGCTTCTATTTCTCCGTCATTTTGTACTATGGACCCAAGATATCTAAACCGTGTAACTTGGGGTATGATATGATCTCCAACTTTCACCTCTAAGGTAGACCCACTTCTCCTTTTACTGAAGTTACATTCCATATATTCCGTCTTGTTTCTACTCAGGCGGAAACCGTACGCTTCTAAGGCTTGCCTCCAAGTCTCTAGCCTCCCGTTTAACTCCTCCCTCGACTCACCAAGCAAGACTACATCATCTGCAAAAAGCATACATCTCAGTGCTAACTCTTGGATGTGTTCCGTCAGTACATCCAAAACTAAAGTAAAAAGATAAGGACTTAGGGTTGACCCTTGGTGCAGTCCTATTGTTATGGGAAAATCTCCGGTATCCCCATCCTGCGTCCTCACACTAGTCGAAGCCCCCTCATACATATCCTGGATAGCTCTAATATAGGCAATCCTCACCCCTTTCTTCTCCAGGGCTTTCCACAAAATCTCTCTAGGTACTCTATCATACGCCTTCTCCAAATCAATGAAAACTAAGTGCAAGTCTTTTTTATCCGTCCGATATCGCTCCATCACGCGTCGAAGTAAGTAGATCGCTTCCATAGTCGACCTCCCAGGCATAAAACCAAATTGGTTATCCGTAACGTGAGTCTCTTTTCTTAGTCTTCGCTCAATTACCCTTTCCCATAACTTCATGGTATGACTCATTAGCTTAATTCCCCTATAATTCGCGCAATCTTGTATATCCCCCTTGTTCTTATAGATTGGAATTAAGGTGCTTCTTCTCCACTCGTCCGGCATTTTCTGCGTCCTCATAATCTCGTTGAAAAGTTTTGTGAGCCACCCAATTCCTCTATCGCCAAGACTTTTCCACACTTCGATAGGTATGTTGTCCGGCCCAACTGCCTTGCCATTACTCATCCTTTTCAACGCTTCTTTCACCTCGTGCTCCTGAATCCGACGATAATAGTTATAGTTTCGGTCCTCCTCTCTGATGTCTAACCTGTTAGAGTCTGGTAAGATCTCATATCCTTCATTAAATAAGTTGTGGAAATACTTCTTCCATCTATTTATGTTAAACAAAAAAATGGCGGGGATATAACGTTGGCCAGGGTGGGAGAGTTAAGGAGTGGAGTGATAAGGGGTGATCTCGGGTACATACACCACACAAGAGCATGCTGCCTAAAGTTTCTACAGTAGGTTAACTGAGCAGGAAAAGATGCACATAATTTAGAATCTAAGCAAGCAACATTAACAACATTAAAGAAATAGATAGTAATTACCAATTACAGTGAGCATAAATAAAAACAGAGAAATTTCAAAGTTCATATCACAAAATCTTTCAAATCATAGTTCTTTACACTTTCCCTGTTACGTTTATTACAGAAATAGCTCAAATAACTAGAATTTGATACAATCACAGCTCAAAATGAAATGAATTTGCATCAATATCAGGTTCAAACAAACCCTTGATCAGTTTCAAAAAAACGAAATTGAAGCTAGAAATTATAGATTATATAACCAAAACAGATGAGATGAAAAAATCAATCAGAGTAGCACCTATACACAAGCAAGCAACCACCAAGAAGAAAAAAAGCAGAAAATTGGAAAAAAGTAGAAAGAGATAATAGGAAATGAAAATAGAAGTGAAGGTGTTGGAGAATTACCAACGACGGTGGATCCTTCAGAACCCATTTTGATGATGAATCGGAAGAGCTAGGGTTTTGGAATAGTAGAGAGAGAAAAGCAGGTAGGTGGAGAGAGAAAGAGATAAAGACGAAGAAGGTGTGAGGGAATGATTGTAATAATGAAGTGTGGCTTAAGTCCAAACTTTTTCTGTTTAGTGTTTTTATATATACACGTACTATGAGAGAGAACACAGTGTTACTGTAGACCTTGCCAAATCGGTGAACCTAATTAAACTATTTTTTAACTAACTAATTAAGAATATATTTTATAGAAGCCACCCTCTACATTTTTTTTCCCATTTCTTTCAATTTAGATAAGTGGTTTTCATATATTAATTTTTTTTTTGTTTGTGTTTTTTGTGATTTCATAGTCTAAGTGCGGCGTTGTGTTGTTCGTCCTCTTGTGCAGTGTTTGATTTGCGTCTTGTCGCGGTGTTCGTTTAGTTCTTATTGAAAGATCTAAATCAGTCAATTATAAATTCAATCAATGATTTGGGCGTCAAAGTTGCAGATCCGAAAGCATGAGTATTTCGGTGACTTAGATTTTATCATATTATTTGTAGGCATTTTTTCGTTGTATGCTATTAACTTGTGTGTTGTGAATTTGTTCGCAGATTCACCCTTTACATTTTTTGTGATGTTTGTATTTGATGTACTCTATCAATTTAAATGAATGAATATCGTTTTGTTTTTGTAAAAAAAAAAAAAATTAAGCTAATTTAACAACTATATTATTTTTTTAACAAACATGTGAGCAACTATAATCTATGTTTGCCTTAGAATTTCAAAATCCTCTCCATCTTTTAAAATAAATAAAAGTATTCAATACTCTAATTTTTAAGTAAATATAGAATAGAAATGTGCATATTTAAAAAATATGTGACATTAACTAAAGATCTACGAATTTTCTCTACTGTGTTCAAATCCTTAAAGAGTTAATCCTTAAATTTTATAAGTATGCTACGTTGATCTCCTCAATCTTGACTGACAAGCTTTTATTGATGAGAGTTGCTTTTCTGACAAAGAATACTTCCAATTGACACATGGAAATGACCTTAATACCCCCAGCGGTTGTTAACTGCCACTGGAAAACACGCAGGTAGTTAACTATCGTTGAGTGTCAGCGGTTGTTAACAACCGTCGAAGTTGAGTGTAACGGTTGTTAACTACCGCTACGTGCTTAACATTTTTCCAGAAGCTCATTTCAATCTTCCTTATTTTGTGTTTTTCCTAACCAATTTTAACTTTCATTTTCATCTAAATTTTTTATCAAATAACCAATTGAAAAATCTTCTAAAATTTTCATCTAATAATACCTAAACATATTCATCCAATATTTAACAGGAACATGGTTAAATTAAAACGCAAGAAATAATATATAACGAACGTACGTATATGCCATAAAAATAGGAAAATGTACGGAACATGTCATAATAATACATCATGATCATCATACTAAAAAAATACATAAAAAAATCATAATACTTATCAGCCCTGCCTAGCCTGCCTCTGCTGCCCGCTGCGCCGCCTGGAAATCTGATAAGTGAGGACAGGCTCAGTAGCACTAACTATCCGCAAGACCTCCTGGACAACCTCCTCTTTGGTCATCTCGCCATGCCTGGCCGCAATATCTCAGGCTATGTGCGCCACATCCCGGACGATCGTCAGTGTGTCAGGCATCTCTCTGACATGCTCCTCCTCAATCAGCTGCTCCACATTCGCCGGCCTGGGAGGGGATCCCTCATTAGGTGGGAGAATGCGAGGGTGAGAGACTGTGGCATACCAAGCCATAGCCAACTCTAATAACCAACACTAATAACCAACACTTACGCTAATCTCAATTCATAGCCAACTCATAAACAACTCATAACCAACACCAACACTAATCGCAATTCATAACCATAATACCAGATACGTATATACATTATTAAATTTAACATATTTGGAAAAAAATCACAAAAAAGCAAGATTATTTCACTTAGGCTTTTCATCAAACATCTTAAGTGCATTTTAAAATACTAGCACAATTAGTGTTAATTCAAAATCAAATTCAACTACATTGTACCTAAACCTACTCTAAACAACAATGTCAGCTTAAACAATCATAAACAACATTTAATTCTATCATAATTTGCAATTTTTAAACCTAACCTAAACCCTAAACATTTTGCTAAATTTTTTGAAAACTAACACCCTAAACAACCTACATTACATGTAAATAGGAAGAAAGTTACTTACTTGTGTGATTACTTGAAGAAATTTGCTTCTAATCCGTGCAATTGAATGTGGGGTGAAATTGGATTTGTGTTGGTTTGAATATGCAAGTCTGTGTTGTTAACTTGCTGGAAGTTTTCTGCGTGTTTAACATACAGAGCTCAACGGTAGTTAACAGCCGCTGGGTCTCAGCGGTAGTTAACAACCGGCGTGTTTACCAGCGGTTGTTAACTACCGCCAGGGGTATTAAGGTCATTTCCATGTTTCAATTGGAAGTATTCGTTGTCAAAAAAACAACTCTCTTTATTGATCACACTCTTCAAGAAGGTAACATCTGTGCAGATTTTCTAGTTAAGACTGGTGCGTCTTCTACCTCAGAGTATGTTGTTCACACCTCCCCTCTGACAAGATTATCAGATCTCTTAGTTTTAGAATCTGCGGGAACCTGGTTCCGTAGACTTTAGTCTTTCCTTTTTTTTGTGTTTTTGGTCTCTTTTTTGTTTTTGTGAGCTTTGTAAAAAAAAAATATTAAAGATTTTTTTTTTTTAGGGAAAACAATATTAAAGATCTTTACATCAAAATCAAAATTATAGTAATGACAATTTTTGTTTATTTTAAGAAATGGAGAGATCCTTGCTCATCTATAAGTTTGGCTAAATTGTGCGGTATTGTAAATAAAGTTTATAAATAGCACATATGGGATATTAATTTTATGACTTGAAGTGATGTTTTTGGAAAACAATTTCCTTGTTGACCAAATTGGAAGCATAGTTGTACTATTATAAATTTGCATTGGTTAGGTAATTTTTCCTTCGAACGTTTGTTATTGACAATATGTTCCTTTAAAATATCATTATCCCTTTTTTTTTTTAAGGGAAACTGAAATATCATCTTTTTTATCCAAAAGAGTTTAGCTCATATTGTATTGATAATAGTAGGGGCGTTCGAGGTGCGGTGCGGTTCTGTTTTGAGGTTAAAAGTTATCTGAATCGTAAGATTAAAAAACATGCAGTTTGGTTTGGTTAGGTTGACTTTTAAAATAAAATCCGAACCAAACCAAAACGGTTTGGGTTGGATCGTTTGGTGCGTTTTTTTCGAGACAATACAATTCTTTTGTTTTCAACATTAAAATCAAGTTAAAAAGGTAAAACACAACATATTTCCAGCAATATTTCTGACAATGTTTTTAATTTCATTTCACATTACAATTTCATTTTCACCAAACAACATAAATCAAATTAAAAACATGGACACAAAGTAATTTTTATTAAGTAAGAATATAAAATATTAAGATTTTATCATTCTCTAAAAGTTCAAGTAGCACATAAATACATTTTTGTAATAAAAAACAAAGAAGAAACTTAACAAAAGAAAAATATGTCATTTTATAAAAGTTTTCATTGAGTTTTTATGAGTATTGATCTAGGTGACATAGATTTAATTAAAGTTTTTCTTATGTTGCGGTCTGGTTTGGTTTGGTTTGGTTCGTAAAATGAAAACCGCAAACCAAACCAAACCATGCGGTTGAGTAAAAAAGTGATCCGAATACATCCAAACCAAATGCGGTTTTTTGCGGTTTCAGTTTGGATTGGTTCGGTTTGCGGTTTTTCTATTGGATTAGTTCGGTTTTGAAGACCCTAGATAATAGAACGAATATAAGTTGGTATATGAGTGAAAATATGTTCATCAATTCATTTAAACCTCTTAGCCACCTTAATCATGTATTGAATTAAGTGTTTTTTACACCACATTTTCATGGATTCCAACCAAGACAGAGCTTTCATATAGATTTCAACGAAGTTTTCAAGAATGTAGCAGTTTCTTCCATTAATCCACCTTTACTATGAGATTACCCTATCTTCCTCAAAATATTTAGTTCTAGTTCAGAACAAAAGTAATTATCATTAAAAAAAATCACATTGCATCTATAATTTAGTTGAGATTTCTTGCTATTTACTCCTCAAAACTTGTTTATTTGACTTCTTAAGGTAGACTCCTAATTGAGTTTAGGTATTAACTTGATCTCATAGTGAGTTTAGGTAGCTTTTTGAAAGGAAATATATTAAGCTACTATAATTATTGTACTAGACTGTAAACCCATGAGATGCGTGTGCTTCTAATGTGTTTGGGGTAATTTTATGTATGAAAGCAATATTTGTTAATCGTAATTTTGTAAGAAAATAATTTTCCCTTTTATGTATGAAAGCAATATTTGTTAATCGTAACTTTGTAAGAAAATAATTTTCCCTAGAAAGAAAAGTTTGTAAGTAAATAATTGTTATACAATAAAAAAAACTTATTGTTAAAGCAATTCGTATATAAAAAGAACTAAAGATCGAAAATAAATAGCATCGTAAAATAATCAACAATTCAATAATAAAATAATCACCAATTCAATTAATTCTCTCTAATTCAGGAGAACTAAAAAATTGTATTCGATCAAATAAAATAATCATCAATTCAATTAATTCTCTCTAATTCAGGAGAACTAAAAAATTGTATTGGATCAAAAGTTTGGAGGATTTTAGGGGTTTTTGGTAAGTTTTTCAAATTCAATCTATGTTATTATAATACTTTCAATTTTTTTTTTTTTGTCAATTAGCCTTGCGGAGAGATTCACATACATTATGTGTGGAGAAACATTATGTGTGGAGAAATGAGGAATCTAGGGTTCGAACCTTGATCCCTGCACATAATGTCCATGATAGTTACCAATTGAACTACACATACGAGACAAAATTTAAAATATACTAGAATGATGACCCGTGCGCCGCACGGGTCTTGTAAGCTGAAATTAATTTATAATAGTATAATGCAATCAATAGTTGGTGGATGTAAAAAATATAAATGAAGATATTACATTGTACTATACAATTAAAACAAAAATGAATTTGTAGAAAGACTGAAAATAGTAATAGTAAATTTGGATAGTCGTTGATAATTAAAAAAAATTGGTAGTTGAAGTTTGAAAATCTTAGTGCATTTGAACATCTTAGTGCATAAAATTACCAATGCAAGTGCTTCGTAATTATTCAATAAAATTACCAATGCACGTATTTTGTAATTATTCAATGGCAACAACGTAAAATCTCATTCTAACAACGTAAATGTCCTTATTCTAATAAGACTAAGGAGAATTGAGCGAGGGATCAATTCATATTTTTTGGGAATGAGTTGCAGACAAAATTAGTTATCATAATTACGAAATACTTCTTTTTAGACCACATTTGAAGTTACAGTAGCATTTTCACCATCTTCATTGATTATTGATATTTTCAATTTTTATTGTGAAGTAACTCTTGAAATTGCAACGTATAGTTGATCATGTGAAAGCACATACGTTGGAAGATATATTACAACATATTCAAGAGATTGCCCTTACTCTTATTAGAATTTAGAATCTAGAATACATAAATCAATTTCGCTACAAATAATTAGAACTGCTTATTACAAATTTGAAGCTTATTGCAACAACGAAGGTGATTACAAATGTAAAGAACATTGTATTTCAATGACAACAACGTAAAATCTCATTACCAATGCACACAAAGTAATTCATACTATAGTAAAATTTATGCCTTTACCAATACCAAATTGATCCATCGCTCAATTCTCCTTAGTTCAGTTAAATTTCATTTGATGGCTCTCACAATCTGTTTAAATAAGTGTCTTATTTGTACTCACAACACTGATTTTGAAAATTATTAAAAACAATTTATAAGAACGATAAAGTATTACGCAGCAGTAAGAAAAGGTACAATAAACATAGGAACTTGAGGTACCAAACAAAAATATTACATTATTATATCAAACAAAAACATTCCCAGAAATATGTTAGTAACAATGATTTTACAATTTGTACCAACAAAAAAAACAATGATTTTAGAATGATTTTTTGGTCGTACGATAAATAAAAATGAAAAGTGAATAGACATTCGATATATTAATAGTTAGAAGACTCAATTGATACTAACAATTTACTCAAAAAAAAAATGATACTAACAATTATAGTAGATAGATCTTGTCAAAAAATAAATAAAATTATAGTAGATTGACAATTATAATAGATATACAATAACTCATGTCTTTAGTTAATAAACGGGTGTCAATAATTTTAAATTTTCATTTGGGTTGATGGTGGTCTCTTTCCAATTATTTATTTTTTTAAATTGGCAAATATTATTCTCGTCGAGATTGTGTAAGCAACACGAAATTCTCGCGGACCAAAACAACCAAGAAGAAAGAATACACATGAACACTAAAACAAACACCTATGATAACCACCCATAACAAAGCTAAAAACATAAGCTTTATAGCCCAAAAATAGTTGCTGCTAAAGGGAAAATATCACAGAAGCAGCAACACAACCTAACTAAAAAAAGCACACCAGCTAGCACTAAACAACCCACCACATCTAACTATGATGCTAACATATTCCAACACAATTTAAAACAACCGCACACTTGCTTGAGCCAAACAGCAAGCTTCTAGCTGAAACCGAAACCAAAAAAGAGAATACTCCAGCATCACAGTGAAACTCCACCTTCTGCACCTAAAACCGGCCAGCAACAAACTTCAACACAAAACCAAAAAACCAGCAGCCGGACAATCCCACAGCACCACCTCACCAAAAGGAATACCGCCGCGTAACTATGCTAAAACCGCTTGCAGCCCCTGTTGATTTTCTAATTGATTTTCTATTTGGTGTTTTCTCTAAATCTGTTAGCACCAGATCAAACTTGTTATTTCAGTCAATGGCTACGCTACCTGCAGATAAAAAACAAATGGCATAAGTCCTTGAAACTTTTTAACGGCGCAATAAAGGAAGGGTGACTAACCATTAACTTTTAAAAACACAATCTGTTAAGGGTTCAAGCATTTAAAGATGCATGGAGATAACTAAAACCTCCCACTGCCATGAAACTATGAAAGAACTTAAACCTGCCACTGTCAAGATGACTAACTACGCAACATAAACATGGAAAGAGAAAACAACCCAGCTGCCAAAACTATAACAAAATACACTAAAATTTGGACCTTATGATGTCTTCAAACACGGTCACAACCTATAAATCCTCAAAACTAACAATAGCGCTAAAAAGTTCTGATCTCAATATATGATCGCAGAAAGAAAAGAACCACAAAGTATGGCTTGAACATACACCAGCATGACTTCATCAATAGTAGATAAATGCAATAACTTAAGAAATATCAGTTAAAAATCATTCATACTTCAATCCAAGTCCTAGTTTGGTTTAACTAACTTTGGTGGTTCACAATTTCAAAATAGGCCTTCTCATTACTTCATTAAACTGAAATTTTCTCATTAAAAGCCTGCAAATTTCATACATGGTAGGATATGAGTGAAACTATTAGTATTCATTTAACATGAAGAACCAAATTCATAAAAAAACTCATCTCATACTACCAAGCATTTCTAAACTCCAGCAAATGAATCAAATCGAGAACTAAAAGAATCACAGACAAAAATAATAGTTGTATAGTTTAAAATTCCAACAAACAAAACGAATCAACTTAATATGCAGTACTCAATATAAGAGATAATGTCAAAGGAGATTGAAGGAGGATGGAGAAGAAAAAGAAACGATTAAATATGAGTCTGTACATGGTAGATTAAGAGTAAGATGAGAAATTAGGGTTTGTATAAGTCATAAAAAATAACGATTAAATATGATAGAGATTTGGATATGTCTCTGACTCGAATATAATTATGTCTGCGACTGTCAATGTCAATGTTTGTCATGTGACTGCAGCTGCCAACATATCACAACTGCACCTATTATTTTCTCCAGCTATAAGCACAATCACTTGAGACATATCACATACCATAAACACAAATAAAGTCGATATATCTCGTCAAAAAATCACATACCTTAATTCTCTTCCTTCATCTATTTATCGGTTATGTCTCACGGTGTGGTTGGTGCGCGGCCAAGCAAATCACTTGAGACATATCGGGAACCATTAAAATGTCTTAGTGAATTAAACATAGTATAGTAAACTATATACATGGAAAACTGAAATATGTGTGATAGATCAATTGCTCAAAGCTGAAACTTTAGAATCTACAGATTTCGATGCTCTATTTGCTTGAAAGAAAAAATAGCAGTGCTACATAATAAATAGATTATCATCAATACAACTAATGGGTCTCAATTGATTTAACATTCATAAAGTTGTTAAATCTAGGGTATTCACAAAATTTAAGGGACTGAATGAAAACATAAACTTATTACTAATATCAGCCAAACCAACTTTTTAATCAACATTTGTGCTTTTAATTAGCATAAAATTAGGAAAATAATTGTGGCAGCTCAAAATCTAAGCCTTATATTTTTCCTTGTATTTTGAATGAAACAATAATCAAAACATGAGCAAACACTTGAAATAAATCTAACACTATTTTACAGACATCTTTGCAACAGAATTAATTAAATGCATAATGAAATAACATCATTTATCAAGGCTGACTAAACCGAAGCGAAAGCAAAAATTTGAAGAAAAAAAAGGACATCAAGAAGAATGTTCAAATTGCTACATGTAATCAAAAGATTAGATCTTGCCTCAAGTTTCAACAATGATCTTCCACCAAGACATTACCAGTGGAGGTCACAATTTGAATTTGGGAATAAACTCTTACCAAGACATTACCAAAATCATACATTTTAAGAAAAAAGTAAGCACTACAGTGAAGATAATATAGATCACATGTTATTTAGACATTTAATCAAATACATATTATGTGTCAATTTCTAATGGAATTACAAAATTATGAAAGGACATAGTATTCAAATACCCTTAATTTCAAATACATTCAATTTCGTTTTCAACTATAATTCAAAAGAGAGCATCACACAATTCCAAAGAAGAAAAGAAGAGTCTTTAAAAAAAAAATCCAAAGAAGAGAGAAAGCAAAAAGAACATAAAGAAGAGGAATAAACGCAAAGGATGGAAGAATAATAATTGAAATTTCTGCAAAAAGAAGGATAAACTAACTCACTGTCAGCCTTGATCATCCCATCCATTGCAACATGGTGCGTGATATCTAAAACGTAAAGTAGCAACCAATCAAAAACCAAAATCATAAATGGAATCATCAACCAAAAAAAAAGTGATTGTATAATACTCACAATGAAGTCCTAACATACAAAAAAATGCTTTCATCATAGTGATGCACTTAGAGCGCTCAACATTGAAAATCTGATCAAGAACAATGGCCAAATAGAAATTAACTTCCAAATGTGTTCGTCAAAACCACCAAGAGAACCAATCCTGAAATATAAAATTAGTAGAACTACTATTTAAAATCTCAATTCACTTCCAAATATAAGATGAAATAATACAATTAAAAAATTACAGGAACCAAATCATAAACCGGAGAAACCATAAACAAATTCAGATAAATTATTTACACATAAATAAGGAAAAAAAAGGGTTAACATCAAATCCTTTCATGAAAATCCTTTGAGGAACCAACAAACCCTACATCTGTAATCTTTCTAGTCATCTTCTGCTACAGTCTTCAATCCATCCAATTCACAGTTCCATAAATTCGATCAACAATCACTGACATTCATAGCTAACTGTTGGCAAATTCATTTAAGAACAAATCAATAATGATAAATCAAATTTTCTAAAATGAATCAACCCACTAAAATAATGAAACGAAGAAAAAAAGATCAAATGATTGAAGCATAAGGAAATATGGAAATCGAAAAAACCTGTAAAAATTGATCTCCTCCAGTTAACTCCACCGCAATCCACTCTCGCTACCACAAACACCATCAATCGCTCACTGAATCGCTTTCGGTTGCCACTGCCGTATCAGTTCCGGAGAGAGGGAGTTTGAATTTGAGAAGGAAAAATTGAAAATGGGTTTTGGAGAAGAGGAGGAAGAAGATATTCGGTTTTGAGAGAGAGAGAGAGAGAGAGAGAGAGAGAGAGAGAGAATCAGAGGAGGCTGGTAGTGAGAATGAGAAGAGTGGATCGTCGCCGGTCGTGGTCACCGACGATGAAGATTTAGATTGTAATGAAGGAGGAGAGAAGAGAAGGCCAGAGTTAGTGATGGTGGTGATATGGCTGCGGCGGATATGAAATGGAGGGTTAGGTCAGAATGATTGTTTTCAAGGAAGAGAAACAGGCTTGTTGAGTGCGCGTACAGTTGTTTGGCTTTTTTTTCTCTATAGCTGTTTCGTAATTAAGGTTTAGGTCAGGGTTAAAACAGGTATTTTATTTGCTAGGGTTTAGGAAAAATTAGGGCTTCAAAATTGGCTTGGGACAACTTTTATATATAGAATAGATTAATTATAAGTATTAATTTATCATTCTTTACAACAAAAAAATACTTTCTCAACAAAATTTAAAATTCTCTCTATTTTTTACTCTAATCTCATCCTTCCCAAACTTTTCATTATCCTCCTAACTTCCAATCAGACCTAAAGCACACATGGGGTGACACTTTGGTAGGGCTGGAAATTAGCCGAGCCGAGTCGAACTTGTCTGAGCTCGACTCGATAAGATTTGGTTCAGCTCGAAACTCGGTTTGAGTTTGACACGAACTTTTTTTTCGGCTCGAGTTCGGCTCGTTTAAAGTTCACGAACAGTTCGGTTCGGCTCGTTAGGTTCAGTTCGTTTGCTTGAATCACATAACTCAAAAATTAAATATTTTTCTCAAAAAAAAAAGTCAAAACGTATAGCATCCAAACTCAAAAATTCATTTTAAAAAATCAAAACGAAGAAGCATGCACTACAAAATGTCCGCTTAGTCTCTTGATAGTCTCTAAATCGCTGTAGTAAAAAAAAATCAATGGTTTAAATGTGTGATTAGTCCCTGCACTTTCACCCTATTTTGGTATTGGTCCCTGCAGTTTTTTTTGTTTGGCTTTAGTCCTTACACTTTATAAATAATTTGCAATTGGTCCCTACCGTTAGTTGACCGTTAAAAAAATAGAGTTGACTGTTAAAAAAAAAGAGAAAGGTTATAGGGTGCCATGTGGCATGTAATTATTGGGCCACATGGCACTATAAAAGTGTTTAAATTAATAATAATAATAATAATAATAATAATAATAATAATAATAATAATAATAATAATAATAGTATTAAAATTAAAATAATTGATTAATTTTCTTCAAAAACAATTATTAATTGTTATTAATTAATTAAAGAAAAACGATACTTCATCTTAGACCATGTACAATGAGGGTGTTGAATCTGACTTTCAACAAGTGGAACCTGTCCAATGGTGTGTTGAATGTTGTTGAGGGATGAGCTGGAGGTGAGAGTTGTTGAATCCATTCAACGTTGTTGAAGCCTGCTCCATTGTGCCACCTGTCGCAGCTTGGTTGGTGAGAAATGGAGCGTGTAACAAACACGCCGACAGAAGCGCGTGGAATGTCAGTGGACGGAGAGAGAAGAAAGAAAATATGGAATAAGGGGACGCGTGTTGGTTTTGTATTGGCTGGTCTGTTTTTAATTTTTTTTAATAATTCTACATCAATTATTTTGTTGAAAAAAAATTTAAAAAAAATATATATATATATCAAAATTCAAGATTTTTTTTTCTCTATAAATAGAGACTTGGTTCATTTCATTTGGACACAGAAAAAAATACCAAGTTTTTCACTATCTTCTTCTTATTATATCTTTCTATTAGCAAACTAAGTGAAGTTTTAATCTTCTTTTTAGTGAAATGGATCCCAAAAATAAAAATAAATTATTTAAATAAATTTTTTTCACTTTTTAGTTTCAATTCTTTTTAGTTTCAATTTTTTTTTCAGTTTTTCTTTATTTTAATTTAATTATAATCGATAATTGTAATTTTATGTAATTATAAAAACAAAAATATAAAATTAAATAAGAATAAGAAATAAAAGGTGGTGGGGTAGAGTGTTGAATGAAAAAAACCATTGGAGAGGTTAAAGTTGAATGAGTGTTGAATTAAGAGAGAGAAGATGATGTGGAGTGTTGGGAATTGAAAAAGTGGGTGTTGAAGGGTGTTTAATGTTGGTGACCATTGTAAATGGTCTTAGAAACAAAGCTCCTTTTTCTTCCATTCCACTCCCTCTTCTTCCTCCACAAGTTCACTCACACCCCTATCACACCCTTACACATAACTCAACAAGTAATGATACAACATACAAGAACCTAGATCTCCATCTTTTGAATCCATCTCTGCTCCCGATCTTCAAATTCGACATTGCCTTCATCAACTTCGTTGTCTTGGCGCCGCCTTTATAATTTTCGTCCAACTCTTTGACATTCTCTTTTCAGATTCCCTTATTCTCACAACCCAAACCTGTTGTTGGAATTCGATTCGTTTTCTTTTTATTCCTGGATATTCGAATCCCTTTTGTGATTTAGAGGCCCTTATTCAAATTTTGGGTTTTTTGTTGTTGTTGTTTTTGTGCTATTGGTCTGTTGAAGGATTTTAAATGATGATTGGTTCATTGTTGCTTCACTTGGTTTATTATTGTTCTTGTTTGTATTTTTGGGTTGTTGAATTTCTATAGAGATCAAGAAGATGGGTTGGTTGGTGATGGTGTACTGTACTCACGTAATGAAGGAGAAGAAGTTTGGTGGTAGCAATTTTCTTGATTAATAAAATAATATTAAAACAAATTAGAAAACTTTTATTTATTTAATTTTTAATGAATTATGTAAAACACCATGTGGGCCAATAATTACATGCCACATGGCACTGTGTTGACCTTCCTTCATTTTTGTAACGGCTGACTAACGGTAGGGATCAATTGCAATTTATTTATAAAGTGTAGGGAGTAAAGCCAAACAAAAAAAACTGCAGGGACCAATACCAAAATAGGGTGAAAATGCAAGGACTAATTACACATTTAAGCCAAAATCAATATAGCTACCACAACAAGGACCTGAAAAACCAGTCTGCAAGCATAATGTGAGAAACTAGAATTACATGGTGCAAGAGGGAAGAAAAGAAAATGGAACACTTTCCAAACAATGGCAACAACTTAGGTTGAAGAGAGATGAAAATGGTAGATAATTTGTGGATATGACATACCTTTTTAGCAAGCTTTACAGATTGATTTTTAGAATATTTAAGTTCGTAGTAGTTAAGCCAATTCAGTTTTTTATTCTTCTTAGCAACTAGACGAGAGAGTTTCTTTGCATTGAAAACTAAGGAGAGCAAAAGTTTTTTGTTTTTGTAGACAATTGGACATGAAAAGGAACCAAAACGTAATGATAATGAAATTGGAAATGAAATTGGAAATTGCAAAAGTAATAAATGGGATATAATAAAGTTAAAGTTTCTACTTCCTAATTATTTTAAAAAAAGGATCAAAAACGTTTAAACTCTAAGGTATTTTTTAAAATATTTAATTAATTTAATAAATATAAAAAGTTTTGAAAACTAACGAAATAACTATTTAAGTATATGAAATCAATTATACATAATCGAGTCAACTCATGAACCAAACGAGTCGAACTATATATAACTCAAGTTCAGCTCATTTAATTAACGAACTTAATTTTCAGATCAAGTTCAGCTCATTAGGTTCATGAACCAAGCTCAACGGACTTATTACCGAGTCGAATATCGAACTACACTCGAGTTGGTTCGGTTCATTGCCAGCCCTACACTTTGGTGACATTGGGGTGTCAATGTCATCTGACATTGTCCAACCACAATGTCACAAGTGTGGAAAAGGACAAAAAATCATGACTTTCTTCTCTTTCACTTGCACACTTGTGACATTGTGGTTGGACAATGTCAGATGACATTGGCACCCCAATGTCACCAAAGTGCCACCCGCACACATGAACACCACAAGATGTAGCAGGTTATACTATCTAGCATCCTGCCATCACCCTACCTCTAAATAATCCACACCTTTTACAAAATGCACACCTTCATCAGACTCAAAAGATCACAACACCAGAACTGTATAATAAGTAACCCCTAGAAGAGATATAGATAACAAACTAGTAGCAATCATTTAGGATATATGATCCGTATTCCACTTTTTCAATGTAGTAGAATAAGCAATTAAAATGCTCCAACCTATTAGTACCAAAATAGCTCATCATGCACCACCACTTGAGCAGATTCTGCAGGCTAGTATACAATGTGTTGCAACTAACACCAGCTGCCATTTCCAATACAAATAGCCCTATCATCACTGATTCAAAAACTAGAATACTCTTCACCATCCACTCCCCTTGATTCAAATATTCAGTACATCAAATCAAAATTATGAACATCTCACACTCTCATGAAGACTCCATAAAGTGCACATATGCACTTTCTTCACGCTCTGGTTGTGGCAATACCCGAATTTTCTCATTCTCGACCATATTAATTAAAACCAAAACAACAAAGGGAGCAGCATCACAAAGATATTACCAGCACATAGCCGCATAAAGCTTGTGTAAATCACACACCAATATCTTGTAAAGAAAGCAACATTTTTGAAGAATGTATGCAGTCTAATTTAGAGCAAATTAACAACACTAGACTCCATAAAGTGCACATATGCAGTTTCTTCACGCTCTGGTTGTGGCAATACCTGAATTTTCATTCTCGACCATATTAAGCATGATCCTTTTCATTTACCACCTCTACCTGCAGAATATTAACACACAGAATCATATTAATTCAAGACCAAATACTTAGATATACCTCAACCTACACTCCCATAATTTCATCCAACACTGATGATTGGCCTATTATTGCACCGCAATCACAAATCAGTAGCATCATTTCACACAACAAAAAAATGGTAAACAAAAAAAAAAATGCGTTGAAATCGTTGTTGATTGAAGATGTGGAATATTTTGTCACACAATTGGATTTCAAACATTGGTCTCAAATATATATCAAAGGCAGATCATATGATCAAAATCAAAAGACTCGCATTTGAACTGCGTTTATTATATGTTAAAATACAATGGTAGAATGCAAGTCATCTAACTTCGATCAAATAGTATGTACTGATCTGTAAAGGCAGCAAGCAAATGCGTGAAAATTTTACAATCCACATGGTGGGCACCTTGCCAACTTCCTTTCAATTCAAAGATATGACTTTTTCTATGAGGGAATCCTAGCCAAAGTCCCTGACCTTTTGAGTTAGTACTTTTATGCTAGAAACTAAACATATAGCATTCGAAATATCTTGAAATTTTTTATATAAAAATTGACGAAATATATTTGTGACTCTATTAAGTGTTTAGGCACTTTCAAAAGTAGAAATTTAAGTGTTTAAAGCTTAATATGTAAGTTTAAAAATGTTCATTGTACAATATTATATAATGTTCACACACACAAAAAAAAATAATTCCAAGATAAAAAATACCGGTGTCATCATGTGGTTTCTTTCAGTATGGGGGCTTAACCTGACATGTAGGTACTAAATGTTAAATTTAGAAGGCTTAAATATGGTATTGGTCCCTGCAAAATAGGCCAGTTTTGGTTTTAGTCCCTGCAAATTTTTTTTATAGTTTTTAGTCCCTGCAAAAATAGGTAAGTTTTGGTTTTAGTCCCTGCAAAATTTTTTTATAGTTTTTGATCCTGCAAAAATAGGTCAGTTTTGGTTTTAGTCCCTGCAAAAATTTTTTTTATAGTTTTTGGTCCTTGCAAAAATTCTGGAAAAATGAAAAATTAATAAAAAAAATATTAAAAAATTCTGGAAAATTGAAAAATTAATAAAAAAATTTTAAAAAATTCTGGAAAAATGAAAAATTAATAAAAAAATTGAAAAAAATATTAAAAAATTCTGGAGAATTGAAAATTTTATAAAAATGAAAAATATTTTTAAAAAATACGGAAAAAAATTAAAAATTCTGGAAAAATTAATAAAAATAAAAAACGATTAAAAAAATAAAATAATCTAATAAAATGAAAAATAATGCTAAATTCAGAAAAAATAAAATTTTGAAATTTTCTAAAAAAAATTAAAATTCTGGAAAAATTAAATTTTCGAAATTTTAATGAAAAATTTTAATTAAAATTTTCGAAATTATAATAAAAATTCTGGAAAAATTCTAAATAAAATTTTAATGAAAATAAAAATTCTGAAAAAATTCTGGAAAATATCTAAAAAATTTCGAAATTTTCGAAAAAAATTAAAAAGATTAATCATTTTTAAAAAAAATGAAATTTTTGAAATTTTCATTAGTATTTTTTGAAATTTTGATTAGTATATATTCAAAATTTCCCTTATTCTCGATTTATAAATACACAAAAGTTCCCGGTTTATAAATACACAAAAATTCCCGGAAAAAATACTAATGGAAATTTCGAAATTTCGAAAAATACACAAAAAACCTAAGCTCGGTTTATAAATACACATATTTTTCCCCTTATTCTCGGTTTATAAATACACAAAATTCCCGGAAATTTTTTTGGAAATAAATACACTGAAAAAACTTAAGCTCGACATATATACTAATGAAATTTTCCAGAATTTTTATTAAAATTTCGAAAATTTCATTTTTCCAGAATTTTAAATTTTTCCAGAAAATTTCGAAATTTTATTTTTTCAGAATTTTTTAATCTTTTTCATTTTATTAGATTATTTTATTTTTTTAATCATTTTTTATTTTTATTAATTTTTCCAGAATTTTTAAAATTTTTCCTTACTTTTTTAAATTTTTTTCATTTTTATTAATTTTTCAATTTTCCAGAATTTTTTAATATTTTTTTTCATTTTTTTTATTAATTTTTCATTTTTCCAGAATTTTTTAATATTTTTTAAATTTTTTTATTAATTTTTCAATTTTCCAGAATTTTTTAATATTTTTTTCAACTTTTTTATTAATTTTTCATTTTCAAGAATTTTTTAATATATTTTTTAAATTTTTTTATTATATAATTGGGGTCAGGGACTATTTCCAAAAACAAAAATTTTGCAGGGACTAAAACCAAAACTGACCTATTTTTGCAGGGACCAAAAACTATAAAAAAAATTTGCAGGGACTAAAACCAAAACTGACCTATTTTACAGGGACCAATACCATATTTAAGCCAATTTAGAATGACATAGATATTCTTGACAACAAAGATAAAATCAATTTTTAAGTGTAGAACACAATAAAAAGTTAGTAACTAACGAGTGATCCATAATTAAGCAACAAATTCCACATAAAAATTAAGTTATATACCAATTCCTATAAAAATTAAGTTATATACCAATTCCAACGATGTGTAGTGCATCAAGTAACAAACCAAACCAACTGGGAAAGTAGGACCATTTCTCTTGAATCCATTCACAGCGTTTGAAAATTGCTCATTAGAATCTTGATGCCGAATAAACATAAACATTGACAGACTCATCAATAAAAGTATCTCCATCATTTTAGAAGAGTTTACTATAAAAAATATTATTAATTACTATTTTTTATTGCGCTAACGTTTGAATTAACGATTTTTTTTAATGAAATTTTGATTTGGATTAAAACTAAAAATATTTATGTTTGTTACTTTCAAGTTATAACAAACCAAACTAATCAAGATTATTTATTTCAATATAACAAAAAAAATATAATCTATTTTTTTCTTAATGACACCAATAACGATCTTTATTATAGAAAAAGTTGTTTAAAGGTATAATTGGGATAATGAAAAAGTAAGTATAAATATATTCATCTAGTTTGTTACACTTTTTATATGATAAAGGAAAAAAACAGACATATATATATATATATGTTTATTCATATTGTGTTTGTTACCTTTTTTTAATATTTAAATTTATTCTTATCTATTTGCTATATGTGTTATTTGTATTCAAAATTGAGGGCATTTTTTGAAAGAGAAAAAGCCAGCCCAAAAGAGGTTGTTTTCTTTATTATATAGTATAAATTAAATTATTGTTGCGTTGAAAAAGATAAACACGGATTGTTTGGTTTGTTACAAACCGAATGCCACAAATATTTGTACTTATAATTTTAATCAAAAGAGCAATAAAAAGAGCGGAACAACGTGCACGTTTCCGCTAGTACTGTATATAAACAAAATAGGATATTTTGGACCAACTTTTTTATTATCCAAATTATACGCTTAAACAAGTTTTCCTATAATAATTCTCTCAACAAAAAAAAAATTCCTATAATAATGATTGTTGCAGGTGTTATTTAAAAGATAATAATTTATATTATATATTTTTGTCATATTGTTGGTTGAAATAGATAAACATAGTTAGTTTGATTTGTTTTTTTTTTTTTTAGGGAAATAGTTAGTTTGGTTTGTTATAATTTGAAAATAACAAACATTTATATTTATGCTTTTAATTAAAATTAAAATTTAATAAAAAATACCTTTCAAATTTTCTAACGTTAGCGTAATGCAAAGAGCGAAAAGACAGACACGTGATTACCTGTCTTTTCTTACTAGTTAATATAATTTTATTATTTAAGTTTGTTTGTTTTTTCCTTTCGAACAGTATTATTAGTTTTTCTCATTGTTTGTTTTTTCCTTTCGAAAATTTTTACTAGTTTTTCTCTAAAGTCAAATGTTAACATAAAATATTACCAAATTCATAGATACTTAAAAAAAAAGATTTTGTCAAAAAATAAAAGATATACTTCAAAAATATAACGATGCACAAGCTTATTAAACAATATTTCCTCTAAAAAAAGATTACCATCCAATTTAATTTGAGTCAATCTTAAATCGCAAGTATAAACTCAACACTATAAATACTTGTGATACACATGCTATAACATCAAAACACCAACTCTAATGTTGGTTCAATCCTTCTTAGTTCAATAAATTTGCACAACCTAGAGAAATAATATGAAGAAATTTGTGCAACCTAGAGAAATAATGAAGACTCGAGAGAAGGGTGATAGGGTGAATCCTATAACTAATGAAGTTATCAATTACAAGGAATTTGCTAAGTCTAGGCAAAAGTATGTGTATATGCAATATCCCTTGACAAACTTCGGAAAAAAGGAAGAGAAAGAGAAAGAGAAAGAAAGTGTGAAGCAAAAAATTAGAAAGTGGTACAACAATGTGAAGAAGCCAAATAAAAAGCAAGTCAACGATAACAAATTGCTTAATGGATCGAAAAACAAGTTATTTGATTCTTGGAAAATTTAGCAGGAGTTTTCTGATACTCATCATTATCAACTGGGCAAAGGTTAATTTCATGATGATTTGAGTTCTCACGATTCAATTTCTAAAATTCTTAGTTTTATCTTTTTTGTTATTTTCCATTAGATTTTTTTTGGTTACATATTTTTCCATTAGATTCTTTGTTCTGTTACTCGACAAGTTATTATCAAAAATAGAAATTTTTCTGTTTAAATATTTCCTATGAAAATAATAATCTTGTATTTATTATTTCCTATCTCAAAAGAAAGAGAGAGAAAATTGTGCCTATCCCAAAAGAAAAAGAGAGAAAATTGTGTTTGGCCGTTTCAGAGTATGAGAAATTAGCAGTTGCCTTGTAACATTGGTTAAAGAATACGTTGTATGGAATCAAACAATTGTAGTGATTAATGACCTCGATTAAAAGATGACATATTTAGAAGAATCGAAGTTTGATTTTTGAGTTTTGTCAAAAAAAAAAGTTTGGATACTTGGGTTAAACAATTTTTTTGTTATGTTTTAAGGTCCGTTTGTTACGATTAAAATAAAAGTGATTTTTCTATAAAATAATTTAGATATTATTATACAGAGATTTTATGAAAAATCAGAATCTATTTTGAGTTTATTTAACGTAATAATAATCACTTTTTTAAAAAGAAATAATTTACTTTGTTTGTAGGGTTAAGTATGTGATTCATCCTTGCAAATAGGGGTCGCTTAAAATTTCGTCCCTGAAATCGTTAATCCTTTTTTTTTGCCATTGCAAAGTTTAATCAGTTAAAATTTCGTCCTTTGACCCAGTTAATGACTGTCACGTCATTAATTTGATGACGTGGCTCTGTTAATTGGCTAATCCACACATGAAATGACAGTTTTACCCCTATCTTCATTTCTTCTCATTCCCGCTTCTTCTTACTGGATCTGCAAACAACATTCACCACAACCCAACAATGCTTCACTCATTGAAGATCTAAAAAGATTATGCTTTCCAATTCAAAGCAACAACAACAACGATTTCGTTCAGCAGCAACAACAACATGAATTGAAGTTAACAAAAATACTATTTTCTTCCTCCTTCTTCCTCCCTCTCCAAAAACCAATTCACCCTCTTCCTCCCACTCCAACAACAATATCAATCGTGGATCTACTGCAGAACATTAACATGCCTTAAAGATTAACATGCTTCAGATCTGTGTTGGAAGGACGAAGACGGAGATGACGGTACCGGCATATGAGATCCTCCAAATTGTAGTCATACGACCAACCAAGCTCTGCAATCTCAGCTGCTCGATCAGTCCATATCTTCAACATTTCACCGTCCGACACCTAGCAGATCTTAAACTTCAGTGAAACTTCATATATGCAAAGATGGTAGGTAAATTGTTTATGAAAAAAAGGATAGGAGTGGAACTGAATCTGTGGTTGACAGTGGTGGAGGAGGAGAAGGAGTGTTTCCAGA
Source organism: Medicago sativa (assembly GCF_051527215.1). Taxonomy (NCBI): domain Eukaryota; kingdom Viridiplantae; phylum Streptophyta; class Magnoliopsida; order Fabales; family Fabaceae; genus Medicago; species Medicago sativa. Next base: position 99,985,124 of record NC_140752.1, read on the forward strand.
ATTGAGTTTTGTTGTTGTTGTTGAACTGAATTTTTATGTACGAATGTGATGATTTGTGTTTGTTGTTGTTGTTAGGGTTTGGATTGAGAATGAAATTTAATTCGAATTTGTGTTACCACCAAATAGGATTTTCATCAAGCCTCAAAATCCTAAACTTTCGAATGTGTAGATCAGTTTCTGATGCATCTATTATTTTTTTGGGTTGTTCTTTTGGGTTGTGATTTTGGGTGTTGTTGATGATGAACAACGTGCCTTTCCTTCATTTCCTTTTTTTTTTATTTTTTTTTCGATTGAGTGATGTTGATCAATGTTGATGATGATGAAAATGGTTCGACAATTGGTTTTATGTTGCTGGAATTTTTGTTGTTGCTGGAATTAGTTATATGTTGTGGAATTGGTTTTATGTTGCTGGAATTTAAAGATTATGTTGAATTTGCTATGAAAATGTTTCTGAAAAATTGAAGAAGATGAACAGTACAACATATGCATTGTTCAAAGGAAGAAGGGTGATGAGGGTATTTTTGTCCTTTCCCAGGCTATTTTGCTAATTTGATGACGTGGCAGTCATTAATTGGGTCAAAGGACGAAATTTTAACTGATTAAACTTTGCAATGGCAAAAAAAAAGGATTAACGATTTCAGGGACGAAATTTTAAGCGACCCCTATTTGCAAGGATGAATCACATATTTAACCCTTGTTTGTATACAACTATATAAAAGCAATTTTTTGTTACAAAATTAGTTCAACCTTTTAATCCATATTTTATCTCTCCTCTAAAAAAATCTTTTTTTAAGCTACTATTAACAACTTTTCATTTGAAGTTGTTTTTAGATTTAGATTTTTTTAAAAAATATGTAACAAAAGGATACAATACTCTTAAAAATCCAGTTGAGTCTTAGAAAAATTTGGAGTGTAAAATTTCTCAAAAAGATTTTTAATCCATATTTTATCTCTCCTCTAAAAAAATCTTTTTTTAAGCTACTATTAACAACTTTTCATTTGAAGTTGTTTTTAGATTCAGATTTTTTAAAAAAATATGTAACAAAAGGATACAATACTCTTAAAAATCCAGTTGAGTCTTAGAAAAATTTGGAGTGTAAAATTTCTCAAAAAGATTAGTAATGTTAAATGACTTGAATGTATCATTGATATTTAATGTTCCACATAATGCTCACTAAATATACTACTATTCAATTCATGTGTTTGGTTTCGGTTTGCAACATACAAAATCATGTTTGCACGTTTCTCGATGCTTTTTTGTCGTGTTTTCCAGAAGCTTTAAATACTAGCTCCTACACTAACATGGTTTTTTGCCATGACTTCCACCAAACTTCATTTTGCAAACACAATAATAAACGGGCAAATGATATATAATATTCCCTCCGTCCCTATATGTAACCATCATTTCCCTCTAATAAAAGGGTGTTTACATATAGGGACGGAGGAAGTATCTCATAGCATTAAATAAATCTATATGATAATGATGTCCAACTGTCACATAATTCTTTTGTCAAGAGACCAAATTAAATCATATAAAGAAGTACTTATATCAAAATTGGATGGCAAGGTTATTATAAAAAGATATGACTTTTTCTATAAGGGAATCCTAGCCGAATTCCCTGACCTTTTGAGTTAGTACTTTTGTCCTAGAAAAACATATAGAATTCGAAATATTGTGAGATTTTTTTTATATAAAAATTGACGAAGTATATTAGTGATTCTATTAAGTGTTTAAGCATTTTTAGAAGTAGAAATTTAAGTGTTTAAAGCTTAATATGTAAGTTAAAAAATGTTCATTATACAATTATATCATATAATGTTCACGCACTAAAAAAAATGTTCACACACAAAAATATCAAGATAAAAAATTATAGACTTAATTACACTTTTGGTCATCGCATTTTGATCACCTCACGAAAATGGTCCTACCTCCTATTTTCAACTCCAGAAATGTAGAGAAATGACAGGTTTAGACCTACCCTCTATGCTCAATCATGAAATAAACAAGGAATAAAGCATGTGGGTACAAAAAATCCACTTTATTCAACACACTAACCAAAAAACCCTAATTTCTAAGATATGTTTCAAATTAGGGTTTTTATTGGTTAGTGTGCTGAATAGAGTAGATTCCTTGTACCCACATGCTTTATTCCTTGTTTATTTCATGGTTGAACATAGGGGTAGGTCTAAAACTGCCTAAAATTGTCATTTCTTTGCGTTTCTGGAGTTGAAAATAGAAGGTAGGACTAAAACTGCAAAAACATGATAGTTTAGGGATGATTTTGTTCGATTAAAAGTGGCATGACCTTTTTCGTGAGCTGATCAAAATGCGAGGACCAAAAGTGTAATTAAGCCAAAATTATAATAACATACTACCATAAATAAATAAATAAATAAATTTTAAGTTTAGAGGCCGTGGCTTCTATTGGTCTTCCTTCTAACTCCATTCCCGATTATTATATGGTTTAAGGTGTAAGCCGTTCATGGTAAGTATAGCGTCACTTTTTTCATGAATGTGGCCATGTCGATTTTGGTAATGTTTTGTATTTAAACTATACTAATTTTGTATTTAAAATAAGAATACTACATGATCCAAAATGAAACAAAATTAATAATCGGAAAACTACGCACACTAATGACATTTCATCAAATAATGAACTATTAACACGGTAACCATATTTCATCAAATAATGCAGTCACAAAAGTGTGATGCCAATGCTAAACTAGATTAATACGAAACCTTACACAAAAATTCGTTGCAACTAACTAACTAACTAAGAACAAAACGTTTAAAAATGAAATGACATTAACGTTAATTTTACGCCCAAAGTGCCATCACCGACATGCCTCCTGCACCTAGCAAAACAGCCATGTAAGACCATATTTGAAGCTTCATTCTACTTTGTAACTTTGCACCCATAAAGTCATTAGCCAATAAATCAACAAGTGCCATATAATTTAAAAGCCCTGCAGATATAGCATTTAGAACCCCTTCTACAATGAGTGCAGTTGGACTAGTGTTACTATACACTTTTGATAAACCAATCCCTAATGCTATTCCAAAAGGCGTCGTCGCTGAAAAGAAGAATATCATCGTCCATTTCATCTTCGTTCCATAATCAGCCTGTCACATAAATACACCACATTAATGGAATAATTTGATCATATTGTAAATTCTTTAATGAAATTAAATGGAATAATTCATTACCTGAAGTATGCAACCACCCAAACCCATTCCTTCAAAGAGTTGATGGAAGCAAAGTGCAGCAATGAGAGGCCTTATGGTGCAATGGTTCTCTGAAGCACCCAATGACAAACCAATCACTACAGAGTGCACCACAATTCCTAACTCCAAAACCTGAATCCAATTCCACACAACTTACATTAATATAACAACATCATCATCTTATTAACAATGATAAAATTTATCAAAAATAAACAATAATAAAATCATTAAAAAAGTATATCGATTAACCTGAGCCACAACACGGTAACGCATCAATTGTTCAGCATTCACATTCTTGTCATGTCCATTTGCAACCACAAGACCATGACCATGACCATGACCAAATTGTTCCGATTCCTTTGTCTCAGAACCAGCTTCTAAATTACTAGAAGAAGACGCAGAAAGTTTCTTCTTAAAGAAACTTATAGAAAAGGAATCAACCATGAGAGTAAAAACAGCAGACACCATAGCAATAAAAGTGGTGAATGGAAATTTTTTCCAAGGCCGTTCAGGCAAACAAGGAGAATTTAGATCCTGAAATGAATCTGGCATCACGTGCATGTAACCGGTAGCGAGTATAACACCGGAGGCGAAAGCCTTAACGATCACGAATAAATCTCCGTCAGGTTTTAACGCCGGGATCGAAGTTGTGAAAATTGGAAGACAAATTCCAATCATGCTCGTCACTAATATGGAAAATATTGCAATTAATTTTAGCTTTAGTGCTTCATTTTTGTTGTGACATACACCTTCATATTTGGACGAGCATTCTGATTCACATGAGGCAAATGGTAATGTTACTAATAGAAACAAAATGATTGTAACTAAAATGTTAGGGTTGTTTAATCTTGCCATATTGTTATGCATGGAAGAAACAACGTAACTAAAGTGGGTTGTGAGAGAGAGACTATGATGATGTGAGTGAGTAAAAAGGTTGTTACGATACGAGGTTTTATAGATGGCAATATGTTAATGTTTTGAATTGAAATTGGACGAAATTACTTTGTTGCACTTCAAGGAGATGGTGAATGTGTTGTGTGTGTGGGTATTTTTATTGATGATTAGGGGTAGTCTTGGAAGAATGTAGGGAGTGAGGTTGCTTGTGTTGGGCGTGTGGTAAATGTGGTGTCCCACTGAATTTGACTGCTCTTGATCCATAGAGGCACAAGTGTGGCACATGCTTTGACTTCTTCTTTATTTATAGGGAGTGGCACAAGTGTGCTACAGGTGAAAACAAATGATTATGTGGGAGAGTAACTAATTAACGGGAGAATACTTGTATTATATTAGGGTGGTAAATAAATAAATAAAGGTTTAAATATGCAAAACGTCTCTGTAATTTTGCGTGTTTTTGCAAATCGTTCCTGTATCTTTTTTTGTTTCAAAAACATCCTTGTAAGTTGTTAACCATTTGCAATTCGTCCCTCCCGTTACAAAAACGTTGTGGTGGCAGACGGAGACACACGTGGCGAAGGATGAGTTGACAAAAGCAAGCTTATGTGTCAAGAGAGATGATGGGTGGCTATAAAGGAGGGACTAAAACCAAAAACGCAAAATTGCAAGAAGGATGAAATTAAATAAAACGTAAATTTTCTTCAACAAATCCCATTCCAATTCCAATGTTCAAACCATTTTTCTTCTGCAATGCTTTTGGCCTATCAACAACACCACTCTACCAATTTTCTATCAGATTCTTCAACACCGCCCCTTCACAATCATTCGTTGTTTCCTACCTCTTCCACAAATTCGGATTCTCACATGAATCTGCACTCAAAGCTTCCAAACAACTTTATTTCAAAACCTCACAAAAACCAGATTCAGTTCTCAACATCTTCAAAATTAACCGTTTCAATGACTCATACATACACCACATCATCAACAGAGAGCTATGGCTTCTTTCCTGCGATACCCACAAAAGAATTCTACCAAAGTTTCAATTTTTACTCTCCGAAGGTGCTCCTACCTCTGACATTGTTCGTATGGTTGTAGGTAACCCTAAATTCGTGACATCAAGCTTGAAGAGTCATGAAATTATGTTTCATTTTTTTTTTCTATACAAGGGTGCTTCTTCCTCTGATAATGTTTCATTGTTAATTGCAAACCCTGCAATTTTACATATTAGTTTGGAGAAATGAATAATCCCACTTTGTTCAACAACTTCTTTTGGGGTTGCTTTGGCAGCCAAGAAAGGTTTGAGTAAAAAAAATTGGGATGAGAAAGTTGATGCCTTTAAGAAATGAGGTTGGTCTGATGAAGCTGTTATTCATGCATTTCGGTTGCAACCTAATTTAATGTTGGTTTCAATTGATAAGATTGATTTGTTGATGAGATTTTGGGTCAATCAATTGGGTTGGAATTCCTTGACACTAAGGTGAAGAAATTAGGCTAATGCTTAAAATGGTAGAGTTTTAATTGGGGTTGAAGATGAAGAAATTAGGGTTGGAGATGAAGAAGAAATTAAAACAGAGGGAGTGGAATGAACAAAATTTAAGTTTTTTTTTTTTTTTTTAATTTCATACATGTGTACTTTTGTGTTTTTGTTTTTGGTCCCTGCTTCTAGACACTCATCATCTCTCTTGACGCATAAGCAAGATTTTGCCAACTCACACTTCGTCACGTGTGTCTCCGTCTACAACCACAACGTTTTGGTAACTGGAGTTAACGGGAGGGAAAAATTGCAAACGGTTATAAACTTACAAGGATGTTTTTGAAACAAAAACAGATAAAATCACTACAAGAAAAACTGCATTTTGCGACTTTTAAAAATGCTGATTGCGACTGTTAGAAGGGTCGCAAATGTACATTTGCAACTGTTCCCCAACAGTCACAGATGTTGGGGTCGCAACTGTCTTTTGCGAGACCCTTCGTGGAACAGTCGCACCAACAGTCGCAAAAGGTGCTGTGACAGTTGCTAACAGTCGCAAATGAAGAGTTTTCAAAAGATTTGAAGGGGCTTGCGACCCTTCACCAACAGTCGCAAATGTTAAGTTTTTTTTTTTAAAAAAAAGGGCTTGCGACCCTTCACCAACAGTCGCAAATGTTAAGTTTTTTTTAAAAAAAAGGGGCTTGCGACCCTTCACCAACAATCGCAAATGTTAAGTTTTTTTAAAATAAAATAAAATTGAATGGGGCAGTTTTTGTTGCCAATTTAAATAAATATATTATTAAATACTTAAAATACAGAAATATATAACTAAAAATATCAAAATCTCATTCATATAATTCTTTCAAGAGTAACAATCAAAACAATATATAAAGTACATAGTTTAAACATTGAAAAACCAATACACTAGCGGGTAATCATTCAAAACAATATTCCCAAAAATTAGATTAAGTAATATTCCTAAATATTGTTGGCCGGAAAAGTTGAAGAGCCTCATTACAATAAATATATCTGACTGCACAAACAGGATCCATGCACTTCTATCGGTCCAATAACCAAGCTTCTATGAACCAAGTACACAAGAACTGTCAAGAACATAATTTGAAAAACAATACGGCCTATAATCAGCTCATTACCCAATCAGAACAATTTACAAAACAAACAAACACACAATGAAACTTTAACAGCACATTATATATAAAGGCACAAAACACAAATTTAAAACTTTTCCATTATCCTCATTTACTTTCTTGTAAAATCAATGACATTACTATATTTTAATCATGACCTTTCTTGTTAAAGAAGGAGAAGACAATTGTTAGGACTTAGGATGAGAAAGTGTATCAGCCCCCATATGGTCTACAGCGGTTCAATTCTTGAACATTCTTTTATCACAAGAATTCTATCTACATATACAAGGTTCTTAATACTAAAAGATAGGACACATAAAAAACAAGAAGTGATACGTATCACACTAACAATAATAAAAATTAGGCTTAATAGGTCATTTGGTCCCCTAATTAATTTTCAGTTTTCATTTTGGTCCCATAACTAATAAAACTCATGTTTTGGTCCCTCAAATTCATCTCCGTCGGTCAAATAAATCCCTGACCGTTAATTTTAACTCCAAATGTGTAAGGTGGACCAACTTTAAGAGTGGTCCACCATAGATCCTATTAATTTTTTTGATTTAAACCGTTTGATTTTTTTATTAAAAGAGGGTCGTTAAATCATGCATGTCTACTATATCTTACGGTGAACCAACAACAATTAATATTTTTCTCATTTCTTCTTCTTCTTCCCCCAACTTCTTCACCATCTTCATATCACTTCCAGAAAGAAGAAAAAAACAGAATCAATTAAAATCACAAAAAACCCAGAAACCTATCAATCTACATCTTTAACCTCAGATTTCTCCTCCTTCATCCGAAAAAATTCAATCATACCCATCAAGATGTAGCAATGTTAACACTTCACTCTATGGCACCTAACACTTCCCTCAATCATAACTCAGAAGCATCAACAAATCCAGCAATTCAACTAAGCCAGAGCTTAAATAATCTTCTTCACTAACTTCAAATAACCCAGAAATTCATCAATCTCACCAACAATTTCAACGTTCCCGCAAACATCAACAAATCCAGACAAGAGACACAATATCAAGACAAAACTCAAGAACAAAGACCAAAATCCAAAAAATTAGGAACACGGGGCAACAACAACAAAGGAAGCTAGTTCCGGATTGAATCGAAACATGGTTATCAAGGCTGTGCGGTCTCAATCCCTTCGTTAGATTCGGTCTTGCAGTCGAACAAGGCTGTGCGAAAGGTTTTAGTTGAAGATGAAGGGTTCTGAAATTGAATCTGGTTCGGCTAGTTCCAGATTTTTGGGTAAGAAACACACACCCAGAAAAATGGGTTTCTCCTTTTCATAGCTGCCATCAACAACAACAAACACACGCCCAGAAAATGGGTTTTTTTCTTTCAAAAAAGGTTTTTTTTTCCATATTCATATCTTCATACAAGCATGGTAGCAGAGACACACATGATTTCAATCTCTTGAAGCACATAGCAGAGACACACATGTGAGAGAGGTTCTTTGTTGCTTGATTCAAAAAGCTTCCACATCTTTTGTGGATCTAATAATTAAGCTAGCTTCTTTGCATCTGAGTCTGTTACATACAAGCATGTGTGGTGAAATCAATATAGCAAAGCTTTGAAGATTAGCAAATTCGTGAGTGGGTAGATGAAATCAATAGCATTATGCGCAAAATCAACATCCTTGATACTACTTTTTTGATGGATTTTTGTTATTGTTGTTGGGATTTGAGAGAGAAGAGGAAGAGAGGTACTCTTTATAATGCTGTTGTTATTGTTACAGTTTTGAATAGAAAGAGAAAACAATTTTTTGGGTTTTAATTTATTTTTCCTGGGTTTTTTTTCTGGGTAAGTTTCAAGATTTGTATGAAGATATCAATATGATTGATGAAGATGAAGAAGATGAAGATGAAGAAAAGGAAAAAAGTTAGGTGTTGGTGGTACATGTAAGATAAAATAGACATGCGAATCCAATGGTCCTCTTTTAAAAAAAAGATCAAACAATTTAACTTAACAGAGGTGGATTTATTTGACCGACGGAGATGAATTTGAGGGACCAAAACATGAGTTTTATTAGTTATGGGACCAAAATGAAAACTGGAAATTAATTAGGGGACCAAATGACCTATTAAGCCTAAAAATTATACCTGAAAAGCTGAAGTGTGAATATAAGGGCAGTAGTAGCTTCTTCAGTGCTGGGATGACCATAGAAGAGCATGTAGGTCAGTGTACATATTCCACAAACATGTTGATATGGAAAATATTAGAGTTAGCCATGTAATTACTATTCCTATCATGCTGATAAGTGATAACTTTATACATGGCCAAAAAACTATTCTACAGTTTTATCGTTGTTGAGATCCTCTTATTCAATACACATTATTTCACGCTTCAGATGTTCGGCCCTGAACATGTTGGCCATACACATTATTTCAACATTGTTGCTACATATTGACTAGATATGCGACCTAAGTTGTGTTTATAAGGATTGGGCAGTTCTCCTCACCTGAAAAGTCGGTTTTTGTGGGGTTGAGTCATGTTAACAAAAGGGAAACATAAAAGTTCCGACTTTCATACAGAATGCGAGACTGCCAATCCTAAGTCATAACAGCCCTAGAATATGTTAGACCAGCAAACCTGGTTCTAAAGTAAACATATAAATAAACGCACAAAAACACAACAGTTGATCATAGAGTTTGGCCAATTGTTCCTAACTTAATGACCAATCGCACGAAAAAAATAATATATTTCTCCTAGATATGATCAATATATGATCAAATTCACATATAGAATGAGGTCATCACAACGGTTCATAACTTAATGACACACTAAAAATAAAAGCAAGTATCTAAGATTAAGACACATACCATCTGGATGATAAAATTTCACCAAACGTCTATAAGCAATCTTTATCTGCTCATCATTAGCATCTCCTTCCAGTTCTGTTGTTTCACCATACACAATTGAAGAACAAACATTCAAAACAAAACAATTATCCACATAATTTCCATTTCTATTGTCTTCCTACAAAAAACACCAACATCACACAACCATACTTGAACAAACCCAAACACATTAACTTCTTCTTTTTTTTACCATTACTCATCATCTAAATACTTTTAGCAACAATGGGTTCAAACTTCAAACCCAAACCTTTTACCTTTTTGTATATGTATGTTGCAATGCTTCAATGCTTGTTTCAAGCATAAGATTAAGAACCAAACTCAAAACACAAGGTTTCAAAAAAACATAAATTAAAGAGAACCAAATACACAAATGGTAAGAAAATTTACCAGGGTCTCAATTCTGTCCTTTTCGTCTTCCCTTGAAGGTCGGTGATCAGATGTTAGTGCCTCAGCAACACCTCCTCTACTAATAACAGCACGGCAATCACCAGCGTTAAGACACAACTAAGTTACCATTCCTAATGAATGTTGTTACACAGCAAGAACCACCATGCAGATCTTTTTTCATGAACTCAGAATCAGTATTGAGGTAACCGCGCTTCACTGCCTCCTCAACATCATCTTCATCACTCATGATCACCTCGTCCAAGATGTTCTTTTCTAGGTTATTTGCCGCAAATTCAGCGGCTTTTGCACCTCCATGGCCATCAAATACGCCAAAAAAAGCCTGCAATTATCACAAAATAAACCTGTACAAGTTAGATTTTACACAACATAACACTCAGTTTCAAGCGTTAACATACACTGGTACATCCCTTGGCTGGTACATGATATATATATATATATATATATATATATATATATATATATATATATATATATATATATACGTAGACTACTTTAACAACTTATCTTGTAGCATTGTTTTCAATGCATTCATTACTCTGCTCTTTTTATTTTTTTCCTAAGTTTAAACCTTGATGAGCTGCATAGGAAAGAAGGAACAAGAAAGAAGTAAGCTAAATAAGGGAACTTACAACTTTTTCCTTTGCCGTTTCATTGACAAATGACCTGTTGGAGCTTTTATGAGAAACTGCATACATATCACCCTCATTTTCTACAAGCAAGAATTGAGTGAACCACACCAACTCATCCTTTGTCCTTGCAATCGACTTAGTTCCTAGTGTATGATGGACTGTTAGTTTTTGCCGAGTTCTTGCATTTTTTTTTCATTCTCCTATAGGTAATCATCAAACAAGGGGGTACCTCCATTTCTGCATCGTCTTTCAATAACTTTTTGGCAACCTCACGTTGGAAAGAGATTCAACCTTTACTAAAGTAGAAGTGAAAATAATGTCACTAGTTAAACAAACACAGGTAAAAACTATTTTCAATTCTATTTCTAGTAAAACTAGGAACATTTGTGAAGGAAATTGGCCTATCAGAGACAACAAGAAGCTGTCAATACTAAAATTGTAGAATAGTCACAAATGAAAGCGTATAAAATAAAACTCCTCGAATGAAAACCATATGCCAACCAGAATAAGAAAATTACAGTTATACTTTACGCCAACAAGAATAAGAAAATTACAATTATACTTTAATAAATACTCACGACAAAGCTGTCCAGTTCTCTTGCTGCTGCAGTCTAGACCAGAGGATCTTATTTACAGCACTCGGTATGATCCATGCCAATGCTACACAAGCACCAAATAAATGGAACTGCAGATCAGTCACGGTAGACACAACAACGCCAATAGATACCAGTATCAATGCTAACACCTGTATAGTTTCAAATTGTATCGTAAGCAGTTAAATCTTAAATGAAATATGCAAAAATAAATAAATTAAAACCACGAGTCAATTTGGAGGTCCTCTGCCCCTGTTATTAATAAAATAAACACATCGCACAAGTTTCTAGAGGAAAACAAGGAGAAAGTTTGTTTCAGAATATTGAATACACTCCATTTGAAACCAGAGTATAGGTGGACTAAACCAAACCAAAGCTAATCCAGGTTGCTGCTAGAGGTTTATAAAACAACGTTATTCAAACTAATAACTAATTAATCATAAAAACTATAACTGTGGTCTGACAGCCTGGACACATAATGTTGTCACTTGTCACATTTGAAATCACTTCAAATCTACCACATTTAGTAATCTTACCACAATGATTTTCCTCAAACATCCTTAAATGCATTGCACTCTGTTAAAAAAAAAAAATTGAGAGGTGCACTCGGTTAAACTTAAAACAAACATTAATATTACAGAATATTTTGTGCATTTGACAAAACAAAAATATATAGTAAAATAAAACGAATCTTGTCCAGAATTATGTTTACTTTTTATCGAATGTAACAGTTTACTAACTATTTGTTGTGTCTAAATCTTTAAGAACACAGCAAAATAGACAACCTTCCCAAGAGTGCCCCGTGAAACAAAACTGGTGCAACAGCTTTCAAACAATACCCCAAGCATGTGTAAAAACACTACATCAATCATTTTTTCTTAATATCTACTCAACTCAATTAATTTTGCATCAAGATTCTAACTTCCTATCAAAATAATGCCCTAATATTAAGATACATTTCACCTAGCTGCTGGTATGCCACATCAAAAGCTATACCGTCCATTTCATTTATCTGCGTTATTGCCACTTCCCTATCCATGGGCTCCATTTCCTCTAGCTGCTCTCTTGCCATTTTGCAATCCATATCCATCAAGCGAAGATGGTGGATCAACTTGTGATATTCATCAAGATTGGTGTGGGAGACACCAAAATCCTTCATCTGAGTCAATAACTCGAGAGCACCATCAAATTTCTCTAGCTCGCAATATCCAACAATGAGTGTATGGTACAGCAAAGTAATGATTAACTTACAATCCTGCTTTTTGGCTTCTTCCAAGATCTTCCTGATATGTAGCATGCCTTTTGAATGTGTCAAACCAAACATAAGAGGATTACAAATGTAAAAACCCATACTTTCCAATAGCATCACCATCTCCAAAACCTGTCCGACTTCCCCAGCTTTAACATAGGCAGTAATAATTATACTGATATCGTATATTGAAGGATGTATACTGTCTGCAATCATTTTAAGGATCAACTGCTTGGCTGTTTCGAAATCTTGAAACCCACACAAGGCACCGAAAACATGTGTAAAGAGCATGAGTTTAAACAATTTTTCCCGGTCGTCCACTTCCTCAGGGATATCATTCAACATCTTGAAAGCCAAATGTACAGTTTCTTTTTTTAAACATAGCATTTTGATCATATTAAGTGGTAGCAACATTCTTAACTTCAGCGGCCAGTTTGGGTTTGTTTTGCGTCTCTCAATTGCAGCCAGAAAGAGAGCATAGGCTTCTTTAATCATATTTCTTTTAAAAAAGCAATATAACACGTCACCAAGTATCTCGCCGTCATCAGGAAGGATGGTTTCTGGATGAAGCAGCATCTTTTGACACATAGAAGCGGCTTGGTGGATCATATCAGTGGTACACTTTGTGGTCAAAAAAGCTTGCAGCGTATGGATATATGTATCTTGATTCGGCACGCATTGAAATGCCTCAAATTTATGAAAAACTTCGAGTCCGGTCTTTCCTTGGCACAACATCAATCCAAAGGAGTGTAGGAGTTGATTGAGAATCCTGGTGCTAAGAAGGTCAGTCTGATAGTGGCCAATATGTTTAAGCAATTCCCACAGAAAAAATATGTCGTTCTTCCTTAGATGAATATTATCATCAGTGGAACCACGGCATATTTCTGAAACAAGGGATTCCAGAACAGGGGTAGTGATGAGATCTTGATAAGTGTTCCTCCTCATCCAAGCCCACTTTATAAAGTGGATAAGATTATGAGGCGAAACCTTTGGGGTTTCAATTAATTTAGTTTGTGAGGAGGTTTCAATAACTTTGAGTACAAAATGGTGCAGTTGCTGACGCATAGTGTTAAAGTCCGTCAAATTAACATTTGCGCACACGCAACCATAGTAATGGGGACGAGGAATGCCACCAAGAAATGTAAGCTCAGTCTGGAAATCTTTGGGTGCGGTGAAATCGTCGTCTATGTCTTCATCAGGAGGACTAGGAGTAAGAAGAAGGTGGGTGTAGTTGTTCTGACAGATAGAAGCTGCTTCATCGTGATGAAGAGGGAGGAACAGCAGCATCTTCTGACAGATAGAAGCTGCTTGATGGATCGTATGAGTACTACAGGTCGTGGTCAAAAGAGCTTGCAGAGTAAAGTAATATGTATCGTGATTTGGCACACACTGAAAGGCCTCAAACATATGAAAAACTTCAAGTGCAGCTTTACCTTGTCGCCCCATAATTGAGAAGGATTGTATGAGTGTATTGAGAATACGGGCATTAAGAACGCCGCCGCCGGTATGGTGATGATGGCGGCCAATACGCTTAAGCAAGTCCCACAGAAAAAGTATGTCGTTCTTTCTAGGTGGTGTAGGAACAGTAGAGCATATTGATGAAACAAGGGATTCCAGAACAGGGGTAGTGATGAGGTCCTTGTTATTCTTCCAAACCAACTTTATAAAGTTGATAAGATTATGAGGTTGAACCTTTGGGGCTTCAACAAATTTAGTTTGACAAGAGGTTTCAATAACTTTAAGTGCAAAGTGTTGTTGTTGTTGATGTTGTAGAGTAGTGAATTGAATGGAATTAAGATCTGAATAAATTTGGTGGCCGCGCTCATTAGGAGCAGCGTTACTAAGAAGACTCATCACTTTCTGGAAATCATCTTCGGAATTTGAATTGCAATAAGTGGATGAAGATAATCGACCTATTCGCAAGTTAGAGAAAAAAACCTTTATTCCTGAGGATGAAGAAGAAGAAGAAGATCTAATGATGCAATTCCTGCCATGTCTTGCAAACGCCATCATAAAGTGGTTAGTGAGAGAGAATCGAATAGGGACAAGCGGCTAGGTTTTGTTTTTGTTTGATGTTTGGCTTTCACAGTTAGTACTTTAATCAGTTCGCTACGGATGTTTGAGTCACGTGTAAAATCCAACTATCTAGTAGGTGGATTTTTGTTTGGTTTTTTTTTAGATAAAAAATCTATTATATTTTTTAATTAAAAAATCATTTTGTTTTTATTTTTATAGTATTTGTTTCAGATTTTAAAAAAAATCATTTTTAGTCTCTATTCCAAGTAGTTTCTAAAATATCTATTTTTTTTTCTCACTTTATAACGGATCAAAGTTGAGGATGGCTTTATAACGGATCCATATCAAATTGCTTCTCACTTCAAAAAACACTTTCTTTCTCTCTCCTTCAAACCCACACTCCTTTGTGACACTCCTTCATATGTTTGTGATATCTATACAGTGTAATGTTCTTAATAATTGAGTTAAACTTACACGATAATCAATTTGTTTTTCAATCAATAATCAAAACAATCTAGTAGGTGTGTTTGGTAAAAGTAAACTATAAGCTAGCTCATAGCTAAAAGCTAACTTATAGCTGATAGCTGAAAGCTTATGGCTGAAAAGTTAGTTGTTTGAAATTAAAGTGTTTGGTAAAATTAGCGTTTGAAGTGACTGATAAATATAAAATGACATAAAAGTACACATATGTTTAATATGTTTTTTTAAAGACATATATTTAATAAGTTATGAATTATATTTATAAACATTTTTATCTAATATATTTATTATAACAATTTTAATTTATTTAAAAGTATTTTTTGTCTTTAAAATGATAAATGTGATATATGAATTTAATTGAGATTATATTTTAATAAATTATTGGCTTACTGCCGATAATTGTTCATGTATTTGGTCTGCCCTTGAGATAATTATATGTAACTTTAGTCTGCTTAATGTTGTTGTGTAGTGTCGTTATCTCTTGTCTTGCTGTTGCAGTTTGAAATCCTTGTTACTGAAATTCTTAATATTTAGCGATTGAGATTAATTATGCGAAAGTTTTGATTTCTCATTTAAAAATTGTGAATTGCATAAGCTTATGCTTTTAGAATTCTTTGGTATATGGTTAGTTTGCTTGACAGGCTGATGAAAATTGATGCCAATATAAAACGTGCTCTTTAATTCTTATTTTCTATTCAACTACAGAACTATCAAATATGAAGTTCATGGCAAAGGTACTGTCAAGATAATGTATCGTTTATTTTGTCCATAGTACTAGTAAAATAGTACATTGCGTGTGAAGCAACATGCCTAAGAATAAGCCAAAATAAATCATTCAATAGGAGATTTAAAAGTGGGAATATCTTTGGAGAAAAGACGGGAAATCCCCTTTAATATTATGGACAATTTTTGTAGAAAAGTTTCAACTGCAACAAGTGATGAAGTGAATAATTAGAATAATTGATGCTGAGAAAAATAAAGCAAGACAAAGAAGTAACACAAACCTACCTTCTAGAATTGGTCCTTTCCATTCCTTAATGGGAGATGTTGGAATATTCTCCAAATCATTGAATATTTGCATTGCTAATATCCTCAAACTGCAACAGCAAGACAAGAGACAACGGCACTACACACCAACATTAAGCAGACTAAAGTTACATGGTGGAGTTTAACATGGGAAAGTCTAATCTCAAGGGGAGATCAAATACATATAATTTCCTCCATTTGGTTCTTTTATCAGCCAAAACAAGTTAAAATTAAAATGATAAGGGAAATGGAAAATAATAACTTATTCACGAGATTGAAGCTGAAAAATGAATAAATTAGAAGAGTAGAGTTGCTGGTTGGTATTTACCCAGTTGGTTTGAAGTGGAAACACTTTTTCTTCATCAAAAAATTGTCTCAAATTTTATTCATATCTTTGAAAAAAAAATCGGATGAAACCGTCATAGTAACTTGGAAGCCCGAAAATGTTGATTATATATTGAGAAAGGGTATTTGAGGAGTGTTTTTTTTAATATCTAAAATTTTATAGATTTCTTTTGCTAGCAAAAAGCTTCTACAACCATGGAGTTTTCAGATACGGGATCTTACGGTTACAAGTACAATGGTTTTAATTTAAAGAAGATTTATGTTTCCAAAAATTTACAAATCATGACATACTATGCACTAACTCTTCATTCTCGGGTCCTCGTGAACTTAACTCAGTTGGTAGGAACTATGCATAAAATATGCAAGTCCGGGGTTCGAACCCCGGCCACCACAAAAAAAAAAAAAAAAACTCTTCATTCTCGGTATAAATGGCACCAGTTCTAAAATTCTCGGTATAAATGGCACCAGTTCTAAAAATATGTTTTTTCTAAAATTAAAAAGCAAGCAAGGTACTTGTGCTCACTAACTCTTCATTCTCGATACAACTTGAGTGATTCTAAATGAAATTACCAGATCCAAAGCAATGAATCAGTACATAAACATAGCCAATTTGAAAAAAATAATGATATTTGAACAATCATTCGAGACAACCTTTATAACAATTTTTTTTCTCTTTTTATTGGTCAAATAATAGAGAAAAAAAGGAAAAGAGAGAATAAAAAACATAATGGATGTATGAAAAAGATAGTTTTAAAAAAGTTGTCAAAAAACTATTACACAAATATTTATTTCTCATTTGACATCAATTGTCATTGTGTTAGTCTTGAATGTGCCATGTGTGAACAGCAAAGGATGTTATGCACAACTCGTTTGAGGCAAATTCTGAGTGTTTTAATGTCAATTATTTGGTTGAAGATAGACGCAGAAGTAGAGGAGAATGGTGATAAAAGTTAGTGTGGAAAAATCGAGTGCTAAGGGTCGATGATAGAACTGTGTCGATCTAATGGTCGGAAAATTGTTTGTGGTAGTTAGTTTATTACTTACAAGTGCTAAATGCCACCAATTCAAATAGGGTATGACAAAGAACATGGTTTCTTTTTAAACATCCTTAAATGCATATTTTGTCCTTTTGACAAAGCAAAAATATTTAGTCAAATGAAACGAATCTTGTCCAGAATAATGTTTACTTTTTATCGAATGTAACAAATTACTATTTGTTGTGTCTAAATCTTTACGAACACAGCAAAATGGACAACCTTCCCAAGAATGTCCCATGAAACGCAAGAGATTACTAACTAGATGTTGTGTCTAAATCTTTAAGAACACAGCAAAATGGACAACCTTCCCAAGAGTGTCCCATGAAACAAAACTGGTTCAACAGCTTTGAAACAATACTCCGAGCATTTGTAAAAGCACTACATGAAGCTAATAAAATCATTTTAAGTGTTTAAGTTATGATCATGTTATGATTCCAAATAGAAGTTCAATAGATGCCTCACACAGAATTGATCCAAACATGGCCAACATTAGACAGGGTATGGACATGAGCCAAGGTAATAATAGCAATCCAACCACAGACAGCTTCCCAAACCCAACAAATGTGTTTTTCTCACAATACTTAAAATTTGTTAAATAACTACTTAGACATCCGTGCATAAAAACGTCTTGCGTTAAGACGTTAAGAGAAACATAACAAAACATAATAAACTCAAACAAACCAAAGCATACTTCTGACATTATGTAATTAAGTCAATGGCAAAACATTGTTATACTACTACCATGATATCAAAATAAAATTGCACTAAACATAACATAAGAAACAAAATCATCTTGGGTTTTTCCTTCAAAATAAACTGCAAAGTACATGTCTGATCTCCCAAACAAGGTGATTCACTTGAGAGGAATGAACCTGGAGGAGTGAGTAGCACCAATACCAGGTCTACCATGCTTAACAGGCTTGTATGAGATCGAGAATTCAGCTAGGTAATGACCGATCATCTCAGGTTTGATTTCAACTTGGTTAAAGGTCTTCCCATTGTACACTCCAATAATGCTCCCAATCATCTCAGGTACAATGATCATGTTACGAAGATGGGTCCTAACAGGTTCGGGCTTCTCACCAGGTGGTGCCTCCCTTTTCTACAACCAATTCACAAAATTATAACAATATGAATCAGCATTTTAGTACTTAAGATAGTAAGGGTCAAGTAATTTAGTCCCTCAAATTCACAAATTAACAAAGTAGTCCTTTAAATTTAAAAAACCACCAATCAATTTAGTCCCTATACCTAAATATCGCTATTCAGTAAGCATTCATCAAAAAAGCAATAAAATTGTTTAAATATTAACTTAACTGGGTGGCACTTTGGTGACATTAATGTCACCGTGCCATTGCATCTGGGCCACACATTGTCATTGCCATTGCATCTGGGCCACACAACACATCTAATGTCACACAATGTGTGACCCAGATTTAATGTCACCGTGACATTAATGTCACACAAGTATTTCCCAACTTAACTAGTCTCTTGATGCATTTGACGCATGTAAACCTTTAAAATGGTAGTGTTAAATTTAAAGCAAAAAAAAAAAAAGTGACTCAGTGTTCAAATTAAGGTACTAAAGTGCTAATTTGCAAATATAAAGGACTAACATTAAAATTTTTGGAAATTCAATTAACCACTAAATAAAAGAAAAACAAAATAACTAAGTTCTTCAAGCAAAATATAACTTTAGTAAAGATCCAACAAAATCAATAAAAACTTCCATATAAACTTGAAAAGGCATATAACCTTCAAAATGGTGGTAACTTTGCACCAAAAAAAAAAAAAAAAAGTGTTCAATTTAAGGGACTAAATTACTATTATGCAAATTTAAGGAACTAAATTGATATCTTGGTAAAGTTTGAGCAATTTAATGCCTCAAATTAAAAAAATAACAAATTAATCCCTAAAAACAGCAATCAATTTCGCACCTCAATCAAAATATATCTTCAGAACAAACCCACCAAAATCAATAATCAACAAGAGACTTGAATAGTAACTTGAATATGTTCTAGAAGCAATTATTGCATCAAAATGAACATGAAACCATTAAAATGGGGTACTAAAGTCGGACAAAAACACAAAAATACTAATGACTGATATGACATTGTCCAATTTTTGGTATCCAATTACTATTTTACAAATTTAAGGAACCCAATTGTTAGTATTTTGCATATTAAAGGAACTAAATTGAGCACGCCCAAAATGCTAAGATTGTTGTTTTAATTTTACTATTTAATTTTCAGATAAATAAAAGAAATAAAAATGGGAAAATAAAATTGTACCGCTTTGCGAAGCTTTTTGATGAGAGCCATGGGCTTACGAGTGAGACCTCTCTGGAACCTTCTACGAGCACGAGCACTGAAGAGCTTAACAAGCTCATCAGTGGACATGTCAAGAAGTGCATCCAAATCAACTCCTCTGAAACTGAACTTCTTGAATGTTCTCTTCTTCGGTACTCCCGCGGCGGCGGCTGCTGCATCTACCTCAACGTCTGCCTGCAAAATTCAATTCCAAATTCAAAATCAAAATCAAATTCAATCGGAAATCGATGTTAGATTCTATCGGAAATCGAGTTTCAGAAGGATTGTTAACTCACCATTGCTGAATTCGCCGGTGCTCGCTAGGGTTTACGATTAAGGAGAACAAAATTTGTCACTGATGTTTCTTTCGTTTTTATATGTAGGGTTTAAGAAAGCTGATCATGTAACCCTGGGCCTTTCGGGTTTCCATTTCTAAGTCCATTGGGCTTTTCGTATAAGCCCAACTATCATTTTACAACAGATAATAATTGATCAATCAATCAATAATTTTTTACCGCCCTTAACTTACCTTCCGACCAAATTTCGAATTGTAAAACTTCTCTCTAAGAACCGGACAGTTACCATAACAAAATAAAAAATAAAAAATAAAATCAATCAATCAATATCATCATCAATTTATATAAAGTACCTCTCATAAAATCAATAAATATAAAGTAAGGTTTTTTATTCTCTGTCTCATGTCCTTCGCGAGGTTAATAAATGTGTTGACTTTACAAATATAGAATCCTTTTTTAGTGGTCCTCTCATCCTTCAGGATTAGGATACTTCTTTTGAGTTCTCTAGAAGCTTCAACTTGAGTTTTTGATTTTCCACACTTAAGGGTATGAGTTTAGCCACAAAATAATTTACCCCTTCAATAAAATTAGAGGTCTTTGTTTCACGATTGAAACTTTTTTGAGAAAAATAATTGGCATCTATTCTTTGGTATTTTTAAAAAATTGTGTTCGGTTAATAATTTTCACAATTTAAAAAATTGTGTTCGGTTAATAATTTTCACAATCCGGAGAATTATTTGTAAGGTTGGGTATATTGAGTAGTTTGTTTGTTCAATCTTATAAGTATCATCTACATGGACCTTATATTTCCACCCGCTTCTTTGAGGATAAAATCATGTGTAAATGAAAGTTATTTTATTACTCATGATGTTTTTCTTTGTCATTAATGTGAATGTGTTATTCCTACTTTATAATAAACGTAGAAATCTATATTTGTAACATCTACATATCCTAAAAATAATTTTTCCAAGTATGAAAAATAACCACCTTAGTCACAGTTAATTTTTGCCCTCTTTCTTAAATGTGCTTAAATTTATCCTTGAAATATTCATTGCTCTATTTCTTACAGAAATCAATGAGTCAATTTGATTGAAGTGAGATAAAAACAAAGAGAACTGGCTATTTATTAAAAACATAATGATGGTGGAACATACACACACTCTAATTTTGTGTTTATCCCTCTTCAAACAAAATCCTGAATCCCAACTCAACTAGCATCGAAGATGGAAAAGAAAAAAAAAAAAAAAAAAACAGCTAGTATTGAAACACAAACCAAACAATAGCTCTATCTTGCTTGTTTCTTTTCTTCAAAAAAAAGAAAAAAATTGCTTGTTTCTAGAAGTGGGTGGAAATAGGATGAACCATCAAAGCACACACTAAAGATGGAACAAATTCTATAATTTAGAGGAAATCAAAAAGTCTGAATTTTAGATGCTCTCGGTCTGTCAGATTTCCACTGATGTAAAAATAAATCTGACTAATTGTACAAGTTTCTACAATGAATTGTAGCAATACAGACCCACTCATTCCAAACACTGGAATGACTATTAAAACAACACTGGAAACTCAGAAGCAGCAAATCCAAGTTGTATGACTTGGCGGCAAAAGTTTAATCCCCATGGATTGTATAACGTTCCCATTTCTTTGTTGGATCATAAATCTGTGATAGACAATGAAAACAATGGTAGTCAGAATCAAAAGCTGAGTATGTAGCTACTGCTACATCTAATCTGAGAATATTGTCATAATAATTATGGATAAAAAAGCTGTACAAATACATGCACAACATTACGACTAAGATGAAGGCCAGCATATGAACTATGCAAACAGAAGAGGGGAAGAGAAAAACTACATACCTCCCATCTTGAAGCGGGAAATATATGCTTGTTCTTCTCATACCAGTGTCTTTCAACAACTTTTCCAGCATGAGACTGTTGATTGAGATACAGATAACATATTAAGATAGTTAATAGCAAAATGAAACAAGTTTTACTAAAACACAGAGACAAACATGAATTTGTCTTGTTTTCACTATCTTAGAAACTTGAATTTCAAAAAAGTGACCACAATCACTGGGTAGAAAGTGTACCTCGTCCTTCTCTATAGTGGCGTCAGCAATTGTACGTACATCTTCATGCACATCAAAATGAAAAAGCTGTATATACATACATATGAACAGATAGTAAGTAACATTAATTCACTGCAAATCATTAAAGGATGATCAGCAAACAATTCAAAGGTTATGATGGCCTGTGAATGATATTTTATGTCTAAGATACTACAGTGGAGATGGAATGCAATGTTTTAGCCGCAGCCATATACACACCGTGAGCTACATCAACACAATACAGATTACATACTAAAAGTAAAATCACGAGTTATCACCCAAAAAAATTAGTGTTGAAGACACTTGTACATCTTGTAGAAGTGTCTTTAACACTAAAACATTGTTTATCAGCGAAGGAATCCCAGCTGGTCAAAAGAACTGAATTTAGTCATTTAGACCATGAAGAATTAATTCATAACTGCAATGAATTATTATCATTCAACTATTCCTCCCTTACCTAGAATTCATAAACCCTTAGAAGTAGAAAAATTAGTTTATTAACTAAGATAGGCACTACTTCAAATCTCAGCTCTGCATCGTACCTTCCACTAATTTATGTATGATTTTTTTTTAAGAAAAATTTATCTATGATTTGTCACAGCTCTCTTATTCGTTCACTCATTTCTGTAGTTGATAACCTCTTTTTCATGTGTTTGGCTGTTTGCAGTTTTGAATTGTGCGTAATGTACAAAGAAATTAACCCTAAAAGCAGAAAATAAAAGATAAATGATATTTGTACACTCTCTCATTGTGCTCTTACTCTCTCTGTCTCTATAGCGTTGGTTTTCATGCCGATACGTACATTTCTTTGTATATCATTGGTTGTCTTATAAGTTGCCCAAAAAATGCTTATTCAAATACTATATCTCATAAAAATATAGTTCTACTATTCTCTTTTCTCAATTTAAGAACCACTTACAAGGAAAGAACTAGGGATTTTTTTTTGTGGCATAGCCAAAAAAGCAAAGAATGTTAATTAGGTTGTGAGGGAGTTATATATGTTCTCATTCAAAAGGAATATAATACATGTGAATGTATTGTTTTCGGAAAATTTTAGGATTCACAACTTCAGAAATAAAATAAACACAACAAATTCAAGGTAAAAGAAACATACCGGTCCACTTTTGCCCCTTGCTTTATTCACAATTAGATCATAGAAGCTGTGTTGCTGTAATATACACGGAAACAGGTAAATAACAGATGAATGAATCAAAAAATGAAATGGGCACACGCCCACACAAACACAAAGATGTACATAGATTTGCTGAAACTAAAAACAAATCTGGTCTTCGTACATGAGGAATGATAAGGTCTTCTTTCACATAAAGCAAATTTTCGACCGAGGTTGTTCGAATCTCTCGGAACTCAGGAGCAAGTTGCTGTTGGATTGCTCGAAGAAACTCTCCGATGGTGTCACCCTTGCGTACCTGAATTATAAAATGATTAAGACACGAGGATGTAATATTCTATAGCAAACGCAAACTTAGGAATCAAATGTAAGTTGAAGCACATGGCCTTCACTTACCTGGATGACACGCCTATGGCCGGTTCCATCCCAATAGCTGTATGTGATTTGAAGAGGCTCATCTGAAGGCCAGGAACGATATATTGATGAATAAACAAGAGTTAAGAGGCAATTAAGCGTGTAGAAGAAGCAATTACACCTAATTCCTTCCCTAAGAAAACATACTCCACAAGCTGTGCTTTTCAACCTTTTATCCTTTTTCAAAAGAAATTATAAACTACCATTATACAGTAGGCAGACTTACTTCGAATTTGGTCCTGCTCACGGAGCCACTGTTTGCGCAGCCTTTCACGTTCAGCTTGCTCCTCAGCCTCTCGCTCACTGAACAAAATCCTCAGCACTCCTATGCCCAAACGTTAGACACACGGACAAAACAGAAAATAAAGGTAAAAAGGGCAATGTGTTGAAGATAGAAGAAAGGGTGACGCACCTGTCGGGTAGAAAACTAGTTTCAACAGTGGGGTCTTTACCAAGCTTGCCACACCGTACTCCTCCATTTGTTTCTATATTATTATTACTTTGATGTGGCTCCTCCTCTTCCTGAGCGTCATTGTCTATATCCTCAGAAAATGATAGTCTCGAATTTCCCTTAATCTTCCTCTTTTTACGTTTTTGTAATTGAAGCTCTTCCTCCTCTTGTAGTTGCTTCTGAAGCTTCTCCTTCTCTTCCTCCTCTATTTTACTCTGAATATTAACCCTCTGCATATTCAAATTCATAATTCCTATTAGTATGGACATGTGAATGAGTTGAATAGGTTAGGGATAATGATAATAATAATAACAATAATAATAATATATAGATACCTTCTCAACATACTCTTCACGGGTGACAAGTCCAACAGTTTCTTTCTTAAAAGCAGTTTCAAGAATCTGAAACGATGAAATTGAACAAGGAGATTAGTTAGTTAGCGATTGTAATAAAGAAAATTGAAAGAAAAAAAAAATAAGAAAAAGAAAGTGGTATCCAACCTCGGAAGTGCTGGAGCCGAACTGGAGGAGACCGGGTTGGCCATTGGAGGTGGCAGACTTGCTTTTCAGCTCTTGGATTTTCCGACGTTCAGCTTCTCTCTGTTTCTCTAGCCGTCGGATCCGAACTGCATCTTGGGCGGTGCCCACATATCCATCTCCCATACCCGACATCTCCCTTGCTCTCTTTTTCTCTTCCGATCAAAAATATGCAACCTGCTGTCTGTGATTGTGAAGAAGGGGATTATGAGTATTTCAACTGTAGATATGGGCTTGTCCACCCAATTCAACCTTGGCTTGTATGGGTCTTGGCCAAAAAGCCCAAAAAGACAAGCATGTGTTCAAATTCCAGACCAGACACGGCAAGTAGATGTAGATATCTAAAATTCTTTACTTCAACTGAGTTAAGGTTTTTGCGTGTGTGTTTAGCATATAAGGGGATTTAATTTAATTTTGGAGTTTTCGGCTTTTCTCCTTCACAAAACTGTTTGGGTTTGATAAATTTAAGAGATAGGAGTGGGAATAAAAAAATTCAATATGTTGCTTACGGTTTCTGATTTAATAATTAGTACATAATTCTGTTTCATCTTCATTCTTTTGCTGTGTTACTGTGGTTCAATTATAAGATCCTCTAATTCCTATCAAGATGTTCTTCACTTATTCTCTCACTCTCACCCAATAAACAAATTTCAACTAATAGCTGATTATTATATTTGTGATTTGAAGCTTGATGCTCCATACACTTGCTATCCCCGTCAAATGAAAACATGATTAATATCTCGAAAGAAATTTATAACAAACAAAGAAATTGAACACAATTTAACATGCAAAAACTACAGAACCGTTACTTCTAATTCCCATAACCAAAGGTAGAAAACAAAAAGGATCCTCTGATAGCAACAAGTTGTTTATCTTCAGTAACAAACAAACACTATATTGAATTGTAAATAAATCGTTGGAAAAAGATTGGGGTGAGTAGAAGAAACAGAACAATTGTTACCTGCGAATGTGTGAACCGAGAACGACGTCAGCCGAGGGCGGGAGCGGCGTCGGAGGGTTACGCGGCGAGAGAGTTAGGGTTCGATGCTTTCAGATTTGATTTTTTTTCTCCTTGGGTTTTTCAAATCTTTTCTTTAAAAATGATAAAACGATGATTGTTTTGTTTTGACCGGAAAAAAAAAATCTATTTAAATGACAACCATTGTGTCAACTAAAATTTTACAAAGAAAATTAGGGAAAAAAAAAATATATTTAAATGACAACCATTGTGTCAACTAAAATTTTACAAAGAAAATTAGGTATTAGCACAAAAACCAAAGTAATAAAGAGTGAAAATAAAAATATAATATGAGTATGATATAAAGTTGTCAAAAAATAACTGTTCAAATATAATTTCTCTAAAAAAAAAGACCAGATATTTAGAAGGAAAAAAAACGAATCACCGTTTTTTTTTTTCCATCAAATAATTTAGTGGTAAGTATCTCACCTTTGAGATGAATAAGTAAAAAAGTTCACGTTCAAATTCGAGCTTGTACATATTACAATATCAACAAAACTATTATTAATAATTATATTATGTATTGCCGAGCTAAGATCCTCTCCATTTACTAAAAGTAAATGGATAATTGTAATTTGGTGAGATATAGATACAAAAAGTATGTAGTGGATCCTACCACTAAGTAAGTCTCACTATTAAGAAATTGAGAGAATCTTGACTCATGTATAACCCTTAAGAGTCATTGCAAATATGGATTTGATAAAAAAAAAGATATGATATGTGTTGAGTATTTTGCCTATAAATACACACCCATTGCTCACAACTTCTCATTCCAATTCACATTATCTCTTTTTCTTTCTTTCTTTCTTTTGTTTTTGGGGAGAGGTTAGGATATCATGGTATCGTTGACGGCATTTCATGCATAGAGTTAACATTGACCTTCATATCAATAGTTACCGGGTTAGTATGAAGAGTCATAATGGAACATCCTATTTTAACTTGTATTTCATATCCGTCTAGATTTGAGATTATTCAGATAAATTTCCACTTTCTCCTGCACTGTTACCTTGTTCTCCTGAATTCTTCTAAGGGTGCGCGTGAGGGATGAAAAAACATTATTCTCCTTCCAAGTTCCACCCATTCCACCCACCTTCTTCTACTACAGATTTAATTTTAGGTATTATAATTATGCTCAATTAATAAAACGTGATGAATTATTAAATTTCGTTATCAATTTATATCATGTTATTTTAATAAATTGAGTTAAATCTTCAAATTATAAAATTCGAACGAGGATAAAAACAATCGATTCAAAGAGTGTGTGGGAAATCGCTGGGGTGGAAAAAAAAATCACAAAAGTAAAATCAAATAAAGTAGTGTAATGCTTTTACGATAACCCCCCTATCAAATATGTTTGAACTCAATTATCTGCCTTGTTTGGGGGTAGCACTTGAGTGACATTATGGTTGGTGACATTGGCCAACCACGATATCACAAGTGTAAAAAAAAAAAACATCCTTGTGGGAGAGAGAAAGAAGAAATTCATTTGTAACATTGTGGTTGACCAATGTTACCAACCACAATGTCACCCAAGTGCTATCCCTTTTGGGATGGGTACCATATGAATGACTTATAAAACTCAACTTTAAAATATGGTAAAAACTGAAGTATTGAATCAAAAGACAAATAAATACTTAGGTATGATAGATTTTTAATATTTTATCTATTTTTTAGAATTCACATATAAACACAAATGTAGAAAATGCAGGGATGAGTTGTCATGTTAGCAATCTCAATGGAAGTGTCCTCGTGAGTTTAACTCGGTTGGTATGGACAATGCATGGTATGTGTAAGGTTCGAGATTCAAACCTCGGCCACCGCCAATAAAATTGATAAAATCTTAATGGAAGTAAAATATTTGCATTCTTTTCTAAATACATTATGGGATGTGATTAGCTTAACATTTTTTTAAGAAAACCTTTACTAATTGAGATTAAGATATTTTTCATATCATTTTTGTACTTGACTTTAAGTTAATTGAATTGTAGATTTTTTTAAAAGTCAGGAATGTATAGTTAAAACTTATACATCATAATCAAAATGACACAAAGAAATATATTTAAATATATACACATTTTCGTGTAGCTTTATTTTCATTAAATACAGATAACTAATCTATGTATACGGTTGCAGTGTACAAAAAAATTTGTTAACTCTGTCTAATTCTATTTCTCCCTAATTAACACCCTCTGTAATCTTCAATGACAGTTTCCTATCTTTAGATTGAACTTGTAAACTTTTGCTTTTCAAGAAATAAAGAATCATCCCATGCTACATCTTTTTATTTTGTTGTTTGTGAAGAAACGAGTCTTTGAACCAATATATCTAATGCTTCCTTCATCCACCAATGCTGACAAACTTCTCTTGCTTGAGCAACAGTCATCTAATTAACAAAAAAATATTACAATGAAAAAATTAGAGAAGTTTTCAAATATAATTTTTTTTTAATCTAATTACTTATATAACATGCAAATTAAATAATTGAGTATATATAAACATACCCATATTCTTCTCCTAACATTTTTCTCAGGCCACTGATCAAGTTGCTCCTTCACAAACAAAGGGAACATGTAACCTTCATAGTATATGCCATATCTTTTGCTAATGAAATTCCACTGCCCCAATTCGCACTGTCATATGAATATCAAATTAATTATAATTCAGTCTCACTAGAAACAAAAAAAATAAATCAAATATTTTCATAATTAAGAAGTGTCCAATTAATACCTCAACTAATCCTGTGACTCCTGCTTCTTCAAGGGATTCTCTGCAAGCTGCTTCTTCTACAGATTCATCAAGTTCCCATCCTCCCTGTTGAGATCAATCAAATATATAGGATATGTTAATTAATATTCCAATTAAGGGGGTTCCAAAAGCAACTAATGAGCAAGTAACACTGAAATGAATTTGAAAAATGTGGATACCTTGGGAAACATTAGTCTCTGACTTTTCTGCGAACTAACCACTAGTACTTCCAATTCGTTGCTCCTATTACCATCTATGTCTTCTTTATATCTATAAGGTATGCATCTGCGCAAACATTATCAATTATAAATTATAATATCAATATTATGAAACAAACATACAATATGAACAAACAATGCAATAGATATATACATACAATTAATGAGTTAGAGTAACTATACTGAAAATTATTTAAATTATTTTGTCACTAATTTATGTTCTTTAATAGTGAATTGAGCTAAAGAGATGATTAAATACGTGATATATAGAATCATTTACTGATCAACTTTTTTCGTAAAAAAAGTCAATTACTGTATATGAGCCATATGTCACCTACCAAATATTTTTGCAACGTGAAAAATGAAGTGAATAGTATTTGGCAGTCAGAAATTGAATAAAAGTACTACTCACCCTACAACTTGGCGGCCACCCATGTTGTTATATCTCTGCAACTCCCTTCCAGAGCGAGATACCAAACAAACCATATCTTTCAACACAATTAATTAACAGAAATTAACAACTAACAAATTGAATAGTATACTGATGATATATATGGTATAAGAAGGAAAAGTGAAAGAGAGAATATTAAGAATGAAAATGAAGGGTGGATAGAAAGAGTGGGCAAGAGGAAAGGTATATATAGCTAGAATAGAACCTCATATAATCTAATTCTAACCAGACAGACATACCAAACGCGTTATTGTCGCGTTCCTTGTGCTTATTATTAAGTATCTATCTATCTATCTTCACATGGAATATTAAAATAATAATAATGCCAATTGCTAAGATGTCATTACATGGAATGTGGAATATAATAATGAAACGATGTTTAGATTGAGCCTTCTTCTGTGTCGTTTCGCAAATATTTTCAATTGGCATTTTGTTAGGTCAAAATTAAATAAATAATAAGGGAAATGGTATACATAGTATAGCTGCTTGTTGAGTCTCCGATATATAGGATCATGAGGCATGAATGAGCTAGCAAAAGTAGTACAGTCGACACGGCTTAATATAGAAAAAATAGACTCATGATTCCAAGTTGACTCAGAAACAACACGTTTGGCCCATATGCAATGGTTCTACTTACATGCTGACACTGTTTATGATATATGCATAATTGCATCAGCTAGATAGTGATGCAGGAGAGGAACTACTCTCTCCGTTTTATTTTATTTCTTTGCTTTCGCACCGGTTTCCGACCCACCAAAGGTGGGCGACTAATCCGGCTCGTGCGTAGAGTCATGCGCACTGGCCATATAAAGACATCTTAGAGATCAGCATTATTATTTTAATATTCCATATAAAGACATCTGATTTGTTTTTCATTAAAGAACTTGAAGTAGTGTATATATTAATTGGATGGTACAATTGAAAAGAAAAAATTATTATTGCATTGAAAACTTAAAATGACATTCAGAGACTTTTAATTTTTTTCTATAAATAAATAAATCTCAATTATCTTATAAAAAACCCTCGAATTTTTTCTATAACAAAAATAAACTTATTTACAACTGGTTTTCATATCTGGAAATAAAAATAATACAGGGTTACCCGCTGATATGGGCATGTTGGTGCAAAAAGTTTCAGCAAGTTTATCGTCCGCCTTTGACACAACTTCTATGAGCTCATGCCTTTTTTTGAACACCAAGGCTTCCATATCTATAGGAATTTCTTCAATGACAACCTTTTCTCTATAATAAGAAACAATTCTGTAATTTCAAGAATAATCACTGATATAACCAATACACAAGTTTCAGAAATAGACCTATTTGAACCATGAAAAGAGTAGGCCTTTAATTGGGGCTAAGGCTAAAGTAAAATCAATGAACATTTTACTATGATATGTTATCAATTATGTTTGAAGCTATATTTTCACATCCCTGTTTGATTCGAAGACAAGAATTGGGGCTATGGCTAATAAACTTATTTCACCGAGGATAGTGTTGTGCTTTTTGTAAAGCCTGAGAAAAAAGTATTGAACCAACCATTTTGAAATGACGGTCTATTCTAGAGTTATTCACCTACATTTGCAGAATTGAGATGGTTTTTGAAATTACTTTCCTATTTTCTTTATTGTAAATAGGCTTATATTGAGATTTGTTGGGAAATTGGTGATAGAGTTCACTGTGATTTAGAATAAAACATCTAGAAGTATGTAATGGTGATGGAGTGCCTAATTTCATTTGATAATGAAATGGAACAATGGGAATGAGAATTTGAGTGTTTAATGACAAATATATCCATACAGTGACTGAAACTCAGATTTCTTAATTTTACATCACTTGCCAGCTTCTCTCCTCTAGGAAGAAGCTGCTGCTGCAGTTTGAACACTGTTGTTCATTTCATAACTTCACATTGAAAATATTAATCATTGTTAACAATTTACTAACATCTTGCTGCTCTCACAAAATGAAGCAATTAATATGTCGTGAAAATGTTCGCTTTTTGCTTTGGTCAATCCTAGCTTAGAATCCCATAATACTGGTAATCAAATCATGAAACCTAAAGTGAAGGGGAGAAGCCATTGAGCACAGATAGGGGTGTGCTGCACATACATGGTCACTTGTCCAGTTTCTCTTTCCTCGTCTTCAATGAGCTTTGCTGCAGTTTTTTCAGACTTGGATTGATCTTCAGAAGAAGACTGCTTTTCGCCCCCCGCTTTCTTTTTCTTTCGATGGGATGCGAGCTAGTTTTTGAGATTGAGCTGAATCATTACCAGTTTTATCACTTGTTTCTGCTATCTTCATTGAGGATTCATGAGCCTCCAGAAGTGCACCAAAATCTAGACCTGCTTTGAGAAGTTCATCATACTTTCCACTTTGCACTACTCTCCCTTCACGCATCACCTTTAAAGTTGGTGTTAAGATGTTAGTATAGCTACCCCGGTTCAAAATACTAATAGATGTTATGTATGTGCGCATAATACTAATATTTTATTTTACCTTTAAAAAATAGTAGCTGGCTTTAGAGGAGCAAAATCCAATAGAGAAATAGGAAAAATTATGTATATGTAAGTAAATAATGCAATTTGTTTTTTGGTGAACGCATGACAGAATACATAGTATAACCTTTGAATAAGACCTACTACATGAAGAGTACTGTTGCTATATATTGGTATGATAACTTGGGAAAAATTGAATTGAGCCATCATTTACAGAAAAAACTCAAACATTTTAGGTACTTGTTGTGAGCTTATCCATACCATTATAGAGTCAACATTATGCAAGAAATCAACTTGGTGTGTTACAAGTAAAACTGTCTTATCTTTCAGAGCTCCCATGATACATTCCTGCAAAAAGATAGAGCTTATACATACCATTATAGAGTCAATTTGACTGTATTAGAAATTTAAAACTGACAATTCATTTATAATGAAAATCAATTTGTTATATCATAAAAACTATGAATTTTAGCTTTGTTCTTACTTTAAAAATAAATGACCCTGTTTGAGCATCAACAGCACTGAATATATCATCAAGGAGATAGATGTCAGTGTCCTGATATACAGCTCTAGCTAGTTGCACACGTTGTTTCTGGCCTCCACTGAGGTTAATACCGCGCTCTCCAATCTCGGTTCTGTCACCATCTTCCCTGTACTTGTCCATGTTCATTGGTAAACCAAACAATATGTTTTCTTTGATGGTTGCATTCTGAATCCATGACGTTTGTGCCACATACGCCGTCGTTCCACAAACTCTGACCTGAACAATTTTTCAAGTAAATTTTCATAGAACAATATTCACAGAATCACAAATCAATAAAATATTTTTAAATGCATTTTAAAAGTGTAGTCAAGCATATATACCTTTCCTGAGATCTTGAACATTTCTCCCAACACAGAAGCCAATAATGAAGACTTCCCTGAACCAACAGTTCCTACAACAGCAGCATGATCCCCTTTCTTAATTACCAACTCTTCAACTCTCAGAGCGTCGTTATCATCCCATGAGAATTTCCCATCTTTTATCTCCACAGCTACATCATCACAATTCTCCTCTCGTTGCACTGCATTCTCATCCATTTCCTTACTCGACATGAACTCGTCCAACCTCCCTAAAGATATTGTTGCTTGAGAAATCATGATAAGAGCCTGAGGAAAAGTCCTCAAAGGCTCTCGAAGTATCTTGATAATCGAAGTTATCGTGAAAACAGTGCCAGAATTCAAAGGAATTCCAATAAAAGTTGCAGTTGCAAAGGTAAGAACAGTTACAACTAATGGTGCAGCAGACAAAACTCCAAAGTTAACAGCAAAAATAGTACATGAATTTCCCAATCCATCCATGCTCGGATTCACAAAACTGTTTAATCTTGTTACCGAAATACTCTTCCCAAGCTTGAAACTTAATCACACGCATGTTGTTAAGCAACTCATTTGTCGCCTTCATCCTCAAATCGCGGCTTGTCATCATCTGAAACTGAAATCTGTTACTACTCTTCGTTCGATATAGCGCGAAAAGAAACACTATGCTAGTTCCAAGCAATGCTGCAAGTACTGATACACCAACATAGCTATACATAAGAGTCAATGCCACAGCTACTTGCAATGGCATCAACCATATAGGGTGAAGCTGCATCATCATATCTGAGAGTTGTTGAGCATCAACAGCCATGTGATTCACTATCTGTCCTGTTCCATGAGCTAGTCTTGAAGAACTTGACAATCTTAGACCCTTTTTGTAAACCGAAGTGATTATGCTCGAACGAATAAGCATACCGATTTTCTGCGAGTGGAAGTTGTATTGATGAACACTCAGTACTTCAACTGATTTTGCTGCAAAAAGGATCAATATCAAAATAATACCTTCACTAGTAGTACTATCTTTCCTTGATGTGAAATCAACAAAACTCTGAATCAACAGTGGACCAATATACATAACACAAAGCCTAATCATTGCAAGGAAGCCAGTGAAAGCTATGTGTTTCCAAAAACACCTAAATAAGGCTACTATAACTGGATGCTTACTGTTTTCCTCTGGTTTTGGCCAATTGTTTATAAAATTTTCTGACATTTTTTCTGCTCTAAATTCAAGAGGAAGTGAAGGAACATCTTCTAGTTTAAGGGGAGTTTTGTAACCTTTATTAATCAAAGGGTTCATCCAAAACCAAACTGTTTTGGACAAAAATGAAGAACCAGCATAAGGACTCAAATTTCCATCAGTCGGAACTGATGTATATGTCGCTACTACATCGGACATTCTTATCACATGAATCCCTGATGACCCTCTAATGGATATGACAAAAAAGAACACAGATAATGGAAGATTAACCAATGAGAATATGTCATCTATTCTCAAACTAAGTTCCATTTTTTCCTCGCTGGTATTTACAATTCGGAAAACAGCTGAAATAGCAAACAAAGAAGCAATCACAAAGTTTGCTATCCAATAGATTCTTAGTGATAAAGGGTGTTTGGAAGATTTGAACTTTTTCTCATGTAACATTAGAATCACTATCACTATGTTGACTACAGCTTGAAACAACCGAAAAGGTGCTTCTATTTGTTTCCATGAAGAAAGGTTATTGGTTTGAGGAAAAGCCAATATTCCTAGAACAGTGTAAGTTATAGCCAAAATGGTAGTTACCAACAAGGGTAGTTTGAACCAAAGAGTGACTCTATAGTCAGAGTCTTTCTCTTTCAGAAGTGGTTTTGTGATTGAAGAGTTATTGTTGGAATTTGAGTTGATTCTTGAATAGAGTTTGTGAGCTGCAAAAGCTAGGAGGGAGAGTATAAACACGGAATCAAGAGCAGAAAGGAGAAGTCTTTGAGGACATGGAGATAGGAAAAGAAAGGTTAACCAAAGTATGAGTGGTGGTGTAGAGGAAGATGAATCTGTAGGTAAAGGGGTGCATGAAGGAGAAGTTAGCCATGAAGAAGAAGACATGGTTAAAAGTTCATGTGATGAGAATTGTTAAGGTTTCATCATATATGTTATGTCATGTTAGAAAATATACAACAAGTTTGATACATGATAGGAAGGGAGCATGCAACTGAACTTGTGTCTTGTGATATGAACAAGAACTTTTGTGTGAACGGTGTCCGTGCATGTGCTTCATATGTTAGGATGTCGAAGTTACTTTCAACTGAACCACCAATAAAGAAGCATATATAGACAACAAATATTGTCCCTGATAATTCTGTCATAAACTGCAGAAAAAAATCAACTATGTTTCCTTAACAAGACATTTCTCTATTGCTTCATCACAAAGCTCAAGAGTTATTTCCCAGTTCCCTTCTTCATAGTTCACATCGACAAAAATATCATATATATCTTTCTCAGCAACCAAACCATGTTTTCTCATCTCCTCAAACAACTTCCTAGCTTCCACAAATTTCTTCCTCTTATAGAAACCTCTTATAAGTGCATCATAGGTAGCCGCAGTGACACTATATCCTTTTTCAACCATTTCTTTATGCAGGAACCATGCTTCTTTTATATTTCTAGCTTTACAATGCCCTTTGATCAAAATATTATAAGTGTTACTGTCAGGCATCACTCCTCGATCGTGCATAGCCTTGTAAATCTCGGCAGTTGCTCGCATGTTATTTCTAATGCAGTACTGCTTCATAAGAGAATTAAATGTCATGGCATTTGGTATTATACCTTTCTCCAACATCCATTTGATTAACCTTTCACCATCTTCCAACATCCCAGACATGCAAAATCCATTCATTAGCACATTGAATGTAACAAGTGTAGGTTGAAGTCTTTTATTGAGCATAATCCGCAGCAACTCGTGAGCCTTGGCCATTTCCCCCATCTTACAATATGCATCCATGAGTGTAGTGTATGTAATAGTGTCGGGATAAAACCCTGCCAGATCCATTTCTTCCATAAGTTTAACTGTTTGTTCTATATTTCCTATTTTACAAAGACCGTTAACGATCGTGTTATACGTGTAGACATTCGGTTGAAGTCCTTTTCTAGACATCTCGTGAAGAAGCTCGTTCGCTACGTCGATCTCTCCGTTCTTACATAGACCGTCAACCAATGCAGTATAAGTGACAACATTAGGAGTCAGACCCTTCTGAACCATCTGATTGTGAACAGAGAAAGCCTCTTTCATTTCACCAGCCTTGCAATACCCATCAATAAGTGCAGTATAAGTAACTTCATCCGGCTCCAACCCTTTCACCAACATTTCATTAAACATTTCACGCGCTTCTACCATTTCCCCACTCTTACAAATCCCATGAATCACAGAAGTATAAGTGACAATATCGGGAACTATTTTCTTATGCCTCATTTCATCAAACAGTTTGCACGCAGCCGAAACATTCCCCAACTTGCAGAAACCGCTAATGACAGTCGTATACACTACATTATCAGGAAAAACACCCCATTTCCTCATCCTCCTCAACAGTTGCTCTGCTTCAACTACTTCACCATTCTTACAAAGAAGTAAAATTATGTTATTGTAAATGTATTCATTTGGTTTCAACCCCTTTCCTTTTAACTCATCAACAAGCTTCAAAACCTTATCCAACTCACCAATTCCACAATATCCGCTAACAACAACGCCATAACTTACAACATCGGGAAAATTTCCTCTATCCATCATTTGTACAAGCAGGTTATGTGCTTCTCTGACCTTCCCCAATTGACAAAGACAATGAAGAACAATATTACACGAAACCGTATTCCAACAAACACCCAATTCAGGAAATTCCTCAAACACCTTAACCGCAATCTTAATCCCCTCAAAGTTACAAGACAACCTAGACAAAAACAAATTACAAGAATCTACAGAAACAACAACACCATACCGTAACAACTTATGAAAAAGTTTCTGAGCTTCTAAAACAAACCCATTTTCCACAAGCACTTGAAAATACAAATCAAACACAAGAGGGTGTGAACCCCAATCTTTATAAGTATAAATCAACATGTCAGTAAAAAGGTGAAAAGACTTTGAAACATCGATTTTGGGCTTAGCCCAGAACTCAAAAACAAGTCTTTTAGCAGTTTGAATGTCGTTTGAAGCAACGGAGAGGTGAATAACAATGCAGAGTGATTCTAGAGTTGGGTGAAAGTGTTGTTGAGATTGTGATTTTGCCCAGTTGAAGAGGTTTAAGACAAGTGGGTAATCGTTTTTGAGGTTGATGAGAACCCAAATGAGATGGGAAGGTTTAAAGCGAGATTCGTAGGGTTTAAGAACGCGGCGGAGGGGTTCGAGACGGCGGCGTTTGAGGGTGGTGGTGACGTGGCGGACGAGGTCGGTGTCGGAGATAGAAGGGTTTCGTGGGGAATAGTCGGGAAATGGGCGAGGGGCTGTTGAGAAGTTTTTAGCGGCAACGGCGGAGGAGAATGATGTTGTAAGATAGGAGATGATGGTGGATGTTGTTCTCTTCATGTGGTGTGTTGAAGAGGAAAACCCATTTATGGTTATGGTTATGGTTATGGTTATGGATGGTGCTGTTGAAATTTTGAGGTATAGTTGAATGAACGGCTCAAGTATAGAACCATGTTCTGGGGGGAAACAGAATGACCAACTCCGTTCACCCCAAAGCTCCAAACACTATTCTACCTGATTAAATTCCAAATTCACATTATTAATTCTCATTGGAATTTAATTAAATTGGTTTATACACAACACATTTTAATTTGGTGATTTTGGTTTGAGATTTTGTACCGTTGGTAGGTAAACGATGACAAATGTTACTGTGAATATATCGTTAATGCTCTCTCCGTTCCGGTTTACCATTTTATATGGTTAAACGCAAAACCACTATTGGTCCCAAAATGAACTCTTGATAAACCTTGACTCTAATACCACTATTGGGTCTTGAGGGGATCCAGAAAACCTAAAGACGTTAGATTTATGTGTCCTCTCTAATACCATTGTTGGGTGGTGAGGGGTTCTAAAGACGCTCTGAGTTGATTATTTGAAGTGTAACATTGCTACATAGTTATGGAGTTGTTGTCAACGCATCATCTATGATGGAAATAGTCTTAGCTGCAGTTTTTCTTTTTCTTTTTAGTCATTAAGTCTAAGAAAGTACATTTAAATCTATACATTATTGCATTATGAAGAGACTGGCTTGCATTACGAGCTAGTTCTTTTAAATGATATTCTGTCAAAATTTGTACCAAAAATCACAAATTTTAACAGGTGCATCAGAGTGCCCATATATACGTAGGTCATGCAAATGGGCGCCCTTGATCAAAACATGAGAAACAATGTTGCACAGCTATGCAGCATGCATGTAGGGCCGTGCAGGCGCGAGGAGATGTGTTGATGTGAGGATTTCAATAAAAAGGTACGTTTTTACATTGTTATCATTAAGCTCAAATTTGTACATTCCACAAAAACATCCGGAGTATGGAGTCTTCGGTGGTTTTGGTATCAATAAGTCTACAGTTTTATCTTCTTCGGAGATACGAAGATTATAGAGTTTTATATTCTTGAACAACACTAGGCTCTAAATTTTTATGTAACTTTTGTATTATTAAGTTCAAATTTTTATATTTTTCAAGAATACGAGGGTATGGAGTTTTATATAACCTTGATATCATTAAGAACAAAATTTATATTCTAAAAAATACAGGGGGCTATTAATTTTTATTTAGTCTTGGTATCTTTAAGTGTTTCGAAATGGACCAAGGCTCAACCCTTGACTGAAATAACGACACATCAAAGGGATCCAGACAGTTCATGGTGGATCAAATTATAACTTTCCTTCATCTACATCAGATCATAGAAAATTCATCATAAGATTACTTTCCAAGATCCCAAAACATGGGAGAACCACTCACTCATCACAGTGATTAGTTCGCTAAATAAAAATAAAGACAGAAAAAAAAATAACAAGACTTTATTGAAAATATTAACAAAGTAGAAGAGTTTAGATTCTATGTTGTATATTGGTGAGAAATCATGTTAAGGCTTTTCCTATTACAAGGCTTTACTTCAATGATTACAAACGATCATCCAGATACTACAAAAAAAATCAATAAATTAAAGTCTTCAGGTGTTTACGGTCGTAATCCCTGGTTACGAGTGGTCATAATGGCTACTGAATTATATTCAAAGCTACTACCTTACTTCTTTGTTAACTTTTTTTGAACTAATAGTAATAGCCACGAATTATAAAGTGTTTCCAATTTATTTACCACTAATGTAACCAAAAAAAAATTATTTACCACTACTTGGTCAACAAGATTCAT
Source organism: Medicago sativa (assembly GCF_051527215.1). NCBI lineage: Eukaryota > Viridiplantae > Streptophyta > Magnoliopsida > Fabales > Fabaceae > Medicago > Medicago sativa. The sequence continues at coordinate 100,023,909 of NC_140752.1, forward strand.
ATTTGAAGTGATTCCAACACTTTTGTACTATTTCTTCATATTCCTCTTGAACTATCTATTTCTTTAAAAACAAAAGAAAAATATAGGAAAATGCAAATGAACTATAGATAAAAAAAAAATATTACTCCCTCCGTCCCGGAATAACTGACCCATTTTCTAAAAAAAAGTGTCCCAAAATAACTGACCCATTTCAATTTTCAATACAACTTTCATCATTCCCAATACAATATAACACTAAATAATACTACTTTTATCATTCCCAATACAATATATTCCACTTTCCCCTTTATTTATACACTTTTCTTAATCTGTGTGAAAAACCAAAGTAGGTCAATTATACCGAGACGGAGGTAGTATTCATTAAATAAAATTTACCGCTTTTTTTTTGACAAAATCATCATGTTTTCAAACTCCCTCATGCTTGAAGGTTCTCAAAGAATATATGGGATATTGAAGTTACTATCCACACTAATCTGAATATGATTTTTTTTTTTTTTAGTAAAGATCATACACATAGATATCCCTCCCTCTCATGTTACATGGACCAATTAATTCTTTTGTTTTTATTTTAAATTTGACGTTTTAATTAATTTTAAATTATTTTTTCGAGAATAAATACGAAAAATAATTTATTGTATTATCGCGTTGGTTTCTGTTTTACGGCAATGTTAGTTTCTAACCCAATCAATCCTCACCCCAAAATAAGATTTACATACATACAGTCAACTCATCAAGCAATTGATTGAAATATTAGTTGATTGTTTATCATAAAATATGTCTCTCTTGTCATAATCATCAAACGACCCTAACGCTATTGCTAATCCTAATCTGAAAGGTCTAAAAGACTAAAATAACTATGATTCTCAAGCATAGTATTGGTGATTGGATTGTATAGGTCAACTGCTTTTATATACAGTAGAAACTCTTTGAATTAATACTCGGTAGATTAATAAACTCTCTAAAATAATAAATTTGTCCGGTCCCGACTTGGGCCAATGTAAAAAATTGAAAAACTCGATAAAATAATAAGATAATAATTTTTCGGGAGATCCCTTTATAATTTTCGGTCCCAAGAAAATCATAAATTAATAATTCATAGAAACTAAAAAAAATATATTAAGAATACATTGAACATATTTGTTCCTCTTATTTGCATTTACTGTACTTCAAAAGTCATTATTGATTTCTAATGCATATAAACACAGTAGTTACTAATTTACGTTGAGTCTCAAGGTTCGCTGCAACGTAATTCTAAAAGGCATAGACTAATTTGCCTTTTTGTTTGGTATGTACGGTATAATTACTTAAAAACTCTTTAAATTAATAATTATTAATTTATCGATAAATTAATAACTCTCTAAATTAATAAATTTCTCCGGTCCTGACATTATTAATTTATAGAGTTTTAACTGTACTATCTTTAACCAATTTGTTTTTCTTTTTCAAAGTTCTTCTAGTTGACTGGCCGCTCTCCTAAATGAACCGAACCTTTCACACGTTTATGATTTATGAATCATTGGCAAAACAATTTGATGCGTTGCAAATAGACCACATACAATTCACGGTAACTTAATCCTCACAATTTACATAAAAGTTTTGGAATACACCGGAACTAGTTAGGCAACCTAAGATTTTGAAATCACGGAATAAGAGAAAATTGGAGCAACCACATTAATTTTTTTAAAGATCTGACCCGTTTTTTTTTTATAAACAGATTTGACCCAAAATAAAATTGAATATTAGAATTAGGGTAAATTACACTCACCTCCCCTGAGGTTTTCTTAAATTACACTGACCACCCCTCTAGTTTTCAACTAAACACTAACCTCCCCCCATGTAACACTGTTAGCTCCCAGTTAAATAACCCTTTCAAAAACCTCACCCTTTTCACTTACTCAACAACATTGTCATGTTTTTTTCATCACAGCCTTTCCAAAAGCAACACCATGTAAATATTCTTCCTCTGTTTGCCGTTATGGAAATCAGAACAGTGACCCTTTACACAAATAAGGAGGTTTTTTGGTTCATGAAATTGGGTAGTGACTATAAGAATAACGAAATCGGAACTGAATCTGAGACAGAATGGTTGTGAGAAACGCCGAGATATAACTTAATCGGAGATAAAATTGTCATAATTGGAAGAAGTCACGGAGTCAACATAGTCAAAATCAATTAAACATTGAAAATTATTGCTGGTGGATTTGCTCTTTTAAGTGTCTCTCGTGAGACATAGAAGAAGAAGGAGTGGGAGGAGACATAGCATAAAAATTGGGGCAAATTTTTGATTAGTGTCAAATGAATTTGAATTACTCAAATGATTTTCAATTGAATTGAGCTAAAGTGAAGTTGAGCCATCAAGTGGTGCCTAGTAGATACTAGAAGAGGAAAGTGCGGATCAAGAAGAAGGAAGAGAGTTGGTATAAGAATTAGGGGAAATTGGGTAAATAGGTAGATTGATTGTATGAACTAATTTTCCTTCTTTCTGAGTCCTTCTATATGTCCACTTTAAATTGTGATACAATTAAATTTATTATTCCTTATGTTTGCAGATAAGAAGTTGATCGTGATTAACTAAATAAAGCAGTACCATTTTACTAAGTTTATTGCAGTTTCTACGGAATTTGGGATAGAAGCAAGTAAAAGGTGGAGAAGTTAATTACGCCACTAACAGAATCATGAGAAGTTAATTAATTGAAGACAACTAACGGTGTTAACAACAAGTTAGAAGGAGGGGAGATGTTTGTCATTTTGAATAAAACTTAAGGGAGATTAATGTTTAATTGAAAATTAGAGGGGGTGTTAGTGTTATTTAACAATACCTCAAGGGAGGTGAATGTAATTTACCCTTAGAATTATATTAGATCAAGTGGGTATTTTTTTTTTTTTTTTGAAAGAATGGTGAAGTGGGTATTGCATATCATAAAATATATATAATTATTGAATCAGACTTGGTCAGTTTCTATTGGCTCACGTGGCTTCTCCTATTGTCGTTTTAGATATCGTGGCCATGGATAGAGGTGGCATAAATTTTGAGTTGAAGCAATTTTATGTCGTGGAAACCTTTACAATCACACTAGAGAAGGGACAGAACAGAAGTATAAGGAAAAAATATGTGAAATTTGCTGACGTTTCACTGTCATCAATCAATATCAATATTTAATTTAATTTAATGGATTTGGATTAACGGTATCACACTATTCCTAATCTAATTTTGGCGGGTTTCTTCCACGTGTTTCATCACCCTTCAATCCTAACAACAAAAAATATTCAAGGTCAATCATAATGATAACTTTTTGGGATATTAATGATCACTTTGCTACTTGAATGTGTAACGAATAGTCACAATATCAAAACTTTAAAATGGTTTTTGGTTGTGCACTCAGTTAGTCAAAATAGTCTATGACGCTAAAATAATCCCGCAATACTCACAATAACTCTTTTCATATAAGGACTAAAATGACAATAAGTAAGTACTTAAAGAACTAATAAAATAATAAGTATATTGAAAGACTAATATGACAGTGTTGCATCTTAAGATGATAAGTATATTTTATGAGACTAATATGATTGTATATTCTTGAAGGACTAATACATAAACTCTTATATAACAAGTGTTTAGGACAATAAACAAGTATATTGAAGGATTAATATGACAATATTGCACCTTAATACAATAAATAAATATATTGAAGGACTAAAATGACAATAAGTAAATACTTATAAGAACTGGTTCCACCTATGTATTTTTATCACATGAGTTTTGCGAAAATTGTGTCATTCTAAATGATATAATAATTCTTGACCAAAAAATAACATAATAATTTATTGATGCATAAAAGTCATAAAAAATTATTATAGTTTTTATAAATCTTTGAAAAATGAAATTGAAGTTTTTATTTTCTCAAACAGTCAAACTCTTATGTATAATATGAATCCATCTAGAATTTTGTTTATAAAATATAAATTGAGTTATATTTTTTGTCAGTAATATGACTTAAGTTAATAACAATTTGGTGTGGCTTTTGTGTAAATTAGATATCTCTAAACATAATTGTAGAAATTAATCATTTGAGTTTTTTTTTTTTTTTTTATAGAATTAATCATTTGAGTTGAGTATCAACATATAAAAGAGTTAAATTTTAGTTGGTGTGGCTTTTATTTCTAGAGTTAAATTTAACACAGAATCATTATTTAAACCGAAAGAGAAATCTTATCATCATATCATCCAAATGCTATGTTACCAAAAAAAAAATATCATCCAAATGCTATTATCGTGGCATGACTTTGGCGTTGAATTAAAATTACACGGATGAATGTTTATAGGAATGAAAACAACATAAACAGTTGAGATTTTGCGTATGGTAGTTTTGGCAGGAAATCATATAATACTTATTTAGTAGCCACACGTGTTTTCAAATGTCGGCTTCAAAAGTGGAGTCATATATTAAAGATTATTTTTAAAAATAAATAATTAAATAAATATTTTTCCGTATTTCATTTCCAATGCAAATAAATATTTGATTTGACTTGATTTATTCCATTATTTTATTTTATTTGTTTTTTATTTCCCTTCGTGGCATATATATACATCTCATCCTTGAATGGGTTATACCAAAAGGCAAAACAATTCTGTTTTGATTTTCAGTATTGTTTAGAAGAGAGAGAAGAGAAAAGAAGATGGAATTCAAGAGCAACAACAAGAGTGATGAGATGAAGAGAAGTGATGAAGATGTATATGCAGGTCTTGCTGTTCATATCCAAGTGATCAAAATCAAGGAAGAAATTGAGAAAATCAAACAACCATCATTGGAGGCAGAGTTATATATGAGGAGACTCAAAGATGTGAAGCGTCTTCAATCTCGCTCACCTCTTGGATTGGCAGATAGGACTATCCTTCTCAGTCATTCTTAGATATTAAAAATCATATAAATTAGAATAATTAGATACATATATGGATCCAGACAGACATAGTCCTAGGGTTAGCCATAGTGAGACTTTGTTTGTTCTGTCTGTTTTTTCCTTTCAATTTGAGTAGTTTATGTTTCTTAGAGAACTTTTTGTACATGGTTTTGATGGATATGGTTAATTAAATAGTCTATGGTACATGGTTTCTCTAAACTCTCTTTTCTTCCTCTTTTATTTATTTATTCTCTTATTATGATTATGTCTATTTGGCTTCAATATTTTCATGTGCAGCGTTGTGTTTTAATTCAAAAAACATATTCAATTGATTCCTCCTATATTGTCCAAGGAAAATCCAATGCCTAGTTTCAACACGATATTTCTAATAATAATGGTTGTTCGAATTAAGAGATGTGATCTAAAACAATCTTACATTCATCTTCACGAATGTTTTTGTTTGTTTTTGGTTTTTACGGTTTTATTTGTTTGGTTGGCAAAGTTCAATGTCCAATGTTATAGTGATCAAACACAATTTTGCTATAGCTAGATCACGACAAGTTTTTTTTTTTTTTTTTTTCAGTTTGTAACCTTGACCAACAACAAGACATACGTGTTGTTTATCACGCAGGTTTTTACGTTTGTGCGTGTCAAGCCAACAATGAAAATTGGTGAGACTTTGTAACTGTGACGTATGATTTTTTCAACGTTTACACTTCTTCTAGGACAGAGAGATTAGTTCGGGAATTAGGTTATTAGATCTACACGGAAACACATTATACACTAACACGTGATGCAAATCATAGCCTCCACGTATTCAAACACATTCTCTGGTTCGTATTCATGTGAGACAGACACTGAATTATTCAAACAAATACTGTATGTACACGTAATTTTCTATTAATTTTTTCCAGGTGGAATACACGTGGGTCTATATTTATATATGAAATCTGAACGTTGGCATTCGATTTGCCATATTATTTTGAGTAATGATATTTTGACATCCACTTGATGACAACTTTGTTGACAACCTTGTTTTTCTTACTTCTTATTGGTCAAAAACAATGGAGAGAGAAAAAGGAAGAGAGAGAATAACAACATCATGTGAGTATGAGAGAGAAAGTTGTCCAAAAATTGTCAAAAAGTGGTTGTCAAAATATCATTTCTCTATTATTTTATCCGCAAAGGCCTCATATTATTAAGTTAGATATTTTTGTGGTGTTTTGGGATTGTTAGGCTATAAGTTTACCCAGTTTGACTGGAATCTTCCACTTTTGCGTACTACTATAATGATAATAATACTTTGTTACTTCTTCAAAATCCGAAAAGAGAAAAATATTACTAGTGATCACTCAAATGTATGTTTTTATTTTGTACAGTTTTAAATCATTGCTCTTAAATCTCGTATATTTTGTTTAATAAAATACAAACCATCAAATCAAAAATTAATTAAGGTTTAAACAATAGAATATTCTTTTCTCTAAAAAAAAGACGAATATTCCATTTAATCATTATTGCACCTTTTCAGTTTTTATATCTTGATATCTTGCTTGATTTTCCGTGGAAAACAAACTAGTCTTATCAAATTTATCAATGATATTGAATCAGGAAAAGATAACATCAATGATTGATTGCAGTCGTTTTTATGTCTGTATGTTTCTTCATAAATATCAATAACTTTTACTAATTTTGATATTTCTAAAGAGAGAAATACTGAAAAAAAATTCATATGACCAAAAGTGTTCAATGTCACTTAAAACAAAAAGACACGAGAGTCACGACAGAAAGTGTTCAATGTCATTTAGCCTTCAGTAGTGACCGTCTCCTTTGATGAAAGAAGCTTTACCTTCCTTGAGAGGTTTTTCATTACATCTATAATTACAGACTTCTTTTGGATTCTGAACTGAATGGCTAATTCTGTTGAACCTGAAGCACCCTGCTTCAATAAAGATTCATCATCCATTAATTTGGTGGGAAAGTGTCCTAGTGCAATGACACACAGAGCAATCAAGGTACGAAATACAGCAAGGTCATTTGCAACACCAAGAGGAGCCTCAGCATCTAAAGACTTAAGTGTGTTGAGGTCATGCTTTTGTACACTTGCCATATCACTTGCAAGGAGTACTCTTAGTGCAGCCAACAAACGACCTTCTATTATTTCTTGCCCACCTAAGCTCACCTGTTACATGAAAAAAGTAAATCAAATTATGACCTTATGGCTCTTGTGCTAACATCAACCAATTGATATGAAAGTTTTGGGAAGTTGAGTAGCACAACTGATTTGAGCCAAGGGTTGAATAAGTTAAGAGGATTCAGGTTCAAACCCCGGTGAAAGAGACAATACTAATATAACTAATTACCAATATTTGCTATAAAAACATTACTATGAAAGTTCATAGTTATTCTATGGGAAGGCCTTAATGAACAGAGGGAAAACATAATGCGTAAAAATAATGGATTATGGACGTAGTATTGATGCATCTACAAAGAAGAGATTAAACCTTTCTGCAAAGTACAGTAAGCTTATATAATAGAAAGAGTTGTGTTTTTTTGACATACAAACTTGACATCAAAATTAAACATTTAGATCGTTAAGTATATATGGTCAATTACATTCATTAGATGATTGATGAAAATAAACTGCGATTTTGAACGTCATTATACATAATTTTTCAGGTTTTCCAACACACACAAACACATATATTCATATATCCATATATTAATCATCCAAACTGGATTCAAATATACATGATTTTAAGGTGTTCAAATATTTATATATGATATTCATTAACCACAATTTGTGTTCAAACATACTCAAATGAACATTGAGATTAATGACATTCAAAATGGTCGTTAACGGTGTTGAGTATATCATTAATGAATTGCAACAATTTGTTATATTTATATTTATTAACCATTCAATGGACGTAATTAACCACATACTTTAACAGCGCTAACATTCTAAATATTTGTCAAAATTTTATGTCAAATTTGTGTGTCAAAATGTCATTTCTTTAATAGAAAGAGTAAGAGCACTTATTTAACATCCAATAGTAGTTTTCATTTTTAAATAGTAGTAATTAAATACAGCTATAGAATTTTGTGGAAGATACCTTGAGATCTGGGGTTTCTCCAGCTAGATTTAGATGAGATAGAATAAGTTCCTGCCATGGAGCAGGTGTAGAGAAATTTGGTGAAGAAACTCCAGCTGCCATGCTCGCAGCATCCAAAAGAGCACCATCATATTTGAGCTCGATACAGTCATAAGGGTTTGACTGTATCACAAATCCATAATCAAGAAGGAAAAGATCATTGCTTAAACATCCATAGCAAAGTAATAAAGGGTCATCTTCCTTGATTGCTTTCTCAGCCACAACCTAAGGTAAATATTGAATTTCTCAGCAAAGAAAAATCTAAAGAATAGTTGTTTCTAAAAGCAGAATTTGACGTGTGAGCGTGTGTGTGTGTGTGTGTGTGTGTCTGGGAGAGGAGTCATGAAGGAAAGAGTATGAAATAACATGCCTTCACCCACATCTTTGTGCTACCGGCTTCTTGTTCCTGAACAATTCTAGCATTTGGATTGAAACTATGATTACACATGTCAATTAGAGGGAGCATCATGGGAATGTCAAAGTTTATCCCATTTGATTGCTTGTTACCATGTAACTTGAATGCTCTTGATGAAACTGCTGACATCGCCCATCCAAGAGATGAAGCATCTACTTCTTGGCCACCAAACGGATGCTTATCTGGTGTAAGACCGACTAATGCATGCTTGACTTTTTGCTCAAAATCAAGAAGAAATCGGCATCTTTTGTTTACCTGTCTCGTGATTCATGAATTTGACAAAATTAGCTGCCAAACTGCAAATCCGCAAGGCATTCAAAATAATTAGACTTAATTGCATTTTTGACACCCCAAAACTACACTTGGAGATAAACTATGCGGATCCAAATTGCTCATTTCAAAAGTGGGGGACAAAAATAACTAAATCGTGATAATTAGGAGTCAAAAGTGCAATTAAGCCACATAATTAATAGACACTGAGATAGACAATTGTAGCTTCTGGTGCTGGTCACAAATGTTGGATATCTTAAGAATATTTCAAATGTTTCAAAGAGAACAAGTTGCACATTGCTCTTGTGAGGACTGAGAGAAGTAATAAAAACCTACCAACATTATTTACACCGAATTTTACCACTGGTTTTTACACAAAAATCATAGTTCAACAGATTCTTAATTATATGCCGTATACTTATATGCATTTCTCTAGTCAAAATGAAGATGAACAAAATTGCATTTTTCTTTTCTTGATTAGCAATCTGCAGTGCAGTGCAGAGAGGCCACAAAGCATTATACTAATTTTTTTTTCATATAACATAGTATAGTCGAAAATGATTAACAGTAAGTAAAGTGTACCTGGTGAAGAATAGGAGCATAGTGCAAATTCTTGATGTCTTCCCCAGGAAAGAAAATAGGAAGAGTGTAAGTTTGTGGGAGATTACTGATGTATGGCCACCAAAAAGATCCAAGTTTTGCCCTTTCATGAAGAAGCTTCAAACCCAGTTTCATTGCCCACAATTCATCTGCCAAATGCTACCACATTGTCTTGTTTGGATAAACATTTAATTAAATGCTTATAACATAAATTCTTATCATTCATGAACTAATTGAGCTGGTAATTTTACTTACCGGGAACATGGGAGGTTAATTGAAGGAGGAGAGAGTGAGAGTTGCGATCATCATCGTTGAAGTGCAGAGGAATGTGTTGAGGAAGAGCAATTAGGTCAGTACCAATTGGGATATCTTCCTTAGCCACTAACCCTAAACCATTTGAGGAATCGAGTTGTGCTATCTTCACAGCACGGTGAACGAATCCACCTTCTCTTGTTACCCATTTGATGAGATCGTGTGGATGAGGAGCTATTCGTGATGAAGATGAAGATGAAGATGAAGATGCGCATGTTAGTGGACGCACGTGACTCAACGACGATGACATTAACATCGCCGTTTTCCAACTACCACCACCAACTATAACCATATTAACCAGATTCAATGCCCTTTCACTCTACTCTACTTTTCTTCACTAGGAGCTAGTGCTACCTTCTCCCTTCACTCTTTTTTTTTTTTTAACTTATTTTTGATGTGCAAATTGGTCCCTTGATTTATTAAATTGTCATTTTAGTCTCTTGAATTGACATTTTTTATCTGATTTTTTTTTTAATCATAAATGGATCTATAATTGAAAACATTGAGAGTGTTGAATGAAAACACACACAAAAAGAAATGGATTGAAAGATTAATTTAGTTAAAAGTGATTTTGATAAGTTAAAGGATTGATTTTGATAAAATTGATGTTGGTTAAAAATGATTCCAATTAAAAATGATTTGTGTTTGAATATTTTTATGTAAATGTCGGTTGAACTATAAAATTGTGTGTGAAAATCAATTCTATAATCAAAATGCTACAAATCTTAACTTCAACTAGAATCAATTTTGGAGACAAAAATTAATCCTAATCGACAACAACCAAACACGTCAGAATCAATTTTACACATCCAAAAATTAATTCTAGTCCCTCTAAAATGAAACCGGACATACACTAAGTGTGAAATGAAAACGTTTAAAGTTTAGAATGAAAATATTTGCGCACATCCACATTGTTGTGTACATGTTTTTGTACGGTTAGACTTTCCTTCCATTTTAGGTTTATAGTTTTCTATAAATGTGCATGTTTTTACGAGAAAAATAAAATAGAATTGCTTAGCAGGCAAACCTTTTTGAACTTTTCGATGTCTTTTAACTCACCAACCAAGTTATATATGCAGATCAAAAGCATATATGTTATGGTGTGTTTCAATGCGTAAGTCAAATTAGATTTGCCACAATAGCCAATATTATTTGTTTGTATTTTGAAAGAAAGATTAATTTGTAGTAAGTTTGTAGAGTTAAGAGATCAAAACCACATTTTTAAATGTCTAAATGGATTAACTTACACCTCAAAAATAAGTTTAAGGTAATAAATCTCAACTTTTCCACGGCTGAAAATAACACTTACCTCCCCTCAAATTTGTCTAAATAACACTCCCACCCCACCCTAATTTTCAAAAGACAAGACAACTACCTCGCTTAGGTTTTCATTTCTACTTCTTTTGTCTCCTTTCATTCAGCAAAACATAAATGGGTTCGTCTGTCTAAGCAATTGTTCTGTTTTGTGCCATGAACAACTACAAACTAGGAACTAGTTTCCACAAAATATACACAACTACAAATCAAGTAAAACACGTTCTCTCATTTGATAGTAATGTTGCATTTAAACAAACCCGAAAATTATCTTATTTACAACCCAAACAAAAACAAGAAACTTCAACTTCCAACACAGCAACCAGTTCCAACAATGTCTTGTCAAAATCACGTCTTTTCGAGGAATCTCTTGCAGCCCAATTGGAATCTATGTTCAGAGCTTTTCCAAATTCAGATGCATCGTTGGTTAAACAACAAGTTAGACAAATTCATGCTAAGGTAGTTGTTTGCGGCATGAATGGTAGTCTTACATTGGGTTCAAGAATGTTGGGTATGTATATTCTTTGTAGAAGCTTCAAGGATGTTGGTAACTTGTTTTGCAGGCTTCAATTATGTTATAGTCTTCCTTGGAATTGGATAATAAGAGGTTTTTCTATGTTGGGTTGTTTTGATTTTGCTTTGATGTTTTTCTTTAGGATGTTGGGTAGTAATGTTGCACCTGATAAGTATACATTTCCTTATGTGATTAAAGCTTGTGGTGGTTTGAATAATGTGCCGTTGTGTAAGATGGTTCATGAATTGTCGCGGTCGATGGGATTTCATATGGATTTGTTTATTGGTAGTTCTTTGATTAAGTTGTATACGGATAATGGTTATATTCATGATGCTAAGTATCTGTTCGATGAATTGCCTGTGAGAGACTGCATTTTGTGGAATGTCATGCTTAATGGTTATGTGAAAAATGTGGATTTTAACTCAGCATTAGAAACTTTTCAGGAAATGAGAAACTCTTGCGTTAAGCCTAATTCGGTTACGTTTGTTTGTCTTTTGTCGGTGTGTGCTACGAGAGGAATAGTTCGTGCAGGTATTCAGCTTCATGGTCTTGTTATTAGGAGTGGGTTTGAGTCTGATCCACAGTTGGCAAACACACTTATTACAATGTACTCCAAATGTGGGAACCTGTTTGATGCTCGCAAGATTTTCGATATGATGCCACAGACTGATACAGTTACTTGGAATGGTTTGATCGCTGGATATGTACAGAACGGATTTACAGACGAGGCTGTAGCTTTGTTTAAAGCAATGGTGACTAGTGGAGTCAAACTAGATTCAATCACATTTGCAAGTTTCCTTCCTTCGGTTCTTAAATCTGGGAATCTACAAAACTGTAAGCAAATTCATGGTTATATGGTGCGGCATGGGTTGCCTTTTGATGTCTATTTGAAGAGCGCTCTTGTTGACATATATTTCAAGGGCGGAGATGTGGAGATGGCGTGCAAAACTTTCCAGCAGAATACCTTGGTTGATGTTGCAGTTTGCACGGCTATGATCTCAGGCTATGTACTCAACGGGCTGAACGTTGAAGCTTTAAACCTTTTTAGGTGGTTAGTTCAAGAGGGAATGGTGCCTAATTGTCTGACTATGGCTAGTGTTTTACCAGCTTGTGCTGCTTCGGCGTCTCTGAAATTAGGGAAGGAATTGCACTGCGACATTCTGAAAAAAGAACTGGAGAATGTGTGTCAAGTGGGATCTTCCATCACATATATGTATGCGAAATGTGGAAGATTGGATCTAGCATATCAATTTTTCCGAAGAATGCCTGTAAAAGATAGTGTGTGTTGGAACTTAATGATTGTAAGTTTCTCACAGAATGGGAAACCAGAACTGGCCATCGATCTTTTTCGTCAAATGGGAACGAGTGGAACAAAGTTTGATTCTGTGAGCCTATCAGCTACTCTCTCTGCTTGTGCAAATTATCCAGCACTCTATTACGGGAAAGAGTTGCACTGCTTTGTGGTAAGAAACTCATTTATCTCTGACACGTTTGTTGCAAGTACACTAATAGACATGTATTCCAAATGCGGAAAACTAGCTTTGGCTCGGTCTGTGTTTGACATGATGGATTGGAAGAATGAAGTTTCATGGAACAGCATCATTGCTGCCTATGGAAACCACGGTCGCCCTAGAGAATGCCTGGATCTATTCCATGAGATGGTAGAAGCCGGGATTCAACCTGATCATGTTACTTTTCTCGTTATAATGTCGGCTTGTGGCCATGCAGGCTTGGTCGATGAAGGTATATACTACTTCCGTTGCATGACTGAGGAATACGGAATATGTGCTAGGATGGAACACTTCGCATGCATGGTAGATTTGTACGGTCGTGCTGGTCGTTTGCATGAAGCATTTGATACCATAAAGAGCATGCCATTCACCCCAGATGCAGGTACTTGGGGGTCACTTCTTGGAGCTTGTCGGCTTCATGGGAATGTTGAGTTGGCTAAACTTGCTTCAAAACATCTTGTTGAATTAGACCCGAACAATTCTGGTTACTATGTTTTGCTTTCAAATGTACATGCTGGAGCTGGTGAGTGGGAAAGTGTTCTTAAGGTTAGAAGTTTAATGAAGGAAAAAGGGGTTCAGAAGATACCTGGATACAGCTGGATTGATGTCAATGGTGGCACTCATATGTTTTCTGCTGCCGATGGATGTCACCCACAATCCGTTGAGATCTATTTGATTCTTAAGAATCTTCTTCTTGAGTTGAGAAAACATGGTTATGTTCCTCAACCTTATCTTCCGCTGCACCCACAAATCATGAGCAATAATTGAATGGAAACTAATTGATTTATTTGATATTCTCATTTCTCGCCATCAGTCATAACAAATATTACTTGATGCAACACATATTATTTATGGGTATGCTTTCAGTCACCCCTTATGCTGCTAGGTATCAAGTTGTGAATATCTTCACCATATGAATTTTGTAGCACTACCATATTAGTTAAAGTTATAATTCAAATAACATTACTTGAATGCAATAATTGCGTAAGCGCGGACCCTCACTTGATTTAAGATATTCATGTATTCGTGAAGCTCTGTCTGTCATTCTTGCAACTTCTACGTTCCTTCTTTTTTCTCAAATTCTTCTTCCTGAATCTGTCATGTTCATTGATTATTTCTAGAACACGATTACTTCTCAACTCTTTTCCTTTTCAACTATTATTTTTGCTATTTTAGTGAACCTGTACACTATCTAAATTTACCACTTATTGTTTTCATACTTTATTTTGAGACAACAAGTAGAATTTATTGAGGTATAACCACCTTGATCCATATAAAAGACTTCCTAACTTCATTGCCCTTCATTTGATTGTGTAAGTCCTTGCCATCTAAAACATATTTAAGTCCTTTTATGTTCTAGGTTTGAAAAATTAAGCATGTGAAACAATATGCACGGTCCATAAAAGCTTCTAAAGGTGGATCATTTGTATCAGTGAAAGAAAATATTCAGTGTTCAGGAAATAGTAATGTTTGTTTCAACAAAATTACTTGAATATCTGGGTTGTAGGCAATTCACTGCTATGACATTTAATTTGCTCATTAAGTTATTAGTATTAATATTTCAAAACGGAGTTACGTGATTGCATATGGAATGAACGGAGCGTACCAATACAATTCCCATGTTCACATGTGATATAAAGAAAGGCACAAGTAAAACAAATTTTTTATACGTTATAAACATGTATTCACAATTCTGACTTCGAAATGTCAATATATCCTCTCCTTTATATCAAGAAATTATTCAAGTGTTTAAACAAGTTGGAGTTTGGTTCTGATTTTTTTCTCCAACGAGGACGCTATAAATTGGATCAAGAATGGGGCGATGGACCCTTACTCTTCCTTTTTGCAGCAACAATTTGGTGGGTTTGGAGGAATTGAAACATGATGTGTTTAGGCAATGAGAACTGGTCGATCGCTAAATTGTCCTTCAACATTCAAGGTATAGTTGATACCCTCAAAACTTGTTACCCTTCCATCTCTAATACTACCTATGAAGACCAATTCATCAAGTGGAACAACAATAATCATTCTTGTGTCATCCTTAATGTTGATGGAAGTTGTGTTGGATCTCCTATAAGAGCTGGTTATGGAGGAATTTTACGAAATGATGTAGGTTTTTTCTTGTCAGGCTTTTCTGGGTACATTTAAAATTCATCTGTTATCCTGTATGTTGAGCTCTATGCCATCTATAAGGGTCTCTTGTTGGCCAAAGAAATGGGTATTACTGATTTTGTTTGCTACTCTGATTCTTTACATTGTATCAACATCCTCAATGATCCCCCAATGAGGTTTCATGCCTATGCTATTTTAATTCAAGATATAAAAGAGTTATTGGAGCAGGGAAATGTTATGGTTAATCACACCCTTAGGGAAGGGAATCAATGTGTGGTTTTTTTGCCAAGCTTGGTGCTTCTTCTGATGTTGAGTTTCTTCAGCATGAGTCTCCTCTAATGGATCTCAAGAATTCTCTCCAAAGTGATGTGGTTGGAATTTTCAGTTTGAGAGAGTAGCTCTCTTTTTGTTTTGTTTTTCTTGTTTTGTTTTAGCATTGTACACCAAAAAAGTTGGAGTTTGGTTAAATTACCTTCTCTGCTTGCAAAGTAGTCTTGCTGTATTTATGGAGGATTGACTCATTGTAATCAAATTAAACTATGAATTTAAGTTGGCGAAAATCACACACATTAAGTTTGCGAGAATCACACGTTTATATTTAAAGCAATTTCACGTTGGATCAAACTAAACTCTTTAAAGTACCATAAATGAAATAATAAAAATAGCTATCTCAAATAAATAAATAAAAATACCCAAAAGACTAAAATGCATAAAAAAAAAAACTTTTTATATGAGAAATAAGAATTTATGTTTAATGTTCGTAATAGAGAATTTATGTTGTAAGCGGATGACTGAAGGATCATAACAACCTGCAAAACAAGAAAATAAAACGTAAAACCTGAGGCGTGACTATGTCACTGGACTAAGGAATTATCCGCAGAATTGCGCAACTCCCCCAGAATACAACAGGTTCATCTCGGCGGTAATCGTACCGAGGCTATCAGGACACGAGAAATACACAGGCTCAGACAACTCAAGACACTTTGAATTTCTATAAAATTGAAGGAAGAAAGGAAGAGCATATGTTTTCTACGTAAAAGCAAAGTTTCTAAGTTTATAAAGAAAACAAAAAAACCTCATTAGATAACCGTTCTCCCCATAAAAGACAATAATATATATTAATTAATTTATGATAATAAGAAAATATTTTGGAGGCAGCACGTTATCCTACCTTTCAGGAAATTGAATTACGCATGTATAATACCAAGTCAAAATCACTTACCATACTTAAAAGCACATTAAAAATAATATTTAAGTTTAACAAATAGCACCTATTAAAAAGGTGGATTACTTCAAAAGGGAGTTATACAAATTATATAGCAAAACGGAAAAGTGGTGATGAGGTCAACAAAATTAATTTTCAAATTAATTAAATCAATCAAAATAAAATAAATAAATAACTTCTGAAATATCTAAAATATACAACAATCCCCCACATAGGGGTGGGAACAGGCCAGGCCGTCCGACAGGGGCCTATGGCCTAGCCTATTAAAAGCCTAGCTCGGCCCAGCTCGTTTAATAAAAAGGCCAGGCTCAAGCTTTTTATAAAGCCTATTTACTTAAATAGGCTAGGCTAAGGCTTACAAAAAAGCCTATTAAGCTCGTCGGGCCGGCCTATTAAGCTTTTAATATATAATATGCATTTCATTATTGATAATGTTGATGCTTTATTTTTATAAACTCAAGCTTTCATATGATTTGGCTATTTAGTAGCAGATATATTGGTGTGATTAGCCCTTCGTAAGTATTTGTTATTTAGTAGAAGTCATATTTGTGTGTTTTAGGCCTTCATAAGTTTTGGCCTATTTAGTGGTAGGCTTATAGATGTTCCTAAGCCTTAGTGTAAAATAGGCTTTTAAATAGGCTTTCAGGCTTCATCAGGCCTTTAAAAAGGCCAGGCCAGGCCTCGAAAATAAGCCTATGACGGGTAATAGGCCAGGCTCAGGCCTATAATTTTTGAAGTAGGCCAGGCTTAGGCCTTACAAAGCCCGGCTCGGCCTAGCCCATTTCCACCCCTACCCCCACATATTTCAAAAGTTTTAAATTAAGAAAATATATAGCCTGAGTCACCTTTGAGTGTAATGCATCGAAACGGTGTAGCAAGCTATGGAACCCGTCCTAGACTATTGAGACTTAACACACAGTGCATTGGTTTAGCAAGCTATGGAACCCAATACACTTGATGTATGCTAGAGGTCTCATAATCACATTACACCCCCACAATTCTCGTGTAATCGCTGTGTTGCGCATTTAGGCCGTGCGCGTGTCTGGTTTTCATGAGTGCTCTAGAGACCCGCCACGGTCTCATGCAAGCGGCCCCACTTGACACTCGTATAGGTGATTCCATCTAGTGCATGCTACAACCACACGCCACCCTAAAGGCTTATGGTAATCATTAAAGGCATTAAAAGCCTAACCCTCAAATTTTAATTTAATTAGCACTTCTCATTTCATTGTCATAACACTATAGGAAAAGGACAAAACAATTTAGTGCTAACATAACTAACAAGTGACTTGTTTTTCCCATTGAACCTTTTTCATGGGATCTCCAATCATAAAGGTCGGGTTACCATCACTTGTCGTTTTCGAGTGGCATAGTCTCATTTCCTTCGTTTTCTTCCCGGGGTTTTTGTTTACGAATTCGTTAAATTCACAAATATTGACTAAGACGTCTCTAAGTCAATTAATCTCATATTTCATCAAGTCTAAAAAAATAAACTCGGATCACACAATAAGTTTATACAAGTCTGCTTAGTTGTCTACAAAGCGACAACATATTCATCAATAAGATAAATCTACTTATAGATTTATTCTCATTGGATTCATATCTAATTAACATCATCATATTAATTTAATATGATGGTTTATCCACTTTAAACAATATCTCATATATTGGCAAACTGACTTTGAAAATATATTTCACTAGGTCTACTTAGATAATTTCTAAGTGACTAACCCCCACAATTGATAAATATATACTTTTATGTGTGAATTTAAGAAAATATACTTTTCTTAAATTTCTCAATAAAACATCAAAAGGTCAACTCACATATAAATTCATATATAAATTCATAAGAGAATATTTTCAAGACACTCAACTCATAAATACACATGTCAAGAAGTAGTCTCAATATATCACATATACTCAATCAAAGTCAATTTTGTAGAGAACTAATATGGACTATATAATATTAAAGTAGACAACTTTACTCATTATACATCTTAAATTTCAACATAATAAGAACCACCAATCATACACTGCAATAAGCAGTACCACGAAAAATTAATTACATCCTCAAAAGTGTTGGCAGTAATAGTAGATTTTGAAAGTATCATTTTGTAAGTATTTATCCAAATGCACAAACAAAAACCTTTCAAAGAAGCAATTAGCAATTTCTTAATAAACTTTCCAACTTGGCAAATACAGTGGTAATAATCCGAACCAATTCTATCTACTGCACGTACTTTGATCACCATTTCAAACTCAATACAAAGAGGTTCACACTAACTAAGGTCATTGGCTTTAAAATTTTGACAAAATTCATACATTCACGTACATGGAGGTGGGATCAAAATAATATGAACATCAATACAAATTATAGTCATTTCAACTACTTATTAAATCAACAACATTTTTTTTTTCTTTTAAAATACTCAGATCCATTGATATCTATTTGTTTTGCCAAATTTGAATACTTAATTAACAATCTCACAATGCAAGCCAATACCCAAGAATATTAACATCTAAATAACATGAATTAAAGAGAAATTTCAAGACCTCAAAATGAATAAACATAAAATGAATAAACATAACACCTTTTCTCAAGTATCATAAAGCCTTTCACAAAACATTATAAATTTTCAACGTGACAAAAAAGGAATTTAAGGCAGGATTATGAATTCTCTAGGGCAGGATTATGAATTTAAGGCTAAAGAAACTACAAGCATAATCCAACCAAACACTGTCACAACACCAAAAGGCATGAAAAAGGAATTGGAAATGAACACACGAGTAAAACAAAATTAAAAAAAAACGGAAGAACCTGGCTACTTTAGGCTTTAGCAGGCAAACAAAAGTCAAACCCCACATTTTTACGTTTTGAAAATAGAACAGCACTAGTAGCATCATAGCGACGAGCTGTTTGACATAAGTGACCACCGTTGCTGAACCGATAACAACATTGCAGAGTCATCTCCAACCATAATTCCTTAGATTGTTGTAAGCGGATGACTGAAGGATCATAACAACCTGCAAAACAAGAAAATAAAACGTAAAACCTGAGGCGTGACTATGTCACTGGACTAAGGAATTATCCGCAGAATTGCGCAACTCCCCCAGAATACAACAGGTTCATCTCGGCGGTAATCGTACCGAGGCTATCAGGACACGAGAAATACACAGGCTCAGACAACTCAAGACACGTTGAATTTCTATAAAATTGAAGGAAGAAAGGAATAGCATATGTTTTCTACGTAAAAGCAAAGTTTCTAAGCTTATAAAGAAAACAAAAAAACCTCATTAGATAACCGTTCTCCCCATAAAAGACAATAATATATATTAATTAATTTATGATAATAAGAAAATATTTTGGAGATGCAGCACGTTATCCTACCTTTCAGGAAATTGAATTACGCATGTATAATACCAAGTCAAAATCGTTACCATACTTAAAAGCACATTAAAAATAATATTTAAGTTTAACAAATAACACCTATTAACAAGGTGGATTACTTCAAAAGGGAGTTATACAAATTATATAGCAAAACGGAAAAGTGGTGATGAGGTCAACAAAATTAATTTTCAAATAAAATTAATTAAATCAATCAAAATAAAATAAATAAATAACTTTTGAAATATCTAAAATATACAACAATTTATATTTGTCCTAAAGGTTTAAAACCGTCTTAGTTATCTCAAAGACACGAAAAGTGTCAACTTGTCACTAGAAAGGTCCTGCCATGCATACTACATGATGATTTTTGCTTAAGCCAAATGAAATCAAACCATTTTTTTTTTTTCAAAATTACTATAATGAAATTATAATCCCCAAACAAATAAAGGTACCATTATGTATGTATTTTATTTATTTTAAAACCATGCAAATATGCCTACAATGAATCAAATCATACTTAAACAACACCATCACAAAATAACTTTGGCCGCCATTTTCAAACAACATGAACTTCAAAGAAAAATAATTCTTTTTACTTGTAGGGTTTTTATGCGCAAACATTATCGGTCAAAATAAACAAGTTTTCTTCCTTTTTAATGGTATAGAAAGAGAAGGAAAAGACCCGTGAGCATAGCGCAGTTGGTAGGACAATGCATTATTATATACAGGGGCCGAGGTTCGAACCCCGGACACTCCACTTATTCACCTTATAAGGTGAATTCTAGCCACTAGGCTACCTGACCAAAAAAAAAAAGAAAGAGAAGGAAAAAAAGGCTACCTGACCAAAAAAAAAAAGAAAGAGAAGGAAAAAAAAGTCTGGTTAAATTTTCAACTTTTTTTTTTGTAGTCACTAGGCTACCTGACCAAAAAAAAAAAAGAGAAGGAAAAAAAAAGTCTGGTTAAATTTTCAACTTTCTTTTTTGTTAAAAAATGTACATTGTGTTGTAATCGTTTTTGACACCTATTATTATCTATGAAAATTAAGGATCTCAATGGGGCGAAATAGAGAGTAGGCTTAATACATGCTTTGATCCCTTAACTTATTTTTGAATTTCATTTTGGTCCCTTAACTTTAAACTGTCTCAATTTGGTCCCTTAAGTATCTCTCCGTTTACCAAAGTGGTCCCTTCCGTTATGTTTAATAAAAAAAGTTAAATGTGGGACACGTGTCATTTTGTCATTTGTTGAAAACTTTTTTTTTTTTAGGAAAAAAAAATTCTCAACAAATGACAAAATGACACGTGTCCCTCATTTAACTTTTTTCATTAAACATAACGGAAAACTAACAGAAGGGACCACTTTGGTAAACGGAGAGATACTTAAGGGACCAAATTGAGACAGTTTAAAGTTAAGGGACCAAAATGAAATTCAAAAATAAGTTAAGGGATCAAAGCATGTATTAAGCCTAGAGAGTACTCTCCTGCCCTCCACAATCCAAAATGCTTCTCGCTGTCTTTACGGTGATCTTATTTACGGATGCAAATTGACATCATTAATGAAAAAAAAAACTTTAGCATGTAGACATTATCTTACATAATCCTTAATCAATGTAATATACATTTTTTTTCTTTCAAAAAAAAAATGTAATATACATTTTTTTATATATAAATTATAGCAAGTACTTGCACCTTGCCACCTTGTATAAGTAAAAAAACAAATGATAAAACTAACACATAAAAAAGAGAAAATTCATGTACAGAAAACTGAAAGGAAGAAAAAAAAATCTTGACGAAATATAATATGATGAAACTTTAGCATGAATTTCCATTCTACAGACAAAAATGAATGATTTGTGGTAATAAGAAACAAAGCATAAAAGAAGGTGTATGAAGAATTCCTTCATTCCGTAGGCATAGGTTCAGGTTTGACTCTATCCGTCGTATCATGACGAGAACCCATCATCATCATCATCCTAAACTCTTCAAAATCAATCGTTCCATCACCGTCGCTATCAACACCTCCTATCATTTTCCGGCACTCCGCCAACGAGCATTCTTCACCAAGGCTTCTCATAACCGTATTAAGCTCTTCCGCCGTAATGGAACCATTCCCATCCATATCAAAAACAGCAAAAGCATCCTTCAAATTCTCCAAGATCTCATCAGAATCAACGCCTTTGGTGTTGAGTTCGATGAATTCTTGTAAACTGATGCAGCCGTCTCCGTCTCCGTCGACTTCACGGATCATGTTGTTGAGTTCTTGTTCGGATGTTGGTTGACCTAAGCTTCCCATAATGGATCCGAGTTCTGATGCAGAGATCTTGCCATCGCCGTTGACGTCGAATTTTTTGAAAACTTCTTCGAGTTCGCCGGCGAGACGAGTGCGTGAACGCACGGAGAGGGAGGTAGATCGGGAAGGAGGGTCTGAGGATGAAGATGGCTTGTTGAACATTGATTTCAAACCCATGGGCATGACTTGTTTTATTCTTCTTCTTTGTGATGAATGAATGAATGAATGAATGAGAAATTTGGAATTTGAAAGAAGAAGAAGAATAACTATTTGTTTAATTAATGACGTATTAAGTTTGTACTAACTATTGTTTGTGTGTGATTTGGCTATATTTAGAGCCTTTAATTTATTTTAGGCGTTTGCACCATGCCAATCGCTACTTCGTTAAAAATTAGTTAATCCACCCGCTCTTATTTTTCATATTTTCATAGTTTTGTTCTGTTGATATATATGGGCCACATAGGCATATGTGAAGGGAAATATTATCTAAATTAGATTTGGCTGACGGTCTGGGAGACGATTGAGTGGTTAAAGATGACAATTGTTCAAAGATGATCATATGTACCTACAAATACTTTGATAATTAAGTTAGTGTGCGGTTTTATGGTTTACAAATTGTGTACATGTATATTGGTCATTAGTTGGCATTTATAGGAGGATGATTATGATATATAGGACAAAAATCATGATTGGATAGTTTTTTTTTTTTTTTGAAAGAATCCTGATTGGATAGTTGTATTGGATGATAGTTGTAAACATTTCATATGATCTTCATTGTACAACTCTCATTCAATCCTCATGCTTACTAATAGGGGTGGGCATCGGGCGGGTTCGGGTGCAAACCCCTCACCCAGATGAACCCGCGGGTGTAGAGTACATACCCTTTTCTACCCAAAAATTGGACACGGGTTGGACGGGTTCGGGTGAATCGGGTTGCGGGTTCGACATTTGGGTTAATACGGGTTGGGTCAATTCCTGGGTCATTCAAAATGTTATGGGCAAACGAATTTTGCTGCAATTTTTTTTTTATTTCTTCAAAATGAGCCATTTTTTTTTATCATCTTTATATTGAGCCATTTAGAAATTTATGGCCCAATCAATTTTGCAGGTTTAATTTTTCTCATTGAGCCATTTTTATGTTTATTTTACTTATGTTGTCATAAACTTATTAAAATTTTTCCTTTAAAAAGCTTGTTAAATGCGGATGTTAAATGCTGATGATGTCCTTTAACAACTTACATATTCCTAGTTAAAAACTAAATACAGTCCTCTTGAAAATAATAATAATAATAATAATAGTGAACTGGATAGATGATAATAAGTCCTTTTTTTAAAGGAATAAGTCCTCTTTTATATAACTTGATTCATAGCATCACAACAAGAATATTTATAACCTGTTAAAAAAATAAAGAAAACATACATTAGTAACTAACAAATCAAAGCCATAAAATATGACAGTATAGCAAACTAAAATCAAAACAACTATCAAAACAGAGAGTAAACATAGAATAAATCAAATACAAAGTTACAACAAAAATACTAAATCAATATTACTCTAAAAGATTTTAAAAAAACTACCTTTATCTTTTTGGACATATCATCATATGTTTAAGCATGTTGTTAGGTGGATGGCCAGAACTATTTGACATAACAGAAGTGAAACAGAAGTTACAAAAGGCAGCATCTTTTTTCTTCGTAAAATGTCTCCAAGCCATTGAAGGATGTCTAGCATCTTTTTTCTTCTTTAGATTTTGCACTAACTCAGCATGTTCAGGTCCTTGGCTATGTACTAACTCAGCAGCCTCAACTTCTTGTGTTCTAGCAACTTGAATTGGAATTTGAGGAAAATGATTCACACTAGTGGTACCACTTTCCATGTGTCTATAAAAACAAAATAAATAACAGACCATTAAGATAAGAAATAAACAAGTAAACAATAAATTCAAAGGAAGAAGTATAAGCATCAACTAAACCCAGTATGAATTCAAAACAGCTACCAAGTTTCAAAGGTAAAACAAACAAACAATTTTACAAGTTTAAGTTATCAAGAGAAAGAAAAAGTGGGGTAATCATAATTGAATGGAGTTTGCAGTAGAGGAGGGGCAAAGTTCATGTCACAATATGGATTTCAAACATAAGCATCAAACAGATTCAAATAAATAAACATTACAAACACTTATAAAAATGACATAACAGGGAAGATTCAAATTCTATCACAATTGCACATGACTTAAATAAAATGTTCAACTAACTAATCCATTAATTTACAACCATTTCAGCGAGAGCCATATCTGAACACAACCCCAATAGCATCAAAAACACCAATTAATTTGTACTCGTAACTGTTGCTTTGTATTGAATTGAAGCAGAAAGAAACAACCATAGTAAACTTTTTTTTGAACAAACTAAAATGGTGTATATATAAATAATCACAAAAGATCCCCCGCACAAGAAGTGCAAAGGAAAAATCAAACAAGAGTTTTTACAAAGTCATAGTGACCCAAAAATGGAAGGTAACCAAAGGTAAAAAGATAACTAACAAATACCCATACAACATAGTGGGTGTTTCCACCATTCATGATAGCTATAGGAGAAAACAACCTGTTTAGATTTTAACCACAGAAAAGAATGTAGCTTAACCTTCTCTAAAAGCACCTCAACACTTAGAGCCACATTATTGAAGACACGGTTGTTTCTTTCTTTCCAAATCACCCAAACCGATGCAAACCATATTAGGCGTAAATAAAGATAAGAGAAACTAGGCAAACCAGCCTGATGAGTAAACTGCACAAAATGATGATGTAAATCTCCATGAAAAACCGAGGAAATACCTAACCAATGCAACACATGTGACCAAAGGGAGCCGTAAGTGGCACACCCTAAAAACAAATGAGTAACCGTTTCCAATTTCCCACAACCTGTTGTACAATCCGTATCTGTTGCTTGTATAACTCCCCGCCTTAACAGATTATTTTTAGTAGGCAATCTGTCACGAAGGAGGCGCCACACAAACAGAGACACCTTTGAAGGAATACAATTATGCCAAACCTCATCAACATGCGATCTGTCAACACGAGCTCCGGAAGAAGTAAGGAAGTGATAAGTCCCTCGAGCTGTATACCCATGAATCGGGTCTAGTAACCACCGCCAAGTATCACAAGATGTATCCTGCAAAACAGCATTATGAAGCATAGCAGAACATTCCCCCACACTCTCCTCCTCCCAAGCTAGTAACCTACGTCTCCACTCCCACCCTCCTCCTCCCTCCTCCCAACCTAACCTCCTCATCTCCTCGACAGTTCTCTCCTTAAACACAGCCAAGTCAAAAAGACGGGGGAATTTAATACGTAAAGGTAACTCCCCCACCCAAGTATCGTACCATAACAACGTATCCCTACCATCTCCCACAATCCGCCGAACATTATCCTCAAACCAATTACCTACTCCACTACCCACCCCTGCTCGAATCCTACATATCGTCCTCCACCAAGATGAACACACCGTCCCCCCCCCCCTTCAACCGACCCCCTTCCTCCCCATATCTAGATTTTAAAACGTGATACCACAATCCACCCCTATCTATCAACATCCTCCAACACCACTTCCCCAACAAAGAAATATTAAACTCTCCTAATCTCCGAACCCCCAAACCACCAACCTCCTTAGGAATACAAATAGAATCCCAACTAATCCAGGCTATTTTCCGATTATCCTCACCACCACCCCAAAAAAAAATTTAAAAAATAGATTCAATAGAAGAAATTATACGTGCAGGGGCTTTGAAAAAGGAAAGAAAGTAAACCGGAATTGAGGACAGGACAAACTTCAGAAGTACAAGACGACCACCGAAAGAAAGGAATTTATTATTCCACGACGACAGGCGAGTAGCAATGCGATCAACCACCGGTTTCCAAAAAGACAGCTTCCTAGAATCACCACCAATTGGAAGTCCCAAATACGTAAAAGGAATAGTCCCCCGTCTATAATTCATTACCGAAGCAGCCTCCGCCAACCAAGAGTCTGAGATGTTCACTCCTGTCAACATGCTTTTATGGAAGTTCACCTTCAACCCCGCGGCTTCTTCAAACAACAGTAGCATCGCACGCATAGTACGCACATTCAACCAGCTTTTTGTACCAATGATGGTGGATGGCGCTTATGCTGAAGGAGTAAGTAATGTTCGGTTAGCTGTGTTTAATCATTTTTCGAGACATTTTAAAAAGGTTCCTATGGGGCGGCCTGGTGTAGAGGGTCTTCAGTTTCGTCAGTTGTCTACTGTGGATGCGGGGTCCTTAACTATACCGTTCTCGCGGGAGGAGGTGAAACAAGCGATTTGGGATTGTGATAGCTATAAAAGCCCGGGGCCGGACGGTGTCAGTTTTGGTTTCTTAAAGGAGTTCTGGGATCTAGTTAAGGAGGATTTTTTTAGATTCATGACGGAGTTTCATCGAAACGGGAAGCTAACGAAGGGGGTTAACTCTACTTTTCTTGCGTTAATACCAAAGGTAATTAGCCCGCAGAGTCTAAACGATTTCCGTCCTATCTCTTTAGTGGGATGCATGTATAAGGTTTTGGCTAAGGTTCTCGCCAATAGGTTGCGAAAAGTTATAGGCACTGTGGTTTCGGAATCGCAATCCGCGTTTGTCAAAGGGAAACAGATCCTGGATGATGTTTTAATTGCAAATGAAGTTGTGGATGAGGCTCGACGCATGAAAAAAGAGTTGCTTTTGTTCAAGGTCGATTTCGAAAAGGCTTACGACTCGGTGGATTTGAATTATCTTGACGCTGTTATGGCCAATATGAATTTCCCAGTGTTGTGGAGGAAATGGATAGCCGAGTGTGTGGGCACGGCAACGGCATCGGTGTTAGTGAATGGGTGTCCAACTGATGAGTTTCCTATAGAGAGGGGTCTTCGGCAGGGGGATCCGTTATCACCGTTCTTGTTTTTGTTAGCTGCAGAAGGGTTTAATGTTCTTATGTCATCTGTCGTGGGGGCGCAACTTTTTGAGGGCCATAGTAAACTTAATATATTGAAATCCAATATTACCTCTTGAATCTGGAAAATATGCACAAAGATAGAAGTTTCCAAAGCTGATAAGAACAGAAAAAATAAATAACAAAAATTGTCATGTTAGTAACAAATTCAGATACAAACCACACATTGAATAAACTTCGGATCTGGAAAAGCCTAACAAACATATTCTAACAAATAGATTCAAATGGTACTAATACAAAACGAAATAAACTAAATCTAGAAATGCAGGGAAAGATTTCATAAATTTCACAACAAACCCAAGAACATGAAATCAAAAACCTAAGAACATTAGTCATATAAATAAATCGAAAAACACTAAATATATAAAGATTGAAGATTTACCTCTTGGATCAGGACAATAGCAGATATATGGATGTGAATCATGAAACAACAACAAAAACACGTGGTCAGAAGAAACTCATAAATCTTAAATAAAAATAAAAAATTACAAAGATTAAAAACAAAATATCTAACCTTAGATCTGAAGCATATGCAGAGCAGAGAGTGATTCATGAAACAAAAAATAAAAACAGTCACACTCCTAGATCGAACAAAAATAAGAAAAAATGGCAAACATTAAAAAGAGAAAATCTAACCTTTGATTTGAGTGTAGTAAACGACGAGGATTTAGGGTTCTACGGTGGTGTTAGTGACTGAGAGTGAGAGAGTTTCAGGATCTGCCTCCACTATTTCTGCGTGTCTTGTCAGAGAAAGGCGTAAAACAACGGGAATCAAGTTTGAAAGTGGTGATTCATGTTGGTAGGAGGATTTGATGGTGAGGTGGTGGTGGTTAGAAGCGGCGGCAGCGGCACTAGGGTTTGAAGAGGAAGGTGAAAGAGTGTGAGGCGAGTGAGAAAATTTTGTAGAGGAAATGAAATGAGATCTAGGGTTAGTGAGTCTCCCCACTCTTCTATATAGTACAAGCAAAACGACGTTGTTTTTAGTAATTAAATACGGGCGGGTTCGGGTACCCGCGGGTGAAGGTCCATCACCCGCCTCAGCCCATGTATACCCTTGTGAACCCGCTTTTATGACCCGTTTGACCCGTGGACCCGCTTTAACCCACTCAGCTCGGTTTTTTTTCGGTTTTTTTTTTCGGGCCGGGTCGCGGGTCCTTGTCCAGCCCTACTTACTAAGGTGCGCCTCTAGGGCACGTCAATTACATGGTTCGTAGTGGATTGACATCTTAGAATGACTTGATCTTATGTTAGATTAGGCTCGAAACAAATTCAAACAACACCGCGAACATTTATATCGCCAATGACTTGCTCGTACAACAAACACGCTAATTTTATTTTTGGAGGGTTGAGTATTGTAGCTCTACTTAAGGAGTTGAAGAGTTAAAAGTTCAGAATTCAAGTTATGGCAAGAAGAAAACTAAGATACTCACATTTATAGTTAGAAAAATATGGACAATAGAGAATAAGAGATGATCTACCCTGTTAACTATATGTAATTTCGATCTATTTTGTAAGTTGTCTTTCCTAAGTCGTCGTATATTTGATCAAAGTTGTCATTATAATTATCCAAATTATACCAGATATGTATGAACTATAATTTATGTTAAAAAATGCACATCAAAATTGTGGTTAACGAGTTGTGACACTTTGGTATGTAAAATAATCATCTAAATTGTTGTAAAATTTTGCTGTTACATATCAAAATAACATAGCCCTTGGGGTCAATGCATCTACTCTTGTTGTTTAGCTTTATGAACTTTGTCTTAAGTTGTTGAGATTGATTGTTTGTATCTTAATTAACAACATGTAAATAATTAATTCATTTGAAGTATTTTACATGTTAGATTTTATATAACGTTATTTAAAACACATCATATCATCATTTTGATTATTTTGTTATAAAAAATTAGTGATATTAAAACTTATGACCATATATGTGATCTAGTGGAAACCTGAGATCAAAATTGTAACAAAGCCTGCTCAATAATTGTTAATAATTCTCTCTAAGGTATCAGTTCAGTTGTAAGCACTTAACTTTAGAATACAAAGAAACGAAGTTCAAATCGCCCATAAAATAGTAGTAAATTGTCATTTTTGTCGACCCGTTGTTATTAATAAAATTTCTCATTCTCAAATTTTTTATTAAAAGATTTGTTAACAAATAATTGTTGTCTATTAACTTTTTTGACGAAATCCATATACTTGTTTGAAAATAAAGGTACATAATTTTTTTTTAAAAAAAATTAACCAAGTTATTTAACTTGAATGGTTAATTAACTTTAACTAGAGAGTAAACTTTTGACTGAAAAATTACAAATATTCTTTTTTTTTTGTCAAGTAGTCTAGTGGCAGGAGAAATTCACCTTAAAGATGAATAAGTGGGGTGTCCGGGGTTCAAACCCCGGCCCCTGCACATATTGTGCATTATCCCTTACCAAATGAGCTAAGCTCATGGGGGTACTAGGAAAATAAAATTTAGTTTTTTTATTAAAGCCAATGTTATTAAATTGAAACATAGAAAAACCCATGTGAAGTCTAAACTCCGGTGTATTATAAGTGCCTCTCAAAAACGATTGTGTTGGAGGAAATTCTACGGTGCAGTCACCCAAATGACTTTTCCAATAAAGTCAAATCTTTTAAATCAGTTTGTTCAAAAACCGGCTTTAAAAAGTCTAAAATAATGGAATTTATTAAAGGACCAACAGGGAAGTGTATTTTACAACCCTTTATATTATGTCCAAATTATCAAGATATTACACTAGTAAAAGCACAAATTAGATGGTGTGATAAAACGGCTGAATATTTTTTAGATAAATATTTATATGAAAGCCATGAAAATGAAGATCATTTTTTATATAATGAATATAAAGGATTAGCTCAAGATTTAAGGGATAAACTTAAAGAATTAGTTAGATGAGTGAAGAAAACAATACACTCACAACCAGAGTCAAGACTTTGCTTGACGAAACCAAGAAATTAAATGAGAGATTTGAAAGACAAATTTCTTTTCTTGAAACCTTACCTCAAATCTTTAAACAAAATAGTTTATTCACAAAAGATTATGAGCAAGGATTAGAAAGACCCCATGAAACTTGGGTAAATATGGAAAGAGATTTTCCATGTTATAACAAAAATGAGAATCATAAATATCCTCATATATATCATTCTTTTAACCCTCAATTAAACAATATAACTGACATGATTAATTATCTGATAAAAAATTGTTGTAAACAACATCTTTCTCTTCAAGAAGGGGGGAAGAATAAGGAAAAGATTGAAGAAATTGAAAAAACTCTATTTTTTAACTATAAGAAATGAGTATAGAAGAAAATATAGAGTATCAACTCGAAAAATTAGATCAACTTATGGCTACTTTAGATATAAGTGAAAAAGATTCCATTAAGGAAGAACCTGAACCTAAAGATCTAGAAGATTTTGTCTACGACTTTAGTTCTGATGATGAATCAAAAGACGATGGAAATTTCGTTAAAATAGAACAATTAGAAATGGGCGAAAGCTCAGGAACAAAAAGAGGACCCTCTTATAATTGGAATACAGAATTCCATAGAGAATTTTCTCAAGCTAAATTCCAAAGAATTCCTATGAATTATATTCCCAAACAAAGTGTAAATGATGGAAGTGGAATTCTAAATATTGATTGTGTTGACAATCTTGTTCAAGCCATAAGAAACTGGTATAATAAAAATACTATCCAAATACAGTTAGATAGTGATTTAAAAGGTCTAAAACCAAATCAGATTTTTAATTATCTTTTGTGTAGAACAGAAGGTAATGCATATAAATTTCTGGCTGAAAAACCTGAAGAAGAACAAACTGCAGAAAATAGTATGGGTATGATAAATAAAGTCTTTGAATGGCTTTTAAATGAATTCAAAGGATGGCAAGATACGGTAGATTCAAATATCGCCTTTAACACTGAAAAATTATGGAGAATAATGAATTTATCCATATGTAATCCTTGTTACATGGAAAATTATATTTGTGAATTTTCACAATTATATTATGATTTAAATAAGGACACTAAAGAAAGCCAAAAGGTTGTCGAACTATTTTACCAAAAATTACCTATGGCAATGTCCCAAATAATTCAAACCGAATTTAATAATGCAGTTTCCTCAGGAAAGGTTAAAAATACTTTAGGAGCTAGAATTTCTATTCTTAGAAATTGGATGCAAGAACAGTGCCTAAAGAAACAATCAAAACGAGATGCACGAATAGGATTGTGCTGTGATAGAATCCAAGGAAAAATTGGAGCATATGGTTGCGAGAAAACTAGGAAAAAAAGAAAATATCCTAGAAGAAAGAAATTTAAAAAAATTTCCTATGATAAAAAGAAACATAGGAAGAAAAGATTCTATAGAAGAAAAAGGGAGTACCCCAGGAAAAACAAAACCTGTCCTAAAGGTAAAAAATCATGCACATGTTGGCTATGCCATGAAACAGGACATTATGCTAATGAATGTCCAAAGAAAGTTTCTAAAGAAAAGAAACAAGTTCTAAACATGATCTATAGAATAGGTTATGAACCAGTAGAATCAGATTCAGATTCTGATTGGGAGCAACAAAGTTTCTATGAACTTTGTACAGATTCCGAAGATGAGAAAAACCAAGATTTTGAGTAAAGGAAATCCTAGTGCTACCTTTATCAAAATAAAACTTCGAAAGAAGGAAATTTTAGCCTATTTAGATACAGGCGCAACATTATGTTTTGGAAAACGAAGCATATCAAGAGATTGGAAAGAGTTAGAAAAACCCAAAGAAATAATTGTTGCAGATAAAACAAGACATCAAATATGGTTTGTTTTGAGAGACATCTCAATTACTATTGAAGGTCATGA
This sequence comes from Medicago sativa, assembly GCF_051527215.1. NCBI lineage: Eukaryota > Viridiplantae > Streptophyta > Magnoliopsida > Fabales > Fabaceae > Medicago > Medicago sativa. Next base: position 100,055,764 of record NC_140752.1, read on the forward strand.
ATTCTTCATACCAACAATTTATCTCCATGATTCAGGATTAGATCTAATCATTGGAAATAACTTTTTAAAGTTATATGCACCATTTGTGCAAAATGTCAAAACTATTTCTTTACTTTGGAAAAATTTAGCAAACCCCAAAGAAAAGACAAAAGTTATAACTACAAAAATTATAACTAGAAATGAGATTATTCAATTAATTTCTGAAAATCTTATAAACCTAAAGAGTATTTGGGAGGAAGGAAAATTCTTTTTAAATCTTGAAGAAATAGAACAAAAACTTGATATTGTATGTTCAGAAAATCCTTTGGATAATCTGAAAAATACAAATCATGAACTTGTCACCATTAAATTACGAGATCCCAATAAGGAGATTAATGTAAGATATAAAATGCCTTATTCAGTACAAGATAAATTAGAATTTCAAAAAGATATAAAAGAACTTCAAGAAAAGAAGTTAATTACTCCATTTGCAAGTCCACATTCAGCACCCGCTTTTTATGTGCTGAATCACAATGAAATAAAAAGAGGAAAAGCTAGAATGGTGATAAATTATAAGAAACTCAATGATGCTACAATCGGAGATTCTTATAAATTACCACGAAAGGATTATATTTTGCAAAAAATAAAAGGATGTGATTGGTTTTCATCTTTTGATGCAAAATCAGGATACTATCAAATCAGACTTTCAGAAGGAACTAAGCCTTTAACAGCTTTTTCATGTCCACAAGGTCATTACCAATGGAATGTCCTTCCATTTGGACTAAAACAAGCATCATCTATATACCAAAGATTTATGGATAATGCTCTTAGAGGATTAGAACATATATGTTTGGCATATATTGATAACATTTTAGTTTTTACAAAAGGAACTAAAGAACAACATCTTAAAGATGTAGAAATTGTTTTAAACAGAATTTCAGAAAAGGGAATTGTTATTTCAAAAAAGAAATCACAATTAGCCAAAAAAGAAATCGAGTATTTAGGCCTTATTTTTAAAGAAAATGGAACTCTCGATTTATCTCCACATGTTCAGGAAAAGATTCAAGCTTTCCCTGATGAATTGAAAGATCGAAAACAAATTCAAAGATTTTTAGGATGTTTGAATTATATTGCCAATGAAGGATTTTTCAAAAACTTGGCAACTGAAAGAAAGATTTTACAGAAAAAGATATCTGAAAAGGTTCCATGGTCATGGACTGAACAAGATACTCTAACAGTAAAAACTATTAAAAGAAAAATTAAAGTTTTACCCAACTTATACAATCCAACAGAAAATGATTTTTTAATTGTTGAGATTGATGCTGATAAAACAACCTGGGCAGGTTGTATGAGAGCTCTACCTAATGGTAAAGCGATACTGAATCTTGATGATTCGGGAAACTATGTTGATGATGTAACCCATCAACAAGGAATGAAAGATACTGGAGCAACCCAGTACGCTAAGTCTAGTAGCTCGAAAGAGAAATTGGACAAACTATCTGATTCATCAGAAAAATTAGTATCAAAAAATACTAAGATTAATTATTCTTATGAAAATATTAAAAATAAGATAAAAGATGAAGATCTTTTACTTTGTAAATATGTTTCAGGATCATTTACAGATACCGAAACAAGGTATCCAATTCATGAATTAGAACCTTTAAGTTGTGTTAAAGTTTTAACAAAATGGCAAATAGAATTAATTCCAACCAGATTTTTATTAAGAACAGATTCCAAATATGTAACCGGATTTTGGAAATATGACCTTCGCGTCAATTATAAATATGGAAGACTTGTAAGATGGCAGATGAAACTCCAACCGTTTCACCCATATATTGAATATATAAAATCTGAAAAGAATTGCTTTGCAGATGCATTGACAAGAGAATGGAAGCAGCTATAAAGACATTACAGAATTCTCTCAGGCAAAAGCAGGAGCAAATTGCCTCTGCAAAAAATCGTCTAGAAACTCTTCTTTCTGAAGAGGGGGAGATGATATTAACAATTCAAAACCTTGAAAAGTTATGTAAAAAAGAAACATCAACAATTTCAGAATCCAAAAATACTGAAAACTGGGATCTACTAGGAAAAGATTATGGGAAGTACAATTACTATGTAAAATACACAATCCCAAAAGAATCAGAAACTCCAATTGAGTCAATAGCACCAAATGGATGGAATTCAACAAAAGAATCTTCAACAAATCCAACAACTGTCCTTGCAGAATTACCTAAGACATCTTGGGCTGACAAAGTTGAAGAAGATGAAGGAAAAAATGGAAAAGAAAAAGAATCCATTGATCAACAAACAAGCCAGAAAATTGATAGTCAACTTGGCAAAAAACAAGCATATGTAATTTTTGATGGACCTATGAAAGGTATCTACCATAACTGGGAAACCACAAAGTTACATGTAAATGGCAAAAATGTCAGATACAAAGGTTATATGACTCTTGAAGAAGCAAAAACAGCCTACAACGCTGTTTACAAAGAAGTTGCAACAGCTAATAACACAGTCCAACCATAAAAAATGGAGACTAAAAAGAAGATATCTGTAGATAGAATTATCTATGGAGAAAGACAGCTCGTTAAAGAAGTCACCATTGGAGACTACTACAAAAACTGGAGATGGTTAACCAACTATTCAGAAGAATTAAAAGCAGAATGTTTTTATCCTAGCAACAATGGGATAGAAGTCAAGGCTGTAACAGTTCCAGGCATAGGCAAGGAATTGGTAAGATCATTCTATGATTGTGGAATGATTAAAACAATGTATCTTCAAGAAGATACAGGAAAGAAGATCCATGAATTAGAACTTCTTCTAAAAGATATAAGCGATATCGCTTATAAATTCAACAATAACTTTGCAAAAGGTAAAGAGTTCTTTTTATCTTTTACTTCAACCTATCCATGGTTTGAAGATGATAAAGTTATTAAAGCCAGACATTTAATCAAGATTGGCATTTCAAATCATTCATATCCAACAAATGATGATAGAGATGTAGATCCAAGACCAGAATGTTTTCTGCATCAAATGGAAAAATTCTATGATACTCTCATCATATTTGGATCAAAATTACCTAACTTCAGGGTAATCACAGCAAAAGAAAGTTTTCTAGTCTATAGTGACTCAAGAAAACAAGCTAGAGAAGAACACCTTCAGCAAATACTAAAGTTCGAAGAAAACTTTAGTGGGCTTGAAACAGACTTGGGCCAGCTACCCGACCCAATTCAACAGGAGTGCTGCCGACACTTTCAAAAATACAAAGGACACCAATGCAAGTGGTGTGCAAAAGACATGAATAACGTGGCCGACAAAGAATCGTTGTATGATAGTGACATATCACCTAACAACGAAGAAAATGTAGAAAGTTAGTGGGCATGGGACCCATTTAGAGATAAGCCTTATTTCTAAGGCAATTATGTAACATATTTTTCTACGTCTTCTTTTTCTTTCTGTCCTGTCATTTCTTTTCGTGTGTTGTAAAGGAAAGAGACGTTGTGCCAACTATGAAGGCCAACTTGTGAGTCTCTCATCCTATAAATAAGAGCCTCGAAGCTCATTTGTAACCACCATGAATTGAAGCAATATAAGTTATATCAGTTTGATATGAGCTTGCCTCTTAGTTTTAAGAACTAGTGGTCCTATAGTGGTAAAACACTATAGCTGAGAATTCTTGAGGTAATACTCTGGAGGAATTCGCCCTGAGTTGGGAAAAACTCAAACACAAGCAGAAAAAACTGCTGAAGAAATCAAATTGCTGTAGCAAAAATCAACCATATTTTCGAAGAAATAATCAGGTATGAATTTATTGCATATTATTATAAAACATGACTGAAATTTCATATTTTGAAGGAACATCTAGTTATTATGCTGATAGCATAATAGATAATAAAATAGAAGAAGCAGATTTGTCTTTAACTGCTGAAGAAAATTTTAAAAGAAAATTTAGTAAAATAAGAGAATTTCTTTCAAGAAAAAATATTCTGAAATTTGGAATAGTAACAGGAGAAGAAGCAATTCCTATTGAAACAACTAATGGGAAAATAGCTATATCCACTATAAACAAAGAACAAATCATAAAGAGACTTGAAACGTTTTCCGAAAACGAAAGAAGAAAAATTGGTTATATTCATATATCAACCATTCAATTCTTAATCAAAAGTACCTTCATGAAAGGTATTAATTCACCTTTAGAAATAGCCCTAGAAGACTCTAGGATTTTAGATAAAAACCATGCAATGATTGCAAAAGGAAAGTGTAATCTTAAAGATGGAAAAATAAAATTTGATATAAATTTACAAATAGGATTATCCCTAAAAGAAACAGATCTAGATAGATCCATAGTCTTTCATTATAAAATGGAAAATCCAAAATTCATGAAAGAAGGTAATCATCCTTTTACAATTTATTATAGAATTAATTATGCTCTGAGTAATTCACACCATAGCATAGAATTCTTAGGAAAAGATACAATTCATATCGATGAGTTGTTTAAACCATTAGTTTCTTTGGAATCACCAATCTATAAAAATTTCGCAAGAAATAGCTTTTCCTTAATAAAAGCAGAAAAGAATCTGTTTGAAGAAACAGAAAAACCATTGCTTAAAAGCCAAAGCCTTCGAATAGCATCACCTAATCTAAAAGATTTTAATTAATCATTAAGTTCTCAAAATATATTTGAAGATGATGCCTCATCCTTAAATAATACTTCATTCGAACCTCCTAGAAAGGATTTCGAAATAAACAGAGAAAAAGAGCTCAAAGATCTACATGATTCTATAAAAACTTTATCGATACAGGTTAATAAAATTAATCAAAGACTATAAAAGTCAAAATGCCTGGATTAAATCTAAAAACAGAGTTACAACTCTATAAGAAAAAACTAGAAGAAATAGTTGCTGAAATAAATTTTCAAAATGAAAGAATTATGTTAAAACAAATTCTTTTTGCTGCACAGGATCTAATACTCTACCATATAGATTCTATTTCTAAGTTATTAGAAGAAATAGAAGATCTGGATACTCGTACAAGTATTCAGCAAGAAAAAGCAAAAATGCTTTTAGAACCCTTTCAAGGTTTAACAAAAATCGAAGAAAAGTTAAAACAAATAAGAACCGAACAAATGTTAGAACAAGAAAACCTCCGTTGGAGAATCCACCAATAAATATGCCAGGTTTAACATTAAAATAAGAACTAAGGTTATTTAAAACTAGGTTACAACACTTAGTAAGTGATATAGAATGGTATTATGATTTAATAACATTTAAACAAATAATGTATAAAGCTCAATCTTTAATGAGAACACATATAGATCTAATTGAAGATCTATGTAGACCAAGATTTTCGGGTGTCAAGCCATTAATTGAACTTGAACCTTCAATCTACCGGACTTGCTCGATTTTATTCTTGGGAAGGGAAAAAGAGATTGAAAAACCCTTTTTGGATCCGGGGGTTGGTTACGATTCGGGAAGGTGTTAGGCACCCGCGTCGTTCACGGTACTCCGTGAGAACCTCTTTCTAACTTTATTTTATTTGAAAATTTATTGATTAAAGTATGAGTGTAAGAATGGAGGGAGAAGAAGTAGGAGTTTTTGTCATTTTTATTTGATCGATTTGAAAGGAATAAAGCCTCTGCCTACGTACCCTTAAAAGGGATCAAAACCGCCGTAGTTCGTTCTCAAAAATATTTTTGTAGGTTGGGTTGATTTTAATTTGATTTTGAAAATGATTTTGAGAAGGGTTGCGAGACCTCAAGGCATAGAAGAATAAAATAGAAGTGGGGTTGTTTCATTTTATTTGAGAAATTTTGTCTAAGTTTAATTAAAGTTCATTTAGGAATTTGATTAAGAAAATAAAGAGAAAACAACTTGGATTTGGACCCAAGGTTTATTAAGAAAATAATTTGACTTTCGCTTATTTGATTTTTGAGATAAAAAGTTTGACTAAACTAACGGTAAAGTAGCGTAACGATGCGGAAACATAAAGCGAGATAAAAGCGATAAATAAAGTGATATGGTGTCGGTGTAAGTGTCGGTGTGTGCAATTACTAAGCTATTACATACCATCCTAGGGGCATTCTAAAGCAAGAAATAAAAATGCTCAAAAAGAAAATTACATCAATTCCTAGTTATACACACTAAATATCATGGAATAAATAAATTGCTATAGGAAAAGAAAATGCATGAGATTATACTAAAATTAAAGCAAGCAAAATATAACGAGATAATATGAGACTTAGAATGCATGATGTCAAAATTTTAAAACAACGCACAAAATAGAAATTGAAAGATTAAAGCAAAATTGACAAGAGATATCATGGAGTGAAAAATGTAAAATGCATGGGATTAGAGTTGAATTTTAAAGCTAGGTTGCAAGAATGTTTGGTATCGAGAACCAAAAACGAAACAACAACCAAAAGATGCATAAAATGATTTCAAAGCCAACATATAAATTAACAATAATGCATGATGTTGAAATATCAAGGAAGTGTATGAAGTAGAAATTGAAATATTAAAGCAAGATCAACATAAGATATTATGGAGTAAAAAACATTTAGGATGCATGAAATAAAGCCTGTTAAAACACTAAAGCGAAATAAAAGCCATGGAGATTAAAGTTTTAAAATGCTCGGAGCAAAGCCCCAAAATGAGTTTAAAAATGCATGAGATGATTTTTGTGTTTAGAAGCCTATATAGGCTAGAATGCATATGATGAAAATGGAGTTAATGAATAAACAAATACAATAACATTATGCATGATACGAAGTTCTTTTCAAAAGCCTAGCTAAATTAAAGGTACAAATATGCATGGGATAGAAATTAAACCATTAACTAATTTAGATAAAAACATGCATGATATGAAGATTAACACACTAATCAAAATATATGAAATAAAGTCAAAGCGCATATTAGTTTTAAAATAAAATATATGATATGATTTTAGATATCAATGAATGAGATGCTAAAAAGTATATAAGCCAACAAGAAATCTAAAGAAAATGCAAGCGATTTAAAAATTTGGACGAAATGCAGGGGGGGTGTACCAAGCAGTACTGGGAGTGCACTTTGGCAAAACAGTAGTGAACCAAAGCAATTGGGCTTAGCAAAACAGGTTGGAAATGGGCTTGGGTTATGAAAGGGTCGGTTCAAATAAGCTGGACCGGTTCAGGAACGGGTCGGTTCAACCGAACCGGTCCAGCAAGAATGACATAACCGATCAAAGATTCTTCTTCTTCTTAAACAAGAAAAAAAACAGAGCCGCTGCTCTCTCTTTTTCCTTCATCTTTTCCAAACATTTTTTAGAGACAAAACAAACTTAAAAAATCCAAATCTTACTTCAAACTATTCTTTCAAATCGTTTTTTCCAAACAAAACACAACAATGGATCTAAACCTAACTAGAAGTTCTAGATCTACAAGCTCATCAAACAAATTCCGGGAAGAAAACGAAACTGTTACCTCTCCTGTTCGCGAAAATGGCTCGGTTCCTCCACGTTTCTGCTCCTGCTCCCTTGATTCAGTTCGTCTTTGGATGCACAACAGTTCCGATGTTCTTCACCTTCTTCCTTTATTGCGAATCCGGTTCGATTCAAAGCTGGTATGTGTTGGTTGTTGTTGTTTCACCTTGGTTCAGCCATGGCATTTGCGTGATTTGAACAGGGAGAGTTATTGTTGGATGAATTTGATTTGAAGAGAAAGAAAGAAGAATGGATACGTGATGATGATTCTGAGTTGGTGTTGTGATATGAGATTTGGAATTTTGAATTTGTGTGTCAATGGTTTTTGTGTCAGCCGATTGTGAGATGTATGGGTATTGTGAAGATTGTTTGAATATTGTTGAGTTAATCTATGATGATGAAGTGAAATGTTACTGAAAAAGAAATTGAATTGATGAAATGTTCTCGAAAAGATGAAAGAAAAGAGATTTTTGATTTGCTTTGGGCCACTGCCGTTCTTGTGGTGTGTTTGTGGGGATTGGTGCAGCCTCCTTTATTGCCAATGATTGCTGCTTTTATAGTGACACATTAGGGTAAAATGATATTTCATTGGACCAAAGTGCCCCTAACTTGGGCAGCAAGAACCTTGTGGACAAAATGACTAAAAGGACCAATTAACTAAAAAGGAGAATTAAAATAAATGAATTAAACACTAAAGCTAAATAATAAAATAAATAATAAACTAAATGAAAAAATAACAACTACATAAGATAAAAATTACGAACTTAAATTGCGATTAAAAAAGTAACTGCTTAAAATGTGACTAGAAAAGTTCTAACTCACTAAACAAATTACAAAAAGATAAAATATTTAACTGCTTGAATAAAAAATGTTTTAACCAACTAGAATACGACTAAAAATGTTTGACTACTTAAAATAAGACTAAAAATATTTTAACGAGCTAAAATACGAATAGAAATATTCAGCTGACTAGAAATACGAATAAAAATAAATTGATTGATTTAAAAAGCGAAAAAAACTTTAACTGGTCAAAATTTGGGGTATGACAGATGCCCCTATTTAAGTTTCTTCGTCACGAAGATTTGAAAGAAAACTTTTAAATTGATGGGTCGAAGAGACTTAAATACTAAGTACACCGAATTTTGACCAGTTGAAAAGCTGAGAATGCAATGAATATAATGATATGAATGCAAACGATACAAGTATGAATGCAAAGACAACAAAAATAAACTGACTGGGGAACAAACTGATGAGCATCACTGGGGAGATAAAGCTTGTCTATTACCGACTACCGTGGTAAAGACGAACATACAGAAGATAAAGCTTGAACGGAACATAAAGCTCAACCGGAAGATGAAGCTTGAGACGAAATATAAAGCTTGAGACGGAAAATAAAGCTTAAGACGGAAAGTAAAGCTTGTCCATTACCAACAGCCCGTGGTAAGGACGAAAGTACAGAAGATAAAGCTTGTCTATACTGATTAGTATTGATAAAGTTATTATTGGATGGGATCTACCACTTGAACACAAATTGATTGGTGACATTTATGAATTAAACACCTTGAGGATGACCTTTTTATGTATTGGATTAGTGACGCCTCTTGAACACAAGCTGGGGACGACATATTAAGGGAATGACAGGTAAACACAAGCTGTCCGTGTTTTGGGACTGACCATTTGAAGCAAAATAAACGTTTGCGAGAATCCACTCGGCTTTGGAGGAAAGGTTTGCGAGAGTCCACTCGGCTTTTGACAAAATATTTGCGAGAATCCACTCGGCTTTTGACGAAATGTTTGCGAGAATCCACTCGGCTTTTGATGAAGGGTTTGCGAGGATCCACTCGGCTTTTGATGAACGGTTTGCGAGAATCCACTCGGCTTTTGATAAGAGGTTTGCGAGAATCCACTCGGCTTTTGATGAAAGGGTTTGCGAGAATCCACTCGGCTTTTGATGAAAGGTTTGCGAGAATCCACTCGGCTTTTGATAAGAGGTTTGCGAGGATCCACTCGGCTTTTGATGAAAGGGTTTGCGAGAATCCACTCGGCTTTTGATGAAAGGTTTGCGAGAATCCACTCGGCTTTTGATAAGAGGTTTGCGAGAATCCACTCGGCTTTTGATAAGAGGTTTGCGAGAATCCACTCGGCTTTTGATGAGTTTGCCGGAATCTACCGGGCTTGGTAAGAGTTCGCCGGAATCCACCGGGCTTACAGTGAATGACATCTCTGGACCAGACACACTGAGGTAGACGCTTTTATGAGATACAGTTGAAATAAGACACGAGGTGGTAAATGCAATGATATTTTGTATGCATGCAATATGTGCATGAATGTTTATATGCATGAATATATGTATGAATGAATGTATGAGTACATGAATGTATGAATGTATGACTGTATATGACAGGTGAACTTGATGAAACAAAAGAGGATAGGTAAGATGAGAGATGGACTGACACCGCAGTACAAACACTCGGCAATCTTCATTGGGGATAACATTATTGGAGATAAGTTAAACACTATCAGGGTAAAGCTCATACTCAGACCACTGGTGTGGGAACAACCCATAACCACACCACTGAAGGGAGAATGCCCCATAATCAAACCGCTTGGAGACAGAATGCCCCATAATCAAACCACTTGAGGGGAGAAAGCCCAATAATCAATCCTCTTGGGGAAACAGCTCATCACTCAATGATTTGGCAGAAGTCGCCATTTCTCGAGGTAAAACTCGGTCAGAAGTCGCCACTTAATCAAACCGCTGGCAGAAGTCGCCATCAATACAACCACTGGCAGGAGTCGCCACTTGTAAACCAGCCCAAAGTGCAATCTTTCCATTTGGTCCACTTGAACTGTGATGCCTCTATCTTTATTTTTCATTCACTTTTTTTTGTTGTTTTTTTTTTGAATCCCTAATTTTTGCCTGGATCGCCCTTTCGGGTTTTCAATCCACCGGGAATATATTTTTTTGTTTGCCCCTAATTTTTGCCTGGATCGCCCTTTCGGGTTTTCAATCCACCGGGACGCTCATTTTTGCCTAAGTCGCCCTTTCGGGTTTTCAACTTAGCGAGCTTTTTTGTATTATTTTTTTTTTAACAGAGGTCATCCCACAGCTTTTGGTCATGATTACCCTGCAGAGTTTAACTGTTCTTAAGATGAATGTTGATGTATGTTTCTACTACTCATAAGTTCAAAGAAGATGTACCTGTTGTTTATGATATTCAGAAGACATTTAAAAAGTTTTAATTTTGCTTTAAGTATTCACATCAAAAATAGAAGAAAATTATGCAAACAAAATAAATGAGAATTTCAAATAAATGGGCACAGGCTCAAATTAGATGTAAAAGAGTGGTGACCTGCCAAAGGCGTGGCTCCACAGATTTTAAAAGTTTTGGAAAATGGTAATTATATGGAAAAGGTACATTGAACACAATAACCGCTATGCTCTCTAGCAATTTTGAATTTCAATGTTCCGAGTCTTTGACTTGCAGATGCTTTAGATCAGAGGCCTTTTGACAGTTGAGATGCCCCAGATGAATCATACTTGATTTGATGAAGATGCCTTGCCATAAGTCGGAAGTCTTTTGACGACTGGAATGCCCCAAGTGAGTCATGTCCGACCAGATGCAGTTACTTTGTCATAATCCTTAACTTTTGCATAGGTCGCCCTTGCGGGTTTCAACCTATCAGGATAAACACATTTTCCTTTTTTTTTTTTTGTCTCTAACTTTTGCATGGACCGCCCTTTCGGGTTTTCAATCCATCGAGACGCTCTTTTTTGCCTAAGCCGCTTTTTCAATTTGCGACTTATCGAGCTGATTTTTGATTTTCTTTCTTCATGTCTCTAATTTTTGCATGGACCGCCCTTTCGGGTTTTCAATCCATCGAGACGCTCTTTTTTGCCTAAGCCGCTTTTTCAAGTTTGCGACTTATCGAGCTTTTCATTTTATCAAAGTATTTCTTGACTGCATCGGTATTCACAGGACATACAAGTTTGTCACCATGCTTTTGTGATTAGGCATTCCTTTGCTCCTGGAATCAGGTAACATATTTTTTTTTTTTGAGCACAAAGCCACCCTCTTGATATTCATGGGGACGAGCCTTCTTTGTTGGCTATTTGATATAACTGTATGTGGCGCACGATGATAACACTTTTGAATTCTATCAAGCTTTGTTTTCATTGGAGCCTCCGTTGACGGGACTTTGACCTCCATGTGGGGGCACTGCCTTTATATTGCATACTGAGGGATGGTGGGGGGGTTGCCCCTGCTAAAGTGTGCACTTGAAGTACAATATTCTTGCGAGGCAGATGGAAACGTCTCGTGCCAGTCTTTGCCTATGAAAGTCCTCTTCAGAACAATCTTTCTTAATATTTGTAGCTTCAATGGCCAAGATGCCCCAGTAGGCGATAAATCTTATTGGAAACTTCTTCATGATCCCTTTTTCAGCCTCAGACACAGGGAACTCAAAGTCAAGAGAGAGTACCGGGCTAAAGTGTTCAACGGGTTTATTAATGCATGATTTGATTATTGATATAAACATTATGATTATGCAGATATGTGAAAATGATTTAAAGAAAAATAATTTTTGGTTTTTTGTATTACCATTTTTCCAGAAAAAGCACAAAATAAAAATAAAGTCGGGATCAAAGCGACTTTTTAATTAATGATGAAAATACATAAAGCAAAAAGCCCTAAACAAGTTCACTTTCGTCTCGGGTAGGACGAAAGGATTTTTTTTTGAAAAACATAAAGCAACAAACAAACATATTAATTAAACAGATGAGTAGTAGAAAGAAACATCAGCAAAGACCCAATTGCAGCTAAACATTCAATGCATCAACATCAGGTTCCAAGATCCGATAGCGGATTAACTTGCATATTCCAATTCAAACTCTTCAAAAGGTATGAGATTTTTCTGGATCAACTTCTGAACTATCTTCTGCAACGCACAACAATGCTCAATATCATGACCTGGTGCCCCTTGATGGAAAGCACAAAAGAGGTCGGGCCTATGCCGGGCTGACAATTTTGCTGGCATTGGTAGAGGTGCCTTGGGAGAGACCAAATTCCTTTCAAGCAACTTTGGAAACAACTCTGCATACGTCATGGGAATAGGGTCAATCTGTTTCCTTGAAATGCGTTGTCGAGGTTGTTGTGGATATTGCTGAAACTGGGGTTGATAACCCGAACTTTGCGGAGCATTTGTGACAGGCATAATAGCGGCCACAGGATGATAAGCCAGATACTGTTGTTGAGGCTGAATTTCTGCCACACTCATTTCCTGGTCTTCCTCTTATGAACCATTAGTGGGAACAACTTCTTTGATCAAATGTCCTTTTCGAACCCAATCTTCAATACGCATGCCCGCGGTCATCATATCCGCGAAATCGCCAGATGCACTTGCAAGCATATGCTCAAAATAGAACGGATCCAGAGTTTCCAGGAAAATCTCGGTCAACTCTTCTAGACGTGGACGGACTTGTTTGGCGACATCTCTCCATCATTGGGCATAAGCTTTGAAGGATTCATTATCATTCTGGGTCATGGCCTGCAGTTCCTTTCTGTCTGGGGCCAAGTGCAAGTTGTAATTATATCGCTGGACGAAAGACTCGCACAAATCACTGAAAGTTATATATCATTCTTGCTCAGACTCATGTACCATATCAGTGCGGCACCAGTCAAACTATCTTGGAAACAGTGGATAAGGAGTTCATCATTACCTACTTGAGCAGACATCTTTCTCACGTACATTACCAAATGAAGCTCAGGGCAAGTGTTCCCTTTGTACTTCTCAAAATTAGGGACTTTGAATTTGGGTGGTATAACGACATTGGGAACCAAGCAAAGATCATAAGCATTTTTCCCAAACAGTTCTTTCCCACGGAGAGCTTTCAATTCCAATTGTATTTTGTCAAACTTTCCTTCCAGTTCAGCTATCCGGTCATATGCAACCACATTTCCTGAGTGATAGATGGGTCTAGGGCCCTGCTGAGTAGTATGAATCAAAGGAGCTGAATAGGTCATAGCAGCTTGAGGGATCAAAGGGCCCGATTGAGAGATAGGTGTTGTCTGTTGCACAAAAGGAGCTTGAACCTTAGAGATAACAGGACGGAATATTTCACCAGAACTTAAAGGTGTGCTCCAGAGATAACCTTCCAACATAGCATGTTGAGGAGTACTAGCAAACACTGTTGAAATCGGAGTTGTGGAAGCAACCGTCTGAGCTTGAGTACTGACAATAGGAAGAGATGATGGTTGACTCTGTGCAACCGTAATCAAAGACACTAAGTTCCTCAAAATCTCATTTTCGACCCGGAGGGTTGTCACCTCTTCACGAAGCTTGTGGTTCTCTTGTTCAAAATGATCCATTCTGATTTGCCTGAGTGTTGTAGATACGAGTAGACTGATGCATTGACCTTTTATTGAGAAGACACAATGTGAGACACTGAGTAGAAACTATGGATGCAAAGTGATGCATGATATGTTTATGCAAAAATATACATTTTTTTGTTGAAGGACTTATCGAAGCTAATCTGTAAACATTGTAGAGGAACAGGGTTTCATTTGAAAATTGTAAAGATATCGCAATCGGTTCCTTTTTCAAGAGGTAAGAACGAAACCAAGGACGAAGTTCTTTAACAAAAGCAAAGGCTTAGTTAAGATTTTTTTGAAATTGTATTGCTTGGTGTTCATTCTTACAAGGTCCATTCCTTTGATGTTTACAAATAACTTGGCTAAGTCCTTCAATTTTTGATGAAAAAAAGGTTTATGAATGAATGCATGTATGCATGATTATGCTAGAATACATAGAATACATGATGAGGTTTAAGTTCCACAAAGTTGGAGCTAAGGGATAACAACGCCATTTGGTAAGGACTATGGTTTCATTTGCACTTGTAACAAGGTTCTACCAAGTTCCCAAATTACAACTACCCTTATGAATTTATCGGTGCGTAGGAATGCTCCTAGTCCAATGTCATCCATAAGGAAGTCTAGTTTGAGTGTAGTATCGCGTGACAACTAAAGTCAAGAATGCTCTTGGTTCAGTCTCCGCACTACGTCCTAAAAAGGCCAAGTGGGGTTAAGGGTTACTAAGGTCCACGACTTCACCGGACACTCACATTGAAAGTAATAACGCCAACACGAATGCTCATGTTAACAAGACTACTACCTTCCGTGAGGCCTCCGCCGAGTAGGGTTATCACTTGTAAACATGGTCCAAGAATGCTCTTGGTATGTCACTATGATTTTACCCCGTCCTATATCCTATGTTTCACTCAAGTCCGGGTATAGGATTTTGTCCCACCACTCACGTAAAAATATTCTACAAAGTATATACAAATGATAAAGCACAAGTAATAAAGAAAGAAAGGTGGGCTAAACCCGCGTAGGATCCCCAGTGAAGTCGCCATTTTTGTAGACCAAGATTTTCGGGTGTCAAGCCATTAATTGAACTTGAACCTTCAATCTACCGGACTTGCTCGATTTTATTCTTGGGAAGGGAAAAAGAGATTGAAAAACCCTTTTTGGATCCGGGGGTTGGTTACGATTCGGGAAGGTGTTAGGCACCCGCGTCGTTCACGGTACTCCGTGAGAACCTCTTTCTAACTTTATTTTATTTGAAAATTTATTGATTAAAGTATGAGTGTAAGAATGGAGGGAGAAGAAGTAGGAGTTTTTGTCATTTTTATTTGATCGATTTGAAAGGAATAAAGCCTCTGCCTACGTACCCTTAAAAGGGATCAAAACCGCCGTAGTTCGTTCTCAAAAATATTTTTGTAGGTTGGGTTGATTTTAATTTGATTTTGAAAATGATTTTGAGAAGGGTTGCGAGACCTCAAGGCATAGAAGAATAAAATAGAAGTGGGGTTGTTTCATTTTATTTGAGAAATTTTGTCTAAGTTTAATTAAAGTTCATTTAGGAATTTGATTAAGAAAATAAAGAGAAAACAACTTGGATTTGGACCCAAGGTTTATTAAGAAAATAATTTGACTTTCGCTTATTTGATTTTTGAGATAAAAAGTTTGACTAAACTAACGGTAAAGTAGCGTAACGATGCGGAAACATAAAGCGAGATAAAAGCGATAAATAAAGTGATATGGTGTCGGTGTAAGTGTCGGTGTGTGCAATTACTAAGCTATTACATACCATCCTAGGGGCATTCTAAAGCAAGAAATAAAAATGCTCAAAAAGAAAATTACATCAATTCCTAGTTATACACACTAAATATCATGGAATAAATAAATTGCTATAGGAAAAGAAAATGCATGAGATTATACTAAAATTAAAGCAAGCAAAATATAACGAGATAATATGAGACTTAGAATGCATGATGTCAAAATTTTAAAACAACGCACAAAATAGAAATTGAAAGATTAAAGCAAAATTGACAAGAGATATCATGGAGTGAAAAATGTAAAATGCATGGGATTAGAGTTGAATTTTAAAGCTAGGTTGCAAGAATGTTTGGTATCGAGAACCAAAAACGAAACAACAACCAAAAGATGCATAAAATGATTTCAAAGCCAACATATAAATTAACAATAATGCATGATGTTGAAATATCAAGGAAGTGTATGAAGTAGAAATTGAAATATTAAAGCAAGATCAACATAAGATATTATGGAGTAAAAAACATTTAGGATGCATGAAATAAAGCCTGTTAAAACACTAAAGCGAAATAAAAGCCATGGAGATTAAAGTTTTAAAATGCTCGGAGCAAAGCCCCAAAATGAGTTTAAAAATGCATGAGATGATTTTTGTGTTTAGAAGCCTATATAGGCTAGAATGCATATGATGAAAATGGAGTTAATGAATAAACAAATACAATAACATTATGCATGATACGAAGTTCTTTTCAAAAGCCTAGCTAAATTAAAGGTACAAATATGCATGGGATAGAAATTAAACCATTAACTAATTTAGATAAAAACATGCATGATATGAAGATTAACACACTAATCAAAATATATGAAATAAAGTCAAAGCGCATATGAGTTTTAAAATAAAATATATGATATGATTTTAGATATCAATGAATGAGATGCTAAAAAGTATATAAGCCAACAAGAAATCTAAAGAAAATGCAAGCGATTTAAAAATTTGGACGAAATGCAGGGGGGGTGTACCAAGCAGTACTGGGAGTGCACTTTGGCAAAACAGTAGTGAACCAAAGCAATTGGGCTTAGCAAAACAGGTTGGAAATGGGCTTGGGTTATGAAAGGGTCGGTTCAAATAAGCTGGACCGGTTCAGGAACGGGTCGGTTCAACCGAACCGGTCCAGCAAGAATGACATAACCGATCAAAGATTCTTCTTCTTCTTAAACAAGAAAAAAAACAGAGCCGCTGCTCTCTCTTTTTCCTTCATCTTTTCCAAACATTTTTTAGAGACAAAACAAACTTAAAAAATCCAAATCTTACTTCAAACTATTCTTTCAAATCGTTTTTTCCAAACAAAACACAACAATGGATCTAAACCTAACTAGAAGTTCTAGATCTACAAGCTCATCAAACAAATTCCGGGAAGAAAACGAAACTGTTACCTCTCCTGTTCGCGAAAATGGCTCGGTTCCTCCACGTTTCTGCTCCTGCTCCCTTGATTCAGTTCGTCTTTGGATGCACAACAGTTCCGATGTTCTTCACCTTCTTCCTTTATTGCGAATCCGGTTCGATTCAAAGCTGGTATGTGTTGGTTGTTGTTGTTTCACCTTGGTTCAGCCATGGCATTTGCGTGATTTGAACAGGGAGAGTTATTGTTGGATGAATTTGATTTGAAGAGAAAGAAAGAAGAATGGATACGTGATGATGATTCTGAGTTGGTGTTGTGATATGAGATTTGGAATTTTGAATTTGTGTGTCAATGGTTTTTGTGTCAGCCGATTGTGAGATGTATGGGTATTGTGAAGATTGTTTGAATATTGTTGAGTTAATCTATGATGATGAAGTGAAATGTTACTGAAAAAGAAATTGAATTGATGAAATGTTCTCGAAAAGATGAAAGAAAAGAGATTTTTGATTTGCTTTGGGCCACTGCCGTTCTTGTGGTGTGTTTGTGGGGATTGGTGCAGCCTCCTTTATTGCCAATGATTGCTGCTTTTATAGTGACACATTAGGGTAAAATGATATTTCATTGGACCAAAGTGCCCCTAACTTGGGCAGCAAGAACCTTGTGGACAAAATGACTAAAAGGACCAATTAACTAAAAAGGAGAATTAAAATAAATGAATTAAACACTAAAGCTAAATAATAAAATAAATAATAAACTAAATGAAAAAATAACAACTACATAAGATAAAAATTACGAACTTAAATTGCGATTAAAAAAGTAACTGCTTAAAATGTGACTAGAAAAGTTCTAACTCACTAAACAAATTACAAAAAGATAAAATATTTAACTGCTTGAATAAAAAATGTTTTAACCAACTAGAATACGACTAAAAATGTTTGACTACTTAAAATAAGACTAAAAATATTTTAACGAGCTAAAATACGAATAGAAATATTCAGCTGACTAGAAATACGAATAAAAATAAATTGATTGATTTAAAAAGCGAAAAAAACTTTAACTGGTCAAAATTTGGGGTATGACAATCTAGAAAATGAAATTGAAGAAAATTCCGTCAATAATTCTATCCAAAAAATAGAATTTCAAAGAAAAAGAGCAAAAATACTTCTACAACCTTTTCAAGGTTTAGATAATATCGAGAAACTTCTAAAAGAAGCTCGAGAAAAATCCGCAGAAAACCCCCAACCAAATCTGGTATCAGAGCCAGGAACACAATCCTAAGGGATAAAAATGAAAATAAAAATAAAAAAGAAATTAAAAATATCTTTTTTCCAAAAACAAATGCTTTTTAAAATCGCTTTTCCAATTAACCGATTTAAAAAGACATCCACGTGGCACTCTTCTATTAAGCCACATAAGCGACTTTTCCAAAAAAAGTCACAAAAGCAACTTCACCATAGAAGCTCCCTTGTGTTGGCACCCAGACTATATAGTTTGGGAACATGAATGAAACTCACCGACACATGATGTTCCTTAGCTTAAGGTGCACGAGTAGCACAATGTCCATGAGTAGAGGCAATCCAGTGACAACAAGATAACAAGACTATAATTATGATCAAAAAAAAATAACAAGACTTCTTATTCGTACAATATTTGACAACTCTTTATCAAAAAGAAAAGGAAAAAAAACATATCTACACTTTTATATATATTCAAAGAAAATATCAAAATTTGGTGTAGTTTATTTCTTCCAACCTTTTTATTTAAAATACTTTTTTTATAATTTTTTTTACCTAATCAAGTAATTGAATTTTATCCTAATTTTAAATTTGAATCAAATCAAATTCGATCCAATTCTACTTTTAAAAAAAAAGTTGTACCAAAAAAAAATCAAATCTAATCTTTAATCCATTATTAGCAAATGAAATCTAATTTAATAATAACTCAATCTTGAATTAATTGAATTTTATCCTAATTTTAAATATGAATCAAATCAAATTCGATCCAATTCTACTTTAAAATTTAAAATCAAATCTAATCTTTAATCCAATATTAACAAATGAAATCTAATTGGCTAAACTGTACTTTTTGGCCCTTAAGTTTCAAAATGTTGCAATTTTGCCCCCCTATTAAAAAAAATGGCAAAAGTGACCCCCCATGTTTAGGGAAATATGCTCTTTTGACCCTCTAACATAAGAGAAATATGCTTTTTGACCCCTTATCTTTAGAAAAAATTGCAATTATGGCCCCTTTTTTGGGACACGTGGTCTCTTCTCAGCAATTTTTGGACGAAGGGGGCCAAAAATGCTATTTTTTTAATAGGGGGCCAAAATTGCAACATTTTGAAACTTATGGGGCAAAAAGTGCGTTTTAGCCAATCTAATTTAATAATAACTCAATCTTGATTTAAAATTTAGTAATTTAAATAAAACTTACGATATATATTAGATGATAGAATTCCATCTAAAACATGAAGATTAGCTTTTACGGAAGTCAACCGTGATCTTCATATGAGAAAAACCGACATACACGCAGGTGTCTGCACGTCAGTAACATAATAATATAATTAATCATTTTTTTGGAAAAAATTGAAATTCTAGCATTAGGAATATTTTTTTCCTCGAAAAAAAGTATAATTTTATTTTGAATTATAGTAAGTAATTCCAGAAATTATTTTTCATAATGAATTGAAAATAAATTTGGAAAATTAAAAAAGATTGTAAATTATTTGGGCTTGTTGAAGGTGGACTAAACTAAAAGCCCAACCCATATTACTGCCACGTAACAAACAGAGCGTGCGCTTTACTCTCTCTTATATATTCACTTCTCTCTTCTTGATCTTGGTTTCTTTCTTTCAACTCTCTCTCACTAAATAATCTTTATTTATATTCGTTTCGTGTTCCTCTTCTCAGATCAACCATTATCAGGTTTTTTCTCTACCAAATCTTATCAATCTTTTACTTATCGATCCTAATTATTCTTCAATTTTTCCAATGCTTTTTCAATCTTTTAGGGTTTCCTCAATTGCTTTTTTTTTTTAACTGCTTCAATTTCACAACTTCACTCAAAGTGCTTGTTAATTAGTTTAGGAATCTATTTTAATTTGTTTATTATTGTTTTGTATTATATTATATAATTTTCTGTTTTTATAAGTTACTCATATGTACAAATTTACTCTCAGAGGGAGCTTGAAGACTTGACACTTTGGTGTTTCAATCATCACAATACAAAATGGTATGATTCCTATAAATGTTTAGGGTTTTGATTCAAATTATGTTTCTTTATCATTATTTGTACAAGTATTTGATAATGGGAATTTCAAATTATGTTTTTTTAATGATTATTTGTACATGAATTCGATAATAGGAAACAAAGTGATATTTTTCTACCTAAATGTAAAAACTTGTAATGGAAACAAATAGTTTAGGGTTTTGATTTTGTGTTTTTCGAATTATGTTTTGTACAAGTATTTGATAGTAGGAAACAAAGTGAAAAAATATGATATTTTTTTACCTAAAAGTAAAAACTTGTGATGGTAACAAACACACCCGAATTATTTCTTCTCGCACCATCGGCATTAGTTTTGTTTCCGCTCATTTCTACGCGTAAATTAATTCATTAACGTTTTTTATAACTATGCTAGTTATATGCAATATTGATGCTATGATTGTCATGATATTTTGTTGCATATAATGATTTAACCGCTTACTGTATGCTTGACACAGTTTTTCGATGGATATGGATATCACGGGACATCGTTTGAGCAGACGTATCGATGTTACCCTGCTTCTTTTATCGAAAAGGTTAGCGTGCTTTTCAGGCGTCCGTTTCTAATATTATGTACATAGATTTTGAGAACGTTTATTGAGAGTTAATTTACATGTCGATTATTTATTTAGGGTTAATTTCCATGTCGATTGTTCATGAGGGTTGTGACATTGTTAATGTTTTTTAACCAAAAATATCCAATTAATCTCTCGTACTTAACATGAGAGTTGTGACATTCTGACAAATTTTTTAAGTCCATTATTATTTAAGAAACAATTCTAACTTTTCTGTCTTATTATTTTTTGCATCTCAATCCTGCAGCCCCAACTTGAAAGTGGTGACAAAAGTAAGTTTCAATGTCCATGCTTTTTGAGTTTTTTGAATTACCTGTTCTATGTGTTCCTGTCTAATGTGAAAAATGTTGTGCTTCAGTTATAATGCCTCCATCAGCCCTTGATCGTCTAGGTTAGTTATGTCACTGTTCAACTGTTATGTATTTTGCATTCTTTTCCCGGTGAATATGCGTCTTATTTATGGTTTTCAATACTAATATTAAGTTTAATTTGCAGCATCTCTGCATATTGATTATCCGATGTTGTTTGAACTTCGTAATGCTGCTGCTGAGCGGGTTTCTCATTGTGGTGTTCTGGAGTTCATTGCTGAGGAAGGCATGATATACATGCCATACTGGGTATGCATCCAAAAGTTTTTGTTTCTGAACATGCTTGTAAGCTTGTTTCACGAATATGGTTCTCCTTTGAGTTTTGACGTTAATTGAAATGCTCTTCATGGGTTCTTATACAGATGATGGAGAACATGCTTTTACAAGAGGGCGATGTTGTAAGAGTGAAAAATGTGACACTTCCAAAGGGAACATATGTTAAGTTACAGCCTCACACAAAAGACTTCTTGGATATTTCCAATCCTAAGGCCATGTGAGTCGATGTTATGTTATTTTAGTTTAATAAAGTTGTGATATATCCCAACTTATGAATACCTCTTGCAAGGATGCAACTCTGTAGCTTAAATATGTTTCTTCCAATTCACATTGTCTTTCAGTGATAGCCATGCTGTTTGATGTCATGTTGATCTAGTGATTGATATTGTGGCCCACTTTCACCCAAAATTCTAACTTAAGTGTGTAGGTTTGTTTTTATTGTAACCAGCATGTACTTTTGGTTATTTCGTAGGAATTGTTAGGAATTGTTTAACCGGTTCAGTGCTATATTTTGTATTTGAAAATTGAATTAGATCTGACCCCCAGCCAAACACTAGTATACTGGTGTACGTTTTTTTATAGTTATTTACCAAAAAAAAAAAAAAATGCCGTCCGGTGCTACCAAACTCTTGCCATGGAAGGGTTGGATCCATTGAGAATATATTATAGGCAGCCTTACCTTATTTACAATAGGCTTGGTTTCACGTCTTAAACCTGTGACCTTCTAGTCATGCAGTGGTAAATCAAACCATTGTGCCAAGGCTCCCCATTTATTTGTTCATATTTTCATATCACTGACTTGTCATCTATTATCCTGCCATTTCTCTCATCTCTGAAGAACATTCACATGGAAAATTAGCAATTGAATTCACGTGCTGCATCAATAAATCACATTAAATTGGGGAATGTGGTTTGGTTGAAAGCTTGATTTGTTATCACATTGGTTTATATATTTCTGTGTGTGGAGACATTATCAAGTGAGTGTCAGGAAAAAATCTTACACCATTTGATTTAACCGTGAATGTTCGCGATTAAACATAGTTATATTGGTTTTTGAAGTAGTCACATGACCACCCAATAACTTTTAATCGACCATCCATGTATGTGTACTTAGCCTACGGCTATGTTTACTCCTCTCGCTCATTAAATTAACCATCTCACTACGTTATACATAGATACCCATACATAATGATGTAGAGTTTGGTGCATGTTGAACATTTTTTGCATCTATGCTCCTTAATATGTTTTATGCAATATTAGAAGTTGTAAGAACTATATTTAATATGGTTTAGAATTAGATTCAGTTACAAGTCTATGAATTCCTGTCCACTATGGATTCAGGGAAGCAATTGGTGCGGGGGTAGTTCTTTTGTGAGGCTGCCTGTTTGTGTTGGTGGCTGGTGTGTGCTGGCTGGGCGGTTCTTCTTCATCTCTCTAAGGGTGCAGTTTTTGTCCTGGAGTCCGTCCTTCTGTGCTTTGTGCTTTTGGGGGCGTGGTTCAGCAGTGTGGTGGCCGTGCTTGCGGCTCTTAGGGATGCTGTTGTGCGACACACTGGCTGCCTGTTGCAGGGTGCTGTGTGGCCGTGCTTGCGGCTCTTAGGGATGCTGTTGTGCGACACACTGGCTGCCTGTTGCAGGGTGCTGTGTTCGGTTATGAGGGTAGTTGATGGTAGGAAGGTGGGTCAGCTGGTTGTGTTCTTGTGGAGTGCGCTTCTGCTGTTGTTTTTGGGGGTTTAGGCAGTTCTTTGTGGTTTGTTGGGAGTTGTTTTTCTATACTGGTTTTGCTGCATGGGTAGTGAGGCTGTGGTATGCAAGTGCCGCTGTTGCTTGTATACTTCTGCATCATTATTTGGGGTGTCGGTTTTGTTCTTTTTGGGTGGTTTTTAAGGGGTTTTTGTTCGAGCCGATTCCTTTGTGGCAACCGATTTCCCCTTGTAATTTTTTTCCCACCTGAGCTTATTAGTGCACCTCGCACGGGCTCGTTGGTTAATAATATTTTGCCGTTTCAAAAAAAAGGGAAGCAATTGTTTCTTCTTATTTCTTTTATGGTTTTGGTTATTTTAATTCTATCTTCACATGCTGCATTAGTTCTGTATTTACTTGCAAACACTGACTGGAGTTGGACTTCTGTGTAGATAATTGACCATGTTTTCTCATGCAGCTTGGAAACTACATTGAGGAATTTTTCCTGCTTGACTACTGGAGATAGCATTATGGTGGCTTACAATAACAAGAAATATTATATTGATATTGTAGAAAGCAAGCCTGCCAATGCTATAAGCATCATTGAGACCGACTGTGAAGTGGACTTCGCCCCGCCCTTAGATTACAAGGAACCTGAAAGGCCCGTTGCTCCACGTTCTGCCGGAAAGGCCCCAGAAGCTGGTAATGGTTTGCCAACTTAATTTTGTCATTTTGGTCTCTTGTCTCTATTGTTGGGATGGGTTTCATCCTTATGTGTGTATGTGTGTTGCATGCTGCTATAATTGGTATTGGAAGCTTATTATAAGAGGTTGAATTCATGTCGTTGGGATGGTTTTCATCCTTTTTTGTGTATGTGTGGGTTGCATGCTGCTATAATTGGGGAAGCTTATTATAAGAGGTTGAATTCATAAATTATAGTTAAGATACTGAAAACTCGTAATATGCTTGTTCCACTTTTTTATATTTTTAGTTGACTTTTTATTTTAATTAAGGACACATCCAATCTTTAAGTAGCATGATGTTTATGTTGGTTTTTTTAAGTAAGAGCTGGTAATATGGATTTGTAGCACGATGTTTTTTCTGATAGACAAATGTTAGTATTTTAGTTGTTCTGTTGGTATTGTCTCCTTTACCAGAGTTGGACTCTGGTCCTTTAACTCCTCATATTGGTTTAAACCTTAGCTCAAACAAGTTGAGCTACCCCAACCCCTTTGTTCTACTATATTGTTGCAGAATAAATAAATATTTTTGAGACTTCGGTCGGAATGTGAAAAATGTAATTATGGAAAATATCATCTGGTTTTTGACCTTTACTGAGATTTAAAAATACTGCTGAGTTAAAGGTCGTGTCTATATCGCAGTGATGCTATTCAGTATCATTATCAATACTTTTCTATGATCAAGACTGAAAAAACTCTTGTTCAACCTTACAGATAAAGAAGCCCCTGCTGAAACTGAACCAAAGTTCAACCCATTTACTGGATCTGGGAGACGCTTGGACGGAAAGCCTTTGAATTATCAGCCTCCACCAGTTTCTTCTTCCGGGTCCAAGGACAAGAATCCTGCTGCTCAAAATGTCAATTCACAGCCTTCCACAGCTTCTAGTTCACAAAGTAATGCTCCTCAAACTCAGGGCAAGCTTGTGTTTGGGTCAAATCCAAACCGCGGTAAAGAGACCGGAAAGGTAATACCACTTCTTTTTAACATTTAAGTCATGATTATCGTTACTCTCAGATTACCCTATCCTCCTTTCAGTGGTAATTGATGGACTGATAAGTTCTCCATTTTCTCTCTTTGTAGGCAACCGAGGCAAAAGCAAAGCAAGAGCCACCCAAAGAGAAAGAAGAAGATAAGTTTCAGCCTTTCACCGGGAAGAAGTATTCTTTAAGGGGTTGATTAATATATTAACTTAAACACTTTTAAACTTTTATTACAAGTTACTTCGTTGGCCTGTGCATGGATCCAAGTCTATTGCAAAACTTGTATCTTTTTTTGTTTATTGTATTATAAGCAAAAGACTGACCGGTAGAAGCCACAAAAAATAACATGTTTACCTTAAATTATTATTACTTTGTGAATGAACGCGTATTCTTCTCTGGAGCAAAGGGATGCAACCCTTTACTTTAAAGGGCCTTTTAATTTGCAGCAAATATCATGTGAGATCCAAAGTGAAACCTTCTGCAGTTTCTTCTTTTAGAAAGTTAACAGGTCACTATGGTAAATCTTAAGTCTAAAGATATTAACTAGAAATGCAGAGTTCCATTGAGCAAAAAAGACCTTTGGCAATAGTTATTTTTTAACTTTTATTAGTTTAATGAAAGTTTTTCAAGCTTTCTAGCTGTTGAACGGAATCATCCTCCAGTTTTGGAGTTGGCATCTTTATTGAAGGAAAAATAACCAAAATTATTGGTGATCATTTTTTGCTCAATAATGGAATAAACGAGAACTAGCCAAATGCCAGAGGAACAGACAACCCTGGCATCAGCAAATTATAGGTTTGGTCATAAATTTACCTATCGGAAATGTAAAATTCATAAATCTAATTTATTGCTATGCAAGTGTATAAATTAGACTTTCTCAACTTCACATAGGAAACAAGTTTAAAATGGTGACTAGAAAATGTGGTGAAATAGAAGGGATCCAATGCTCGCACGCCATAATTTTGGACATACTTTTTTTTTTTTGAAGAAAATTTTGGACATACTTATGATGTATGCGACGAGAATTCTCAGTTTTGTCCTGGTCGATTAAGAATTATTGTGCCGATATTTGTCTTTGACATATTTGAAGGATGCTTTGTCGTTTGACTCTCGAAGGATGAATCTGTTTCCTTAGTTTTAATTTTTTCTGAATTCATTTCGTTTTTATTTTTTTTGAAGTCAAAACAATATGTTCCTGGTTTTACCATAAATTTCAGTCGATAAAAAAATTTAAAATGGTGTTCGACATATTGTTTTGAAAGCTTAAATTATGTTTCTAAGATAGTGTCGTGGTAAAAGTTTGATTTCATAACTGAACATAGTTTAAATCTTAGTTGAAACGTAAAACAATCGTTAGTTTTATTGTTGCAAATTTTTGAGACACTTGATATTTTAGCAAGGTAGATCATAAGGAACACTTAAAAAGATTTTTATTAGCCACATTATATTTTTTATTAAACAAAATCTACATTGTTAGTTTTAATTTTTTTAGTTTAATTTGTATTCCCTTTCTATGTAAAAAGGTTTTACGCATGCATTCAATGATGTGTTATTACATCACTTAATGAATTAAAAAACGCATAATTCGACATACCTCGTTAATTGATATGACCATACATCAATAGACACAAGTGTACAATGTTTTTATATATAAATAATTTTTTTTATTTTTTAGTCAACGTTTAAGATTATTTAAGATAATTATTTTTTACAACTATCTGTTCCCCTTTTTATACAATTTTTATGGACTTATATTCCTTTAGGAGTCTAGTGAGTTGTGATAAATCGCCACTTGAATTCTCTCCTTTTTTTTCTTTATTTTTTTTAAATGAAACAAAAGATTAATTGTTTTTTGATAAATATAAGATGAAAAAAAAATTAGGGAAATGCTAACCGGTGCCCCGGGGCATTGGTTAAGGATATGAAAAAAGAAATTATATAGTAGTTAATGCATTGAAATTGTGTAATTAATTTATAATAAAGTCAAAAACAGTTTCCTTTTATGTTAATAATTCCCTTTTATGGTATGTTTAACCTGTGCGACGGGCACCAGTTATTAGTATTGAATGTATATTTCATAAAAAATGCAAATATTTGAAAATCTATGCTAATATTATATTCAAATAATTCAAAATTATATTTAGTTATTACTGTCCGACCCCAGTCCAATCGCGATCATACCTTTAAACCCTTAACCTATTTTGTTCACGTATGACAAACAAGGTGTTGTTATGAGTATAGATGGTGTATTATTCACGCCGGTGAACAGATTCATCGGGGTTAATGTCGAGCTCAGGTTAATTAGCTTGCTATAAGTGATTGACAATTGGAGATATACTGTAATCATTAAAAGTTATAAAAAAAATAACCATTCAATATTTGTTTAAATAATATTCACTCGGTCCTAAATTATAAATCGTTTTACAATTTCAATGATGCATTAATATTATTTTTTCTATCACACACTTAACTATTTATTACTATATCTACTTTTAATTCTTTAATTTGTCTTTTTCATATAATTTATTAAGAACAATTTTATGATACAACTAATAATATCTTTTTCATATACAAAATTAATTATATTTTTTAGGGTTAAATATGTTTTTGGTCCCTATAAAATAACCATTCAATATTTGTTTAAATAATATTCACTCGGTCCTAAATTATAGATCGTTTTACAATTTCAATGATGCATTAATATTATTTTTTCTATCACACACTTAACTATTTATTACTATATCTACTTTTAATTCTTTAATTTGTCTTTTTCATATAATTTATTAAGAACAATTTTATGATACAACTAATAATATCTTTTTCATATACAAAATTAATTATATTTTTTAGGGTTAAATATGTTTTTGGTCCCTATAAATATGTCAACTTTTCGTTTTAGTCCCTCTAAAATTTTCCTTCAACTTTGAGTTCCTATAAAATTTTCAATCACTACTTTTGGTCCCTATTTTTAATTGAATATTTTTATTTTTTTAATGAAATTGTGCAGAAATGTATAAAATATTCTAAAAAAATTTCCTAAAAAAATTAGAATTTTTTAACAAAACACAAATTAAATATGAATTTTTAACCTTAAAACATATAAAATTCATATTAAATTCATGTTTTGTTAAAAAATTCTGAATTTTTTTTTGAGTGATTCTTATAATATTTTGAATTTTTCTGGAAAATTTTATTAAATAATATTAACTCTACATATGAGTTTACTTTAAAAGAGGGACCAAAAGTGAAGATTGAAAATTTTATAGGAACTAAAAGTTGAAGGAAAATTTTAGAGGGACTAAAACGAAAAGATGACATATTTATAGGGACCAAAAACATATTTAACCCTATTTTTTAATACTTGTCAAATGCCTAAAATATCACATAATTTTGTACGGAGGAAAGGAAGTATAAACAATAGCACCATAAAAGATGCTTCACGTTTGCATTATAAAGACGCGTGATAAAATAACGAGAAAATATCCACACCATAAAAAAACAAGGAAACAATATTTAACCGCGTTTTCTTCTTTCTCCCTCCCTTTTTATATTTACAGACAAAAAAACTGTTAAAATACACAGAAGCAAGCTGGTAACAATTACATACTGGAAATTGTCACTTTCGCTATAAATTGTTAACAAAATTTTGATAGGTGATAGTAAAAATAAACATAACACTTACATCAAGCTATTTATATTAAATAAATTTTTATGCAGATTAATGCCCGATTACTTAACCAATTAGAATAATAAAATAAAAAATAAAGAGCATCATAGAGTAACGAGTAGTGTTATTGTCACATTATGAAAGTCAATTGAGTTGGATTTTGTGTGCAAAAAAAGACTTGACACACCAATACAATAAATTTTCAATCAATCAATCAATAATTGAATTGAAATTAGTAATAAAAAAATAATTGAATTGAATTGAATTAAATTGAATTGAATGTGATTGAGAATCACCACACCACACCACTTGTTTGTTGCACCCATCCATCCATCCATCCATAATCATCATCATCCATATATTAGCATTAATTCCATTCTCTCTCTATTTTCCTTCTTCTTCTTCTTCTTCTTCTTCATTGCTACATAGACAAGTTTCACTCTTTCTATCTATGATGATGATAGCGAAATTCTTCAACTTAAACCTCAAGTCAAAGCTAAAACAGTGAAAAACAAACCAAAAATCATATTTTTACTTCAATTTTTTTTTTTTTTTTTTGTGATGGAGTCGAAGGGTCTGCGTTTCATGACCCACCAATCAATATTCACCACAGCTGGATCTGGAGACCTTGATGGGTTGAAGAAACTGTTAGAGAAGCTTAATAAGGAAGAAGATGGTGATAGAAGTAATGGGTCATCAACATCATCTTCATCTATGTCGGTTTCTGATGTTATGTCTCTTCAAAATGATCATGGTGAAACACCACTTTACATAGCTGCACACAATAATCTCAAGGAAGTTTTCACCTTTTTGATCAAATTATGTGATTTTCAAGTTGTCAAGATTCGTTCTAAGTCTGATATGAACGCTTTTCATGTTGCAGCTAAGCGTGGCCATCTTGGTATTCTACTTATTCACTTTTTTTCTTTTTTTCTTTTGTGTTGGTTTTGTTAATCTAAATATTAAGAACCTGTGTTTGGATATTGCTATTATTGGATGAACTGTGTTGGTTCTATTACTCATAATCCGGAGTTAAGTAAGGTTTGGATAAAGATTGTTTCAGGGTTCTAAGGTGTTATTATTGATCGATTCGTCCTTAATTGTAAAGTTCATTAATCATTTGAGTTCAATTACACGAAGTTTCAGGGTTGCTTAACTTCGAAATTTCAAAATACATGAAGTTTATTGTAAAATTCTATTGAAACTTTTGTTTTCTGATTTTGTTGTACATCTTTTAAATTTGGAATACAAAAGACTTAAAATTGAATTAGTGTTTTGTTAAATTCATGTGAAGATCTACTTACTAGGATAGAATTGGTGTGTAGATTAACTTACATTGCATAATTGTAATGGATAAACACCGATAGCAAATGTTACAATCTTGTTTGTAATGAATATATAATTAAAAATTTTCAATCATGATGTTAATGTCTAACTTTTTTCCAGATATTGTGAGGGAGATTTTGTGTGCCTGGCCCGAGGTTTGTAAGTTGTGTGACTCGACAAACACCAGTCCCCTATATGCTGCCGCAGTCCAAGATCACTTGGATGTGGTAAATGCTATTTTGGATGTTGATGTCAGCTCCATGTTTATAGTTAGAAAAAATGGGAAAACTGCACTACATAATGCTGTTAGGTATGGCGTCGACCGTATTGTGAAAGCACTTATTGTCCGTGATCCAGGAATAGTTTGCATCAAAGATAAAAAAGGTCAAACTGCGCTACATATGGCTGTCAAAGGACAGAGTACATCAGTGGTGGAGGAGATATTACAAGCTGATCCTACTATATTGAACGAACGAGATAAGAAGGGTAATACCGCTCTTCACATGGCTACGCGGAAAGGCCGGTCACAGGTTAAACTCATTCTCTTGAACCATATATAGTTGTAGATACTTTTTAATAATATATTGATTTCAGTTTTATTGTAAACTTAAACAAAGTTGTCAGTCCGAGATGATGGAAAAATCCAAGACTTCCTGGAATGAATGATAGGAAGGAAGTGAAATTATTTTATCAGATTGTTATGAAAATATAAAAGATGCTTGAACTTTTTTCTATCGGTACTTAACAGTTGATACACAACATTAATGTAAGTCTAATGTGATACAATAATTTCATGTTAAACGTCGTTGGTCTTCAATAATTTAACACAACAAATTGTATATCGTAATTAATGTAGATTCTTTCGATGAATTTCTCCTCGTACGTTCCACGAGTTCTCAATACTAGTTAATTACAACTGGAAGCATCATATCACTGGTCTTGGATTTTAAAGCATAGGCTGTGTAAATTTAAGCTATGGTTTATAAGCAATTATATATGCCCTAAACTATCCTCATTCCTTATTAGTTGAGGCTCATTTATATACATAATGGAACAAAATGAATGCTTGTGTCTTTTCATAATTTGCTTGTCTTTTGTTGCAATAAATTCTTCCTCTCATTTTGTATTTTTGTTGTCTTTACTGACAAATGGTTCTTTTGTCAGATAGTGAGCTATTTGCTAAGCTATGCAGCTGTGGATGTTAATGCCATCAACAAGCAACAAGAAACAGCCTTGGATTTAGCAGATAAACTGCCATATGGATCGTCAGCTTTAGAAATCCAAGAAGCACTTTCAGAATATGGTGCTAAATATGCAAGACATGTTGGTAAAGTAGATGAAGCCATGGAACTTAAAAGAACAGTGAGTGATATAAAGCATGAGGTGCAGTCACAGCTCATACAAAACGAAAAAACTCGCCGACGAGTTTCCGGTATAGCTAAGGAATTGAAAAAACTTCATAGAGAAGCTGTTCAAAACACCATTAACTCTGTCACAGTGGTTGCTGTCCTTTTCGCCTCAATAGCATTCTTGGCTATATTCAATTTGCCGGGTCAATATATTATGAAAGGATCACATATAGGAGAATCTAACATTGCGGATCATGTTGGATTTCAAATTTTCTGTCTCTTGAATTCGACGTCTCTTTTCATTTCTCTTGCAGTTGTTGTTGTTCAAATCACTTTGGTAGCTTGGGACACAAGGGCTCAAAAGCAGATCGTGTCTGTTGTTAACAAGCTAATGTGGGCTGCTTGTGCTTGCACGTGCGGCGCTTTTTTGGCAATCGCTTTTGAGGTTGTTGGAAAGAAAAAATGGATGGCTATTACCATAACTGGTTTAGGGATACCAATTCTAGTTGGGACTCTGGCAAGCATGTGCTACTTTGTTTTTCGACAACATTTTGGCATTTTCCAAAGTGATTCGCAGAGACGCATCAAGAGAGCAAGTGGAAGCAAATCCTTCTCATGGTCTTACTCTGCAAATATATCAGATATAGACGAATACACTTCAGACATTGAGAAGATCTATGCTTTGTAAGCTGGTGATCGAGTGCTACCACGAAATATAACACTGAAGATGTATAGTATAATCCAAATCAGTTTTAACAATTATCGATACTTTATAAAGTTATAATCATTTTGATTTGGTAAAAATGCTGATGAGGATCAAAATATCAATGATTATAATTTTATAATGTATCAGTGGTTGTTAAAAGTCAGTCCATTATCGACAAGAACTTTCCTGATAGCACCATATTGTAGATGTAGAGGATCTAATTTCCTGCTTCCAGCTTTTAACTGAAACCAGGGGAGTTACCCTAGTGATAACGTTTCCTTACCAGGATTCATCTCTCTAGTTATCAGCTTGAAGTTTTAGGTTGTGCCTGGCAAACTCTTTAGGTTTGCATTTTCTAATATCTGTGATTATATAATTAATAATCAGCACTTGTATATGTATGTATATGTGATAAAAGGAAAAGGCATTTATGTAAATTATTTCTCGCCCCATGTACAAGAGACGTGCTTCCTCCCTAACCCAAAAAAAAAATGTAGAATTTGATACTATTTTCTAATCGAATGTTTAGAGAAAATAAAGAGAAAATTTGATGATATTAAAGGTTACGTCATTTTTTTTCTCTAGAATGGAGAAAAATGAATTTCGAAGATTGTATCCATTTACTTGAGCTCTCCCACCTAATGGAATATTTATATTTCTCAATTTTTCCCGAGTAAATAAAAATTATGTATCCTATTCTCTTTATTTTTTCAAAAATAAAAGTTTATCACATAAGATTTTATTATATACAAAAACTATTTTTGTGATTGAAAAAAATTGCATGAGCAAATATCTATAGAAACTTATAAAATTTAGTCAAAACTTTTTTTTTTTGAAGGAAAAATTTAGTCAAAACTTGTAAACATATTATAAACTATTAATAGGTTGTTCCAAAGAGAACACAAAATCAAAGAGAAAAATGTGTTTGCATCTTCAAGTTATCAGAAGTTTACAACGAAATCAAACAAAAAACAAAATCACGCGTCTTGTATTACGCCAACTTAGACACTAAGCAAGCATCTAATTTCATCATTATTGTATTGTATAGTATGTATGCAAAACGCCACATGAAAAGCAAGTACTAAACAATAAGTAACTTTTTCTCTAAAAATAAAGTATCCCCTCTGTCCCACACGGTTTTCAGCAAAAAACAACATAACCATGTGGGTATCTATCAAGTTTACAAGTTCAAAAGAATAGCCCGGCCCGGCAAAGCACAGCCCGAGCTTTTGATCTTCATTCCGAAACCCATTTTTCACCATCCCAACTTTCTTCTATGATGATGAAAAGTGGGAGCAGTAGAATAAAACCAGCTGCTATTATGATTTACAATTGTACAAATCAATACCCCATCCCATTCAAAGTTCAAAATACACATACCCTTGGATTGAATCAGTGCATAATAAAGACTGATTCAATAACATTCTAGCTAGCTAGCTAGCTAGATAGCTCTCTTGGATGATCTTGGTGGAACATTAAGCTCACTCAAATGAGGTCTCCTTGTTTCCTCTTCTCCTTCTTCTAGCCTTTGTACCTCCTCCTGCATATAGGAACAAAAGATAAAATAAGTTGAATTGTTTCCATATAAGCTATAAAGTTGTTTTTATATAAGCCATCCTGGAGAACTTATGGAAATAAGCTGAAAACAATGTATGAACATGTCTAAGTTGTTTCCATAAACTATCCCAAACAGTCTCACAAGTGTATATGCCAGTAGATAAGCTCAATTCAAATAGACGCTATATTTAACATGCAAAGTGAACAAGCAAACAACCTTTGATACTGAGGTGGAAGTTTTGCTAGTCTGTGCCTGATTTCTAAAAAGCTCGCGATGCTGCTGCTGCATTTGATGAAACTGGTGTAGCCTTGCAACAAAATTGATTCCATTGTGTGGGTCCCCATTGTCCACAGCTACATCACCATCCTCTGTGATGTGAGATCCACTAGAGATGTGATGGAGAAATTGATAGGGGTTCCCATTGGATGATTTCTTCAAGTGGTCACCGTTGAAAGAATATGATGGCACCGCTTTTAAACGAGTTTTTAGTACCTTGAAGGCAGCACTTTGCTGCATAAGTGATATAAAATGAGGAGTCAATACAAACGGGGTCCATGTCTATCATCAATATTACTTAGAGTTGATACATTAAAAGAAGAATTTGATGCACTAATTTGTACAAATGAATCACGTGATAAATAGTATAGTTTTACTGTGAATGCAATGATATACACCAGTAGAGAGGGTGATACAATTTTTCAAGTTACAAAAAAATAATAAAGTTTCGCGTACCTGAGGAAGCAACATCAGAAGACCATACAGTGCTTTAAATAACCATGTATATCTTCCAGGTTCCAGAAGCTGCAAAATTAAATAACCATTTAGGTTCATAAGACAAACAAATATAAAAACAACTATACAAAATATGTTAGGCTCCCAGATAAGCTCTCAAATTTCTTAATAAGGATACTCTCCCAAGCTATCATACTGGACTGTTATACAAAATGAAAGATACAAGTCAAGCTTAGGCCCTAGGATTTCATTCAACTCGTTAACAGTTCAGCCCATTAACTGTTCGAATCTTTATTGTTATTCAATTAGTTATAGGAATAATAAATATCTATATATTAGTATCTTGTATGATGTAAGTTAAATGCTGGAATAAGAAATGGAGATAAAATAAAAGTTTAGTAAGGAAAAGATTCTGATCATTAAAACGAAAAACTAACACCTCCACAATAACAATACCTTACCAGACTAAATGTAAAATATATAATGTATTACGAATATTAGAGTATACATGTACTATATGTAGTATATCAAAAACACTGGAATCTGTGTGAATGTTATGATTAATTAATCACCTGCAATCTTAGATAAGCAAAGACCGGAGTTTCCAGCAAACGAATCAATTTATCCAGCTGTACTAAGAATTTGACATTGATATCCTCCTCTGCCAGTGATTGAATCACCGTACTAGCATGTTGGTAAGTCTGTCAAGGAAGATAATTTATATTACAAAAAATA
Source organism: Medicago sativa (assembly GCF_051527215.1). NCBI lineage: Eukaryota > Viridiplantae > Streptophyta > Magnoliopsida > Fabales > Fabaceae > Medicago > Medicago sativa. Next base: position 100,090,668 of record NC_140752.1, read on the forward strand.
TGCACATAATTCAAATAAAGCTTAGAACTTATACACAAATACACATTCAAAAAGTGCATGTGTGTGTCATTTTAAATTCAAACTAATATCAAAACCAACCAACCCCACCTAGTGGGAAAAAAAAAAACACGGTTATTGTCGTTGCAATGAAAACCAAGTTATTATAGATACGCACCTGAGCTAAGAAGCAAAGACTTATAATCGCCATTGGAGAATGACACCATGAGGCATACAAAGAAACATATAAATCCTTCCCAGCAGGATTTACCAACGATTGCTTCAAAAGAACTCTCATCTCAGATAGTTCTGATGATGTAAGTAAGATCAAATTCAAAGCCTGCAATATTTTTGAAAAGGGAAGGAAAAAAAAAATCAAATGCATATGAATAAAACATCACTACGTTATTAGATTGGCTTAAGGTCAGGCACGTGAAAAGAAAGTGTGTGTGTGTGTGTGTTCAAAGATTGCATATATTTTGGACATAGTAAGTCAACTGCAACATAATCTGGTTAGTTATACACATATCATCAACTTCTCAGAAATTCATTAAAACTCCCTGCTGGATCTGTGGCTCTACTAATACTGGGAATGGCTCCTCCCAATTTTCCCTCATGTGTTATCAATCTCACCATTGAATGGAAATAATAATTGCACATAATACTGTAAGAAACATTCAGTAGTCAGCACTGTAAGTGCAGTGCAACAATATAACTTTCCCAACATAGTATAAGGCCAGCTATTTGCAGTTTCGAGCAACAAAAACAATCTTAAACCAATGTGGGAGTCGGGTATATGCATATTATCCAACAGTAAGGCTCTATAGGACTTCTATGAGTACAAACGGAACAAGTTAGCTAGCTAGGAGTTGACGGGACATATGAAATCCATTGTATAGTGTCGATAAATGCAAGCAAATAAAATATATCAAGCACAAGTTTCATGCAGCAATTGATTAAATAATATTTGGTATTGGGGGCGAGAGGCTACAGATCAGAAGTGTACTGCAGCTTTTTATTTAACTCAGAAAAAAGAGGATCTACCTGAACCATAATTGATGCAAAATTCAAATCAGATTCCCCTTCTAGTATTGTAGAAAGTTCACGGTACACTCTTTCAGCATTCAGAAGCACACAAAGCCTGCGGATTATTAAAGCCCCGCGCCTAGAATATAATACAAAGTTAAAACTAAAATATAAAAGTGGAAATTACTAACTAAAGCATATTTTAGCAAAACCATATAACTTAAGAAAATTTGGACCTAGGAAAACAGCTTACTTCTCCAAAAGTGAATTGTCTATCCGGAAATTGTGCATCAGGAAAACAACAAGCTGACGAAAGTGCTGAGGATCTTTTGCGATGCATGCATGAACATCAAGAACTAGAAGAACAACCTATTACGGACAATTCAAGTGAATTTTTTATTTGTACAGAGTGAATAATATTGTAAATAAGGATAGGAGAAACGTTAAAATATCATTTATTCAAACTGCAGTCAAGAGTCAATATACAAAATATCAGAGTGAATATACAAAATATCTCAGAAAAAGACTTCTAACATAACCTATACTATGGTTTTTCCAAAGAATAAAAGGAAATTTAGAGTGTGAGTGTGCGTGTGTGTGTTTGTCAGTGTGTGTGTGTGTGTGTGTGAGAGAGAGAGAGAGAGAGAGAGAGAGAGAGAGAGAGAGAGAATAAATGGGGGAGCATAGGAGTTCCTCCTAAATAGGAGTATATTTAATTACATCTATTTCTTCACAACTCTTCTCTCCTAATTATAATATATAGCAGTATCCAGAATTATTCTTTCAATTATGACTATATTTAACAATATCTTCAACCGGTGTACCACTAGCCCCTCCTTGTTTCTCCTCTATATGCTTTTCTAATTTGGGGACATTTACTAATAATCCCCTAACTATCAAAAATATAACACTAAGATAACATACAATTAAACCAATGTTTGCACAAAATTTTTACAAATGAATGATTTGATGAAATATATTTATCAAAAAACGGTATCAGGATATAAGGCTACCTCATCAGATGGATCTGAAAGTGCCTTGAGCAGGGTGTCGAATATGTCATTCAGAAACTGCAAACACTGTTTCAGACATGAGAAGTAAATGTTAATGCTTAATATGAGCACCAAAATATCCAATTGACATAAAGGAGATACCGAAAAACTTTAACAGAGCATTCCAGGTAAAGGGGTATAATGATTACTTAAAGAAAGGGTTGACATTAATAAATAAAGAAAATTCTGCACAAAAGAGAAGAGAATGACATGAAATATTGGTAGGCAAATGAATACTATTAGACAGCCATGAAATACCATAATCATTTCTCTGTAGCCTAGACTAGTGAAAGTTAAATGAAGAAAATTCTGCACAAAAAGGACGAAAATGACATGAAATAATGGTAGATAAATGTATAGTATTTTACAGCCATGAAACGCCGTTATTATTTCTAAGTGGCCTAGACTAGTAAAAGTAGTTACTATAATTAAATCAGGTCAAAAATTATATTAGAGTCCTAATTCTTGGATTACGGGAAAGAAAATCATGCTGCCTCATCTCATTTGATATTTAGGAAGAGCTAGAAGGTGCAGATAAAAAACAGCGGAGTATATTTGTTAAGCAGCACTCATCAACTAGAGAGTTCACACTCCCAATGTACTTTAACCAAAAACCTATTATGACATAGGGCATAAACAACAACAACTGGTTTCCACTGACCCCATAATTATCTAAAAGGGTCTTAGCGTCTTGCAACTGAACCGTAATGACAGAGAACTCTGATGGGGATATGAAGAAAGTAGATGAACTCCCAGATGTACAGGGACCTCAAGAATTGGTAAAATAAAAGCTGGATTCAAGAAAAATCTAGTTACCTCAGTGCGATATTTATTTAAAAGGGTTGCTATCCAGTGCAAAGCTTCAATTCGAGTAGCCTCCCATTCACTAGATAACTGCCTGATCAGTCAAACCAACCCGGAATCATTCGACAGAATAATCAGTGAAAAATAGAAATGGATACACAAAAGATCCTCTATAATTTCCAAATATCTTCCAAGGTGGTCAAGCCACCGTGCAAATCCAAAACATTTCAATTGCATGCATCGCAAAACTATAACCTAGCCTCTTTTCCATTGATATAAAAACTATACCTCCTGGCAATAGAGAGGATGGATTCTACATCAAATGCTTCAGCTGGATCAGCCTTGATACCACGTAGCGCTTCATTGGTTTCACGGGCAACCTTACACATATGCCAGATATAGCTTCAAATTTTTGTTTTGCATGGAGAAGAAAAATAGAAAGCATGAAAGGAAAAAAAATAAATAAAGAGAGGTTCAAGTGAACCTACAACTCTAATTTTCTCTTCTTTATCTGATATACAAGGCAAAATGGCTCCAAGAATGTCTGCATAATATGGAACAAGCTGGTCTCCACCAAGTTTGACAAACTCGTTTATCTGTTAAAATAAGGTGCATACATAAAGCTATATAAAATCCAAATGAAACACATCAGTAACATTTTTTCTTTAGTTATAAAAGAAAGATTGGTTTGAGAAAATTCCACGATTAAGCATACAGTATGGTAACAGTATATACTTGTCAATTAAGTCAGAGAATTGCAATAATACTTACCCATGTGATAGATGTTAGCCTCGTAAACTCATCTGGAGAACCTGCCCTCTGTACCAGTATTTCAGCCATTCGACCATAATCTACAGACTTCAAGAGTAACACTGTTCGAGTCAGAAAATGATGAATAACCTAAAAAGGGGATAATGGCAAAAAAGAAGAAATGGACTCTGAAAAGTCACAAAATCCTTATAGTTCAATCAAAAAGGGAAAAAGAAGCTTACTGGTGAGTTCTTGATTTCTTGAAGAAACTCTGAAAGAGCTGAATCAGCTTGTTGACGTATTTCATGACTCGAATCACTTAACATATTAAACAATCCTGAGAAGTTCACATTCAGTTAGGCAGTTGACATCCACTTCGTATAAAAAAATGTAGAAAACGAAAAAAGGACCATTCTTCAAACAATGTGCTCACCATCAAGAAAATCAGGAAGAAAACCCAGCATATCAATGTCTGGGACACTGTCCAATACAGTAATCCATCCTACCAAAAACTGGCGGACAAATGGATTCAATACATTCATGCGCTCCCTCAGCAATGGTATAAATTCTTCGATACTAAATATCAGAAATGAAAAAAGGAGAAAATGAGGCAGAGTAAACTGGAATAGAGAGGAATAACTTGACTTTCATCATTTCAATTTGGAAATGGAAAGTGAAAGTTGCTTCATTTAGTACGAGATCGCTTCACACCTTGTGGTGTTTACGCCTCTCGACTATTGAAGCTCTGTGCAAAAGTTGCACATAAGAGATTCTGCACCTACAGTTCCTCAGAAAACAAAGAACACTAGATACAGAGAAACAAATAATGAATACGTGAGAGAATAATGCACCTGAATTGATCACTTTCAGTCACAATATCCTGTTTCAACAGAGAAAGGTGTAATCATCAGTTGATCTAAAGGAAACAACAACTGAAATTATTGTAAAATAAATTCCTAATAAGCATACACATGATATCTGCAAACACGTACAGCCATACAAAGGCTTTAATGGAGTCCAGAAAAAACGTATACCTTCACAAGCCGGTCTAAGAGGTGAGCAGCACTTTGTACGTTTGGATCAGAATCTGCAGAAAGCTTGCATAAGGCATCAAAGATCTGGTTGAAGAATACAATAAAATCCCCTCTCACAACCTGACAAAAATTAAAAGATGCCATTAACATTAGTAGATGATTGGATCAAATCTGTACACAAATCTGCGCAGTAAATTTATCACCTTAGCTATGTTATATAATGCTTCGCAAGCATAATAACGAACTCTGCTATCTTGGTCGGAGAAAGAATTTAGCACAGGGGGCACAATTTGCTGTTGAGTACAAAGATTATATCTAGGTAAGACAGATAGTGAAAAGCATAGATATGTTTAAGCGTGTCAAAATAAGCTCAATAACAAGGTAAAGGTTAATGCACGCGTGCAATAAATCTTTCCAAAGAATAAATTGCTCCTGAGCGTATATATGATCTAGCTCGCCGAAATTCAAAAGATTTCAATTCTATCACATAAGGTATTACCACTTTTTCCTTTCTGATTTTACCTAATCAGAAAGTTGGCATATTCGGTGTCCATGAAAAGGATTTGAAAATTGCGCGCCAATAATTGTTTCATGTAACCAAATTTATCAAGTGTGTCCATGTACGGTACCATTAGACCCATTTCTCAAGTGGAAACAGACATCATTGTAATGCATAAACTCGTGATAAACAAAAACTAGGGAAAATTTCAAAGAGTATATTGTAAATTACTGAGCAAACCCTAACCTCAAGATGCTGGGGTGCTTCAGAAGTCAACCCAACAGTTGCAGCAGCTAATCCTATCAATCCTCCCTTCATTCAAAATAAACTTTTTTTTAGCAAATAAAATAAAATCATCAACCATATAACATGATCAATGTATTGAATCCAAATAAAATAAAATCATCAACCATATAACATGACCAATGCATTGAATCCAAATAAAATAAAATCATCAACCATGTAACATGACCAATGCATTGAATCCAAATAAAATAAAATCATCAACCATATAACATGATCAATGTATTGAATCAAAGTTAAATAAAATCATCAACCATGTAACATGATCAATGTATTGAATCCAAATAAAATAAAATCATGAACCATATAACTTGATCAATGTATTGAATCAAAGTTAAATAAAATCATCAACCATGTAACATGATCAATGTATTGAATCAAAGTTAAATAAAATCATCAACCATGTAACATGATCAATGTATTGAATCCAAGTTAAATAAAATCGTCAACCATATAACATGATCAATGTATGAATCCAAATTAAATAAAATCATCAACCATATAACATGATCAATGTATTGAATCCAAATTGAATAAAATCACATTTTTTTTTCATTTTTTTTGGAGGCAAAATAATTAAAACTTATACCTTCCTGTGATTGGCATGTGGTGAATAAGTGAATTCATTAGTCATCAAAGTGATAACAGCCGCAATTTTATCATGATCACCATTACTGGCTAATTGCTTCACTATATTCTCAATCTACACAAAAACCCAATTCATATTTCATCATAATTCATAAACCCCAAATTGAAAAAACTGATTTTTTTTAAAGAAAAACCAAAAGGGTCAAAGAAAAAACCTCAAGAGCAGCATTCTTGCGCTTCTCATAGAGCTTATCAGCAAGATTACGAAGAACGGCTGCCGGAATTGCCGATAAAGCGTCGGCCATAGCAACAGCTGCCAAGGTGGAAAACAGTGGATTGTTGAAAAGTGAAAATTTTGAGTTATGAAAATCGTTTTCGGATTTTTTCTTGCTCCAAACGAAACATTACAATTTTGGGTTCTTATTTTCACTGGAAAAATCGAAAGTTCGAAAATTTACTTTTGGAGGGGATAATGACTGACGTGGAAAGCGACTGAATTTGGAAAATTATTTGGAATTTTGGGAGAATCAAGATCTGATAAAATTTGGGGGATTGAATTGAGAACAAAAATTGAAATTCAATTGAAACCTAATTGGATTTTTTTCCTTTTCTTTTTTTAATTTGAAATGAAGTTTTGGAAATTATTGAAAGTGGAAATTTTTGACTGAGTGAAAGCAATTGTTCATGTCAAAGTAGTAAATATTAAAAGGTAGTAATTTTTTATCCAACTATTCCCACTAGTGCCAACCAGCTTAAGCTTAGGTTGAAAATTGAATGTTCCAATTGAGTGGTGATAATTACATGATTGTCCTCTATTATTATTATTATTATTATTATTATTATTATTATTATTATTATTATTATTATTATTATTATTTTATTTAAAAAAAAAAACAAAACAATATTTATTTTTGTAAGTTGATAGAGTTCGTGGATACAATACAAATTTAAAATAGCTAAAACAAGAATGATGAAGTTGTGAACAAACTCACAACATTTATAATAATAACATAAAATGACAAAGTACATGAACCTACAAATATGACTTATATTCAAATGTCTGAAATACTCGGTCTCCGAATTTTTAACATTGACGACGTCAATATCATTGAATATACCTCCACCGAATCAAGGTTAATCTTCTGACCTGAATCAACCAGACAATGCATTAAGACGGTAAATAATAAAAAAAATATTGCACAAAAACGGAAAATCAAAGCAAACAACAATGCGCTATTGTAACAAAAAACAACATGCTAAGATAAAATCACAAAAATTAAAAATATGTTAAAATCACTTATTTATAAAAAAAAAATAAAGAAAAACAATTTGTAGAGGTGATTTCGAGCCAAAATTATTTCTAAACAATCCATCTTCACGATATCTAGAAGAAGAAGAAAAAAAAATGGTGATTATTATTATTATTAATTATTTTTTTAAGCAATTATTAATTATTATTATTATTATTATTATTATTATTATTATTATTATTATTATTATTATTATTATTATTATTATTACATGATCTTGTAGATTCTTTTTTGTTACAAAGCTAAGAGAAACAACGGACGAAGGAAACAAAACGGAAAAAGAAAATACTATAATCTACGAAACTAAGATCTCATTGAAAATGAGGTTTAACAGGGTTAATGGAGGAGATGTGTGAACCATGATCTTTAAAGGAAAAGACTAGGCTTAACTAAAAAGTAAGCACATCTATTACCCATAGTAGTCAATAGCGCCGCTATAGCGATCGCGCAGTGCGGTGTCGAACCGCCATGCAACAAGCCATAGCGTTGCGGTGTGAGATAGCGGTGCAACGATGCGTAGCGGTTTTGCAGGTCGGGTTGCAGTTTAAAACGCTATTACATTTTAAGAGAAAATACAAAATTGTCCTTGGTTTAAAAAAAACAAGGGTATTTTGGACATTTTCTTCAAACCCTAGAATTTCAATATTCTCTTTTCCTCTTTCATTCTTCTGAAAAACGCAAAACATCGTTTCTCTCCAAAACCAAAAACACGTCTAGCATCTCTGCTCACCGTAACGCCGCCTCACACCGTAAAACACCATCGTTCATCTTTGCTCGCCGTAACGCCGTCGTCGCACAGTAAAACACCACCATTTCTTGTCGCCGTTTCTCGCGCCGTCGTTCCTCAGGTTGGTTATGAAATAGCAGTCATAGTGTTATGCGCTATCCCGCTATAGCATTTTTGGGGTCAGCCGCTAACTACTATGTTATTACCTTCGCGGAGGGTCGGACAAAAGCTTATATCCAAGTGCAATATTTTTGAAAAGAAATATAATCAATTACATTGTTTTTTTGCTTAAACATATCTAATAGTCACATTCAACTTCCACTAGTGAACTTTGGCTAATCCAAGTGTGTATATGGCTGGTTGTTCAAAAAGAGAATCTTGACAAACCATTGAAGAAATAGATGGCGTGTGGATATGTCTTCCATATGACCCTCTTGTGGATTTGAAGAAATAATGTTATGCATGTCGTATGGAAATTTTTGTATGCAGTCCAAATTTGGTTGTAGACTCAAAAAATACGTCAACCAGTTTTACCGTTAGATATAGCAAGTAGTAGTATGTTTTCTCCAATCTCATAAATCAAGAAGAATGGAAAGAGGATGTTCCTTGAAATCTCGTAAACTAGACAAAAATAAATTGTTTTGAATTTTTTAACAGTGGTTTTGTTGATATCCTAGCATATAATGAAAATAATAATATGATTTATACGAAAGTTATATATTTTTTATTTTGATCATAACTGTTATTTTTTTGTAAATTGTGACTTTTATAACGATATGTCAATGAAAAGTAACTGATGCATATTTCTTTCGCGTATTTTACATGCATACAAATTTTATTATAAAAATTTGTTAACGTATCGTAATTGTATTGTATCCTAAATTTTTAAAATTTCGTGTATGCATACACATATTGTATTATACCCCATCCCATATTATGTATTCGGATTTCGTAGGAGTGAGTTTTCTCCAATCTCATAAATCAAAAGGTTATCGAATTAGGATGTTCCTCGAAATTTCATCTTCTTCAAAAATTAAATAGTTAGCATGGGGATGCATTCTTCAAAGATGTATTGATTGCGCCATTTAATTTGATAACATGTTTACGGGAATGGCATAATGAATACGTCTTTGAAGAAAGTTTAATTGTACTTATGATTTCTTATATTCTTCAATTAGCTCGAGATGAGGCAAAACCATACCGTGTTTAGAGGGTGTCTCGGAGTCGAGTGTATGAGATCAGAACATGTGGATGTGGGATCTACTCTACGAGGGGCGACACACGCGTATATGATACCATCACGCATCTTTATTTCATCTGAAGTTCCTTACCCATAAGCGCAAATTATTGAATAAAACATCTTCAAATCAAGGTTACGGAGTCAACTAGGGCTATGAATTAAACTCTTAAGCGACAAATAAAATAAAATAAAATTTGATACACGGATATTCTTACGCATGGTGACATGGTAATGAAGAAGGTTGTAGCCAAAATATGAATCGTTAAGGCTAGAGCGCACAAATCGGCTATATAATTGACAGGGTTTGTCGTAATGCGAAGAGTAAAGTGATAATATAAGAATGGAAAATTATTAAGAGCAGTAGAAAATATTTATTATTATATACAAGTTTTTTTTTACTAAAAGTCATGATATTATTTATTTAAATTGATAGAGTACATAATGAATATGTGTCCTAAAAAACATAAAGAATGGATCTTCGAACAAACTCACAACATCTAAGTTAATAGATAAAACATAAAAAATGGCTGCAAATAATTTGATAAAATCAAAGTCGGTGTACTATTCATGCCTACAGGTTTACAATGTTGGCAATCTAGTCATTGATTGAACTTGTAACTAATCGAAGTTGATATGTCGGTCCGAACCAAACGTACACCGCAATAAAATGGGAAATCAAGCAAAGTCGCACCAAGATGAGGAAAAAAAACAACGCCATTTTGACGTTTTGAGACGACAAAATCATGAGAGAGAATAAAACATGAAGTAAAAAATTGATCTATGTGAAAATCACTTATTTAAATTAAAAGTAAAAAAAATGGTTTAAAAAAATATGATTAGGGGTAAAAAGAAATACCCAAAACCATCTATTTCGGATAAGAGTAAAATTACTTTTGTTAATTCTTTCTACATTTCTTATCTTTGGTAAACATTTATTATTTTCAGATTTTTTTTCCTTTTGATTTTTAATAAATTTTATCCACTTTTTTATATTATAGATATGGAAGAAAAAAAATATGAATAGAAAGTATTTAAATGTGGATGGGAATGGATGAATGTAAAAAAAAAAAGATCTTCCATACCAAATATGGATTATGTATTTTTTGACCAAACCAAATATAAAATCATTGAATTAAAATTTTTAGATCTTTTCAAAATTAAAGATACTTTATGATACATACAAAAAAAAATCCTTCAATCTTAACGAAGGTACTTAAAACACAAGAAATAACGGTTTGAATTTTGTTTAAAGAAACAATTATTTTGTTAAATTAAAATATGATTTCTACAACCAGGCAATTAGGCATCTTGTCTTTTAATTGTTATTTTTTTTTACATGCATATTTTTTTTTTTCAAATAATTTAGTAGTTAGATTCATACACTTTAAGAAACTTCAACCCCTACAAATAATGTCCCTGTTAATTATGAATGGAGCTACATTTATGAAACGTTTATATGCATAATTATTAGATGAGTTTAACGAATACATAAATAATTTTAAGAAACTTTATCCAATACTATATATACTTTTGTAGTCGTAAAAGATTTTTTTTAGAAGTTTGTTGAAATATTTTTAAAAACAACATAAGGAAGTGACATTATATATTTTATTTAAGGAACTTTATAGCAAATTATAGTTAAGTAACCTTATAATGCAATATCTCTTCAACTGAGTCAAGCTCATAAAGTTGTTCTATCCAAAGAACAAGGTTCTAAATGTCTGGACTGGAACTGATCGTTAAAGTTACAAAGTTACAATTTGCTTGGATTGATAACAAAAAAGAGAAAACGCCACAATTATAATAACAAACGAAACTAACGAAATGCCACATGGGGATGTAGCTCACATGGTAGAGCGCTCGCTTTGCATGCGAGAGGTACGGGGTTCGATACCCCGCATCTCCATCCTTTGTTGTAAGTAATTCATCTGTCATCTGCAGTTGTTACTCAAGTTTAACGTACATGATGAATTTATCTGCAGTTGTTACTCAAGTTTAACGGACATGATGAATTTGTTTTTTTGATCATACGGAAACGGTGAATCAATAAACTTTTTTTAAGATGTCGTCACAATAATTCATTATCAAGTTGCAAGCTATAAAGAGCCTAATCTTTTTTTAAATAAAAAAAAAAAATTAACGGACATGATGAATTTGTTTTTTTGATCATACGGAAACGGTGAATCAATAAACTTTTTTTAAGATGTCGTCACAATAATTCATTATCAAGTTGCAAGCTATAAAGAGCCTAATCTTTTTTTAAATAAAAAAAAAAACTGACACCTAATGTGTGTTTCTTTCCCTTTTTCTCTGAAAAATATTTGAAAGCATACTCGTAAAACTCCATACACGTTTTCAGTACTCTTCATTACATTACATATAGTTTGTGGTGAATACTCCTTATTATACATTACATCCGACAAATAATCTTCTCTAAAATTAAATTCAAATCCATCACGGTGTCATGTAGTATTGGCATCAAGTGAATATAGGTAACAAGCGGAATCCAATTCAATTTCTTTTGATGTAAAGACTAATTAAATAAGTCCAACATACCCTTACTGAAAAATTCTTTTAATACTTGTTGAAAAATTTATTCGTATTATTACTATAGCACCGAAAATTGTATTCGTATTATTAATACAGAACCTTACGGTTAGAACAACCACGAGCATTAACTATATGGACTCGTTTGATGCACATGATATGATAAAAACATGATATCATAAGAGGTTGGATAAAGAGAGGATATGATAGTGACAAGATAGACATTTATCCTATCATGTGTTTGGTGCACACATGATAAGAAAGAGGATAACATTATTTTATTTTTTTTGTCGATTAGCCCACGTAAGCAACTATAGATTAAAATATTACGTCGTGAGCTTAGCTCAGTTGGTAAGGACAATGCAAGGTCTGAGCTTCGAACCCCAACCGCCACAAAAAAAAATATATATTATGCACAAATTTGACATTAAAATATTCATGACAACACAAACTCAAATTAGAATAGGAACGGAAATTGACATCAAATTAGAAATTGAATCTTACATGAACAGTGATCCAACTTTTGGCAATCCGTTTTTGTCAATTAGAAACTATAATTACATATATAAAGATTAGGGAATTACTTTTCCCACCCTATGGCCTTCTCGCGCGCCCTATGCAAATGACCAACATGCCCTCCGGATTATATATTCCGGAACATCTATACATTTTTCGGAATATAGAATCCGGACAATTGCGAAGTATAAAAGGAACTTCACCCCCATTTTTACAGTTTCACAGTTTCACTTTCCCCATTCTCTCTCTCTCTACATTATCCAAAATTCCGAACACCACAAATCTTGTCAAAAGCACATGCAAGTTTCACTTTCTTGCTCAAAAGCACCGCATTTCAACCCTTGTCAAACATCATGGAAGGTAAGTTCGATTTTTGTACACATGCAAGTTCAATTAGTTCGTTTTTTTTTTAATTCTGTTCGAATGCAATCCGGACTTCGTTTTCCGGACTAGGTTGTTGGTCATCCGGATTTCGAAATCCGGACAAACCCAGAATGTTGTTTTGCTTCTGGTTTGTGCTGTTTGATTGTGATGTTTGATTACCCTAATTTGAATGTTACAGAAAGTTCAACGTCTAATACTCAGCGCGTAAGGGAGGCAGGGCATGCTTCCCGTAGGAGAGCGCGTAGGGAACAGATGGAGGCTGAAGGTGTTGTTCCTCCGAGGCGTCGGGGTGCTAGAGCACGCCGTGCTGATGTCGATCCTGATGTCGAGGATCAGCCGGAGCAGCAACAGTATATGCCCATGGAGGAGGAGCAGACTGATGTGGATTTGCAGCATACGGAGGAGCAAGAGCTTGAGGAGGAGCTTCAGGGTATGGACGAGGACATGGAAGATGCCGAGCCACAGCAAAGGCGAAAGAAGAAGGAGAAGGTGGTGGACCCTGAGCCACTAGATGACTATCCTGGTGGCCCACACCAGACTGACTTGTTGTGGAGGTACCATGTGCACGTGGCCAGGAAGGCGGCTGATGGCGAGGTATGTACTGTTAAACTCACTTTATATCTGAAGCTCACTTTATATCTAAAATTGCTTGGTTATGTACTATTTATATCTGACTGGTTTATTTATTGTTAAATATGTTTGTGAAGCCATGAGTTTAAACTCACTTTATTAATTTTAAATATTTGCAGTGGCGTGGAAAATTAAAATGCATCAACAACAGAAAGAAGATAGAGGCGATGCATGATGATGACACCAGACCTATCATGGATGCACGGTGGTGGGAGAACAGATTGTGTCGCATAGGCCTTGGTTGGCTCCAGGATACGAGCTACACGATTATTGATCATGGGCTGATTTGTGCGTTCGTGGAGAGGTGGCACGAGGAGACTTCCAGCTTCCACCTTCCGTTTGGGGAGATGACAGTCACATTTGATGACGTGGCCTCTTTGCTGCATATCCCCATTGACGGCATGCTCCTGTCCCACGGGTCCATATCACGAGACGAGGCGGTGGAATGGATGGTGGAGTACTTGGGGTCTGATCTAGGTGATGCACTCAAAGAGGTCGAGAAGACCAAAGGTGCACATTGCAGATTTAACTACTTGGAGAGGATATTCAAGGAGCGTTTGAAGGAGCAGAGTAGGGCTGGCAATGAACCGAACCAACTCGAATGTAGTTCGAAATTCGACTCGACAATTGATCCGTTGAACTTGGTTCATGAGCCGAACCTGAGCTGAAAATTAAGTTCGTTAATTAAATGAGCCGAACTTGAACTATAGATAGTTCGATTCGTTTGGTTCATGAGATGATTCGATTATATATATATATATATATATATATATATATATATATATAAATATTAAAAACTTTTATATTTATTAAATGAATTAAATATTTAAAAAAAAAAGAACTTAATGGTTACCGTTTCTCCCTTTTTTTTACCCATCCGTTCCATTGTCTATCTAGGAAATAGGAATCAATTTATTAGCCTAACAACCTTCATTTCCTTTAATCGTTATCCCATTTTCCAATTCCACCAAAACATAAAACGTTTTCTCTTCTTCTCCGACGTGCATAGGCAAATTCATACACGAAGCTCTTTGGTAATGAGAACCATAATAAGATGATATGGTCCCTGAGTTGTTTGTATAGGAGTTTCCATCAATTGTGCATCTTCAACTCTGTGCTTTTGTTTAGTTTGCCCTCTTTATTATTGGAATAGGCTTTTAAATTGCTTTTGTTCATTTTTCAAATTGTTTATTGGTGCATGTGGACTTTTCCATGATGTTAATAATCTACTTTTTCATTTGTTTTTTTAAATTGTTGCTGCTTTGGAGTCCACATCATTTGTGAAGCTTGTTGATGTCTAAAGGAGTAAACATTTAAGTTGAAGGCTATGGAAAATGTGGCTGTTATAACTGATACTATTTCTCTTGAAGGGGAGAACTATTAGAATTTAGAAGTAGAAGAATATTTTGAGAATGTTCTCACTTTTGATTATTGAATTTTGTTGTTTTTTTTTCTTCCTTTGTTACTTATATCAGTTTTAATTTTCGATATTTTTCTGCATATCTATGCATCTTTGAATTTTCTACCATTCAAGTCTATCCTTTGTATGGATTTTGCTTTTCTTTTTTTTTAAAAGGTCAAAGATCTATAAATTTTAATATTTATTTAAAAAATGACTTTTAAATAATGTGATTCGAGCAACTGAACTGAACCTAACGAGCCGAACCGAGCTGCTCCGAACTCAAATCGAGTCGAGTTCGAGCTAAAAAAAAAGTTTGTAACGAACTCGAGCCGAGTTTCGAGCTGAACCAAATTTTATCGAGTCGAGCCGAGCTCAGACGAGTTCGGTTCGACTCGACTCATTTCCAGCCCTAGAGCAGAGGGATTTGGTGGACGAGTTTGGTGTGACTGAGGAGGTGGAGAGGTTGCGGGACCAGACTGTCCGCATATATTTGCTATACTTGGTGAGGATCACGATCTTCAGTGACAAAAGCCAGTGGGCTGTGGATGTTGTCTACCTGAAGTACTTCAGAGACCTTGATCTTTGTGCCGGTTATTCATGGGGAGCTGCGGCACTAACTTAGTTGTATAAGGAGCTCAACAATGCTGCACGTTGGAACACCAGTCAGGTGGCAGGATACCTGAGTTTGTTGCAGGTATAAATTAAGAACTATGTTTTATTTTTTTTAATTTAAGTGTATATGGTTTGTATATTTATATGTGGTTGTCTTTGGTGCAGGCTTGGGTGTTTCATCACTTCATAGGTATGGGAAGCAAGGATGTCTGGGACGGATATGTGGAGAATTTGTATCCACGCGCGATGCTTTTTGTGCCACTGCATGGTTTAGGCACGGTGTGTAACGCCCCATTTTTATTCTAATATTTTAGTAGATGTGTGAGTTTTTTTATATGATTTTATTTGTTATATAGATGATTTTATGTGAAATATGTGTTTTGGGTGATTTTATGTGATATATGATGTGATGCTATTTTATTATATGATTTAGGGAATTGTATATTATTTAAATGAATATGGCTTTATTATTTGTGGAAATATTAGGAGAAATAAAAATAGGAGTAAAATATTAATATGGGTTAATTAAGTTTTTAGTCCCTATAAATAGTCACAGTTTTGTTTTTAGTCCCTATAAAATAAAATCAAACTTTTTAATCCTTGTGACATTTTCCTTAAGCATTTTAGGGACCAAAAATGTTGATGGAAATTTTTTATAGGGACTAAAAATGCTAATGAAAATTTTTTATAGGGACTAAAAATGCTGATGGAAAATTTGATAAGGACTAAAATGTGTGATTTTAGTTTACAGGGACTAAAAATAAAATTTTGAATATTTACAGGGACCATTCACTTAATTAACCCTATTAATATTTTGGTTAATGGGAGTTAATTAGTAATTATGTGAGTTTAAGGGAGTTAAGAAAAATAAAGGAGAGGTTATGTTTATTGGGAAATAGAATAGAGAGAAGTCAGAAACATTTTTCACGTACAAAAGAAAACATAAGTTTTTGGGAGAAGAGAAGAAAACCTAGAAGAGGCAAAGAGAAGAGGAGGAACAATTCTGTAAGCTTTTGATTCATCTAAACTAAGGTAAGGGTGGGATTCCTTTCACTAATAATATGTATAATTCTGATTTTTGATGATTGTGATGTTTTGGTATTAGGGTTAGAAAGTTTTAGGTTAATGGCTATAATATGATGAATTGTGTTGTTGATGCATGTTTCTACGTTATTTGATTGCTATATTGCCCAATTGAACCTGAAAACTTATGTTGAAATGCATTTTGGGTAACCAGGGATTGAAAATTGGGAATTTCGATTGAAACGTCGGTGTCTGAATGTTCCATAGACAAGTGTTTATGTGGGGCTTGGGAAATCGATTTTTTTTTGAGTGGTGGAAACTTGAATTTTCTGTAGATTATGATAGAGGGAAATGCCAGGAGCGTGTAGGCGAAAACGGCACTGAAATCCGCTTAACGGTTTGAATTTTATGCGCGAAATGGTGAAAACGGAAAAGAACGAAGAAAAAGCTGTGCTGTCAATCGAGCACGGCCGTGCCGTGCCAACGTTCTGTTTTCTTTGTGCTGACAGAATTTCGGTTTCTGCGTTTTTTGTGCTTTTTCACCCATTTCTGTTTTGAATTGACTTTTGACGTAAACATGAAGGTTGTAGATAATTAAGTTAGCTTTATAATGGCCTTGGTTTGGAGTGGAAAAGATTTGTAGATTTTGAGTTATGATAAAAATAGTCCAGGTGGGTCTTCAGAAAATTTTAAGAAAATTTAGCATAACTAATCTCTAGTTAGTCCAAAAACTTATGGTTGGTTTCCCAACTTCAAGCTTAAGTGTTAGGGATTTAGTTGAGGTGTTTTATGGATATTTGACTTATGTTATATTGATCAAAACCTAATTGCTTTTGGGGGATGTTTTAGACTTTGAGATGAATGTAATTGATTTATATATATGCTATGTTGTTGATTTCCGTTGTTGATGCCTGATAGAATATGTGTTACTTAGTCATGTAATTTTATTATTATAGGAAAATAGCTGAATGCCTTTCATTGATAATATGAGTACATTATATACATCAATTTGCTATCATTCTCTTAATGACTAATGAATAGAAAATGAATACAAAATGAATGACTAATTAATACAAATGAATACCTATTAATATTCTTTTAATAATAAAATTACATGACTAAGTAACACATATTCTATCAATGTCGTTGTATCATCTGTTGTCAAAGTTGGGGAGTGTGTCATAATTGTTTTAGGCACATATGTTGTTGTTGTAGTCGCTGTTGAAGTTGTATGTTGATATACACAAGTTGAGTCCATTTACATACTCACATCTGTTGGGGGCTTATGCCCTGGAATGTTCATCATTCAACCCGTTGGGGGCTTATGCCCCGGAATGTTTATCATTCACCTGTTGGGGGCTTATGCCCTGGAATGCTTAGCATTCAACGCGTGTAGATTGGTACCACCTGCATGATGCATTAGTTGTTGTCGTTGTCGCATTGTCGAGTTGTTGTTGTCGCATTGTCGAGTTGTTGTTGTCGTTGTCGCATTGTCGAGTTGTTGTTGTTGTTGTTGTCGCATTGTCGAGTTGTTGTTGCCGTTGTCGCATAGTCGAGTTGTCGGTGTCGTTGTTGATAATGAAGTTGTTGTTGCTGCTCTTTGTTGCTAAAAATGATTATGTTGTTGTATATGTATTCTTTATATACATTATTAATGATGCACGTTGTGATATGTTGTTGTTTTCATTAATTTGATGAATTATATATTATTATTATTGGATAAGTTTCTCACCCCTTCTGCTTGAAAATGTTGCCCTTCGTATGGGTAACTTGCAGGTAATGATGGCTTGTAGGTTTGGTCGGCTCAAGTGTCTAGGGCTCTGATACATATTAGGATGGGGATTCATCGCGACTGTTTTCGTTTTCTTCATTTCTTTTATGTATCATATTTTTGGTAAAAGACTTAATAATAGCGGATCCTTCACATGTCATTCCTAGAGATGATGTGCAAGTTAGAGACAACCTTACGGTAGAAACTTTACCTTTGAGGATTGATGATCGCGAGGTGAAGACGTTGAGAGGCAAGGAGATACCTCTAGTGAGAGTTGTTTGGGGAGGAGCAGCTGGTGAAAGTCTTACTTGGGAGTTGGAGAGTAAGATGCAGGAGTCATATCCTGAGTTGTTTGCTTGAGGTAATATTTCGAGGACGAAATTCTATAAGTTGGGGAGAGTTGTAACGCCCCATTTTTATTCTAATATTTTAGTAGATGTGTGAGTTTTTTTATATGATTTTATTTGTTATATAGATGATTTTATGTGAAATATGTGTTTTGGGTGATTTTATGTGATATATGATGTGATGCTATTTTATTATATGATTTAGGGAATTGTATATTATTTAAATGAATATGGCTTTATTATTTGTGGAAATATTAGGAGAAATAAAAATAGGAGTAAAATATTAATATTTTGGTTAATGGGAGTTAATTAGTAATTATGTGAGTTTAAGGGAGTTAAGAAAAATAAAGGAGAGGTTATGTTTATTGGGAAATAGAATAGAGAGAAGTCAGAAACATTTTTCACGTACAAAAGAAAACATAAGTTTTTGGGAGAAGAGGAGAAAACCTAGAAGAGGCAAAGAGAAGAGGAGGAACAATTCTGTAAGCTTTTGATTCATCTAAACTAAGGTAAGGGTGGGATTCCTTTCACTAATAATATGTATAATTCTGATTTTTGATGATTGTGGTGTTTTGGTATTAGGGTTAGAAAGTTTAGGTTAATGGCTATAATATGATGAATTGTGTTGTTGATGCATGTTTCTACGTTATTTGATTGCTATATTGCCCAATTGAACCTGAAAACTTCTGTTGAAATGCATTTTGGGTAACCAGGGATTGAAAATTGGGAATTTCGATTGAAACGTCGGTGTCTGAATGTTCCATAGACAAGTGTTTATGTGGGGCTTGGGAAATCGATTTTTTTTTGAGTGGTGGAAACTTGAATTTTCTGTAGATTATGATAGAGGGAAATGTCAGGAGCGTGTAGGCGAAAACGGCACTGAAATCCGCTTAACGGTTTGAATTTTATGCGCGAAATGGTGAAAACGGAAAAGAACGAAGAAAAAGCTGTGCTGTCAATCGAGCACGGCCGTGCCGTGCATGGCACAGGCCGTGCCAACGTTCTGTTTTCTTTGTGCTGACAGAATTTCGGTTTCTGCGTTTTTTGTGCTTTTTCACCCATTTCTGTTTTGAATTGGCTTTTGACGTAAACATGAAGGTTGTAGATAATTAAGTTAGCTTTATAATGGCGTTGGTTTGGAGTGGAAAAGATTTGTAGATTTTGAGTTATGATAAAAATAGTCCAGGTGGGTCTTCAGAAAATTTTAAGAAAATTTAGCATAACTAATCTCTAGTTAGTCCAAAAACTTATGGTTGGTTTCCCAACTTTAAGCTTAAGTGTTAGGGATTTAGTTGAGGTGTTTTATGGATATTTGACTTATGTTCTATTGATCAAAACCTAATTGCTTTTGGGGGATGTTTTAGACTTTGAGATGAATGTAATTGATTTATATATATGCTATGTTGTTGATTTCCGTTGTTGATGTCGTTGTATCATCTGTTGTCAAAGTTGGGGAGTGTGTCATAATTGTTTTAGGCACATATGTTGTTGTTGTAGTCGCTGTTGAAGTTGTATGTTGATATACACAAGTTGAGTCCATTTACATACTCACATCTGTTGGGGGCTTATGCCCTGGAATGTTCATCATTCAACCCGTTGGGGGCTTATGCCCCGGAATGTTTATCATTCACCTGTTGGGGGCTTATGCCCCGGGATGCTTTAACCATCCAAATTGTTGGGGGCTTATGCCCTGGAATGCTTAGCATTCAACGCGCGTAGATTGGTACCACCTGCATGATGCATTAGTTGTTGTCGTTGTCGCATTGTCGAGTTGTTGTTGTCGTTGTCGCATTGTCGAGTTGTTGTTGTTGTTGTTGTCGCATTGTCGAGTTGTTGTTGCCGTTGTCGCATTGTCGAGTTGTCGGTGTCGTTGTTGATAATGAAGTTGTTGTTGTTGCTGCTCTTTGTTGCTGAAAATGATTATGTTGTTGTATATGTATTCTTTATATACATTATTAATGATGCACGTTGTGATATGTTGTTGTTTTCATTAATTTGATGAATTATATATTATTATTATTGGATAAGTTTCTCACCCCTTCTGCTTGAAAATGTTGCCCTTCGTATGGGTAACTTGCAGGTAATGATGGCTTGTAGGTTTGGTCGGCTCAAGTGTCTAGGGCTCTGATACATATTAGGATGGGGATTCGTCGCGACTGTTTTCGTTTTCTTCATTTCTTTTATGTATCATATTTTTGGTAAAAGACTTAATAATGGAGTTTATCGTTGTCGAAAATAGTGTTGAATATGTTGAGGCCTTTGTGCCAAGATTTTCATTGACGTTGGATTTGGTTGAAATTGTATTTTCTAAAGAATTATTCCGCTGCATGTTTTGGAGATATTTTAAATATTGGTTTAAATAAATAGCTATTTTCTATTTATGAAATTTTGATTAGCAGTGTGACACTCCGTTGTTGGTCTACTATGATTAAATTAATTATTATTACGTTGTTGGGAGAACGGGGTGTTACAATTGGTATCAGAGCATGTTGGTCCGTCCGGCCAATTAGTAGAGTCGTGTCGAGCCTAGTAGTGTTGTGTGACAATTTTGTATTGTCCCTGTTGTCCTGTTTGTTGTTTGATGTGTAACCCTTAGTATGAACTGGTTGGAGTACAATCATGTTCATATTAATTGTTTTAGAAAGGCGGTGTACTTTTCTTCTGCTGAAGAAGAGAGTGGAGCAGAATTTTTATCTACCAAGCAGCTGAAGCAGTTAGAGCATGACGGAAACTTGATGTTTTCTTTAATGGCGTATTTGTCTGTGGAGAATCAGTCGGTAATTGATAGATTTCCCGTTGTGAATGAATTTCTTGAAGTTTTTCCTGATGAGATTCCAGATGTGCCACCAGAGAGGGAGGTTGAATTTTCAATTGATCTGGTGCCGGGTACAAAGCCTGTGTCGATGGCTCCTTACCGTATGTCCGCTTCAGAATTGGCAGAGTTGAAGAAGCAGTTAGAAGACTTGCTTGATAAGAAGTTTGTAAGACCGAGTGTTTCACCTTGGGGAGCGCCGGTGTTGTTGGTAAAGAAGAAGGATGGTAGCATGAGATTATGTATAGATTATCGTCAGTTGAATAAAGTGACGATAAGGAATAGGTATCCACTTCCGAGAATTGACGACTTGATGGATCAATTAGTGGGTGCTCGTGTGTTTAGTAAAATCGATTTGAGGTCAGGTTACCATCAGATTAAGGTGAAGGATGAAGATATGCAGAAGACGGCCTTTAGGACACGGTATGGACACTATGAATATAAAGTGATGCCTTTCGGTGTTACTAATAAGCCTGGTGTGTTCATGGAGTATATGAACATAATTTTTCATGCTTTTCTAGATAAATTTGTTGTTGTGTTTATTGATGATATTTTGATTTATTCTAAGACTGAAGAAGAGCATGCAGAACATTTGAAGATTGTTTTACAGGTGCTGAAAGAAAAGAAGTTGTATGCAAAGTTGTCAAAGTGCGAGTTCTGGTTAAGTGAAGTAAGTTTCCTTGGCCATATTATTTCTGGTAGTGGTATTGCAGTTGACCCGTCGAAGGTTGAAGCGGTATCACAGTGGGAGACTCCTAAGTCAGTTACGGAGATTAGAAGTTTTCTTGGTTTGGCTGGTTATTACAGAAGATTTATCGAAGGATTTTCGAAGTTAGCACTTCCATTGACTCAGTTGACCTGTAAAGGTAAAGCTTTTGTGTGGGATGCTCAGTGTGAGAATAATTTCAATGAGTTGAAGCGGAGATTGACAACGGCTCCGATTTTGATTTTACCAGAGCCAGATAAACCTTTTGTTGTATATTGTGATGCGTCCAAGTTGGGCTTAGGTGGTGTGCTTATGCAAGATGGCAAGGTAGTGGCTTATGCTTCGAGACAATTGAGAATACATGAGAAGAACTACCCTACACATGATTTAGAGTTGGCTGCTGTGGTTTTTGTGTTGAAAATTTGGAGACACTATTTGTACGGTTCCAGATTTGAAGTGTTTAGTGATCATAAAAGTCTGAAATATTTATTTGATCAAAAGGAGTTAAATATGAGGCAGAGAAGGTGGCTAGAGTTGTTGAAAGATTATGATTTTGGCTTGAATTATCATCCGGGTAAAGCTAATGTGGTTGCAGATGCCTTGAGTAGGAAAACGTTGCACATGTAGGCTATGATGGTGAAAGAATTTGAATTGCTGGAACAGTTTAGAGACTTAAGTCTTGTTTGTGAATTGGCACCTCAGAGTGTGCAGTTGGGTATGTTAAAAATTAATAATGAGTTCTTGAAGAGTATCAAAAAAGCCCAGGAGGTTGATGTGAAATTTGTAGACTTAATGGTTGCCAGTAATCAGACTGCAGATGGTGATTTTCAGGTTGATGATCAAGGAGTGTTGAGATTCCGAGGCAGGATTTGTATCCCTGATAATAATGAATTGAAAAAGTTGATTTTAGAAGAAAGTCACAGAAGTAGCTTGAGTATCCATCCGGGAGCTACAAAGATGTACCATGACTTGAAGAAACTGTTTTGGTGGTCTGGGTTGAAGCGTGATGTCGCACAATTTGTTTATGCGTGTTTGACTTGTCAGAAATCGAAAGTTGAACATCAGAAGCCTGCTGGTTTGTTGACACCATTAGATGTGCCGGAATGGAAATGGGATAGCATCTCCATGGATTTTGTGACGAGTTTGCCAAACACTCAAAGAGGGCATGATGCCATTTGGGTCGTTGTCGATAGATTGACGAAGTCGGCACATTTTATTCCGATTAATATCACTTATTCAGTAGCTCAGTTGGCGGAGATTTATATTCATAATATTGTGAAGTTGCATGGTGTCCCGTCGAGTATTGTGTCGGATAGATATCCGAGGTTCACTTCGAGATTTTGGAAAAGCTTGCAAGAAGCTTTGGGCTCTCAGTTGAAGTTGAGTTCGGCTTATCATCCGTAAACAGATGGTCAGTCAGAAAGAACAATTCAATCATTAGAAGACTTGTTGAGGGTGTGTGTACTTGCGCAAGGTGGAGCTTGGGACAGTCACCTACCATTGATAGAGTTCACGTACAACAATAGTTACCATTCGAGTATTGGTATGGCACCTTTCGAAGCTTTATATGGTCGAAGGTGTAGGACTCCTTTATGTTGGTTTGAGTCGGGTGAAAGTATCGTGTTGGGACCTGAAATAGTTCAGCAGACTACGGAGAAGGTCAAGATGATAAGAGAGCATATGAAAGCGCCGCAGAGTCGACATAAGAGCTATCATAACAAGCGTAGGAAGGACCTTGAGTTTCAAGAGGGTGACCATGTGTTCTTGAGATTCACTCCTATGACCGGTGTGGGTCGTGCATTGAAGTCCAAGAAGTTGACTCCGAAGTTTATTGGTCCTTATCAAATATCTGAGAGGATTGGCACGGTGGCTTATAGAGTTGGTTTGCCACCACATCTTTCGAACTTGCATGATGTGTTTCATGTGTCGCAACTTCGGAAGTATGTAGCGGATCCTTCACATGTCATTCCTAGAGATGATGTGCAAGTTAGAGACAACCTTACGGTAGAAACTTTACCTTTGAGGATTGATGATCGCGAGGTGAAGACGTTGAGAGGCAAGGAGATACCTCTAGTGAGAGTTGTTTGGGGAGGAGCAGCTGGTGAAAGTCTTACTTGGGAGTTGGAGAGTAAGATGCAGGAGTCATATCCTGAGTTGTTTGCTTGAGGTAATATTTCGAGGACGAAATTCTATAAGTTGGGGAGAGTTGTAACGCCCCATTTTTATTCTAATATTTTAGTAGATGTGTGAGTTTTTTTATATGATTTTATTTGTTATATAGATGATTTTATGTGAAATATGTGTTTTGGGTGATTTTATGTGATATATGATGTGATGCTATTTTATTATATGATTTAGGGAATTGTATATTATTTAAATGAATATGGCTTTATTATTTGTGGAAATATTAGGAGAAATAAAAATAGGAGTAAAATATTAATATTTTGGTTAATGGGAGTTAATTAGTAATTATGTGAGTTTAAGGGAGTTAAGAAAAATAAAGGAGAGGTTATGTTTATTGGGAAATAGAATAGAGAGAAGTCAGAAACATTTTTCACGTACAAAAGAAAACATAAGTTTTTGGGAGAAGAGGAGAAAACCTAGAAGAGGCAAAGAGAAGAGGAGGAACAATTCTGTAAGCTTTTGATTCATCTAAACTAAGGTAAGGGTGGGATTCCTTTCACTAATAATATGTATAATTCTGATTTTTGATGATTGTGGTGTTTTGGTATTAGGGTTAGAAAGTTTAGGTTAATGGCTATAATATGATGAATTGTGTTGTTGATGCATGTTTCTACGTTATTTGATTGCTATATTGCCCAATTGAACCTGAAAACTTCTGTTGAAATGCATTTTGGGTAACCAGGGATTGAAAATTGGGAATTTCGATTGAAACGTCGGTGTCTGAATGTTCCATAGACAAGTGTTTATGTGGGGCTTGGGAAATCGATTTTTTTTTTAGTGGTGGAAACTTGAATTTTCTGTAGATTATGATAGAGGGAAATGTCAGGAGCGTGTAGGTGAAAACGGCACTGAAATCCGCTTAACGGTTTGAATTTTATGCGCGAAATGGTGAAAACGGAAAAGAACGAAGAAAAAGCTGTGCTGTCAATCGAGCACGGCCGTGCCGTGCATGGCACAGGCCGTGCCAACGTTCTGTTTTCTTTGTGCTGACAGAATTTCGGTTTCTGCGTTTTTTGTGCTTTTTCACCCATTTCTGTTTTGAATTGGCTTTTGACGTAAACATGAAGGTTGTAGATAATTAAGTTAGCTTTATAATGGCGTTGGTTTGGAGTGGAAAAGATTTGTAGATTTTGAGTTATGATAAAAATAGTCCAGGTGGGTCTTCAGAAAATTTTAAGAAAATTTAGCATAACTAATCTCTAGTTAGTCCAAAAACTTATGGTTGGTTTCCCAACTTCAAGCTTAAGTGTTAGGGATTTAGTTGAGGTGTTTTATGGATATTTGACTTATGTTCTATTGATCAAAACCTAATTGCTTTTGGGGGATGTTTTAGACTTTGAGATGAATGTAATTGATTTATATATATGCTATGTTGTTGATTTCCGTTGTTGATGTCGTTGTATCATCTGTTGTCAAAGTTGGGGAGTGTGTCATAATTGTTTTAGGCACATATGTTGTTGTTGTAGTCGCTGTTGAAGTTGTATGTTGATATACACAAGTTGAGTCCATTTACATACTCACATCTGTTGGGGGCTTATGCCCTGGAATGTTCATCATTCAACCCGTTGGGGGCTTATGCCCCGGAATGTTTATCATTCACCTGTTGGGGGCTTATGCCCCGGGATGCTTTAACCATCCAAATTGTTGGGGGCTTATGCCCTGGAATGCTTAGCATTCAACGCGCGTAGATTGGTACCACCTGCATGATGCATTAGTTGTTGTCGTTGTCGCATTGTCGAGTTGTTGTTGTTGTTGTCGCATTGTCGAGTTGTTGTTGTTGTTGTTGTCGCATTGTCGAGTTGTTGTTGCCGTTGTCGCATTGTCGAGTTGTCGGTGTCGTTGTTGATAATGAAGTTGTTGTTGTTGCTGCTCTTTGTTGCTGAAAATGATTATGTTGTTGTATATGTATTCTTTATATACATTATTAATGATGCACGTTGTGATATGTTGTTGTTTTCATTAATTTGATGAATTATATATTATTATTATTGGATAAGTTTCTCACCCCTTCTGCTTGAAAATGTTGCCCTTCGTATGGGTAACTTGCAGGTAATGATGGCTTGTAGGTTTGGTCGGCTCAAGTGTCTAGGGCTCTGATACATATTAGGATGGGGATTCGTCGCGACTGTTTTCGTTTTCTTCATTTCTTTTATGTATCATATTTTTGGTAAAAGACTTAATAATGGAGTTTATCGTTGTCGAAAATAGTGTTGAATATGTTGAGGCCTTTGTGCCAAGATTTTCATTGACGTTGGATTTGGTTGAAATTGTATTTTCTAAAGAATTATTCCGCTGCATGTTTTGGAGATATTTTAAATATTGGTTTAAATAAATAGCTATTTTCTATTTATGAAATTTTGATTAGCAGTGTGACACTCCGTTGTTGGTCTACTATGATTAAATTAATTATTATTACGTTGTTGGGAGAACGGGGTGTTACACGGTGGACAACTACATGAACTATCTAGATGCGCTGGATTTGACGAGGGTTGTCATGGTCCCATATGCTGCACACCGTCAGGCACGTCCGTTTGAGCGGGTCAGCCTTTACTCTGGATGGCTGAGATGCGAAGAGCGCATGGTGAGATATCTGCCGGAGAGGGTGCTTCGCCAGTTTGGGTTTGTTCAGACCATACCGAGACATCCCGTTCAGAGTGCACCTGTTGATGTTAACTTGGCGGAGATCACAAACCCCTTTCAGCGTGCACTTGATTATGCGCTGACACCTCAGGAGTTGGGAGAGACTGCAGCCCATGGTGTGGAGGTAGTAGATGGATACATCGAGTGGTTTTACCAGATGTCTCATCCACGAATGATTCTTCCAGACATGCCGGTACCGGTGCCGAGGCCACCAGAGCGTGAGGTCCTTGATGCCCAAGCTACTCAAGATGATGGAGACTTTGCGTACTTACAGCTTAGCGGAAGGATGAGCCGCATCAGAGACCACATCTATGCTGTGATGAGAAGCGGTCTGGTGCCGAAAGGGAGTAAGGAATGACAGCATTTGGAGGATGCCTTGAGAGAGGTGCATGATGCAAAAGTTTACCGTCGTCGGGCAGCTACTGATGGTGGCAGGGGTGGTGGCAGAGGTGGCGGTGGTACGGGTGCAGTTATTAGGGGCTGATAGTATTGTTTTGTATGTTTATGTTTGTTACATTTTGAATTATGTAACACTTGGATAATTTTTAATATTATGTAATCTTGGATAATTTTTAATGTTATTTGATTAATGTTTTGTTCGAAAATTATGTTGTGTTGATGATTTTTATGTTATGAGTTCGATTTACTGTTAGAACATGTCACCGGCATGATATGTCTGTTTGGAAGCAAGCAAAATGCGCCAAAACAGAGGCTCAACCAAAACAGATGGCTTCTGCCTCTGTACTGATGCATTCCGGATTATATATTCCGGACATGTTTAGCGCATTCCAGATTATATAATCCGGAACTGTCGTTCACGCCCCCTTTTGTTGACTTTCAACGGGTCGGATTATATATTCTGGAATATCTCTAACGTTTTCGGATTATATAATCCGAACCAATATTTTTATAACTGGTATCATCATCCATCAGGGTGAATGGAGTGCCAAAATACACGAAAGAATCCGGATTAAATTTTCTGGAATCAGTTCGAATTACATAATCCGAATTAGGGGTATTTTGGAAAGAAAAAAAAAATAGGGCGCGCGAGGAAAGGCATAGGGTGGGAAAAGTAATACTCTAAAGATTAATGAACGATGGGTTAATGATTGAAGTGTTGATTGAACGTTGTGTGATTCTGGAACTCAGGGTTTGTTGCATGTTTTCTTCATATACCCCAATAGTCGAACCATTTGGAGAAGGACTGGAATTGATGTGGATTGAATCAAAAATTGACATCAGAATTAGGAACAGATTAACATAGAATTTGATGTCGATTAGCATAAAATTAGAAGAAATTTTTTTTGAAAGTTAGAGTGGAGTTGAGTGGTTGCGGTGGGAGTTGAAGCCGGTTCCTTTGTTAATAAAACAATACGCGTGTGATGTTTTTACTATCAGGTTGTTAACCCACCAAAAATAAAGTATTAGAAAAACAAAGGGTGAATAGGATAGGATTAGAAATAGGTTTAATTTATCCTTTCCTGCTGGTGCACCAAACAACGGATTGGAACAGGATATGATTGTTTTATCATATCCTATCTCCTTATCATGTGCACCAAACTGGCCCTAAGAGCTCAGTTGTATTTACCTGTTGTTGTAAGAAAATATGATGACGTTACAACATTGAAGTAAAAATAAAGCATAACAGGACGTATACATATTTAACTGGAGTATTTGAATTGATGCAATGCTTTGGACAGAAATCAATTCTCACGCCAGTAGAAAACTTCGGAGAACTAGGCTCGAATGACGGCCGGCATAGATGACACGTCCATGGAGACTAATTTTGGAAAAAGGGGTAAAAAGGAAAGCAAAAGAAGATCACCTCCAATATGGAACATTAGAAACTTATTTCAAAATAATAATTATTTGACAAGAGCAATTGATAGTATACAACATAATATATTGCAACAAAGATCAAAATCGATCAAATGAATGAGGACTTATGAGAGATTCTTCAAGTTCTTTAAAGCCGCGGTAAACCCCTTCTGTTTGGCTCTGTGGAAGGGCTAACCTCCGTACTTCAGTCATATACCTGTAAGTAAATGTTATTCAGATCAATAATGACAATGATTTTGATTATAATGACAATGATTCACACACTTGAGGACGAAATAATCAGCAAATTTAATATAATGGTGTATTGGGATCGAGGAATATCCACAACTAAAATTTTTTGTTGGTATAAATGATGCGCATAAAAAATCTCAAACACTTGTGCCAAAAAAAACAATGTCAACCATTAATAATTAACAATATGAATATATAAAAGTATAAAGAAGTTAACCTGTTTGCTACACTTGTGATTTTGTCCCTAATAATTAACAATATGAATATATAAAAGTATAAAGAAGTTAACCTGTTTGCTACACTTGTGATTTTGTCCCTAATTCCTTGGCTAGCAACTGTACGTTCCAATGAGAATCCACCGCCTATTATTATGGAAGAACCAGTGGCTGTACCCATCCTGTGTGAATATATAGACATAGCCCACTCACGAAGTACCACTAGAACAGATCTCAGCATCCGTAATCTAAGATTTGGGGATGGCAAAATTGCCCCATTTGATAACAATTGATCATATGCGTTCAATACAGGTTCTGCTGCACCCTTACAAGCAGAAACAAGGGCTCTCGCAACATCTTCATCTCCAACGGATTCAATCCCTGTATTTAATCTCTCCTACAAAAAGACATGAATTCATATACAAGTTAAGAGTATTATAAATTCACCAAACCCCGCCTGCCCAAACTGAAAGATACTCTAGAGAGTACAAGGGAAATATAAAAACTATAAAGAAGCGTTTACAGATAATGTAAATTGTCAACAAAATTGAGAAAATATACCAGTGCAGCTTTCTCAAGGTGAAGACAAATAATGTCAAGCTGAAAAACAGTTCCATCACCAGGATAAAGGCGGGGCCCAAGTCTCTTTAGCACAGAGCAAGCTTCAGCAATGCCACCTCCTGAAATAGCTTGATCTATAAGTCGAGCCCATGTCTCTCTGACAATGCTACTGTCACTATCACCAGAATAGTTAGCAAAGTACAGCATCTCCAGGCATGTCTGAAAGAAAATTATGAAATGAAGAACCGTTATTAGTTCGATAAGTTTGAGAATTTTACATTGTAATGACAATGTTATCAACAAGAATAATACACAACCAAGACCGGCCAAGCAGAACAGTGGCAGATACAACACAAATCACGAGACCGTGATGCTTCATTTGGTTTGACAAGACAGAAAAGGTAAATCATGTCACAAAAAAGAAAGAAATGGCAAATAGTTGGACAGAAGAGTAAAGAGAGTTGCAAAGTTATTATAAGTATAGAGACCTCAAATTCCTATTTTTCTATCTTAAAAAACTAATCAAACCATGTACCCTATCCTTTCCCTCAACCAAACAATACATGTCTTAGAAATCGTGGAAGTAAATAGCTCGGAACAATTCTAGATGCTAAAGCTCAAAAGACTGAAGGACCTCTAAAAGTTGTTCATTATCAAACAATGTGAGTAGCCAGATGAGAAATATCTTGAGTTACACAAATCTACACGCGTGCGCACCCACACATACAGCCAGAAAGAGAAAGAAGTACCTCCCAGAGTTTAAAGGGAACAGCATATTCATTATATAACTGTGTTATGCTCTTCAAATCTGATGATAGCTCTTTGGCTTTCTCGCGTGTTGCATTTGCAAAATTGGCATCAACAGTTGGACTGGCATCAGAGACTAAACCATTTTGAACAGAATTGGATGTGCTGTGTAAAACCTCAGAACTGGAAGCCATATGCTCTAGTTCCTCTTTGATTTTTATCTGAAACCGAAGAACAGCAAGCTTCCCTTCAAGCATATCTAGTAATCCAGTGTCGCTGGAACTCCGAGTAGAACTAACCAACCCATCGCTATTTGTTGCATTCTTTGCCTGTAAAACTGCATTGCTTAGGTATTGACACCTAATTTTACAAAACAAAAAACTATAAGAAGATGTCCATGCAAGCAAGCCGAAACTATTCAGGTGATCTGACGTTCTACAGATTACAGAATCATGTAGAGGTCTGATGTGGAAAAGGGGAATCAATGATATATGTGTAAAATGCAGAATCTTGAACTAAAACAAGTACAGATGTATACACGTTGACAGACTTATGTCATCAAAAACACATAACAAACAATGCTTATTTGAAAACTAAACGTACATAAGGATTCGCGATTCGGGGATTAATTTTCATGTTTTATATGGTTAGATCAAGTGTCAGCTTTAGCATCTTTCATGAGTGTTGATGAATAACAGCACATAAACCCATCTAAAATATAAGTGGCGAAAAAGCTCCAACTTCAACTCTGATTGACATAAGAATTCTTGAAATAACAGACTTCAAGGTTCTCTTTTTCGTTATGAAATGTATAATTGTATATTAACACACTGGGTCTAACTATCCACTAAAGCTAATTCAACGGGGTAGGATTGTCCTAACCATTACAAGGAGTACTTTGGCCAAATACCCGCCAATGTGGGATCTTAACAGTTTTATGCATGATGTCGTTCGTTATTTGGCAAAAAGTTCAGCTTGACATCATAAACTGTGAATACATTAAAAAGATGAGATCCAACTATGATGACAATATTCACTAATGTGATCTATCCTGATGAGATTTGAAGCAATTAAGCGACAAACTATTTAGAAATCCAGAAGCTTCCAAAGAGATACAAAAGAAATGACAAGGAAATTGAAAAAATGATTGACCTCTGCTCAAGAGTAGGAACTCCGTCAGTAGAAGGCCTTCCGGCCAGTCTTAGCAATGCATGAGCAGCAAGCATGTGTTGCCGCTTCAACACGTAATACCTTGCCAAAAGTTCAAAGTACTTGACTTGATTGGACGACATAGGTGCTCCCGATTGGCCCATCGGAGAAGTTGTTGCAGTCACAGCACGAACCTAGCAGATAGGGAAAACAAAAGATTGCGAAGATAATTAGCAAGATACAAATTTTTCAAAGAAATGTAATGAAAAGCATGAATAGTCTGTAGTTTCTGCATGCAAAATGTATACAACTATTTCAAAAACACAATATTTGTGCTTTTGACCAAGTGAACATTAGGCCATTAACAAATTATTAGAGAGAAAGGAATAATAAGCGACCTCATGTATGGGTGTACGACCAGCACTTTTTAAGAAGGGCAATAGGTCAGGGCCTCCATACTCCAACAATTCATTCTCAAGACCTAAGTCTATCATAGCCTGATAAAGATACTCATGGAAAATTCTGTCGGGTGATTGGACACCCAGCTGAACAATTTGGCTTATATACTTTTTCCGAGAGGCTGGATCAAGTGCAGATTGTGAAGCAGATCCAATGGGAGAGCCAAATTCCTTCCGTGAGGGGTCACCTTTAAGAGACCGCAAAGCACTGATGATTATTTCATAACACTGCTCACGCTGAGCAAGTGCTTGTTCTCTGACTGTGGCATCAATTTCATCATTATAAGCATCACCTGCAGGGTCGATAGCCTGTGCCTTCTGAAGAGGTAAGCAAACTACAGCTTCATAAAACCTGCAATAGGAGAGTGTGTTTGACATTCAGATTGATGGCATGCTAATCATAGGCCATAAAAACTAATGATGATACATGACATGGAAATTGTTATAAATAGTGAAGTTTTACTATTATTATTAGTAATTTGTAATTGGCCCATTAGTCATTGGTCAGGACCATAAGGTTAGAATAGCCTATATAAACACATTAGTGGTTGTATATCATTTATCTCTGAAATATAATATTCAGTTTTCACAGAAATGGAGAAGGGCCAGGTAACAAAAATATATACCTTAAATCCTCAAAACGTTTGCAAACAGTACGTAAGTCTGCAGACTCTGGAACTTTGCTTAAGGCATTCAATGCCTCCCGCGCGAGAGTCTCCTTTTCCTCATCATCTATAGTCACAGCAGCTCTCTCCAGGGCTTCCACGGCTAAGAAGAATTTGTAATCAGACTCCTTATAGTAGCTCGGGCAACCCTCTCTTAATCTCTTACTAATGTCATCTACAGTTCCCCTACCATCTGTACCAGTGTAATACTGGAGCAATGTAATGTGTTAAGAAAACTTATTATCATATAAGTTCATAAAGCTAATTCAAGAGAAGAACTTCCATTGACGTGTAAACTTTTGAAGATAAAAATTATTTCATGGATTGCCTAAACAATGTTCTACCTCCATTAGAGCAGATATAAGCCTTGTAGCAAGACGGTCACCCTCTTCAGAACAAACTAGTTGATGAAATGTTAACTGAACTAGGGCTTGTTGAAGGTTAGCATCAAATCCTTGAATCAGACGAGTGACATGATGCTGTGAGAGAAGTTGAAGCAAAAAGAGAGCTTCACCAGATCTAAGGAGCAACTGCCTAATGCACTCCATTGCCCTCACCTGTGACACAACAAACAGAAGTGAGAAACTAAACCAATAATTTTAAAAATAACATCAGTGCAACCATTTAGCAATATAGGCCCACCTCCATGGCAGCTAATTCTGCAGGACTGTACGGCAACCTTTGCCTTTTATTTGCGGCTCCACCGCCATTAGACTCCATATTTTTGGAATATGCACCGAACAAGGTTCTTACCATACTTCGGTCACCAGCACCCAATGCAGAACCACCACCATATAGAATGGAACCACTTACATCTCCTAATCCTGCTACACAACCATAGAGTCCTCTCCTCTGGTTCCTTCTAGATCTTAAGAATTTTTCTAAAGATCGAAGTTTGTGTTCAAGGACTTGCATAGCCCCGATGGATAGTCTGCATACAACTACCCCATTTTCAAATGAAGTGCCTGAAGCACTTAAACTTCCTTTTATAACCATTACAGGTAGTTCCCATAGAGGAAAGAGTAATCTTGATGAACACAAACAGAGCCCTTCATGTGCACCTGAAAAAACAGGCTCAGCCTCCTGAACAACCTGGCCCATGCTAAATCCACCAGCAGCAGTTCTTGTGCTTGATAATGCATTACTGCCTTCAAGTTGTGGCATGCCAACAAGTCTTGGATCCTCAAAAGCTTCAGCTGCCTTCTCTGCAATAACATTGCTGATAAAGTTTTCAGAATGTACTATCCTCGAAGCTAGCATTAAACACATCGCAGCCGCCTCGCCGGCTCCAAAACGATTGTAGAAATCTTCTAAAACTGATCTCGGAGAATTGGACTCTAATAGCCGCCTTAAAATGTCTAATGGCCTGTTAAAAACAATTTCCATCATGCCCATGGTGCTGAAGATGACAATCCTCCTCCTTGGCAGTATATGTTGGGTTGAGAGGTCTCCTCTTGCCCACAGTTTGCCAGACGCCCTTTCACATGATTCCATTGAGCTCTCATAACCACCAAACTCAATTTCTGAGTATAGAGACTGAACAGTAGCTGAAGTATCTGGTAGAGGTAAAACATCGGCAACAGAAAGCATTCGTCCTTCAACTGGTAAAGAAGATACAGTTTCCCGTAATGCCCGGGAACTCCTCGTACCTGTTCCTAGATTACCTGATGGTGAGGACTGAGTGCTCGAATCCCTGTTTAAAACAAGGAGTGAAGGCATAGTTGGAGGTGATGCATCCGAAAGGATAAGAGTTCCAGCAGAATAATAGGCTGCCTCGACTTTCAATGAGAGATCCTCATTTTGAGGTCTACCAGCAAGAGCCATGGTTCCAAAGGTGAGACCGCCACTAACACCCCAAGGAGGAGAAGGCCGTGTTGTGACAACCTTTAAACAGCTAGGCTTGTGATGGCTGGTGTTGAATCCATTCAGGCTTCCGCTAGAAGGAGAGGTGGATAGGTACATCCTTCTGCCATCTGATAAAACAGCAACAAGATGTAGCGATTTCGATTCAAGGGTAGATAAGGGTGAGATGCAAACAATAGATGGCTTTGGTGATCGACTTGATACTCTTGATCCACTTGATTGTCTACCTCCATGATGTGCATCTTTGTGATTGACAAGATTCCTTTCTTCAGCAATTTTCTTTAATGGCCCATCACCAATTGGTCCAAGAACATAAACCTGAAGCTTCATCTCTTCAGTCCGTGCATACAGTATCTGTCTCTCATTGTCAAAAACCATTTCAACAACAGGGTCAACAGCTCCAAAATTGAATACATTTGGTATGACCCATCTGCAAATAACAGCTAAGACAAATTACTAAGGAATTGGCAAATAAACATTTACCTGCAAAAATGAGGTGACTGCATGTGTATGTGTGAGTGAGCGCGCTTATATATCATTTGCAAAATAAACATACTATTCTAAGATAAAAATGAAAATGAGCAGTGCAGTTAGTAATAATATAGCACAAGATTAAAAAAGCAGGAAGTACCTTGAAATTACACTTCCTAGACCAGCAGTGACGCATACTTTTCTGCAGCGCTTTTGCCATCCTGAGCCAGTTGAATAAATAAGCTCATATATGTGGCCATCACGACCAGCAAGGAAAATGCGGCCCTTATCGGTACATGCCACACTTGTCATCGTAACCCCATCGGATGGTATTGTATAATCTGGCAACGGCTGTAACGAAACTTCTGCAAATGGATCTGAGCCATCTGCTCCTCCAGAGCAGCACACTCCAACTAAAATTAACTGATAAAAAGAATGGGGTAAGTAACGGTACTTCCCTTGCATGGAGGTCTGAAAAGAACATACTGCACTGGTTTAAAGAAAACTTGCTACCTAAAACCCTTTAATTGGTGGATAAAAGGATCTTGTAAGATGTTCTCATGGAAAACTTAGCAGCATGTAGTGAATAACTAACAAAATCACCACACAAGTATTAAAAATCTTGGGAAAGAACTATTTTAAAACTACAGAAGAATACCAATATGCTGCTGGATTTTCTATTTCAGGTGATTCTCTCTTGAGGACATAAACAAGAGTCAAAGACCTTGTTAATTTGACAATATTAGTTTCTCTACTCTATTTATCTTCTGGAGGATTTATCAAAATCCTAATTATTTCCTTCTATTTACCCTGATTTTTTCATAAATTTATTCATTTATAAAGGAAATCATAGTTAACCATTTAAATGCTGCCGCCAAGCTTGAATAAGCCCAAAGAGAAAATAGTAGCCTTAACATTAGCTAAATCACCCTCCCTTTCTAAAGTGTACTTGGTACCTATACTATTAATTCTATTAACTTGTAAAAGGAACCAAATATCAGTCTCCTGTACTCGAAGTCTAACCCTTTAACGCAACACCGTGGACTGGTACAAAAATGAGGGCAAGAATAAGTCAGAAAGAAGAATAACCAATTACTTATGATCTTTATCAATGCTATTGGAGAACTTTAGGTAAAGTAACTATCTTTTGCTCAATTCCAACCAAGGTAATATTCAACCACAGAAAGAAAACCACATAAAACAGGTTGATATATTCTCTATCAAGAGTTCAGACAATAACAACCAGGTCCTTTATCACTAGAGGGAGTCAGCTACATGAATCAATTGACCTCATAAAATCCTACGATGCATTTTGTCCAAAAAAGACTAATTACCTTTATAACTCTCTTACTAGATTGGTCTATAAATTTCGTTGTGCTCTCTCTACCTCTAATTATTGGACTATTCTACATCTGTATACTTTTCTTACAAGTGTTTCTACATGTCTTCGTCATACATGACCAAGCCACCTAAGACGAACTTCTACATTTCTACTATCTTCGTGATAAGAGAGTACACCAAATTATTCACTGATGGTTGTATTTCTAATTCTATTTTGTCTTGTGTAACCACTGTCCACTTATCCATTGTAACATTTTCTGTGACAGTAAGTTTAATTTCTCGTTGATTTTTATACCACTCACAATTCAATTTCATACAACACTCCAGATAGCATTCAATTATAAGACTTGAGAATCAAGAAGATATAGCACTTCAACCAATGAAAGGAACAGCGATCAATTCAAAAGAACTATCATTGTTTAGTAGAAATGGCAACCTATTAGGTTTCTATATTGAGTTTAACTCGTCCTTACAAAATCAGCTTGTAATGTGAGGGATAAAGCTGTTTATAAATTATTTTCAGACTTTAACTATTTTCAATGTGAGACTTAGGTTTTTCCCAATGCATGTCTCATGCCCAACACTATTGAACTTGATATTAGGATAATATGGTGGACAGCCCTGATCATTATGATGATCTAATACCATGTTAGATTTCTATATTGAGAATAAATTGTCCTTACAAAACCGGCTTGTGAGGTAAGGGGTGCCACTTTTTATAAACTCTTCAGATCTTATCTTTTTTCAATGTGAGACTTTAGGGGGCGTTTGTTTTGGGGAAACACAAATTATTCCCAGGAAAAACATACCCGGAATTGAAAAGATGAAAATTTGATTCCTGGGTATTTGTTAAAAAAAGTGTTTGGCAAATAACTTGACATTCCTGGGAAAATTGGAAGTTACAATTTTTTTTTTTTTAAAAATCTATGCAGAATATCATGGGAATGCACATTCCCATCTCTTTCCATGGGAATAATGGAAGTTATGGGAAGTTACTTCATTCCCAGGAACCTTTATACCCAGGAATATTTTTTTCTCAACCTCATAACAAACATGGGTATAATCATTCCCTAACCATGTTAGTTCCTAATTCAAACTAACACAAATGATGTTGCTCGGGTAAAAAATAAGCAATTTATTTTGTCGAAACACAATGAACAACTTCAGAAGCACAACATTTTAGAACACAATTCGTTGGAAGTGAATTAAAAAATAGATGGCCAATACCTCAACAGGGGTTGCTAAGATTAAAAGATACTGGATAGCTTCAACAAAAACACCGTGCTTTGATTTTGCAAGACCAACAGCACAAATAGCTTGTTCCTCGCCACTATATTCAGGACACTGACCATCCCTAAGGAAACAGCAATGTTAGATTAGAAGTACATTAGCACGTTTAAAATATTGGTTCAACTAAATAAGAATAAAAGTAGTATACAACAGTCGAAACAAATTTTAGTCACCTAAAACATTATTCCTTCACCTAATTATTTAAATTAATGATCAAATAGCCAGAGCAATTATATAACAGAAATATAAGTTATACAATCAAAAAACAGAACTCAAAGAAATAGTATTTTTAATTTTATCTAGAAATTTTTATGGGGGGTTAAATCTTTTTTCTAAACCAAATGCTTAAATGCTTAGTCAGAAATTCCCTTGCAACAATGATACAACAATTACTCAGACTAATAGCTTAAACTGTTACAGAGGACCGGCTAGAAACACCCAAGTAAGAATTTATGAAACAGTCTATGGGGTTCTCTATTGTCACAAATGCAGAACATTGAAAACGTAAAAGGAAACATACAGAATCTTAACCAATGGGGTATTAATAAAGAGGGGGAAAGAGTTCATTAATAAACATAAGCTTCTTGAACTGCCTAACAAGAAAATATAGGAGGCAACTTAAACAAAACATAGGACGTGTCCAGTCTCAGCCTTTAAACTTAATGAAGTTAGACTCATCATCATCACGATACTTACCACTTATCAAAACGCCAGAGGAACAAAGAATTGTCAACTGACGCCCATGCCCTACGTATTTCAGGAAATATTCCACAAAAAGCAGTTCCTTCCCCACCAGCCGCATTGTATCTTTCAATAAGAACAGGAGGCAACTCCCATGTATTCGCTACCTCAACCAAAGGGGGCCACTGAAACAACAACAAAAGGCAATCAATCAGAAAAAACGTGGAAAACTGAAGCACAAGCTCACTAAGGAGCTGTTTGAATTGGTTTATTTGAATTTATCTATGCATTTTTAGACAATTTGAAAGAACTAATAAAAACAGCTTACGACGTGTTCATAAGTTCCTTTTAGCTTATTTTCATAAGCTGTCCACGATAGCTTATGAAAACAGCTTATACAAAAACGGATTAACTTTATTTTGTCTATTGTAATAGAAACAGCTTATTTTCATAAGCACTTATGCTATAAGCTGCAAATTAAGTTGTTTACACAAACATGACCTAATTATGCTCAACACACACCCTATAACCTAATAATATTATTGTATCACTCTCTTAAACCCTATAACCTGTAATGTACCCAGATTACATATAGCAATTTCATGAAATTTAAAATTGAATTAGATATTTGAACTTTGCGTTATGAACATTGAATAAATCAAAAGTAAAATCACATGGAAAATATAATTGAATCTAAAAAACGGAATTAGAGAGAGTGAAGAATGAAAGGTACCTCTCTAGGGTGAGTAGAATAAGGATGACTAGCATATCGAGAAGCTTCTAGAGATTCTTCGAGGTCGAGCTGAGAAGAAACTTCACGGCCAATTCGATCACTGACAACGAGACCAGCGTTGGTGACGTCACGAATCACAATCTCGTCTTCCCACGACATTCCACCACCGATGAGAGAGAGAGAGAGAGAGAGAGAGAGAGCGGTGGAATCAAATTCAAACACTCTTTCGTGAAACTAGAGAGAGAAACAGTTAGAGAGAGAGAGAGAACTTTAAGAGTGAGAGAATTAACGGCGATGTAGGGTTTTGGGGTGGGTTTCGTAAATTTCAGAGTGGCGGGCAAAATTTCCGGTCATGAAAATAAAAACTAATATTTATATTTATTGCAAATAATAGCGTGACATTTCAGTCAAACACGTTAATACTGTTAATATATTATATTTATTTTTTAAAATAAGTTTTTTTTATCCTTTTTTGACAAATTTTTTTGACAGGAGTATCGTCAATGGTGTTTGAACGATCAAGATTTACAATGGACCATTCTACCATCCGAGAGGATCTAGATCCACTTTATTAACACGATGAAAATATGTTGGTCGAAGAAAAAAATGGTATAAAACGAGCATTGATACTTTTTTATAAGAAATTGATTGAGCAAAATTGTTATGTTCTATTAAAAAAATGTTTAATTAATGTATGTTTGAAATGGCGACAATTTGGACAAAATCACATTGAGAATCACGGCAAGCAAAAGCCTGGTATACTGGCTTCAAAATTTTCACGGCGAAGATGCATTGGGAGTTTGGGACGCGGTATTGGGTTTCCAAACGCGTTTCCAAACACACACAATTAATAGAACAGTAAAGGTGTACAATTTAACAAACAACATATAGTTGTGACATCATTACACTTTAAACATAAAATATAAAATTGATCTTAGTAAACCGAGGAATGTCAGCGATATATATTTTAACACTCGTTTTCCGACATACTCTTTTTTATTGGTTAAAATTCATATTGGTTCCACCAAATTATGTGGGTTCCATATAAATTTGATGGTATGTGAGTTTTAACCAATCTATTGTTGGATCTAGTGTTGGGGATTG
This sequence comes from Medicago sativa, assembly GCF_051527215.1. NCBI lineage: Eukaryota > Viridiplantae > Streptophyta > Magnoliopsida > Fabales > Fabaceae > Medicago > Medicago sativa. The sequence goes on from NC_140752.1 coordinate 100,130,920, forward strand.
CTGCAATAACTTGACCAAGAAGATGGTGAAGATGAATATGATGAAGTGTGCACATAAATTCCAAAGATTGTTGTATATCTTGATTGTTGGGAAGAGGCTGCTGCACTTGAAACCTGAAATGTTTAATGGTTATGCATGTAAAACTCAAAGCGCATGGGGTTGCCACACTAACCTTTAGGATCGATTCGCCCCTTCCAATAACTATATATTGGATGCAATTAGGAATGACCGGCGAATCTCCTTCAGGATACTGTGAGTTCCTTGACGTGTATTGCACAACCACACTAAGCGTATCTCCTAACTGTATTTTACAGATTTATGGTTTCAACAATTCACTCATGCATTAGAGAATTGATGGATGATTTAGAGTAAGAGAATGAGAGAGAATAATGTTGTTAATGCAACAAAATTCTGTCCAAAATTGTATGTTGTTGTTCTTTATGTGTCAAACTAATGCCTAAATGCCAAGCATTTATAGTGCATTATATGACCTTTCACACGAGAGAAAACACTCATTTGACTTGAATCAATGCTATGGTTCATTAAACACCCCTTTGTCAAAGGTTATGATCATATACACTTGAATCAATGTCATGGTTCATTATATATCAATAAATAACAATGTTCTAATGTATATGAATGGTTCCCATGATGAGTTACAACTCTTGTTGAAGAGTTACAACTTTTGGTTATAAAGTGATTCCATTATTTTGAAAATCACCAACATCTATATGTTGATCGCAATATCATTCAATGAAGTTTTTTTAGGGGCGACACTCAAATACAAGTTTATTAATCCTTATATGGAGGTTTGACTGAAGTTATTTAATTGGAATAGTTCATAAACGTGTTTCTGCCCAGTACTCCGGGAATTGATTTCATGCCTCAGAATTTGTTCGCATGGGAAGAAAATAATGGAAACTGTAGCATTCCCACTTTATTCTTGTTTCGTATTACTACATTTTATGGGTTTTTTATTGATTTTCTGCCAGAAACAAATAGAAATGCTTGATACTAGTTGGTGGTCACCCACTTGCCTGGTAATAAGTGGATGATTCATTACCTTTTATTTATTCTCCATGTTTTTTTTTACTGTTTTTATATAAAATTTTAGAGAGTGAGTCATTCGATTTTCTCTAATTAAATCTTGTCCAGATACAAACTTGTTATATAATGAGTTACACCCTCCGGTCACAAATATAAGCAAAAATTCATGTTTTAGATTCATTCAATAAATGATGTATGTGGTCTTTATTATAGACAACATACATCATTTATTGAATGTATCTATAATATGAATTTTTGCTTATATTTGTGACCGAAAGGTGTACACAGCTGGGTCATCAAGTTTAACTTGATTTTGGTTTAGCCACGTAGTTCAACCAATGATCTAATGGTTAGATCATTGATCTAGTGACCTATTTATCTTTTTTTAAAAGGTAGGGGCCTATTAACCTTGTCGAGTCGGTTTTTAAAATATTGTGGTAGAGATGATTATTTCGACTATTTTTTTCTCAAATTTTTCTTCGAAGCTTTATTGATTTATCTTTGCTTTTCTATTTTTCTTTTCCAATTCACTCTTGAAGTTTCCCATCAATTCTAACTGAATCCAATTTATGTATTTCATCTTTCTTCACCATTGTTCTCATACCTTTCTTATATACCCTCTAATCTAACCTTCAGTTCTTAGCCATGGTATACTCAGGGGCGGATGCATGTTGGAGCTATGTGGGACTATAACTCCACATGCTTTTCCCTATTTTTTTTATTTTTAGTAGATAAAACACATATAGCATACACGCACGGTAATAACTGCAAGTGTTGAACATGTTTTTTCAGCTATGAAAGTTGTGAAGATTAATCTATGTAATAAAATGAGTAATCAGTGGTTAAGAGATGCTCTATTAACAATTAACAATGATGTCATTTTATCTCATTTTCAACAAATGGACATGAGATGATTTTCATTGTAATGTATTGTATCAAACAATGAGGTAATAATATTTGTCGATTAAAAAAAATTGTTTGTATTATTATTTATTTGAAATTTTAGCTCCACATGTACCTAAAGTCTGGATCCGCCCCTGGGTATACTTCCCATTGCCATTCCATGGAAAAACCTCTGGCACAAATAATGCATGAGTTTTGCTAGACTTGGCAATTCATGAGATTATGAGATATTAAAGAACAACATTAGCGATCTCATTTTCAACGAGTTTTGCCAAAGTGCTCACACTACAATTCTTGAAAATTTTCCCAAACCATGAAATCAATCCAAGAATGGTTCATTTCATGACATGCTTCTTTGCGTGGTTACCATCAAAGGAAGTGTTTTTTTTTTTTGACAAACCATCAAAGGAAGTTTTGTTTTTCATTAGAATTTAAATATCTTCATGTAAAAAAAAAGAATATCCGAGAGAAATATGGGAGAGCAAGAAGCAACAAAGATCCAAAAGCAAGGGGATGATGATTTATGCTTGTCTGAATGATTCATTGGAATAAAAAAAAAACAGAGAAAAATTCAATATCATATAGATCCATAAATTTAATATTTTAAACAATTTCTTAATTTTATTTATTTTTTTACAAAATTTAAAACCGTTTAATGTGTTATTCAAGCCACCAAAATTTATGTAACACAAACCAAAATTTACCACGTTTAATAGAAGTGCATAATACCTTAATATAAACAATGTCTTAAGTTATAATTTTGTTTTTAAAAGAAAAAGAATGAATGAGTAATTAATAAAATAATAATTAAATTAATTTTAAATTAATGAGATTTTTTTATCGAGAAAAAATTATAATTATTTTTTCATAAAAGTAGCATTAAAGAAAAAAAATGCAAGAAGTCATACAAGAATTGTAATAAAAGAAACGAAAAACTGATTCTGGGCCAAACACAAAAGCTATTGGGTTGAATGATATATGGGCTTTCTGAATAACCCAAACCCAAAATGAAAACCTTACTATAAATTCTATAAATTTCACAAACCCTAATTGCAGAGCAGAGCACACACACTCCTTGTAGCCAAACTCATTCGGTTGCCGTTTTTCCTTCACATTTAATCAACAACATGGCTGAACGTGGTGGAGATCGTGGTGGTTTTGGCAGTGGTTTTGGTGGTCGTGGTGGTGAAAGAGGTGGTCGTGGTGGACGTGGTGACAGAGGTCGTGGTGGTCGTCGTAGAGCTGGAGGAAGACGCGAAGAAGAAGAGAAATGGGTTCCAGTGACCAAGCTAGGTCGTCTCGTGAAGGAAGGTAAGATCCGAAGCCTTGAACAGATCTATCTTCATTCTCTCCCAATCAAGGAGCATCAAATCATCGATACCCTCGTGGGTCCCACTCTCAAGGATGAGGTGATGAAGATCATGCCGGTTCAGAAACAAACCCGGGCTGGTCAGAGAACCCGGTTCAAGGCTTTTGTTGTGGTTGGTGATAACAATGGTCACGTTGGTCTTGGTGTCAAGTGTAGCAAAGAAGTAGCTACTGCGATTCGTGGTGCTATTATCCTGGCTAAGCTGAGTGTGATTCCAGTGAGGAGAGGTTATTGGGGTAACAAGATCGGAAAGCCACACACTGTTCCTTGTAAGGTTACTGGAAAGTGTGGTTCTGTTACTGTTCGTATGGTTCCTGCTCCTCGGGGTTCTGGTATTGTTGCTGCTAGGGTTCCTAAGAAGGTTTTGCAGTTTGCTGGTATTGATGATGTTTTCACTTCCTCCCGGGGATCCACCAAAACCCTTGGAAATTTCGTCAAGGTTTTCATCTATCTCTCTAATCTATTTATACTTACTAGTTGTTTGAATTTTAATTTGGTTATGACTTCTGATTGTTTGCTAAATTGACAGAAGGAATGAACTTTTGTGTATTGTTATGGCAATACTATGATACATGGTTTCTTTATTTTAGACGGAATTATGCTGTTAGAAGTTTATTGTTGTTGGTTAATTGAAGTGTCTATTGAATTATATGCCAATTTATGTTCAACTGAAAGTGAATATGATTTTGTTACATTGTGATCATGTTCAAATTGATTGTGAGTTTGTTAAACTGTACTATTTATCTGGTTGAACAATAATTCCGTGGTCTATGAATCATCGACACAACATTGACATGAATTCATATATTGAATTGTGCCATTTTCTCATTTTAATATCATGTCTTGTTGTTTCATAGTGCGGTGGCCTATTGTTATTTTGAATTAACATAAGTCAATATCAATCCAAACTTGCATTTTGATTCATATTATCCCTGTTGGTATTGTGAATGTGAATTGATTTTAAAGAAGGACCAAACTTATGTATGTGCATTTTGTATGGTTCTTCACATAAAATTAAATTTTTGTGTAGAACCATGCAATGGACATATTCTTTGTCTCCTAAGAATTTGTCTGTTATGAATTGCAGTTTTTTTTAGTTGGCAACATTTGACTGGGTATATTACTATGACATTTCATTTACTTTTCTCACATGTAACCTTCTCTAATTTATGATTTATCTGTGCTGTGACATTTCATTTTACAGGCCACTTTTGACTGTTTGATGAAAACCTACGGTTTTCTAACACCTGAATTCTGGAAGGAGACAAGGTTCTCCAAATCTCCATTCCAAGAGTATACTGATCTGTTGGCCAAGCCAACTGCTAAGGCTTTGATCCTTGAAGAAGAAAGGGCGGAGGCTTGAAGTTGAAGTTTTGGTTTTGTTGGATGATCATGGTGTGTTTTAAACATCCTAGGAACTAGTAATTATAACTTTTGCTGCGTATGTTGTTTCCTTCTGTACTGAAGGCCAATTTATAGTTTCCTGCATTTTGTATTTTTCAACTTTGATGTTTGGATATTTATCTGAGTTTTGAATACTAAATTTTTCTTCCTTATCCTCACCTTGCCAAAGAAACTAGTTTCAGTTTCGTGATAGTCTGAAGAAAAGCAAGTGTGTTTCTGCTTTTAGTAAGATGCCAATCTGCATGTATGGATTCAGAGTTGTGCAAATATGCTGGCTTACATTGGTTTTGGTACCATGATTCCAAACATGCAATTATAATAATCCTTAAGAATTTATTTTGAAATAATCATTTATCTAGTTTTTTCCTCTTTTCATTTCATCCTTGCGACCATCTTTACTTGGCATTTGGCAATTTCAGACGGCACAATAATTCAGAGAAAAGAATGTGCTTCTTCCCTTTGATAAAATGTTGGTGTTTAGAATCATAATAGCCTTTGCAAAATATGGTTGATCACGTTTATTCTAGTACGCTATGGATCCAAACATGCCAATCAGATTGGTTTTGATAATTATCTGAGTTTTGAATAGCAGATTTGTCTTGTCCTGGGCTTGCCAAAGCAACTAGTTTCAGTTTCGTGATAATCCAGAGAAAAGCAAGGGTGTTATTGCTTTTTATGATATGTCAATCTGCATGTTTGGAATCTTAGTGGATTTTGCAAATATTGCTGGCACCATGAATCCAAACATTCCATTCAAATACAATACTCATTTGACAAGTTATGTTGAAAAATTCATCATTTTATTTAGTTATTCTCTTTCCATTTCACCCTTGTTACCATCTTTACTTGGCCTTGGTAGCCAATTTGACTAATTCAGATGGTGGCATAATAATTCATGATAGCCTTTGCAAAATTGGGTGGATTGCTTTATTCTAGTACACCATGAATCTGAAGCCTTTGCAAAATATGGTTTTCTTAATTCTAGTACACCATGAATCGGAAAATGCAAATTTTATTTTTTATCATGTAAATTCAAAAAAAATTGCCAGTATTTTGGGTCTTTTCATTTCACCCTTGCCAAGTATTGGAGAGGAGTTGTGTGTTGAATCTGCCCATCCCATGTTCCTTGTTTTATTTCTGATGTCTACGTGAACTTTATGAATCTTTGTTTGGGGTACTAAATTTCAAGTATATCTTTTTTACTCGTTACTGTGACGACTGATGAATGAGGTAAAGTGCCATAAATTCCCACAAGGGAAAAACTGGTTCATACCCACGGTATCAAAACTTGCTATTTTATGAAAGTTAGTGTGATTGATTGAGGTTAATGCTGTGGAAGTAAAGTATGTTTGCTTTGCAAATGAAAAGCAGTGACCTCTTGGTATTGCGGTGCTACTTTCAAACATGGCAGGAAGGTCCCTCCATGTGATAAATTAGTAGGGCAACCCAACATGTGAATGAATCAAGTCATGTTTACGATACACGTATCTCTTCCCAAATTTAGCTCATCAATCGATTCCCTAGTTTCACATCCACGAATCTATGTGAATACTAGATAATTCTAATACATTTTTATTATATTATTACTTCACAAATTATATGCTTATATACCAGTTAATTCTGCATTATTATTGTTAAATGAAGATAATCAGTGTACATCATATAAGTTGCAAAGATTGTTTTACAACTTTCAGTGTTAAAATGGAATGACAAGCTGAAGTCAAGACCAATTTTGGGTAAATAGGATGAAAGAAACCTTCTAAGACAAACGTCTACAGTGGATTCTTGAGTGTAACTAAAGGAAATCGAAAGCATCCTTAGCAGTTGGGCAAGGGAGGGAAGCCTTGGATAAAAGTAAGGCAATGGTGTAGGCATGTAGTGGCTTATGACATGGTACAATCGTTGAGTTCATAGCCATGCTTTGAGGCATTTTTATTTGTTAATCTATATATAAAGAGTTCCATCCACAATGAATGTAAACACCTGTCTTTTGCATCTTAGATCTTGCCAAACAGAAACTCCACTCACAACTGTCAGTATCACTATCCTTTTGCCATTAGTAACCACCAACACTTGACTTATAACATAACCAATGGTTATAAACTTGTCTTACTCTGACATACCACCACACAAAAGGGGAGTTCTACAGGATGTATTTCAATTTCAACCAAATTAAAATACAACTCCTATGTAATAAATAGTGACAGTGATATTCGCTTAATTCAAATAAATATAAAATAAATTACCAATCGAGTCTCTAAACTAATCATCCACCTTTTATTTATTCTCCATTGTCCTACTTTATGTTTGGTGTATAAGTGTAGGTTGTAAGTTTTACTTTGAAAGAAAAAAATGAATGTTCAACAACATTTTTTATTGAAGGAGAATGTTGAACATATAAAGTGAGAATATTTTATATAATTATTGTATTAAGATTTTAGATTAAAATGTGGTGTTCAATTCACTTATACGTATGATTGTTCAAAACTCAAGTGATAATTTCTCTGCTCTCCTTACGACTTAACAAATGATATCAAAATTGATGGTTTAGTTGTCGATATGTGTCAGTGATACAAGTGTACGGGGATAAAAAAACAGTATATCATTTTGGTTGTCTCTCAATTTAGTTTGAAATTCTTAATCGAGTTACTTTCCTTATCTCACCGCTTTGTTTATTTCTTTTGTTGCTCGGTCATTATTACTAACCCAACTCTTTTAGGGAGATTTCCTTCTTGTACTGCCATTTTATTAGCTTTACACTGTCCACTGTCCACCATAGTAATGAGAGTGACTCAGTTTTACAGTTCAGTTAAGAAATATTAAACAAAGGGTGGAAAGTACAAAAACAAACAGGATGAGACTTACTACAATTGGTTGTTTTAAAGCACTTGGTAGGGATGTTTTCAAATTGTTCTTTGTTAAAATCCACAAGTCCTGTTAATGCAAAACATCTTCATAAAGTAGTGTTTTTTAAAGTGTATTATAAAGTGTTTTATTACAACAATTGATAAAAAAAAAAAAATCAACTCTTGTCTTGTGTTTTAAACGACTTGATAGTTTGATATACATGTACATCGATATTTATATGAAATTATTGATTTTTAAATCAATTATTGTATGTACTTTATCTACTACTTTAATGAAATCATGAGTCATGATCAATAATCAGCTAATCAATTGCCAAGTGTCTAAAAGAAATATAAAATGTAAGTATTATTATGGAAAACCCGACGAAGATTCAAAACTTCTTGGATGATTATAAAGCGAACCTTCTTTCCAACATTTGCATATGGGGTCATAACTCACAGTTAGCAACGTATATGCCAATACAAAACTACTCAAAAAATGAAAGGACGACGTAAATGCATGATTACCATTATTCTTACGCAAATATGTTTTGCTATTTGTGAAAATTTGGTTGTTTTCTATTCTACCTCGTATATCAAAATTGCAAATGTTATATCAAAAGTGATTGGATGAGATGTTTCGAACCTCTTTAGTTGAATCAAATGTTTTGGGATCAAATAAATGATTGGTAATGCAGCGACCTTAAATTTTGAAGGAGAACTTCATCGTTTTTTGTAATACTATTGACTCAAGAAATTAGATTTCATGGTATTTATTTTTGGAAATCACACAATATGTTTGATTCAAAATCCATCTTTTTTGTATTACATAAATTATCTTCATAGAAGATAAATCACACTTAAACCAAATCAAACACTTAATGCTAATACCTCTTGTAATCAAAATCAAACCATTTTTAATTACAAAATCCATTAATTTCATGGATGTATTAAGTCATACAAATTCGTTTACGGTTATCACTATATTTGAATCCTCTAACTTTCATTGATTTACTATTCTTTCTCTCCGGATCTCTCAATTTATTTTCTCTCACATCTTTTCCCTCCATTTTAAACATCATCATTTTATCTATTTTATCGAAATTATACTTAAAATGAATCTACCTTTCTCTGTCCTGTTATAACTTCATTTTCATTTGATTAGTGTTAAAGGGTAGTAGGGGTCTCCTCTCCCATATCACAAACATGTTTACCAGCCAAGTACCTTCTTATAACACCTCTACAAGAAGGGCCCCATTTGCTATCCTACGCCGACGAACATTGCATGGAGTGCGCATTACGCTACCAAGTTTAAATGATAAAAACCCCATGTTATCAAACTCATTATCAATATCAACGTTCAATACTTTACTTACTCTGTCTTTCTCTGTCACACAGTTTTGGTCTGCTTAACAACTAACTATCCATTCATTCATACACAAACTCATTAATTAATTATTATTATTAATCACCTTTCTTTAATCATAATCACTCACTCTCCGTTAACAAACGAAAACGAAAACGAAAATTGTGTTTAAATTCAGAATCTAGAGAGAGAAACAAAACAGCCATTAAGCAGTAGTATGAAACAATCTCTCTCTCTCTAAAACTTCATTCTCATTCTCTCTCTTGCACTTCATCTTTGTGTATTCGTAGCATTTGGATGTTCGTCTGAGTGGTTTCGTTTTGGCATCAGTGAGATCGGCGATGGCTGAATTTTCCGGTGACGTGGGAATGGAACCGACGGTGGTGACGCCGGTGCCGTTGACGGTTTCCGGATCGTTTAAGGAAGGGAAAAACTCATCACGAAGACGTACGCATTCGATGAGACCTAGTTTGGATGCGGATGAGTTCATGAACTTGCTTCATGGTTCGGATCCAGTGAAACTGGAGCTTAATCGACTTGAGAATGATGTTAGAGGTGTGAAAATGTAGTTCGATCTGAAGATTTTCTCAATTGATATCGTTTCGTTTTTCTTGATTTTAGTGTGTTCTATGTGTTTGCAGATAAGGATAGAGAATTATCAGAAGCACAAGCAGAGATCAAAGCGTTGAAACACTCTGAAAGACTTAGAGAAAAAGCTGTTGAAGAGGTTGCTTCTGATTTTCAGTTTCGTTCTATTTGAATTGATTTTAAATTTCCAAAATTATCATGCCGTTACGGTTAGGATTTTGCGATTTTTTTTCTTACTAATTTTGGAGTTTTTTTTAGTTTTTAATTTTGTTATGATTGATTATAATTTATTTACTTATTTAAGAGAAAATATTTTTATTCTTTTTTACAAGCCATTGTTTGGTGATATTAATTTGAATTTTAATATCACATATGTACGCGGTAATTATGTTTGGGCTGAATTACAGGGCCGGGAGCCGATTTATTTGTTGGTTTTGTATTTTTAGCCTTAATTTTTTATTTATTTTCTAAAAGAAACCTTAATTGTTGTAATGATTTTTTACCCAGTAATTATTGGCGCTTAATCATTATTTGCATTGTTTTAGTGCATAATGAATTTTTGCATTGTTTATAGATCAGATGGTTACTGGTCCGGGATTCAAATCCCGGCCACCACCAAAAAAAAGATCAGATGGTTACTTGAAAACTTGATCCTTTGTCATAATTTATTAATCATGTTACTGTATCTTGTTAATGCATCCTTAATTTGTTAGCTTGAAAATTAACTTTTTATATTTTTTGTTTGTGTGTAGCTTACTGAAGAATTGTCGAAGGTAGATGGAAAGCTGAAGTTTACAGAAAATCTTCTAGAAAGCAAAGTATTTCCTGGAGCCTCTATCAAACGTTAGAGATGTGCATTTTTTTTTTCCTTCATGTTGTGATGTGTTTACTGAACGAGTATTTCTTGCAGAATCTCGAAATAAAGAAAATCAATGATGAAAAGAAAGCATCGATGGCAGCTCAGTTTGCAGCTGAAGCTACTCTTCGAAGGGTCCATGCTGCTCAGAAGGATGACGACATGCCTCCTATAGAAGCCATTCTAGCTCCTTTAGAGGCTGAACTCAAGCTTGCTCGGCAAGAGGTATGTATTGCCTTATTTTTTCCTATTTTGAATGGTAGTTTCTGTGTGAAAATACCGGTTAAAGGGCACTGAGGCTGGCTTGTCACATGTGATTCATTTCCGACTTGTTTCTTGCAGATTGCTAAACTTCAAGATGATAACAGAGCTTTGGACCGTCTTACGAAATCTAAGGAAGCAGCACTTCTTGAAGCTGAAAGGACTGTTCAGGTTGCCTTGGCCAAGGCCTCCATGGTGGATGATCTCCAAAATAAAAATCAGGAGCTAATGAAACAGATTGAGATTTGCCAGGTATTTGCAATCTTTTATGCTTTTCTCTTTCATAATACATAGTAAGTTGTTACCATAATGATGTAACTTTTTTGTACTTGGTATCACCATCACCTCTCCCAGGAGGAAAACAAAATTTTGGACAGAATGCATAGACTGAAGGTGGCAGAGGTTGAAAAGCTCACCCAAACTGTCAGGGAACTAGAGGAGGCTGTCCTTGCAGGCGGTGCTGCTGCAAATGCTGTGAGAGATTATCAGCGAAAATTTCAAGAAATGAATGTAATTTGTTAAATTCGCATAGTTTGCCTTTCCAGTTGCTTCACTCTTGATTTTTTTTTTTTGCTTCTAGTTAAGAGTTTTTGCATGGGCTGTTTGACATTTTAGGAAGAAAGAAAAACTCTCGATCGGGAGTTGGCTCGTGCCAAGGTAACAGCAAACAGAGTAGCTGTAGTAGTGGCTAATGAATGGAAAGATGCTAATGACAAAGTGATGCCTGTAAAACAATGGCTTGAAGAGCGACGATTCTTGCAGGTGGATATTTTTTAATTTCTTTGTCCTTTGTATTTAATCCTTTGTTGCTTTGTCTTTAAGTACACATTTAAATCAACCTTTAACAGTTTCCATATTTTATTGAACCATATTCTTACAGGGAGAGATGCAGCAACTTCGGGATAAGCTTGCTATATCTGATCGCACTGCAAAGTATGAAGCACAGTTAAAAGTAATAATCTGGTTTTACAACCTGCATGTATTAACTTAGGAGATAAGTTCTGCCATTACTCAAGGTAAACCTTTTACAATTTTCAGGAAAAATATCAATTACGGCTTAAAGTGCTACAAGAGAGTTTGAGAGAAACTTCTAACAGTATTAATCGCGGCACTTCAGAGGGAAAATGTGTTAGCAATGGGCCTTCCCGACGACAATCCCTGGGTGGAACAGATAGCATATCCAAACCCAACTCTAATGGGTTTCTGACTAAGAGAACATCATCCTTTCAAATAAGGTCCTCTGTGTCCTCCAGCTCAATTTTGAAGAATGCTAAAGGCGCATCTAAGTCTTTTGATGGTGGCTCTAGGTCACTGGAAAGGAGTAAAATTCTTCTAAATGGAAAGCCACCAAGTTCGTCGTTTAACCAGTCTTCTGAAAGAACTAAAGACAAAGAGGAAAACAATAATTGGAAAGGAAGTTTGGATGATAAGCCAAATGACTTGCCATTAGTAGATATAGAGGATAATGTTCCAGGAGTTTTGTATGATTTGCTGCAGAAAGAGGTCCTAGTGTTGAGGAAAGCTGGTCATGAAAAAGATCAAAGCCTAAAAGATAAAGACGATGCCATTGAGGTTAGTAATCTTTTTAAACCTGTTTGGATTTTAATCTTAGTTTTCTTATTTACCATTGCAATCTTAGTTAATTGTTGCAATGGTCATTATCTGCCAGATGCTAGCAAAAAAAGTGGATACATTGACCAAAGCTATGGAAGTTGAGGCAAAGAAGATGCGAAGGGAGGTAGCTGTCATGGAGAAGGAGGTGGCTGCAATGCGCGTGGACAAAGAACAAGAGACAAAAGCCAAGCGTTTCAGCAATGTGAAGAGCCCTATGAACAGTGCTCAGCAACAGCTTGTTACTGGGAGGTACTTCTTTTTCTCTTTTTGGTCACATTGCTGTGCTTTTTATTCAATGAAGTACTATAGCTTGCTTTTTTTCTGAAACTAGGAGCTTTGATTAACTTACAAATTCATTCTCTTTCTTGTTCCAATGTTTATTTCAAGTAATTATTCTATATGTGTTTCTGTACAAGGATATAAACTATATCAATTTCCTGAATTTAGTTTGCAGCAGTTGCATTTGTATGAATTTGTATCTGTAAGATAAAATTACATGAGTTGCATTTGTATGATTATAGACCTAGGTTTAACATTTGTATGAGTATGACTTCATATTTTATATTTTTTGCAACTATGTCGCATCTATTTATGCAGCTTAACTTGGCTGTAATTCAACTGCATGTATTGTTTACGAAAATTTTCAGTTAGATGTTATGATTTTATTAGACTTTCATTTTTATTTTTATGGTGTCCTCTTCAATGACAATATTTTCCTTCAAATGTAGTATGATTTTTGATTTGCCTACATATTTAGTTCATTCTTCTTTGAACTGATCGTTATCATTTATCGCAAACTAGATTTAGTTCAAGGTGCTTTGTTAACTTTTTCTCAACCTGTTGAATATGTTCCAAGTTTCAAATGGGTGTTCTAGTGTCTTATGAACAGATAAATCCTAACCTTAAGAATAGGATATTATAGGTAGTTGATAGTTATTTCAAAACAATATATGACCTTTCTCTTTTTATTATTTAAATAAAGTTAGAATCCATTTTTAGTGGATAGTTATTTTACACTTGAAGCTTCTCTTTTCTCTTTATATTATATACTAAATAATAACATTATACAATTAAGCAAATACTATTATCTTCTAAAAAGTGGGTTAACACGTACTCCCTCCGTTTTAAAATGAGTGTCGCTTTAGCCAAAAAAAATTTGTTTCAAAATGAATGTCACTTTCAGTTTTCAATTCAATAATAACTTTTTCTTTTCAATTGTACCCTCCAATCAATATACTTTGCACACTACTTCCAAAGTATTACTTTTAAAACTAACAAATAGTTAATAAGGATAATTTCGTAAAATAACCATTATCTTTCTTTTAATCATTGCATTTCTTAATATGTGTGTAAACACCTAAAACGACATTCATTTTGAAACGGAGGGAGTACATGAGTAGGTGTGCCCGTCAAGACACTAGTACATAAAATGTGGTAGAACATTATATCCTGAAGGGAAATTATTATTATTATCGACTACAGATTAAACAATATGATTTGTTCTCTTGGAATCTGATTGTTGCAATGATGGGTCCTCTGGGTCATGTCAAATTATCCTGATTTTCTCTTATCTTCTAAAGAGCCTACATATTGGCATTTCCCCATAATTTTTGTATATTAGCCTTTCAGCACAACCCTATAATGTTTATTGCATTATTGTGTAATCTTTATTTATCTGAGTTATCCATGTAGCCAGGCCCCACTTTGTGGGATAAGGCTTGGTTGTTGTATGCAGATTCGAAACTGGTAATCTAACGTAGTATTGTTAGCCTTTAAGGTTTGTTATTGCCATTAATTATGTTTTCTTTTTCTTAACTAAGTTAAATTAGGACCCTACTAAAATTGATGAAACAAAAGAATAAAGGACCCAGAATGTGAAATATATTTATTTTAAGCCTTTTCGCAGACTTAATATCGAAATTTCAATTATGTTACTGCCTTTTGTTTCTTGTCTAACTTTTCACGTTTCTGCTTTTCTAACTACTCGGCTGATGGGGAATCTTACATTTGCACAGAAACATGTCTAGGGGAGGATTAACACGCAGCACCCAGTGATAATAAGTCTATTGCAGAAGCACAGTGATAATAAGTCTATTGCAGAAGCACCAAGGAGTGAACTTTCATAGCATAATTATTCCGTGGTTAATGATATTGGCCGTGAATTGGAATGCATCTAACCTAGACTTCTTTGTTCTCTGCTTAGAGAGATTGGCTAAGAAGCAAAGCAAAGGAAGGTGGTTAACATGGAGCTAACTTTCAGCTTTTCATTGAGTGTCTGTGTGGTTGTATAGGTAGCTTTATCTCTTATTTTATCCATCTGGCAGTTGATATTTGTAATACGCAGATAGTGTGATTGTGTTGGTTCTGGTTTTGTTAATATTTTTGTAATCAAATCGAGAACTAAGCTTATTTGGTTGTGCAATACATTCATAGTATCAAGTTGATTGTAAGTTCATGTTTGAGCGAAGCACCACATGCTGCTTTTTCATTTATTTCCCTCTTGTTAAACTTGTAAGGGCGTACTACCAGTAAAAGGAAAACTTATTCGGGTAGTATACATACGTTATTGTACCTACAACCTCTTGTTGAGAACTTATAATGATCATCATGCAGATGAAGCACCGTGTTTTTCTAATTTGTTATTTTACTTACATTTTGTGTTATTTGAATTGTATTTTTTTTTTTTAATTTAGGCTCGCTGTAAGACGGCTCAAAGGTCAAAAGAATGCTCTATCCATTCTAAAATTTGGTTGTTTAAGGCATCTGAACATAAAACATGGAACCATTTCATTATAAATAATATTGTAAAAAGAAAATGATGTCTTGACAAAAAAAGAAAACAAAGTGATGTTAATTATGTATAGGACTAAATAATCTTCAGTTTCTTAGACACCTAAGGTTTTTGTAACTAAATTTAAATGCTTGAACAATCAAAGTTTTGAAATGGAGGAAGGATATATAGTACATGTGAAAAGATTAGCCGATAATGCTTTAATACAAAAAATAAATAAAAAATCATTGGGTAATGATTGGGGTGGGAAAGTGCACCACATGACAAGTTACGGACCACAAATTATCATGATACAGTAAGCAGTACTTACGTATATGTTTGCATAATCTATTTTTATATCAAAAGATAAAATAAAATGATAAGGGCTTAAATATAAGTTTGTATAAAAATATTTTTACATCAAAGGATAGAATAGAATAATGTTATATTGTTTTTGAAAAAAAAGTTGTTTTCATGAACTATTTCGGGGTTTCACTAAATCTTACTATAATTCTGCTCTTTATCCAACATATTTTGCTCATTCTCAACCAAACTTTTAAAAATGCCTCTGCGTGAGTTAACCTAGTGTTAATTCTGTGTGAGTTAACTCACGCAACGTTAATCTCTGCGTGATTTAACTCACGCTAGTGTTAATCTCGGCGTGAGTTAACTCACGCAGGGGCATTATGAGAATTTCAGTTGGGAACGAGCAAAATCAATTAGAGAAAGAGCAGAATTCATCTTACTACGCCTCCTCACACTAGATCTCATCACACCTTAGACACTCTCAACCCCCTTGCACAATTCTCCTTAGACCCCCTTGCAGTCTCCCCTCATGTCTCATCACTAGTATTGTCAAATACTCGAATGCCTGGAATTTAAGTAGAAGTTGAAGGCACGTTGATGGATCGAAAAGTAATGTGGTAGGAGATTTTCAGTGCTATTATTGTGATCACTAATCTCTATTATATATATTTGCACTATTTTATTTTGATAGTACACATGGCATCCTTATATTGAAAGGTGCATTTATTGTTTTGTGTAAGACTTATGTAATTAACATGATTATGCAAGTTGACTAAAAGGCTTATAGTGACAAAAAAATAAATGGAATATTTTATTCAAATTATTTTTGCTATTTAATGTGTTACTAATTTCATTACTAAATTAATGGCATAATTGATGTGACTTACTTGCTTCTTTTTTCCTATAAATATTGTTTGTTCGTCTCAAACATCTTTACATCATTTAGAATTCATACTAAAATTTTAAAATTATTCTCAAAGTCTCCCTTTTATTTTATTGAAACACTTTTCTTCTTAACATATTTTTTTCATCACTCTAATTTCAAAAATTGATTCAATTTATGATATTACTCCACTACATGTTGTATATATCCATGCATTTTGTTCAAATTCACATATTCATCCTATGATACCCTCGAGTTCTAACGGCTTATGACAAGATATGTACCAATTACATGTTGGTACATAATTCTTAATTATCATCGAATCAAATTGTAATCAACACATCATCATATTAAGTTAGCCAATTCTTGAGTTTTTTTTCCTATATATAGTCAATTTGTCTTTCATCATTTGTATATGCATCTTCCTTTCGTACAAATTGTTTATAATATCATTTATTTGAAATGCAAATATTTCTACCTCCTGACCAATTCAATTTTATTGATTTCATTAATATCAAATTGATTTAGGCACCTTTTTTTTTCCTTCCGAATTTTGATTCCCTTTTATAGGTTTAGCTGTCGGCTCTGTTAATTTTAGGGTTTTCATCCCCATATATATTTACACCTTTTGAAAAAAGTTTGCTTCATGTTTTAATGAATTTCATTATTTTTCTATTAATTTGAAGCGACGTAATTGAAAGACGTTTTGAATCAGATTTCTTCATTCCAAAACTATTTTTTTTGCCACTATTAATAATGAGAGATATGTGAAAGGCATGTCAATGTTTTGTTCTTCCAACGTTGAAGTTGTGCATATAAAAGAGAATTCTTCCTTAAGAAAAAAAACAGAGAATTCTCAAGTATTTTTGGGTAACATATTAGTTGATAGTTCTCAAGATATTATATTTTTATCTTACATTTTTGTGGTGCAAACTATTCATGTATGTTGTAGAACAAGACCGACCCCTGCGAAAATGTAGAAAATTTATTTTAGTTTTTTTTTTCAATGAATTTTATCTAAACCTCACTATTTTCTTTATTATTTTCATTTGCTCCTATTCAAAAGAACTGATTTAATTTATTAAGTTTTTTCGTTTCTATTGTCAATCACTCATTTTCACTAAACATGGCGTTGATATATATTATTTCACATAAATTATTTTAACATCAAATCTCATCCATTCATTTCATTTGATAAATTAGTTCACATGCATCAAATACTCTTTATCACCTAATCAAGCGTTGGCTCAGTTGGTAAGGAACGGGCCACTTCCTTGTAGAAGGTTGTGTGTTCGATTCCCTCTGCCGATGTGAGGACAGTGTTGGTGGGTGATCTGTAAGTACCTCTATAAGTGCCCTTTAGGCCCGGAGGCATGCCCTGACCCTGGTGGTGACCGGAGCCGAACCCACCTAAACTTTTTGTAACCAAAAAAAAAAAATCAAGCATTCCATTTTTATCTCCCGATATTTATTTATTTCTGCCATCAACACATACTCAAACTTCTTTGTTAATTTTTTTACAAATTGCATGATAAAACACATACTTATGGTTGTTTGAGTCACTCATCAACATCGATAATATTTATTTGCCTTTATTTCATACCCATGTTTTTTTATTTATTTTAAAATTATATTAAAAAAAAAGACAACAATCTTGGCTAAACTATCAATATCTCTATCTGTATCCTTATCTACATCTACAATCTACATCTACATCTACAATATAAACAAGTGAAACCATTTTCATTCAAAAGTACATGTGGCATGTTATAGTCTCATTCTAATTAATGTCAGGCTAATTAATGCTAGAAAAATTCAAATTTCCATTACATGGTATATGCTTAGCACCTGGTATTTCAGTCTCAACACATACTTCCATATACTGCCTCTATTTTAAAAAATCATTCTATTTATTATTATGATCAAAATGATATCTAGAAATTTAATTGCCTGATATCAAATCAAACAAGAAACAGCCCATAAAAAAATCAAACAAGAAACTATCAACTGCCAATTAATAAAATTAAATTCAAATTATTCAACACTTATAACAGTCCTAAAAATGAATGTTGACAATTGGTCTAATTCAAGACTATCGTTGAATTGTTTCTCACCTATTAAAATCAAATTAAAACCAAAATAAAATAGTGAAAGGTAATGATTCTTTTTGTCACAAAAAGGAAATAAAATAGCTCAGATCTTTATCTCTCATCCTATTCTCATCACTATTACTATTTTTCAAAAATGGTTTTGAGAACGGTAAGAAGATCAAGAACACCTTTAGTTCCTACAATTTCATCAAATTTTATTGTTGATTGCATCAGACCGTTCCCCTTCATCATGGTTTGTGACCATGGTTTAGGATTTTATTGCTAATAGTTGGATTTTTAGCTGTACAGGAGAAAATAAGAGGGCGAATGTTAGTTATCAAATAATTTGTTGAGAAATTGATTTTGAAGCTGAAGAAAGGCATAAACGAAAGGGATCTTGAATCTTCTCTCATGATTTATATTTTGTTCCAATTCTCTCTTGATTTATATTTTGTTCCAAATAATTGTCTACTATATATCATTTTTGAAAATGCTTCATTTGAGATATTATTTTCATCATATAACGATATGATCTTATTCATTAAATTTCTTTTGCTATTAATATAACATATTTATTTTCCCATATATTTGTTTGCGGATGACCATATTGCTACTCAATGTTCCTCAAATTTACAAAGAACTTATCGGATTTATAACTAAAGTATATCTCAGTTTAATCGACTTTAATTCCTTCCAGTTTGGTTGTGTTTCTTCTAATTGGGAGGAAACTCAACATTATTGAAATTTCTTTTATCGGTTTTGTTTACAATGTGTTCATTATTTTGCAGAGACCTTTATAATATTGAGAACAAAGTAGTTTCCTATCTATATATTCAGTTCAAGGTCGCGCATCCTATATTAACTATCAGGCCCAAACTTTAGTTTTTTTGGTAATTTGTCATTTACTCATTTTATACCACGAATCATATGTAATAAGTGTGTATTTTAGTCTTTTTAAGGCTTTTGTTTATTTTTCTTCTTTGTGTTGTTTGGATTAGTGTTACATTATAAGAATTTTGAATTAGGGTTTCATTTTTCTTTGTTGCAGCTTCTCTTCTGGATTCTTAAGTTTCTTTTTTGACATATTCTAGATTCTTACGTTGCAAAAGTTTTTCTGAATTTTATTACTATGATTATTTTTGAATTTTGCTAAAAAAAAAAATCTAAATTTTTATTGCAACTTTATTTTTGAATTATGTGTTCTCACGGAATTTCATATATTTTATTTTCAGTATTAAATAAATACAAACATTTGAAGAAAAAAAAATTCCTCTTTTATTTTTTTTGAGGGAAGTCTTCTTTTATTTAAATGCAGTTTTGGTCGAACCAAACCGTACACCATCGATTCAGTTTGGTTCGTTTTCACTTTTAAAAAATGATAAAACCCAAACCTCATTTGACTTTGAAGAGCATGTAAATGGTAATTTAAAAAATCATTATAACAATCAATATTTTCAATAAAACACGTTTACTCAATAATATAAGTATTGTACTACCTCTCATACAAACAAAGTTGTAAAGAGTGTATATACACATTAATCAAAATATATCTATTTTAAAAGGGGCACTTGCCAACAAATGTGTATTTTTTTTTATGTTAATTTTAAACCGAACCTCCACTAGATAGAACTAGAAAATTAGGTGTAAAACATATACAGTGACTAGACCTATGGGTTTTTAGATGCAATATTGCACATGTTAAAGCAACTGAAAGTAATAACTTATTGAAAACAACTATTATTTATTAAAAAACTACACATTTAATATAAAATGCACAACAATTATTTATTACTAAGACTCATTTAATATTTTTTGAAGTGTTGAGTTTGAGAGATTTTTTATTTTTTTAGTTAAATGGGGTTCAATTATGAACCAGCTGCATCACTTTATAAATGCATAAATAAAAGGAAACAAGAACAAAAGGAGTTGGGGGATGGACCAAAACCTTCTCAATAAAGCTAAGCTAAAAGCTGAGGGGCAAACACCAAACCAAGAAAAAAGTAAATAACAAGAAAATAAAAAGTAAAGAAAACCAAAAGAAAAATAAAAGGAACGAACTAAGAGAAAGTCCTTGAGTTATTCTGGTAACATATATACTCCTAGAGTTTGAAAGATTAAATCTTATTAAGTATTAATTATAAGAGCAAGTGACATGTACATAGAGACTCATTTAAGCAACCAAAAGGAGAGGTCCATTGTGGATGCTCTAACAATCGATTAACTTATTGATGAAAATTTTTGGTCGAAAATAATACAAAATAAATGCTTGCTGAAATTATCAATTTTTAAATATTATTGTTATTATTATTAATTATTATTAATAATAATAAATATTGATTTTTAATGTTTATTAGATATACTAATTAAATGTATCAATTAAGTTTGGTAACTAATTTTATATTTGATATTTTTTCGAGGTATCATGAAATTGGTATAAAGCTTACATCACCGCTAAGCAGTGACTAATCTTAGTTGGAAAACCTGTGGGATACATAAGACGAGTTCTCTCATCTCAGCCGAATATTTTCCATACACATGAGGCAGAAATTGAACTGCTATCCACATACTTACGAGGCTCTAATCTATTATCAATTTGACCATTTTTTCCTAGGGTCATAGCTTACGTGTTAATTCTAAGTGTTCGTACAACCGGTTCATCCTTCAATATTCCATTGAAAATCAATGAAGCATTGATACATGGATTTGAAAAGAAAGTACGAGACCTTAAAATTGATATGAAGGCAGCAGAGAGAATCAAACACGAGACCTTAAAAGTAGTCCCAGGCTAAAACAAGTGGGTTAGATCAAACTTATTCATTGTGTTCCCTTATTGACTTTGTTTATCCAAATAATTTGGAAAATATATAGATCTCCAAAAAAATCAAGAGCGAGGGATACTTGCTCAAACTTTGGACCCATTTGAGCACTTTAACAATATTATTCTATCGTTGTTTCCAGAAAATGAGAAGGAAAATATTAGCTTTGATTTGGTTTGTCAATCTGACCAAAATAAAAAGCTACAATGAAAATGGTATTCAATTGAGTTCTTGGATGATATTAACAGTTGCATATTTCTAACCACAAATTAAGATTTAAAGTTGGATGTCCAATAATATTGATGAGGAACATATACCAAGGTATTGTGTTTCAAAATGAGAAACCCCACATCTTCATCCAAAACCTTAAGACAATATGTATATTACTCATCTCATTTATATGTTCATAAATATCAAATCTTGCTGGCAATATAGAATTTTTACTCACACATGACAAATTAGCATTTCTCCCTTAAATGTGAGACTCTCTATGTCTATGATATGATGAAATAGTCAAATAAGGCCAGAGGCACAACATGGTAAAAAAGGTGGCTTGGTGATGGTTTCATAGAGATGTGTTCTTTTTTTCTCATTTATTTCATGAGAAGAGAGAAATTAAATTAGAAAAATTATTCGAACTAGAAAGAAATGACAAGGAAAACGTGTGAGTTGTGGGTAGTTTTATGAGTTTGTTGAAGGAGTTGGATATTACTGAGTAATTATTCTACCAAAAATATTAGACTCATTAAAAATGTTACATCAATTTAAAATGTACAATAAACATGTATTTTTCAACTCAGCATAACACATAAACGTTTTTCCTTTGTCATATCCCACTAAAGATTAAAAGTGAATGAACTTAAAATAACAGAAGTTAAATAAAAAATAGTTATCGCCTTGACAAATAAAAATTGCTTGAAAGCGAACAACTTCCAAAATATAATATTTAACATAAAAAAATTAAACAAATGACATTCAAAAGCTAACAAAACAAATCATCATAATTTCGGGACTGCAAGTGTAACCTACATTGGGTTGTATCTTTGCATTAGGCTAAAAGAAACTAGACAAATGATATCGACACCACAATTTCTTCCAAATTATTTAGGCACACGTTTGTGAGTCATCTCACTTATATCTTATTCAATATCTACTATTCCTTTCATTGTAGAACTTTAACTCTTATTTTACACGATAACATATCTCCCTCAAGTGTGACATTCTCTGTGTCCGTAATTACGTGACATAGTCAAATAAGGTCAAACCGATGTACAACATGATCAAAAAGGTAGATTAATGGTAATTTACTAAAAGTGTGTTTTTGTTCCTTTATTTCATGAGAAGAGATCAAAGAAATTAGAAGATGAAAAATAAATTTGAGATTGAGAGAACTGATACCGGTTAAAAAAAAATAAGAATTGTGTATTTTGTCCATGAGGTTATAAAGAATGAATTAAGTTGCAAGTGATATTATGAAATTGTTGAAGGAGTTGAAGATTTTTGTGTAATCAATTTACCAAAAAGTTAGATTGCGTTAAAAAAACTAATTTACCAAAAAGTTAGATTCGGGTAAAAAAACGCAACAACATATAAAGAATTTACTAAGCACATATTTTGTTAACTCAGCATAACACTTAAGTGTTTATCTATGGTTAAATTCCACCAAAGATCAAAGGATAAGGAATTTAATATCTTAGAGATTGATTAAAAAATATTGCATGAAAGTGAACAACACCCAAAAACATAAATTTGATATAAAAATTAAATAATTGGCATCCCAAAACTAACAAAACCGTTTATCGTAATGTTGAGAGTTCTAAGGGTGTCTATAGTAGGTTGGACTATCACATTAGGCTAAGTTAAACCACACAATTGTGATTGACATCACATCATTATCCAAAACCTTAAGGCATTAGGTGTATTGGTCATCTTACTTATATGTTTCTCAACGTCTACTTTGGCATCCAATAATGTGGAACTTTAAGTCAAAATTTACACATGAACATATATCTCTAAAGTGTGAGACTCAATGCGTCTGTAATTTGTTGATAGTCAAATAAGGTTAGGCGAAGGCACAACATGGTTAAAAAAAATGGATATAAAAAGTTAAACAAATGAAATTCAAAAACTAAAAAAAAAAAAAATTAATGTTTAGAGTTCTGAGGGAGTCTACAATGGGTTGGACCATCACATTTGACTATGAGAAACTCCACAAGTGATATTGACAGCACATCTTCGCGTAAAATCTTAAGACATTAGGTATATTGTTCTTCTCGCTTATACGTTACTCAATGTATATTATTGCACCCAAGTTTAACTCACTATAATGTTTAGAGTTCTGAGGGAGTCTAAAATGGGTTGGACCATCACATTTGACTATGAGAAACTCCACAAGTGAGATTGACATCACATCTTTGCGTAAAATCTTAAGACATTAGGTATATTGTTCTTCTTGCTTATATGTTACTCAATTTATATTATTGCACACAAGTTTAACTCACATATGAAACATAAACATCTCTCCCTTAAGTGTGAGACTATTATGTATGTGATCTGGTGAGATATCACATAAGGTCAGAGACACGACATGGTAAAAAAAAGTGGGTTGGCGGCAGTTTCATAGAGGGGTGTTTGTTTCTTTCTTTCATGAGAAGAGATAAAGTAAATTATAAAAGAAAAGAAAATTAAAATGAATTTGAACTTGATAGAAATGAAAAGAGAAAAAAAAATAAGGAGTGTGCGTTTTATTCGTGAGAGCATAGGAAACATAATGAATTGCTGGTGATTTTATGGATTTGTTGAAGAAGTTGAATATTACTGGGCAATTATGCTACCAAAATATTAGATTTATTGAAAATATGTACATCTATTTAAAATGTCTAACGAATATGTATTTTGTCAACTCATCATACATATACATTTTTCCATTGCAAGATCCCATGAAATACCATAAGTGAAGGAATTTGAAATGACAAAGGTTATTTTTTTTTGTGCATGAAAGCTAATCACATTCAAAAACTAAAATTTAAGATGAAAAATTAAACAAATGATACTCAAAAAATAACGAAACAAATCATCACATTAGGCTAGGATCCTACAATGGATTGTATTATCACATTAAGCTAAGATCAATCACAGAAGTGAGATTCACATCCTATCTTCTTTCAAAGTCTTAAGGCATTATGTATATGAGTCATTTCACTTATATGTTTCTCACATCTACTCTTGCATACAATACGGAATTTTAACTCACACTTGAGACATTAACATCTCTCCATTAAGTGTTAGGATCTTTGTGTCTGTAGTCCACCACCAAGAACAACTCTCGATCCCCCACAACGTCGAACCCGGATGTGATACCACCGTTGGGCTTTCTGTGGGAGCCTACGTTGATGTAGATAGACAATTTGGATAAAGAGAAACCGCACAAGTGATAATGATACAACCCAAACTCCATCTAAAATTTTAAGTAACACCTGATACATCACAATATTCCCTCCATCAAATATAACGGCATTCTAGCCCGTGCTTGGCACGGGTGCCCATGCTAGTATTGTTAAATATTGCAATATAATCAATGAGTAATAGTAGAAGCATTAAAAATAAAAAATGGAAAAATCGATCACTTGAAAATTCACTAGTTAAATTTAAATATCCATATATGTATATATGTGATCGAAAATAAACTACAATTAACATTATTAAAGTTTCTATACACTTCATGTTCCCTCCTATCTTACTATAAGAAAATTTTCAAAAAAAAAAATTGGTTCTAACTATAAGAAAAAGTCACAACTAATATGGAAGTAATGGGATGAAACAACCTCGGCACGAGAATATTGACTTTCAGTGGACCACTTAAATGGGTTTAAACCACAAAACATGATTACGACCACCATTATCAACAAATTTTTTTTTGAGAGAATTATCAACAACTTCATGGCCACATTTTGTTAATTAGGTTAATCAATAAGCCTTTGATATGAGAGCCATCATTATCTTGATCGGCCATAATCACAATATCAATATGGTCGTATCTCAAAAAAATCGGGTTGCATACCTTGTCAGATTTCAGACCTTGAATGGTCATCACATTCTTGACGATTTTGTTATCCATTGTTTTGTCTTCTTCTGACGACGTGTAGAAACAAATAAAAAATTTAAATGACAAAGATAATGTAGCATATCATTCTCAAATAAGCAGGTGACTCCTCTAATACTATTCAACGACATTATCAATTCGAGATAAAGTTTTCAAATCTGGTCAAAGGCTTCTCAATGACGAATTTGATGCATTGATACTCTTCAAACAACGACTCTCTAGTTTCTCCTCTGTATAAGGACCTGAGCAGTTTGAGACTTAAAATAATTTACAAGTGCCAAAAGCTCTGTCAAATTCAAAAACACAAACACTTAGAATTTTTTTTACAAACTTTACATATTAGATTTTCTCGGTGTCAGAAGTTACCAGAACTTTAAGTTTTGTTTACCACTCTCTAAGTACAAAGTGTAAACACAATCTTTTATTTGTTGAACTCTGATTGTGTAAGTCCTCTTGTGTGAGGCGAGAAAGTCTCAAACTTGTGTGTTTGAGCAGTTGTAATTTTGTGTGATTATAGATAAAAATTTCTTGAAAGTGCAACGGGACTGACCTAACTTCGAGTTGTAGGGTGAACCAGGATAATTGTTTGTTTTGTCTCTCTGATCATCTTAACTCCTTTGCTTCATTCAAACACTTAGAAAAGATTTTTCAAACAAAAAAGGGCCAACACAATTAAACCTCCTTCTAGTATTTTTCTCACCTTCGGAACTATAATTATTTCGTAGTAAATTTCAAGTACTCGTGTAGATTCTTTTTTGAAGCAAAGATTTGAAAAAATACAAACCAAAGAATCTATAGAAATGCATATTTGAAATTTATTACCAAAGAATTATATAATTTAAATTACATGGAGAACAAAGATAATAATTAAATAATAAAACAGTCACAATAGATTTTCTTTGATTATAAATTTCAAATATGTACTCTTATAGATTTTTTTTGTTTGCATTTTCCAAATATTTGTTTTAAAAAAAATCTCCAGAAGTACTTAACTTTTACTACAAAACAAGTACATATCTACTAGTTAACTACCTTAATTATATGTAATTTTTCTTCTTTGTTTAGGTTGTTATATGTTATGAAGAAATAATATAAGAAGATACCGAAGTTATGCACCAAAAGATTTTAATGGTTTCCTTTTCTTTTTCTAAGTTATGTATATATTAATTTTTTCAAATTCACGTTCAATCATTCGCAATGCAATGTAACATAGGGCTTTGTCATCACAAGAAAGAAATGAACTAGTTCATTCAATTAGAATGCAACATGGGATCATTCATTTAGTGTATATATAGGTACCCTTCCTTCACAAGAATGAAATGAACAAAAAAACACAACCGCAAACCATGCTCCTATCCTATAAACACAACTACAATTACATAACAATTTTGTTAGAAACACAAAAACACAGTTCCCTTCCTCCAATCTCACTCAAATAAATCTCATCCCATTTCTTTCATATGAGAACAAGAGATTAAAACTAACAATATGAATACAAGAGATTATTAATAATCTCGTGTATTCACATTGTTAGTTTTATATGATATTAAAATCCTATAAATTTTACAAGTTATAAACATTTTTTAAGAGGTATAAGTTATAAACATAGATATATACACCTTTGAACAATCAATTTTATTTTCGTACTTTTGTTTAATTGATAAAGTCATTATTTTGTGTCCCTTTAAAACAAGTTTTATCCACACCGAACCAATTTAAGTAAATAATATTGAGTTTTAAACCATCCAAATTTGTGATATAAAATTATGTAATTAGACCTTTGCATGCCTAACTGTCAACACACAAAAAGAAAACAATGTTTGTATTGGTACAAAAGAAAAAGAGTTTTTGCAAATAAGGTGTAAGGTTTGTTTTTGAGGGGACTCATGGTAGATAAAAGATAAATAATTTGTGTAAAAACAAAAAATTGAGAAAGTTTACATGAACCTCATGAGCATAAGGTGGTTGGTGATGAAGAAAATCAGGGGTTTATAATCTTAAACTCATCGTTCCTTATGAGCTTATAATCTTCAATATAATATTTGCCACTGAAATCAGGTATCGTAATTGTGTTCCAGTCATTTGCATTAGAAACCAAAGGTGCTCGGGTATAGTACAAAATACTTCCTCACAGTAACACCCATCCTCAAACACATCATCCTCGATGTGTATATTACGTTTCATGTTTAAGGGTGCAATCGATCACACTTTCAACACCAGGAAAGGTGCAATTGATCACACTTTCAACACCAGAGACAACACCAAAAATAGAACGACCCCGTATAAAGTGGTCACAACCAACACCAGCAATAATAACAAATATAAAATAGGTTTAAGATTGTAATTAGAACTTCAGATTTAAGGTTGTAGGGATTGTTTGCAAAATTTGCAACATACCTGAATTTCCCTCTCAAGTCTATATGTCGTGGAAGGAAAATTGAGTCTTTTTTGTATGTTGAGAAATATTGAGTTGGAACGTTATCTTCTCTAGAGTCTGCATGTTGTGGAAGTAAAATTGAGCATTTCTCGTATGTTTAGAAAGGTTAAGTGAGAAGTGAGAAGCTTGGTAAAAAAAAAAACTCAAAACCAACTCTATCTATGACTCTTTTTAGCTTTCTGGACATCATCATATAACTGTTCAATTTCTTTCTACGTCGTTCGAAACAACTCACTTACTTGTGTAAAAGTATATTCCACAAAACCAAACTACCGATTCAAAATGAAAAGCTTAGGAGTGACAATTTAAATTTTAAACACTAAAAATAATGATATTGGTTTCTCATTGCATATTTAGTCTTGTTATTAAAAATAATAACTTTAGTCTTGATACGAATCTATTTATTCTATTTATGCACAAAATAAATTTTTCATTGTATATTTAGTCTTGTTATTTTCATCTATACTATCTATATTATATATATAAAGAAAACTACCCCTTTCAACACTTTTGGGTTGAATTTTTCATTTCCAAAATACCCTTAATTTTCAATACAAATAACATATGTATCAAAAAGATAAGAATAAATTTAAATATTAAAATAATAGTGTAACAAACACAAATCTTCAATTTTTTATATTTATCATTTAAAAAGTGTAATAAACTAGACGAGTTTATCTATACTTACATTTACATCATTTCAATTATACCTTTAAACAACAACTTCTTATATAATAAAGATTGTTGTTGGTGTCATTAAAAAACAATTTAGATTATATTTTTTTGTCATATTGTTTGTATGATTGAAATAGATAATCATGATTAGTTTGGTTTGTTATAAGTTGAAAGCAACAAACATTTGTATTTTTAGTTTTAATCAAAATCAAAATGTCGTAAAAAAAACACCGTTCATAATTTTTAAATATTATCGCAATAAAAGAGCGGAAAGACGGGCACGTGAGTGCCCATCTTTTCACTAGTCAGAATAACAAAAGTAGTCTGCATTTTATAAACTTAATAATGTTGGTTTCTCAAGTATAAATTTTAGATTACTTAAAAAAAATATCAAATTTACCTAAGTTAATTTGGAAGAGATATATTACCATCTCATTTAAGTGCTCTAGTATAACAAAAGTAGTCTGCATTTTATAAACTTAATAATGTTGGTTTCTCAAGTATAAATTTTAGATTACTTAAAAAAAATATCAAATTTACCTAAGTTAATTTG
Source organism: Medicago sativa (assembly GCF_051527215.1). Lineage (NCBI taxonomy): Eukaryota > Viridiplantae > Streptophyta > Magnoliopsida > Fabales > Fabaceae > Medicago > Medicago sativa. The sequence goes on from NC_140752.1 coordinate 100,159,806, forward strand.
GAAGAGATATATTACCATCTCATTTAAGTGCTCTAGTATTGAGTTAAAATTTATCCAAGTTAGTCAATTTAAAAAAATTAAGCTATAACTTGATTGATTGTATTATCCAGCTAAAATGTTGATTTACTACATACCAATTAATTATGTATGTTAATATAACTTAGATGTAAGAATATGTTTTATTTTATTTTTTTGGTACAATGAATGTCATGTCGGCAACTTGAATGAGTAAACATGTGATTATCCAATATCAAGTCCTAGATCAATTTTCATCATATTGGTGATGATGAATGTTTGTGTTGAGTCATTAAGTTGTATGTGTGGTTTCTCACAGTAACACCCATCCTCAAACACATCCTCGATGTGTATATTACATTTCATGTTTAAGGGTGCAATCGATCCCACTTTCAACACCAGAAACAACAACCAAAATAGCACGACCTCATATAAAGTGGTCAAAACCAACACTTGCAATAATAGCAAATACAAAATAGGTTTAAGATTGTAATTAGAACTTCAGATTTAAGGTTGTATGGATTGTTTGCAAAATTTGCAACATACCTGAATTTCTCTCTAAGCCTATACGTCGTGGAAGGAAAATTGAGTCTTTTTTGTATGTTGAGAAATATTGAGTTAGAACATTATGTTTTCTAGAGTGTGCATATTATGAAGTAAAATTGAGCATTTCTCATATGTTTAGAACGGTTGAGTGAGAAGCTTGGTAAAAAAACTCAAAACCAACTCCACTTATGAGTCTTTTTAGCTTTCTGGATATCATCATATAATTGTTCAATTTCTACGTCGTTCAAAACAACTCAATTACTTGTGTAAAAGTATAATTCCAAACAACCAAACTACCGATTCGAAATGAAAAGCTTAACACTACCAATCTAGATTTTAAACAATAAAAATAATGATATTGGTTTCTCATTGTTTGTTATTAAAAATAATAATTTTATTCTTGATACGAATCTATTTATTCTATTTATGCACAAAATAAAATTTTCATTGCATATTTAGTCTTGTTATTGTCATTTATATTGTATATAAAGAAAACCACCCTTTCAGCTAACTACCATTTCAGCTCTTTTGGGCTGGATTTTTCTTTTAAAAATGTCCCCAATTTTGAATACAAATAACACATGTAACAAATAGATAAGAATAAATTTAAATATTAAAAAAAAATAACAAACACGATATGAATATATATATATATATATGTCTTGTTTTTTTTTTCATTTATCATTTAAAAAGTGTAACAAATGAGATGAGTATATTTATACTTACTTTTTTATTATCTCAAATATACCCTTAAACAAATTTTTCTATAATAAAGATCGTTGTTGGTGTCATTAAAAACAAGAATTTAGATTATATATTTTTTTGTTATATTGTAGGTGTCGATGAAATAAATAATCATGATTAGTTTAATTTGTTATAACTTGAAAGCAACAAACATTTATATTTTTAGTTTTAATCAACATCAAAATTTCATAAAATAAAACACCGTTAATAATTTTCAAACGTTAGCGCAGTAAAAAAAGCGAAAAGACAGACACGTGGTACCCGTCTTTTCGCTAGTATATATAAAGAAAACCACCCCTTTCAACACTTTTGGGTTGGAATTTTCCTTTCCAAAAATACCCTCAATTTTCAATACAAATAACACATGTAACAAAAAGATAAGAATAAATTTAACTATTAAAATAAGTGTAACAAACACAAATCTTAAGTTTTTTTTCTTTATCATTTAAAAAATGTAACAAACTAGACGAGTTTATCTATACTAACATTTTCATTATTCCAATTATACCCTTAAAAATCAACTTCTGTAATAAAGATTGTTGTTGGTGTCGTTAAAAAACAATTTAGATTATATTTTTTTGTTATATTGTTGAAATCATTGAAATAGATAACCATGATTAGTTTGGTTGGTTATAACCTGAAAGCAACAAACATTTATATTTTTAGTTTTAATAAAAATCAAAAAGTCGTAAAAAAACACCGTTCATAATTTTCAAACATTATCGCAATAAAATAGCAGAAAGACGGTGTGCCTGTCTTTTCGCTAGTCATAATACCAAAAGTAGTCTCCTTTTTATAAACTTTTTTTTTGGTTACAAAAGAGTTAACAGCAGCAAAAAAAGAAAAGGAAAAGGAAAGAAAACAGAAACAGAAAGCAGAGAAACAAACAGCTAGCTCCTAACAAAATAAATGCCTAGCGCATCAGCTCTAAGCAAGGGGAGGAGATCAGCTGGAGGCGATTGATGGACGACAAGATCAACATCTGAATTAGCACCAAATTTAGCAAAGAAGTCCGCACATTGATTCCCCTCTCTTAAAGTGTGGTGGAGGGAAATGTTCCGATCATTTAGCAGGTCTTTGATATTCTGGATAAGAACGGCGTAGATGTGGTATCTCTGAGTGTCATTCGCAATAAGATTAACAGCTAGAAGGGAATCCGAGTAGCACATTATCTCAGTCACATTCAAATCCATAACCAATTTCAGCCCTTGGTGAATAGCTGTTAGCTCCGCTAGCAAAATATCCGTTGAATTAGGAATGAAACCGGAAAAGCCTGAAATGAAAAAACCTGAACTATTGCGAAGAATACCACCGTAACCGGTGCGGGGAGAGGTCCCAATGCAGCTGCCATCAACATTAAGAATGAAATCTTGGTGGTTTCTGTTGTTCCATTTCACTAATCGGTTTGAATGAGGAGGATTTTCTTCACCGTTGAAGGCAGAGTTGGCTGCATCAGCTGCTGAAATGATGTTGTTACACAGCCGAAATAAAGACAAGGTTTCATTATTAAGGCACATTAAGTTACGGTGTCTCCAAACCCACCAAAGGCCGGCTAAAAAGATACTAGTACGGGAGCCAGAAATACCAAGCTTTATCCAATCATAAGTTGGTTTCTCAAGTATCAATTTTAGATTATTAATAATGTTTTCTTTTATTTTTTTGGGTACAATGAATGTCATGTCAGCAACTTGAATGAGTAAACATGTGATTATCCAATATCAAGTCCTAGATCACTTTTCATTATAATGTTTGTGTTGGGTCATTAACTTGTATGTGTTGTTCCACTTTTAGAATAATTAAAATTGATTCTAACTTGTATGTTTACTTTCGAGTAGAATTGATTTGTCTCGGGAATCAATTTGTCTTGAAGCTAGATTTTGTAACTTTTTATTCTAAAATTGATGATTTTTACGCACATTTATAGTTCAACTCTTTTTACATGAATGTATTCAAACACAAATCAGTCCTCGTGAGCTTAGCTCAGTTGGTATGGACAATACATAAAATATGCAAGGTTCGGGGTTCGAACCCCGGCCACCACAAAAAAAAATTCAAAAAAATTCAAACACAAATCACTTATCACTTTATCTCAATTCATTTTTATTCATTTTTAACCAAAATCAATTTTACCAAATCAATTAGCTCAAAATCATTTTTTGTCGACGCAAAAACAACATAGACTCGGGAAGCTTAAACATTAAACATCAAGAACTATCATATTAGGCTTATGGTTTACACTTTATCTCAATTCATTTTTAACCAAAATCAATTTTACCAAATCAATTAGCTCAAAATCATTTTTTGTCGACGCAAAAACAACATAGACTCGGGAAGCTTAAACATCAAGAACACATATTCACCAGTTTTTTTAAAGCATCAAGTATATGAATCCACCACTCACACATACATTATTCAAACACTCATATTTTCATTTAATTAAAAGAGGTTTTAAGTCCCTCCATTTACCTGGCAAAAAAATTATTGAAAAGAAATAAAGCATGCACATAAGAAGGCAAGAGTGAAATATGGCAGTTAAAAATCTCTAAGTTCTGAATCACCAAATCCACTACATGTACACAGAATATTCATTGGAATAAAATGCAAGTTAAAGAAGATTTGCAAGTGCATAATGAATGAGGGCCTAAGGCTCGCTTATTTTTTACTATAATAAGGCCATGTGTGGCAAGACCATGTAACTAGCTTATTAATGAATTTTTGTTTCATGATGATACTAATCCAATTTCAATTGTGAAAGCGCAGACGACCAAGACACCAAATCCAAACAGACACAAAATGCATGGAAGTTAAGGACATAACTAACATGTACTGTACCACATGCTATCATTGGTTTCATACCTCCCTTCACCTAATATTGGTTACATGGATCTTTAATAAATAGACAACTTGAAATGTATATGCAGAAATAATAATAACATAAAATGGAAATAGAGATGAATCTTTGTCCTTCATTTGATGACATGACAGTTATGCTCTATAGTTGTTTCATCAAGCAAAATAAAAATAAAAAATACATTGTTGTGCTAAAGAGAAACCGTTCTTCTGTATAGCATTTCATCATCACTCTCCTCTTCCTCATCTGAAACTATGTCGTTTCCTGGTAGCTCTAATTTCCCACCAATACGGAATGAAGGACCTATACTTTCGGTTTCAATATAATTGCCCTGCAATCTCTCTTCAAATCTCTGGTCACTACAATTCAGCATCCAATTCAACGAACATTTTATCCCCTTGCTCTTAAGCCTCTGGTATCTAGGTTTAATTCTTGATTCCAAACTATAAGTGAAGTATTCTGGAAACTCCACAAGCTCTTTTACAGGCCTCCCCATCTCACTTTTGAAGAAGTAATAACTGTTCTTCATGAGCTCAACTCGCAGCGCAATCAATTGAGGACACTTGATCACCATACTAGCCACATCCTGCGATGGTATTGCCCTACCAAGTAAAAACTCAACCGGTTTCATAATCACATTTTGATGAAGACTAACCACCTGTGGCATCTTCTCCACCACCCTCGCAAACCCTTCCGGATCAATCTTAAGCTTCAAACTGAAAAAATATTGTTGGGAAGACAATTTAGCCTCAAGAGGCAACCCAATAATCTGCGGATACTGAGCAATAACCGAAGGCAAACATTCCTTCCTCAAACCAAAACTAATCAAACAATCAACATTAGGTTTCACAGTCTCTTCAAGATCATAGCCAAGTAAATAAGCTCTTTTCTCCAACATCCTAGCTAGAATCTTCTTAGGCAACCCTAAATTAACCAAGTAATCAACAAAAGGCTTTATCATAGTACCAACTCTCATCCCTAAAAAATAAGGATACTGTGTAACCATTGGACCAATATCCCTAGGATTAACACCAATACTAACAAGATAAGCTACTGAAGTACTCATAGTACCTTCAAGTTTAAACCCTAAAAGTTGAGGATATTTTTGCAACACAAATCCAATATCATCTTTCTCCACATCAAGTCCTCTAAGAAACTTAATAACAGGAGCAAGCTCAACAATAACACTAGCATGCAAAACTTGTGGATAATTCTTAATAAATTCACCAAGTTTAGACCTAGAAATCCCAATTTTTTCTAAATACCCTAAAACAGGAATCATGTTTTTCCGAACACTACAGCCCAAAATCAAAGGATACTGATTTATATCATCAATCGTTAACCCTAATTTCTGAATAAACTCAACACGTTCCCTCATAACTTCAACGGTTGAAGGAAGCTCCAAATCCTGCAATTCATCAGGAATAATTCCCAAACCCTTGAGATAATCGAAGATGATGACCCGCGAAACGAGTTTCTCTTTGCGACCTTGAATTACACCCCATGTAACAGTAGGCATCTCGTATTCAGGAAATTTAGAATCTTGGGTTCCATAGAGATTGAAGAGTAAAACCCTAAAATTATTTGAAATTTGGGGGAAAGGGTTTTGGATTGGATGTGGAAGTGCATTTGGATAAAATTGGTGTGAAATTAGCTTAGAAACATTGCGTGATGAGAATATAGTGAGGAATTTTCTTCTTGTGAGCATTGATTTGATAGAGGAAGTGAAGCACTGAAAATGAAGAAGGTGGTTTCAAGTTTGAAGAAAACAGAGTCGAATTGTTGAAGAGTAAATGGAGAAAGAAAATTGTTATTTACAAAGAATAGTTTCTATTGACACAAGTAAATGATATTTTTACCCCCAGTGGTTGTTAACTACCGTTGCATTCTGGATCTTAAGAACGCAGAAACCTCCAGTTTCTAGTTATATGCTTCGAAACCAAACAAGCCCAAATTCACCCCAACTTCAATTGCAAGGATTTGAGCCAAATTTCTTCAAGTAATTAACAAATAAGTTATTTTCTTTCTATTTACATGCAATGTAGTTTGTTTAGGGTGTTATTTTAATAATTTTAGAAAATTGTTAGTGTTTAGGTTAGATTTAAAAATTGCAAATTATGTTAGAATTTGATGTTATAATGTAGGGTTTTTGCAGGCATTGTTGTTTAGAGTATGTTTAGGTACAATGCAGTTGAATTTGATGCTGATCACAGAGACGTGCACCCATTTTAGATCGTGTGCACTTACTCGGGATGACTCATGTGTGGGAAGGAGAGGGTGTACCGTCATTTACTTGAGCGAGTAAAGAGGCAGTTATCCTTTGTGCAGGACGTTCCCAGACATCCGTCAGATGTCCCTCTGGTGCCTACACAGTTGCTGACCACTGTGTTGATTGACGCTCAGGCGTGGTTATACACAGTTATTGCACGCTCACTTGTCTTTGGTGGACAAAACACCAATGCCCATTAGGCACCTCAAATTGAAAATTCTTGTTCCTACATAGTATAAAAAACATCACCGGTCACGGTTAACTGTCGATCAAAACTGAGGTTAAATTTGTTATTTTATGGCGTTCTTTAACCTTGTTCAAGGTGCTCAAAATTGCTCCTAATCGGATTATAAACTATGTTTGTGTGTAAAATTCAATCGAGGATGTTTAACATCCAATTCAACTTTTTTCAACATCCAATTCAACAAAATGTTTTGCAGTTAAATTTTGAATTATTAGATCGTAATTTTTTTAACCACATCCTACAATTTTATGGGGGAAAAAGAGATTAACTCGATTTATTTATTTAGGCTATGTTTGGATGGTGCGAGGAAAGAAAGTAAAAGGAAAGAATGATTAAGGAATGAAAGTGAATAGAAAGTGAAAGGAAAGTGTGATGATTTTTAGGTTGTTTGGAATAAGTGAAAAAGTGAAAGGAAAGAAAGATGTATATTTGATAAATGACATAAATATCCTTATGATAAAATGAGTTATATATTTATTATTTATTTAATATAATATGTTCATATTTACATATTAATAAATAAAAATTGATAAGTTAAAGTATACATGAGAATGAATATTTCAGTTAAACAAAATTAACAATTTTCCAACAATAAAATTTTTAAAACTCAATTTTGTATCAATAACAATAAAATTTGATAACTGCGGTTAAAACATTTATTAATATTGTTGTATTTTTAATTTTAAAACATGAATATGTTTGAGTGAAAAAAGCATAGATATGTTATCATGTAATACGTTGATAGAAGAGGCTAATGACTTTGTAATTTACTTTTTTTTTTTGAAGAAGAAATGACTTTGTAATTTACTAACTAGTATAATCAAAAATCAATCACTTTTTGACAGAAAAAAAAAAGGAGAGCACGTCCAGCCAATTAAAAATGGAATAGAGTACGAGCTATTAGCAATGTGCAGTAGTTTAGTACAATTTTTTATTTTTGTTTCAAGTTTCAACCACCCAACACGAACAGTGCATATTATTCATATTAATTCTGAGGGTTACTTTTGTCATTCCAAAAAAACTGGTCGCTTCTCCACCTTTCCTTCCAATCCAGTGGGGAAAGGTTTTGCATGTGGGTCCCAGCAAAAACATTCTATCCTCTCCTTTTTTATGGTGGTGCCAAACGATGGAAACAAGATCCATCCACTCACTTTCTTTCCTTCTTCCAATCTTTCCATAGAACCAAACATAGCCTTAGTGAAATGTCAATGTCAAAAGAGTGAGCATAAGTGTTGAAAATCTACTATATATATATATAAAAACAAATTACTACCAAAATTTCCTAACTGTCCCTGTTTCTAAATTTTTAACTACACTGTTTTTCCACTTTATTAAAGGGTAAGATGGTAACAAATTTTTAAGTGGGAGACTCCTATGCTTTTTACCATTATTGGACTTATAATACCCTTCTCCTCAACTCAATTACAACTATAACACAAAGGTTACACTTGATATTTTACAACTAAACTCAATTTTCCCACTTTTATCAAAATTTCAAATTTCAAATTTCAAATTTCATTCATTCACTTTATATTCCCTCTCTTACATTCTTTCTACAAAAACATACTTCATTTCTCTCATCTCTCCTCCTCATTTTCTTTCTCAATGTTATATCTATCTATTTCTTCTTCTTCTTCACATTTTAGGATGAAGAGAAGACGATGCTGAAAATAGTGAGCAGCTTACAAATAGTCAGCAAATTCTGTAACATCATCAAAATAACAAATTGTCATCAAGGTATACAAAATAAATTTATGTTCTTTTATTCTACTATGTCTACTTACAAATAATATATACTTCAAAATTGAAAATACAACAGAATCAAATAATATACACTATGGCATCAAGGTACCACTAACAATTTCTTTGCAGGAAAAATCTATTTCCAATGATCAACAAAGATCATTCACAAATTATGGCATCACTGTACCACTAACATTTTTTCTTTACTAACATTTTTTTATGACATTCTTTCTTTACTAACATTCTTTTATTTCTTATATAATGAATTATTAGTTTATTTTGCAGGAAACTTATTATTCTTTTAATCAAAATAAAAGTCTTTACTAAAAAAAAATTGAAGATAAAATATAAAAATATATAGAAATGTCTGGATAGGAAAAGTAACAATTAATAGTTTTCTAAATTGAATATCACCATGAAAGAAATTTTTATTACACCAATGGGTAACAAATTATAGATTGACCTCTTTTTTGGAAATTTTAATATCATTATTATGCGTAATAAAAAGTTATGGAAAACCTCTAAAAAAATGTTATGGAAAAGAATATCACACTGCTAGGACTCATGGTATTGTACTTAATTTGATTTGATGAATTTTTTTATCAACATATTTTTTTTACAATTAATAATCGATATGTTTTTTTGTCAAAACTTAAAACAATTAATAGAAACAAAATTAATTTTTTTTACAAAGACTGCAGAAAAAAAAACGAGAAAATAAAATAAATACAAACATGTGTTAATGAATTTTTTCATCTGTGTATACTATTTTCAACAAGAAAATAAAATAAATACAAATCTTTGTGTCTTCTGTGTATACTATTTTTTCATCTTCAATGAATTTGCATGAAAAGAAAACAAAGGAATATATTTTTATCATTGATCTAAAATAATCTTGCATTTTTTATAAAGAATAACAAAAATATCATTTATCTATTAAAAAAAACTTCTTCACTCCTAACAATAAAAGTTCTAAATTTTAATTAACAAAATAGTTTCTTTTTATATGATTATGGAAAAAAAGGAACTTTTACTTATCAAAGATCTAACAGAAGGATTACTAAAAGGCTACCATTGGTATCTATAAAAGCAAAAACAGATTCACTAATCAACAAAAAATATGCTTACATCTCTTGAAAATACAACAAAATCACATCTAACTTCATCTTTTGATTGTTGTTGTTGGTTTTGCTGCATGTATGATAGCAAGAGATGTAAACTTTGATTTACAATTGTTGTTGTTGCATGTTTGAAAGAAGTCTGCGATTTGGTGGGATGAAAAAGATCAAAAAGAGGGCTTACATGATGAAGTATCAGATCTGCTGCTAAAGAAAATGAATGAGACCAAAGTATCAGATCTACGGTGTCAACCATGAGGATTTCGAAAAAATAATCAGAAGAAGAAAGTAAATGATGATAACATTAGATTGGTAGTGTTGTAATGGACATCGAAAGTCATATGTTGGTGGAGGCGCGGCCACCGCAAATAGAAGGAGAAGGAGCGGCGGCTAGGGTTTGTTTAAGGGAAGAGAGAGCTTTCTCTGGTAAGTGAAGAAGAAGAGAGAGAAAAATAAAATGAAATGAAATGTTTGTAGATGTGGTGTGAGTTGAAGGAATAAAAAATAATAATAAATAAATAAATATGTGGGTGTGGAGTCTGCACGGCTGAGAGTAGTGTTAGCTAATTGTTTTTAAATTTTTTTGTCAACTTATTAATTGTCCTTAATAGAGAAAAGTTGGTGGTTGTAAATGATGGTTGGAAAATTGTCTGATGGTTTTCTTCATTATTCCAGTAATTTAATTAGCATTATTTAAGATATGTATGTGATTCAAATTTTAAACCACAGAGATCAATTTTTTAACTTCTCCCAAGTATAAGTTTCATTCTAAAGTTAATTAATTAAATAAAACAATATTAGATGAAATGAGTGTTTTGGAAGAAGCAAGAAGACAAGGAAAGAGAAATCCTTATAAGTGAATCACGTGATAAATAAGTCATTGACAAAGTAAATTTTTTCTACTTTGTGTTGTCTCTTTGTCCCCTTGCTGAAATAAATTACTTTATATTTAAATAAATTATTTTTTGCTTGAAAATATAAAAATATTATATCTTCATTGTTCTTAGAATACAAAACATTAACTTGGAAGGCAACTGTGATTGTTTAGTGGCCAGAAATGTTAATTTTGGGGGTTAAGTCTGACAGGAGAATAGGAGAACGATGAAGACAAAGAGAGAAGGCCGATAGTGTGATGAGAGAGAATAAATATGTTTTAATTTGTAATTATATACATAATTAATTAATTAATGATGTATGTGGTCTATATTATGAACCACATACATCATTAATTGAATGAACTTAAAAAGTAAAATTTCCTTATTAAAAAACGGATGGAGTACTTCAACTGTATCGGGGCAATATAAGTATGCAGGTAGGGTGTTTCAAGATAAGGACAAGTAAAGCTTTTGAATATAAAAACATAATATACTCCATTTTCCTCGATAATTATAAGATCCTTTGACAATTTTTTTTCCCTTTGTATAAGACTCATTCGCTATTTCCAACTACATTAATTATTTCTTTACATACATGCCCCTATTTATTATACATATTTTTCTTCAATCCACAATAAATAACATGTTGAAAACATAAACTAACCCTCTTTCTTAAATGAAAAAATTGTAAAAACAGTAGTAATTACAAACATATTTATTACAAATATCCACTATCTTAATTTCCGTTATTTTTTCAAAAGACCCTATAATTAAGGACTGATGTAGTACTTAGTATTTTATTGCCACTTTCCAAGACATATGCAGTATTATAAAATTATGGGGGTACTCCCTCCGTTTCAAAATATAAGCAAAATTCACTTTTTAGGTTCATTCATTTAAAGATGTATATGGTCCATATTATGAACCACATACATCATTAAATGAATGAACCTAAAAAGTGAATTTTGCTTATATTTTGAAACGGAGGGAGTAGCACTTAGTGTTTTATCCACTGAAACGGGATGTGGGGGCATGAAGAGGGTAAATAAAATTATATAGTAATATACTCCCTCCGTCCCTTAATGTAACCACCAATTTGATTTTATTTTTGTTCCTAAATATAACCCCCTTTTCAAATTACTAGATGCATTTATAACTTTTTTCCTAAACATACCCCTAATTAATACTACTAACTTGTCTTGAAATATGAATAGTCAAATTTAATACACATACAAACAAAGGACAATTTGGTAATATTAATATACAAAACAGACACATTAATTACACTGACAACTTTTCTTAAGAAATGTGAAAAATGCAAGGGGGTTACATTAAAGGACGGAGGGAGTATAAAATATGATATGATAGACTTTTAGGGTCTGTTTGGAACAGCTGATCATCTAAGGAAAGAAAGCATCAAGGATAGAAACACAGATTTCAAGAAACTTTCTATGGTTTGGTTGCACAAGATAGAGGAAGGAAATACCACTTTTTTCTGGGTCCCACACAAGATTCTCATCCCTCCTAATTTGAGAAGAAAGTTTTCGATGGTAGGGGGCATTGCAAAAAGACAAAAACAACCTAATGTCAAAATATAATCTTTATTTTATATTATTATTATTATATAATATTTTTTATTGAAAAACGTGAGAATAGTATCTTATAAAGAGTATATATTATCATTATATATTTGAGCTATATATTTAGTGATATACTTCAGCTATATATGTGTATTTATTTTATTAAAGATGTGTATTTTATTAAGATTATATTTTAAAAAAATTATCTTTATATTTTATTTTACTTAAGGGCATGTATGTCATTTTATAAGTATACTTTTTTTCTTTCCTCTCATTTTCTATTCACTTTCACTACAATCAAATAACCTAACAAATCATCTCACTTTCCATTCACTTTCCTCATACTTTCTTTCCTTTAACAATCTTTCCTCTTACAATCTTTCCTCTCACTTTCTTTGGTGATCCAAACACACCCTAGACTTCGAGAATATGGGAAGAATGGAAAAGAAAGAAAGTAAAGAAAAAAGAGCATTGCTTTTTCTTGGTTTGGCAACTAATAAATCAATTCATCCCAAACATATTTTTTTTGGTTACAATTCATCCCAAACATATAACGTGCTTCCCATTGCTATTGTGAAAATAATTAAATTTAATATAATTAATCGTATTTTTTCATGGTGTAAATTACCGTGTGTGTATATATATATATAGTTAGAAGACACTTTATGAAGATGTCTTTTAACGAGTTATTCTATGAGCATTTGTTAAAATACATCAAATAATATTTTATGAAGGTATCTTTTGGCAAAGTTATAACAAAAAAGTGGACATCACACTTTGAAGTGTGGATTGCTAAAATACACATTCATAGGTGACTTATATCAAAACTATAACTATAACTATGAAATGTATTTTACGATATTTAATATATTCATAAAATAATCTATGAAATGTATTTTACGATAACAATATTAAATAATACATTAATTATGATTTTTTACATGATGTTTATTAATATTTTTCACACTGAAACATATTAGTAAATAAAAACTATGATTATTTTTATTTATTAGGTTTTTAATATCGTCAATACTAAAATTCAATTATTTTATAATTATTTATTACTACCGATCAATATATACATTATTAATTGACATAATTTACATATTTTCACTATTGAAAAAAAAACACTATACCAAACACAGCCGAGACACGACACGCGGCGGAGCCGCGGCCACATATTGATAAATATATGCGAGTGTATGAAATATATATTAATAAAAATATATCTCATTATATGTTTTTATACGGGAATATGTTAGTACATGTTTATTTGTGAAATGTGTTTTCATTTTTTTTAATATCGTCAATACTAAAACAAACACAAAAATTATAATATAATATGATTAATCATACTTCAATTTTTTCCATTTTTTTAAATGTATCAGTAAAAAACCCGTTGGAGTGTTCAATTGTAACACGGGACCCATTTTAGTAACTATAATGAGTTATCAGTTTTAATTTGTATTTTTAATCTTTCAAAAAAAAATTATATTTTTTTAATATCTCTATTAAAACATCGCGACTGCCTAAGTTTTAATTTTTTTTTGAAAGAACCGCCTAAGTTTTACTAATATATTAATAAAGTATATGTTGGTGTATGGACTATATATTAATAAAAATATATATGAGTATATGTTTGTTTTACAGTAATATATTAGTATATTCTTATTTATGAAATCTAATGTGAAATATATATAATGATAAAATATATATGAGTGTATTGACTATATATTAACAAAAATATATCTCACTGTATTTTTTTTACGGGAATATGTTACCATATGCTTATTTATGAAATATATTTTACGATAACAATATTATATAATACATTAGTTATGATTTTTCACGGGATGATTATTAGTATTTTTCACACTAAAACATATTAGTAAATAAAAACTATGATTATTTTTATTTATTAGTTTTTTTAATATCGTCAATACTAAAATTTAATATATATTTGTTTATATTAAAATTTAATTATTTTTTAATTTTTCATTACTACCGATCAATATATACATTATTATGCTTTAAATATTTTACATATTTTCACTATGGACAAAAATAAATACTATACCAAACACAGCCGAGACGCGACACGCGGCGGAGCCGCGGCCATACAGCGCGGCGAAGCCGCGCTACCCGTGCTATAGCACGGGTATCTCGACTAGTGTGACCATAGAACTAACTTCATACAGTACAACAAGTGAACGCGTAAAATGACGATACGCCCCCCATTACGACATAGTATATAAAATAAAGAAGCAACCGTTTGATATACGAGTGTTGGTCTGCTGTTGGATTTATATTCCACTTTTGTATTTGCTGTTAATGTTGGCTTTCCTTTCAAAGACAGACAAACACATTTCATTTGATTTTGTTTTGGTGGGTGCACATTTTATTTTATTTTATTTTATTTTGCATCTCAAACACAAAAACTCTTCCGATCTAAATAAAACCTTTGTTCATTCCCTCCTAAACCCAAATCAAATCAAATCAAATTATAGATCTGATCTGTGATATTTATTTGAATTCGAATTCAAATTCAAAATGGCGACGATGACGAGCTTGATCGGTCTTATTAACAAGATCCAACGAGCTTGTACCGTTTTAGGTGATCACGGTGGCGAAGGTTTATCTCTTTGGGAAGCTCTTCCTTCCGTCGCCGTCGTCGGTGGACAGAGTTCAGGAAAATCCTCTGTCTTGGAAAGTGTTGTTGGAAGAGACTTTCTTCCTCGTGGATCTGGTATTCATTTGTTATTACATTTTATACTATTTAGATCTAATCTCTTCAACTGTCATAATCACATTGTAATGAGTATTAGTCGTAGACGATGTGATTGGTTTCTTTGATTAGTTGGTCCTTGGACTAGATACCGAGTTTTTTTTTAAAAAATAAATAGCTGTAGACTTAGGTCTTGTGTGGATTGACTTATTTTTGACTTATTTGACATCTTCATAACTTTCCAACGTAGGTTATGAAATTAGTTTATAGCTTATATGAAAATAATTTGACTTTCTTTTATCTTTTGTTATAGGATTAGGTTATACTTATTACATAAACACTTATATGATAAACTGTTTATGCTATAACCGCTTGATTAAGATGTTAAGTTTTTATGCTACAAGTACTTATTTAAAATGTTTATTTAAACGCGATAGTTCTAGATCTATGTATCATATTCGATAAATGATTTCATGATATGCTGAGTAGCAGTTGGTGTTTATCGAATATAAGAGTTTAATAAGCTTTTAAGTTTACTGTAAGTAGCTGCTTTTAGATGAGCATGTTTTTTGTTCTCCATTTCGTTTTTCTATTTCCACTCCATGAAGGGGTGTTGTGCATTGTATTGATCGGAGTGGAAGATTCTATTGTTTTTGCATTTCTGAATGAATGGCTTTTTGATGTTGTCTTTCATTATTTACAAGGTATTGTTACGCGGAGGCCGCTGGTACTG
Organism: Medicago sativa; assembly: GCF_051527215.1. Classification (NCBI taxonomy): domain Eukaryota; kingdom Viridiplantae; phylum Streptophyta; class Magnoliopsida; order Fabales; family Fabaceae; genus Medicago; species Medicago sativa. The sequence goes on from NC_140752.1 coordinate 100,175,249, forward strand.
CAACTTCATAAGACCGAAAATGGCCAGGAATATGCTGAGTTTCTTCACTTGCCAAGAAAGAGATTCACCGACTTCGGTAACTGAAGTTTCTAACCCAAAATTATGTATAACCAAGTTTCTTATTTTGTTTCAATAAGATATGCCATAATGAGTAGCTAAGCTAGCATCGTGTACAGCCTCATGTAATTGTTTCATTTTTATGGTAATGCGCCATTATTAATTGATATTATTAAGACTTAATGGATAATTTATCTTCTCACAGGTAGTGGCAGATTTAACCACTTGTGGCTAAAATTTACTAGTTACCATTAAGTCATAGGAAAGTTTATTTAGTTTATAGCGAACTTAAGTTTCAAACTGGCAATCATTTATAATGCTTACTTTATGTCTTTAAAGTTAATGCTAATATTGTGTCCATTGATCAGCGTGGCTTACAACTAAGAGATTTCAGTAATTCTCTATTTCCTAACTAATTGGTTCTATTCTGCTCCTTTAATGCCCATGCAGCTGCTGTGAGGAAGGAAATAGCAGATGAAACAGATCGAATAACTGGGAAGTCAAAGCAAATTTCAAACATTCCTATTCAACTCAGCATTTATTCTCCAAATGGTATGTAGCTGCATTGTTCATGTATATCATTTTGGATTAAGCTTGAAAGCAAATTGATTGGGGCCTTTTAGAATTGTGTAAAATTGCCTTTTATGTCCTTGTTATCGTTGAGAAGCAACACATACTCTTTTCCAGACAATTGGGGTAAATTTCATGTAGATCGAACTATTTCACGTGGGTTCCACTCACTATTCTGAAGTTAAAAGTGAGCTTAACTTAACACTAATGTTTGTTGAATTCTAAACTTTTACGTTCTCTCATCCTTCTACTGGTGAATGTTTTGCAAATTAAATTATGATTTGTTTTATTAGGTAGTTATTTCAACCAGGCTCTGTGGCCAAAATTGACGATTTTGTCCTGTTTAGGTTGCTGATATAGATTCTGTATTAATGCTTCGCAGTCTCAATGATTGGTCTCTGGTGCTAAAGAAAATTCACAGGGATAGTAATTATGATTATCATTGCCAACAGAAATTGCTTTAAAGTGATAGCTTTCGTTGTTGTGTCCTTCAGATAGGGGCTTAGCATTTTTTTGTCTGACTGTTTTCATACCATGTTGCACTTTCTGCTTATTTGAAAATCATAAAGAATTTGCTGTGGTTGAAGAACATTAGGTTTCTCTTTGAATCTGCGCTCTCCTTGTTGGGAAATGGGAATATGAAAACACATGGTTTCTTTTTCATTAATAATGCCCTCTTTCCGCGACTCTTTGTTTTGAGATATCAGATATATGATTATTTTTTGGGGTTTTATCTGCAGTTGTAAACTTAACCCTCATAGATCTTCCTGGGCTGACAAAGGTTGCAGTAGGTAAGACTGAACATATTTCCCAAAACACTGAAATTTCTTTAAAATTGAGTGGTATTCTAACAAGGCTTGTCAAAATATCTGACTTACACTGAAATTTCGGCTACTTTCACAGAGGGGCAACAAGAGAGTATTGTTCAAGATATTGAACAAATGGTCCGTTCGTATGTTGAGAAGGTAATTATATTCTTGATATGAAGAAAAGAATGCTGTTGTCATATACTCTTATATGATTTAAAATTTATCAAGCAAGCTTGGTATAAAGAACTTAACTATACCAAAGTTATTTAAAAATTTTATCAAGCAATCTTGGTAATACCAAAGTTATTTTATTTTGTTATCAAGCAAGCTTGGTATAAAGAACTTTACTATACCAAAGTTATTTAAAAAAGGGTAATGTTAACTGGTGCCCCCAAGATTGAATCTATACACTGTAAACTGCTTTCACATTAGGCACTACTTTCAGGAAATCTATCATTTTTATCTTTAATGCTGGTAATCTTATAGCAGAAGTTTATGTTATTTGTTTCTTCTCATTTAACGGATAAAGTGAGGATGATCTGTTCTCCATGAAAACATTTTCCTTTAATATTTTTCCTGTATCTTTGTGAGAACATTCTTCTTTTTGGATTAGTTGTGTCACCACAATTTGCTCAGTCACCCATAAGTTCACTGTCAACCTGATATGCATTTGTCTGCCTACCATACCAGGAATCAACTTCAAAATAATGGATTATGTAGTTGAAGAATTAATAAATTACTCAAATCTCCAGTTCTTGGAAAATTGGAATTGATTTTGAGTTTGCATCGTTTTTATACAACAAAGGGGTCAAGAATATTAGAAATATGACAAAGATGAGAATATTAGCAATATGACAAAATTGATTTTAAGGTTGTACGGAACTGAATGTTGGACAGTAAAGCCAATAAGAAAGTAAACTTAGTTAACAAAGATGAAAATGTTATGATGGACGAGTAGTTGCGCACAAGGCAATGCAGGATGGGAAATACAATTATTAGAGACAAAATTAGGGTAACCTCCTATGTAAAAAAGATGGTTAAATCTAGTCTTGGATGGTGTGGTGGACATGATTAGAGAAGGCTTGTAAAAGCACTAAGGAGGGTTAACCAGATGGAGTATATGGTCCAAGGATTAGGAGTAGAGAGAGATTTAGATGCAAATGGTGTCTAACTCTGAATCTAATCTAATATATGACAAGACTTATAAGACATTGATTGATCCATGTAACCGACCTTGCAAGTGGGAAAGTACCTCATTGTTGTTGTAAAGAAGGATCAAGAGACCCAGAGATAAACAAAAAATATTAGACTATACAATAACAGTCAAAATGAGCGTGGGCTATATCACCCTTAACCAGTAACGATAGAAACACAATAATGTGTTATTGTAATTCATGTATCATTTTAAGCATACTGAACTGTCTTTCTAATACATTTTTACCAAATTCAGTGTCTAATTGAGTTTTTTCGTTGTGAAGCCGAACTGCATTATCTTAGCCATCTCTCCCGCCAATCAAGATATTGCCACTTCAGATGCCATAAAAATTGCAAAAGAAGTCGATCCTTCAGGTATGACTGTCTACACTGCAAGCCTGTAAGGAATTTCAGGGATATACTTAGCTCTCATTTCAATAGTTTTCTTCCACGTTTCTTTTTGAGCCGTCATTCATGTAGAGAAAGCACCTCTTATTATTATTTCAGGTGAAAGAACATTTGGAGTGGTTACAAAACTTGATCTTATGGATAAAGGAACTAATGCAGTTGATGTATGATATCTCTAACAACTGCATGCTTATCTTTTGTTTTGGTGTTCAATAACTTAGTTGATTTCTATGTAATTGAGTGTGAAATTGAGTGCTAAATGTTGGATGTTCTTTATGCGAAAATGAAGGTTCTTGAAGGGCGGCAATACAGGCTGCAGCATCCATGGGTTGGAATTGTGAACCGTTCACAAGCTGATATTAATAAAAATGTCGACATGATTGTTGCTCGAAGGAAGGAACGTGAATATTTTGAGACAAGTCCAGAATATGGACATTTGGCGCATAAAATGGGATCAGAATATCTTGCTAGGCTTCTATCTCAGGTATTCTCATTTGGTGTTTTTGTTTTATTGAAGTCATTTTCTGTAACATTTTTACTGTCATTAAACTCATTATGGATTTCTAATTCAGCCAACGAGAAGTGATTTTCTTTCCTTTCTTTCTTTGGTTTCAGCATTTGGAGCAAGTTATCAGGCAGAAGATACCTAGTATCATTGCCTTAATAAACAAGACAATTGATGAGCTTAATGCAGAGTTAGACCGCATTGGCAGGCCGATTGCAGTGGATTCCGGGGTCAGAAATGAGATCTATGATGAAACTATTTGTCTTAGATTTGAAATTATCTAATTTCTGCTTGTGCTGTTTAATAAATTGTGCTACTTATTTTTGCAGGCCCAACTATACACCATTTTAGAAATGTGTCGTGCATTTGATAAAGTATTTAAAGAGCACCTGGATGGAGGGTAAGTGCGGTTATTAAGTTATAGTAGCTTGTAGTATGCTATTGTTTTCCTTTTTATAGATTGATATGCAATCAATAGTGTTAACTTTCTTGGAGAGTTTAATTTATTTGATTAAGTGACCAACTTCTATTTCAGACGTCCTGGTGGGGACCGGATATACGGAGTTTTTGATCACCAATTACCGGCTGCTTTAAAAAAACTTCCCTTTGATCGCCATCTTTCCTTAAAAAATGTCCAAAAAGTTGTCACTGAAGCTGATGGGTATCAACCTCATCTGATTGCTCCAGAGCAGGGTTATAGAAGACTCATTGAAGGGTCTATCAGCTATTTCAAAGGCCCAGCAGAAGCCTCCGTGGATGCTGTAATCTTCTTGACTTTACTTTCTTTTTGATAGAACTTCATGACTTTACTATATGTTATATTATTCCTTGGTCTCATGTAGTGGAATTGCCAGATTTGAATTTGAAATAGTTTATTATTTAATCATCCTTCACACCCACTTGCTTTCTTTATTTTCAAAAGAATGCTTTTTTCTCTTTTCAACTGGTTCATCTTTTCAGTCTTTGTCATGATCAGATGGAGTTAGTTTAAAATAAGATGCAAATATAATTATTTATGATCATACAATTCCATCTGTTAAACATGCCTTTATATTTTCCTCGTCTTTTCCGTCACATAATCCCAGATATGGGCCATTGTTAAAACCTAATTTCCTTGCTCCAGAAGTCCTGCTGCTCGATTTTTTGTTTATGATATGTCATTTCCTGAAGTTGGAATCCTGTAGGCTTGTAACTTTGAAATTAGATTTCTTCGTATCCTACCTTATGGCACTTTGTAGGAGAAGTTACTTCCCATGGTGGTTGCTATCTATTATATCCTGATGACTTTTTACCTTGTGTTTTTCCTTCTCTGGTTTTTCTTCCCTTTTTCTTTATGCAACAAGCGATTGTTCTTGCTGTTCTTTATATAAGTGAGATTATGCTTTCCACATATAAGTTACATGCTATCTTTTATTCTTCAGGTCCATTTTGTTTTGAAGGAACTTGTACGTAAGTCAATTGCAGAAACAGAGGTAAGGAACATAAGTTGATTTGTAACTCTTTTTCAACAAGTTTTGACTTTCAAATATAGACGTGCATGTTGGATGAGGCTGTTTTTATTCAACATTTAATTCATCCGCGCCAGCATTGGTTATCAATGTTCCTTTTATGCTGGAAAAAAATAATGAATGTTCAAGAGCTAACAATGCTAGATATTCATATCTCAGCACTAAATAACTGATGTTAGATGCCTTTCAGGTCTATAAATAATATCTCCGAACATTTACTTTAGGATTTAATGAGAATTACTGATTCTTTTGGGGAGGGATGGAGGAGGGTAATGCACCAGAACCAGAAATTGAATCTTACATGTGTGATACTTCTTGGTGTGCAGGAGTTAAGAAGATTTCCAACGCTTTCAAATGACATTGCAACCGCTGCAAATGAAGCACTGGATAAATTCCGAGACGAAAGCAAGAAGACAGTTACGCGGCTGGTTGATATGGAGTCTAGCTATCTAACAGCAGAATTCTTTAGGAAGATTCATCTTGAACCAGAAAAGAACCCAAATGGACCACCAAATTCAAACCGGAATGCTCCCCCCAACAATGATAATTTTACTGACAATCACCTCCGCAAGATTGGTACGTAATTTTCTACTGGTCTTCTCTATAAATTGCATTCTTTAAGTGTATTACTATTACAGGACTTGTTTGGTTGGAATGGATCTATAGTTTATGAATCTTAATTTTACATGGCTCGTCACATGACATTTTTATATCTCTCTCTTGATGACATGAATATCAATAAATATTATTATATTATGGCCATTTTAATGCTCATGTAAAGAACACATCTTTTATATGAATGTACAATCTATGAAGCTCCTGCTGAGGTGGAGTTCAAGAAAGAGTGAGACCCATAACAAAACTATTGTCGGCGGCACTCATGACTTAAACCCGTCATATAGTTCTTGGGATCAACAGAAAAAGACATTTTTTAAACAAATACAATATTTTTCACAAGCTAAATAAAGAAATAGAAACTTCTTCATAAAGCCACTATGATAAAAGAAAAATGTATTTGAAGTTGTAAACAAACACGTTTTTTTTCCTTTTCTTCCATGTCTTGTGTAAGTTCTTTTTCTTAAAAAATGAAGAGCAAGATGCATTAAAAAATGTCGCTTCCACTTGTTTTTCTAAGGGTGGGTTTAAGTTTAAATGTCAAGCGTCTACTAATTTTGATTTTGAATTTTCATTCAATACTGTTTAAGCAGATCTTTGAAGTTAGACATTTAACCGTGTTAAAAATACATTACGTTCCTTGTTTCAGGATCAAATGTAAGTGCTTATATCAATATGGTCTGTGATACACTCAAGAATACTATACCAAAAGCCGTAGTCCATTGTCAAGTTAGAGAAGCCAAGAGATCATTGCTAAACTACTTTTATGTTCAAGTTGGAAAGAAGGAGGTATGATTTTGTAACTTTTGGTCAAATTTTTGCCTATCTAAGAATAATTTCTCTCATTCCTTTAAGATGTTATCTTTATGGTATAGATAAGTTACAATCGTGTTGGGCATGTGTGTTACTTGTAAGTTTAGCCATATCACCATTGCAATGCTTCATGTTTCATGGAAAATGAAAACCTAACGCACTTGTGTGCGATATTATATTTGTTGCGCATATCATGGAGCAATTGCAACAAATGCGTAATGTGGTGAATCTATTGTCAGATTAAGCTTTTGAATATATTGACAAAGATATGGAAATGACCTTAAGTAGAAGATTATTGTACCCACATGGAGATGTGTAATTATACTGTTAAACCGTGTATAGTAACCATATTAGTTTATTGTAGCTTATAGGCCTACCTAGTTGAGCATATGTTATGTAAGCAAATTCACAAAGATTTTCTGGAAAAGATACTAGAAAGCTGTCTACTTTCCTGAAGATTGTACAATCAAGATAGTCAGGCACAACATTAGGGATTTCCTTGCTTGTTGGAGCAGAATGTATTTATTTTTACCATAGTTGCTGTAGAATAGATAAATACGCATATTGTAATTATGACTGAAAACTGGTTGTATGATACACAGAAGGAGAAATTGGGTGCCATGTTGGATGAAGACCCATCCCTAATGGAAAAGAGAAATCAAATAGCCAAGAGGCTTGAATTGTACAAGCAAGCTAGAGACGATATCGACTCTGTGGCTTGGAAATAGGGAAGATCCCACATTTTACAACAGATACTGTGAGGAAGATTTGCTATAGATTTTGTTGTTTTATTATTTTTCTAATCAAACTCGAACAGAAAAGTCTAAGGTTACAAGCAATTGATTTGCACTTGCATATATTCTTTTGGCCCAGTGTATAAAGCCACTGAGTTCTACGTTGTGATTTTATATACTAACGAGTCGTCGTCTGCGTATTTTTCAACAATTATTATTATTATTGTTGTTGTTGTTGTTGTTGTTGTTGTTATTATTATTAAGTTGATTCTTTTAGAAGAGCTTACCATTTTAAGTCAATATTTTATCATCTGCTATATGAGAATAAGCTTGAAGTAAAAAAAGCTTCAAAATTTGTCGTGAAAACCTAATAGTTGTCCAATATTTCTTCATAAAAAAGGTAGGATTTTGACATACTAATATAAAAAAAATGATTTTGATAACAATATCTGTAATAGACGCTACCAATATTACACTAGTCTATGTTATCATAAAAAATTACATTACTCTTAAAATTGAACTTGGATTCCCTTAAATAAAGTCACAGTTTTGATTCTTGAGGATATCTATAATAAACACTTAGTAAACAGTTCATTTTCCTAAAAAATGGATACACTTGACTACTTCCATACTACAATGTTTTGGGCTTGTTAACGAATGCCACTCTTTAAACATTCTAAAATAAGCAATTAATTTTTAAAAAAGTCAAATATTTCAATTTCCAAGACAATGATTACATGCACTTTTAAAAATACTTGCTACTTATGGGTCTTAAAGAGTGCCCCGGGGGAACTCGTTAACATTTTCCCTATGTTTTTGAAGCATGTAAATTCTGGAAATGATGATCAGTTTATTTTCTGTTATAGATAATGATATTGTAGCAGAATCTAATTTTTAATATCATAACCGTCGTGTCACTTATGGTACTAGCATTTAGCATTTAGGCATCAAGGTTGAAGCTAATTTCTTTTTCACAAAGGAATATGGCAATTTTTTTGGACAATATTCACAACTTCCAACACTTTCATTAACGCAGGTATTTTAATCTTTTAATATATTAATTTTACTGCATTAAATAGCAAACATTTCTAATCTTAAAAAGTGTGTGACATAACAATTCAATTTTAGATAAAATTTATTAACAATTCGAGTAAAATCATGTTAAACAACCCTTATAATGAGAGAGTATTTTCTTGATGTTTTTATTTGTTCTTCAAGCTTTAACCTTTGTTTTTCGTTGTCAATGCATTTAAGAGTGTGTTTAAGCTAGATTACTTTTTTCTTCAAAAAGTGCATTGTTAATGTAAACAGTTTTACATTGTCACTGATTCAACGATTATTCGTGTAAAAAATCTAGACAGAGTATATGAATTATTATTTAAAAAAAAATCAATAAAAGAATTTTCATAAGAAATAATTGTAAAAGGAGGGATGATACAATATAACTGATATAGAGGTTTCCTAGAGCCACATACAAACATAAACCGTGGTAAATATACTCATAATACAAATGGCATATAACAGACATACAATAGTTTATAAACAAAACCAAACTACTAAAGTAAACCTTTCTTTTGTAACCAAAAACTTGTCTTGAGAGAAGAGATATGGTTTGATTTCAGACTACATCCTCTTCTCTGCAGCCAATTCTCGATCGTTTGATCCGAGTTGCAGCCAATTCAGCAACTGAGATTCAGATAGACTGTCTGTAGAGGATCCGGTTCAGTTGATTTTCATAAGTGATCACTCATCACATGTCAGAGTCTTGTCGACTTGCCAAGCACAACTCATGCAACTCATTCAGCACCCATTCCTCCCCGGTATGTCCACCCAACACCAAAACTCTAGTCCCTCCAACCACACAAGTGCTATGACCCCAAGCAAATTTAGGTGGTTCCCCCGGAACATTGAGGATCCTCCACGTCGGTTTCTCTTCGGCAGGGTCCAATAGAAATAGCTGAGACGGTGAATGAAGACCTGCAATGGAACCTCCAAATATAATAACCCTCCCACAAGGCATGCTTACTGCAACATGATCTAGTCGAGGAGGAGGTACAACAGCATTTTGATTTGATAAACCTGTGAATGCACTACATTCTAGTTGCCTCCATTGTGGTTGTTCAGCTTCTAAATCAATTGTATAAGCCTCACCTGATCTTAACCTTAAGTGTCCACTCTTTGCAAGTCCACCAAACATGAGAATCTTTGTCCTACCATAAACTGAGAGTGAGTGCCCTAACCTAGAAGGAGGAGTCCATGAAGTTGGAATTTCTCTCCATGTAGGATTATCTATTGTGAGGTCAAGTAAATATGTGTCACTAAGAAGTACTCCGGCATCTGTGCAGCCGCCCGAGACAACCAATTTAGAGCCTTCAATTGTGCATGAGCTGTGCCAAGATCTCGGAAGAGGCGGCGCTTCACCGAAGACTTCCTTCCATGTCGGCTGTTGAGCATCCAAATCAAGCACAAACACATCATTAAGCAATCCTTGCCTACCACATCCACCAAAAACAACTAGCCAAGAACTGTTTAAGCAAGAGAGTGTGTGGCCCCATCGGCCGGGCGGGGAGGATATCACACTAACCCTTTGCCATTCTGGATTCTTAGCATCAAGATTTAGAACAAAAGTATCATCCATAGGCTGCATATCCACTCCTTCACCTCCAAATAATACAAGCCTATTTCCTGCAGCACAAGCACTGAAATTGCAGCGTGAAGGCTCAACCCCGCCTCCAACTGTAACTTTTTTCCAGCAAACAGCCTCAAGAGTAGTAAGCTCCCGAGTCAGACGGCCCCAACCTAACTTCTTGGTCATCAGTTCCAATGTACCTGTCACTTCTTTGCCCCATGCGTTTTGACAAACCATCTTCCTAACGTGCTCGTTCTTTGTCAATTGACGGATCCTCCTGCAAACAGAACCAATCGATGCAACATCCCTCGGTGTCAAGCGTGACAATATGTTGTGCGCCAAGACTTCATCAGAAAGCTGAAGAATGCCACACATCTCTTCGCGCTGCCGTGGAGTGTACAATAATTTTCCACTTTTGGGAGAATATTTAGCATTTTTATCAAAATCTTGAATGCAAGTCTCTCTGAAAACTGGATAGGAAACACGGTTCAAGTCTATGTTTGCTTCGGAAAAGATTTGGATACCTATTATGTGTGTCACGACTCCATCATCATCATGAATTGGCGTAAGCCTAAGTCTGTTGACTAAGGGAGTGCCATCCTTTCTGAAATTCAGAAGTTCCCCTTGGAACTCAATACCTTCTTCAAGACATCTTCTAATCTCAGACACAACGACTGGATCCACCAAAGGATGCCGCCTCTGAGCTCTAGGATCCCTATATTGCAAGAACCGGCTGCAAACAAAAGAAATTCTAAAGCAATTAGAGGTATATTTTGTCAAAAGTGAACCAAATCAAAATATCTAAAAGAAATATCTTGTAAAAAAGGAATGAAAATACCAAATATAACCAAAAAGGACAGTTCCCTATCATTGATTCTATGAGAGTCACATCTTTGATCAAAATCTTCAGAACAAAATATTTTCACTAGTAGTCAATTCACAAGCACAATCAATTGATGAACCTTAATTATTATGGAAAGTACTAAGCACATCACAATGTTTACCAAGTAACCATGTTGTCAAAATGTTAAACCAATAGAATGGAAAATAAACTTCAAATTGTGAAATCATAAAAATAAAATTTGAGAAATAGGAAACTTTATAAAAAGAACATTTATTTATTATCCAATAAGATGGAAGCTAGGGGAATCAAAATTAGAAAGAATGGATTCTATAAAAATGTGGTTTGCAAAATGAAACAAAATTGGCACTATAAAATCTCAACATAGTATAGATCTGAAAGGAATGGAATCATTTTCACCGTTTGATAAAAGGGTTTATTTTTTTTTAGTTTAAGGAAAGTAGGTCATAATTAAATTAAGTAAATTTATAAACTTTATATAAATTCCAACCTTAAATCAATAAAAAAGATAAACCCCAACAAAATTATGATGCAAGAAATGAAAAAAAATCTTACCAGTTACGACCAAGGGCTTCATGAGCACGATACCCAGTTGAGATTTCAAAGACTTTGTTGACATAAATGATAGGAAAATCTGATTCAAGTGCATCTGATACAACAAAAGATGTTGGTGTTGTTGGGTAGAAGAAAAGTTCTGGTTTTAATGGAAGCTCACTTTCTTCTTCATCTACTACTTGCTTTTCTTCTTGTTCATTCTTCTTCATGTTCATGCATTTCAATCTCTTCCCACCCTTTTGATTTTGATTATGAACCTCTTCTTCATCTTCGTTTTTATCTCTTGCCATAGCCATGTCTCTCTCTCTCTCTCTCTCTCTCTCTCTCTCTCTCTCTCTTACTATTGTCTGAACAAAACAAACTTTGTTCTGTTTTTCTGACAACACAAAGCTAGGAGTATGTAATAAGAAAGAATGTTTGAGTTTTATGGACGAAAATAACCTTCTAAAAAGAATAAATTACTAAAGGATTTGTGTTTGTGGAAGTAGTGGCATTTTTGTGGTTTTAGGGAAAGTGAGGAGTGAATTGGAATAAGAAAAGAGTCAACATGGTGTGGTGTAACACATGGTAAGTGGCAGAGATATTTATTTGATATGATAGGAAAATATCTGTGATTGAATTCTTTCTCACCACGTCATAGCATAGGAATGGAAAGGAAAGGTAAGATATTTTTATTTTTATTTTTTTGAGACCAAAACAAGATATTTTTGTGTGACTTAGCGGGAAATTCACATGTCTTTTTTAGTTTTTAGTTAGAAAGGGTGTCGTGGTTTCATCACTTCCATTTGATTTCTTCCTTCGATGGTTGACACGTTTTTTTTGGTAAAATATCATATCATATCATATCGTCATCGTCATTGTAGTAATGTGTGTATAGTCATATCAAAATATGATAAGTATCAAACCATGAGAAAACAAAAAAGTATCAAACCATTCTCATTTTGCTAAAAATTATCTTCCATTTCACCTTTCAGACAAATGACAAAATCAATCTCTTAAGAGAGATTAAGGGTGCGTTTGTTTCGGCTTCAAAAAAAATAGATTTTGGGTTAAAAGAATCTAGAGATTTTTTTTAGAGATTTTTCAAAAAATCTAAAACTATTTTCGTTTGCCTACTACCCATAAAAAACTATTTTTAAAAAAAAATGAGTTTTAACATGTACATGTGTTATCTCCTTGTTGTTGAAAAAAATAGATGTTGAGAAAAGCTAATCCTAATAGCTTTTCATTTTAGGATCAAAATAGATTTTTTTGATAAAATGATTTTTCTAAAAATCATAAACAAACACTTAAAAATGAAAAAAGTAATTTTTTTAGGGAAAAAAATAGATTTTTTTGGAAAAAAAGCTTAAACAAACGGAGCCTAAATTGTCCTCGGGTTAAAAAAATGTTAAGTATTAGTTTGAATATGCTTTTTATTGAAATATTAGATTAGATTAGAATCAAAATGTATCTTCATTCATTATTCAATATTTGTCTATATATCGAGTTTGATTCAAGTAAGTATGAGAAAAAAAATTATATTAAATTACATATCGAGTTTGATTCAAGTAAGTATCAGAAAAAAATTATACTAGATTTTAACAATATATTACTTGTATGATTACAAATTTACGATTTTAGTCTAATGTGATGATTTTTCACATATTTAAATGTTCATTGTGACTCAAAAGTGGTATAAGTTAATTAAATGTATCAACTAGATTTCGTATCAATAGTTTTTGAGCTAATGATGATAGTAATGTGACATGTAATGTTGACATTGAGTTTCAATAATAATACAAATTCATGTAGATGAATGAACTTCTCTCCAAGAGAAGATGTACCCTCTAAATGAATAGACTACACTTGAGAAAGAGGAAAATGCAAGCATTTAACAACCTACAAAATGAGATAATTCATATAATCAATATCTTTAAATTTTAGATAAACATAAGAAATATTTAAATAAGGGAAATGTTAACTTGTGCCCTTGAGACATAAGTTAAGAAGACAAATGTAGAAAGGTTTTCTTGGAACTTGTGCATTTAATGTCTTAAAAGTTACAAAAGTTACAAAAGTTATACTTTCAATATACTCCCTCTGTTTCAAAATGAGTGTCGCTTTAGCCAAAAAAATTTGTTTCAAAATGAATGTCGCTTTCAGTTTCCAATGCAATAATAACTTTTTCTTTTCAATTGTACCCTCCAATTAATACTCTGCACACTACTCCCTCCGGTCACTATTATAAGCAAATTTCTACTTTTTAGATTCATTCAATAAATGATGTATGTGGCCTACAATATAGACCACATACATCATTTATTGAATGAACCTAAAAAGTCAAAATTTGCTTATAATAGTGACCGGAGGGAGTACTTCCAAAGTATTACTTTTAAAACTAACCAATAGTTAATAAGGATAATTTGGTAAAATAACCATTCTCTTTCTTTTAATCATTGCATTTCTTAATATGTGTGTAAACACCTAAAACGACACTCATTTTAAAACGGAGGGAGTAAAATTTATTTTAAATTTCCTTTTTAAGCTCCTTAACTCGTGCCCTAAGGGCACAAGTTAACATGACCCTTTAAATAATTCGTGTGATCACTCTTTTCAACGATTTAGTGTGTGTTTGGTTCAGCTTTGAATATAATTGATTCTGACAGAATTGAGAGCCCGTTTGTTATAGCTTTTTTAAGAAAAAAATCACTTTTTTTAAACAAATAATCACTTTTAAGAGTTTTGCATCCGTTTGTTACAGATTTTTAAAAAAATCAGAATCTAAAAATAATCTAAAAACAGCTTCAAATGAGAAGCTGTTAGGAGCAACTTAAAATAAAATAGATTTTTTTTAGAGGAGAGAGAAAATATAATTTAAAAGATTGAACTAATTTTGTAACAAAAAATCCCTTTTATATAGTTGTATCCAAACAAACTAGATTATTTGTTTAAAAAAAGTGATTTTTATAACAGTAAACAAACGCAAAATAGATTCTGATTTTTCATATAATCTCTAAAATATAATCTCTAAATTATTTTATATCAAAATCACTTTTATTTTAATCCGTAACAAACGGGCCCTGATTCTGATAGAATTGATTCTGACAGAATTGATTCTGAGAGAATTGATTTATGTTTGGATACAATTATGTAGAATTGATTAAACAAACTGATTTATGTTTGGATACAATTATGTAGAATTGCTTTTGAATGTATAATTACTAAAATAGACATAGGTAAAGGAGAATTGATAAAGAATGAGAATTGATAAAGGACAATAAAGGAAAATAATAGGTTGTAATAATAAAATATAAAATTTACTGTTTATAATTGATTCTAGAAAAGTTAGAAGTTAGGATTTGTAGCTTCATGGAAAATTGCTTTTGGAGGATAAAAACAATTCTGAAAAGCCAAACCAAACATGTTGTTTTTGGCTAGAATTGCTTTTGGCACTGTTTATAATTGCTTTTGGCAAGCCAAAAACTGAACCAAACAGGCTTTAGCTATATAACTAGGCTAACATTTAACATTTGTCTAGGCTAAATGCGACTTTTTCTTTGAAAATAACTGTTTATATATTGAAATCAAATCAGAAGGTTGATTTAATTATCATCGAATCATTATTTCAAGGCATGAAAGCGGTGCTACATTGTCATGTTCACGCAATATGCTTTCCAAAACTCAAATCCAATATCAGTGAAAGAGTCATAAAAATTGTTTGTGTGATTATTATTTATAAGCATGTGATTAGGTTCTCCATAGTCTGTAGATATGCTGATCATGGATTTTATATAGTATAGGTAGGTATTTGAACCTCTCACTTATCCTATTACGTATGTGATTGATCATGGATGATCGACAAACCATCTACTAGTTTCCACGTTTATCATGATGATAAATGTAAGAGAGTTCCTCTCAAAAGGAGTTTTTAGAGTAGATCATGTAAGTACCGCGATGAAAATTTAGTTGATCATTTGACAAAAGGTTTAGCAAGATAGAAAGTCGAGATGGTAACTCAACTTAAATGACGGGGATCTCAAGAATTAGGTTTAATGGATAAAAATAAAGTCTGGACCGATATTAAACGATCCTGCTATATTATAAATAAATAAAAAACATGATTCTTGAAACGATGAGAGGATGATGTAATATAAACTTTTAATGAGATTTATACTTTATGTGGAGTACATAACTACACAAATATTCTTTATAGAATCACATATATAAATGTCGAAGTGGGGCGGCTTCCTATGAAATTTTAGGCAAAATTTTCTAGAGTGTTTGGTATATAGCGTGCATGTTCACGAATGCATGAGCTTTTTAAGAATACACTCTTAGAAAAGGTTATGTTTGTTTAGGATTTTTAAAAGAAGGTTAGATATATAATTAGGTTAAATGAAATATTAACTTTTTTATACTAGAAACTTCCTATTAAATCTATTTCATTTTCATCATTACTGATTTGTATGCTTTCGTGACGTTTGATTCCTAATTTCTTTCAACGTGTTTTAGGTTTAATCGCTAAGAATTATTTTCTTACAATCCCTAATTTCTTATATTTGTTCACTTTTTTATACGGCATTGATATTCATTGATATAACTTGTGTTCAGAATCATTGCAGTTAAAAGATTTATATGGTCTGTAATCCACACAACTGAATATTGGTGTTAAAGAGATTTTTGGTTTTATTTTAACTGGATCGCTGCTTAGCACGGGTGAGTTATATGTAAAATGTTATATTGTTAGAAATTGTGATGAATAAAATTATTGTCACGAGTTCAATTCGAAAAAAATGTTCAGTAAATTATTTGTGTAAAAATCCATTATTAAAAATAATAACAATTACATAAATGATTTGAAATCCTTCAACAACATATCTAAAATAAATTTCATGTAAATCTTTGTTTGATCTACACATATTAGGTCATACATTTATAAGATTGTTCGCTTTTTAGAATTCTACGAATTTGCAAAGAAACAAATAAGCAATATATAGATAAAAAAATGAATACATAATCAGACCATTAACTCTTTAAAAGAAAACATACACATCTATAATTATTCAAAAATGTCTAACAATTTTTTTACACTCATTATTTAATAATCATTTAATAATCAAGAAATATGAGAGGGGGAGAGAGAGTAGTACAATATAGGAAGGAAGGAAAAAGATGAGCTGTGATTGTCAACGGCAGAAGGTTGACGTCGAAGCAAAGGACCATGAAGATGGACTCATTGGCGGTGCGAATCCAGGTGTAGACATAATCATAGAAGAATTCACCGATTGAAATTGCCGCAATATAGATGCATGGTCCAAAGGTCACGAGATTTGAGCAGAACAATCACAAAAGGGAAGGACGGAGAGGATCCATAAGAAGGAGAGAGGGTTGTGATTGATGAGAGAAGAACATTGATGCCTTTTTTAGAGAGAAAAAAAGGTGATAGAGAGTGGAGGTTTTGGTGAGGTCATTAGAAAGAGAGAGAGAGAGAGAGAGAGAGAGAGAGAGAGAGAGAGAGAGAGAGAGAGAGAGAGAGAGAGAGAGAGAGAGAGAGAGAGATGGGGTTCATGAGGGAAGAAGAGAGAGATATGTTTTATTGCACGAATAACATTTGCATGAATAACATTTGGCATGTTGCATGCAATCCTCTTAACACCTGGTTTACTGCATGTATAACACTTGAGTTGTTGCATTCCTTCCTCATGGCATTTGGGGTATTGCATGAGTAACACTTGGTCGCTGCATGTATTCCTCTTATTATTTGGCTTCTTACTTGTAGTCCTCATGAGTTATGACACTTGGTTTATTGCATGGGCAACACTTGACTTGTTGCATGTATTCCGCTTGACACTTGGCTTGTTGCATGTATTCCTCATGAGTCACGACACTTGGTTTATTGCATTGGTAACACTTAGCTTCTTGCACGCACCTAAGAGTACAAATGGCAGGGTTTTTTGCCGAGGACAAAGACGGGCAGAGTTGTCATTTTGTCAGGGAAGTCTGCATTTTAGAGTTCTTATTTAATTAATTTTTATAGCTTTTTAAGTCCTTACAAAAAAAAATTGTGCACGAAATTTTAGTCCCTGTTAAAATCAAACAGTTTAATTATTCTTAAACTTAAAATTTGGACGATTTTTTGCATGCATGTTTAGAATATTATGAAAGTTCATTTACTAAAATTTAAAATGTTTCAATATGAGATGAATTAAATGAGTTTTTTAAATGATAAAAGCTCAATTTAAAAGTAACAAATACCTCGACATAGAAATTTAATTTTTAACTTTTGCTGAAAAACTTTTTATAATATTATAAACAAATACTCAAAAAATTGTTCTAAAATTTATGAGTTTAAGAATATTTAAACAAATTTGGTTTCAGCAGTATATGAGTTTTTTTAATTGATAAAAGCTTAATATTTAAAAGTTTAAAAATAATTAAACAAATTTGGTTTTAGCAGTATATGAGTTTTTTAAATGACAAAAGCTCAATTTAAAAGTAACAAATACCTCTACATAGAAATTAAATTTTGAACTTTTGCTGAGAAGCTTTTTATAATATTATAAACAAATATTTAAAAAATTGTTCAAAAAATTAGAGTTTAAGAATAATTAATCAAATTTGGTTTCAGCAGTACCATAAATGCATGTATTTTTTTTTTTTTTTATAAAGACTACAAAATTATTGAAATTAAGGATCCACTACAAAATTTGTGAAGAAGCTAAGTTAGTCCATCAAAATTGACGCCGAAGAGAATCGAACCTGAGATCTCGAAGAGGAGCCACTACAAAATTATTAAAATTAAGGAACCATGATAATCTATAGTTCGGTCGTGAGGTAAGCATGGCATGATCATTGTTCCACCAAGAATCGAACTCTGATTCTGACGAACCATTCATGCTTTGGAGGAACTCATTAACCACTTGAATTGAGGTGAAAATTGTTTGGTTAATCTCATATTATATTTAAACAATATTTATATTTTGATTTTAAATCAATCGGTCAATGTTGAAAACCAATTTTAGTCAATTAATTGAATCAAAATATCACAAAAAAATAATAAAATTCATTGAATCAAAAATAAAATAAAATAATCATTAATTCAAAATAATTTATTGCTTCATTTCCTAATATACCTATTATCCTTTTACTGTGTTATTTTTTCCAAATATCTTTTATTTATTTATTTATTTATTTGTGAAAAGTCGCTTTGACCAATTAAGTAAAATTGGTATTTCTTATTTCTTATTATAATCGTTATTTATTTAGAAAAATACAATAATAATTAATTTTATAAGATTTTAAACATTAAATCTCTACCATAAAAAAAAATTAACATTCAACTCTATGACTAAATTCTGGTTTGTGTCATTGAATTTACAAAATACAGGTCCTATACAGCTGGCCTAGTCGAT
Organism: Medicago sativa; assembly: GCF_051527215.1. Lineage (NCBI taxonomy): Eukaryota > Viridiplantae > Streptophyta > Magnoliopsida > Fabales > Fabaceae > Medicago > Medicago sativa. The sequence continues at coordinate 100,193,902 of NC_140752.1, forward strand.
TGGATCCAGCTACAGTCTTTGGATTTCAACTATATATATGCCCTAAAACCTTACTTGAGTCAACAAATCAAGAGTGATAGTGTTTGGTTTCTTGTTCACTCTTTCACTTCACAAACAACTATTCTTTTCTTTTGCAATGGATTTTTCCTTTGGGAATGAGTTTCCAGCCAATGTTAAAGTTCTTGTGATTGATCATGATATCGATCTTCTCAATGCTATTGAGAAAACATGGTCTCAATTCAATTACCAAGGTTTGTAAATTAATATATGGTACCTTCTTTGATTGTTTATTGAATTATGTTAACCTATGAAAGTCTCAATCTTTTTGTTACAATTCTTGTTTCATTGTTTCAGTTACTACATGTTCGACAGTTTCTTCAGCCTTGAATTTGATAGCACAAAAGGTGCATTTTGATTTGGTACTACTTGAAGCTGAAATGCCGGACATGGATTCATTTGATTTCTTGCAAAAAATTACACAACAAATCGATATTCCTGTCATTAGTAAGTAAATATATAATTAATTATATATCATATCACATGATTAATTTATACTTACATGAGATGAGACATTATAATTTAGTTATGTTACATATATGTGCAGTGACGATGTGTTCTGAAGGATCAACAAATGGAATAATGAAGGCAATTGAAAATGGAGCTTGTGACTGTTTTGTCAAGCCATTCACTGAAAATCAAGTAAAGTATATGTGGCATCATGCTGTTAGGAAAATGATGAAAGGAAATAAAAAACAAAAAATCAATGAGCAATTGGGGATTGAGGGTAGCCAAATAAGGGCAAGAGATGATTCAAATTTACGCTTAAACGATGTACCATCGGAAAAAGGTGACGAAGATATACCCGAACCACCCCGGACAAAGAAGACAAAGAAGAGAAAGAAGACGAAGAAGACGAAGAAGGAGCGGGTGGTATGGTCTTTAGAATTACATGAGAAATTCATGAATGCTGTTAAAGAACTTGATGCTTCCACTTCCAGTACGCATTCTTTACCTATTCTTGTTTTTATCAAAAGTTTAATGAATTTATCCGTAGTTTACTCTAACATCTAATATGAATCAACTATTTATGCATATCATATCATTAAAGTGACATGTAGCGGAATTTGAAGAGATGATTATACTAGATGATAGTGTAAAATTTGTTTTTGGAAATAAAGTTCAATTTATATTTTTGCAACTTGTGATAACAATTTTTTTCTCTCTCACTCTCTCTCTTTGTTTATTTTTTTCCAGAGGCGGTACCAAAAACAATTCTTGAACATATGAAGGTGCCTAGACTTACAAGGGAGCAGGTAGCTAGTCATCTTCAGGTAAATTTGTGATAAATCCGTTCTTTGAAATTTAAACTTTTTTTTTTTTTTTTGTCAAAAATGAATAAATAAAGGATTTATAATTGTAAACTAAAAATTTGATTATTTATGGTTTGGAAAATTTGACGGGTATATAGAAAACACATGTCAGTTTGTGACATATTTATTAATCTTTTATAGGAATCTCAATATATTTTATGGATTATTAGTCTTTAACTTTCATTCGGATATATATTACCAGTTTACCCTGAAAAGGAGCTAACTCAAAATTTTGATTTTTTGATTTGTTCAGTTATAAAGTTTTCTTAGTCATTCAAATTAAATGCCATAATACTTAATCGAGCAGAAGCTTGTTTTGCATGAAATTAAACATAGATATCAATCTTGTTTCCATACCATTAATTAAACCAAGACAATAAATTGTACACTATTTATTATTTAATGTACACTAACACTAGCATTTTGAAACTGTAATTTATACTGTTATATATTTCGATTTGCAGAAGTATAGACTGTATTTAAATAAACATCAACAAGAACAGGAGCAAGCTCTCATGGTTGTGGAATCCAACAGTTCACATGCTGCTGTATTGAAATCATCACAGTGGTCTCACAATTCTCATGTTGCAGAACAACAATATCCAATGGCATATGGTTGCAGTTCTCAACAAGTTCCCAGAAAATTGATACCAAGGCATTTTCCTCATCAGCCCAACACGAACCTGCATCATGGATATGCAACATGGGAGCAGCAATTTCCAAGTGAATATTATATAACTGATCATGATCATGCAGTTGGTCTTGGAAACTTGATGGCGAATAATAGTAATGCATTGCCTCAGCAACAAGAACATCATAATCGACAACAATCACCAATGCATGTTCCTCAGATGAATAATGCAGTCAATGATGTTGTACCGAGTGTGGACAACATCGTGGAAGTGAATAATACTGTAACAGATTTCGGTGAAGCTACAATGCAAGTGGAGGTTGGTCCTCAGGTTCAAGAGCTGGGAAGGGTGGTGGCTGGTCCTCAAGATCAAGAGCTAGGAAGGGTGGTGGTTGGTCCTCAGGCTCAGCCTCAAGAGCTAGGAAGGATGGCGGCTGGTCCTCAGGCTCAAGAGCTAGGAAAGGTGGTGGCTGCTCGTCAGGCTCAACATCAAGAGCTAGGAAGGGTGGTGGCTGGTCCTCAAGCTCAGCCTCAAGAGCTAGGAATGGTGGTGGCTGGTTCTCAGACTCAAAAGCTAAGAAGGGTGGTGGCTGGTCCTCAGGCTCAAGAGCTAGGAAGGGTGGCTGCTGCTCCACATGCTCAACCTAAAAAGCTAGGAAGGGTGGTGGCTGGTCCCCAAGCTCAGCCTCAAAAGCTAGGAAGGGGGGTGACTGGTCCTCAGGCTCAGGCTCAAGAGCTAGGAAGGGTGGTGGCTACTCCACAGGCTCAGCCTCAAGAGCTAGGAAGGGGAAAGAGGTATAAGAAGCCTAACACAAGATATACTAATTGAGGGTGTTTAAGGAAGGTTGGCACATAGTAGGATGAGACAGTTAATGACAACATATTAATCATCTCTTTTGGAATTCTCTGCTTATTTTTCTCTTTACTTTCTTATCGTTGCTTTTACTATAAATTAAAGAAGATTCCTTAATTTCCCTTTTCAGTGTAATTTGTACTATGCAATTTTCACCGAATATAATTAGAGAAGAGTATTATCACAATTGTTGAGATTCAATTATAAATTTCATTTACCATTCATTACAGATGATCATCATCATCAAACTAGCATGTTGTTTTTGGTAGTTTATGATATGCAGTGTAGGATAAAACTTTCAACTACATACTTTATAGGTCACCCATTTTGGTGATGAGGTTGTAATCTGAACTTATAGGTTTATAAATTTATATTATGCTTTGTATTTTGCGTAATAGTTTTGTTTTCATTTTAATGAGTTATAAAATCAACGTGATGAATATTCCTTTAAATTACATACATTCATTTCACATCTCATTTTATTTCTATCGTTCTCTTCTTACCATATCATTAACATATTATATTTATCACATCACTTTTTTTCTTCCTTTCTTTCATGTTTTTTTTTTTGTGGTGGTTGGAATTCGAACCGCGGACCTTGCATATATTATGCATTGTTCATACCAAATGAGCTAAGCTCCCGAGGACAATTTGGTTTATACACTCATATAGGGTGTACATCATTTTTCTATAAAAATAGGCTTCATATATCTTTGGGATTTGTCTACTGGAATGAATTATGCGGACAACGGGCGAGCATACCCATTTTTATTGTTGCATAATGCTTGTCATAGATGCAACTATCACGTTTTATTAGAGCATATATCCTTTTTTTAAAAAGAATTATAGCATCGATACTTGATGAGGAGTATGATTTTTATTTTTATTTTTATATTTTTAAGGAAGATAGGAGTATGATATCTAATCTATGCATAGATATTCGTAGATAATATTTTTCGACACAAATGTATATTATATATTTGGAGTAAATCAAATATTCTTTTTTTGTCAAGAAATCAAATATTCATTAGATGTCAAACAACACTCTTCTTAGTTCATAAAAAGAAAAAGAAAAACCCCTCAAAAAAAAAATCCCCCCTAAAAAAAATTCCCTTTGACTGCAACTTGAGAAAAACTATACTGTATATTTAAACCAAGATGGTAAACATATATAAATCTAGATGGCAGCCCTGAGACAAACTAAAATTAAATAAAATAAATCTTTTTTTTTTTTTTTTACTATTTTGTCAAAATATCAAGGTTTAAATATGTTTTTCTATCTAACTGCTCATTTTTTTACATTTGACTTTTTATTTTTCAACAGTTCTTGCAATATTTTTATTTTGGATCCTCTTTTTTGTTTATGTTCTTTTAGTGGTATAACTTTGTTTTTGTTTTTCAATTACAGAAGAAAACAATAGAAGGGCTAAAACATATTTATACCATAAACTAATGCATGTATTATTTTTTAAATAAATAAGTAAAACTAATTTTATTAATCACCAGTTATTTTTAAAAAAATATTATTAATCACTGACATCAAAACGGACACTTACGTATCCATCTTTCCACTTTTGTCAATTAAAATAATAAATTTTTTATAATTTTATTCGACTATTTCAAACAAATTAAGGTATTTGATTAGTAAGAAACGATACAATGGTCAAAAATAAGGTTTGAGTGAACGATAAAATTGGAAGAGAAAATGTTGCACTAAAAAACCTAGTATCTTTTTATATAAAAACATTGGTATTTAAAAAAATTGATTATTTAATTAAAAAAGAATGATTAGATTGTAAACAAAATACTTTATACAAAAGGTAAAGTTGAAAAGAAAAAAGGCACACAATTTTTTTTATTCCCTTATATATAGTACAAATTTAATTATTATACTAAATGAAATGGTTCTAATTAATTATTAATGTATTATTTTTCTATTATACTCTTTTTGGTTTGACCATGCCATATAGAGAGATTAAATGAACATGAACCAACTGCTGTTTGAACAAAAAAATAATATTAGAAGAACTCAATCAAAACGATAAGGATTAAAAGTATGTGACCAGGACTTGACCAAAAAAATATGGGACTCGGATCATTTAAAAAAAAATAGAAGGGATAATAAACACTTTAATAATCTAAAAACATATTTAAACCATTAATTAATGCATGCACTATACTTTTATGATATTTCTTTTAAGTTTATGGTGAACAATAAAAATTCTTTTTATTTTCTACATTAATTTTGTCTAAAAAGAGTGTTTGAAACACTCTTTTTTCAATGCTTACTCTAAATCTCATAAAACTAAAATAAGAAATAACAAAAGGCTTAATATTTTTGAGTTATCATGTTATTTTATTGATATAAAACTTTCATTGTCATTTAATTGTGATTACACCATGTCGAAAAACTTATGAGACACACAAGATGGGTTCTTCCATTCCAAGTAAAATTTCTTCATACCTAATTATGAGACACACAAGACATAATTCTTCAAGTTTAAATGATTTTTGTTTATTTTGTGTTTGTTAATTTATGCTCCTCATTGTTACTTTAATAAATAAAAAATTGGCGAATAATTTAATAAATTTAGTGACTTAGGATTGCTTTGTTTAATATATTGAAAATAGAAGGGATTATTTGCAGTATTTTTTTTTTCTTATGTGTGATCTTGACCATTTTTTAAAGAGATGAGAATGCATTTTTTTAATATTAAAAATAGAATGAGAACATAATTAATGACCGGGATCAATAACTGCAGAGTTTTCTACTTGAGAGGATCCTCTCCTGTCCAACTATCGTTAATTTGTCTGCATCACTGCTCAACATCACAACCCTTCATTATACCTATGCCAAGCTCTTCTATAAACCTATGCCAACATATCAACCTTCACACCTATCAACATCACAACCCTTCATTATACCTATGCCAAGCTCTTCTATAAACCTATGCCAACATATCAACCTTCACACCTATCAATCTTCCGAAGCAACTGACAAGAAGATCGACAAATATTCCACTTTTTAAGCTCTTCCGGAAACTGTTGGGGTATCAGAATAACAAAATATTAACAAACAATATTTACGTGGAAACCCCTCAACAAATAAGAGAAAAAAAAATCATGGAACAAGAGTAGAGAACTTTCACTTACTGAGAGAAATTACAAGACCTCTCTAAATATACGGAGAGACAAATTACCTTCTCTCTTAAAATAGGAGAATACTAACACTAAGAGAAACTATATTTTTTCATATATTTTTCCTCTCACTCTCATAGTTCCTTACATGCAACAAGTCAATTGTCTTCCATGCAAAACACCAAGTGTTCAACATGTCATCTCATTCATCTTGCAACTTGTCAATGCAAACAACTATCCACTTTGCCACTTTATATTACATGAGAAATGCAATTTGTCTTACATGCACCATGAACATGTGTCTTGTTACAAAAGTGACTTTACCGATCACAATATTGAGCTTTGATCATCATTTGGGCCAATTCCATTCATAGTCTTGTACTTGGACCATAACTAGAGCTCGTATCATTTACAGAAGGGTATTACTTTTCCCACCCTATGCCTTTCCTCGCACGCCCTATTTTTTTTCCCAAAATACCCCTAGTCCGGATTATATAATCTGAAGTTATTCCGGAATATCAAATGCGGATTTATACGACTATTTTGGCACTTCATCCACCCTGATGGATGATGATGCCAGTTATGAAATATTGTTCCGGATTATATAATCTGAAACATGTAAATCACCCCGTTGAAAGTCAACAAAATGGGGTGGTGAATGATGGTTCCGGATTACATAATCCGGAATGTACTAAACATGTCCGGATTATAAAATCCGGAATGCATCAGTACAGAGGCAGAAGCCATCTGTTTTGGCTGAGCCTCTGTTTTAGAGCTGATTCAGTCAATTTTTTTGGCCTTTGACCATATGCAAACCAACAAAGCAAACTATAACATTAAAATTAACAACACAATATAATTTTTAAACATTAATAAAACATAATTATTCAAATGGTACATAACATAATTATCCAAAATATTCAAACATTAAAATTACATAAAACACAATCAGCCCCTAATAACTACACCCGTACCACCTCCGCCTCTGCCACCACCTCTGCCACCATCAGTAGCTTCCCGACGACGGTAAACTTTTGCATCATGCACCTCTCTCAAGGCATCCTCCAAATGATGTCATTCCTCACTCCCTTTCGGCACCAGACCGCTTATCATCATAGCATATATGTGGTCTCTGATGCGGCTCATCCTTCCGTTAAGCTGTAAGTACGCAAGGTCTACATCATCTTGAGCAGCTTGGGCATCAAGGACCTCACGCTCTGGTGGCCTCGGCACCGGTACCGGCATGTCTGGAAGAATCATGCGTGGATGAGACACCTGGTAAAACCACTCGATGTATCCATCTGCTACCTCCACACCATGGACTGCAGTCTCTCTCAACTCCTGAGGTGTCAGCGCATAATCAAGTGCACGCTGAAAGCGGTTTGTGATCTCCGCCAAGTTAACATCAACAGGTGCACTCTGAACGGGATGTCTCGGTATGGTCTGAACAAACCCAAACTGGCGAAGCACCCTCTCCGGCAGATATCTCACAATGCGCTCTCCGCATCTCAGCCATCCAGAGTAAAGGCTGACCCGCTCAAACGGACGTGCCTGACGGTGTGCAGCATATGGGACCATGACAACCCTCGTCAAATCCAGCGCATCTAGATAGTTCTTGTAGTTGTCCACCGTGCCTAAACCATGCAGTGGCACAAAAAGCATCGCGCGTGGATACAAATTCTCCACATATCCGTCCCAGACATTCTTGCTTCCCATACCTATGAAGGGATGAAACACCCAAGCCTGCACCAAAGACAACCACATATAAATATACAAACCATATACACTTAAATTAAAAAAAATAAAACATGGTTCTTAATTTATACCTGCAACAAACTCAGGTATCCTGCCACCTGACTGGTGTTCCAACTTGCAGCAATGTTGAGCTCCTTATACAACTGAGTTAGTGTCGCAGCTCCCCATGAAAAACCGGCACAAATATCAAGGTCTCTGAAGTACTTTAGGTAGACAACATGGACATTCCACTGACTTTTGTCACTGAAGATCGTGATCCCCACCAAGTATAGCAAATATATGCGGACAGCCTGGTCCGCAACCTCTCCACCTCCTCAGTCACACCATACTCGTCCACCAAAGACCTCTGCTCCTTCAAACGCTCCTTGAATATCCTCTCCAAGTAGTTAAATCTGCAATGTGCACCTTTGGTCTTCTCGACCTCTTTGAGTGCATCACCCAGATCAGACCCCAAGTACTCCACCATCCATTCCACCGCCTCGTCCCGTGATATGGACCCGTGGGACAAGAGCATGCCGTCAATGGGGATATGCAGCAAAGAGGCCACATCATCAAGTGTGACTGTCATCTCCCCAAACAGAAGGTGTAAGCTGGAAGTTCCTCGTGTCACCTCTCCACGAACGCACACATCAGCCCATGATCAATAATCGTGTAGCTCATATCCTGGAGCCAACCAAGGCCTGTGCGTCGCAATCTGCTCTCCCACCACCGTGCAGCCGTCATAGGTCTGGTGTCATCATCATGCATCGCCTCTATCTTTTTTCCGTTGTTGATGCATTTTAATTTTCCACGCCACTGCAAATATTTAAAATTAATAAAGTGAGTTTAAACTCATGGCTTCACAAACATATTTAACAATAAATAAACCAGTCAGATATAAACATTACATAACCAAGCAGTTTCAGATATAAAGTGAGCTTCAGATATAAAGTGAGTTTAACAGTACATACCACGCCATCAGCCGCCTTCCTGGCCACGTGCACATGGTACCTCCACAGCAGGTCAGTCTGGTGTGGGCCACCGGGATAGTCATCTAGTGGCTCAGGGTCCACCACCTTCTCCTTCTTCTTTCGCCTTTGCTGTGGCTCGGCATCTTCCATGTCCTCGTCCATACCCTGCAACTCCTCCTCAAGCTCTTGCTCCTCCGTATGCTGCAAATCCACATCAGTCTGTTGGAACAAAATGTGTTTAACAATGAACCTTAAAGGGTTTTGATGATAACAAGGTATTAAAAATTGTAAATTGGACTAGCTAATATTTGTTCAAGTGTACAGGACCATAATTATAAAGTTACATCATCATTGGTTCTGAATGAGCAAATAAAGAGCTATGGAAACAACAAAAATTTGAAGCTTGGACGCTCCTTAAGGCAACTTGCTACTGAAGAAAAAAAGCGCTCCTGAAGTCAAGCTGCTCCTGAAGAAATAGCGCTCCTGAAGTAAGCTGCTCCTGAAGAATAGTGCTTCTGAAGACAAGAGGTCCAGAAGCCACATCATCAGAAGCTGCGTCATCAGAAGCTGCAGAAGTCATATCATCAGAAGCTGCATCATCAGAAGCTGCCTCATCAGAAGCCATTTCACCAGAAGCTGAATATCAACTGGATTTGCAAAGAATCAAGAATTGAAGAATTATCAATGCAAAAGCTGTCTATTGGATTCGAAAACACAAACAAAGGATTAGTGGAGTTTGCAACGGTCATTTCAAAGGTGTTTGAAGGCGTGTGTTTGCAATTTGGACGAAAGCGTTGACATTGTACTTTGTACGAATTGTACAACCACGTTCTCCACTACTCTGTTTTGTGTCCACGCTACAGGACAAGAAAACAGCTCCAGAATACGGTTTCGCCTGCATAGATGTTCCTTTGGATAAGGAATGGATTTCAAATTTGTTCTTCATAGGACAACAACCAAATCAGGCAATATATCATTGGTGAAAGATCAAGCTTCAACAACGACTCTTTGGTGCGCTGGCAATTTCACAACGTCTCTTTCACACCTCTATATAAAGGAGTGAAGACCTAGAGATTTGGTAATGCAAGAACGCTGAACGAAAGACTCACAAGATTTTCACAAGTACCAAACCTCTGCTGAAATTGTTCTGCATTCACTTAGAATTTCTGTGTCTCAAGTCATATCTTAGAAATTCTTAAGTCCATTGAGTCTGTATCTGATTTGTATTGTGAGCACCTCTGATTGTATATCAAGTGTTCAACCTTAAACAATTTTCTGTGTAATTTTGTTTAGTTAAGAAGTCTCTTGCAGTTGTGCTTGAGCAGGAAGTCTCTTGATTGTGTTCTTGAGCAAAGGAAGTCTCTTGCTTGTGTGCTTGAGCATTGGAAGTCTCTTGCTTGTGTGCTTGAGCATTTGTAATCAGATATTACTCATAGTGAAATCTCCTTGGAAGTGCAAGGGGGACTGGACTACTTCCGGATTGTGGAAGGAACCAGTATAATTGCTTTGTGTCGTTCTTCTTCTCTCTCTCTCTCTGTTTTATTCCGCTGCATTTAGATTCTGATTATCACTTCAGAAGCTGTCTCACTTAGCTTCTGATCAGTGTGTTCAGTTTTTAGGAGAAACGAAGAATTTTTCTAAAACACAATTCAACCCCCCTTCTTGTGTTTTTCTCACCTTCAATTGGTATCTAGAGCCTTGGTCTGTTGTGTAACACTTAACCGTGCAACAGTCAAAGATCTGAGAAAAACATGACTACTCCTCCTCCTAATGGTTCTGGTTCTAGTGATACTAGCTATAAAAATGTTTCACATGATTATAGTGATAGTAAGAAAACCAGTATTGGAAAAGTTCCAAAGTTCAATGGAGATGCTGAAGAGTTCTCTTGGTGGAAGACCAACTTTTACAGTTACATCATGAGCCTAGATGAAGAATTATGGGATATTCTGGAAGATGGTGTTGGTGATTTAGTCCTTGATGAAGAAGGAGCTGCTGTGGATAGAAAGAAACATACTCCAGAACTGAGGAAACTTTACAAGAAGCATCATATTATCAGAGGAGCTCTTGTCACTGCCATACCCAAAGCAGAATACATGAAGATGAGTGACAAATCCACTGCTAAAGCTATGTTTGCTTCTCTCTGTTCAAATTATGAAGGGAGCAAGAAGGTCAAAGAAGCAAAGGCTCTCCTGCTTGTACATCAGTATGAGTTATTCAAAATGAAGGATGATGAAACTATTGAGGAGATGTACTCAAGGTTTCAAACCTTAGTTTCTGGTCTACAGATTCTAAAGAAGAGCTATGTTGCTTCTGATCATGTAAGCAAGATTCTCAGAAGCTTACCTGCCAGATGGAGACCGAAGGTGACTGCCATTGAGGAAGCTAAAGATTTAAACACTTTAAGTGTCGAAGATCTTGTTAGTTCTCTCAAAGTTCATGAGTTAAGTCTTAATGAACATGAGTCTACTAAGAAGAGTAAATCAATAGCTCTTCCATCCAAAGGCAAGTCATCAAAAGCTCTCAAAGTGGTTGAATCTGAAGAGGAAGAACAGTCAAGTTCAGATTCTGAACCAGATGCTGCAGAAATGGCCATGCTCTCAAACAGACTTCAATATCTGGCCAAGAAGAACAGAAAGTTTCTCTCCAGAAGGGGTAACTCCAGAAGCTCAAGGAAAGAAGATCAGAAGGGATGCTTCAACTGTAAGAAGCCAGGTCACTTCATTGCTGAATGCCCTGATCTTCAAAGAGAAAAGTCAAAGGACAAGTCAAAGAGGTCTACATTCAAACCAAGCAAATTCAAGAAGCAGATTAAGCAGAGTTTAATGGCAACCTGGGATGATTTGGGTAGTGAATCTGGATCTGATAAAGAGGAAGCTGATGAAGATGCAAAGGTAGCTGTTGGGTTGGTAGCAACAGCAACTTCAGAAGCTGGATCAGATTCAGACTCAGAAGATGAAAACGAGGTATATTCCAAAATTCCCAGAGATGAACTTGTTGAGTCACTTAAAGAACTTCTTACACATTTTGAAGTAAGAACCAATGAGTTGAAGGATTTAAAAGAAAAATATGCTGATTTGGTACAACAGCAAAAATCAACTCTATTGGATCTGAAAGCTTCTGAACAAGGACTTAGGGGCTTTGACTTCATGTGTAAAACATATGAAGATCAGCTCAGGTTCTTATGTCAGAAGCTACAAGAAAAGTGTAATGAAAAACCTTTAAGTAACCATGAAATTGCTCTTGAAGATTTTATTATATCTGGCATTGACAGAAGCAGAGTAGCTTCTATGATTTATAGCATTTACAAGAACAATGGCAGAGGAATTGGTTTTCCAGAAGTGAAACTTGAGAAAACCAATCTAAAATCTTGTTGTGAATGCATCAAGGAAGGTCTGAAAACATTCTTTGTACCAGAAGGGGCTGAGTTGGAAACTGTTGTTCAATCAGAACCTGAAGCTTCTAGTCCTAAGGCTAAGATTACTTCAACGCCAAAGAACTCTAAGTCAAAGGCTATGATCAAATCTGATTCCAAGACTTCAAAGGTCAGGATCCTGAAAAGATCAGAACCTATTCCTCAGAGTCTGGTGAAACCAAAATCTGGGGTTCTGAAGTCTAAGTTTCAGAAGAAGATAGTTACTGCTTCTGAAGTACCAAAACCTAAGGTGATGGTTAATCAGAAGCAACCCAACTCACAGCACAAGGTACAAGAAGTGAAGAGTAAAGCCTTAAGTACTAACCTTCCAGGACCCATAGAACAATGGGTACCTAAATCTAAAAATGTCAATGATGCAGGTATGTCTAAGAGCAGTGCCAAAGCAAAGATCATGGTACCTAGACAGCGGTTGCTCAAGACACATGACAGGAGACAAGTCCATGTTCCTCAGCCTAACAATGAAAGAGGGAGGAAATGTGAAATTTGGAGGCAACCAGTCAGGCAAGATCATAGGTACAGGAACTATTGGTAATTCCTCTACCTCAATTAATAATGTATGGTTGGTAGATGGTCTTGAACATAACCTTTTGAGCATTAGTCAATTTTGTGATAATGGTTATGATGTGCTTTTTGAAAAACCCAACTGTACAGTAATCAACAAGGAAGACAAATCCATTGTGTTCAAAGGAAAGAGAGTTGACAATGTCTATAAAATCAATTTTTCTGAACTGGCTGATCAGAAGGTGATGTGCCTACTATCAGTGAATGATAAGAAATGGATGTGGCACAGAAGGTTGGGACATGCTAACTGGAGGTTAATCTCTAAGCTTAGTAAGTTACAACTTGTGAAAGGGCTACCAGACATTGACTATCATTCAGATGCACTCTGTGGTGCATGTCAGAGAGGGAAAATTGTGAAATCATCTTTTAAAACCAAAGACATTGTTTCAACCTCAAGACCTTTAGAATTACTCCATATTGATTTATTTGGACCAGTGAGTACTGCATCCCTATATGGAAGTAGATATGGATTAGTCATTGTTGATGATTACAGCAGATGGACTTGGGTGAAATTCATAAAGAGTAAAGATGTTGCGTGTGATGTATTCAGTAGCTTCTGCACTCAAATTCAATCTGAAAAAGAATCAAAAATTTTGAAAGTCAGAAGTGATCATGGTGGAGAATTTGAAAATGAGCCATTTGAAGCTTTTTGTGAAAAACATGGAATTTTCCATGAATTCTCTTCTCCTAGAACACCACAACAAAATGGGGTTGTAGAGAGAAAGAATAGAACTTTACAAGAAATGGCCAGAACCATGATTCATGAAAACAATTTACCAAAACATTTTTGGGCAGAAGCAGTGAATACAGCATGCTATGTTCAAAACAGGATCTATATTAGACCTATTTTGGAGAAAACAACATATGAACTCTTTAAAGGAAGAAAACCCAATATCTCTTACTTTCATCAATTTGGATGTACATGTTACATTCTGAACAACAAGCTCTACCTAAAGAAATTTGATGCCAAGGCCCAAAGAGGAATCTTTTTAGGTTACTCTGAAAGGTCAAAGGCATACAGAGTGTATAATTCAGAAACACTTTGTGTTGAAGAATCTATGCACGTTAAATTTGATGACAAGGAGCTTGAAGATAAAACTTCAAAGCAAGGTGAAAGTTCTGCAGAGATACAGGTTCCTGAAGCTACTCCAGAACCTGATCAGATAGCTGAATCTGAAGATAGTTCAGAAGCTGAACCCACATCAGAAGCACAAGATGAAGCTGCTTCTGATGAAGCACAAGATGGCTCACATCAAGCAGATCCTCCCAGAAACACATTCAAACACAAGTCTTCACATCCTGAAGAGCTAATCATTGGAAACAAAGATAGTACAAGAAGAACAAGATCACATTTCAGACAAGAAGAGTCAATGATTGGACTAATCTCAATGATTGAACCTACAACAGTTGATGAAGCACTTTCAGATGATGGATGGATCCTAGCTATGCAAGAAGAGTTGAATCAATTTCAAAGAAATGATGTGTGGGATCTGGTACCCAAACCTCAGCACAAGAACATTATTGGAACAAAATGGGTATTCAGAAACAAGCTGAATGAGCAAGGTGAAGTAACAAGAAACAAAGCCAGACTTGTTGCACAAGGGTATAGTCAACAAGAAGGCATTGATTACACTGAAACGTTTGCTCCAGTTGCAAGATTGGAAGCAATCAGGTTACTTCTTTCCTATGCAGTTAATCATGGCATAATATTATATCAAATGGATGTCAAGAGTGCATTTCTAAATGGTGTCATAGAAGAAGAAGTGTATGTCAAGCAACCTCCTGGATTTGAGGATATTAAATATCCTGACCATGTTTTTAAACTGAAGAAATCACTATATGGCTTGAAACAAGCTCCCAGAGCTTGCTATGATAGACTAAGTAATTTCTTAATCAAAAATGATTTTAAAAGAGGACAGGTTGATACTACACTCTTCAGAAGGACCCTTGAGAAAGATATTCTTGTTGTGCAAATATATGTTGATGATATAATATTTGGTTCTACTAATGCATCTCTTTGCAAGGAATTTTCTGAGTTAATGCAGGATGAATTTGAAATGAGCATGATGGGAGAGCTGAAGTTCTTCCTGGGCATTCAAATCAATCAATGCAAAGATGGAGTCTATGTTCATCAATCAAAGTACACAAAGGAGCTTCTGAAGAAGTTCAAACTTGAAGATTGTAAAGTGATGAACACTCCAATGCACCCTACGTGCACCTTAAGCAAAGAAGATGAAGGAGCTAAAGTAGATCAGAAGCTGTATAGAGGTATGATTGGTTCATTGTTATACCTCACTGCATCTAGGCCATATATTTTATTCAGTGTATGCTTGTGTGCAAGATTCCAATCAGATCCTAGAGAATCTCATATGACTGCTGTCAAGAGAATCTTCAGGTATTTGAAAGGAACGACCAATCTTGGACTCCTTTATAGGAAATCCTTAGATTATAAGCTAATTGGATTCTGTGATGCTGATTATGCTGGTGATAGGATTGAAAGAAAGTCAACCAGTGGCAATTGTCAATTTCTGGGTGATAATCTTATATCCTGGGCTAGCAAAAGACAAACAACTATTGCTATGTCTACAGCAGAAGCAGAATACATTTCAGCTGCAAGTTGTTGTACACAACTACTTTGGATGAAACATCAGTTGGAAGATTATCAGATAACTGCTAACAGTATTCCCATTTATTGTGATAATACTGCTGCTATTTGTTTGTCTAAAAATCCAATTTTGCATTCAAGAGCGAAGCACATTGAAATCAAACACCATTTTATCAGAGATTATGTTCAAAAAGGAATTTTAGATATACAATTCATTGATACTGAAAATCAATGGGCTGATATATTTACTAAGCCTTTAACTGTTGAAAGATTTGATTTTATAAAGAAAAATTTGAACATGCACTTTGTATCTGATTAAATGCTTGCTTGCTCCTGAATAGGATTTTAGGTTCTGAAGTTAGTTCAGAAGCGGTAGTCCATCAGAAGCTCTTTATTGAGGTTCTGAGGAAAACTCGCTTCTGATGATGACGTCAGCATCTGAAGTCCAGAAGCTGGATTTGTTGCTTCTGAATAGTTGAATTAGTGGAAACGTTGGAAGTTACCTTTTAAAAAGTAACTTCTGGCCCACTAACTTGGTAGTTACTCTGTGAACTTCTTACGTGGCCTGTATGTGTTGGTGTATAACTAAAAGGGCAATGATGATTTAAAAGCTTTGAAAGTACTTTTCACGCGCCCCCAATTTTGTCATTAATGTTATGTTTGTTTGTCTCTTTTGAATTGCAATCGTTTTACTTTTAACACTTTGTCAATTCACACACTACTCACTCACAACAAACACATTTGCTCTCAAACCTCTTGCGAAGTAAGCGCATTCTCTCAACCTTAGAACCCTAAAATCTTCATCTTCTTCAAATCTTCGTCAATCATCAAATGGCATCATCAAGCTCAAAAGTTTCAGAATCTACATCAAACAAGCAAAGCGTATCAGAATCTGGGTCCATCTACAAAGAGAAGACTATGGATATTCCATGGAAATCCTTAATCGTCCAAGTAGAATCACCAGTGGACTTCACTTCACTCAAGAAGTACGAAGTGGACATGGAAGGCTACGTAGAAACTCAGAAACTGTCTGGCTACTTCAACATGCTAAATGGGCCAACATATGTGAACTTGGTCAAAGATTTCTGGTTAAGGGCTGAAATTGTCAATAGAAAGTCTGTGAAGGCAGCAGATAAACCAGCTGGGTCGAAGAAAGGAAAGAAGGAGATTAAGTTGAATCCCACTTCCTTCAGTAGCCTTGAGATAAGGTCTGAAGTGATGGGTATTCCCGTAATCATCACAGAGGAGATTGTTGCTAAAGCTTGTAGAATGGATGCAGAAGGGAGGTTTCAAGAAATTGTTAAGAAGGATGATGTCCTGCTGCAAAACTACTACAACACTCTTCTGGGTGGTAACAAAGATGCTAAGCCTTCTGAAATGGAGATTCACAATAGAATGTTGGTGAAATTCAGCAACGATTGCTTCTTTCAAAGAGCAGGTGGGTCTGATCAACCCAACAACCAACAGAAGCTAGCAATCTACTTCATGACCAATCTGGAAAAGATAAACTTTCCAAGATATGTATTGGATCATCTCTGCTGGGCTATTAATGAAAGCACAGTCAAAGGAAGGAAACAAGTGCCCTATGGAAGATTGCTCTCTGAGATCTTTTATCAAGGGAAGGTGCTGGATTTGTTGAGAAGAACAAGGGATGCTTCTGATAAATGCTTCGAAGTTTCTACTGCAGAGAAGACTATCAGTAGCAAGACTTTGCATTCAATGCACTTTTTCAAGACAGCTCCTAAAGATGAGAAATGGTTGGAGTTGACCACAGAAGAATCTGAGATTATCAGGGACTTTCCTTCCATAGTTAAGGAAAGTAATCCTGAACACTTAGCTAGATTAGTAGCTGAGTACGTCTTGGAGGAAGATGCGAGGTCTCAGGAGGAAGCTGCTCTTGCTAAAGGGAAAGGCAAGAAGGCCAAAGCAGTTGCTGTGTCAGAAGCTGCTGTTTCTGATGCACCTAAAGGGAAAAGGGCCAGAACTAGTTCTGAATCTGATGCTGCTCCTACTAAAGGAAAGAAGGCCAGAACTAGTACTGAGTCAGAAGCTGCTAAACCTGTTTCTATCAAGGAAAAAGGAAAGATGCAGAAGGTTGGTGCTGCCTCTATTCCTCAGAAAAGAAGAAAAGGTAAGGCAGATTTGGTAATCACCCAAGAGCAGCTGGAGGAAGCTCTTGAAGAAATGGAGAAAGAAGAGGCTGATCCCAAGCTGAAGAAGAAGAAGGCTCCCCTTCAACTTGTGAGTCCTATGGTTGAGATGACTCCAATAAGGAAAAGGATGGCAGATGAACGTGCTTCTGATCTTATATCAGACAGAAAGGAACAAAAAGCACAATACATTCATCAAAGAGATGAAAAGCTCAAGGCCTTGGGATTGGAAGATTGTGATAGGTTCTACAAAGATAAATTGGCTGAAGTAAGAGCCATTGCTGGTAAGCCTACTGAAGACAATGAGGAAGACGATATGATGCTCATTTTTGAAAATGCTCCAGAAGAGGGAACTTCAGAAGTAGTTCCTCAAGCTGCTGATCCACAAAAGATCACTTCTGAAGCTGGCCCTGCAGATCAGGTAATTCAGATTCCAGTCACCTCTCTCCCCATTTCACCCTCTTCACCATCAGCACCTGAACCAATAGAAGACACTTCTGTCTTAGACAATCTTGCTCTCCACTACTCAGGTGAGTTACCCATAGACAAATTTACTTCAGAAAAGGCCTCTGAAGCAACTCCAGAAGCAGCTGCTTCTGAAAATGTTGTTTCAGAAAACCCCCATCAACAAACACCTGAACCACATAAACCCACAACACCTCCACAATCACCAACAGCTACCATTGACCCCCAACTCAACACTCAAACATCATCTTCACCACAACAACCACCAACTGAAACTGAATTTCAACCTTTACCTGAACACTCCCCAGAACCAACTCCCATGGATGTTGACATCTCTCTAGTCAATGTTCAAGCCTCAACCTCTACCACTAACATTGCCTCTGACCAGCCTTCATCTTCAAACACACAAACACACTTTACCATTCCAGTTCCTAACCCTATTCAAGATTTGGAAATCAGTGATTCTGATCTTGAAATCCTTGAACAACCACCCTCAAACATCCTGGAATCTAGATATATTAATTCTGAGCTTCTCTCAATCCTGAGTCAGTTGCATAATCTTGTGGATCAACGAAGGACAATTGATCTCACAAGTGCATATGATGACTCCTGGGCATCTCTTCAGAACCGGGCAACTGAGCTAATTGAAAGCATAAGGGCTAAGTGCATCAGAAGCAAGGAAGCTTCTGTCAGGAAGTTAATGGAGCATCTGAATCAGAGTCTCAGAGTAAGAAGTTCTACACTGCTCCTGGCAAACCAGCCTTTCTTCTCAGAAACGGACTACTTGACCAGAGAAGCCAGGTTGTGTAAGCTTCTGAAGAAACAGATGGCACAGCAGCAGCAAGAAGCTAAGGAAAGGGAACAGGCTCTTCTCCAGAGGCAACAACAGCTTGAAGAACTGTTGCAGAAGAAGATTGAAGAAAGGGAGGAGATGAAGAAACAACATCAAACCAACCCTTAGTTGCACACCCTTGTGTTTTTCTTTTTGTTTGTTGTTTGTTTTAAATTCCTAGTCCTTGCTTCTGAAACCATTCTGTTTTAATTCTCTTTGCTTCTGAATGCTTACTGATTCTGACTGTTTAGCTGCTTCTGATATTTTAGATATTCATGTTCATTTATTTTTGATCTGATTAATTTCTTGTATACTCTCTTTTGTTTGAGTTTTTCTCAAATCTTTTTGTCTTTTATGCTTATTTTAATTTTTTTTGATAATGACAAAAGGGGGAGTATATGTGACAAGTATTTAAAGGCTCTGAGCCCCATTAATGGCATTTGAAATTTTTGAAAAACTTCTATCATTCTTACCTTATTGGTATAAGCTATGAACGAACGAAGGAGTATCAAAATTCAAGTAAAATTAATTGAACCATTCTTCTTATCTATAAGTTAATTCTTTCAATGATTCAATTTTGTTTTTAAGCTCTGATATTTTTTATTGTGCGAAAAATGAATTTAATTAACCTGGATAGAACTTAGGGGGAGCTTACAAACCTCACCTTAAAGACTATCAGACTCAGGGGGAGTTTGAGCTTACAAACCTCAGATTCTGAGCTTACAAACCTCAGAACCCCAAAGTCAACTTGTTAATTAGATTAACAACAATTGATCAATTTTAAATACTTTTGTTTGTCATCATCAAAAAGGGGGAGATTGTTGGAACAAAATGTGTTTAACAATGAACCTTAAAGGGTTTTGATGATAACAAGGTATTAAAAATTGTAAATTGGACTAGCTAATATTTGTTCAAGTGTACAGGACCATAATTATAAAGTTACATCATCATTGGTTCTGAATGAGCAAATAAAGAGCTATGGAAACAACAAAAATTTGAAGCTTGGACGCTCCTGAAGGCAACTTGCTACTGAAGAAAAAAAGCGCTCCTGAAGTCAAGCTGCTCCTGAAGAAATAGCGCTCCTGAAGTAAGCTGCTCCTGAAGAATAGTGCTTCTGAAGACAAGAGGTCCAGAAGCCACATCATCAGAAGCTGCGTCATCAGAAGCTGCAGAAGTCATATCATCAGAAGCTGCATCATCAGAAGCTGCCTCATCAGAAGCCATTTCACCAGAAGCTGAATATCAACTGGATTTGCAAAGAATCAAGAATTGAAGAATTATCAATGCAAAAGCTGTCTATTGGATTCGAAAACACAAACAAAGGATTAGTGGAGTTTGCAACGGTCATTTCAAAGGTGTTTGAAGGCGTGTGTTTGCAATTTGGACGAAAGCGTTGACATTGTACTTTGTACGAATTGTACAACCACGTTCTCCACTACTCTGTTTTGTGTCCACGCTACAGGACAAGAAAACAGCTCCAGAATACGGTTTCGCCTGCATAGATGTTCCTTTGGATAAGGAATGGATTTCAAATTTGTTCTTCATAGGACAACAACCAAATCAGGCAATATATCATTGGTGAAAGATCAAGCTTCAACAACGACTCTTTGGTGCGCTGGCAATTTCACAACGTCTCTTTCACACCTCTATATAAAGGAGTGAAGACCTAGAGATTTGGTAATGCAAGAACGCTGAACGAAAGACTCACAAGATTTTCACAAGTACCAAACCTCTGCTGAAATTGTTCTGCATTCACTTAGAATTTCTGTGTCTCAAGTCATATCTTAGAAATTCTTAAGTCCATTGAGTCTGTATCTGATTTGTATTGTGAGCACCTCTGATTGTATATCAAGTGTTCAACCTTAAACAATTTTCTGTGTAATTTTGTTTAGTTAAGAAGTCTCTTGCAGTTGTGCTTGAGCAGGAAGTCTCTTGATTGTGTTCTTGAGCAAAGGAAGTCTCTTGCTTGTGTGCTTGAGCATTGGAAGTCTCTTGCTTGTGTGCTTGAGCATTTGTAATCAGATATTACTCATAGTGAAATCTCCTTGGAAGTGCAAGGGGGACTGGACTACTTCCGGATTGTGGAAGGAACCAGTATAATTGCTTTGTGTCGTTCTTCTTCTCTCTCTCTCTGTTTTATTCCGCTGCATTTAGATTCTGATTATCACTTCAGAAGCTGTCTCACTTAGCTTCTGATCAGTGTGTTCAGTTTTTAGGAGAAACGAAGAATTTTTCTAAAACACAATTCAACCCCCCTTCTTGTGTTTTTCTCACCTTCACAGTCTGCTCCTCCTCCATGGGCATATACTGTTGCTGCTCCGGCTGATCCTTGACATCAGGATCGACATCAGCACGGCGTCCTCTAGCACCCCTACGCCTCGGAGGAACAACACCTTCAGCCTCCATCTATTGCCTACATGCTCTCCTACGGGAAGCATGCCCTGCCTCCGTTACGCGCTGAGTATTAGACGTTGAACCTTCTGTAACATTCAAATTAGGGTAATCAAACATCACAATCAAACAGCACAATCAAACAGCACAAACCAGAAGCAAAACAACATTCTGTGTTTGTCCGGATTTTGAAATCCAGATGACCAACAACCTAGTCCGGAAAACGAAGTCCGGATTGCATTCGAACAGAATTAAAATAAAACGAACTAATTGAACTTGCATGTGTATAGAAATCGAACTTACCTTCCATGATGTTTGACAAGGGTTGAAATGCGGTGCTTTTGAGCAAGAAAACTCCAAATTTGGACAAGATTTGTGGTGTTTGGAATTTGGGATAATGTAGAGAGAGTGAGTGAATGGGGAAAGTGAAACTGTGAAACTGTAAAAATGGGGGGCGAAGTTCCTTTTATACTTCGCATTTGTCCGGATTCTATATTCCGAAAAATGTATACATATTCCGGAGTATATAATCCGGAGGGCATGTTGGTAATTTGCATAGGGCGCGTGAGAAGGTCATAGGGTGGGAAAAGTAAATCTCTTTACAGAAACATAGATAAACAAACTATACGACCCAAAACAACTTGTTGTTAGTAAATGCACATGTTTGACCTAAAAATCTCATATACTTCATAGTAAAGGAGATTGTTTCATAGACCTTCTAGGTTGCTCAACCATGATAAAAGATCGATTGAAAGATAGCTTCCGATTAATTTTGAGTGAAAGAAAGTCGATCAGAAGATAAATTCAGATAGATTTATACTATTAGAAGATATGTTCCATTAAAAAATGAGAGACATACAGAACAATCTCCCAAAGTATAAACACTAAACATGAGTCTATTTTACCGGTAAGGCGGAATTTGTCTTTTCGAAATTTTCCACGGCAGCGTACTCAGTCGGGTATATCTTAGTCCAGTGTAAAGTCAACTTTATGTCTATAGTCTAAACAATGACAAAAAATCACAAACCAACCATACGTCGAATTTATATCAAGTTATAAACCAAACATTTGTTCTCACTTATGATAACAATGGCTTTGAAGGATGTGAAAGATGGTACTCCTTCAATTATAGCGAAGGCTTTCATCTAGTGTTGAAACCAACTCCATTGCGACCCTTTGATTTCCGTAAGACTGATGTTACTCGAAAATAAAAAATCCAACACCGTATTCCCGACACCTTATAAAAAAATACAGAAATTTTTATATTCTCATGTATTTCAAGAGAAGAGAGAAAAGCGTAATAAAAAGCAAATCGTATCCCACCAAGAACAAAAATGTTGCATGGTTTTTCATTACCATACGTTTTGCAATCAGTACGATTAACCTTTCCCTTAGGCAAAGGCAACTTTATGGTTTGTACTTGGTTGTCGTATTAAAAGAGAAGTATAATTCCCAAGCAAACTTTACCCTTCCTTTTTGGCAACTTTATGGTTTTTCATTACCGAAAAAGTCATCACTCAGAGGGAAAGGTGTAGCTATATAACGAAAGAGCAATGATATTCTAACAACCAAAAATCAACAACTTTTATGACAACCACCAATTTTCAAAGGAAAAGTAGATAGTGACACGGAAACCAAAGCAATAGAGAGAGAAAGTAAAAAGATAATGTGAGTATGAGAGATAAAGTTGTCACATAGGTTGTCACAAAATGGTTGTTAGAATATCATTTCTCATAACGAAAATTAAACTATAGAGTATGAACCATGTAAAATAAAATAACGTGCATCCTGATACATCATTTTAGAGTATTATTTTGCCAAGAAAGTGAGAACACCAAATTGTTCTTATTGCATGATAATCCAAGTACACAACATATTAAGAATCTTCCAGGCCATAAATTAACTAGGGATAAATAGCACAAGCTTAGTTAAGCTCCTTCTCCTATGAAAGCGTTGAATAGATTCTCCATGTCCTGTAAAAAAAAAAAAAAAAAGAAGGAAGAAGTTAGGAATGCATAAAATGAGAAAGGGCTTCCAAATAAATGGTGGATTAAGAGCTACCATCGCTATCTAAATGAAACTATGACGAAGAAATAGAATAGCGCGGTGAGAAACTAAAATTCGTAACATTATTTGCTTGCATGATGGGGAGTGGGGACTCAATTGTGCAGTGTATTGGCTCAACATACAAAGTACTTTATACATCATGTCAACATTAAGAACATTTTTCCTAAAACATACATTATTTGATAATAGTGATTATCCCAACACATTCGCTATGACAGTATTTTGGTCCATATGATAATTTCTAACACAATTAGAGATATACTGTGAATTGCATCAATCGAAGCAATGAATTTCTATAGTCAAAATATTTAGTTGTGGTAAGGGTTTATTTGGTCAGTGTGTGTTTCATTGAAAAGAGGGAAAATATTAAAACTTCAGAGTTCAGACATTTACCAAATGAATAAAATGTGCATTTTCATATGCAAGACTGAAAATCAAGAAAATTAGTTTGAGCTACCACAAGTATTGATCATCTAGAAGAAAAGGAAAAGAGGAAAAATAAATGACTGCAAAACTAACCTTTGCAATATATGAGTTTAGTACTTAAGAAGACCGTAAAAGCTTCTCAATGTCCTTCTGCAAAAAGAAACATATAACTCAGTGACATGTAATCGCAGCACAACGTACATAGAAACCTGGCCTAAAATATAAGCACAAAAATGTATCTAACCTCGATTTTCAGAGGAGCGGTGGTAGGAGCATATCTATCCACAACCTTCCCTTCTTTGTTTACTAAGAACTTTGTGAAGTTCCACTTGATACCATCTCCAAATATTCCTCCTTTCTGATCCTTCAAAAACTTGTAAAGTGGTTCTGCATTCTTCCCATTGACTTCAACCTATAATAATTTGATATATTAAAATGATTTCCATATAAACTGGCATATATATTAATATTGTGTTGTATCCTTGCAGAATTCATTGCAAAAAAAAAAAAAAAAACAGCATATACAATTTGGCTAGGGAAATTGCCAAGTATATCGAGAGTCCAAACAAGACCATCTCCACGCATAGTGTGCCAAATGTCAAATAAGTTACAAAGAATTTACAATAAATCATGGTAATCACCTTATCAAAGACTGGGAATTCAGCTTTGAACCTTGTGCAAACAACATTCTGAATTTCTTCACTAGATCCTGGTTCCTGTCCACGAAACTGGTTGCATGGAAATGCCAAGATTTCAAAGTCTAGAGACAATTCACAATCACAAGTATCAGTATTACACAATTAACACTCATAAATTATAGTTGACATGTATTTTTTTGTTTTTGTCCTTGGTTAAAGTCACGGACCTTGATCCTTATACTTCTGGTACAGAACATTCAACTCTTTGTAATTTGTTTGTGTCAAACCGCTGCAACAATGAATTAGAATATTACAATTATAGTTATAGTTATAGGACAGAATAAAATGGAGAAGAATAATTTAGTTGTAGTTTCTATTAATAAGAAACTGAAAGTTTGTCTAGCATCATCCAACAAAGAAGTCGTTGCTTTGGCTTAGATCCTAAGGCTTTACAGTGTCAGATTAATTCACATTAAACCCACATATGATAGTCCAATCTCACCCCCAACTGTTTTTTGAAGAAGCCGCAAAATTTCCTTAATAACTTTTTCTAAGCCGAAGGTGTGCCAAAAACAAAACAAAAATACAAAACAATTACCCACGAAGGGGCCAAGAACAAAACAACGCAAAAAACACGTGCCACCAAAAACAAAACAGCATAAAATACACGCACCTCCAAACCAAGCAACAAAAACAGATCAAAAAACCACAAACCTCTACGCACCCAAACAGTCAAGAGGATGTAACCACCATTGATTTAAATCTCATGTCAAGTTTATCGTACTACTTAACCATTAACTACTGAATAAAAATCTGTGTTCTTTTATTTAGAATCTGAACAAATAACAGGTCACCTACTAATGGAGAAAGATTAATGAATAAAATCCTCATAAATCCAAAAACTGTGCAAGTATTCTTGTTTCGTGATAATGAAATTCTAGTATCATACTTATACAGAATGATTCCATGACATTTCTCAAACATCAAACACTAAAATAGATAAACTTGTTTCACTGCAAATCACACAACATAATCCATAGGTGCCAGCTATACTTCGCAATTCTATCTTTGTTTTTGCACAAAGCAAGAGTGATATAAATCACAAAGCTTAATTTTGATACACTCTCAACATAAAAAGTTTTAAACTGCCAAAAAAATTATAATCAATCATATGTGCGACTTTAGAGGTGGTTTATTATTGAAGTCAAACATTTTTAACGATAGGACAGATCATAATTGATTGATGGTGAAAAATATATATATGAACAAACGGTGTATATGAATTAAATCATAAAGGACTGGACAGTGATTAACAGATCAAAAAAGATTGAAATGAGCACAACACACTATATGTATTTAAAATAAATAAATTAAAATATGTAGATCAGGTAAATTTCTATACAGTAGCTATAAACAATAACCAAAAAATGAATGAAATTAAGTTACCATTGTGAGGCAACATTGACAACCAGCAGAACCTTTCCTCTGTATTGACTCAGACTCACATCATTTCCACTGATATCCTGCAATTGTAGTACATATCACAAACAAAATTAAATCAGAAAAGTAAAAATCAATCAATTTGATATTTTTCCATTGACCCATCAAAAAACAATTTTTTAAATAAATAATTAGATTGAAAAAACATCAAAAAAATGGAACCTTGACAGTGAAATCGTAGATGGATTTGGATGAATTTTCGGCCATTTTGGAAGATGAGTTTCTGCGAAAGAGGTATAACGCTATAAGAAGAAGAAAGAACGATAACAAGTTCCAGAAAGTCAACAACTGTGTGTCCATGATATCAATCAATTTCACACTGTCACCGTATTTTATATTATTATAAGATATCTATTCTATTCTATTCTTTCTTCTTGATTGTGATTGATTTTTTCCCATTTATTTATTCTTCATTCATATGGGTGAGGACGGAAAGTTCGTGGGAATGCATTCATTTTTTAGTCTTTTTTTGGCGACAAACATTTTTAATTAAAATAATACTTTTTCTGTCGAAAATACTATTCAATAATATTTGTTTATAGACATTTCTTGATTTCTTGTAAAAAAAGACAAATTCCTTACTTTATTCTTTCAAGTTTAGAAGATGAATAATTTGTCTTTAAAATTGAAGATGCTCAATTAATATATATAGCCTCACACACATCTAGTAAAATATATTCGGTTTAAAAAGATTACAAACAAGAAAATTACTATTAAGTTGAATTTCATCTTTTAATTTACAAAGTCAAACCCTATTAAAAATTTAAATTCTTTATCATATAATTGATACATCTTACACAATTTTATGTTTGAGTAGTGATATTTCAACTACCATTTAAAAAAAGAATTTAACCATTTTATGATAATCTTTGGACAACTCTTTATCATACTTCGAACATCCTTCCCATTAAGACTCCTCACCACACCACAATTAGAGAGTCCATTTGCAAACCCCTTGGCTGTGCTAACCGAATCCCCTTAAAAGCACCCTAAAGCTTAGTTATATAACCACTTGCAAAGCAAAGGTTCAAAAAGACACCAACATTCAAATTATTAGCAATCCACTCGGTAAGTTGGCCTAAATAGAAAACCAAACTCCCTTGCATGGGAACCAAGTGATTCCAAACAAAGCTAGCTAAGTAATGCCAAATAAAGCACTTGTTTTCATTCCAGAACATCCATATTCCCACATTCTCCTTCAAATTACTATTAAGCATGTCATCTCCATATCGACCAAATCAGAGACTGCCCATTGTCTCATGTCATCATGAACTTGCACCATGCAATCAGCTAAAACAATGTTGCCACCTATCATTTGTTTCTCCAAACATTAACTGATCACCAATAACTCAGTCCTCAAAATGACTAATACTAGTCCAAGTGCTAACCATTACTTTGCAAATAAATAATCTGAGGGTTTAGCAATAATTAATGTCCCACACTCCTCAACTCAAGTATCCCTCGGCCATATTTTCCCTTCAAAACACTGCACCACAAGATACCCTTACCCTCGTTCATATCCTAACCCATCTTCATTAAGCAAGCACTACTCATTGTATGAAGCCTTCTACCGGCGAAGGACAAACTCTTAGCCTTCTAACCCGAAAGTTTAGATTTTAATTTATCAATTAAATTATCACAGTCACTCTAGCGTGTGGAGCTCTACCGATCAAAGGAATACCCAAATACTTACTGAGGGACTTGGTTTTCGAAAACAAGATAGAAGTTTAAACCAAGCTGACTAATTGCCCGGATAAGGAACAAAACATATTAAGAGTACGTATTCTTAAGAACATTCATAATGTCTTTGGTGGCTTTTCCAAGCAAAAATAAATCATCTGCCAACATGAGCTGCGATATAACTGGCCCAGTTCGACCTGTCTTTAATTAGACGATACCAATCACCATTATCCACCGCTTTATTAATCAAATGAGTAAGTGTGTGTGTCCATACAAAGGACAAAGACGTACAGAGACATGGGATCGCCTTCTCAAATGTCTCTCCTGAGGTAAAAAACTTCGAGCGACTTCCATTCTAAACATTTTGAATACAATGCATTATAATATTAATTAATCAAGACCTTAGGGGAAACCTATTTCCTTCAAACACAACATTAGCATCATCTCTACTCTCAGTAAAAGATCTTTATAAAAGTTAGTCACCATATCCTTTAGCTCTGTATCATCTTCAATATAATCTCCCATTACTATTTCTCATCGTGCTGGTCTCTGTTTAGCAGTTTAATATGATAGGATTTAGTATTTCTATCACCATCATACATACAACCAGTTAGCCCGAGACCTCTGATGCCACATTAATTCCTCCTAATACAACACTTTAGTTAATTCCTTATGCAAAGAATGTTCAAGCCAAGAAAGATAACGAGACTCATGTCATGAAGTTGACGCTTTTTTTTTTTTTTTTTTTATTATTGTCTCCTAAACGAGCCAACAACTCCTTCTTTCTTACACTACCAAAGTTAATTGTCCTCCACACCTTCAATTCAACCTCTACTTTACTCAACTTCTCAATCAAATCGTGACCATGATTCCACCATCTGATCATATCCATTTTAAAAGAGTCATGAGTTTGCCATTTGCTACGTAAGAGAACAAATTACAATTAATTTTACGTATGTTTTAGAACTAACTAACTAACTGAAGGATTTTAAAATGATAATAGTGTATATTAAATAATACCATATAAATATCATAATACAAGAAGGATTAAAGAATTGTGTACCATTAACTAGAGATAGGCTTATACCACAAGTAGGATTGTTCATTAACTAGAGATTTTCTCCCATATGGATGGATGAGAAAGGGTGGTCCATTGTTATGTTTATTGAAAAAACCAGACTCTAGATAAGTAATACTCAGGAACTAACTAAGCAACAACATGCTTATAAAATATATATATATATATATATATATATATATATATATATAATTCATTTGAATATACAAATAAAAATATTGTAAATCCTTGATTTTGTTGAAAGTTACTTACAAAACCAAAACCAATGAAATAAATAATGATCCTATGACTACCTCTATAATACAACTAGAGATATTAATTATACAAGCTTATATATATCCAATTTGTTAGGATATACAGTATGTGCGACAATTTACATGATAGAAATACCTGTTTTATCAAAAAATAAAAGAAATGTTTAACTTGAAAACCTTCCTTCTTTTTATATATTTTTTATTTGGATTTTATGTTCATAGGTCAGTATTTAACAAAGAAAACTTGGCCCACAAACATATCTTACCCTTATCCATCACCAATTTTGCCCCAGTAACCAACCAATGACCTGGAGTGTGTTGTGGGCCTTTACATAACTCTGACGTGTCCACAAATTTCAACATTTTTTGTGTTTGTACTGGTACTGGAGGTCCTGTTGGAAAAACACTAGAATCCAAAAGTACTGTTGATTTTTTTTGGTCTTTACTAGAACCAGATATTGATGTGCTTATTGCTGAGAAAATTCCAGATTTCTGGGACAATCCAGAAGAACCCTTTGTCCAATTTGATTTAACAACAAAAGAATTTGACACCTTAGAGAACAATAACCTCAGATGTAGGACTCTCTTTGTGTCGTGTTTCTGCACATGAAGTTGTGCTCCTGTGACAATAAATGCCACATTTTTTTCAGTGCTCCATTTAGGATTGTATTTCACTGGTGCTGTACATACATGGGAAAATTTCTTCCCACTTATTGCTTCAAAGAAACGTTCATCGTTGATTTCTTCTGACCATATTGTTGTGTCTTCAATTTTGTTGCTAAGCATTGTTGGAGTGTTTAATAGATGTTCCACATGTATGGCTAACCTGTGTCAGCAACATCCTTGTAAATTACCTTAGCTAACAAGTCATTTTTGGTTCCATATGCTAACAAGGCTCCTAATCGTAGCAGTTGGAATAACTAGAATCCAATTATGACAATTGAATCATAGCCACCAAAATTACATGATAGTAATGTTTAAACTAAAATGCAATTAAGCCAGAAAATAATACTACTAACTACAGTACTTTTGAGTAATTTACCTGTTGCATTTCATTCCTTCAAGAAACAAACGCATACCTGTGATTGGCCTTTTGCCAACTGTTACCTATTATGAGTGAATAAGAAACTTAGGCATAAGAACATGAAATTAAAGTATACTATATAATAATACTATATGAAGAGGAAGGCTTTGAAAATCAAACATACCTTATCGGTATTTACATAAAGTTTGGGACCCATTAAATTGAGAGTGAGAAAAGGTGAAATAGTAGATATGTTTGTACTTGGACCAAGAGGTAGATCATTGTGAACAGGAGCCCAAAGCTTGTATCCTTGGTAGTCAAGAAAGTATGACAAATCTGACATTGGTGGCTTATCTGAATTTCATATCAATTTAATTCCTCTCATTAGTTCAACAACCAAGAATTGAGAACGTGCTCAAGAATAACCATAAACATTATGAATAGGAGGACCCAAAGGCTTTATTAAACCTTGTGTTGTGTGCTTGGAAGTCAATGAAGTATGGCAAATCTGTCATTAATAGTTTATCTATATTTTATATGAACTTATTCAATCTCATTTATCCAAAATTGTCAAAATCAAATTAAACTATTGTCCCAATTTTGAATCAAATGTTTGTCCATATTATAATATTTAGAGATTAATTTATTTAGGATAAAGTAAAATAAACTTACATCGAAGATAAAGGTTGATAGCATGGGAGAGGAATCCCCTGCCAGGAGCACCTTTAAGAAGAGAGGTGATGGGAATGAAGCTAAAATCAATTGCATCTGGTTTGTTAGGAACTGTGAGCAGCCATTCACTGTGGCTGCTCACTTGGGTATCCCCTCCCCTCTTTACACATATTATGGTTATTCCCTGAAAATTCAATGTTTGAAGATGTAGGAAAATTATTATTTGTGCTAGTAAAAATTCTTTGCTCTTCCACGAGCACCATTTCGAAAGAAAATGACAGAAAACAAGACATTTTTTAAAAATAGAATGTAGAACAACATACATCTTTTGCACAAACGGATGTAGAGCCATTGAACGCAACAATTTGCGGACCAAAGACATCAAAGGCGGCTGGTACCTGTGTTTTTTTAGCATGTCAATGGTGATTATTGAGATCAAGTCAAATTATGGAAAACTATAATGCCCTTATTAGTTGTTTTTATGGGTTTAATTCGTTTACGTTGCTCGTGTTAAGAGTTTTTATATTGTAAATTAATCATAACGGTTAGATCTTTAGAAACGTTTATCTTTCATCATAACCATTTTTAAATCACGTTCAAAATATATTGATTGTGATGTGCGTATCTGACAATGTACAACTTTTTACAATCACAATATATATGAAAATTAAACTACGGTGTTGCTTGCATAACTTTAGGTTAATAAAATCATGTGAAGATATTTAACCTTGTGTTTCTGATCTTTATTTTTGGGAAGGAAATTGCATGTCCCACTAAATAACTGTTCTCCAAGATCATCCAAGTGATTCTTGAGCTCTGATGGTCCCAAGGTGGAAGACACGTCTTGCTTGACCAACAATAAATCTTTCCCTCCAACGCTAAGACCCACAAGGATGTGAGTCCCAAAGTTCTCGATGAATCTGATAAAAAAGTTAATCTTTCAAGAACATAAATTAAGGAACTTCGTCTGTATAGGAGTACTTTTTTAAAACCAAATAATCCCTCCTTCCTATAACAATCAATTTATTTAATCATTTCACAAATAAAATGATTTTTACAACTTTTTATGATAGTCTTAAAATTAGTTCCTCTAGACTACAAACTCAAACTTTTACTGCTAAATTGTTAAATTAATATGTTGCTAATATATTATTTTTAATATGTTACTAGTATAGTTCACACATCAAACACAATTTTTTTTTCTGTATCGTATCCTAGATGCAATTGTACTTATTATATCCCCATATCCTCCTTGCAAGTGGGTATATTTGAAAGAGTTTCATTTGTTTATCATGTTATATGCAAAAAATTCACTTTAGGAGATGCAAAATAAATTCTTTTTGTGAAAATTTGTTGCAGAATATATTGGACACACAAAATTAATTTGTTCATTCTACTCAAAAAAAATTCTTACACAAAAGTCATAGATCAAATCTATAATTATAATTATTTACTTAAGAGATACAAATCCCTTATCACTTAGAACAGTTCAAATACTTAAAAGAATTTATATTTATACTATGAATACTAATGTAACAAAAATAAAATTTATCAAATTATTGATGTAAAATTAATTTATCTAATCAAAATGTTTTCGTTGTCTTGATGAATAATAATATTTATGTTTTCTTTCAAAAAAAATATTTATGTTTCATTTTCCATTGTAATCATAACTTTCTCCGTAAAAAAAATGTAAATATAGCTTTATTTTTCCCATTAATATTGTTAATTGATTCAATCAATTGTGCTAATATAATTTTAGAAAAATAGACTTTTTTTTTGAAATATTAGAAAAATAGACTACTAGTGGTATTATTAGCAACAGCATATTACTAGTCCCCTAACAAAAAAAAACGTATTACTAGTGGCTAACAAAAGGATGATTTAATAATTGAACTATCAACGTTGCACGACTCCGTTCAATCAAATTCTCTGGCTCCCACATAATAATAGATCTAAATGGAGTAATCTAATCCTTGAAACCATTGATGTAATTAAGTTGACTAGCACTCAATGATAAAATCAGCTAGAACTATTTTTTTTAAAGATAATCAGCTAGATTTTTTTTTAAAGAAGTTAGAACATTGTTATAAACAAAAATGAGGTCTTAAATTTTAGTCACTAATATTTTTTTCAAGTGGTATAGTGGTTAGAAATTCACTTTTTTAAGGTGAACAAACGAAGTGTTTAAAGTTCGAACCATACTTCTACATATATTATATAATGTCATACCAGCTAAGTTAAGTTAACGGAGATTAATCACTAGGAATTTGGATTAAAAAAATATTAATATAACTCATAAAGAGGGAATAAATTAATAAAAAAATAAAATATATTCAATATACACACAAAAATGTAGTCCAAGTATGGTGATGCTAACATATTTTTTCAACAATTAGTCATAAAATCTTTCCAAAAAAAAAATTAGTCATAAAAAAATTCCAACAAGATAACCTCTTATTTCCATGTTACCTAACCCATCAACATGGTTTCACCTACATGTTACCGCGGGAATTTGGATTGTATGTAGTCATATGATCAAGAGAGATATGGTTGGTGCATCAAGATTGTATGATCCCTATTTAAAATAGTAAAAAATAATAAGAAAAAATATGTTTTAAATATGGACCTTATAATTTTGATTTAACGTCAAATCTCTCTACTCTCTTGATGCATGAGTGCACGTAATTTTGACTCTATACAATTCAAATGTAGTGGTTAACCATGTTGTAGATTTGATCCAATCTAATATTGAGTAAATAACATGTTGTAGATCAATTCTGAAAACCAAAACTACTGTCTAATTATTTAGATATCTTTTACCCGAATTGTATAATTAACGGTAAATTAAAGTGTTGAATGAGTCAACCACAACCAGTAAAAGTGGGGACACGCAGCCGTAGGAAAATTACCAAGAAAGACATTAATGTAATGGGTGACGATATATGATTTCCATGATTGATTGGTACATAGTATTTGGTACGTGGAAAAACCAGTTTACTTTGGGATAGAAAATTCATTTTCATTTATATTATTAAATTACATATTTGGAATTTAAATAATTGAAATAAGAAAGAAAAAAAGGAAGAAATCATGAGGGTACCTTGCAAGTGCAGGAGGATCCCATGAAGAAGGAACAGCTTGAATGACTTGTTTAGAAAGAAGAAGTGGATATGGATCAATATGAAGATTGAATAGTTTTATCAAATATCCATCAATACCTAAACACTTTGTGTTAGCTGCTTCAGCTGCCCATGAACCCTCATCAAACCCAAATACTGTATTGAAATACCCACTTGGTATTTTCCCAGGTATTGAACTCTTCCTATTGAATAACTCTGACATCTAACATCAAAACCACACAACCCAAATTTCAATCATATGAAAAAACAAATTATGCGAAAAATGTTAAGTTAATACGAAATTCGGTTGAGAGGGTAGTAAAGTCTATCATGGATATATATATAGATTTATGCATTAGATAAACTCTCAAATGTTGTTCAAGAGAGATCAAACTCGAATATTCCTGCTTTCATTAACCACTTGAGTCAAATCTAATAAAATACTTAAATGCAAGAATAAGAACAAATGATTGATATGAAATTAGTGAATCAGCTTACTTGGGTGAAGGTGAGGATGTCGGATTGATAACGTGTACGGTCGCCTTTATCACATTTAATGTCAACGGAGACATCTTTTATGGATCCAAAACCTGGCACAGAAAGCTCTCTTTTCTCTATTTCATTGAGAAGAATCAAACGTTCTTCACCTTTGCAGAATTTGAGCCTGAAATCTGATGTCAAGTCGAAGCCTTTTCCTAAGCTGTTAAGAGCTTTCTCAACTATGCCTTCATCCATATTTTTTGGTTTTTATGACCAAATGAAAATGAAAGAAGTATCACTTAAAAAAATGATATTAATATATGCAAGTTTTTCTTTTCAAATACGGTGGAAGAGAGGAATAAGAAAATCGAGTTTTCTTGTTTACATTTGTTGATGCCATCATTTGCAAGTCTTGGGTTTGACTAACATTATTAATTTCATTCATTCCGGTGGCTTGTTGAGGGAAGGAAATAAAGCAAAGCATTCACACACACGCGGGATGATATGGTTTGGTTTTCGATTTTGGAGATTCATTGATTTAGGACGTTTTTGCCCCGTCCGTGCAGACACAATATGCCAAATACTCCCTCACATCTCAAACAGTATGAAGAGGAGTAAACTACTACTTGCATCATCCTTCTAAATTATTATTGATGATCTGTCCAATGAGAACGGTTGAGTGGCAACAGCGGCTGAGAATGCTCTGGTGTGACGGTAACGACTTCCGATGCGGCGGCGATGAGTCAGTCATGGAACTGAGAAAGAGTGTATAAGAAGTGTTGTGAAAAGTGATGTGTACCTTGAAGGTGAAGCAAGTTCAACCTTATATAGAGGCACGTTGGCCATAACTGTCTCCGGGTTATGCGGCATGTGACCGTCTCCGGGTTATGCGGCATGTGATTAAGGACGAAGCAGGACACATGTAGGGTGATCCTTGCGTGAGGTCGAGCTCTTGTGCGGCACGGTGCACGCAAGTTGGCGTGCTCCTTTGGGTGCAGAGTCTTAAGGCGGTGTAAGTCCGGCCACGTGTCGGCGTGCGGTTGGTCTTCTGACCGATCCAGAACAATCTTAATATATATAAATGTTAAACAGTGTTGCAAGCAACCCTGATTAACCCTAATCCCGCCCTTTTTTTAGGGTTCTGAAAAATATTATTTATGAAAAAAATCCCTCCAGAGATTCGAACCCATGCCATGTTGGATACTTCAAAGCATTTTAACCACCAAGCCACTTGCTGATTTTGTGATAGCATTTGGCTTCCACTTGCTGATTCTTATATATGAAAATCGAAACAAACCCGTGCATCGCACGGGTTAGGGTCTAGTTGATAATTATTATAGTTCAAATGATTTGAATATATTGACATACATTTTTAAGTGAATCAGTGAGACATATCATCCCTTTGTGAGAGTGTGACAGAATTGGAACGCCCAATGTCCAATCCTTACCTTAGCCATTGTTAGCCTATATTTTTAAGGCTATCATTTAATGTGGTGTTAAATGCAGTCAAAGGAGAGTTGACCTTATCATCGAAGAAATGAAGAGTTGTTCTTAAGGTTCTATCGAAGTTGGGCTTGCTAGGAGCACGTGCTTCAGTTCGACGGATAAAAACCATCGAAGGACAGTTATTTTGGATAAGGACAAGCAACAGATATCTCCAGGCGGCACATTCGAAATTCAAATTAGGCAGTTAAGACTTGTTAGTTTTTATATGGTTATAGGTTTGAATTCGAATGTAGGTAGTTATTTCTATTTGTATAAATAGTAGTTTTTCATAGGAAAAAAGGGTCGCAATTCAATCATACAAAACTTACACTCAAATTATCCGTATGGAAGCGAGAAATGAGTCACAAGTTGCAATGTATGAATCTGTGTACCAATTTACTTTCGATCAATGCAATTTAAGTTCTTTTTCTTAAATGTCTTTGCATTTTACTTGTTCGTTTTGAACAATTTCTTTGTTTTTATTTAACAAGTTTAGATTGAAGTCAACTGGGTTGATTTCGATTGCTTTTATTTTCTTTGTTTTATTTAACATTCAAGAACATTACGGTTTCCCACTAATTACAAAAGCACAAATATGCTCTTAAGATTTACTGGTTGATCTTGCAAGTAACTCTGTTTAAACCAGCGTTTGTTTACCAAAAATCAGCGTAAACAGCCATATACTCCTTCCGGATAGATACGTTAATTATTCAATGTATTTAAAAAGTAAAATTTTGCTTATAATAGTGATCGGAGGAAGTACTTTCTAACAGTGGCTATCGTATTTCCATAATATAAATGTAATTTCCAAGAGGGATTGAAGATTTCAAACCACATGTCAAAAGACCGGTTAAAAATAAATCTAACTCCTTCGATTCATTTTATCATCCCTAATGTAAATGTAATTTCTTTATAGCGATATACTCACTCTAGGGATTATATTTTTGTAAAAAGTATGTATTACACGGTTGAATAATCTATAAATAAATATAATATAAATACCTGTGCACATCAAATTATAAAAAAAATATATATATATATATTATAATATGAATTGTCAATTATTTTTATGCTAGAATTGTAAAAAAAAAAAATGTTAAAGATTTTTTTTTAAGGAAAAACAATATAATGAAACAAGGACTAAGGTCCAACATAGACATGGCAATAGAGCGGGGTAGGGACGGGTTTTACCTTCCACGTCCTCATATCCTACTCTCACATATTTATATGTTATCATACCCATACTTACGGGTAATAAATTGATTTTCTATATTCGAGACGGGTTTAAGTATGAGTTCGGGGTGGGTACCTATATCGGAAAATACCCAAACTCATACTCAAAGACAGTCAAAGTGAGAAAAACCTGTTAAATTAGATCTGATTTGATTTGGATGGGTACCTACGGTATGAGTTTTGTTGTAAGAGAGCCAAAGTAAACCAAATACAAACGAGCCATATCTTAAGAAGCCAATATGATACTTTCCTAAATTCCAGGGAAACATTCAATCTCACAAACTGTATGTCTGGGTCGGTGTAGCTTTTCATGGTCAAAATTTGAGGTTTCAATTTTCAGTTTCTTTTATAGATGTTGTTGCAATTTCAATGGATTCTGAATTAGCTGCTGTCCAATCATCTCGTTTTCATTGATGGTGATATCTTAAGCATCATCAGCAAAGCAATGAATTATTGAATTTAACCTTGCATACAGTTTTTGTAAATTTTCAATGATCATTTGCAATAAAAAATGTATCACTTTATAAATTACAATAAAACATGTGTAATTTTTAAAAAGATACAAATTATCCTTAACTTATTTTTATTTGTTAAATAAACATATTTTTTGTGAACAAATAGTGATGTATTAATAATGAAAAGGTAATAATAGTGATGAATTGTTGGAATTCAAATTTGAATGGTTAGTCATACATCAACTATAAAATATTTAACTCATATCAAATACATTAAAATTTTGAATGCAAACACAATATCAATGTCTTTTGATGGTCTTAATCTTTAGCACGTTGTTACTCTCGAAGTTGTTCGACTTGATGTGAGTCGAAGTTGTTACTTCATAATTCAGTGAGATATTGTTGGAGATGAAATTCAAGTGGTTAGTGCCACATGGTCTTGATGCTTGACTTGCATTACTTTCAATACACTCTCCCATGAGTTGAATACATATGTCCTAAAATTTTTGGTGAGTATATTTGCTCCCAATGCACTTTGGACTCACAAAGATACACTCTCCCATGAGTTGAATACATATGTCCTAAAAATTTTGGTGAGTATATTTGCTCCCAATGCACTTTGGACTCACAAAGAGTTGAATAAACGACTCTTATGATATAAAAGTCTATATTAGTCTACTCTATCAAATTTTTATGATTATATATGTTTATAAAGTTTGAGAAAAAGGATGTACATTGTTATTGTAAACTAGTTTTACACTAGCCTATAATCATACGCAAAACTCGAGTGGTTTATGAAAAATTGAGAAATGGGAAAAAGATAATCATTTTGAAAATTTATAGGCAAGACTTAAGAGTGGATTCAGGTCAAGTTGAAACTAGACCATAATCGTGCGTATTCTCTCTTGCAAGCATAGCAGGGAAGAAGATAATAAGACTTTGAGTTTACCTATATTACCACTTTGCAGTGTTGCACAATAAATTAGACATTGGACTTTGTCAACCACTAATGTGAATCACATAAAATAACAAGTGGCCCTTTTACGATGTTCAGATTTTATGTATGGACAAAACATATCATTCAGTTATTGTATTTTTTGAAGAGTCCATTTACGTACGCACTTTTTTTTGCCGTGTTCCTTAGAGAAGTAGATTACATGTCACTATATGTTTGTGTGAAAGTGGTTTCAAATGAATTTGATATATACCAATTTGCCCAGATACCTAAGCATCCTCTAAGATTTTTTTCTTCGTAAATTCCAAATTTAGTCACTAGCTAGCTAAGGTGAAGGTGCAATAATATTTTTGTCAATTTGTGTCCATATTGATATTCTTAAACATTATTTATTTGGGTAAAAAAGTATTTTGTGGAAAATACTTTCTTTGGCACATATCTAACACATCAATTTTAAGTATACATACAATCTAAGTACACATACAATAATGAGAAAAGGAGGAAAGAGAAAATAATTAAATAATATTTATTTTTTAAAGAATTAAATAAAATACATTTTTATGTGTGTGCTTAAAGGGTAGCACTTTGCCGACATTGGGATGTCAATGTCTTTTGCACACTTGTGACATTGTGGTTGGTCAATATCACATGACATTGACACCCCAACGTCACCAAAGTGCTACCCATGTTTAAATGGTGTGTCCAAATCAAAGGTATAAGTCCAAGCAAAACTACCTCCTATTTTGTTCTCTCAATACATGAGATACTTTTGTTATAGTAAATAAATGTATTGAAATTGCAAACACATCTTCAAGTGTTTCCACCTATGCCTATGAGTGGCTTCACCGCTTCTATTGACCGCGATGATAAACAACATTCATACGGTCTATCATAAGCAACAAGTGAAGCTCAATCGGGGGATAAGCACACTTGACAAATCACTATCACTAATAGATAGACCTTATTCTAAGCTCGCCTAAATAGCTGGCGCACATTTCATATCCTTGAAAGAGTGATAGAGTTGGAACACTCAATCCTAGCCACAATTCTCCCATTATCTATTTATCTATTTATCTATTTATATATATATATATATATATATATATATATATATATATATATATATATATATATAAAAGTTAACCCGGAAGCTAACTTTTGCCCTAATTTTAACCTAACTCTAATGCTTAATATTACTGTATTACCCCTAAAAGCAACAAATCACTCCTAAATCGCACCTATTCTCTCTCTATTTATTATTATTATTATTATTATTATTGTTATTATTATTATTACTACTACTACTACTACTACTACTACTACTACTACTACTACTACTACTACTATTATTATTATTTTTATCTCTTATTTCTAAAAGTTAACCCGTGACGCAATATTAACCCTAGATTTAACCTAATTTTTTCGCGTGACTTTACTATATTTACTCTAGATTTAATTTATGCAAAATGTCATCTGTTATTTCTAAATGTTAACCCGTGACGCAACATTAACCCTAGATTTAACCTAATTTTTTTGCGTGACTTTACTATATTAACCCTGGATTTAATTTATGAAAAATGTCATCTCTAATTTCTAAATGTTAACCCGTGACGCAATATTAACCCTAGATTTAACCTAATTTTTTCGCTTGACTTTACTATATTAACTCTAGATTTAATTTATGCAAAATGTCATATGTTATTTCTAAATGTTAACCCTTTACGCAATATTAACCCTAGATTCAACCTAATTTTTTTCGTGACTTTACTATATTAACCCTAGATTTAATTTATGCAAAATGTCATCTCTAATTTCTAAATGTTAACCCGGGACGCAATATTAACCCTAGATTTAACCTAATTTTTTCGCGTGACTTTACTATATTAACCCTAGATTTAATTTATGCAAAATGTCATCTCTTATCTCTTATTTCTAAATGTTAACCCGTGACGCAGTATTAACCCTACATTTAACATAATTTTTTCGCGTGACTTTACTATATTAATCCTAGATTTAATTTATGCAAAATGTCATCTCTAATTTTAACCTAATTTTTCCCTCCACACTTTTGCATTTAATGTTTATCTAAAGTAAAATAAAATTATGTTCCTAATTATAAGCTGGTTTTTTGGAAAGGTATAATTGTTAGCCCATCTCGCTATACTTAACCTAAACTCTTACTTATAAATCTTAACCTGTCTCGCTATACTTAACCTATTATGTTACGTTACTTATAAATGTTAATCCGCCTCGCTATACTTAACCTAATTTTCCCCCACACTTTTGCATTTAATGTTTATCTAAAGTAAAATAAAATTATGTTCCTAATTATATGCTAATTTTTTTTTTGAAATCTCTTACTTATAAATGTTAACCTGCCTTGCTATCTCTTACTTATAAATGTTAATCCGTCTCTCTTTACTTAACCTAATTTTTCCCTCCACGCTTTTGCATTTAATGTTTATCTAAAGTAAAATAAAATTATGTTCCTAATTATATGCTATTTTTTTTTTGAAATCTCTTACTTATAAATGTTAACACGTCTTTCTATATTTAACCTAATTTTAACCTAATTTTTCCCTCCACACTTTTGCATTTAATGTTTATCTAAAGTAAAATAAAATTATGTTCCTAATTATATGCTTTTTTTTTGGAAAGGAATAACCATTAACCCGTCTCGCTATACTTAACCTAATCTCTTACTTATAAATGATAATCCGTCATGCTATACTTAACTTATTATGTTATGTTACAGTATCAAGGACGATGTCATGGAAAATTGTGGTATGGTACAGTACCAACGTCTATGCTTCTTCATATTATGAAATACCATATGACATTCATCTAAACTATTTTGCTACTTATTACCGTCAAATATTACCTTCCATTTGACCCGTGCGTTAGCACGACGCACGGGTCGATGGTCTAGTTTATATATATTCCCTCAAAAAAAATGCGAAACCGCGTAATTTTTCCTTAATAATGAATAACTTATAATGCTAGAAAGTTTGCAGGATTCATAACCAAAGACACCAGCACTCAAACAAATGAGTGAACAAAGATAAACGGTTTATTTTATAGCCTTAAGCGATCAACATCATGGTGAGATAAGATAAGAATCATATTAAAGACATGTTCTCATATTTTTTACTCACATATATATCAATCAATTTATTTTTGCAAACCATATGGGTAATCCAATTCACTTCTAGACATCTTCACCTCTAAGGAAGTACAAAAATAAACTGTAGTTTCAGGATATCCAATGTTGATATTTAATTTATTTTTTAGGAGTAAAGAGATTTGTGGTCTATAAGACAATTCCTTGTATATTTAATACTCACTACTCATAAGACAATTCCTTGGATTGTGAACATAAACATTCAATTTTCCAAGCATTTAAACAAAATAAACTTCTGGCAATATTTGTGGCTGGCGTCAGTGTTGTATGATTCTAGACTATTTTAATTTGAGAGCTTATATTTATTTCCAATTGTGATACTTGCGGCTTTGTTTTTACATGGCTCAACAATTTGTCATCATATTAAAAATTCATATTTTAAGGAAGAAAAAAGAACTGAGCATAAGATTTATATGTAAACAAGATTTTAAGCTTCTGAATATTAGTGAAGACAAGAATATCACGGGAGAAGAAAGTGTGAATTCACGGGACTGTACTACCCCTCTTTCACTCTCTTAGATACACCACCTTCTTCATTTCCTTTTCATTCATTTTCCTTCATCGAGGGGATACAGATTTTATTCGGAGAGCCTCTCCTCATCACTATTGTTGTTTTGTTGGCATGAGATTATCACAATATCACAGTATGTGCTTCGTAATTGCTCCCTGTTGGCCTCGCAGTAACACATGCGTGCAGTGGGATATAATACTGAGTCCCAATTATAATATGCTGCATAATAGTCCCACATCGTGTAGACAACAGAGCAAGTGAGTGAATGTGTGATATAAAAGCAGAAGCGAGTACCACATACAATTCATACCTTTCTCGGCCTTTTGGCTAAGATCAAGTGTAGTATCTGTTCTTATCAGTTTAATATCTGATATGTGGCCCAATGGGTCACACGATATTAAATTACTTTTTTGAGGGGGAGAAGTCATCATAATAGCTTGCTATTGGATTTCTCAAGTGTCGCCTATGCGTTGCACTATTGCATGGGCTGGCTCACCCCACCAATCCTAGTTCAATTTTTTTAATAATTTTAGTTTCTAAAATTCCTTGCTATTGACGCCCCCCAGTCTTATTTTCTATTATGTCTTATAATTGCAGTTTTATTTGATACCATTTCACATTATCATTAAGCAATTTTTTTAGAATAGACTAAATCTACACAATTTTTTTAGAGGAGTGATATTTTGACAATCAAAATCAAACAATTTTAATGACAACCTTTTTTTCTCTCTTCTTATTGGACAATAACAATAGAGAGAGAAAAAGGAAGAGGGAGAATAAAAGTATAATGTGAGTATGAGAGAGAAAGTTGTCACAAAAGTTGTTTAAAAGTGGTTGTTCAAATATCATTTCTCATTTTTTTAAAGGTATAGAATAGACTAAATCTGATTCTCAGTCTCACCATCATCATTAAGCAAGAAAAGAGAGAATGAGTAATTCCACACAACACACGATCAGCAACATCCTAAGAAAAACCTCAAACAAAACACTTTCAGTTTCAACAAGACAAGCAAAACAACTACACGCACACATCGTAAAAACCAAAGGAACATTGCACTCCGACAACATCCTCGTACTCTCACTCTACTCAAACCTCAACCTCTTACACCATTCCCTCCACCTCTTCAACTCCCTTCCATCTCCTCCACCACCTCTTGCATGGTCTTCTATAATCAAATGCTACACTTCTCACTCTCTTCTTCACCTTTCCTTCTCTTCCTTCAACTCCATGCGCTCTCTCTCCGTTCCACCCAATTGCCATGTTTTCCCTTCTCTTCTCAAAGCTTCCACTCTTTTGAAACACCGAAAACTCGCTCATTCGCTCCACGCTTGCACCGTTCGGCTCGGTCTTGATTCTGATCTCTATATTGCCAATGCACTAATCAATATGTATGCTAAGTTTCATAATGCAGGCAAGGTGTTTGATGTATTTCCTAAGAGAGGGGAATCTGGGATTGATTGTGTTAAGAAGGTTTTTGATATGATGCCTGTTAGGGATATTGTCTCGTGGAATACTCTTATTGCGGGGTTTGCTCAAAATGGGATGTATATTGAAGCATTGGACATGGTTAGAGAGATGGGGAAGAATGGTAAATTGAAGCCGGATTCGTTCACTCTTTCGAGTATTCTTCCTATTTTCGCGGAGCATGTTGATGTTAATAAAGGAAAAGAGATTCATGGGTATGGTGTAAGAAATGGGTTTGATGGGGATGTTTTTATTGGGAGTAGTTTGATTGATATGTATGCAAAGTGTAATAGACTGGAATGTTCGCTGCGTGCTTTTTACATTTTGCCAAGGAAAGATGCTATTTCTTGGAACTCTATCATTGCTGGTTGTGTGCAGAATGGTGAATTTGATAGAGGGCTTGGATTTTTTCGTCGGATGTTGAAGGAAAATGTGAAACCTATGGCTGTTTCTTTCTCTAGTGTTATACCTGCTTGTGCTCATTTGACTGCTTTGAATTTGGGGAGGCAGCTTCATGGATGTATAGTTAGACTTGGTTTTGATGATAATGAGTTTATAGCTAGCTCTCTAGTGGACATGTATGCAAAATGTGGTAACATTAACATGGCTAGATATGTTTTTGATAGAATAGAGAAGTGTGACATGGTGGCGTGGACTGCCATCATTATGGGATGTGCAATGCACGGGCATGCCCTTGATGCTGTTTCCTTGTTTGAGAACATGT
Organism: Medicago sativa; assembly: GCF_051527215.1. NCBI lineage: Eukaryota > Viridiplantae > Streptophyta > Magnoliopsida > Fabales > Fabaceae > Medicago > Medicago sativa. Next base: position 100,237,986 of record NC_140752.1, read on the forward strand.
TGGGGGATGGAGTAAGGCCTTGTTATGTGGCATTCATGGCTGTTTTGACTGCGTGTAGTCATGCTGGGTTGGTAGATGAAGGTTGGAGGTATTTTAACAGTATGGAGAGGGATTTTGGAATTGCTCCTGGTTTGGAGCACTATGCTGCTGTTGCTGACCTGCTTGGTAGAGCTGGAAGATTGGAGGAAGCTTATGATTTCATTTCTAACATGAGAGGAGTACAACCCACTGGGAGTGTGTGGTCAACACTGTTGGCTGCTTGCAGGGCTCGTAAGAGTGTTGAATTAGCTGAAAAGGTTCTTGACAAGTTACTTTTGGTTGACTCTGAAAACATGGGGGCTTATGTTTTAATGTCAAACATCTATTCAGCTGCATGGAGATGGAAAGACGCTGCAAGATTGAGAACACACATGAGAAAAAAGGGCTTGAAGAAAACCCCTGCATGCAGCTGGATAGAAGTTGGAAATCAAGTGCATACTTTTATGGCTGGAGATAAATCACATCCTTATTATGACAAAATCAACTAGGCATTAGATGTTTTATTGGAACAGATGGAGAAAGAAGGTTATGTCATTGACACAAATCAGGTGCTCCATGATGTTGATGAGGAACTTAAACGTGAGTTGTTACACAATCATAGTGAGAGACTTGCCATAGCATATGGCATCATTAGCACTACTGCTGGTGCAACCATCCGAGTAATAAAGAATATTCGAGTGTGCACGGACTGCCACACTGCAATTAAATTTATTGCAAAGATTGTTGGAAGGGGAATCGTGGTGAGGGATAACAGCCGATTTCACCATTTCAAGAACGGGTCTTGTTCATGTGGTGATTATTGGTGAATTAATAGTTATCATTGGAAATCCTGTGTTCACGTCAACACTAACCGAAAGGTGGATCAAGAAAGCAAAGAAACTGAATTCAGGACTAAATATGGGTTAGGGTACTTGCTATGCTACAGTAAGATTGCCCTCTCTACTTGCTGCAGTAAGATTGTGCTCTCTACTTGATGAAGAGAGGGTTTGGATCCTGATTACACATTGTCCGATTTCATGTCAATTATAGGAATTGAGTTCTGAACTTCTGATTGCCCATATGAACAGCACTGTGAGTGTTTAATTACTTTATTTTTTTTCTGCGAACTCTTGTTGGGTTCAGCACAGATTCCCTTCGACAGTTGTTTTTCATTGCATATTTGACCTCCTGCACATTTCAACAACATTGTAATGAACAGTGACATTCAAGTTTAGATTGGTGAGCCTGCCAACATCCACTGTCTACCTCTGTTCCCCATATATTACCTGATGTAGATTCCAGTGAAATAAATTTGTGATGTTGAGCTTTATGAACATGAATCATTTTTATACTTTGTTTTCTGGAATACAATTTCGTAATGAGTTCTCAGAGGTTATGACTTATGTTTTCTCTTCCCTTTCTTTAATTTTTTTATGGGTTAATTAAGTTTTTAGTCCCTATAAATATTCACAGTTTTGTTTTTAGTTCTTACAAAATAAAATCACACATTTTAGTCCTTATAAAATTTTTCATCAGCATTTTCAGTCCCTATAAATTTTCCATCAGCACTTTTAGTCCCTGTCAAAAAATTTCATCAACAGTTTTGGTCCCTAAAAAGCTTAAGGAAAATGTCACAGGGACTAAAAAGTGTGATTTTATTTAATAGGGACTAAAAACAAAACTGTGAATATTTATAGGGACTAAAAACTTAATTAACCTTTTTTCCCGTCTTTTCCCGTCATATTCTACATGTTAATTGTATAATGATTCAAATATCAAAATTAAGAACAAGCTTCTCTACATTAATATCGCCACTCCAGTTTTTGGCTAGATATGGTTAGTACAGTTTTCAAAATAATAATTTTCCAGCAAATAATTAAAATTCGAAACAGGTATCATGTGGATTAGGGTATGCAAAGCAGTGTTCACAATGAAAAACATATTTACAAATTTTCCTAAGACAGATTGAGAAGTTGAGCCAATACAGAACTCAATAACAACTATAATAATTTACATGGAATATAAAAAAAAGATCATGTATGGAGAGAACAACTGAACCTACATTGAGACAAAGAAAGTAAACACCATTCCAAATTCCATCATTATGTTTACTGTGCCTAAGATAAAACTATTTGGTCTGAAACACAGGCTAAACCCTGCACCATTCTCACTATATCGGCAGTGTCATCCAAGTAGTACTTGGCCTTGCTGGGTTTTCGACCAACAGTGCATGCAAATACTTCAGCCCTAGGAGCCATGGAAGGACCAGAACTAGTGATGACCTCAAACATGTCTTCATCAGATCTGTCGTCTCCAATACACAGAACAAATTCAGGTGACATTCCCTTTTCTTGCATGGCCGAAAGTAGGCGCTTAGCCACAAGTCCCTTGTTCACACCCTGCATGTGTATATATATGTATATGAATATGCATTAGAGGCTGTAAGACTGTAAGATGGTTGGTTAATATCCAAGCTTATCATTTCTCAAACACAACAAGGAAAGAAGACTAAAAAAAGAATGCATTTTATATATAATCACTTTCTGTAATGGCTATTCCCTAAGTTACCTTTATAGTTTATATTCATTCTTTTACTAAAAGGAAAAGATTGAATCAAGGTAACACAAACAAGATTAACAACTAAAAGCCAGTGTAAGATTGAACTAGGGGACGCTGAGATAAACTCTGCATATGCTATTTTTGTAAGCTCTTTCAAACATAATGCAAGTGCAAAAGTCACATGATAAAACTTAAACAAGCTTTTCCAAATGCAACCCTAAGTTACATGCTTCCATCTATCAAAGATTTTTAATACATCTCAACTTTTCCCTTGACATAATATTAAACATGAATTTCACAGCGCTCACAACACCATCCGAACTCATTTTTGCCCTGCTGTATCTTCATCGTAAGTCTAACCACATTAAAGGAACTTTGTTTTCATATATTTATGATTTTATTTTTGTAGAAAAAATGATGTCTTAATGTGACGAAAGTTTGTTAAATTTACAAGATTTTTAAGTATACCAGAATCCAATAGACAGAAAATTTATCATTAGTCATCACTACAACTCATTCAACAAATGTTATACGCACCTGTGGTTTAACCTCCACATTATTCAAGCCACTCTTCACTGTTACTGGTTCATTTGTAAGCACACTTTCAAGATGATTAAGAAGTTCTTTAGCTTGGCATGATCCAAAATCAGGATCTGCATCCTCGTAGCACCAAACAAGTGCTGTCTCCTTATCTTCAATCGTGGATCCATCTGTTGTTTCGGTGTAAAGCTTCATCACAGGCTCTGCAATTTGTTTCCAACTGAAGTCTGCTACAGGTGCACAAGTTTCCCATTCTGCATCCCGCTTCAGTCTGAAACCATACAAGCCAACTGTAAGTTATAATCTAACAGAAGTATCAAACCATGAAAAGGTGTATCTGGTTTGCAAATTCACATAGTCGGCACATCAATAGCTGTTAAATTGAGATCGGACGGTGCATAATATATATATTTTTAAACTCTAAACTACCGAGGTTGAAATTTAGACCGTCCGATCTTTCATCTAACAGTCACCGATGCGATGATTGCATGAGATTTGTCATTGCAAGCAATCCAAATCCTGAAAATGTCATAAGCCCCAAATAATTTACCTTAAAAAGTAACCATGCTCAGCAGCAATCCCCAGGTTTTCGCAAGGAGAAAACCATTCAGTAAGCGCCTTTCGGCTTTTAGCACTTACTATAAACACCATGTTGTTGTCATCTCTACACAAACTATTAAGCATTTTAATGGAATTACTTATTGGACCCTTATCAATGGAAGCCTGAGGCATTAGAGTGCCATCGTAATCTAGAAGGATCGCCCTAGTTTTCGTCTGCTTGTAAGCAGAAACAATGTGTTCCATTGAAAGCTTTTTGAAGTTTGGATCAAGTGCTACAACTCTAAAACTTAATCCAAAACCAATTCCCCACCACCTTCTCCTTACATGATCACTACAAATCCTTTCCAAATCTTGCAAGAAGCTACGGGCCCAGTAACCGACATCATGAGTACTAACATATCTGTAATGCTTCTCATGCCTAAGCTGTTTCTCTGAATCAGCCATTTCCAAAGCTGAGTCCATTGCATCAGCTACTGCATCAATATTCCATGGATTCACTCTGATAGCTCCACTTAAAGATGGTGAACAACCAATAAACTCAGACACAACCAACATGCTTTTCTTAGAGGAAGCACCTATACCCAAAACTTTGTCCAATTTTTCATTTCCTTGACGACTGATTATATATTCATAAGGTATAAGATTCATTCCATCCCTAACTGCAGTCACCAAACAACACTCAGCTACAACGTAGTATGCAACTTTTTCATAAAACCTCAATGGCTCCTCAATCAGAATGACAGGATCATAACCAGGCTTTCCAAATCTTTCATTAATCCTCTTCGCCGTAGCTTTTGTCTCGGCTTGCACTTCCTTCACATCCTTCCCTTTCCCTCGTGCAGGATTAGCTATCTGAACCAATACAACCTTTTCATGCCACTCAGGGTGCTGAATAAGAAGCTGCTCCATGGCTAACAACTTCAAACTTATCCCCTTAAAGATATCTGTGTCATCCACACCAAGTAACATTATCTTTCCTTTATCAGAAAAATGTTGTATGAGCTCAGAAACTTTCTCTTCAGTCTTTGGTAGGCTTAGAACTGATTGAAGCTGACCCATGTGTATGCCAACAGGAAGAATTTTGATACTAACTGTCCTACCATAATACTCAATCCCAATATAACCCCTTTTGGATTCATAGGATAGACCAAGCATCCTACTACAACATGATAGGAAATGTCTTGCATAATCAAAAGTGTGGAAACCAATCAAATCAGAATTCAAAAGGGCTCTCAAAAGCTCTTCCCTAATAGGCAATGTCTTGTAAATCTCTGATGAAGGAAATGGGCTGTGGAGAAAGAAACCAAGTTTCACTCTATTAAACCTCTTCCTCAAGAAAGTTGGTAACACCATGAGATGATAATCATGTATCCAAACATAATCATCTTCAGGGTTAATCACCTCCATAATCCTATCAGCAAATATCTTATTGACAGATACATAAGCCTGCCACAGTGACCTATTGAACCTACCACCAAGGCCTGGTGACAGAGGCAACATGTAATGGAACAGTGGCCATAACTGTTGCTTGCAAAAGCCATGATAATACCTTGTAAAAAGATCACCTGGGAGAAAAGTAGGAACACATTTAAAAGTCTCAAGAAGTATATGTGAAACCTCATCTTGCTCATTTGGATGAACATCTTCCTTAAGACATCCAACATAAATAACATCAGTATCATCATCTCCTAACCCATCTTTGAGTTGAAGTAGAAGAGAGTTCTCATCCCAACTGAAAAACCATTTATTCATGTTATTACCATCTTGCTTCCTCTGAGCCTTTATAGGAAGTTGATTAGCCACTATTATGATCCTCTCTCTTTGAACAGATGAGGAAGAAGGGTCAGAACAACCACTCTCCAAAGGGTCATCATCAACATCAGATATCAAACCAGCAACAGTCATAATCCTTGGAATTCTCCTGTTGATGTTTTCAAAGGTTGGAGACTCACCAGAGACTAGCTCTAGTAGATTTGAATAAGATCTTGAAACCATTCTTATTATCACTCCAAATGAACACAACAGAATCTTGTTAAACAATGTTATGAAACATTTATGCTCTCTCACATAGTAGAAAAGTCAAAGTTTGCAACCAGCACCGTTTATCTCATCTTACAAACAAGTTCCAAGATTAGAAAGAACAAAGAGTGTGTATAAGGTAACAAAAAAGGAAGATAGTTTGAGTTATGCTAATAAAATAAAATAAAATTACAAGGGATGAAGAAACGGTAAAAAGTTGATAGTAGTAGATAAGGTTAGAGAGAGAGAGAGAGAGAATGAAAAGATAAAAAGAGGAAGCTAGTTGTATTGTAATCCAGAAGGAAAACAGCTAAGAGAAGAAACAGCAATCAAACAATAACAATAGATTTGTTGTCATGAATGGACCGAACTTGTTGTATGTATGTAAGTCAGGAACCCAAATTCAAATCAGGAATGAATAGTTAGGGAAATTACTTATTTTGTTTTGTTTTGTTGAGAGAGAGAGAGAGAGATTTGAATGAATTCCAATTCTTGTATTTTGATTGGGTGGGGTAGAAGTGTAGAAATTAAGGAATCAAAAATGAAAAATGAAAAATAGAGAAGGATTGGAATTATCTCACTCACTGATAAGGATGAGGATGACAATATTAGCATTAGCTAGCACCTCAGAAGTTGTCTCACTCCACTGTGCTGACACGACATGCAACTGTGTTCTGATACTTTTATCTTCACCACCTCCTTTCCTTGCTTTCTAAAAGGTCAACAGCTAAGTGTGGATTATTGTGTTTTTTTAATCTCTCTCATCTGGCCTGGCCTTCTAATTTTTTTAATAAATCAAATTCTATATGTCATTGTTAATCAAAATTGATCTTATCTCTAATTTTATCCTGTTATAAATTTACCTGCAGTTTTTATTTCTTGCTGCAGTGGGTAAGAGTACACATTAACTTAGTCAATTTAAAATAAGAAATTAATTAAAAATTACATTTCTCAAACACATCCGAAACAACCAATAATATTTGCATGAGATCATCAAGAATTTTACAAGTTTTCTTTAATAAACTAGATTAGTTCATCTAAATTAGCATTGAGAATAATCGGATTTAAGACATCGATAAGGAACACACTTTAAGGTTTTTAGTCAATACCATCAGACCAACTCAAATAGATTTTACTAATAATTTTAAAATTTAAACTTAGTCTTCAAAATATGTTAATCCTAAATATTTTAATGGCATCAATTACGTTTTATTCAATTTGAAGAATGAGAAATGATATTTGTACAACCATTTTCATACAACTTTTTGACAACTTTATCTCTCATACTCACATTATATTCATATTCTCTCTCTTCCTTTTTCTCTCTCTATTGTTTTGGACCAATGAGAAGAAAGAAAATGAAAGTTGTCAACGAAGTTGTCACAAATGGTTGTAGATATATCACTACTCTTCAATTAGTCTCTCCAATTCGCACAAAATTAAAAAAAAAAACAATTCCAAAACAAATATAAAATAATTTTGTTCTTCAATAAATATTAAACATCAGACCTAAACATCATAGTACTATGTTTGAGCATGGGAATGGATGTCTTTTTTTGTCACATATTCCTTCTACAAGCGATAATCATGTTTAAGAGATGATTTACCTAACGGCACGCAAACAACACTTTTTAACTGAAATTTGAACTAATTGTGCAAACCTAAAAGAAAGAGAATGATTATTATACCTATGTTTGAGCATGGGAATGGATGTCGTTTTAGGTGTTTACATACATATTAAGAAATGCAATGATTAAAAGAAAGAGAATGATTATTTTACCAAATTATCCTTATTAACTCTATTGGTTAGTTTTAAAAGTAATATTTTGGAAGGAGTATGCAAAGTATTAATTGGAAGGTATAATTGAAAAGAAAAGGTTATTATTGCATTGAAAACTGAAAGTGACACTCATTTTAAAACAAATTTTTTTGGCTAAAGCGACATTCATTTTGAAACGGATGGAATTTAGATTTAGATTGATTGAAGATTTATCTTTTCCTTTTGATAGAAAAAGAATGTGGAGTCCGAAGTGGAAAGGAACCTTATCCATTAGTATTATCCTTTGGCAAATTAGAGGCACCATGATGGGACCCACTTGATGCACTGTCTGAAAATAGCTGTAAAAGCTCGTGTAAGAAGACACGTTTCGATCAACCATTGGCTCACGAAACCTCTCTTTGCAAGCTACGTGGCGAGTTGTTCGCGTTACATCGTTTCGATAAATGTTTGACTCATTTATCTGAAAATTTTCCATAATATTCCAGTGCAGCGGAAACACCGTTGCAGCTTAGCGGCGCCGAATGAAAAGTGTCCACGTCGGATTCAGACGACAATGTGGGAGCACGTGATTGGTGGGACAACGTTGGAATAGATAAGCTTCATGCGAGATACGAGAATTTGGAGAGGAAAATATTAAGAAAGAGACTTTGAATTGAATTTGGAAATGAACCATCAACATACAGCTGGACGTCACATTGACCTATTTGCCATGTCATTAGAATGGGCCCACTACCCCTCGCCCTTCTCCAAAAGTTTCCTATCTTTTTTTTTTGGAAAATGTTACTCAGTGCGTCCGGGGCACTAGTTAAGGGTCAAATATAGTAAGATTTGCATTGAGATATGTGTAATCAGTGCATTAAAAGCTGAAAAAGTATGTTTTTTTATTTAAAATTTCCTTTTTTGACTTCCTTAACTAGTACCCCGGAGGCACTGGTTAACACGAGCCTTTTTTTTAGCAAGAGTAATGCTATGTCATTTGTTGGTAAAAATATAGAATGTGTTTTGTTAACTTGTGCTCTAAGGGCACAAGATAAAAAACTAAAAAAAGAAATTTAACTTTGGAAATTGTGCATTCATAACCTTAAAAGTTTATATATTTTCAATACAATATTTATTGTTTCATTCTATTTTAAGATACTTATCTTGTGACTCAAGGGCACAAGTTAACATTTCCCATATAAAAAATTGTACTCCCTCCGTCTCATATTATTTGCCTAGTTGACTCTGTCACGTATGCCAATGCACAATTTTAAACTTAAATTTCTTTAATAATCTAGTAGAAAAAATTACGAAAATTTGATATTTTAAAAATATTAATCGAGACGAATCTAACAACATCTTATATGCTATATTTTGTTTTTATATATTAGTAGAAAAATAGAGTCAAAGCATGTTACATGAATAGTGCAAATATTCTAAATAGGTCAAGTAATATGGGACGGTGGGAGTATTAAAAAAAAGGAGAATGTTAACCAGTGCCCTCAGGGCATTGGTTAAGCACCAAATGAAGTAATTTTTATTAAAAAGTAATGTAATTATTACTTAATAAAAGTGACAGTTTACATTTCCAAGACAGAAAATTCTATTAATAGATTCCTTAATCAGTGCCCCGGGGGCACTGGTTAACAAGACCCTAAAAAAAAATTTTAAGATTTTTGAAACATTGATAATTAGATATGCTCTTCATAGTAAATATATTTCGCAATCAATCATTGCACGCATGTTGATACATAATTTTAATTGTTACTCCCTCCGTCCCGCAATAGATGACTCATTTGAAAATGTACAATTTTGACCTAACTTACTTTGACCATATTTTTCTATTAATATACAAAGATAAATAATATCATATAAGATGTCGTTAGATTCGTCTCGATGAGTATTTTCAAAATATCAAATTTTCATAATTTTTTCTAATATATTATTCAAGATATTTAAGCTCAAAATTATACATTGGTATGCGTAATAGAGTCAATTGTGTCATGTATTATAGGACGAAGTAAGTAATGTATTTAATTGGCTATCAAATAGACATTAGAGATGGGTTTGGATAATGTTTTCTTTGAACTATATGCTAACATAGAGGTAGATTTTTTTAGTGAATCTTATGTTCTTTTTACTTCTTTTGGTTTCATTGTAAGTGATTGTATTGCTCTATTGCAAAATTTGTGTCCAAACTCGCCAAGTTTGCAGAGTCAAATTTACGTAGTGGTTTGTGAGTTATCGTCTAAGATAATTACATATATGGTTTATCTGCAAGTGTTAGAGTCGATGTTCGATTGTATTGATTATGCTAATATTAATATATGGAATAAACCAGTTTTCATTAAAAAAAAAAAGGTAGAGTTGTTAAAAAAGTTGACATGTTTGACGAAAATGACTCAACTATGTAAATAAACTAGATTGATTGATCTTATATCAGAGTAATGATATTTTGACATTCATTTGATGACAACTTTGTTGACAATTTTGTTTTTTTTATTTCTTATTGGTCAAAAACAATGGAGAGAGAAAAAGGAAGAGAGAGAATAACAACATCATGTGAGTATGAGAGAGAAAGTTGTCCAAAAGTTGTCAAAAAGTGGTTGTCAAAATATCATTTCTCCTTGTATTATTGGAATGCACGTTATTGAACTTAGTCCAACCATCGTGGACTCTCCATACGAATAGACAAGTCTAACCTATTTTGTTTTTCTTTTTTGGTTGAATCATTCATTTAATTTTTTATATCACTTTAATATATTTAATGCAACTGTTTTTTTATATTAATCTTTAACATTTTATTGTCGAGGAATTTCAATTGAACTTAAACTTCATTCTTTAAATTAAAGTAATAATTTATAAACTTTAACATTTTAACTTTTTTTAGAAAAACTTTTTGATGTTTTTTTAGTATGAAGTCGTGTATTTAAATATATTTCTATTTATAATTTTTACACTAGATGTAAATATTTTAAAAAAATTATTTTTAAAAGATTATACGAAGATATTGGCATTTGGCAATGAACTCCATTGGAGAAGTCTAATGAACTATCCTAACCTAGTCCTCTTTTTGTATAAGTTAAATGAACTGAGCCAAAACGATCCAATTGTATTTTGAGAAATGATATTTGTATAACTATTTTTTAATAACTTTTGTGACAATATTTTTCTTGTACTCATATTATGTCAATAGTTGTCTTTGTAAATCAATAGTTGTCTTATGGACTATCATTAAAATAGTTGTTCAAATAAAAAAAACTCTTTGTTTTTTACTTCTTTTTTATAATTCAATCCATAAAACTTTCATAGGTAACTTCTATTAAAAAAAGAAAAAATTGAACTTTGGTGGATAAGATATTTTCTTTCTCTTTTTTTATTCTTCCTAATGCTAACTTATTCCTATGTAGATATAGATTAAACATGATAATGATGGTAGTTTTGCTTGTATCATACTGGAGTTTTACCCTGACCGTTGGATTGTGGCAGGAATCATGATCATGTACGAATTGGACGGTTGGGGAAGTGCATGGTAGCGTAACGAGAGTTCTCGGATAGTGAGGTTGGTACAAGAGAAAAGGACAGACTCCAAACTCTAAAGTACATTTTTATAATCCGTCATATCCCTTTGATTTTAATTTTAGATGGTAAAAGTAATTCAAAGAAAGCATAAAATTGATTCTGTCAAAAAAAAAACATAAAATTGATTTATCACGTTTGGATGTTTAAAAAAATAATTGATTTTTCTCTCAATAAAAAAATAATTGATTTTATTTGTAGAAGTGAGTAAAACCGAAACTATAATTTGTAGTTTTCGTGTGTGTTTGGTTTAGCATAGAATTGATTTTGATAGGATTGATTCTAACTGAATTGATTCTGATAGAATTGATTAAACAAACTAAATGTTGTTTGAATTGTTTTGATCAAAATTGTTTTTGAATGTATAATTACTACAATTGACATAGCTAAATACAAGTAAATGGACATAGTTGAATGTATATGTATATCAGTACTAAATGTAGATATATTATTTAATTTAAATAGATAAAAAACTTATATATTAATTTTAAAAAAAATAATAAATACGATCATTAAACCAATTTTTTTTACAAAACATTTGTTCATATATTTTATATTTCTTGATAAAATATATTTATTTTATATTTCTTGATAAAATATATTTAAGTTAATTTTTTTTTGTGGTGTCCAAGATTCGAACCTCAGACCTTGCATATATTATGCATTATCCCTACCAACTGAGTTAAGCTCATGGGGATAACAGAAAAAAATAAGTTAAATAATACTAGAGTTAGTTTTCAAAAATGATAAAATATAGCGTAAAAGAAATGTAAATGAAAAAATACAGTAAATCTGAACGGAAACGTCGTAAAGGAAAATCGAAAATATGGTAACTTATGACCATAAATATTTCTCAGAGGCTAATTTGGTTCTATAAGTTTTCTAATTAAATTTGGGTCATCAAATTAATCACGAAGCAAAAAAAAAAAATGACGATTGATAAAGGACAATAAAGGAAAATAATAGGTTGTAATAATCTAAATTTAAAATTTATTGGAGAGTTGATTCTGATTAACCCAAAAGTTAGGAATTGTAGCTTCAACCAAAATTGTTATTGGAGGATAGAAGCAATTTTAAAAAGTCAAACCAAACATAATTGAAAACAGAATTTTTCACTTTAAAGGTGTTGTAGAAGTGCTTCTTTCTTCGAGACACTAATGGCAAATGGCTCAAAGGATTTGTGCGCAAGATTGGAGTTTGTGATGCTCTGCATGCAGAAATGTGGGGTTTATATTCGGGGTTGGAGCTAGCTTGGCAGGTTGGAGTTTCACATCTCTGTGTGGAAGGCGATTCAAAATTGCTTATTGACATGGTTACAAACAACTGCAAGACTAATGGGACGACCCCTTCGTTGATGCGGCGTATCAGAAATCTTTTAGACCGTAGTTGGTACGTTGAGATTCATCATACTTGGCGAGAGGGCAATAGAAGTGCCGATTGGCTTGCTAACTTCAGCCTTACCATGGATTCTTGGGATTTTGTTGTTTTGGAGACCCCTCCTAGTGAGCTCAATAGTCTCCTATTTGATGATATTTCCGGGGCTTGCATGCCTAGGAATGTTCGTTTAGTTGTTTAGTTTTTTCTTTGGGCTTTTGCCCTCTTTTGTACCAAAAAAAAAAAAAGTGCTTCTTTCTAGAAAGGCTAAAATATGCTTTTGGTCCCTGCAAATATAGCCAATTTGGGTTTTGGTCCCTGTAAATTTTTTTTTTTTGAAATCAGTCCCTGCAAAACTTTTTGTTTTTTAAAATGGTCCTTAGCCCCACTTTCTTGCTTATTTGGCAGGTTTTTGCTTATGCCAAGTTGTCCATGTGGCAAAAATGTGGCATTTTTTTTTTTAACAAAAATTAAAAAGTGGAAATGGTCTTTATTTAAACAAATAAATACTATAAATTAAAAAACTTGTTTCTAGAATTTCATGTTCACTTCTTCTTCTTCTTTGAGAACAAACAATGGTGAAAACATAATTCCCCCGATTTCAATTCTTTGCAAGCCAAAAAAAACCTCCTTCAATCCAATCAATTTTGCTTTCACCAGCTCCCTCTTCACTTTTTTTCATTTTAATTCCACTTATTGTTACATCATCTTAGATCCCCAATTTCAAATTTGTGTTTCATAGATTAAACCTTTATTTCGTCAAATTTTCAGAATCCAAAATCCCTCACTAGAAATCTCAGACTCACTCAAATTCAGCTGCTGCAAACAAACCCAGAAATTCGCTTGCTGCAATCGAAAAAGCCTTCTTGTAGTAACGAGAAATTCATGAAAAAAATCATCACGCGTAGAAACCTCAAACTCGGAGGTTCGTCGCTAGTGAAATCACATAAATTACTTGTTCTGGGTATTGATTATTGTTGGGTTCTACTCCAATTTCTTGTTTTGTTCGATCTGGAAATTACTGCAATTTTGATTTGGGTATTGCTACAGTTCGATTTGGGTTGCTTCATATCTGGGTAGTTCCTGTTTTGCTGTTCGAGCTCAGTACTTTTGATTCTGTTCGATCTGGGTCCTGGGTTTGTTACTGTTGCTGCGTGACAGTATTGGTGGTCATACTTTTCTCTGTTTTTTCACGGAGCTCAGATGTCTAGTCTTGCAACACAATTCGTCTGTCCTTGGCCTTGCTTGGTCTCAAGGAATCTGCTGAGAGGAAGATGGAAAATGAAACCATGTTGTTATGTGATTGTTGTGTTGCTGTGGATGTTGATGTTAATGGATGGAGAGCGATTGATTGCAAGGAACGGGAGGAGAAGATGAGAAGATGGGAGAAGATGAATTGGGGGAAAAATGAAATAATCCTCCTTTTCTCTATTTAATTATGTGTTTTAAATTTAATTAAAATAAAGTTTTTTAATTTTAAATACTGAAAATCAATTTTCGTAATTAAAAATTTTGTTTTTTATATCTAAAAATTTATTCTCAGATTTTTGAAAATGTATTTTTAATATTTTTGAAAATAAATAAATTCCTTTTAATTTTGAAAGCAAAGTCAGAAGATAAATTTCCTATTTTTTTAAAAATTTTAGAAAAATTGTGCCATATTTTATCATTTAAAAAAAACTGATTTTTTTACTAATTTCGATTTTTTTTTTTATTTTCTAAAATCAATTAAAATTATATGTTTTATTTTGATTTCGAAAATATATTTTTTGTTTTTAAAAAATGGTTTTAAAATAATAAAATTAAAACAATTACCACATGGCTGCCAACTGTGCAAAGATACACAGTCAGCGAATGCCACATAGACATAAATGTTCCAAATCATCAGTAAAGTGGGGCCAAGGACCTTTTTAAAAAACAAAAAATTTTGCAGGGACTGATTTCAATTTTTTTTTTTACAGGGACCAAAACCCAAATTCGCTATATTTGCAGGGACCAAAAGCATATTTTAGCCTTCTAGAAAAAAGCCAGAACAAACATATAATTGATTTTGTCTTTAAATTAATTGTTTAAATCACTATTACATAAATACATTCGAACATAAATTAATTTTCACTTAACTCACTTTTATCCATAATGAAATTATAATTCACTATTACATTCATACATAAAAATCATGTATTTGAAGTGAGTATTTTTTTGGTTTTTTAAGGAGGTTGTCTACTTAAATCAACACTTTGTCCAAATCTTTAAAGTGAGTATTTGAAGTGCTCTTTTAAGGAGATTGTATTTTTTTTTAACAAATCAAAATGGAATATATTGCTCAAACGGACGAATAATTCATCCCGCACAAGGTGTGCTAAAATGATGAATCATCCAACTCTGTTACAAACCAGAGCACCTATGAATAGGTTGCCACCATAAAAACAAGAAAAAATTACACAACACCCATACAACAAAGTGGGTGTCTCCACCAATCATGATAACCAAAAGCAATAGGAACAAAGCGCGAAGACAACCAAAGAAATGAGTTCATCTTCACCTTTTCAAAAATACTGTGTATATTGATTACCGCATATTTGAAGACACAATTGTTTCTATCTTTCCAAATTGCCCAAACACACGCATGCCAAATAATTTTAAGGTAGGAATGAGTAGCTCTCGGAAGCGCCGCTAATTGAGTAAACTGCAAATAGTGCTCCTTGATACTTCCTGGAAAAACCAAATAGATGCCGAGCCATTGAGAAACTAAATTCCAGACATTCCCAAATAATGCACAACCAATAAAAAGATGATTTGTTGTCTCAGTTAAACCACATCCTCCAACACATATATTATCATTAGGTTGCAATTTAAGGAGATTGTCTCTCTAACATTTACTTTTTTATTGCCTTAATTTAAAGTAAATAACCTCATTAAGAAAAAAATTATCACTTGATTGTCATTAGAGGTTATTATACTTTGTCACGTCAAGTTCTTCAAGTGGGAGAGAAAAAAAAAACTAATTATTTCTTAACAAAATTGGATAATTTGTCCTTTAACTTAATTTTATGTAACACTTTCATCCTTTATTTTTTGTTTTGTTTTATAGTTAAAACTCTATAAATTAATAATGTCAGGACCGGAGAAATTTATTAATTTAGAGAGTTATTAATTTATCGATAAATTAATAATTATTAATTTAAAGAGTTTTTAAGTAATTATACTGTACATACCAAACAAAAAGGCAAATTAGTCTATGCCTCTTAGAATTACGTTGCAGTGAACCTTGGGACTCAACGTAAATTAGTAACTATTGTGTTCATATGCATTGGAAATCAATAATGACTTTTGAAGTACAGTAAATGTAAACAAGAGGAACAAATGTGTTCAATGTATTCTTAATATTTTTTTTTTAGTTTCTATGAATTATTAATTTATGATTTTCTTGGGACCGAAAATTATAAAGGGATCTCCCGAAAAATTATTATCTTATTATTCTATCAAGTTTTTCAATTTTTTACATTGGCCCAAGTCGGGACCGGACAAATTTATTATTTTAGAGAGTTTATTAATTTACCGAGTATTAATTCAAAGAGTTTCTACTGTAGTCATTTATGTTATAAAATGTCAAAATGGACTAAAACTTAATTTACCAAACCAATACTTAAGAGAAATTTTACAAGAACAATAGTATAAAATACTAATCGGACTAAATTTGGAATTATTACCTCCGTCCCTAAATATAAGACCATTTTGAGATTTTTTTTGTCTTTTTTATAAGTCCCCTTATGTATTTACAATTACATTTATTAATTCTTTACCAACATACCCCTGTTATCCTTTTTTCAATCAACATTAAATACATATTGAAAACATAAACTAACCCTCTCTTCAATGATAAAACTGTAAAAACAATCGTAATTACAAACTATAATCTGAACCTTCTAAATATATGGTTCGAAAACTATAATCTCAAAACCTTCACAACATTTCGGCTAATATAATCCAAAAAATTGTGTACCCCCCATTAAGAAGCGAATTGTAGTGTACGTACTGACACATTTCAGATTTTATTTTCCAAACCATTGATAAACAATTCATATCATATAATCTGAACTGTGTCAACACACAAACAAAACAAATGTTGTTAAAATGAACACCATTTTTTGATAAATTCAGACACCATAATTGTCAAGAACATGCATCAAAACATATCATATTGGATAAAAACGATGGAAGCATATGAAACAACATAAATTAAAAACTAAAATTATCCAAATATTACATCAACGAATTCAAACATAAATTTAAAACTTATTTACAACTTTTATGAATGTTTTTAATGTTATAGTCTTTGAATCGTATATTTAAAAGTTTTGGTAAAACGTGCGAAAAGTTATATTACTGCCTTCAGTTTTAGGAAGGTTCGGATTGTATAATATGAAAAAAGGTGTTAGGGTTATATTTCAAGCAAAATGTATTTTAGGGAATAAATTGGGTGCGTGAGAAACGCGCAAGGTGAGAATAGTAATAGACATTTTTTACAAGCAAACTATTCCAAATTTTTAAAAACAGGGCCTATTTTGGGAAATTATACCCTATACCCCTACGTCTATACCTTCACCCTACAAATTATAAAAAATTCCAATATTACCCTTTTTGTTTTTTCACCCTCACTTTCAATTTGATGAATTCACCCAACACAACATTCCAAATACATTCTTCGGAAACCTTTCTTTATCATTTTTGGTATGTAATTTCTTTCTTCTTCCAGAAAGCAATAAAAAAATGATTCTGCAATGCAATTAAATCATTATTTTAAATCCCTTACTGCCATGAAACCCCATCATTGACTCCATAGAATTGATATTAGGCATAAACTGAAAAGGGAATTGATTTTAGGCATGAACAAAAAACAAAAGACCCAACGAGAATTGCCTGAAAACATGGTTGGCAACCTGGCATAATTGATTTACGGAAAACAAAATTATACAGTGAAACTAGAAATCTATGAATACGTGTTCCGAAGCAGAAATCCAGAAATGTTTTTTTTTCTTTTCATTTTCCGAAAACATTATCTGAACGCGTGGTTAGATATCAAAATTTGCAAGGAACAGATCAAAATTCTGGAGATTACGTTCGATTTGATTCTTTCCGGAAAATTTAGAATGTGTTTTAGGTTAGTTTTGTAGATGGGATAGGGTGAACAGTAACTGTTAAAATATTAGTTTTTTAACTTTAAATAGAAGGATAAAATTGGCAATTCAAGTTAAATGTCGGGGTAGGAGTATAATTGTTGGGGTATGAGGTAAAATTTCCCCTATTTTGATATAGCGGGCCTTTAGTTTGGGCCAAAATTGACAGATCTACTTAGGATTGTAAAATTGCTCTTTGAACGTTACTTTTTAAGCCCCCTCAATATCTCTCAAGCCCCCTTAAAATTCCTTTTTTTACCCCTATTCTATACATTTAAAAGATACTCCTAAAGCATTTCGCTTGGTTCCAGGACCTATGTTCCGGAGGTATGTTTTTAGATTTTACCTGGTTCTGTAGTTATCTCTCGAAAGTATTTTTTCGTTAAAGATATATACGGTATCTAAAAGGCCACGTAGAAGAGCAATGCTACTATTTATTCTAAACACCTTTCTCCTATGATATACTGCTGGCTGTGCATTATATAGTATCCTACACAATGTCATTTATAATGGTAACAGAATGTCATCAAACCAATTCTAAATCATGTTTATATGGGGGAAGTTAAATACTTTTATACATTTTATAGTTAAAAAGAAACAAATTTTGCGGTGCTGAAGAAAAATGAAAATGGGAGAATCCAAAGACCAGTTTTGATTGTACTATGATCCAAACTTATTCTTTCTCGAGTAGTGACTATAATACTCAAATTCATTCCCACATTTGAAAAGTTATAGGGTTGATATTAGGAACATTAGGTGTCTGAATCTGCTTGATGGTATAATTGTATTCTCTTCGTTTGGTTTTTTTGTGCATCATTTTCATCTACATGCTTTATATTCAAATAAACATTTATAGTCCATTTTATTTACTATCAATATTACTCACACATGAATAGGAGGCAAGCGGGCAACAAGCTGCGCCGCTAGACCTTTTTGGATGGCAAAACCAATCCTCGTAAACACAACATTCATGGACCTAGGAGACATAATATTGCTATGCATAACCCTTTGGACTCTATGTAGAAGATCAACAGCCTCTGATGCTAGGAAGCCGAAAGTGTCAAAGGCAAATGATATAAAAGCATGTTGATTGCCATAACAAGCTTTCTCATGTTTGGCCACTTTGCTTGACGCATCTTTTAGGGCTGCTTGTCCTATCGTAAAATCCCCGACTCCTAAACTCACAAGTGGTGAAACCCCAGTCAAGTCCACACATGCATGTTCTTCTCCAACCCATTCTTACACCATAACATCCGCAGGCCTAAGTGTCAATTTTCTATCTAGAGGGTCAGTCAAAAAGGCCACGTAGAAGAGCATTGCTACTATTTGTTCTTGGCATTCTTCTTCAAGGTCGGTCGTAATACATAATCAACAAATAACTAGTATTTTATTCACCTCAGCAAAATTAAATTAAGTGTTTGTGTCTTTATTACCATTTCATCAGGTGGTTATTTTCACGTGATAAATTCCTTCGCATATGGTGTTGACATTTAAACTATACACTACTTTGGCATTTTATAGAGGAAATATATTGGATATGTTATTGCTGCTTGCTTAATGTGATGCAAACACACCTCCGGATCTTCCAAATCCTTCTGAAGATATATACCGGAGTATAAAACATGGGTAAAATGGGAATTTTGGGGGGCCTAAGAGAAGATATGGAGGGCCTTAAAAAGTAATGTTCTTGCTCTTTAGGCTTCCCAAATTGCTCTCGGGCATTTCAAATCTATGTTAATAAACCCAACGGTCGACTGCCGTTTACTGTCATAAGGTACCGTCGTTCGCTCGCTTCCTTGTGGGAGTTAAGCGTCGCTACGTTATGGTATGATTCCTAATAATTTGAAGTTCGACTGCAACATAAATAAAATTTGGGTTAAAATTTTCAACTGCAATTGATAAATACCGTATAATTTGCAAAAATGGAAAAAAGAAGTAATTTAGATATAGGTAGGGGACTTATTTTTAAAAAAAATCTAAAATATTTCTATTTCGTATATATAGGGGATTCAGTATAAACAAACAGTATATATGCTTCTTAAAAATAAATTTTTTTTTGGTTACAGTAGGAGATTTAGATTGGATATATATATATATATAAAAAAAAAAAAAAAAGAAGATATTTGTAGAAAAAGAAAAGTAGTAAAATGCAAGGGATTCGAAAACCCAAAGAAAAGTTTTTGGTAGAGGAAAAAAACGCGTGGAGTCGAGGGAGGGAGGGAGGCGCAGCGAAATTTCATAAATCTTCCAAGTCTTTGTTTTGTTTGTAGTTAGTTAGAGAAGTGAAAAGTCATTCATTCACTCATCTCATCTCATCTGTTGGCTCTCTCTCTCTCTCTCTCTTCTATTTCTTCTTCCTCTTTAGGTTAATTGATTATTAATAATAATAATGGTGAAAGCAGCAACAGCGAGCGAGAAGGGTGGTTCTGGTTCGGTGGCACCTTTCTTGAATAAATGTTACGATATGGTTGAAGATCCTTCAACCGATTCCATCATCTCTTGGTCCGCTGATGGTAACAATAGTTTCATCATCTCCAACGCTGATCAATTCTCACTCACTCTTCTCCCCAATTATTTCAAACACAATAATTTCTCCAGCTTCGTCAGACAACTCAACATCTATGTATGCTCTTCTTATTCATCCCTTCAATTATTAATTCATATGTTCATTAATTTCTCTGTTCCTTTCCCCCAATTACCGACCTCATTAACCCTATATCAGTTTGTGTTTAAATACTATACTATATTATATTATTAATGGGTAAAGGTATTCTGTTTCCTTGATTTATATAGTACTATGTAGGTATAAAATCCATTAGTAGTACTTAGGGGTTGCATTTTACTTCTACGACACTTTTTTGGATTATTTGAGTTTATATGTTGACATATAAGCCCTTCTGAGACCGTTTGGGAGAGCTTATGCCGAATTTGAACAGACCACTGTTGTTCTGCGATACACTATTTAGTACATACTGCTGTCAAATAACAGCTATAGAACTTGAACAACCGCCATTTTCCGCGATTGTCAATGACTGTAAGCTGTTTTCAGCTTACTTCCGTAACCAGGATAGCTTCTAGAAATAGTTTATAGTTTATACCAAAACACTTTGACTATTTTATTTTTTGTTTTAGAGATAGCTTATATATAAACTGTTATCTTACAAGTGTTTATGCTATAAGTGCCTGATTAACTTGTTTATCCATAGAGAACCGTAATCCTTTGATGCTGCTGAATTGAAAATGTATTAGATAATATACTCGACCTTTTGAGAAACCTTTACTACAGCAACATGCAACGTTTTCCCACTCAGTAGAAGAACCTACAATAATTTTGTTTATCTAGGCCTGCATTTTTACCGTCTCGATTTGTTTAAAGTGTCTCTCTTTTAAAGTCAGCAACTGATGACTGTTGAATTTATCAGGGTTTCAGGAAAATTGATGCAGATCACTGGGAATTTGCAAATGAAAACTTCATTAGGGGTCAAAAGCATTTGCTGAAGAATATACGTAGAAGGAAACATCCACATGTTGCTGCAGATCAGCAAAAACCATTGCCGCCAAAAGACAATCGCGATGAACCATCACAAGAAGCAGTAAATCATGGCCTTTGGAGAGAAGTTGAGAATCTAAAATCGGATAGAAAAACCCTCACGCAGGAGTTGGTCAAACATAAGCAGCACCTTGAATCTTCTGAGAGTAAGCTGCTTCTACTGAGTGATCGCCTTGAAGGAATGGAGAAGCATCAGCAGCAGATGCTCTCATTCTTGGTCATGGTCGTGCAATGCCCTGGATTCTTGGTTCAGCTGCTTCACCCTAAGGAAAATAATTGGCGTTTCTCTGAAGCAGGGAATATGTGGGACCAAGGTAACCAAGATGACAGACCAGTTTCTTCTGATGGGATGATTATAAAGTATACACCACCTGTTGCTGAAAAACTAAAACCTGTTGTTCCACGATCTCCTGCCTTTAATAAGCAACCAGAACCTGAGGTTTCTACAGATGGGTTAAAAGACTTGTGCATCAGTTCTGAGTTCTTGAAATTGCTTCTAGATGAGAAATTGTGCCCATTAGATAATCATTCTCCGTTTCTTGTACCTGATTTACCGGATGACGGTTCGTGGGAACAACTATTTTTAGGCAGTCCTATCCTAAAAAATGTTGAAGATACTGATCGTGAAAACGAGGAGCAAACTGTTAGTGACATGGAGATGGATCACATCATATCTGAAGCTCTAAATGAAACATCTGATTTTGAAGCGATGATTATGGAAATGGAGAACACTCACGCATGAGTTGAACTTATATGCTGATGGGGGGTATTGGATGGGCTACAGGGATTTGGAACCTCAAACTGAGAAAATCGATTTCCAGCTTCTATAAGCTAGCAAAATACAGAGGGAAGGAAACAAATTTCCTCGCGGTGAAGTTATAATATTATCAAGTCACAGTTTAACTATTCTTTCTTCCATCTTCCTCCAGCAGTTGTTTGATCCTCATCTGGATTCAGTGTAAGCCTGCCTGCTCTGTCTTTATCATTTGTTTACGTACTAAACAAATCAGCTAATCAAATTGTGGAGATGATTGAGGATCTGTTGATTTTTTTGCTGTTTGCAGATCTACCTAATATCTGAATACTAATCGGGATTTGCTTTTTGGCTTCTTGATATGGTGTCCAGTCCCGTCTTGTCCGGGAGTTGTATGGTCTGTAACTAGTACGATGGATCAAATATTTCATATTACGTTTAGATTGTAAGGAAGAGCGGTCTTGAAGGAGCTTTGTCTTTTGTGCCACGCTTAACAGTTGCACACACATGGCTTCCTATACTTATAAAAAACAAGTAATTAATAGAAAACATGGTTCTTTTGCCATATTATTTTGCACAAGCCGATGCTTCTCACTATTTTATTATTCTCTTCCTCTCCCTCTAATCTATCCTTCTCCCTAGTTATCTGTGTTTTGCTCCAACTCTTGTGTATGATCACTGATATGCTGAAAGAGTTTTTGTTGCTCAATGAAAGGGTCTTTTGGCAAAGAGTAGTATTTAAATAAACTAGAACTCTGATATCATGGTAAAGGAGCATCAGTATTATAACAACTAAGAGGATAAAAGGAGCATCAGTCTTATAACAACTAAGAGGATAAAAGTGTCACACGCATGTATACATTGCATAACCAAAAAACTTGGCAACACGGACACAAACGCAAATAGTATCAATATATATTTTTGAATTTTTAATAGCCATCACTACCCATGGTGATGTCTTGTATGTGCCATTTTGATTCAACCAAAATAGCATTGAAGCCACAAGTTTTGCCACATTCAAACTTTGAAGGACTTCCCAAAATTTCCCACATTCAGAGCGTGGAGGGTTCTCCCGAAAGCAACCCATTCCAGCCAGAGGGGTCTGGTTAGATAAATGGGTCAAACCAACGACCCATGTGAGCCATGCGGGCTAATGGTTAAATGGGTTGACCCATTCCAGCATGAGGTGTATGGTTAGATAAATGGGTCAAACCGACGACTTGTGTGAGTCATGCGACCCAAGTTTTGCCACATTCAAACTTTGAAGGACTTCCCAAAATTTCCCACATTCAAAGTGTGGAGGGTTCTCCCGAAAGCAAGAAGAGCTGTTAAATGGGTTGACCCATTCCAGTTAGAGGGGTCTAGTTAGATAAATGGGTCAAACCAACGAACCATGTGAGCCATGCGGGCTAATGGTTAATTGGGTTGACCCATTCCAGCCTAAGGTGTCTGGTTAGAGGAAGTTATACCCCACACCCTTACACTTATGCCTTCGCCCCAACATTTTCACAAACTTCCAAATTTACCCTTTATATAAAACCAAAAAAAAATTACCCTTTCACTTTTCACCCCCACAAAACCCTTTAATAAGAAACTATTAAATTAAATGCACCGAAAACAATCAATAAACGTTTCCGGTTGTTTGTTTATGTTTTATAGAAATTTAATTGGTATTAACTAGTATGAACCAGAAATCTTATCATACTAGTCTTCCGGATTTTGCTTATTCAATCTTTTTTTAAGTCAATATGATGCATTAATACCTTAACGTGTGCTAATGGACCGACCTATCATGCCCAGTTCATCTTTGACAGCTCTACCCGCAAGGCAGGTTTTAGTATACATTTGTTTTTACCGTGGAAATCTACTCAATGTGTGTTTAGTTTTTTGTTTTGTTTTGAACCAACGCGTGTTTAGCTTGATGCTATAATTTGTGGTGTCTATATTTTTTAAGATAAAATGTCATTTAAACACGAGAATCCATGCTTCAACGCAAATCCAAACCACTATTAATGGGTAGTGTTAACTTGTGCCCTTAAGGCACATGTTAAGAAACTTAAAAAAAGAAATATTTTCTAAAATTTTGTGCATTTAAATGATTAAAAAGTTAAATATTAAATGCAACGCACACATTCCAATAAGTTTTTTCTATATTTGAATCATTAACTTGTGCCTTGAGAGCACAAGTTAACATTTCCCTTAATCAAATACCACCAAAACAACGTTAGAAAGCAGCTAGGAAGATTCTAATTGTGTATCCTCTCCTATAAGCTGCCCAGTTGCCACTTGAGGAATAGGCTCCATCACAATTTAGTTTCACGAAGCCTTCAGGAGAAAGGTTCTATTTCCAATTTCCAAAATTAATAGACCCTAGAGCAGTAGTACCTGTTTTGTTTATCTTGTTTTTCTTTTTCAAAATAAAAAATCCATACAGAACAAACATGGCACCAACTCAATGGTGAATATAAATCCTTATGCCAACATTTTGGCAAATGTAAACCGATTGCAAATTCTCAGATTCAAAACATGCGCTTTCAAGTAAATTTTTAAATTTTATCTCTTGCCATCTTGTAACAATAGCCATTTAACACCTCTTCAAATGGTGGCGGCGGCAAACAGTTGCACCATAATGATCGCTCATTCCATGTATCAACTATCAAAGAAGAGGATTAAAATGCAAATAGATATCAACCACAAAAATTTCAAGCCAAAAGTTAAATGGTTCATGAAAATGTGGCAAGAAACTGAAAATTGTTGCCAGTTGCCACCGCAAGTAACATCAAATAGACAAGAAGTAGAAAATAATAGTTCTGAAAGAGCATGAAACTATGGATGGAAAGCCTTTGCCAAACCATAAGCAGCTGCAGAGGCAATGGCACCAATTAGAGCAGTTTCCAAAGCACTCCTGATAGGCTTGTTGCCGGTGAAGCATCCCTTGACAAAGCCAAAGATAAGCAAAGCAATCAATGTAACCACCACTGAAACAAGAACAGCCTCTGATGCATTAGGAATGAACATGTAAGGAATGAGAGGAACAATTCCACCCAATACGTAAGCAATAGCAATTGTCATTGCACTATACAATGCTCTTCTTGGATCTGGCTTCTCTAGTCCCAGCTCAAACCTGCCATGCCAAGTAACCAATTTGTTAATTAATTTGTTCAATCAATCACTCACAAATTCACAAAGTTATCTTCCATTGTAGAAATTAATTCACGTTTTTAAGGAAGCAGGTATTCTAGAAACAATAAAAAGGTGCATGTATATAAAATTGGATTGCATCAATTTGTTTATTTTTTCAAGCATTTACTATTTAGAGTCATATTTGATTGTAGCAAGTAATTCAAATTATGAAAGATGCATGTAGAAACCATATAAAGGTGGATGAATATAAGTTGGATTCATGGTTTCAAAACTTTTCTTCATAGTATTAAAAAAAGGTCGTTCTGTTCTCTACATCCACCAGTAAATCTCTACCTCTAATTTGATTTCTAAAGTAAACCATATCAATCTTATTTTAATAATTCAAATTCAAGTCAGAAACATTGTAACATATTTGTATGCATCACAATATTTTTGTTTTGAAAAACGTTTTTTAGGCACAAGTTTAACCAAACCAAGACCAGAGATATTTATTTACTTATAGAAGCATAACAATATTAACATTGTACCTGCACATGATCATTTATTCATCCTAACTAGCTGTACAAAAAAATAATTATAAAAGAAACCCACGTGTAAGGTTCTCTAGGATAATTCATTTATCATGTTTTTATCCGTTTGCATTTCATGGACCAGGAGCATATGCTTAATATTAAAATAATTTGAGCTAATTATTCTTAGTTTTTCAACAACAAAAAACATTGATTCTACAATACAATGGTTTGGAATAAAAAAAAAATGGTTATGATAAAAATTGAAATTGAGGATTTTAAACCTTGTTTACCTATTTTATCTTCACACAAATTTCTTTTAACTTAAATCAAAATTGAAACTCAAATTTAGAAAACAATGTTTAAATTTATAGAAAAAGTTTTCGGCTCATTTGAATATCACAAGATTTAAAGTTGTGTGGAGTATATTTGATTAATTTCTTTATTTTTAAATACAGACGTACTAAAAAACAAAAAGAGAGTCCAAACCAAATAGTATCGGTGTACTGTGGCACTGGCACGCATGACCAAAGTTTGGAATCTGAAATCAAAGTATCAAAGCATGTCCACACTGAAAAAGTGGAAACCCACAACCAGAAAAAGTGCCTTTCTCTTTCCAATCCCACTCTTGCCAGCATATAACTAACATTCAACAAATAACGACACGCATTGCAAACTCCAAATTTTGGACAAATTACTTTCTCATGCGTAGTATTAACTCAACAAAAATTACAAAAATTAAAATGAAACTTACTTCATCATGAAATCAAGCCATGCTTGAGGATTCTTTCTCAGAGCATTCACCACAGGTCCATATTCATGTGCCTCTATTCCATACTCAGCCAATATTTCTGCCACCTCAGCAGCTTCTGAAATAATATATAAAAATCAAATTAAAAAAAAAATCGAAAACCATTTTTTAGAATAAATAAAATAAAAGATTACGATACGAACCAGTTTCTGGTACTGTAACGATTTCTTCTTGTTCCCTTTTCAATTCTCTATTGTAATGATCAGCTTCACCTTTTGCTGCCAAATACCTTCACGACAACACAACATAGTGCAACGTTTCTTGAAATCAATTCATGATAATAAAAAAATGTGATCAAAATTGAGTGTGTAAAGAAAGAGTGTTACCCTCCGAGACCCATGGAGATGGCGCCGGCGGCGACTTCGGCGATGCCGGCAGTGAGAACGATGGAAGAAGTAGCATTGGCGCCAGAGAGACCGGCGGCGAGGGCGAAAGGAACGGTGAGTCCATCAGAAACGCCGATGATGATGTCACGGACGATCTCACCGGCGGTGAAGTGCTTTTCAGTGTGGCGATTGAGAAGGCTCTGTTTCTCAGGTTCAAGGTTTAGTCTGTGTTCGTCGCCATTACCAGCCATTTGAACAAGTGTATGTGATTACTACTACTAGAAAGTGATTTTAGAATTGGAATCCAAACAAAGCCTAATGTGTAACTGTTGTTATATATGCTGCGTAAATATATACTACTACTACAACCCAACCGTCGCCATTGGGATCGTTTCACTTCATTTTTTTTTTATCGGATTACAATTAATTACTCCATCGTTTCAAAATTGACATTCATTTTGAAACAATTTTTTTTGGCTAAAACGACACTCATTTTAAAACGAATGGAGTAATTAATATTCACACCCGCGCTTTAAAAGAGAGGAACAAATTTAACTTATCTCAGTTGCTAATATCATTTTCTGTGTATTTTTTTCTAACATTTTCAGTGTATTTTTAAGTTTTTTTTTTTTTTTTTTTTAAAAGTCAGTATCCAGCTCAAGAGCCGACTAATCCATATCCAATCCACCGTCTATTTGTGGAGCCTCATTTAAAGCGAAATCATAACTCATTGTGGACTTAACTCACCAAAATTGGCGTCGGCAGGAATCGAACATGAGACACATTCTAAAGTATCAAGCCAAACCAACCTCAAATGTGATATGTAATTTTAAGTGTCCTCCCTTTTGCTACAAAGTAATTCATTTGCTCATTTTATACTATTAAAAACAATTATAAATGAAAAAGAAGAAATTATTGATGTATTCATTTTTATATTTTTTAAAGGGTTTATTTACTTTTTGTTAATTTGTGTGAAATTATCCAATATATCTTTAAAAGAGAGAGTGAGTATATTATCTAGTATACACACAACGGTAGAATTTAGTATACACCTCTATAGTTTTTTGTGAATAACATGAAGTTCTATCTATCTAATCATTGATTCATTTTTTATTGTTATATTTAATTTTTTTTAACATTATATATGCATTTTTTTTTACAAATTTATAGTACATCATAGTCTTTGTAATTTAACACAATCGACCGTATGTCCTCTTTCGAAATTAAATCCACGGTATTTTTATTGTAGATAAAGTAGAATTCGTTCACTTGTCTTTACAAAAGAAAAATTGGTTTATATTAGTTTATCTTTTTAAAATATAAGAGAAAAATATTAAAGCTTTAAGAAATTATAAGAGAAAGAATTAACTATGGATCTCCCTCTCTCTCTCACACACACACAAAATATCTTTTTTATCAAATCATTTATAATATCTATAAAATTAAAAGTGAAATTATGTTAAATATTTTTTTTTAAAAATTGTAATTTTGTTTACTATTGATTTTATTCCATCCAAACAAAGTTAAATATGATTTTATTCCTATTTAAATTACAATTTGAATATTGTTTTGTATTATTAGAATCATAATAACAACTTCTATATAAAAAAAACATAATAAAAACTACTTCTTGTATAATGAATTTTTGATATAATTTTTTTTTAACAAACTAAAATGAGTTCTATATTATAAACAAGGTTGATTTACCGTGCATAAGACATGCAAAAGGTAAACCAACCAATCAAATTACAACAGGAAGGTGTTGTTCTAAAGGAGCACCATCAAAAAGTTAGAGCAAATTACACCGTAACACCCATACAAGGGAGTGAATGTTTCCACCAGTCATGATAATTAAAGATAAAAGATGTATGTGTTGATTTCAGCCACATAAAAGAATTTAGTTTCACTTTTTCAGCTAAAGTAGAAGAATCACAAGCCGTATCTTGGAAAACACGATTGTTTCTTTCTTTCCAAAACAGAAGCAAACCAAATTATTTTCAAGAAAGGGTGAGTGGCTCTAGGCAATCCGGCCAAATTAGTGAATTGAATTAAATGTTGCCGGATGTCACCTGGAAACACCGCAGATATACCCAACCAATGCAAAATATGATCCCAAAGCGAACTAAAAATGTTACAACCACAAAATAAGTGAGCTGCGGTTTATAATTTGTTTGTTAATACATTATAAGTAGTTTTCCTTTTTGTCAAAAAAAAAACATTATAAGTAGTTTTCCAATTTCATTTGGTTATAATCTTTAGCATATAAGTCGCAACAATGGACTGTATGTGTATCTTTGAAACAAGTTTTTTAGATGGAGAATGATAAATTATTATTATTATCGAAGACATCAATGATCATTTTACGATTATTCTGTATAAAATTGAAACTTTGTTTAACGAGGTAACAAAGTTCAATTCTTATTAGTGAGCTAGAACTTCATGGATATAGTTGAAACAAATTGTTAAGATTTGAAAAGAAAACTTATAAGCAGCGATTTATGAATTATGGACTCCTTTTATCGTCAAGATACGAGTAACGTGACATGATAACTATCATATCTTGTCTAAATTCAACGTTTTTCACCGTGATATGATAAGTCGATGTTAAATTTTATCCTATCATACCTTTCTAAAATATCATACAAGCATAATAAGATAGGAATAATCTCATTATGTGTTACCCATATCCACTCCCTCTACAAAAAAACCCCACATATCACACACAAAATATCAATCCACATGTTAGAACCCCCATAGACGAGCCTTTAACGCCACTTTTCAAAAAGGACCAAATTAACAAGGCACATCCCTAAACCACTTATGGAATAGATTCCCTACTGTTATAGCTGGGTGCTATAATCAGTGAAAGCCGTCCGATCATAGTGGGATGGCAGAGATTGTTTTACTTAAAAACACAATTTTTAATCTCAACCGTTCGATACGAGATGAACGGTTGAGGTAAAAAACTGCGTGAAACTGCGGGTTGTTTTTACAGCAGCAAAATCTAATCCATCACTTATACTCTTTGATTTACAAACATTCAACCACCAAACCTAAAGAGATCTTATTCCCCCTGTTAGACCCGTCCCTAATGAAGCATCTTTGAAGCCAGACAATATGTTTTCACACCTTTACAGACATTTTCATAAAAGAAAAGTAGAAAATAAGGATAGAATTCAAACCCGAGTTAATCAAGTAGAGACATTCTATAGAGTCGATGAGATGTCAAAGTCTTTAGTTGTAGTTTTTCCTACTAATAAAATTTCAATTGATTCAAAACAAATTTTCAAGTTCGCTGGATCAAATGGAACCAATTGACACCCATGTTAATATTTGTGGAATATATTAGGGGTGTTCGCGGTGCGGTTTGGTTCGGTTTTGAGAAAAAAAGTCATCCAAACTGCGAGATAAAAAAGCATGCGGTTTGGTTTGGTTCGGTTGATTTTTAAAAAGTCATTCAAACCAAACCAAACCAAACCAATGCGGTTTATCGCGAGATGAAAAAAATATTACATTAACTCTAATATTGCAAACTCGTTACAAAATAAACATAGGACATTTTTTTTATTTTGATGTTTATATGATAAAATATTAGGTAAAACTTATATAAAAATAGGTAAAATTAAGAAGAAACATAAGCATGAAACAAATTATTGGGAAGTAAAGAAAACAAATTCATCACTGGAAATGAATTGAAAGAGATGGAAAGGAATTATAATCGAACCTGATGGTGCAACGATGGAAAAATCGAATCAAAAGAGATTATTCTTGAGCTATGTAATTGGGCTAGTACATATTTAAGTAATATTCATTATTCTTGCGGTTTGGTTTGGTTTGGTTCGGTTGCTGAGATGCAAACCGCAAACCGAACCGAACTGCGCGGTTCAGTGCAAAAGTCATCCGAACCAAGTGCGGTTTTTTGCGGTTTCGGTTTGGATTGATTTGGTTTGCGGTTTTTCTATTGGGTTGGTTCGGTTTTGAACACCCCTAGAATATATATGTACATTTTGTATAATTGAGATGTTGATTTGAGTTTTGAAAATTAATACAATACTTAATATTGATCGGTTAAGTGGTTTAATGATTTGGTGTTGTAGTTTACGTGATTTTAAAGTAAAAATAATAAAAAATGATAGTTTTTTTTTGAGTAACTCGCAAACAAACCCACCGGCCTCCGTAAGAAGCGCACCAATATTTGGGTCTTGCTAACGAGTGATTCCAGAACACTCTTTAAACATTTTAAATTTAATAAAAGTCAAATATTTCAATTTTCAATGTAATGACTACACACATTTTTACAAAAATATACTCCATCCGTCTCACAATATTAGTCGTTTAAGGTTTGTGCATGATTATTAAGGAAATAATTAATTGTATTGATTTCAATGGTAAAATTAGTAGCATTTACTAAAACACCCCAATTAATTGTAGTTAGTGGAGTAGTTAAGTTAGATGGAATTCAATAAATTAGAGTATAAGTAGTGAAAAAAATGCTGCATTGGTATTGTAAAGTGACAATTAATTTGAGAAAAAAGAAAAAAATGCTAAAGAGACAATAATTGTGACACGGAGAGAGTACTCCCTCTGTACTAAATTATAAGCAAAAAAAAAACTCATTTTCTTTGTCCTAAATTATAAGCAAAAAAGACCAACTTTTATCATATTTAATTATGTTTTTTCAAAAAATTATCTTTTCCAAAGAAAAATTAAATGCAAAGTGCATTCAATTTGCTCTCTTTTTCATTTTCTCTATAATCAACTACCAATGAAAATTGTTTTTACATCTTCCTATAAAACTTATTTCAATGATAACAAAAAAAAAAACTATGTTACAAACTGTATGTTTTAGTTTTCTTAATAAGTGCTATTTTTTTTTTTGCTTATAATATGGGACGGAGGGAGTACTATTTAAGACCTTTAAAAAATGTTCCGAAAGCACTCGTTAACATTTTTCATAATTTAGTAAAATAACTATTTTCTTTCAAAAGCATAAAAAATGTTACTTTAGCATAAAAAGTAAAATGTACTAGTAAGTATTACATTGGAACTTGTGCTGTTAACTCTTCAAAAGCATGAAAGTGTTACTTTCAACCTAAAACTTTATTTTTTTAGTTTCCTTAACCACTGTCCCATTAATAGGCACCGTAAAAACTTTTAAAGACATTCATTTTATTTTTAAGTAGATGGAGTAAGAAGGAGCAATTAAAAAACAGGGTTTAAAGAGGAAAAATGAACTAATTGGCCTAGTCGCGCGTGTGTGTAGGATCATCATGACTTGGTAATGATTGAATTCATTGGTGCAAGCTTTCCATAATAGAAAGAATTTGCTAGTATAATGTATCCCAACAAACAACTCCAGAGTATATGGAATCTTGTTGGGCTGAGTAAATCTTCATAATACCGTTTCTTAAAGAAAAATGTCGACATGTTTGTGCCATTTAATAAATTTGATCCAATTTTGTATATGAATTTTTCTATTAGCTAGCTTTAGGAGGTGGGAATGGGAAGGGAATCTTCATGCTAGTCAATTTGTGCACCCATTTTAGGCGATTATTGAAGCAAGGTACGTATGGATAAGCCAAGAATAAACAATAGTATTTAATTATCAGGCTAAACTTCCATGAGTAAGCTAGCTAGCTACTGAAGTTTCCAACTGATCGATGGTAATATATGATGAGGACAGACACAACTAATAATTGGTTTAAAATTGGTTCTTCATAATGGTTGAGGATAGGGCTGGACAAAAGGCTCCGACCCGCCCGAAACCGGCCAACCCGCAAGAAAATAAAGGGAAACGGGCGGGTCCAAACGGGTTCGCGGGTTGGGCGGGTTAAAAATCCGGGTTGTGTTGGTTATTGATGGACGGTGGCGGGGGGTGTGAATAGCCCCGCGGTTAACCAAAACCGAACCGATACACATAAGCCCATTACATATTAATACTGGGCTCACTTGTCTGGCCCAAATAATTTCCTCAACCCAACCCAAAACCCTTCATATAAATACCGAGATTTCTCCCCAAACCCTAATTTTCTGAAGCTTGCTTTGCTGCGCCGTTTCATCATTTTTTCTCTGGTAAGTCTCTCCCTCAAATCTTCATCCTCAGTTGATCATGTTCTTCAATTTTTTTGTTCTACTTCATCATTTTCCATCTATTTTCGTCCTGCTACACATTTATTACTAATAACATCATTTTCGATCTCTTCTTAAATTCCTAATATCATCATTTTCGATTTGCATTTTCTACTTCATCATGTTCTTAACATCATTTTATTTTTATCTATGTTTCAGGGTTTTCCTAATCATCTTCTACAACGTTTATTGCTTTTAAGGTTAGTTTTATGTGTTAGATTTTTAGATCTTAATCTTCTTCATTTCCTCATTATTTATTTGATATTTTTTTTCTCTGATTGTGTTATAATTTTTTTATTTATGTTCTAACAAGTGTATTGTTTTTTTTTTTTTTGAACGAGCATCTTGAGCATTTTGAAGATCTAACAAGTGTATTTCCCTCTGTTTATTGCTTATAAGGTTAGTAATTTTTTTTACGTTGAATCAGTTTTTTTTTAATATACATTCTATTTTTTTCTTTTGTTTCAATGTTACGTGAATCAGTTTATTTTTTTAAATATACTTTCTAATTTTTTTTTCTGTTTCAATGTGAACCTGAATGTTTTTTATGTTGAATCTAATTTTTTGTTTGTTCATTTGTTTCAAAAAAGTTAATTTTTTGTTTGGTTTACTAGTGTTAAGTGTTAACCTGTGTTATTGGAATTTGGAAACTTAAGTTGTTTCTTATTTTGTTACTAAGTTTTAACCTGTGTTATTGGAATTTGGAAACTTGTTCTGAACTGAATCATTTGTCAAGAAAGGTTGCTTTGTTTTTTATTTTTACTAAAGTGTCAATCTGTTTATTACTTGCTACTTAAATCTAATCTGTTAAGTTTTGTTAGGATAAGCTACTTGTATCGAAGCTGCACCTATGGAAGGGATTAGCGGAGCTGCAGCTGTGGAGGAAGTTAATGGAGCTATAGCTGTGGAGGAGGTTCATGGAGCTGCAGCTGTGGAGGAGGTTCATGGAGCTGCAGCTGTGAATTCGCTAAATGGAGCTGTTGTCAATCGTAAGTTACAACTTGTGTATGTATGATTGTGCATACTGTAATATGTTATAAATTTAATGTATGCTGGATATGATTATGGTGCAGCTGCTGCACCCTTGCAAGGTGATGCATTTAGGAAGGCAATTGTTAGATTTGTCATCCTTTCTAAACTTCCCTTTGGGGTAGTAGAATCTAACAGCTTCAAGCGCATATGTAACCATTTTCATCCCCATATGAATATTCCTTCAAGAAAGATAGTGTTTAGGGATTGTTATAAGATGTTTCTAGATGAAAAGTTGAAGCTCAAAGCTTATTTTAAATCTAAATGTAGTAAGATAGCATTCACCACCGATTGCTGGACTTCTACAGTAAACTTTAGCTGCATTTCCCTAACTGCCCACTTCATTGATGGTGAAGGGGAATATCAAAAAAGGATTATTAGCTTTAGTTTTGTTCCAAACCATATGGGTGACACAATAAGGCAGAAAATTGAAGAGTTGTTGAAGGATTGGGGTCTTAGGAATGTGTCTACAGTCACCATTAACAACGCTTCATCCAATGATGTGGCTGCAATGGTTAGAGATATATTGGCCATTCCTCCATCAGTAGCTTTAGAGAGTATCTTTAGCACAAGAGTTAGATTGTTGGACACTTATATGAGTTCGTTGGGTCCGAGAGTTGTAGAAGTTTTGATATGCTCTCAAAACTGGTTGAAGCCAAGTGAAGGGTTTGAGATTGCTGAAGGTGTTGTTGCAGGTACGTTAAACTTATTTATGGCATTGTTTATTTATTATTTGCTGATGATCAACATATTAATATTATTTTTTATTTGATGATAGAAGCAAATGAAGATCTAACCATTTGGTGTTGGGAAGCTCCTGCTGGTGTTGCACCAGCACCTGGATCTTCTGATTAAATCCATTTATTGGTATAAATTACATCATTTTTTTTACTATTTCATACTAAATATACTAAATGTATATATATTTATTTTTATTTTTATGTAATTTTATATCATGCAGGAATTATTTTTTGGAATATTTTGGGAGTCAAATATGACTCATACAACACAACTTGTTTTTGAATGTGATTTGAAATGGAACCTGCTTGCTTTGCTTGGCTCCATGGTGATGTTGGACCTATTTTAATGTTGATGCTATGTGATCGGTATGTCCCTAATTATTAATTCATATTGTTCATGATTATTAATCTTGTTAATTTGTCTCTTGAATTTCTTATACCTTTTTTCTTTACTTTTTTCATTCAAGTATGGAGACGAGGTTGTTCTGCCTTAATCTATTGATTGCAAAAAGAAGGGTATTTGTTGGTCTGCCTTAATCTGTTAAGAGGTATAACTTATTTGCTTGTAACAATCTTAGTGATTTAATAGTCTTGAATGATGTTATCAATATATTATGATAGTTAATTTTGATATTGTTAACAAGCTTATTGTTGTCTTGATTCAAATCTGAAACAAATTCTTATATTGGGCTTGGACTATCCTTCAACTTTGATGCTTAACAATTTTCTGGTCTAACTTAAAACAACATTATCCAAGGTTCTTGTTTCGCCATGTTGAAGCAGCAGCTAAAGCATGCAGCCTGTGCTGTTAAAGCCAGTTATTTTAATTTTTATTAAATTTCATATTGGATGAATGTAATTTATTATGACTTCTTAGTTTGAACTTCAGCAACTTATTACTGTTGGTTGTGTTGTGCCAGTTTTAATGGTTGCTTAAATATTGGCCATTCTTACAATATTATGGCTTTGACCTTGGTTGAAGCTAGTATGATATTTATTTTCTGTATGCTGCAGGTTAAAAATTTGTTTTAAGAATGTTCAAAATAAATTTTATGATTGCCAATAGCTGCAATTTTTTGTTGACAATCACATTTTATTGAAAAAATAATTTTATAGAAATAAATAGTTGGCCAACAAAGTATTGGTGTTTTTAATGGCCCAATTTCATTCTATTATTTACCCAAATTTTTTTAAAAAATAATGTTTTAAAAAAATTTCAAATCTGGTGGTCTTGGATAATTTTTACTAGAGTTGACTCGAAATACCTGCCCCTCCCACCCGATTAACCCGAAAACCCGTAACCGAACAAAACCGAACCCAAAACCGGACGAGTTTGGGGCTGGGTTCCTCACCCGCGGTTTTTGACGGTTTTGGGTTTTGGGCCCGAAACCCGCCCGGACCCGACCGCTGTCCAGCCCTAGTTGAGGATCGGTTAGCATTGATAAAAGAGTAATGATATTTTGACATCCATTTGATGACAACTTTGTTGACAACCTTGTTTTTCTCACTTCTTATTGGTCAAAAACAATGGAGAGAGAAGAATGAAGAGAGAGGATAACAACATCATGTGAGTATGAGAGAGAAAGTTGTCCAAAAGTTGTCAAAAAGTGGTTGTCAAAATATCATTTCTCTTGATAAAATAAGACAAAACCTCAGCAGAGAGAAGAAGTTGGGGGATTAAAATACCCCATTTTAAGCATGCTAATGCTATAATGATAATTGTGTTAAAATCTATATATGGTGACATTTTTGCACTTAGGTTGCAAGTTTTAATGGCGCAAACAATACTTTTAGGCAGTCTAATCAAAACAATAACTAAACACATTATTCAATTTAACTATATGTCATCAAAGACAGTCTAATCAAAACAATTAGTCTAATTTGTTGTCCAATTTGATGGTCATGCAACCTATGGATCATGAGACATGCCCATTATATTTTCGATTAAACCCCTTCGCACTGTAATCGACGATTTACTTGCTATCACAAATTTGATTAACCGAGACACTCTAGTTCTTAAGGATTTGACATAATTCAAGGAGCAACAAGAGTATTTTTTGAACAACTACTCAAAACTGTTTTCGATTGTGAATTTTACCAATCAAATGGCAAGTCTAACCGATGAGAGGTAACATTGAGGCTATGTTTACTGAATTGAGTGATTCATAGCATAAACGAATTCGAAATTAATTGAGTATTGTCATTTTCATGGCTATTTGAGTTTTAGGAATTTAAGCTCAAATTCAGATTTTTGGCTGACAATGAACCGAGCCAACTCGAAAATAGTTCAGAATTCGACTCGACAATTAGCTCGTTGAACTTGGTTCATGAACCAAATGAGCTGAACTTGAGCTGAAAATTAAGTTCGTTAATTAAATGAGCTGAACTTGAACTATATATAGTTCGGCTCGTTTGGTCATGAGTTGACTCGATTATATACACACACACATATATGAGTTAGAATAAAATCTCAATGTTCGTATCAATTGAGTGTTAAACATTTAAATTTTATATTGTTTATCAATAATTTATATTTTTTATATCGTTAAACAAATGTAGTTATAACTTACAATTACTATTTTATATAAAAAATAATAATATAGACTAACTAAGTTTTTTGAAGCAATTAATAACAGTTTTAAACAGCCACGTTTCCTAAAAAGACAAAACTCATAGAAATGAAACAGGTAGTAAAACAAAAGGAATAATGAAAGATGTTCTTAATTCTCAAAGGAAAAATGATACTTGTACAACCACTTTTTGACAACTTTCGAGACAACTTTCTTTCTCATACTCACATTAATCTTTTACTTTCTCTCTCTATTGCTTTGGTTTTCGTGTCAATACCTCTTTTCCTTTGTAAAATTATGGTTGTCTCAATAGTTGTCAATGAAATAGTTGTTTAAATAACACAACTCTTCTCAAAGTCCCACATCGGAGAGGTTTGCTAAATGTAAAGGAAAGTTGCCTATAAATATGTGGTGAAGTTTGATTAATTTTCAACGTGCAACATAACAGTATGTGCCATTGGGACCTAAGGTTGATTGCTTTCAAGAGGCTGCAACCACTTCCCAATGCAGTACTCCGTTCGGTCACTATTAAGATAAACAAAAAATTACTTTTTAGGTTCATTGAATGAGTGATGTATGTGGCCATTAATATAGACCACATACATCATTTATTCAATGGTGCTAAAAGGTACTCCCTCCGTTTCAAAATGAGTGTCGTTTTAGGTGTTTACACACATATTAAGAAATGCAATGATTAAAAGAAAGAGAATGGTTATTTTACCAAATTATCCTTATTAACTATTGGTTAGTTTTAAAAGTAATACTTTGGAAGTAGTGTACAGAGTATTAATTGGAGGGTACAATTGAAAAGAAAAAGTTATTATTGCATTGGAAACTGAAAGCGACACTCATTTTGAAACAATTTTTTTTGGCTAAAGCGACACTCATTTTGAAACGGAGGGAGTAGTTTTTTTGCTTATAATAGTTACCGGTAGTGACCGGAGGGAGTATTAAATATTTATTTTGAGCTTAATGGGTTTGATTTTTGAATTTTATGATTT
Organism: Medicago sativa; assembly: GCF_051527215.1. Classification (NCBI taxonomy): domain Eukaryota; kingdom Viridiplantae; phylum Streptophyta; class Magnoliopsida; order Fabales; family Fabaceae; genus Medicago; species Medicago sativa. Next base: position 100,276,135 of record NC_140752.1, read on the forward strand.
GAGATGAATCTAACGAGTCAAATCGAATTGATCGAGAATGTTAAATGAGTCGAACTCGAGCTAAAAAATAAGTTCGTTTCGAATTCGAGCCGAACTAATTCTTATCGAATCGAGCCAAACTCAGACGAGTTTGACTTGATTCATCTCCAGCCCTAGTCTCATATCAAAGTTAGCGAAGTTGTTGAAGTTTCTTTTGTAGTCAAGGTTTATGTTTCTCAAAAGACAGTTTCGAATTCAAATTTGGACTCAAATTTTGCAAAAAATACGACATACTATTTTTGTAAAGAGACTTACAAAATTAATTATTGGCGACAATGAAAATCGATTTCTTCGAGTAAAAATATGTACAAGTACAACATGATAAATCGATTTCTATAATAGGAAAATCAATATTTTACACTTCAATAGATTTTTGAATCCCAAAAATCAAATTTGTTTTGTAAAAACAAATTCTACTAGCTCGAATTATCTTAAACAAGTTCATTACATATATTTTTTTTTTGGGTAAGATTGCGCCAAAAAATTTATTGATATATGAACTCAAACATCAAACAAATAATACAATTGAAAAATGTTTAAACAAAAAACATTAAAAATTTAGGATGTTACAAAATGCACGTGAGTCCCATCAATTTATGCGGGGCTTAGTTTCAAAATGGTGGACTCTATTTTTAAAAGAGTAAGACCCACATGCATTTCTTCCATAAAATAGAAGTGTTGAACAAAAAGTATTAGAATGAATGTCGTTAGAAACTACTCTTAATAAATATACTCTAATCATATAGGTTGCATGTTGCCCCCAATTATGCATATCCCCTGCTCTATCAAAATATCAATTACGTTTGAATTTGAAAAGTATGAAACTAAAAAGAAGTTGCATCTAATTAATACTTTTTATTTAAATAGATAAAATGTAGTTGCTCATAACAATGTGGCAAGAGAATGAAAATTGTTGCGACCACAAGTAAATAGTTCTGAAATAGCTAGCTAGCCTTCGTTGCCATCAAATACTGAAAGCCTTTGCCAAACCAAAAGCGGCTGCGGATGCAATGGCGCCGATGAGAGCAGTTTCGAAAGCACTTTTGATAGGTTTGTTGCCGGTGACGCATCCCTTGACAAAGCCAAAGATAAGCAAAGCAATCAATGTAACCACCACTGAAACAAGAACAGCCTCTGATGCATTTGGAATGAACATGTAAGGAATGAGAGGAACAATTCCACCCAATACGTAAGCAATAGCAATTGTCATTGCACTATACAATGCTCTTCTTGGATCTGGCTTCTCTAGTCCCAGCTCAAATCTGCCATGCCGGCCATCGAGTAAGGAAATTGTTAAAGCACTCATAAAATAATATATTCTTTCCTCTTCTCCAAGAAAGTTATTTAAACAAAAGGTACACTTGAATAAACAATTCTGTTAAAAAATGTGACTCCAAGAACAAGCAATGATGTTAAAAATTTCTTTGAGGGATTTAGTTGCTTGATATTATAAGAACAACATACTAAAAAATGTTTTATTTTTTGGATTTGTGAAATCCAAATTTTTATTACATGCAATTTCCCTCAATGTTATTTTTGAAATATATCGGGCTTCTTCTATTTTCTCACTTACAAACAAAGCATGCTACATATCTTCACATTTAGTTCCTTCAAAAAAAAAAATCTTCACATTTAGTTAAGTATTAAGCAGGAATCAATCGAGTTCGTTTTGCAGGTCAACGACGACCTGTTCCATTGTATTATGGATAATGATATATTCAGCAAGAAACTTGCTCGCGAGAGTTTTACGACAATACAAAGTGATACCCTTCTCCACATCTTTATTTGTTGGTTATCCATGTGCTCAACTAAAGGCCAAATCCAACGGTTCCAAATTAATCGTGATAAGTTCGTCATGTTTTCTCTCGCATGAATGACAACACTCTTGTATTATACATGTATGAAACCAACGTGTTCCAATCGATGCATAATCACATATCATGGATTATCCTTAATTAACAATTAACATATATATAAATTATTGAATCAAAGATTAAAGTCCAATTTGCAATTATTACATTATTAATTATAAAATATAAATAAAAAAGTCTCGCGAACTTAACTCAGTTAATGATGACATCGTGTTATATATAGAGAGGTCGATGTTCGAACCTTGATTTCTCACTTATTCATGGCCAACTTATCCAGAGTTCCACTTCTCATCTGGTCAATATAATCTTACTCGATGTGTCTAAGTCTAAGCATCACTTTACCAAATATTCATTCCCTTTTTTCATCTTGAAGACATATTCTTATATGATTTTTTTTTTTATAAGCATATTCTTGTATGATTTATATGCTGTGATATGTATCGATCATCATTAGAATATCATTTTCAAATGTTTAACTTTCTTTTTGGAGGGGTTTCAACTTTCAAATGTTTAACTTACTTCATCATAAAATCAACCCATGCTTGAGGATTCTTTGTGAGTGCATCGACAACAGGTCCATATTCATGTGGCTTTATTCCATATTCAGCCAATATTTCTGCCACCTCAGCCGCTTCTATTTTATTTTTCTCAACAAGAAAAAAATTATTAAAAAATCGAAAATCATTTTAATAATTTTTTTTTGACAAAGAAAATCATTTTAATAAATAAATAGTGCGAACCAGTTTCTGGTACGGCAATGATTTCTTCTTGCTCCCTTTTCAATTCTCTATTGTAATGATCAGCTTCACTTTTTGCTGCCAAATAACTGCACAATAGACATAATGCAACGTTAGTTTCAATTCATGATAGTAAAAAATTGTGAGCACAATTGAATGTTGTGAAATTCATTAAAAACATGTTCTAACTTTAATCATAATTACTTCTAATATATTATTTTAGTATATTTATTTGTTGAAAGTGTAAAACTTTTTGAACTAAAAATGTAAGATAAATACCCTCCGAGCCCCATGGAGATGGAGCCTGCAGCAACTTCAGCTATGCCTGCAGTGAGAATGACGGAAGAGGCGACATTGGCGCCAGAGAGACCGGCAGCGAGGGCGAATGGAACAGTGAGTCCGTCAGAGGCACCGATAATGAGGTCACGGACTATGTCACCGGCGGTGAAATGCTCCTCAATGTGGTTATTGAGAAGGATCTGTTTCTCAGGTTCAAGGCTTAGTCTGTGTTCGTTGCTATTGCCAGCCATTTGAAAGTGTGTATATGTGATTACTTTACTACTACTATACTCCTTTGAAATTGAAATCAAACAAGCCTATGTGTTAGTATTGGTTCCTATAACGTGCATATATGTAGGAGTATATTACAACCCCCACCCCACTCCCCAATCAACATCAACGTCAAAAATAAAAATGTAAACCATCATACTAACTACTACTATATTCTTTTTTTCCATATACATGACGAATATACACTACTATATATATATATACACTAACTATTACTACATACATGCACATAAATTATAATATATTATTTAATTAAGTTTTCAAATTTTATAAGAAAAGAAATATTTATAATAGTTTCATATATCAAGATAATTTGATAGTATTAAAGAGATACAAAATATTTGGAGAAAATAGTAATATATGTATTTATAATTTTAAAAATGATTTCATATTTAGGGAGAATCAAATATTCTATACAAGTCTTCTAATTAGGGAAAAATGAAAGACAGGAACATAGAAAGCAATACTTATAATTTAGTACAAAAGATTTGGCCCCTATTTGTTGGTAGATGTAGATGTAGATCCGTGTCTGTTGCCATGGTCGTTTCCCTTCACTTTTTTTTTTTGGTCAAGACAACGACTGACTAACATATAGACTCGAATACCTGAAGCCATAATTTTTCTTAGTTTTTCAATCGCTATATATATGGGGGGTCCCCCAATCAACAACATACTACGCACTACTCATTCCGTTTACTATGTCCTATGTGTATTTTTTGAAGGAAGAAGTTTTACTATGAGTATATTTTAATCATATATATTTTTTGTTAACCATTTGGAAATAATTCGTCTTTCATGAATTTTATTAACCATTTAAACTCAATTGTTAAGTTATTTATTTATATTTTTACTAATATATAAAGGTAAACAATACTAGTAAATAAAACGTTGTTCAATTCGTTTTGATCAATATTTTCAAAATATCATACAATTAGTGTCAAAGTTGTGCATTGACATATATGAAAGTCAAACTACAATTAGTGAGACAAAGTGTATAATATTATACAATACTCCATTCAGAATGAAATATAAACAAAAAGATAGGTGACAATTTAATGTATATGGACTAATTTTAACCACATACTGATACTTTTCAACTATCACTTTTGCTTATATTTCAATTTGGAGGGAGTTTGCAGTGTATAATAGTATGAGGACATACTCCCTCATCCTTAGTCTACATGCATCAAATTTTCGATTATTGATTTACTTATATTACATTTCAGATATTACTACCTCCGACCTTATTTTATAAGACTCTTGCAAAATTTGCTATCCCTTTTTTCTAAGATCCTCTTCAAATATCAATGGGCATTAATTAGTTTTTTTTTTTTTTTTTTACAAAAATATCCCTAATTAAATGAAGAGATTTAAAATATCATTTATCCCTCTCACTCTCTCTCTTAATAATTGAAGGATAACATTGGAAAAAGAATTTGCATTGTTGACAAATTTTAATATAAACACAATTTTTCTTAATTCTCAGGGTCAAGATTCTCAAAATTTAATAGACACTTCCATTGCATTTAGAGATCACATACTCATGGAATAAAATGATATTTAAATTATTATTATTTTATTTTATGAGTCTATCTCTCTTCAAATATTAGAAGTGTCAGCTAATGAAGATGATCTCAACTTTAATTTTTATCAAAAGAGTCATATATAAACACAAAGCTCCCTCTGTATTTTAATATAAGTCGTTTTGATAGCGTCACACAATGACATAAGAAGGATAAATTAACAAAATTGAAAGAAGACGAAGGAGAAATCCGATTTAGGAGTATATTTTTTTTTCTACTCATAAAAGGTGTGGATATTAGTACTCACATGACAAACTAGTTTAATATTAGCAACAAAAAAAAAGACAAAACTAATTCAAAATTTATATTCATTTACAAATAATTACACATAAAAATGTTTAATTTCCATGCCTTGTTAATGTAAGAAGTTTTACACTTTCATCATATCATTACTATTGATGGTGCGACTTTAGAAGTGATTACGATAAAAATCAAACATTTCTAATGATCCGACCATTAGAATTAATTGATATAGTAAAATTAAAAAGTTACAATCATGTGACTTGGTATGATTGAATGTACCAAATAAAACTGTAGGCAGAGTATTCACCTCTAATTGATTAAAGGCATGTTATTATTAATTTAACTTTCTCATTGAATGCCTTGGCCAACCGATTTTCCATACATAGAGAGAAGAAGCAGTTTCGTTGTCATGTTAACTTAATGCAACGCTTATCTTCCAGTTCTTGTGTGCAACCAACCACCCTTCAACATTGAGTTCCTCCTCTAAAAGTACCAGCCACCATGTGGCAAAATGCATTGCAATTTGCAACAAGTATGTCTATTGGAGTGTGGATTTCACATTCCCTTTTCCCATTTCCCACCAAGTCAGCAAGAAGCCTAGTTGAAAATGGATAGAACAGTGGCTACTTTTGCATGAAAAATTCGGTTGTTGTTGGGAAGTATTGGTGGGGGTAACACTGGCTACTTTTATGGGTTCTAATGGACCTATCCTCTAAAAGTTTACTTCTAAATATTTTTATCTACTTTTACCAAATTACAGAAAAAATGTTATTTTAAACAAGTTGTCCAGAAGTATACTATCAGACAAATTTCGTCCGAAAATAACTTCCGGAGATGGATAATTTTCTTAACAAAGAGGTTTTTAAAACCATGCTAATCTCTTAAATAAAGTGAATTTAACAATAAATTTGATGCTAAAGTTCAATTTTAGAGGCAAAAGTTTCAAATCTCGATCTTAAGCTAGAATTAATTTTGGAGGTAAATTGAATTCATACTTAATGAAGTAGAGAAAGATCGATGATTTATCAGCGAAAGCAGAATCATGAGGAATAAGTCCACTTTTTCTCAGAATGCACACAGTGCATGGGAAAAGCCTCCAAGAGGTTGGTTTCAATGCCATATTGTAATGTGAACACTACTTTTCATCCATTCTGGTTTAACCAGTGTAGGATGCTTCCTTACAGATGATAGATGTAGTATTGTAAAAGTTTACACCACTTGGTTTGAGCTAGACTTACAGCTAGTTGTGTATGCCATCATATTTTAGTCAGAGGAGGACCTATATCAATTTGGTTCATATGCCATCAAATAGTGCAAATATTTTGGTTAGTTTTTCTCAAAGACAAACCAACATGGAAGATCATACTCTTGCAAGGGCTGTCATGTCTTAGGCTATTCACCATGATTTTAAATTTTTACCTACATGTAGAAGGTTAAGGATGGAGAAAAAGAAACAGACATGTTACTGAGATTCACTTCAAATACGTTTCATAATATATACATTTATTTGGACAAGAAGGAAGAAAGCTTAAAAGGAGTTCTTCTTATACTCTCTGTGTTCCATTCCACAACTCAATAAATCTTCACGGCTTTGAGCTATATTCTAGAATTACATTACAAAATTAAAATGGTCTTCAAATTAGTAACTATCAAACCACAATTAACACCGAACTAACCACAGCATGCCTACCTTATATATATGATATAAGTCATGACCTGAAATAAAATGATCAGCCTCGGTGATGACTCGATGTTCTCCATGAAGTGCATACAAGCTGGCCAATCAGGGCATGGATAAAGAAAATGACACAGTTGCTTGAACAAAATCCAAATGAATTTGAAATGCCTGAAATGCAAATAATCACCTGTTATCAATTTGTCCAAAACAATCGATACAGAAGTTAAACACAAGGTTGCAAAGTTAACTGAATTGATGAGATCGATAAGAAATAACTTGTTAGTTGTTATAGTTAGCTGTTACAACTTCCAGGATGACTGACTAAAAAGTTTTTTGGTTTTACAACTTGCACAGAACTAATTCAATGATTAATACAAGATACGTTTATAACAACAATCATTCAAAACTCAAAATGCTGTTGTAAAAAATGGGAATATTAGGCTTTACACAGGATGTAATAATTTTACCGATTCAAATGATGCTTAAAAATTATTGTAGCCAAAATGTATCAAACAAATTAAAGAAATTGGAGCCATGCAAAATCAGAGAAAATCAATATATGCCAATATTCAAAATGTCATACCTTGTCTTATGGTAACTTGGATATCTTGTTGCAAAGGAACCCATGAAATAACCTATAAGGTGTTCAAAGTACTTATGAAATTTAAAACGTAAAAAAATGAGAATTAGAACTTTGATATTTATAACATATTATATACCTGCAACCACCCATCTTCTTTTGTTTGTTTGCATAGAAAACTTATTATTATGCAGCATTGCTCCCACTCAATTCTTCAATGTCATTATTTAAAAGTCTCAAACTATTACCACAATTATCATGATTTCATATTGTATAAAAAGGGCATACTCCAGACTCTTTCACCATGACATCCGATTTAAGATATGAGAGACAATTGTCTTCACAGACTTCACTGAACTCAAAAGTACATTTCTGGGCATCAAAGACTCTGTTGTCAATGCTTCGAAAGTGCAATGGATATGTCCATATGAATGTGTGATCTTGGATGAATAACATGTCTCGACCCTTCCCATAGAAATAGTAATTATTGCCAAAGTTAGAAATAGGAAGACTGTGTGTGCCACCATCAGATTCAAATGTTAATTTGCAAATGATGTTATCAATTACCATATCTACACATCCCAAAACCACACACGGAGCAAAACCAACAAGCCTGTAATTATTGGGACAATCTACAGAATCTTTTTCCATGGTTACCAAACTTCCTGTACAACGATAAGGGAACCGACCAGGAACTGCACTCCCAGGAAAACAGAAGAACAGAGACCTATATGCACCCGTGGTGATCCTAAGAAATGCTTCAGCCCAGATATTACTGCAAACAGTTTCATCCAGTTCTTGACTATTGGTGAAATGGAATATGAAGATATCGTTGTCGGAAATTGCCGATAATTCCAACCTTGAATTTGGCATCATTCTTCCAACAGACGGGCAATCATACGCCAACAATTGATTTAGAGACGATGGAAGTTGTGGGATACATTCAAGCCTTTTGCAAAAACTTAAATCAAGTGATTTTAAACTTGAGGGTTAGCTACGCTCTCAGGAAGGTTCACAACATTGCTTTCTTGAAGTGAAAGTTTCCACAATGAGGACAAACTACCAATGTTGTTTGGGATTTCTGTTAAACTGCAACAGCCAGAACAATCAATCTCAGATAGATAGTTTAGATTAACAATGCTGTTTGGAAGTGACACCAGATCACTGCATAACTTCAGGCACAAGGTTCAAAGTCCAACCAAATACTCCAAAGATGAAGGCAGTTCCTTAATTGCTGTTTTTGTTAAGCTAATGTGAACAAAAGTTTCTGCAGGCTCCAAGATATCTGGGAAGCTCTGCAGCATTGAGCAACCATGCAAATCAAGCCTTTTCAACTTCAATTTGAAAATGCTGCTAGGAAAAGTTTCAAGTGACTCACAGTAGGTAAGGTCTAACTTGCTGAGTTTGCTAAGACTTCCAATGGAAGATGGAATAGTCTCGAGATCTCGACAGTAACAAAAGCTCAATTCTTCAAGTCCAACCAAATGCTGCAACGATGAAGGTAGTTCCTTGATTGCTGTGTCGTTTAAGATGAGCACCGCTAAACTTTCTACAGTCTCCTTAATTTCAGGGATCTTCTCCAAATTTAAGCAACCAAGGAGGTAAAGTCTTTTTAGAAATTTTAATTTGAAGATTTCAGTTGGAAGGCTCAAGAGAGAATCACAGTAAGAGAGATCTAACCAACAAAGCTCGTTAAGACTTGGGAATAACAAGGGTGACCCTTCTCTCAAAACTTCTAGGCTCAGTAATTCTATATTATCTTTTGGTTCTTTATTTAACTCAACACAATCTAGGGGTTCAAAAGTATTTGACTCGAGAGGCGGTAATGATTGGTTTTGTGCTATTGCTACAATCCTGAGACGCTTCTTTCTGGACATGTTGATGTCATATGGTGTGGCACGTTGAACCCTCATTTTTTCATTACCTACTACAAACATGTCAAGACTGGAACAACCATGGAGTACTATTAACCCAGAAGTTGTCCGGAGAATATTGCTAGGAATGTGTACACTCTTAAGGCTAATACAACCATTTAACCATAAACACTTGAGCTTGGACAGAAAACTAGAAGAGTAGACTTTACTCAACTTTGTGCAGTGACTAAGAATTACTTCTTCAATATTTGGGCATTGACCTAGGTCTGGTATCTGAATCAGGTTCTGAGAACCACAAAGGTCAAGTGTTTTCAGATTTGGTAAACCCTGGAATAAAATAAATAAATAAATGATTGATTTTCCTTTTGTGGTGTAAATAAATGATTAACATAAAGAAAATTTAGTCCCCTAAAAAGAATTAAGAAAAGTTATACGTTTGATTTTGCGGTGATTAGAATTGATTTTGGTATCAATAACCTTAAAAAAAAGAACCGATTTTGGTGTCCCCGCGAGTTTAACTCAGTTGATGGGAACATTGCATTATACATGCAGGGGTCGCCGGTCGGGGTTCAAATCTCGGATTTCCATTTATTCATCTTAAGGTGAATTTCTAATCATTGGACTACTTGAAAAAAAGAAGTTGATTTCAATTAAAAGTGAGTTGAATGAGATTGATTTATGTTTGGATATAAGGCGGAAAAGTGATTCTATCAGTTTACTTTTTTCGGATAGTTTGAATCCAAATTGTATAATTATTAAAAACGGTTTTAACTTTTTCAAATTTATTTACATGAATATTGTTTTGTTTTTTTAAAAAAAAATCTTTTTAATATGATTTAATTTTCAAAACAACGTGCAAAGGAACATGATATAAAGCTTGACATACCTTATCTCTCTGCCAAAGTTGTTTAAGATGGCTATGGGGCATATAAAGTTTAACCAGATTGTCGGGGAAAAAATCCTCTGGCAAAGACATTTGAGGGAATCCATCCCAACGAAGAAACTTTAAATCATCCGGAAGACTTTCTAGAAATGCAGGAAGGATCACATTTGACTCTTTCGAAACGCCATAAGGCTTATAGAATAACATCATTCTAAGATTGTCCATCTTTTTGAATGTTTCAGCTTGCAGTTGAACCTTTTCTATCTTGCATATGTCCAACAATATACACCTGATTGCGTCCGTCCCCTGAAAGTATACACAATGAATTAGAGACAAATAGAAATAAAAAAGTTGTTGCAGGATCATGTAGACAAATAGAAAGTAAATACATGAGATTGGATGACTTATCAAGTGAGATTTGAAGGACATATAAGAATGAACACCTTGTTGTTTCTTAAAACTTTATAAATTTCTCTATGCTTTCATAGTCGACTGCGTTTTCCAGGATCATTGACACATTGTTGAAGGACAATTTCATGCCCCATTTCCTGTATTAGATCATGCATAACAATCCCACCTTCCAAATTAGATATAAGGCCTCTATCTTTGAGAACCTCTATTCCAATTAGGGTAGAGAAACCACAGCTATCCAGTGTTTGTAAAACAACATTCTCCAAATGTCCTCTATAGAAACAAGCTATATCAAGAAATATCTCCTTCTGTTCTTCATCAAGTCCTACATAACTTAATTTTAGCACTTTGAAAATGTCATTCTCAGGAAGCTTATCCAGCTTTTGTAACTGACTTTCCCATGCTTCCTTTGGTCTACCGCAAAGTAAAAAACCCAGAGGATTGTTAACATCATCAAGAATTAAATCTGTAAGTTGATCCGAATTGTTAACATCATCAAGAACAAGGAGAGCCTTAGTCCATTTGAGCCTTTGATCAAATGAAAGACTTAATCCAGAGGATGTGTTGTTTTCTCCCAGAAGCTCAAATCTATATTTGCTTTGTATATGGTGCAGTCCAAATCTCTCTATTTCTTGTTGAACATTTAGGATGATGCTGCTACAACTGAATTGGGTTGCCAATTTGCGATATATTGCACTAGCAATTGTTGTTTTCCCTATTCCTCCCATACCCCAAATTCCTACAATTCTAACACTCCGAGACTCAATGTGCAACAATGATTGTATTTGTTCAATATGATTATCAATTCCAATCATTTCTTGATAATCATTTAAGAAAGAACAATTCAATTTTAATTTTATTAAAATATCTTTCACAATGTCTTCAATAAGTGTGTGTTCTGGCCTGTCACATAATTTAAAAAAAAGAAGCGTTAGTCTTCAACCTATAAAAACTAACCTGAAGAAGTTACTAAACACAATATCTTTCAACAAGGTTCCATATTAGTTGGAGTGAATTTACCGTGTTCGAATTTATAAAATGAAGATTGAAGTATTACTCTCTTCAAAAGCATAGCAGTAGACACAGTTAAACTACATATGACCTGCATAATTATTTTAACCCCAGGAATAGGTCACAGACAATTAAAAAAAGTTGATCGTAGTTCAACTTGTTTGAGTTAAGGGTCAGGGAGTTAGTTGATGGAATTAAAAGAACCGGGGTTCAAACAACAGTGAAAGAAAATACGAACATGGCTACTAATATAACTCTACAAGAAAAACCAAAATGGTGACACTTGCATGCGGCGGTTTGGTCCCAAATCCCAACCGCCATTGCTTGTAAAGTTCAGGTGTATTGCGTTGGTTTGTACGACAGTTCAGGCAACGGCAGCAACCTTTAGGAACTGGCGACTTTTTAGATTGAGGAGATGGCGGTTTCCAAAAATTAGGAAGGCGTGAATTGAATTTGGGCTCAAAAATACCCTCTCTTCCACGCCAAATCTCATTAATTGTCAAATTTCCCTCTCTTAAAACCTAAATCTTCTTGTCTTATGTTTACGGGGATTGATTTCGCCGTCTAAAAAGGCTTAGCGCACAGCTTGTTGCCCGCTAAGTGTAATTTTCAAAAAACAAATAATGATAATAATAACGGACGGTATAAAAACAGGTCTATATGATAGCGACCTGGTTGCTTGTGAGTCCCAGCCAGAGAGAGCAGCAATTTGGGTTAGAGCTTTCTTCCATGCATTCACTTGATCATCCTTAAATCGTTGTTGATGCTTAATAAAAGCTTCTGCATAACTCTTTCTTTGATTCCTCACATCTGATGGATTCACCTTATAGAAAACTGGTATCACATGCCTTTCACTATATTTTTGTTTGCATTGGAGGATATGTTTGAGTTCATCCAAACACCACGTGGAAGAAGCGTAGTTCTCAGACAAAACAACAACATAAATCATTGATTCATCAATTGCTTTGTATAGTGCTGGAGAAATCTCATCGCCTCTACAAAGTTCATAATCTATGAATGTTTGAATCTTCTTCCTTTGCAGTTCAGCGTAAAGATGACTGATGAAGTTGTCACGTGTGTCCTCTCCTCGGAAGCTCGAGAACACATCATAATGCTTTGGAGTTTGAGAAGAAGAAGTTGATCTTAATCCCAACATTGTTGTTACAACCAAATTTGTTTCTTCTCTTTCATGGATCTTTTAATTTGCCTTTGCCATGTTTATTCTTATTCTTCTCCTTCTTCTTACGTCTCTTTCTCTCTCTACTTGACTTTCGATCGGTAAAGTAAAAGTCAAGTCGTCCTACAATACAAGTACTACTACGTACACCCTCCGGTCACTATTATAAACAAAAGACTACTTTTTAGATTCATTCATTAAATAATGTATGTGGTCTTTATTATAAACCATATACATCATTTAATAAATGAATTTAAAATGTAGTTTTTTGCTTATAATAGTGACCAGAGGGTGTACTATACACAACAGAGAGCCAGCCACTCAATTCGGATTTTAAAACGTGTTAAACAATATTTTTTTTAGCAAGTTACTCCCTACTTTCCTATTTATAAGAGAAAGTTTGGTCAACAAAAGTTAATGTATATGGTTAAAAATTTAGTCTAAATACATCAACTTTTATTGACCCAACTTTTTCTTATAAATAGGACCGGAGGGAGTAAATAACAGCCATGCTATTCATAGCAACAATAATTATCAAGAATGGGAAAAGCCAATCAAAAAACAGCTTTGAGCAGATATCATTGGGGGGTGCCATACGGATCGGACTTGTGTAACATTGTGGCGGGCTATGTCACATGACATAGCCAGTAATATTGCGCCACGTGTCACTTCATTTTTTAAAACCAAAAATCAAATAAAATAATAGAAAGGAATAAAAACAGAACGCCTTCGCACAATAATCTTCTTCTTCTTCAAAACAGAACGCCTTCACTCACTTCTCACTTCTCCCTGTGCTACCCCACCCACAATCATTTGTGCATAGGCCGCCTTCACTTCTCCACCACTCGCCGCCTCCTTCCTTCGTCGCCGCCTCCCTCCGCTGCCGGAATCATCTATGCACAGGCCACCGTCGTTTTTCATGAACTGGTGGATTGTCCACTGTTCTGTCAAAGGGTTCAGTATTGTATTGTGTAGCTGTGTTTTCTTTTCAAATTTGTTGAATTTATTTGAAATTGATTGGAGATTGAGGGTTATTATCTCAGAGAATTTATTTGGAACTGAATTTCAAAACAATGTTTCTACTTGTTATGAAATAATTACAGATAAAGAAAATACTTGTTATGTGAATCCAAGACTTTGTGTTGGCTCGGTGGAGGAGTGATTGTGACCTGTGTGAGATGTGTAAATTGCGGCATCGAATTCTGGTTTGAAGTGTTAAAATTGCGGCATCGGATATTGGTTTGAAGATGTGGTTTTTGGTGTGTTAATGGAGTATATGGTTGCAGTGTGTGCTGCTAGTCTTTCAAGAAAGCTTGGTGGTGCAAATTGCGGTATCAGATTCTGGTTTGAAGTGTTAAATTGCAGTATCGGATTTTTGGTGTGTTAATGGAGTATTCTGGTTTGAAGTGCAAATTGAGGCTTAGGGATTCTGGTTTGAAATGTTAAATGCGGTATCGGATTCTGGTTTGAAGTGTTAAATTGCAGTATCGGATTTTTGGTGTGTTAATGGAGTGTTCTGGTTTGAAGTGCAAATTGAGGCTTAGGCAATTGCTACAAGCACTGCTAATAACAATTGTAACCTGTGAATGTAGAAAGCAACAAAGAATGCAATTCTTTGGGATAATATAGTTCGCACACTTTATATTTTTTTATAGGTTAACACTTTAACTAAAACAATATAAAATAGCAAAAGAATATGAAAAGAAAAAAAAATTATTAGTCACACTATGACCTGATCAATTATTAGTCACAGTGAATCTGAAAAAAATAGCAGAAGATTACATAAGAATCCAAACAAGTATCCAAAACAAAGAAAATAAGACTCACGGCAGAGGCAAGCAATTACAGAACCACTTAACTTACCATAAACAAAAAAAAATCTAAAACCGCAACCCATAAATGCAGGCAAAAAAAACCTGAAACGCTGCAACACATTAATGCAGAAACGCACTTAAACGCAGGTAAAAAAAAACCAGAAACGCTGCAACACATTAATGCAGAAACGCAATTAAACGCAGGTAAAAAAAACCAGAAACGCTGCAACGCATTAACGCAGAGATGCATAAATGCCGAAACGCAATACTATAAATGCATAAACGCATACTGCAATACATTATTAATGCAGAAACACAATTTCTGCCAGAAACGCAAGTAAAAAAAAACCAGAAATGCTGCAACGTATTAACGCAGAAGCGCATAAACGCAGTTTCTTTAATTAATACCAGAAACAATCAAATAACCCCACCTAACAATTGCAATCGAACAGTGATGCTGGAGTATACATGTAACAGACTACACACATACACAAGCCTCACACCCGAAAACCCCATATAAAATAATTATGTAAAATTAAAATAAGCTAATTTTATTAATTCTTTAGCCATATTATTAACACAAAACTGGGCCAACATAAACACCTTACTAGATAGCCATACATGTGCACTTCTTTGTTTAGGTGGAGCGCGGCTAGATGTAGCTTGACTATGCTGCTTTTCAAGGCAACTTTTAAGTCACTTGGTTCTTTTTGAGCCGGATCAATTCTTGAATCCCTTTGCTTGCATAGGATCAGAACTCATAATTGCCGGACGAGCACCGTTTTCACCGTTCTTATCCATAGCTTGTGCGCGAGATTCCATCATTTTCTTTAGCATGTCATCTACACTGTTATCAACAAACTTGAGGCTTTCTTCATCATTTGATGCTTCAGCCGCTGCTCTAATGAACTTAGAGACAACTTGTCTGTACATTCGATTTCTTAACAACTTAGGATCTCCTTCAACCTCATTTCCCATAAAATCTTGCACAATGCCATAACGGGCTTCCCTTGTCCACCTTCTTAAGATATACATATCAGGCATTACCTTAAGATCATTCAATTCAAAGATCTTTAATGCATGTGAACAAAGTATGCCAAATGTCTCAAACTTCCTACAACTACAAGCAATGGAAGTTGAGACACGATTAAATGATACTCTCCAAGATCCTTCGTGTTTTTCCTTAGTGATGACATATTGGCAAATAGAGTCAGTTTCACGTCTAATTGGTACAGATAAAGCTAAGAATGACTTAAACTCATCTTGAAACAATTCAAAGACAGTGTGTGTGTATACTTTTCCCATTTGGGTTAGTATTGGTGAAGTTTCATATTTCAACCTTGCAAGCTTATGTGAGGATTCATACACACAACTCAATTCTTTTGCTCTCTTCTCATCAACAACTCTTTCGAAATGATTGAAGAATTCTAGGATATCCACATTTGGTTGCATACAAGACTTGAAGTGAGCATTCAAACTTTCACTAAGTTGTGTACTTCGCATGCCAAGTGTTAACACTTCCTTCATATAACACGCCGCCCATTTTTTTTAAGCCCATAAGTTGTCTTGATCCAAGATTTATCACAAATATTATATTCGTTGATCAAATCAAACCAAAGTTTCTCAAAATCTGATGCATTGTCAATATCATACATGCATTTTTTTATATCTCTAAGCAGAAAACTTCCTCCCTTCATCAAGTTCCCAAGATGTTTGACTCCATTTTGTAACAAGTGCCATGTGCATAAACCATGGTGAGTCTCAGGCATCACTTTTTCAAGTGCACTTGCCATTGATTGATCTTGGTCAGTGAAGATCGTCTTTGGTTTTTTGTTGTTGTGTGCTTGTAAAAATGTATCAAACAACCATTTAAATGACTCAATTGTCTCATCATACATTAGTGCTGCACCAAAAATGATCGAACCTCTATAATGGTTAAAACCAGAAAAAAAAAGCAAGTGGTCTATTGGCATGGTTGGTGCAATATGTGGTGTCTAATGAAACAACATCACCAAAATACCTGTAATCCAAAATCATACGTGCATCACACCAAAACACATTTGTAATTTGTTCTTCGACATCCATCTGATATGCATGGAAGAAGGATAGATTCTCCAACAATTGTCGTTGAAAATATTGTGAAAGACATCCAATCTCACCATACGCCATACTTCTTTTTCTTTTTTCAGTGATGTAGTTTCTTACATCCTTCACTGTAAATCCTACATTAGCTCTATGCCCTGCATGTGTGCTCATAAGTTGAAATGTGGACTTCTGTCTTAATCCAGAGTTATTGGCCATATCAATTTCATATGCTTGTACTTCAGTTATCTTTCTATGTGATCGAAGCATGTGTGTAGTCTCTAGATTTTGTAGGTCATGGTTATGTTCATCTAGAAACTCATGGATGACCAACTTTCCGTTCTTACAACGTGAAAGTGTAATTCTTGCAAGGCAATTTGTTCTAATATCAGCTATCTCATATTTTTCCTTCATATGCATTTTTGTTCCCTGTATTCTTCACCCCTTCCTTACAACAAACGAACCTACATGATGTTACAATACCATCTTTCTTCCTGTTTGTAAAACATACTCTAATTCCGAAGCCCACACGTAAACCATAAGCAAGCCAAAATTGTTTAGCCTCTTCCATATTATCAAATCCCATTCCAACCTCTGGCTTCCAATCAACATTTGTAGATGCCATGTTTGATTAAACTATCTAAGGAACAACAAGAACAACATAAGTCAAGCTATTAAACAAAGAAGAAGTAGAGTTTATGTAACAGTAAGAAACAAAAACACTTAAATTATCATGGCACGGTATTTTGAAGTATGAATTGAACTAAGGGTCTAGCATGGCATGGTGATCAATCAAACAGTGCATACAAAACATTAATAAAGAATGAATGATAAGGACATAAATTCTCAAGGATCAATCAATCCTTTTTCCTATTTCACAACAACAACAACAGCAACAACATCATTAGTCAAGCCATTAAAAAAAAACAGAGTTAAAAACAGAGTTTAAGTAACATTGCAATGGGTTCTGTATCATCCTCGAATAAAACCCTAACTTTCCTAAAATCAAATCCCAATGAATTGAAAGTAGTTCAAAAAGGTTTGTTTTGTTCCTAATCAAGTGTTCCTATTACTTGCTTTCATTGAAATTTAAATTTTTATTAAGGTTTGTTCTCATTCATATGAGCAAAAATAGATAAAGAAAAAAAAACCTTATGATGGCAGGTCGATGACGGCGGAGGCGGTGGCGACTGACGGTGACGACCAGTGGTGGAGGAAAAACAAATGATGATGGTGGTGGGGTTTTGTTTTTGAGAAGAAGAAGAAGAATGTGAGGCGCGAACGTGTTCTGCTTGCTTTTGTTCCACTTTTGTTCCTTTCTATTATTTTATTTGATTTTTGGTTTTAAAAAAATGAAGTGACATGTGGCGCAATATTACTGGCTATGTCATGTGACATAGCCCGCCACAATGTTACACAAGTCCGATCCGTGGCATACATGCCACATGTGTCGTGAAATAGTCGGAAATGTTATTTTCACTTTAAATAGCATTTTTCGTTAAATAATTTATTGTTTCTATAAATGTTTTTTTGAAAGAATTTCTATAAATATCTTAAATATTTTGTTTTTACTACTTTTAAATTTTTTTTATTAACTTTTGGTTTTAAAAGATTTTTGTCACGACTTTTGATCTTTGTTTTAAGGAAAATGCTAACTTGTGTGACACATGTTAATGATACCTATAATAGAAATTATGCATTGAAAATTGTGTCTATTTATTTCTTAAGAAGTTAGAAATTAATTTTTCATAATAAATACTTAACATGTGCCCTAAGTGCACAAGTTAACATGACCCTTATTTTTTTGTTGGTCTAGTACCGTAGTGGCTAGAGCTCACACAATTAAATGTGGAGAAGTGAGGTGTCTGGCGTTCGAACCCCGGCCCCTGCATAAATTATGCAATGTCCCTACCAACTTGGTTAAGCTCGCGAGGACAATGTAACCCTTGTTTTAAAATAGAATTATATGTATTGTTTAAAATTTTGAATTATTTTTCAAAGTCATCTTTAACACATGATAGAAATATTTTTTCAAAAGTTTATCTTTTTTTAATAAAGGACGAATTGAATTTGATTTTTTTTTTTTTGCTTTTAACCTTGTTACTTTATATTTAATAGGGGATTCATGTTTTTTTTTTTATCTTGTAGCGGAGATTCTAATTCGTTGACGGCTATTTGAAAATGTATCCAACTAGTGTAGGATCTTGATTATCTGTCTATCATCATGAAATCCGATTTTTAGGAAGCTTTGATTCTTACTATTGATACTATCCCATGCAACTTTGTTTTATCTCATTAGGAAGCTCTCTTCTCTCTGGTGACTGATCCACTTCACTATACTTTGAGAAAAGGTATCGAACATGATGACTAGTTGGCTAAACTTAATACAACTAATATTGTCGTCAAATACCTCTGAGGTATTTAGGTAGCAAATTATCTAGTTTGTTTTTCTTGTCTTTTATTTTTCCCTTAGCTTTGTTTGCGAGTTTGGAGAGAAGGGGAATGAAAGACTTTGGAGGGACTGAAATATAGGGAAAAATTGAGAAATCTTTCACATTTTTTGAAAGAGTAATTTTTTAGAGAGTGATAAATTAATGCTTATGATTAATAGATTTTTTATTTTAAGAATATTATAACAACATATATTAAATTTTAAAAATTCATAAAACCCTCCCAAATCCCCCAAAACTCTTCTCTAATAAATTTTTTTAGTTTCCCCAAAATGTCCTATATTTCTTTCACTTACTCCTTCCTTTTTTTCCAAACCCTCTCCCCCCTCTCCCTCCAAACTCGCAAACAAAGCCTTAATAAAAAAAGCTTTGTTTGGAATGGTGTTAATGAAATTTAAAAAAGTTGAGGGACTAGTTTTAAAATATGCAAATATATAGACAAATTTGCAAAAATTTATGCTCCAATTCTAAAAACTATAGTCACCAACTTGCAAATATTTTTTTTGAAAAATTATAGGGACCAATATGTAAAATTTGAATAATACATTTAGAAGTAAATTAAAAGAATAATTATGACATTCCTCATTTGGATATGCATTGTTTAAGATTTGAGTAATGATATTTTGACATCCATTTGATGACAACTTTGTTGACAACCTTGTTTTTCTCACTTCTTATTGGTCAAAAACAATGGAGAGAGAAAAAGGAAGAGAGAGGATAACAACATCATGTGAGTATGAGAGAGAAAGTTGTCAAAAAGTGGTTGTCAAAATATCATTTCTCTTAAGATTTTGAACATAATAAAGAGTCAAATGAAGAAATTAAGAATGGACATGTATCAAAAATAGTCACAGAAATGTTAGGTTAGTGACAGCCACCACCATGCTACTACTACGACGTATTCTTGTCTCTATTTATGACGGTAGTTGAACTTATGTTGAAATAAAAGACAAACATTTGGTTCCAAAAACTCCAATAACACTCCTTTTTTAATTTGTTTCATTCTAACAATGTCTCTCTCTCTTTCTGCAACTCCAACAAAGCACGATGTGTTCCTCAGTTTCCGCGGAGAAGACACGCGCAACAGTTTCACAGGTCATCTTTACGCTGCTTTATGCCGTGAAAATATCAACACTTTCATTGATGACAGACTCAACAGAGGAGATGAGATTTCACCGTCCCTTCACAAAGCAATAGAAGAATCAAGTGTTTATGTCATCGTTTTTTCAGAACACTACGCTTATTCCACTTGGTGTTTGGATGAACTCACACATATCCTCCAATGCAAGCAAAAATATATTGAAAGGTTTGTGATACCAATTTTCTACAAAGTGGATCCTTCCAATGTTAGGCATCAAAGAGGAAGTTATGCTGATGCGTTTGTTAAACACCAGCAACGCTTTAAGGAAGAATTATTACACAAATGGAAAGATGCTCTAAACCAAGTAGCTGGATTCTCGGGATGGGATTCAAAGAACAGGTTATGTCATTACTATATTAACTTATTTTAAAATATTTTTTTCTTATATAGTTTTAGATAGGGTGTTCGCAGTTTGATTTAGTTTTAAGGCGTTAGGAGGTACAATTTAGTTTTTTTTTTTTTTTTAATTGAATTGAAAACAATTCCATATCTGTACGAATTGAAAAACAATTACATGAATGAATTGAGTTAATTGGAAAAAGAAGAAAAAATAAGGATTGAACCAAGCCAATAAAAAACTACAAATTGAACCAACCCAAACAAAAACCGCAAAAACCGTGTTTAGTTTGGTTGTGTTTGTGCCACTTCTTCACTCAACCGCGCGATTCATTTTGGTTGTCGGTTTTTGTTTTGCCACCCGAACCAAACCAAACCGCACACTCAAAACACTTTCAATAACATATGTTAGTAGTTAATTGTTATTTTAATATTTACTCATTACTCTAAATTTGAGTTAGGACCTCCAACTCCTTATCCTTTAGCTCAAACTGGTTGAGCTACCCAACCCCTCCACTTAGGGAAACACTAATTCAGTCCAAACACTCACTCATCAGACTTTTTTTTCTTTCATTCTTCTGCTTCCAATTAACTCAATTCATTTATGTAATTCTTTCTTCTGCTTCCAATTATGCAGATATTGCTCAACTAAACTCTAAACCAGTCATCAATCTTTATTACATTGACCTTAGGTCCTTTAATTAATCTTCAAGTTAAAGAAACATATTTGGATTAGATGCAGTGTATAACAGCTGCATATCCGTTCAATATCGGACTGAATTTAAAGCAGATTTTGATTTTCTGCAAATTTAACCAACAGTTGAAATGTGCGTGATTGCACGGTCACAAGGTTGGGACTGCACACAACCCGGATCCTGCAATCATAGTTTATCTTTTTGAAATGTTTATCGAGTCAAAATTTGCTCAAGATGAGTCATTGTTGGGATTACTAATTGAATTAACGAGTTCCTAGTTCAGATTCTATATACTCAAACATGCAAGCAAAGATGCCGCAGATTCAAATTCTATAACTTTGTTTTGTTGAAGACTAATGCTTCTGTTTGTTTAATATGTGCCAGCCTTTTTGAATACGTTCTCGTTGAAAAAATTGCAAAAGATATCTGGAGAAAATTGAGCCGTTCTCATTTGACTTTGAGTGATGATCAAGGACTAATTGGAATTCAGAAGCATGTTGCACAAGTCATGTCCATTTTGAATGTTGAGGCAACCAATGTTCGGATCATAGGAATTTGGGGCATTGGAGGAATAGGCAAGACAACAATTGCTAGAGCAGTATATAAAAAATTGGCACCTCAGTTCAGTTCCAGCAGCTTTATTGAAAAAGTTCAAGAAGAAATAGAAAGATTTGGAATTCGCCACATAAAAAGCAAATATTTATCTGAGTTACGGGCAAAGGCTCTCCTTATTCTCGATGACGTGAACAGTTTTGGTCAACTTAAAGATTTAATTGGAGGGCGTGGTGGCTTTGAGCAGGGAAGTAGAATCATTGTGACTAGTAGAGACATGCAAGTACTTAAGAATATAGAGGCTGATGAAATATATGAAGTGAATGAGATGAATTTTCAAGATTCTCTACAACTATTCAGCTTCAATGCCTTCAAACAAAACTATCCCATAGGAGCTTTTATGGGGTTATCAGAGAAGGTTCTAAATTATGCTAAAGGAATCCCATTAGCTCTCAAAGTTTTGGGCTTATCACTTCAAAATAGAACAGAAGAAGAATGGGAAAGTGCTTTGGAGAAGTTGAAAAAGCATCCCGAAGGCGAAATTTTTTGTGCCTTGAAATTAAGTTATGATGGGCTTGATGATGAGCAGAAGGATATATTTCTTGACATAGCTTGCTTCTATAGAGGACATGACATGAATACTGTCAAACAAACTCTAGATAGCTGCGGTTTCTTGGCTGCCATTGGAATGAGAATTCTTATTGATCGAGGCCTCATATCTATTCTAAAAGGTGAAATTGTGCTGCACGATCTTATACAGGCAATGGGACTTGAAATTGTTCGTCAACAATGTGTCAACGATCCTGGAAAACGCCATCGATTATGGAAACATGAGGATGTTTATCATGTTTTAAGAAAGAACAAGGTAAATCCTTTATGTTTCTTATTTTGCTTTATACTCTCCGTGAAACATCTATCTGCTAAGGGATAAGGAATACATACAATTAAATGATTCACTTTAAGTCTTTCTTTATACATATGTACTTCATGTCTTTATCACATATTGAAAGCACTTGGTTGTTATTTCTTTTCAACTTAATTTTTTTATTTCTGTTGATAAGTCCTTCCTTTAACTTTTAGGGGACGGATGTAGTGCAGTGTATATTCCTTGACCTGTGCCAAATCAGAAAAGTTCAACTAAATCCCCAAACTTTCAAAATGATGCATAATCTGAGAATGCTGCAGTTCTATAAATCTAGAGAAAATCAAAAATCAAAAGTGTACATTCCATCATTTCTTGATAGTCTTCCAGTGATTTACGATTTCTTCGTTGGGATGCCTTCCCTCAAAGATCTTTGCCGTTGGATTTTTCTCCGGAAAATCTTGTTCAACTTGATATGCGTGACAGTCAACTTAAACAACTTTGGGAGAGAGATCAAGTATTGTCAGCTTTATTCTTTTGCAAACAAACTTAGGAAAATCAATATCAACAACAGTTTTCTATATTCAGGCATAAAAAGCTGAAATCATTAAGAAAGATCAAATAACAATTTTTTATAGAGAATAATAAATACTCATATTAAATGATAAAGTTTTTCCAAAAAAAAAAAAAATTAATAGATAAAGTAACCTCAATGAAGAAATTCAGGGACAACCATTTCTCGTATCTTGAGTGATTCCTTTTTTTAATTAAGTGATTGGTAGTTGCAAATTAACTCATATTATATACATGGATTTGGGATTATATTTGCGAGTAGCTATTCTTTTTATGAAGTGATCGGTAGCTTTTGTGAGTACCTAATGATGTACTGTTGATTTGTGCCAGCATTTACCGAATTTGAAAAAGCTTGACCTTAGTGGTTCCCAAAAACTGATTGGAATATCAGACCTATCTACATGTCCAAATATTGAAGAAGTAATTCTTAGTCATTGCAGAGAGTTGGTTCAAGTTTACTCGTCTGGTTTTCTCAGCAGGCTAAAATGTTTATGGTTAAATGGCTGTGTTGGGCTTAGGAGTTTAAACATTCCTAGCAATATTCTCTCGAGGTCTTCAGGATTAATAGTTTCATATAATTGTTGCAACCTTGAGATGTTTTCGGTCAATAGTCCAAACGAGGGGGATCTATCATATGGTTGCTCACGCACTAGACCACGGGAGAGCATACTTAGATACCTTTTGCCTGGGGATATAAAATACTGCATCGCCCAACAATCTGGGTCCATATTTGAGAAATTCTCGGATACTTTTGACCCCCTGGCCTGTGACGAGTTAAAAGAACTTACTGTTCCAAGGTATACACTTACTAAACTTAAAAGTATTGAGAGAAGGTTCACCCTCATTATTTCCAAGTCTCAATGAGCTTTGTTGGTTGGATCTCTCTTACTGTGAATCACTCATAAGCCTTCCAATTGACCTTTTGAAATTGAAATTTCTCAAAAGACTTTACCTCCGTGGTTGCTCGAATTTGGAAGAGTTCCCAGAAATTGAGGAAACATCGGAAAATTTGATGGTTCTCATCTTAGACGAAACAGCAATAAAGGAACTGCCTTCATCCTTACACCATTTGGTCGGGCTAGAAGAGTTGAGCTTGTACAATTGTTCAAGGCTTGAGATTATTCCATCTTCCATTGGAAGTCTCAGCAAACTGTGCAAATTAGACCTTACCTTCTGTGAATCACTTGAAACTCTTCCCAGCAGCATTTTCAAACTGAAGTTAGCAAAATTTGATTTGCATGGCTGCTCAATGCTGAAGATCTTCCCAGAGATCTTGGAGCCTACCGAAAACTTTGCTCACATTAGCTTAATAAAAGCAGCAATTAAAGAGCTTCCTTCATCGCTGGACTATTTGGTTGGGCTTCAAACCTTGAGTCTTAACTTATGCAGAGATATCGAGCATCTTCCAAACAACATTGGTAACATGACCCTTCTCTCCAAGCTTGATTTTTCAGGCTATGACAAGTTATCAGAAATCCCAAGTGACATTGGTCGCTTGTCATCACTCCGAGAATTGTCATTTCATGAAAGTGGTATTGTTAACCTTCCTGAGAGTATTGCTCATCTTTCAAGCTTGAAATCACTTGATTTAACTGATTGCAAGAGACTTCAATGTATACCACAGCTACCACAATTTCTGGAACACCTGTGGGCATTTGATTGTCCGTCCATTAGGAGAGTGTCAAGTTCAAGGACTAAAAGTTCATCAGATTCTAAAGAGAGTCATCAGGGCATCTTCAAATTTCATTTCACCAATAGTCAAGAACTAAACTCAAGTGCTCAAAGTAACCTTGCAGCTGATGCATATATGAGGATCCTTCAGGATGCATATAGGTC
This sequence comes from Medicago sativa, assembly GCF_051527215.1. Taxonomy (NCBI): domain Eukaryota; kingdom Viridiplantae; phylum Streptophyta; class Magnoliopsida; order Fabales; family Fabaceae; genus Medicago; species Medicago sativa. The sequence goes on from NC_140752.1 coordinate 100,301,133, forward strand.
TGTGTTCTATTGCTTTCCAGGGAGTGCAGTTCCTTCTTGGTTCCCTTACCGTTGTGAGGGACATTCTGTGACTCTGAATATAGATTTGTGAATTTGATAATAGGCTCATGGGTTTCGCTCTATGTGTTGTTTTGGGACTTGAGGATATGCATGACGAAAAAAGAAGATATAGTGTTTTTAGCTATAGATTTGCTGTTGAATCTGCTGATGGTAAACACATTTTTCCTAGCAATGATCAGATAAGATACTATTTCAAATGGAAGGGTGAACAAAGATTTATTACTCATGATCACACATTTCTTTGGAAATATTGCTTGGATTCTTCGAGCATCGGTCAAATGCTCTCTCGTGCTCACAACTTCACTTTTGAGATATGCAGGTATGAGGATGATTACCATTGGCCAAACTATAGACCAGATTTCAAGGTAAAAGAGTGTGCAATATCTCCTCTTTATAAGAAAGAGAATGATGATAATGCTGTTGCTGGTTGCTGTTCCAACATTATTCATTGATCCTTAAATGGTGGCTATGGATTATATTATCCCTAGTAAGACAGCAGAACAAATGGTGGATAATTCATATGTTAATCCTAGTTATTTTATATAGCATCCTAATGTTAATGCATTCAGTATGTTTGTGTTAACTTTCTAGATTGGTGAACATTGAAAAAAGGTTAGGAAATACTGGTATACTGAGATAATATTTGATCATACACATATAAGTACTCCATATTTCTGCTTCGTTAAATTAATCACACTCGCATATTTGTATATTAAGTAATACATGAGAAATGAGGTGAGTTAGTTTTAAATTTAATCATTCAACCTTGCATATATATAGCCAAGAACTAGAAAAATAAACTCTTTTTTTTACAAGGGCATACATGTTGGGAAAACAATAAATATATAGAGCTATTTAATGACGTGACCACCTTTGCTAATGTATGCACGACTTCATTTGTTTATCTCCTAGTAAACTCAACAAATGATGAAAAAGATGTCTTCCATCGATGATCATAGAAATAAAATTAGAGACTTTCTCACTGGGTATAGTTTTTAAACCACAAGTACTAGAAATTCCTTATTTAAAAAAAGAGTATTACTTTTCCCACCCTATGCCTTTCCTCGCGCGCCCTATTTTTTTTCCAAAATTACCCTCGGAGTTTTCCGGATTTTATAATCCGGAATGATGTTTTTCCAGATTTTTTTTGATTTTAAGCTTTCTATTGCTGTGGAATTGGTTATGTACAAGCTACAGATTTTAAAAATAACGGTGCACTTAACATTTATGGAGAGAGGTATATTCTGCAATGTGCTGCAGATTTTAAATATAATATGAATGATATTACTGAGTTGTCTTTCTTAATTTCTTTCTTCCAAAGGCATCATCACTGAATGAAGTTTTCAAATACTTGTTAGGTCATGATTCTAATACTTTGAAGTGAGTATTGAAACTTTACTTGTCTCATTCATCACAAGAGTTATGGATATGTCAACTTCATACTTTGAGCATTGTTATGTAGAGAAATAAGTACTCCAACACCGGGTTCCAATGATTTATTCTTCCCAACAAAATATCCCAACCATTTTTTATGCAATTCAAAGCTTGTTTCTGGAAAAAAGTATTGGTCATACTAGAGAAATCCTCCATATAATCACATTCCGGATTACAAAATTCGAATTGTTTAACGTATTCCGGATTATGTAATCCGGAAACATCATTTTTCACCCTATTTGTTGACTTTCAACGTGAGTTACGGATTTTTCCGGATTTTGTAATTCGGAAAGCTCAAAAAATAGGGCGCGTTACATAATTTTTTCGGATTACATAATCCGACAACCCCCTAAACACCCTTTTTTCATGGTGCTGATGCAATCCGGATTCTATATTCCGGAATGCACCAGCACCAAATTTTTCATATGGAACAAATCTTCTAAAATTCTATGTGCATCTAAACTCTTAGAACCAGGACAAACTTTAAAAGTAAGAGTCCTTAACGATGTTGAATTTGCAAGTATGAACCGTATCAAACTCATTGCATGCTGAGAAATTCTACATGCTCTAACATGGATATTCACCATCTGCAGATTATTAAGGCAATCACTACTGCATTCTAACTCTTCTGAATGATCCGACACTTGTACGGTAGAAACATCGATGTAACTCTGAAGTGTAAAAATTAAAGTGTCAAAATACAACAATAAGAAATAAGCTAAGAAGCTTAGGTAATCATGTTTACATGTATAATAAGTTCAACCAAGCCAGGAGCACATTGGAGTGCACTAACAATATACGAAAGTTCTCCTCTATCATTTGCTCCATGATTTTTACACCCAAAATTCAAAATTCCATCATTTATACTTTTTTTCATGGTGCTAATGCAATCCGGATTCTATAATCCGGAATGCACAAGGGCATTTTTGGAAAATTTACAGGGCGCGGGAGAAGACCATAAGGTGGGAAAAGTAATACTCTTAAAAAAAAAAAAGTACTAGAAATTCTTGATGTTTTATACAACATCAACTCTGAGACCTTGCAATCTTAAAAAATATCTCATTCTGGGCTTGAGTTTTTATTTAAATCTCTCTGTTTTATTATAGTTTGCTCTTGCCTTCTCGGTAATTTATCTATCAATACAATATATGTAAGACAATGTTGCAAAGTGAAATAAAAACAACTTATCAATGCATGATTATCTCATAGGCAAATGACGTTTGATTTTATTGACACTTTCCCTTCACCTATCTCACAGACTTGTATGCATCCTCGGTGATCCTAAGCCATGCGCTTCGGCCCCAACATTACTGAAAGCAGTTTCATCCAGTTCTTGACTTTCTGTGAAGTTTATTTTGTCAAAGTAAGCTGTCTTTGCAAGGAAAATTACAATTTTTAGATTCTAGTTTTTTATTTGTTCAAGATATTATTGCGCAGCACCTCTGATAATGGTATGTGACTGCTTATAAGAAAATTAATGGGCTTCGTGAATTCTAGAAGTTATCACAACATTATCGATATGAATTTTGTTTTCCTTCTATATATTGTTATAGATAAGTCGTTAGGATTTTGTCTTGAATACGAGCTCGGTCCTCACAGTAGTGTTGGAGGAAACTTTTGACAGTTTATGGAGCAATGATTTCCCTAGAACTCTTAGTTTCTAAGTTGACAAAAATCCCTAGAACTCTTAGTTTCTAAGTTGACAAAAAAATTATTTATATTATACCCAATTCTTGGACAAAAAATTTATTTATATTATACCTAATTTCTTAAAAAGAGTTGTGAAACATAACTGAGGTGACAATTTTGTATATATATTAAATTTATTGTTTGTTTGCGACTAACCGATTTTTGTTTAAATTTTTATATATATTTCGTGCCTCTTTCTTGTGCATTGAATTGATCGTATAGTGAAAAATACTTTGGCACAACTCTAAATAAAATAAATTAATAACATAAATGAAAAACACTAAAAGAGAAAAAGATTAATTTTGTTAAAAAAAGAAAAGAAAGATTAAATAAAATAAAATAATAACATGAATTAAAAACACTAAAAAAAAAGGTTAATATATCCCATAAAAAGGTTAAATGTTATGACTAAATTATTTCTCTTTTTACTATTTTTATGTGAAACTAAAATATTTTTTATTTCAAATCGTGTCCATATAATATTTGTTCATTCCACTACAGCAATTTAATAATACATTAAAAACATAACATATTGATTAGAAACACCGGTCATAGTCTCATAGAGATATGGTTCAAAGTGGTGCCGGTACCCAAACAAACTTTAGATATCTATGAATTTACCCTTAGTTTTATTTGCCAAAAATACTTTTAAACATTGTATAGGCCAAACCCTTAAACTAAAGCGAAAAGACAAACAAACAATAAATAAGTGTAAAGCATATGTTATTATGCATAAAGTGATTACAAAATACTAACAATCTTCATTTATTTTAATCTAATCTATAAGATAATTGGTAAATAATCTATGAGATAATTGGTAATTTTGGAGAGTGATTGCAAAATACTAACAATTTTCGTTTAGTTTTATCTAAAATCTATGAGATAATATTGGTAATTTTTCTTTACCAAAATGGCAAAAGAGAGGTAAAAGAGGTAGAAGTGTTGTTGAGGCTACAACAAATAGAACCTAGAGCCAAAGAGTCCAGAATTTCCACTTCCCACAAAGGAAAGAGGACCATGATGATGTGAGCAGCCTCTAAAGAAATCAGGAATCGTTGGTGAGGCCTAGATTACCCTCTCTTGTTTAGGGGGTATTTACCCTTTCAAGATATCAACCAATCAAAATGTAATATACCAAATCTAATTAGAAAATATCTACTACAACAAATTTAAATATCTACTACTAATTTTCTTATAATAAGAAAATTAGAAAATCTTACTCGAGTAAAATTTCATAATTATCCTCACAATCTTCTTAATTTTATGGGTTTGATCGTCATTTTACAAAATACAAATTTATTCATTTTGAAAAAATTATTATATATATTTTTGTTTATCTTTCTAGAAGTCCCCCCTCTCTCTAAAATTTTTCCGCTCCCCTCTCTCTAACAAACCTCCACAGCCGCAACCCTCTGCTGCACCTCTATTCCGGCCGCCACGATGTAGACCATGGCTTTTGGTGGTGCGATCGAGTTCTTTGGCTCGCGTCACCACCTACAGACCCAGATGGGTCTTGCTCCAAGGGTTGTCCCGGTATTAGCTCTGCTGCGGTGGCTTCTTGTTGCCATCACGTTTTTGCAGTGGCTTCTTGTTGCGGTATTGTTCTCTGGTCCAACCTTGGTTTAGAATTTGTGACACGTTGATTTGCGCCGATTAGGTCGGGGGATTGGGTTTACGACGGTGTTGCTGCTTTGTGGTCACACCGTGTGTCTGTCCTCTCATGAATCGGAAGGTGAACTGGTCCCTGGTTCCTTATTTACGGTGGTTGTTTACCGCCGCCGGATTTTCAATATGTTGTTATAGGTGGTTCGCGGTTGTTGATCGTGTTGACGTTTATGGTTGATTTTGTCGTAATCTGAGATGTTTGGGTAAACATCATGGATGCTGCCGCAATGATCAGAGAACCAATTTACAGTGATGGGAGATTTCATCGCTCTGAATTTTAGCTTGAAAGGGTTGTTGGTTCTTGAATCTATCCGTGTTGGCGGTTGGTTCTTTCGTTGTGCAATAGCATAGTGTTTTACTGGATTGGCAGATGGTTTGGCTCGAAAGGGCAATTATAGCTTGTTGTTGTTTGGCAGGGAGTTGCAGGATCTTGAATCGCTTCTGTGCTGGCAGATGATTCATACGCCGGTTCAGCTTCTCCATTCACTATTTGCTACAACGAGTTGCTGGTTCATGTTGGCGCTTGTTCGTGCTTGCCTAGGTTGTGCTTGTATGATCGCTTGCTGTGGGCCAGAAATGGTTGATTGATCGCAGCAAACGGTTGGTGCGAATGGGTTCGTAAATTACCGTGTTGGCGGTCGAGTCCACTACACTTTCAAGCATCTTCCAGTGGCTTTGTTCGTTCCATTCGCCAAAATTTAGACCCTTTTGGTATTCATCGTTTGCTTTAATTTTTAGGGTTGGATCCATTTTGTGGATTTTTTTATTTTCTTATTTTGTTTTGCCAGTTTGGGCTGTTTACTGGGTTAGGTTTTATGTCCCCCCAGTTTTTATGTTTTTTTTTCCTTTTTTTAATAATATTTATGAGCAATTTCCATTAGATTAGAGTAGGTTCCAACTTAGTTGGACACTATTCTTTTTTATGTCAATTTGCTCTGGCCTTATAATAAATTTATCTTTCTAGCCTAACTAATTCTCTATGTATCTTCATTTTCCAGATTTATCACTTCCAAGCCTAACTAATTCTCTATATCGTCTTTTTGTTCTCATCTATTTTAATCTCTTAATCTTAATAATTTGCATATTTAAAAAATTAATAGAAACGATACAATAATGTTAAATTTTTTAAAATAATCATTAGTTTTCAAAATTTAAGCATATCAACTTTCTCATATTGGTATACATAAAATTTGATTTTGGAGATATAAGCACATAAAGTCTACAATGAGTGTGGTGTAAACATTTAACGGTATTTTGGAGAAACAATACAGTGATGTTGATATTTTAAAAATAATCACGAGTTTTCTAAATTTTATCATATTGACTATTACATATTGTTAAAAAAAAATTCTTCTGCATATATAAGTATATAAAATCTTCAACGAGTGCGGTGCAAATATTTATCGGTGTTTTAAATATAAAATATAAAGTTATTTAATAGAAACATTACATCGATGTTGATATTTTGAAAATAGTCACGAGTTTTCAAAATTTTATCATATCGATTTTCTTATATATGTACATAAAAATTTATTTATGCATATATAAACACATAAAATCTGCAACGGGAGCGGTGCAAATATTGAACGATGTTTTGCATATAAAATAAAAAGTTATTCAATAGAAACACTATATTAATGTTTATATTTTGACTATATTAACGAGTTCCTACGAATTTATCATATCAACTTTCTCATATATTAACATAAAAAATTATTTATGCAGATAAATCACATAAAATCTACAACGGGTACGGTGAAAACATTGAACGGTGTTTTGCATATAAAATAAAAAGTTATTTAATAAAAACACTACATTGATTTTGATATTTTGAAAATAATCATGAGTTTTGAAAAATTTATTTTATTGACTTTCTTATATGTGTATATAAAAATTTGTTTTTTGTACCAAAAAAAAATTTGTTTTCGTGTACATAAGAATATAAAATCCACAACATACGCGATTCAAATATTTAACATTTTTTTTATATATAATATATGGAGAAAAAAACATTTGATAGTACTAACAAAGTAATTATTTTTTATATGATTACCACACTGTTACGTGACCCGTGCGTAACCGCACGGGTCTATTACTAGTTAAAAAATAAAATAAAGCATGACATTTTTTTCAAAGGAGAAAACGTGACAGTTGTTTTATTAAAAAATAGGCTTAAATATGCCTTTAGTCCCTGCAATTTCATCAGATTTTAGCATTGGTCCTTGCACTTTTTTTTGTTTGGAATTGGTCCCTGCACTTTGTAAAATTATTGGTATTGGTCCCTCTGTTAATTTTCTGTTAAAAAAAAAACACAAAACTATTGGTATTGGTCCCTGCACTTTGTAAAAATATTGGTATTGGTTCCTGCACTTTGTAAAAATATTGGTATTGGTGCCACATGGCATGAAATGATTGGGCCACGTGGCACTTCGTTAGTTTTGTGTTTTTTTTTTAACAGAAAGTTAACAGAGGGACCAATACCAATATGTTTACAAAGTGCAGGGACTAATGCCAAACAAAAAAAAGTGCATGGACCAATTACACATTTAAACCTAAAAAATAAGCTATGAACTTGACCGTTATTTTTTAAGCCATAAACATGTTGTTTTATTAAAAAATAATTAAATTAAATTAATATGGTTAAAATTGGAAGAAAATATAAAAAAACTACCAACTATAAGATCAAAAACTACTTGAAATAGCTTCTCAAAAAACGCTATAAGTTAGTGGAAAAAGCTTTTTACCCAACACATCTTATTATATCAAAACAAACTTATAAGCTAGTCCAACAAGTTATACGCTAGCTTATTTGTGTTACCAAACACAACCATGATGGGTTGAATTTGATGTGAAATTTTAATTGTTACAAGCCCTATAGTGTAAATTAATTAAGATTGTATACCTAAATATAATTAAATAAAAATTAAAAGTTACCTTATTAAAATTCATTTTTTTATAGAAAAAATTGACTCATTTATTTGACATTTAATGTTACATTTGTATATTACATTTGGATTGGTTGATATCTTGAAGGGGTAAATACCCCTAAATAAGAGAGGGTAATGTAGAAAAAACCGGAATCGTTGGAAGATCATTGTATGATATTTAATCAAGGAAATCACATTCGCAAACGTCGTTATAGTGATGAAATCGTCATAAGTGGACCGGAGCAACATATGCACAACGCCGTCTTAAACGGTGACCTGAAAACGTCAGATTGACAAAACATCAACGATACGTATCAATATTAAAAAAAGCAAATCAACTCAAAGAAAGAAAAGAAAAAAAAAAAACTCAATACAGCATAAAAAAAACGGAAATATAAAAACAAATTCAACAACAGAAGAAGAAAAACAAGATATCGACTCCTAATTATGGCCAACACAAAATCGTTGATTATGTATAAATAAACACAGATTTTGATAGAATTCCACAAAATAAAACATTGGAAGATAAAGTAACCAAGCAAAAAGATCAATAAAAAATGGAAATATACCTGACAGGAAGAGGGTAAAATTGCATGATTGAAAGAGAAATCTTATATACAAAGTTAATGTGAATATTTTAGCCCTAATTTTAACCTAAACCTATTGCATAGATTTACTGTTTTAACCCTAATGCTTATTTTCTGGTTTAACCTTATCTGCTTCCTACTCTTTCTCTTCTCATCATCATCATCATCATCATCATCTCGTATCTCTTATCTCTTATAATACAGTATTTACTATATCCATGGATATGACAAAATTTAAATCAATTATTTTGATTTACCACAGGAAACATGTGAGTATTCTCAACTCAACAAGCTTTTAAATATATCAAGGATAGTGGATTGTTTCTACACATGTTCAACACAACTCAAAAGCAATTTGGTTACAAAGATTATGCAGAAGTTTTCTGTGTATCATAAAGCTATGGTATCTTTTATGGGCTACGTCGCTTAGACTTACTTGACAGGCTATAGTGTCTTTTAAGGGCTAATATATAGTGGCACCCTAATGTATCTCCACAAGCTTCAACCTTTTGGGCCGGCTAATGTGTTAGGAGGAGGATAACCCGCAAAAATACGTCTAACCGTAATTTTGTGCTGTTTAGAGGTCCAATAACACTAGAGACTAGAGTAACTTGATTATGCAAATTTTAAACTCTTCATAGCAGAATTGAGCTAAGTTTGTTCAAACTGGATCCCTATACTTATAGATGTACATTTAAAACTTGTGGAGACCAACACTGGTTGTTAGACTAGGTTTAGACACAATCAAGGTGAGATAGAAGGTTTAGATTAACAATGGTATTTGGAAGTGACACTAGACCAGAGCAGACCACTAGTGCAAGCAAGGTTTGAAGCCATACATACCTGAAATATTTACTACAACAATGAACACAGTTCTTGAATTGAGGCGGTTTTTGTGGATCGGTCTCTGGGAAGGTCTTTAGATCATGCATTGAGCAACCAACCGTGCAAATCCAAGTTTTGACTAACAAGACAACTTCAATTTGAAAATGTTGCTTGGTGAGAATGAATACTTTACTTTCAAGTAAGAGATCCACTACAGGTGTGAAAGGAATTTCCAAAATATGAATTTGGAAAGTTGCAATGGGTGAACACATTTAATGATGCAGTCTGATTCACTAGCCCAGTAGTAGTAGCATCTGTTTGGCGAAAAATTTACCACACTTGTACCTCCACCCAAATAAATTGTACAAAATACTGATTTTACCCTTTTCTATTTAATTCTTTATACCATTTTTGTCACTCTCACTTTCAATATTTCCGGATTCAACATGAGTTCACCCCACATGAATTTTCTGTATATAAGTTCCGGTTTGATTTTTTCCGAAAAACTTCATTTCAACCTTTTCGGATTCAACATAAGTTCAGCCCACATGAGTTAAAAGTTTTTTAGAAAACTTCACTTCAACCATTCCGGGTTGAATAAAATTTCCGAAAAACTTATATAGCTTTTCAGTTTGAATTTTTTTTACTAAAAATTAAATAAAAAAGAAATAAAAGAAACATAATGGAAAACTTTACTTATTTAAAGTTTTCTGCCTTAACGGGAAAAATTTAGAAACTGGAAAACTTAAAAAAGTTTTCAAGAAACATTTTACAAACCAGAAAATTTAGAAACCGGAAAACTTAAAAAAAATTTCAAGAAACATTTTACAAACCAGAAAACTTGATATAAGTTTTTCGGAAAAATGGTGCACACTTGCAAAGTTAAAATAAGTTTTCCGAAAAAAGGTGTATCGGAAAAGATTTCCATATTGTATTTTATCATTTTGTTTTTCTCTTTGTTCTCTGAAAAACTTCAAAAAAATTTGAGAAAACATGAAGGGTTTAGTCTATATATGAGGGTAAAAAACACTTCACACAAACTGGTGGGGCAAATCAAACATAAAACTTAGTGTGTTCGCACACGCTTCATCTTCTATTTGTCTATTTGTTCAATCAAGTTTTGCAGTAGACGATGAATATTAACGCCATCAATTGGCTTTGAATACTACATTTATTTCACTCTATATATGTTAAAACTTTTGATTTTTAGAGGATACATGGACATCGTCCACTTAGTTTATAAGCTTGGTCAATTAACTTAAAAATGTTCAACGTTTTCAATACAAGACATTAAAACTGTTATACGAGTTAGGATAACCAAACCAAATTAAATCTTTGTTTACTTTAAAACATCGAATTTATATTAAACACAAGGCCAACTTTTTTTTTCTTCTCTTTTTTCTTTGAAGGAAACAGGCCAACTTGAACAACGTCGTTGCAAAACAGGGGAAATATAAATTAATTTAATTAATTGTGGCATGAAAACACGTCATGTCAGGGCCTTCATATGGCACCTTGTCAAATTACTGTCATGGCGTGATAAACCAAAATGCTAGTCCAAAATAAGCAGTACATAGTGAAACCGTGATAAAGGAAGAACTAACAATTGAAAAGAGAGAACATAATAGATCATAACAAGTTGAAAATTGGAAAATGAACAAAATGCTAGTTCAAAATAGGTTGATATAGTCCATGTGACAAATAGATAGGAAGAGGACGAGAGGTTCAGATGGCTTGGCAGTAGGGTTGATGACTTGATGTTCATGCTAGTTTCATAACAACTTGACAATGCTTTCTCAGTTTGTAGGATACAGATGTTTGGGTCTCAAAAGATTTGTAGCAAAATGACAATTTGAATATGAACGGAGACTAAACGTAACTGAAAAATGATGGCAAAGACGAAGTAAACAAATCATAAGAAAACCAATGAGGGAGAGAGATAAGGAGTGTAGTGATAAGAAGAAAGAGGGTTTGACCCCAGCCCCAACATAGCACAATGATTAAACGTCATTCAAATAAGAAGAAAAACACCAAACACAATACTGATCAAGTTATTATTCATACAGACTCCACATAATTGAAACATTATACCCTTGCATAACATGAAATAAGCAATCAAGAATAGCACAAGTCATGATCATACAGTGAGAAGTGATGATAACTCTTGAGAGACCTCAAGATTCGATAATTATAAATTTAACAATTTTTATTAACATGAAAAATGGGAGCTTAAAATGCAAAGTTATGGTAAAATACCACTCAAGGTGGCAAATCCACAGCGAAACACACTTCAGGGATTTAGAGGGGCGGGGGGAAATAAAGTTTAAGTTTAGAAGCAAACAAGCAAGGAAAAAAATGTCTTGAAGTTGTGGATGATTCTACGCTGCTTTATTCGATAATGTTGGTAATTTAAAAAAATTCCCTGATATAGGGTATAAAAACAACTTATAGCATATGTGAGCTTATACAAACGCTTATAATGATAAGCAAGCGCTACAGTGGTATATGTGAGCAACAAAATATGAACTTGGTTCAGCCATATGATTGAAGATTATACTCTAAACTAGTATAGGAGTACGTACTACATTACATTACACATAAAAAACACCACAATCCAATTGAATTGAAGGACAATTCAGAAAATATCACATTCCGAGAAGAAGAAGAACCACCATCTTCTTGAGAAGCAGCAGCTCGAAACCGGATGCCACGTGCGAGGAATCATGATCACGTGATCAGCTCTGAAGTGAAGAATCAGCACGAAGGAAAACTTGTTTCAAACCAATTTATAGTGTTATTACTTACACTTCTTCTAGATGATGATTCTGATACCTTAACTGATTTAACTAACGATGTTGTTGTTTTCCTTTCCCCAACCTTAATATTTTCCATTACCAAAATGAAGAAAAGAGAGTAAAAGAGGTAGAAAATGTAGTGGTGCTGTTGAGGCTGCTATATCGTATAAGCCAAGGAATCCAGAATTTCCACTTCCGATTAAGAAAAGAGGGCCCTTGACGATGTTATTGATGTGTATATAAAAGAAGAGCAGCCTCCAAAGAAAAAAGAAATCGCTGGAGGACCATGGTATGATATTTAATCAAGGAAATCACATTCGTAAACGTCATTATAGTAACGAAATCGTCACTAGTCGATAGTAGCAACATATGCACAACGCCATCTTAAACCTTGACCTGAAAAGGTCAATTGACAAAATGTCAATGATATGTATCAATATAAAAAATAAAAAATAAAAACTCAATTCAGCGTTAAAAAAAAAAAAGGAAATTGATCAAAAGAAGAAGAAAAACAAACTATCGACCATCACTATTACTTAAAGATTCCGAATGATGGCCAACACAAAATCATAAATTGATTATATATAAAGAAACACAGGTTTTGATCGAATTCCTCATAATAAAAACATTGGAAGATAAGTAACCAAGCGTAAAGATCATTAAAAAAAATGGAAATATACCTGCTAGGAAGAGGGTAAAATTGCATGATCTAAGGCAGCAGCTGCAAGGTAAAGGAATTTGAGTTTGGAACCCTAGTACCGTGAAAGAGAGTATGAGTGATGAAAATAGGATGGGTACTGGGTAGTATAAATATAGAAAGATGGAGTGATACCCACGTCATGTGAGTGAGTCATGATGAAATTAGGTCTAGCCGCCTTCACCAAAATTGTACTATTTCTTTTCTGGCCCAAATGCGGTTAATTGGTTATTGAAATTTTCTTTTCTCACCCTCCAAACCTTCCAAAATCCTAAAAATGCTTTTAAATTTTAGATTATATAATCCAAAATGAGATTTCCTTCTTAAAAATTTTGTATTGTTCCCGCACGCTTTGATTTGTATGTGCAATCACCATTATCTTATTCATCTTTAGTTTGTTCAATAAAGTTTTGTAGCAGTCCCCCCAACACAAGATCTACAGATGAATATTAAAGCCATGAATGTGAAGCTAATTGACTTTAAATACTAGGTTTATTTCGGTGTGTATATATTATATGCTAAAACTTTGGTGACACCTAGGTTACCAATGAAAAAATGGTGGGTAATTTTATCCAAACAATGAACATTAGCCACATAAATACATTTGAATTCTGCTCTTCTCCCAACACATTTTTCTCGCGCCCAACTGAACTTTCCAAAATACCCCTGCATGAGTTAACTCACGCAGCATGAGTTAACTCACGCAAGTGTTAATTCCAACGTGAGTTACGTTGCGCAGCGCATGTTAAGATGCGCAAATTTTAACACTTGTGTTACTTAACTAACGCAAGGGTATTTTCAGTATTTCAGTTGGGCGCGAGCAAAATGTGTTGGGAGAAGAGCAGAATTCAATACATTTTGAAATGGCACCCACAAATTACCATTGACCCCACTAACAAAGACTCATTTTCATTGGTTGGTGGACAAGGTACCCGCAATCCAATAAAGGTAATCCATAAGAAACCTAACTTTTTGATTTTTAGATGAAACATGGACACGGTCGACTTTGTTTATTGTAAAATGCTAACAAATGTCTTCAAGACACTTGTTAAGAAGTTTAAAAAAGAAACTTTGTCTTAGAAATGATGCATTGAAACTTTAAAAAGTAACATTTTTTTACATAAAACTTATCAATTATTTCTATTCTTGAATCTTTAACAAGTGCCCTACTTGTTAGCAAGACCCTAGTTTATAAGCAGTGGCAGTTCTAAGGCCCGGCGAGCCCGGGCACTTGCTCGGGCTCCGACCCAATTTTTTTGCAATTTCTTATGTAAATCCCCCTGAATTTCTTATATAAATCCCTATAAATTGAGTAATTTTTTTTTATATTTTTGATTATTTGCTTGCAATTTCTTATGTAAACCCCTATAAATGTATTGCAATTTTTTTTTTTTTTTGCCTAGGCTTTATAATAATCCTGGCTCCGCCCTATTTATAAGCTTAGTCAATTAACTTAAAATGTTCAACTTTTTCAATACAAGACATTAAAATTGTTATGAGTTAGGATAACCAAATTAAATATTTGTTTTCTTTCAAACAACGGATTTAAATTAAATACGCAAATGAATACAGGGCCAACTTGAACAACCTCGCTGCAAAACGGGAAATATAAATTAATAATTATTTAATGACATTTCTTTGATAATCGCATTCATTCCAAATCTAAATGTTGAACATTTCGGTTCCTGTGTAGAGTGGTTTTTTTACCATCTCTTTTTCCCCGTGATTTCTTTATCATTTCAGCTAATTGTGCCACGAGAACACAAAATGGTAGTCCAAAATAGCAGTACATAGTGAAACCGTGATAAAGGAAGAACTAACAATGAAAATAGAGAGAACATAATAGATCATAACAAGTTGAAAATTGGAAAAGGAGAAAAATGCTAGTTCAAAATGGGTTGACAACATAGCAGCTCACAATAGGTTGATATAGTCCATGACAAATAGATTTAAGAGGACATGAGGATCAGATGGCTTGGCACTAGGGTTCATGCTAGTTTCACAACACCTTGACAATGCTTTATCTGTTTGCAGGATACAGATGTTCGGGTCTCAAGATTTGTAGCAAAATGACAATTTGAATTTTGGGGAGTCACTTTATCATGCATGGAGACTAAACATAACTGAAAAATAATGGCATAGACGAAGTAAACAAATCATAAGAAAATCAATGAAGGAGATAAGGAGTGTAGTGATAAGGAGAGAGTTTGACCCCAGCCTCAACATAACACAATGATTAAACTAACTTTTGCCATTCAAATAAGAAGAAACACCAAACATAACACTGATCAAGTTATTATTCATACAGACTACACATAATTGAAATATTATACCCTTGCATAACATGAAATAAGCAATCAAGAATAGTGCAATTCATGATCATACAGTGAGAAGTGATGATAACTCTTGAGAGACCTCAAGATTCGATAATCATAAATCTAACAATTTTAATTGACATGAAAAATAGGAGCTTAAAATGCAAAGTTATGCGATGCTAATATTTCCAAAAGTAAAATACCACTCAAGGTGGCACATCCCCAGCCAAACACACTTCAGAGATTTAGAGGGGTGTGGGAAATAAAGTTTAAGTTTAGAAGCAAACAAGCAAGGCAAAAAATGTCTTAAAGTTGTGGATGATTCTACGCTGCTTTATAATAAGGAAAGGTAAAATTTACAGCTAGCCTCATAGGTTTGACTACTTCGCCTGAGGATGAGATGCAATGAAATCAACAGCTTGATTAACGGAGAGGATCTTGTCTACTTCATTTTCAGGAATCTCAAATCCAAACTCTGTATCAAGATCCATACAGATCTCTATGGCATCTAAACTATCCAATCCAAGGTCGTCGTAGAAATGAGCAGTTGGGGTAACCTGACAAAAGCAAAGAAGCACAGGTTCTGTGTTATCAAAATAACATAAGCCAAAAATATAATGGCACACAAATGCTGGCAGAGGGATTTCAATTCTCCAAAACGACACAAGCACATTAAAGAGTAAAGTGCAAGTCTAGACTGAGGCTCTGTTTGGATTGTTTATCTAAGCTTATTTACTGGATAAGAAAATGTGAGACTGTGTGATAGAGCTTGTGAAAACAACTTATGACATGTCCGTAAATGTTTAAACTTATTTCCATAAGCTCCAAGGATAGCTTATGAAAACAGTTGGAATTTATTTTATTTTTTGCTATAGAAATATCTTACACGCTTAATTAAGTTGTCTTTTCAAACATGGTCTTAATCCTCCAAAGTACAGTCTTCACTTAGCTTTAAAAAACGGCGATGCAAGAAGGTTGAGGTTAAGATGCTAAATATGACCTAAATAAATATTGGAAATCGAAATTTGCAGAATAAGTGAAAATAAATGAAGAAATTAGGGATTGAAGTGAAAACCTTAGAAGGATCAACTTTGCCAAATTTTTTGACGCAGGAAATGACGCGTTCAGTGACCTCCGATTTATCGAGAAAAGTTCTCCTGACCAAGGCAAAAAATGTCTTAAAATTGTGGATGATTCTACGCTGCTTTATAATAAAGAAAGGTAAAATTTACAGCTAGCCTCATAGGTTTGACTACTTCGCCTGAGGATGATGAGATGCAATGAAATCAACAGCTTGATTAACGGAGAGGATCTTGTCTACTTCATTTTCAGGAATCTCAAATCCAAACTCTGTATCAAGATCCATACAGATCTCTATGGCATCTAAACTATCCAATCCAAGGTCGTCGTAGAAATGAGCAGTTGGGGTAACCTGACAAAAGCAAAGAAGCACAGGTTCTGTGTTATCAAAATAACATAAGCCAAAAATATAATGGCACACAAATGCTGGCAGAGGGATTTCAATTCTCCAAAATGACACAAGCACATTAAAGAGTAAAGTGCAAGTCTACACTGAGGCTCTGTTTGGATTGTTTATCTAAGCTTATTTACTGGATAAGAAAATTGTGAGATTGTGTGATAGAGCTTGTGAAAACAACTTATGACATGTCCGTAAATGTTTAAGCTTATCTCCATAAGCTATCTTAGGATAGCTTATGAAAACAACTTGTAGCGTACATGAAAACAGTTTGACTTTATTTTATTTTTTGTTATAGAAATAGCTTACACATAACGCTTAATTAAGTTGTCTTTCCAAACATGGTCTTAATCCTCCAAAATACAGTCTTCTCTAAGCTTTCATAGAATAAAAAAACGATGCACTAAAGCTACTGCATCGCACCGTTTGGTATATTGTACACAGTCTTACCATATTTCCAGGACTAGAACCTGTGACCTTTCGGTCACGTGACAACAACTTTATCCTTATACTTAGCATCATACAAGATTGGTCATTAATAGCATTGATTGTATAATGCGTAGCAATGTTAAAAGAAGGTCGGGGATAAGATACTAAATATGACCTGAATAAAGAAAGATTGGAAATAGAAATTTGCAAAATAAGTGAAAATAAATGAAGAAATTAGGTTAAGGATTGAAGTGAAAACCTTAGAAGGATCAACTTTGTCAAATTTTTTGACGCAGGAAATGACGCGATCAGTGACCTCCGATTTGTCAAGAAAAGTTGTCCTAACCTCTTGGCTGAAGCGACGAAGAGAGAAATTGGGAAGAATGCGCAAAGGAGATTGGTGGTTGAGAGCAGAAGAAGCATCAACATGAACTCTTAGGTAATTCATCAGACCCAAACCGCTTCTCCGACCCGCCATTGTTGATCGATATATAAAAACCTCACTCTCTCTACTCGCACTCACGGCAACACAGTGAATGAACAATGAAGGGTATATATACAATGAAGGGTATATATAGACACAGACATACTAATTTAATTTAATTGGAAAGTTCATGTTTTTTTTTTTATGTTTTTTTGGTAGTGGCTGGGGTTTGAACCCGAACCTTGTATATTTTCTGCATTGTTCCAACCAACTGAGCTAAGCTCATGAGGTTCATGTTTATCATATTGATATTGATTTAGAAATTTATAAATAAATAAAATTATATTTAATAGTAAAATTATTCCTTTCTTTAAAAAAAAAAAAACCAAGAGCGTTTAGATGAGATGAACGGGTCTCTTCTAACTTAACCAGGTCTTGGATTCGAATCAGCTTGGGCATGCAGCAGTGTTAAAACTCTTAAGAGAACTTGCCGTCCATTTGGATCCCACAATGTTGGAGGGATTAACCTCCGCAGTTGCACGTGGAGGATACCCGATTAAAAAAAGAAAGTAAAATTAGTGGAATCATGCAAAAATAAAAAGTTGATTTGCACATTAAATCATATTTTAGGTCATATAACAAATGTGACCTTTTTGTAGAGCTTGTGTTTTGATCACAAAATCTGGATAATTTGGTTTAGTTTCCAACCATATTTTGTACTCAAAATTAACCATCATGGTGGACCCATCTTAAATTTGGTAAGTTATTATAATGTTACTACTGTATTAGAAGTATTCTATTTACAACTAAGTTGATGTGTATAAGCATAATAGTATAGCTGGTACATGTGGATAAGTCATTTTTGATTTCAAATAGCATTTTCCTAATCAAATATCCAAGAGAGTCTTGAAGAGGAAGTATCTAAGTATGACTTTAGAGGATGTAGAGACACACAAGACATATAATTGCAAGGTAACAACTGCTGGCAGGGGGAATGCTGAGAAATCTTTGGGTGGTGAATGGTTTAACTTCGTCAGAGACCGCGACTTACAAGAGAGTGACAGGTTGATCTTTGATTTGGAAGATCCACCAACCAAAATGTATGTCAGACACATCCGCGACCAGTAAACAACGAAAGGTAGTGGTTACTTTTGGGATTGAAGATAATGGGGCCGTTTTGGAAATTTAACTTTGTAATCCATCAAACACAACTACTTTAGAATCTATGTTGTATAACTTCTGTTTTGGTTTCGTTTATGATAGACCTGTCTAGGATTTGATATGTTATGGATCATGGTTTTTTATATCTATATGCATGTAATATTTATATTTGCAATCAGTTTATTTTAATCTTATTTGCCAAACATATTTTATTATAGTATATGTTAAAATTGACATCTCTTTTTATATACAAATAAGGACGCGCAACAGGAATGACGGATAGACGAGCACGTTAGTACTCGTCGTTCTGTCTGTCTTGATAAAAAATTATCAAATTAGGGAGTTAATTAATTATTTAATTTTCCTGTTGTTGCTATTTATCAAATTATCTAAATAGGGATACAACTAACTCTTTTCTTAACTAAATAGGGGAGTTTTTTTTTTCTTTCTGAAAAAGCAAATGTAAAGAAAAAGTTAAATTTCTTTTAAAAAATGGAAATTAATTATAGAAAAAGAAAAACTATGTTTATCTCTTCTATTCTGTCCAAAACGAGGTCTATCTCGAGCTACACTTAATTGGACACAACTATAAATCTTTTGTAATTAGGCACACACTCAATAATTTAAAAAAATAAAAGAGAAAAAATGTTATGATCAATAATATTATTATGATATGGATGTCCATATTCCCTATGTTTTTTATATTCCTTAACTTCTATGAGTAAATGACTATTCATGTACATGTAACTTACAATATTTGTGTCCTATAAATAGAATCTATATTACAATATAACGTAGACTTGAGAAGCAATAAAATATAGTCTCTTGTTATCACTTTATCCTTTTCTCTTTACTTTTCTAGGTTGTACAATATCGTGCAATACTTTAGATTAATTTCATAACAAAAAGACATTAATATTATTATTATTAGAATAAATGAATGATGTGATTGCTAATGTGTGTGTGTCTAAATGCAAAATATTTGTGTTTGTGACCAAGTAAATCTTGGCCGGTCTATCTCTTCGCAGCAACAAATCTTTTGGGTATTACGACAATCACTACTTTTGAAAAATTAAAACAATGTCCTTAACACATTCCTTGGCAAAACACAATTAATCTATACTATATATAAATAAAATATCCACTTTCAGCTTTTTTGGGCTAATTTTTTCTCTTTCCAAAAATGTCCTCAATTTTCTATACAAATAACACATGTAACAAATAGATAAGAATAAATTTAAATATATTAAAAGAAAAGTATAACAAACGTAAATGTCCAGTTTTTTCCCTTATCATTTAAAATGTGTAAAATACTAGATCAGTGTATATATACTTACATTTTCATTATCTCAATTCTACCTTTAAACAATAACTTTTTCTATAATAAAGGTTGTTGTTCATGTCATTAAAAAAAAATTAGATTATATTTTGTTGTTATATCGTTGATTTCATTGAAATAGATAATCATGATTAGTTTGATTTGTTATAATTTGAAAGAAAAAACGTTTATATTTTTACTTTTAATCAAAATTTCATAAAAAAATACCAATCATAATTTTTAAACGTTATCGCAATAAAAAGAGCGAAAATACAACCATGTGAGTGCTACGTACCTATCTTTTCGCTAGTAATAATAAAGGTAGAACAGAAAACAATATAGTGATGCCCGTTTCTACCCCCTTTTTTGCAGGTTAGGGAAGAAACAAAATGACCGTAGGGCCTATGGTAAAGCAACCTCTGGCCTAAGCAAACAATGACTATCGATCAATAATGTCTCTGTTACACATAGGAAGTTTTCCTGTTGCTGTTTTTCTCTCCTAAGGTCCCTATCCTTATTTCTGACCTTTTGTGGGAGCCGGTATTTTCGATCGTTTGTCCTCAATCGGATCGAGTTTTGTTGAATTTTGTCTCCTAAGCAACCTCTGGCCTACTAGCTCAATTGAGCTACTAGCTCAATTGGTAGTGGGAATGCATTGAAGTAGTACTTATCCCGAGGTACTAGGTTCGATTCCCACGGGAGGCAAAAACACTACTAGAGAAGGGGGGTAGTGATTAAGCTTGTGAGTGACAGTGCCAGGGTAGTGGGACGGCCCCACTAATAGGTGCGGGACCCACCTGGGCTGTTACACTCTACACCTCTTACACTAATAGATGGTTCAGCTGCAGCTGATGCAAAACAGTTCAGGAGTATAGTTGGGGCCTTGCAATATGTCACTCTCACTCGCCCAGATCTTTCCTTTTCCATCAACACACTATCTCAGTTTATGCACAAGCAAACAGAAATTCACCTACAACAACTCAAGCGTACATTGAGGTATCTAAAGCAAACCATTAATCATGGCATACAGTTGAACAAGCCAGAACACTTAAAACTTGCAGCATTTAGTGATGCTGACTGGGGAGGAAACCTTGATGACAGAACGTCAACATCAGCCTACATTATCTATTTAGGGGGAAATCCAATCTTGTGGATGTCAAAAAGGCAACGTACCGTGGCACGGTCGTCCACGGAAGCTGAGTACAGATCTGTGGCGCATACGGCTGCAGAGGTAAGATGGCTCACCCACCTGCTAGGTGAACTTGGAGTTACAACTCAAACTCCCACTAACTACCATGAGATGTGAGAACAACGGGATGAAATCCCAATAATTAAAACGAGTTGTTGCATTTTTTTTTATTTGGTGTAAAATACACTTTATTCCTCTAAATGATTGTGGTATTACACTCTTCTCCCCTTATGTTTTAATTTTTTTTTTGGTGGTGCAAAAAGCCTTTTTTTTTGTTGGTGCCCCTTATGTTTTAAATAAAATAAAACAACACATACATCCCTTAAGAGGTAACAAAATAATAAATTTAATCTTTTAAAATTTTTAAGTTTAGTTTACTGGTCAATCTCTAGTAGACACTATGATATTTACCATAATACCCTTTTCCTAGGATGTGTCTTCATCTACAATATATGTGCATACAATACTCGCCATTGTTGAGACCAAATTTTTTTTAAAATGTTTGATATAATTTTTCTAAAATGGATTAACTATATTATTTTTTTTTATCTATGAAGGGTGAGAGCCAAGGTGTGTGTTTTAAAATATGAGGAAAGAAGAGTGTAATATCACAATCATTTAATGAGGAGAGTATATTTTACTCTTTTTTTTTGGAAATATTTCCAATATTCCCTCTTTTATTAGGTTGAGTTTTGACCGTGATAGATTTGTTCGGTCTAGTTTTAAGTTTAAGCATATGTTTGGGACCCAAGTGGGTCACCGCCAACGCGCATCCATTTGAAGTTTGTAAGAGTAGCTTCATCCTCAACGTGACCTCGAGACGCGAGAAATGATAGTTTTGCCGCAAATACAAACACTACATAAGTAATGTTGTTAACATGTGTTTTGTTTCTTTTCCCACATGCTTAATATTTTTAGGTTTTTGATACATTCTCCAAGTCGTTGTTGCTCTCTTTTAGGTTTAGGTTGGTGGTATCAATCTAGTTGGAATCACAAAGAAGTTTCAATCTAGTTGAGATCACCCTTTTCCTTTTTGATGGCTCGGTGTTTCAATTTATTTTAAAAGAAAAAAGAATACCAAGTTTTCGACATATCTCTACAAGTTAGATTTTATTTTGACAATAGCAATAGATTGAGTTAGGTATTTCAAGCTAAGTTTGCTTTTTAGAGCTAAGAAATTACATCGTGTATTTCCTATTGAGTATATATAACATCACCTTATTATATGAAATGATATTTTGCCATTTCAAAAATACATGTATAAGACTACATAATAAACTCCTATCTTGTACCAAGAATTCCTATCACATTCAATTTAGTTTAAGAAAACCCTAATTTAGTTTATTGTACGAGAATTTTTCTCTTATGTCACAACTTTCTCTTCCTCTTCCCTTTTGGTTATGAAATTTGAATGGATGTTTAAAAGTTGAAGTTTTTTGGTAATTAAAAAAAGTTATTATTTGTACCAAAAAATAAATAAATTCAAAACTCCATGGGTACCCATGGATACCTCAATACCCACGGGTACCCGTATAGTGGGCACCCACGAGGATACGGGCTGGGCACGAGTATCATATTTATCCAACGGGGCGAGGACGAGTATCATATTATCCGTACCCATGAGTATCCATTGACATCCCTAGCCTTTCCTGTAGATCATGTGAAAAGACATAAGGGGTGCTAATACCTTCCCTTCATATAACTAACCCCCGAACCCTAAATCCTTTTAAAATGGGGTAGTTTGAACTTTTTTCCCCTTTTCTTAAAAAAATAAAATGTTCAGTCGTGAATAAAATAGTGAGTAAAAAGCTAATCAAATAGCCTTGATCTCCAAAAAAATGACGCGACAGTTGTAAATTGCCATGTGCTTAATGTTGACAAAGATACACTTTGTTTTGACAAAAACGTGTGAGTTGCTTCCAATTCACATGAATAGGGGATGGAAGGTCAAGTACAAGCTTTAATTAGAACTGCTGCATCTTATGCAAGAGGTACTAGCAGCAATGGTTACTTACCTCATATTTGTAAGTTGCTATTAAGCTGCATTCTCTCTGAGCAAACAATAGTTACATGCCTCTGAATTTGGTTCACACATCTCTGACATTATGTTAAACTTTGAGAAATGAGAATGAAAGATGATATCCTTTCATTCAATCATATGGTGTCTCTCTCTAGCAAAAGTGTATTTACAGTATTAAAACAATTTTGATAGCAACAATAGTAAATGTATAAAAAGGTTGCAATTAAATTGCTGCATGGGTTATGATAGGAAATTAGTTGATTTTGATACATTTTTTTATGGTTGGTTTATTTCTTAACAGTGTCACTGAAACATATTCAAACTTGAGAAGCATATGTGTGTACAAACTTGATAAAAAGGGATCCGATATTATTCATCAATCAATTCCCTAATAAAGACATGAAAAACTTCATAAATGGTTTATGAGACTTGATTCCTGTGGATTTGGTAATATCCCTTTAAGCTATTATGGTATACTGTAAGCAAGAAGGTTTCTACAGGGTTATGGTTGTGAGGGATATAGAATGAGAGAAGAAAATGGTTTTGTAGTAACCTGCTGGCAGGACAGGTCTTTGTTTTCAACAACAGCGTGGAGAGCTAGGAAGTAGTTAAGACTAATTTTCAAGCAAGAATAAGAAGGGAATATTAGAAAGAATAAAAATATGATATGAAGTGAAGAAATAATGGGTAGACTTTTGAGGGTTTTAATTTTTTTTTTTTCATCATTGTCAATTTAGAGATACTTTTATTTTCCTACTTAACTGCTAATCATTTTGTTCTTCATGAGTTAATATTGACCTCCAAGCTTTTCATTCCTATGATATTCTTCTATGAATTTATTACATAAGCTTTTCTGATATTTTATTACATTTCATTCCCTTCTGTGAGTTTCTGAGCATTCTGATGTATTATTTACTAATAAAAGTGAAACACTTTTCATGTGTTTGTATGAAACAATTTGTTCATTCCTATGGCTTGGTTGGAATATCTGAATAAGTGAAACAGAATGAACAAAATAAAATGACCACAGCATTGTTCACACATTTATGATATAGTGAATGAGAGTATTCAAGTGATTAAAACTTAAACTATCTTGTCTTTACATGTGTGCCTAATTACTTGTTGTATCCGGGTTTATAAATCAGGTAAATTCTTTGCCTATGTCGGTAAGTATGATTTAACAAATCATCAATTATAATTTCATATCACTTAGAGACAATAATTATATCATCGTTATGTTCAAAACGGCTTATCACGAGTAACAAATGAAAATGTCAATGACTTTTTTTGTAGAGAGAGATACAAAGCAAGTTGCAGCGAAGACAACAATTGAGAAGGCTAAACGTGCATTGGAAAAGTAGTGGCTTTCAACAACTCAATAACTGTAAAGTTAATTTAGTAGAATAATTGTGAACTGTGTACTTGATCTGATCCACCACCCTTGCACTATGCAGAGTCAATATAACCTCGTGGGTACCCACTATACGAGTACTTGTGGATATTCAGGTATCCATGGGTACCCATGGAGTTTTGAATTTATTTATTTTTTGGTACAAATAAAAACTTTTTTTAATTACCAAAAAACTTCAACTTTTAAACATCCATATATAATCCGTTCAAAATTTCATAAATCATACCTACTAATATGGATACTATGTTTTCCATCATGGATCTATTTATGTTTTTGTTTTAAGCGACTAAATTTGATATAAGTGATCATTTTCTTCATTGATGCACTTTTATGAATGATCATCTTCCTTCTTCAAAAATTGAATTTCATGCTATGAAATTTTTCGACACATGAATGTATGAAATTACTTATCTGCAAATATTTTCTTAATCAGTACAATTCTCCTGGTGGACTTTAGTCATTCAGATATTAATCTTGATGAGTTGGGGAAGGATACAATCAAATCCGTGTCTGTGTCCATATAATAATGGGTAGTCAAATACCCGTTTATTATACCCGTGGATACCCGTTTAGCTACCCACTCCATGCCCGTGACGGATTTTACCCACGGGTACCCGTGGGTATGTGTATTTTTGTCACCCCTAGCAAAGGTAGATATTAACTGCAATTTAGTACCACGTATATAAATCCTTTTACATGATCTACAACAAAGGTAGATATTAACTGTAATTTACTATCCAGTTCTTTCAAGTGAACAAACTTCTGCATCAGACAGATAGCTGAATACCTCTCTACCTGATTTATATCATTTTGTCTTTCAGTTTCAACGTATATAAATCCTTTCACATGATCTATAGCAAAGGCAGATATTAACTACAATTTAGTATCGAGTACTTTCAGGTGAATTATACGTACTTTTAAAAAACTTGTTTTAAAGGAGAAATGTTCAAATTACGGAATATCATTCTTCGTAAATTTGATAACGAAGGTCGCATAATCCAAATATTTGTGATGCATGGTCTAAGGCATGGGGTTCAGTAACGTATTTTGTAAAAAAAATTGTTTATAAAGTAAATTAATATTGTATATAGCACAATCTTACAATATTTAAGTTCTAAATAATTGGAATCAATATTGGTTAATACTGTATTATTCAATCGAGCTTAATTTTTATCACCAGGTAGTGATACTATCTAATATGTTTATGAACTGTAATTTTACTTTTTGATAATGCCAGGGATAACGGTATAAATTTAATATTTGTAAAGTTTTAAATTATATTGTAATAGACCTTAATCAATAATTGAATATTTAATCACCTTTGAAAAGTTCGATTATCACCATATTGTGTTTTTTTTTTCTTCCTCAATTATTCCTTAGTTGAAATGATTAATATTTCAGATTAATGTATCCACCATATAATTCTTACAATATAATTTGATGCTTCAGACTTCAGAGTAATCTACACATGGCTGTGCTGTTATAATATTATAACAGCTATTTCACTTCTAGAGTGGCTATTTCTATGTGCTTTTCTGAAGGATAGCCTGCTGGAGATATCTTAGCAAGTTTTTTGACACCCTCCATATGCTGCTTGTTAGCAGCTTCTGCAGACCTCATACTCATGTTTTTTTCTTCATTGCGAATTTCAAGCTCTTTGGAATTAATTTCTCTCTCACATTATTCTACGGTGTTCCTTTAATGCTCAATCTCAGCCTCAACATGAGCTTTTTCTTCACTTAGTTTGACCAGCATGTTAGAGATTATCAGCAGCAGACCTGAGAAGTTATTCACTTATTCTCAGTAATGCAAACTTGCCAAGCTTTCAACGCCATATACTATTATACCAATCACATTCCACGCCATACCCTCTCTTCAGAATAACTTCTGGAGCAATATAATCGAGTGTTCCAACCGTAGAATAGGTCTGCAATATCACAAAGATAGAAAAGCTTAAAATGTCATTAATGATGAATCTAAGTAGAGCAGCCATACAATCAAAAGAGAGAATAGTCTTTAAAGGATAAAATATAAAGCAATAACCCAAATTGATATATGATGTAAATGATGCTAGACTCGTACTAACCAAACAAAAATATCACGAAAGAACCGAAGTCCAAACATAACGAAAGAATAATGACTGAATTTTTATTATAACTGAAAAAAGGTGTAGGCCGCTTTGAATAAAGTAATCATACTTATTTATGAATACGTTTTGTGAGTACTCATGTGTTGTGAGTCTCGCCGTTTTATAATAAAGTTTGCTATGTTAAAAAAAAAATCATGCTTATTTATGAATGTGTTTATTTGAGAGACTTACCAGCATTCTGCTGCGATTTTTCCGCGAATGCTCCAGTTGCTGTTGTTGTGATTGGTTAGGAGATAAAGCAAGTTCATCACTTTGAAGGACTCCACTTATGTTAACTCCATTAGATAAGTCTTTTTCCTGAAGGTTACTGCAGTCTTTTTCCTGAAGGTTACTGCAGTCTAGCGGCTTACATAATCCAAAATCTGATAATTTCACGTGACCATTTCTATCCAGAAGCAAGTTGTCGGGCATGATATCTCTGTAAAATGCAATTAATCAGAATATTAAATATTTCTTGATTAACATGAATACCTCTGAATGATCGGTATTCAAGATCCATGTCGTAAAGTTAAGTACCCTACAATCTAACACTGATAATTCCAAAACAATAGTGATTTCGTTGAAAATAACGGTTTGTCAAAACTCAGTTAAGCTACAATCTTATACTAAATAGGATTTCGCAAAACAATAGTGATTACAGATTAAGCGCACCTATGAATATAATTATGTTTATGAATAGACTCTATGGCTAGCACAGTCTCCCCGATATAGAATTTAGCTTCATCTTCAGTCAGTACTTCTTTCCGCATCAGCAACGTCATCATATCTCCACCGGGTAGATACTCCATTATGAGATATAAATACTCGTCATCTTGAAAGGAACAATAAAGTTTTACAATGCAATTGCTATCAACTTCTGCAAGAAGGTTCCTTTCAGATTTGATATATTCAACCTAATCAAAAACATAAAAGCACCTGATAAGTAAAAGAAAATAATATTTGCTCAATCTAACACTGATAATTCCAATACCTGTCCTCTACTAAGCATCTCTGATTTAACTCACGGTTTTCGCAAGTTTCGTCATTACTATTATCTCAGTTCCATTATTTAACTCTTTCGCAATGTGAAACTCCGGAGGGAAAAGAAAGACATCTTTTTTTTCATGTGCATGATCTCTGATCAAATCTGTCATACAATGTGCATTGAATAGGATCCACCAAGAAAATAAGTTCAATAACTTAAACAGACTATTCTTTTGCATGGTAACAGACAATTCTTACGAAAAGCATTCAATGTATTGTGCTGATTCTGAACTTAAACAATGTCCTAGAGAGCTTACTGAAATAAGCTATGAGTTATATTCATAAGCTATACTTGAGGAGCTTAGGAAAATGAGTTAGAAAAAGGCTATGGACATGTCATAAATTGTTTTCATAAGCTCTTACAAACAGTATCACAAGTGCATACACAAGTAGATAATCTCAAATAAACCAATCCAAATAAGCCCTTAAACACAACATATAACCCCATTCTCCTTCCATCCTTTACCAAATGGTCAAAATAAATTAACTAAGATAGAGAGATTAAACTATTCATACCCTGCAGTTATCCCTAAACTGTTTCCAACATATATTTTCTATATATTTGAGTTTGATCAAGGCATCCAGGCAAAAACACATTTCTTTCCAATGAATTTTACTAATATTTTACAATTTCATCACTTTTCCCTTTTTTCTAATGTCTACCTAATCAGAAATTGTATATGACCACATCAAAGTTTTTCATCTCCCATATCTCTTTGCAATCAGGACTACTATGTCTAGTCTAAACATTCAAATTTAACAAACAGCATGTTATATATGTTTTTGGCTCCATGCCATAAATATTTCATCAAATTACCCTATAAGAGTCAAGGTTCATGTTGTACCTAGATAGTAATTGTAAAGTTCAATATGGACATAGAAGCTAAACACACATAAGAAGCAAAACTAATTGAGTGGGAAAAAGCTTAATAAAATTAAAGTACCATAGGGAAAGAAACTAAATGGACCATTTTCTTTGTGTTGCTTAACTTAAAAGTCTTTATTTTTACACTCACAACCCCTCATAAAACTCAATGACCTACTTATTGCGGCCATTCAGAATAGACTTCAATGGAATCATAGTAGGAAAGATAATAGAGTTGATAGAAGTCTGTCATAATGGCGTTCAAAAATTGAAGCATGATGGTTAGGAATCAAATAAACACACTACCGGCATAAACTTGAGTGCAACCAGTTCCATTGTTTTACAGAGACATTATAAATATATGCCTTCCCACCTTAGGATCATAGTCATAATTTGGTATTACCCAACCCTTATTCATGTTAGTTTTTAGATACATATCATAGTTTTGCAGGAGGTTGGTACCATCCCCATGGTTCATCAGAGATGTACTGAGTCACTTGCTTCACGCTCAAGTAATTGTCCCCTGTTAAAAATATTAAACAAAATCAGACTCAAGGTCAAATAAGACAGGTTTAACGAAATTGTTTATTTCCCACGCCAGATCTGACATTAATACAGGTTTAGGTATGTAGTCTCTACAGCGATTGTGTCACAGTTAATTGTCTACCCAATCCAACTATCCCTTTATGCCAAATTCAGACCAAGGAAACATGCAAATGTGCCGACACATGTTAATCCCTATCATGTATAATTCCAATTTTACCATGCAAGGAATGCACCAATGCCATGATCCGTTCATAGCTTTATTGACTGTTAAATTGAATTTAGAAGTACAGTATCTGATGATCACTACACTGTCAGCAGGGAATGTACTACATTTAACAATCCACAGACTTAGACTTCACCTTATAATTATGGGTTTCTTTTGCATATTAAGAAGCTGCGATCACCTTTTCATCCAGAGAAAAATAAATAAAAAGATAGGCATTTAAGGAGACTTTCACAT
Organism: Medicago sativa; assembly: GCF_051527215.1. Classification (NCBI taxonomy): domain Eukaryota; kingdom Viridiplantae; phylum Streptophyta; class Magnoliopsida; order Fabales; family Fabaceae; genus Medicago; species Medicago sativa. Next base: position 100,330,599 of record NC_140752.1, read on the forward strand.
TAGCTAATTTAGTAAATAGAGTCATACCATTCTCCTAGTTCACGGCCAAAACCACTACGTTTAATGCCTCCCCATGGCGCTTGAGTGAAGCATGGCTGACAGCAATTGACCCACACTATTCCGGCCTTAAATGCCTGCATCAGTGCAAAATAAACTATTCAATTGCAACAACAATCCAATTATTTAGTTGTTTTCTTGATGACCTATAATCAGTCTCACCTTAGTTACACGCTCACATCTTTCTAGATCATTTGATATTACAGCAGCACCTAAGCCATAGCTGTAGAGGACCAAAGTATATAACTTAGATACCATTCAACAAATGACCGGAAAAGAGTATACAGATGAAGTCAACGTTAGTTCGCAGAAAACTGACTCACATAGTGTCATTTGCTAGATCAATAGCTTCTTCCTCGGTGCTAAACGTTTTTACACACAGAACAGGTCCAAATACTTCTTCTTTCCAAATTTGCATGGAAGTAGTCACATCAGTTATGATGGTTGGTTCAACAAAGAATCCTTTCTTTAGATGCTGCCATTGCATTTGCAAAACATAATCAATTATCATGGAAAATGCAGAAATACCTAACTGAACACACTTGCACAGAAAGCATAATCATACCTCTGGTCGAGACCCACCAGTCAAAATTGTCGCACCCTCACTCTTAGCGTTCGAGACAAACTTCAATATTTTTTCGTACTGAACCATATAATGTGAATACAGAATATTAGATATCATATAATCATTGTTCCAGACAAATATGTTTAGAATCAGTGAACTATTTTTAGTTGCCTGACCAGAAAGAAAACTACATTATGTGGACATATACAATTGTTTGAAGAAGATTCCTTCTTCCTTCTCATAAATTATACATACAAGTTAAAACCAACCAGCCAATAGTGCTTCTCAGGAAGCTTTATACCAGTCCATGGTACAAGCAAATTGACATATTTCATTACAATATCATATTTACCAATACATTTTCATTGAATATGAAGAAGCAATTTGAACATACAAAAGCATAACCGTCCTTTACTTTACAAAGTTCAGAATATAAGTTAAGTATAAAGCATATACATTGTACAGAAATGAGAAATGAAAATATACCTGCCCTTCACTAACAACAGGTCCTAGCCTGCAACCTTCTTCCAAGGGATCTGAAATTTTGATGTTTTTGATCCATTTCACCATCCTATTCAAAAATTATGTTGCTATACTTTCCTGAAATAATAAGAGTATCTTAGCTTATCAGTTTTTGAAGATGAATGCCGACAAAATCCCAACTACCAATTTGTCTGACAAAGTTCTAGCTCAATTGAAGTTAGCACGATCAGTCCCATATACGCAGACAAAAGAAAAAACACAAATGGAAGTTACAATTACTTGTTTAATGAGCTAGCACAAAAGTTTACGGAAGGAGTGGGATCAATCTATTATACTTACATGTACAATAAGACGGGAAGTTGCACTGCATATCTGACCATATTCAAAATGTAGAACCATAGTTTCAAGCAACTCTGACTAATGCATAAACTACAGAATTTTTACATCTTTACATGGCAGAAACTCACAATCAAAGTAAATATTCACTCAAAGGGAAATTCCAACCATTATGTTGAATTATTTGAGCAAAGTTTGCAACACCCTTACTCTGCTGAATACATGAGAAGACTTATAAAATATTGCTTCAATTCATGCACGGAATCTGGAATGGCGTCAATGGCGATTTTCAGAACATTATAACAAATCTGTCATAAAAAAGAATTATGATATTGCGTCACTATAGATAGATGTTGAGGTGATTGGAAAAAGTATAGTAGAGAAGATGTATATACTTACATCGATCAGTCTCGATACAATAACATAATCTAACTCTTCTATAAACATCCATCAACATAAGCAAAGATGATAGTGACTGTTCACAAGCCTGACAAAGAGCTTAACTCTATGAAAACAACAAACCACAAATATTTATCTCACTCAAACATAATCATAAACTACCCAAGAGGTGCGTTCTACAACTAAAGGAACTCACCTTAAACATTTTTTTTTAAAGTCTCGACGCTGCTTACGTCCCATTTCAGCTCCTGCTATGCCCCATAAGCACTTTTCTCAAAACAGCTTAACTGCAGCTTAAACTTCAAAATCGCTTATTTTGCAATTTTCATGCCAAAACCTGTATAGCTTTTTCTGCAGATTTTCAGCACTACAGTCCAACTTCTAATGTGTTTTCTGAATTCATTCTTGATCCAAATCGTACAAAATTTATATCTAAACTGTAGGGAATTGAGGGTAGAATCTTAAAATCCACAAACATTTCATCAACTATCTCAGTGCACATGATATACATAATCACACAATAATATAGGCTACTCATTTCACTAATATACATAAACAATCCTTCTCTATCTAATCAAATTCAAGTTTAATAGAGAACTTACCACAACCTTCTGAATCAGATTAAGCTTATCTCCAGCTCATAGTTTCTACCTTCTGCAAAACTTCAATTTCTCTACTCAACTCTCCAAAATCCAGCTTTTACCCAAACTTTCAGTAATCCTTTTTCTGCAAATTTCTTGTTTCTATTGCCAAACCAAATCACAATGGATAAATATTCACACATACCTACCTACTCTTCCAGCAGAACAACCAAAATCACAAAAAAGAAAAGATATCAACATTCACTATAAAAAAAAATAACAAAATCACAGAAAAATCAAAAAATCACAGAAAAATCAAAGCCTTCAATTGAATCTCTGGTTACTCATCAAACCCTTTAACCCTTCAATTTAACTCTACTGTTCCTCAATCAATTACCAAAATCGCAGAAAGAGAGAAAAAAATACTGAATAAACAAAAACAGCTAAATCCATAACATGCATGTATAATTTATGCAGCAAACTTGTTTTCAATACTTTTGAAGCAAAGCTGATCCCAAATTTTGTACCAAACACTACCATCATAATCTCATTCTAAGCAAATTTCAAAGCATGTAATCCAATGCCATCATCATAGTTAACTTATTTATAGTTAAATTTATGCAGCAAACTTGTTTTCAATACTTTTGAAGCAAAGCTGATCCCAAATTTTGTACCAAACACTACCATCATAATCTCATTCTAAGACAGTCCTTATACACCAATGATTTATCCAAACAACATCTTTCACCCAAATCTCGTATGAACAAACTATATCAGTTCCGGAACCAAAAATTCAAAACAACAAATCACAAAGAAAAGCAATAAGGTTACTTGGTCTCAAAGTCACCAACCACATCACAATTACTTAAGCTTTTCAACAGATTGTTTCACTACTCAAACACAGACCCAAAATCACAAACAGAGAAAATCACACAGAAAAAAGACACAAATATCAACAATTAACTGATATAAACAACACCAACTACCAAAATCAGAAAACCTTATGCTTGATAACCAACAAACCTGCAGAAAAAGTTGAAAATATAGTCAGTTCAAACCCAAAATCACATAAGATCAAAAACAGAACAGAGAAATTAACAAAATTGAACAAAACCAGAACATGCAAAACAATCAAAAACACAACACAAACCTCTGAGCTCAATAACAAAGAAACCTGGAATAACAGGGAACAAAAAAAACAAAATCAAAGCACAAAAAAACCAACAAAACACAAAATCAGAACACAATGACAACAAAATCATAAAAATTGAACCACAAAAGAACATGCAAAGCAATATCAAACAAAACACAAACCTTTGAGCTTGATATCAACCGAACCTGAGGAAGAACATCAATTAAAACCTCATAACAGAACAAAATCACAAAAAAAAAGAAGAAAACAAAGACATGCAATGAATAACAGGGAACCGAACCAGAACCTGGAATGGACAAAGAAGAAGGAACCGGACTCAAGTTAGCAAAAGCATGAATGAAATAGTTGGAAGTAGTTGGAAGGAAAGCATGAAAGAGTGGGAATGAAAAAAATCAAACCGTACCACAACATATATATATGGGTGAGATAGCAATTAACCAATTTACGAAAATACCCCTCCAAGGGCAAAATTGTAAAAAATACAGACATTCATTTTCCTATCTAGGTTAGTAGATATAGAATCAGTCATTACAATCAATCTACTAAACTATTTATAAAAGTTAATGGCTGTTATTTTTACCATTTTGCCCTTCCTAGGGGTATTTTCGTAATTCATTTATTGGACTTGCATATGGGTATATATATCACTTCTCTCACTTTTCTTCCTTCTTCCTCCCATTTCTCTCTCGGCCTTCTCACTCTCAACCCCAAAATTCTACAATCCTCACCCAAACCCCATGAAAATCATCATGCAAACTCATTTTTGAAACCCTCATGATGGATTAATCATCATCAAGACTCAATCCTCTTCTCCTCTTCCTGTTCTGTCCAAACTGAACCCTAACCCCATCCTTCAATCTTTCAATTCATTATGTGCTGGAATTCCACCTTCTATCAACTAAAAGAGATGAAAAGAAATGAATAATCACACATGTATGGCTTGATTCATGGAAGTTGGAAGCTTGGTTAATGGGGTTTATGGGTTCGGTGGTTGAACCTTAGAGAGAATAGAAGATGAAATTCTCCCCTTTTTCTACTCAAGTTGTTGTTTTCTCAGCATAATTTTCGTTGGAAATTCATAAAGTATGAATTTTTTCCCTTTTCACTTTCTGGGTCATCTTCATATACACTCAATTCAGTGTTATTGTTAATTATGTTGTTAATGTTGTTGTTGATATAATTGATCAATTGAATTGTTAATTTTTTTATTTAATTCTGTGATTTTGATTGTGTAGGTATGAAGAGGGTTAGAGAAACTGTTGAGGAGCTTCTTGATGTTAGTTTTCTTTTCTTCAAATACTTTGAATAAAAAAGTTTTGATTTTTCCATTGTTTTGCTTTACATTGAAAAAAAGTTTTGATTTTATTTGTTTTTCAGGTTTATGAAGCGAATCTGTCTAATTTTTCTGATATTCTGAATAGGGTTATTGCAATAGTAAAATGAGATTGAAGAGGGTTGTTAGGGTCAGAAAAATTTAATTTAATTTAATGCAAATATTTATTTTGAAGATGTAAATTGAGAGTTAATATGATTCTTCATGTTATATCAGTATTATACATATTTGGTGAGTTAGAGAATTATGATACTATTCTCTATGAATTTCCATATTTGAGGTAAATGTTTAGTGATTTTACTTTGCATCTCTTCCCTTATTGTCCTGTTTGTTGAATTCTTGCTTATGGATTTTTGCCATTATTGCTATTTAAATCAATTAAGAAATGATGTATATGTATTATTGTTGCTTACACTTTATATTAATACAAACAATAATCTTATGTTTTTCTGACTTTATTTGGTAAACTGCTAGTCTCTCTGGTGGTCATGTGGTAGGAAATTTCTCTCCCTATGAAGCTTTTGCCATTGGTGGAACGAACAGTGTGAGAGGCTATGAAGAAGGCGGTGTGGGCTCTGGTCGATCGTATGTTGTTGGTTCTGGAGAAATTTGTTTCCCTATGGTACTTTAATTTTATTAAGCTTTTTTCCTGCTCAATTAGTTTAGCTTCTTATGTGTGTTTATGCTAATCCTAATTTTCAAGATACTCACTTGATTCGACCTGGCTGAATATGAAATTTGTTGCCGAATTGAGTGATTTCTTAGTAGAGACTAGAGGCATGCTTTTGAAATACAGAGAATAAAGTAGAAGACTTCGTGAGTCTTCACTGTTTCTATTTGCAGATGAAGCCATTAGAATGTGTGATATTTTCTGACTATGGAACTGATCTTGGATCAGGCTCGACTGTCCCTGGTAGGTCTTTATTTCATTTATATTATTTTTTGAATTGAAGTTCATTTAAATTATGGTAGTAGATCAAGTGAACAATTTTTGTTGATATGTAGTATTTCCCAATCTTACTTACTTTTGTGTGCCTTTAGTTAAATCTTAATTCTTGCAATTCCTGTCCAGGTAAAATGAAGCACTGGGAGATGGTAGATATATTGAAATTGTGACTCTAACAAATTATACTATCTTCAAGTAAGATCAATCATATGATTTTTGTTTCTTTATATTTATGAAAATTGAGTATATGATTTTTGCTAGAGAGCTATGAATAGATGAAAGCAGTAACAATGTCTCTGAAAATGAATCTGATGCCCAATGTTAGCTAGATGAAACCTTCAATTTTACAAATGCTTCTACTGTTGGAGCTACAACTGTTAGAATGAGTAAACATGGTTTTGAAAGATAGACATGGCAGAGCTTTCATTATCCATCATTATACTTTTCTACAACAAATAAAAATTAGAAGCAATTTTCCCTCTATCTCACTGTGTTTGGTTCTCATTTGAATTATCCATAACAGGCGTAAAGATATTATATTTTCAAGTGTAAATTATTTTTTACTACCTACTCTTATATATTTGTTGGGTTGCAGGAATCCATCTTTGTAGTTTTTGGCACCATACTTTATCATCAGTGAAGGTTCAAGGTGCATTAAAGTATAAATGACTTCATAATTGTCTCTCTTAGTCAAACAATATTAGTTGCTTTGACAGGTTTCTTTCCGCTTCAGGTATTTCACTTTTTACTCTTTCCTTTTTTGTTGTTCTGATGTTGTTTGAGTGCATTTTGTTTCATTTTGTTGTGTATATATTTTTTGTTCGGTGTTTCTTTTTTAGAATTTGAGGCAGTGGAGGGGAACCTCAAATCTTGTGCAAAATGAGAGGGAGAAATTTGAGAAGCAGATTTTGTTTGAAAAAGTTTACACAGTCAAGTAATTCAGAACTGAATAAATCGGATTCAATATTCAAACTCTAAATGTGAGCGTGGTTGGATTAAGTTTATTGTTAATGATTTGGTTTTGGATTTTAGATAGTCAAATATATGACTGAAGTTTACACAGTCAAGTGATTCAGGACTTTTAATCAATTAATAAATTATATCTAAAATTCAAACTTGAAATGTGGCCATGGTTTAGATCGATCAATTGTCGCAACATCGTCATTAATCGACTGCATAGAATCTAAATCTCATTGTTATATCACTGGCTTACTTCATTTTGTATGTTTGAAGGACCCCATGATGTCAGAATTAAAATGAAGGTTGTTGGAATCTGTGGGAGTGATGTTCACCACCTCAAGGTAGATAGTTTTTCTGTTACATCTGATTATTTTTTTCAGGATCAATTTCTCGCTCCGCAATGAACTATATGTCTCTGGTTTACTTCATTTTATTTGGTGATTTGGAAATTGATTAAGGATGTTAATTGTTTTTCTGACTCATGGATTGTTGAATGCAGTGAGCTTGGGGATCTTGATGCCTTTGGGAGCTGTGATTGCAAGGTACTTGAAGGTGTTCAAAACAGCAGACCCTGCTTGGTTTTACCTTCATGTTACATGCCAATTAGCTGCCTATATAGTTGGTGTTGTTGGATGGGGTACCAGTGTCAAGCTGGGAAGTGACTTAGCTGGTGTTACATATTCAACTCATAGAACACTCGGGATCATCCTCTTCTGCCTTGGAACCCTTCAGGTATGACATTACATGTTCATGTTCATGATTTGTTTACATGTAACATTTTAAATTGTATACGCGATAACTGTTACAGTTGTGTCGCGATAATTGATATTGCAGAAAATCAGTTAAATATAGCTGACGCAACTTCAACTGTTGTTGACGAGTAGTTTCTTAAACTATAAACTACTTACGTACAAGGTTTTGAATTGTGGCTGTGGAAACTGTTGCAATCATTGATATTATAGAGAATCACAGTAAATGTGACTAATGCAACTTCAATTGTTGTTGTGAAAATATAAGAAAGCAATGATGCTGCAACCAGATTGCAGTGTCGAACTTTTTTTTGATAATGTGACTAATGCCTCTTTTGAATGCTATGTTATGCTAATAATAATTGAAATGAAATTATCAGAAATTTCTGCTACTGAATACAGGTTTTTGCTCTGTTATTACTGGAACCTTTACCATTGGGGTGTCGGATACGCAACTATAACCATCAGCATCGTCAACATCTTTAAAGGGTTTGAGGCCTTGGAGGTGTCTGCAGCGGATCGCTACGATAACTGGAAGCATGCATACACCGGCATTATTGCAGCATTGGGTGGCATTGCTGTACTTTTGGAAGCTTACACATGGATCATTGTGATCAAGGGGAAGAAATCAGAGAACAAGTTGCAAGGAATGAATGGAACAAATGGTGATGGATATGGTTTCTATAATCCGATCAAACCTTCTTTAACTAGCTATCACTATGGCCACCATCATCAAAGGTACTCTTCAGACTCTCGTATCAGCTGGTGAGGTTGAGAACAACTCATTAGCCATGTCTGATAACACTTCAAACATGCCCGTGGCTTCTCGTGAAGCTTCAATTTATACAGGTGATTTCTTACCTCCTAAAGTCTAAAACTTCTTTTTGTTCATAATTATTAATCTTTTACCTTTTTTCAAGCTTTTGTTTAAATTTATGGTTGAATGCTTTGTGTTTTATTTTCTTTACTCCAATTTTTTTCTATAAATGCTAGAAGAAAAGTTTGTTTTGAGCATTTTCTTTCATCTTGCATTTGTGTTGTGCGTTTCTCAATTCCATTCCAAAACTTACAGGAGCTAATTTTTCGTATTTTCTCAATCCTTTTCTCTCTTTTTTAAAGCATTATTCTATTTCTCTTTTCTCATCTAATGTCTCTCTTTGTTTTGCCTTTTTTTCTCTTCAGATCACTTCCATCAATAGCTGCAAGTACATGTTCACTTCCACTGTTGACTTTCTCTCCATTAACGGGTGAGTGGAAAGTCATAATGTTCCATCATGTTCACATTACTACAGAAAATTAGTAACAAACACCCATTTTCTTTTTTCAGCTCTATTTCTATCTGAAAAGGCACCTTTTAATTTTCCTGGCTTCATTATAATGTGTATTGGAATCGCTTGGGTAAGAACTTACTTTAATCAAAGTTCTCCATGCTCTCTATTTTTATTTCTTTTTTATAATAATGTTGAATATTTTGTCCATATTTGTATGATTCTTTCTTGTCTGATTATATGGCAATTTATATGATTAATTTTTGTTTGCAGATGGTATCTTTTGTTCAGAGTATGATGCTTAGAGTGGTTCCTTCCATTTTGAGTTAGATGGACATAGTTGATCAGAAATCTAATTAAAAGATATCCTTCTTTATCTATAGAAACTTTTTCTTTAATTGTGCTTCTGATGAGGAAGAAAGGTGTTGTTGAATAAGCATACTCTCACAAGTATTGATAAGCTTTTCTAGCTTCATACTAAGAAAGAAGAAGGAACACGATAATATGGTGGTTTTCTTCGAGAGTTATGATTTCGATTATTGATCTCGAATCATCTTATTCCTTCTATGAGATGCCTGGCATTATGAGCCAAATGCCGCCACTGCCTGTTGCCATTGACGAGGATCTTTCAAGAAGCATTTTGCCTAATAGAATTTAGGTAAGTTCTTGGTCAGATTTAACTGTTATCTTGCATTTTTATTTTGAATCTTTACAATCATGTTTCCATTTGTTTTTTTTTTGTGTCCAAGTGCATTATTTAATGAAATTCATTGTCAAATTAACAATAGAATAGATTCAACCAACCACACTATGTTTCAATTAATTGATTTACCTAATTAGTTTGGAAGTTTGAATGCATCCTTGCTGTCACACCTCTTTATCCTTCCTAATAAGTTGAAATTAGTGTGGTTTTTCAATTTGGAAATGTTCAAGTGCAGCCATATTTTTGGCTGAATGAGATAGTATGAGCTAATAATCACGGTTTCTATATATTAAGTGTAGTTGCTGTCAGCCTGTCACCACTCACCGAGCATCTTTCTCGACAGTGATGTCTTAATAATTCTTAACCTTTTTTAAAATGATTTGCATATTCATTATGCATTTTGGTATACACATTGTATCAGACTTTTTCCTTTGAAAAAATTATATGAGAAAACATGAATATTTTGTCATTATAGTTGAATAAAATATCATATACAAATATTATCACAATAGAATTTTTATACTAGCAGTATTTTTGATCTAGCAGGTACTTAATTCTGTAATTGTAACTCTTCATTCCAAGTTTAAACACCATCGTACACTTTCTTGCATATCACCTTTTGCAAGTAAACTATAGCTCAAAATTAAAGCATGTTTTGGAATGGCCAAGCTGCTAATGAAAGACAGAAGTAGAACAAGCACAAATGTTAGAGGGACAATGGGATATTTGGCACCAGAATGGCTCAAAAATGCACCTATCACTGCAAAAGTGGATATCTACAGCTTTGGTGTCATGTTGCTTGAAATCTTATTTTGTAGAAGGCACATTGAGTTGCATCAAGTTGAAGATGGAACAGAAGGTGGTGATGACATGATACTTATAGATTGGGTTCTATATTGGGCAAAAGAGGGGAAACTAAGAGACATTCTTAGCCATGATGTTGAAGTTGTTAATGATTTCATTAGGTTTGAGAGAATGACTATGGTTGGACTGTGGTGCTTGTGCCCTAATCCAACTATTAGGCCATCTGTTGCAAAGGTGTTGCAGATGTCGGAAGGAGATTTTGAAGTTAGTGTTCCACCATTGTTTGATGGAAAAATTTTGTAACCAATTCTTGCTCTTTATTTTATGTTTAATACAAGACTATCAATAATTATAAGTCACGAAATATATTTCGGGTTTTTCATGGCTAAGCCTTTTTCTCTTTCTCCTATCAGTTAATTGTAAGCTAAAACTTCTCTAATAACAGAGCAAACATACTTTGTGGTCCTTAAATATGTGAGAGGTTGTCACAATAGTATTTGATCGTATAAAAACATACATATATGCATCTTTCGTCAATCGGTTTGGTTATCAATGTATCTTTCATCGATTAATTTAATCCTCAAATGTAGCTTTCATTAGTGAAATTAATCCATAAAAGGGTTAAATATACCAACTTTTTGTTTTAGTCCCTCTAATTTTTCTTCAACTTTTTGAAATTGACTGAAAAAATTGCAACTCACACCAACATGGATTCAATGAGGAACCTCTTTATCACTCGTGTTGCCCTTTTCTAAATTCTAAGGTCATTTTGTTCTTTTAATTTCAAACATATTTATTATTCTTTTCATTCATTTTCAACACTTTTAAGAGCTACATGACTTGCACTTAGGGTCCTTGATCCATTTCCTTATACCACAAAACGATTCATTGTTTTTTTTTTTTTTTAAAGAGATGATCATTGCTCTTGGATGCTTCTGATGTTTGGTTGTCCATTTTCCATTTTTCAACTCAAACTCAAGGTGGTCGATCAAGTGCAAACTTATCAAACACCATGGGTTTGTCTCAGATTAGTCAACTGTATTTTGATCAGCAGGGATGTACTATGAGATTTCTAATTGACTACTTTCTCTTCATTAAAGATTTAGAGCTCCATATGTTTGGTCCTAAATATGAAGCACTGCATTATGTAATAAGGATATGATACTTAGGTTGTCGCAAGGAGTTTGGAAATTCACTTTTAAACTCAGTAATCAAGGACGGCATCCACAAAATTTCTGCAACGCAATGTTGCTGTATTTTGACAATTTATTGTTTTAGTAGCGACTCAGGTTCAAATACTAATAAATTTTAGCAATAAACAATAAATTTTAGCAATAAACAAATTTTGGTAAATATTTCTAATGTCTGTGGAATATTCAGTAATTTGCTCATTTTTCCTTCGTAACAAATTTTTTAAAAGATATGTTATAAGCATGTAATATCTATGTTCGCAATCAGTTCACTTTTAAGCGTTAACAAATGTGAATTCCAACAAAATTATCCGGAAAAAAAAAAAAAAACAATCCACCCCGTGCGAAGCACGGGTTGACAACTAGTTAAGATGAAAAAACATGAACAATAAACTTATCAAATAGACATTCTCTATTTTTCTCTTAGTACATAAGCATTCTACAAGCCACGTGATTAGATATATGATATCATGTGATAAGTCGTTAGAAAAAGAGGGCATCATAGGTTGAATTTATGAATTTGAACAACATATAAAGAGATATAAAATACACAGTGGATTGATATGAAAAATTGAATCAATTGAAGAAATGGAGCATGGAAAAAATATGCGAATAAGAAAAATGTTTCATTAAGATAAATTATTGGAAAATTGAAGATTTTCAATTGATGAGAAAAATATTAAGATATGTGTCATCGATTTCATTGGTTAATAAGAAAAATATTTTCATCCTTCAAAAAAAAAAAAAATTTTCATACTAACTTAACCATCAAAATAACTAGATTTTCAATTGATGAGGAAAATTAAGATATGTGTCATCAATTTTATTGGTTAATAAAAAAAATATTTTCATACTAACTTACAAATCGATGAGAAGATTTCCGAATCAAATATTATCATCCTCCAAATAGATAGGACTAAGGTTTACGAAAGTGTGTTACATTATACCTATCTCTATTATGTCAGTTGTAAGTATACCTATCTCTCTTACTTTTTCAGAACTTTTTCACTGTTTCCTCATATATAAACAGTTCTGAACTACTAGTGTTCAGGCATGACTGTGTGAACCTGAGAAGAGTAATTGATATTGGAAAGTGTATACAAGAATAAATAAATGGTAAGGTTAGTTACAATCGATTGAACAAATTATTTTCTTTTTTGGTGGTGGTCGGGTTCGAACCCCGGACCTTGCATATATTATGCATTGTCCATACCAACTGCCTGAGTCAAATAATCACCTAATATTGGTAAAATGATTAAATTTACTCAGCAAAAACCAGAGTAAGATAACCTTATTTAGATGTAGATCATGTCTGGTATGAAACTCAAATCCCCCACCCTTTTGAATGATTGGTACAATGTATATGTCTCCAAGCAGCAGTGAGTTATCAAGTCACGGGCTAATAATAATTCACTTCCCCTAATCTTTCAAGGTTAGGATTTGTGGGATACTAAAAATTCGTCCGACATGCTTTCTTTGCCATGGAAAACTGGGTAGTTGAATTGAAGCTCTCCGCGAACGAGCATACCGTGAAGATGAATAATCATTTAGTATCAAGCCATAAATTAACACTGAACTGCATGCCTTGCTTTAACTTAACTGTTTTAAAATCACAGACTCAGCCTAAAACGAGCAAGCTTGAGTGACGATTTATGTTCTTCATAAAGGGAAACTATCGATCTATAGCAAATCGTCATAACCAATTGGTAGTCTTTATTCAAAAGTGGTATATGGTCTGAAGTTTGAATAGTCGATTGATTTTAAATTTTCACCAAAATTTGAATAGGTCCATGGAGTTTTAATCAAATAGTACAATTTGATTGGTTAATTTATCTCGGAGACAAGAAAATATGATAGTTCATACCCTTGCAAGGGCTGCTACATCTTCGGCCAGTCACCATGATTTTGAATTCTTACCAGCTTGTGGAAAGTTAAGGATGAAAAAAAAAACAACAGAAATGGAGCTGAGATTCATTTCAACAAATTAGTCAGAAATTAAGATGCGTAATTAATAGAATATACATTTACTTTGAGAAGAATAAAGAAAGCTTAGAAGAAGTTCTTCTGATACTTCTCAGTGTTCCATTCCACAACTCAATAAGACTTTAAAGCCATATTAAAAAAGTTGCACATTACAAAATTAAAATGGTCTTCAAATTAGAAACTGTCAAACCACAATTAACACTAACCACATCAGGCCTACAACATTTATAAATCACGGCATTCTTCATGAAGTGCAGACAAGCTCGCCAATCAGGGTCTAAACTTTGAAAAAGACTGTTGCATGCATGAAATCCAAATGAATTTGAAATGCATGAAATGCAAACAATCAATACAGAAAGTTAAACACAAGGTGAAAGCAGAATTAATACCTTGTCTTATGGCAAGTTGGATATCTTGTTGTAAATAAACAAACCCATGGAATAACCTAAAAGGTGTTCAAAGTACTTATGAAATTTAAAACTTAAAAAAAATGAGAATAAGAACTTCAATATTTAAAACATATTATATACCTCCAACCACCAATCTTCTTTTGTTTGTTTCCAGCATTGCTCCGACTCGTTTCTTCAATGTCATTATTTTAAAGTCTCAAACTATTACCACGATTGTCATCCTTCTCTGTTGTATAAAGAGGGCATATTCCGCACTCTTTCACCATGATATCTGATTTAGCATATAGTAAATCGCATTTGATGAACTCAAAAGTAAACTTGTGGACATCAAAGAGGCTGTTATCAATGCTTCCAGAGTGCAATGGATATTTCCATATGAATGTGTGATCTTGGATGAATAACCTATTTTGACTATTCCAATAGAACTCGTAACTATTGTCATCGATAGGAATAGGAAGATGGTGTCTGCAACCATCAGATTCAAATGTTAATCTGTATTTAAAGCTACCATTACTTACTTCTGCATCATCCAAATCTACACCTCCCAAAACGACAGACAGGCAAAACCAACAAGCTTATTATTACGTGACGAATCTAGATAATCTTTTTTCATTGTTACCAAGTTTCCCTTACAACGATAAGGAAACCAACCAGGAATTGCACTCCCAGGAAAACAAAAGAACACAGACTTATATGCATCCTGGGTGATCCTAAGCTATGCTTCATCTCCAAAATTACTGCAAGCAGTTTCATCCAGTTCTTGACTATTGGTGAAATGAAATTTGAAGGTATCCTTGTAAGAAACTGATGGAAGTTCCAAGTTGGAACTTCCAACCTTGAATTTGGTATCATTCTCCCAACGGCTGGGCAATCATACGCCAACAACTTGTATAAAGATGGCTGAAGTGGTGGGATACATTCAAGCCTTTTGCAATCACTCAAATCAAGTGATTTTAAACTTGAGAGATGAGCTATGCTCTCTGGAAGGCTCACAATATTGCTTTCTTGAAGTGAAAGTTTCCTAAGTGATGACAAACTACCAATGTTATTTGGGATTTCTGTTAAACTGCAACAGCCAAAACAATCAAGCTCAGATAAATAATTTAGATTAACAATACTGTTTGGAAGTGACACCAGCTCAGTGCATAACTTCAGGCACAAGGTTTGAAGTCCAACCAAATTTTCCAAAGATGACGGCAGTTCCTTAATTGCTGTTTTTGTTAAGTTAATGTGAACGAAATTTCCTGCAGGCTCTAAGATCTCTGGAAAGGTCTTCAACATTAAGCAACCATGCAAATCAAGTTTTGTCAGCTTCAATTTGAAAATACTGCTTGGAAAAGTTTCAAGCGATTCACAGTAAGTAATGCTTAACTTGTTGAGTTTGCTGTGACTTCCAATGGAAGATGGAATAATCTCAAGCCTTGAGCAATTGTGCAAGCTCAATTCTTCTAGCCCGACCAAATGGTGTAAGGATGAAGGCAGTTCCATTATTGCTGTTTCGTCTAAGATGAGCACCGATAAATTTTTCGACATTTCCTCAATTTCTGGTAACGCCTCCAAATTCGAGCAACCACAGAGGTAAAGTCTTTTGAGAAATTTCAATTTGAAAAGGTCAATTGGAAGGCTTATGAGTGATTGACAGTGAGATAGATCCAACCAACAAAGCTCGTTGAGACTTGGAAATAATGAGGGTGAACCTTCTCTCAACTCTTCAAAGCTTAGTGATTGTATATTATCCTTTGGTTCTTTGTTTGACTCAGCATAATCCAGGGGATCAAGAGGATCCAAAAAATGCCTTGGTTCGTCTAGTAATTTGTTCTCAGAATGGGGTCTTGCACATTCAAAAACAATTCCTAAGATACGGTTTGGTTCTTGGAATTTCTTGAAATGTTGGGGTTTTTGGTCATTTTGGAATCTTTGGGTTCTTCTAATAATTCCTTGAACCCCCATATCTTTATTTGCATCACTGACTGAAAACTTGTCAAGACTGCTACAACCATGGAGCAGTATTAATCCAGAAGTTGTCCGGAGAATATTGCTAGGAGTGTGTACACTCTTAAGGCTAATAAAACCATTTAACCATAAACACTTGAGCTTGGACAGGAAACTAGAAGAGTAGACTTTACTCAACTTTGTGCAGTGACTAAGAACTACTTCTTCAATATTTGGGCATTGACCGAGGTCTGGAATTTTATCCAGGTTTGCAGAACCACGAAGGTCAAGTGTTTTCAAATTTGGTAAATCCTGGAAACAATAAATAAATGACCAAAGTAACATAAATAAAAGTTTGTAAACTTACTACTAAACTATTCAATAATCATTTTATTTAATCTAATGAACAAAGTGAGTGATACATGGGTGAGGGATTTAATTGAGTCATCACCCTAGAATCCAACATGAAACATTATAAGTTTGTTGAAATTTTTATTATGTTTTTAAACATATCTACAAAAAAAATCATCACATAACAAATTAAAAAAGAAAACGATTTGATGATGCGCTAAATTATGTCTTTTTAATTTTCATCATTTGTGTATGTGTGCCCAATTTCTGTATATGTAAAACTTGCTCTTGAATCCCACTCTAATAAGATGATAGAACCAACTGGAATATTAACTGAAAATAGGGAAGAAGAATTTGCTTTGATTACAAACAATGGCAACACATCGAGGTCTGCCTACCTCCCAATGCCAAAAGCCCTGTTCCTCTCAAATGACAAAATGATGCCGTCTCTAATCACTTCTCCCTATTTATAGGCAGAGTGTCTTATTTGACCTAACTATCTCTTAACACACCCACTAACTAACCAATTATCTAGTTAACTAACTAGTAACAACTTCTTAACTAGCAATAACAGACATATCATAAGATCAAGAGACTTTCTATCAGTTCAACACAGAAACATGACAGCAAATACCTGTTCTCCCTCCCATAGATGTTCAAGATGGCTACGAGGCATATCAAGTTTAACGAGATTTTTGGGGGAAAATTCCAGTGGCTGTGATTTTTGAGGGAAGCTATCCCAACGAAGAAACTTTAAATCATCCGGAAGATTTTTAAGAAATTCAGGAAGAATCATATTTGAGTCTTTCGAAAAGCCATACGGCTTATAGAACTGCATCATTCTAAGATTATCCATCTTTTTGAATGTTTCAGGATGTAGTTGAACATTTTCTATCTTGCAAATGTTCAGGAATAT
Source organism: Medicago sativa (assembly GCF_051527215.1). Classification (NCBI taxonomy): domain Eukaryota; kingdom Viridiplantae; phylum Streptophyta; class Magnoliopsida; order Fabales; family Fabaceae; genus Medicago; species Medicago sativa. The sequence goes on from NC_140752.1 coordinate 100,347,718, forward strand.
ACATTGGATTGCATCCGTCCCCTAAAAGTATATGCAATGGAATTAGAGACAAATAAAAAATGAAAAAAAGTGTTACAGGACCTATGTAGTCGTAGTCTGCAAGAAAGTAAGTATATGAGATTTGTACAAAAGAATATACCTTGTCTTATTTAAAACTTTATAAATGTCATCATGTTTCCATAATCGACTATGTTTTCCAAGATCATTGACACATTGTTGACGAACAATTTCATGTCCCATTTCCTGTATTAGATTGTGCATCATAATTCTACCTTCCGAAATAGATATAAGGCACCTATCTTTGAGAACATCCATTCCAATATGAGCAGAGAAACCACAACTATACAGTGTTTGTGCTACAACATTTTCCAAATGTCCTCTATAGAAACAAGCAATGTCAAGAAATATGTCCATCTCTTCTTCATCCATCCCATCGTAACTTAATTTCAACACTTTGAAAATGTCATTCTTGGCTGGCTTTTCCAGCTTTTTTATTTGACTTTCCCATACTTCCTTTGTTCTACCATAAAGAGAAGAGCCTAAAACTTTGAGAGCTAATGGAATCCCTTTAGCATAATTTAATATCTTCTCTGTGAAGCCTGCATAATCTTCTATGGGATAGTTTTGTTTAAAGTCCTTTAAACAAAAGAGACGTAGAGATTCATGAAAATTCATCCCCTTGACTTCATATATTTCTTCAGCATCGACATTCTTCAATACCTGCTTGTCTCTAGTAGTCACAATGATTCTACTACCCTCCCCAAAACTACTACGCCTTCCAATTAAATCATTAAGTTGATCTGCATTGGTCACATCATCAAGAATGAGGAGAACCTTTGTCCTTTCGAGCCTTGGATCATATGAAAGAATTAATCCAGAGGATGTGTTGTTTTCTCCTAGAAGCTCTGATATATATTTGCTTCGTATATGGTATAGTCCAAATCTCTCTGTTTCTTGTTGAACATTTAAGACGATGCTTGTGATATATTGTTGTAGCAATTGTAGTTTTTCCTATTCCTCCCATACCCCAAATTCCTACAATTCGAACGGACTCTGACTCAAGGTCCAACATGGATTGGATTTATTTGATATGCTTGTCAATTCCAATCATTCCTTGATAATCGCTTACGAAAGAGTGATTCAAATTCAATTTTGTTGAAATATCTCTCACAATGTGTTCAACAAGTGTGTTCTCTGGTCTGGCACATGATAAAAAAAACAAAGTTTTAGTCTTCAAACTATAAAAACTAGCCTAAAGAAGTTAATAAGAAAAACATAAGTGGCATATTGGTTCGATTTTATTGTGTTTGACTTTGTAAAATGAAGATCTTATCCAAGTATTACTAAACACTCCAACCTCATATTTGAATAAAGCTATTGAATGTGTTAAATACGATGGAAATAACAAATGAAAATGTTTATTAATGAATGGTAAGTGATGTAATTATTAAATTGTAAACTAGTGACCTGGTTGCTAGAGTCCCAGCCAGAGAGAGCAGCTATTTGGGTTAGAGCTTTCTTCCATGCATTCACATGATCATCCTTAAATCATTGTTGATGCTTAACAAAAGCTTCTGCAAAACTCTTTCTTTGATTCCTCACATCTGATGGATCCACCTTATAGAAAACAGGTATCACATGCCTTCCACTATACTTCTGTTTGCATTCGAGTATCTTTGTGAGTTCATCCAAACACCAAGTGGAAGAAGCGTAGTTCTCAGACAAAACAACAACATAAATCATTGAATCTTCAATTGCTTTGTATAGTGCTGGAGAAATCTCATCGCCTCTACAAAGTTCATAATCTATGAATGTTTGAATCTTCTTCCTTTGCAGTTCAGCGTAAAGATGACTGATGAAGTTGTCACGTGTGTCCTCTCCTCGGAAGCTCAAGAACACATCATACTTAGGAGGAGGAGGAGGAGTTTGAGAAGAAGAAGTCATGGTTCTGAAAATGTATGGTTCCAACCGTTGTTGTATCTATCAAGAAGAGAAAGAACAAATATAAAATAAAAAATGAAGAGAGAATATGAAAAGATAGATAAAAATGAATTGTGTAAGAAGAGAATAAGGGAAAGGAGAAATGAGAAGGAGCTTTACAGGTTGGGAAATAAACAGATGACCACTATGATATGATATCGAATCAGTAAAAGTAAAGTAAAGCTACGCTACTAGTACTATCGAATCAGTAAAAGGAAATATGCTCTTAATTATTTTATTGATTCTTTTATTCTCACTATTTTGCATAATTATTTTAATTCCCTATTTTAAAATGGATCGCGCTAATTTGTGGTCCATTGACACATGTTAAACAATTCAAAAATATAAATATTTTCTTAAATTTTGTGTATTCAATTAATTAAATTCAAATTCATTGATTACAACAAAATATTTCTACTTTTAACTCATTAACTTGTGTTTTAAAGACCCGAGTTAACATTTTGCTTTTAAAATTTGTGTTGAAATGTGTCTCAAAATTGATGTTGAAGTCTGGAAAAATCGTGGCACGTTTGCAGGGCAACGTGGCACGATTGGATGATTCAGTTTTTGAGTTGCCATAGGAAAAATCGTGGCACGATCCAGGAGGAACGTGTCACGATTCAGACGGATAAGGTATAGTACTGTACTATCACCTGCTCCAACGTGGCACGATGAGCTCGAATCGTGGCACGATGCCTCGGGGTCTGAACACTATTTAAGGCTTCATTCTTCATGTTTTAGAGAGCTTCAAGAGAGAAAAACTTGGGAAATCAAAGGAGGTAGCTTTAGGGTTGAGGGTCTTTGATTAGAGTTCTCTTGGGTTGGGAAACATTGTAAACACCTTGGGTGAGTGAAAATCATTAAGTGTCTTGTTCATTTGTGAGATTGGGAAAATGGGTTGTGAGCTTGTTGAAGCTAATTTCTTGTAACCCATTTGTATCTCTTTGCAAGAACTCATTGATAGTGGATTGGAGAGATCAATCTCTCCCCCAGAGTAGGTCAAGTTGGACCGAACTGGATCAACAATCTTTGGTGTGTTTGTTTCTCTTCTCTCTTTATTTTTTGCTTGTGGTTTTGTGCTTTTCACTTTGGTTCCTAAATTAGATCTAGGTGTTGTTATTGTTGTTATTGTTTGTGTTTACTTTGAATTTGGTTACTACTTTCCTTTGCTCCACACATCATAGTTTGTATTGGTGTGATTTTGAGTCCGAATTCACAACAATTTGACTATTTTTATCCATCTACAAATATATGGTCTAAAATAGAATGAATAACATGTTTTAAATAAAAAAATTAAGACAATTTTCTTATAATTTCATTGATGCATTATATTTTTTTTTTACAAGTCATATCATTAGATTCATATGCCACATAATTCAAAACATGTATTATTGTCAATTTTAAGTTAAAAAATATGATAGTGGAACCAAAACAGTCAAATTTTAAAATAGGAGTCCAAATCTACAAATTGATGTTGGTGAAGGGAGGTGAAGGACCCTAATTTTGTAGCTGCGGTTACAATTGTCAAAAACCCTTCAAATCTACAAATTGATGAAAATTTGTATATTTAATGCATTGGAAATTAAATTGATTGACTTTTGTAAAAGTAATTTCTTTAATTTATAATCCTTAAATAAAATGAATTTACTAATAAAAATAGTAGTCTATATTAATATATGATTAAAAATAAGGACTCTAAAAAACAATTAAAAATATAGTCATATAAATTAAAAAAAAAAAAGAAATATTCCGTATTAATTTGAGTAAAAATATATGCATATGTATAAATTACAAAAATAAAAAAAATTGAACTTTGTACTAATATGAATAAGAGTGAAAACAATGAATAAGAGTAAAAACATAGAAATGTATATAAATTAAAAAAAAAAAAAAAAATCCCCGTATCCACAACCACACACAAAAATGTTTTACATTATAAAATTAAAATGGTCTTCAAATTAGTAACTATCAAACCACAATTAACACTGAACTAACCAACCACATCAGGCATACAACACTTGTATACCATGTTATGAAATAAAACGAGCAGCCTCAATGGTGTGACTCAATGTTCTCCATGTAGTGCAGACAAGCTCCCCAATCAAGACATGACACTTGCGTGACCAAAATCCAAATGAATTGCCTGAAATGTAAATAATCCCCTGTTATCTGTTTGTCACAGAAGGTGTTAAGAATAATGATACTTAGTGGTCATTTCAATTGTTAGTTAAGGTAGTTAGAGTTGCTTAAATGTTAGAATATGACATTCATTTATAACAACAATTGTTCAAAAGTCAGAGCCTTGTCATATAAAATGAGAATATGCAGCAAACAAATTAAGGAAATTGCAACCATGGGAAAGCTGAGCAAATCAACATATGCTAATACTGGAAACTTCATACCTTATTTCACCATAACCGGAAATCTCGTTACAAAGGAACCCATGGAATGCCATAAAAAGTTTTTTATGTACTTACGAATTCCAACCTGAAGAAGAAGAAGAAGAAAAAAGTGAGAATTTAGAAATTCAATATTTAAAACTTATTATTATGCAGCACTGCTCCCACTTGGCCCTTCAATGTCATTATTTGAAAATAGCAAACTATTACAACCGTTCTCAATCTTTTTTTGGGAATACAGAGGGCATATTCCACACTCTTTCACCATGACATTTGATGTAGAGTATGAGAGATATTTGGGTTTGTAAAACTCCAAAGTGAAGCTGTCAGCATCCAGGAGCCTATGGTCGATACTTTGAAAGTCAAATTTATTTTTCCATACGAATGTGTGATCTTGGATTAAAAACCTATCCCGACCCTTCCAATCGGAGCAGTTTTCTATATTGTTATGATTGTAAAGAATCTGTGTGCGACCATCATATTCAAATGTTAATCTGTACATAAAGCTACAACTACTTGTTCTTGTATCATCCATATCCACACGTCCCAAAACGACACAGAGAGCAAAACCAATAAGCCTATTATCAATGCACCATTTTTTGGAATCATTTTTCACGGACACTGAACATCCTTGACAACGATAAGGGAACCAACAGGAAAACAGAAGAACACATACCAATATGCAACTTCAGTGATCCTAAGCCATGCTTCAGCTCCAATATTCCAATGAGAACTTCCATTCAGTTCTTGAGTATTGGTGAAATGAAATTCAAATATATCCTCTTTGCAATTCAATGGGAATTTCAACCTTGAATTTGGTATCACTTTTCCGACGGACAGACAATCATAAGCAAACAGCTGGTTCAGAGATGGTGGAAGTTGTGGGATACATTCAAGCCTTTTGCAATCACTTAAATCAAGTGATTTTCAACTTAAGAGGTTAGCTAAACTCTCAGGAAGGTTCACAACATTGCTTTCTTGAAGTGAAAGTTTCCTCAATGATGACAAACTACCAATGTTATTTGGGATTTCTGTTAAACTGCAACAGCCAGAACAATCAATCTCAGATAGATATTTTAGATTTACAATGCTGTTTGGAAGTGACACCAGATTAGTGCATAAGTTCAGTAACAAGGTTTGAAGTGCAACCAAATACTCCAAAGATGAAGGCAGTTCCTTAATTGCTGTTTTCGTTAGGTTAATGTGAACAAAAGTTTCTGCAGGCTCCAAGACATCTGGGAAGGTCTTCAACTTCAAGTTCTGTCAACTTCAATTTGAAAATGGTGCTTGGAAAAGTTTCAAGTGATTCACAACAGGTAAGGTTTAACTTGCTGAGTTTGCTTAGACTTCCAATAGAAGATGGAATAGTCTCAAGCTTCTGGCAATTGTACAAGCTCAGTTCTTCAAGGTTGACCAAATGGTTCAACGATGAAGGTAGTTTCTTTATTGCTGTTTTGTCTAACATGAGCACCATCAAACTTTCCACAGTTTCCTCGATTTCAGGGAACTTCTCCAAATTCAAGCAACAACCTAGGTAAAGTCTTCTTAGAAATTTCAACTTAAAAAGGTCAATTGGAAGGCTAAAGAGGGACTCACAGTAAGAGAGATCTAACCAACAAAGCTCGTTGAGACTTGGAAAAAATGAGGGCGAACCTTCTCTCAACGCTTCTAAGTTTAGTAACTGTATATTATCCTTTGGTTTTTTGTTTAACTCAGCATAATCCAGGGGATCAAACGTACCCAAGAATTGCTTTGATGCTTTATCAAAATATGTTAAACAATACTCTTGGGGTTCAACAATATTTGACGAGTCGGTATTACGGGACATTGATAGTTTGTCTCTTTGTTTTTCCACAGGAAAAACATTTCTGAACATGCTGGTCGAACAACCATTTATTTGAACCCCCATTTTTGCATTACTGACTGAAAACATCTCAAGAATGTGACAACCATGGAGCACTATTAATCCAGAAGTTGTCCGGAGAATATTGCTAGGAATGTGTACACTCTTAAGGCTAATACAACCATTTAGCGATAAACATTTGAGCTTAGACAGGAAACTAGAAGAGTAAACTTGAACCAATTTTGTGCAGTGACTGAGAATTACTTCTTCAATATTTAGGCATTGAGCGAGGTCTGGTATTTGAACCAGGTTCTGAGAACAACGAAGTGTTATACCCTAATTTTGGACCTAAAAATACTTGTTCAAAATTTTCTTTCATCTTTGATATATGTCTATTATTCTTGAAGAATTGCCAATTTGCTATTGTTTACACTGTCATTTTACTCTGCTTTCTCTCTAAATTTAGCTTTAAAAATCTTTTCAACTGCGTATTTGTCTATGTTTTCTTGCACTTCAAGTCATCCAAAAACATTTTTTCTTGCATTTCAAGTCATTTGAATTTGTCTCTGATCAATTGCACCTTCCTCTGCATCTTATTTCAATGTTATTTGCAAAATTCATGAAAAAGGGTATTTTAGTCATTTCCTGCATTCAAACTCATTTTAGTCCTTGAAATTTGTTTGTGTCTTTTCATTTGATTTGTATAAATCCTTGTTTCAATTCCATGTTAAAAAAACCATTTTAAACATTGCATCTGAGCCATTTTGAGTCAGTTTAGCCACTAGGGGCATTTTAGTCATTTCCTATGTTAAAATTTCTTTCAATCTTTGAAAAGTTGTCCCTGAGTCCTTTCAATTGGTTTGAATGAATTTTTGTTTAATTCCATGTTAAAATCCATTTCAAAAATCACATTTGAAGTCTTTGAGTCAGTTTAGCCCCTAGGGGGCATTTTAGTCATTTCCTGTGTTAAAATTCTTTTTAATTCCTAAAAAAATTGTCTTTGAGTCTTTTAATTTGCTTGTATAAACTCTTGCTTTATTTCCCTGTTAAAAAACCGTTTTAAAAAAAATTGCATTTGAGTCATTCTGGGTCAATTTAGTCTCTAGGGGGCATTTTGGTCATTTCACATAATATTTTGGCAGAAAGGTCTTTTAAAATACTTCATTTTTGTAATTTTTTCATTTTAGTCCTTTGGTTGATTTTATTTTAGTTTCATTTTACGTTATTTTCAATTTACTTTTTTTTACTCAATTTTAGTTTAATTACGTTTTAGTCCTTTTGTTTTAGTTCTTTAGTCATTTTGGTCCATTTTTTAGTCCAACTAACTTTTCAGGTGCCACATGTCCTACTCCAATTGGTTCAAAGCCATTGAGCTAGCCTATATAATGGGTCCCATGGGTCAAAGTTAAGGGCTAACTAAATTTTACTTCATAACCACCCAAATTCACCACCATTTTCCACCATAACCATAACATTCTCTCTCTAAATTTTACTTCATCTTTCTCTTTCTCTCTTTCAAGAAGCTTCTGCTTGTGAAGGTTGAGCTTCTCGTCGTTTCTCATCCTTTCCGTTACGATTGAATTCGTACATCTTCTTCTTCTTCATCGTATTACTTCACCGATCAAAACGCATAACAAGGACGTTTGTTCTCCGTCATCCAAAAGCGGTTACGGCATCGGTGTCAACAATGCTGGTCACGTGCAGTCGAACGCCGGCGTGATTGCTTCGTTGTACTCTGCTCTGAGTAATGATTTTCCATCATCGCCGGCCAGAAACAGCAACAACGGCGACGAACTCAGATCGGACGAGAATAACTCGACTCACCGTTTCGGACTCATTCCATGAACCACAGATTCAACCGGATCGGAGAAGTGAATGGTGTAACCACGCTGGATTCGTGAAGAAGGACGAAGTGGATTCGAAGCTTTCCATTGCGTTTCGTTCACCTCCGATCTAACTCCAAGGTTTTGTTCCCTTCAATCTTTTGCTCTGAATTGTTTTGGATCTGCCTATAACATGTGAATCTTGCTGCGTTGTTTGAATAATTTGCTTGAAAACAGTTTTTCTGAATCCAGATCGGCGCTTTGTTTTGTTTATTTGAGATGTTTCGTTTTGAACTTTGATTGAAGCTATATCCACGTATTGTTTGGTTCTGGTTAAGAAAGTCTTGTTGTTTTAAAGAAGAAGATTAGGAAGAAGGGATTCTAACCCGTTTTTGCTCCATAACCCAAACCCAACCCGTTTTCCTTTGGGCCTTGATAGACGTTTGGCAAGTGCACCAAATACTATCGAAGTAGTAAAAATATCGATCCCACGAGGACTGTGTTAATCTCAATTAAGCAATAAGGTAAAATATTTAGGATGTGTAAAAGTTATTTTTGGTTTGCCACTAGGCAGTAGATTTAATTGCATAAAATTAAATAACATAAAATAAAGATTTGGTTAGAAAATAGTAGAGAGATGAGATCAGGTCTTTCGAATCATCTATGTTCCCCTAATTAATATACTGCACCTATTCTTATGAATGATTTTCTAGTTCCACGATAGTTAACAAAATAGTCCTAATCAATCCCTTGACTTAGGACCCTCTTCTCACACTACAGCCCCTAATCCCTTAGGTGGTCTAATAATATTTGAAGGTTTAAGCACGTTAACCTAATATCACTAACAAACGATTATCTATTCCTAGACTAACCATGTTTATTAGAACAATTCAATTAGGTCTAAGTCGAAAGCTATGGTCAGTAGTCATTCGTTCTCACGAAATCATGTTTATATGGTGTCAATATATAAAAAGCATTAAGAACAATTGAATTGAATAAAAACTAGATTGTCATTCACAATAAATAGAGTTTCACAGCAACATGGTTCAATTAGGGTTACAAAGAATCATCTCAGACCTAATCTCTAAGAGATTTAGCTACTCATAATTGAGTTTACAAATAGCATAATCAATGAAAGAAGTAAAACATACATAAACTGGTAAAGAATGGAGGAAATCGCTCCGTTCTTCAGTCTCCAGGTCTGAAAATCGCACTTTCTCTCTCCAGAATTCGTAACCCCTGTTTTTGGAATAGACTTCAGCTTAAATAGGCACAGAAATTCGCCTAAAATCGTGTCACGTTTTAAGTAAATCGTGACACGTTTTTACAAACAGCTGAAGAAATCGTGTCACGTTTTTGCAATCGTGACACGTTTTACCCCAACGCCGAGAGCATGTTTTTCTGGTCTGGTAAAATCGTGTCACGTTTTGGTAAATCGTGACACGTTTTTGGCGTTTTTCCAGCATCTTCAATTTTTCCTCTTTTTCGCACTTTATCATGCTCAAAATAACTATGAACTCCAATATTCTTCAGAAAATTACTTTCTTCAAAATCTTCAACTTTTCATGCTTTTCTTGCTTTTCTTGCTGCTTAAGTTGCCTTGTGAACTCCAAAATGTGATGAAAATGACACTAAAAATAGCAAATAATTGACTGTCATCACAGCCCCAAACTTGAACCATTCCTTGTCCTCAAGGAATCTACTTGCAATATTGACAATCGACAGTAAAATAACAATTACCTGATCAAGCGATAGTACCCAAAAGTTCAACACCTTACTAGCTAAAGATGAGCTAGTTTGACTTGTACGCATCCACCAATTCACAACTCCACGCAAAAATATGAAAGGGTTCACACACAGTCGACATGCAATCTACATATTACCATACGCTTGAAAAGTTTCTAAACGTCAATCAAAATCCATGTCAATGCACACTTTGAGGTCTTTAAGGGTTATAATGGGGCTTAGGTGAAGGTGGGATAATATTTGGATAAGTAGGCTACACAAAATTTGAGTTAGGCATTCCTACGGAAGTTAAGCACACAATTCAATCCATCATTCATTCACCTTATGGAACAACAATTCTTGCAAAGGTACTAGAGAACACTTGTAACTATTGGGACAATCGAGTTTAAAGTTACTCGGATTTTCAATGTTTTGTCCCTTTTTTCATTCTATTCTTTTCTTCCTCTTTTTTTTTTTTTTTTTTTTTGATACACCATACACCATTTTTGTGTGTATTTTTCATGATAATGTTCTTTGTTCTCTAGTACCCCCAGCCCCAAACTTAGTTGGTTGCAAATTCCAATAGCAACCCCAAACTTAATTATTTAGCAACATTCTACAATGCCTAACTCAGAAAAGCAATATGGGACAAGTCCTAAAAGTCTCTAAGCTTGTAATGTAGTTTGTCACCGAACAAAAAGTTCTAATCCTACCGGCTCAAATTGGTTAAGAAAAGGATAGAATATAACAATTAAAATCAGGGTAGGCTTCAAAAGGCTCACAGGACCAAGCACTTTTGCCTCAGTGTGCTAATGACAAAGATCAATCAACAGTAGAGAAACAATGCAAGTTCTAGAAATGTAAAAGCATGGAACACTCTATATAAGTAAATTGGGAAAATAAAATTTGACCATGAACCTTACAGTTATGATATCTGGGAGTTGTGACTACCTATCTTTAATTGCCGTACACTTCGCCTTTGAAATACCAAGTCACTCCTCCTTTTGAACTTTTGGAATACCACTTGAACAACTATTTGTTACTAAACTGTAAAAAGTCAACAAACAAGCAAATTCATCAATAATAAACAAGTTCAGATTCAATCACATAACAGGGGGATACAACTGAGTTATTCAAACATACTGACAATTGTCTGACTCAACAAAAAATAAAATACTGAAAACAAAAATATAATAAAAAGGATGGGTTGCCTCCCACCAAGCGCTTTATTTTACGTCATTGAGCTTGACACTTCAACACCCTAGTCAAGGTGGATATTTCCACTTTGATTCAACAAGCATCCTCTTTCCACTTTTATTTTTTTCTTGTTGTTCATTTCCAACTTCATCTTCACTATCCACTTCGTCAACCTTTCTGTTGGTACTCTCAAGATTCACCGGCTTGAGCACTTTTCTGGTTCTTAATTCAATGCCTTTGCCATTTTTATTCTTTGAATATTCAACATTCTCCTTATTTTTACTGAAATGGGGATAAGGCAACTTTACATAGTATGGAATCACTTGAGGCTTATCACCATCCTTGAGGAGCTGACTTTTAGACTTTCTCAAAATGGAGCTTGCATCTATGAGTTTCTCTATTTTATCTCCCTCCTTCTTGGATTCACACTCAACTTTCTTTTTCTTACTCTTATCCACTCTCATAAGGATAGCTGCTACCCTCCCATCGCTCATTCCAATCATATTGCATGCATCATTCTTTTGATTGTTGGAAGTATTGCCACCAAAACCTCCCCTTGATTGTGTTGCCATTAGCTTTGACAACTGCCCAATTTGAGTTTCAAGGTTCTTAAAGTAAGCTTCATTGTCCCTTTGCACACTTTCTTGATATGACTTTATCTCTTGGAAGTTGGTTTGGGTTAATTTGATGAAACTAGTCAAGGCTTCTTCAAGTGCGGTTGGTTTTGTTTGTGGTTGTTGTTGGGATGGGTAGGTAATTGGGTTTAAGGTGTTGTTGTTTGAATATTTGAGGTCATGATTTTGTGTCCACCCCATATTATATGTGTTTGAGTAAGGGTTCTCTTCTTGATAAATTCTCATATCGATGGCTTCCTCACTCACTCCCTCGGGTACACACTCACCATTAGCATGTCCTTCACCACAAAATTCGCACCTCAAAACTTGCGCTTGTTGAGTCTGTTGAACTTGTCTTATACTTATGTCTTGTACCTGTTTGGAAAGTGCTTCTATTTGTTTACTCATCAAGGCCTGACTAGCTAAGATAATACTATTCTCATTCACTCCAAGCACTCCTATCTCACTTTGCTTAATCTCAACACAACACTCATTCTGAGCCATGATCTCAATTAGAGTTTGAACCTCAAGGTCTGTTTTTTCTTTTATACTACCCCCAGCTGAAGCATCAAGGAGCATCCTAGTTTGAACATTCATCCCATTTGTAAATATTTGCATCTGTTCCAGTAAATCAAAACCATGTGGTGGACACCTCTTCAATAACAGTCTGAACCTCTCCCAAGCATCATAGAGAGATTCTGTATCACCTTGTTTGAAACCACTAATTTCTGCCCTCTTCTTCAACAACTTCGATAATGGAAAGAACCGCTTCAAAAACTTCTCCTCTAACTCATCCCATTTTTGAATTGTACCATTAGGCAGGGCATGCAACCAATCTTTTGCTCTTCCAGTTAATGTTAAAGCGAACAATTGCAACTTCTTTTGATCTTCAGTCACTCCATCAGGGCAGCAGAACAAACAAGATTCATAAAATAAACTCAAATGTTCGTATGGGTCTTGAAGTGATCCTCCATCATACTGATTTTCTCGAAGACCCACAAGAACTGAATTTTTTATGTTGAAGGCAACTGGGTTCGCCGGTTGAAACCCATGAGTGATAAGACATCGGTGTGTTCCTATACCATAGTCCCCTAAGGTGCGTCTAGATGGATTATCTCCCATCTTAAATCAAATAGTATTTTGCTTGACCTTGCAGAAACAACAAAAAGAAAAACATACCATCATAGCACCGCACAAGATAAATTAAAAGCAACAAGAGTAATTTTTTTTTATATATATACAAAAATATAAATGACAGAAATCCTAAATAAAAACAAAATTGCCAAACTGAAATGACTTAACAGTCCCCGGCAACGGCGCCAAAAACTTGATAGACGTTTGGCAAGTGCACCAAATACTATCGAAGTAGTAAAAATATCGATCCCACGAGGACTGTGTTAATCTCAATTAAGCAATAAGGTAAAATATTTAGGATGTGTAAAAGTTATTTTTGGTTTGCCACTAGGCAGTAGATTTAATTGCATAAAATTAAATAACATAAAATAAAGATTTGGTTAGAAAATAGTAGAGAGATGAGATCAGGTCTTTCGAATCATCTATGTTCCCCTAATTAATATACTGCACCTATTCTTATGAATGATTTTCTAGTTCCACGATAGTTAACAAAATAGTCCTAATCAATCCCTTGACTTAGGACCCTCTTCTCACACTACAGCCCCTAATCCCTTAGGTGGTCTAATAATATTTGAAGGTTTAAGCACGTTAACCTAATATCACTAACAAACGATTATCTATTCCTAGACTAACCATGTTTATTAGAACAATTCAATTAGGTCTAAGTCGAAAGCTATGGTCAGTAGTCATTCGTTCTCACGAAATCATGTTTATATGGTGTCAATATATAAAAAGCATTAAGAACAATTGAATTGAATAAAAACTAGATTGTCATTCACAATAAATAGAGTTTCACAGCAACATGGTTCAATTAGGGTTACAAAGAATCATCTCAGACCTAATCTCTAAGAGATTTAGCTACTCATAATTGAGTTTACAAATAGCATAATCAATGAAAGAAGTAAAACATACATAAACTGGTAAAGAATGGAGGAAATCGCTCCGTTCTTCAGTCTCCAGGTCTGAAAATCGCACTTTCTCTCTCCAGAATTCGTAACCCCTGTTTTTGGAATAGACTTCAGCTTAAATAGGCACAGAAATTCGCCTAAAATCGTGTCACGTTTTAAGTAAATCGTGACACGTTTTTACAAACAGCTGAAGAAATCGTGTCACGTTTTTGCAATCGTGACACGTTTTACCCCAACGCCGAGAGCATGTTTTTCTGGTCTGGTAAAATCGTGTCACGTTTTGGTAAATCGTGACACGTTTTTGGCGTTTTTCCAGCATCTTCAATTTTTCCTCTTTTTCGCACTTTATCATGCTCAAAATAACTATGAACTCCAATATTCTTCAGAAAATTACTTTCTTCAAAATCTTCAACTTTTCATGCTTTTCTTGCTTTTTTTGCTGCTTAAGTTGCCTTGTGAACTCCAAAATGTGATGAAAATGACACTAAAAATAGCGAATAATTGACTGTCATCAGGCCTACTAGCTTATCTTGTTTTCTGCATCTCTACATCTTTACTTGTTAAATCCCTATGTGTGCTTCTGCACCCCCTGTTTGCCTCAAAATCCATAATAAAATCCCTAAAAAATTATCAAGGTTTTTTGTTGGTTTTAGTTGTTCTTGAGGACTTTAACATGTTAACCTTGAACTGAAAAATATATGGAGATAAGCTTTGATATTCTTGTTAGTGTAATACTTGTTCTCTTGTTAAAATTGTGTGAAAAATCTCCAAAATTGCTCATGTCGTTTTTAAGGATTCTTGGTGTTAAATATGCTAAATCTTTCACCTCTGGAATATATGCAATTACCTTGATTTTTGTGGTGGATTTTCGGTATCATGTGCTTTAAGTAGCTTGATGCGATTTTTTTTTGTAGAAATAAAGTGATGAATACACCTAAAATCTTGCTATGATTGCTTGGCTTGATTGTTTTCACTTAATTTCCATGTTATGGCTGAAGGAAAAATGCTCTATAAAATTGCCATCATATGGGAATTATAAGTCCTACACTTGCCACTATCTTGTAGTGAACTTTTAGGTGTATTTAGCATCTTTTCTTTGTTAATTCTAGTTATGTGTTTAAGAGCCTTTTGATTGCTTATAATCATCATGATATTTCTCTATATTATGTTTCTAACCTTTCATTTCTTGTTCTATAAGCACTTCATAAACATCCCCATCTCATCTCATATTCACCTTTATTTTCTTGCAATTTAATTTTTTTGCGCCAAGAACTAGTATGTAAATTTAGGTATTTTGTAATATTGCTTTTAATTCCTTGCAAGACCATAGAATGTATCTAGGCCAATGATGTAAAGGACAATGGACTCTAATGATGTACACCGACACAAGCACCGACACATGCACCTACATCACATGGTTACTTTAGATGTATGACTAGGATATGCATGTTTAGATGTATGTTAAGGATTGAATGTTTAGATGAATGCTTAGGTTTTACATTTAGAAAAATCAATTTTCCAAAAAAACTTGAACAACATCACTTGAAAACCTTTTCCAAAAAATATAGGAGTCAAAACTCCTTTGCATTTTCTCTTTATTTTCTTAATCAAATTTCAATGAAAATTAATCATACTTGACCTTTTTCCAAAATCACTAATCAAACCCCACTTTTTCTTAAATCTCAATGCTCATGAAGCCTCTCAATCTCCATTCTTCAAAATTCCAATTTTCAAACTTAAAATCAACCAAAAAAAAACAAAAACATTTTTTGGAAGAGAACTACGGTGGATTTGATCCCTTAACCGGGTACGTAGGCAAGGAATCAAAATTCCTTCAATTCAAATAAAACAAAAATTCAAACATCTTCTTCTCCCTCCAATTCTTCACTTAGTAAACTCTTAGGTGTAAATATCACTTTTTTCAAATAGCATTTAAAAATAAAGCGCGCGCGTAGAAAATAAAGACGGTTCCTATAGGATACTATAGTCGTTATGGGTGCCTAACACCTTCCCGTAGCGAAAACAACTCCCGGACCTCGACTCTCAAGGGTTTTGCTTATTTTTTTCCTTCCCAAGAAAAAATGAGATATCAAAGGTTAAAAGGTTCAAACGTAATCAATGTTTGACACCCGAAAACCAAGATAAAACATGAAGGTCAAGTGTTTTCAAATTTGGTAAATCCTGCAAACAAAATAAATAAATGATCAAGTGACATAAAAAAAAGTTTGTAAACTTAAACCAATTTGTTCGATAAATAATTGATCAAGAACAAACCTTATGTGTTGTTTTATTATACTATTTGTTTTTGTTGTTATAACATACTATGTAGATTAGTTTTTTTAAACAACTTTAAATTTAAAATAATTATATTTATATTATTGAATACACAATCTATATCTTGAATTGTGAAAGGAAAACAGTAAAAAACCATACAAGAAAAGAAATTGCATATATGTTTATCTCTTCAAGTATTCAATTTGGTAATTTTTGGAAAAAAAATATTAGTACTCAATCATACTTTTTTATTCAAATGAATGCCATATTGTTCAATGAACATGTAAATAAATTCCCTCCCTCCTTAAAAAAAATAAAAAAAAAATCCTATATTACATTTTTTACAAGTATAATACTGCATTATTAATCTAAAAGTATCTAAGCTATTTAAAAGTTTGTATACATATTTATTATGATAATTTAATATGACTTGATTATAAAAAAAAAACAATGAAATATAACATAAAACTTGGAATACCTTATCTCTCCGCCAAAGTTGTTCAAGATGGCTATGGGGTATATAAAGTTTAACGAGATTTTTGGGGCGAAAGTCTTCAGGCAAAGATTTTTGAGGGAAGCCATCCCAACGAAGAAATTTTAAATGATGTGGAAGACTATTAAAAAGTGCAGGAAGGATCACATTTGAGACTTTCGAAAAGCCATT
Source organism: Medicago sativa (assembly GCF_051527215.1). NCBI lineage: Eukaryota > Viridiplantae > Streptophyta > Magnoliopsida > Fabales > Fabaceae > Medicago > Medicago sativa. The sequence goes on from NC_140752.1 coordinate 100,364,279, forward strand.
AGGCTTATAGAACACCATCATTCTTAGATTATGCATCTTTTTGAAAGTTTTAGCATGTAGTTGAACCTTTTCTATATTGCATATGTCCAGGAATATACAATGGACTGCATCTGTCCCCTGAAAGCAAACACAATGAATTAGAGACGGATAGAAAGAGAATAATTGGTCACAAGACCTTTGTAGTCCGCAAGAAAGTAAATATATCAACTGCATGAGTTATCAAGTGATTTTACGTGACAAAACAATCTACCTTGTTGTTTGTTAAAAGTTCATAAATTTCTTCATGCTTCCATAGTCGACTGCGTTTTCCAGGATTATGGACACATTGCTGACGGACAATCTCACGTCCCATTTCCTGTATTAGATCATGCATCACAACTCTACCTTCTGAAATAGATATAAGGCCTCTGTCTTTGAGAAACCACGGCTATTCAGTGTTTGTACAACAATACTTTCCAAATGTCCTATATAGAAACAAGCTATGTCAAGAAATATATCCTTTTGTTCTTCGTCGAGGCATTTATAACTTAATTTCAACACTTTGAAAATGTCTTTCTCGGGAAGCTTATCCATCTTTTTTAATTGACTTTCCCATGCTTCCTTTGTTCTACTGCAAAGCAAAAAACCCAAAACTTTGAGAGCTAATGGAACCCCTTTGGCATAATATAAAATCTTCTCTGTTAAGCCAGCATAATCTTCAACGGGATAGTTTTGTTTAAAGGCATTTAAACAGAAGAGTTGTAGTGATTCACGAAAATTCATCCCCTTAACTTCATATATTTCATCAGCATCGACATTCTTCAGTACCTGCATGTCTCTACTAGTCACAATGATTCTACTACCTGGCTCAAAGTTAATACGCATTCCAATTAAATCTGTAAGTTGATCAGAATTGTTTATATCATCAAGGACAAGGAGAGACTTTGTCCATTTGAACCTTGGATCATATGAAAATCTTAGTCTAGAGGATGTGTTGTTTTCCCCTCGAAGCTTTGGTACATATTTTCTTTGTATATAGTGTAGTCCAAATCTTTCTATTTCTTGTTGAACATTTAGGATGATGCTGTTGGAACAGAACTGAGTTGCAAGTTTGTGATATATTGCACTAGCAATTGTTGTTTTGCCTATTCCTCCCATACCCCAAATTCCTACAATTCTAACGTCCTCTGAGTCAAGGTGCAACAAAGATTGTATTTGTTCAATATGCTTGTCAATTCCAATCATTCCTTGATAATCGCTTAAGAAAGAGCGGTTAAAATTCAATTTCCTTAAAATATCTTCCACAATGTCTTCAACAAGCGTGTGATCTGATCTGGCACATAATTAAAAACCAAAGCATTAGGCTTCAACCTATGAATTCTAACCTAAAGCAGTGACTAAAAATAAAATCTTTAGATAAAATCCCATATCAATCGGTGTGAATTTATTACTATGTAAGAATTTGTAAAATGAAGATTGAAGTACTACTCTCAAGAACGGGTTCAAGACAATCGAGAAATAACAGATTGTAGTTGAACTGATTTGAATTAAGTGTTACACGAGTTAGGAGTTAAAAAATCAAGGTTCAAACCCGAATGTAGAAAATAAATTGAACTTGATAGTGAGTCCCAGCCAGAGAGTCCGACTACTTGGGTTAGAGCTTTCTTCCATGAGTTCACTTGACCATCTTTAAATCGTTGTTGATGCTTAACAAAAGCTTCTGCATAATTCTGTCTCTGATGTCTAACATCTGATGGATCCACCTTATAGAAGACCGGTATAACATGCCTTTCATATCTTTCTCTGCATTCGAGTATCTTTGTGAGTTCATCCAAACACCATGTGGAAGAAGCGTAGTTCTCAGACAAAACAACAACATAAATCATTGATTCATTGATTGCTTTGTATAATGCGTCATCGCCTCTACCAAGTTTGTAATCTATGAATGTTTCAATATTTTTCCTTTGCAGCTCAGCATAAAGATGACTGATGAAGCTATCACGTGTGTCCTCTCCTCTAAAGCTGAGGAACACATCATGCTTTGGATTTTGAGAAGGAGAATGAGAAATGGCAACATTACTGGAAGAACTCGCTCCCAACATTATTGCAACCAATTTTCTTTCTTACTTATTCACCTTAATTTCTCTCTTTTGGTGTTTACCTTTCGCGTGGATATCACTACGGTGTGTGTATATACACATGCACTTGGTCAGTGCCGGAAATCCCATGTTTGACTTTCCATCTCTTATGTCATACAGAAAACAACAGAACAGAGTCAGAGAGGTATTCAAGATTTGATTTCTAAAATACGGTGCTGAGGTGGAGCTGTGGTGAAAAGAAAATAAAAAACAGAAGTGGAATGCTAATCACCGGCATCTTACCAATAATTCAAATGACTTGTTCAAAATATTTTAGAAATATTTTTTGTGGCAATAACATCTAAACCTTTTTTTTTTTTGTGACTGGTGTAACTTCTTTTAATTTTTTTTTTTTTTTGCAATAGTCAAAATAGCTTGTGTTGATCTTAGATTCAAACTGGATATTTTTGGGTCAAATAGTTTAGTTGCGAAAATTCCACACATTAAATGTGTAAATTTACGGGTTCAAATATATGTTCGAACTTCGAACAAATCAAATGTTTCTCCAACTACCATCTTAGTTTGTATTCATAGGACAAAATTAAAGCAAAGAGAATTATTTAGTGAATGTAGCATCATATGTTAGGAAAAGATAAGTGTATTGAATATATTTATTTTTTTGAAATGAGTTGAATATACTCCCTACGATCACATTTATAAACAATTTTTGCTTTTTTAGATTCATTAAATAATTGATGTATTTGAAATATAATATAGTCCATAATCACTTATTATTTAATGAATTTGAGAAAGCAAAAGGGAGTATCTCTATTATATATATTTGCACTATTTTTTTTAAAAAAGTACACGTGGCAACCTATTAGTGAAAGACTCATTTAATGTTTTTTTTTTTGAAGAAAAAGGCTCATTTAATATTATTTCTCATGTACACACGAGATATGAAAGAGTTTATAATAGAAAAAAAAAACGGAATTGGAATTAGATGAGTTAACCGAAAATGTTGTGTGCAAAAAGTCAGAATTTGAGAGGAGTATTTAATGCACCAATGTTTTATTTTATGTACACAATGAATATGAAAAAGTTTATAATAGAAACAACAATCATAATTTGGTGAATTAACATAAAATGTTATCTCTATTTGATAGGAGTATTTAATGCACCATGATTTCAATCAAAAGTTTACATATGAAATTATTGTTTTGTTATTACATCATTTTTGTATTGTTACGTCTTATTTTTTATTTTTAATTGGAACTTCAAATTTTGGTCTTACTAAAAATCTAAGAAAAAGATTAGAATACAACGTCTTTGTAATCTAAATAATATGTGATTCACGTCATTTGAACAAATTCCTTCCATAATATATTAACATATGTCGATATTATTTTGTTGAACCAATCATATTGCATCAATTTGATCTTTTACTAAAAAGTGTTGAAACGATTTTTCTTTAATTTTAAATGGTCAACAAATCATAGCCATACTATTATTGAAAATATGTATTTTATTATCTTAAATGCATTGTAAATTAACCGTTATAATTTGACACGAAGATATCTGATGATCACAATAACCATCTTTTTTAAGGAATATTTATTTGCCTTAACTACTAAGAAAATTCTAAGCCTATAGTGGTATTCCCGTAACAGAAAATAAGGGATGCGTTTACAGAAAAAATAAAAAAATAATTGGAATTCAATAATATGTTTAATTTACGTCAGTTGTAAGAATTCTTCCAATATTACATTAACATGTGTCGATGTCATTTTCTTGAACCAATCATATTGCAATAATTTGATCTTATTTGAGAATCTGCACATTAAAATGTAATTTAAATGCGTTTTATTTTGTGTCTTCAAAAAAAAAATATAAGTCAACACATCAATACATTCAAATAGAAAAAATTCATTTTAATGTTTGTCCATAAATAAAATAAAAATCATAATGACTAAACTACCACACAAAATAAGTCTATAAATTAGACATCTAGATCAACACCATTGCACGTCACACATTTCTTTCCCACTTTTTTGTCCCTTATTTTTTTCTTTGTTTTTCGTTGTTGTTTGTTGTTTGTTGCTTTGTACAATCAAATGACACCAAATACGATTATGTTCTCATATATATCCACTTTTAAAGAAAATTGGAATATATAGTTCAATTCGTTCACCTATGATTTGTGAGAGCGTTCGCCTATGATTTGTGAGAGACATGAACAAGACAAACTTTCTTATTCTTTGATAATAGAATTTTGATGTATAACAAGTTTAATTTCTGATTTTTCAACACCTTAAGTATTTTATGTAACGTTAATCATATTTATTCTATTATTTTAAACAAAATCATTTTTTTAATTCACGTTTTCGAAAACAAATGTATTTGGTATAGGTGTATTTGTCATTTTTTTAGGGATTGTGTCATTTTTTAACTTCCACTGGAATTTTATGGCTATTTTGTAATATAAACTATGACTATGCGATTTTTTGTATATTTTCAGTTGCTTGGGATAATGCATAAAATATGCAAGGTCCGGGGTTCAAACCCCGGTCACTGTAAAAAAAAAATACGTACTCAAATATATAAATATTTAAATGTTTTTTAATTGTATATTTTCAAAATTATAAGCAATAAAAATATGGTTTCTCATCATGATAACCCCCATTTTTTTTCATGATGATAAGCATCCTTGATGGAAATTTTAATGGTACATTTAATATGTAAATTTGGTTAACTGAATGAATCTCGAAAATGTACAGAAAAAATGAATTTTAACAAGTAATGAAAAAAAATCAAAATATGGTTATTTAAAAAATTACAATTTTTAGTGAAAACAAAATTTTTTCTACAGTAGAAAAATGAAAGCATTTTTTTCTTTTCTCAACGGTACTAACTATACAAATAACATAACAAATAAATATAATCAACGTAAAAATAAAAAATTTCTTTGCCATTACTAATTTTCTATATTTTTATTTTCAAAAATACGCTTTTTTTTTTCTTATACCACACTCAATTCTATCTGACATTCAAAACTCATTTCTATTTAAATGCATTCATAATCATAGATAGGGTAATGGAATAAAGAATTATTTTTTTTGAACAAATCAAAATGGAATAAATTGCTCAAAGGCACAGTGATTCACCCCGCACAAGGTGTGCTAAAAGTGATGAATCACCAAATGTCAGTTACAACCAAAAGAATTTAATGTATTTTAATTCTTATTCATATTAGCGTAATTTGTACACGGTACTCTTTTTAGACATATTTTATCGTATTTATTTCTCATTAAACACATTAAATCTCTATTATAAATATTTGCCTTAATTTTTTTTTTTTTTGAAGAGTACACTTGGCACTCCTTCTTGCTTCATCTCATTTATTACTTGATCAAATATTCAAATCACCACAAATTTACTCAGATTGCCATTTATGTCATTTGTATCACTCACACGAATTTGATATATGATCAGTTCATTTATTAAAAACCAAAATGAAAATTATAAACGTTTTAATAGCCCATCATGAATACGTTTTGTATTATCAGCCAATAAAAATTGAGCATGATTCATGATTGAAGTTACCAATCAATCAAATTTGAGCATACATGTCATCATTCTAATCATTACTTGGGTTGTTTTCTTCTTTATTCGTCTTTTAACTTTTTTTAAGAAAATTAATTTTATTTTTATGTAGTATTTGTTTTTGTGAAATGATGTTAATCAATTTTATTTATTATTGATATTTTATTGTTACAGAGCTATGATCAAGGTCATATATAACATGAAATTTTTGCCTTTTTTCAAACACCATGCCTTGAACTTGAGGAATCCATGATCCCTCTATCAATATATATATGTATGCTGGAACATAATACCTAAAAAGCTAAGCAAGTAATAAATCTATATCTTTCATTTTTTTTTAGGTAACGGTGGAGATTCCCTAAAAAAAAAGGTAACGGTGGAAATGGGAGGCCAAATCGAAAACACACTAATTCATGAGGATGGGAGACAGGATGCCTTTGAGCCGCAAATGAGAAAATGAGGAAAGATCACTATAGGAGACCAAAACCTAGACTTAACGGTAGCATGGTGATCACGTGATCACCTTAACTGAATCAATATCATCACATTGGATTAAAATAAATCAATGACTAAAATTTGAGATCAAATAAACTTTGACATTTTAATGTCATTTAATTCTAACTCATTTTTATATATTGATAACAATATTCATGTCACTATTCCCTACTTCAAGAAGAAAAAAAATTATGTCCCTATTTCCCTAAAAAAAAATCATGTCGCTGTTCTTTCAAAAAAAATGAAAAAAAATCATGCCACTATGCGCATATGCTCATACGTTAATCTACGCTTTCCAAGGCTTGAATGTTCACTTTTATAGATTGTTGATATTTTATTTTATTTTTCAATACACACCGTGTTTTAGTTTTTTTTTATTATTGTTTGGACCATTGTTTTCTAAATTTGTATTCCCAGTAAATCATATAATTCCAACAAATAAAAAGTATATCATATAAATTTTGAATACTATAATTTAAATAATTTAATTTTTTTTTCTTTTTTTTTGTGATTTTTTCATGTTATTAAGTTTAATCATGATAAATTAAATTAAGAGTCATTAATGTGACAATTTAAATTAAAATGATTCTATTAAATGTATCATTTATTGGGTCAGATGAAAAAAAATGTTATTTAAATGATACCATTACATGATACTCCCTCCGGTCCTATTTATATGAGAAAGTTTGGTCAACAAAAGTTAATGTATATGGTTAAAAATTTAGTCCAAATCCATCAACTTTCATTGACCCAACTTTTTCTTATAAATAGGACCGGAAGGAGTATCATGTTTTAAATCACTATTTTTTCTATCAATACTAATAATTGCATTCCTAATCAAGGTTGCCTCGGCTAATAGTGAGTTGACTCAACCTCAAGGGTGTGGATTCAATCCCCATTATTAGCGTGATGATCTCTTTATTAGGGAGTAACTTGGTATGTGTTCATTGAGTCATGAGACATATCTTGATCTTGATGTGTCCTCCAGAGTCTAACTCGCCTAAATTTTTTATAATAAAAAAAACAAATTTTTGTAAAATTGTCAATTGTAGATTATGATAGTAGTCTTTGAAAAGCTTCAATTTATTTTATGAAAAATTAAGGGTGTGTTTGTTTCAAGGCAAGAAATTACATTTCTTGAAACGACATTTTTACCTAATTGTTTGGTAACAATTTAGATTTTCTGGAATATTTTAGAAATTAATTAATTAAAAAACTAAAAATGGAAATAAATGTTAATGGTAGTGAGAATTTATGGCAAGTTCAGATTTATTACCATGGAAATTTTAGATTCTCATCCTTTAAGCATGAGAATAACAATAGAATAAAACTAAATAACATTCCTCTTAATATAATATTCATGGGAACAAATTTTCAAAACTTGAAACAAACATGAGAATGTTGCATATTTCTAATCTCACGTTCCTAAGAATCATATTACAAACCTTGAAATAAACATACCCTAAGGCCTAAAGTCTCTTTGACATATTCTAAAGGAACTTTTTTTCAAAGAAATAATAATAACAAACACAATTTAAAAGGAAATTTGAATGATATCCAAAATGAAATGTTAGCAATAACTCAGTGATTTTGTTAATTTCAATTTTACGAATTTTCAACAATTTTTTTATACAATTTATTTAGGGGTCCCTCACAAAATTGAAGAGAGATAGGGTGCTTCTATAGCCACCCTTCTCTACAAGCACCTTATTTATTTGCTCCACAATGGGGGTGCTTATTTATTGTGGTGCTGAATAGGTGAAGCACTCACCATTGTGGATAGCCTTAGAGATAAAAGAGCACTCACAAATATTTTTATGTTTAATTATCTCCAAGGATACTAGCTGAGTTCGAAACTCAAAATCTCGAAATTCAAAGTTTGTCCTTCTACTACTAGATTAAACCCTTAAGTTGGAAAATTGCATTGAACAAGAAAATGAATTTTTTTTTTCAAATTTTTTTTGTGTGGATTTTTTAAAAATTTTGAAAAAATGCCACCACAAAATGAACCAAAACCTTAAGTCATCATGTATATTGGTCATCTAACTTATATGTAACATCTACTTTAGCATCCAATATTATAGAACTTTAACTCACACTTGACACATTCGTCTCTTTGTTAAGTTTGAGACTCTTTGTGACTGGGATATAGAGACATAATAAAATAAAGTTAGACGGATGCGCAACATGCTAAAAAAGGTGGGTTGATGGTGGCTTTATACAAAGAGTTTTTATCCCTTTCTTTCATGATAAATAAAGAATTAAGCAAATGAAATCCAAAATAGAAGAAAACAGTTGATCATAATGCTAGGACTTTCGCGGGAGCGTAAACTGGGTTGGATAATCACATTATACTAAGACCAATTACTCAATTGAGATTAACATCACATCTTCATCCAAATCCTAAAGACATTGGATTTAGGGGTCATCTCACTTATATGTTTGTCATTGTATTCTCTTGCATCCAATCTGAAACTTTAACTCATATAAGACATGTTGACATCTCTCCCATTAAGTGTGAGACAGACATATGTGATTTGGTAACAAAGCCAAATAAAATCAGATGAAGACATATCATGGTAAAAAAGTTAAGTTGGTGATGATCTCATGGAGGGAGGTTTATGTTTCTTTCTTTCATGAGAAGTTACGAAATAAATTAGAAAAGGAAGGAAAATAAAAAAAAAATTGAACATGAGAGAAATGATAAGGAAAAAAAAAAGGAGCATGTGCTTTTATGGGAGCATATAAGGAATATAGTGATAATTTTACTGGTTTGATGCAGGAGTTGGACATTTTTTAGTAAATATTTAACCAAAATATTAGACTAATTAAAAAAACGCCATGTTGTTCTAAAATTTCTTATAAGTATTGTCAAATTTCACCAAAGAATAAAAGTGAAGGAGTTTGAAGTAGTTGCGGTTGAATAACAAATAAAAAAAGTATGAAAGAGAATGACATCCAATAACTAAAGTTTAAGATAAAAAAAATAAAAAATAAACAATTGACAACTGAAAACTAACAAAATAAATTATCATAATGTTGGGATTTTCGGGTGATCTTCACCGGGTTGGATGATTGTATTACGTCACTATCAACCATACAAGTGAGATTGACACCACATCTTTACATAAAACCTTAAGACATTATGTATTTTGGTCATCTCACTTATATGTTGTTCAAAATCTATTTTTCCATCCAATGTATAATGTTAACTCACATTTGACACATTAACATATCCTAATCAATAATGTGATTGTCTGTGTCAATAATTATGTAATGTAGTCAAATAAGTCAAAATTAGGTACAACATGTTCAAAAAGGTTGATTGGTGGTGATTTCATGAAGGGAGGTTTATATTCCTTCCATCCATGAGAATAGATAAAGGAAACTAGATAGAAAAATAAAATAAATATGAAGATGAAAAAAATTGAACATGGGAGAAACATTAAGGTGAAAAATATGTAGTGTGTGTTTTGTCCGCGAGAGTATAAAAAATAGATTGAATTATCGGTAATTATGTGGTTTTGTTGAAGGAGTTGAAGATTTTTGGGTAATTATTACAAAAGAAAATAGACTTAATTATAAAAACGTTGTATCATTTTAAAATGTCTAAATAAACATGTATTTTGTAAATTCATCATGACACATGTACATTTTCCATTGTCACATCCCATCATAGATCATATGTGAAGGAGTTTGAAAAAATAGAGTTTGAATAAGAAAATAGAATGAAAGTGAATGACATCCAAAAACAAAGTATTACTGTAAAAAATGGTTAATTAAGTAAATGTTTCCCATAATATTAAGATTTTTTCCAGTCCCTTGATTTTTTTTTTTGTATATCCGGATTTTATGCAAAACATTTCATATCTTGGATTTTTTTTAAGAGCGGGGGATACTTTCTCCCACATTGGACACAGTTGAGCATGTAAACGAATTCCTTCTATCATTGGTTCCAGGAGACGAAAAGGAATATATCAGTTCTGATTCGGTTTGCAAATTAGACGAGAATAATGAGGTACAAAGCGTCAAGTTGTAGATTTGATAAAGAGAACGACAAAACTACTATGTTCAAAATTAATAATATGGGATGAGGCATCGATAATGCATCATTATTGTTTTGATGCATTTAACTGAACCATGCGCGATATAATGTCTTATGATGGTGTTGATAATACACACAAACCTTAGGGGGTGTTTCTGTGGTTTTGGGCGGTGATTTCAGACAAATTTTTCCAGTGATAAGAAAAGGATACAAACAAGACATATTTGCTTCATCCATCAACTCATCAAAGTTGTGGAGTCACCGTAAGGTTCTCACCCTTACAACAAATATGTGTTTACGTGCTTCAATCGTACGTGCCGAGCAAGATGAGATAAGAAAGTTTGTTGATTGGATACTTTCAATTGGAGATGGAATAGGATCCGCCAACGTGAGTGGAGAAATTAACGTACTCATTCATGATGAGTTGCTGATAAAGAATTCCTCTAATCCGTTGCGTTCTTTGGTTGATTTTGTATATCCGGATTTTTTGCAAAACATGAAATCGGATTTTTTCCAAGAGCGGGGGATACTTGCTCCCACACTGGACGCAATTAAGCACATAAACAAATTCTTCCTATCATTGGTTCCAGGAGACGAAAAGTTTTGATTTGTTTTGCAAATCAGACGAGAATAGTGAGGTACAAAACGAATGGTTTACCACCGAATTCTTAAACAATATCAAGTTTTCTGATATTCTAAACCACAAGTTTAGATTTAAAGTTGGATGTCCAGTTATGTTGATTAGGAACATTAACCAAGCAACTGGATTGTGAAATGGGACTAGGTTGATTGTAGACAATCTTTGGAAGAGCTTTATCGGTGCAACTGTGATTACCCAAAAAAATACTGGTGAAAAAGTAATTATTCCAGGAATGAACTTAGTTCTGAGTGATCCTAAACTGCCTTTCAAATTTACTACTATATAGTTCCTGTTGGCTTTGTGTTTTGCAATGACAATAAATAAAAGTCACTGTCAGTCGTTGTCTCATGTTGGAATCTATCTTTCCGAACCGGTTTTTACTCATGGACAGTTGTATGTCGCTGTGTCGAGAGTCACTTCCAAAAAGGGTTTGGAAATGCTTATACTGGATGAAGAAAATCGAGTGTGTACTGAGACCACTAATGTTGTGTACCGTGATGTTTTTCAGAATGTTTAACCAGTCGTTCTTGATGACGCAGATGAGTATGAGTTTTTTTCTCTTTTAAACTTCGTTGTAATATATATTTTATTTGGATATGAATTGGTTGTTTCTACTTGCAACCATTCTAATAGTTGTGTAAAGAAAGAGTAATGGATTGGTCATGTAGATAAACTACAATTCTGCAACTAACAATTAAGATCACACTTCTTATTTCATTGTATAAAATCCAATGACATTTATTGTTGAGCAAAGAACAGGCTAAGTGATAAATTTGTTATAGGGACTAATATGTTAGATGGAGTAATATTTTTTATCCCTTTTTTACAATATTTTTGGTCTCATGCACCTTCAGGTGCTGGTTTTGTGCTTCAGGTGACATGATATCATTCAGATGTACACAGGCTGATGTTAATGGAATTTCTATGGCATTGAAATATCATTGACTAATTGCAATAGGTGGAATGCCTTCTTTTCGGCTCTGAAATAACACTATCTGATACATTAATGTGTTTATCTACCCAAACTTCGGTTTTTCTATTATATGATAGAGCAACTCCAACATTCTCATACTCAATTTAATTTTATTTATAATGTCAGTATCCTTCTGATCTTTCTCATTTTTCCTAATGTAAGCCGTACTCTTTCAGTGACCATATTATCAACTATATATGTTCTGCTTTCATTTTTTTAATACAATCAGCTATATATCCGTCTTTTTTTTCTTTGTTCTTTGGAGCACCTATGTCTATGTGCATGCACAAGACAATTTTGTAGTCCCTTTTTCAAGCCTTTTTTGTTGTGTTTTTGTTGATGGGTTATTTTATAATATGCTTAGTTAAAAAATGTGATAGATAGTTGGTGTCTTTGTCGTTGTTTGTTATACTTATTTGCTACACGATTGAATAATTACAAATTAGTGTTGGATGTTAAGATGAATCAAGTGTATGCACGATATTAACTTTGTATATGTAAGAATATTTGCTTAGAAATCATGGAATTTGAAAGAAACTATATATAAGGGCATCTGGTATAGACGATTCGTTGGGTATGGACAATTAATTGTATATGCAGTGGTAGACCTCGAGACTCCAACACCCCCAGTTATATGCAAGACATAAAAAAAAAAAAAGACTCACGTCTCCGTGATTAATTTTAGTCATCCGTGTAAAATATTCCGGCATCAAATATTAATCTTTCGACGTTACATCTGTTAAATCATTCTTGTGTAATGATACGAAAATCCAAATAAATATATACACGTGCAATCGAAAATACAATAACGATGCGTTTTATTAATATATTGTGTATAATGAATTTACCGTTTAATTAGATTTTATATAAAAATAATAATAATAGTTGTAATTCTAGCCCGTGCTTGGCACGGGTTTCCAAGCTAGTTTTTTTACAAAGACTAAGTATTGAATATTGAAAGTAGGTAAGCACAAGGAAAAAAACATAGTTAATTGCATTGACAACATCAATTGTTCCAACGTTGACCGACCAAAAGTATTCTGGTTTTACAACACTATGCACAAGACTAATTCAATGATATTCATTTATACTACTAATAACAATCATTCAAAAGTCAAAACCTTGTCATTAAAATGGGAATATTGGGCTTTACATAATGTAAATGATTTTACCTATTCAAATGATGCAGGCTTTACATGATGTAATGATTTTTTTACCTATTCAAATGATGCTTAAAATTGACGCAGTCAAAATGTAACAAACAAATTAAGGAAATTGCAGTCATGCATGGAAAAGCTGAGAAAATCAACATATGCCCTGAAAACTTCATACTTTATCTCCTTGTAACTTGGTAATCTCATCGCAAAGGAACTCAAGGAATGCCATAAAAGGTGTTCAAAGTACTTGAACTCCAAAATGAAAAAAATAAAATAAGAATTTGAATATTTGAAACTTGAAAAAGAAATATATTGGTGGTTAGCCTGTTTAAATACATACCTGCAGCCACCCAACTAGTACCACCACTATCATCAATTTCTTTGGTATAAAGAGGACATATTCCACACTTTTTCACTGTGACCTTTGATTTAGAATGTGGGCGATAATCATGTTTGCTGACCTTAAAAGTGAAGTTGTGGGCATCAAAGAACTTGTGGTCAATACCAGTAAAGTCCAAAAGTTATGTTTCCATATGAATGTGTGATCTTGGACAACTAACCTACTTCGACCCTTCCAATAGAAGTAGCATTTTATCTTGTCATAGTTAGGAAGAACATGTATGTGACCATCAGATTGAAATGTTAATCTGTATGTAAAGCTACTACTACTTTTTATTGCATCATCCATATCCTCACGTCCCAAAACAACACAAAGAGAAAAACCAACAAACCTTTTATTGCTAGGACAATCTTGAGAATCTTTTCTCATGGTTACGAGACGTCCCGTACAATGATAAGGGAACCAACGAGGAACTTCACTCCCAGGAAAACAGAAAAACACAGACCCATATGCTTCCTCCGTGATCCTAAGCCATGCTTCAGCGCCAATATTACTGCAAGTAGTTTCATCCAGTTCTCGACTATTGGTGAAATGAAATTGAAAGGCATCCTTGTTGTAAATTGATGGAAATTCCAACCTTGAATTTGACATCATTATTCCAACGGACGGGCAATCATACGCCAACAACTGATTTAGAGACAATGGAAGTTGTGGGATACTTTCAAGCCTTTTGCAATCACTTAAATCAAGTGATTCTAAACTTGAGAGATGGGCTATGCTCACGGGAAGGTTCCCAATATTGCTTTCTTGAAGTGAAAGCTCCCTCAGTGATGACAAACTACCGATATTATTTGGGATTTCTGTTAAACTGCAACAGCCAGAACAATCAAGTTCAGATAGATAGTTTAGATTTACAATGCTGTTTGGAAGTGACACCAGCTCAGTGCATAATTTCAGGCACAAAGGTCTGAAGCCCGACTAAATTCCCCAAAGATGAAGGCAGTTCCTTAATTGCTGTTTTTGTTAAGTTAATGTGAACAAAAGTTTCTGCAGGCTCTGAGATCTCTGGAAAGGTCTTCAACATTAAGCAACCATGCAAATCAAGTTTTGTCAGCTTCTATTTGAAAATACTGCTTGGAAAAGTTTCAAGCGATTCACAGTAGGTAATGCTTAACTTGGAAAAGTTAGCACATGGGAAGAAAGATTTGATACTTCAAATTGTGATGTCTAATAACTCATCATATATTTCAAGACATATGACATATCTCATAAAAATAACACTCTGAAAACTTGTTCAATCAAATGGCATTGAATAGGGTTCTGTTAGTTAATGCATGTTAATCACAATGAGTTTGGCAAAATCACGTTGACACAATTTTGTTAAAGCTCCGAAGTGTAGTTTATGTTAAAAATTACGATGACACCGTGATTATGTCAAACTCACCATCGATCCAAACTCACCATCAGTCCAAACATGCACTTACTATACACTCTTAGCTTTTGACAAACTAAAGTTCATTTTGGGGAATAGTTGGATTAAGCCCACCTTCAATCCTAGAAATTCCTGTAATAATATTCTGAAAAAGGTTATACATAATCAGCAAGATCACAAACATCTACTGAATTTATGTTTATACATTACCAGGTATTGAAAGGAAAGGTTTACCACAAACGTTAAAGCACTATACAAGTTTCTCAGAATCTCAACCAAGAGGACCAACATAATTGACTAGTCCACCTCTTTTCATCAAAAGCATCTGAAGTAATGGGATCTGGATTGCATGCAGTCCTGCAGTCGGAGCATTAATGGATGTCCGGTTAATATGGGATGGTCCAAATTTCAAGCAGATTTTATTCTTTGTATTAAATCAAAAAACACGATCTTAAAATATGGACCACAAATGCTCTGATAGCAGAACTGCATCCAGTTTTTATGAAAGGTGAAAGTGAAGTGTGGAAGATATAAACCAGAAAAATCAGTGACCATGTTGAATTTGATGAGTGCAGTGATGACGAAAAAAATAGATAGCAGAGGAATTGGAGGAAAACAGGGAGTGCAAAGGCTGGTTTTCTTCACATTCAGATTATTAAAACAGTGTTAGAGAGCCATCAAGGAATCAAAGAAGGCAGAAGGTGTTTAGGAATCGGAGGAGGCACCATCTTGCTACGCAAGCATAACTGGTAAGTGGATTAAAGATGACCACGTAAGCAAAGAATTTATGATAAGTCCAATCGCAGGTGCTTCAGAAATTAATAGTGTAGATAGATATTTCAACAATATTGTGATCATAGTTAATAAGCACACACGAAACCAAGAATCCTAGCAGAACTTTTTCACTAGTGTACTAGTTTTGGAATGGAAAATAAACTATCCATGTGTTAGTGAATGGAAAGGAACCTTCAGGTTCTGTTTAAGATGCATTGTATACAATGGGTCAATTAGCACAGTATACTAACCAATGATGTTGATTTATCACCAGAAACGTGAAGTGAATGTTCTCAATTCAGCTTCAGCAAGCTTTTAAATATACCAAGGATAGTGAATTATTTCATCAAATGTTCGAAAGAACTCAAAATCAATTTGGTAGGTTACTAAAATTATGCAGAAGTTTTCTGCTTATCATCAAGCTTATGTATTGAGTTAAACATACTTGACAGGACATAGTGTCTTTTAAGGGCTAATATATAGTGGGCCGGCTATGGCACCTTAAGTTATCTGCACAAGCTTCGATCTTTTGGGACGTCTATGACACTAATCTATGGTTGACTCTTGGAGAAGGGGTCTTAGTCCCTTGGTGTTCGTACGTAGCCTCTTAACTAGAGCATCTCCACTATAGGAGGTGTGCACTCTTTCCGGTTGATGGATAATCTTAACTACACTATTCAACTTCATTCAATACTCACTCGGATAGACTAATACAGCTACATTATGCAGCAAGTAAAGCTATATCATAAAGAATTTCAAGGTTATAGTGCGCGTGTTGATTCAAACCCTTTCTATATACCTTCTCAACTTGTGAAGGCCGCAAAAAGCACATGGCATCCCTTTAAAACTGTAATTCCATGCTATTTAGACCCCAGTACCAGTAGAGTAACTTGATTATGCAGATTATAAAGTCTTCTTAGCGTTATTCAACCAAGTTTAACTTATTCCCCCATCCGGCTAATAATTGACTTTGGTGTAGGGTCCAAATTCAGAAAATCTTCAGTTCTCTTTAAACTGGATCCCTTTACTTAGATGTACTTGTGGGGACCAACACTGGTTGTTAGACTAGGTTTTAACACATAATATTTCTTTTAGGGAATACTTTTCAGATCTTGCATTGGGAGGGTCATTATGTCAATAGTCAACTCTTGATCACTCTTCTATGCTAAGTACAATTTTGTGTTGAATTAAAAAAATGGTTGGACCGGCTTAAACTACTTCTATCTGTTATGGTTAATCAAATGTGAATGAATGGTAATACTAGAGATAATTACCTATTATCTGTTTGCCCTAAACAATATCCTATATTGATCAGTGATGATGATAATACAGAAAGTCACTCGAACACAACGTAAAAGCAGCTCGACAAGATCAATAAAAAATACTACTCAACTTGTTATTATTAGCTGCTATTCCAGGTTGAGCAAGCAAAATGTTATCTGGTTTTTATAACTCCATCCATCCATGTGCAAACCTAATTATTTGCTTGTTATTTCTGTAGCAAAACATTCTTCGGAGCATACATTGAGATTTGAGAAACCAACCATGCAATTCAAAGCCTAGTTTTGACTGACAAGGCAACTTCAATTTGAAAATGTTGCTTGCTGGGAAGGAATACCGAATACTTTCACTTTCATGGGAGAGATTCACAACAGACAGTACGTTCTAATTTACGGAGTTTTGTTTGTTGAGACTTGTAATGGAAGATGAAATAAATAATCTCTCAAGCACCAGTTCCAAAATTTCAATAACATTAATGATTTCTTTAGACAAATACTCATATTTAAAGTATCATTAAAAAATGGGTCATGCTAAGTTGTTAAGACAAAAAAAGGAATATTTTTTATGAGTATGATGAAGCAAAAGTCAATTTAGTACTCATCCAACTCATTTTAGTAGTAGTCATTTTAGAGTTGTACGTGTTCTTAAAAAAAAATTGGTTTAGTTGATTTCAATGGTAAAATTAGTATTACCTCTATTTTTAATTACAAGACCTTTTTGAGAATTTTTTTTTTGTCTCTTTTTATAAGACCATTTTGTTATTTCCAACTACATTTAATTACAAGACCTAATAAGGCTGATCCGTATTGGAAGATGTATACAAGAAGAAGAAATACAGCTTTAGGGAGGGAGTTTGGAAAATCTGGAAGTTAACCGAGTTTCCAATCACGATGAACATATATTTTTGAAAAACATTACCTGTGCCAAATAACCACCTAATAGGTAATAACATTGGACATATGCCACAACAACCTGGATCAGATAACCTTATTTATATGTAGATCATGTCAGATATGAAACTCAAATCTCACACCCTTTTGAATGATTGATGTCATGTAAATGTCTGAACTGTTAACGTTATTAGAAGCAAAGAATCAATCAGTTACAGATGTGTGGAGCTTTAGTTGTTTGGAGAACAAAACAGGAAGAGCCAACCTCTCATTTCTGCAATTCGTGAGCTTTCAGATTTGTCCCTTCTCAAAGTTAGATATCCACAGATGCGTTGAGAACCCATTGGACACTCAAAAGCAAATAAGACAGTAAACTAGTTTTTAAACATGTAAACTACTAAAGCCTCAGATATATAATATTTTTTTAACAAATTAGATATGATAGTTTACATGACATTTTGTGAAATTTATGCACCCTATGGAAGACACTGCTCTGTAGCCTTGTGAATAAAAATAATATTTGTTTAACTTTTCTTGAATATCTGCCAAATTTGCAGTATCGAAATGGTCATGCACAGTGAAGCACAGAAGAGATGTGTGTCTGTGTATGTATATCACTTACTAATATCATGGTACAGGGATTAACCAAAGACACTCTGAACAAAACCTATTATTAAGTTCAGGATTCAAATCCCTTTTACCTATATGAGAGTCAACTTTTGACATTGCTGAAAGATTAGCCTCCAACGGCCCAGTTTGTCACTCCCGAAAAGTTGGGGGTTTCTTGTATGGCTTAAAATTTGCTGTACATGTTTTAATGATGACAAGCAAAATCAAAGACAGTTTAAAACAGCAAATATACCATATCATTAATAACTTCTTGCACTCTAATTGTCACACATATCAGCGTTAACAAAATTCCCAACCTTTTAGAATCTACATTCTTCTAACCTAGGCTTACTAAACACATTCTATATATTGGATTATTTGCAGCAAAAACGATATATGGTAAAAGGAAAAGTAAGAAAAAACCCACAGTTGTGCAATTTTATATTGAGTTAACTGAGTCTTCGTCGCTGCCTTCACTGTCACTGCTGCTGCTGCTCCCACTACCACTAGCACTACTGCTTCCACTGCCACTACTACTGCTAGAAGTAGATGTTTGCTCATCTCTCCCCTCTCTCCCCTCTGCATTCACCTGGGCTCTCAGAGCCTCAGCAGCATTGGGTCCTTTGTCCACCTCATCACCACTATCATCCACATCAGCAATCTCATCATCAGTGAGTGGAACATTCATGTCAAATCCAACATTATCCTTTT
The DNA here is from genome assembly GCF_051527215.1 of Medicago sativa. Taxonomy (NCBI): domain Eukaryota; kingdom Viridiplantae; phylum Streptophyta; class Magnoliopsida; order Fabales; family Fabaceae; genus Medicago; species Medicago sativa. The sequence goes on from NC_140752.1 coordinate 100,383,286, forward strand.
CTTCAACATTATCCCTTTCTTCCATATCATTGTCATCCTCAGGTGTTCCACTGCCAAAAAGATCATTAATATCTATTTCTCGATGTTCCTCAACTCCATTTATGGCAGCTGGTGAGGTAGCAGTAACAGTGGGTAGTTCAGTTAGATGATCAGATGACCTCTTAGAATCAAATTTGATGCCTGTCATACATCAACAACGTTAAAATAATTTAAATTCATTAGATTAATAGCAAAGTCACTGCAAACTATTTCATCAGTTGTGTGCGCATCACTTCTGAAAACAATGAAGCACACATCCAGAAAAAATTCATACGTGTCTGCATAGAAAATTACATAGACATTTTGGAAAAAGCAGCAAAGGAGCACGAAAACTGTCATGTTGGAAAGCATGCATTAAATACATTTAAGCAACAATTGATATAATAATAAAAATAATTTCTCACAGATGTCAAATAACAGTCTATATCTGTCATCATCAAGTTACAATGATATGATGAAGATGAAAATGAAAAGCTTAGGCCCCGTTTACTTTGTGTTAATTTTATTTACTAAAAAGGGAGATGAGAGGCTCTTGGAGTAATCAAACAATTGTATGCATATTTTGGAAAAAAGAAAATGGCAAAAGAATTGTTTTCATTATTTCTAGAAAAGCATTATCATCTTCTCTTCATCAAAATGGTTCACTTTAAGAGTCTCACATCTTCTTATTTGAAAGTTAAAATGAACACATATTTTAGAAAATAAAAATATAAAATGTTTTCACAAAGTAGATCGGGTCTTCGTATATCCTCCATGTACCTGATTGAAGGAAAAGGTTGCACATGCAACTGATATAGTCCGAAAAACAGAAAGTCATACAAAAAAGACGTGTTGCTAGGGATGTCTCACAACATGTCACGAGAAAATCAATTAAGCAAGGAAATCTACACAAAGTTCAGATATTCTACTACAAAAAACCTTCTAACCAGATCAGACATACCAGTATTTTCAGGTTCACCAATATCAATACGCTCCACTTCAACCTATGCAGAATCAATGTAAATGTAAGAAAAGAGAAAAGAAAAACAAGAAATGAATCATTTACTTCACTTCCATCACCATAGAAGTAACAGCTCAGCCAAAACACACAAAATCAAAACCTTCTAAAAGAGATTTGTAAGTGTATTTGTTCTTCATCTAAAAGCCCAACATACACCAACCTCAAAAATATAAATCACCAACTTCAAATCATTCTATAATCCACTTTCTTTTAACGTAAAAAAAAAAAAAAAAAAAAGAGAGTAGCCGAGTGAAACATATGTATCTATGTATGTGCGTATGTAAACAATCAAGTTTACACTACCCCTCCCAATAAAAAATTAAATACTTATTTACAAATATAGATTGATGTTCTAGCGGTACGACAAGGATAAGTATATGATATTAACGGACAAACTACGTGCATACCAGGTTCAGTAAAGTATCAACTTCCATAAAAACACTGAAAATCTTAATATATATGATAACATAAGCATATAAAGGATGGTCTCCAACAGCATACATTTTTATGATGTAATGAACTAGACTACAACAACTATGCTAAATATAATTGGCAGTAGGCACTTACTGGTATAGCTTGATTTGAACTCCTGCCACTACCAAAAGAGGCTGGTTTTACAGGCTTCCCAATAGGAGATGACCGAAGATCCAAAGCCGGTCCAGATGGGGCAGTAACAGATCCAGCCGCAGCAGCTGAAGACTCACCAGGCTTACGAAGATGGCGCAGTTGCTTTACAGCCCTATCAAGACGCTCCAATCGAAGTGTCTGACCATCAAAGAACAAAACAGCATCATTTTCTTTGTATTCCTCGCTATTACCCTCAAATGTGACTTTAGGTTTTCCAATCTGATTGTTGTGAAATTCAACAGAGACTCTATTCTCTTTGGTCTTGCGTAGTAATCCAGGCTTAGTCTTATCGACTGAAGCAGGCTTAAATTCATATCGAAGAGTGCAGTATTTGTTAGAGGAATCATCTTTGAAAGAAGATCCTAAGGTTAGATTGTACCATCTATCAGACTCAGGAGCAGTTTTCGGTTCTTCTTTAGATTTATTCGCCATCAGCACTAGCATATAACAAAACCTAAAATTAATAAAGGAAAATTGACTATTATCTTAATAATTCTGATTTAACTATCAATTATCAGAAAATTAAAAAAAGAACCTGGATGAACGGAGTTTATGACGGCGGCGGCGGAGCAACTTCGGTTGAGTTGAGTGGTGCCGAGTTTTAATTCATTCTTAAAAGATGTGATTATTTCTGTCTTCAGCGAATGATGATGGTGATGTCCCTCTTCAAAACCAAAGGGAACAAAAGATTAGATTCATCGCTTCTTTTTATCTCAAATCCCTAATTATTATATAATACTACCTTTGTTCTTTTTTAATCGTCACATTTTGACATTTTAGATAAACCAAAACAATCAATAAATGTTGCTAATAATTTCTATTTTTACTATAATAACCTTATTTATTTAATATCTCATTACATATATTTCTCTCTTCACAATAATAAATAGGCTAAAACGCACTTTTTGCCCCCTAAGTTTCAAAATGTTGCAATTTTGGCCCCCTATTAAAAAAAATAGCATTTTTGGCCCCCTTCATCCAAAAATTGCTGAGAAGAGGCCACATGTCCCAAAAAAAGGGCCATACTTGCAACTTTTTCTAAAGATAAGGGGTCAAAAAGCATATTTCTCTTATGTTAGAAGGTCAAAAGAGCATATTTCCCTAAACATGGGGGGTCACTTTTGCCATTTTTTTTAATAGGGGGCCAAAATTGCAACATTTTGAAACTTAAAGGGCAAAAAGTACAGTTTAGCCTAATAAAGAAGGATAATATTGGTAAAATAACATTTAATGTTGCATTGAACTATGTAAAGTGACGCTTAAATAGGAACAAAAAAAATCTCTAAAAGTGACACTTAAAAAGGAACGGAGGGAGTAATAATATAAGAGACGTCTTTCTTTTGAAAAATTAAAAATAAAAAAATTGACACTTTTTTTAATATACTCCCTAACTTTCCAAAAGTCAAAAGTTGCAATGAATCAAAAAAGTCAAAGTTTTCTTATAAATAAGACTGGAGGGTGTATATACTACATACTCTTTTTTTTTTTAAAATAACATAACATACTATACATACATATTTACAAATCAAATCCAACCATATATTTTCCTTTCAAAAAAAAATCCAACCATCGGATGAAATCAAAGACTATGGATCTCAAATTATTAGTGACCTTTAGTCATATGTGGAAGATCCTTGCCTGGTTGTTACGATTTGTATTTTAGTTTATTACTGCCTCAATGTTTTCTGAAAGTACTATATGTATTCTTAGAGGGATTTTAGCTATCTTGATAACTTGTACTGCTCTCAACCATGGATGAGGATTGTCCCAATTCATGATCATTTTGATTGTAATTTTGCTATTTTAGCTGTTGAATGAATGAAATTTTTTTACCGTCAAAAAAAAAATCCAACCATATATTTGATCTCTAAAAAAAAATCTTATATATTTGCATATATTGCCATTGTCAATGTACTATGCAACTATTTTACACTATTTCAAAAAAAAAAATACAACTATTTTATATACACATTAAATCAAATTATTTCATTCTGAGTTTTGACCCTTTTTAATGTATTTATTTTACACATACATTTCATGATCCGTTGTCACGTCAATTGCCTTTCTTAAAGAGCAATGATATTTGAACAACCATTTGCTAACAACTTTTATGACAACTTCCTTTTTCTCTCTTCTTAATTATTTGTCAAAAACAATGAAGAGAGAAAAAAGAAGAAAGAGAGTAAGAATATAACGTGAGTATGAGAGAGAGAAAGTTGTTTAAAAGTTGTCACAAAATGGTTGTACAAATATCATTTCTCTTTCTTAAAATAGGGAAATTCTTTGTTACCCATCGCACTATGGTGGGTTTCCTTACCCATCTAACTTGTCACACATCTAACCATCCATTTGGATTTAAACTTTAAAATGTCTTAATAGTTGTGAATTTTAAACATTTGCAAATTTACCCCAAATTCATTATTTTTATTTACTGTTTATCTTCTCCCACTCATCGTGTCATAATCCTCAATCAACCACCACGGGCATCGGCATCGGCACCACCGCCGGTGATAATTCCTACATACCAGTACCACCTCAAAAACCCGTCGACATCCCTGTTCCTCCACCGTCACCTCCCGATTTCTCCCCTTCACCTCTTCAACATGATGCTTCCATGTCTGAATCAAGATCAATAAGCCCGATCCTAGGCCCATGCCCAAGCCCATTCTTGAGGAGGAGGATGATGAAAATTTAAAGAATGAAGATTCTTTGAGGAAAAGAAGAAGTAATAGAAACGTTGGTGTTGGCGGGGGTGTGGGATTAGAGGATGAAGAAGATGAAGCTCCACCACCTTTTCTGCGTTGGTACTTTGATTGGTCGTGAGGTTTCAAAGATGTTTGAGGCTACAAGATTGCACTATCACTCCAATTTTGCTGATAAGTGATAATAGAGGTACTCTAATGCATTGCACCACACTTGATAGTTTTATCTCTATATGGATTGTGGAAATTTGAAAATTATTTGCTTTTGAATTGTATCTCTAGCCACATCAATCTTGATATCACCACACCTCGCTGCATAATTGTTTGATGATGAACTTCTAATTTTTAACTGCTAATTTTAAGACAAATTGACAGGAATGGTGTTGATTACTTAATAGATTTTACTGGATGTCTAGCTAGTTTATTCAAAAGGAAAGAATCAATCTGTGTGTCTGTTCTATGTATTTTGTCTTTTCACAAGAGGGGCTAGACTTCATTGAATGTTGCCTTGTTTGGTTATGTCATACAAAGAGAAGACATGAGCAGCCACTAGTTATTAGGGTGGATACAATTGAGGATAGTACTAGAGTTAAAAGCAAAGGAACTATTAGAAAAATCCATAAAGAACTATTTAGTTTCTCTGATTTTTGTATATTGGAACTTACTTAGCATTGGAGTTCTTGTGTTTTGGCTTTTATGTATTAGTGGTGTGTCTATCCTCTAGTACAGAGAGGATATTTGTTGCAGGTTTTTTCTTTAGACTTTATAGCATTGTAGTGGAGTTTGTAGTTGTCCAATGAACCCCGTTGTATTTGCGTTTTAGTTCACGGCCTCATGGAACTTTTGGTTGATGTAGTTTTGGTTTTCCTTTGGTGGTGTAGTTGTGATTGTTGTGGTTTTCGCCGTTCACACTTCTTCAGCTCTCCTACTTCACTTTGTCAAGGTAAAGGTTTTGTTTTCCTCTAAAATTTATTCATTTGAAGCTTTGCAGTGGCGGAGCCCTTCATGGGTTAGGGTAGGCCACGGCCCACCCGAAAAAATTAAAAAATTAGCGATCATAGGTCTACTTTGCGAGATTTTATACAATTTTGTGTCTGTTTTAGGTTTTTGTTGATCTAAATTCCAGCAAACTGGTGTAGTGGCCCACCCAAAAAATTTAAATTAGTCAATTATAGGTCTATTTTGCGAGTCTTTAAACAATTTTTTCAACGTTTATAGTTTTCCGCGGTTTCAAAAGTGGCATACGTGATTTTTGTGATGCTTATACTTGGCATATTGTCATGTCAACTGAAAATTCCCTCAGTTAACTGTCGTAATGTACAAAAAGGTTTCATAATTTATAGTAGTTGTTAAATACTTAATTATTTAAGTATCCATCCTAACTTCTTAGTCAAACTCCGTCATTTCAACTTCGTACTTAATGCTTATTACAACTTTAATTTGTGTTTATATGTTATAATTAATTTTAGTGGCCCACCCGAGCTTTTTTTTTGGCTCCGCCACTGAAGCTTTGGTTATTGCTTTAGAAATTATCAGAAAGTTACTTGGTAACTGTGCTAACTGCTGATAGATTTTGCTTTGGTTGTTAACAGTTTTTATGTTCAGTTTTTTTTTGTAAGGATTGTCATATACCATTTATAGTCATGGTTCAAATAAACTCCTAATATTTTAGGAAGTAGTTATGTGTTGTTACTTAGTGCATTAGAATGACTGGTCCGAAGCATTTTCAACCATCAATGAAGGAGCTACTAATGGAGTTTAGAGTTGTGGTAAGCTTGAACCAAGTTAAATATCTTTGAATGTAATTTGATGCCTTCAAAGAATGAGCCGATTGATGTGGAATCTATTGTGGAGGATATTAAGGTGTCATGGAGGTGGTGTTTGACTAGACTAGAAATTCCGACTTGCTTGTATCATGAATGGAGTTGGAATCCGAATGAGTGCCTGTTGAGGCAACATTTTGCGTGAGAGTTAAGCTCTGTTGAGGGTGGCTCCATCTTGTTCCGATCCTTAACAATAGATGTTGTGGCTGTGGTAGTTGGTGGGATTTTTTGTCTCGGGTGTGGGGTTTTTTTTTCTTCACTTTTGTGCTGCTGGTATGTGCTGCTACGGTCAACTATGGCAGCAGCTGCTGTTATTTTAGGACAGCAACGGATGGAGTTTTGCCAGGAACCTCCGACTGTTCGTACCTTGGTGTTGATTGTGAGGCAGTGGTATGCGTAAATGGTTAGTAGGAAGTAGTCTTGATTTTCATGGCTATCCGTTTTTTTACTCATTATCCAGCCTCATGATTTTTTTTGTTGCTGTGCTGCCATAGCTTCCTTGTGACCCCAACTGTAACAATTTGCTATTATTAATGAATAATTAGGATAGTTGAAAAAAGGAGCTAAAAATTGAACTAAATCAAATATTAGGACTGTTGAAAGAAAACAAAAATTTGATTTTTTATAGTCTTGCATATTGTGTTTTTGTTTACCTTGTTATTCATGTGCTCTGGTTTGTTTTGTAGACCGGTGCACTGGAGGATAAGAGAAAACAGTTTTTGCAGGCAACACTTGGGATTCAAAAATGCTTCCGTGGTCTTCAATCCCGCAGTTATTTCTGTGAACTTAAGAATGGAGTGACAACATTATAATCATGTACTGCTAGTGCCAATATTAGTTTCAATTTTAGCAAAACTATCAATTGATTGTAGGCATTATGATATTTTTCTTCATTGAAAAGAAGATTTCTAATGTAATTATCATAAAAGCAATATTGATATTGCTTGAAATAGAGAGTCCTCTGCTGTTTGGCCTCTAATTGAAAAATAAATTTGAGGATCTTATTCGCACTCATTCATTGCGAAAATTATATACCTAGGTTGTAGGCTAAAATCATTAAATTCTTGTCACAATTGGTTGTTCATAACCTTGGTTCTAGTTTATTTCTAGATTTCTAATTGCTAGTTTGTTACATTGCAGTTAGTTGTGGATAAATTACACGAAGGAAACGTGGTGATTTGATGAAATTTTCCATAACAATTTATTCTAAAAAATTTGAGGAGATTCTTTATAGTCTTGAAGGAAACCAAATCTAATATTATGATTGTTTGAAAGAACAAAAAACAAAAACCGAACTACATTGAAAAAGAATCGATTGAGAGATTGAATTTGATGGTTGAGATGCAACAATTGAAAAAAAAGAAGAGGATTTCAATTGAGATAATCAATTTTCGTATGTCAGATGCATGTGAGAAATCCATCCATATAAGTGCACATAGTTTCAAATGTACCTGATAGGCTCAAATAAATTAATCATTTTTTTGTTTTTGTTGATGGATCGTATTATTCCTTTTGTGATAGCTATACAAATTGGTTATCAAAATATAGAGGTCATAACAACTGCTTCGTTCCATTTCCATGTGTAGTGGTATTGTTGGTTTTGACTAGGATTTATGGGAGAACATGCTAAGATTTAAGATTTTGACTAATTAACTGCAACATTGGAGTAAATGTTGCAAAATCTTATCATTGGAGTAACGTTTCACACAATAGCATGTTAGTAATTTTTAAATTATGTAATGAATGCAACATGGTAAGATTAAAAAGTAATATAAATAGATGAATATTTTATATGAAAACTATATATTTAATAAATTAGTTTTTGCTTTTTCAATTTTTTTTACTAAAACAATATATTTTGGTCCCTTAAATTTTTTCGTTCTATGTCTTTTAAATTACAAATTGTATACATTTTGTTTCTCTTATTTGTATACGTTAGACACTTTGGTAATTTATGTCATTTTAATCAAGGGACAAAGTGTATAATATTTGGAGACTAAAATTTGTAATATGTGTAACTTAAATTACCCGTAACATGGAGATTACCGGGCTTAGGCACTCATTTCTATCAACAAAATAAAATTATCTAGAGATTAGATGAAAGGGGACTAGTTTCTTATAATGTAATGAACAACAATTCACATTTCTATCAAGAGAGGTACTTAAATTTGTTGTGTAGGAATTCATCGAACAAGTTTAGCTGTAATAGAAAGAGACATGTGAGAAATAAATAAATAAAAAAGCATAATTATTCATCTTAAACTTTATTATCCCTCGTGTAAATTAAGTTCTTAAAGTTGTTTAAACCAAAGTGATGCCTGCATTCGGTCGTCTGTTGCTACAAAACAACCCAACAACAAGTCTCATGTAAATTTCAAATAACAATTAATATTGTGACAATATCATTCACAATGTTCAAATTATTCAACGCATAACATAGTTTCCTCTTTCTTTTGATATCATTGATAAAAAAAGAAGAAGGAAGAATATGAAGAGTAACATAAACATAAACTTGTTGACTAACATAAGAAATGGTCGCTCTAGTTAATGAGTAAGCAATCATATTTGCATGTTTCATTTGCAGTCTAATTAGGTCATATCCAACGGTACGATCAATTTTGTTTGATGTCATTGAAGTAGATAATATAGTCAGAAGGAAGGGGGGTTTGAATTGTGACCCTTTAAAAAATTATCATGCAACTTAAAATTAATTCTCAAGTTGTTTTACTTGGAATGTTTAAGTTAGTGAAGTGACTTCAGAACGTTCTGAAGTTCTTATGTAAAAATAGTTTAATAAAGTAAATGTGTTTGTGTGTGTAGTGTATATTGAAATTAAAGAGTATAAGGAAGAGAGAAATAACACACAAAGATTTATAGTGGTTCACCCAATGTGGGCTAATCCACTCCTCACAATCTTGTGAGAGTTTCCACTATAATGCTTGAGATAACCTCTCAAATCCTACACCTTACAACCTTTGTTCACCTGAACAATTACAAACTTGTATTCTCTAAGCCTCAACAGGCTTGCACCTTCTTGCTAAGTTACCCACTTAGACTTTTACAATCTTTGCTCAAACTAACACTTTAGTACCCCTAAAGCTAGATGAGACTTTGATTACAATTTGTATGAGGTTTAAGTGTTTGTAGAAACACACAACAATAGAATGGAAGGAAAAGTTATTTTTAAAGAGATAACAGAAAGAATTGATTTACACTACAGGAAGATATAAAGAATCTCAGTGATGATCAATTCAAATTGCAAGAGCTTCAAACACGTTTCAAATGTTTTCTTGTATGCTTTGCAATGGTGCAAGTAATGTTGAGCCTTTGATATCTATTTATAGATTTTTTTGAGCTCATATAGCCGTTGTAGGGTGTCCAATGGTGTTATGCCACGTGTCCTGGACCCCACAAACTTTTACTTGAAATTCTGGGTAAACGTTCTGAACATAAGAATGTTGTTGTGTTCTTCATCAGAATGTTGATGTTCATCAGATATTCGTCTAGGTTCATCATATATGAATGAACACATGAGTTTCTGGGTTTGTCATATGTGTTTCATATGATTTTCAGGGTAATATCCATCATTGAATGAACACATGAGTGAGTTTCTGGGTTTGTCATATGCGTTTCATATATGAATGAACATCAGAATGTTGGATAAAGTTAGATAAAGTTGCTCCAGATCTACATTGGATTGTGTGCAGGAGAGAGAGTAGTGGATCTGCAATCTTCAGGCCTATGCTTCTATGTGATATGCAAGGATATTGTATTGTATCATATCTCATACGTGTCCTTCTTTGATTGAACAGGACCAGATCTCCATTTTGCTTTGATTTTTAAGTTTTCACCTATTGTACTGTTCATAGTATGAAACATATGCAGAGTTGAACATTTTGATCATCAGAATGTTCCATTTGTTTTCACTTAGGATGATTTGTAAGACTTCTACTTGATGTAATCAATCCTAATACTGAACATAACTGAAGTGCACTAATTGCAACATCTAGGATGATATTCACATTGGAATATTCCTAGTACTTTCCTTTTTGACATTTAGCTTTGTAAATGCCTTTATTGTTTGATTGATCCATGCAAACGTACTTTTTTGGACATTTGTTCATGTCATAAGTGACTTGCATGTTCTTGATATTATTGGCTTGTATAAGAACAACCTTCTGACCTTTGCTTGAACATTCTGATCAACTCACTAAGCAACATTCTGAACTAACTTTCTAACCTCATACTTAGTTCATAAAACCAAATGTCCTTTGATTTCTTGAATCTTGATATAATTTAAACCTTGTTCCGGTCTTAATAAAACACTCAATAGCACAAGTTAAATACCAAGAAATTAATCAAAGTCCATTAATTCCTTAATCATCAAGGTTTATTATCTTTAAAATTAATTAGAGATTTTCCTCAACAGTCATAAGTCGGTTAAATCTGTTTCAATCAAATGAGAAGTGCTCTTAGATGTTGACAAGGTTTCCAAAAGGGTAGTTTATCGTATTACCTTATACGGATGATTCTGATAGACGAGATTCACGTTCCAATTACATTTTCAGTTTTCAATTACATTTTCAGTTTTATTAGGTCATATCCAACGGTCCGATCGATTTTATTTGATATTGTGAGTCGGTTGGGTCCATTTCAATCAAACGATAAGTGTCCTTTCGTGTTGACTAGTTTTCTAAAAGGGTAGTTTCTCGGATTGACTTATACAAAAGATCTCAATAGTCGGAATTCAAGTTTCTATTTCATTTACAGTCTAATTAGATCATAACCAAAGATCCTATTGATTTTATTTGATATCGTGAGCATGTTGGGTTTGTTTCAAATTAAGAAGAAGTGTCCTTTCATGTTGAGTAAGTTTTGGAAGGGGTAGTTTATCGAATTGATTTATACGAAAGATTCTCATCGATGAAATTCTAGATCTTGTTTCATTCTTAATACAATTTGGTCATATCCAATGGTCCAGTTAACTTTATTTGATATTCTAAGTTGGATTGGTCTGTTTCAATTTGAGTTCCTTTTTGTTTCTTTTCCTCTTGGTTTGGTTAATACATTTTGAGACCTTGACACATAGTTGAGGCTACTTTTTGGTTAAAAAAAATTAAATATGTTAATAGTCAAAGTTGATGATTGACATGTGTGAAGTGGTTGACAACGACTTGTATTTAGGAACATAAAGAGTATATTGTTTGTGTCAATGAAATATAAGAGTAAATTCAATCATTTCATGTGCATAATGGTCGTTTTGCAAAATTTAATTTAGAGCCCGTTTATTATAGCTTTTTTAATTAAAAAATCACTTATTTAAAAAAAAAATTGAGCAAACTCCATTTGCTACCAAAAAATATTAACAATATTAATTAAATCTTAACCTTAACAATATTTCTAGTTTTATTAATTAAATCTTAACAATCACTATAAAAAAAATATTAAATCTTAATAATATTAATGGTATACACATTTTTTAAGATTGAACTTTTAATTTTTATTATCGTTTTTTTTAATCACAAAGGAAATTTTATTAATTCATCAGGTCATAAAAATACACCTCACTTATATTTCTATGTAATTGGGGCAGAATTTTTTTTTTTTGGGACAGATTATGAGAAACATTATTGACCATTCTTGGACTGAATCTAAAAAGACAGGAGTCAAAGGAAAGCTTCAGATGTTGAATTTCTTTGACCCCAGATAGGTTCGATCTTCATCCTCCTGAATCTTCACCATACCTATCACTTTTTCGTTGTCACTTTCAAACTCCCCTTGAATCGCAATCAATCGTGCAAAAGCCTCACCAGATCCAGACTTCGTGAAAGCCAACAGTGGCAGCCGAGGCACTCTCTGGTATGGTCATGGTACCTAGAAATAGAAAGAGGTTTGTTCAAGATGATCATAACATAGCCCTGCTTCTGCAATTGCTTGATCCAGAAGAGGGAAATTCAGGTAACAAAAAGTTCTTAATCTCTATCTTAATGTCATTGACAAGTTGCAATAGTGCAAGGAAAAAGATTGTTAGTTCTGGTTATGCCAAAAACATAGACAAACTAGCAGAGGCTGAAGTTTCTTGTGATGCTTAAAAACTTGTCAAAAAATCATCCACAAACAAATTCCGAAGTATGTTGAATGGAATCCGGCACTCATGAATGCAATTCATCAATTATTTTTATCTTTTTTTAAAATTGTATATTTACTTTAGTGTCTTACAAATTTTGCTAATTTGTTTATCCCCATTTAATATGCTTTCTGTTTTATTTCATTGGCCTTGCCTATGATAACAGTAGCACATACCATTAATTATGTTGATTGTAATCAGAGTTAGCGGTGATACCATAGAATCTTTGTTGTAGATTTTCATGAAGATACTCTCTGCCATTGCTGTGAGAATATTAGCTATGGTAGATTGTACCTAAGAAGGAAACAATTATAATATATTATACCAAAAGAAATAAAAAAAAATAAAAGAAGGTTGGCGTCACTGTTGGCTTTCACGAAGTCTTGTTCTAGTTTGGTCCATTTGGAATGGAGAACGCGAACCGAACAACGAGCTGGAAGGGGTTGAAGCGGATCTGAGATAGGTGCTTGAAGGTAGCACTCTGGAACTCACTGATGTTGTGGATTGCTTTCTGGATTATTTCTTCCTCGGGTAAATATCTATCTTCAAAAATGATTAGATTCTTAGCAAACCAAATGTTGTTTGCAATGGCTGCAATTTGTATCAAAACATTTTCTGATTTGTTGAGTATAGAGTCAATAATCAGGCCAAGAAAGTTAACACTTTGATCAGGCCTGATGGTTCGAATAAAGCATATGTTCGGTTGACTCCAGATTATGATGCATTGGATGTTGCCAACAAAGTTGGTATCATCTAAGTTGCACTGCTTATTTGAGCAGAGGGAATCCTCACTTTTAAGATAATTGATAGATATCACATGTTAGGACTTCTTTCTCATCCTTATATATTTGCTTCCGTGTATTCAATTTTGGGGATATTTTCATATATCAGTTTATATTTTAAAGTAAAAAAAATTCCAGTCTGAGACTAAACCATATTTTTTTTATCCTTCATTGAACTATTATTCATTTTTCTTATATATGTATATTTCGTTAATTCAAAATGTAGCAAAAAAAAAATTTAAAAAGTGATAATAAAGGAGAAAATTTAAAACCAAGTTAATTAGATCGTGAGCTCAAATTTAGCTCCACTACTTATACATGTATATTTCATTAATTCAAAATGTAGCAACAAAAAAAAATTAAATTTAAAAAGTGATAATAAAGGAGAAAATTTAAAACCAAGTTAATTAGATCGTGAGCTAAAATTTAGCTCCACTACTCATACGTGTGCAACATGGCTTGAATTCATGGTAAAAGCATTTTACATTAAAAACAAAAAACAAAAATTATACATTGGGCGGGCATCAATTTTTTTCCCTCTACTTTACACACACGTTGCCTCATTGTTTGTGAGACTCTTCCTCATCCACTATTCATTAACTTCCCTCACTTCTTACCTTCACCTTCCTTTCCTCACAACTTCATTCTTTGTTTCTGAAGAGGTAAAACCATTTTAATTGATCTTCATTCCATTACTCTTTATTTTTTTTTTGAAGAATTCATTTTCATTTCATTATTTACTTGGATAATTATAATGATAAAACATTTTAAAGTTGTTATATAAAAAAGACATCTTGCTAAGATAGAGAGCAATTTATATGTGTGTCTGAGTCAATTGTGAAGAAGATATGAGATGACTACTAGAATTTATTTCAGATTCTTGTTTTCTTTTATATACTTGTATACTTTTCGCGCTAGTTGACACAACAAAAACATGTGTATATTTTTCATTCAGCCATGGTTGAAATAAAACGCCGACGAACGGAGGTTTGCAATGGATCAACTATGTCACCCTCTTCAGACAAAAAAAAGGAGCAGTTTTTTCAGGGAAGACCTTTTGTGAATTTGGTTCCAGATAGGTACTCATATTTTTCCTTATAATTGTGATTTGTTTGTCTATTATTATTATTATTATTATTATTGTTATTATTATTATTATTATTATTATTATTATTATTATTATTATTATTATTATTATTATTATTAATAATAATAATATTATTCTTATTATTATTAAAAGAGTTTTTATTTGTGACAGTAAAAGTGCATTATCATATTGCTGGACCAAATATACTGATTTATCTTATTTCCGTTAAATTTAAACTTGCACAAGTGCTCGTTTTTTGTTGAATTTCCCAACTTATATTACAAGAACTTTGCAATGGTTGTGTTCAGTATAATATGTCCATTAGATAGCTTTTTCGCAAGATTTCGGTCTCACCGATACTTTGATCAATTTCCCAGCTTATATTACAAGAACTTTGTAATGGTTGGCGCTTTATGTATGAACTGCTTATATATTATAAACTGCGGTCTCACCGTAACTTTGATCAATTTTCCTAAAACTTTATACGTGTGTGACATATCTGTCTGTTAGACATGGTTTTACAATGGGTTATCATAGAGGGTCAGACACTGTACAAACCAGCCTTTTGCATGTGCATGTCGTATTTGGTGTGAAATCCGTGCTGATCAATCAAAAACATTAGGATCATTCTGTGGTGCATAAAATAGTTATTAATTGAGTGTAAAAAAGTATACGCAAATGGACGTTGAGCTTGATGTACAGAACCTATGTCGTTGAGCTTGATCATACAATGCGTCTGAAAAGGATTATATCGTTAAAAATATATCAGCATTTTGATGTTTGCAGTCATTTTATATTTTAAATTGCGGCGTTGCCGCAACTTAAATTACTGTTTATGTTCATGATACTATAACCCTGTAGAATTTTTAAATCATTTTAGCAATATGTTACAATGTATCAGCCAAGAATGATGGACGTTTTGTAGTTTGATCTAATTCTATAATCTAAATCAATAAGTTGTTGTAACTTTCATCAAAATAACACGAACAGGAACTTTATATATATTTGATGACTCTTAAACGTTATATACATTCTTCATCAGTTCATATATATTTCAAAATCTTAAAATATTGTTTATGTTGAATTGATTTATCTATGTAGCATGGGTAAAAGTTATTATTATTATTATTATTATTATTATTATTATTATTATTATTATTATTATTATTATTTCTTTGATTGGTTTTTATTTTGGTAAATATCTCTTGATAATTTAACCCACATGTACCTTCCTTTCCAAAAAAAATAGCCACATGTACCTTTGTTTGGTTAATTTTGACTTAGTATTTTTCTCAAAAAGCTTGTGCACCTATTTTTTAGCTCTTTTTTCTCAACTTCCATTTAGTTGTTGACCACGTGATTTTTTTGTAATGTTGAGCAACACGTGATTATAAATATGTATTTCAAAGCAAGTAAGTCATTTATCTTACTGATTGAACTTGCAGTGAAGAAGACACAAATATGGATTCCAACAAGGGAAAAGAAATATTTGAAGATTGGAATCCAACATGTGAACATGAGGTAATTCATTTGTAGTATCAATTCACACGGTTTATCTACTTACATATATTTGACATGTAGTTATGAAAAATTTGCTAACATGTGAACAGGAGCTAAAACAAAGGATGGCTAAGATGGAGCTATCCTTGGAAGAGATCAAAGGGATATTGAAGAACCTCACGCACCAACCAGTTCCAATGTCTAGTGTCAATGCTGATAAGGAAGATGGCAATAAGGACTGTGAACCCGTTGACAAGGAAATGTTTCGGAAAGTGTTTTTACCATCAGGTAAAAACAAAAACAGCAGCACACCTCTTGTCGTAGCCAGCACTCCAACTGGGTTCTACATTAGATCCCAAAAAAGCCAAGACACTCACAGTAAATTATGTGGACCTTTTATTCCTAATGTAAGTAATTTACCTTTATGTTACTCATTTGGTATAATTGTTATTATAGTTTTCATCATTAATTTTTTTTATGCCATATGTTCATGCAGTGGTTGTCTTCGGTATTTAAACCAGTGAAGGCAATGACTTTGAACTCTGACGAATGTGATATGGCATCTTATTTGTTTGGCCGTTCAACTGATGAGTTAGTCATACATTTAACATTTCATTTAATATTATCGTTTCTTAGAAAAATATAAACATTAGAAGTGACAAAAACTGTTCATTTTTTTATTTGCAGCAAACAGGTCTTGATTGTCTCAGACATACCTTACTGTGAAGGAACAAGAGAGGTTCTACAGTGTCTGAAGCCTAGAGAAATGCTTGACCAAGACGTAGTAATCTTATTTTTGTTTAACATTATTTCCATTTGCTATTTTTTTCTTTCTGAAATTTCAAATTCTGTTATTTTTCTTCCTGTATATGGTCTCAGTTTCTATCTATCAAATATATATATATATATATATATATATATATATATTTTATGGTATTGAAATATGACAATTACAGATGAAACAAGGTCTTATATATTAAGGTCTTTTGTTTTTTTTGAAACATTATATTACTAGTCTGAATCATGAAACTCGTTGGCATTTAAATGGAGTATTAATATAAGAACTTATTTGTTTTGAATAAACTTCAATATAATGTTTTGTACAGACTGCACATTGAACTGAAAGTAAGCAATTCTTTACTATAGTTTTATCAGCATTTTCATTTTTGTACTGTCGTCATGATTTAGTTAGGTGTTGCATTAATTCATGATTATCATCATATGATAAGTTTTATGATTGGAAAATCATATTTTGAATATGCATATTATGGTAGATAGATGAGAACCTGATATACATGATTGAAAATTTATTGCTGATAATGACTAGAAAGTGTATGAGATTACGTGAATATTTTAGTTTAATGCATATATGTTGCTTTGAAAACTAATAAGGATTTTAAATGAAAGGTAATGCACGATCTAATTATTTTGTATTCTTAAAACCAAAATTAGTAATTGTGTTGTGTATC
The DNA here is from genome assembly GCF_051527215.1 of Medicago sativa. Lineage (NCBI taxonomy): Eukaryota > Viridiplantae > Streptophyta > Magnoliopsida > Fabales > Fabaceae > Medicago > Medicago sativa. Next base: position 100,400,442 of record NC_140752.1, read on the forward strand.
TTCTATAAGAGTGAGGCATATGTGAAAAGGTCCAAATACAGTTTTGTTAAAAGGATGAATATTCTTCATTGGAGCAATTTTTATTTCAAACATGATGTTTGTTGTTTGACTGTTATGCACCATCTAAATGTGAAAATGCTTGTCATATATGATATACATTTTAACATAATATCTTCACATTGTTGCAGATAATAAATCTAGCTGTGTGTATGTTGACTTATCAAGCAAAGAATGAAGTGACAAAAAGAGGAATTTGGTTTTTGCCGACCATTTTCTCGGTACAAACTCACATAATTTTCTATCGCCTATTAATTTAATTAGATTTGTTTTAATATACTACTTCACATATATCTAATTGTCACTAAAAATATTGTCTATCATAGCAATATGTGCTGGCATGGAAGGCACAAACACAGGTCATGATGAAAAAATACCATAACAAGTTTATGGGGACCTTTGATAAGATTTCAAAGGTAATTCACAAAACAATATCATTACACGACACATAGGTATAATATATTCGCCTAAATATTATCTGTGAATGTATACAGATATTTTTACCAGTGCATGATTCTGAATGCTCACATTGGTTCCTGCTTGTGATCGACTTTGACAAAAAAGAGTTAATTTATCTCGACTCACTTCCAAGTCATTCAGCCCGTGCTGACAGGATGCGAAGCATTAAGAAATTGGTAAAATTATATCCTTATAATTATGTATGTTTATAGATTTCCTTATACCTTCAATACAAATTTTATATCATATCACTAACAAACATTGTTTGGCTTTAGGCTTTGTATATGGAAGAGTTCCTCATGGACTCCTCTTTTTATATGACTTGGACAAGAAATAAACCGAACATATCCGAATTTAGCCTAGTCACTCCGAATGATTTGGGAATGCAGGCAGCAAACTCGTACGTAATTCATATTTATTTTCATTTTTTTTTGCTTATATGTTATCTAATCATGAAATTCAATGTTAGGAATGATTGTGGAATATGGGTCATAAAGTGGATGATGGAAAAAGGCGCAAATGAGTATCAGATTGATGTATGACATACTTCCTTTTCAATTACTTTTGTATTTTAGCTTTTACGTAAATTTTACTGATAAATATGATATGTATGTTATAGGTTGATGAAGGTACAAGACTCAGGATAGCATTGGATTTGATATTGGATCCTTCAAACTTATTGAATGAGACAACTTTGGCAGGTGCAAAACAGTCAAGGAGGGTCGAACAAATCAACTGAGTCACTCGAAGTTGTTGAATTCAACTTTATTTGTTTTTTTAGTGTGGTACAAGGATTTTATTTGTTTTCTATTTCGACTTTGCTTTCGTCTTATTTTTGACAGCTTATTAATGTCAAAACTCCTTTTTTTTATTATTAAGTAATTCGTTGGTTCTGATTTTGCGTGAGTATTTTCAATCAATTTTTTTTTGTAATGTGAGTGACGTCGCTTTAATCACCATGTCATTGGCTAGTACATTTCATATGAAAGTAAGTAATATCTTAAAGTCTAGAGGTGGGTAAGATTGAAAATTATTTGAAACAGGAAGAAGAAAATCATTGCTTCTCCAATCATTGATGATATAAAGAGCAAAGTGTAGGTTCTGCCTTGTTTTTGTTGTTGGATCTGCAATATAGAGCACATACTTTTATGATTTTTGAGGTGTTTGTGGCTGCTATTGCTTTTCCTTTAGTTTTGAGGCAGGTATGCCCAATTTTCAGTGCAGGTTTATGCATTTTGCTTGTGTTTTTTTTAGGTTAGTTTAGGTGTAGTTGGAACCTTTAGAATTACGGTCTCACTGCATACATGCATTATAACAGATTAAGTTCTTTACATAATTTAGAATACAATTACATATTCAGTTTTAGATTATTTTATTATTTTTTATTTTGAAAAGATAAGTTTTAGATTATTCAATTTATCTCAAATGTTATGTCATAATTCTCGTGTTCGCTCCCTTTCTTTTAGTTTTTATTTGATCATTAAATTTAGCACACAGTGAGTCTTAATCCCAAAGTATTAATGTAGGTTTCATAATTTGTTGTAATAAGTTCATTGAAACATGGTCAAAATTACAACTTACAAGGGTGTCTTATTGTAGATAAACTCAAATAAGCTCCTCCAAGGGGACCTTATCATATATGCTAAAACACCTATTTGTAACTCTAGTTTCTCTGTGTTTAAATAAGATGAGTAACTATTTAATAGTTAGATTTGTGCCTATACATACATGTATAAGACGGTGTAGTGCAAAACCATAGAGCATATATTGCAATGACTCCTGAATACTTACATATACATAGTAAGCAATTCATATCCAAACATATATTTATTATAATCCAAGTGCCATAACAGGTTCAATTTAAGCTTCAATCGCTCGGCCTCAATTTCATTGAGCATTAAAATCCGACACGAATACTAACAATGGCCTATTAAAGAAAATATCCAAATTGACAAATTTTTATTTTGATTTTTTTTTTCAAGTCAATGTCTCCCATGTCATTGTTCTTTTAAATCAAATCTTCTTGTCGAAATTTTAGCTTATAGGTAATCTGCATTATATTACACCAATAACCATCCTAAGAAACTACTAAAGCTTACATAGAATTCAAGTCCAAAAACCGGCTTTCACATCATAGTTTTAATGACTATAACATTATTGTTACTGCCAGGCATCTTCACAAAAATTAAACAAATTCATCTGACATGTCCTATTGCAATGACAGCAAGAAAGATTTCATGAGCAACATTGTTACAAATTCTACTAACATACAGTACCCTAGTAGGTGGCTAAAATCTGCAGACAGTGTAAGATTGCATTTTCCATGGTAGTATTGTTCTTTAGCCCATTGTAAACACCAACGCAGTCCCATCGCTTCAGCCACAAGGGGAGACTTGAATGTCCTCTCTTCTTGTTGCAGCATATAGAACTGATCCGCTATGATCTCTAGTTATCAGTCCCCAACTGATTTTCTCATTCGCCAAACAACTTGCATCCACATTGATTTTTAGAGTTCCGTGCGTTGGGGGCAGACACTTGGCCTGAGGAACAACTGAGTTCTTAGCATGCAATTGTCTCAAATTTGGTCTGATATATTCATCCACAAATAAGGCAGCTGAAGATGCTACTTTCACCGGTTCAAAGATTGTGTTCTCAAAGACAAAAGTATTTTTTGCCAAAGTTTCGACAGGGTAACGCCCTCTGTCGGTAAGAGACACTGCAGCAGCCAACTATTTACTGCATTGCAAGGGATATGTATTCAAAGAGGGGATGTAAACCAGAATGCTTTTGCTACATTGCATTGCATAAAAAGGTGCTTGTTAACATATTGTGGCAGGAGCTGTTTTCCGACACCTCGTTACACCCCAGACATTTTGCACCAAACTGAAGGCACGTGACAACAAGTATTCTCAAGCTATGGATCTTTCAGTAAACCACAAATATTAACATTCATCCAAAATAGCTGATAAAAAAATATGACACATGCATGTCTGAAGGCATGTGTCAGCAACAAGAGGTGTTCAAAGACCCAACCTTGCAGCAAAGGTCATCCACCAGACATCAACAAAGTTTGACCACTAAAACTACATAAGTTTGATTGTGCAAAGTAAATAACAAGTTTGGATCATTACTCCATAACTCAAACAAAGAACATAGAGTTGCAGACACTGTCCTGCAATTTGGGCAACTGTGGGATGGGTGAGGCATTGATATCATGACTGCTACCAGAAAAGCCAATCTCATCCAAAAGGACATGATAACGAGTTGGCCTACTGGTACCCTGAGAACATATTTTCACAACTAAATTAAGTATCATGGTTTTACTATAGAAATCCGTGATAATTGCACGCAAAAAGGATTGCAAATGAAAACCATATGGTTAACAAACCTGTTATTCAATAAAATTACTACACAATTACTAGTGAAGTTAAAATTATTCTGTAACTGCAATTATCTATTCCAATGGCTTAAACTGATTTAATTAGCTATTAAATTGAATGAACTAATTGACATTAATCGATTGAAAGTAACTTCAGGCCTTCAAACTTTAAATACTCTAAGCATTACACTATCATTTCAATCATCAAGTAAGTTTTAAACTAACTAACAAGCAAATCAATCTAAGCATTCCACTCATGATTTTCAGCAGTTAAAGCAACAAATAGGAAGATATATGTTAAACCTAAAACAAAAAAAATGAACAATTAGTATAAAAAAATGTCAAAACAGACATTGGAACAAATGGTAAACCTTTTGCACGACTCAAAATTATCATCACTTTCGATGCTTGTTCCATTGCTTGTGATTCGAGAGTTTGGAATCTTCATTTCCACATATATTCTTATCCATTTTTGCTAATCGTTCCATCTCCAAGGCACCCACAAACTAACATAAATAGAGAATACATATTAGAGAGAGAAAACATATTTGACAGCATAAATTCACATAATTAGTAATATGAATGTTGTGTATACTCACAGTTGTATGATGAGGGACATTATGTGCTCTGCCATATCCAACAGAACTTGAATGTGATGGGAAGTTGTCTGCTCGTGGAAATTGGGGGAAAATTGATGCACCTTGATTTGGAAAAAATTGTGGAAAAGTAGATGCAATTTGATTTGGAAATTGAGGAAAGATCGGAACACTTTGAATTGGAACACCGTTGGCGCCGGTAAAATAATTAGGAACATACATTGAACCATCTTTCCATGTTACATTTTGGTCTTCCATTTTAACAGGGGGGTTATCATGTACAACACCTTGATCTTGACTCTGGACATTTTGTTTTGAAACAAATCAAAACATCAGCAATAAAATATCAAAGTACTGAAATCTGCTCCAATTAACTATGAGAAACTACTTACGTTGTCAAATCCTGTGTGCATGTTTTTATCTGTCATGTTTTCATTAGGTCGACCAATCCCTTCATTTTCAATCTAGTACAACATTATAAAAGTTGTCAAACACTTAATAAATTTCCACAAAAAGTATCAAGTATCTTCAATTACCTGTTTTGATATTCTTTTATTGATATCTTCTTGCATTGAAGTAACATTGACAACTTTTCTCTTACGCTTCCTGTCACAACTCTTATCAACACCCTGTGCAAACAAATTATAATTATATTGAATAAATAACACAAACATTTACAAACAAAAACACATTTAACACGATGGTGTAAAAATACCTCACATCCAACGTTTTTGTCATGGTCAGATCGACGAGAATAGTCCTCTTCATTGACTTCATTTAGAACATCACGTCCAGCTAGTTCGGGACAGTTTTGCTTCGTGTGAGCAATATTTTTGCAGAGAGAACAATGTCTCCTTTTCCTGGATGTTTTCTTCTTCTTACGAGGGGCACCTTTGGCCTTGGCTTTGATAGGATCACCAATAACAGATGGATTGGTCTTATATTTTTCACCACTCTCACGACGCCTCTTTATTTTCTCACACAAATTGTAAATCCCCTCCATAGCCTCTTTATAATCATCTGGGTGTTTACAAGAAATGTCATATAGATTATTCAATGCAGTAGACATAGTTCCTCGACGAAACATGAACATTTTTTCATCATCGCATTCTTTAGAAGACATAGACGATATGTAATCATCCTTTGCTGATTTGGTCCACCTTTTGCAAATTAGACTATCAGGAAACTCAGTCATGTGCTCCTGTCTCATGGCACAAATAATATGGGAACATGGAATTCCAATCCGTTCAAACTGTCTACAATCACATAAAAATTTACTTTGTTCCTTATCAAGATAAACTAGATACGTAGAATCTTTGTTGCCAAATCTATTCATCTTAAACTTCACAGTCTTTCCGAGACTAGACTGCTCAAAAACATTTAATGTGATTGCATCTTCTATTTCATTTTGAACTTCATAAAATTTTATCCTCGTAAAGATTTTTGAAGCTTCAAGCTCAAACCTGTGTAACTTTGTTGTCAACACAGGTTTGTAATAGAACGTATTAAAATCTGCCATTAACTCTTTGTGCCTGTATTCTTTTACAGCTCTATTAAAACCATGCATGAAATCAACCAGACTGTTTTTGCTTTCAACATACATATTTATAAACGAGTTTATGCCTTCACACCTGGATGTAGTTCTTATGCCACAAAAAAAGTTTTCTCGCATGTATGCACTCGCCCACATTGTCTTCATCTCATATGCTTTTTTAACCCATGTATTGTGTGATAAATTGTAATCATCAATGACCCTCTTCCACTCAATTTCAAATTTGTCCACGGTATAATTAGCATAAATCAATGAGGAAAAGTCTTCCAAGAATTTTGGATTCTTCACATTCTCTTCAGCGTTTCGATGAAAATGCCATGAACAAAGACGATGCAAAGAGTTTGGAAATACCTCTTTGATAGCTTCTCTCATTGAAAGATCTCCATCAGTAACTACCCCTTTAGGCTGTTTATGATACATTGCTTCTAAAAATGTATTTAAAAGCCACTTGTATGTCTCACGTGTTTCATTAGAAACTAAAGCACAACCAAAAATTGTAGTTCCTCCATGATGGTTACACCCAGAAAAAATAACAAGAGGCTTGTCATATCTATTCTTCCTGTATGTTGCGTCAAATGCAACCACATCCCCAAAACACTCATAGTCAATCCGGCTGGTTGAATCCGACCAAAATAAATTTTCTAAACGTCCTTCTTCTGTTGTGGTAAACTTTGAAAAGAACATTGGATCATGATCAGCTTTAGCCTGCAAATAACTCAACGCAGCAAAAGAATCCCCACCTTCTATTCTTGCCTTTCCTTCATTGTATAAGTAGTTATATAAGTCCTTCCTGCAAAATCCCAGACTCTCATGACCTCCTTTCTGAGCCAGCATAAAACCAAAAATATGACAGGTTCTAACACCGTGTGCGTGAAGGCCATCAACAAGGGCTTTATCAGATTCACTCAATTGACGGTTCTTAGGAACGAAATGAGCATAACGGGTTGGAGTTAACTCATGGTTGTGTGAGGGCTCGAATCCAGAAACTCTCCATTTATTAGTATCAACATTTAAAACTACTCGAATCCTTGCAGAACACTTAGTTCGAATGGTCTGCCTCGAATATGTACTTTGTTTCTTATTTTTATTCTCACCCTCTCTATTACATACTAATCGACGTGCAATTATATTCCCATCATCATCTTTGTTTACATCATCTTTTCTTACCACAAACCCATGACAATCCGCATAGATTTCATAAAATTGTGTCGCTTTTTCCTCTGAATCAAATTCCAATCCTCTTATATCATCATCCGTCAATTCCCTAATCTTCTTGTAAGTATCCATATCCTCTTTTCCTTCTTCATTAAACACACCATTACCGTTGGCCAAATCCTCACCATTTATGTCTCCATCGTTTGCGGCCATTTAAATTATTTATCACAACCTGTCATTGTCCCAAAAAAATAATATCAAAATAGCATTACTAATATAATTCAATGCGAGATATAATCCAAATAGAATTAGACAAGACATATAATATCCAAATAGCATTACTAGCAAATAATATGGCAATTGATTCTGAACCATAATTTACAGTATCATAATTGTGAATGTAAATTAGGTTTTCCGGAGTTATTTACTCTAATAATGTCCATACCTTTCAACATGTGAAGTCCTTTATTGTAAGGTATGAATTTATATATTGAAAAGTACACAAAATCAGATGTTAACACAATTTTGTTGTTTCATTATTCGTGTTAATGATCTGTTGTACTATAAGAACTATAATACTATATGATAAAACAAAACCAGTACCAGCCAAACAATTGTGAAGCACTAGCCATGGAATTTGACAGCTACAAAGAAACCATAAATTGAACATACATTTTTATTCTGAAATCTCAAAGAGTTCAATAAAACAGATTATGCTCCCTGATTATTTGGTTAAAACTTAACATAATTTTGATGTCACTTATGCATACTACTTGATGGAAAACTAAAATATTTCCATCTGTTAAGCATACAACATGACTGCAATATTTAAAAGAATAAATTAATCAACCAGCAGAACTGATTGATACCTATAACTATATCATATCGTATAGTATTCCCTTCAATTTAACAGCTTTATTCAATCCTAGAATGAACCTTGGTTTTGCCTGCATCATAGGTGAAACTCTACCAATCTCAGGTTTCAAGTAGGGATTTTAAATGAATTTGAGGATTTATATCTTACACCACATTTCTGTGATTTTGATTCAAAATTATAGTTGCTGTAGCACCAGGTAAATAAAAGGTGGCAATGCTTTTTCTGAAGCCGTAGTTAGCTAGCAATCGGATTAGTGTTTGTGATTAAGTTTTGCATTAGAAAACAACATACATGTATACTGTATTTAGCCCCAAAAGTTTGGGGGTTTTCCAATTGATTTAGAATTTGGTCACCAGCACAAAACCCAATATTTGGTTTTGTGAGACATCAGTTGGTTTTAATCCCTGAAAAAGGGAACATTTGGTTTTGGTCTTCATCAAAAAAAAAAAAAAGTTAAACCTTCCAAAACTGATGCCATATTCTTGTATCAATGTAAACAAAGTCAAATAAACATCATAGAATTTCAAAACATAAGTTATCAACATACTATAACCAGCAAGTATTTGAGATTTGTCTTGTCATCATTTTTTTCGTGATTCAAATCCCAAAAAGAAAGAAAAAAAATTAAATCAGCGAGTTTCTTTTTTTTGTTACATAAATCAGTGAGTACTCACCACTCAAAACTGATGCCATATTCTTGTATTACAGATTTTCAAATCTTCAATGTCTTAATTATTCAAACAAAGAAAAGTTTTCCTGATTCTCTTTAAATCTGAATGCAAATTAGGTTTTTCTGAATGCCCAATTCTGAAATGTTATTTACAAAAAGCCAATTGATACTGAACTGTAATTTACAGAACTATAATTCTGAACGTAAATTAGGTTTAGTAAACCTTCTGAATTGAGCATATGGGATTCAACATTCTGAATCATAATTTACATCAATAACTCAAACATTCATAATTATAATTATGAATAAAATAGAAGAAAGAAAACCTGGAGAAGATGAGTGGTGATCGCTGTTGTTCCTAGATGGAAAGTTGGAGATACTGATTCACTCTTTACACATAAGGTGGATGGATAGAAAGATTGAATGTTTGTGAATTGTTAATTGTTTACAACAGTTTCACAGAATTGAAAGCAAAAAAAACCAACCGTAGTAGAGAAAAGAAGAACGTGGTTATGCCTGTGTTATCAATGTTGGACAAAAAAGAATAAGATGAAAGAAAGAGGGTGAGTTTACAATTTTTATAAATTATATGGGAACAATTAAAGATTGATGACATGTCACAATAATTTACACCTAAGGTCTTATATGCCATACAACTCACGTGGGTACAACAAACCCATCTTTGTTCCATGGGTAGAGAAGTTGTCACCCTTAAAATATATCTACAATTTTGATTCACATGTAAAAAGAAAAATGTTACAATATTAGTCGATAAAAGAAAACGGCAAGCATAGAACTCTCTCACACATGCGACTCGTTCTCAACCTACAATATCATCAGGTAGGTGTGAACATGGTTCGGTTTAGAAGAAAAATCGAACCGACTGAACCAAATTGTTTTTATTTTGAATTGAATTGAACTGAACTATTATAATGGTTCGGTTTTATGGTTTTGAACCGAACCGCAGCTAATTTAAAAAAAAAATGCTATTGTGAACCAAATATTTTTTAACTGAATTGTTATTACTAATGTTGTTGAAAAAATATAAAAAAAACCAAACCGAATTGAACAGTAGAAATTTTTAAAAACCAAACTAAACCATTCTGAACATAACTGCATTGATAAATCGTAAATTAAATTGAACTGAACCGAATTGTTTCTGTTCAATTCAATAACTATTCGTAACGATTTGGCTTTTTTTGTTCAGTTTAGTTAAGCAGCTCGATTCAGTTTTTGTCCACCCCTATCGATAGAGACCCAATATTGGCAAAGAAAAAAAAAACTAACATAATGAATGACATGCTAACATGTGTCATTAAAAAAACCTACAATATCGGCCTTTACTAGTTAAGCTAGGTATCAAAGATATCAACACATAACAATTCATCTCAAATAAAAATATATAAAAACGGGAATTTCAAAATTGCATTTTATATTGTCAACGAATTTATTGATCAAAAGATCATAAAAAAGGGAGGGAAGAAACATAATGGTCGAATGTTTGACACTCGTAAATCAAGTATCAATGTTTATGTCTTGTCCACGGAGTGCAGACAAGACAAGTGATGAGCTATATATAGCAGGTCCTAATACACTAAAGTGTAGATAGAAAGGAAAATGCTATATGTAGTGAAAATAATAAGAGCAATGCTATATCTCTAGAAAAATAACATCAAGAATTCTTCAAGAATAAAGAATAGTCAATCACAATGCACTATTTGCCACAATTCAAGGAGGTGTGGCTGAAAAATAGGAAGTGGACAAATAAATCATCCAATTAAAATTTGCCAACTATTTCTTGAAAAATTCTTGAAGCTATTTTTCTTGAGAAGTAGCATTTTCCAAAAAATTCTTATCAGTATCACCACTACTTGGGTAATTTCCACAAATTTAGGGATTTGGTCAACAATAGGTGATATTCAGTTTCCATTAAAACTTACAAATACACGCTCGTGATATTTCTCGATGAATAATTCAGGACATATATCACCGCTGAGATAGAAATGAGGATGGTTACAATTTGGTTGTGTTCGCGAGAAAAGATTCTTGTGCATGTGCATTTAGCTTGTTTCATAATCATGTGAGTTAAATGGCTTCACACATGCATGTGAAGTAACAAACATCCATTTTTTTGCCGTTGCCGATTAGCTAGGATTCCTCTCACTCATGTGACACAATCTCTTATGCCAGAACTTCATTTTTTTTTTAACAAATAGGATCAATTTTTACTCTATTGCAGTCAATTAGAAGCTAAAGCTTACTAGTTTGTTTACATTTCGTTTCTTCTAAAAACAATTCTCTATCATAATCAATTCCGAGAGTTATCTCTCTAGCCATCCAGGAGATTTATACCGGATGTATAGAACAAGGTAAAAAGAGAATTTTATTTTATAAACAAATAGGGATTATTTTGGTTTGAGAACTGGTCGTGGCATTACTAATTCAGTCCCTCCCTTAACCCTACTTTTTCAATCGCTAGAAATCAATGGCTTCTTCCCGCTTTCTCTCCTCCTTCCGCTCTTTCATGGCTGCCATGCCCCGTCGTCTCCTTCCCCGCCCCATAGGTGCTTACCTCACTAAGGCGCCTGAGAAGAAAGATGAAATCGACAACACCTTTGGTCGCCCTCTCAGTAAGTTTGATCTCTTACATCCTACTCGCATGTGGAACCAAGTCTTTAATAAGATGGTGGGTCCGTATATATTTCGGTTTGTGGAACGCGTCTGCGGCATGAGAGAATCGGATGATTCCGTTGTTTTCCGTGTCTATATGTTTGGCCTCGACAAGGAAGATATTAAGCTACATGTGAATAACAATACTTTCACCATCGAAGAAATTGATGCTGTATTTTCTGCATGGTTCGACTTAGCTGGGAAACACTATGACATTCAAAACACCAGAGCCGTGATGAAAAAAAGCGTTCTGAAAGTTGTTATACCCAAGCTGAAGAAGGAAGAGGAAGAAAAGAAAGAAGATGAAACCATTCATGTCAATATCGAATGAACGAATGAATGATCTAGTTAGGTCTTCTGAGACAAACAACAAACAAGTAGTAGTATTTTAGTTATTAATTAGTTATTATTTTAGTTACTATTTTCTATGAGAATTAATTGTTTATGAAAGTCATGGTTTTGGTGCCTACCATAGTGAAACCAAAAAGCATATAACTACTTTTAGCAAATGTTGATCAATGTGTGCCTTTAGATAACTAACTTTTCACTTTGTTATTTTTTCTCTCCTTGAATTTTGTCAATATAACATCATTGAAGCAACTTGTAGTGCATGCACAGTTAATTCTTTCTACAATATTTGTAATTACTGGCTTAAATGCTAAGCCATAAGTGCTTACCTATGAAGCACAAAATATCCTGGTGTCGAGCACGTGTTGGTGTCCAATACCGACACGACACCAACACACAGATTCTATTGCATTATATTATTTTTCCAATTATTATCGATGGCGGCGTGTCTGTATCATGTCAGTGTCTGTATTTGTGCTTCATAGGTTGTTACCCCGTCAAGTCATATATTATTGCCCTTATTTCCTTGTTAATTGTGTTGATCATGAGTGACTGCAGTGAATCCAGTTTGGTTTATGGGCACTTAAAAGGAGAGGGTACAACGCTGGACCATCTTGCCACATGAGATGATCCAAAACTGTTGGGTGGACATCCTCTCCTATCCTTTCAGTCATGTTGAGTGTTCACAGTGGGTTTTGTTTCGTTTTGAAGATAAAAGTCATCTGAGCCACGAGATAAAATAACTTGCGGTTTAGTTGGCTTTAAAATAAAAACCAAATCAAATCAATACGTGGTTTTCGTTGGTTCGGTTGTTGCGGTATTTTACGAGACTACAATTTTTTGTTTGAGAAATGATATTTGTATCTACTTTTTGACAACTTTTGAAACAACTCTCTCTCTCTCTCTCATACTCACATGTGTTTTTATTCTCTCTCTTCTTCTTTCTCTCTCCATTGTTTTTATCCAATAAAAAGAAGGAAAAAGTAGTTGTCACATGAGTTGTACAAAATTGGATGTACAAATATCACTCCTCTTTTTGTTTTTGACATTAAAATCAACTTAAAAAAGTTAAAAACAACTTATTTTCAAATTTGATCCAACCGCACAATTTCATTTTCATTCCATAATATTCCCATCAACATATAGATCAAATTAAAAACATAAGCAACCCTCTTTGGTAATGCAAAAAAACTAAGATATTATCGTTCTCTAAAAGTTCTCATTGAGTTTCTACGATTCAATACAAACATAAATACAAAAGTAAAAGTTGAATCAAATTAAAGCACATAAATACATAGCATAGAAGAAACTTAACAAGAGAAAAAATGTCTTAGTCAAAAAAAAAATTCAAATGATTAATAATCATTAATTTTCAAATGATTATAACATGTCTACTTTCTTGTGTGCGAGACCAAATAGAGGTTCTAAATTCTTGTGTCCATCCAAAAATTACTAGGTATACCATAGTACTGCAACAAGAACCGAATACAAATTCTAGAGCATCCAAATTTACATTATGCGCACACATTTTTTTTTTTTTGAAAGATACATTATGCGCACACATATCACACCAATCACTTGCTGCGGGTCCCAATAGTAAAAAAGTTAAGTTACTTTTATTTATTACTAAAAACAAAAAAAAATTATGATGAACTAATCATAATTCAAAATTATATCTTAAGTAAGTATTGAAATTTGAATTTGACATTTTTTTCTTACAAATTTGAAATTAATTTCAAAAGTATCTTCAAAAGATAAAAAATCATAACAAACAAATAATATATTTATATGATGATTATTAATTTAATTGATTAATATGATATAATAACAATTTTCAAAAGATAAAAAAATGGATAGGGACAGGAAAACAGATTATTAATGTGTTTTTGGTTATTTGGAGGAAAAGAAGATTACACTCGTGTTGTTACTTAAAATAGATCTATACAAAAATTAATAATTAGAGGAAGTATTTTTGAAATTACATGATTATCAATTTACAAAAATATCCTTAAATAAATTTATGTTATGTGATTATTATTAGTATGGTTATGTAAATAATTATATTTTTTTATAATTTAAATACCCATTGAGTAAAAAAATAATAGTTAATGTTGATATGCAAGAGTAAAAAATATATACATGTTTTTTTTTTTTTGAAGAAAAAAATATATACATGTTGATGCATGTAATTTTTTAATACGTCAAATCTATTTATAATTCTGCATGTATCTAGACTTATTGCATGTAATATTACCAAAGTTCTAAAAAAAATATATACATGTTTTTTTTTTTTTGAAGAAAAAAATATATACATGTTGATGCATGTAATTTTTTAATACGTCAAATCTATTTATAATTCTGCATGTATCTAGACTTATTGCATGTAATATTACCAAAGTTCTAAAAAAAATAGTAATATTACCAAAAAAATTGCATGTATCTAGACTTATTGATATAATATATTCGCTCTAAATATACATATATCAAAATAAAAATGATAAATTGATGAAATACATATATTTGTTATTTTTTTGACAACACATCGATTTGTGATTTGAGCATGTTAAATTGAAAACATTCTAACAAATCTTCTTTCAAAGAAGAAAAAGAGCGACCAAAGTTTGATGAAAAAGAAAAATAATATTTCAATGGTTAATGAGCGACAAAACTTTAATGCAAAAGAAAAATTGTTCTGCTAATTGTTGTTTTTCGTCTAACATAAGTACCATCAAATTTTCCATAGGCTTGTTCAACTACGTGAACTTATTTGCTTATTTCTGCATGTGCCACATAAAGGTTAGAACAGTCGGTAAGTATCCAATAGTCTCGGGAGAAAAAAATATCACAATCTTCATCACATTGTTTAGCCGTTGAAAGCATATTCAACGGGATGTTTAATACATGCTTCACATCATTGAGAGTTAACTTTGTGTCATTTCATATCCAAATCAACTTCCCCGAGTCCAACACACTTTCGTGCACCTTCATGAGTCAACTTCACATCACCAAATTCACTTGATGTATATGAGTCGAAAATATCTTTCCTAGAAGTGACATGTAGTGGAGTACAACTATCGATCACCCAACTTGATGTGCTATCAACAATATTAGCAATACAATGTTCTTCGACAGGAAGCACATCATAATCTATCAGATCAGCAATGCCTTCATCCGAATCTTCTTCTTTCTTTTTACCTTTACTTTTGTTTTTATTCTCCTTTTTAGGTTTTATTTGATTCCTGATCTATACAACTCAAAATTGAGATTTGTTTTTTTTGCCATGAAAATCTAAGAGTATGTTTATTTGAGAATTTAATGTTGTTGTTCGAGATTGATGTTTGAGTTACTTTGAAGATTTAGGTTTCTTTGGAGAATTGGATTTTGGAGTCGATGAAAACTTGAAATTTAGATCTATGAGTTTGAGTTTTTGAGTTTTTTTTATGAAGTTCTAGGAATTTAGGTTTTTTTATTTTTTTATAAATCTTTGAGTTTTTGGATTTTTTTTATGTAAAAAAGGATAACAACATTAGAATTTCAAACATAAAAAATCAAATCGAAGAAAAAAATATTAAAAGGACTAACGTTACCATACCAATTAAGTTAAGGGATCAAGTAATTTTTGCCTTATTTTTACTACTTTGTCATTATATACCCCTTTTGTTACTCTTGTTTGGGGGATCATAAATCATTATTATTCCATATTTTTTTTGAAGGGTTTATTATTCCTTTTTTTTTTTGAGTAAATTATTCCATATATATTCTTGACCATACATATGCAAGACATTGAATCATTCAAACTAACCCTCCTTACAAGCATGTAATTTTAAACGGAGTACTTATTTTATTTGTGTAAGATCAAATATCATGGAGAATTGAGGAAATATAAAATATCATGTCAATGGAAATGGATTTTCGCATGTTATATGAGGGTCCATCTGAATATACCATTACAAGCATTTCCTAACCTTTTTTTCAAAGTTCGCCAATCTAGAAAGCTATTACAAATAAATATACAGAAGTCATTAGCATTAGGATGTGCAATCATGAACAATAAATCTCTGTACACCTTTCCGTTTGAAATAGTATCTTAGCTGATCATTGCTAGGAAAAATGTGTTTACTATTATTGGATTTAACCGCCCGCAAATCTATAGCTAAAAACACTATCTCTTCCTTCACCATGCATGTCTTCAAGTCCCAAAACGACACATAGGGCGAAACCAATGAGCCTATTATCATTACACATGTTTAGAGAATCTAAATCAAAGTCACCGTGAATGTACTTTGAGCACTTGAACCAAGTTCTTGATTATTGGTGAGATGAAATTCGAAGATACCCTGATGACCTCTTTGGAATCTGATGAAATTGTAGTCCTTGAACTTGACACTCTCCTAACGGATCGACAATCAAATGCCCACGAATGTTCCAGGAATTGTGGTAGCTGTGGGATACATTGAAGTCTCTTGCAATCAGTTAAATCAAGTGATTTCAAGCTCGAAAGATGAGCAATACTCTCAGGAAGGTTAACAATAACACTTTCATGAAATGACAATTCTCGGAGTGAAGACAATCGACCAATGTCACTTGGAATTTCTGATAACTTGTCACAGCCTGAAAAATCAAGCTTGGAGAGAAAGGTTACAGTACCAATGCTGTTTGGAAGAAGCTCAATATCTTTGCACAAGTTAAAGCTCAAGGTTTGAAGTCAAACTAAATAGTCTAGTTATGAAGGAAGTTCTTTAATTGCTGTTTTTGTTGCGCTAATGAGAGAAGTTTTCGGTATGCGCTCCAAGATCTCTTGAAAGGTCTTAAGCCTTGAACATCCATGCAAGTCAAGTTTTGCCAATTTCAATTTGAAAATGCTGCTGGGAATTGTTTCAAGTGATTTACAGTAGGTAAGGTCCAACTTGCAAGGTTTGCTGTGACTTCCGATGGAAGATGGAATAATCTAAAGCCTTGAGCAATTTTGCAAGCTCAATTCTTCAAGCCCGACCAAATGGTGCAAGGATAAAGGCAGTCCCTTAATCGATGTTTCATCTAATATAAGCATCATCAAATTTTCCATAGGCTCCTCAATTTCTGGGAACATCTCCAAATTTAAGCAACCACAGAGGTAAAATCTTTTGAGAAATTTCAACTTACAAAAAATCCAGCAGCAACGATCTTTGAGAGAAGGCATCCCAGTGAAGAAATCTTAAATCATCTGATAGACTATCAAGAAATGATGGAATGTAAACATTTGAGCCTTGATTTTCGCTGGATTTATAGAACTGCACCAATCTCAGATTACGCATCATTTTGAAAGTTTGGGGATTCAGTTGAACTTGAACTTCTCTGATTTGGCACATGTCAAGGAATATAGATTGCACAACATCCGCCCCCTAAAAGTTAAAGAAACGACTTATTAACAGAAATAAAAGTTAAGTAGAAAATAAACAACCCACAAGTACTTCTAATATGTAATAAAAATATAAAATAAATATGCACAAAAAAAAAAAAGAGACTTAATGCGAACCATGTAACTGTATGCATGCCTTAATTCTTAGCAGATAAGGTGTCACGGAGTGAATAAAGCAAAAGATGAAGCATAAAAGCTTTACCTTGTTCTTTTATAAAACATGGTAAACATCCATAATCGACTTCGTTTTCCAGGACCCTCCCATTTTCAGTATCAGATCGTGCATCACGATTTCACCTTTCAGAATAGATATGAGGCCACAATCAATGAGAACTCTCATTCCAATGGTAGCCGAGAAACCACAGCTATCTAGAATTTGTTTAACAGTATTCATGTCAATGTCATGTCCTCCATAGAAGCAAGCTATGTCAAGAAATATATCCTTCTCCTCATCACAAGCCCATCATAATTTTAAGACACCAAAATTTTTACCTTCAGGATTCTTTTTCAACTTTTCCAAAGCACTTTCCCATTAAGGATGCACAAACCTTTTTCAAGCATACTCCCCTCGATCACATTTATAAGCAAAAACCAACATTTTTAGATTCATTAGATAACTAATGTATCTTGTCTAAATTAAACAAGATATGTTAGTTATCTAATGAATCTAAAAAGGTTGGTTTTTGCTTATAAATGTGATCGGAGGGAATACTTTACTACTTGATGTATCAAATTTTCCGCGCCATACTTAAAGACCCAGAATTCAACACCATTTAGTGCAATCGTTTAAATGTAGATCTCAATGACAAATGGAGGAAATTAAATGTGACAATGATTTCCTGGGTCGAGGCAGAAGAAAGAAAACCTTGCACATGAAAATAGCTACCTCCACCAAAAATTAAAAATAATGATCTCATTCTAGTTGAATATCAAGATTGGACGAGGTTGCAACAAATTCAACAAAAATATCCGAGAAAAGAACAAAAGATTCTCCAAAAGCAGATGATGTCAACGTCTTTTCAAAATAAAAAATTATTGTAACAATGTTAATGTAACAATATTAATTTTCCGATATCATGTCACATCTAAGTTCCTCCTTTCGACATTGAGATTACATTTGAACGATTGCACAAAATGGTGTTGAATCCTAGGTCTTTAAGTACGGCGTGCCAGAGTTGTGACATCAAGTAGTAAAGTAAGCATGAGAAAGTAGTAAGACGAAAGGTAAAGGTAAAGAAAGTTGTGTGGGTGAAGGTGAGAAAGCGAAAGAAGAAAACTCTACCATTCTATTTTTGTGGCTGAAGGCGAAATGTCACGGAAGGTTCCAAGAAAACAATTAGTAGTGTTGCCGTACCATCTGCGGTTTTGATTGGATGGCAATTAATAAAAAAACTCACACTTGCACTAAAAACAAAATTGTCACGATCGAAAAATGTCTTATTAAGAGAAATAAAAGTTAAGTAGAAAATAAACAACCTACAAGTACTTCCAATAAAAGTTTTACCTTGTTGTTTTTTAAAAACATGGTAAACATCCATAATCGACTTCGTTTTTCAGGTAACATTGTTAATAAACAACTTAAAGTCCCACTTTCTGTATAAGATCTTGCATCACAATTTCACCTTTCAGAATAGATATGACGCCATGATCAATGAGAACTCTCATTCCAATGGTAGTAGAGAAACCACAGCTATCTAGAGTTTAATTTGTTTGACAGTATTCATGTCATGTCCTCTATAGAAGCAAGCTATGTCAAGAAATATATCCTTCTCCTCATCACAAGCTCATCATAACTTAATTTTAAGACACCAAAATTTTTACCTTCAGGATGCTTTTTCAACTTTTCCAAAGCACTTACCCGTTAAGGATCCACAAACCTACTACCTGACGTATCAACTTTGGCGCGCCATACTTAAAACCTAGAATTCAACATCATTTTGTGCAATCGATCAAATGTAGATCTCAATAACAAACGGAGGAACTTAAATGCGACAATGAATTCGGGGGTCGAGGAAGAAGAAAGAAAACATTCCATATGAAAAGAAGCACCTCTACCAAAAATTGAAAATAATATCCGATTTTTATAGAATATCAAGTTTGGACAAGGTTGCAACAAATTCAACAAAATATCAGAAAAGAACAAATGATTCTCCAAAAGCAATTGAGAGAAATGATGATTTCAACTTCTTTTCAAAATAAAAATTAATGTAACAATGTTAATGTAACAATATTAATTTTTTTATTTTGAAAGCACGTTGAAATCATCATTTCTCTCCGTAACTTTTGAAGAATCTTTTGTTCTTTTCGTAAATATTTTTGTTGAATTTGTTGTAGCCTCGTTCAATCTTAATATTTAATGAGAATCTAAATCATTATTTTCAATTTTTGGTAGTGGTAGCTTCTTTTCACGTGGAATGTTTTCTTTCTTCTACCTCGACCCATGTCACATCTAAGTTCCTCCCTTCGTCATTGAGATTACAATTGAACAATTGCAAAAAATGGTGTTGAATCCTAGGTCTTTATGTATGGCGTGCCATAGTTGTCACGTCAAGTAGTAAAGTAAGCATGAGAAAGTAGTAAGACGAAAGGTAAATGTAAAGGAAGTTGTGCGGTTGAAGGTGAGAAAGTGAAAGAAGAAAACTGTACCATTTTATTATTGTGGCCGAAGGTGAAATGTCGGGGAAGGTTCCAAGAAAAGAATTAGTGTTGTTGTCGTACCTTCTGCGGTTTTGATTGGATGACAATTGTAAATAAAAAAATCACACTTGCAATGACAACAAAATTGTCACTAGTGAGAAATGACTTATTAACAGAAATAAAAGTTAAGTAGAAAATAAACAACCCACAAGTACTTCCAGTATCAATTTCTCAAAAAAAAAAAAAAAAACTTCCAATATGTAATAAAGACATAAAATAAGTAGAAAAGACTTATCAATTACAATAACAAAATTGTCACGAGCGAGCAAATCATAGACAATCCATGTACCATCATCTTGACAATTTCTGAAGAAATCTTCAACTTGTTCACCTTTTGCACTGTAAAAGACAAAATAATTGGTGGATAACATATGTCAATATTGAAAGAGAAAATCACTCTATTATCATTTGGTATATAGAACAACAAAACTTAATGTGAAGAGACAAGAAGAGAGTTCAGCACAAGAAGTGTGGAAAGACCGGAAGAGGGATACAAAAATACACAAAAAGGGCTAAACAGCCGCATGACCACCTAAAACAACCCCTTCTAAGAAAAAACAAAAACTAAAACACAACTTAGCTAACTCACTTTAAACAAAAACACACACCGAAGACAACCCCAAATAAAAAGCCACATACAAAAACCAAAAAGCACAACAGACCTGTGAGAAACACAAACAAAACAGACCACCAAGTTAAAAGCAAAATAGATATTCCAAGTTAAGAGCAAAATAGATAAAAGTAATTGATGGGAAAAATTTACAGTCGCTATAACTTAAGAGTAAAGGAAGAAGTTTAAATTGCATGAGAAGCAAGAGTGCAGTCTTGTAAAAACGAGGCTAATACAAAAGAGGCAGAGTGTTAGTATATATAGAGAGTGAGGGTTTGATTTGTTTAGTTGTGAAACGCGACCAACAAGATTAGGTCTAGCCGTCACCTCTATCACTTGGGGAAGTCTTATTTGCAATAGGATTAGGTCAAGTAGAAACCCTAATTTTTTTTGTTGAGAGATAGAAACCCTGATTTTGTACAAATATTGATGGCACCGAGCAAGCAAATATCCTCTTTTACTTTGTCACAAATATTTGATCACTATTTTTTTTTTTTTTGTTGAAGGAAAATATTTGATCACTATTTAAACACACAAAATATAAATATTATGTAATTCCTCTCAAAAGAATATTAATTAATTATTTTAAAAAATATATATTTCTTAACTTTTTTCTTTTTATATCTTTTTTCAAATAGGTGTGTTTGTCTAAATTGTGTGTCTAAATAATTGTGACAAATCGAATATTTTCGCTTTTATTTGTATATTTTTAAGAAAATGCTAACATGTGACATAAATTTGAATGTTGAAGACAACAAAAAAAGAACTTTATTTTATAAGGAAAACTTTGGTTAAAAAAAATAAACTTTCGTTTTTCAAATAGATAACATTAATTAGTTTTTCCCTAAAAAAACATTAATTAGCTTTATTGAAAAAGATAAGAGAAATTGAGAAAGGGTATAAGTGAGAAATCATACTCTTAAAATATCAAATCGACAATTATATAGGAAAGCTAAATCCGCAATCAAATGACACTTAAAAAGGAACGGATGGATTATTTGTTAGAGTTACTAAAGAAAGAAGTTTTGTATTGCAAATTGTGCAAAGTTAAAAGTTGTTTTAGAAAAGATAATTATTACTCTGCTCTCTGGCACAAATATCACTTCATGACCCTGTTTTCAGGACACTTGCCGACGATGTAGGGCGGAAAGTGGGTGATGGGTCCTCTGCACTGTTTTCGAGTGATCCTTTGTTAGACGGCGAATCGTTATGTTAGGTTGAGAAGGTTGTATGATTTATTTGAAAATAAATTAGCAACGCTAACAGAGATGAATTCTTTAGGCTGGGAGGCATATGAAGCGGCGTGGTTTTGGAGAAGGAAGTTGTTGGCTTGGGAGGATCAGGTGACGAAGTGTAGTCAATTGTTAAATTATATTGTTTTGCAGGTTGGTGTAGTAGATAGAAGGGTTTGGCGGTTAAATCCATCCACGGACTACTCTGTTAGTAGCACTTATCAATTCTTGGCTACAAACGACTCACGACATTCAAGTAGAAAGTTCTAACAATTTATGGACAAAATAGTTCCTCCCAAAGTTGTTAACATTTTTATTTGGGGGCTTCGTCTTAATCGTATTCCTACCAAGGATAATTTGCTCAACTGTGTACGGGAGGTTGCAGAATGAATGAAGATGTGGATCACTTATTTGTCAAGTGTGGTTTTTTGGTAGAATTTGGTCCTTGATTTTATGAATGATTTGAATTATCACTACAATATTGGTGGTTAAGCTTTAACAGAGGCTTCAAGGAAATTTCTCATGAATAAGTCATCATTGGATTCATTGTCCTACAATTTAAGTGTGAGCAATTATTATCAGTCAAGTCTACGACAATTTGAACAGAACCACCAATTTGGAATCAATTCCAACTAATTCTTCTCTTCAATGCCTTTTCTAAGTGTCCAGAGTTTTCAGAAAACAATAACTAACATCACATACTCTTTCAGTGATTCAATGTACAAGCATTAGCTCAACCATAGCAGGGTGTCAATTCAGCAGCATGATTGAAAACGAAGTAGGATAAATCTCACGAGATAATTACAAAAGGGAGACTCCAATAAAGTTCCTTATGCAAACAAACTGTGTTTAAATTCTGTGTGAAATTAAGTATTGTTTGAGTTTAGTTTTTCATCAAGTTCCCTGTTTTATCATATATAAGACAATTTTAATTGCAAATAAACAAGTTGTCAAAATCGGGACTTTACTTCAGGTCGAAAGAGAATAGCAAAATCGGGACTCGTAAAATCGCAATCAAAATCGAAGGATTTTACTCAAGGACTTTTGTAGAATCGATATAGGAAATTGTAAAATAGCAATCAAAATCGATGGATTTTACCAAAAAAAATAATACTAAATATATATTATAAATGGTTTATAGTCATAAATGACTTAGTTTATAAAATATTGTAAAATCGCAATCAAAATCGGTGGATTTTGCTTATTTTGGGATTTTACTATGGATTTAAGTCGTTGAAGGTGAAGAAAATCGCAAAATCCTGAATTTTAGGATTTAAGTTGGGATTTTGACAACAATGCAAATAAATGCTATCCAAAGCCAAGTTGAACTAAGATTGAAGCAAATCCAATCAACAATTTTGAAGTTTGATGGAACTACATTTTATAATCCAGTGCTTAAGGAAATATTGTAGAGCAAGATTGTTGAACCCGAATTTTTACGTCAACTCATTTTACCTAGGTGGAATTGACTTGTAAAACTCATACAAGTTTGCCTCATATTAAAGTAGCATGCTCATAAACTTGTATCAAACTACTTAAATTACCCCACAAAATCATAAAAACATCCCCACAAAAAAAAAATCAAAAAACAAGAGTTTCTAATGTTTCTAAAGTTATTAAAAGTTAAACCTATCCAAAAAAGCAAAAATTAATATCTACAAAAGTGGGTAAGATCGAGTCAATTTCTTCAGTTTCTGTTCGATTTCAAAGTTTTTTTTTTTTTGCTAATACAATTTCAGAGAGTTTACTATGTATTAACTTCGGTAAAATCAGGTTCAACTCCATTTTTATCCAAATTTGATTTTATAAGCGATTAAACTCAAAATGTATACCTAAATATTTTGAAATCGGAAGATTTTATGAGTTAAAACTCAATTTTAACAACCTAGAGAACGGTTTGGCTGAACCAACAGAGGAAGAAACGTCAAAAGTTGAGGAAAAGTTACTCAATTAAAAAGCTTTATTTATAATAAGTCAATATGAGGAACTACCGGATCTTGAAAAAAATTCCATGCTATAACAACAAAGGAAGCTTGGAAAATTATGCTCAACATATGAAGGAGCAGATCCAATTTAGAAGACAGTTTGAGCTAATTGAACAACGCAAGGATGAAAATATCTGTGAATTTTTTTCAAAAACGGATAAGTTGGTCAATGAAATGAAGAATAATTGTGATAATATAACAGAAAAAGAAGTCATGGAGGAAATATTTATCACTTAATATTATAATTTTATAATTTATTGTACAAATATTAATACACTTCAATTAATCGTGTGTTCCTAACATGTTGTACAATGAAATAGTACAATGTATACACTTAGTACATGATCAATTTATGTAAAAGAAGATGGAAACGAGAAAGAGTTTAAGTACAAGTACTTAGAGACTATGAATCAAAGAAAGAATGAGAATTTTTTCATCAAATTTTTACGAATCAATTATTAACAATCATTGTCCTATTTATGCAAAATCTAAAGAATATTTTCGGTTAGGTAATTACTAATTTCTTTCTTTTGCTCCTCATTGCTTCCTTGAGTTTATGATCAATTGCCACTTTTCCAAATAATATTGGGAGGATATGTGTGAGTTCATCCAAACACCAAGTGGAATAAGCGCAGTGTTCTAAAAAAAAAAAAAAAATTGTAAAACCAGGTGTTAGTGCAACATATCTCAATCTGAATCGCATAGAGTAGTGGAGACAACAATAATTGAGCAGTTTTATTGGTTTCATAGACAATGTCTCCCTTAAAAAGAGAAATGATATTTGTACAATCATTTTCTAACAATTTTTTGATAACTTTCTCTCTTATACTCACATCATGTTTTTATTCTCTCTCTTCCTTTTTCTCTCTCTATTGTTTTTGACCAATCAAATGAAAGAAAAACAAAGTTGTCAATAAAGTTGTTCTAAAGAGTTGTACAAATATCACTCCTCCTTAAAAAAAATGTTACCTAAAATGTAGTAGTTGTAATATAATACTTTGTATTTGGTTTGAATAATTCTATGAACATAACAATGATTGAGTGTGAAATCTAAATATAAATACTTTGTATTATGGCTTGTTCGGTAAAAAAAAAAAACGTTTTTAGTCCCTATAAAATTGAGGTCTTTTAAATACTTTGTATTATGGCTTTGTTTTATGTTAAAAAATTCTAAATTTTAGTAATTGAACCTTTCATAGTGTTCTAAACTTGTCTCAAAAAAATTGTTCAAAAATTTAAGAGTTTAAGGATAATTAAACAAATTTTGGTTGAGCTGGGACTAAAATTAGAAGTAATTTTTTTTGTAGGACTAAAAAAACTATTAAAATTAAGTAAAGACTAAACTTAGAAGTTTCCAATTTTACAGGGACCAAAAACATATTTAACCCAAAAAATATAGATAGGTCATAAACTACCTTCTAATCTTATCAAGAGAAAAAACTACCTTCTAATCATATAGTTACAAGCGATGTGATTGAATGTATAGTATTAGTAAAATTAACGATTAATCTAGTTTATAAATATTTTTTTGGTGGTAATCTAGTTTATAAATATGAAATAACATAGCAAATATATATCAATTTAATATTTAAGTTTTTCAATCGAGATAACAAAATCCAAGTTGAAAAATAAATATATAAGCTTTAAACTACTTGAATTAATTTATCCAAACATATTTTATACTTTTTGTTAAACAAGATATTACCGATTGATTTTTTTTTTGTGTGAATTGAATATCATCTACTTTCAATTGCAAAAATTAATCTCTTAAGTCGAGTAGAACCACGGTAGATGGTAGGGAAAACTATGCTTATTAAATTTTTAAGCTATGTAGTTTAACTTTTTTTTTTGTGATTAACTTTTTTTTTATGATCATCTTTATGCTTCATGTTAGTAAAACATAAATTATATGTGTATATTTCTGTGTGTGTGTGTGACATAAGTGATTTCATTATTCACCCTTTTTGGTGATCTAAATCAAATTTGCCTTCTCTAATCTTTATACAAAGACCATTTTACCCTTGTGGCACTTGTTTTAAGTTGTCTTCTATCCTCTGTTCTTTTCACTGTCCCAACATCTCTCTCTCTCTCTCTCTCTCTCACTATAAAGTCAAGTAAAAACCCTCTCTTCTTTCTCTCTCTAGAAAGAGTCGCACTCTAAACCCACACGAATCAATCAATGGCTTCTTCACTCTCTCTCTTACGCCAAAACACCTTTCTCTCCGCCACCCTCCCAACTACCCGACCCAAACCCAATTATGCATCCGCTCCGGGTCGGGTCCGAATGTCCCTCCAAGAAAACGCACCCACCATCGCCGTCGTTGGAGTCACCGGCGCCGTCGGCCAAGAGTTTCTCTCCGTCCTCTCCGACCGCGACTTCCCATACAGCTCCATCAAAATGCTCGCATCAAAGCGCTCCGCCGGCCGCCGCATGACCTTCGAAGATAAAGAGTACGTGGTGGAGGAGCTGACGGCGGAGAGTTTCGACGGCGTCGACATTGCTCTCTTCAGCGCAGGTGGGTCAATCAGTAAAGAGTTTGGTCCAATTGCGGTGAATCGTGGAACCATAGTTGTTGATAATAGCTCTGCTTTTCGAATGGATGAGAATGTTCCGTTGGTGATACCTGAAGTGAATCCAGAAGCAATGGAGAAGATTAAGTTTGGAATGGGAAAAGGTGCTCTCATTGCTAATCCTAATTGTTCTACTATTATTTGTTTAATGGCTGCTACCCCTCTTCATCGACATGCCAAGGTTCGTTCTTTTTCGCTTGATTTCGTTACTTATTCTTGAATTCAATCAATTGTCTTATTGAAAAATGGTATTTTTCATGTTTACAATTTGTCAATTTATGTAGAGCGTGTTTGGTTAGCTGACATAAAATGATTTTGAATTATTTCACTTTGTAAAATTGATTCTGGCTGAAAGTGAGTTTGATGATTTACTATTTATGTTTGGATATGCATGTAAATCTGAGGCTAGAAATCAATTCTAGAGGCAAAAACTTGGTTACTACGGTAGAATATTCACGTGGTATTTTCTGTTCTAGCTTCAACTCAGAATCAATTCTAAAGAGTAAATATATTCTATTCAGGGACATCCAAACATTTCAAAATCAATTTTGCACACCTGAAATCAGTTTTGCCTCATATATAAGTGAAATTAAACTTACACTTATGGTGTATAGTGTTTGATGGGGGTAGGGTTTAGGTGCCATTTTTTAGTGTGATTTATTAGTTTGTGTGCTTTGTATGGTTTATTTACTCTCTTTGTTTGATTTGATAAATGCTACAGGTGTTGCGTATGGTTGTTAGTACCTATCAGGCGGCTAGTGGAGCTGGTGCTGCTGCAATGGAAGAGCTTGAGCTGCAGACTCGAGAGGTTTGATCTATCTCATATTCTAGTATTGGGAACTTATGTGAGGAAAAACTGGTTTGCTAGTCTTTGATCTCAAATTGAAGGTTTTGTTTTTTGACTTTTAAGGTATTGGAAGGAAAACCACCAACATGTAAAATATTTAACCGACAGGTATGTTATGCTCTTTGTGCATCTCTAATGATTTTGAAGTTCAGGAACTGCTTTCTGATGAATTTTCTGTTTTGCAGTATGCTTTTAATTTGTTCTCACACAATGCATCTGTTCTTTCGAACGGATATAATGAAGAAGAAATGAAACTGGTCAAGGAGACAAGGAAAATTTGGGTAAGTCGTCTTGTTTATTGTTTTTATTTTTATTTTTATCACATTATGACATTCTTTGTAACTTATTTCACTGTACTTTTTTTCCTTTCAGAATGACAAGGATGTCAAAGTAACTGCTACATGTATACGAGTACCCGTCATGCGGGCTCATGCAGAGAGTGTGAATCTTCAATTCGAGAGACCCCTTGATGAGGTAACTATTACTAATTTAATTTGTCTTTATGTTGTTGTAGCTGAAAAATTGCATGCCTTTTCATTTGAAAAACAAAGGATGCTATTGTATTCCAAATCCAGTACATCTGGCTCACAACTGATTTATTCCATTTTTAAAAATATTTAATTTATATCGGACTCGGTAATATTTCCCCCTCCAAAAATGAGGCAAAGAAAATGTGTGTTCTTTGGTATCTGATGGTTTGGATTGGGATTCAAATTGGTACAATACGTGCTCATAAAATTTATTGAATACTCATTTAGTTAAGTTGAGGGTTAACTGTTTGAATTCCATTATTGAAGTTTGTTGATGAGGTCAGTTATATTTAGTTCCTTTGTATTAACTTCGTGTTTCTTGTATGGTTGACTAAGGAGGGTTGGTTTCAGAATCTCAAGATAAAGGGCTTTTGATATAGGGTGATTATAAGGGAAATCAACAAATTAGTTGTGACATATTGCGTGTTGCTAGAATTAGTTTTAGGGCTAAGTGGTCATTTATATTTAGTTCCTTTGTATTAACTTCGTGTTTCTTGTATGGTTGACTAAGGAGGGTTGGTTTCAGAATCTCAAGATAAAGGGCTTTTGATATAGGGTGATTATAAGGGAAATCAACAAATTAGTTGTGACATATTGTGTGTTGCTAAAATTAGTTTTAGGGCTAAGTGATGTTTCACTTGTCATCATGCATAAGTTATGCAGGATTTCTAAGGCTTTATCTGCATTATATTCAGGCTTTATCATATATGTATAAACAATTCTCCTCACAAGTCTTTTTTGATTAAGTAACAAATTCAGGCATGTCAACAAATTTGAAAAACGCAGTGCATATAATATTTCTTTATTTATATATTTATAGTTTTAGCGTATACTGCTGGTGTGTGTTTATGTTGATTGAGTATGGAATGGTGGCTCCTATAGTCCTATACAATTTTAAGTTTTGGCGTATACTGCTGGTGTGTGTTTATAGTTGTAACATTTCTGTGTATTTCATGTTTGAATATGGAATGGTGGCCCCTATAGGCCTATACAATTTTAAGCAGGGTCCTGTTTTTTCATGTCATGCCCACATTCATATGGTCATGTAGGACAAGGAAATACATTTTTAGTGGAAACAATCATGCTAAAGTTAAGATCTCACATCTGAATTTCTTTGGTTTTAATATCCTCAGGACACTGCAAGAGATATTTTGAAGAATGCTCCGGGTGTAGTGGTTATTGATGACCGTGAATCCAATAATTTTCCTACTCCATTGGAAGTGTCAAATAAGGACGATGTTGCTGTTGGCAGGATTCGCCGTGACCTATCTCAGGATGGGAATCAAGGGTAATTTATTCTGTGGCAATATATTATCAGTTTTCAATTAGTTTTACACTTATTCATAATCATTTTACATGAATATGTATACACGCAGGTTGGACATTTTTATATGTGGGGACCAAATTCGCAAGGGAGCTGCACTTAACGCAATCCAGATCGCCGAGTTGTTGCTATGAGTTCTAATATGTCAAGGTTTCGCTGAGTTGGTACCTCCAAGTTACTTTTGAATCAGTTTTGTATCTCCTAGTTGGAAGTGGTAGTTCTTTGGTTTTGTAAGGTTTAGCTAGTCAGAGGAATTTTTCAAGGATGTGATAATACACTCACTAGCTTGAACACATTTTTGTCATGGCCTTGATTATTTGCACACTTTCTGTAATCCGCTCCTGTGGAATGAATAACAAGCATTGGTTATGGCATGAAAATATCACCCAATACATTCTCCTTGATCTCAGGAGTGAGAATATATGAATTCAGCCCTTCTAAAGTGAGTAATTCTTTTTGGAGAGTAATATCAACAATTAATCAATAAATCAAAGATAGATATTGTATGTACTTCAAAACAAATTACGAGTTTGGAATCAATATTCAGGAGTCACGGTGGTAAAGCTTCAATTGTAACTTGACATTCCACACCCTCCAATCTTTCTTTCACCTTTCCATTTTCTAAGAACAATAAACTGAAGAACACATTTTGGCGCAAACTCACTCAGAATAATTGCCTCTTGTTGGTCTGGAAGGTGCAGAGGAAAAAAAACAACGACCATACATAATTGCAGTACACGATGCACAATCCAAATGATTCATTTAAACATAGTACCCTCGTGGTACTTGCTGCTAACCTTTACAAAAACTTCCTAAAAACACGTGAAAATGACACTTTTGCCCCTAACGGTACCGAAATCCGGCGGTAGTTAACTACCGCTGCATACCAACACAACTTAAAAAAAAAAAAAAAAACTTCAGCGGTAGTTAACTACCGTGGAGCATCAAATTTGTTTTTTGATTATTATGACAGAGCTTCCTCATCTTTGAACTATTTTCTCTCAGCAGCAGAAGCACATGAAGAAGAAAAAGAAGAAGGAAAAGAAGATGGAGAATATGCGGCTAATAAAGCTGTAGCATTCCACTCATGGTTCCTAACAAGTTCTGAAAATAAAAGTATCAGTGAAGCCATTTTGCAATTCAATTTCAAGATTAGTATAGCAGTTAATTTTAAATAAAGTTGATGGTGAAGAAGGAAAATTTCAAAAGTTATATATAGAGAGAATGAATGAATATGAGTTTAGTATAAAGTGGTCAAAGATTCTGTGTTCTCTGTTAGCTAGATCAGTTGTTTGGTTTCTATTATATTGTAGCGGTCGCCGCTGATTTTTTCTATACTTTTTTTTAAGTAGGGTTGGTATCAGCGGCAGTTAACTACCGTTGGGGGCAAAAATGTCATTTCTGTGTTTTTAGGAAGTTTTGTATGTCAAAAAAGCAATTTATGGTGTGAATGACACCAAATTTCAACAGTAGAGCAATTTCTCTGCTAGGGTTTTTTTAAGATGGAAAAGAAGAGAATAGCAGCTTCCATGGCGGAGGTAGATTGGTCTGAACTTCCAAATGATCTTGTCAATCTGATATCGCAACTATTCGATAAAGATCTCGATCTCATTAGCTTTCGATCGGTTTGTTCCATGTGGCGCCGATCTTCCATCTCAAATCACCACCATCAGATTTTACCCTTCAAATTACCACGTTTTACCATGAAATCCCTCTCTAAACACATCCTCTTCCTCATCAAACCACCACCACCACAACAAGAACGAGAAATCCCCCTCCGTCCTTGGTTGATTAGGATTACCAAAAACTCACGCGGTGAAACACAACTCTTCCACCCACTTCGCCCACAATTCTCACCTTCTCCTTATGACTTCCCTTACGTGCTTGACTTCAACAAATTTGCTGACGTCGTGCATTTGGGAACCAACTTCATCATTGACAGTAACGAAGAAGAACTGACCATTTCACAAGGGTCTGATATCCGCCATCGCAGGATGGTACATTATCAAAGGGAGCTGCTGAGAAAAAGGGAGAAGCTGAGAAAAAAGGGAGTGAGAATAAATATGGGGCGAAGAAAGGTTGTTGCTGTCTCATGCCATGGAAATAAACCTCTTGCTCTCGGCAGGTTGAGCTATGAAGGCAATCTGGTACTGTGCCATTGCCACAAAAACAAAAAGTGTTGGAAGGTAATCCCCTGCATGCCAAAATACTTTGTAGACATCTGCGTGTTTAAAGACCGGTTTTATGCCGTCAATAAAATTGGTCGGACAGTTGCTTTTGGAGCTGACTGTAGTGTCAAACTAGTGGCTGAATATGTGGATGGAGGAGAAATGAAATTCCTGGTAGAGTGAAGGTGAGTTGTTGCTAGTGAACATCTATGACACTCATCGTTTTGGGTTCCCGGGTGAAGATGGTCTAAGGCTTGATGTGTTCACGCTTGATGAGAAGGAGAAGAAATGGGTCAAGTTGATGAGTTTAGGAGATAGAATTTTGTTCTTGGGGAATGAATATTCATTTTCTACTACTGCTTCGGATTTGTCTGTTGCCAAAGGGAATTGTGTCATCTTCATTGATGACGCCTTCAACTATTTTGATGATATGCGTTGTGGGATGTGTATTTTTCACTTGGATCAACACAAACTTTTCCCTTTGTCTGATTATCCTGATTACTCCAACTTGTTCTGGCCACCTCCGGACTGGATCATTAAAATGCTGCAGCATTCTTAAAAAGATTATCTTATCTTGGTATTTTGTTTCAATTCCTAGTACTGTTCATGTTTTATACATTATTAATATTTTGTTTTAATTCCTAGACTTGTTTAATCTTTTACTACTATATATATCCCGACAATATGACAGTGATTGCCAAAAGTGTTCTCTTTCCTAGAAGACTTGGTATTTTTTATTTCTTTTCAATTCCCAGAAGACTTGTATTGCTCTTGTTTGCTACATTATAAATAGTTTTACTTGGTGATAATTGATTCTCACTTTTCCTATGTGTGATTTTTTTCAATGAATCTTCTAACACTTTCTTCTCTACTAGGCAATGAAAATACAAAGCTGAGTTGTCTATTCTTTTTCGTTGTATCATAATTTGAATGAAAGGATCGTGTGCATTGGTTTATTAAATTGCTCATACTATGTTAGTAAATAACTAAGTATATATGGTTTATGGCTTTTGTTCTTTGTTACTTTATTACTGTTATGGCTTTCTTATCTTTAATAGTAGCATTGCTTTCTTTTATCTTAGTTAAAAGCTACTCTAGAAAAAACTCCATCTCTAGATGCCTTAGCAGAAATGTTCCAAGCATCGTTGATTAAGATTTTTCAAAATTATGGTATTCTCAATGTAACTCTTCCAGTTAAGGGTAGCACTATTCTTGTCCCACCACATTAGGGTATTGACAAAAGCTGTTGGTTATATTGCAAAAGCTACAAAACCAATTGTGTTAAACCAACATCTTTTACTTAGTCATAGCAAAATTTTACTGAAAGAATGAGGAGCCAATAATGCAGAAAATCATTTTGTACCAAACAAAAAACTTGATTATACAAGTATGCTAATTTTTGAGTTAGACACATACCTCTCAAAAGGGCTCAGTTTAATCAGGTAAACATAACTTATCATGGTAGTAAAAAGATGTTTCCCCGACAGCGTAATTTGTCCCAACATTTGAAAAATATTAATTTCTTCTATCCCTGATGAAACATCAATCCGGCCAAAATATATTGTTGAGGTAATTATTAGGAATATTAAATAGTTATATAATTAACCAATATTTACATAATATTAATTATACTTTTGGAGCGGGGAGAAGATTATAATATTAAATAGTTATTATAATATTTGAAATTTAGGTAGGTTTGAGCAAGCAATCCTAAACTATGTGTGTGCCTAATATTAATTATACTTTTGGAGCGGGGAGAAGATTGACTTTAAATAATAACAAAGTAGAATAACAGCATAAGAAATTACTATATATGATGTAGATTGCTAAAAAAACAAGTTTAAAGTCCTAATGGAAATAAGAAGATTTTGAAAGTCACTTTTGAAACAAACTGCAAGGGAAGGAAGCAGAGTCAGAAAGAAAATAAAAATGAAGCTTTTGTAGATGGATGAATGTTATGGCAACCATGATGTGCTCTGTGAGGGTTAGGCGACAACGATCTCTCTTTCCTTTTCTCAAACCTTTTCCTGTTTTTTTTTTTTTTTTGTGTGGTGGCCGAGTTTGAACCCTGACCTACACTGTCCTTACCACTGAGTTAAGCCCACGAAACAAACCTTTCCCAGTTTTTTCGTTCTCATGTTTTGTTTTATTCATTTATTTTTATTTAGGGTCCGTTTGGTTCGAGAGTTTTGGAGGGGAGGGGAGATGTTTAATTTGAAGTTTTGGTTCAATTTTTAGAAGGGGAGGGGAGAGGAGCAAATTTTATTGCACGGTCAAAATTATCATTGTAACAACATTTATTATTATTATTATGTTATATTATCCTTGAAACAACTATTACTATTATTAGGTTATAGGTGATATTATCTTGTAACAACTTTTATTTCATATTATTAACAATTTTTTCTTGTAACAACTTTTATTTCATATTATTAACAATTTTTCCTTGAAACAACTTTTATTAATCCTTGTAACAACCCTATTACTAATTCATTATTTCATCGTCTACATCATATTGTTATCAATTGCATAGTTATTATTTCGTTACTTTATTATCCTTTATTTCGTTACTTTATTATCCTTATTTAATTAATTTTAAGGGTAAAACAGCAAAATAATTTTAAAATCTCCCCTCCTAATTCTCGAACCAAACAGACCCTTAAGCTGAGTCATAATATTTTGCTACATAGGCATGTGTCAAAAGGGGGGAGGGATTGCAGAGGTGTCTACGAAACATTTGCGAAAGAAAAAAAAGGCCCACTTAAAAGCGTTTAAATATTTGGTGTGAATGACACCGAATTTCAACAGTGGAGCAGTTTCTCTGCTAGGGTTTTTTTGAATTTTGACTATGGAAAAGAAAAGAATAGCAGCTTCCATGGCAGAGGTAGATTGGTCTGAACTTCCAACTGATCTTGTCAATCTGATATCGCAACTATTCGATAAAGATCTCGATCTCATTCGCTTTCGATCGGTTTGTTCCATGTGGCGCCGATCTTCCATCTCAAATCACCACCATCAGATTTTACCCTTCAAATTACCAAGTTTTTCCACGAGATCCCTCTCTAAACACGTCATCTTCCTCATCAAACCACCACCAGCACAACAACAAGAAGAACAAAAAATCCCCCTCCATCCTTGGTTGATTAGAATTACCAAAAACTCACGCGGAGAAACACAACTCTTCCACCCACTCCGTCCACAATTCTCGCCTTCTCCTTATGACTTCCCTTACGTGCTTGACTTCAACAAATTGTCTGACGTCGTGCATTTAGGAACCAACTTTATCATTGACAGTAGCAACAAAGAACGGACCATACCGACCATTTCACAAGGGTCTGATACCCGCCATCTCATGTTGTTACATCAACAAAAGGAGCTGTTTAGAATAAGGGAGAAGCTGAGAAAAAAGGTGCGAAGAAAGGTTGCTGCTGTCACATGCCATGGAAATAAACCTCTTGCTCTCTGTGAATTGAACAGTAATGGACATCCGACCCTATTTCATAGCCGCAAGAAACATTGGGAACTGATGCCCCGCATGTCAACACACTTTGTAGACATATGTGTTTTTAAAGAGCGGATTTATATAGTCAATAAAATTGGTCGGACATTTGCTTATGGAGCAGCGGACTTTAGTGTGCAACAGGTGGCTAAACATGTGGATGGAGGGGACATGAAATTCCTGGTAGAGAGTGAAGGTGAGTTGTTGCTAGTGGACATCTATGACTTTCATGGATTTGGGTTCCCGGGTGAGGATGGTCTAAGGCTTGATGTGTTCACGCTCAATGAGAAGCATAAGAAATGGGTAAAGTTGACGAGTTTAGGGAATAGAATTTTGTTCTTGGGGAATGAATATTCATTTTCTACTACTGCTTCGGATTTGTCTGTTGCCAAAGGGAATTGTGTAATCTTCACTTGTGAAGCCTTCAACTATTTTGACAATATGCTTTGTGGGATGTGTGTTTTTCACTTGGATCAACGCAGACTTTCTCCTTTGTCCGATTATCCTGATTACTCCAACTTGTTCTGGCCACCTCCGGACTGGATCGTTAAAATGCTGCAGCATTCATAAAAAGATTATCTTATCTTGGTATTTTGTTTCAATTCCTAGTACTATTCTTGTTGATACATTATTAATATTTTGTTTCAATTCCTAGACTTTGTTTAATCTTTTACTACTATTTATGTCCTGACAATATGACAGTTGCCAAAAGTGTTCTCTTTCCTAGAAGACTTGATATTTTTTTCTTTTCAATTCCTTTAATTGCTCTTGTTTAATACATTATAAAGAGTTTTACTTGGTAATTACCAAGTGATTCTTGTTTCTCACTCCTCATATGTGTGATTTTTTTCAATGAATCTTCTATCACTTTCTTCAACACTTGGCAATGAAAAAACAAAGCTGAGTTGTGTATTCTTTTTCGTTGTATCATAATTTGAATGAAAGGGATCCTGTGCATTGGTTTATTAAATTGCTCATACTATGTTAGTAAATAACCAAGTTATATATGGTTTATGGCTTTTGTTCATTTTTACTTTGTTACTGTTGTTGCTTTCTTATTTTGAATAGTATCATCACTTTCTTTTTTCTTAATTAAAAGCTACTCCAAAAAAAACTCCACTTCTAGATCCTTAGCAGAAATGTTCCAAGCAATGTTGATTTAGATTTTTCAAAATTATGGTATTCTCAATGTAACTCTTCCATTTAAGGGTAACACTATTCTTGTCCCGCCACATTCGGGCATTGACAAATGCTGTCAGTTCTATCGCAAAAGCTACAAAACCAATTGTATTAAACCAACATCTTTTACTTAGTCATAGCAACAAATTTTTACTGAAAGAATGAATAGCCAATAATGCAGAAGGTCATTTTGTACCAAACAAAAAACTTGATTATACAATATGCTAATTTTTGAGTTAGACATATACCTCTCACAAGGGATCAGTTTAATCAGGTAAACTTAACTTATCATGGTACTAAAAAGATGTTTCCCCGACAGGGTAACTTGTCCCAACATTTGAAAAATATTAATTTCTTCTATCCCTGATGAAACATCAATCCGGCCAAAATATATTGTTGAGGTAATTATTAGAAATATTAAATAGTTATATAATGGCTTAAATATGTAAAAGGTCCTAGTAAGTTGGCCTGTTTTTGCTTTTAGTCCCTGTATCTTTTTTTGTTGCAAAACAGCCCTTGTATCTTGTTAACTTTTTGGAATTGGTCCCTAACGTCATCTTCGGTTAAAAAATGTTGTGCTGGCTAACGAAGGCATACGTGTCACTTGCTGAGTTGGCAAAACATGCTTATGTGGCATGAGAGATGATAAGTGGTGGTTATTAGAGGGACTAAAACCAAAAACAAATATTTACATAGGGATGAAATTAAAAAACGTAATCATCGAATTTTGAAATTTAAAAACCAATCTTTCCACCTTCTTCCTCTCTCTGTTCTTTCTTTCTTCTTCATACCTTCCCTGCCCAATCCTTCATACATTGCGCCCTAAAAGTAAAAACCCACTTCCTTCAAACAATGTCTTCTCCACCCTCAACTGTGAATCCAGTTTCAACTCCTCTCTTTCTTCTGATGACCAACTGTAGTTCTTGAATGTTTTCCTTTGATAGTGAAAGGCAACCTTTGGTTGTGCTGCAGATATCCGATATTCTAAGAGACCTTTCTAGTATGTCATCAACACATTTTTCATTGCACTTTTGTGCTAAGGCTTGTTGTTCAATTGGAAATTGAAGGAACTTATCGATGCAGTCAAGCAAATCCTGCATGCCATTAAGTTTGTTGCATACCAAAGATGATGAAGCTGAAAAGTCACCTACAGAACTCTTCAATCTTTGCAATTTGTTCTCAAATTGTGATATAAGAGGGTGAGGTGGAGGGGTAAGCTGTTGCTGCGAATATGCAGAGAGCTCTTTATATTTGTTTCTATGACTGCCATTGTTTTCTTAGAGAAAAGAAGCTTAGTGTTTGGATTTTTCATTTCATATATAGCAAAAGAAGTAACCAATTATGGGAGACAAGAAGAATATTTATGTTCCTCGAATGTCACCTGTCTGTACGCAATTATATCATCTTGATTTGGATCTTAGCTACCTCACCATTATTTGTTAATGTTCCTCATGCATGATGCTTCCAACTCATACCTGAATATTTTACTTGATAATCGTATTGGTTGTTACAAAATGACATCTTTACAATATAATGTCAGCCAACATTAGGACATTGGGGAAGGGAAGTCTGAATCTTCAGCTACTTCTCAGTTGCGAGGTTTATGCAGTGTCCCCAGCTAGACAC
This sequence comes from Medicago sativa, assembly GCF_051527215.1. Lineage (NCBI taxonomy): Eukaryota > Viridiplantae > Streptophyta > Magnoliopsida > Fabales > Fabaceae > Medicago > Medicago sativa. Next base: position 100,437,871 of record NC_140752.1, read on the forward strand.
CAATGAATTTATGCTACTATTCTATATATTGTTAGTTCTCTTTTTTCATTAACAGATGAGAAAGTAATTGATGCATACATTGTTTGATGAGAAAGTTTATGACATGTCCATAAGGGTTTATGCTATCTTTAGACTTTAATTGCCTCTCGTTAACCACTCAAGCCCCAACTACTTAATTAAGCAGAATCGAACATAAAGGAAACAAAAATAAAGAAGCGAAGACAAATTAAAGATCTCACTTGTATGATCTTTCTAATGTTGTTTGAGAATCTTTGCAGCACCAAGTAGCATGGTAACATGAGCATCATCACCACACGCATGCATCTTTTCAATTATGGATAACCCAATTCTGGATTCTCATGAATCTTCCTTCTGATATTGATCATCCAATCATAAACCTTAGGACTCTTGGCATTGTCTAGAAAATTGTTGAATGAGGAATTATGCTTTGACAATGACAAAATTTGTGTTGCAGCAAAGACATGTAATATGATGATAAATAAATGGTAACATATGAATTTGAAGGAAAAAGACATGGTTTGTTTTGGTGAGGCTGAAATTGCATATGAATAAATTGGGGTTGGAGATGAAGAAGAAAAAATAGAGGGATGACGAAGGTCTAGTTTTTAAATTTTAAATTTTGATGTTTACGTTTTTTCAATTTCATCCCTCTGCAATTTTGCGTTTTTGGTTTTGGTACCTCAAATCTAGTCACTTATCATCTCTCATGCGACATAAGCGTGTTTTGTCAATTCAGCAAGTGACATGTGTGCCCCTGTTAGCCAGCACAATTTTTTTTTAACGAAAATTGACGTTAGGGGACCAATTCCAAAAAGTTAACAAAATACAAAGGATGTTTCGCAACAAAAATAGATACAGGAACTAAAAGCAAAAACACGCCAACTATTTAAGCCTTACATAATTAACCAATATGTGAGATCAATGTTGAGCATATGAAACCATGTGCTGAGTTGACAAACTCAGCTCAGAGAGTCATTGTGCTGCTTGCAAGATTTTGAGAAGATTGGTGATAAATGTGTTTTGGCACCTTATTTCTCTCTCGCTGAACCCGCCAAGTTTACTATTTCCAAGAGTCTTTGGTTCTAACAGCATCATCAAGTTCATACGGGTGGTAATTATAGGACCAAGGCTAGCAATTATAAATCATTAAACTTGTTTTTTTTCTCTTCTAGTAAGGCAAGTTCCCTGTCACATAATTTCGCTCAGAATGGAAACCACAACAACAAAAGTCTTATTCCCCACTAAGTTGGATCAGCAACAAATTACTAGATAATGTTCTATTGTAAACCATTTTTCCTAATAGTTTGTCTTATATATCTGATCTACTCTCGTTACTACAAAAACTATAGGTCTTTTGTCTAGATTTCCAAACCACCTAAGCCTATTTTCCATCATCTTTATAATGTTGTCATTTCTATCTCATCTAGTCTTACCACACCTCCAATGCAACATCCTTATCTATGTCGTGCATATTTTATTATTTTGTTGGTTATTAATCGTCCAACACTCCATTCCGTACAACATCGCAGGTCTTAGTTGAAAGAAATTTTCCCTTCAACTAAGTGGTATTTCCGTATCACATAAAACACTTGATGCTCGGAACAGGATTCCCTGCTGTAACAGCAGAGTGCTGTAATCAATTACAGCAGTACGATCATGATTGAACGGTCATGATTGTTTTAACTAGAAACACACAGCTTTCAATCTCAACCGTTTGATCTGAGATGAACAGCTGAGATTGGAAACTCTGTAACTGTGGCCTTTTTCCACAGCAGGGAAACCTGATTCTGAAAGAGAGAATAAAATTTTTAAACACCCTTATCAAATATTCACCATTATCATAACCAGCAAACAATACTAAACTACTTATACTTTTGGAGCGGGGAGAAGATTGAGCTTAAATAATAAGGAAGGAGAGTAACAACATATTAGTCGCATGTAAAAGTTAAACTATTCCAGAGTCGAACCATTTCATACATCATCACTACATGTACATAATTGAAAAATAGATCCGCAAATTTGTTTGATCTTGTTCTGAAGCATCGACACCTAAATCAAGATCCTCCACCAATTTCTCCACGTTTCAATAAAATTTGGCTTTCAGTCTAAACCATATTTCATACCAATAATGCAAGAAAACAAAGCCAAAAATAAGAGCCCACTACTTCAACAGAGGGATGGAGATACTAGCTTATTTGGGGTTCCTAAGAACAATGATGACAGAATCTCCACGAAGGAACATTTTGCTGATGAAACGATCCTTGTTGACTGGCTGAGCCTTCTTCTTTCCTTTACCAGTCTTAGGCACCTGATACATACAAGCAGAACATTTAGCATATGCCACCAGCAGAAAAGTAAATTCAAATGTACCAAGTAGAGAAGTAATTTGCATAAACAAAATGTCGCATACCTCAGTCCACATTTCCCGGACATTTTCAAGAACCATATTGCAGTGTCTATCAAAAGCCCTGACACGGCCTAGAAGCTTTTTGTTGTTACGACAATTGATCAGAACCTGCATAAGTGTTTGTAAAATCAGCATCAAAAACATTCTGAGCACCGATCAAGAAGAACACACAGTACTATGAGTGTGTCGTATAAAAAAAATACCTGTGTGTTGTTTTTCACACTCATCATGAGTACAGATAGTGGACCAGTGTTGAATTCCTCTTCCTCATTCTTCCCGACAGCCTGTAACAATTGAGTATGTCAGCTTGACAAGATTATAAAGCATATTAAACTTTAAACAGCCATTTAACATTAAAGTCAAAGTGCAGTAAGAACCATTGTGACGCATGAAGAAAGAAAAAAGAAGACTGGACTTCAGGCCTCTGTTTTTAAAAAAAAAAAAAAATGGCAAAACTTAAATTCAATAAAGAAAAGTAGTGTTACTAAATGTAGAAACAAATTAGTATTTCATTTTTAAGAAACATAGCCACAACACAAAGCTGACTTTCAAAATTAACAGAACATTTTTTTTAGCAACATAAACTAAATTTTGAAATCATCATAAACTAAAAATCCTTTACCAAGTTATGTAATGATAAAACATAGATATGATGAAATCACAATTCTGAATCAGGCCAAAACAAATAGAGCATATTGAGTACTTAAATGTTTAGCTTGACTGTGAGTTTGACTAAATCATGCTGGCACTGCAATATTGTTGAAACTCCAAGTGTAGCTTCTGTTAAAATCAAGGTGACACCAAGATTCCGCCAAACTCAAGGTCAATCCAAATGTGCACTAAATAGAACATAACAGATATGCAATCCATATCAGGATCATAATGCAAAACTTGTGATAAAAAATATCATTAAAGAATAAGTAGCTTACATCTTCTTCCATTGGCCGGCTTCAAGAAGAAAAATCAAGAAAACAAAAAATGTTAGACAACTGAAAATTTAAAAATAATGATAATAATATATCTCAATTTCACAAAATAACCAGCAAGAGAATACATACCTCATTTTGGAAGAGTCTGTGGCAAGCAGTTACCAAATTCCTCTAATGAAGTTGAAACTGCAAAAAGTAATAACATAAATCAATCAGTTATTAAATGATAAAAGGTAACAAGAAAGCAATGAGCTGAAGGCTAAAATCTAAATTAAATTACAAAGGACAACAACTTCTTCAAAAAAAAATTACAAAGGACAACAATATCATACTGAAACAGAGATTTGGAAGCCATGGCACAAAGGAAGGGGAAATAATAAACAAGTATGCCTCTTCAGTTCAGGTCTCCATGAAATTTCCGCATGTTAAACTCAGAAGAACGAAAGTTATAATTTGATCATCCTCAGAGGCTATACTCAAGCGGGGTTTTCAAGGCATGATAGATTTCAAAAGACAGAACATATATAACAGATAGTAAATCTAGAAGTGCCAAAAAAAGCCAATTGAAACAAGAAACCAAACAGCAACTGCTAAAATTTGATATATATTATGAAGTCCAACTATAAAATCATAATAAAAACACAAGAGAAGGAGGATATGACACTAGGGTAATGGGAAGGAAAAAAATAGAAAGCCTCTTCAGTTCAGGTCTCCATATAATTTCCGCATGGACAACTCGGAAGAACGAAAGTTATTTGTTTGATCATCATCAGAGGATTTTTGAATGGTGGTTTCAGGATAGCACAGACTTAACACGACATAACCTTAAACAAGACCTACTCGCATTAAAGCTTTGAGCAAACAAGAAACTATCATACCATAAAATCAATCTAAATTAAAAATCCTGAAAATCGTGAATAACAAATTAAACAAAAACATAATTGATTCATTAGCAAGCCTATTCAGTTCAGGTCTCCGTAAAATTGCAAAACAACAAAAAGATCATAGTAAAACATGGGATGTGAAAGCCATGGCAGAAAGGAAAGGAGAAGAAATACATTAACAAGCCTCTTCAGTTCAGGTCTCCATAAAATTTCTGCATGGACAACTCAGAAGAACGAAAGTTATTTGTTTGATCATCCTCAGAGGCTTTACATTTAAGTGGTGCTCCAAGGCAAGAATCACCAAAAGAGGAAATAGGAACAAAAATCAAGGCAACTGTGTGCTCAATTTCTACAATAAATCACAAAAAATAAAAATATTCTTCTTAGAATTTGTGGTTGGGCCTAACACAACCCCACAAAACTGGCTTGTGAGCTATGAAGCACGGATACGGACACGGACACCGGACACTGGCTAATAATTTTAAAAAATCGCATAATTAAGTGTAATTACAAGTGTTGGTGTCGGTGTCAGACACGACACGTGTCCGACACCGGGACACACCTAATACAAAGAGTGTCCGTGCTTCATAGCTTGTGAGGCATGGAGGATAGCCCCCGCTTATATAAACACATATTCAACACATATACAGGCCATCTCTCAACTAATGTGGGACTCCTGAACAATTCTAAAAAAAAAACACAAGAACAGGGATGGAAAACATAAGAAAGCCTCTTCAGTTCAGGTCTCCATATATTTTCCGCATGGAATACTCGGAAGAACGAAAGTTATTAGTTTAATCATCATCAGAGGCTTATTGAACTTATTGAATGGGGTTTGAAGGCCTAGACCAGCTAAAAACCTTGGAGCAAAAACACTAAATTAAAACATCAGAATATCATGACCTATGGAGTAAACAAAAGAATTAGCTTATCCTATAAGGGAAAATTCTTAACATAAACAACTAAAACAGCCAATACAATTAAAAGAAAATTGGAACAAGAAACCAAACAACAATCACAATAAAAAACGCAAAAAATGGAAAACATAAGCAAAGGCTATTCAGTTCAGGTCTCCATATAATTTCCGCATGGATTACTCAGAAGAACGAAAGTTATGTTGTTTTCATCATCCTCAAAGACTTTTTTTTTTTTCAGAAAATTGAAAATCAAAGATAACACAAGTGGAAGTAGCAATTCCTAATTTCAACAAAAATGAAATAAGTTTCGAAATTAAAAGGCATGAAGTTGAAGAAAATGGAAGCAACGTACCTCCAAGCAGAAGCAGAAGCAGATCTGAGATGAATGGAATTCGAGAACCGATTCGGATCTACTCTTTATACTGATGTTAAACCCTAGTTCAGTTATGTTCAAAGTTCTATCGCGTTATTCTTTGTTTTGTATGACAACGATGGATCAAAACCCTAGTTTACGGGTCAACAACGAGCCCATTCGCAGCCCAAAACCACTTTTATCCAACTCAGCCCCATTTTCGTTCATACCCCCACAAATAATATACTCACTCCTATCAGATTCCTAATTTAACTGTAACCATATTTTCAAAATTACATTTAAAACAAAAAAACAAGTAGCGACAATTATTCCTAATTAAAAAAAATACTCAATAAGTAACACAATAAGAACCAATAGAATAAAAATAATAGAAAATGTCTTCTTTTACAATTGCGGCGATGAAATCTAAAGACGTGACATCATAGACTCTGCTCAAATCTAATACCATCAATTCAATCTTATATTTTGTATTTTTTTTCTTCGAAAAATCACTCTCTCATGTCACATGAGGATCATGTTCAATCCATGGTTTTGATTTGGTAGGTGAGAAAACACGAGGAAATAATTGGAGAATCCTATCTTGTATTTTTCTCCTTGAAATCAATTATCAATTTAATTTAATTTAAGAGTAGAAACTATGACGGAACTCTCTAAAATGTCCTTATCAAACCTCCTGTATCTATAATCTTGAGGATAGACAGGTCATTTTCATTGTTATCTTCCCTCCACTTCTTCCATCTATTGAACTTTATTTCAAAGTTAAAATTGTACCATTATTTCTTTTCTTTTTTTCTTTAGCAAATTTTACTACTCTTTTTTTTTTGGTACAATTTTACTACTCTTTCTAACTTTCTCTTATTTATTTGATTCTCTCTCATTCTTAAAGACCATTTAAGTGCAAGTTCTTCTTTCTTCCATCATTTTCTTCTTCCGTCTTCCAAATTTTTTTCTTTGCTCTCTCTTCTTTTCTTTTTTTTCCCATTTTTTCACTTTACTTCACAACACAGATAAATTAAATAGTCAGTTGATGCTATTTTTCCATCAAATTTTTTAGATCCGAACAATTTTTACATACCCAAACTCGCCGTTAATCTACAAACAAAAGAGAATAAGAAAAAAAGATGATACGCAGGAACAGTGGACAAAAAAGATAATCTAAAAATTATTCATTTTTCAAGCCAACTCCTTTCATAAGTTTACTTGGATAAAACCGTAAAGGTGAGCGATTTTGGTGCTCTTACTAGCCTAAAAAGTGAAGGTCTTGGGTGTGAGGAAGCAGAAGAGTTTTTTTAGAAAGAAAAAAGAGAAAAAATAATCACAAATAAAGTGAGGGAGGGACTCACGTTCTTTTAGTAACAGGTATTATATTTCCGTTTTTTATGAAATATTTCTAGAGAAAACATTTTCTAAATTTAAAACAAACATATTCTGTGACTTATTTTCCATTTTTGTTGAAAGTAAACAACCCCTAAGCTTCCTATTCCTCTGTTGCGCATATTGCGGTTTCCTTATTCCAGTGAAAAAGTTCCATCACAATACCTGCAATATTCAAACAAATAAAAATTAAACTGGCGTTTCCTTTTAATCGTGTTGGTCTCATTTTAAGTAGGACAACAATTTATGCATAGGAACTACATTATCGAATGCATTAATGATCGAAAACCGATATAATACCTGTTACTAAACTTCTCAACAGCATCTGAGGCATATAGAAGGGTTTCATTGGCTTTCTCTAGAACCATGTAAAGTTCCTTCCCTCGTGTAACTCGAGAAATAACCCAGGCATTATTCTTTGCTCTTATGCAAACCTCTAGATCTTTCTCGCAACTATTCTCGTCTAGTTTTGCTCGACTCTTCTCCAACTCAACCTCCTGCCTAAGCTTATTCATAGCAAGTAAGGATTCCTGCACCGGGTATAAAAATCAAAGTTTAAACTGTTTTCAGCTATCAAGTAAGCTACCTGGTTTACAGTGCCAACCACCGAGCAGTTTCATTAGAAGCTTTGATCTCTATTGGTAGTAAGGTTGAAATTTTAATAGCAATTATTTCAATTTATAACATGCATATCACGTGTTAATTTAAAAAAATTAAAGGAAGATGGAAATCAGAATACAGTGCAATGCCAACACTCTACCTTAGTTAAAGTTGTAACTTTTGTTGCTGGAGAAGCTCTGGATACATTTCTATCACCATCCACTAATAAATAGCGGTACCCGCCGACATGATATGCGTTCTCACCACCCCATCCTTTGGATAGTTTCTCTTCAATTTTCAATATCTTAAGCGATGCCTGATGTATTCATTCAGCAAACAAAAGTAGATGTTTAGAGAAAACGATACAATCGTTAAATATCTCAGATTTCAATATCATATCCTTCTCAACACGAGAACCATTGTGCAGTTATTCAACAAGATTACCAGATCAACAAACAGAAAAAATTAGCATCCTTGTAACTAAATAACATTTAGCTACATAAAGATAAACAAGTACATTAAAATTAAAAATTGTACACATTGAGGAGTATTCTGCATGTTAGTACACTGCCTAATGAACAGACATGACATGATGGTGGATGTGTTTGCATTACTCAAGCAGATCACCAAATATGTGGAGTTCAATTTATGATAATATAAACAAATCATAGCATGTAGTTTATTTCTCTTTTAAAGTACAATATTACCTGTATAGTTAACATTAATATCAACAAATGGTTATACAACCAGTTATCCTGTTTCCAGGAGAGAACAATAATGCAAAAAGGCACGAAGTTCCATCAATTTTATTAACAAGGTTTCCAAATACACGTTTCCTTGTATACTCAGATATCATAATCATGCACAAAAAGCAATACCCAAGCAAAACGGGGAAGAAAAAAAAAATAATAATATGCACTTTAAAACTGCAAAAAAAAAACTTGAGTTGCTGTCACTATTCGAATTCAAACAAATCTTTATGAAACTAAAACAGAATTCAATATAATAACCCACAATACACAAACAGAAAAATTTGAGGCAATGGTCCGTTTCAATGGATGTCACAAAGGAAACGGAAACGAGAAAGTAAAGGTGTTCGCTCTCCTGTATTTGTGAATTCTTTTCCATGAAAAGGAACAAAACAGAAGGGGTAACGACTAGTCCCCAAGAATATGTTTAAGCATAACAGCATACAAAATAGGGATCCTATCAGTTCTTCATATCATGCAAGCAGTTAGTTGAGATCCCAAATCCCCCAAATCCGCTATGGATATGGCCAAATTAGTCCTTATAATGTATAAGCCTTGGGCAATCCCCACCATCTAAGCTAGCTTTCGAGATTAAGTTTAGCATGGCATAAATTCTAAGATGGTACTAGAGTCTATCTTAGATGAACTGTCGGAACACCGGTAATGTCCATGCTCAAAATGTCTAATTCTATGTGTGAGTGTTTTAATTGGCCCACCTACATTTGGCCATGCTTTAGATGTGCAGTTCTGAGCATAAGGGATGTGCTGAGATCCCATATTGACTAGAGATATAGTTAAAGTAGTCCTCAGAAGGCTTGAGAAATTCTCACCTCATGAGCTACCTTCTGAGGTTGACTACGGCATAGCCTAAGGAGAGGATCCAAACAAAATTTAACTCGATGGAGAACACCCGATGTTTTGTTTCAATCTGTCTCGGTTCATACTATGTGTACAAACTTAGTGGCAAAAGATTTGGAAATTAATGAGTTAGACCAAAATATGGTGCATGATAGAACACTATGGCGTAATTTGATCCATTAAGCCGACCCCACTTAGTGGGAAAAGGCTTGGTTGTTGTCATATTAAGTGTGTACAAACTAATAAGAATTCATTAGGAAGAAAAATATTCAGTATAATAGAAACTAACATTTTCAAGAACTTGTTGCTTCACTGCCGACACACCTTGCTCCCCATTAGGTATTGAGGATATGGGGATAAGAAGCATCAAAGTAAGGCTCCTGTGCTGATAAGCACAAAGATACATTCTCTCCCCTGTCTGTTGAAGCAATACTGTTGGAGTAGCAAACACCCACGTACCAACCTCTGCACCCCATAAATCAGTGACAAGATAGCCATCTTTTCCCTTGGACCATTTGTCACTCTGCAAGGGCCTCACAACATGATAGTTGTTATCCTCCCCGGGGGAAATATCAGATGATCCATAAAAAATTTCAGGCATAGAGCTTGGAGGGGCCACATTAGTCTCGGTGACAACATTAGAAGCAATGTTTCCTTTACGTAAGTAGGACCAGGAACTTGTTCCAGAAGATAGAGCACGCGGAGTCAACCTTAGCACAGCATATGTGAATAAGTTTATGGTGTCATCCTGACAAAAGAATCAAAAGTCAAAGTTAATGTGACTTAATGAATGGGCATACAACTTTATCAAGAAAAAAAAAGAAGAAAAAAACCAAAATTGTATTTGAAAGTTAAACCATACTGAAGATAGTGTTGTAGACACCAACAGGTCTTGAAATAAAATCAAAGAGTAGCAGGGAGTGTTTACAGCAGAAGATTCGAGCACCCTGACAAGCGACTGCCAAAACAAGAAATCGATAAAATGAAATTTCATTAACAAGCCAAAATAGTGTGGGATGAGAAATAATATACATCTTTAGATAGGAACAATTGAAAAGTGACTCGCCAGACAATAAAATAATATACACTAAAATAATAGGTGTAACAAATGTAAACTATAAGTATTAAGCACATTTCATCATAATCAATTAATCATTGATGAGTAATTACAGCTTTACCCATGTCAACTAAATATCCAAACTTGTGTAGTGAAGTGACTCACTGGACAACTTCGCCTAGATAAATTTAAATTGATAAATTTGCACAATAAAGTGAATTTATGAATATCTGAAATAAGTTAGGGACCAAGAGAAAATAGTGGACCCATTAGTGACCCATACTGGAAATAGGCCCAAGATTTAGAATTTCTTTTATAAGCAACATTTTGAAGGACAGCAGGGAGCTGAGCTGGCAATACAAAGGAGGGAGAGCAGTGACGTTGACCATGAGTGCATGAGTTAGTTATATAAGGAATAGTGAGAGTGGTGAGGTGGTATCGAGAATTCAGTTAAGGGGAGAGGAAAGGATAACAGAAAACCATTCTTTGTGAAGGGAGCAATGGGCTTGGGCTGATAGACTACACTATCAGATATTTTACTTTTGTAATCCAGTGATATAGTGACTGTTTCATAAATACAATTCAATATTATTCACCTGTTTGATTGTTTGAGTCTATTACTGTATGTAGTCCTCATCAATATTTTTATATGAATAAGACCAAAATCTCTAGCACAAACAAACTACTCAAACGTGAAAGACACTATGGAGTTCTATCGGAACAGAAGGGCAGTCACCTCAAAAGAACCCTCAATAAAACAAGTTGTTAGTCTCTGTGAGGATATTTCCTACAAGGATGTACAAAGGGATGAGGAAGCTTTGCTTCATCAATGTTATCTACTTTAGTTGGTATTTTATAATGAGGGGGATCCACATACACCAGGTTCAAGTGTATATCCACGGCAGGCACTTGCTGCATTTAATAAATTGAATATGAATCCAAATCCTTCAGCCATTGAATTATATGGATATTAGGTAGATGATCGTGCATACCAGATTTTAGAAAAAAAGCGGTGAAAGGAAACATCAACTAGTTTTCTAAATTGTATAAAAATTGTAGACTTGAAAGTTTCAATTAACCATTGGATTGATGAAATTCATAGTTTACTAATAAATAGGGGTGAAACGGTTCGGTTTGGATTGGTTTTCAGTCAAAAAAATGTCCGAACCGATGAAACCTTCATCGGTTTGGATCGGTTCGGTTTTCACTGTTTTTCAAAAATGAAATCGAACCAAACCAATCGGTTTGGTTCGGTTCGGATTGGTTCGGTTGATCGGTTTATTTAAAAATATAATTAAAAAAATTCATATTCTCAAAATATTTCATGGAACTTTGTATAATTGTATTTCATATTTTGTTTTTTCATGTTCTCTATTTTTCAAACAACTTTTTATAACTAACCTTACTCAATATTTCATACATATGATCCAAGATTCATTCATCCATCATTCTTAAAAAACAACTTCATCAAACTCAAATATTTCAATCATTCATGATCCATACGCATCATTCATCAACAAACACAAAAATTTCGAAAAGAACATCCTAAAATTAAAACATAGTCAATGGCATAAACATGATAAAACTAACCAAGAGATGAACGATCTCAGCGGTGACAGCTGGCGATGAACAATGGGTTTGGTGTGGTTGACGGCTAGGGTTTCTTTTTTAGTAGAAATGAAAGACTCTGACTGATGAGATGAGATGAATATGAGAGAAAGTGAATGGATTAAAAAGTATTTTATGTTTAATTTTGGGCCTAACCATAAGTTTGTGTGAGGTAGGATAATGTTAGTAAAATAAGGAGTGTGGTTATCATCGGATTGGTTCATCGGTTTCACGGATCTCGAAATGAAAAACCATGAACCAAACCAAACTAGATCGGTTTCGATTGGTTCGGATCGGTTTCAAACCGAACCAAACAAGATCGGATATTTTTTCGGTTTGGTTCGGTTTGGACTTTCGGTTTCGTTGGTTTTGTCCGAACCAGTTACACCCGTATAAATAGATAAATTAAAAATGGTTTAAGAATGTCAATATTTATACATCATATGATTGGATCTCTGTGAAGAACTAGACTTAAGATGAACAATCACACAGTAAATTGATAACCAAAGAGAAAATTACTGAATATATTATTTATGATGAAAATGAGGATTTACATAGGAATGTATTTCCTTCTGCCAGAGTATGGCTCCTACAGAGAGCTATTGCGCTCTACCGATAAGGCAATAACTAACTAATGATTCTCCAATAGATACCCCACCTCACACCTCTTATGCCTATTTGATAACCAAAAATCCCTAAGAATCAGTAACTATCTTCTCTCTCTTCCAGCAAAGAAATGTAAACAGGACTCCTAAAGATACAACAGATAATGTTACCATCCACACCAGCACACACAAAAGAATAGAGCATGAAATAATATTAAAAATTAAATAGCAGCAAAAATATTTTAAGCGCTATTGTCCTAATGTATATGATTTTTATAGTTTTTCTTATCACAACTAAAATTATATCTAACCTGGACTTCAATTGCAGCCTCACGAGTTATTGTCAGCATCTGCACAGTTCCACGTTCCTTTAAGCAGTCACGGAACGAAGGTAGAAGGAACTTCTTCCCAACAAGAAAATCTGACCCAAAGAGAAAACTCATGAGAAAGGTATGAGACAGCTCCTTCAGCATAAGACAGGTAGCACATATCCAAAGGAAACCATTTGATACAGCAACTTAACCATTACCACAGCAACAATCATCCCACGGAGACCGCTTTACACACGCTGACAATTATGACTTACAATGAAATATATTGAATCATAACTCGAGTAAAAAATAATTATGATACATCAATTTTCAAAGGCATGTTACTTACCCCTTAAATAATCCATGATAAAGGAATACAAATGGCGTCTCACTAGTCCTCCACCAGGTTCTTTCTCAAGCATAGCTCTTACAGGTCCATGAAACATTACAAAAAGGGAGTGAATTTCCTTGAGAACTTTTCTCAACGCATCATCTCTCCATATAGGTTCTGAATCATTGCTTTTCTCCACCACCTACAAGGCAGTCAACAACTTCATAATCGAACCATTAAAAAGTGAAGCAATATCTGGACAAAATCTAAACTCAATCATTCAAGTCTAAAAAAAATATGAATTCAACCAGATTATAAACTGACGAGTTTAATGGAGATGCACCGTCGATATAAAATAATTTTACACCGGCATTTTATGAGAAATCATGTTATTACCATGTAAGCCCACTTTATAACCGCAAAATGATAGATTTTGAGTGGAAATTAATGTAAAATAAATGGTTTACACCGACAGTGCATGACCCATTTTCGGTAGTAATGTATTTGTGTGAGGAAATAAAATGTGATAAATTTATGAAACATGATTAAGTAACTGACCAAGACCATCCAAATATCGGGTTCGGGTTCATGAAAAACATGAGAATGTCGTTCAGCTTCAATGGAGTCACAAGCAGCTTGAGGAGAGAAAATTCTGCAATTGAAAAGAAGAATGAATGAGTGAATTGTATATAGAAAAGAAAAGAAGGTGATCAAGTTAGTTACCTAGTGAAAGTGATGAGTCCTTCACTGAGACCGATAACAGAAAGTTGTTTGGAGAAAGGTAAACCGGAAGGGAAGAAGAACAAGATCTTGTCGAGTTCTTGACCTTCGTGTTGGCCTCTTCGTAAATCGAATATGCATAATTGCATCGATTCGTTTGATGAATTTGAATTTGAAGATAAACCCATTTTCGATTACAATTGATTTCAACAAACCCTAATTCCTCCCTTCTTCCTTCTACACTTGTCACTGTAATTTGATGATATTTTCAACTTCCCTTCTTCACCCAACTCACAGTCATGTTTTCCTCAAACAAAAATAAATCGTTTTCTCCCTTTTCTAATTTCCACGTTTATGTTAATAGATTTAGATATTTAAATACTTATTTTATGATATTAGTGAACTAATAAGATAATATAAGTTACTACTTTATACACCATTTCTCAGAAATGGTGTATTTTTACATGAACCAAAGTGTGGTATTTATACTACTAAATTTACCACTATTACATGTGTGAAATTATTTGTTTCACTGTTCTAATTTGACATTTACCTAGGTAATAGGTAATTATCACTTACTATTGTAAGTTGACAATTTGGATAGATATTTCAACTATAATAATTATGTCTATATTTCAACTATAATAATTATGTCTATATAATTTATTATAACACTCCCCCTTTGAAATATCTATCATGGTGCTCCATTGAAGTCTTGTTGAGGATAATTTGATTGAAACATATGTTGCCTCGTTAAAAACCTTATTAGGAAAAACCCATTGGGATAAAAACCTTAATAAGGGAAAAAGAGTACAACAGTATGTTCCCCCTCAACTAAACACATGTTGTTCCCTTTTAAAGAACTCGAAGATGATGCATTCCAATATTTCGTATGTGCTTCTTGAAAACTGATGCAGGGAGCGCCTTTTGTGAAGAGGTCTGCCACATTATCACTCGAACGAATATATTGAATATCCACTTCTTTGTTTCTTTCAAGTTCTTGTGTGAATGAGAAGAACTTAGGAGGGATATGTTTGGTTCTATCACTTTTGATGTAACCTTCTTTCATTTGAGTAACACATGCAGCATTGTCTTCATACAAGATTGTTGGATTTTTATCAACTGTTAAACCAGACGCTCCTTGGATATGTTGCAAAACCGAACGTAACCATCTACACTCTTTGCTTGCTTCATGAAGGGCTATTACTTCAGCATGATTTGAAGAAGTTGCTACAAGCGTTTGCTTTTGAGATCTCCATGATATTGCAGTGCCACCATATGTGAACACATATCCTGTTTGTGATTTAGCATTATGTGGATCTGACAAATATCATGCATCTGCATAGCCAAGCAAAACTGGTTTTGTATTGTTAGAATAAAACAAACCAAGATCAGATGTACCTCGTATATATCGAAATATATGTTTTATTCCTTTCCAATGTCTATTTGTAGGACATGAACTGAATCTCGCCAGTAAATTTACTGCAAAAGCTATATCAGGTCTTGTACAGTTAGCAAGGTACATGAGTGCCCCAATGGCACTTAGATATGGCACTTCAGAGCCAAGATCCTTTTCATTATCTTCCTTAGGTCTAAAAGGATCCTTTTCTATGTTAAGTGTTCTTCCCATCATTGGAGTACTCAAAGGGTTCGACTTGTCCATGTTAAACCTTTTTAACACTCTTTCTGTATAATTTGATTGATGTACCAATATACCATTTTTAGTATACTCAATTTGTAAACCAAGGCAGAACCTAGTTTTCCCCATATCTTTCATTTCAAATTCTTTCTTTAAGTACTCTCTTGCTTCTTTAATTTCTTTAGTAGTTCCAATGATATTTAAATCATCAACATAAACAGCAATTATTACAAAACCGGATATTGTTTTTCTTATAAAAACACAAGGGCAAATTGGATTATTCTCGTATCCTTCTTTAAGCAAATATTCACTTAGCCTATTGTACCACATACGCCCGGATTGTTTTAATCCATATAATGATCTTTGAAACTTAATTGCATACATTTCTCTTGGTTTTGATGTATCATGCATCTTAAGTCCTTCCGGTATTTTCATGTATATATCATTATCAAGTGAGCCATATAAATAAGCAGTAACAACATCCATAAGATACATATCAAGATTATTAAATACTGATAAACCAATTAAATAACGAAAAGTAATGGTATCCATAACAGGAGAATATGTTACCTCATAATCAATACCTGGTCGTTGGGAAAAACCTTGTGCAACAAGACGGGCCTTGTATCTTACAATTTCATTTTTCTCATTTCGTTTTCTTACAAAAACCCACTTATACCCAACAGGTTTCATACCTTCAGGTATAGCCACAATAGGTCCAAATACTTTTCGATTTTTAAGAGACTTTAATTCAGTATCTATTGCATCTTTCCAGTTTTTCCAATCATGTCTATTTTGACATTCATTGACAGATCTGGGTTCGGGATCATCATTTTCATTTGTAATTTCACATGCAATGGAAAATGAAAATATTTCATCAATATTTATGTCTTTTCGGCTCCACAAATTTCCCGTATTAACATAATTAATTGAAATCTCGAGATCATTCTTATTTTCAGTCTCATTATCAATGATCTCATTATCATCATCTTGTGCTTTTTCGAGAGCACACTTTTCATTGTCAGATTTATCACTATCTAGTGTCTTTTCAAGATCACTTTCGATCATATTCACCTTTTCTGTTCCTTTTCTTTTTCGGGGATTTTTGTCTTTGGAACCAACAGGTCGACCACGCTTTAAGCGTGCCTTAGATGTACTTGCTACATCATTTAGTTTTGATATATCAATCCGAGATGGGACATTTACAGCTGGTACATGTGACTTTGTCACCCTTTTTAAATCAGTAAATGAATCTGGTAGTTGATTTGCTAAATCTTGTAATTGTACTATTTTCTTTACATTTTCTTCCCATGATTTATTATATGGGTCCAGATGTAATAAATGTGGTACATGCCATGTTATTTCATTTTCCAATGGTTTATTTTCTCCTCCTAGTGTTGGAAAATTTGTTTCGTCAAAATGACAATCAGCAAATCTTGCCCGAAAAACATCAGCTGTTAAAGGTTCAAGATATCTAATAATCGATGGTGATTCATACCCCACATATATTCCTAACCTTCTTTGAGGTCCCATTTTTGTTCTTTGTGGTGGATCTATTGGTACATATACTGCACAACCAAAAATTCTTAAATGAGAGATATTTGGTTCTTTACCAATTGCAAGTTGATAAGGGGTATGTTTATGATCAGCACTTGGCCTTAGACGTATGAGTGCTGCAGCATGTAAAATTGCATGACCCCAAACTGTAACTGGTAGCTTAGTTTTCATTATTAAAGGTCTAGCAATATATTGAAGACGTTTGATTAATGACTCAGCTAAACCATTTTGTGTATGTACATGAGGAACATGATGCTCAACAGTAATTCCAATCGACATGCAATAATTATTAAATGATTCAGATGAAAATTCACCGGTATTGTCAAGTCTAATTTTCTTTATAGTATAATCAGGAAATTGTGCCCTTAATTTAATTATTTGTGCAAGAAATTTTGCAAATGCCATATCACGACTTGAGAGTAAACAGACATGTGACCATCTACTAGATGCATCAATTAATACCATAAAGTACCTGAATGGTCCCGACGGTGGATGGATGGGTCCACATATATCTCCTTGGATTCTTTCAAGAAATGCGGGTGATTCTGTCTGAATCTTGCCTGGTGAATGTTTTGTTATTAATTTTCCAAGAGAACAAGCTTCACATGGTCTATCTCCTTTTGTAAGCTTTAAACCTTTCAATGAATGACCATGAGTACTTTCAACTATTTTACGCATCATTGTTGAACCAGGGTGACCTAAGCGGTCATGTCATAAAGTCATAGTTTTGGGATCTTCTTTTACCATTAAACTACATTCAATTTCATGTATATATGTATAATGTAATCCATAAGGTAATTTTGGTAGTTTTTCTAAAATTTTCTTCTTTCCCAAAATATTAGTAGTAATATTAATGTATTTCATATTACCTTCGGTTGTAGTTTCAGTATCATATCCTTGACTATATATGTCATTAAAACTCAACAAATTTCTCCTTGATTTCGGAGAGTATAGAGCATTATTAATGACAAACTTCGTCCCATTTGGTAATATGAACATAACATTACCTGTTCCTTCAATTAAATCTGCTGGACCTGAGATTGTGTTTATTACACCTTTAGTAGGAAATATTTTGGTGAAATATTTCTTACTTTTGAGGATCGTATGGGTAGTTCCACTGTCTGGAATGCAAATATCTTTGTCATGATCCATTTCTATCCTTCTTAAAATAAAAATAAGATTAAATAAAAGAGAGGGTAAGATAATACAACATATTCAACAATATTATTTTATTTAGATCATGAAAATATTACATAGTCACACAACATGCAAATTCTTAAAAATATACACAACACACATTACATATATATATATATATATATATATATATATATATATATATATATATATATATATATTAATTCATTAGTTAATCCATATTAATATCTTCTCCTATGAAATCAGCAGCCTCAAGACAGGTAGTATCATTCTTGGGTTCAATTTCATTAAAATTAACCTCCTTTTCCTTTCCATCAACAGATTCTTTGTATCTTTTACACAGGTACTCTGGTGTCCTACATGCTTTAGACCAATGACCTTTCTTTCCGCATCTATAACAACGATCATCATGATTTCTAGAGGGACCTTCCTGGATGTTTTTACCTTTACCTTGATGATTCTTGTTGGTTTGGTCATATTTGTGAGGCCTATAATTCATATAACCTCTTCCACGGCCTCCACCACGAAAATGGTTTTGACCATGACTTCTGCCTCGACCACGACCACCAAAACGAGCATAGCCACCACGTCCTCTTTGGCGATTATAACCACCACGCCCTTGATTAAAAGTTGTGGCGTTTATTTCAGGATATGCCATTGTTCCTGTAGGACGCAACTGGTGGTTTTTAATGAGCAGCTCATTATTTTGTTCAGCCACTAGAAGAGCTGTAACCAAATCAGAGTATTCAGTAAATTCCCTCATTCTATATTGTTGTTGCAATATCACTTGAGATGCATGGAAAGTTGAGAATGTTTTCTCCAACTTTTCCTTTTCAGTTATAGTTTTGCCACAAAATTCTAATTGTGCAATAATTTGATGCATAGCAGAGTTATATGCAACAACAGTTTTATAATCTTGGAACCTTAATTTGTTCCATTGATCCATTAATGAGGGCAATAAAACTTTCTTCTGATGCCCAAATCTTGCCTTAATTTTGTCCCATAAAATCTTGGGATTTTTGCATTTGAATACTCTGTTTGTAATCCATCATCAATGTGGTGCTTGATTATACGATTTACTTTTGATTTTTTCTTTGCCAATTCCTCTGGGACATCTCCCAAATCGTCTCCCTCAAGAATCTTGTCGAGTCCCTCACATGCAAGATACTCAATTAAGTTGTTGTTCCAAGTTATGTAGTTGTCTCCAGTTATGTTTAAAATTTTGAATTGGTGCTTAACATTTGACATGATTATATCTAAAATACAGAAGAACATAATCAACATTTAATATATATATATATTATGACGAAAATAGAAATATCATTTTATTTAATGGCAACGATTACAAGAACATGATAATATTTTAATCTAAGCCTCCACAAAAACAAAAAGTAATCACACAAGCTAAGACTAATAATGGTAAAACGCTAATTATAGCTAATCCTACAAAATCTTTTCCTAATTCTTCAATATGGGTGAAAAAGAAGAAGAACACAATAACCACAAGTAGAGTGATGCATAGTAAAAGGATTTTAGCCATTTTGTAAGTATGGGTAAATATTTTGAGATGTAAAAATTATGAATGAATGTGATGTATTTATAGAATGAGTTTTGTAAAAATGACTGTTACTGTTACCGTTAAATACACTGTTCATAGCCGTTGAAATCACTGTTCATGACCGTTGATTTCACTGTTCATGACCGTTGAAATCACTGTTCATGACAATTGATTTTACTATTCATTAACGTTGGATAATGAGAAAAATATTTTAAGTGTTTAAATATCATCTAAGTTAGGACACATGAGTAGTATAGAAAATCACAAGACAACATATATGGTAAATGAATATATATGATAATCATATTAAATTTATTTATTTATATTTAATAATGTCTCATGAATCAATATTATAAATGGGGTTTTAGACCTCCATTAAATATAAAAGTTAGATGGGGTTTTAGACCTCCATTAAGCATGAAAGTAAAAATTATATTAGATGGGGTTTTTAGATATCCATTAAGCATGAAAGTAAAAATTAGATTAGATGGGGTTTTTAGACCTCCATTAAGCATGAAAGTAAAAATTAGATTAGATGGGGTTTTAGACCTCCATTAAGCATGAAAGTAAAAATTAGATTATATGGGGTTTTTAGACCTCCATTAAGCATGAAAGTAAAAATTAGATTAGATGGGGTTTTTAGACCTCCATTAAGCATGAAAGTAAAAATTAGATTATATGGGGTTTTTAGACATCCATTAAGCATGAAAGTAAAAATTAGATTAGATGGGGTTTTTAGACCTCCATAATAATAATAATAATAGTCACTCTAGTTATAAATCACTTGACAGATTGCCCGTTTTCTATAACCGGGGCAGATAATAATAATATTAATATGATAAAGATAAATGATATACATAGCAATATTAAGTAATGATTTTAATGTGATCAGAATAGATAACATACCTAGCAGTAGTGCAAACTTCCGGTAGAAACGATCGTGCTGATAACGTGTTAAAGATTTA
Organism: Medicago sativa; assembly: GCF_051527215.1. Taxonomy (NCBI): domain Eukaryota; kingdom Viridiplantae; phylum Streptophyta; class Magnoliopsida; order Fabales; family Fabaceae; genus Medicago; species Medicago sativa. Next base: position 100,458,492 of record NC_140752.1, read on the forward strand.
GATATTTAAATACTTATTTTATGATATTAGTGAACTAATAAGATAATATAAGTTACTACTTTATAAACTAAGTAAATCAAGAGAGAAAGAAGTAGGATGATATATTTTGATTTCTCAAAAATGGTGTATTTTTACATGAACCAAAGTGTGGTATTTATACTACTAAATTTACCACTATTACATGTGTGAAATTATTTGTTTCACTATTCTAATTTGACATTTACCTAGGTAATAGGTAATTATCACTTACTATTGTAAGTTGACAATTTGGATAGATATTTCAACTATAATAATTATGTCTATATTTCAAATATAATAATTATGTCTATATAATTTATTATAACAGTTTAGTATTTGTAGTATAATTTTAAGTTTAACCACTTTATTATACTATTTGCTGACGGAAATAACTGTATTTGTAAAAAAAAAAAAAAAAAACTGACGGAAATAATCGTATTTGTAAAAAAATGAAAAAAAATACATATTTAAAAAAAAAAATCGTATTCATGCCTTTTTTTATTGGTGGACACATAGTGTGTGTTTGGTATGGCGGTGGTGAGAATTGATTTTGATATAATTGAGTTTGAAAGGATTGATTTTGGTTAAAAGTGAGTTTGATGTGAATTGATTATGTTTGGATACACTCATTTAAAAGTGATTCTTAGGAGTTGATGTTGTTTGGGTAATTTGAATCAAAATTGATTTTAAATGGGTAATGACCAATTACCCTTTTAATTGTATGTTTTTAAAACATCTTTTTAATTATATTTAAAATTAAATATCTCATCTTCATTTTAGATAATTATTTCAACTTGTCATAAATGGATTTTTAGTGCTTCAGAGATACATTTTAAAATAATATTAATTAATAAGAGTTATAATTAATATATTTTTATCATTTTAGGTAACGATTTATAATTAATTTTAAAATATTACTAAAATAGGTTGTCATTATTATTATAAATAATAAATTCCCTAAAAAAACTAATAAATAAATTTTAACTCTTTTTCTAAGGGTTATAATTTTCATCGTTGAACAGTTTTGCATTAGGCCATTATATTTGTTTTTATTCCGGTCAATCTGTTTAAAAAAAATCTATTCAAAATTAGAATCATTTCTACTTTATACAATTAGTCAAATTAATGTTGCATTATTAATTTAATTATTTATGGATTAATAAAAGAAAACTTTAAAATTAACACTTTCAATCAAACAACTTTTAAACTAACAATTATGTTAAAAAAAAATTACTCATATTAATTAACAAAATATATCAAAAGTTGTTATTTTTTATATGAATCTGTCAAAATATTACTGGGTTTCTAGAGCCCAGTCCCAACCTCTTAGCCACTTCCTCTAAAAAAAAAAAAAAACACCTCTTATCATCTTCTCCAACGAGAAAGGGTGAGAAAGAGCATTCAAGGTTGCAGTGCAGCGGCGGAAGGAAAAATTAATTATAGAAAAATCATCACACCGTATTCATGTTGAAATGGAAGTAATCATTTACAAAAAAATGAAAAAAAGAAAACATGGGTAAATTAGGAAAACAGAGGAGTCAAAGAAAAATTGATTCTCAAATCCGCAGAAGCTTCAATTTGTGGCTTCGTTTGAACCTGCGTTTGAGACTATTATCACGATTGGTTGTATCGCTTTTGCCGATATCCAAACACCAAACTTTTTGGTGAAACCACGTTTTGAAAAGTGAACGCGCGTTTGAGGGTGTCAAACGCGGAACCACACAGGTACATAGTCTAATACTCCCTCCATTCCTTTTCTTTTGATGTTTTAGCTCTTGACACAAGTTTTAAGGAGTAATTAAAGTATATAAATATTTGTGTGTTTTTTACTTAAATGTCCTTATTTATCATTAAATTCACATGTGATAAACCAAAAGTCATAACTACTTTAATAGTTTATTGTGTTTTCCAACAAGGGTAAACTTGAGAAAACAATAATAAATTCACTAAAACATCAAAATTTTTAGAATATAGTTGAAGTTCTAAAACGTCAAAAGAAAATGAATGGAGGGAGTATATTGATAAAGATTTAGCTCAATTGACAAAGTAGATATTGTTAGACTTAACTTCGTCACTTAAGCTCAAACCCCACATTTGCAATTATATGTCGGTTTAAGCAGTGTTTATCAAAATTTGTAAAAGTAGGGTTGTTCAAAGTTTATATAGACCAAAAAACAGACATACAAGGAGGGGGTAATGTGGTGGTCAAGGACAAATTCAAAATCTCGCATGAAATTTTCTCATAAGCAAACCACGAAGTTATAATGATGGAGACAAAACACATAAATAATGTAATTATTACTTAGAATCTAATTATTTATATCATGATTTTTTTTTTATTTAATCACCTTCCTATTTGATAATAATATTTATATTTTACACTGTTATCATAGTATAATATTATTTTTATTTGATCAGATGATTTATGAATTTTTCAATAACTTATACTATTGCTTGTATTTTAGAATGATTTTCATTTTTATGATTATTTTATGAAATATTTATCATTTTAACTTTTAAATATTTCACTTGTATTTACACATTTATTTTATAATGTAAGTGCGTGATTATCAAACTCGTAGAATAAAGAAGTGTAAGAGTCCCGTAAGTACAACTCGTTATCCGGGGGGTCGGGATTACAATCACGTATTCCCCACTTTTCCATTGACCAATTGACAAAAAAAAAAGTGTTAGAAAAAGCTTTTTCAACTCCAAAGGTTTGGTATGGTGGTAAAACGACATGTCTAAAGTCACATGTTCAAATATTAACACTTGTGTTGCAAAATGTTGGTTTTATCACAATCTTTTAGTTTCAGACCACGCTTTATGATGCATACAGATATCTATGAAAATTGTGGCTTCAATTGCTTATTTGGCTTTGTTTAAAATTCATTATCTGCATTATGTGTTTAAATGGGGATTACTCGTCTAAAACAGCTTCAACCTTCAAGAAGCCAAAAGAAACGCCCAAATTGCTGGAATAGCCTGCCTCTGCTCACATTACTAAAGTCCAAACACTTGGGTTAAATAAGTAGGTTAAGAGCAAACAAAAATATAGTATATATATTAACAGATAAGTAATAATACATTTTCATAAATGTTCATCCATGTTTCATAACTGTTAGACAACTTTTACATCACTATAACAATAAACATGAATCGTCCTCACACAAAAAATTGAGATTTGAATGAAAACTGACTATATTACTAAGCAAAACTAAATCAATGCAACTGTACTCATAACATGTCTAGGTTTAAGATTTGAGAATGAGCTCAAATCTCATATAATCCCAAATCTACTATCATCACCTGATTTAACAGGATCTTTTGGAGAAGTACTTCCAACTGAAGGTTTCTCAGAGTGTATAAGTGACAATTCTTCAACTGCATCTTTCCTTTCACTGTAAATGATCTCTTTCTTATCAACCTCGGCCATTTCGACCTTCTCCATGGTCATTGTGGTTACATCTTCAGCTGCTTTTGCAACAACAGTAATTGCGCTCGACACCCACGAAGCTCCGGTTGATACATAAGGATTGCTCATGATTGCAGATCCAGCATCACTTGCCTTTTGCTCAGCAACAGCATAAACAGACTTTGTTTTTTCAGAAACCTGAAATTTTTCATCCATCTCTCTCACTTTTTCATTTACTATAGCAGTTCCAATACTTAGTTTATCAGTCAAACCGATTTTACGGTCGATGGAAGCAACTGTGGCAGAAGCATTTGAAATCAAGTGATGGCGTTCGTCAAAGGATTTGGCTCTATTAATTGCACCTTTTCCTAAAACAAAACCTTTGGCAAGCATGGTGCTCACAACATCTTCAGCCTTCTTAACAGCAGCAGGAGTCTGCTTTTGGTCCTGAGATCAACATCAAAGGTTAGAAATATTGATATAAATATTTGATACGAAAGAAACACTGCAAGATGTATGCATTGACTATTAAGCTGCAAGTGTGTGTTTCTAACATGAAAAATCTATTATACATCTTATAAATTTATCGGCAATTGTGAAGCAATGTTTCAAAACCTGGGAAATAAATGAGTCATACACAAAAAACCACACTTTTACTGCTAAGATAATTCGATACTGGTATTATAGGCACAATGAACAGATAAAAACTAACTTAGGTGCTTACAGGACTAAATGGTTGAGCTTCAGGGGGAAGCTGATAATTTTCAAATGGCGTGATGGTGACAGGAGAATTTGCTATGTTGGAACCCTGTACTATAAAGAGAAGCATGAGTATGTGATTTTATCCAAAAATAATAATAATAATCTGACTAAAATTATCTTTCTTTTATATATTCTATTTATCAATGGTGTTTGAAAATGTCTTGTAAGATTCTAAATACAAAACCATACCGTCAAGAGCACCGCTGTGTCTGCTCCCTGTGTATTCTTAAAGGTAACATATGCAGTCTTAGTGCTCTCAGTTTCCCTGCAAAAAATTCCATGTAAGTGAATTGTGAAAATTTCACAAATACTTTAAGCAATGACACTCATTAAAATGGAAGGAAAAAAAGGATTGCATTGCGAGGAATCTAACTTTTGCATCTCAACGTATTGAATGTCACCAGAGAATGAGAAAAACTCTTTGATATTCTTCTCGGTCGCAGTCATTGATACATTGCTTACCTTAACCGTTTTTATCTGCCAGAGGTAAAAATGAATCAACTTAGGTTTTCTTCATCAAGAGATAACTGAAATTAGATAAACTTCTGAATAATTTGTTATCAGACAAATACCAACACATGACAATAAGGCAGATATAAGATTTGTTTTGAAGGATTAACCAAAAGCAGTTAAAATCAGCAAACACAGTTTGTCAAATGAAACTCAAATTAGTTAGCTTTGACCCAATTTGAATCCACTATGCATTTATGGATTTATTATAATCTATAATAAAATATTATTAAACGTATACTTGTTTAATTACTAGTTTTCTGATTATGTTGTAGCAGGCATGCATATTTATATTGCAGTGTCCAGGCATCTAGAGTGAAAACATGATATTGGTTCCCAATTCATATATTATATTTTACAATAAAAAATAATCAATACTATTATGTAAGAATTTATTTCTTACATCTGAGACATTAATTGTCCAATTTGGTGTAATTGTAGATTGGGGAACAGCTCCAACCCCTTGATCTTTATGGTCCACTGGAACCTGCATATAATAATAAAATGCTAAAATAAGTTATTTCTTTTTTGTCATTTTTTAAGAGATGATGAATAGAAGTTCATATTTTAATCAAGGTAGTAATGTAATGTGCACTCTGATGCACTACAATTACAAACACAGTGGCCCTGATATTCATCAATTTGTGATTTGATGGAACCATTGATGTATTTTCATGCACGAATATTACCCTCCCATCAACCTTATTAGGGATCACCATATTTATATTACTTTATTACAAATCATAGATTGAATGGTCTACACGTACGGAGGATAAAATATGAGAAATATATATGTCACAAAATGAATGACATGTAAAAACATATTGCATGTATGTATGTATTTGAAGAACAATTTCTCAGCAAGAAAATCATGACATATATAGAATACAATAATAATAACTAGATCCATATATAGGAACACATAAAAATCACACACAACAATGAACAAACAAACATGAACAAGTAAGAACGTTAATTGAAAAAACAAAAAAACATACCGACATGAAGTTTTGTCAGATAGGAAATAGTAGCAACAAGCAATGGAGAGAGAATGGGATAGTTGGTTGATGAATGAAAGAGGATGAAGAAAAATGTATTGTTAAGGAATGAATACAAAAACAGGGAAGGGTATTCTGGTAATTTGAAAAAGGGAATGTGATTCTTCTCGTGAGTAGAATAACGCAGAGTTCGCGCTTCAGATTTGCGTTAGTGCATCCAAACTAACTCAACGGTCCTTCTTTCACTTCATATTTGTTTTTGGTAGAAATTCATTTTTCATTTTGACAATTTCTTTTCTCTTCAATACACTTATTTTATAATTGGAAGTGTATTTGACTTTTTTAGATTATTATAAACTTCGAGATATAAATCTCTCTCTTTCGATCCCTTGTTTGGCAATTCACCATTTAAAAAAAACAGAGTTTAGATTATATATATAATTCAAAGCATGTTTTTTTCATACAAATTATGTAATCCAATTTATGCTTATATGTACGTTTCTCAGAATCAGACATCACATCACCACCTTCCACCTTAAACCCCTCAAAAAAACACCCTCGTTTGACGAAAATGCAATTTCATCTTACATTGCAAGCATCGTTAGACTTCATACACACTATTTTTGTCTTAATGCAGAGATAATGTGAATTTAAAATCTTATTCGTTTGAAAAATCAAGTTCGTATTATATAATTTGAACCCTATATTTAAAAAAACCTAACTAATTTATTGAAAAAATTGTTTAAGTTGTTCAAATATGGACACTCTTATTGATCTTCCCTCTTATGTGACGCCTCACATTACAGCTCCAATTATGGCTTCTCGTGCTGATGTTAAGCTAGACATTACACCTCAAGCTGCAGATGATCTCGAAAATGTCAAAGTTAAGGTTCCACCTCTGGTTGAGAATCTTTCCAACAATGACAAAGTTGCGGCTACACCTTCGGTTGAGAATCCTCTCAATAGTCGGGGTTGCGCTTTCAATTGAGAGTCCTTCCGACAATGTCAAATTTGACGGTGCACCTCAAGCTGAGAATCCTCCTATCGATTATCAAATATAATTTAAGTACCGGTAGAAAGTTTACGTCACAAGACGAGTTGTTGGCATGAGTTTGAGATGAAGCAAAAAAACTGGAATTCGCTTTTGTTATTTCAAAATCAAATAATGGGGGGAAATGACATAAAACGGCTTGTTATGTTGAGACGTGAAAGAGAAGATTCTTATACCGAGTACAAGAAGTTTATAAAGTGTAAAATATAGTACTAGTGAAATGCGATTGTCCATACATAATGAGAGATTATTTGTTGATTGTTGTTTTATGAAACCTTAGATTTTGGGACAAAGAACATATATAATCAAGAAACGACTCAAGTCTTTTACGGTCATAGATATGATAAACACCAGAGACCGTAAGAGATAGGCTTATGTGTGAGTTGACAACCTCAAAGGGCATTGCAATAAATATCACGACCACTTTGCAAAATAGAAATGCTCGAAATGCAACCGATATCAAGCATATTTATAATGCACGTTACAATATAAACAATCTATGAGGGGTTTAAGATCATAAGTGCAACATCTAGTAAAATGATCGGTTGAAAATATTTTATGGGCTCATCAAGATTCCATAAATTATCGTGAATGATTATCTTCTTTAATTGTAACTCAAGATATTCGAGCAAAACATCCACGAGAATGGATCGACGTAAGAGTATCAACCTTGAGCATGGTACCAAGAGCAACACTCATTCGTCATAGAAAGTTTTTGTTGCAAAGCTCCATTATAAGATATCGGGAATACAAACCCACATCACACTTTTTCGAACGTGGTTAGCATTGGAACCAAACAAAGCACCATCTTTATCTTTAAATAAAAGGAGCAGTGCTAATTGGGTTAATCAATTTGCAATGATGTGCGGCATTTTATTTTAAAAATTGTGCACTAGTTGTTTTGTGGGTCATGTTAACTTGTGCCCTAAGGACATAAATTAAGAAACTAAAAATGGAATTAAAAAATAACTTTTGCATTGAAAAGACAAAATTTCAAACTTTTAATACTCCCTCCGTTTCAAAATGAGTGTCGCTTTAGGCAAAACATTTTGTTTCAAAATGAATGTCACTTTAAGTTTACAATGCAATAATAACTTTTTCTTTTCAATTGTACCCTTCAATTAATATTATGTTACACTACTTCCAAATTATTATTCTTTCTTTAATAAAAAACAAACCAATAGTTGATTAGGATAATTTGGTAAAATTGCTATGACATTTGACTACTTTATTCCATTCCTTAATCTGTGTGCAATTGGCTAAAGCGACACTCATTTTGAAACGGAGGGAGTATATTGAATGCACAATTTCCAAGAAAAAATTTCTATGTTTAGTTTCTAAACTTGTGCCTCAAGGGTACAAGTTAACATTTCCCTTGTTTTTTGAGGGGAAGGTACTAGTAGTTTTTTTTTAAAGGGAGAAGGTACTAGTTTGTTTTTTTTACAAAAGGAGAAGTTAGTAGTTATCAACAGAAGAAAGTTACTGTATATAAATTTGTTTCAACATTATTTTTAAATTTATCAGACACCAAGTCAAGAAATTCGATTATTAAATCCAGTGAGGCCATGGCACACTATACTATCTAACCAAATTAATTAAAGTGGCTTGCTTTTATTCAATTTTGACTTTAAATGTAAAAAACACCCGTCCCGTGATCGCTTTTATAACTTTGAGCTACCAGTGTGATAGTATAACTTCTAATTTGGGGTTTCTGAGTAAGATTTTTCTGAGTTATTTGTATCTTTTGGGCCACCACATGATTGATTTTTTTTTTTTATTTCATTTATTTATAATGAGTATATGAAAAATAAAAAAATAAATACCACCGTATAAATGAGGAATTAAAGATTCCGAGAATTTCGGTTAAATTGGCGGGAAATTGGTGGGTGGCAGCTAGCGAATTTTTTGGGATTTTCAATACTTTCTCTTACCGGGTCCCACCGGACATCACTGTCAACCAACAAACACCGTTCGATCATATTCCGATCCAACCGCATCAGATCATTTACCTTCCCGCCGATTGTACGGTACTTTAACCCTTCCCTTAACCTTGGGTTCCACTTTGGTGCCATAGTTGTGGAAAATTGCTGTTCACACATTTGAGAAGGCTGTGACACACATGTAAAATACGTTTTTGCCCCCTCGGCAGTTAACTGCCGAGGAATTTAAAATCCGGCTGCAGTTAACTGCAGAGGAATTCCTCGGTAGTTAACTGCCGAGGAATCAGAAAATTTACTCATAAGCACTGTTCATCTTCTTTTCATCTTCTCTTCCTCTTCATGACTCTCATCAGTTGTCAACGTTGGTGAACCAATTTCAGAAAACTCAACTAGTAAATCAGAAGCTAAGGAAACTGATGGTGCATGACGAATTAGCCCATTTGTAAACGTGTTTTCCTTATTCTTATCTTCAGGAGTTGAAAGAGAATCATACAAAGAATCATTGGGGAATTAGTCACTTTAGTCCCTGAATGGGGAACGATTCGTCAATTTAGTCCCTGAATGCAGATAGTATGCAAAACAGTCCCTGCATGGTCAATTTCAGGGACTAAAGTGACTAACGAAGTCTACATTCAGGGACTAAATTGACTAACGGAGTCTGCATTCAGGGACTAAATTGACTAACAAAGTCTACATTCAGGGACTGTTTTGCAATTTATCTGCATTCAGGGACTAAATTGACGAATCGTTCCCCATTCAGGGACTAAAGTGACTAATTCCCCAAGAATCATTTATGTCAGTAACATCAGTACTAGATATTGGAAAATCAAGGACTTCAACATTTTTTGTTGTTGGAATTATGTTTGGTTCACTTGCATGGTCTGAAATGGAATTTGTTGGATCGCTATTGTCTACTTCCCCACCTTTCATTCCATCAATGTCAATTTTACTTTTCTCCTCCTCTCCATGTGTAGTTTCCTCTCCTCCATTTGATGGACTTGGAGCTTGTAATTCACTTTCACTTCCTTCGTTGGAGTTTAACTTTTCAGGCCTACCGTGATTTCCCCTACCTGCATGAACACCGTGAGAGAGAGGAAGAGAAGATGAACAGTGCTTATGAATACATTTCCTCGGCAGTTAACTACCGAGAAATTCCTCGGCAGTTAACTGCAGCCGGTTTTAAATTCCTCGGCAGTTAACTGCTGAGGGGGCAAAAGCGTATTTTACATGTGTGTCCCAGCCATATGGAATGTGTCAACATCAATTTTCATAGTTGTGTGCCATTGGTGCCATTGGTGCCATCTCCACCACACACACACATCACACACACATCCCCACACCCATCAACACACATCAACGGTCAGGATTGACATCACACACACATCCTATTTATTTTCTTTATTACTTTTTTTATAGATACATTCAATCAAATCAAATTACATTAAAATATCTCTTTGATAGGTAAATCATGACATATATTCACAAATTTTACGGTTAAGTTCGGATACTTTTTAAAACTCTTTTTAGCATGTTCTTCTGTCGAATTTGGATAGACATGATTGAGATTTAATATCCTAACTTAATATCTGTTTGGTTCCACTTCTGAGAAGCAATTCTAGCCCAAAATCAATTCTCTACAGTGCCAAAAGCAATTCTAGCCAAAAACAACGTGTTTGGTTCAGCTTTTCAGAATTGCTTTTGTCCTCCAAAAGCAATTCTCCATGAAGCTATAAATCCTAGCTTCTAGCTTTTCTAGAATCAATTCTCCTTGAACAACGTGTATAGGTTTGTATATTTTATTATTACAACACGTTATTTTACTTTATTGCCCTTTATCAATTCTCATTCTTTATCAATTCTCCTTTAGCTATGTATATTTTAGTAATTATACATTCAAAAGCAATTCTACATAATTGCATCCAAACATAAATCATTTTGTTTAATCAATTCTACATAATTGTATCCAAACATAAATCAATTCTCTCAGAATCAATTCTGTCAGAATCAATTCTATCAGAATCAATTCTCTCAGAATCAATTATATTCAAAGCTGAACCAAACGGGCACTTAAACTATGTTTTCAATGTTGTTATTTTATTGTTATTCCAAACAATAAAAATGAAATTAATTTCTGTTCACTCATGTTGTAAAACTATTTTTTTATATAGAAATGTTCAATAAAATTACATTATAATATTATTTTATAAGTTAGTTTATAAAATATCTTTATAAGTTTGTCGTAATTTTTCAATACAAATTTTTTTTATACTGAACCAAACAATTGGTTTTAATGATTATTAAATTTCATCAAAGATAAATTATTTGGAAGAATAAAAGACCATCCACAATGGAACTCCCATATTTGGATGTTTAAATGGGTCACATATATACACATAATTCATTTTATAATTTTTTAATGTCAATACCTAATAAACACTAAATTACTTCAACTCAGCAACGCAACAAAATTTATTAATAGGCCCCACTAATAACTCTATATTATTACATTTCTAAAACACTCATTTATTTCATTAAAAAATATTAAATGAAATTCACATAAAAATGAAGAGAGAGAAGGTTCTTATGTAGACACCATTTTCTTTTTTTTGGTCAGGTAGCCTAATGGCTAGAATTCACCTTATAGGGTGAATAAGTGAGATGTCCGGAGTTCGAACCCCGAACCCCTGCATATAATAATGCATTGTCGTACCAACTAAGTTATGCTCACAGGACATAGACACCCTTTTCTATAAGAACAAATAAATATCACTCACCATCACCATTATGGATGGTCTAAGATCTCTAATGTCATCAAAATTTTACAGACTTTGCTTATCTTTTAAATTGAAATCTAGATTACATGACTTCTTTCCCCTCATAATCGTACAGTCAAAAAAAAAAAAAGTTTTACTACTAATGTTTATAGTAGTACGAATTAAATTCAATAAACAACTTTCTTTTGGTCAAATAAATAACAACTCATAAATACACTTTTTCTATTTCAATCCCTTTTCACATTCTCTCTCTTACTGTGTTTCTTCTTCACTTCGCCGCATTTTCTACTTGCTTGTGTACCCAATCTCAAACCAAAAACATGGTAAGAACAATTCATCAATTTCCTGTTTTTTCCATGGATTCTTATAAAGTTTTGATTTTTAACCTATTCTGATTCTGATTTCGTTCATTTTGCTTTCAATTCAATGTTCATTCATAACAGCTTTTGCATTTTAGATTCGTTTGATTCTTGATGATTCTGTTTAGTTTGATTTGAACTCATTGTGACCATTTGATTCATATTTTATTTTTGTTTTAAATGTTGGTTGTTTTCAGTTAAGATTAGATGAGTATATTTATCAAATTTGAAATTTGCATGTGAAGATTTGGTTGATTTTTCATTTGTATTTTGAATATCTGAGATTAGGTTTAGGTTTTTGTTGTTAAAGTTTATATTTTTTCATCATTGACTGTTGAAATGTGTTTTTTCTTTTAGATTATTTCTGATTCTGAATTAAGTTTTTGGTTGGGTTCTTGAATTGATTTTGTGGGTACTGAATAATGATGGATTTTGCAGGTGGGGAAGGATCAATCACCAAAGGAAAGGAATATAGATTGGATTAGAGCTCTTATGAATAGTAGCTCTGGCTATTGTGATGATCATCGTGATCTTCGATCTAATGAGAAGAATACTTTCTGTGTAGATTGTGCTGTTAGATTCTGTAGGCACTGTAAAGAAGCTCATTCTATTCATAGAAGGTTTCAGATTTACAGATATTCCTATCAGGATGTTTTCCGCCATTCTGAGCTGCAGAAGCACTTTGACTGCTCAAATATTCAGGTTAATTTGAATGCATTATTACAAGTGATTGATTCATTTTCTATATGATTTATATCAATTCGATTTATTGAGATGAATTTGTTTCATTGTTTGTATATTGTGCTTGTTTTGATTTGTTTTAATCTGGTTGGTGATAGACTTTAATGATCTGATGGACATTACCATTAATGGTTGAACCTATTGAAATTACATTGAATAAATTTTCCATGTGGGTTGAATTATAAATTTTCTAATGTTGTTATCCATGAAATAAATTGTGTTTATTTTTCCTTTGTACTGTCATTGTTTGTTATTGAACATTGTTAAAGTATATACCAATTGTTATTGATCATAAACTCTCACACTCAATTTTGCATAATTTTCATCGTACAATTGTTCCATGATTTGGCAGACTTACATATCGAATAAAGATAGGATTGTGCATCTCAAACCTCGGCCTCCGATCTATAAGTCTAAAGTTGGTGATCAATGCCCTGAATCAAAATCGAAAGAAAGCAACTTATCAGCTAGATTTAAGTCAGGAGGCAGTACATGTGAAGAATGTGGGAAACACTTACAAGATGAGCATAGTCGCTGGTGCTCAATTATATGCAAGGTAACAAACATGCTCTTATTTAATGGTAAAAATTTGCTGTTTTCTATTACATCACTTGTAACTCAAATCATGTGCTGTTGTTAGATAGGGGAGCCTCAAAGCCAAGGTCCAAATCATCACTCAAAAAGGAGTTTAGTTGACTCTTTCAACCAAAGTGGTAGATGCATCATCACTCCGAAAACCGAAGCTATTGACTTTACTATGACTGATAACCTTAATTCGGAACCGGAATCATCTATTTCTGAAGCTGAGCCATGTGGGCGGGTTGAAGTTGTGAATTTCAGAAAGCGCCCGAGAAAAACCACTCCTCAGAGGCCTGTCTTTGTTTTCGTTTCTTAGCATATGTTCGGAAAATGCACTTCAATTTTCACAGCATCACCGTGCGGCAATTTGAAGCTAGGACAGACTGCTTCTTGCGAACCACCATGATTTTCCTACTCACAACGAGCTACCAAACATCCTATTAGAAGTTATCACAAATACTACTCTACTGTTTCCTTTATTTCTTTTCCTTTGATTTTTTTGCTTCCAAGTTATCATTTTAGGATAATGAGACAGGGTATCTTGAACAATTAAGGGATGCTCAACTCCATTATACCCCATATTGGGTTTCAAGTATAAACCGAGGAGTTTGACGTACAGTTGCTATGAGAAAATTAACTAGCTGAGCTTGTACAGCCTAAGACTTTGATACGAATAGTACTATAGTATTGCTATTGACACACTCTTTTCATTTAATTTCATCACCATCGTTTGGAATTCATCTCACTAAAACTTGTGCATACGTACATGCACTCTAATGCTGCCATCCCATGGTCAATGGTTTTTCATGTGATAATTTATGTTTTTCTCTATTTAGTAGCCTATTTATGGCATGCCATTTCTTTGAGCAAAAAAAATAAAAATAGCATTTCTATTTTTTGCCCATGCCTATGTTTGCTTAGCTAAACTAAACTAATGGACATTGCACCAACATCCCTAGTCTCCGACAACAAGTGATGGGATTTTGTTTTTAAATAAACGTATTATAATAGATTTTTTTTACGGTCTTTTGAAGTATATTTTGGTTCTAATTATTTTCATGATTTGTTTTTAAAAACTATCACCTATGTATAAGTTCCTAGTACAATTTTGTACCATTAATATTTTAGACTCTTTTTAATACTCTTAGTTACACTACGAGAGGGTAGATTGTTCATGCCAAATAATTCTCTATATTTTAATCAATAGAATAATTTATTTTTTAAAACATCCATAAAAATTACGCTAAGCTTTCAATTCTGTCTTAAGAAAAAATTAATACCGAGTTTTCAATGCTGCAGCTGGAATGTTGGAAGCGCACAAAACCTCACTGACTGGAATGGGATGACAAAGATTTTAGTGTCCCCACAACAAAATGAGCAAGAAAACCAAATCTTAATGGTGTGGTAATGTTGGATTGATAAGGACATACATAATTGTACTAATTTCGTAAACGACATGCAAACATTGTTCTACTAAATTATAATATTTGACTACTATAGTATTGAGGTTGAATATGTGTCTAACTCTAAACCTATAAATGCTGCCGGACCCTCCTTGATTGTTTATTTTTCTTCTCTCAATCTTGTGTTGACAAAAAAAGAAAAACTAAATATTGTGACTGTTGAAGCACATGGATGATCAAGAAGACTATCATGTGCCCGCCCATCATGCCACCACCGACTTTTATCACAGTTCCAGTATCATTTTTATTTCTAGAATTTGATGGTGAAATTTACACACTAGATATTGAGAAGTGATGAATTACATATGAATTTGGTCTTTAGAGTATCAAATGTATTGGACCCATTTATTTTCTTGCTCTGGACTAACGAATATATAAGATTAAATTATTGTGACTCGTGTAAAATGATGTAAATATTCATCGACACTAGTAATAATTTGGATTATATTTTTCACCATTGAACTCTTGAACATTTTAAGAATCTCTTAAATGCTAAAAACTCTTGCATTTTTTATCCATTACCAAGGTTTAATCCTAAAAATATGGTATTGGTAATGATAGATTAGTATATTAATGTACTGATCAATTTTTCAAGTATATTGCCAATAGTGTAGGTGTAGTATACTCATAAACATTGTGGTGCACTTAATAGTTCTATTAGTGCAACTATATATTATTATTATTTGTAGTTTTGGCTATAATTATTAATCAATTAAACACTACTAACTCCAGTGATTTAGTTAAAAGTTTTATATTGACTTTGTAACTGTTAGTATAATGCTTTCATAGTATATACATTTTTCAACTCCTACTGCCATCTTCATTTATTGCGAGAAATTGATGGAACAAGTGGGAAATCTGACACTCTAGTTTATTTGCGATAATCATCAGATATATAGAAAATTGTCTTGGATATAATACTAGACGACCCCATATTTCCACTGCCTAAGAAGGGAGACAAAGCTGTGATTATTGATGAAAGCCGCATCTATCTTCTAGAACAACTGATGATGATCGTACCAAACATTAAACCTTGTGTAAGAGATGAAGCTTTGAAGCTAGCACATGAGTTGAAATTTAACATAAAAGAAAATACTGAAAATTCTTTGGAGGTTCTCGAATTTCTATTGATTTTGACGATTTATGGATTGCTTGCTTACTTTGATGGAAATGATGTCTCTAAGCTTTACGCATCTGTTGCTGATCACAAGATAGTTGTGAAGCCTGGATTTTGTAGATAAAGTCTCTCGTAAGTTGATTTAGAAATTCTTCAATTTGTCTCTATGCTTTTGGTTCTTTAAATCATATAATTATCAAATCCATATTGCAATTTTGTATCTAATAATGTCTTTTATATTGTTTTGGCTTTATATTCTTGTTGGAAATCAATGCATATTGTGAACTTCAGAAGTTGATAGAATGTTGATTACATTACATGTGTAGCTCATTTGCATTTTTTGCATGTATGATAGATTTTCTCTTAAATCAATACTGAAAGTGTTAGCCATTGATTTTTGAGAAAAACTTGTGTAGAACATATTTGTGTGAATGTACACATGTTCTTGAAATATGACAACTCTTGTTTAAATTTACCGAAGTCAAATACTTCAAGATGATACGTAAAAACTATGTAGGATATATACAAAGATACTATGATTAATAAGATATTAGATGTTGGTTGGCTACTTGGTACAAGACGACTTTTATTTGTTCCAACATGTGCAGCTCCTATACTATGAACAAGAGAAAGACTCAGAGAACTACTAGTACAAAGCTGCAAAAATCACACGAGCTGCTACTTTCAGGAGCAAAAGAGATAGCTATGGCAAGGGATCTCTAGATATTAGACTTTGAAAAAAGGCTCAACAAAGCTAAAAGGTTTGATGATAAATTGGCAATGTGCTGTTTAACAAAAGGAACTTGATTCACTACAATCAATATTTGATGTAGTCACTTAGTCATTCAATTAAGATTGAACGGTCAAGATTTAATCTCGATATTTTTAAATTTAAAATAAAAACTAAGTCTATCTTTGTTATAACCATCAAATCGAGATTGGACGGTTACCGATGTTCCAACTACTTGATTGTAGAAAACCTATGATTGCATCGAACCTCATTTTAGAAAAAATATGGTTAACATAGATCCAAGTCCACCTCATTTCAACTTGGTAAATTTTCAAATTTGTTCTTGACTTTTTAGAGTTCCATCACCTTAGTTCTTTTGGCAAGACGACTTTTATTTTCTAAAATACTATCGCAGACAGCAAAATTCTCAAAATAAAACATCTCAGGAAAAAAAAGTTGACTTGGTATATATCTTATTAAAGACAAATTTATCATTTAAGACAAATTCTCGTTTTTTTTAAAGACTCTAAGGCTTGTTTAGTAAAAATAACGGATAGTTATAAGCTAGTTTATAACTTATAACTGATGAATAATAGCTTTTAGCTGATAGCTTATATCTAATGGCTGATGATTGATAGCTGATAATTGGTAAAATTAACGGTTCAACTAAAATGACATAAAAGAACATTCTTAGTTCATAATAAAATCCACAACAGTTGATATTTAAAATACTTTATTATACTTATATATTTTATACATTACTAAAATCACGAGAATTATGAAAGTGGACATTTGTATTAAAGTTGTTTGTAATCACTATCGTTTTTACAATTTTATCCCTAAGAGAGAGAGTTAGTTTATATTTTCCATATAAAATTTATTGCTGATTGAAGAAAAATATGTATAATAAATAGGGGCAAATATGTAAAGAAATAATTAATATAGTTGGAAATAACAAAGGGATCTTTTTTTTTTTGGTAGTGTTACAAAGTAACGAGGAAAAAAGAAAAAGAAAAAAAGGGAGAGTCGAAATTAAGTTCCAAGCTTATCTCTCAGGATGAGAGATTCCATGCCAGGCGGAGGGCAGTTCCAGTGAGCAGAACACCTTGCATGTGATCCTTCCTTAGCCATAAAGTCTGCACACATATTTTGTTCCCTAAGAACATGCACCAATGTTGTATTCCCATTTCCATGTAAAGCATCTCTAATATGAAGGATGTCAGTAGCATAAGTGTGCAAGGTATGATCACGATCAACAATAATCAGGTCCATTGCTTCCAAACAATCACTCTCACAAATAATGTTGACATACCCTTTATTACTACAAAAATCAAGACCTATCTGGATAGCACGTAACTCAGCTAATAACGCATCACCTCCAGCTTCATAGTGAGAAAAACGAGCTATCCAATCTCCATCGTGGTTGCGAACAACACCACCAACGCCTAAACAACCAAAATCTTCTAGAAAGCTACCATCAATATTGAGTTTTAGTGTACCTTCCGGAGGGGGGGGATCCAATGAGCTAAGAGACGCGATGAGTGTGGGTCCAAACCAAGATTGGGATAGTAAGAAATGCATTCATCATGTAACAAAAAGGTCTTTCGCACCACATCTTGAATGCGCCAATGTTGATCCTAAAAAATAGTATTGTTTCTCAAACACCAAGCATACCATACTCCTGTAACAAAAAGAATAGAGGAAGTACCCTTTGTCATCTCATGAAGCCAAGCCTTGACATCCAATTCAGAGAAAAAATTATTATAACGCCCCATATTCAAGCAGAGCCAAAGCTCTTTAGAGTGCGGATAATCTCGTAAACAGTGAAGAATATCCTCTATGGGTGAAGAGCAACGGTTGCAGCTTGGAGAAGCTACCATGTTGCAATGATGCCGACGGGCATTAATAGGGAGAGCATTATGAAAACAAAGCCATAGAAAGTGTTGGAGTTTTGCTGGTACTTTAAGGCGCCAAAGCCAATTCATGTTACAATTTACATTCCAATCTCTATTTTGTTGAAGCAGCAAATAATATCCACTTGAGCAAGTATATTCACCTTTCTTTGCATGCCTCCAAGTCCACGCATCTTGAAGTCGTACATCCAAGTTGTTAGGAGCTGGAAGCTGATGAATATAACGAACAATATCGGTTGGTATCATAGTAGCAAGACCTTGTAAGTTCCACCTACCATCCTCCCACACATCCTTCAAACACATAAATGAATCACTGATGTTAATGAATGGAACCAATTGACATAGGGGACCGAGTTGTGTCCAGTCAGTATTCCAAATCGATGAGTCTCCGGAGCCTACACGAAAACCATACCCTGCAGCAAAATTTGTAATGGCATGTTGAATACCACGCCAAGTGATTGAAGGTTTATTATGTTTCTTGTTCATCCATAAAGACGTGTTGCCCATGTATTTATGGGAAAGAACTTTCACCCACAATTTATCTTTATTATGAAGCATGTTCCACACTAACTTACCGAGCATAGCTAAATTGGTAAGTCTAGCTTCACGAATACCTAGGCCACCAAAGCGTTTAGGGGTTGTAACCATATTCCAATTAACATGATTCCAAGTTCGAGAGTTCCCATCACCCCCCCAAAGAAAACTTCTTGCCATCTTATCTAACCTGTTGAAAACATAAGTAGGAAGATTGTGAAGTTGCATGGTATAAACGGGAATTGCTGTTGTGACAGACTTCACTAGGCAGGCTCGTCCTGCTTTATTCAAGATATTTCCTTTCCAAGTAGCTAGTCTTTTTGAAACTTTGTCAACTACGCCATTATATACATCTCGAGAAACTCGACCCTTGACAAGAGGAAAACCAAGGTAGTGTCCTAAATCCGCCACAAATTTAATAGTTGAAATATCTTGTATCTCACGCTTTCTTTCCCCTTGAACCATCCTAGAACACATAGCTTTGGACTTTATGGTATTAATCCTTAATCCTGAAGCTGAACAAAACTCATCCAAGGTATCCACAACCACTTTGACCTGTTCAGTACTAGCTTCACAAAACAACATAACATCATCAACAAAAAGAATATGAGATAATTTTGGGCCACCCTTAGATACCTGTATAGGTTTCCATATTCCACTTAGGGGACAAATTAATTTTTTTATCAAAATGGTCTTATAATTAGAGAAGGAGGTAGTATTATTAAATTAATTATTTTCCGCTATAAGTTAGATTTGTCTTGCCAAACGGAGCCTAAGTTCGCTCCTACAAAGCCAATTTAAGACAAATTAAATTCTCTAAGTTTGCTCTCTCATTTCTTGTTCTTCACGGAAACGAAAAGCGGTACTGTTCTCATAACCTGAAAAACAAAAACACAAACCAAAAACGATGCCAAACCGAAAACCAAGTATTGTATATCCGATCGATGCACCGAGGAGGTCTAAGCGACTTCTTCTCCCAAAACCCTCCACCGATGAAGTTCCGTCGTCGTCCTCGAGTGTGGTTGAAGTTGCCAAGAAAGTGAAAAGAAAGCGCGGCGGCGGCGGCGAGATCTCCAACGACGGCGCCACCGCTAAAATTCTCGTCGAACCCTCCAAAGCTCAACCCTCTGTAGCTGGTGACGTTACCACCACCGTCGTCATCTCCAGCGCTCTTCTCCAGAAATGTCTCCTTCTTCTCTCCGACGGTATTCACCCTACCGTCATCTCCGATTCACTTCACAAAGCCTCTGTTAAAGCCCTCGACATCCTCACCGCCATGGCAGTTCCGGTTGAACTCTCCGACCGTGACTCTCTCATGAAATCCGTTAGCACTTCAATGGTTAGTCAATACTCTTCGCTTATCGCTCCTATTGCTGTTGATTCAGTTCTCTCTGTCATCGATCCCTCTAGGCCAGAAATGGTGGATCTCCGTGACGTGAAGATTGTTAAGAAGCTCGGTGGAACTGTTGATGATACTGAGCTTGTGAATAAGGGTTTGGTTTTTGATATGAAGGTTAGTCATGCTGCTGGTGGACCTACAAGAATGGAGAATGCTAAGATTGCTGTGATTCAGTTTCAGATTTCACCTCCAAAAAACACTGATATTCAACAGAGTAATGCGGTGAGTGATTATTCTCAAATGTTTATATTTGAGAAGATTAAAGCATCTGGATCTAATCTATTGTTAATTCAGGGTATGATTGAGAAGATTAAAGCAACTGGATGTAATGTGTTGCTGATTCAGAAGAGTATTTTGACTTTGAGTGATACTGTTACAGATTTGTCTTTGCATTATCTTGCTAAAGCTAAGATTTTGGTGATTAAGGATGTTGAATGCGATGAGATTGAGTTTATTACCAAGACTCTTAATTGTTTGCCTATTGCTAATATTGAGCATTTTCGTAAAGAGAAGTTGGGTTATGCTGATCTTGTGGAGGAAGTTTCTATTGGGGATGGCAAGATTGTGAAGATTTCAGGTATTAAGGATATGGGTAAGACCACAACTGTTCTTGTTCGTGGATCCAACTTGCTTGTGCTTGATGAAGCGGAGAGGAGTTTGCATGATGCTTTGTGTGTTGTTAGGTGTTTGGTTAGTAAGAGGTTTTTGATTGCTGGTGGTGGAGCGCGCGGGATTGAGTTGTCGAGGCAACTGGGTGCTTGGGCAAAGGGGTTGCATGGGATGGAGGGTGACTGTATTAGAGTATTTGCTGAGGCACTTGAAGTGATTCCTTACACTTTGGCCGAGAATGCTGGTTTCAATCCGATTGCGAGTGCTATCACTTTAGCAACAGAGTGTGTGCGGATGATTTTGAAGAATGATCATGTGTGAGGTACAGTTACTTTGAAACCCAAACTCTTAGCCAGTTTTGCTATTTGACTTGTATTAATGAAGGATCTTGATTTTTTTGTCTTGACACAACCAACAACCTAGGCTTCTTTGATTACCAATATCTCTGATTTTGTTTGCATTAACTCTGTTTAGTGAATAAGGACTTCTCAAAAAATCTCTGAAGTCTTCGATAGAATCGGAATACTTTTGAGGGTCGATGTTCAGGAACTTTATGATATTTTTTAAGGCCAACAATCACCTTAGGGAAGCAATGTACATCATCATCTCTATCGATATCCAAAATATTAACATTATAACAATTATATGCTTGAAGAAATAGATTTAAAATCCAATATCAAATTGTATTGACTCAACATGTGAATGTTAAGAACTTAAAGAGGTTATGAATGAAGTGAACCTTTTCTGCAGCATCTCTTTGCTTTTTTGCGGCCATTGAGGGCAGGAACGAATATGGTAACATTATAGCACTACTGTTGTTTTGATCCTTGCATTCCATAAACCTGGAAAGCCATCATTAGCACCTCGAAATTCAGAAGAATCTCTGATTGTAGCATATAACAACTTATTATTTTATGAGCAATCTTCTTCACAGTAGCACCACAATGGCATTTTGTAAGGCATGATTCAAACCTCAACTTAGGTGTAAGAGGTTGGCATTCATGCCTCCTGAAATAGGGAGCAATTACACATCGCTTGAGAGTTTGTGGCTGCGAAGTAGCTGTAATGCACTTGAATCGTTCCCGCTTGATGGTTTCCCTGTGCTCCAAAGACTTAACATTAGTAGTTGTAGGAGTCTGGATTCAATTTTCATTTTGGAAAGTCCTTCACCTTGGCCGTCAAGCCTCCGATCACTTATAATCACATCCCATGACTCTATTGAATCACTTAAAGTCAATCTTCGGATGGATACACTTACTGCTCTTGAAGAGTTGTCACTTCAAAGTCTGAAGCTGTCATTTTGTAAAGGTGTTTGCCTACCTCCCAAATTACAATCATTTAAGATTCAGTTCCAAAGAACAATGCCGCCTGTAATGGAATGGGGTTTCCAAGGCCTTACTGCTCTTTCAAGCTTGAGTATTGGAGGCTGTGATGATATTGTTAAGACCTTGTTAATGGAGCCGTTGCTACCCATCTCCCTTGTGTCTCTGACTATCAGTTATCTGCATGAAATGAAGTCCTTTGAAGGAAATGGGCTTCAACACCTCTCCTCTCTCGAAAATCTCCACTTTCGTAAGTGTCAACAGCTTGAGTCATTTCCAGAAAACTGTCTTCCTTCCTCGCTGAAATCACTTAAATTTGGGTTTTGTGAAAGACTTGAGTCATTACTAGTCAACTTCCAAAGTGATATCTATGAGATTTATGATGTTCATCTGATTATCAACACACTGAGTAAAACCATACTCTCATTGGTCAATACGACTCTTGCTAGCTATATATGTTATATTATTTTTATTAGAAAATTGTTGGTGGTTAATTTTTTTTTTTTAACTGGAATCTTAATGGAATTTCTGAAGAACATTTTATACAGTAATTAAAATTTTAACAACCGAGTCTCTGGAGCTAATGAAAGAAAAATGCTCTTTTGGCCACTTGAATTCCCTCATTTCCCCACATTCCTTGCAACATAAACTAGCTCCTATACCTACCTAGTCACTTGCCGATATATTATTTGCCAAACATTTTCACTTCCTGGATGATTTTGTGCAAACTCTTAATTGAATTATCACTCACATGTATTTCAATACTGAAAAAAGAAACTGAATATTATATTTTTTGTATTCTTTTCAGGAGAAGCCTAAGTGGATGAAAACCAACTAACTTTGTGAATTGAAGACATAAGTGGGGGCGGGGCATGTTATTGTCTTAATTCTTCTTGTAAAGTTGTTTAAGCGAATCCAAATGGTTGTCATTGATTGCCACAAGATTGGATTTACTTAGCTAATATTCAGTCTGAATTTTCTTATTATTTGACTGCATTTTGTAGATTTTTCATTCATAGCTGTAAGTGAATGCTCACATGATTCAGAAAGTAGTATAATGTTTGCAATCTTCTGTTCCACTGATTTGTTAGTATGTGGCAACATGAAGCATAAATAAATGGAACAAGTTAAAGTAGATCCAGTAAGAATTCATGTTGTTCTTGGTTCTAAATATTGGCATGTTGTTTGAGTAACATAATGATTCATGTTCTTCATGCATAAACATACTAAGCTTTTTAGCGACAACAATTTGCATGGACTGAGTATAGACATTACTAGATCATGGTGTTTTTTTTTTTTTTTTTTTAAAGAAGATCATGGTGTTGATGATTTCCATTCACCTCGACGATTCAAGAGGTAAACACATGAACCCCTTATGTGAAATCTTATGCTTACGAGTTCCATGACAATGGATTTATTCCATTCTTGAAAATGATTTTTAAAACAGTTTTAAGAAAGTCTATCTCTAAAAAACCCAACATAGATATCAGAGTCATGATTGTAGTTGCCTTATTTCCTAGGTATTTTGTGTGTTTCTTTTAACACTAGTAAAAGACTTCACACAACATTGCGGTAAACATATATAAAATAATTACATCGGTACCAAAAAGAAAATATTAAGGGTGATAATAATTATATTCACTCACGAAATATTTTTTCCTTTTTTTTTGGGTAAAATTATTTAAAACCATTAAACGTGTGCTAGATTTGGTTTGAGAACATATTTTATAACTAAAGTATATAATATTTTCAAATCTACCTTAGTTTATTTTTTAA
Source organism: Medicago sativa (assembly GCF_051527215.1). Lineage (NCBI taxonomy): Eukaryota > Viridiplantae > Streptophyta > Magnoliopsida > Fabales > Fabaceae > Medicago > Medicago sativa. The sequence continues at coordinate 100,482,502 of NC_140752.1, forward strand.
ATAAATATAAATCTTATTTGATTCTCTTTTTTTTCTCTTTCTCTTTCATACCTATAAATATAGAGGTGCCCTGAATGAATTTTTAAAGGCAGAAGTAACAGTGAGACAAAAAGAAGAGGAAATTTGCTCTCCACCCAGCAACTTTTACTCGCGCCCTGCACTGCTTCCAAATATACCTTTGCGTTAGTTAAGTCACGTAGCGTGACTTAACTAACGCACGTTGTAAGCCATGCGCGACTTAAGTCACGCAAGTTGTAAGCCATGCGTGACTTAAGTCATGCACCACTGGCCTATGCGCGAGTTAACTCACGCACGTTGGCCGGTGGTCAGAACTGAAGAACAAACGTTTTTTTGGTCTGTGGTCAATGTTTCAACATTCAATCCACATGTTTTCTACCAAATTTTACACGTTTTTTGACCACATTAATGGTATTTACCACCTATACTACCATTCCCACCTATAAATACCCCTCCATACTTCCCTAATTCCTCACACCATACTACTTTCTCCCCCTCATCACTCTCTCCCTCTATTTCTCTTCTTTCTTTTTTTTCTTTTCAATATTCTCTTTGGGGTAAAAGGTGATCAATTTTCGTTGGGGTAAAGTAGTGAGTAGCCGACTTGGGGAAATGATCGACCCTTGGGATAATTTTTAACCTTTTTTTTTAACCGCAGAAACTTTTTACCGTGGGTAAAAAGAACTTCTTGTGGTAAAAAAAAACAGATTTAAATTTAGCCCAAGGGTTGATGATGTATTTTCCCCAAGAAAGCTGCTCACTATTTTACCCCACGAAGATTGATTACTTTTTACCCCAAGGAGAAAATAAGTAGATTTAGTGAATAAGTTCAAACTTATCATATGAATTATTGTAATGTAATTTATGAATTATTAATAAAATGAGAGATTATTTATGCCTCAATTTTGTTCCTTTGTTTTATATTTGTTGTATTTACCTTTATTTATATTTGTATTGTATTTACCTTTATTTATATTTGTATTAATTTAAAGAATAATATCGAATCAATAATTTAGAATAAAATTAAGAAAATAATTTAGATTAATGTAAACAAAATAATTTCAAAATAAAGTTAATAAAATAATTTTGAATAAAGTTAATAAAGTTAAGAAAATAACATAATTTGAATAAAGTTAATATAAACAAAATAATTTTGAAAAAGTATCCTTGCGCCACTTAACTTGCGCCACGTGACTTAACTTGCGCAGTAACTTACACTTGCGCAAGTTAACTAGCGCATGTGCATTTTCGGCATGGCTGCAGGGTGCGAGCAAAAGTTGTTGGGTGGAGAGCAAAATTCAAAGAAGAGTTTTTCTGGAAGAGCTTATTAGGTATGCTCCTTTTATGAATATGTTTCTTTTTTTTTTTTTAAATAGAATATGTTAATGTTATACTAAATTGGTTTTAGTAGGTCCTCGTGCGCTTAGCTCAATTGGTACGGACAATGCATATAATATGCAAGGTCCGAGGTTCAAACCCCGGCCACCACCACCAAAAAAAATTAAAAATTGGTTTTAGTAGAAAGTAGAATTTGTTTTCACGTACTAGTATCTCTCTTTTTGTCTCTATGCTTTGGTTCGTTATATCATATATCTTATCATGTCTTATATGTTTTTTTGGCTTTATGTTCTTGTTGGAAATCAGTGCAAAGTGTGAACTTATATAGAGTGCTTTTCATTTGTTAAGAGAAAATAGACTTGAAATTTATTAACATTGAGGCACACTTAATTGTCCTACTAGTACATCTATTTGTAGTTTTGGCTATAATTATTAATCAATTAAACACTATTCCCTTGATGGAACAGGTTTGAAGTTTCTCTCATATGAGGAATCTGAATACAAGATAACTGTGGAGCTGTCTGAGACCCAGGGTTTTGCTAATTAAGTTTCTGCTATATATGTCTCTATGCATTGGTAATGGTATGTTACGTCATACAATTATCCAATCCATATTGCAATTTTGTATCTAATCATGTCTTTTAAATTGTTTTGGCTTTATATTCTTGTTGGATATCAATGCATATTGTGAACTTCAGAATTTGATAGAATGTTGATTACATTACATGTGTAGCTCATTTGCATTTTTGCATGTTTGATAAAATGTATCTTATGAGGCGTATGATAGATTTTCTCTTAAATCCATATTGAAAGTGTTGGCCATTGATTTTTGAGAAAAACTTATGTAGAACATATTTGTGTGGTTGAACAAATGTTCTTGAAATAGGACAACTTTTATTTAAATTTGCCACAAGTCAAATACTTTAAGATGATACGTAAAAAAAAAAAACTATGCAGGATATATACAAAGATATTATGATTAATAAGATATTAGATGTTGGTTGGTTACTTGGTACAAAATTAAACCCATGTAACTGGCTTCAATTTGTTTCCCCCAACCCTACACCTTGGTTTTGTCATTTGTTACTAGAAAATTGACATCTTGGGTGTTAATGTTTGGAAAATGAAATAGATTTCAAATCTATCTATCTTTTTATGTATCTCTTTCATTTTCTAATTTGACGAATTTTGAATTATTCAAACCAATTAATTTAGATTTTTGTTAACAAGAACTTATTTAGCCTACATTCTTGAAGTTTTGATCAAGTGAGTTTTTCTTACACCTTGCAGATTTAAGTGAGTTTTGATGTGCCTTCTAACCCTTCAGACCCCTATACTTCCTTGCTATCTACCTCTTATAATGATGCAATATTGCCACAAATCAAGGACTTGCTTAGTTGATTAAGCATGGATTGTGGTATTAATAATAAATGAGAATACCTTATTCAGTGTTGAGATCCTTAGAAAGGAAATGGCATACCACATGACTTGTTTTCTGTGGTCATATATAGTTGGATTGATTAATGCATATTGTCATAGGAAACTCACCAAGATTGAGGAGGGAAACCTGACCATTCGATCTGAGAAACATTGATATAGTAAGGAAAGACGAGCTACCTACTCCCCCATACACCACAATCTCCATGCTCATCTTAGCCTTCTGAGAGAACAATAATCTCATGATCAGATCACGTTGGTGAAAGGCCGTACACACCCTGAAAGATATCACCATCTAAATATGGTAAAGGATTGTGTTGATGTGGAACTACTTCTTTTGCTATATCTGACATTATATAGCAAAACAGACTTTAATCAAACCAAAACAGAAAGCAATTAGCTTGATAGATCAAACAATTGAAAAACAGACTCTCACATGGGTATGGACTAGGTAAAGTGAACAATTACATTACTTGTTGATGGAGTGTTGGAAAACAATGGTGTAGATGGAGAGGAAGACAGAGAACCTAGGAGAGGAAAAATTGGATGATTTTTCCACGAGCTGGATTTTATGCATTATATAAAATATCTTGCACAAATACTTAGGTGATTGTCTGACATGCACTAATGAGAAAATACACATTTGTAAACTGGCATTCAAAAAAGTAGTATCTCAGAGAAAATCTTAACAAAAAACATCCTTGATTTCAAAATTCAAACTTCAATATAGAAGTTTCAAAATACTAGCGAACAAGGCATTTGTGACGCGACAAGAGCTCTCCCTGTCACTAAAATGATAACGACATGTACCAGTTATCTCTCTCAATGATGGTCTTGATGAGATAATGCTACTAGTAGCTACTTTATAGCGACAACTCATGTTGATCTCTCTTAGTTGTGTACAATTTTCTACAACATGTTTCACTCCCTTCGTTGTGACTTGTAGTTGTGACATTATAACAATAGCTCAATACCAGTTACAAAAGCCCACAACAACTCTTTGAGATCACAATGAGTGTTTTATCACCAACTAATGTACTTGACAAATTCAACACCTCCATTTAGAAACTATGAAATTTATTTCAGGCAGCTTCATTCTTGAACAGTTGGTTAAGTTAAAATGTCTAATGTTAGAAAATGTCCTTAAAACATGAGAAATACATTCTTCAAATATGTAACGACAGTCGTTCAAATCAAGTTGCTGCATATAGGGGAAGGGATAGGCAATGAGGACCAGGTCACTATTATCCTTGTTGGAACAAATAAGAGAGGTTAAGGCTGAAATCTTCTTTCGGTGGAAGGTTTGCAACCTATTTCTGGGAAAGGTGTTGTGTCGGAGGGAAAGAATGAGTGATGTTGAAGTTTAATGGGAAACGAGAGGTTTGGAGGAGAAGCTTGTTGAGGTCACCGTCGTTACAAGTGAGGTTGAGGGAGGTGAGGTTAGTGAATCTATGTAATAGGTCAGGTTGGAGACGCTTGTTGAGGTCACTGTTGTTGCAGGAGGGGTGAGGTCACAGTTGCATAATACAATAACTATTTCGTCATACCTTAAATACTCTACAGCCTTGTGGGTAATAATCATTCTTGTCAAGGGAAGATTTTTTATATAGTTGGCAGTATATTCATCTAAATTGTTAAATAGATAGAAGTAACAACGATTAAGTATGCGTTTGGTTGTGCGAGTTTAATTTCAATATAACTCAAGAGGTCAAAGTATTTTCCCTAATTACAAAATTAAAATTAAGATATTAATAAAAAATCAAGATCATTATAAAAATATTAATGCTTCGCTGTGAAATATGAGACAAAATTTGCTAGAACCAAAAAACTTTAATAATCAGAAGTAATAAACAAATACGAGTACTTCCTAAAAAAAATAGTAATAATTAGTACAACTGGTTTTTTTCTTTCTAAATCACCCTAAATATTATTATTGGTTTGCGATTTTTAGATTAGAGCACTTGCAAAATCAGCCTATTAGAGGGGAGTAAGAAAAACAAAAGACAAGCTGTTTCTAAAACCTTCGGAAGATATAGTTACGAATCCTTTATTAACTTGATTAATTCTTACATAGAAGTCTTACAAGAATGTGTGAAAACCCACCAAATCATAAACAAATGACCAAATTATTCAAGGACATCAAGAAGTCGTTCTTGCTGCCAAGTTTCATAGATCATTAAAAATAAGATATCGATTGATATTAGCATAACGAGCATTATGAATGAGCATGTTGAAATTGAATCGCAAAATATGCATTGATCTGCTACTATCACTCTACATCCTTCCCCCTCAAGGGAAAACAGGGCAAGAGTTCCAAATAAATTTTGAAGTATTGTTGGGTCAATTTGTGGATAACAAATGATGTTTGCCGACACAAATGATATATTCCTCCTTTGTTTTCTTCTTTTCAAAAAGAAAAATTCCCAACAAGTAAAAAGAAGCAAGAAAACTTGCAAGACTAGTCTGGCTAAAGGAAATGGAAATACAGCTCTAGTCCAGCTCTAATTTATTCTCCAACGGTCAAACCAAATCCAAATTTGTAGTCTTTTTTCTTGTGATCAAGCTGCAACGAATAAATATGAAAATCATGTCAAGGCAGGATGAATGATCTGAGAAACTTATATATGAACATACTCATCAGACTAGATTTTCATGCACTCCAGACACACACACCCTAACAACAAAGAGTTTTAAAAAGGAAAATGCTCTGACCTCTGCAGAAAGAATGAAATTCAGACCCATGTTTAACCTCTCCTCCAAAAAAGCAGCACAAACACCATTGGAATCAACCTTTCCCCTAAGGCGGCACTATAAAATAACCAACACAAATGTTGAAATCAGATAAGGCGGCTTTTAAATTGAATAAAATCGGTTAAATTTCATCACGGTAAGCAAAATTTAAATGGCCACCGGATGACCTCCCTAATCCAAATTCGACAACATAATAATCAACATGACCTCTCATGTCAGTAACACAGGATTATTATTAATATCAGGGTGATCCTAGTCAGCTTTCGAAGGGTTCTTTTTTAGTTAAAGGGAAAGTATACTTATACTTTTCTGCAAATTCTAATAACTTTTCTTCCGCTGTAAATTGATATTGCAGAATACTATATCCCAATTAAAAATTTTTAAAATAGGCATAAAAAAATCTGGCGTCACTGAAATCCGCCAAGGAAAGACAAAGCATTACTCCCTGGTTCTAGTAGAGGAAACAATTTAAATTATTCTGTCCAGATATGTGTATCCATTGAAATTGGAAAAATTAGGTGCTCTGGCTTTCATTGAAAAAAAATTAGCAATAGAGAATGCAGTATCGAATCAAAACTGAAAACGTTTTTAGAAAACATATGGTGCAGCTTTCAAAAAACACTATGGTTAAAGAAATTGAAAGTTCGAGACAGTATCTACTGCTCTATTTCTTACCAAATAGAGAAGACAGCCAAAAATGTTGCTCTGAATAAAATATGAAAGGAATGAAAAGATATTTTTGAAAATGCAACTAAGTACCTCTACAGTAAAAATTAGCAACCCGAAGAAATACAAGAGATATACATTTTATGCTAAAAAGGTGCGAAGTTGGACACAAAAACTAGGGATAATCTTGAATGAGAGAAATTCTATTTACACATTCAGTGCACTACATCCATTATGTGTTTTCTAGAGTATTTTCGGCATCCAAATCATTGGAGGATGCAGTGCCAAAACAAACAGCACACGTACATATATCTAAAGCATGCAGATTGATATAAAGTCAATATTAGCTCCACACTTTCAATTGCAGCAAGTTTCCCTCCGATGCACCCATATAAGATGAGAACAATGTGGAGTTTCATACTCAATTAGGGCAAATTTAATGTTACAAGCACATACAAAATCATTTGTGCCACATGAAAGCAACTCTAACTGTTGAGCCCATAATCCCGTTCAAGGCTCAATTATGTCTAATGTAAGCATGGCCACACATTCACATTCATGTCGTACTATTTTCCGTGGCTAAATTCATAGAAGAAAAAACTACCTGTCTGAGAATGTAGTCATAACCAAAGCTAGCAGTGACGTCTCTTGACAAGTAGTTACACATCAGATCAGCAGCTAGAGAAACCTGCGAGGAACATTTCATGTGAGAAATAAAAAGGACTACTGAAATCACAAATCTACAATGTGATGATGGACGCACCTTCTCAGAAACCTTCTGAACATAGCTCAAAAGAACCATTCCAGTGCTGGCAACTTGTCCTGTGGCAACCTGGATGCAGATGATCAATTTGATAGATTTTAGAAGTCATACAACACGAATAAAATGAATAGATAACAACGAAAAAGGAAACATTGAACAAAGAATACGATATATAGCATCAATGTTATCAACCCAATAGTGCTAGCATTAATGATACCCTTGAGTATTTATTCTAACAAAAAATAAGTGAAATGAGATCATAAATAGTCAAGAGTATTATAGGAAAAAACAAATAATTTCGTCAAATGTAACAAAATTCATTTTTAGTTTTCTTGGTATGTGTAAATAACCCTAAAACGACAGCTAAAAAGGAACAGAGGGAGTATTATATATTTCTATGTTCATATTTTCATTATACTACAATAGTAATAGTTATATTCATTTCATATATTTCTAAAAAAGATGCCTTATTATTTCATATTCATGTATATACATATACTAATAGTTACAGCTATAGAAGGGTTTGTGAAACAGACTGTTTCTTCTTCACCATCTCCCCCTAGCAGGGTAGAACATGGAGGTTGGGTCAATGGAGGAATAGATAAGGGTGCATTATCATATCTATATTCCCACAATTCGTGGCCCCAGGCAAGTACGGCAGCAGTCGCAAGTCCTTCCGCAACGTGACAGTGCTATAGGTAACGTAAAAGCATACCATACCCGCATGGTATTTAATATCTATGATGTACATCGTAGTTTTACTCCAGGAATATTGGAAAGACAAAACTTGAAATTGGCTGGTAAAGCAGTACAATAGTATTGGGAATAATATGCTTACAAACAACAGAATAGACTGACTGCTATAAATTCTAGATAAATAAACAGATGCAAAATATCAGCAAAATATCAGAAATTAGATATATAAGCAGAGGGAAGCAGGTAAGCTGCTGATTGTGCATGTAGGAACAAGTCTTAAATCATTGTACCATTTTATCAGTGTTGTAGCGAGCAGCATAACCTACACCGGACTTTCGATGCTGACCAGCCCAAAATACCTCTCCACCCAACGATAAATGATTTGTCACACTCTGGAAAACAAAAGTCAATATTCAGTAATAAAATAGATTAATTCACAAGCCCATAAATTGTACCAAACCATGCAGCAGATTGGATTGATTGACGTGTTCAGGATTAAGGGAAAACACAGTAAAGCTCATGAACTATTTAGAATAACAATAAATCCAAAACAGACCTGAAATAGATATTATCCAATTAAAATATCAACACAACAATTATGCATCACACCCTAGATAACATGAAAAAATTGCCCATAACAAACGGAATGTATCTCAAAAACTAAGAAACAGAGAGAATAATGTTCCAATGATCTTCAATACTACCATCAGTTATTCATATTAATAAAATAAGAACCAACACTGATGTAAAACAATTTTCAAAGAAGCAGATAGTAATAAGTATGCATGGGGTCCAAATGAAATTAAATATTTCAACCTGAAAAAATTAAGCTGATGGCCGCATAGACAAGTCCATAAATTTATATTTACATATATAATTCGAACTTTTTTGTTACAAAAATTTAGGGTGAGGAGATGGCACCCCAGTCCAAGGCAGGTAAGACCTTAGGACTTAGAGCACTTACAAAGGGATTAACATTAACTTCTCTCTAAAGGCACTGGTGGGGAACCCAGAACTTCCGGATCCAAGACCTGTTTTTTAACCACTAGACCAAACCTTTGGAGTAATATATAATCCAAACTTACTAATGACTTCATACAAAGAAGAAATTAAAAAAAAAAAATATCATTCAACAATGACAGATTGACCATCACCTGACCTCAAATATTGGCCAAACTACTATTCAGTTAAAAATATTAAAGCAATTATATATCTAGAGAGCTTCCATTATTGAAAAATTTCTATCTTCCATATACATATGCATAGCACTGAAAATTTTCTATCTTTCATATATCTATATATCTGAAGCATGAGCACTTATTAAATGGTGATGTACTTGTGCCACGTATATATACCCGATACTTGTGGCTTTCTCATATATTAATATAAAAGGGGCAGCCCAGTGCACTAAAACTATTCGTAGGGTCTGATAAGGGGTCCCACCATTTCGGTGTGTTGTACGCAGCCTCACCCTGTTTTTTACACAAGTTGTTTCCATAACTTGAACTCATGACCTATCACGTGACAACAACTTTACCGTTGCGCCAAGGTTCCCCCTTGATATAATAATATTTGTTTATTTGAGTTTTTGTGTTGTAAGAAAACACAATTTTTTTACTTTACAATCTATTAATGTGATGTTTTGTTGTGAATAGAAAAGTTTAGCTCTCTAAAATTGTATTATATAAAAAAGCTCTCATTACTCAAAAATAAAAAAAAAATCTCATTACTTTATCGCCGTACACTCAAAAATAAAAAAATAAAAAAAGCTCTCGTGTATTTTATCGCTGTACACTCACCTTAAGTATTTTTAAAATGGCGCACGCACCCGTACCTGTACCTTACCATCCCTGAGTAGAAATATCCATCTTTAAATAAAAAAAAAATCATAATACTCCTAATACTAATTAAAATAATCACAGACATTTTAATTAACCTTAATGACTTTCTTTGTTAATCACATCCAGATTTTCATATAAAACAGGCCCTTAAAGAAGAAGAAAAAATAAATATGGCACACTGCATGCAGATCCATTACCTGAATATAACTTGCCCCTAGCAAGGCTCCATTCCCCATTTGAAACTGTGTTCTGTAATCCTTTCCCTGAAAAATACAATATTGAACTATAAAACAGGGAAAGTACATTATGACAATATGCATGCATAATCAGATAATGCTCCACTAAGAAACTACAAAAACAATATATGCCAACTAGAAGATGAGGGCAACAAATGAAATAATCAGAAAAGGAAAAATAGTTGACCTTGTAATCAAAGTTAATCATCCCTTGCGACATATGTGGCTCACTTGTTAGCTGTAAAAAGGCAAGAAAGTATGAAGTTATGGTGAATAAAAAGGACAACAACAAAAGACTACAAATAACAAAAGGGAAGGGGTAAGTTGATGTCATAAATCAAATACTCTGCAAATAAATTGAGAGATCATTCCATGGCAGATAAATTATCCTTTTCAGCCAGCAATAAGTAATCATTTCAAACTTAAAACTAGACACAAGAAAACATTACCATAGTCTCATAACACTATCAAATAAAATCTAAAAGATATATTGGTAACTAATCAAGGAAGTAGAAACAGGCAAACAGCAGAAAATCATAAGCTATATTGCTCAGAATTGAAACAAGCATATACACACACCTGAGCATTTGCTTTCAAAGTGAGATTGTCAAACACATCATACTTGACTCTTGCAGTTACCCTTCCATCAGTCATAGCTCTCCCCAAAAGCAACAGCTACAAAACATCACCTTGGTCAAAGAATGCATTATTATATTAAAACCTCTACAATATCAACGCTTATGGTTGAAGGCTTGTGTGGTGTCCGACACGTCTTCGACGCCGAAGAAATTAGTTCAATAAAGTCATTTTCTTAAAATATTACCAGTATACATGTCAGAATCCTCTGTACTGCTAACATTTCTGATTGAAGGTGTATTTGGTGTGACTGACGTCAAAGTCATTTTTAGTGACTGACGTCAATGTCAAGGACACATATAATTACATATCAATTATGCCATTTTCTTAAAGTATTATTTGTATAAAAACTAAAAAAAAAAAAAAGATGAAAAGGAAGGTATACCTTAGGATGATCGATGAAGTTCGCGCCGAATTCATAGTTAGCAGTTGGAATTTTAATAACCTCAGCAGACTGAGAAGGAATCTCAGTAGGTCCCATCGAAACACTGAGTATCAAATCACAACAATAAAATAAAATAAATAAATAAAATCCTACAAACAAAGATTCAAGTTCAAAAATGAAAAATCCGAAAGAGAAAGTAAGGTACCTGTGATTAAGAGAGAATTTCTGGTTAAGCATTTTGGTGAAATCAAAACGCATGCCTTCAAAAAGTTCCGGCTTCAAAGACACTGAAAACAAAAAAAAAAAAAAGAAATTGATTGAGATTGTTGAGTATAATCGTAGAAAATGAAGAAGAATTAGAATGAATTAAGTGAAAAAGAGAACAGACTCACTCATAGCTTCGCGATGAAGTTCTTCGAAGGGAATGGGACAAGGAAGTTTAGAGTAATCGACTTTCTGATCGACCTTCTTGTCGTCGGCGGTGGGAATCGGTGGAATCATAGTCGCCATTGTTAGAGATCAGAGAGAGAGAGAGATTCAGAATTGATTTTCTAAAACCCTTTGTTTGTTTCGTTGGTTCGTTCCCAAAGTATGCTATGCTTGTGACTGCTAAAACCCTAGCTACCTCTTTTCTTTTGCATCACTCTTTACCTCACACGCTTCATTTCAATCTTTACACACTTCTACCCGACCCGTTCATGATGGATACGGTTTTTTGCTACCACGATCACCGCAACCCGGTTACTATTGACTTCTTTACCAAGTCACTTTTAAAATAAATATATTTCTCTTTAAAAAAAAAAGTTGATTAAATATAACCACCGGTTCCCTCAAAAAAAAAAAAAATATATATATATATAACCACCGTTTAAAATTATTATATATTTTTTACTATTATTCAAAAATGGCCACTTATGATAATCGATTTGAGAGGGTTTTTACTATTATTTCTTGTTCCTGGTGTGGATTTGTCTAACTGCAATAGTACATATGTTAAAACAACTAAAAATAATAACTTTTTATTGAAGATAATAATTATTTATTAGAATATTATATAATTAATATAAAATACACAAGTTCCCCTAAAAAAATACACAAGTTTCAATATAAACTTGTTATTTTAAATTTTTTAACATATGCAAGTTTGCACATGATAGAAAAATCACTCTTTTTTAAACCTGTATATTAATCTATTCATATTCAACTCTCTTTTGTCGACGTGTTCATGATATTATTCTGGTTCTGATCACTTGTGTTCTCTATTTTGTTTGAAAATATATAAATAATTTGAGATTCCAAAACTTCTCTTTTATGTTTGAATAAGATTTGCTTCCCTTAAAATGATACTTTTTTTTTCTTTCAAACAAAGAAAGACTTTTGCAAAATTGCAATCATAGTTGTCAATTGCTTAAACTATGAGCATTAAATTTAGGTGTTAATAACATTCAACTAGTGTTGAATCGTGTGTCATGTGAATTCAATCTTTAGGTGAAATAATATTTGGTTAGTCTTTACTACCTCTAGTCAAACTCTAAATTAGTTAGGCATTTTCTTTTCAAGAAATCATAAGATTAAACCAACAAAATGAAAATATAGAACATTTGGGTCAAGTTTAATATCAAACTATTGGGTCATGTTTATGAAACTTCCACAAGAGTTTCTATCATGACACGCATATTAAAGAGGTTTAAATATGTCTCTGTTTTCAACCAATCAGAAAGTTGTAGGGATTCAACATATTATGTCATCAAAGTTGAATTTGAATTTTAGGGTTCTTGATTTGGGGAAGAAAAACCCAAATTTTAAAGAGTGATGAAGATGCACAAGGCTTTTCTAGATCGAAGGATGTTTTTCTTTAAGTTTTATTAACACATCAACAAGTTAGGTGACACATCAACAATATTTGCGTAATTACCTTTTTTTCTTTCTCTCTCTTCTCTCCTTCTTAAACCCTAGCCGTCACCCATTTCTTCTTCTTCTTCTTCTTCTTCTTTTTAGAGGGGTGATTTAGGGTCAATTTTGACCCAAAAACCACTCATCCGAATTGTTTTTCCTTCTATCCTAATTGAATAAGTGATTTCACATATTTTATGTTTTCTTTCGTTTGCTTTTGTGATTTCGTCGTCTCTTAACGACTCTAATTGTTTTGATTTCTCGTCTTTGTGCGGTGTGTTTGATTTCCCGTCTTAGTGCAGTGTTTATTTGATTTAGGTTGAAAGATTGGCTTTGAGCAAGTGCAGATCCGATCAATGACAATGACTTTGGCGTCGTCAACGTTGCAGATCCGGAGACATGAGTATTCCGGAGACATGAATATAGTCATATTAGTCATATTTGTAGGCATAGGTACTTCCGTTTTATGCTGTTAACATGGATGTTGTGAGTTTGTTCACAGATTCATCCTGAATTTGGATTTGTATTGTATCGATGTACCCTATCAATTTGAATGAATGAATATTGTTTATTTTTGTCAAAAAAAAAAAGGTGACATATCAACATTTTTTAAAAGAAAATTGAAAATAAAAGGGAAAGGTCCGGGGACTAGGATGATATATTGATGGTGCACTTAATTGATTAAAAACAACAGCATAACTAATGATCATATAATAGTATAATTAATTACACTTAAATGATTTAAAAAAATACATTATTCGTAATTTGAAAAAGAAAAATCAGTACTCCCCTCATAAAACCTCCATTCGCACACACCCTTAAAAAGAAAAGTAAATTCTCTTCTCTTAAACTCTCCATCTAAACCCTTAGAGTTAGGCTGTTATGTCACTTTTCGAAAGCTCATAGATCGAGCCATGTTGAGCACATGGTAAAATCATTCAAACTTGAGGAAGAAAAGAGAACACGAACTTAAGTTATAAGAATATGGAGAAATGAAACCTCCACAGTCATCTCGCAATACATAAATATGGAGAACTGAGAACGCATAGTCATAATTTTTTAAAGTGCTGTTTTGGTGGTGGTGTCTAACTCGTTTAAATATCCCGGCTTGCCTTTTTTATGAATGGTGTTGGGATCCTTTCTCGTGCCTTGCTAGAAAATAGGTGTTGGTTGGTGTTTTGGGAGGCCGGTGTTTGGTCTGCTGTGTATCAGCGCCTTTTTCCTTTCCTTTGGTTTGTGGAGGTTGTTTTTATGCTTTTGCTTTTTTGGTTCTTTGCTGTTTGGGGGGCTGCTACGCGCGTCTGTTATGGACAGCGGGTAGCAGTTTTTTGTTATTCTGTTTCTCAGAGTTAGCAGGTAGTGGGAGGTGTTTGTTTTGTTTTTCCTGTCTCCGTCTATATGCGGTGCCTATCGTAGTTTCGTCTTGTGCAAGTTTGTCGGCTTCTTGCGACATCGTAGCCTAATAATATTTGCTGATTCAAAAAAAAAAAAAAACATAGTCATAAATTGATCTCAACCCTTCTTATCCTCTAAAAACTCGCTGAACTCGAATCAATTTTGAATCAGCCAAATTGAAAAACATTATGCCTTGCAAAATGGTCGGGAACAACAAATATACTCTGACAAATTACAAATTTTCCTGACACTCCCTCATATTTGAAACATTATAGTTAATACAAAATCCTTCATATATTCATGGATATCAACAACCCCGAGTTTGCTGTTTGGGCAGTTTAGCTCTAAACTACAAATGGAAAATCATGGGCATCACAAGGTCATCCACACTAACTAGTTGCATAAGGGTGCAACATCAACTCAATCTCTCGCTCTATTATGACAAAATTTTGCATCAGCAGTCTCACAACAAAATTCTGCATCAGCAGTCTCACAACAAAATTCTGCATCAGCAGTCTCACAAGGAACATTCTATTATTGCAACTGCCTATTTAATCTGGGAGGATAAGCATGAACATACTGCAAACTTATGACAAAATTTTGCATTAACAGTCTCACAGCAAAATAAAATACTACATTAGTAGTCTCACAACGTTGAAAGATACAATCACATACAAGGTAGATAAACTATATTCCTGCCCTGCAAATAAGTATAGATGATCCAGAATCACCGAGTTCTATTTAAAAAATTCATATACGTCCTTACTTTAATTTCAGAAACAACACATTCTATTATATACATCACTATCATGTACATGCAAACTGCATTCAAACAGAGAATTTCAAATCAAAGTTGTAAGCAACTAATAGATTTTGTGACATGTTTCCATGACATTTAAGATAACAATTTACATTGTGTCCTTTATCAATGCTGAAATATGTCTCTCCCTCTCATGTCTCTATCTCTCGCTATATACATAGTGACTCTGACAGGCAAAAACATTTGGTTATTTTAAGAAACGAGAACAAATAATTAACCAAACAATAAAAATCAGCGGTCCTTATTACTTTTAGAAGGTATCATGTACTGCTATATCACCATTCATTTCCTCTCCCGACGTACATTTCTCTAGGCACAAAGTAAAAAATTTCAATTCCAAAAGAAGAAAAAAAACGAAATCTGACAAATCAAATTTTATAGGTACTTAAAACTTTCCACCTTTATATATCTATTTACTTTTCAATCATTAATCTGCTATGGTCGACACTATGTTACAGAATCGGCGGGAAATGAAGGGCTGACTCATTATCAATACGTGTGATAGGACTGAAGTTTAGAAAAGATATGTCGTTCCATTTCATGCTAAAAACGGTCTTATATTATGACATTCTTTCTACAATTGTGAACTATCAACAAAACATTCGATTACGATTGAAGAAAATCAATTAACAAGCTAATTTTTACACAGACGGTAAGAAACAATTGTTTTGTTACTTTACACTAGTAATTGCATAGCTGGAAAAAAAAGATGTATTTATTAATGCAAATACGAATGAAACTTTATGTGTTATCTCATTCTTACTTATGGAAAAGGTGGTTTCAAAGATTAAAAGCACACAAACATCACTTTGCGAAGTTCGGAAAGTCATTTCGAAATATCATTTTTGTTTAAAAATGCTAAAAAAATCATAATATATTCTTATATTGGAGGTTGGGTAACAAGACTAATTTGAGCTAAAGAAAAGAGTTAGCGGTCCTGGTTTCAAACTCAGACGAAAAAGAACAACTAATTTAATTTAATAGCATAGGTTTGGTAACTCAACTCATCTGAACTAAAGAAAAGAGTAATTGGTCACGGGTTTAAACTCAGAAGAAGAAGGAAAAAATAACATAACAACTAATTAACAACATTTGCCTTTCAAAAAAGAGTCTATTCTAATACTCTTACAAAATAGACACTTATACTCCTCCCTTAATACATGCCACTCACATATGATTACAACCCTAACAACAATATACAATTTTAATCTTCAATGCATTTATATTAGAGAAATTGGTTTTTGAGAAAATCTTAGCCAAAGAGAAAATAATTTTAATAACTCTCTTTCTATATTGAAATAATGTGCCTCCCTTTTTTGTGGGTTTGATAATTTATTTGGGAGTAGGTTTGCAGAAAATCCAAAATGTTTAACAAATGCATCACTATTTGAAAATTGAAAAAAATGCTCTTTTGAGTACAATATTTGTCTTTTCTTTCTATCAATGACCCTTAAAATTAATACAGTTTAAAAATTAGCTTAATCGAATTAAAGAACGGGGTTCAAAGGCATACAAAGATTATGTCCCTATATTGTATCCTCCTAGCATTGAAGGGTCGTAGTTGAAAAAATGTGTCCGTGCAATGTTAAGTTTTGAATTTAGCTGTAGGCAGGTATTCAAGATGGGGCAAAAAATTATCTAGTGATTGACATAGGTTATACACACGGACTTAAAAACGGGATTCAGCACATCACATAAAAAATAAGCACTTGGTTACGGCAAATAATGCAACCTGCAAAAAATGAGTTTGAACTTGACCTACAACTAAACTCAGCTCAAATGCTTAAACATGCACACACACATCTTCAAGTCTTACAATCAGGTTATGTTTAAACACCCATATCATATAACAAAGTCGGTTTGGATTCTCTAACACAGACAATCAACAATAAAGTGGAATTGGATCAAATTTGATAATATCCCTCTTAAATCCAGGAAAATTATCCTGATCCACAGAAAATAACAGCATATAAACACATTATTACAAAACAAAAAAAGAGATAAACTTACCATGCCATCAATCAGCATGGACGCAAAGACGAAACTTTTGCCATCAATCAGCATTAAAGCAAAGAATGCTTACATACGTATACTGACAATTGGACCAGGAACAAACTTAGTATGAGAAAGAGAGACAAAGTGGCATGCTCTAGTGATTGGTTACACTGGGTATATAAAACAACCCAGTGGTGGAAGACCAAAAACAACCCACACTAGTATTAGACTAGACATGATTTAAATTAGCATATCTAAAACATAAAACCAAACGGCAGAAAAACAAATAAATAGTAGTCAGAAACATAGCTCAACGCCAACCCTAATTCCCAAACATACTATAGACCAAACACTCAATCCATTCAAACTGATAGTTATCATTAACATTCAAAAGATTGCAATTGCATACAGATTATACCAATTCAAACCACACAAATCGAATTCAAACAGAACAACCAATACAAACATTTAACTCGGAAACTTATTCAAATCAAATTAACTAAAATCTTTTATAATTCCATTGAAAATCCACCAAAACTGAATTAAAAAAAGTGCACAGCAATAGCAATTTTAGAGAGTACAGAATAACATGAAAATATCAAATCCAATAACTGATAAAAATCTAACGATAAGATTTCTGGAACCTAGCACGAGCACCACGACCACCAAACTTCTTAGGCTCACAGCGTCTAGGATCAGCAACAAGAAGAGTACGATCATAACGAACAAGAATATCCTTAATCTCCTTCTTACTCTGTTCATCAACATATTTCTGATAATAAGCAACCAAAGCCTTCGCAATACTCTGACGAATGGCATAGATCTGAGAAGTGTGACCTCCACCCTTCACACGGATCCTCATATCAACTCCGGCGAAACGGTGTCTGCCGAGAAGGAGGATTGGTTCGTATGCTTTGAAACGAAGAATCTCAGGCTCCACCAGTTCGATTGGACAGCCATTGATCTTGATGAGACCGCGACCTCTCTTGCAGTGGGTAACTGCAACAGCGTTCTTCTTCCGGCCAAAGCATTGCACCTGTTCCATCTTGCTGAGCTTCTTTCTCTCTCCGCCGCAACCAACACCAGCAGCTGAAGCACACAGGTTTTGATTTCTAGGGTTTCAAGGAGTATCTATTTGATCAATATATATAAGAGCTCCGATAGGGTTTTTTGCAAAATACTAAAATGCCCCTCCAACTCCAAATATTTATAAAACTAATTTATTTTATTTATTTCATTAAAATGTTTTTTCTTAGAGGAAAAATTATATAATTTATTTTTGAAGGATCTATAATTCTTTTAGAGAAAGTTATATTTCTTTTTCTAACTCACACCAATTAGATTTTTTGACAACTCAAATCAAGTTATCTTGATGACTTGGGATATGTTTAGCTTGCACAATAAATTAATTTATAGTGATATTTTATATCTTACAAGTTCATACATTAAAAAAAGACATGTTTGATAACCAACGATTTTTCATCAATCTATGTCTTAATTATAATTTATGCTCTTAATTTTACACTTATGTTAATAAATAGGTTAATAATGTTTTACCCCCTGTAATATAGGTCATTTTTGGATTTATCCCGTTGTAATTTTTTTTCGTCCTTGTAAAAAAAATCCAGAATACCCCTTAATAGGTCATTTTCAGAATTTTTCCAAAAATTTTGGTTTTCGAATGGCCTATTAGGGGGTATTTTGAAACAATTTTTTTTTTACAAGGACGAAAACAAAAACAAAAATTTACAGAGGGCAAACCCGAAAATGACCTATATTACAGGGGTTAAAACATTATTAACCCAAAATAAATATTACTTGAACATTTTGTCAAAAAAAAAAATATTACTTGAACATATTTTTCTATGTTATTTCATATTTTTTTAATCAAACAAAGCCATAATCTTTTTCAAATCTATCGAGAAAGGGTTTAATCCAAATATTGACCTAAAGCACACAATGTCATTTACAAGTCATTCAAGGTTAAATCTTATTGCGCCCTGAAATCTTCATATCTTCATATAACAAGATTCCCTTATCGTCGCTTCTTTCTCCAAAAAAGTCGAATCTAGTTGGAAGTTAGTCTTTCCCAACCAAAAATGTTGATGGTATACCTTAAGAGTAGTCAAAGTTTTCAATCTCTCACTTATCAGAAGATACAAAAGGCAACTCTCTGAGTAACCTGGCTCTGATACCACTTGTCACGGCCTTAGCACTCCGCTTTCTAACACAAATGTGCCCTCTGCCCCTCTTTCTTTATAAATAAAACTATTCTTCAAATCAATAATTGAACATCTATTTTTCTACAAGGGACCGAACTCTATGTATCAACTTTTTATATTCAAAAAAGTCATGTTACCAACTCTTTCAACCACACGTTAAAATTTATAATTTCATTTAATTACTTTCTCCATTCCTTTTTTTTTTTTTTAGCAATACTCCCTCCATTCCTAATTATATATGTTTTGGAGTTGTAGTAAGATTGCAAGTATGCCAGCTATTTCTTCTTTGTCATCTCGATGTTGTTGTTTTCAAATTTTGAACTATGCATAGTGACACAATTAAGGATGAAACATACAGGAAATGGCAAAGGTGGATCTGGTAGATGACTAAGTGAACAACAATATAAATGAAAGAAGAAAAACAATTAGGAATATTAAAAGGAGTATTTGTTTTGAATGGGAATGAACAGAAGAATGGCCACACATTGAAGAAAATTTAGTCTGATGACATACGTTTGGTACAACATTTGAACTTGTTACTTAAGGCATATACTTATTTTGATGCTATATTTTATTTCATAATTATTGTCTTCTTTATTCCGCAGAACCAACAACTAGTGCTAAAGATTTGGTTCTTTGTGGTGATTGTCTTGCAACGCTAGAGGGGGTTCAAATGATTCTAATTATGCTTTTTAGAGAGGTGTTGGAGAATTAACATCAAGTGAAGAGTTTTCTTCAACATATGTTTGGTAACAATATTTTTTTATAAGCTTGGTAACATGATATCCAAACACGAGCTTATCTATCTATTTGTGCAAACAAGTATACATGTTCCTACAAACAGCTTGGTAACGTTGATGTTGTTAATGGAACATTCGATTTAGTTTAATATGCAGTGAAGTCATAGTTTAGTTAATGTCACTACAAAAAAATTCCAAAACCTGCCTGCAGTAATAATATTTAACATATAGTTCAATTACTAACAGCTGTCAGCTGGTGAATTTTCCTTAGTTACACTATGCATCAATAACCATATGCTGGCTAAGAGACCAAAAATTTGTCTTCTACAATATATTCCATTTTTTTTACTGCACATTTTTCCATTAGGATCCACAAAATTCCAACATTATTAAACCCACACCTTAAGGCTACAGTTTTTGCAGGCTCTCTGGTTTTTCCTTTAAGATCCGTCTCTTTCAATATGCAATAGTTTTTTTCAGCTTATTTGAATTAAAATACAACTTTTTTCATAGTAGTTGTAGCCTCGACAAAACCAAAGACTAAAAAAACATCATTTACTACTTTGGCATGTATATATAGTGACATATTACAATAAACAATTCACCACCTACTTCATTATTAAGGTTATAGTTTCTCATACAAACAAGACTCACTAAATCTTTTTCTCTCCCTCTTAATTTCTCATCAAGAGGGGAAAAAAGAAAGCTAAGAACCATGAAGAGGAGGTTCCAGAAAGTTTGCACTTCTCTCAAAGAGCAAAGTTGTATAAGGTATGCAAAGATTGCTTCAGCTGCAGGTTTTTCTGATATGAGTCTCATCATCATAAAAGCAACATCACCTGATGATTTACCAGTTCATGAAAAATACATACAACACCTCTTGAAACTCTTCTCATTATCTCCATCTTCATGTCATTCCTTCGCAATCAGCTTCACTCGTCGATTCGGAACTACTCGCAGTTGGAGGGTAGCACTCAAGTCATTGATTCTTCTCCACCGTTTACTTCGTTCCGTTCAAGGAAACTCTCCTTTATGGACCGAACTATTATGGACCCGTTCCAATGGTTTGATCTCTCTCTACCCTTGTCATTTCAAGGATACTACTTGTTCTTCATCAACTTGTTCCATTTCCTACACCAAATTTGTAACTTCTTATGCACAATTACTTGATGAAGCTCTTAACTGTGTTGCCTTGGATAACACGAAACTTGAAAACCAACAACACTTAGAAGGAAAAAATGAAACTTTTCAAGAGAAGATAAAAGAAATGGGTGAGACACTTGAAATCTTGCCACAATTGCAGAGTATTATTGACAGGGTGATAGATTGTTATCCTATAGGAGTTGCAACAAAAAGTTTCATTGTTCAGTCTGCAATGAAACACATAATTCGCGACAGTTTCATTTGTTACACAATGTTCAGAAGAGAAATTGTTGCTGTAATGGAGAATCTTTTTGAAATGTCTTATAGGAACAGCATAGCTGCTTTTAATATATACAAGAAAGCATCAGTGCAAACAAATAAGCTTTGTGAGTTCTATGAATGGTGTAAAGCAAAAGGGTTGTGTGGTTACTATGAATATCCTTTGTTAGAACCAATTCCACATATACAAATCAAAGCTTTGGAAAATTTTTTGAGTGGTATGTGGCAGTTGACAGAGTCGTGTTCATCATCGTTGTCTGATCAGGAATCTAGTTCTGTTTTTACCGAAGAAGATGGAAGACAACAACAACAAATGATGAAAGGTAATGAAGTGGAGAAGCCTTTGATTGATCTAGAAGGAGAAAATGACGATGTTAGTTGGGAGACAGTGTTGGAATCTTCTGTTAGTTTTTGCCATAGTTATGATCAGATTCATAGTGACCTGATCAATTCTAATGGCTATCAACAAGGATTAATGGACAATGATCATAGCTTTGATGGCATGTGGGAAATTTCAACAAACAAATCTGCTGCTTATAATCCTTTCTCTCAGCAAAGTTATGAATCCAGTTACAATGGCAGATTTGATCACAACCCTTTGTATCCCTGGGGTCCATAATGGATTTCACCTAGTACAATTTATTGTATTCTTTGAATTTCTCTGTTTTTTTTATTATTTCATTTGTTGTTTCACCTAGTTCTTCGGGCATCAAATTCTAAGTGTGGAATTTTGTTTTGATATTTCTAAGTGTGGAATTTTACCACAGGAAGAAATTGCAAGCAAACGATCTCAGAAAAATTCATTGTGAACATAGAATTATTAAAATGTTACTAAAAAATAGAATAAATAAAACTATTGTTGACATTTCTTCTATTTTGCTACAACTTTTACAAGCTGGTAGTGTGTTGATGAAACTGTATAGTGAAATATTATACTTGATTAAATAAAAGGAAAAAGGGACCTCTTCAAAACAATTAAATGAGCTCAAACTTTCTTGCAAACTATTTGGACAACACTTGAAATTGATCAACTACATTGTGACTTCTTGTTTTTAGTTACTATTTACAAAAGTACTGTCAAAACAATTGTGGATGTAAATTATGTTATATTGATTAATAAAGCGTTAAATAAATTTTTCGCCCCTGCAAAATTAACAAATTTCATTTTCCATCCCCATCAAACAAAATGGCGTTTTTTTAACTTGAGATGAATTAAAAATAACATTTTAAAAGTTATAACGTTATAAACATATCTGTAAAAAAATCATTTAAAAATACATATTAACTTGCAAAAACTAAAATTGTGTGCAGAAAATCTTCAGAGGCATATATGCCTTTTACGAGGACGAAAATATGAAATTAGAAAAAATTTAAGGACAAAAATTATTTATCCCATTAATAAATGTATGTCAACCATGATGTATACATTTTAATTGAGCTTGTTCTTCAAATATTAATCGATTAAAGGGGTTATAATTCTGAAACTTGGTTTCATTATTCTGAGATATAATAATTCAAAGATTCGGGCATTCATACCCGAAGGCATAGACTTCCAACTTTTCATGTAAGAACAACTGAACAATTACACCAAGTTTACAAAAATTGGTGTTCCTATGTAGCACTAATCCTGTAAATGAAGGTTCCACGAATTAATCACATTCTCGAACAGTACATTCGAACCCTGGCTACCCAAAATATACAACACTATATACAGGTGTAGATCTCAATTCATATTTTCTTTGCACCCACTATAGTGGGGGAAAAACAAATAATTTAAACAATTTAAAGTAGTTTGGTACAAGGTAGCAAGTAAAAGTGATGTGACCCTAGCAACTCCATGAAATGAACAACCTTCTAAAAAGTTATACTTCTGAATCAGCCGTTGATAATTTACTTCCGATGCCTTCTCTTTTGATCAGCTCTTTGTCTCTTCTCATCATCCCATTCACGGTCATACAAGCTAACAATAATCAATTAAGGACACAGCAGGGCATCATTATTAATGGAAACTTCACATCAATTAAATCCAATAAAAAAACATGTGTTTAAACTTTAGTAACACATCTGTTCAAGGAATTTAAATTAACTCTTTTTAATCACCAAAAAATAAAACTTCACTATCTTTTTGGTGAAGAAAATGCATGCAATCCAGACACACATAGTATCATACCACATCATTCATCTTTAAGCAATTCATTTATCAAGGACGCCAATCACAGCTTTTTCCCATGCATGATGTAACAGAAAGGGAAAAAAAAGTATCTAGATAAAAAGTGGACTTGTGAATAAAGCATGCATGCATATCAACCTAAGTATTTCACAATTCAGGATACGGATCTGATTCACGACGATTCATCTTGCTGGCTACCTCTTTACCATGAATCCTAAGACTCGGTTCATCTATGTAACTGGCATGCTGAATCATTGGCCCCTTTCTGTCTCTTCCATCATACGCTTGTGACATACCAATACCGGAGAGAGGAGGCGCAACTGGTGAGTACTCCCCAGGCTCCATAGTTGGTAGATGCTCCCTCTTAAGTTTACGCCTCTTGGATGCAGCTATTTCCTCTTCTTTTAGAATGCTTGCTTTCTCTCTTTCCCTCTCTTCCACCTGCAGAAAAGAACAACAGCTGTATCAAATGTCCATTCTATTAGAACATCAGAAGATGTTAATGAGTGTTGAGAAGCAAACCTTAAAAAACAAAAATTGTGTTGAGAAACACAACTGTGCAAAACCAACAAAAACCAAACCTAAGTTCTATACGTATGTCAAAGTATACTAGTATAAATCAGAGATAATCAAAACCAGGAAGCAACCTTAGCTCAACCTGTACAGCAAATAACTCCAGTTGAAACTCTAACCATAGAACCCCTATAATGTCTTAAACTGTAACATTATGCTAAAGTATTTCCCACATTTGTTGCATTTTAACATTGAAGTAATTGTCAATGTTACAATCAGCTTCAAAAAAAAGTAGTTCCATAGAAACCCATGCTCAGTAAATGCCTGCCACTCTTTTACTTGGTATCAAATTTTGGTCACCGAAGACACTTATCACAATTTTTCATGTTAATCCATGTTTAATAAGTAGTACAAAGAAATAAGCATACTGTATTTTGGTCTTTAACTACTAAGGAATTTTTAAAAAAAAAAAAAAAAAAAAAAAACTAGTTTAGTGAATAGACAAAGGGACATATTGAGCCTCTAACAAATCCATTATGACTAATGATTTTTTAAGCACATATCCACTAGTAAAACGTAGACACTAACCCATATGACTATGCCACATGTATAATACTCAATTATGTACTCTTAGAATTTGGATCTTAACAGGCACAATATTGGTTCATACCTTCATTTCTTCACGCTTCCGATCACGAAAATCATCTTCTTTTCTACGTTTGGGATCATCCTGCAAAATCACAGTCTCTTCAGACCGTCTCAGTTCTTTTTCTTCATGCCTTGGAGAAAGTCTTTGAGAATGCCTTGTAGCTCCATACCTCCTATCAGCATCTTCATCACGCCTACCAGCCCCAAGAGATTGAGGAACCACGTTAGGAGGTAAAGGGGGTGGCGGAGGCAAGCTTTGTCCATGGAAGCGGGCCTCAGCATGAGATTTTTCTATTGTTGCATCACTGTATCGTAATTTATTTCTATCATCCTTACTTCGGTCATCCTTAGCCTTGTCAGGGAGTCTATTGAAACTCCTCTCACTACCCCTTTCTTGCACTCTCTCCACAGATCGTTCTCTTCCATATCTTTCTATCGACCTGTCCCTGGGTTTTTCAACAACAAAGTCATCACCACGAGACTTGTCCAGACGATCCAATCTTTCCCTGTGTTCCCTTTCATATCTTTCATTGCCTTTTTCTTTTGGCCTTTCCAATGTTTTATCACTTGCTCTGTATAGACCAAGTTCATCTGGTCCCACTTTGTCATCAGCAAATCGAGGATCCATCAGCTTCTCTCTTTCAGAGAATCGAACTTCACCTTCTAAATCTCTTAGATCTATATCCCCTTTCCGTCGTTTACCTAGTCTGTCTAGCTCATCAACAGAACCAGCTCGCTTCTGAATTTTTTCGCTAGACTTTGAGGTAGCTGTGTTTTCATGCCTAGGAGAATGAACTACACGAGAAGAGGATCCTCTTGTGAAGTCAGCAATATCATTTCCATCATCCTTCACCATAGAAGATTTGGCAGCTCCAACCTCTGCCCTTGATTCGTTACCAGAACCATCAAATGCGGTTGTGGCCGCTGGAGCCAAACCTTTTGCAGAACCTGAAACGCTGTTACCATTAGCACTGACTGAAGAAGAGATGTTTGTTCCTGTGTGTCTTCCATCTGATGCATGGGTCTGAAGATCCTTGTCACTGCTTGAGGAACCAGAAGTTCTGGTAACAGTTTTTCCAGATCTACCATCTTCTTTCAAAGGATCTTGTTTTGATGGCTTCAAAAGTGAACCAGTAGCCACTGAACGTTGTTTCACAGAGGTTCTTGACTGAAAACAGAAGAACCAAATCATTATGGATAAACATAAAAGGAATAAAATGGAAAACGGGACAAACAGGAATTTTAGCAGGGAGAGAATAAACACTCCAAAGCAAGTATGCACTAGAAATAGTGTCATCCTTGCCAGGAAGGTGTCCAATATGAATGAAACAACAATTACAAAAAAAAATATCAGTTTACCAATGCGCACAGCTGCATCAAGGGAATAGGTTTTTGTAAATAAATTTACCATTGAAATTGGCATTGTGATACTACATATAATGAAACATACTATAATTGCTTGAAACAATTGGATTTAGAAATTGCTTGAGATGTTTTGCCAAATTCTTTTGAGAACACAAACTTGGGTCTAAGATATAAATTTATTAGTTTTTAATGAATATTATGAACTGTAAATTAAAGAATAAGTTATTCAACTCTTCTCTTATCAATACAGCTGGTAGTGGAACTTCTTCCTCCAGATAACATGTATTCACTCAGTCTCCTTTCCCTCTACTAAAGAGGTATGCTGAGGCAATTATCAACTAGTCAACAATGTGACAAGTGACGCAAAATGGATTACAGACAAGCCCAACATACAAATGGAAAATGCTAGCTCAAAATAACAAAGATGATTAAATGCTACCTCAACATTTCTTGTAATGTGTTCATCTGGTGCCCTACTTATGGATTCTTCCACTTGCTTTGGGTTTTCCACAGATTTTAATGCCCCAGATTGTCCAGCAGGTGAGGCTAGAGATGATTGAGCATCCACTCCGTTCACCATTGAGCTACCCTTGAGTTTTACGTGGCCAGAATCAGATTTTGTCGCTGTAATGCTTTCAGTTCTTTCTGACTTCCCATCTGCAGTTTTTGTTCTTACTGTCTGTTCTTTGACTGTGTTTCCAGAGTCCAGATGTTTCCCACTGGCAGATTCAGTTTGAGAAACATGAAGACCTATCCCACTTTGGACAGCAGCAGAACTTCCTGCTGCAGATTTAGTCATAGATGGTGCAGGCTTCAATTCAAGATAACCCATACCAAATTCTTCATCGGTAACCCAGGAAGGCTGCATATTGAAAGAGATTAGTGTACTAAAACAGACAACAAATAAGCTTGTAATAAGATAACATCATACCTTCCTAGCAGCCAGTGCTGCTGCTACACCAGTTGCCAACACCTTAAGATCCTCTCTTTCATCACTTTTAATCTTAGCTACCTACATGGAAGATGAAATATTATAAATAAAAAATGCATCAGTATTCAAAACAACTAAGTTCAATTTAGGGATAACTTACCCGCTTTTCAAGGTTTATCCCACTCTTCCGTGTTACAGGAAAAACACTAGAAATTTTAGTCAACATTATAAGAGCATTTCTAATCTCCATGTACTCGCTAGATTCCAGACACTGAATTAGTAACCGTGTGATTCTTTGACTCCATTTCCAGTGTACCTGTCAGCAATAAATAAAGAATATGAAATTGGTTCATATACAGCATTATCTTATGTAAAGGTGGAAAGAACAAGGTAAGCCCCACAAAAATAATTGAGAAAAATCTGGACAACAGAGGCAAGGAAACAATTACGAGCAGCTGTAAACTAGCAAACAGATGAACTTGCCTTAATGAACTGTCCATATGTAACTCGCTGGCCGTTTGGATTTCTATAATAAACAGCAAATCCCGGCATGTTTCCACACTCACGTTCATAAATAGATTCATCACTCTGGAGATAATAAAAGGAAGAAACAAATATGAACGTAACTATTAGAATAACTGAATAATCCCTGAAAAGCTATAAAAAAAAAATTGTAAAAAATAAAATTATAAAATGTAAACAAATTGTTACCTTCCAATGGTAAGCAATCTTCAAAGTCTCATAGAGAAACCTGCCAAGCCTGCCAACCTCAAATTCAGTGCAGCAGCATATCATTGGTTGAAGGGTCTTACAAATAAGAACATCAATGTGGTTGACTGTGTTAAAAAAAGGGGTTCCAAGGGAATGAAGTTTGTGTACAAACATAGCACAATAGACAGCATCTGGCATACTGAAAGTACAGCGTGGAAATATACAACGCTGAAGAAACTCCATGTTGATCTTCAAGGTATCAGGACAGGAACTTAACCATTTGTCTTTCTCATGAAAAAGCCGCCTGCTGACAGATATGACGTTTTCTTCATGTTTATGCAGTTCACTACTCAGACGATCAAGAGATTCTTGAATTCTTTCCTTTTCTTTCTTTCTCTTGGTGATTGCTGAGCTTGAATTGTCAGAAAGCTCCTCCAAAGATTTAAGATTAGCATGCAGCTTGGCTATTTCTGATTCATAACGGTTTTTTGGAACGTGCAGGTCATATAATGTAAGACCCCAAAATGTTGCATAAAGATCGGGAGATAGGCTATTCCATGTTTTTGGAGGCAACATGGTTTTAACAGTATCAAGAAGATCTGACCAACTGCATGCAATAATAAAATAGTAAATACCAATCCCGAAAATAGCAGAAATAAACCTTGAATATCTCATTAACTATTGATTATATTGAATTGTTGACGGGAAACATCAGGTTACAATCCCTTACATAGAGCAGTTTTACCTACACTCACAATTGAGTTAACCTTCACCCTAGTAACTGCCAGTGCCAGTTGAATAGAACTACCTTTAGCCACGCGGGCAGAACTGAAACTAACAGTTGAAGCTTCTAAAGCTCAGCAGAAGGTTCTAGAATCTTAGAATACAAACAGAGGCAGTAATATACTTGTGATTGCCTAAATTCCTTATACATTCACACAGAATGGTATCTAAATCCATCATGCATATTGGAGAGTTCAACATGACAATACCCCATGAAAGTTATAAAAAATACAGGGTAAAAGTTTAGAATTATAACCTAATGGGATTTTTGTTGGAGCCAATATCTAGAACCATACTACCAGAATAATCTGCCGGGTCAGACTCAAAGTTCGTGGATGAATCACTTGCAGAATATTTATCTTCCATGGGCCAGCAAACATCGGGAGTCTTCTGAGACTTGAAAAGTCTCATAACAGGGCGATATATCAAGAAAGCAACCTGACCAGAAAAAAGGAATTAAAGGCAGGTTCGGGTGAAGAACCATATGCCGTAAAAGCTGAAACTCAAGGGAAAACCAGAACAGAAATATAGATGATGACATGAGGTAATGAAGTTTATCAGAAACATAGAGACAGAAGGGAAACAAAAACCTCAGGGTCCAAGTGGTAAAGATGGATCAAGTCATCAAGTGAGGGACTAAGAATAGCATAATTTGATCCTGGTATGACTGCACTGCCTAGAAAATCCACATATTGAAGGAGAGTTCCATGGCATCTATCAAACTGTTCACTGACCATCTTGATGTAGGGTGCATCTGCATTGACGAGAACCCTGCAAAAACATTAAATTTCAGAATAAAATATTAATCATCAGCTCTAACATTTTTAAGTTTAAGAGCTTACAGAGAACGATGCTGAGCAAGAAGAAGCAAGAGGGGGGTTGCCAACTTCGGTTCATCTTTCGGAAGTAATGCATCTCTAAGTCTGCTAGTTGACTTTATCAATGCCTGCATAATTATTAGATATCTTAGTGACTTACAAAGTCAATCTACAAGTCACATTATAAAACAAAAAATTGGGTATAATTGCTCTGCAATTGAATTTCAAAGCAAGATATATCATTAACTAGAGGTTGAAAATTTTGAGTGTAAAAACAGAAACACCAAACACAATTCAAACAGGAGGCATCCTCTCTGCTTTCTATTCAGCATTCAGTGAAGTTATGAAAAAAGATCAACCATGAAATTGCTACTTAATCACAGTTCACATTGGTCCATTTTAAGCTCAATCAATTATGCAACTAACAAAAAGATGTTCATTGTATGCCTTCACTTGATTTTCCAAAACCAAATGCAAACAAGTGTTCTTTTTTTTTTTTTTTTTGAACAAGCAAACAGGTGTTCATTAACCAGTTAGATAAGTACAAAACAACTGGGCCAGGGTAAATTAAAACAGTGAACCACCACACCGACAAAATTGTCTCCCTTTCACCTAGATTAGAATTTCAATCTGTCGAAAGTGTCATTTCATTAATCTCTTGCTTTCCAAAACCTTTGAAGATTTACATTTTGTACCTTATTATTTCGGGTCATCCCAAAAGAAGTTGCTTGATATTTCAGAGTCTCACTCCCTGCCATAGCGTCCAGCTGTTCCTCGGTCAAGTTCTCTGTGTACTGAACATTTGCCATTTGTTGGATGAGCTCCTAAAAAACCAGCAAAAATATTCAATAACGAACAGTATTTGGTATTTCATGAGTCATATCTCACACAATAGTATTCATTAAAAAATCAACAAAGAAGAACCTGCAATAGAACAAGCTCAATTCCTTGTCCCCTTTTTAACTGGTTCACAAGATACTGGAAAAGGCCCCGCAATTCCATTGATGGGTACTTCTTACATCTATCATAAAAAGACGTCTTGTAATCATGAAAATGTTCAAAGAATATCACGCTCTTGAAATACACAAACTCATGAAAATGTCAAAGAATATCATGCTCTTGAAATAATATACACAAACGTTATACACAATTCTGAACAAAAACAGGCAATGATGGAGACAAGATCAACCAACTCAAACTATTTATAACAAGTTGCACGGACATTGACCTTAATAAATAAAAAATGGACACTGAATCTAACAACAAAATCGGGGCAAGAAATTGCAAGCATGGTTTCATCAACTAGAAACAGGTTTTCTGGAGACCCTCATAACTTGATATATAATAGATTAAAAAACAGGGCAGACCGGTGCATTAAAGCTCCCGCATACGCAGGGTCTGGGACGGGGTCCCAACATTTTTGGTGTATTGTACACACCCTGTCTTTTACACAAGATGTTGTTTCCAGGACTTGAATCTGTGAACTTTCAGTCACGTGACAACAACTTTACCGTTGTGCCAAGGCTCCCCCCTTTCTTGATATAGAATAAAAAAAAATTAAAAAAAATTGATATATAATAACTGCCACACATCCCAACAACTCTGCCCAAAGAATATAAAATCGGGTACCCAGCATATAATTAATTTGCTCAACAATATAGCCAGTGGCACATTCTGTCAAGACATGCTGTATACTAGGTCCTACTTGCACATAAAACTTGAGGGTCAATGATTTCGACCAAATTATTGTCTTTATTTCGCATGCTATTTGTTAAATTTCTTTTTCATGCTCCATTACCCATTGTTTCCATAATTATTTCTTATCGAGTGACTGCTATTGAATTCATTAATAATTAATATTCTCCATTCATTTAATACTGATCTCTTACATTTCACAGCTAACGACTTTGTCTAAGTACATGGTTTCTCTTTAATAAATAACTCAAATAAGCATGCATACTAAAAAGTAAAAACTGATATTCTTTATCTAAAAAAATTATTTTTGTTTACTAAATCATGAAAGATAGATCATACCTTCCTCCAATTTCCTATTTTTACACAACATTATGCCATAACTTTATCAAGCAGATATTTTTTCATATTGTGTATTTTAGGAGTCACATATGTATGTTAAAAGTAGCTTATTGATGATATAACTAAGGCCCTCTAAAGATGCGCCTAACCATTAAACATATACTTCAGTTCACAAGCCGGAATTTAGAAAGCTAATACAGATTATAACCACACTCCAACTCTATTTTATATTATTAAGCACTGAATACTATATAAATCAAGAGAATGCTTCAGAGAAAAAGAGGGCGAGAGAGAAGAAAACCAAACCAAACTGTTCCAAGGCCCTATCCCTCCAAAGCAAAAACAAATTTCTAGCAGAATAATGGCCCCATAGTTGTTTAGGATTTACAAGTATGCTCAGCAAACATAATGCAGTGGCAAGCAAATCAATCTTCATTATCGATGTATGTATACCCACGCAAGACCAGATATTACAAAATATGTTATGCTATCCATTTATCAGAACAAGGGAACTCAATCTCGATGTGCTATACAGACAACACAATCATGAATTATCCTGTTGTAGTGAACTATTGTAGGTCAACCAGGTAAACTACTGTTAAGTCAAATGAATTCTGTATTGTCTGACTTCCTTGTATTTGAAGACGGAACGTACTATCTAACAGTACTGCTCCTCCAGTATGTCCATTTGCAGATTAACAGCTACAGAGAGTTAATGGTTTCTTTCATATTTCGCGGTCTCCATTAGCATCAGAAGGTGAAAGTAATAACTAATGGAGTATTCCACTTGCAAGAATGCTAATACCAACTTAAGTTTCATCAGATGGATCCAAACCTACAAATTATCAGCTCCACGCCAAGAACAAAGCATTCATGTTGAACAGTTGGGATTCCGCAATGACTAATCATCATAAAGTAATAGCCCAAATTAAACAGTCCAGGTTCTTCCCTCTCTACAAGGCCAAAAGCTTAGGAATTTGGTCCCAAATTTTTTGAAACCCATGACCAATTAAGCAAAGACAAAATGTTTAACACGTGGTATATGGATCTGTCCCCCTCCTGAACGTACATATCCCATAATAGCCGTTAAACTGTCATTTCATTATGGACATTAGAAATGACAGAGAAAAACTGAGAACACGGCTATCATGCATACAATACAACACAGATGACTTCCAACATAGATCATTGAGAATCACAGATATCATGCATACAACACAGATGACTTCAAACTGATATTATTCCACTTTGTAAGCACTCATTCTTTTATCTCCAGTAACTAATTGTATCTGGAAACAGTACTGAGCTGCCAAGCTATCGAAGAGAAATTAATAACCAACTTAACGAATACCTTCATTTAAATCAGATAATTCTCCAACTATCGTGGTAGAGTCCTATTGTAGCTTAAGTGGCATATTAACTGTATAAATTGTCCTTAAGAAATTACAAGGACAATGGACTAATGGAAGTTTGAACTTTGTACTTTGAAAAGATAGCAAAGAAATGCCCACCCCTTTCGACCAATAAATATCTGTTCCACAATATCTGTCACCAAATAACAGTAACTTCACATCATACAGCTGTCTGTGCATGCCACCAACTGGCAAGCAGAGTGGTTTGAATTGATGTGAATTGCCGGTCAGGGATACAAAATGCTGCTATACCCAGCAATCCTGCATTTGCTAAGGTTGATCTGCAACCTGGAATTGGATACAAGGCACTCCGGATATATCTAAATTCTATAGGATGCCGTACATAAACAAAAATGACTAGGGAATTTTATTATCAAAGATACACATGACATGATTCCATAAAAAATAAGAATTTGCAAGAAATATAAAAGTCAAATATCATCCGAACAACATATAAAAGAAAAGATTTCCCATTATGCTTTAATCAAAGAAGAAAACCCATTAATATTCATTCCCATATCCCAATACTAAATTTCAAAAGGATTGTAGTTGCTTCATATAACTTAACCAAATGCACAGGATAACTTGTCAAGAAAACTAAATATAGTAGAAGTGCAAAGGAAACAACTATACATACAGGTGGCCCCAAAATGAAGCTAGAGATTGAAGCCAGTCTGACAAGTTAAGCCCGTCATCCTTCAACTTATCACGTCCTCCAAGTGCCAATCGCTCAATCACAACGTATTCCAATATATCATATTCAAGCTGTTATGACAAAAGAGTAAGGCTCCAAATCAAAAACAATCTACCAATATTGAAAACAACTTCCAAAAGCAGAACATGGTTAATGTACAAAAGAAATAAAGAAGGGAAAAGTGCCACGGCATATATGAAAAGAAAAATGGTTGTGCTTCAATCTAATTGCGCTTCAATCTAAATTAGAAGGCTTCCTTTCATCCATAGGTGGTTGTGTAAGCATAATTCAAGTTTCTTTATATCCTCCTTTATTACACATTCTTTTTCTTTTCCTGATTTGAATACGACGGAGGTGACTCAAAGGATTGAAAAATAAATACTCCCTCCGTCTCTAAATTATAGTCGTTTGAGGTTTGTGCACGATTATTAAGGAAATGATTAATTGTGTTGATTTTGTTGGTAAAAGTAGTGTCATTTACTAAAACACTGTAGTTAGTGGAGTAGTTAAGTTGGATGAAATTCAATAAATAAGGGTATATTAATGGGAAAAAAATAATAAATGCTGCATTGGTATTCTAAAGTGACAATTATTTTGAGAAAAAGAAAAAATTGTAAAGAGACAATTATTTTGAGACGGAGGGAGTAAAGATCTTAGGTCGCACGTCTTTTATCGCTTATAGTGAGTTCAGATATTACGATATCTATAGTGGATGCACTGAACAAGATAGCGAAAGGAAAACACAAAAATACAAACCTGAGTTAAATACTTAAACGCATCCACTACAGGAGTTATCATGTCTCTGTATGCCTCAATCTACATATCAAACAATATGAAAAAATCAACAAAACAGAGTGCACAACATCATATAGGCCAAGGCCCTTAGACTTTGCAGAATAAAAGCTCTAGTAAATCAGCACCTGGTGAACAATTGTTCGAAGGACAGTCATAGGGTTGGCATGAGCTAATTTTGCAACCATCCGACCCAGCTGCTTCAAATTTTCCTTTGCCAGCCGTTTCAAAATACGTCTAGTGTCCAACTGTGTAAAACAATAAAGCAAAGAGAATAAACATAACAAAGAATCAGATGTGACATTAAGCATAGATAGTCCACTAGTATGTAGATCATCGAACCTTGGCAGTTTGTCTCGCAGCCAACAGCATAGGATAGCGATCGTCATCTTTTTCCCATTCACCATATAAATGATATCGTGCCTAGATAAGTAACACTCATCAACCAATCTTGTACATTACGGATAACAATATATCAGGTAAAAAGATAAACAACAAATGCAAAGGAAAACCTCATAAGGAAGAAGACTCATTAGTTCCCAAATTTCCTGGCCAACAGCTGGATTAGCAGGAACCAGCTGTAGAGAAGGTAGTAGACAAGCTCCTAAAGCATCCTCCACTCTTAGCCTTGCTTCCTTCAAATGTAGGTTAGGATTTCCAACATGAAATTGAGGATTCAAGGCACCGTCGCCCTGACTTACAAGCTCAAGAGCAGAAAGGTAATAACCTCTCAACACCCTGCAAACCTACACATGTTTGAGGGAGAATAAGGCAGGAAGGAAAATCATGATCAGCGTAAAATATACAAAGGAGACAAGTCACCAGGAATATTAAAACAACTTGATGCACCTTCTGTAACAGCATAGTATCTCGGTAGAGAAAAGGTCCAGTACAAGCAAGCATCTGAAAAAGTTCCTTTGGAAGATCTATGAAAGAATTGTGTCCTGAAGGGTTATCAACATCCATAGCATCAGTGCTGCCTCCAGTGGACAATCCAGAGTTTTGAAGATGTGCTTGACGAATAACATCATACGGGGAAGAAATTGACTTCTCAATAAGCCTGCATGAAGATCTCGATATTATTTAAAGCTATTGCTAAAAACAATCGCTCAAACAAATAGTCGACCATAGCAAAACTCAAAACCAATTGGCCCAAAAATATATGCTCTTAAATGCATGCACATGCTACAGAGTACAAACATACAGGCATAACTGAATGTTGGATGTTCACCTCCAATTTGGAAGGGCATCTCGCAGTCTATTTCAAAAGATTTTGGAGGGAAAGATTGGGGCAAAGTTTTGTGGAGGCATGCAGTTGGAGCAGTTATGTCTATTTGGTTGGTATGTAGTGGAACATTTTAGAGCACTGTAGCTACTGTTGCTGTATCGCAAAATGAATTTTTTTTTTAGAGCAGTGTAGCTACTGTTACTGTTGCAGTGTAGCTATTCATGTGACCTTTTTTTTTAGGAATGTGACCCGTTTCTTAAAATTGTGTTCAGTGGTTTTCCTTTTTTTTATTTTTAAATGTGGACAGAAACAGCCGATAAACAATAAAGTAATATACCCAAAGCTATTCATTCCAAACAGCCATCCCCCTCCGCCTCCCGTACCTCCATTTTTTATTGCTCAACTCAGTCTGTCCCCCTCTCACAGCCTTACATCCGATGTTTGGCCATCATTCTCTATTTTATCACTCTACTATAATATCTTCCCATGTGTTCCACAATTTCACCTATTTTCTATTTTTTGTAGTGCATAATAGGTTAAACAAAGAAGAAAAAGGATACTGATGTCACATAACTCCTCTGGCTTTGCTTCAGGATAAAATAGCTTTTATAGCTTTTAATGCCATTACAGTTTCTAATATGCAATGGCATTGGATTTCGATACCATCACTTCCATCTCAAAGACCAAGTAGTCCAGAGGCCTTGCCACCCCAGTCACCAATGTTTTCGAATCATGACCGGCGCACAGACTACCACCCTAGTCTGGCACTAAGTCCAACTTCGTAGCTGGTCATGATCCAGATTGGGTGGTGACAAAGTTGGTATCAGAGCCTGGTTTTTTGTGGGGGTTCTTTGTGTCCTGAATTTCATACAGTTTTCAGTACAGTCTGACTCTATTTTATTGGCATGGTAGTTAGTCTAAGAAAAACATAGCTTTTGTTTTTGGAGGATGTCTTATTACCCACCCTCTTTATTTCTCTTATATTACTACAAACTCTGCTACAGATAAGTATACATCCTCATCAATATTATCATATACTTGTCTCCAAAAGAAAAACACATCAAAAATACATTCACCAGACATGCATGTCCAGAATGCACCCAAATATAAGTTCTCAAAGCTAGTGTCTGCAGACAGAGAGATATCATACACAAGCCTTACCTAAACAAACTATCACATATTTGGATATGTTCCACTGGATTGAGTGATGAGAGACGTTCAAACAGTACATGTGCATGATACCTGTTAAAACAAAAGGAAACGAACCCATGAAAATATACATATATGCATATTTAGTAGAACTTTGAGAGGAACCAAATCTTAAGAAAAAAAATCATAAACCTTGAGATCCACATTTTATCTCAATAACATGGTTTTATCGAATTAAGATTCAAATCGTAAAGACCTATTTCTAAATTTTTAATATAATCTTTGTTATGAATTGTAAGATATATGATAAATAAAAGTATGGTATTTTTAAGTAAAAACATGTGAAATAGCAAAAATTAAAGTTGATTTATCACATAAGAACCACAAAAGAATTCAAGATTCAAGTAAAAAATCCCATGACAGAAAAAAGTGACTGCTATAGAAAGTTGACAAAATCAGGTTGTGATTCATGTCCAAAATAGATACACATGAATTCATATTGATTGGGTTCAATTTTATGTTGAATTGGGAAACGACGCACATCTATCGTAAGATACTGAAAACCATGCTCAATAACATATTCCGCAACGCTGATTAAATCATCATGTGTAAAAACAATAACGCAAATGAAATCAAAGGCAAATGTCTACACGAACAGCAAAAACAATTTTCCACTGTCAACATTGTTATTGTTAAGTAGCAAACAATCAGTATGCAAAAAGAGATTAATTTATATACACTGTCAGTATACAAAAAATTTACAGATGGATCCAATGATGTGTTTACACATCATTTAATCAATTAAAAACACATGACTTTCCATAACTCATTAATTGATGTGGCAACACATAATTGGATGAATGTGTAAAACTTTGGTACACTGACAGTATATAAATCAATCTCAAAT
Organism: Medicago sativa; assembly: GCF_051527215.1. Lineage (NCBI taxonomy): Eukaryota > Viridiplantae > Streptophyta > Magnoliopsida > Fabales > Fabaceae > Medicago > Medicago sativa. Next base: position 100,519,911 of record NC_140752.1, read on the forward strand.
AAAAATAGTTGAATATATTCGTTATTTTTTGACATGGTATCCAAAGCAATTTCAACTTCAAACTGACATAAAAGGGGGAAGGCTATACATTTAGTTCAGACATCACAAAAGTTTACCATCCAAACGATAAAAACTAACAGCTTATAATAATAACTGTCTTCATAACCACATGCTACAAGTAGGTTTACAAATCAGCATACCAGTCATCCACAGAAAGGAAGCCAATAAGCAAGCCCAAAGTTTGATTGTTTTGAAGCTCGGATTTCCGCTCGTCAACCGCATCAGTTTCCATGGCTAAGGCGGCAAAGAGATCAATGGTGACATCCCCCGTTTTCTCCTCGTCCATTAGATCTTTTCCAGTAGCAGCAAGGTTGATTTTTCCAATTTTATTAGCCTGTAATTAAGATTGTTAATCTTCTTGATACCAGACAAGCGTCAAAACAAAATATGAAAGCAATGGAGGACAGGGTAGAATAAAACATTTATATGTTAATATTACACAAGATCAACACCAACACAAATAGGTCAAATATAAGGAGAATTAAGAACTGGGAGTTTACATATACCAAAATACCCAACCCAGATTGTTTTGCAACATTCAGAAACAAGTCACCAACAAACTAAGGAAAGATTAATAATGCAAGGCATGAATGAGACCAAACACTTGGCTGGCCTCACATAGGTCATCAACAAGGAACCGTCAAAGCAAGCATCATGGCTAAGAAAGTCATGGACAGAAGGCCCTCGGAACGTTTGTGACTGTAAAAGTTCAGGAACTTACAGCCATATATTAATATGACCCAAGGAAAATGGATCTCTCTTTTTAGTTCTGAAGCACAGGAAGAGATTGGACTGTTTTCTTGCAATTTAAAGACATGTTAACTCTTAATCACTCTTTTTCTCTTTGGCAAAATTTATGATTTTATGGCTAGATTCCTTTTTTTAATTATAACAATAAAGCCTTATCCACCACTATCGTTATGAAGAATATATTTTTTAACAATAAAGCCTTATCCACCACTGTCGTTATGAAGAATAAAAAAACCAACAGCAATAAGTAAATAAATAAACTAACTTCCAGAGTATGAATACCTCATCAAGGCGCTTGGAAGAGAAAGTGCTATAATGCTCAAATGCTTCTACGTCCTTGGGGAGTAAATGAGCGTAACTGCAATCAAAATTATAGTTAAAAAAGTATCTCATAAATTGCACAAAGCATTTCCAGTCTACATGCCAGTTGCATTGCATTTACACGGTAATTATCAGAACATACATACGGACTACTTCGTTTTTGGCATGATTATATGGTGCAATCATTCTTCTATACATCATCAATTTCTTCTAGAATGTTTAAAACGTGACTCACAATAAGTATTAATCTTTACAAGCAAAAATGGTGTGTAAATCTCCTTCAATGCAACCATCACTTTGTATCACCCATAGAGCAAAAAATTGATTCAGTATTGAATTGTTCAGAGCTATGACTATATATAACGTAAGAAAGGTAAATATGATTCTTGAGCAGCACATGGGCACAACATCTTACATGCTATCAAGATCAATAAAATCTTGCTTCACCAGCAGAGCTGCAAGTCTATAAAGCCCATATGGTACAGGATTACTGACTTCCATGCGCTGATAATATTGAAATTTAAATCCAAGAATCTGTGAAGCATGAGACTGCATAGAACAGAAAAATTTATGATATAAAAAACTGCCAATTAAAAATTTCAAATTAAATATAAGAATGGCCTAGGCTTCAATTTTTACTACCTTGGGAAAAATAGGAATCAGCTCTATAAACACATCATTATCAGGCTGAAGTTCAAAACACTCAAGTACCTGATAAGAAACATCCGTCAGTAACTAGATATAACAAGAAATGATAATGCAGATAGGACCTGAATTTATGGGGAAAAAGACGCTTGAAGAGTTCCAACTTACAATATCAAATACACGGTTTGGATCCAAATCAAAATGGCCAATCAATGACTGCAAAAGTAAGCTAAACCAGAATTATGATCATTATTATTATAAAACAAATACAGAAAATCGGAATAGTCATAATACTTGGAACCATTAAGACCTTAATAATGCCAATTGTTGATGTAGATCCTTTTTGAGTTGGCGCTTCAGAGTCCCGACAAAGTAGAGTGACCTATACAATTAGCCTAAATTTAATCTTATGTGGAAAGCATAAGGCACAGGAAAAGAAAGTATTATGACTATGTATGAATTCTAATTCTTACAACTCAGCCAAAATCTCCAACTTAAACAAATATTAAAGACTGACATGATGTTGTATTCAATCACGCAATATGTAAGAATTAGAACACCAAAAAGAACCATATTGTTGATTGAAAAGGCCCAGTAAAAATTTAAGGATATGATCTAATGTGATATCTATTAACCATGCAGCGATTATTCCTAAATCTACAAAAGAGTTTCATAACAAAGCCCCCAAAATAGAAAACAAGCATTATAATTTAAGTCCCTTCACATAGAAACATAACTTCACTCCTTAATGCTCTTATATTATTTCCACATCAGTGTATTTTCATTGGACCGAGGTACAACAATAGATGGACCCATCCTAATGCTCGATTAATTGGATGTCATCCTGCCATTTAAACAGAGTTTCTAATATCTATATTTGTCTTCCGTGCATGATTACTCTCTAAGTCAAGATAAATTATCTGCTCTTAAAGTCAAACATAGTTTTCTTGAATACTCTTGAGTTCATAAAGGTTATTTGCCTGTTCCTTATCTTGATCCACAACTCGACTCTCTCCACAGTATTGGAAAAATGTCAAGAAGCAATTCTGCCATATATACTCAAGCTATTTCAAAACCAAGATAGGTCAGGTTTTGAAAAATAGGTTCCATTTTGGTTCGGAACTTCCAAACATGTGTGTCTCAGACCATGTAAAACCTGAAACCAATTAACTACCATGGTAGAAGAAAAATAGGTTCCATTTTGGTTCGGAACTTCCAAACATGTGTGTCTCGGACCATGTAAAACCTGAAACCAATTAACTACCATGGTAGAAGAGTATCATTTAGTAACATGATAATATCGATAGTAACCTACAACACTGTTTTACTTCTCTTAAGATCTGAAACACTTCCTAATTAATTGAACTCAAAAAAGGAAGATACAATTTCTCTTATATGCACTGTGTTCAGTCAAAACCTTTATGGGTGCAAATGCAACAACCAAAATGTAATAATAATGCGTAGAAAACATCCTAGAAAGTAAAAAAAAAAAAAAGTCAGGGAGAAAAGAAATTCTGATCATACCAGTTTGGCATAGCCCTCACTTTCTTCTCTGAGAAGGTTGAATTTCGTTTGCTGGTAAAGAAGTCGTGTATTAACTCTGACCTGAAGTCAACAGCACAAATGAATCAAATACATACAATAATGAAATTCCCATTCGAGCAGACATAGAGTCAAAGACAAAGCGAAGAGTGAAGAATCTAAATTCTAAATATTTGATTCTGAAAAGTTGACTCTGAATACAAGAGGTTTTGGGTATTTATAAGGTCAGTGTAACTTAACTGATTGAATTCAATTAGTTACACTTTGCAACTAACTTGTAAAGCAGAAATGGATTTTGTTATTTACTGATAAACAAACTAACATTAACCAACTACGAGTAAGAATGAAGTTTAAGATCAATAATGATGTTTGTGACATAACCGCGACTTTGCCATTTTCAAAAAAATTGTGACTTTGTCCTTTTCAAGAAAACTGCGACTTTGTAAGGTCCTTGTCATATAATTGTTTCCATAACATAAGCAACAAAGACCGGGTATGAAAAAATCTTAAGATCGATAATGATGTGTGACGTATAATTATAACTTTTTATTTGTAGGATCATTGTCTTATAAAAAAAATTCCAACTCAAAAGCAACAAAGACCAAGTATGAAAAAAGATTAAGATTAATAAAGATGTGTGTGACATATAATTGTAAGTTCGTTGCATATAGTTTATTCCATTGCATGTGCGTGTCTACACAGGTGTATGGCCATTTCTTTTGGTGGAGGTTCGCAGGTAGCAACCCCACATTTTACTCAAGACAAAACTCAATTTATTTCCTCTTAACACAACACCTGTGAGTAATTTATAGCAAGAGAAAAAGAAAGAAGCAGAAGCCGTTACATTGTGGCACACATTTATAGATTATGTGCTTACCTCTTTTCCCTTTAACTCCTGAGCCTTAATTTTGATAAATTCAGCCTCCCCCAAAAATTCTTCCTGCAGATGCATAATATACCAATAAAATTCTATAAATGGATGAAACCTACTAATGCATAAAAGCTCAAGCCTTTGTAATATTGCTCAACAAACTAACTGGATGACGAATGATGAGCTGTAATGTTTATAATTTGAAAATGAAGGCGACTAGAAAAACAGACCTCACAACGTTCTTGAAGTAGCCTAACTGGAACCAATTCAGATTCTACAAGCCATCTTGCCTACAAAATTAAAACTTTTAAGCAAAAAACAAATTGTAGATAAACTTAAATGAATAAAAACCATAAATTTTATACAAAAGATGAATATCTACACAAAAACATTTGTATTGAATAAATCACATAAGATCAAATACTGACCAGTTTAATGAGACGAGAACGAAACTCTCCTGACAATGTAAGCTGTAACAAAGGAGATGAGCAAGTAAATAGATTTGGTGGACTTAGTACAAACAATATAGTTATAAAACGTAAACAATCGGAGTTACAAAAACATTCAATATCCCATCGCATGATTATAGGCCTCTGTGTGTGTGTGTGTTATGGTGTTTAAGAATATGGAATTTCACAAAAATTGATACAACTACAACCAAGCCTTATCCCACTAAATGGGTCAGCTACATGGATCAAACGCCGTCATAATGTTCTATCATATATCATGGGCCTGTTTGAACAAATAGCTTATTTGCAGCTTAGAGCACAAGCCCTTATCATGATTAGAACTTGTGTTTAAGCTTTTTTTATAGCAAAAGATAAAACAGTGTTTGCATTATTTTTTATATGCTATAAGTTGTTTTTATAAGCTATATTGGATAGTTTATGAAACTGAGTTGAAAAAAAAAACTTATGAAAATTGTCATAAGTTTTTTTTTTAAGTTCTCCAAAACAGTCTCACAGAATTTATCCCAGTAGATAAGGTCAAATAAGCCAATCCAAACAAGCTCCATATCCCTATCCTTCCTAATTTTTCTCTTATAACTTTTCTATGTCTTCCCTCTTCTTCTATTGATTTGACTACTCGTCATCTGATCTACTCTCTTACAACAAAATCTACAAGTCTTCTCTCTACGTACATGTGCAAACCACCTAAGCAGAGTTTCTACAAACCAGCTATGGTAAGTAATAACTATCATCAATCCTTTACTAAGTAACAATATTTGATTACGACAATTCAGAACAAAAGCAAAAATGGGAAAGATAAAGAGCAAGAGCTGAAAAAACGAGCTTATCAATAATAATCTCAAAAATTCAAAAGCATAAGTAACTCACATCTTGAGCCATCTGGCTAACTATATCCGCAAAATTTGATGCAATTTTGTGAGGAGAAGCTTTATCCGAAAATACAACAGAATCTAACGCTACTTTACACTTGGGAAACGGTAATTCACCTCGAACCTAACAACAATCAATAATTGAAAACAATAATAAGAGCATTGAATTGAATTGAATTGAATTGAATCGGTGATTAATTAATGGAAAAAAGAACGCACCATAGTCCAAGAGAGTTCATAGAGGAATCTGAGCAATGGAACGGGTTGGGAGAGTTTGAAAGAAGCGTTGTTGGAACTCTTCCATTCGCGAACACAGTCTTCTGTTATGAATACACACTGCACCGGTGGCACGGACATGATCGCAAACCCTAGAAAATAATAATTATTGAAGGTGAATTCGGGAAGAGGGGGGGTTTAAGAAGAAGAAGAGAGTCGCATTCCCTTGTTATTATATCAAACCGGAATTTGATGGATTTAGGGTTTCAGGAGATTCTTCTGCATTTTCGATTGCGGTATCACTGAATTTTAAAATAAATAAATTACGCAACTATGAAATGAAAATCATTTTTTTTACTAGATTAAATTAAATGTATATGATTGAATTGTTATAGTTATGTCATTTTTTTTTTCTTTCTTATAGATGATGGTATCATGTTTGTGATATGTATTTAACATTTTTTTTTAAATTAAAAGAACAACAAAGATAGCTCATAATTTCTTCAAAGTGTACTAGATCATCACATAACGCTACAATTAACTTCTCTTCAAAAAATAAATTAACTTAATTCATTTTTAAAATTGAAGAAAGAATGCCATTTTCACATAAATTTGAGATTGCATTTCGCAAATAATTCAAAGCTGGTTGAGAAGACGTCTTTCGAAAGCAAGGAGATGAGTATCAATTAAATCAGTTGCACAATCTATTCGTATATTCACTTGTCCGGTGTAGATAATACTCCTCTCCCTTCATGAACAACAACTACCTTCTTACTACTCTTCTTCTTTTGGGTTCATCTTAACAAAACTCGATCGTTTCATCGTTTTGTTTCTTCCAAGTGTTGTGACATATACCCATATTACTGTATTTTGCTTACACAACTTAATAAACCCAAATTGAGGCACATTTTGAAATTTAAACGTCAAAAAATACAATAAAAACGTCAACACCCCCTAATTTTGATGTTATCGGTTTTTCCAAAAATAAAAAACACCCTGACTAACCAAGAGAATGAGATGATGAATAAGTTTGTGGTGCTCAATTGTCACGAAGTGAGGTGTTTCTCAAGTGTAATAAAAACACAAAGAAACAAACATGGTAGGCGATGCGCTTATGTGCAAAGAGAAATTTGGTAGGCGACGAATAAAGAAGAAAGATGAAGAACATAATTTTTAGTGTTCTATTTTTTTAATATTTTCAACTATCATTTTTTATTTATATTTTAAACATTTAATCTTTTTTTAATTTCATTTAATTTTATTTCTACTTCGATTTTGCCAAATCATCATTTTTAGGCCACCACTTTAAACAAATTTGCCACATTCTAAGGTTTTGGGTGCCAAAATAGGGACTGGTGTAATTTTGTAATTAATGTTACAATATGGGGATAAAGTATTTGATTTTGAAATGGGGCACCGAATTCTTTAAAATGGCAAGGTAGAGGACCCAAAATAAAAGTAAGTTAAATTCATTTGGGAGTCTTAATTTATGCAAGATGCATCTCCAAACACATTAGTAATCATTTTTAAATCATGCATGATATATGCAAGGTAGAGATAATGCATAATATATGTAAGTTTCGGAGTTCAAACCTCGGCCACCGCAAAAAAAAAATCATTTCTAAATCATTGAAAGGAAAGAAAATGCAAAATTTATTTTCCGTAACTATCTCCTTGGGATTTGGATATTGTCTTAACCATATCTAATAATCACGTCTAAAATAACACTAACATTTTTTTTTTCTTTCCTGAAAATATAAACCACTAGAATTTGGGTTGTTTGGTGAATGAATGTCGAATATGCAATTACATTGAACATAGTCAACATAATATCTAGTGAAAATAGCTATATTATGTGAGAATGATGAGAACATTTATTAGCCTTTAGATTTGAATCGACAGTTAAGATTAAAACCACATTTTAAAAAACGCATGTTCCTCTCTGTATTCAATCAATTCTCGTGAACCCCGTTCATCCTTTCATCTTCTCCAATCCACATCTCAGTACCATTTGGCTTCGTGATTCCATAGCAACACCTCCCCATTAAAAAAAAATGCTCTCTGTATTTTTTTATAAAAAAAAAAGGATATTCTTCAATGAAAATTGGCCTTTCTCTATTGTCTTTTTTTTTTGTTACAACCTTTCTCTATTTTCTATTTTATATAAATAATAAAAAAAAAATTAAATCCAACATAATTAAAAAAAAAAAATCACATAGCAATCAAGGAGTTTTCTTTTTGCTAACAAGTGCTTGTATGCACTCACAACTTGACGTTAATAACAGTGAAGGTAGATGATAACATAAATTGAGGTGAGTGCATTAGATGAAAGTACTTATACACAGTGATTTCAATTGAAAAAAACGGACGCCTGCAATTTCTAATTGGAACGGATAGACAATTCGACACGCTTGGAATTTCTAATTGAATGAAAAAAACAATGGCCATGGTTTTTAATTGAAAGAATTGAGAAATAAACACACACAGGTAGGGCGGAGAAGGAAGAAATTAGGAAAGCGAATGGATATAGAAGACATGCGTGGCTCTGTAGTAGTGCGGGCAAGGACACTTAAGTTTATTAAATTATTTTTTAATCTTAATCGTTGATTTGGATCTAAAGGCTAGTAAACATTTTCGTCATTCTAACATAACAGTCATTCTCGCCACATATGTCGTGTATATGTGTGTGTGTGTGTGTGTGTATATGTGTGTGTGTGTGTATATATATATATATATATATATATATATATATATATATATATATAACTTTACATTTGTGCATGTGAAGACGCGTTTGAAGATTGATAAGTCTGCGTACTGCCTCCACTCGTATTCATTGTCGAAGGAGAAAGGGTTAAATCGAGGGTGCTACTTCCTTCAAAAGCCTGCCACCTTTTGAGAGCTTCCGGTAATGTCATATCAAAGTTAATCCCGTATACGTCATCAACATCCTGTTTTGTAGGCTTCCACACTTCAACAAGGGATGATAACACGTTCACAGCGTGACTCATGTCAGGACGCTGATAAGGCTCCCTTGCACTACAATGTCCGGCCAACTCAGCAACTGTGTTTATGCTTGCATATGTTTCTTCATCAACCTCAATTGTCCTATCAATCATTGATTGAAATGAATCCTTATTTAGTAACATCCTACAAAACCATGTAACAAGGTGGATATTCTCTTCAAGTTGGCTACCATCAAGTGCTTTCCTTCCTGTTATGATCTCCATAAGAACCACACCAAAACTATATACATCGGCCTTTGTTGTTAGTCTTCCCGTTGCTGCATAATTATTCATTTTAGTGTTGGTTAGTGCCTTTAAGACATTGGCAAAAAATGATCAAAAAATAAATGCATGATAGAATGTCAACATCTAATCATCATGATGATTATCGGAGAAACGAGCCTCGAGTTTATTGGTCAATTAATTTGTTTTAATATAATTCACAAAAGTAATTTATGTACAGTGTAATGTCAAAATAAATAATATTTATGTAACTTATCTTCATAATGAATGCTTGCACTAAAATAATATTATCATAAACTAAAAAGTAAATAACATCACTTAAAATAACGATATAATAAATAACAATTTTTTTCAATATGACTATAACTAGCCACATGTAAAAGTAGTTTAAAGGATAAGCATAGATGTTTACCTGCATACTCTGGTGCCATATATCCAAAAGTTCCGGCAAGTCTAGTTTGAAATGAAGCTTTTCCTTCAGGAGCAAGCCGAACCAATCCAAAGTCAGATACTTTTGCTCGCATGTCTTCTCCAAGCAAAATGTTAGATGGTTTGATATCCCTGTGAATAAAAATTTGTTGGGTTAACCCATGAAGATATTCAATACCTCTAGCAACATCTAAAGCAATACTAAGTCGTGTCTTCCATTCTAATGGTTTTATCCCTTCCTCTTTCCAATCAAACAAGTGTTTGCTTAAAGCACCTTTAGTCATGTACTCATAAACCAAAAGTTTCTCATTCCCATCCAAACAATACCCTAAGAGTGAAACCAAATGTTTATGTCGAACCTTTGTAAGCACTTCAATCTCAGACGTGAATTCATTTGATCCTTCGCCCATCATTCCTGATTGCATCCTTTTCACTGCAATTTGCGTCCCATCATGCAACTCCCCTTTGTACACAATACCAAAACCACCTTTCCCGACTATCTTTTCCTCACTAAAGTTATTTGTAACTTGTCTCAAAACTTGAATTGAAATCACCATGTTACCAACTTCATAAGCATTACAAGTGGGACTTAAGGCATCACTTCCTCCACCGCTAACAGCAACACTCGCCTTCACAACATTTTCACCATCTTTATAACTAGAATGTGTTGTTATTGCATCAGGTTTTTTACCTTTCTTCGTATGATTCCTTGACCTTTTCCAAAACATAAATAATATTATTGCCCCAATTCCAAGTACAAAGACAACCCCTAACACAACTCCAACATTGACGCCGTCAACACTGTTTTTGTTTTTTTCTTTGTCTTTGTCTTCGTCTTTGTCTTTGCCATTGTCTTTTCCAAACCCATGGCTACTTGCAGATGGAGTAATGGGTTTATCCTTCCCAATATCAGGATTCCCACCAATTTTAAGAACCACACCTTTTGGAAACGACGGCACACGACCATACAAATTATTATTAGAAACATCCAATTCTTGTAGAATAGGCATACTAGTAAGTTGATTAGGTATGGTACCGGTAATATCATTGTTTGCAAGAAGTAGTTTTGTCAAAGAAGAAAGACTAGCAAAATTCGGAGAAATAGTTCCACTCAGTCCCATGTTCTGAAAATTGATAATTGAAATATTTCCACCAGAACAAACTATACCTATCCATTTATTAGCACAAGGATCATTACCCTGCCAACTTTCAGCAAACTTAAGAGGATAACCCAAAGGTTCAGCAACTGATAACAAAATATTCACAAGAGGATTACATGGTTGCCCTGGAACATTTGTGCAAAATTCGTTTCTACCCCCACCGATAATATTATCAACTCCAACGCCGTCTCTAAACTTGGGAGGTGAACCTTGGAGACGATTGTTTGTTAAATTTACCACTTGAAGGCTTGGAAGGTTCATTAAAGAAGGTGGAACAACACCAGTCAACTGGTTATCCCTTAAATTCACATCAGACAGTTGGTTAAGCTGTGATAAATCGGGTATAGGACCTGTAAATGAATTATCGTTAACCCATATTTGTTTCAAAGATGTCATGTTTTGTAACACAACAAGGGTACCATTGAGTTTATTGTTGCTATTTTGTCCATTGACCAAAAGGTTCTCTATTGAACTTCCAGAAAGACTTGCAGGCAAAACACCTTCTAATGAATTACCAGACAATGCCAAAAAAACTAATCCAGGGAAGGGACCATCTCTGCCAAAAAAATCTGGAATAGTCCCAACAATGCCAACGCTTTCAGCACTGAAAGTTTGGAGTGCAACACAATCTTTAAGAGAGTTAGGAATTTGCCACGGAGGCAAGGGGTTGTTGTCGATTTCTACTTCTTGCAAATTGCTCATCCCCGTGAAGAAATCGCTGGGAAGAGAGCTAAATTTGTTGTCGTGGATTAGAAGCCTCTGTAGTGATTTTGAGAGGTAAGGGAATGGACCGATGAGGCCGTTTCTTTGACACTCGAACTTTTGTAATGCCGATAACATCACAAGTTCCTTCGGGAGAAAGCCTTGAAGATTCTGGTTCCCTATTTGAATTGCAATGACATGTTTTCTTGAATCACAATTAACGTGTTTCCATTTACATACATCAGGATCTGTCCATTGAAAAGTAACTGGAGCATTTATGGTTTTCTTCAAAATATTCATAACCTCGACATCTTCACACCTTACTGAGATAACCAAAATAGAAAACATCAAGCCAAAAACAAAATTTAACGAACCTCTATAACTTAATCCAAGTTTTCCCATTATTTTTGTGCTTCAGATAATTATTACGAGTATCATAAAATTGGATATTGAATGTGAGGACAAAAATAAAGAATCCCCCACAAAAGGTTTGGGAAGGAAGACGATCACATTGCATCTGTTAACGATGGACGAGAAAGAGGAACCCCCAATGAAAAAAAAAAAGTTTTGCCAGAGAGAAATTGGTTTTTGGTTTTGTTAAGGAGACAAGACTGTGCAACGAAAGAGAGAGAGGGAAGTGATTTTTTTTTTTAGCAGAGAGAGAGGAATTGGATGTGTGGTGTTAACTCCTCCATTTACTTTGGATATTTTACAAATCAATGGTTTGTAATAAGTGTTCAGTTTTGTTTTTACACTTAAAGGGAACCACACATATTAATATTTGTACTGAGTTTTATTTTTTTGCCGAAGGTTAGTTAAGGATCATGTCACCTTTTTTCTTTTTTCACGTCTAAGGGTTTTATTTTATATGGATAAATTAAACATTTTTATCACAGTCATACCTCATTATACTATAGGTCTGACATGATGATATAAACTAAATCAACCTTTTCATGCGGATGGACAATTTTTAATCTATGGTGCATAAAATTAATGAAACCTAACATACCAAAAAAGGCACATGCATCATCCTTTAACTGATGTATGTATATTCAATGTCTTACTTGTCAAGTCACGTCACACTCATTACATGACTCTATAAATACTCAACTACATATATTGTTTTTTCTTTGTCGAGCCTAATATTTTCCAAGTCATCTTCGATAGGAATTGTGGCAATTTAGCTTCAAACCATGTGAGATTGAGCGGTGGTGATTGGTGTTTTAAAAATTATTAAGAATGTGGACAACAAGTGTCTGCATGATTTGTTAATTTTGAAAATAATAACAGTAATAATAGTACTAATGTAAGCTAAATTTTTTTGTTAATTTTGAAAATAATAACAGTAATAATAGTACTAATGTAAGCTCAAAAATTAGTTACTTGACTTTATATATATGTATGCATGTGTGTACATACACAACATTAGTACGCATATTTTGATTTTTAATAATAATGAAAATTTAAATTTCGGAGGATATACCCTTGTGTCATACCATAGATAACCAAAAATATTATATAACTAGATTTTTGACCCGTGCTCGGCTCGGGTTTATTGTAAAGGGATTGACATTCGAATAATAAAATGCAATATATAATAGGTAACAGTGAAAAAATAACACGTGATAATCCATAGTAGACAAAATAAAACACTTCATAAAATGTATGACATATGAAAATATTATAAAAGAAAATTCGGTAATCCTATCAATAATTCAGGTATATATAACCAAGTTTACATGGAAATTAGGGTAGCCGAAAAAAAAGTATAAAATAGAAGGCATCAAACGTGATCATTGATATGCTCATAGTTTATAGAACAAACGTGCAACATCAAATAAGTGTAGAAAATATTTTCTTCAAAAATAAAAAGGCAAGAGGATATGAATGAAATTGGTGCGATTCATTTTTTTAGATGGAATTTGTTAGGTTAAATAATTGCAAACCTAATAAAGCAAATGAACGGAAAAAAATTAGATTAAATTGCTGCACACGTAACAAAATTAATAAATAAGGATGTCGTTGCATATAATCTAGCGATAAAACTCTAAACTTTAAACTAAGTTACAACATGTATGAGCATAAAGTCCAACAATATCTGCCAACTGTACATACATACTTGTAATAATGATTTATTGTTATCAAATTTTTTGTGTTTTTATTAAGCTTTCTCACCAGATATTCTTGTGCTCACCGTAAGCCTAATTAAGTTTATATTTTGTATAAACTCTTATATAATAAAATCATAGTGTAATTTTTAATTTGCCACTATAAAAAAATGCTTATTACTGCGGCTAAATTTTACAAATTATGGCGGTTTGAACCGCCAGTATAAACCAAAATGGCGTTTTCTAGAATGTCGTATTTTTGGCTAGCACAAAATTTAAAATGTCACTTTAAGAATAACCGCAATAATGTATGTTGAATAAAATGGTGGCTGATTTTTTTGTGTAACGACATTTTCATCCGCCATAATAAACACTTTACATCATTTTTTTCTTCTTAATTACAGTTTTGATCCTCTAAGTATCACTATGTTGCTATTTTGCCCCCTATAAAAAACAATAACAATTCAACCCCTTAAGTTTACCCCCTTGATCCAATTTTGATATTCACAGTTAACACCTCTCTTAAGTGAGTGGGATGTCACATGGATATTGTTTTTAATTAAAAAAAATAAAAAAAGCCAAATGTGTATTTATTGAATTAAAAAAAGAAATGGAAAATGGAAAAGGCATTTACCCTGTTCTTTGTGCTACCCAGAAACTTATCTATCTATCTATATAATAACAACACTACCCTGTTCCTTGAAACCAAATCGAAATCTCTCCAATCTCTTCAACCTTCCCTTAAACCACCTTTCTCCTTAACCATTCCAAATCCCGACGAATACATTCAACTCAACCACCCTATCGACCTTCATGCCATTCTCACCTAACCACAATTCTCCAAAACCCATATCAAACACTTACACACTATCATCACCGACGGTTACACCACCTTCCTCAACCTCCTCCTTAATATCGTCCACCACCTCTACCTAAAACATCTTGGGTCCGTGAAAACATCAACTTATTTGGGTCACTGACGAAATGATTCGAGTCTCTGGGATTGGCTACGTTGCTTTATTGATTTCCCTTTTGAGACAAATTATTGGTAGCGATTTCAGTGATGATAATTTGTGGCTTTGTCAGAAAATCGCCGAAGGCTGCTGGTGCTCCTTCCTTCACCAACACCTGCTTCAGCTCCTTCACCGACGGATGCGCCTACTCCGTTCCATCTGGTGAGAGTTCCGATGGTGCTCCGACTGATCAGGGGCGGAGGTACATATAATTCAGGGGATTCAACTGAACCCCCTCAATTCTCTAAATTCTACCCAATATTATATATAATTCATATGTTGAATCCCCTGGAATTTAATACATGCACCCCATATGAACCAATCAGCTCTCTCTAATTAAACAACATGCACTATTTCCTCTCTCCAAATGCCCACTATTCACTCGCCGAATTTAAAGCTAAAGCCAGCGTGAATTAAATAAAACTAGAGTAATACAAAACATTCAACTAAAATAACTATGGTGGGAATAGAACAGCTGTTTAAGAACAAATTTGATCAATACCTTACAACTATAATAAACGGGTAGATGTGAAATACTGTTTTTGTTTAAAGTTATATATATTTAGGGTCTTGTTAACCATTGTCCTGAGGGCAATGGTTAAGGAAGCCAAAAGTAGCATGTTTGCATTGGTCTCAACAACATTTTGACTCATAAAAAGTTAAATTTATCTCTTTTTACCATTTTCCAATATTATATTTCTATTTTTATCCCCTTATCCAATGCCTCAAGGGAAATGGTTAGCATTCTTCATATATTTAAGATATATTTAAGGGTCTAGCCAACGAGTGTCTTAATAACACTTTTTAATGATTCTCAATTAAGAAATCATTTATTGGATACGATTAATACTTCAATTTTCGATACATTGAATGCAATTTTTTTATAAAATTATAAAGTCTTTAAAGAATGTCCTTATGACATTAATTACCTTTTCACTATATTTAATAGTAAAAACGTATATATAGTTAGTGTGAATTTCACAAGTTATAATAAATACCGTAAGATATTTAAATTTTACTCCATTTTGTCACTATTACAAGTAAAAACAAAAATCATTTTTTAGGTTCATTGAATAACTTAAGTATCGGATATATGATATAAAAAAATTATATACATATAAAATAATAATAAGTAAAACTATTATAAGTGAAAAATCACTTTTTACATTAATTGAATAACTTATATATCTAATCTATGATATAAAAAAAAAAAAGATTTTTTTCATATGTATATCAAATAATAATAATAATAATAATAATAATAATAATAATAATAATAATAATAATAATAATAATATTTGAGATAATTTTTCAAAATAACAACATTAATAATGACCTGATTAATCAACGATTTCAAGAAAAGAAACCGCATAGAAGACAATTATAAAGTATATATGTAATTTTTTATTCCAATGCCATTGAACCCCCTGACCCAGGGTCCTGGCAACGCCACTGCGACTGATGCGTCGTCGACTGCGGTGGAGAGGAGTAGTTCAGGGAAATCTGTGTTGTAAATTTTGAGTATATTTCAAAAGTTTCAAATATTTGTGTCCCATATTTTTAATTGAGAAATATAGAAAAATATTTTTAATAAAAACTTATTATATTAGACATGGTCCAATCCCTTTGGTCATATATTGGATTTGCTTTAAACATATTTTCCCAATTGATTTCTTTGAGCACATGTTTTCTTCCTTCAATTTACCAAGTCAAGGGATGTACACGTGTAGTAGCATGATAGTACACTCCTTAATTCTTTGTTGAACTAGTAAGATACCCGTGCATCCGCACGGGTACCCGTTGGTGTGGATGATTTATTTAATTTCGAGGTTTTTTATATGCGAGTTTACACAATATCAACATATATGATTTTGAAATATGTTTGCCAAATTAAAAAATCAACTTTTTTTTTTGAAGGAAAATTAAAAAATCAACTTGAAAAAATGCTTCTTTAAAAACAAACTTTGAAAAAAAAATTTTAGCAATGAAGACTTATCTTGTGCATAATAATTATTTTAAATTTTTAGCAATGATAACTTATCCTATGTATAGTATTTATTTTAAAATTTGTATCACCGACGACTTGCCCCGTGTATAACAATTATTTTTTGAATTATATCGTTGATGACTCTTCACGTGGTTAATAATTATTTTAAAATATCACGTTTAAACGACATGGTTAATGATTATATCATAGCGTGAACGTTTTTCTTAGAACATTTTTTTTTATTAATAACAACTTGTCCCGTGTATCAAAGTTAAGTTAGGCAGTGACAACTTATCCCGTACATTTGAGTTACTTCTGAAACTTTAGTAAATGCCCACTTCTACCATGCATTTTAGTTATTTAGAAAATTTTAGACAGTGCTTGATGGATTTTAGTTGAAGAAAGTTCAATATTATTGTAGAATTAAATTGATGTGAAATTTTAAATAGTATTTACGTTTTAGCAAGAACATTTTTTTTTATAAATAACAACTTGTCCCGTGTATCAAAGTTAGTTTAGTCAGTGACAACTCATCCCATGTATTTGAGTTAATTTTGAAATTTATGCAATGTCCACTTCTCCCATGCATTTTATTTATTTATGATATTTTAGACAATGTCCACTTATCCCAAGCATTTTAATTGATAAGGGTTTAATATAATTGTAGAATTAAAATGATGCGATATTCAAAATAGTATAAACATTTTCCTAAGAACATTTTTTTTTATAAATAACAACTTGTCCCGTGTATCAAAGTTAGTTTAGTGAATGACAACTTATCTTGTGCATTTGAGTTACTTTTAAATTTTTTTTGTCAATGCCCACTTCTCCCATGCATTTTAGTTATTTAGAAAATTTTAGATAATGTCCACTTATCCCGTGCATTTTAGTTGATCAGGATTCAATATCACTGTAGAGTGAAAGTGATGTGATATTATAAAGAGTAGAAACGTTTTGGCATGAACAATTTTTTATAAATGACAATTTATCCCATATATCAAAGTTAGTTTAGTCACTGACAACTTATCCCGTGTATTTGAGTTAATTTCAAATTTTAGTCAATGTCCGATTCTCCCATGTATTTTGTTTATTTACGATATTTTAGACAAACCCACTTTTCCCACGCATTTTAGTTGATGACGGTTCAATATCAATTGAAGTGGTGTGGTATTCTAAATAGTATAAACGTTTTCTTAAGAACAATTTTTTATGAATGACAACTTGTCCCATGTGTCAGTTACTTTAGTTAGTGTCAACTTAGCATGTACATTTGAGTTAATTATGAAATTTGCCCACTTCTCCCATGCATTTTATACATTTACGAAATTTTAGACAATGCTAATTTATCCCGTGCATTTTAGTTGATGAGGGTTCAATATAATTGTAAAATTAAAGTAATGTGATATCCTAAATAGCATAGACGTTTTCGCAAGAACAAATATTTATAAATAATAACTTGTCCAATGTATCAAAGTTATTTTAGTCAGTGACAACTTATCCCGTGCATTTGAGTTACTACTTTGAAAAATTTGTCAATGCCCACTTCTCCCATGCATTTTAGTTGTTTAGAAAATTTTAGACAATGCCAAGTTTTCCCGTATATTTTAGTTGATGAAGATTCAATATCGTTGTAGAAATGAAGTGAGGTGATATTCTAAATAGTATAAACGCTTTATCATGAACAATTTTTTTTATAAATGACAATATGTCCTGTGCGTCAAAGTTAGTTTAGTCAATGATAACTTTTCGAAGATATTTGAGTTAATTCTGAAAATTTGTTAATAGAAAAATTGTCAAGTGGATGATAGTGTAATTTAATCAATGTCAACTTCTCTCGTGCATTATAGCTCTATTTAATCAATGTCAACCTCGCCAATCGATTTTAATTGAAGATGGTACAATATTTTTAAAGAATGGAAACAATGTGACATTCAAAATTTTAGCTCGTGTATAATAATAATTTTTAAATTTTAATGGTGAGAACTTGTCTCGTGTATCATATTTATTTTATAATATATATCAATGATGAAATTTCTCATGTATAATAATTATCTATTAATATATTTTGGTGATGACATGTCACATGTTTAATAATTATTTTAAAATTTATATCAGCGATGACTTGTCTCTTGTATTAAAAAATTTAATTTTTTTTCTTCAATGACAACATGTCCCGTATATAATACTAATTTTTAAAATTTTAAGAGTGACAATTATTTCCCTCAAAAAAATTGACCACTTTTATTGTCCATAATGATTATTTTAAAATTTGTGATAGCAACGACTTTTTTATTTTTTTTACAAAATAATAGCAACGACTGGTTCTATGTACATTAATAATTTAATTTGATGAAAAATTATCTTTAAGTTTTATGAACAACGATTTTTCTCGTATAGAATAGTTATTTCTATATTCATATCAGCGGAGACTTGTCCTGTGTATAATAATTTATTTAATTGATTCAACAACAAAAAAAAATGATGGTATTATAAGAAGAAAATGTGCCAAACTAACCTTCTTTAATTAGTGTTACTATTTCAAAAGGACATTTAAAAACAAACTAAATGAGTATTAATTAACTCAATTAATAAAATTTATTTATTTTCATCATGACACTTAACTTTCTCAAATCCACGTCATTTTAGAATCACACATCAAGACATGTTGACTTTTTATTTATTAATACTCCATCCGGTTCTATTTATAAGAGAAAGTTGACTTTTTAGATACATTGAACAATGTATGCATCTAGTCAAAAACTTAAACCAAATACATAAATTATTTAATGTATCTAAAAAGTAAATTGTCTCTTGTAAATAAGACCGGATGGAGTATTTAATAAATTGTTTACTTTTAACAAAACCTATCAATTTTCACTCTCTTGTAACTATTTCCATTTACTCTCTGCTTGAAAACCACCACTTTTTCATCATCTGTTTTTCTTCTCCACCATAAACCACCAACTCCGGCCATCTTCCGACCAGATCTACATCCTTCCGATGACCTTTTCTTAAAAAAAATTATATATTATTCATCATCTCATTCTCCTCCATCTTTCTATCAAATTAGATTTTCAAAAGGAAGTGTGTTGATAATTTCTCATTTGTAAAAATGAGATTTCCAGCCACTGTTTACAACCTTTGAACGCACTACCACCATCACTAAACTAATCACTTCCTCCTTTATAAAACACACTTTTTTTATTTCTCTAATTTATCAATTTGATTTTTCAGACCGCCGACTTTATAGGCCTGGCAACTCCGATGTTGCTTTGTGAAAACAAAAATTGGATCCACACTCTTGACCAGCTGATTCACAAAAACCCCAAAGAAAAATCATGGTCTCACAAACTTCATCGGAAACCACTGCACCACCGCCGGTAACCACCGCACCAGAGTGTTTTTTGGTAAGTCTTCCTCTTTCTCTATTTTTTTGGTACAATAACTGCACCTTCTCATATTTCTAATTTAAATTGATTGTTTTCTAATTTTATTTAAACATCTAACTTTCTTTTTTCTTTTTATTTTCAAAAAATAAAACTGACTTTCTTTTTATTAAATCTACCTACTGAAATCTGAATCTAAAATATACACAAAAACCTATTATTATGCTATTTTGTTTAATTATATTATTTGTTTGTTTGTGCATCTATATCACAAAGATTTGATTTGTTTAATTATATTATTTGTCTTTGTTTGTGCATCTATATCAAAAAGATTTGATTTTAACTTGAGGTCTCAACTTTGGTTCAGCTCTAATGTCACTTTTTCTACTGCAAAAATCACCGGATAGTAATGACATGGATTTATCAGCCACTTCATCTCTTATCTGCAAAAGAAAATATCAGAAAATTTTCAACCACACCTTATACAGACAAAAAAAAAATACCTCAAACATTTTAGGCTGTTATCACTCTTTTCTTATTATTTAATATATATTAATCATTTTTTTTGATCAATATTAGATTTGACTGGACATTTAATTCTGGTAGAAAAAGCATGTGAACAGGGCACTCGTTTTTCAAAATAAAATAGTGCTTTTTTACAATATATATATACAATCAGTGTGAGAAATACAACTGTTGTATATTTATTGTGGCTGAACAAAAATTTGTTGAATCTCTAGAAGTTACTATGCATAAAATTGAATATTTACTAACTCATCATGTTTTTTGTTGTATTCTTATCATTTACTGACCCTTGTGTTGACCGACCCTTGTGTTTATGTATAGTTTGCTGGAGAGACCTGATCATTCAAGTGTTGAAAAGAAAAGAAAAAACATTTTAATTGATGAGAAAAAAGCCTACTTTGTTCTATTGATAAGAAAAATGTATGGCTACTTTGTTTGTAGTTAACATGGATTTTGTTTATATATATTTTTCTTTCATCTACTAAGTTTTTACATGTTTAAAGATTGAATCTCTATCACTCATTTTCTTTGTACCGTGTAAATTTACGTGGACATTTATATGAATCTCTATATACTAACAAGTATTAGAAGTGAAAAAAATGTAGTTTAACAAAATAATAAAGAAGGAAATAATTTCATCATTTACCTAGTGTACTTGTTTGTCTTGCTTGAGAGAGAGACATTGTTGTAAGTTTCCTGCAAAAAAAAGATTAGAATTATAGTTAAAATGAAATTGAAGATGAGAAATAATAAGTGATTTGAGAGAGAAAGAATAGAATAGTGAGAGAGAGAGAGAGTGTGTATTGGAATAGAATATGGAAGGAGGAGAGACAGTAAAGTGATTTGAGAAGTAGAGAGTCTCTCAAGTTTGGGGAAAGTGGTGAATAAATGAGTTTGAATTTGTAATACAAATTTGAGAGGCAATACTATCTTTTTGAATTTCAAATTGAAGAGCCAAAAGTGTGAATTATTTGATTATATGTCTGACATTAGATCTTTCTTTCAAAAGGCAACTTTTTCATTTCCATGCCAACCGATTTCTGTCCTTTTTAGTTATTATATAATGGGTATGATATTTTGAAGGGAAAAGAAACTAAATTGTAAGCATTTTGTAGTTAGATGACATCACAATAGTTAAGTGAGGTCATTTAGTCACCTAAAGTAAATTTTAGACTTCATTTACCCTTAATTCTTTGAGGTGGCAGCCAATAGGGATAGGGCATTAATATATTTTCCACAACATCTTCTTTTCTTATATTAAGAGGGATTTGTTGAACATAACTGCCAATTTTATTTGGCATTAATACTGCGTTTTATTGATGAAAAAGGACGGTTTTGATTAGACATGAAGAAGATGGGTGAAGATCCTCTCCATTTATTATCCTCTCCATTTCTACCATTTGGAAAGATAAAGACGCATAAAAAAGTCAAAAGTAATTAATCATGGTGGGACCCACTTTATGGTAGGACCCACTACCTATTTTATGTGTCTATCTCTCTCCAAATTGCATACTTCCATTTATTTTCTAAATGGAGAGGATCTTCACCCGAAGAAGATAGAAAATACCCCTCATATCATTAGAGACTGAACGAAGAAAAAAACAATTTTAACACCATTTTACATGTATATGAAAACTTATGCAATACCTATATAAATATGCTCTCTTCTATAAGTTTATTATACAACTCTGGGTTATCATATAAATATGCTCTCTTCTACAACTCCTGAAAATATATTCTTGCTAGTTCTGTTTCCTCGATTCCACATCGAGAATGGTCTGTTAAATCCTGGGGGGTTAGCGTATAACTACGCGGAAAATCCTTAAGGACAGTGCGATCAGCACGTCTCAGACTAGCTCAATTGATTGTTCGTTCTACAAATCTTGAAAGTTGATTCGGTAGCAGATTTGATTTGGTTGTCAAAGATGTTGATAGAGTTGTGTCGGTGACCTAATTATACAACAACATCAAAGCAGATAAGTTTCTTGAAATCTCCCTTGATTATTCTTATTAACATAAATTGATTCTTATATTTATTTGTTGATTATTATTTGTAGAGATAATTTATGCCTGGTTTAACAACAATCTTAAGGATTTTCTTTTAATTGATGAAACCTATTACTCAAAAATTTATTTGTTCTTCTGGTAGTAAATGGGAAAGGAATTGCATAGCTGTGAAGCCGTAAAAATAAAAAGGGCTAATTCGTATTTCAAGCATAAGGTTCTCCTTACTATGGTGTTCTACACAGCCTTTGATAATCAGGTTTTTTCAATTCTTTTTGGGTGCGACTCTTTTTATCTCAAGGTACACATCTAGTTTCTTTAATTAATTGACAGATCTATTTTGAATTATAATCTGGATCAAATCATGTGAGAATATAATCTGAATTCTATAAATTTGAGTTTTTGCATTTGGGTATAGTTATATATGTGAAGTGTTTCTTGATAATAACTCAAATAAACAATAATATGATTTTCTTGTGAACTTTAATCAATGGAGGTTTTATATCATTAGTATTGTATACAAGTTTATCAACTATTCAATTTTTGGATTAATTGGGCAAATTATTGTTACGGTTGCTTATGATGATCATGTTGTATACTCTGTCAGCATTTGGTATGTATTAATCTAACATAAGTGATTATAAACTCTTTATTATATAGGAGAAATTATATTGTGTTATTCAGAAATACTCCTCTAAATTAGAAAAGTAGTGTTACTTGAGTTTAACCTCAAATCTTTGGTTTATCATATTTTAGAAGACTTATAAGAATTTTATTTTATATGACAAAGATATCATTGATCAAATTGGTGTGTAAACTTATTATGAATATGTGTCCGTTATTTGCTAAGGGGTAAACTTTATTTTAAGAGTTTTGGGAATTCTATATATTTGTGTATGTAGTATGCATTGTCATTTGACTGATATGACATGAATATAACCAATGCCTTTGTATTCTACCTATATGCATCTCACTAATTTAACTTGTGTTATCAAAGAGTTGATATATGCATTGTTTAAATGAACTTACATTGAGGTTTTTAGTTTATATAATTTTTCTGAAATGCATTGGCACATGATATTTTTGAGAAGTTCTTGAAATGTATATGATTGTATTTGAATGTGAAGTGATGCTCTAATTAAATCATCTTGTGTTGGATTGAACTTTCCTTTAGTTTATTTGACTATCTGCTATGCCGAGACTTTTTAAAGGATAAAGTGACATCTAAATTGATGTGAATGAATCATAGAATCAAGTATGGTTCTTATACTTGATAGAAGAAAATTGAAGAAATATTTTATTGATAAATTTATGAAAAATATGTATGGTAGAATCATGAAATATTTGTGAGAATACCATAAAATATTATATGGTATATTATGGATTATCCATTATATTAAAATATTAATACAATGATGTTTAATGAAATTTGTTTATGAGAAAATATATATTTATGGGATTTAGTTTTCATTGTGGAACTGTTGTCACTTGAAAATTATTCAAGTAGACCTGTAAAATAAATCTATACATAAAGTTATATTTTCTCAATGTGGGGGTTTGTCGCTTAGACTTTATCTGAGTAGACCTGATGAAGTATAGCAAGAAAGTAACTTTGACAATATATGAAATATTGTTTAGAGTTGATGAACCATTGCATCAAAATAATGCAATGATGTTAATTGAAATTGAAATTCAATGAGAATAAATCAAAATGTACAAATATTTTATTTATTGTGGGGATGTTGTCACTTGAAGTCATTCAAGCAGACCTATATAATAAATCTACAAATAGATTTATATTTATCCACATTGATAGTGTTGTCGCTTAATAAAAATGTAAGCAGACATGTATAAAAATAATTATAGAGATCAAGTTTATTGTTATAAACTTTGATATATATATGAAGTAGATTGACTTAGAGACGTCTTAGTCAATCTTATATGATGAAAAAAAATTGTCTTCATCATTTGTGTATAAAGTAGCTACTAAATAAAACCCCTTGGGATGAAATAAATTGTGTACATCGAGGGGATTGGGACTAAAGCCATTTGAAATTAATATGTGATGGGAACCTAACCTTTGTGATTGGAGATCCCATGAATAAGGTTCATATGGGTAAGAACAAGTCACTTATTAGTTCTGCTAGCACCAAAAATTAGTTAATTAATTTTTGTTCTCGTCCCTTTCCTATGGTGTGTGTGAGAAGTGCTAGACACTGCATTATTGAGAGGATAAGCCTATAAAGCTTTTAATGAATTTCATACCCCTTATGGGTGGTGTATGATTTGCAGCATACACTTGATGAAATCACCTATGTGAGTGTCAAGTGGGGCCGCTTGTATGGGATCTTGGCGAAATCTCTGGAGCACTCATGAAATAATCCAGGCACGCGCACGGCCTATTCGCGCACCACAGCGCCAACGGCAAGAATTGTGGGGGTGTAATGTGAATGATATACCGCTAACATACATCAAGTGATTTTGGTTCATATAGCTTGCTGCACCAATTTCACTGTGTGTTAAGTACTATCATTCTAGCACTGGTTCATATAGCTTGCTATACCAGTTTGATGCATCACATCCAGGATGTTAACCCAGGAAGTCTTTTTTCAAATTATTTTTAAACTTTTGAAATATGTGGGGGATTGTTGTAAATTTTGAGTATATTTCAAAAGTTTCAAATATTTGTGTCCCATATTTTTAATTGAGAAATATAGAAAAATATTTTTAATAAAAACTTATTATATTAGACATGGTCCAATCCCTTTGGTCATATATTGGATTTGCTTTAAACATATTTTCCCAATTGATTTCTTTGAGCACATGTTTTCTTCCTTCAATTTACCAAGTCAAGGGATGTACACGTGTAGTAGCATGATAGTACACTCCTTAATTCTTTGTTGAACATAACTGCCAATTTTATTTGGCATTTAATACTGCGTTTTATTGATGAAAAAGGACGGTTTTGATTAGACATGAAGAAGATAGAAAATACCCCTCATATCATTAGAGACTGAACGAAGAAAAAAACAATTTTAACACCATTTTACATGTATATGAAAACTTATGCAATACCTATATAAATATGCTCTCTTCTATAAGTTTATTATACAACTCTGGGTTATCATATAAATATGCTCTCTTCTACAACTCCTGAAAATATATTCTTGCTAGTTCTGTTTCCTCGATTCCACATCGAGAAGGGTCTGTTAAATCCTGGGGGGTTAGCGTATAACTACGCGGAAAATCCTTAAGGACAGTGCGATCAGCACGTCTCAGACTAGCTCAATTGATTGTTCGTTCTACAAATCTTGAAAGTTGATTCGGTAGCAGATTTGATTTGGTTGTCAAAGATGTTTATAGAGTTGTGTCGGTAACCTAATTATACAACAACATCAAAGCAGATAAGTTTCTTGAAATCTCCCTTGATTATTCTTATTAACATAAATTGATTCTTATGTTTATTTGTTGATTATTATTTGTAGAGATAATTTATGCCTAGTTTAACAACAATCTGATGGTCTCTCCTTCATGAAACTCTTCCTTCGGTCTCTCTTTCCATTTTCCATTTCTTTTTTTTAATTTTTTTTAATTCAATAAGTACGCACTTGGCTTTATTTATTTATTTATAATTAAAAAATTACCCATGTGGCATCCCCATTCACGTAAGTGAGGTGCCACGTCTGCATTGACTGGGTCAAAATTGGACTAAGGGGCTAAAAATGGAAAACAGAGTAAACTTAAGGGGCTGTGTTGTTATTGTTTTTAATAGGGAGCAAAAATCGCAACATTGTGATACTTACGAGGCCAAAACTGTAATTAAGTTTTTTTTTTTTGAGTTTGATGGTAGTATGGTAATTTTAAGAAAAACAAAATATTTGCACGTAAATAAGAAGGGAAATGTTAACTTGTGCCCTTAAGGCACACGTTAATGAAACAAATATAGAAATAACTCATTGGAATGTGTGAATTACATCTAATCTTTAACTTTTTAATGAGTTGAATGCACAAAATTTTATAAAATATTTTTTCTTTTAGGTTTCTTAACATGTGCCCTAAGGGCACAAGTTAACAATACCCAATGCCAAAGCGATTCATATTTCACTAGGTGAGCTACGATAATTTACTCCATATATTAGTTGCATCTGATGATCTTCCACTTTGTCCATATGATGCCTACAAAATTTCTCTTAAGTGTTTTTTTGTTAAATGACAAATAATTTATTTTTTGGGGTTTTTTTTGTTAAATGACAAATAATTTATTTTTTGGGAAATGTTAACTTGTGTAAGAGCATAAGACAAAGATCTTAAAATATAATTAAAAAATAAATACTCTCTCTGTTTTTTCTTTTGATGTTTTAGTATGTTCAATATTTTTTTTCCCAAATTTACCCTTGCTGAAAAACACACCATAAAACTATTAAATGAGTTGTGACCTTTGACTTATCACATGTGAATTTAATTATATATAACAACTTTTAGTTCAAAACATGCAAATATTTATATACTTTAATTACTCCTTAAGACTTGTGCAAAGAGTTTAAACATAAAAAGATAAAAGAACAGAGGGAGTACTATATTGAAAATATAAGATTTTAAACTTTTAGGGTGTGTTTGGATTGATGGTTTAGGAGGGGAAAGGAGGGGAGGGTTTAGTTTTCTTTTTTTAACTACGGACTATATAACATGTTTTTCTAAGATAAATCAAGTGTGATTGAAGTATTATATTATCGTTTATCATGTTAATATGCTAACTTTTTAAAAGACATTTCATGGTGTCCGTAATTTAAAAACGAAAAGTGAACCCTTCCCTCCATTACCCTCTATCCAAACACACCCAAAAGGTTATAAATGTATAATTTCCAAAATTAAATTTAGGGTTAAATATGTTTTTAGTTCCTACATTTTGCGCTCCTTTGATAAATAGTCCCTACATTTAAGTAAATGTTTTTAAAATCCTCACATTTTATATCCGTTACCAAATCTAGTCCATGCCGTCAATTTCCTGTCTAGTCACCAAACGGACTGCTGATCTGGCATTTTTTTTTTTACCTTTAAATATGTTTTTGGTCCCTATAAAATTGAGACCTTCTTAGTTTTAATAGTTTTTTTTTAGTCCCTATGAAAAATTTCTGCACTCAATATTAGTCATTAGTCAATCCAATTTGTTTAATTATGCTTAAAATTATCGCAAAAAATTGATTTCTACAATTGATAATATCATTATGATCACACACACAATTGTTGATTTATCTATCGATAGCTTCAGAACAAAATCTAAAACGAATTGAACATGTATACACAAGAAAAGAGTATGAATATTTATCTTAGAAGATTTTTCAGGAACTGGAACATACATATACATAATATAATCAGGAGAAGAGGAAGGAAATTGAATCATGGGATTATAACTTCTATTAGTAGTACTTTTTTGGTGCTTGATGCCTGTTTATGTCGAACTAAGTGTGTGTAATCAAGTATTTGACATGTAATGCTTCATCTTTTTTTGTTAAATATGTGATGAAGCTTAACTTAGGTTCAACTACTACAACTTCTGGCCTTCTTTTATTTGTTTTTGGTTGGTTAAACATTTCCAACATAGACAATTGAAGTACCAATTGCACGTTCACTATGATGTACAATTGGAATGCCAATTGCATTTTATGCAATACTAATGGATGTGTTTATTTTGCTAATGATTATGAAGGTTCTGCAGTCTTACTTGTTCATTCTTTTACGGGCATATCAACATGTATCACTTCTGTTACTTTCATATATTACTACTTGATGCAGGCAAAGTGAAGTTGCTTTCATATGAAGAGCATGTTTGCTATACCGGTGAAAATGAAAAGAAAAAAAACCACGTTTTTTCAAAAGCTACAAAAGTTAGCTTCTTTATTTTCACTTTTTTCTTGCCTTGGGAAGCGATATTTCATGCCACCTTGATTTGAAAATCAAATCCAAACATGCCAAAAGAGGAAGAAAATTTCATACATCACTTCGTTATGAAGAGGAAGAGAATTAAATGGAAAATAATCAACCATATGGCTTCCCTTGCTAGCTTAGCTTGTGTATATGTATGTTCAATTCGTTTTAGATTTTGTTAGTAGCTATCAATAGATAAATCAACAATTGTGTGTGTGATCACAATGATGTTATGAATTGCAGAAATCAATTTTTTCCGATAATTTTAAGCTTAAATTAAACAAATTGGATTGACTAAGGACTAATATTGAGTGCAATTTTTTTCATAGGGACTAAAAAGACTATTAAAATTAAGTAAAGACTAAACTTAGAAGGTCTCAATTTTATAGGGACCAAAAACATATTTAAAGGTAAAAAAAAAAAATTGACAGATTAGCAGTCAGTTTGGTGACTGAACAGGAAATTGACGGCAGAGACTAAATTTGGTAAAGATATAAACTTTGAGAATTTTAAAAACATTTACTTAAATGTAGGGACTATTTATCAAAGGAGCGCAAAATGTAGGGACTAAAAACATATTTAACCCTTAAATTTATACATTTAGTTTCTCAGCAAGACCTGTTTTTTTAGCGAAGTGTTACAATGGCACAAGCGGCACAGGTAACGGTTAAAACATACATCATGATACAATAGATCCGCATCAACATCAATTCACTCAAAATATTTTTTATTTTTCACGCATTATAAGAAAAAAAGAAATTTTTAGATTCATTGAATATCTAACGTATCCGATCGTAATTACATGCAAAATACATTAATTATTCAATGTACCTAAAAATTATTTTTTTCCTTATAAATGTGATCGGATGAAGTATTTCGTAACACAATGCTACCACACTAACTATAATATCTCCACTTGCATCAATATGTACCTCAAAGTATGTGAATCGAGCACCACACTTAAAGAGAAAGCAAATCATATTTTGCTCTGACCAATAACACTTCATAAAGAGATGTGAAATTATCTCATTATGCTGTCGACAAAAAGCACACAATAGATACAAAATTGATGAATTGAATTGGAAAAAGTAAGTGGTTTGCAAATAAAAAAATACTCTCATCAATTCTTATTATAAGAATCAAAACCAACATAATCATCAATTGTTATACTCCCTCCGTTTCAAAATACATGTCCAATTTTTGCAATGTGCACTATTCACTTGACTTATTTTGACCATACTTTTTAACTAATGTATAAATACAAATATTAGCATATGGATATAACTTAGAAGCCAAGTGAACACTACCTTACCTCACATTTTTCCAGCCACTCATCTCTTAACATTTTTGGGTGTCTCACTCCAACAATGGTAAGGACTAAGGACCACAAAACTCTGTGGCACTCTTAATGTCATCATCAACAGCTGTATTGCTAGGAGTAAACCTGTAAAGTATTAAAAATATTGAGTAAATAAAAATTAGACTTAATTGCACTTTTGGCCCTCTATCTTTCTAATAGTTGCGATTTTGGCCCCCTAACTAATTTAAATACAAAACAGCCCCCTAAGTTTTACAACTGTAGCAGTTTTGGCCCCCCAAGGTAAAAAATAAATAAAAAAAATGACACGTGGCACCTCACTTAGGGTGCCAGGTCAGCGTTGACCGAGTCAAAATCAGTCTTGGGGGCCAAAACTGCCAAAGATTCAATACTTAGGGGGTTGTTTTGTATTTAAATTAGTTAGGGGGCCAAAATCGCAACTTTTAGAAAGATAGGGGGTCAAAAGTGCAATTAAGCCTAAAAATTAATACCACATAAATATTGAAAGAAAAACAAAGTATTGTAACTTACCCTCTACGGTAAGGTCTTATAATGATATTTCCATTAACATCTCTTTCTGGCATGAGATGAGGAACATTCCTCCAACTCCTCATCCTCCTGGCGGTAGTCTCCATTTTCCTCCTCATCCTCCTCATTGCACACACTCCTATGTCTAATCCACATGTGAGGCCTTTTGTGAAGAGGCACCCATGGCTTGAAGGCCTATGTCTGAAGTCGGCATAAACAAGAATACTTCAGGAGTTGAGGCATGGATGGTGTTGGGTGGGAAGGTGATGCAAGGGGCTGAGACAATGTTGGAGAGGGTCGGTGGAGTGGCAGTGGATATTTGCCCAAGAATCGTTCGGCATCTGATAGCATGAGCCTTTCTTTGTCAGTGTAAGGTAAATTGACAATGTCCTTCTTATCATCCCATCTTTTGGATCCTATCACCTTGCTTAGCTCCTCTGCGGCTTTCTTCAAGACTTCTGGCTTTCTCAAGAACTCACAAATTGTCTATTCTATGCTATTGAAGCAGTACATGTTGTTCAAGCTGCCATTAGGACAAGGTGATTAACAAATATACAAAATGATAAGAAAAAAATTAACCAAATCCTTAAGTTTTGGATTTGTCATTAAGCAGACAAATCCTAGTTTGCAGTTATCGCAATGGGATTTTCTTAGCTTAATCATGCAAAAGCAATGCAATTGTTTCTAGTTTATCAAGAGCATAACTTACTTGCATAGTAAAAAACAAATAATAAAAGAAGTTATAGACCCCATTTTCCATGACAAAGTACTAGCAAGTAGCAACACCATGTTATTAAGAAACAACTAAATTGAGAATTCTAAATTCACATTCAAGTATAAATCTAAGTTATTTGTCTCCTCCATGAAAGCCAATCAATAAAAAAAAATTCCAAATAAAATACATCATTCAATTTTGTCCAATGTAATATATACGTCTCCTTCATGTATATATCTATAACACTCTATTTTGTCCACCAACTTGGTCGTTGAAATTATAATCAGCTGATAATTTGGTTAAACTATAAATCTTAATCTTACTTACTAAAGCTTGTCAGGTCAAGCTAACCCTAACCCTAAAATTAACCTAGCATTTTCCCTCCCATTTCTAACGCATTAATTCCAGGTTTGACCTCCTCACCCTTAATACACGCCATAAATTCATTTAAATTCATGTTGTTTGGCAATTCATTTCATTTAAACCCTTAATACACGTCATAAATTCATTTAAATTCAGGTTGTTTGGCAATTCATTTCATTTAAGGACACGGTTGTTTGGAAAATAAAATAATATGGTTGCAACATTTCAATAATAGAACACGGTTGGAAAATAAAATAATATGATCGCAAATATTCAATAATATGGTTTCAAAAAAATAAACACGGTTCAAATAAAAGAAATGCATTAAATATATTTTTTTTAAAATAAACGATATTGCAAATTGAAATAATATGGTTCAAGTCAAATTATCTTTGTTTCTAAAGCTTTTCTGGTCAAGCAATCCCTAACCCTAATTTTTACTTAGCTTTTTCCCTCCCATTTCAACGCAATAAATTCGCAGATTTGACCTCCTCACCCTTTTGTCATGCAATAAATGTCATTCATTTCAAATTCAATTGTTTGAATTTCTCATTTAAATGTCCTTAAAGCATTTCGAATTCTCACATTTGAACTTCTCACTCCTTTGCCATTCATTAAATGCACTTTTACCATTCATATCAAATCTGAAAATTCTCTCCTCATTTAAATGCAATTGTTTGACCTTCTTCTTTAAGATCAATCTTTTAAATGCTCCTTTACCACACAATAAATTCTAACATTTAACCTTCTCACCCCTTTGTCACGCAATGAATTTCATTCATATCGAATCCAAAAAATTTATCCTCATTTAAATGCAATTGTTTGACCTTCTTCTTTAAGATCAATCTTTTAAATACTCTTTTACCACACAATAAATTCTAACATTTGACCTTCTAACCCTTTGTCACGCAATGAATGTCATTCATATGCTCAAGTTTATCTCTTATTATTAAAGCTTAACCCTCTCAGCAGAAATCATCTTCACCCTCTCACGGGTCAGCATAGTCAAGGAAATGTGTGTGTGTGTGTGTGTGTGTGTGTGTGTTTTTTTTTTTTTGAGGTATTTTAGATACATCATATTTTCTTTGAGTCAATCCATGTTTTAGAAATTTCTAATTGGGGTTTTTCAAGTTGTAGATAAAATCAAATTTTAATTGTATTACACAAGATTCATATGTGGTTAGTTCTATATATTTTTCTTATATGTTCTTATGTTGTTTCTGTTTTTAATCTCAGACTTACCAATGATGGTTTAGTGATGTATTTTTGTTTTATGTTTTCAGTAACAATGTGTAAGATGTTTCCTTATCCCCAAAAAATCTAATGAATATGTCTTTTTTGCGTTAAGTTATATGTCCACCTTTATTTTGATTCAGTATAATATAGTGTATTTGCAAATTATTCCATCTGATATAGTGTTAGAAGGAAATACAAAAGACAAAAATTTATGCGCTGACATAGCGTAAACAAAATTTAAATAAGTTAAACAAAGTTTGGATACATCGTTAATACTCAAATTTAAATAAGTTCAACTTATTTTATTATTTTAAGGGATAGAAGCAAAGTTATAAGACATCAAACAGGCTGAGATAGAAGCAAAGCTATAAGTTAACAATTATCAGACATCACATAATATATAGTTTAAGCAGGCCACCTACATATAAATTTAGAGGATCTAAAATACTCAAATTTGAACAAGTTCAACTCAGTTTGGATACATTAATAGTACGATCAAGTTTTAAAAAGTTCAACTTATTTTATGATTTTTCCTTTAAAAAAAAAACTTATTTTATGATTTTAACATGCATCCATATGGAATTTCAATCCGAAAATGACCAAGATACTTTTCTATCATTAGTTATCCTTTTTTAATGTAAGTTAGTTGGTCATATGGTAAAGCACACCTGACTATGATTGAATGTATATTTTTGAAACCATTTATTTTAAGTAACATAATGTTGAATGAACGTGTAACCTCTCTTAAGCCTTAGAGGTTAGCATGTCTCAAACATCTGACCTCCACTATCTTCATTCCCTTTAGAGTTTATAAAAATCAAAGATAGTTATATATTCTAATGTAGTAAAAATTTGCTTTGTAAATTGTCCATGTAAATCCAAGAACATGTTTGCATAAATTGTTCATGTCTCTTATTAGTATCATGTCTCTTATTTGTACTTTAATGATGTCATACTCTAACGATGTCAACTTAATACCAATTTCCCTTATGTAATACATCATATTCCTTATGGAACTATTAAAATACAACCCAATTAGACGATATAACTTATTCGTCGCTTTTCTTCCTTGGTTGGACCCGTGCGTCGCACGGGTTGATGTTCTAGTATATATAAATGTTAAACAGTTCTGAAAGGTTTGCCCTAATTCTGATCCCGCCTTTTTCGGTGGGTCTGAGTAATTTTTATGAAAAAAAAAGTTTGCAAGGAATCGAACCAGGTACCATATGCTTACACTTTACAACTATAGCCACTATGCCATTTCTCTTTTTGTTGAAATATTGTTGCTTCCAAAAATGAAATACATGATTAAAATATTTTTTAAGAGCCCCAACCGCCCTAATGGTTACCTCTCTCATAGCAGTTATTTTTTAGTAACTTTATTGATAGTAGTTCTTTTTCATATTTTTTTTGGTGTACGCTAACTACGTGTTACGATATTAAAGTTGCATCTTTAAAATTGTAGATAATTTGACTAACCCATATGATAAAATTTTTCATTTGAAACTTCACTTTTTCCTGTATTATATTACATGAAGTTTTTGTTCAGAATTTTTATTTGCAAAAATCACTACAGTAGACTATAACATTACTTTGTTTTGGCAAAGTAATGACTTTGATTTTATATTCATTTTTGTTGATTTCCATATTCATTTTTGTTGATGCAAACTAAATGTTGTTAATTTGCTTCTTTGAGATTGTGCATGTCGATCATTCTCAATTGTCACTTAGTTTGATTGTTTCTGAGTTTAAATGTAACTCTACGATTAATAGTATAGCCAATTTGATATTTTATATATGAAACTCTACAAAAACCCGTGCATCGCATGTTGACCACCAAGCCACTTGCTGTTTTTGTGTTATCATTTGTCTTCCACTACATGATATCCAATATTAAACTCCCTTTTCAAAAATTCTTTTTCCTTTCTTTCCAAACGGTTTTGAACAATTTTTTCTCCTTCGCAATCTAAACCCAAAAGTCTGCGGTTTCATCCATTTCTTCCCCTTTATACAGTAACTTTTTTTCCTTTGATGTGTATTTTGAACTATTTAATTTGCTCATTGTAGTCTTTATTGAAATGTTATACATAATACATTTAAACATGTCGACAACTAATAATATAATCTTTGCTAAAAAAAACTAATAATATAATCAATCTGATGTTTATATATGAAAATCGAAATAAACCCGTGCATCGCACGGGTCAGGGTCTAGTTAATCTATAAAAACTTTATGCAATATCATCAATGTCTAATGTAATATATACGTCTCCTTCATGTATCTATAACACTCTATTTGTCCAACAAAACATTGCAGCAAATAAAAGATAAAACTCAAAGTTGTATAAATAACTCAATACAAGTGTTTGCAGGCACAACCAAGATGAAAATGAAATTATAATCCAGCTGAAAAGTTTATTATAAAACTCCAACTACATCATTATGGAGGATCATCGTCATTCATTCATTCCTTCTCTGTTTAAAAATAAAATAAGTCTCATCAAACCATGAATCTAACTACGAAACAGTACACATTGTTCTTCCGTATTAGTTGAAATGAAAAATGAAAACATAAGTAGCTCTTAAATTTCCGAATGATTTATAGGAAAAACTAACGCATAAAGCAAAGGGTAGTGCATAATGAAAGGAACTAACGTGTCTTACAATATTGCAATAGCCAGGATGTTCGGTTTCACGTCCGTCCCATGTTTTACGAAAAAAGTGTTAAGAGGAAGAGGAGCATGGTGGTACAGTCATACACTCATACGTGCATTGTAATAAAAAATAAAATGTCAATTTCGATAAATTAGTGGAGGTAATGATTTTTTTTTTTTGGGGTTAAGATGGAGGTAATGATTTTATTAAGGGTTACATGTTACTTTCCAACGTTTGGGTGGTGGGGTCGTTAATGGCGTGTGTTGTATGTTACGCCAATCAAACTTTAATTCATAGAAAGTTTATGGGAAATGTTAACTTGTGCCCTCAAGGCACAAATTAATGATTCAAAATAGAAATATTCTATTGTAATTAATGCATTTTACTTTAACTTTTTTACTTTTCAATAATTGAATGCACAAAATTTAAGAAAATGTTTCTATTTTTGGGTTGCTTAACATGTGCCCTAAGGGCACAAGTTAACATGACCCAAAGTTTATATTCAACTTTCACACTATTGTCTATTGATTTGAGATCAATGTTGTGTAAGGAACTAATTCCAGTTTAGACCACATTTTATCTTATTAATAATGTTGACTTTGATATTCGACTCAAAAATCAAGAGCAAAGAGAGAGATATCAAGTACACGCTTAAACCAATATAGCAGCAGCGGATTTAATAACTAAAAATCTTAATCAAGGGGTCTACAACTGTATGATTCATAAAATATCGCAAAAAAAAAAAAAAACAACAAAGATGTGTTTGGGTGCTATCCTTAAAATACTAAGCCTGCTCCATTATACATAAGTTGGCAAGGCACAAACACAGACATCAGAACAAATCTCGCACGTAAAAGCAAATGATCTTAGTTAAAGACCACGGGCTTAACACAATCAGAGAAAATATAGGGCCATTCTACCTGCCTCGTCCCATTCAAAGACACGTCAGGCTATGCTGCACGGCCTTCCCACAAGTCCAAGTAGAATTTCTGTTATGATCAAACAGCAAAATCAAAAAACAATAACCATCACACCACCCACAGATCGAGGTTAAGGATAAATACAACAACAAACTATAACAATCTCTAATGACGAATAAGTAAAACCCCAAACAAGATGCACCAGCTAAAAGAGCCATGCTCGGCAACAGAAATTGCCTCTGAACAGCAGTAAACAGTGCTTCTAAATCTAATCTAATATCCAGTAGAAGACAAAACCTCACTAGGAAAAGACAAGCAAAAAAAAAAAAAACTAAATCACCACTTCCAGTTTGTGATTGCAAGAATGCTGAAAATGAACAAAAAAATAAAAATGATCCCACCCTGACAGGGAGCTTCAATAAAAAACAGATCAGTAACTTTGGAACAAATAAAATGAAAAGCAAAATAAAACAATAATTAGTGGTGTAAACAATTTGACTTCATCAGATTAGTAATTGGAACTCCACTACTTCCCATTTCCCTCAAGTGACAGGCGCCAGGGTGCCAAAATCTGTATTCGAGAATTAACATCAGTCTTTAAGACAACAATCAAACTTCAAAAAGCATCAAAGTACAGTAGATATAAGTATTCAACATAAAATTCATGCAGATAGGCATTATGTAGTCCATCAAGTATAAAAATCGAAAGGCCTCATAATGAAGCAGAGATTACAAAAACCTTCTTGAACAGTGCATAATATGCTCATCTCTTTCTACCACCACGCTCTCTCAAGGCTAGGGAGAGTGTTTCTCCTCCACTAACATTGTAATGTGCAAGTGACATATTGTCCTTGAGAAAGCCTGGTTTTCCACTCAATTTCTGCTTGTTAGCAGGGAGTTGGATCTCCCCAGCAATTTTTTCCTTCAGGCTGCCAACAGTTTCAGACAGAGATTGCACAGTTATTTCCAGAACTTGCCCTTTGAGATTTCCTTCATCAACATTAGGAACAGATATACTGATCCGAGCAGGTCCCTGTAGAGAACAAATGGCAGTTAGAATAGCATCAGTAGCAGGTAGAAAATGTAATATAAATGTATAATTGGTGGTTCTTTTTTATTAAAAAAAATGATTGTTATCAAAGTAACTCTCCATACCGGATGCTGAGCCAGAAATTTATCCTCAGGGATCAGAGCAGAATCGTCATGTTTCTGCCTCTTCGGTTCTGGTTCCTCTGGAAGCGGGGGAGGAGCTTCCTCAGGTGGCGGCGGTGGGGGCACTCCTTGAGGCGGAGGTGGTGGATGCATCATAGGCATCATCCCTGATGGTGGAGGAGGGTGAGGAGCATAAGGTCGTGGAACAGGAGTGAACTGAGATCCAGGTGGTGGAGGAATGGGGATTCCTTGGTTATTCATAGGAATTGATGGATGCATTGGGGGTGGTTGACCACCCATCATGGAATGTTGTCCACCAGGCATCTGCATTGGAGGAGGAGGGGCTGGCCGGAGAGATTGCATCATGTGCATGCCAGGTCTTGGTGGAGGCATTGGAAGGCCAATGCTATTAGGATTAGAATATTGCATGTTATGCATAGGCCCACGGGGTAGATTCAAAGCTAGTCCAGGTGGTGGCGGAAGAGGACGAACTGAAGGCATACCAGGTCTTGGAGGAGGTGCAGCAGGACCAGGGAGGTTTTTAGATTCATTATTATAAGCATCATTTTGATCCTCACTTCCAATATTCTGTGACATTGCTTGGTTTGCAGTACGGCCAATACTACCACTGTGACCATCCCATATAACCTGCTTAGGTTGCTCATCATTTTTCTTCTCAATTTCAGCCTTAACAGCATTGGAAACCTCTTCCTCGGTAGTACCAAAAATATCAGGACGAGTCCGAGCAAGTCCAACAATGTTTTTTGAGATTTCATCATCCTGTGCCAAAGTGGTTTCTCGAATTTTGGCAAACATTCTTTCTTTCTGTTCTTTGTACTTAGGATCAATGAGAGAAATTCGCATATGTTCTGACATTTCACTAATAGGAATCAGTTCACCGGTGATAGGAGAAACCACAAACTTGGTTGAATCTCTATCTGCAGGAAGCCTGTCTTCTGGTCTCTTCCAGTTCTTCACAATCCTAATCGGTGGTTCAGGGTCTTCAGTAACCCTGACTTCACTCTTCTTCCCTTCATCATTGCCGTCCAAGCGAACAGCATCCATTCCCTCTTTAACAAGCTGGGCCTCTTCCTCATCCATTTCCATTTCTACTTCCTTCCCTGGCTCAACGGTATCTTCTTCCATGAGCGTCATCTTGCTTCTCCTTATAACCTCCTCAAGGGTCATCGGAGGAGGTAATTCTTCATCCTCATCGTCAGCAAAATCTATTGATTCAACCACCACAAAATCATGCCAATCAATCATAGCCATTTGTATTCTTTCTTGCTCTATCTCATCTTCAGCCTTTTGCCTAGCTTGCTCTTGTGAACGCTCCCATTCCAGCCTATTCACACATCTTTCAAGCACGGTAGCCATGTCGGGTACACTCTTTTTCAGCTTCTCTGTCAACCCCTTTGGAGGCATCAAAACCTTTGAATATGCATCGGCAAGGGAAGTGAAAAATGTAAACATGCTGTGAGTTGGTTTCATGAAATGAAATTGGGGGTTATTAATCTCCCTACTTGTCAATCCAGTCAAAAAGGATTTCCCGTTACGAGCCACAAATTGTGCTGTAAGCTTTATAATATCCAGCTCCTCCCCTGTAATGCCTTCAGGAAGCCTAACTGTATACTGCTCAGCCTCAGGAGGATCAAGTACTTTCCTTACTGGTTTAAACTGGGCAGAAATATCAGGCTTCTCTGTAGTTGCTACATCGTTACTATCAGTTTCTGGCGCAGGTGGAGCTGATTCTAGTAGAGCAGAATCCCCAGGTTGTTGAGTAGAAGATTGATTCTGACTACGAAACTCAGAAAGCCTGTGCTGATAATATGCATGATAGGGATCGGATGGATTGAGGAAATTAAACTTGGCATTGCCCGCATTACTAGCGATAATCCTCTTTTCGAATTCAAGACCATTCTTAGCAACGAACTGAGAGGTTTTATCAACAATGTTTCTAATGTCTGGAGGGGGGTGAATTATTCCTATAGTTCTAGTGTGTGTGGCAACAGTTGTCGGTGTTTCTTCCTCGATGGAGGATCTCTCATTCCTCTCCTCCACCTCCTCTTGAGTGAGTTGAGCCTCAGGGAGAGGGCCAAGATTTCCATCAGTGGGAGGAGCGGGTAAAGGCAGTATAGGTAATGAACCTAACATCATCAGAATCCCTTAAAAACCTACAAAATGAAAACAGAAAGTTAGAACTGGCACAGAATAATTATACTTAACCATAGTAGTCAATCCTGGATAGCGGCTGACCCCAAAAGGGGGATAGTGTATAGCGGTATGACCACTATTTGTTCGGTTTTTGGACAAATTAGGTAAATAATATTATAAAGTATAGACAAAAAAATATTAAATATAAAGTTAAATATAACATTCAAATCTCATGAAACATACAGTCAATGAGTTTGTTTGTAGAAACAGAAGTATCAATGACAAAGAAAACTAGAAAAGATTATTATACGTGTTATATTAACATTTTTGAAGGATTAATTTAAATGAATAAAGCTGAGAATAAACAGTGAAGAGAATCAATATTCATTGAGGGCAGCACAGAGAGCATGTACACTGGCTTAATACTGTTTAAGTGAAAGCGTTTGGTTGGAGCAGATCAGCGGAAGAATCAAATAGTATTAGATTTTGTTTGGGATTTAAGAACTTATATTGTTCTAGGATCAATTAAGTGGCTTATCTACTTACATAAGTTATGTGAGACTTATTGGGATAAGTAATGAAAACAGCTTATAGATTATACAAATATAATAATTTGACTTTTGCTATAGAAATTTGTGGTATAAGCTGCAAATAAGTTGTTTATCCCGTTATCAGATCAATGAAGTCTGAAATCAAATAATACTTCAATAAAAACCTAAAAAATCAATGGAATTTTGCTCTGAAGCCGCAAATCGCGATGGAATCGCATCAAGGTAAAAGGTAAGAGAAAGGAAAATTAGAAAATAGAAATACCTGGACGGAGTTTCTGGCTGCTTATGGCGGTGAACGACCAACTCCGCATGCGATTTTCCGGTCACACTCCGAGTTCAAATGAAATTGTTTCTGATAGATAGATAGATACAACAAACAAAGGGATTTAGGGTTTTAATTCTTTTTTTCTTTTTTAAC
This sequence comes from Medicago sativa, assembly GCF_051527215.1. Classification (NCBI taxonomy): domain Eukaryota; kingdom Viridiplantae; phylum Streptophyta; class Magnoliopsida; order Fabales; family Fabaceae; genus Medicago; species Medicago sativa. The sequence continues at coordinate 100,560,152 of NC_140752.1, forward strand.
AATGAAATGATGTTGTGTTTTTTAATGATAGATGGGCCTCATCCTTCAAACACACATAATGGGCCTCATGAAAAACGATATTTTATTTCATGATAAAATCGCAATTATTTAATTAGGTAAAAATATAAATTTTAAATAAAATAGCTTAAAATGAAGGGTGGAATTTAAATAAATAAAAATTCAAGTATTCTAAAGTAGATATTTCCATTATATATTGATATAGATATAGGTAGAGATGTAATTGTTATTTTCAAAATAAAATAAAATATATAATGCTAGAGAGAGAGGTTTTTCGAAGGTTGAGTTACACGTTGATTCGAGTGTGGTGGTACGGACTCTGCAGACAACTAAGGATGGAAGTGTTGTTGGTAGGTGTCTCATCCAAGAAATTCGTCGATTGCTTGCTTTGGAGTGGGAAGTGAAGATTTGGCATTCTTATCGTGAGGCAAATTCGTGTGCAGACGCTCTTGCAAACATGTGTTTTGAGCATGCGCCTGGGTTGCGTGTGTATGAGCAATGTCCAGCTAGGCTTAGTTAACTGGTTTTAGCTGATGTTAAGGGGATAGCGACCCCTAGAGTCATCTCTGTTTAGTTTTCTCTTTTCTTAGGCTTAGGCCTCTTTATTTCCCCCAAAAAAAATATATAATAATTGGAGATAAAATTAAAATATAATGTTCGTGTCTAAATAAATATAGTAGATCTTTTAGCTCATTGAGTAAAATAATATCATTCGTTAATCATTTGTATTAATTTAACTTTACTTAATTATAAAAACTGTTCGTAATAGTGAAAAAAAACACAAGAACTAATAATCTTCAACAGCCCACTTTTATTGTGGTTACTTATTTTTGCAAAAATACCATCAACGTTCATATTGTAAAAAAAAAAAAAAAAGGTTTAGAAGAAGCCATTTGAATTCAAAACCCATTCCCATAATTTATAATATGCAATGTCAATTGTCTTTGTCGACTAATATCCTACTTGTTATGCCTGCCAAAAAAATAACATCCTATTTGTTATCAAGAGAGTGTGATATCCTACATCTATCCAAAAATATCAATAGCGTTTATGTGGAATCATTTGAATTCAAAATCTCATTTCAGGACGAATGATGTACAATTTCAAAACAGTGTCTATGAGAAAACATTTGAATTCAAAATCTCATTACAATGTCAATAATCTCCGTCTACCAATTTGATATTTACTATCAAGAGATTGTGGTATCCTACATCAAATGTCTCTACCAAGCATATCATAGGCATGACATTAGTTAAGTTGTTTAGTTTAATTTAATCATGGATTAAATTATTATCATTTTGACAGAGGCTTAAATATACTTTTGAACTTCTAAAATTTGTAATGTTCATTTTTTTAGTCTCCCATTTAAAAAGTGATGGGTTTGCGTCTCTCGCATTTTAAAATTTGTCGCATTTTAAACTCTAAAATAATTATTTTAGTCCTCCTTTGTTGTTTTTCAAGAGTACACTAAATAACACATTTCTAAAGTTAAAGGAAAAAAAATAATATATATCAAATAAGAAGAGAAGAAAAAAAAAAGTTGAGAGACACACACATCGCTTATCTATCATCATTTGTCATTTTTTAGATGTCAATGTTTGAAAGTGGATGAACCCTTTAAAAGAGAAGCTAATGCGCAATATACGGCTCTAGCTCACAAGTCCAATCATTTAAGCAACAAGGACTAGATAAAAAAAGGATTAAATATATTTTTGGTTTATATAAATATATCAACTTTTGATTTTAGTTTCTCTAATTTTTTTTCGATTTTTAGTTTCTATAAAATTTTCAATCACCACTTTTTGTCCATGTTTTTAATTCAACTCATGTGTAACATTTATATTTTTGAGAGATTAATCTAATATTATAAAATTTTATGCAAAACTTTATTCAAAAATATGAATTCTACGTATGAATTTACTTAAAAGGAAATACCAAAAATGAAGATAAAAATTATTTTGAAGAGTAAGAGTCTAGGACATTTTTAAGAGAGATTAAAACAAAAGGTTTCATTATTTATTTATAGGGACTAAAATATATTTAACCAAAAAAAGAAACTATCTAACAAGGAATCTGTATAAAATCCGTGACGATAGTTTTAGATTTCACAGTTGATGAAAAGAACAATCATCTAGAAATGTCAACAAATTTAGTCTTGATCAGATCTTCAATATACAATCCATATATAGTATTTTAATAATTCATTTTTTAATTCAAATAATTCACTCAATTTAGGTAAACGGATTTGATTCTTGTTACCGGTGAATTCCACTTGTTTGCAACAAGCATTTGATTTCAAGGACAGTATATATCATGTTTTTTCTTCTCAATATAGTTTCATGAGTCATGGAGTCTTTTTTTTTCTTCTCTTCTTATTTGTTTTGGTCACACATTTGATAGATGGGAAGTTTACATGAATATATATTTCATGAGACGTTATTCAAAATATTTTTGATGTTTTATCATCCAAAAAAGGTCGTAGCAAATGAAAAAAAAAAAAATACTTAAAATAACTTTTTATGGTATGCTTTTTAAACAAGTCAATTTATCATTTGAAACTTCTTTTAAAAAATGGAACATTGTAAAAATCATTTTTCAAAAAACTGTAACAAACAAACTCATGCTCTATTTGTCCAATTGCATTTCTTTAACGGAAATTATACCCCATACCCCAACAATTATACTCTTACTCCTACAAATCGTTGAAAATGCCAATTTTACCCTTTCTAAAATCACACTCATTTCATCCCTCGTAATATTTGTGCTAGCTTCACCACAACTTAAATATTGTTGATTGGCTCAATGACACGAGGCAGAGGAGGAGGCAACCCATTAGGAGGGCATGATGCAAGGATTGAAAGCAAATATTGCAAGGGTAGTAGACTTTTTAGGAAAGGTGGAAGAAGTCATTGCTCATAGATCAGGTCAGTGTAAACAAGCACCTGTCCCATGTGATTGGTAGAAGATGCTGGCATAGGCATGGGCAACATATGACACATTGATCATTTATTCATTATCCAACATAAAAACATAAGACTTTTGTTTGAAAAACTGCAAGGACTCGGTCTATTGTATATTTGATCAACATTATATGGCCGACAACCCCACATTTCACACACTTTGCTTGGCACAAAGAAAATACTAGATAGATATGTTCCTCCTCTCCAAGATTTCTAAACAGAAGATTAAGAGAGGAACAAACATAATAGGGAAAATGATATATCAATTTGTATATTTTTTTTAATATAGAGTTGTTGTCCATAAATTCTAGTTCAACCAATAAAAACGCTGAAATTATTAAATTGAATGTCGTGACTAAGATTCAAACTTCAACTAATGGTTATTGTCATTTTTGTCAATCTTTAAAAAAAAAAACGCTACTATCTAAGTGTGTTTGATTAGGTCTTATGTCATGATAAAAATAATTTACTAATATGTGGTTGAGAAATGTTAGGTCCACTCATTCTAACACAATCTTATAACATACTCCAATAAAAACTAGTAACATCATGATAATAAAAAAATAAAAAAAAATCTCCTAAGTCCATGTTGATTTGTTCCATATAGACAAGATATTCCTTTTTTGCGGGAGCCTACCTTGCTTCTGAAGGGAGGGTGTTGCGTGCGGCAAGACTTTTATCACCTTTCCGGCCTATTTTGTTTCTTGTTGGTTGTGGCCAATTTCATATTTGGGATAAAGAGAATGCAAGGAATTTATGATCGAATGGACATCAAACAAAATATTGACACATCGCGACAATAATTAAAAAAATGATATAATTGAATAGACATTGTGTCTAGTGTTAAACATGTCGTTGATTGTAAGTGTCGAGAAGGAAATTCGGTTTATCAATACCTTGATGAATTGACGACAGTATCGATTTTGGCAACGTTACATTTGGTAAGAGAGAATAAACTTTTCTTCAGAGTTTAATCTTATAATCACTCTTACATATTTAAGTGCATGAAAAGAAAACCTTGTAACTCGTTATATTATTTATCGGACAAAATAAATTCGGACCAACTAAGATGATATTCAAGTTTGATTTTTTTTTTTTTTTGAAACAGCAAATATTATTCATCGTCGAGAGGGTGAAAGAAACACAAACAACTCGCAGGAATAAAGAAAGGAAACCAACAAAATTACATCCAAAAACAAAATTATGAGGTCGAGTTATACACTAGGCAAGGTACCCAAACACCGGAGATACCGCCACCAATGGCATACCCCTGCCTCACAACCTGTTACACGCACAAAGCACTGCGCTTGAACCAGAAAACCCGCGCACAGCAGCAGAAACAAAACGAATAGAAAAACCAGAAGGCAGAACCTGAACCAGCACAGCAGCAAGTGCTAGACGGAACCTGAACCAGCACAGCAGAAGGTGCTAACAGCAGCAGCCAGCAGCCGAAAACAACAACATGAGTTGCTGTCAACACGCAAGAGCTGTTGTCATCACACAACCCCCTCTCAACGCAACAAACAGTCACGTGGGTTCCAATCCCACTCGTAAAACATACACGCCGGAACCTTAGATCGACTCAACAACCACCTCCAAGACAAAACCTTGATCTCTTCCACTACCTCTTCCCAACTCGTAACCGCTTCGTTAAAAATACAATTGTTCCGCGCACTCCAAACCACCCAAATAGCCGCTTGCCAAATCATTCTCAAGCCATTCCGAATCTTTTTATTCACAGGACCTCGGCTCAAACACTCCCAATGGATAAACAAATTAGGGAGAATTAGAAAATCAAGGTCTAACCAAACCATTAACTTCATCCAAATATTCCTCACCAAGTCACAATGAAGGAAGATATGAGTTGTTGATTCAGCCTCCGACCCACACCAAACACAATTTGATTGAATTTTTTTGGATAACATAGAAATTGATTAGGAGTACTAATCTGAACATTCGTTTGTCATTTTAAACTAATGAAGTGTTCCATCTTCTCATTTTTACAACTATTTGGTAAAGTTTCAGAAACAATTTTTTAACGCATCAAGATTATAAGAGAGAGACATCATATATTTACCAAAAACTTTAAAATGTTAGACTTTGATCACATTTATTATATATCCAACATTGAACTCACCAATAAAACAATGTATATATTAACCATTCACACTTAAACACAACAAATGGTTGGAGCAATATCGTTTTGATCATATAAATTGCAAACTCCTCTATCGCACATCAAAGTAACACAACAACAAGCACTACACCTCCCCCTAAAAACAACACTGCAACTCATTGAGAAAAATATAGAGAAAAGGATATAATTTATCCTCTTTGGTCTTGCTTTGTGATTCTATTTTGTTACTCTTATACAGAATATGGTGAAATAATTATCTATCTAATATCATATTAGATTTTTATATTATCTTTCTTTTGTTATATTAGATTTTTATATTAAGTCTAACCCATTCTTATAATACCAACTTGTAAAATGAATTGTGTCACACTTTATAAACTCACTTTAAATTTATGTGAGTTTTGATTTTTTTTTCCCTTCCAATATTGAAATACTCGACAGTATTAAAAAGTAAACGAGTATTATTATCCACATGCTACATAAGTTTTGGACAATATAAAACTACAAATTTTGTTGAGTAACATGACTCCAACCTTCTAATGGTGACACAAAAAGAGAGAACTCGTAATTATAATTGATCGTTAATAAAATTGTTGGTGCATTCCACACAAAAAAAAAAAAAATAGAAGAGTTTGGTACATTTGCTTTGGTTAATAAAACAGGCTTTGATCAAAACTTATTGATAATAACATATCTCGCGTTGAATTTTTTTTTCCCCTCTCAGCTTTGGTCTTGTTCATTCATCATGTGTATGGACACAAAATCAAAGATTGTACCTGTTGTTTACAACTCATACATATTTTATTTTTTGAACAAACAACTCATACATGTTAAATATATCTAATCAACATCCAACATTATTTTATTTTTTCCGTTTTTGAAATATTGGGTTGCATTGATTAAGGATTTCTATTTTACTTCGATTAAAGATATCTGTTAGGAGAAATCAAAACGGTCACACCTAAATACTTAATTTTTGATATTGAGAAAATCTTATCATCTATTTATATTTGAAGGATCATGCTAATAAGTGTGCATTTGTTCATAAGTCAAAAATGAAATAAATGATAAGTTTTATGTGAAAATAAAATAAAATTCTAAAGTTTTCAAGCATTGAATGTGCCATTTTCTTAAGATACTTGTTAACATTTTTCATATTTAGGGTAAAAAGATAATATCTTAGTTTAAGGTAAGAATGTCTTAAGGTTCAAAGAACATTTGCAAATGACACAACTAAATATTTAATTTTGATAGTGACAAAATCTTCTGATCTATTTATATTTGAAGGATCATGCTAATAAGTGTGCATTTGTTCACAAGTCAAAAATGAAATAAATGATAAATTTTAGGTGGAGTTTAACATGGGAAAGGGGAATCCTTTTCCACCATGGACCACTTCTAATCAACCATCATATTTTTGAAGTATATTATATCTTATCATGAATGTCTCACACTAGATCCTGAAGTGGATAAAATAGTCACAAGAAAGGGGGGTTTGAATTGTGACCCTTTAAAAATTATCCTGCAACTTTAAAAATGATTCTCAAGTGGAAACTTGGAATAGTTAAGTTAATAGCAGACTTCAGAACGTTCTGATGTCTGAGTGCAAAAACAGTTTAAAGCAGACTTCAGAATGTTCTGGTGTCTGAGGCAAAGACAGTTTAACAAAGTAAATGTGTTTGTGTGTGTTTGTGTTTGCAGTAAGTAAAGAGTATAGGGAAGAGAGAATCAACACACAGAAGTTTATAGTGGTTCACCCAATGTGGGTTAGTCCACTCCTCACAATCTTGTGAGAGTTTCCACTATGATGCTTGAGATAACCTCTCAAATCCTGCACCTTACAATCTGTGTTCACCTGAACACTTACAATCCTGTATTCTCTAAGCCTCAGCAGGCTTGCATCTTGTTGCTAAGTTACCCACTTAGACTTTTACACCTTCTGCTCAAACTAACACTTTAGCACCTCTAAAGCTAGATGAGACTTTCTTTTCTTCTTGCTAAGTTACCCACTTAGACTTTGCACCTTCAGCTCAAACTAACACTTTAGCACCTCTAAAGCTAGATGAGACTTTCTTTTCTTCTTGCTAAGTTACCCACTTAGACTTTGCACCTTCAGCTCAAACTAACACTTTAGTACCCCTAAAGCTAGATGAGACTTTACAAGATGTTTGGAGTTTGAATGTTTGAGAAACAAACAGAAGAAGAAAGAAGAAGAAGTTTGTAGACCAAGATTTTCGGGTGTCAAGCCATTGATTGGACTTGAACCTTCAATCTACCGGACTTGCTCGATTTTATTCTTGGGAAGGGAAAAAGAGATTGAAAAACCCTTTTTGGATCCGGGGGTCGGTTACGATTCGGGAAGGTGTTAGGCACCCGCGTCGTTCACGGTACTCCGTGAGAGCCTCTTTCTAACTTTATTTTTATTTAAAAATTTGTTGTTTAAAATTGAAGTGAAAGAGTGGAGGGGGAAGAAGTAGGAGTTTTTTGTTATTTTTATTTGATCGATTTGAAAGGAATAAAGCCTCTGCCTACGTACCCTTTAAAAGGGATCAAAACCGTCGTAGTTCTCTCTTAAAAGATGTTTTTTTTTTGTTGGTTTGGTTGATTTTAATTTGATTTTGAAAATGATTTTGAGAAGGGTTGCGAGACCTCAAGGTATAGAAGAATAAAATAGAAGTGAGGTTGTTTCATTTTATTTGCGAAATTTAGTCTAAGTTTAATTAAAGCTTCATTGAAAATTTGATTAAGAAAATAAAGGAAAAAACTCTTGGATTTGGATCCAAGGTTTATTAAGAAAAGGATTTGACTTTTGTTTGTTTGATTTTTGAGATGAAAATGATTTTTCTAACTAACGGAAAGCTAACGTAACGATGCGAAAAATAAAGCGGGAGTGAAGCAATAAATAAAGTGATATGGTGTCGGTGCTTTGTGTCGGTGTGTGCAATTATTAAGCTATTACATACCATCCTAGGGCATTCTAAAGCAAGAAATAAAAATGCTCAAAAATAAATTACATCAACACCTAAAATACACACTAAGATAAATAAGTTGCAAGAATAATAAAAAGCATGAGATTATACTAAAAATAAAGCAATCATAATAAGATGATAAGAAACTTAAAGCATTGCATGGATTATCAAAAGAAAGCATGATGACAAAATATTAAAGCAAAGTATGAAGTAGGAATTGAAATATTAAAGCAAGATCAACACAAGGTATTATGGAGTAAAAGTATTTAAAATGCATGAAACAGAGCTTTTTTAAATATTAAGGCAATAATAAAAAACATAGATTAAAATATTTTGAAACACTTAGAGGAAAGCCATGAGATGAGTTTAGAATATGCATGAGTTAGATTTTAAAATTTAAACCAAATCAAAAAACTAAGATGCATGAAGTAAAATAGAAAGTCATGAAGATTAAGGTATCTCAAAAGGCTTAGAATCAAAATCGCAACAATGAGTTTAGAAAATGCATGGGTGATTTTTGTTTAAAAGCTTACATAAGCTATGGTGTATGAGATAGAGATCAAATTTAATTTCAACAAAAATGCTATACGTTAAAAAGAATGTATGATATCAAAATTTAAATGAGAAAATGCACGAAAACCATTACTATCATTACTAGGAATTAAGCAAACTATAACAAGACAAACACACAAAGTGAAGAGATTTACTTGATTTAAAATGGATGCAGATAAAGCTTATTATAAACAAAAGAGTATGACACTCAAAATGTCGAGTGAAAATATATGAGAGCGATGCAATTAAAGAATAAGACAACACACAACAAGGAGTGTGCAGATGTCATAATGGGGGGTGCAGTGAGCAGTGAAGGGGGTATGCAGTAGCAAACCAGTAAAGACAGCAGAGATAGCAAGCAAGTTGGGCTTAGCAGCAAACAAACAGATGGGCTAGGTTTGGGAGAATGCTGAACCGGTTTAGGAACTGGTTCGGTTCAACCGAACCGGTTCAGCAAAGAAACATATACGTATTCTGCTTCTGTCAACCATTTTTTTAAAACATTTTCTTCCATTTTAACGAAGCTTCTTCTTCTAAAAGTCACAAAAAATCAGCAGTTTCAAAAAAACAAATTCACACAACATGTATACTTACAAGATTAATCAAAAACACAGGGGAAAACGAGTTACCTCTCTGATCGGTTCTGGTTCTCCTTCACGAACTAACTCGGCATTCTTCACGTTTTCGCTTCGATCCCGTTCCGTTGCTGCCTGAGTTCGATTTTGATGCTCACACGTCGGATGTCTGGTTCGTCGTTCTTCTTCAACTTCGAACTAGGTTCAAACACGTCACTGTTTAAAATTGTTGTTCAAGCTCGGTCTGAAATTAACACCTGAGGTTTGAACCGATCTGGATTCTTGCTTCCTTCTACCTCTTCTTTCTTCAACTTCTGTCGGGAATTGGTTCTGTTTCCTTGTTGATAGAGTAGTATAGTGTTGAATCTGTTGGATCAGTGAAAAAAGAGAGTTGTTGTTGGTTTGAAAATGATTTTCGATTTGATTTTTGTGTTGATGAATCGGATGATATTTGGTTTGAAGATTTGAAGGCTACTTGTTGGGTGTAGGCCGATTTCAACTGTGAGGAATTACATGAATTGTTGTAATGTGAATCGATTTTGTGCTGTTGGTGATGTTTAGATCGTGAATGATGAAGATTGAGGAACTGAAAATGATTTTTCTGTGCTAAGGAACTGAAGATTTGAAGGCTGCTTGTATGATGATTCCAAAAATCAATGGTTGGAGATTGTTTGTAAGGAATCGATTTGAAAGAGCAATAGTGTATTGGCTGTATGGATTGGTTATAGTTATGAAGGTGTTTGTGTTGATGTTAATGATAAATGGAATTTGTGATTTGATTTGTGGTTTGAATCTGCCTCTATGTGTGCAAGATTACATGAGCAATGTTGTTTGTGAATGAATTTACATTTTGAGGGTTTGTGTTTGGGTTGATGATGAATATGTTGGAGAAGTTTGTGTTAAAAAGATGTTGCTGGAAATTTTCTATGGAGGATTGTTCTTGAGAAAATTTTGAAAAGAAAAGATGGTTTGATTCACTTTTTGGTGGCTGCCGCAAATTCACAATGTTTGTGTAGGTTTTCAGTGCCAGCCCCCCTTTCACCAATGATTGGGGGTCTATATATAGGGACCAACTAGGTTAAATGGAATGAATGGACAAAAGACAAGACTGCCCTTAATGAAACTTGGAGAGAAAGAAAATGCTTTGGATGCTCTTTGGACCAATAACAATGTAACAAGTGGACTTAAGACAAAACAAATTGTTGATAAAAACAAAATAAAAATGACATTAAAAGCAAAAAGAATAAATAGTAAAAATGAAATTAAAATAGAATTGTAAAATAAAATAAAAGTGATAAAAGAGTAATAAAATTTAAAGCTGTCGAAACTTCGACTGAGACGACTAAGACTCGCGGTGTTTTTAAAACACGAACAAAACTTTTTAAACAGTTTAGTCATACGAACAAAAGGAATTTACCTAAAAAGGTTTATTTATCGAAGAAATGAATAAAAGACTTTAAAAACACGCGTAAAAATTTAAAATGTCAAAAAAAACAAATAAAGCGATTTCAACTAGATAAAGTGTGTACTTGCAAGAGAAAAGACTTTAAATTATTAAACAACGACTGAAGAAATTTTTACCGGTTAAGGCGAAAAGAAGAGAAATTGAGCCGTTTTAAAATACGGACAAAAATAGGTAAAAACAGAGCAAAGTGGTCAAAATTTGGGGTATGACAGATGCCCCTATTTAAGTTTCTTCGTCACGAAGATTTGAAAGAAAACTTTTAAATCGATGGGTCGAAGAGACTTAAATACTAAGTACACCGAATTTTGACCAATTGAAAAGCTGAGAATGAGATGAATACAATAATATGAATGCATGCGATGCGAGTATGAATGCAAAGACGACAGAAATAAACTGACTGGGGAACAAACTGATAGGTATCACTGGGGAGATAAAGCCTGCCTATTACCAACTGCCGTGATAAAGACGAACATACGGAAGATAAAGTGTGAATTTTACCAACTGTTGTGGTAAAGACGAAAATACAGAAGATAAAGCTTGGAACGGGCAATAAAGCTTAAGACGGAAAATAAAGCTTGAGACGGGAAGTAAAGCTTGTCTATTACCAACAGCCCGTGGTAAAGACGGAGATACAGAAGATAAAGCTTGTCTATTACCAACTGACGCGGTAACGACGAAAATACAGATGATGAAGCTTGTCGGAATATAAAGCTTGAACAGACGGTAAAGCTTGGAAGATAAAGCTCAGACAGCAAATAAAGCTTTTGACGGAGAGTAAAGCTTGAGATGGAAAGTAAAGCTTATCAATTACCAACAGCCCGTGGTAAACGATGACAATGCGGAAGATAAAGCTTGGACTGAAGATAAAGCTCAGACGGAAGATAAAGCTTGAGACTGAACATAAAGCTTGAGACAAAAGTAAAGCTTGAGGTGGAAAGTAAAGCTTATCAATTACCAACAGCCCGTGGTAAATGTTGAAAATGCGGAAGATAAAGCTTGTCTACTACCAACTGCCGTGGTAAAGACGAAAATACTGGTTAAAGCTTGTCTATTACCAACTGCCCGTGGTAAAGACGAAAATACTGCTTAAAGCTTGTCTATTACCAACTGCCCGTGGTAACGACGAAAATACAGAAGATAAAGCTTGTCTATTACCAACTGCCCGTGGTAACGACGAAAATACAGAAGATAAAGCTTGTATATTACCAACTGCTCGTGGTAACGACGAAAGAACGGAAGATAAAGCTTGTCTATTACCAACTGCCGTGGTAAAGACGAAAGAACGGAAGATAAAGCTTGTTTATTACCAACTGTCGTGGTAAAGATGAATATACTGATTGGTATCGATAAAGTGATTACTTGATGGGACCTGCCACTTGAACACATACTGATTGGTGACATTTATGGATTAGACACTTTGAGATTGACATCTTGTGTATTGGAGTAAGACGCAGGAAAATAATGCAACTATGCATGAATGATATTTGTATGCGTGCTATGTATGCATGGATGAATGAATGCATATGAGACTTATTTGACAGTATAATGGTGAGACTGTTGAGACCATATTGGGCAGGTCCGAAGAAAGTGGCCCGACATCATGTTGCAAGCATCTGACACCCTTCATTGGGGATAACATCACTGGGGATGAACCAAACACTGACGGGGTAAAGCCCTTCAAACCACTGACGGGGTAAAGCCCTTCAAACCACTGATGGGGTAAAGCCCGCATTCTTAACCATTGATGGGGTAAAAACCCAAATTCAAACCAAGCTGATGGGGTAAAGCTCATATTCAAACCAACTGATGGGGTCAAAACCCATAATCAACTACTGAAAGGGGGGAAGGGCCCAATAACCAATTACTGAAAAGAGAATGCCTCATAATCAAACCGCTTGAAGGGATAACAACCCATTGATCATATTGCTGAGGGGAGAATGCCCCATAATCAAACCACTTGAAGGGATAACAACCCATAATCAAACCACTTGAAGAGATAACAACCCATTGATCATACTGCTGAGGGGAGAATGCCCCATAATCAAACCACTTGAAGAGAGAATGACACATTGATTATACCGCTGCACGGGTAACAACCCATTAATCAGACTGCTGAGGGGAGAATGCCCCATAATCAAATCACTTGAAGAGAGAATGACACATTGATCATACCGCTGCACGGGTAACAACCCATTATCAAACCACTTGAAGGGATAACAACCCAACAAACAAAATTGCTGATGGGAATATGACCCAATATGACATCTCAGTTGATGGTGAAGTAATCATTCCTTGGGGTAAAGCCCGCCAATCAGAAACCTGACAGAAGTCGCCTTTTCTTGAGATAAAAACCCATCAATCAAACCACAGGCAAAAGATGTCATTGATCAAACCACATGCAGCAGTCACTATCAATCAAAGCACTGGCAGATGACGCCATTTCTCAAACCACGGACAGAAGTTGCCATTTCTCGGGATAAAAACCCATCAATCAACCATTCTGGCAAAAGTCGCCACTTGTAAGCCAACACAAAGCGCATTCTTCCATTTAACCCCCTTGAAATTGTGATGCCTCTGTCTTTTTTTTTTTTTTTTTGTATATTTTTTTGTATTGTTTTTTTTTGTGAATCCCTAATTTTTGCCTGGACCGCCCTTTCGGGTTTTCAATCCACCGGGAATATACTTCTTTTTTTGTTTGCCCCTAATTTTTGCCTGGACTGCCCTTTCGGGTTTTCAATCCACCGGGACGCTCATTTTTGCCTAAGCCGCCCTTTCGGGTTTTCAACTTAGCGAGTTTTTTTTTTTTTTTTTTGTATTCTTCTTTTTTTCTCTTTTCTTTTTTTTTTTGACAGAGGTCATCTCACAGCTTTTGGTCATGTTTACCTTGCAGAGTTTAACTGTCCTTGAGACGAATGTTGATGTATGTTTCTACTACTCATAAGTTCAAAGAAGATGTACCTGTTGTTTATGCTTTTCAAAAGACAATTAAAAAAGTTTTAAATTTTTGCTTTGAGTATTCACATCAAAAATAGAAGAAAATTATGCAAACAGAATATCTGAGAATTTCAAATAAATGGGCACAGACTCAAATTAGATGTAAATGGAGTGGTGGCATGCCAAAGGCGTGGCTCCACAGATTTTAAAAGTTTTGGAAAATGGTAATTATATGGAAAAGGTACATTGAACACAATAACCGCTATGCTCTCTAACAACTTTGAATTCCACTGTTCCGAGTCTTTGACCTGTAGATGCTTTATATCGGGAGTCCTTTGACAGTTAAGATGCCCCAGATGAATCATACTTGATTTGATGAAGATGCCTTGCCATAAATCGGAAGTCTTTTGACGACTGGAATGCCCCAAGTGAGTCATGTCCGACCAGATGCAGTTACTTTGTCATAATCCTTAACTTTTGCATAGGTCACCCTTGCGGGTTTCAACCTATCAGGATAAACACATTTTTCTTTTTTTTTGTCTCTAACTTTTGCATGGACCGCCCTTTCGGGTTTTTAATCCATCGAGACGCTCTTTTTTGCCTAAGCCGCTTTTTCAGTTTGCGACTTATCGAGCTGATTTTTGATTTTCTTTCTTCATGTCTCTAATTTTTGCATGGACCGCCCTTTCGGGTTTTCAATCCATCGAGACGCTCTTTTTGCCTAAGCCGCTTTTTCAAGTTTACGACTTATCGAACTTTTCATTTTAACCAAGTATTTCTTGACTGCATTGGCATTCACAGGACATACAAGTTTGTCACCATGCTTTTGTAATTAGGCATTCCTTTGCCCCTGGAATCCGGTGACGTATTTTTGAGCACAAAGCCACCTTCTTGACATTCACGGGGATGAGCCTTCTTTATCGAATACTTGATATAACTGTCGGTGGCACACAAGAATAACACTTTTGAATTCAACCAAGCTTAGCTTTCATTGGAACCTCTATTGACAGGACTTTGACCTCCATGTGGGACACTGCCTTTAAATTGCATACTGAGGGATGGTGGGGGGGTTGCCCCTGCTAAAGTGTGCACTTGAAGTACAATATCCCTGGAAGGCAGATGGAAGCATCTTGTGCCAGTCTTTGTGTATGAAAGTCCTCTTCAGGACGATCTTTCTTTGATATTTGCAGCTTCGATGGCCAAGATGCCCCAGTTGGCGAGAAATCTCATTGGAAACTTCTTCATCATCCCTTTTTCAGCCTCGGACACAGGGACCTCAAAGTCGAGAGAGAGTACAGGGTTCAAGTGTTCAATGGGTTTATTAATGCATGATTTGATTATTGATATAAACATTATGATTATGCAAATATGTGGAAATGATTAAAGAAAAAGAATTTTTTTGGTTTTTTGTATTACCATCTTTCCAGAAAAAGCACAAAATAAAAACAAAGCCGGGATCACAGCGACCTTTTAATTAATGATGAAAATACATAAAGCAAAAAAGCCCTAAACAAGTTCACTTCCGTCTCGGGTGGGACAAAAGGTTTTCTTTGAAAAACATAAAGCAACAAACAAGCATATTAATTGAACCAATGAGTAGTAGAAAGAAACATCAGCAAAGACCCAATTGCAGCTAAACATCAAATTCCAAGATCCGATAGCGGATTAACTTGCAGATTCCAAATCAAATTCTTCAAAAGGTATGAGGTCTTTTCGGATCAACTTCTGAACTATCTTCTGCAATGCAAAACAGTGCTCAATATCATGACCTGGTGTCCCTTGATGGAAGGCACAAGATAGATCAGCTCTATACCCTGCTGGTAATATTGTCGGTACTGAAAGAGGTGCCTTGGTGTGGATCAAATTCCTTTCAAGCAACCTTGGGAACAGATCTGCATACTTCATAGAAATGGGATCAATCTGAGTTCTTGGAGCCTGTTGTCGAGGTGGTTGTTGATATTGCTGAAACTGGGGTTGATAACCCGAACTTTGAACAGTATTGGTGATGGGCTTAACAGCGGGAACAGAGTGAGAAGCCAAATGTTGTTGCTGAAGTAGTACCTTTATATCCGGGTCTTCGAAGAACTCGGTGTTATTTTCAATCAACTTCTGAACTTCTTCCTTCAAAGCGTAACACTGCTCAGCGTCATGGCCTGGTGCCCCTTGATGGAAATCACATTTGAGGTCAGGGCGATACCAAGATGGCAGCGGATTCTGCACCCGAGGAGGTGGCCTGGTTTGAACAAGTCTTTTCTTAAGCAATATAGGAAGCAAATCCACATATTTCACAGGAATCAGGTCAAACTGCGATGCTTTCCGAGCTTGATTTTGAAGAATAAGCTGCTGAGGAGCTTGATACTGGGTAGTAAATGGCTGGGGAGCCTGATTCTGAAACTGTTTCATGCACATTGGCTGACTTAATGGCTGAGGCCTTTGCTGAGCAAGCGGTGGATCCTTTGCAGCCATCAATGAAGATACTAGGCTAGTTAACCTCTCTACCTCAGCCCGAAGTGTTGTTACCTCTCCACGAAGCTCATGGACCTCTTGCTCAAGCTGATCCATCTTTTGTGTTTGTACGAGTGTTTTCATATGCAAACCGAACTTGGATGAAGACATCGGACCACTTTAGTGATGGATTGACCTTTTGCAGACAGAGACAAAGTATAAGACATAGACTAGAAACTATGAATGCACATGATGCATGAAATGCTTATGCAAAAATATACCAATAATTTTTGTTATCGAAGGATTTGTCAAAGTGAATTGTAAACATCATAAAGGAACATGGTTTCGTTTGAAAATTGTAAAGATATTGCAATAGGTTCCCTTTTTTAAATGGTAAGAATGAACCCAAGGAAGAAGTTCTTAACAAAAGCAAAAGCTTAGTTGAGATTTTTGAATTTGTATTGCTTGGTGTTCATTCTTACAAGGCCCATTCCTTTGATGTTTATAAAAAGCTTGGCTAAATCCTTCAATATATTTTTTTTTAATGGATGAGAAAAAGGTTTATGGATGAATGCATGTATGCATGATAATGCTAGAATACATGGGGACTATATTCACAATGTTGGAGTTGAGGGTAACGCCACTTGGTAAGGACTATGGTTTCAAATTGCATTTGTAACAAGGGTTCTACCAAGTTCCCAACTTACAACTACCCTCATGAATATCTCGGTGCGTAGGATTAACTCCTAGACCAATAATTCGTAAGGAAGTCTAGTTTGAGTGTAGTATCGCGTGACGACCAAAGTCAGGACTACTCCTGGTTTAGTCTCCGCACTACGTCCTAATAAAAGGCCAAGATGGGTTAAGGGTGATCTAAAGGTCCTCAACGCTTGATGGATTTCAAAAATAATAACGCCAATCACGACTACTCATGGTGACGTATATGTACTCTTGAACCCACGTTGAGTGGAGTTATATCACATGCACACATAGGCAGGACTACTCCTGGTATGGCACTATGATCGTACTCCGTCCTATCTTAGGTTTCACTCAAGTCCGGGAGTAGGACTTCTTTTCTCACCCCTCACGTATAAACATTTACAAAGTATATACAAAAGATAAAGCAAAAGTAATAAAGAAAGAAAGGTGGGCTAAACCCGCGTAGGATCCCCAGCAGAGTCGCCATTTTTGTAGACCAAGATTTTCGGGTGTCAAGCCATTGATTGGACTTGAACCTTCAATCTACCGGACTTGCTCGATTTTATTCTTGGGAAGGGAAAAAGAGATTGAAAAACCCTTTTTGGATCCGGGGGTCGGTTACGATTCGGGAAGGTGTTAGGCACCCGCGTCGTTCACGGTACTCCGTGAGAGCCTCTTTCTAACTTTATTTTTATTTAAAAATTTGTTGTTTAAAATTGAAGTGAAAGAGTGGAGGGGGAAGAAGTAGGAGTTTTTTGTTATTTTTATTTGATCGATTTGAAAGGAATAAAGCCTCTGCCTACGTACCCTTTAAAAGGGATCAAAACCGTCGTAGTTCTCTCTTAAAAGATGTTTTTTTTTGTTGGTTTGGTTGATTTTAATTTGATTTTGAAAATGATTTTGAGAAGGGTTGCGAGACCTCAAGGTATAGAAGAATAAAATAGAAGTGAGGTTGTTTCATTTTATTTGCGAAATTTAGTCTAAGTTTAATTAAAGCTTCATTGAAAATTTGATTAAGAAAATAAAGGAAAAAACTCTTGGATTTGGATCCAAGGTTTATTAAGAAAAGGATTTGACTTTTGTTTGTTTGATTTTTGAGATGAAAATGATTTTTCTAACTAACGGAAAGCTAACGTAACGATGCGAAAAATAAAGCGGGAGTGAAGCAATAAATAAAGTGATATGGTGTCGGTGCTTTGTGTCGGTGTGTGCAATTATTAAGCTATTACATACCATCCTAGGGCATTCTAAAGCAAGAAATAAAAATGCTCAAAAATAAATTACATCAACACCTAAAATACACACTAAGATAAATAAGTTGCAAGAATAATAAAAAGCATGAGATTATACTAAAAATAAAGCAATCATAATAAGATGATAAGAAACTTAAAGCATTGCATGGATTATCAAAAGAAAGCATGATGACAAAATATTAAAGCAAAGTATGAAGTAGGAATTGAAATATTAAAGCAAGATCAACACAAGGTATTATGGAGTAAAAGTATTTAAAATGCATGAAACAGAGCTTTTTTAAATATTAAGGCAATAATAAAAAACATAGATTAAAATATTTTGAAACACTTAGAGGAAAGCCATGAGATGAGTTTAGAATATGCATGAGTTAGATTTTAAAATTTAAACCAAATCAAAAAACTAAGATGCATGAAGTAAAATAGAAAGTCATGAAGATTAAGGTATC
The DNA here is from genome assembly GCF_051527215.1 of Medicago sativa. Taxonomy (NCBI): domain Eukaryota; kingdom Viridiplantae; phylum Streptophyta; class Magnoliopsida; order Fabales; family Fabaceae; genus Medicago; species Medicago sativa. The sequence goes on from NC_140752.1 coordinate 100,578,605, forward strand.
TCAAAAGGCTTAGAATCAAAATCGCAACAATGAGTTTAGAAAATGCATGGGTGATTTTTGTTTAAAAGCTTACATAAGCTATGGTGTATGAGATAGAGATCAAATTTAATTTCAACAAAAATGCTATACGTTAAAAAGAATGTATGATATCAAAATTTAAATGAGAAAATGCACGAAAACCATTACTATCATTACTAGGAATTAAGCAAACTATAACAAGACAAACACACAAAGTGAAGAGATTTACTTGATTTAAAATGGATGCAGATAAAGCTTATTATAAACAAAAGAGTATGACACTCAAAATGTCGAGTGAAAATATATGAGAGCGATGCAATTAAAGAATAAGACAACACACAACAAGGAGTGTGCAGATGTCATAATGGGGGGTGCAGTGAGCAGTGAAGGGGGTATGCAGTAGCAAACCAGTAAAGACAGCAGAGATAGCAAGCAAGTTGGGCTTAGCAGCAAACAAACAGATGGGCTAGGTTTGGGAGAATGCTGAACCGGTTTAGGAACTGGTTCGGTTCAACCGAACCGGTTCAGCAAAGAAACATATACGTATTCTGCTTCTGTCAACCATTTTTTTAAAACATTTTCTTCCATTTTAACGAAGCTTCTTCTTCTAAAAGTCACAAAAAATCAGCAGTTTCAAAAAAACAAATTCACACAACATGTAGACTTACAAGATTAATCAAAAACACAGGGGAAAACGAGTTACCTCTCTGATCGGTTCTGGTTCTCCTTCACGAACTAACTCGGCATTCTTCACGTTTTCGCTTCGATCCCGTTCCGTTGCTGCCTGAGTTCGATTTTGATGCTCACACGTCGGATGTCTGGTTCGTCGTTCTTCTTCAACTTCGAACTAGGTTCAAACACGTCACTGTTTAAAATTGTTGTTCAAGCTCGGTCTGAAATTAACACCTGAGGTTTGAACCGATCTGGATTCTTGCTTCCTTCTACCTCTTCTTTCTTCAACTTCTGTCGGGAATTGGTTCTGTTTCCTTGTTGATAGAGTAGTATAGTGTTGAATCTGTTGGATCAGTGAAAAAAGAGAGTTGTTGTTGGTTTGAAAATGATTTTCGATTTGATTTTTGTGTTGATGAATCGGATGATATTTGGTTTGAAGATTTGAAGGCTACTTGTTGGGTGTAGGCCGATTTCAACTGTGAGGAATTACATGAATTGTTGTAATGTGAATCGATTTTGTGCTGTTGGTGATGTTTAGATCGTGAATGATGAAGATTGAGGAACTGAAAATGATTTTTCTGTGCTAAGGAACTGAAGATTTGAAGGCTGCTTGTATGATGATTCCAAAAATCAATGGTTGGAGATTGTTTGTAAGGAATCGATTTGAAAGAGCAATAGTGTATTGGCTGTATGGATTGGTTATAGTTATGAAGGTGTTTGTGTTGATGTTAATGATAAATGGAATTTGTGATTTGATTTGTGGTTTGAATCTGCCTCTATGTGTGCAAGATTACATGAGCAATGTTGTTTGTGAATGAATTTACATTTTGAGGGTTTGTGTTTGGGTTGATGATGAATATGTTGGAGAAGTTTGTGTTAAAAAGATGTTGCTGGAAATTTTCTATGGAGGATTGTTCTTGAGAAAATTTTGAAAAGAAAAGATGGTTTGATTCACTTTTTGGTGGCTGCCGCAAATTCACAATGTTTGTGTAGGTTTTCAGTGCCAGCCCCCCTTTCACCAATGATTGGGGGTCTATATATAGGGACCAACTAGGTTAAATGGAATGAATGGACAAAAGACAAGACTGCCCTTAATGAAACTTGGAGAGAAAGAAAATGCTTTGGATGCTCTTTGGACCAATAACAATGTAACAAGTGGACTTAAGACAAAACAAATTGTTGATAAAAACAAAATAAAAATGACATTAAAAGCAAAAAGAATGAATAGTAAAAATGAAATTAAAATAGAATTGTAAAATAAAATAAAAGTGATAAAAGAGTAATAAAATTTAAAGCTGTCGAAACTTCGACTGAGACGACTAAGACTCGCGGTGTTTTTAAAACACGAACAAAACTTTTTAAACAGTTTAGTCATACGAACAAAAGGAATTTACCTAAAAAGGTTTATTTATCGAAGAAATGAATAAAAGACTTTAAAAACACGCGTAAAAATTTAAAATGTCAAAAAAAACAAATAAAGCGATTTCAACTAGATAAAGTGTGAACAAAATTATACTTGCAAGAGAAAAGACTTTAAATTATTAAACAACGACTGAAGAAATTTTTACCGGTTAAGGCGAAAAGAAGAGAAATTGAGCCGTTTTAAAATACGGACAAAAATAGGTAAAAACAGAGCAAAGTGGTCAAAATTTGGGGTATGACAAAGTTATCTTGGAGATAACAGAGAGTATTGATTTGCACTAAGTAATGAAAGCCTTAGTCATTGATCAATTTCAGTTTGCAAAAGCTTCAAACAAAATCAAGTTGTTTTCTTGTATGCTTTGCAATTTGTGTGGAGTTTGAATGTTTGAGAATCAAACAGAGGAGGGGGAAGAGAAGTTATCTTTGCAAGAGATAACAAAGAGTATTGATGTGCACTAAGTAAATGAAAGCCTTAGCCATTGATCAATTTCTGTTGCAAGAGCTTTTAAACAATCTTCAAGTTGTTTATTTGAATGCTTTGGCAAGGTGCCAGTTTTGCTGAGCCTTAGATCTGTATTTATAGAGTCTTTGGGCTCAAATAGCCGTTGTAGGGTGTCCAATGGTGTTATGCCACGTGTCCTGGGCCCCACAAGCTTTTACTTGAAAATCTGGGTGAACATTCTAACCATCAGAATGTTGTTGCGTTCCCAGGATGAACATCAGAATGTTGCTGTGTTCTTCATCAGAATGTTGGAAATTCATGATGTTCTTCATCTGGGTTCATCATGGATGAATGTTGGATGAATTTCTGGGCTTGCCCAGCACGTGATGTGAGATTTGTTTGAGTTTTATCCTCCAAAAAGTAGCTTCTCCATATGCTTCAAAAGTTGCTGGAAAAGTAGGATAAAGTGAACCAAATCTGTCTTGGACTTTGTGCAGGAAAGAGAGGATAGTGGTCTGCAGCTTCAGGCCCATGCTTCCAGGAAATCTGCTTGATTCAGTTCAGAGTACAAGTTATCTCTGATGCAAGATCTCCTTTTGCTACCTTTTTCTTCTTTCTACCAACTACACTGTTCATGGCTGGAAGCATGTGCAGGAGTGAACATTCTGATCATCAGAATGTTTCATTTGTGCTCACTTAAGGATGATTTGTAAGACTAAGTTTGATGTAATCAATCCTAATAGTAGAGACACGACTGAAGTGCAGTGAATGCAACATCTAGGATGATATTCTCATTGGAATAATCCTAGTACTTTAATGTTCATAGTCTTGGATGAACATTAAAGATCCTTTTGACATAAATCTTTGTTCATGCCTTTATTGTTGATAGATCCATGCAGATGTACCTTTCTGGACCTCTAATTCATGTCAAGTGTGCTTGCATGTTCTTCACGTTCTTGATGAATTTGGGTTTGCTTATGAACAACCTTCTGGACTATCATCAGAACGTTCTGATCAACTTTCTGATCAACATTCTGAACTAACTTTCTGAACTTCAGAGTTAGTTCATGAATTCAAATGTACTTTGATTTCTTGTATCTTGGTATGATTTAAACTTTGTTTGTGTCTTGGTTAATCACTCAAGAATGCACAAATACCAAGAACTATCAAAGTCCATTAATCTTTTAATCATCATAGATGCCTTTATTGCTTGATCCATGCAGAAGTACTTCTCTTGACATTTATTTATGTCACATGTGCCTTGCATGACCTTGATCTATGTTCTTGAGATTCTGGGCTTGTATAGAAGCAACCTTCTGATCTCTTGTGCGAACATTCTGATTTCTGAGCAACATTCTGATCTAACTTTCTGATCTCAGTGTTAGATCTTGAAATCAAATGTCCTTTGATTACTTGATTCTTGGTATGATTTAAGCCTTGTTCCTGTCTTAGTAAAACACTCAAGAGCACAAGTTAAATACCAAGGAAATAATCAAAGTCCATTAATTCTTTAATCATATTGGTTTATTATCTTTAAAATTAATTAGGGATTTTGCCTCAACAATCTCCCCCTTTTTGAAGATGATAAACCTATGATTTAGGATTAAGGATTTTGATTATATATATGAAGAATAACAGAGCTTGAAAATTTATTTTAATGCTCCCCCTCATTTTTATAATCCATTATGCAGAGTTTTTAAGAACTTTAAAAAGCTCCCCCTCAATTTCATAATATATTGCATAAAATAAACATATGCAGGATTGAACCAAAATCAATATTCATTCATTGATATAAAGCATGAAGTACATTACATGATATATATGGTTCAAAACAAAAAAGAAATTCATAGCATGTGATCAAGCAAAAAATGAAGTTAAAAAAAACTTCAATAACTATTGATCACTAGACCTACTTAGGGCCTAAAACTAAGAAAAACTTAAGACCTTAAATCCTAAAGCTTCTCCCCCTTTAGTCATCTGCAAAAAGGATAGGGAGGATAACACAGACAGATTCAGGGAGTAGAATCCCCAGAATCAGAGGATGGTTCTTCATCAAAGATGGATTGGTCAACAAAGGTTGGTCCAGGAATGGCCAAACCAGGAGCATGGACTTTGACAGACCAATCAGCCAAAGCACAGACAATTTTGTGAGTCTTGGTAGAGACTCTGAGTGCCCTAGAGGCTAGTTTCTCAGCCCTTGAAGGTTTAGAGGGAGGAGCAGGTGGAGCAGCACCAGAAGCTTCAGCTTTCTCTTTGTTGGCAGTCACAAAGGTATTGAGGGATTCAAAAAGAGCAGCTATGTTAGGAAGCTTGCTTGTAGTGGTGGTTTTCATTGGTGGTGGTGGTGGAGTGTATGAGGGGATGGTGTTTGGAATGGGAAGATCAGAGACCAAGAAGTTGCTTGCACCAGCAACAGACCCCATAGTTGAAGAAGAGAGGTTAACATTCTGAGCTGTCTGAGCCATACGTTGAACTTCTTAAGATGGTAAAGATCCAGAGGCCAAAGGCATTGGATCTGCTGACATAGCAGGCTCATTTGAAGCATTTTGATCAATGTGTTGATCAGCAAAGAGTTGATTCAGCTCAGCACCTTGAGCATTCTGATCAACTGTTTGTGTTTCTTCAGCAGTTGGAGCAATTTCCACAAAGGGACAATTTTCATCAACTTGAATGGGTTCAGCAACTTGCACATTCTGAACTCCAGGTTCAGCAGCAGAAACTTCAACCTTCTGAGCTGCAGAAACTTCAACATTCTGAGCTGCAGAGACTTCAACATTCTGAGCTTCAGGAATTACAACTTCCTGAGCCACAGTTGATTCCTTACCATCTTGAAATACTTCATTGTTGAAGTCAGTATTGACATCTTCAATGTTAAGGTCAAACCCAGTTGAGAACTCCATTTGTGCAACTTGAGCATCTCCCTCAATTGACATGTTTGAAGCTAATATCTCAGCCACTTCCTGAGTATCTTCATCTACATTCTGAGTTTCCTTCTCAGTATTTTCTTCAACTCTTTGATCTAGATCAATAGAGTTTCCATCAGCAGTTTGAGGTATACCATTATAAGCCTCAATAGCTTGCTTAACATTCTCAGCTTCCCTTTGAAGAGATGCATCATTATCCTTCTGAGCATCATCTTCAGTTAGTGACTCTTCAAGCAAAGTTTTGAACTGAGAGCTTCCTTCTTAAACAGTCTCCCTTGCAAGCTTGGAGACTTCAGAGAACATTTCCAATTCTGGTGGAGAGGAAGGTCTGGTTTCTTCATTCTTAGGAGATTCATCTCTGATTTCCTCTACCTTTCTCTTCTTTCTGGTTTTCTGAACATTCTTATTAGAAGTCCTCTTAGCAGACCCAGAAGTTCCAGAAGTTGTGAAGGATGGCATGTTAGAGGTGGTGATGCGAAGTTGACCTAAAGTCTTTGATGTGAACTTCATGAAGTCAAACTTACGTTTTTCTCCCTCAAGAGGTACTTTTGCTTTCTGAAAGATGGGGGTTAGGTGCATTCCATAGGGTAACCCAGCAACTGTTTGTTTGTAGGCCAAACAGGAATCAATCATATGTTGAATGATGATGAAGCAAAGGTTCAGCTTGGTTTTGTTCATGAGGTGGTAGATGATGCATAGGTCCATATCAGAGACAACATCAAAAGATCCACATTTGGGTACTAGGGTATGTCTAACCATGTTGTGAAGGATTTTTGGGACATCCTCTAGATTTGTGGAGTTAAAGGTGTGATTTTCTTTGGTGTACTTGACTATGAGTTGATTACGGTTAACTCTAACATCATTGTACCATGAACAAGAAAACAGCTTATTACCTTCATTTGGGATTTTCAAGGCTTCAGAGAGAAAGTCTTGAGTTACAGTGATCTGAATACCCTTGACAGATGAGATGAGAAAGTTCTCATTTTCATTCTTCTTCTGCTTCACAGTCAAGTTGGTGTAGAACTCTAACCAGATCTTCATATGTGTGTTCTTGCAAAGATACAAAGTTTGTCCATCCTTGTGGATCAGTGAACTCCTTCAGATTCCACCCCTTTGTTTCCAAACTCCCAAACTCAAAGTATTTTGTTCTGCTCATTGGTCTGAGAGCAATCTTCTCTGCTCTTTGAGCCCTTATAAGTGCAGCAACCTTGGCAAAATCCTTTCCTTTGCCATGCTTTTTAGAAGAAGCTTCATCTTCATCAGCCTCTACATCTTCTTCATCTACTTTTGCAGCATTTTCACCATCATGCTGAGATGAAGGTTTTTCCTCTGAAGGAGAAGCAACTTTCTTTTCCTTCTTATAGGTTTTTCTTGCAGCCTTAACCATTTCAATGAGAGTTTGTTCAGAGTCCTCTTCTACTTTCTCTTCATCTTCCTCTTCAGGGATTTCCGTTTCTTCTTCAGGATCTTCTTCAATTTCCTCTTCAGAATCTTCTACCTTTTTATCATCACTTGAATCTGTCTTCTTCTCTTCATCGGAGACTAGATTCACATGAGAGACCTTTGGTTCCTTTGAGGATTTCTTCATCCTAGTTGATCGTCTGGTAGGAATGGGTCTAGGTTTGGTGATGGGTTTCTTAGAGGATTTTGATTGGGAAGATTTTGGAGCGTCAAAAGCAGGGTAAATGACGTCAGGAAGGATTGTGTGAACAGGGTTTTCATTTAAAGGTTGTTGATCAGAGGATTGACCAGCAGCGGCATTTGGTGGTGGTGATTGAGAACGTTCCACTTGACTTGTTTCATCATCAGAGAACTTTGAAGTGGTTTTGGTTCTGGCCATGTTTCTTCGAAAAAATGAAGAACAGAGTGATTTGAATTTTTGAGGAGAAAGAAGTTTGGATTTGAAGTAGATGTGAAATAATCAGAGTTGTTACTGATTATATAGACCAAACGTGCAGAGTGAAAAGAAAGAAGGAAAGAGAAAGTAGCAGTTACATTGGGAAGGAGGAAAATTTGGAACGGACAGGAGAGAGAGAAGAAAGTAGCCGTTTTGAAAAGTGAAAGGGGATTGGTTGATTTGATAGTTAAGGTTTTACATGGTGGTTAAACCTTAAATGTAACTTCTTATAACCAAGCATTAAATGCTTAAGATTATAGAAATATTTCTGGAGAAAATCAACGCAAAATCTCACGCATGAGATTTCTGACCCAGATTTCAGGTTTTGAACATTCTGATATTCATGAACATTCTGACCTGATGAACATTCTGAACTCAGGAACATTCTGATGAATGTCCAGATTGAGATAGATCTATCTGATTTGCATCAGATGACATCAAGGGGTTTAGTCTAAGGCCCTTAGTGATCTGTAATCAATCTTTATTGGGATTTTTCATGATTAACAATTTTTCTTTAAGAAAACTGAATCTATCCTCAACAAGGGATTTTGTGAAAAAGTCAGCTAGTTGATTTTCAGTATCAACAAAGCTTAATGCAATATTCTTTTCCTGATCATGGTCTCTAATGAAATGATGCTTTATTTCAATATGTTAAGACCTAGAATGCTAAATAGGATTCTTAAAAGGATTAATTGCACTTTTATTATCACAAAAAAATAGGAGTACTTGTGTACCTTAGTGTGTAATTTTCCAACTGATTTCTTACTCACAAAATTTGAGAGCAACAACTAGCTGCAGATACACACTCAACTTCAGTTGTGGAGAATGCAATGGTATCAAGACCATTCAATTAATGCTTGTCCCAAGACTTGACAGAAGCCACTTGTACTCTTCTTCTCAACTTTGTCTTCAGCATAATTAGCATATTCTACAAGATCAAAACAAGAACCTTTTCTATACCAAAGGCCAAGATCAGTAGTACCTACTAGATTTCAGAAAATCCTTTTAACTGGAGTTAAATGAGATTCTTTTGCACATGTTTGAAATCCAACACATATTGATGTTTGCACTTTTATCTTTGTCTTCAATTTTGGCAATTAAAGTAAGATAATTAAACAAACTTTTATGCTCAAAGCAAGGCCAATATAAGTTTAAGAACAAAATATGAAAACCTTAGAGCAATATTTGAAGATTATAACAAGATCATACACAGCATCAACATGAAGATCAAGTATATAAAAAATCTTCTAATGGGAATTTCAAACATAAGATTCTTTTGGGATTATGTCTGAAGAATGGTATTTTCATAAACCATATCAAAAACAAGTGAGTATCTTCTTGTTTTAGATTATTCTGAAGTTTGACAAATTTAGACATTTTTTATGTTTCAAATTAATGAACAATCATGATTTAACATCAACGATCAAACATAAATCTCCCTATCAACAATGATGATTTAGTTTGCAACTCATGTTAATAATTCAGAAATGTATCAAAATCATTTATTTCAAATGTGAAAAGATAAGTATTCACAAATTGATGTAACACATTTAAAGCATAAGACATCATGTAATGATTTTAAACATCAATTATGACTTGTGCAGTTGTAAATGAGTATCATACCATCATGAAAGGAGTGTGAACAAAGTATGAAACAATTATTGCATTTAAGTTTAAACATTTGATATAAGCATATATTAAACATGCATTCAATCATCATATTTATTATAGTGCAAATAAATGTGTACCTTATATGATGATGTTCCTTACTTTGAGATTCAATGAAGAGAGCATGCTTCTCTTTCTTTGAAATACTTTCTCATTTGGATGGAGAACTCCAAGCATCAATAAGGATGTCCTTCTGAAGCAGTTTAATCATCAGTAGCCTTCTCTTCTTCTTAGTCTTTCCAACTTTCTGATCTGACTGTCTTTTAACATATCCAGATGTTTCAGACATATGATCAACAGATGAAATGCTTTGTTCATGAAGAATGTTTCCTTGAACATTCTGAACTTGAGTTGAAGGAATTGTTCCATCATTTTTCATCTGAGAGTCCTCAAAGACACTTGCATTGTGATCTGAGCTGAATTCCTCTATATTCAGATCAAAACCAGCTTCATTTCCAGCTAGCTCATCCTCATCAGATTCTAGAACAATTTATTGTTTATCAAACTGGAGTTTACTTATGATGTTTGTAACATCACTTCAGATTTTGAAATTGTTTCAGCAGTAGAAGATTTAAAGGATTCTTCTCCAATAAAGGCTTCTAGCTTTGTTAGCTTTCTGAGATATTTTTCAGAAGCTTTTTCAATTTCATTAACTTTCTGAAGTTGTTATGCAGGAACTTCATCAATTTTCTGAGTTCCATCTTGCATCAACTTTTCTGAATTCATGTTTCAGTAGTTGCATCAGCTTCCCAAACCTAATTGGTTGCAATCTCAATATTTGAGGTATTGCTTTAACTTGCTGACTTCCATACTCAGCAACATCAACTTCCTTTTGACGATGTTCAACATTCTGAGCTTCATCAACTTTCTGAACAGCTTCCTTAACAATGTTTGCAGCTTCTTGGAAGGTTTCTTCAGGGATGTCTTGATCCAATTTTGGAAAATCCTCATTGTTATCAAATTCTTTATGTTAAAGATTTGATAATCTTTCTCATACACTTCACTTTTTCAGAGACATCTTAAAATGCTTGAATGTGAGTGTGAAATCCAATTCATATAGAATATGAGAAGTCTTCTTGTTCTTGCTTGAAAACAGAGGGATGAACTTTGAAGCTTTCAATTTTTTCTGAATTGAGTAGCTTCAGCATCAGGAGCATTTTCTTGAACATTCTGATCTGCAGACACCTGAACATTCTGATCTTCCATTTCAGATGTTTCTTGAACAGTCTGAACTGTTTTTCCCAGCATCTTGAAACACATAAGTGTTGAAGTCTGAGTTTTAAATCATCTGTGTTGTGATCAAAACTAGTTGCAAATTCCATTTGCTTATCTTCTAGTGATTGAACATTTTCTTCACATATAATCTTGGAAGCAAATATTCCTGCATCACAGATTGACAAAGCTTTTGGTACCCATATTACTTTGGGTCCTTGAAGGTTAGTGTTTCTCTTTTTGAGAGATTCTTTCTTATGACCACATTCTGATTTAAGATAATCAGATTTGTTGTAATAAGAACATTATGTTTTACCAATCTCAACCTTTTGAGACCAATCTTAATTTAGGATAAAAAGTCTTTTTGAAATGGTTGAATTCTTTTTCAAAATGATCATTTTTATTTACCTTCTCACTTTTGTTAGTGATAGGTTATGAAACCTAAACCAGCCTTTTTTTTTTTTGAAAGGTCTTAACAGACTTTATAAAGTTGAATATGTCCTTTTTCAAAATTTTACTTCCCTTTTAGAAATATCATTTTGTTTCAAAAATTCAGACTTTTCTAAATCTTACAAATTTTTGCATATTGAGAATCTTATGTTTCTCAAATATTTTAAAATGCATGAGTCACATTTTCTTTCTTTATACAAGAAAAGTTATTATTTTAAAAGTTCATACTTTTAAGATAAAATGCATGAGTCATATGAGATATTTTTAAACACTTTATATAAAAGATAAGGATTAGAATTTCTTACCTCTTCACTTCTTGTGTTTGTCTTTACTCATGTGTTGACTTCTCCTTTTTCTTCAGAATCATCTCTGGTTGTCATCTTTGCATCTTCTTCTTCAAAGATCATTCAGATGTGACATGCACTTTGATTTGCAGGTTTTGACATCACTTCCTTCTGGATCTTTTCCTCATACACTGTTAAGTGCTCAACCCATAGAACCAGGCTCTGATGCCAATTGAAGTGGATAAAATAGTCACAAGAAAGAGGGGGTTTGAATTGTGACCCTTTAAAAATTATCCTGCAACTTTAAAAATGATTCTCAAGTGGAAACTTGGAATAGTTAAGTTAATAGCAGACTTCAGAACGTTCTGATGTCTGAGTGCAAAAACAGTTTAAAGCAGACTTCAGAATGTTCTGGTGTCTGAGGCAAAGACAGTTTAACAAAGTAAATGTGTTTGTGTGTGTTTGTGTTTGCAGTAAGTAAAGAGTATAGGGAAGAGAGAATCAACACACAGAAGTTTATAGTGGTTCACCCAATGTGGGTTAGTCCACTCCTCACAATCTTGTGAGAGTTTCCACTATGATGCTTGAGATAACCTCTCAAATCCTGCACCTTACAATCTGTGTTCACCTGAACACTTACAATCCTGTATTCTCTAAGCCTCAGCAGGCTTGCATCTTGTTGCTAAGTTACCCACTTAGACTTTTACACCTTCTGCTCAAACTAACACTTTAGCACCTCTAAAGCTAGATGAGACTTTCTTTTCTTCTTGCTAAGTTACCCACTTAGACTTTGCACCTTCAGCTCAAACTAACACTTTAGCACCTCTAAAGCTAGATGAGACTTTCTTTTCTTCTTGCTAAGTTACCCATTTAGACTTTGCACCTTCAGCTCAAACTAACACTTTAGTACCCCTAAAGCTAGATGAGACTTTACAAGATGTTTGGAGTTTGAATGTTTGAGAAACAAACAGAAGAAGAAAGAAGAAGAAGTTATCTTGGAGATAACAGAGAGTATTGATTTGCACTAAGTAATGAAAGCCTTAGTCATTGATCAATTTCAGTTTGCAAAAGCTTCAAACAAAATCAAGTTGTTTTCTTGTATGCTTTGCAATTTGTGTGGAGTTTGAATGTTTGAGAATCAAACAGAGGAGGGGGAAGAGAAGTTATCTTTGCAAGAGATAACAAAGAGTATTGATGTGCACTAAGTAAATGAAAGCCTTAGCCATTGATCAATTTCTGTTGCAAGAGCTTTTAAACAATCTTCAAGTTGTTTATTTGAATGCTTTGGCAAGGTGCCAGTTTTGCTGAGCCTTAGATCTGTATTTATAGAGTCTTTGGGCTCAAATAGCCGTTGTAGGGTGTCCAATGGTGTTATGCCACGTGTCCTGGGCCCCACAAGCTTTTACTTGAAAATCTGGGTGAACATTCTGACCATCAGAATGTTGTTGCGTTCCCAGGATGAACATCAGAATGTTGCTGTGTTCTTCATCAGAATGTTGGAAATTCATGATGTTCTTCATCTGGGTTCATCATGGATGAATGTTGGATGAATTTCTGGGCTTGCCCAGCACGTGATGTGAGATTTGTTTGAGTTTTATCCTCCAAAAAGTAGCTTCTCCATATGCTTCAAAAGTTGCTGGAAAAGTAGGATAAAGTGAACCAAATCTGTCTTGGACTTTGTGCAGGAAAGAGAGGATAGTGGTCTGCAGCTTCAGGCCCATGCTTCCAGGAAATCTGCTTGATTCAGTTCAGAGTACAAGTTATCTCTGATGCAAGATCTCCTTTTGCTACCTTTTTCTTCTTTCTACCAACTACACTGTTCATGGCTGGAAGCATGTGCAGGAGTGAACATTCTGATCATCAGAATGTTTCATTTGTGCTCACTTAAGGATGATTTGTAAGACTAAGTTTGATGTAATCAATCCTAATAGTAGAGACACGACTGAAGTGCAGTGAATGCAACATCTAGGATGATATTCTCATTGGAATAATCCTAGTACTTTAATGTTCATAGTCTTGGATGAACATTAAAGATCCTTTTGACATAAATCTTTGTTCATGCCTTTATTGTTGATAGATCCATGCAGATGTACCTTTCTGGACCTCTAATTCATGTCAAGCGTGCTTGCATGTTCTTCACGTTCTTGATGAATTTGGGTTTGCTTATGAACAACCTTCTGGACTATCATCAGAACGTTCTGATCAACTTTCTGATCAACATTCTGAACTAACTTTCTGAACTTCAGAGTTAGTTCATGAATTCAAATGTACTTTGATTTCTTGTATCTTGGTATGATTTAAACTTTGTTTGTGTCTTGGTTAATCACTCAAGAATGCACAAATACCAAGAACTATCAAAGTCCATTAATCTTTTAATCATCATAGATGCCTTTATTGCTTGATCCATGCAGAAGTACTTCTCTTGACATTTATTTATGTCACATGTGCCTTGCATGACCTTGATCTATGTTCTTGAGATTCTGGGCTTGTATAGAAGCAACCTTCTGATCTCTTGTGCGAACATTCTGATTTCTGAGCAACATTCTGATCTAACTTTCTGATCTCAGTGTTAGATCTTGAAATCAAATGTCCTTTGATTACTTGATTCTTGGTATGATTTAAGCCTTGTTCCTGTCTTAGTAAAACACTCAAGAGCACAAGTTAAATACCAAGGAAATAATCAAAGTCCATTAATTCTTTAATCATATTGGTTTATTATCTTTAAAATTAATTAGGGATTTTGCCTCAACAATCTCCCCCTTTTTGAAGATGATAAACCTATGATTTAGGATTAAGGATTTTGATTATATATATGAAGAATAACAGAGCTTGAAAATTTATTTTAATGCTCCCCCTCATTTTTATAATCCATTATGCAGAGTTTTTAAGAACTTTAAAAAGCTCCCCCTCAATTTCATAATATATTGCATAAAATAAACATATGCAGGATTGAACCAAAATCAATATTCATTCATTGATATAAAGCATGAAGTACATTACATGATATATATGGTTCAAAACAAAAAAGAAATTCATAGCATGTGATCAAGCAAAAAATGAAGTTAAAAAAAACTTCAATAACTATTGATCACTAGACCTACTTAGGGCCTAAAACTAAGAAAAACTTAAGACCTTAAATCCTAAAGCTTCTCCCCCTTTAGTCATCTGCAAAAAGGATAGGGAGGATAACACAGACAGATTCAGGGAGTAGAATCCCCAGAATCAGAGGATGGTTCTTCATCAAAGATGGATTGGTCAACAAAGGTTGGTCCAGGAATGGCCAAACCAGGAGCATGGACTTTGACAGTCCAATCAGCCAAAGCACAGACAATTTTGTGAGTCTTGGTAGAGACTCTGAGTGCCCTAGAGGCTAGTTTCTCAGCCCTTGAAGGTTTAGAGGGAGGAGCAGGTGGAGCAGCACCAGAAGCTTCAGCTTTCTCTTTGTTGGCAGTCACAAAGGTATTGAGGGATTCAAAAAGAGCAGCTATGTTAGGAAGCTTGCTTGTAGTGGTGGTTTTCATTGGTGGTGGTGGTGGAGTGTATGAGGGGATGGTGTTTGGAATGGGAAGATCAGAGACCAAGAAGTTGCTTGCACCAGCAACAGACCCCATAGTTGAAGAAGAGAGGTTAACATTCTGAGCTGTCTGAGCCATACGTTGAACTTCTTAAGATGGTAAAGATCCAGAGGCCAAAGGCATTGGATCTGCTGACATAGCAGGCTCATTTGAAGCATTTTGATCAATGTGTTGATCAGCAAAGAGTTGATTCAGCTCAGCACCTTGAGCATTCTGATCAACTGTTTGTGTTTCTTCAGCAGTTGGAGCAATTTCCACAAAGGGACAATTTTCATCAACTTGAATGGGTTCAGCAACTTGCACATTCTGAACTCCAGGTTCAGCAGCAGAAACTTCAACCTTCTGAGCTGCAGAAACTTCAACATTCTGAGCTGCAGAGACTTCAACATTCTGAGCTTCAGGAATTACAACTTCCTGAGCCACAGTTGATTCCTTACCATCTTGAAATACTTCATTGTTGAAGTCAGTATTGACATCTTCAATGTTAAGGTCAAACCCAGTTGAGAACTCCATTTGTGCAACTTGAGCATCTCCCTCAATTGACATGTTTGAAGCTAATATCTCAGCCACTTCCTGAGTATCTTCATCTACATTCTGAGTTTCCTTCTCAGTATTTTCTTCAACTCTTTGATCTAGATCAATAGAGTTTCCATCAGCAGTTTGAGGTATACCATTATAAGCCTCAATAGCTTGCTTAACATTCTCAGCTTCCCTTTGAAGAGATGCATCATTATCCTTCTGAGCATCATCTTCAGTTAGTGACTCTTCAAGCAAAGTTTTGAACTGAGAGCTTCCTTCTTAAACAGTCTCCCTTGCAAGCTTGGAGACTTCAGAGAACATTTCCAATTCTGGTGGAGAGGAAGGTCTGGTTTCTTCATTCTTAGGAGATTCATCTCTGATTTCCTCTACCTTTCTCTTCTTTCTGGTTTTCTGAACATTCTTATTAGAAGTCCTCTTAGCAGACCCAGAAGTTCCAGAAGTTGTGAAGGATGGCATGTTAGAGGTGGTGATGCGAAGTTGACCTAAAGTCTTTGATGTGAACTTCATGAAGTCAAACTTACGTTTTTCTCCCTCAAGAGGTACTTTTGCTTTCTGAAAGATGGGGGTTAGGTGCATTCCATAGGGTAACCCAGCAACTGTTTGTTTGTAGGCCAAACAGGAATCAATCATATGTTGAATGATGATGAAGCAAAGGTTCAGCTTGGTTTTGTTCATGAGGTGGTAGATGATGCATAGGTCCATATCAGAGACAACATCAAAAGATCCACATTTGGGTACTAGGGTATGTCTAACCATGTTGTGAAGGATTTTTGGGACATCCTCTAGATTTGTGGAGTTAAAGGTGTGATTTTCTTTGGTGTACTTGACTATGAGTTGATTACGGTTAACTCTAACATCATTGTACCATGAACAAGAAAACAGCTTATTACCTTCATTTGGGATTTTCAAGGCTTCAGAGAGAAAGTCTTGAGTTACAGTGATCTGAATACCCTTGACAGATGAGATGAGAAAGTTCTCATTTTCATTCTTCTTCTGCTTCACAGTCAAGTTGGTGTAGAACTCTCTAACCAGATCTTCATATGTGTGTTCTTGCAAAGATACAAAGTTTGTCCATCCTTGTGGATCAGTGAACTCCTTCAGATTCCACCCCTTTGTTTCCAAACTCCCAAACTCAAAGTATTTTGTTCTGCTCATTGGTCTGAGAGCAATCTTCTCTGCTCTTTGAGCCCTTATAAGTGCAGCAACCTTGGCAAAATCCTTTCCTTTGCCATGCTTTTTAGAAGAAGCTTCATCTTCATCAGCCTCTACATCTTCTTCATCTACTTTTGCAGCATTTTCACCATCATGCTGAGATGAAGGTTTTTCCTCTGAAGGAGAAGCAACTTTCTTTTCCTTCTTATAGGTTTTTCTTGCAGCCTTAACCATTTCAATGAGAGTTTGTTCAGAGTCCTCTTCTACTTTCTCTTCATCTTCCTCTTCAGGGATTTCCGTTTCTTCTTCAGGATCTTCTTCAATTTCCTCTTCAGAATCTTCTACCTTTTTATCATCACTTGAATCTGTCTTCTTCTCTTCATCGGAGACTAGATTCACATGAGAGACCTTTGGTTCCTTTGAGGATTTCTTCATCCTAGTTGATCGTCTGGTAGGAATGGGTCTAGGTTTGGTGATGGGTTTCTTAGAGGATTTTGATTGGGAAGATTTTGGAGCGTCAAAAGCAGGGTAAATGACGTCAGGAAGGATTGTGTGAACAGGGTTTTCATTTAAAGGTTGTTGATCAGAGGATTGACCAGCAGCGGCATTTGGTGGTGGTGATTGAGAACGTTCCACTTGACTTGTTTCATCATCAGAGAACTTTGAAGTGGTTTTGGTTCTGGCCATGTTTCTTCGAAAAAATGAAGAACAGAGTGATTTGAATTTTTGAGGAGAAAGAAGTTTGGATTTGAAGTAGATGTGAAATAATCAGAGTTGTTACTGATTATATAGACCAAACGTGCAGAGTGAAAAGAAAGAAGGAAAGAGAAAGTAGCAGTTACATTGGGAAGGAGGAAAATTTGGAACGGACAGGAGAGAGAGAAGAAAGTAGCCGTTTTGAAAAGTGAAAGGGGATTGGTTGATTTGATAGTTAAGGTTTTACATGGTGGTTAAACCTTAAATGTAACTTCTTATAACCAAGCATTAAATGCTTAAGATTATAGAAATATTTCTGGAGAAAATCAACGCAAAATCTCACGCATGAGATTTCTGACCCAGATTTCAGGTTTTGAACATTCTGATATTCATGAACATTCTGACCTGATGAACATTCTGAACTCAGGAACATTCTGAACTCTGGAACATTCTGATGAATGTCCAGATTGAGATAGATCTATCTGATTTGCATCAGATGACATCAAGGGGTTTAGTCTAAGGCCCTTAGTGATCTGTAATCAATCTTTATTGGGATTTTTCATGATTAACAATTTTTCTTTAAGAAAACTGAATCTATCCTCAACAAGGGATTTTGTGAAAAAGTCAGCTAGTTGATTTTCAGTATCAACAAAGCTTAATGCAATATTCTTTTCCTGATCATGGTCTCTAATGAAATGATGCTTTATTTCAATATGTTAAGACCTAGAATGCTAAATAGGATTCTTAAAAGGATTAATTGCACTTTTATTATCACAAAAAAATAGGAGTACTTGTGTACCTTAGTGTGTAATTTTCCAACTGATTTCTTACTCACAAAATTTGAGAGCAACAACTAGCTGCAGATACACACTCAACTTCAGTTGTGGAGAATGCAATGGTATCAAGACCATTCAATTAATGCTTGTCCCAAGACTTGACAGAAGCCACTTGTACTCTTCTTCTCAACTTTGTCTTCAGCATAATTAGCATATTCTACAAGATCAAAACAAGAACCTTTTCTATACCAAAGGCCAAGATCAGTAGTACCTACTAGATTTCAGAAAATCCTTTTAACTGGAGTTAAATGAGATTCTTTTGCACATGTTTGAAATCCAACACATATTGATGTTTGCACTTTTATCTTTGTCTTCAATTTTGGCAATTAAAGTAAGATAATTAAACAAACTTTTATGCTCAAAGCAAGGCCAATATAAGTTTAAGAACAAAATATGAAAACCTTAGAGCAATATTTGAAGATTATAACAAGATCATACACAGCATCAACATGAAGATCAAGTATATAAAAAATCTTCTAATGGGAATTTCAAACATAAGATTCTTTTGGGATTATGTCTGAAGAATGGTATTTTCATAAACCATATCAAAAACAAGTGAGTATCTTCTTGTTTTAGATTATTCTGAAGTTTGACAAATTTAGACATTTTTTATGTTTCAAATTAATGAACAATCATGATTTAACATCAACGATCAAACATAAATCTCCCTATCAACAATGATGATTTAGTTTGCAACTCATGTTAATAATTCAGAAATGTATCAAAATCATTTATTTCAAATGTGAAAAGATAAGTATTCACAAATTGATGTAACACATTTAAAGCATAAGACATCATGTAATGATTTTAAACATCAATTATGACTTGTGCAGTTGTAAATGAGTATCATACCATCATGAAAGGAGTGTGAACAAAGTATGAAACAATTATTGCATTTAAGTTTAAACATTTGATATAAGCATATATTAAACATGCATTCAATCATCATATTTATTATAGTGCAAATAAATGTGTACCTTATATGATGATGTTCCTTACTTTGAGATTCAATGAAGAGAGCATGCTTCTCTTTCTTTGAAATACTTTCTCATTTGGATGGAGAACTCCAAGCATCAATAAGGATGTCCTTCTGAAGCAGTTTAATCATCAGTAGCCTTCTCTTCTTCTTAGTCTTTCCAACTTTCTGATCTGACTGTCTTTTAACATATCCAGATGTTTCAGACATATGATCAACAGATGAAATGCTTTGTTCATGAAGAATGTTTCCTTGAACATTCTGAACTTGAGTTGAAGGAATTGTTCCATCATTTTTCATCTGAGAGTCCTCAAAGACACTTGCATTGTGATCTGAGCTGAATTCCTCTATATTCAGATCAAAACCAGCTTCATTTCCAGCTAGCTCATCCTCATCAGATTCTAGAACAATTTATTGTTTATCAAACTGGAGTTTACTTATGATGTTTGTAACATCACTTCAGATTTTGAAATTGTTTCAGCAGTAGAAGATTTAAAGGATTCTTCTCCAATAAAGGCTTCTAGCTTTGTTAGCTTTCTGAGATATTTTTCAGAAGCTTTTTCAATTTCATTAACTTTCTGAAGTTGTTATGCAGGAACTTCATCAATTTTCTGAGTTCCATCTTGCATCAACTTTTCTGAATTCATGTTTCAGTAGTTGCATCAGCTTCCCAAACCTAATTGGTTGCAATCTCAATATTTGAGGTATTGCTTTAACTTGCTGACTTCCATACTCAGCAACATCAACTTCCTTTTGACGATGTTCAACATTCTGAGCTTCATCAACTTTCTGAACAGCTTCCTTAACAATGTTTGCAGCTTCTTGGAAGGTTTCTTCAGGGATGTCTTGATCCAATTTTGGAAAATCCTCATTGTTATCAAATTCTTTATGTTAAAGATTTGATAATCTTTCTCATACACTTCACTTTTTCAGAGACATCTTAAAATGCTTGAATGTGAGTGTGAAATCCAATTCATATAGAATATGAGAAGTCTTCTTGTTCTTGCTTGAAAACAGAGGGATGAACTTTGAAGCTTTCAATTTTTTCTGAATTGAGTAGCTTCAGCATCAGGAGCATTTTCTTGAACATTCTGATCTGCAGACACCTGAACATTCTGATCTTCCATTTCAGATGTTTCTTGAACAGTCTGAACTGTTTTTCCCAGCATCTTGAAACACATAAGTGTTGAAGTCTGAGTTTTAAATCATCTGTGTTGTGATCAAAACTAGTTGCAAATTCCATTTGCTTATCTTCTAGTGATTGAACATTTTCTTCACATATAATCTTGGAAGCAAATATTCCTGCATCACAGATTGACAAAGCTTTTGGTACCCATATTACTTTGGGTCCTTGAAGGTTAGTGTTTCTCTTTTTGAGAGATTCTTTCTTATGACCACATTCTGATTTAAGATAATCAGATTTGTTGTAATAAGAACATTATGTTTTACCAATCTCAACCTTTTGAGACCAATCTTAATTTAGGATAAAAAGTCTTTTTGAAATGGTTGAATTCTTTTTCAAAATGATCATTTTTATTTACCTTCTCACTTTTGTTAGTGATAGGTTATGAAACCTAAACCAGCCTTTTTTTTTTTTGAAAGGTCTTAACAGACTTTATAAAGTTGAATATGTCCTTTTTCAAAATTTTACTTCCCTTTTAGAAATATCATTTTGTTTCAAAAATTCAGACTTTTCTAAATCTTACAAATTTTTGCATATTGAGAATCTTATGTTTCTCAAATATTTTAAAATGCATGAGTCACATTTTCTTTCTTTATACAAGAAAAGTTATTATTTTAAAAGTTCATACTTTTAAGATAAAATGCATGAGTCATATGAGATATTTTTAAACACTTTATATAAAAGATAAGGATTAGAATTTCTTACCTCTTCACTTCTTGTGTTTGTCTTTACTCATGTGTTGACTTCTCCTTTTTCTTCAGAATCATCTCTGGTTGTCATCTTTGCATCTTCTTCTTCAAAGATCATTCAGATGTGACATGCACTTTGATTTGCAGGTTTTGACATCACTTCCTTCTGGATCTTTTCCTCATACACTGTTAAGTGCTCAACCCATAGAACCAGGCTCTGATGCCAATTGAAGTGGATAAAATAGTCACAAGAAAGAGGGGGTTTGAATTGTGACCCTTTAAAAATTATCCTGCAACTTTAAAAATGATTCTCAAGTGGAAACTTGGAATAGTTAAGTTAATAGCAGACTTCAGAACGTTCTGATGTCTGAGTGCAAAAACAGTTTAAAGCAGACTTCAGAATGTTCTGGTGTCTGAGGCAAAGACAGTTTAACAAAGTAAATGTGTTTGTGTGTGTTTGTGTTTGCAGTAAGTAAAGAGTATAGGGAAGAGAGAATCAACACACAGAAGTTTATAGTGGTTCACCCAATGTGGGTTAGTCCACTCCTCACAATCTTGTGAGAGTTTCCACTATGATGCTTGAGATAACCTCTCAAATCCTGCACCTTACAATCTGTGTTCACCTGAACACTTACAATCCTGTATTCTCTAAGCCTCAGCAGGCTTGCATCTTGTTGCTAAGTTACCCACTTAGACTTTTACACCTTCTGCTCAAACTAACACTTTAGCACCTCTAAAGCTAGATGAGACTTTCTTTTCTTCTTGCTAAGTTACCCACTTAGACTTTGCACCTTCAGCTCAAACTAACACTTTAGCACCTCTAAAGCTAGATGAGACTTTCTTTTCTTCTTGCTAAGTTACCCATTTAGACTTTGCACCTTCAGCTCAAACTAACACTTTAGTACCCCTAAAGCTAGATGAGACTTTACAAGATGTTTGGAGTTTGAATGTTTGAGAAACAAACAGAAGAAGAAAGAAGAAGAAGTTATCTTGGAGATAACAGAGAGTATTGATTTGCACTAAGTAATGAAAGCCTTAGTCATTGATCAATTTCAGTTTGCAAAAGCTTCAAACAAAATCAAGTTGTTTTCTTGTATGCTTTGCAATTTGTGTGGAGTTTGAATGTTTGAGAATCAAACAGAGGAGGGGGAAGAGAAGTTATCTTTGCAAGAGATAACAAAGAGTATTGATGTGCACTAAGTAAATGAAAGCCTTAGCCATTGATCAATTTCTGTTGCAAGAGCTTTTAAACAATCTTCAAGTTGTTTATTTGAATGCTTTGGCAAGGTGCCAGTTTTGCTGAGCCTTAGATCTGTATTTATAGAGTCTTTGGGCTCAAATAGCCGTTGTAGGGTGTCCAATGGTGTTATGCCACGTGTCCTGGGCCCCACAAGCTTTTACTTGAAAATCTGGGTGAACATTCTGACCATCAGAATGTTGTTGCGTTCCCAGGATGAACATCAGAATGTTGCTGTGTTCTTCATCAGAATGTTGGAAATTCATGATGTTCTTCATCTGGGTTCATCATGGATGAATGTTGGATGAATTTCTGGGCTTGCCCAGCACGTGATGTGAGATTTGTTTGAGTTTTATCCTCCAAAAAGTAGCTTCTCCATATGCTTCAAAAGTTGCTGGAAAAGTAGGATAAAGTGAACCAAATCTGTCTTGGACTTTGTGCAGGAAAGAGAGGATAGTGGTCTGCAGCTTCAGGCCCATGCTTCCAGGAAATCTGCTTGATTCAGTTCAGAGTACAAGTTATCTCTGATGCAAGATCTCCTTTTGCTACCTTTTTCTTCTTTCTACCAACTACACTGTTCATGGCTGGAAGCATGTGCAGGAGTGAACATTCTGATCATCAGAATGTTTCATTTGTGCTCACTTAAGGATGATTTGTAAGACTAAGTTTGATGTAATCAATCCTAATAGTAGAGACACGACTGAAGTGCAGTGAATGCAACATCTAGGATGATATTCTCATTGGAATAATCCTAGTACTTTAATGTTCATAGTCTTGGATGAACATTAAAGATCCTTTTGACATAAATCTTTGTTCATGCCTTTATTGTTGATAGATCCATGCAGATGTACCTTTCTGGACCTCTAATTCATGTCAAGCGTGCTTGCATGTTCTTCACGTTCTTGATGAATTTGGGTTTGCTTATGAACAACCTTCTGGACTATCATCAGAACGTTCTGATCAACTTTCTGATCAACATTCTGAACTAACTTTCTGAACTTCAGAGTTAGTTCATGAATTCAAATGTACTTTGATTTCTTGTATCTTGGTATGATTTAAACTTTGTTTGTGTCTTGGTTAATCACTCAAGAATGCACAAATACCAAGAACTATCAAAGTCCATTAATCTTTTAATCATCATAGATGCCTTTATTGCTTGATCCATGCAGAAGTACTTCTCTTGACATTTATTTATGTCACATGTGCCTTGCATGACCTTGATCTATGTTCTTGAGATTCTGGGCTTGTATAGAAGCAACCTTCTGATCTCTTGTGCGAACATTCTGATTTCTGAGCAACATTCTGATCTAACTTTCTGATCTCAGTGTTAGATCTTGAAATCAAATGTCCTTTGATTACTTGATTCTTGGTATGATTTAAGCCTTGTTCCTGTCTTAGTAAAACACTCAAGAGCACAAGTTAAATACCAAGGAAATAATCAAAGTCCATTAATTCTTTAATCATATTGGTTTATTATCTTTAAAATTAATTAGGGATTTTGCCTCAACAGATCCAACTATCTATCTTCTACAAGTCATCTCCCTCATTCCAGATCTGCTCTAGTTTTAGATTTGTTTAGTTCCCAGTTCCTTTACAGATTCATGACATGCGATAAGAAAAGATTCAACGTCTAAGATCAAACATTATTTGAGAAATAATAAAACAATGAAACAATGCCTAAGTTCTCTTCACTGTAGCTGATCTCCAGGATCTCCTCATGTTCCCAAATTCCAGTTGTTAATCAATAATCAATTGAAATTCACGGCTGTGTTATTACTACTATGGATTCGTTCGTTAGACCACCTTCGTTGTCTCTCCGACTCGTCGTCGCTGACTCACCGTCTTTCCTCTTATATTTGTCTTCGTTTCCTATTATATTTACCAATTCTCAAAATAAGTTTTACAAATAAAAAAGAAAACAACATCTAAATTAAATTACTTGTGTGTTTCTATATGAAATTTTCAGCCCCAAAACAATCAATCGTACATGAAAATGATCAATTTGAGCAATGAGGTGTGGGTTGTAGAGGTTGAAGATAAAGGGTGGTGGAAAGTGTAAAAGAAATAATCTAGTGTTGACGGTGTATGATAAGATTGTGCTCTTCAATTAATCTAATGGCTAAAGTTAACTTTTCCATGGTGGGAAAGGATTCACCTTTCCCATGTTAAACTCCACCTAAATTTTATGTGAAAATAAAATAAAATTCTAAAGTTTTAAAGCATTAAATGTGCCATTTTCTTTTCGGTGGCATTTACAATGGGAAGGGTTAATCCTTTCCCACCATGGGAAAAGTTACTTTTCACCTCCACGTGTCACTCAAACAAGTTGCTTTTATTTTGTTTGTTTTTTCAATGATTAAAAATGCTACTCCCTCCGTTTCTTTTTAATTGTCACTTTTAGATAAAAATTTTGTTCCTATTTAACTGTCACTTTCAATGTTCAATGCAACATTGAATGTTGTTTTACCAATATTACCCTTAGATATTTATTACGGAGAGAGAAACATATGAAATGAAATATTAAATTAATAAGGTTATTATAGTAAAAGTAAAAACCATTGTATCAAAAGTAGTAACATTTATTGATTGTCTTGGTTTGTGTAAAATGTCAAAAAGTGACAATTAAAAAGGAACGGAGAGAGTAATATTTAATAGTATTAACAAGTTTGCTAGTACACCCCTGTTTTTACGAAATCATATATGCACCTCACCCATTTACACGTAAATAATTTAGCACCTTTTTTTTTTATATCTAACCTTTTTTTTTTTAATTTGACAAAAACAGCGAAAATTATATCATTCAAAAATAATTTAGCACCTTTTTTTTTTTGATATCTAAACTTTTTTTTTAATTTGACAAAAATAGCGAAAATTATATCATTCAAAAACAGCGAAAATTGATTAACTTCATATACTAGTTTTCCCTTCAAAACACATATACCAGCTTCATAAAAATATATGAATTGTCATTAATTGACGTGGTAATACAACATTGAATGCATGTGTAATATACACTAATAATGTATATTAAACTCTAAGTTCCTAAAGTATCTCGAAATATATCTATTTGACGTGATTTGATTGAATACATGTGCATTATTTTTTTGGAGAGAATGCGAATTGATCAGTAAATTGAATTAATTATTTTTGATACAAATTTAATTAGAGAACATAATTTTTTTTAGAAGAATTAGAGAACATCTCATGCACAATGAGATATATATCATTTACTGGTTGTTTAAAGAATATCATTTATGATCAAACAATATTTACGAGTCGTGGCACATTACAAAAACATTATAGTTTATTCTTAAACATGCTTTAAGGACTAAAACCTTATTTATCTTAATATTATGTAATGTTTTGATTATATGATGAGATTGAAATTTGTATGTGGGGGTTTCGATAGAGTGTTGGTTCAAGATTTATGAGTTTATTTTTAGATGGCCACAAGCCCATCAAAAATGGCCCACTCACTTATCATTATTCTATATGTTGTGGGGTCTCAATTTTTGTTTCAAGTATAAAACCAAAAAGTTAAAAAAGGGTAGCAAGTAAAAGATCACAACCATTGAATTATTTTATTATTATATCTAAGGTTAAAAAACACCTTTCCCATGGTGGGAAAGGATTAACCCTTCCCACGGTAAATGCCACCTTTTCGTATTAGGGTAAAAAGATAATATCTTAGTTTAAGGTAAAGAATGTCTTAATGTTCAAAGAACATTTGCAAATGACAATGAAACGGGTAACCCTTCACAAATTAAACAAAACGAATTAAATAAACGTAACACACATGCTTAACAAACAATTATAAGGAAGAAAATATAGCACCCATTAATTAAATCTAGCACCTTTTTTGAATGAAATTAAATCTAGCACCAAATAAGTCAAAAATATAGTTTTAAAAAATAACTTATTTTGCGAAAACAAATAGTCCATATGAAATACTTCATGCCAAAAACTAAGGGTGTAAGTGGTTCGGAGAAAACCAACGAAACCGAATGTCTAAACCGAACCAAACCGAAAAAATATCCGACCTTGTTTGGTTCGGTTTGAAACCGATCCGAACCAATCGAAACCGATCTAGTTTGGTTTGGTTCATGGTTTTTCATTTTGAGATCCTTGAAACCGATGAACCAATCTGATAGTAACCACACTCCTTATTTTACTAATATTATCCTACCTCACACAAATTTATGGTTAGGCCCAAAATTAAACATAAAATACTTTTTAATCCATTCACTTTCTCTCATCTTCATCTCATCTCATTAATCAGAGTCTTTCATTTCTACTAAAAAAGAAACCCTAGTCGTCAACCACACCAAACCCATTGTTCATCGCTACCCGTCATCGCTGAGATCGTTCATCTCTTGGTTAATTTTATCATGTTTATGCCATTGATTTATACTCATTATATTTCATTGTTTTCCATGTTCATTTTCTATGCCATTGATTTATACACATTACGTTATATGTCATTGTTTAGTGAAGATTATAAAAAGCCATTCAAAAAAGAAAGCAATTTGCGATCTGCGTAAAATTTTGATCGTGTGTGATGTCACTGATGTGTATTGATAAAAATTGAAATAAAACTATAAAATATATATACTACCCCTAGAAAATTTTCACACATGTATGCATAACTTTTTATTTGTTGGTTCAAACTTAATTTTATAAGTTTTAGGCTTAATTACATAAACAGTCCATTAATTAATTATAAAATTTCAATTTGGTCCCCTTATTAATTTTCACTTCATTATGCTCCCATAAGTTACCTATGCCAGTCAAATAAATCCATTCTGTTAAATTCTTTGAAAAAATCGTTAACATTCATCCCCTTCATCATCAAACCCAGAAAAATTCATCTTCTTCATCACTAAACCTAGAAAAATTCATCATCTTCATCATAAAAATCCAGAAAAAAAACTAAAAAACTTAAACAATAAAAACACATCCAATAAAAACACATTAAACCTAACCCTTCTATATATAAAAAAAAAAAAACTTTACATATTCAACCACACCCAATTTCTTCTTCTGGCTCATTTCTCATTGCCACACGCATCCAATAAAAACACATTAAACCTAACCCATCCAAATTCACAATAATAAAATTCATCAATCAAACACAACACGAAAACTCAAACAAAATGAAATCCAGTTTCCCACACCCTCACTTATCTGCTTCTTACTTCGTCTCTCTTCTCACCCCAACCTTGCAAAATCAATCCACGCCACCTCTCTTCTCCCTCAGTCTGTCTTTTGGGTTCATGTTGAATGGAGAGAAAGAATTGACAAAGGTCAATTGTTCCTAATTTTTTTAAATTGTTCCTACAGTTCGGGTTTATGCATCTCCTGAAAATTTTATCAAATCAAAAGGGGGATTTTTTAGTTGTTCCTAATTTCACGTTTTGGAATGTAGGAGTTGCGATTTTGCAAAACTTTGTGTGAAACTTAGAGCTGTAGAATTGAAGAGTTGCTTGCGATTTTGTGAAACTTTATGCGAATCTTGGAACGATTCAGTTTTCTTTATTCTTCTTCTTCGTTCCTTCAACCGAGTCACATCATCAATGAAATGATACTTCTGCATCTGAATAACAGGGATCCAGTTGAGTGCTGACGGTGTACGGCCGCGAATGTTGAATCGTAATTGTTGAAGGATGGAGCAATTTGCGCAAGGTTACCACAGAGAGCATCGGTGTTCGCGTTGGCAACTGGGAACTAACCGTGAAACCAAGAAAGCATTGCATCTTTGGCGTAGGAATCGACAAAAGGCGGCGAGGGTTGAAACAGTGCCGTTTAGTGTCTATCCTTCTGTGATTCATGTATAGCCGCCATGGCTAGTGTTAAGTTCACAAAAAGAAAAAGAGAAAAGAGAGAGAAGAAAGTGAGATTTTTGGATTTACTTTTTGAATTTATTTTTTGTTTTTCTAGATTTCTGGATTTATTTTTTTGTTTTTGTTTTTGGCGAGGAAGGAAATGTTTAATTTTTGAGTTTTTTTTTCAATTTTTTATTTTTCTGGATTTTCATGATGAAGGTGATGAATTTTTCTGGGTTTAGTGGTGAAGAAGATAAATTTTAATGGGTTTGATGATAAAGAGGATGAATGTTAACGTTTTTTGATTAAAAATTGACGGAATGGATTTATTTGACTGACGGAGGTAACTTATGGGACCAGAATGAGACGAAAATTAGTATGGGGACTAAATTAAAGTTTCATAATTATTTAAGGGACCATTTATGCAATTCTAAACTGATTTTTGTGTTTGTTGATGAATGATGCACATATGGATCATGTGAAATATTTGAGTTTGATGAAGTTGTTTTTGATGAATGATGAATGAATGAATCTTGGATCATATGTATGAAATATTGAATAAGGTTAGTTATAAAAAGTTGTTTGAAAAATAGAGAACATGAAAAAACAAAATATGAAATACAATTATACAAAGTTCTATGAAATATTTTGTGAAAATATTAATTTTTTTAAATTGTATTTTTAAATAAACCGATCAACCGAACCAATCCAAACCGATTAGTTTGGTTCAGTTTCTTTTTTGAAAAACAGTGAAAACCGAACCAATCCAAACCGATGAAGGTTTTATCGGTTCAAACATTTTTTTGACTGAAAACCAATCCAAACCAAACTGTTACACCCCTACCAAAAACCAGAAAGCAAGTCAGGAGGAGACAAGTCAATGAAATCAAAATGAAGGAAAAATGGAGAAAAGACATTGAGTGAACAAGGAGATACGGGGAAATGAAAAAGGGGAAAGGAGAATCTATTAGGAACTATTTTTTTTTTTTGAGGGGACTATTAGGAACTATCTTCTAGTAGAGTTGTTTAATCTCTTATATGGAAAAAGAAGAAATTAAATCAACATCTTTTAGGTGAAACTTTAACAAATGTATGTTGCCTGGTGGATGGACCACACCAAAATAAGAAAATAAAGTTGAATATGTTTATGAGTAGTGTTAACTTGTGCCCTTAGGGCACATGTTATGAAACCTAAAAGAAGAAACTTCTTATAAAATTTTGTGCATTTAAATGATTAAAAAGTTAAATATTAAATGCAATGCACACATTCCGATAAGTTTTTTCTATATTTGAATCATTAACTTGTGCCTTGAGGGCACAAGTTAACATTTCCCTATGTTTATTGACCTCTTAGGTTGATATCATGCACACCTTTAAATCATTGTTCGTCAAAGTGATTATTGTTTGAATTAACATTGTTAAAAAAATATCAAAACTCATCTGTTCTACTAAATCAAACAACATCGAAAATCCGATAGGTGCTTTAATTTAGTTAACGAACTAATGCTAAGTTTGTTTTTGTTGGGAAATTACATTAGACATACGTCCAACTCCAAACGACAATTTATAATTCAATATTTTTACGTTTAGAATTGTCTCTCCCAACGCGATAAATAATTGATAGACGATGAATCAAACATATGCTAAACCGATCTAATTCGATTAAGTTCAAGTGGCGAACTATTCGTCCCAATTCAATTCAAATTGGTTTTTTATTTTAAGTCTTAATACTCAATTTGATTCGTTTTATTTTCTTTTTCAACTATCATATTGTCAGTTAATAATACTTAATTTAGTATAGTCCGCTCCGCAAGTAATAAGTTCGATTCAAAAAATTATAGTTAAATTTCTTTTGTTATTGCACCAGGTCTTTACATCAATTCAGTTCGGAATGAGCCACTAAATAATCTAACCTGGTTTGCAGAATTATTGTAACACTTTAATTCAGTTTTTCTTCTTGAATAGAACCATTAATGGTCCTAGTTTTTCTTCAGTTCAGTTTTCCTTCTTCCAACCACTTTAGTATATTGAGTTGCCAAACCGACTTTATTATATAAGATAGGGTTAATAGTGTTTTACCCCTGTAATATAGATCATTTCCGGTTTTACCCCCTGTGACATATTTTTTTTTTGATTTCGTCCTTGTAATTTGAAGATTATTGGTTTTGAACCTTTATGAATTTTGACAGTACAAAATCGAAGATATGACAGGGGATAAACCGAAATTTGCTCAAATTAATAGGGGGTAAACTGAAATTTTTTCAAATTACAAGAGAGGTAAACCTAAATTTGTTCAAATTACAGGGGGTGAAATTTTCCATGAAGGTCCAACACCAAAAAATCTTCAAATTTCAAGGATGAAATTCAAAAAAAATATTTTACATGAGGAAAAAACCGGAATTAACCTATATTACATAGGGTAAAACACTATTAACCCTATAAAATAAAATGATTGTCCTATATTTTAGTTTCGTGATCATAGAAGGAGAAAATTAAGGCTAAAGGTTTACTGAGAATTCAATTGATTGCTTTGAAAGACATAACAAGTTTTCATCTTCGAGAAATCTCATCAAATTGTTCCTCCTGTCACTTATTTTTATTTGGACTATTAAGCCTTTTATTTATTTTTTTTATTAATTTTGTCAAAATTTGTTTATGTGACATTTATTTTTTTTATCTTTAAAAGAAGAGTCATGTTAACTTGTGCCCTAAGGACACAAGTTAAGATAGACGTCGCATATGGAGTCAATGTTCTACACACAATTAGGACATGTTTGTTCAAACTTTTTTAAAATAGATTTTCGATGTGTAATATGTTTTTTGTTATAATTTTTTTAATCAAGAAATTTATAAGGAAAAGCTTCAAATGAAAAATTCGTTTGAATAGTATATCTTAAAATGTTATTATAAGTATTTCATCATTTTGTTATAATTTTTTTTATACTAAAATTATGAAAAAATCTCTTAAAAAAAGCTATTTTAAATAGTTTTTCATAAAAATCATTTTTGAAAGTTGTCATTTTAAAAAATATGTGATTTTTACTATATAAAATTTTGAACAATGAATATTTAAGTTAGTAAATGTCATTTTTTTAACTTATATCAAATGAGTTTAAAATAACTTATACTATTTTTGAGTAAAATTTTTCAAAAAATCCATTTTTTTAACTTGAAAACAAACAAGTTCTTAAACTCCCATGCAACATGGCTCAGTCTAGGGTGCATGACCCTAATGGGTCTCTCACCCGTAGGAGACCATAAAGAAGACTATTTTTTTTTTTTGGGTAACTAAAATAACTTTTAAGTGTGATAATAATATTTTAATTAATAGGAAATTTCAAAATTGACCTTGTATTTAAATGAAAGGTTAAATATGTTTTGATCCTTATACATATACAAACTTTTCATTTTATTTAACTCATGTCTAATCTTCATATTTTTTAGGGTTAAATAAGTTTTTGTTTTCTATAAATATAGTTAATTTTATTTTTAATCCTTGTAAAAAAAGTGACATGTTTTAGTCCCTACAAAATATTTCAGCACGTAGTTTTAGTATCTGTTAAATTAACATTTGTTTAATTATTTTTTGAAGATTTTTTTTTAATTATACTTAAATTTTTGAATGATTTTTTACAGACTTGTTTAAAATATTATAAAATATACACCATCTTTAAAAATAATATACACTGCAAAAATTACCTCATAAATTGATTTTCAAGTCCAGATTTGTATTAGTTTTATCTTAAAATTTTACCGTTTAAAAAAATCAAATTTGATTCATTATATGTTAAAAAATTGATTTTTTATAAAAGAGTTTCTCCCTAATTTCGGCGTTTTAAAAAAAAATCAAATTTAATTCATTATATCTTAAAATTTTGGCGTTTAAAAATATTATAATATGGACCGAAGATTCTGATTGCCTAATTAAATTTTGATTTTTTAAGAGGAAGGTTTATGAAGTGAAAACTTCACATGGTTTTTTAAGAGCAAAATTTATTTTAGTGTAAATATAAGTGTTTTATCTTGGTTTTCGGGTGTCAAACATTGATTACGTTTGAACATTTTTAACCGGTGATATCTTATTTTTTCTTGGGAAGGGAAAAAGTAAGCAAAAGTAAGCAAAACCCTTGAGAATCGAGGTCCGGGAGTTGTTTTCGCTACGGGAAGGTGTTAGGCACCCATAACGACTATAGTATCCTATAGGAACCGTCTTTACTTTCTACGCGCGCGCTTTATTTTTAAATGCTATTTTGAAAGATGATATTAACACCTAAAGGTTTACTAAGTAAAGAATTGGAGGGAGAAGAAGATGTTTGAATTTTTATTTTATTTGAATTGAATGAATTTTGTCCTTGCCTACGTACCCGTTTAAGGGATCAAATCCACCGTAGTTCTCTTCCAAAAAATATTTTTGTTTTTGTTGGTTGATTTTAAGTTTGAAAATGGGAATTTGAAAGAAGAGATAGGAGGCCTCAAGGGCATAAGATTGGAAAAAAGTGAGGTGGAGTTAGTTATTTTGCAAAATGAAAGTCAAAGTATGATTAAAATTCATTAAAATTTGATTAAGAAAATAAAAGGAAAATCAATGGGATTTTGATCCCAAGGTTTATTATGAAAAAAAAAGGATTTGAGTGATGTTGTTCATATTTTTTGAAAAGAGGTTTTTCTAAGTGTAAAGCCTAAGCATTCATCTAAACATACAATCCTAAACATACATCTAAACATGCATATCCTAGCCATACATCTAAAATATCTATGTGATGTGTGTGCATGTGTCGGTGCTTGTGTCGGTGTACATTATTAGAGTCCATTGTCCTTTACATCATTGGCCTAGATACATTCTATGGTCTTGCAAAAATTAAATGTTGCATGAAGTAAAAATACAAAAATTCCTAGGTCTTTACATACTAAGCCTTGGTATGATAATTAAAGTGCAAGAAATGAAACTTAGGATTGAAGGATGAAATGTGCTTAGGAAACATGAGATGAAAATGTTAGTAACATAAGATATAGAGCAAGTAAAAGCTATTGTATCAAAAGTAAAAGAATTGACATAGAAACAAGCAAAAATAATGTGAAATAGGCCTAAAAGTTCATCACCAATGCAAGGCTTGAACAAGACCTATAATCCTCATGTTTTAACAAGTTCCCAAAGAGTGTCAAATCAGTTTTCACACGGAGGATTAAAGGAGTGTAACATGTCAATCATTTAGGACAAAAGTTAGGCTTATTTCACATTATTCATTCACACAAAACTTGTAAAACAAGTAATAAAGCACAAAAATATTCACATGCAGTAGCATACACATTTAAACAGTAGAAAAAATATTACAAAGTCACACATCATGAATCACAAACACATATCAAGCATTGGAATTGAAATCAAACAATTTTCACAAGTTTTTTGACATAAAAACTTCAAAATCAACGCAAGAAACTAACACATTATTTTTTTCAAGTTTTTCAGTACAAGATTATCATAAAAACACCACAAAAATATCAAGAAAGAACTATGAATCTTTATGGAATTTTTTAAAACGTTTTAGGCATGGCAGGAGTGTGAATATCAAAGAGTAGCATGAAAATAGCAAGAAAACCTATGAAACCAAAAAGAACCAACAGACCTAAGGCCCAAGCCCAAGCACCAACTGGATTCGGGTCTCAGGAAGCCACATGAGCCACAAGATTGATCCAGAGACCCAAACCCTAGATCAAACGGTACACATACACCAACTAAAGTGAGCGTTAACAATAGCCGTTAGATCAAAGATCTAACGGCTCACAGGGAGGGCACATGGTAAGATTGCGAGATGCGCACACACTGGATTGAATAGAGGTATATAAGCTTAAAACACAACTCAGACACACATAACCCTAATCCAAACATAAGCCGCTCAATCCTTTCCTTCTCTCAATCGTTCCCTCACCTCTCTTCCTCTTGAACGTTTTCCTCTTTTCCTTTTCTTCTTCTCATGACAAACGAAACACGCAAACACCAACAAATACACAACAGACATAACCTCTCATCTCTCATTTCATCTTTTACAAACAAAGCGATTCAAGCAGAAAACAAATGAAGGCACAAAAGAGAAACATGAACACGGATTCAAGCAAGCTTCGATCTGGATCTTAAGCATGGATTTCAAACGAAGAGTTTAACATATAACGCAAATCGCAAATCAAGAGAAAAATCGAACACAGATCGAACCAGAAAAGGAGGTGGTGATACCTTAGGAATAGATCGGGGAAATAAGGTCTTCAGATAGAAAAATCGCAGCAAAAAACTATCTAGCAAGTCTTTTCATCGATTTGGATGTATACAAACTCGATCCAGGCGATTTTTCTCCCTCTTGGATTCTGTTTGATTTTTTTGAGTTGCAATTTCTTCCTTCTTCGTTTTTCTTTCTGTTGCTGCTGAATTTGATTGTGAATTGCGATGTGTATATGGCTTCGAATCAGAGATTGATTATGGAGCTTCGTGAATTCGTGTGAATCTGGAATTTGGATGAATCAGTTGTGTAGGTAGATCGGTGAGGGTGATTGATGAGGCTCTGTGATGGATTAGTGGCGGTTAGAGGGGTAGTTGCGGTGGTCGGAGAGAGTGAGAGATGAGGTTGTTAGGGTTTGTTGCGGCGGAGGAAGTGAAAGGGAAAATTGGTTACGGTGGTGGAAGTGGAGAAGAGAGAGAAACGGTTATTGTTTCTCTGGTGAGGTGGCAACAAATGAATGGGTTTTGAAAAAAATGAATAGTGTGTGTTGACCCTTGACCATGACTGGGCTATTTATAGCTGATGTGTATGGACCTGGACCAGTAGGACGATGCCACGTGGCACTGGACTGTAACTAACTCCCTTTGGACAAATGAAAAACTGACATGTGGACTGGACTGCAAATTTGGACCAAAAGGACTAATCTGCAAAATAATAAAAGACAAGGACCAAAATGCAAAATGACACAAAAGGACTAAAATGCAAAAATTAATAAAATTGAATTTAAAAAAAAATGTAATTTGAAATAAACGTAAAGTGAAACGATTAAAAATGACAAAGCGGACTAAAACGAACCAATTACTTAAATGAGGTACTTTAAAGTAACCTCTCTCTGCCCAAATTTCGTGTGAAATGACCAAAATGCCCCCTAGGGACTAAAACGACTCAAAACGACTCAGATGCAATTTAAAAATGGATTTCTAACAGGAAATTGAAGCAAAAGTTTATTCAAACTAATTTGAAAGACTCAGAGACAATTTTTAGAATTTAAACAGAGTTTTAACACATGAAAAGACTAAAATGCCCCTAGGGGCTAAACTGACTCAAAATGACTTCAAATGCAACCTTTAAAATGGATTTTGACATGGAATTGAAATAGAAACTTGTTCAAACTATTTGAAAGGACTCAAGCAATTTTTAAAGACTAAAAATGAGTTTGAATACAGGAAATGACTAAAATGCCCTTTTATGTGAATTTTGCAAGTAATATTGAAATAGGAAGCAGAGAAAGATGCAATTGCTCAGAGACATATTCAAATGACTTGAAATGCAAGAAAAGAAGAATTGAACAAGTATTTTTAGGTCCAAAATTAGGGTATAACAATAAGTAGCCAGTAAGTTACGAAAGCAGAAATGTTTTTTTTTTTTTGAAAGGAAGCAGAAACGTTTATATTGGTTTCACAATCCATTATTTTCCGCCAAAACTAAATTTTTTTGTAAGGACTAAAACATGTCACTTTTTTTTATAAAGATTAAAAATAAAATTAACTATATTTATAGAAACCAAAAACTTATTTAACCTTAAAAAATATGAAGATTAGACCTGATTTAACTAAAATGAAAAGTTTGTATATTTATAAGGACCAATACACATTTAATTTTTCATTTAAATGCAAGGTCAATTTTAAAATTTCCTATTAATTAAAATATTATTATCACACTTAAAAGTCATTTTAGTTACCAAAAAAAAAAATTAGTCTTTTTTATGGTCTCCTACGGGTGAGAGACCCATTAGGGTCATGCACCCTAGACAGAGCCACATGGTATATCTAAGTTAGCACACTAGAACCAATATAAGGACTACTTTTATTGTCAAAATCTAGACTTATCAGTACTTTTTTTGTTTTCTTATTTCCAAATACTATACTTCCTCCGGTCTCAAATGTAAGAAACTTTTTACTTTTTAGATTCATGCAATAAATGATGTATGTAGTCTATATTATAAACCACATACATCATTTATTGGATGAATCTAAAAAGTGAAAAGTTTCTTACATTTGAGACCGGGAGTACTTTTTTTTACAAGATGCAAAGACTAAACTTGATGGCAATTATTTTATTAGAAAAACATGATAGCAATTAGTACTACCACTTAAGAATTAAATTGGTGGTATATTCATCTATTCTTTCTTTAGAGATGTAATCATGCCTTTATTTGAATAAAGTGGCACAACGAGATAAGGTCACCTTAATAATCTGGAAGAGGACATTCTATCTTTTTTTTTATTTTTAATGAAGTCGCAAAGATATTAAAAAAATTGTCCAAACAAAGTAGGGAACCAATCAATCCGTTTTTTTCTTTTTCCTTGCAAAGTTAACTAAATTAA
The DNA here is from genome assembly GCF_051527215.1 of Medicago sativa. Taxonomy (NCBI): domain Eukaryota; kingdom Viridiplantae; phylum Streptophyta; class Magnoliopsida; order Fabales; family Fabaceae; genus Medicago; species Medicago sativa. The sequence goes on from NC_140752.1 coordinate 100,614,896, forward strand.
CTGTTTACCAAGAATGAATGTATCAGTGCTATACATAGATTATTAAGGATACATTAGTTAATACAAAACAACAAAAGTTAATTAATGTTGATTATCCATTGAGGGTAATTATGGAATTCAAAATATAAAAAGGGTGGGTGTTTAGGGTAATTCACATGGGAATAAGATCCTAGCATTGTCGCAAGTCACTATCTTTCAGATTTGTGATTGTGATTTTTTCTATCTTTCTCTCTCTTCTGTTCCACTACACAGCATTGTTTAACATTGGAACACATAGAAATAGTTCAAGAAAACCAAGGACCCATTTGAAGATTCAACTCTAGAATGTGAAAAAGTTTCAATTTTTACACTCATTTTCCATTGAAGCTTCTCTTCAACGTGCTAGTTGAAAAAAGGTGCTAACTTGAGGAGAAAATTTTGTTGGGTGGAAAGAGAGAGTTTTGACTTGACTAGAGTGTGAAGTAGAAGGGAGACAACAACAACAGCGTATCAGAGAAAATCGAAAAAAATTCGATTTAGTTTTAGTAATGTCATGTTTTGTGCTTAAAAAATAAAAAAGAAAAGTAAGAAAGCATATATAAAAAGGTTGTATAAAAAACAAAAACAAAAACTAGTACAGAAAGAGAAAGGTGCAGTGCAGATCAAGACGAACCAACCAACCAACCAATCTGGTCTCAACTGTGTTCATTGTATCCTATTCCTATACAGGTAAACATTGTTTCTCTAACAACCCTCTTACTTGCTCATTGGGTTCTGTTCTGTGTGTGCTTCGCTGTGTTTTTTGTTTAGTATGGTGTGTGTGTGTGTTTTATTTTTGAGGTCAATGTTTGGTTTTTTTGATTAAACAAATAAAAGTGTGAACGTGCTTTTGTTTGTCCTTGAGCAAAGACTGGTTTCACGCCTAGAGAGCATGATTAGAAGTCTCTTGAATTTTTAATTCATAATATTGGCTGTTGAGAGAAGGGAGAAGGTGCTTCTTTGGAATTTGAGCTGTTTTTCCATCTTTTGAGACCCATGCTTGTCTCTATTTCCCTTCTTTTTAATTCTTTCTCTTTTCTCTCACTTCTTTTTTTATTCTCTAATGAATTTTCCTCAATCATTCATCATGCTTGGTTTTGCTTTTTTGATTTGATTCTTGTTTCCTAAGAGGTCTTGGTTTGGTTTGAATCACGCAAAACAATGCTGTACTTGGTTTTTTGTTCTGTGAACTTTTTCTTTCAACCATCAGATAAAAGTGTCTGAGATTTTAGGACTACTTTACACTTTAAGCAAAGTAAGCTACTAGTTAGTTCCTATATAGTATAAAAAAGTTTGTGCACTGTTAATTGAGTATTTTTTGGGACTTCCATAGATATGAAGAGGAGTTCAAAGAAATAGGCAGAAAGAAAGAGATTCAGTGTTAGTTGGTGTTGTAATGGGTCTTCTCTTGAAGATGAAGATGCAGAATCAGCACCACCCTTTGGCTTCAAAGTTACAAGAGCAAACGGGGAACAAAAGATACACATTCATTCAAGCACATAGAGCTTGGCTTCTCAAATTAATGTTTCTATGGATTCTTCTGATGGCTCTGATTAGTCGTATCATCTACAGCAAAATGGACGTGGGTACTAAAGTGAGAAGGAAAGAGGTTTTGGGTAGTCTTTGTGATCAAAGGGCTAGAATGTTGCAAGACCAATTCAGTGTTAGTGTCAACCATGTTCATGCTCTTGCCATCCTTGTTTCAACTTTCCATTATTACAGAAACCCTTCTGCCATTGACCAGGTTTGTGCTTGAAAGTTTTGATCATTCTGTGTTGGAAATGAAAAATACTCAATCTTTGTTGTGTTTTTAAACCTTTATGTATCCTCTGATGATTATTTGATGATTTCCCTTCAGGAAACTTTTGCAGAATATACGGCTAGGACCGCTTTCGAAAGGCCGCTACTTAGTGGAGTGGCCTATGCACAAAGAGTTGTTAACTCGGAAAGAGAGCAGTTTGAGAAGCAGCATGGAGTGGTTATAAAGACAATGGAAAGAGAGGCTTCACCGGTTAGGGATGAGTATGCACCGGTCATATTTGCTCAGGAAACTCTCTCTTACCTTGAGTCGATTGATATGATGTCTGGAGAGGTAAAGAACGACACTTGTGAACCATTCCACCGCTTGTTTTTTTTTTTTTTTTTTTGTGGAGAATTACTTTTATTACTACAATTTCTCATTTTTGCAATGCAGGAGGATCGAGAGAACATAATGAGAGCTAGAGCTACTGGGAAAGCTGTTCTGACTAGCCCTTTTAGGTTGTTGGGTTCTCATCATCTCGGTGTGGTTTTAACATTTCCTGTTTACAAATCTAAGCTCCCTCACAACCCAACAACAGAAGAGCTCATTAAAGCGACCGCAGGGTATATCCTTATTTCACTAATTGTCAGCTTTTTGTTTTTAGAATCTTTTTTCTTATGTTTCATATGTGTAATTAGAGGATGAAGGTTGTGTTTAGTATAAAAATCTTACGTACATTATTAGCATTTTATTAAGCAGCAGTTAATCCGTCAATGCCACTATTAGTGTTATCGACACAGCTTCTATCATTGAGTTGAAGAAAACTGTTTCTGTTACAAGGCTTGTATTTGGTTATATTTTGTTGTAAGCATTTCAATAGAACATGTGATTAATGACTTTTTAATTGGAGGCAGATATGTTGGAGGATCCTTTGATGTGGAGTCACTTGTGGAAAATTTACTTGGTCAACTTGCTGGTCATCAAGCAATTTTGGTCAATGTATATGATGTCACGAACTCTACTGATCCCCTAATCATGTATGGCAACCAATACGAAGAAGGTGATGTTTCTCTTGTCCATGAAAGTAAGCTTGATTTTGGAGATCCATACAGGAAACATCAAATGATATGTAGGTAGGTTCTTCTGGCTACTGTACATTACATTTTCTGGAACTGACTTTCGGCATTTTGTCAGCAGAAAGATGCTTATGATCAAACTTTTGTACAGGTATCACCAGAAGGCACCGCCAAATTGGACAGCACTTTCTACTGCAGTCCTATTCTTTGTGATTCTTCTATTAATCGGTTACATTTTATATGGTGCTGGGAATCATATTGTCAAAGTAGAGGATGATTTCCACGAAATGCAGGAGCTAAAAGTTCGAGCAGAGGCAGCCGATGTTGCCAAGTCACAGGTACTTTTCCTTGACATGTCATTGGCACTTGGCATATTTTGATATTTCCTTTGATTACGCAACAATAACGAATACTGAAATTTTTGTTTTTTATGTCAGTTTCTAGCTACTGTCTCTCATGAAATTAGAACACCTATGAATGGCATTTTAGGTAACTCCAAGATTCTCTCTCTCTCTCTCTCTCTTTTCCTAAAATGTAACATATGCTTTCAAACCTTTCACTTTCTCATTAATAATGTTATCACAAAACAAAACTCTGTATGATTGTAGGAATGCTTGGTCTGCTTCTACGCACGGAATTGAACTCAACCCAACGTGACTATGCTCAGACTGCTCAGGCATGTGGTAAGGCTCTGATAGCATTAATAAATGAAGTGCTTGACCGAGCGAAAATTGAAGCTGGCAAATTAGAGCTGGAAGCGGTTCCATTTGACCTTCGTTCCATACTCGATGATGTCCTCTCTCTTTTTTCAGAGAAGTCTAGACACAAAGGTTTAGAGGTATGCTCAAATCGTTGCTAAACCTATTGTGAAGGCCAATACGAGTTTCATAATAATATCTTAATTTGGTTTCCTCTCTTTATTTGATGATCTAACTTCATTATCCTTTTTTTTTCATTTTACCTTTCTTAGCTGGCAGTGTTCGTTTCTGATAAAGTTCCAGATATTGTTATGGGAGATCCTGGGAGATTCAGACAAATTGTAACAAATCTTGTTGGCAACTCTGTTAAAGTAAGTGGAATTTTCAAATTTTATTTGCCTAAAGTTATTTGCATTACTAATATGCACGTTATGTTGGAAATGTTTGAAATTTTGCTGTTGTATAGCAAGATACTTGTTGCTTACATTTCTGTTTAACGTCAATATACTGCAGTTCACTGAGCGAGGCCATATATTTGTTAAAGTTCATTTATCCGAAAACAGAAAGCCCGCAACAAATGGAAAGCTTGAGACTTATCGAAATGGAGGGTCTGAAGAAGTTGTGCATGCATCTAGCGGTTATAATCTCAAAACGCTAAGTGGATATGAAGCTGCTGATGAACGCAACAACTGGGATAATTTTAACCACCTAATTGCTGATGAAGAGTTTTTCTGCGATGCTTCAACTAAAAAAGTGGCCTCGAATGAATTTTATGAACAAGTCACCTTGATGGTCTGTGTCGAAGACACTGGAATTGGAATTCCTTTCTCGGCCCAAGATAGGATTTTCATGCCTTTTGTTCAGGCAGATAGCTCGACTTCTAGAAATTATGGTGGTACCGGCATTGGTTTGAGTATCAGTAAGTGCCTAGTTGAACTAATGGGTGGTCAAATAAACTTTATAAGCCGGCCGCAGGTTGGAAGCACCTTTTCATTTACCGCGGATTTTGGAATATTTAAGAAGAATCCAATAACTGAGGTGAAGAAGGTTAACTATGAAGATCTACCATCCAGTTTTAGAGGGCTTAAAGCCGTTGTGGTTGATGGGAAACCTGTTAGAGCTGCTGTGACTAGATACCATTTGAAGAGACTTGGGATACAAGCTAAAGTCGCAAATGCCATCAATAAGGCTGTTTCCTTGTGTGGGAAAAATGGTGCTTCCAGCACAGGGTAAGTTTTGAAGTTTCCTTTTTGTAATTAATGCATTGCTATTTTTAGTGAACTAATGTTAGGACTATGTGTGTTTAATCATAATTCCATCTAAAGTCACACATGAATCATGATAGGCTGTGACTTGCTGACAGTGTAAAACGTATGAAACATTATACACTAACAATGTATCAAAATTAAACTCTTTGAAGAATTGCATTTGTTCTTGTTGTGTGGTTCAATACTTGAGTTCATTAACTGAGTTAAAATATTTGGTTGTGGCAGGTTATTCCAGCCTGATATTATTTTTGTTGAGAAGGATTCATGGGTTTGTGGAGAGGACGGGATCTTCAGTGTGCGCCAACTGGACTGGAAACAGAATGGACATATATTTAAGATGCCTCAAATGATCCTTCTAGCTACGAATATTAGTAATGACGAATTTGATAAAGCTAAATCCGCAGGTTTTAGTGATACGGTGATCATGAAGCCACTGAGAGCTAGTATGGTGGGAGCTTGCCTTCAGCAAGTTTTGGGAACAGGCAAGAAGAGACAGCTGGGAAAAGAGTCGCCTAATGGTTCAACTTCAGTTCGAAGCCTTCTGTTCGGAAAGAAAATTTTAGTGGTTGATGACAATGGAGTAAACCGGAGGGTGGCTGCAGGCGCCTTGAAAAACTTTGGAGCGGATGTGAAGTGTGCCGATAGCGGCAAAGCTGCTCTTGAAATGCTTCAATTCCCTCACAATTTTGATGCTTGCTTCATGGATATTCAAATGCCAGAAATGGACGGGTATGTTTGTTCGCATCGATTATTAAATTTTTTTTTGGTATTATTTGAACATAACATGTTAACATGATAGTTGCATTGCTGATAAAAAAAAACTACTTGCACAAGTTGAATGCAAGTTACGTGACAGTTGCCTTGCTGATAAATTCAATGATATGTACGTAAGTTGAATGCACGTAACTTGCATGTTGGCTATACTAATTCACATTGAAATTATTTTGTTTGTATATAAACTCTATTTACACATGTTATTTATATTCTAATTCACATCCATACTATATTTGTTTGTATATAAACCTTATCTATACATGTTATGTGTGTTCTAATTCACATGAATATTATTTTTACACATGTTTTTTATAAATCATGTACTAACATTATTTTCAGGTTTGAAGCAACTCGTCGAATTCGGGAGATGGAGAGGACAGCGAATGAGGAGACGAATGGTGAATGTGGTGAAAGGAAAAGTGAATTCCATTTACCTATATTGGCCATGACAGCAGATGTAATCCATGCTACATATGAAGAGTGTTTGAAATGTGGGATGGATGGTTATGTCTCAAAACCTTTTGAGGAAGAGAATCTTTATCAAGCAGTTGCAAAGTTTTTCCAGACAAAACCTATTTCAGTAGATTCATGACAAAATGCAACTTAATTTATAGCATGTTCACACTACTGGCATATCATTATGCAGAGAGTAACAATATATATGAGGATTCTTGATTGATACTCGAGTATGAAGTGTTCAGTTCTAACAAGCTCAAAGTTTGATTGGACATGATTACAATCTCATGAGTAAATTTATACCCCTCATAACTCATCATCCCTAGCTTGTGTATAGATTCTCCCAAGGGAAAGGGATGTGAAAAATTATGTAAATTCCATATTTTTCTTATGCATCTCAATACTTACTTCCCTATTAGAAGGGTTTTTCTTTCTAGTAGTATTTTTTGTAAAATTGCCTCGTGTAAGATTTTCTTAGTGTTTTTTTTTATATGTTCCCAAGAAAATGTTGGTGCTTAATTTAGAATGTGATTGATGTGGGCACTATTAAAAAAATAGTATTAGAAATAGAAATTGATAATTGAAATGTAGTCAAGAATAAAGATTTGAGCTTGGTGTTATTTTATTACTACAACAACTAAGTCTTATTCTACTAAGTGGGGTCGGCTACATGGATCAAACAACATTATAATATTCTATCAAAAACCATCTTGGTGTTATTTTATTGTTTATTTTTTTTTCTTCCAAATAGTTTAGTAATTAGAATTTCAAACATTGAGATGAATAATTGGAGAATGCATGTTCAAATCCCGGTCCATACTCTTACCGTAATGTTTCTATCAACTTTATGTTCACACTACAACATGGTGTTATTTTATTAGTTGGTTTATATGGATATTTCATTTAAATTCAACATTAAAATGTTACGCATTTATTTATCTTAAAATTCAATATGGGACACTGAGTCAAAAAGAAAAAGATTACTATATGGAACAAGTACGGTCTCTATCCTATCTGCTCCTCCCATAAAAGGCACATGGTTAGGTTTGGTTGGTTGCACAGCCACTTTGTCCAGGCTTGTTAAGTGCCAGTAGAAAGGGGCCCTCTACATGCAAACATGTGTCATCTCGTGCTTCATATATATCAATTTCATTTTATCAAGCATATTTGAAAATTGTTTTTTTCAGTAAAAAGTTGTTTAAAAACATATGCAAATAATCAAATTGTATGATATTTTTGTCTGGAAAGTATGAACACTTAGGAAACAAATTGTATGATATTTTTGTACCTTAGTGTTCAGACTGAGGATTCTTGATTGACATTCATAAAGATTATATGATATTTTTATGTCTAATTTCATATTTATGACTTACGTTTGACATTCATAAAGATTGTATGAATGTTAAATGTAGGTTATATTAATCATTTTTATGATGATTTTAGAGATATTTTAATCTTTGGAAATTATTTATCATAAATTAAATTAATATTTTCTATTTCTTAAAGATTGAATTGTTTTAAGCCCGTAAACAAATATTGATCCAATTGATACAAAATTTTGTTTACATATGCTTGCCATTTACAGCTGAGTGAAGATTGAAGCAAGGAAATCGAGGAATGATACTCCCTCCGGTCACTATTATAAGCAAAAAACTACTTTTTAGGTTCATTCAATGAATGATGTATGTGGTATATATTAATGGCCACATACATCACTCATTCAATGAACCTAAAAAGTAGTTTTTTGCTTATAATAGTGACCGGAGGGAGTACTATTTTTAAATTATCTTATGGTAAATATGATACTAAATTGGATCATCTCCTTCTAATCACCGTCCATTTCTCCCTCTTACCAAATTTTGTGAAGGATTTTAGTTTTGTGGTTCATATAATTGAGAACATCAAATTACTCTCATGGGGCTAGCTCAACTCTTACTTTCAGTGGTGCAAATGTGCAATCAACCCCAAATGTGTCTTGTCTTGTTTTTGGGTTGGTTCTTTCTTTTCTTAATTTTGTGTTGTTTTTTAAGTTTTGTGGTGACATCACTACTCCTTGTCTACTCTATGCACGCTGTGCTTTGAGTAAATTTATTTTAAGGGAAATGCTAACAAGTGCCCTAAAGGCACTTGTTAAGAAGACCAAAGAAGAAATTTTGTCTTGGAAATGATGCATTCAATGCATGGAAACTTTAAAAAGTAACTTTTTTTACTTTAAATTTATCAATTATTTCTATTTTTGCATCCTTAATAAGTGCCCTAAGGGCACTTGTTAGCAAGACCTTATTTTAATTCAATTTTAATTTCAATATCTTTCAAGTAACAAGGTCTTCGATTTACATATTTTTTCGAGAAAAAAAAAAGTACCTTTGTTGATGTTCTTCTGATATTTTTCTTTCATTTTTTAATTGTATAACATAATGTAATACAATTAATCAATTGTTCAATGTTCGCTACTTATTGTAAAATATAATAGAATCATTCTGTGACTTTTTAATCAACCACTCCACAAAATGCAAAAATCAAGTAACATGACCACTCCCACTCAATCCAGTTGAAAACATTATGCCACACTTGGAATGAGAAGTTGCAAGTTACAAGGCCACAAAACACACATGATGATAAAAGATAATTTGACGAGTAGGAACGTTGTTTGAAATTACCAAGAAAAAACAACCATTTTACTACTCCCTCCGTCTCTAAATAATACTCCCTCCGGTCCTATTTACAAGAAACATTTGACTTTTTTGGTTCATTGTATATATGATGTATTTGGTCTATATCGTAGACAAGATACATCAATTACTTAATAAATCTAAAAAGTCAATTTTTTCTTATAAATAGGACCGGAGGGAGTAGTCGTTTAAGGTTATCACACGATTATTAAGGAAATGATTAATTGTGTTGATTTTGATGGTAAAATTAGTATCATTTACTAAAACACCCTTATTAATTGTAGTTAGTGGAGTAGTTAAGTTGGATGAAATTCAATAAATAAGGGTATAATAATGGAAAAAAATAATAAATGCTGTATTGGTTTTCTAAAGTGACAATTATTTTGAGAAAAAGAAAAATGGGTAAAGAGACAATTATTGTGAGACGGAGGGAGTAACAAAAATAACGATAATCCCCATCTCGTAGTTCTAAATTTCTTTTACTAACAACAAAATTAGTCCCGTGACAACAAGGTCACTTTTAAGATTTTTGGTGTTCAAATCAGTAAAGTTTTCTCATTGTATTTTTTTTACAAAAGAGTCATTCATAATCAAACTGATGAGATGTAAAAATAGATGAGATGAGATGAGATGAGATGAGTATGTATGGCATGGTATTCGCACGTGGCAATCTCTAATGAAACTTGTCAACATTTGGTAGCAACTACAATGACAAGGCAGTTAACAAATAAATAATGTTTTCGAATTTTGATATATTGTGTGTTTGAATATGAATATATATATGTGATGTGATTGCAGTTAACAAATGCATGCATGCATAACCGATTAAAGTTTAAGAAGAGAAGAGAATTAGCTTTAGCTGGCGTATTATTATAATATGGATAATTTTCAAAACCAGTACGGTGCTGTTCCTATAAGCAACAATGATCTAATTCATAGGGAACTTATGGATACTACCGGCGTTGTTGATGGCGGCGGAAGCACACAAGCCATAGCAGCTGACAGTGCTGCTACTACCACCACCACAAACGACGACGATGTTGTTGTTGTTGATGAGAACGAGAAAAACAACCATCACAACAAGAAAGGAATAATTGACAAGATAAAGGAGAAGCTTCCTTCCTGGAACACACCATCATAAATAACTAGTTTTTTATTTATTGCTTACATGATGTGTATCGTTTATTACTTAAGATTGCAAGTATTTGTGTTGTTTTGTACATGATGTGTATCGTTTACTCAACCAGTTTAATAAATTACTTGTGTTCGTGTTGTGTGTTTGAGTATATCTTAGTAACTAGTATTATTATTATGTTACACGCGAATATTTTTACATGAAAATTTGATAACAATTTAGATCATTTATGTTAAGAGTTTGAGAGATGTCCTAAAATGTGTTTATAAGGCAATTCTCATTTTCCAAACTAGGTTTTCTAATATGGTATTAGAATTTATTGTTTATGATCATCCACCATTTAGATCTATTCACTCATTTCTCATAATGAGAGGTAGATTTTGTTTTATAAATCGATTTTGTAAAGATAATTTAATGACAGATACTACCCACACCCCAAATAATCCAAGTTACACCCCAAAATTACTAATATACCCTTTATTCATGTTCACTGCACATTAATTATGTATAAGTAAATTCAGTTTACATGGTGTAAACTCAGTTTACGTAGTGTATGCAGACTCAGTTTACATGAGTTAAGTAAACTGGGTTTACATACACTACGTACACTGAGCTTACATACACTACGTACACTGAGTTTACATACACTATATAAACTGAATTTACATAAGTAAGTTAAGACTGAGTTTTAGTTCATGTAAATTGAGTTTACGTAGGTTTACATACACCAAGTAAACTGAGTTTAGGTGTATGTTATTCCTTTTTAGAATATGTACGTAAACTAAATTCACGTGAGACCTATATGTAAACTTAAATTACGTTACCTTTCTACGTAAACTTAAATCAAACAAATCCATGTAGATAGACAAACGTGAAATTAACAACAACTATAAACATCCATAAATCATAGAGCAAACGATAAATAGAAACTCGAAGAAATTTATGAAATTCACTTACTTGTATTAATCTAATATGTATCAATGGAAGAGATGTTGATTCAATTGACCATTTTAGTAGGTATTGATTGCATATCCATGGTGGTTTGTGGGTGAAAAAGAGGTGAGGGTTCAGAATGATAGTAAAAGAAGGGTTTTTAGAAATTTAGATGAAGAGGGTAATTTTGGTATTATTGTAAAAAATTTAATAATTTGGGTGTAACTATGATTATATGGGGTGAAACTAGAAAGAGACTAATTTAATAGAACATCGAGTGAAAGAAAAATATTTAACCACGAATGGAAACATAAGACAAAGAATCATATTAAGAATCATACGAGCTTAGAGATTCTCTAAGGATTGTACCCCGATGTCATGCTAATGCGAGAACAAATTGAATGGAGGATAATCTATATGCTTCTTCCTCAACGACAACTTATGAAATTAATGTCATCAAAATAACGATTGCACTTGGCACTTTTGATGGTGGATTATGGTTCTAATACCATATTGAGAAGCATGATATATAGCCCCGTAATCCAACAAATAGAAAATATACTAAGATTGGCAAAAACGAAAAGTAAATTAAGAAAAATATAAATTTTACTTCCTCTGTCCATAAGCTCCTTCGATAAAAGTTTAGTCCTAAATATAAGACAAATACTAGGTGCATCTTCCACTAGAAGAAAAAAAAAAAAAAACACAAGGTGCATTTTTTGAGAGGGAGGTGTATTTATTATTATTATTTAAAAACATAACCGATCAAAAGCAAGTTATACATGCAAAATGAAGATATTAAATTCACTATCAGATTTTCTTAATATATGTGTAAAAGTAAGAGATATTTATAATTAGGAACAAGGTAGAATTAAACGAATAAGAAAAAGTTGATTACAATTTGTGTTTCATACACTTTATATAGTGATTTTAACTAAACTAACAAACTTCAACTAATATGCAACTAATATTAATAAGCTTTGCAACTACATTTAACAATATCTAATAAATATTTCTAATTATATCTAACAATAATTAAAAATGTGGTTAATCACATTACATTCTGTATATGAATAATAAATAATAGGGTCATGTTAACTTGTGCCCTAGGGCACAAGTTAAGGAGTTTAAAATGGAAATTAAAAATAAATTTTATATTCAAAGTATAACTTTTGCAACATTTAAGATATTGAATGCACAAGTTTCAAAAAAAAAAAATCTTTTACATTTGTCTTCTTAACTTATGCCCCAAAGGCACAAATTACCATTTCCCTAAATAATATAATGTGTTGCAACTCATAAATATACATATACGTTCATTAATTATACAACTTATGCTTAATTATACATGATTTTTTTAAGGAAAATGTTAATTTGTGTCCTTAAGACACAGTTTTATAAATCAAATGTAGAACTTAATTTTGAAAATTGAGCATTCAATATTTTGAAAGGTTATTTAGCGGATTAATTGAAAATGTAGAAACTTGTTATAATTGAAACGCAAAAAATTAACATTTTCCACTCAAAGCATCATCATTGAGCATTCATCATTGAAACTTTTAAGTTTCTACATTTCAATTTGTCTTATCAACTAAGGGTTTTGCTAACAAGTGCCCTTGAGACACTTTTTAACAAGGGCACTTGTTAACGATACAAAAATAGAAATAATTGATAAATTTTAAGTAGAAAAAGTTACATTTTAAAGTTTCAATGCATTGAATGCACCGTTTTCAAGACAGAATTTCTTCTTTAGTCTTCTTAACAATTGTCCTTATGGCACTTGTTAGCATTTTCCTTTTTTCAATACAAAACTTATCTTTTAATTCTTTTTTTGATCTTTAACTTGTGTTCTAAGGGCACAAGTTAGCACGACCCTTCTTTAAAAGAAAGATGTTTATAGCATTTCATTAATAACAAGAGTATTAATTTATTTCGGGCTTTGCACTCTTTCTTGTATAAAAAAAAAGAGAGTATTATTTCAATAGTATACACCATTCAGTCATTATTATAGCAAAAACTAATTTTTTTAGATTCATTGAATAAATGATATATTTAGTCTATGATCATGATTGAATACAACATTTATTTAATGAACCTAAAAAAAATATTTTTTGCTTATAATGGTGATCGAATGGTGTATATTAAAATAAGTGGTTGGACTAGCTTCTAATGTGGCTGCACCTGCAAGGGCATGAGCAACCGTATATGTTTATCACCTATTAAATTTCACCTGAGAGTTTGTAAAATGAGATGCAAAAATATTCCTTAAAAGATTTTGAGATGTTTAAATATATATGATATTCATTAGTTACAATGTGTTTTATATATACTCTTCAAAATAGTTGTTAATCATGTTAAAAATCGTGGATGATCTCTTGTTTTGGCATTGAATTAACAAGTTATGGCTTAGCATTTAACCACAGCGTTAAGGATCACTCTTTTTTCAACGCTCACTCTAATATTTATTTTTGTATCGGTCGAAAAGCATTTAATCCACACTTTGAAAATAGATCATACATAAAGGGGTGAAACTCGCTTGAGTTTCATTCAATAAGAGATTGAATGTTGAAATACGAATATCACTAACATTGCCAACAACCCGACAATCCTCTAAAAATATCGCAGGAGTTAAGGAAATTGAAGGACTTAAGGAACAGGACTTAAGGAAATTGAGAATAAATGAAATGGAAGGAAATAAAATTGAGAGGATTCATTTCCATGTTCAAACACATACTAGTATGTATATTGTATTAGATATTAATCAATAACTGCGCATTCTGTAACTAATTTTTAGATAAGTTTGTTTTAAACTCTATGAGTTAGTTACATTACTTGCTCCACAAGCAATTGGCCACTGGCTTGTGTGCCTATATAAAGGCTTTGTATTGTGAAACTCATAACAAATGAATGAAATTCATATTGCATACAATAATTCTCTCTATTCTTTCTTCTTCCTGATCCAAAATCTAGAAGCCAGGTTATAACTGTCTTCCAGTTTTGACAGTTTATCCACCTTGTTCTATAGGCTTATCCACCTGGTTCTATGGAGAAAACACCATTGCTGCACTAACATATTGCACTCGAGAAATGTGTCCAACTGCTCTACAAATTCCAGTTTCAGTTTTAACACTGTTAAATTAATTTGAATCTTACTCTCGAACACGTATGTACATTTTGCAACCCACAAACTTGACGAAATGAAGAAAAAAAAATGTCAAGTTTGTGTAACGTTTATTCTAAAATTGCGGATTTATTAACTTAAATATGAGAAATCGACTACTGATGGAAGCACTATACATGCAAATCTTATTATTTTTAATTTTCAGTTTTATTACTTTAAAGGTTAAAGGAAGTCTCTAAAAGGCAGAAGCATAGAACCGAAAAGCAAACGTTGATTTTTAATGACTAGTTCCTTCTATGTTAGCACAACTCAATTAATCAACAATACAAAAGCTTAAATTCAGAGATTCGCGATTATGAACACCATAAGAATTGTAAGCGTGAAAGAACTGTGACATTTTAAAATGAAAATCCTCAACAGAGTCACTACTCTTATAGTCTACCACAGAAACCTTGGCCACATTTAGTGAGACCATAAGTTGGACAAGTTCTTAAAAAACAAATTTGATACGATAAAAACAAATTAAACGCTGCAGATCGGCCGCATGCTGCTTCTATGCCCCGCTTTGATTTACATATAGTGAACCAGTTCACAGATTAACCACACTAGTCTTTGGGGAAAAGGAAATTCACGCCCAGGAATTTGACTTTAATTGGGCAATGGATCAAGTAGTAGTGACTCGAACAATTCATTCATGTAGCTACTCTCGAGAGAGCCAATTTTCTAAGCACCTTGACGAAGATTTGAACATTTGAGAATAAGAACCAAACTTAAGATGTGTACTCGAATGGTTGAGGAGGTTGAGGCTCCTCATCCACAGCCATTGCTGATGAAGAACTCTGCAATCCTGGTCCTGACCCGCCAGCAGTTGATGTCGTAGATGCAGGTGTGTCAGTAATAGCAAGAACTTCAGGCTCAGTAGGACGCAAGTCTTTAAGAAGCACAAACCCTGAAGGTGCCAACTTAACTGGAACATATCTGCTGTCCTGCAAAAATTTAATGAACTTCTCCTGAGCAGGAACCACTCTTGCTGGATTTGTTAGAATCTCAAAAGTAGGCTCGGGCTCTGATTTCTTCTCTGTTGGGGTATCAACCTTTAAAACAATAAAGTTTCGGAATGTTATTAAGTTGCACGTAGAAATCAAATATTTTAACAGAAATAATAATGTTATCTGACAAGTCATGAATCGAGAGAACTGTAATAAAACAATCTTCACTTATAATGTGATAATGTATGCATTACCTGCATGGCTTCTCCATCCTTCTCACTGGAAGACTTTCCTTTTCCAGCACTTGGAGCTGATGTAGAGTCAGGACTAGATGCAATTTCAGCATTAGCCTTCTGTTCCTCAGCTTTCTTACTAGCCCTGGCTTTGGCCTTAGCTGATGTTGACAAAACAGCAGTTGGAAGTTTCACTGTTGAAGTAGTGGTGGGAACAGTCGTAGGCTTGGGGTATTCAAAAAGTGAAGGCTTTGCATGAGACAAGAACTCAAACTTTGGAGATTTCAGATCATAGTTCAGACCGATTAAAGCCGTTGGTGAAAAGGCCAAGCTTATGAAATAGATAAGAGGGTACCAATACCAAAATTGGCTGAAAACTGCAAGACCAACCACTGCAGTAACTTTATCATGCTTAGTCTTAGAAAGTAGTCTTATGGTCACATTTCTTCCGCCAGCATCAAGGATTCCGGAGGCCAAAATTGCACCCATCTTGCTCATGGTATCCTCATGCTTGTCAAGGATAATTTTCTCCAATTGTCGCCTGGAATACACGCATGTCAGAAATTAACAGATTTATTGCTTCAACATCCAAATAATATACTTTCCTTACCTGAAGGTTCCAACACGCGAATCACTAGCTTCACTAATCTGAACCATGACCATAGCCATTGCTATGAGGGCACCCTGACGAACAAAATCAACAACATCCGAAGTCAAAGGCTCCAGCAAAGATATGGCCTCACTAAGACCTGTACCCGCACAGGAAATGCCCACAGCAAGAGCTGCTCCGTAACGAACATGTGGATTGTATGATTCTGATAGGAGGGAAACAATTCGAGGAGTCTGCAGTGTAGGAAAGTAACATTGTAAATCACAAAAAATAACCAAAACAGACTACAGCCACACAAAAAAAAAAAAAAAAGGGGTAACTCGGGACAAGAGGAAATATAAAAAGAAAAGGACAGAACTAACCTGCTCTGGATCAGAGTACAGCACAAACCCTAATGCTAGGACCGCAGTCCTCCTGACATCATCACTCACATCAGACACAGCAAAGTGAAGTAATTGACGAATGGCCTTATTGTTTGCTGTTCCGCTATACGCCAAAGCCAGTGCATACATGCCACCATAACGTAATATTGGATCCTGATCTCGAGTCATCTGCTCAATTAAAGTGTCCGCCTCTTCTTCTCTTCCGTAAACCGTAAGAGCAATTCCCAGAGCTAACCCTCTGAAACATTTAGAAACAATAAATATCAGAGCCAGAGAAGCCGTGGTTTAACGGATTGCCGAGTGAAACACCTTTACCTTATAATTTTTTCGTGTTGTGTCTCGTGTGCATAAGTGAGCATTTCATTTGCCTTATCACTGCCTGTTCCAACCATGAGTAGGCCCATACTGATACCAGCAGCCTCACCGGCAACAGCACTATCAGTGTACAGAACATTTTTTATTTCTTCATAAATATCCTCATCAGCAGTTCCTAGAGATGCCAATCCAAGACCTAGACATGCACCATGTTGAATGACCTGGCCATAAACAACACATTAGATATAGCAATAGTCTTTTCTTTGACGGGAGAATTATCTATATTTATGAGCACCTCAACAGTCGTGCTGCGCAAGCTATCACGGAGGAATTGTTTGATGCCCTCTCCATGGTTGGCATGAATCAGACCGAGGGCATAAAGAGCACCACCTTCTGAGTATGGACTACCACCACCAGTCCCACCCTGAGGCAAGTAGGGCGCCATCAGTGACCTTCCCTGCTGCAAATGACCTCTATGGATAACACCAAGTCCAGCCGTTGCACTGAATTTGGCCCAATTAGTAGCTCTGCTCAACCAATCCTAAAATTTTAAAGGAACAAAAACCTCAAGAATGGGAAATTACAGGGAAAGAGGGAGAAAACAAAACTATGGGATAATAACTCACCAAATTTTCCCTCAGGAAAGTATCCACGGTTGTTCCAGCATGCATTATTGCATTGGCATAAATGGTAGCACTGTGGCAGACACTATTTCTCATCTCCACAGACTGCTTTATGGTCTTCAAAATAAGGAGGTCGGATCTGAATGCAAATTACATCCAAACAGTATAAGAACCAACATACTACCAAGTACCAACAAATAAATGATGATCTAATAAAATATTATTAAAAGGAAACAGTCTCACTTGTTATGGCTGTAAAGGAACTGCAGAGTCAGCTGTATCGAAGTTTCTCCAGACAAAATTCCCTTTATTTTGTTTAACCTCTCAGCATACATTTTTTCACTTGGATCCTCAGGCACATTGACAGCAGAAGCTGGTTCCCCGTCCGTCATTGGAACATCATCTGGTCCACTCACACCAGCATTCTGAGTAGAATCTGCATCACTGGGTTTTGGCTCTACGGACTCTAAAGGTTGAGACTTTGGCAATGAAAGGCGATCTCTGACATTTAGAAGAAAAGCTTGGTGCTCATTCTCGACCAAATCAAAAGCTATTTGAAGTGCCAAAAGAGCATCATCTTTGTTTTCAGAACGTAAAAGTTTTTCCAATATGCTTGCAACTCCCTCTGGCTCATCCAAGAACATAAGACACTGACAAATGCTCAGATAATCTGGTGAAGGAAGCTTTTGAAATACTTTAACAAGGAGACGGAGAACCTGAACAAAAAAAAAACAAGCAATATCAACTTTTGTCAAGACCACCGCTGTTAAAAATTCTTTATAAATATTTCCAGCGCAAACATTTGTCTCATTTGAGAACAGTTGCTAAAGATTTGAGAGTCCTATTAACGGTCAACACCAAAAGAGATGTTTAAAAGATGATTAAAATCATAAAAATTTCAATGGAATATAGCTCAATGACTAAAATTAAAGGGATGAAAAGGGAAGGGAAGATTTTCCGGATATATTCTGCGTATAGACTTCAATATAACTATAAGATCTCATTTCCCTTACCTCCTGTCTGTATTCTCTAAGATTCACAAAGGAATGAGAGACATGAATGCAGTATGAGAGAGTGCCTTGCACATTGTCACTTCTTGTAATTGCTTCCTCAAGTTTATCCAATCTCCTGCATTCAATGGCAGTTCCCATAGCTTGTTGGTATTTTCCATCCACAATACACCTGAATTGAAGAAATGCAACGAAAATTGAGAATTGAGGGAACTCAAAGTTAAGGATACAGAAAACATAAGAATAATTATAGTTTATACATACTTATCTAACAATCTCTCCACAATTGCTTCCAGTCTAGGGTCTACTTTGATAGATTCATCTGCTGCCTTAGACTTGAAACTAGCATATTCATCTATAGCCTTAGCTGAAAACATAAGATTTTATAAATTGTCGTGGAATAGAACATATGATTTCATTATACCAAAATGAATAAAACCACTAACAAGTAACACCAACTGAACCAATATTATCAATGCAGTCCATTTTCATAGAGATCATAGTATTCTTGAAAGATCTGCATACAGCTTTAAATTAAATAGAATAAAAACAAATAACAATTCTCACCTAGAAGAGTATGGACATAGTCAGAATCCTGTGAAACATCAAACAGGGGACCAGCTCCAAGGGCATAGGATAGTGAGTCATTCAACTCGCCCAAGTAATAAAAGACCTAAGATAAAGGAGTGAAGAAAAATCAGATACTAAAATACAAACCATGAGACGAAATCCAGCATCTAAGAATAATAATATATGGATATGAAAAAACTTAAGTCCTCCGGTGATTGGTTTAGAAGCCGGGTACAATCAAAAAGGATGAAAGCCGACAATACTTATTTGTTATCTCAAATATCATGTAAAACACATCATAACAGCTTAGCTACTTGACTAAAGAGACTCCGTATGTGCAAAAACAGCATCGCACAGTTATCAATAGAACATGTGACAGTTCAAATAATGAGCAGAATACACTACCTTTGATACAAGTAATGCGGCAAGTTGCCTTTGATGCTGATCAAACTCCTCATCTTCGTACAAACTCTCACTGTTTAACACATGCATAAGAAACACACATGTTTAAACCCCAAAAACATTCTCATTCCAACAAATTAACACTAAAAAACTAATTCAACCAAGTAAGAAAGAAACATGATATCAACAAGTGAAAAAAGGACAACAATGAAAAGTCTTAATGATTTGGTATAAATCCCCTTAATTCAGAAGCTTTCAAAACCTATGTTGTCAATAGTGGATTGCAGAAAATGGCGTTTTGTTCAAATTCTCGCTATTAAAACTTAACTATATCCGCCAATTGACAACACTTTGTACTAAATAGCCTATCGTGAGTCAGTAGCAGTATGTTCAAATTCTACTACACAATGGTGGTGCTATTCGTCAACACTATTCAAGACTGAAATGTTGAATTTTGTCACTAAACCTACACGATTGAAAATAAACTCTTGCAAGTAGAATTTGACTACAAAAATGTAATTGAAACAAAAAGTATTGCTATAATTGAAAAACTAATTAAAAAAACAAAGATGAGCGAAGCAATTGAAACCGAAAAGCATGAAATCAAAGAAAGAAGAAAAAAGAGTGATTACATACATAAGGGGAACACTTGTGGAGATCTCTGGCCAGAAGCTATCGACCAGATTGTTGAGGTTGGAGAGAGCGTGAATCTTCAGGGAGATGTGGGACTCGTGCAGCATGGCCAACATGCCACCGGCTGAGCTGACCAACGTCGTAGCCATGACTGAAATCTAGGGTTAGGGTACGAAACGAAGAAGAGATTCAGCGATTGATTGAGAGAGAGATCTCGACGAAGAAGATGATTGAGTAGGGTTAGGGTTTGGTATTGAGAGAGAGATTCAGCGATTGATTTTGAGAGAGAGAGAGAGATTCAATTCGCGATTTCAATTTCAATGGTACCAATATCAAAGGGTGAGTTAATTAATACTGACTGTGTATTTGCTGCTTTGTATATATGTATGTATATATATATCGTATATCGTATATTCTTTTCTTTTTCAACAAGCTATCATAGATTTTTTTTTTTTTTTGTTACAAAATCATAGATTTTTACTCCCTACATTTTTCTACTAATATACATAGATAACTAATATCATATAAGATCTTGTTAGATTTGTCTCGATAAATATTTTTAAAATATTAAATTTTCATATATTTTTTAATATAAAATTAATGATATTAAAGATACAAAATGTGCATTGGTGGTGGCAACAATTTCATAATTTACAATAAAGGGGAGGCGAGATAATGTAAATTTGTTACTTTACTTTTTTCTAATTGAAGGTTAATTAACATGCATGTATCTTACCCAACAATCTCATGCTCATTCTACTTTCTTATGAGTAGTTGGTCTTTGAAACGTTACACTCTGAGTTCACATATCCGACCGTTTGCTGACGAGGTTCTATCTTTAGTTTCCATTTTTGGTTGGACAATTCATATTTTGCACATCTATTGTGAAGCCAATTCTTGTACCGATACCCTAGCCCTTAGAAGTCACAGAGTTGATTTTTCACTTCATATTTTCCATGTGCCTTAGCTTTTTTATTTTTCTCGTATTATCACAATAAAATAAAATAGAAAGATATTGTTATCTCCCCAATTCTTTTGTAGGAATTCATCTAAATGATAATTGTCAACAAAGGATTGCAATCATAAAAATGCATATCTCATGTCATAAGGCAATGTTAACTGGTTGATGTATATTTTGATGGATAGTCGTTGGACTGTTCTTTTTTGAAATCATGTTTCTTCGACCAAGGGAAATGCATACAACTATGATACCAACCGCGTAATATTCATCTTTTGCTTATTTCTTAAGGTCTGGGGTGATAAAATTTAGTACCAAGTTCAACAATGATTTCTATTCAAATGTGAATAGAAATTTGATTATATTCATAATGAATGTGAATGTAATCACGGATTAGTTAGTTTAGGTAAGTTTTAACAGTCATCGTTTCATAATTTCCCAAGGTATAATATGATGAAATTTAATGTCAACTTCAAGGATGTATGTCCAAATTTGGATACAAGTTTTATCACATTAAACCGTTGTTTATCTTGTTGTTTGGTTGGTAGACGTTGCAACACTTGATTAATGAAAAAGATGATGATTAATGCATGTAAAACCAAAGCTTGTGTTTCCATACTAACCTTTAGGTTCGTCACTACACATACTCAAATTATTTATAATATTAAAATAAGCAAAAAATGAACAATTACTTTCATATTATGATGTACATATAGTATGAGTTAACAATTCTAAATATAATATAATTTCTTACACAAAGCAACAATATCATTAAGACATGATCTTGATATTCTTGACAATTTATTCACAATGCATTCATGTTACTATAAACACACAATCATACAAATATAACATTGTAAAAATCAATTCATACATTCTCTTCTGTACATTGTTACAATTAAATAAATAATGTGAAACTATTATGTCATGAGATAATATATCGTAGAATATTAGTTATATAAGGACAATTTATATATATACTACTTTTAAATAAACAAGCATGCATCGTTTTAATAGAAAAATTGATAGGTTCATATGTGTTCACATTTGTAATTAATGATTAGTAGGCTATAATCTTCGAGATCATTTCAACACATACCAAGACCTAATTCAAAACAAAAATGCATGTATAATGACGTTAAATTTCAATTTGATTTTTGAATTTTAATAATCATCTCTATGGATCAACTTATATACTCTTGATAGTATTTATCCACTATCATCAAACCATGAAACTTTTATTACCTCTTGACTAAGTTCAAAATAAATTATAGATTATTAGTATCCAAGTTTGATATCTAATTTAAATAATATTTAATGTGTTTTTATTACCTCTTGACTAAGTTTTATATGAAGGTGAGAAAAACACAAGAAGGGGGGTTGAATTGTGTTTTGAAAAATTCTTCGTTTCTCCTAAAAACTGAACACACTGATCAGAAGCTAAGTGAGACAGCTTCTGAAGTGATAATCAGAATCTAAATGCAGCGGAATAAAACAGAGAGAGAGAGAAGAAGAACGACACAAGGCAATTATACTGGTTCCTTCCACAATCCGGAAGTAGTCCAGTCCCCCTTGCACTTCCAAGGAGATTTCACTATGAGTAATATCTGATTACGAATGCTCAAGCACACAAGCAAGAGACTTCCTTTGCTCAAGCACACAAGCTAGAGACTTCCTTTGCTCAAGAACACAATCAAGAGACTTCCTGCTCAAGCACAACTGCAAGAGACTTCCTAACTAAACAAAATTACACAGAAAATTGTTTAAGGTTGAACACTTGATATACAATCAGAGGTGCTCACAATACAAATCAGATACAGACTCAATGGACTTAAGAATTTCTAAGATATGACTTTGAGACACAGAAATTCTAAGTGAATGCAGAACAATTTCAGCAGAGATTTGGCACTTGTAAAAATGTTATGAGTCTTTCGTTCAGCGTTCTTGCATTACCAAATCTTTAGGTCTTCACTCCTTTATATAGAGGTGTGAAAGAGACGTTGTGAAATTGCCAGCACACCAAAGAGTCGTTGTTGAAGCTTGATCTTTCACCAATGATCTTTTGCCTGATTTGGTTGTTGTCCTATGAAGAACCAATTTGAAATCCATTCCTTATCCAAAGGAACATATATGCAGGCGAGACCGTATTTTGGAGCTGTTTTCTTGTCTTGTAGCGTGGACACAAAACAGAGTAGTGGAGAACGTGGTTGTACAATTCGTACAATAGTACAATGTCAACGCTTTCGTCCAAATTGCAAGCACATGCCTTCAAACACCTTTGAAATGACCGTTGCAATGTTCCACTGATTTTCTGCTGTGTTTTCGAAACCAATAGACAGCTTTTGCAATGTAGATTCTTCAATCTTTGAATGTTTTGCAAATCCAGTTGATCTTCAGCTTCTGGTGAAATGACTTCTGATGAGGCAGCTTCTGATGAGGCAGCTTCTGCAGCTTCTGATGGTGCAGCTTCTTCAGCTTCTGATGATGTGGCTTCTGGACCTCTTGTCTTCAGAAGCACTATTCTTCAGGAGCAGCCTTTCTTCAGGAGCGCTATTTCTTCAGGAGCAGCTTGACTTCAGGAGCGCTTTGCCTTCAGAATCATCTAAGCTTCATTTTCTTTTGCTCTTTATTTGCTCATTCAGAACCAATCAATGATGTAACTTTTTAACTGTGGTCCTGTACACTTGAACAAATATTAGCTAGTCCAATTTACAATTTTTAATACCTTGTTATCATCAAAACTCTTTAAGGTTCATTGTTAAACACATTTTGTTCCAACATTATATTACCAAACTTGAAAAGCAAACCTCAAGAAAGTGAATTGAATAACAAATTGAAGTGTTAAAATTGTGTGTGTATGGAGTCAAAAAATATTAAATCTAGCTTCACATGCCAACAATGCTTCTATGACATAGACTCTATCAAATCTCATAGTCTCTAGCTGCATGTCATAGGTAAAAATGAATCAGTACATATGACAAATTAATTTCATTTTTTCAAAGGCATAAGGTAAATCAATTGAAATGAAAAGAGTGCAGGTCATTCTTAAAAAAAAAAAAAAAACATGTGATTTGCAGTACTATGTTGTTTACTAATGAACATACTAATGACGTACACTACATTGATTAGGCACACAAATTTATTTGTACTACAACTCCAATCATATAAAAACAAAGTCAATTTACCAGCAAAGATAATAAACCAAAAATCAACATTTCTTGTAATATCTATAGCACAAACTAATTTGTAATATTGACGTAAATCATTTACACGAATAAATTTGTATTTTTGTTGACATTATTTTGTATTTTCAGCTACTTAGCTCATGTCGATTCGAACAAGAACAAGCAACTTTTGTGGGTGCTGAAATCTGAGTTTTTAGATTGCTTGTTAGCTTACTTGAAGGGAATCTTTCTGGTGTTTGAGATAGCCAACACAGGCTGTCACAAATATACCAGAGGACAAAGGCAAAGTTTTAGTGCAACGTATGGAAGTGGAAGGTTAACTTCGCTTAATGATGTTGTTTTTAAAGATGCGTTGAAGGTGGTTAAGAAGAGTCTGGGATGCGTACCTATACCTACTCCACACGATGATGACTTAAATTTTGAAAGTGTACTGCATATGGAGAAAATAATGTTCGTCAATGGTTCTAACGTTTTTCAATCCTATTTCATATTGTGTGTTTTGAAGCAAAGTTATGACGACCATGCTAATTTTTTTTCCTGATGCAAACAAAGCTGCTGAAATAGAACAGAATCAGACTAAGAGGAATGAACAGGGAAATACAATAGAGGAACCTGAACAGACAGAATCCGATCAGGCTAAGCATGAACAAGAATCCGATCCGGCCTATCAACAATTTTCTGCTCGTGTTGAGAAATTTGATGTTTTACACTTACAATATTTAACTATTGTCGATGATGCTGGATCTAAGTATGGAGCAGCTGCCAAGACGATTAGTGCGGAACAGCCTTCTAATAAATATAAAAGTGAACTCAACAGGAAGATATCTGAATATCATCTTAATGAACATACTAATGACGTACACTACATTGATTAGACACAAGAATTTATTTGTATTACAACTTCAATCGTATAAAAACAAAGTATATTTACCAACAAAGATAATAAACCAAAAACCAACATTTCTTGTAATATTTATAGCATAAACTAATGTGGTGAAATTAAATAAAACACAACATTGAATTTATTGTTTTCATTTTGAAAGTTGTTTATACTTCGTTAGTTTTTTGAAGCATGTGATTTGTAAATAAGGTAGCCAATATTAATGTTAGCAAGGCATAAAAAAATTGTCAAATGACACATGATATGCAATTTGTAATTGAAGTGTAAGAAATAGTCACAAGAAAGGGGGGGGTTTGAATTGTGACCCTTTTAAAAATTATTCCTGAAGATTAAATAAACATATATGCTCAAGAAAATTCTTGGTTAGTGTTAATAATAATAAAATATTATAATGTTAGGACCAGAGTGCTCTGGATAATAAAATAAATAAAAGGACCAGAAAGTTCTGGAATAAAGGACGGAAATAAATAAAGCAGTAAAGGACCAGAATACTCTGGATATATAACTGAAATAAATACAGTATTAATATTTAATTAAGGACCAGAAAACTCTGGATTAATATAAAGTAATTAAGACAATATTAATTATTAATTTAGGACCAGAGAACTCTGGAAATATATTATTAGTTATTTAAGGACCAGAATGTTCTGGATGATTAATTGATTAAAGTGATAGTGTGTGTGTTTAGTGTTTAATCAATTAAAGAGAGAGAGAGTTAGAAGATGACACAGGATATTTATCCTAGTTCACCCAATGTGGGTTACGTCTAGTCCCCACACTTTCAGTGTGAGATTTTTCCACTATAGTTTCAAGCCACCAAATCGTCCTTAGTAGCACTACAGTTCTTGATCACACCAGATCAGTCTAGTCACAATTCTTGATCACACCAGATCAGTCATATCTCAAACTATTAAGCCCAATAGACTTGAGATCTAAATACACTTTGTGTTTGTAAGAGATTTATGTTGTGGATCCTATTTTCTCAACACTTGTTTGAGATTATGATAAAACAAACTTAAAAGATTATGATCCAAATCTAGTGAAAGAGTAGAAGTTTGTTTGTTGTGGTAGTTGAAGAGCTTGAAGAACTTTGATGAATATTTTTGATTGATATTCACGTGAGAGAGAAATAGATATTTCTTTGAGAGAGTTTGTATTCTTCTTTTCAAGCTCTTAAGAAACTTAGTGGAGGTGTGCTTGCATTTATAGAAGCTTTGAACTTCATGCTTCAAAGACAAAGCCAGCTGTGTTGTCCTTCCATAAAACATCCCATGTGCGTGTGTTTTTCTTCTTTGAAGTGCAAGGATGCAAAAATAAACTCTTTGTGAGTTGCAGAATGTTCTTGAGAACATTCTTTGAGTTCCAGCTGTTTGTAGCAAGCAAACGTGTGATATTGAGCCAGCTGTGATGTGGTGGCCATGTGATGTTGTCCTTATCTTTGTTGTACCTTCACCAGACCATTCTGAGAACATTCTTTGTTGTGTAAGCTTAGATTTTTTCTTCTTTCTTTTAAGACTCACTTGAAATTATACATGAACATACAGCTGTGAAGCTTGTACGTAAAACAGCCCATGTGCTCTTGCCTTTTGTTGCTTGATGCACAAGTGTTGCAAAAAATGTGTTCTTTCAAGTGAAGAATGTTCTAAAGAACATTCTCTTCATTCTTGCCTTTTGAGACAGCTAGCATAAGGTTGTAATACAACTGTACGTGAGTTGTAATTGGCTGTGATTGAATGACTTCATCCTTATCCATATTTGTAGTTTCACCAGAATGTTCTGAGAACATTCTTTCTTTGTAAAACAACTTTGTTCTCATATTTGTAGTTTCACCAGAATGTTCTGAGAACATTCTTTCTTTGTAAAACAACTTTGTTTCTTCTTATTCTTTGGCACATGCTTTTCCATTTCTTTTCTAGGTGCAAGGCCTTTATGTAATCATATGATATTCTATTTATGTCATGTGTGCAAAGTATCTTCTTTTGGTGAGACATAGGGAATATTTTGCTTCTTGATTTTGTACCAAAAAGTCCATTTATGTCCTTTGCTCTTTTGCTTTGATGAGATTATTTATAAGCTCAGAATGTTCTTCTCTTTAACAAGAACATTCTTCATGAAACAATTCTCACAAAACACATTAGTAGATAACAAAATAATAATTGTAATATTTTTGTTACCTTTTAAAAACATCAAATGAGGATGTCTTCTTCACTTTGTATGACCAGAATGATATTTGTAGGAACATAAGGATCTTTTCTCAAAGTCAAACTTCCTTTGATTGATTTCTATTCTCCAAATCAAATCTTGAATGGTGATGGAAGATTCTTGGACCATCATAAGTCTTTTATGATAGAATCTCCAAGTATGAATTTTCTTCTTTGATATTTCTCCAACCAATATCATTAATGAGTGACTTAATAGATAATTCATTCATGAATTGATTTCTCTTCAAAGTTGATTCTAATCATTTTGATGAAATGATGAGAATAATTTCGAGTGTAATATGCATCTTCATCATGAGAACATTCTTTCATCGGAGTTGATAATGTTCTCTTCTATATGAGATGACAATAAATTCTTGGTTAGCTAACCTTGAATTATTTTGTTGATGATGCGATTTATCTCATAATTTCTCTTGGTGATTGCACGCAATGTCTCTTGTCCATTGAGTATCTTTGAGATGTTTTAGTTTAGGCATGCCTTTCAAATAGTAACCCTTTATTCCTCGAATCTTAAAGGCTTTGTTGAAAACCATGTGGTGACGAGGATGAGTCAATTGATAAAAATTCATCTTGTTGTTGAATCTTCAATCAACACTCATTTGATTCAAACAATATTCTTTTTATATCTTCTTTGAGCTTGTGATACTATTGTTTTGGTATTCTTCCAATAAGTATATATATGCACTTGTAAGAGACTTCTTTCTTGTCAACTTCTGTGAAAAGACTTAAGTGCAAACGTCAGTAGATTACTATTCATAAAACTTAGTGTTTATTCCATAAGGTTTGTTATCATTAAAACATTTATCAAAAAGATTTTTGTTTCAACAGTAATTGTGACCCACACCATTGGCATAGCAAGTTTTAATACAAAAAATATTTATTCCAACATGAATGTGTCAAGCATTAATTTCTTAACACGTTATATTATAAATGATAAGTTTAAACATGTAAGCCATATACATAACATAAAATTAAATATAACACAACCATTTTCATCTTAGTTATCATATAACTAATACAAGTATTATAAATTCATTGTGTTAAACTCAAGTTTCATGTCTAAAAATGTTCTATGTTTAATCCAGATAATCTAATAGAAAAGTAAACAATGAACAAAAATCATTAATATTTTCTATTACTTTCTTCCAAAAACATTTACCAACTTACAAAAATTTAAAGCATACCCAAATAATTTTTTATATCAAGATAAACAAATGAACAATTACTTTCATATTATCCTGCACATCTAATATGAGATTAACAATTATAAACATAATATAATTTCTTACACAAAGCAACAATGTCATTAAAACATGTTCTTGATATTTTTGACAATTTATTCACAATGCATTCATGTTACTATAAACATATAATCATACAAATATAACATTGTAAAATTCATGCAATCTCTTATGTGCATCGTTACAATTAAATAAACAATGTAAAATCAAGTAATGAAGTTTAGATGAGTTGCAGGAAAAAATAAATAAATAAACCAAATGAAAAACCGCTAAGCAAAAAAGAGAGTCCAACTATATATATATATATATATATATATATATATATATATATATATATATATATATATTCATAAGGTACAAAACAACGAGTGTTTTTTTTTCTTCTTCCAAAAGCGGGTGAAGAAAGGGTTCGTCGGAATCGGTGTTCACAAATCACATTCAATGATTCGTCTTCATGTCACTGGTGTTGTAGAAGCCAAAGTTGGTAACACGATAAGCGAAATGTACTCGAAATGCTAGAGCAGATTGAAGTAATAAGGAGTCACAAAGAGCAAGCTTTATCTTCTGGATTTGACAAGTAGTCAGAGACTTGTAAAGACTAAGTTGCATGAAGAGCTACTTAGAAATTCTAAACGTTTATTCCAAGACTCGCTAGGTATGTCTACCTATTTTAGCTTTATGTGTTCATTCTTTAGGAGTAATTAAGACCCACTAGAAAGAATCCACAAAACAAAGAATCAAAAGCTAAGTTCAAATAAAATATGAAAAACCAAAGACCTCACACGCTTAACATTAGCCACCAATTTTTTTAGTAATAAATATTTAGCGATTCACTACAAAAATTAGAATGGTATATGTTAACGGTTAGATTTGTAAAAAAAAAATTTAATAGTTCGATTTGTAAAGGAATACACAAACACCAATAATAGAAGAAACAAAGCATTAATGTTAATGTTCTTCTCATCTAAGTTCAAAGTACTAAGTTTCTAACTGATATAATTTATAACTTGTCTATGATATAATAGAGCATTACAAAATTTTATTTGATTATTTGAAAGAAAAAAAGTTATTTTATAGATAATATATACATCTATACTATATATAAAGAAAACTACCCCTTTAAGCATTTTTGGGCTGGATTTTTATTTCCAAAAATACCCTCAATTTTTAATACAAATAACACATGTAACAAATATATAAGAATAAATTTAAATATTAAAACAAATGTAACAAACACAATATGATTTTTTTGTTTTTGTTTTTTAACCTTTATCATTTAAAAAGTGTAACAAACTAGATGAATATATTTATTACTTACTTTTTCATCATTCCAATTATACCCTTAAACAACTTTTTCTATAATAAAATTGTTGTTGGTGTCATTAAAAAAAGAATTTAGATTATATTTTTTTGTTATATTGTATTATTGTCGGTGTCGTTGAAATAGATAATCATGATTACTTTGAAGAGTCATACTTAATACATGAAGAATGAGAGAAATATGTATCCTCACAAGATATATCAATGATGTCATGCAAATAATATGTGACATTCTTTGTGATTGAAATGCATGACTCTAAGAGTCATATTTAATTCACGAGAATGAAAAAAAATCAATTGTGAACGATTTATCTATTATTTATAGTGTACTTAATATTTGAAACACTTTTATAGTATGGTTTTACCTTTTATTTAATTGATATTTGTAACACTTAAATTAATAAATCAAAAGTGAAATTTTCGATTTTAGATTAAATTCAAAATTAAATTATAGATTATGAGTATTCAAGTTTGATCTCTAATTTAAATAATACTTAATGTGTTTTTATTGCCTCTTGACTAAGTTTTATATTACTAAACTTGAGAAGCAAACCTCAAGAAAGTGAGTTGAATAACAAATTGAAGTGCTGAAATTGTGTGTGTGTAGTCAACAATATTAAATCTAGCTTCAAATTAGAATAAATCTCAATCAAAAACACGAGATATATCAAAATTAATTGTACAACTTTAATATCAATTTCAACTCATCTAAAAGTGGAATTAAACAATACACTAAAGATAATATATCATAGTTTTGTTTTTATTTTTGAAAAATAATATATCATAGCTAATAAAAAGATTTTATTCAAATAAATATTTTGTAATTTATAAAGAGGAGTATCATCTCCTCTAAAAAAAAGGATAATCATCTAATGCGTAAGTGTTTTTTTCCGTATTTAATGCATAAAAAAATTGAGAGGATTTGTAATACAAAATTCTGCTCGACCATTTTAAGAAGATAATTGCTACTTATAGCGAAACGAAACTCATATAAGGAATATTCTCATGTTAACTTTATACGGAACATCAGGATAACTTTATAGGGTTTAAGGTTTATGCGAATGGTATGATTTAAGGAATCCACAAAAAAAAAAAATTGTCTTAAAAATATAAGTCAAACACATATAAAATCATAGCTACACAATTTTCAATATAAAAATAACTATTTTAAAAATATTTAAAAATGTCTTAAGAACACTTATTAACATGTTTATATCCAATTAGATTGACTATTTACCAATTAGAATCGGCACCAATTAGAATCGGCGTTCCACATAGCAAGGGTATATGCCAAAGTTAGATGACTAATGTAATAATGTAAAGGCATGACAAAATATTTAATTTCGATGTGAACTTATGGTAGAGAGATGCATTCATGGCTATTATTTAATTTAAAGAATTAAACTGAAATAACTGACTGATGGGATGGAAGAATATGAACAATCATCAATAAACAAAACAATTGACGCCTCTTAAGAGTTGTGAGTGAAGGGAAAACATATGTAATTTCAAAATAATTCCCCATTGTTAAGTCTAAGAACATTAATTAAACAGGTGAAAGAAGAGATATTCATATAACAACAAAGTACTCATCTTGAGCTGGGCCGTTAATATATTTGATGTATTCAACATTTTGGCACCAACAAACGTTTTCTCTTGTTTTTTATTTTATTTTATTTTATATAAATGTGGTTTGTTTTTAATTTAATAAACACTTGTACGATTTGACAATATACAAATTACATTGTTTGTCAAAAAAAATAAAAAAATTACATTGTTCCTGTGAGCATCACTTAATTGGTAAGACATTATATTCTATATGTTGAGGTCAGAGCTTGAATCCGGATTATGGATTATCCACTTATTCACTTTAAAAGGATGTAATTCTACTTGATAAAAAGAAAATCACATTATTTTGAAGAGTAAAAAAAACATTTAATTTTCTTCATGGGGTTTATAAGTTGAGGATGTAAAACACTAACAAGACATTTTTCTTTGATTAATTTCTTCTTTTGAATGCACTTTTTGATTTTCTTATTCTTTCGTTTATCTATGTGTTTTTGTTGTTTTTATAAGAAGATGAAGAATTTGAAGATTTTGATGAATCCTCTTTCCGACTCTACTTGCATTTTTCAGAATGGGACGAAGATGATTGAGGTTCATTGATGGATTTGAGAAATAGCAAGGGTTTATATCAAGAGGAAGAATATGATTATTTTTTCTTTTTGTTTTGAAGCTTAAAAGACTTGTATCGTAGAAGCTCATAACTTGAATGATTAGCTTGATCTAGCATTATTGCTCGTTTAACCACATCAAATTTCCAACGGTCACAAAGTTTAAAAGACCTATTTAAAACAATGAAAACTTACCTAAAAGAAAACTTAACAAGTAACACACATAGGTTAAAAGATTAGAGATGCAATTTTGTCATAAAGAAAAGCAGCATAATATTGGAAAATCATCCACAAGATAAGCATCTTAGTACAAAAAGGTTTAATTCTGTCCTATATATATGTTTTTACCTTCTCTTTTCATAGTTTCATAATGATCTCTGATCACCATTCACATGCTTTAGGACCCATGAGAATCTAAATAATCTTTCCCAATCCCATCAAACTATTGAGGACCAAAAAACTAAAATTTCCAGATAGATATGTTACAAAACAAATTTTTTGCCTTTTCAAAAAATATGTTACAAAACAAAAAATGATAAGAAGTCCAAATAGACTTGACAGAAGATAAAACAAAAGAGTAATTAATCAAATAAAAAAAAATGAAGATAAAACAAAGGGTAACCATAAAATGCCAAGTTGTTCACGTTGACCCAAAAAACTCCATATATCGACATATCATACCCCAACTCAAGCATGAAAAATACATATCAAATATCTATCGAAGTTACTTTTTAACAACAAAAAACCAACCCCCATCAACACCAATATAATATACACATTGATTAAAATTGGCCAACATAAACAACAATAGAACCTGATCCAAATTCTAAATTCCAAACCAAATAGAGTACACTTTCCAATTCCACATTAAAAATCAAAAATAAAATACTCCCTCCGTCCCAATTTATCTGACCCCTTGGTTCATTTCACACAGATTAAGAAAAATGTATAAATAAAGGGGAAAGTGGAATATATTGTATTGGGAATGATAAAAGTAGTATTATTTAGTGTTATATTGTATTGGGAATGATGAAAGTTGTATTGAAAATTGAAATGGCTCAGTTATTTTGGGACACTTTTTTTTAGAAAATGGGTCAGATATTCCGGAACGGAGGGAGTACTTGATGGGTTTAAGGTGATGGGTTTAAACCTTTGTCTTGTTTGTTGTTGCTGAGGTTATTGGTCAAGTACCTGCAAAGAACCTTACATTTAACAGCACTACCATAGACATAAAAACCAGGAGCAACCATAATCCTAACCATGTTTGGTACCAACCTTGAAGACTTGTCCCCACCCATATCTTCCATGTAAACTGAATCAAAGTTGACTCCTTTATCAACTCTAAAAATTGGCAAACTTGGATGAACTGAATTAGCCAACAAATGAACCATCCAAACACTCTTTGAAGCAACAAAGAAAGCTTGCAAAAGTGGTTCAGACCAAGCCCTATTCCAACCCAACATAGCAACAATTTCACTCATTTTTCTATCACAAAATCTACTAAAATCTTCACTAAAATGTCTTGTCCCTTTGCTCAAAACTTCATCCCAAGTCAACCCATGAATCATGTTGAATGAAGCAAAACTTGATTCACACCTTTCCATAGGGTTCAATATCCTATTACAAGCATTCTTTTGAAACCCAATTGACTCAAAATCCTCAAAAAATGTCTTGTTCAAAAGTGCTTCCAAGTAAAAAAGCAAACTTCTTGGATTCTTTGAAAAAGAGATTTTTATATCATAAGGTTGTAAAAGTAAAGAAACTTTTTCATACACTTTGCTTCCTGTGTGTCTAAGTTGCATTGTTAAAGAACGACTTAGAAGTCTCACTGAAGATCTTGCTTCAGAAACAGCCACCAAGAAATGTTGTACAACGTTGTCATTGTCTTGAACATGATGATGAAAATTCTTCTGAGCAACAACATTAGAAGAACCAACAACATTAGTAGCAGTATTAATATTGTTACATTCTTCAAGACCAGATTTCAAAGTGTGACAATAAATTTCAAGCTTGTTCAACTTTTTCTCTAACTCTGACATTGAGTTCATGAGCCTTGAAGC
Source organism: Medicago sativa (assembly GCF_051527215.1). Lineage (NCBI taxonomy): Eukaryota > Viridiplantae > Streptophyta > Magnoliopsida > Fabales > Fabaceae > Medicago > Medicago sativa. The sequence goes on from NC_140752.1 coordinate 100,648,614, forward strand.
TTCTTGAAGAGCTTCATCTCTTTTTCTTGTGGCATGAACAAGTTTGTGAGAAAGTTCTGCTACTGCCATTTTCCATTGTTCTTCATTGTTGTTTGTTGTTGATGCTGACATTGGACTTTTTCTTGTTAGCTTTGAAACAATGGATTTGAAAATCCCATTTGGACTTTGCAACAAAGATGAATACTTGCTGTTACTGCTGTTGTTGTTGGAATGATCAAAGGGAAGGATGAAGATTTTGTCACGAGAATGTGGTCTGCATTTGTTGCATGAAACAGAACCATCTTCTAGTTCAGTTTCAGAACGTTTTTTCTTGTGATTTGGTTTTGTGTTTTTGTTGATATTGATTGGTGTTGGTGGATGATGATGATTGATATTGTGCTTTGGAGTTGAAGCACTTGTTGGTGTTGTTCTTCTACTTTGGCTTCTGTTTTCACTGTTGGTGTATTCATCAAATTCATGTTCCTCTTGAATCTGCATATTTAATTTGATTAAATATAATAATATACCATATGATAAAAAAAAATAAAATAAAATTAGTGCTAGTACTAGCTAGAAAGTATGAAAATGTTACTAAACTGGTGTGAATTGTGGAGAATGGCGTGAAGGGATTAAAGGAGGAGATTTGGAAGAAGAAGAAGGAGAAGAAGTCATTTTTGAGAGATAATTGGTGGCATAAGATTTTTGAATGATATGATAATGGTAGGAATTAATATTATCCGTGACATGTCAGGGCAGGGCACAGTACAGTACCGAGGAGGTGGTCCAAAAAATATTAAATGTGATGGTCCTCTGAATGAAAGGAAGTGGGTAACATTTATTGATTATAAGTAGAGTGGTAACTTCCCTTGTTCAAAAGGCCAATAGAAATGAATTGAATTAAATGAGACTCAACAACTCATATTTAATTTTGAATGCGGTGGATCATGAAATAGCCAAACACGTCACTATCTATCTAGTGTGTGTGTGTAGTGTTGTGTTTCGTGTTTTGTGATAGGATTAGTGTTAGTGGCATGTGAACTTATTAAATGATTCTCACCACAATGGGTCCTCCATCCTCTCATCAATGCTATGCTGGAATTTAATTACCCTCTCGGGTACTAGTAGTATGGACGGACTACTATGTATATATTCGACTTACCTCATCATTGTTTTACACAAATTCAAAACAATCAATTGGTATGGTTAGAGACAGTGCTCGTAATATGTAAGGATGAAGTTTGAATGTTAAAGCTAAATTTTAGTCACTTGATTGCTTGATTAAGAAAACAATCTTGTAGTATAATAAAAAAGATAAAATTTTAAGTGAATTAATTGAGAGTTTGGCTAATATGTGCTTCAAACAACTCTCTCAACATTTTTCAAAACAAAAAAAAAAACAAAATCCATAAGTATGAGCTCCCTTTCAATTTTTATGTATTTATTAATTTGTTTACAAACATAGCTTAATTTTGTTTTGACGCACAAAAATAGTATAATTAATACCATTAATTTACATTAGAATATAAAAAGTTAATGTTGAATGCATCATTCACAAATGAGAATGTAGTAATATTTTCACACAAATGTGAATATTATATATATTACCCATCAACAAAATATAAGTAGAGTTCTCTAAAAAAAATAAGTAGAGTTATTTCTATTGACACCAATCGAAACAATTTATTTATCTTTTATTATAGATAATAAAAGACAAATAAAGGATTTAGATTGATATCAATTTAATAGAGGAATGAAAGAAAATGAAGATGAATGCAAAATATTTATAACCACCAATATCTTAAACTATAACTACAATCAAAAGAAGTACGTAAAATAAACTAAATCTACCAAAAATACATTAGACACATCATAAACCCTCGAAACTTTGTTTATAATGTCACAATTTAAAATATAGGGTTAATTATGTTTCTAGTCCCTATAAAATAGCGACCTTGTGAGTTTAGTCCTTACTTAATTTTAATAGCATTTTTAGTCCCTAATTTTGTTTTTCTGCACTGAGTATTAGTCCTACTCAATTCAAATTTGTTTAATTTATGCTTAAACTCTTAAATTTTTGAACAATTTTTTGCAGACATGTTTAGAACATTACTAAAAGTTCCTCCGCAAAAAATTATCGTAAAATTTGATTTCTACATCCAGATTTTATTACTTTTTATCTTTAACTTTTGTCGTTTTAAAAAATTCATATTTAATTCATTTCATGTCAGAAAATTCTAAATTTTAGTAAACGAACCTTTCATAGTGTTCTAATCTTGTCTTAAAAAAATCGTTCAAAAATTTAAGAGTTTAATGATAATTAATCAAACTTTGTTTTAGCAGGGACTAAAATTATAAGTAATTTTTTTTATAGGGACTAAAAATGCTATTAAAATTAAGTAAGGACTAAATTTACAAGGTCGCTATTTTATAGGGACTGGAAACATAATTAACCCTAAAATATATAATGTTCTAAATTATATAATCCGAACACATGCAACACCCACCCTTATCACAACACCCACCCTTATCACATTTTTCTCATTAAATTATAGAGAAATGATATTTTGACAACCACTTTTAAACAACTTTTGTGACAACTTTCTCTCTCATACTCACATTATACTTTTATTCTCTCTCTTCCTTTTTCTCTCTCTATTGTTATTGTCCAATAAGAAGAGAGAAAAAAAGGTTGTCATTAAAGTTGTTTGATTTTGGTTGTCAAAATATCACTCCTCTAAATTATAGTAGTCCTAAACTTTAAGAATAGGAATGAAAGTGATAGTTAGGAGTAATGTGTGTTTTTTACCGTTTAAAGTGGCGATATTGGATTCCATGTGTGATGATTAAGGCATATTGTAGTTTCATTTCATAGGTTTGAATAAAAAAAGCTACATGAATTAATCCATTCCATTTGAAGTTAAGGACATCGGTGTAAAAAGGAAAATGCTATGTCTCGCGACAAAAACCATCCCGAGAGTTTCAAGAATGACGTGTGATGACGTGTTAATGACATCCTCTCGTGGGTCCCACTTTTAATTCAATTTCTCTCTTCTTTCACATCTGCTTTCCTCTTCCACCTCAAAGAACAACTCTGCATGTTATTATCAGTGGAGGAAATAATCAAATCTTTCCCAAATCAAAAACACCCAATCCGTAATTCTTCTCCCCCAAATGTCCATTGAATTGACGCCGTCATCGTGTTTCACCCAACTCCACAGTAACACCTTCAAATTGTGTAACATTTCAGAAAATCATTACCACATTCAACAGTTCTGAAACTTATTCTGTTTGGGAAGAGCTTTCATCCTCCTCATGTTCTCCGTCTCCACCAGTTTAGATTACTACCAGCATCGACATCGTTCGCAGTTGCCGAAAATTCCGAAGCTCCACGATCTGATTTAGAATCCTTTTATAACATGTCTCGAAAACTCTGAGAAAGCAAAATTAAAACTACAAACAGAGTGAGTGGTGAATCGGTGGAGGTTGGAGCACAATAAATTGGTTGAGGTTTGGTCACAAAGAAAAGTTTTTTATTTTGTTCACAGAGAAGCAGTTGATTATTTTGTACAGGGAAGCGGTTGAGTTTATTTTATAAGAGTATTAAAAAAAATGTCTTCGTGAAATTTTCGCTATAATCTCCGTCGCGAGATATAGCATCACTCGTGTAAAAATGAGGCGGTGTATAATTGCACAGGAAAGCAATTAAATTGGTGATGTAACTGGTGTGGTGTGGTGTGGTGTGGTCTAAGTGGATCTACTAATTTATTTCCTATTCACTTAAATGAGTTACCAAGCGTGACTCAACTTAATCTATTTACATCCCTGCCTCTGCTCGTAGTTATTTCTTCTAGCAGTAGTGATTCAACACTTATTCATTTACCAATTTTTAGTTATTAATTCGTTTGGCTGTATGCAGGGGAAAGGGGATATGATATTCTCCAGTACGTGTCTCAAGACTTCAAATTTTCAATTTAGTAGACTTTCAGTTTTATTTGTCTTTTTCTATACTGGATCTACTTATTTATTTTCATTCACTTAAATGTTTTGCTCCAAAAGAAAGAGAGAAAAAAGATGTTTTGATTACAAGGGAAGTAGTACGTGTTACATATAGAATAAATCAAAATTCCATAGTTACGAAAGATTTCGATATAATTTTCAGGTGCAATCTGATATAGTAGAAAAATGTTTCATTTAGTAAAGCTATTTCATTTTTTCATATAGATTTGAAAGAGAGAGGGGGGAGGGGGGGGTTTATTTTTACGTCCAACGTAATGATGCATCAACATTTAGCTCATATTTCGTTATTGTTTCATAAATTCAGAACCAATAGTAGTGGAGTTATAAAAAAAAAAAAAAGATTAGGATATACTTAATCTAAAAGAGAAATGATATTTTGACAACCACTTTTTGACAACTTTCTCTCTCATACTTACATGATGTTGTTATCCTCTCTCTTCCTTTTTCTCTCTCCATTGTTTTTGACAATAAGAAGTGAGAAAACCAAGGTTGTCAACAAAGTTGTCATTAAATGGATGTCAAAATATCATTACTCAATCTAAAATTATACTCACTATTTTTGAAATAAAGGAAAGGTGCAAGTAAACCTAATAGTTAGATTACAAGTAAATTATTTGATAGAAATGACTACGTCCCGTTGAATTACTGACAGACGAGGTGTCTCAACTCAACACATCACATAAACAAAGAGTCTTGGAATTGGATGGCGCAAGACAAGGTATAACAAGTGGTTTACAAGTCGCTCATCAAGGGGTCTCCGTCTTGGTGCTCACTTGCTATTGCAACAAGTAACGTAACACAACATTGGGACGTTGAAAAGTATGAGTTGTATCTTATTTTAGGGGATAAGGAAGCGTTTTGTCTGTGTGCTAAGCATAGGCTTGTAATTTATCCTCTCATTACATTCTTTAATTTTGCTCTAACACAGAAAATGGTAAACGCTATTACTAATAAACGAAATATATAATCAAGAACTGCGGTCTTTTTCCCCCAAATCAAGACATGTAAATAAAGATTACACCAAATGGTCCTAAAGTATATATATCATCATGTCCTAAAGTTTGAATACAAATATCAGCTGGAAAAAAGTAGGAAAAGAGAAACAAACGAAGTCTGCAACTTCCCACGCACAAATATTGTCAGATGAGCCTTTCAAAACCATTGCAACCTTCTTCCTCAGGTTTAAAAATGACGAAAGGGCAACTTTTGCCCATTTAAGTAAAGAATGGCACCAATAATAAGGTTCCTTCACCGATCAATTAAAGGAATGTTGGAAGCTGGTTGTCAGAGGCTTAATAAAATGCCGTTTTCAGTTCATATCATTGAAGAAGTTTGAGAAGTGTACATGGATAATATTGACGACTTAAAATGCCATGCGACCAGCTAGCCTGCTCTCAAGTATCCTCTTATCTATGGCTGCATCAATGGAGCTCATCTGCAAGATAAACATGACAATAGTGATTAAAAAGTAGTCATAAACCACAAATTACCACAACAAACAAATATTTTGGAGCATGGTCCTATGCAAGAGATCCAAACTCTGCGAAAGAAGCTGACCTGGGCCAAGTCTGAATTCACTTGTTCCATAAAATAAATTGTAATGATGCTACGAATGAGCAAAAGTCTGTTGGGTAAGATCATGTTTCACCCAAAACCCCAAACTTTCGAATCAAGCGAAGGGTAAAAAAAATAACATTGGTAAAACGAAACCCAACAAAAATCACATATACATACTCTTTTATCGTGTACAAATGCTGGGATGAAGGATCACAAAGTTGGTTGTGTGCAACAAGCTTCACAAATTATGTTGTTATAATTATAATTACCAAAAGGAATTAGTAGAATAGCTACGTATATCTTTAGATAGCCCCCAAATTGGAAGCATAGCTTGACAGTGGTCCTTTAAATAAATGTAACTTCCATTCAGGTGGGAGGCAAAAGGGAGAATTAAGTGATCATTTTTTCTTTGCCGTTTATTTTTTTAAAATGATTGGAAATTTTTACATGATGTACCTCTTTTAGCATGCATAAACAACTGAATATGAAAACAGAAAGCGTAAAGCATAAACTGTCTGCTTTGCCATCTATTCTTTTAAAGTGTTTGGAATTTAAACAGAATGTACCTCTTTTAATATGTGTATACAACTGAATCTGAAAACAGAAAGCATAAAGCCTACACTTTTTTTGTTTGCCGTTTATTTTTTAAAATGATTGCAAACTTATACAGAATGTACCTCATTTAATATGTGTAAACAACTGAATCTGAAAACAGAAAGCATAAAGCCTACTCATCTGGTTAGATGTGAAAGCAACTCCAAGTAATAAAAAGGTAGTATGACTTACCTGGCTACTTTCATCATGAACCTGATATTTTGTTAAAGACATTCTTCTTTCCTCCTACAGCAACAAAGCATCAAAACATTATCGACCATGAAACAATAGTAGACTAGTAGTCCAATGAAAAGATTTTTTTTCAAGAATATGACTGACCATGGACATTGCCTCGTCATCCCAAACCAGGTAGACTTCGTTAGTGGCAGGCTGAGTAGCGGGAGCTTTGTTTGAGATTACTGGTGGAGGTCCAATTGAAGGACCACCGGTATTTGGGCCAGAAGCATAAGAATGTGAGTTACTTGATATCCCACCTATAAGAAACCAGAGGGACAAGAAAATGAAAATCACATGAATCATATTTTTTAGTTCCAAGTTTTTTACTATATCAAACACATTCAGTTGTGTCAAAAACCAGTCACAGTGGTTCAAGGAAAGAAAATAAAGCGTTACCTGGAATCCCTATTGCTTGATAACTACTTGTCACAGAAGAGTTGATGCCTAAATGTGCGTCAATAGGAACATTTGAAGAAAGCCCAGGAGCTATTGATGGTACACTTGAAGACATGGGTGCAGCGGAAAATGGTGAACTTTGAGTGGCCATGTGGTTATTTCCAACAACAGGAAACAAAGGCTGTGAAACTGGGACAGGAGGTGTAGATGAAGGCAGTCCAGGAGGAGTAATCTGAGATTGTAGTGCAGGTGAAGTAGTTGATGGCAATGGAGGCCTCACATTCTGAACAGGAAATAATGGTTGCTGTGGGTATTGAACCGGAGGAGGAATTGAAACAGTTGGAGGCTGGGGAAACCATGGCTGAGGTCGAGGTGGAACAACTCCCCAAGCATTAGGAGGGCCTGGTACAGCAGGATTATATCTGCAGCAGCAGAGAGATAGGTAAATGAGCAGATTTTGTGTCGCTGATAATTTTCTAAATAGAAAAATATTCACAAATATATCACTTCTACCACATTCCAAATAGAATAAGAATTCGAATGAGAAAATCAAAATGAAAAAAATGTTTAACAGCATACATTGGTCGAATTGGGCCCACGGTTGATCGTGGAGGATATCCGGTACCCATAGGAGGTGGCACCATTCCACCTGCAAATGGGGTTGATGGGATGTCCACCTTGGCTGTCTTTGATGGAACATCATCGTCTGCATTACATACAAAACTGTCAGAGAATATTAAACAATTTCTCGTAAAAAAAAAATAAAAAAAGGAACTTCAAGTATGATTCAACATTTTTATCATCACTAACAATACTTGTACAAAGCCTTTATCCTAAATAATAAATTGTACAAAAACACTCCTAACGTCAATAATACCAACAAAACAGAATAATACATAAAACAACAGCCACCATACATGTCAGGTATTCGGTAGAATAGTGTCAGAAAACAAGAGCGATTAGAATTCTTTTATTGAATCAACATAAACTAAATCCTCAGATTAATGATCAATTTCAATGCCTAGTCCTATTAGGGTTGAACAAAAAACCGAACCCCAACCCAAACCAGAAAAACCGAATGAAAATATGAGCAGACCAGGTCATCTGTTCAGTTTTTCGGTTGTGTAAGGGTTAGTAATGGTGGAGTTCATCTGTTCAAAATAAATCCATGAGAAACTGACCGCTACCATGTTCGCTGTATACATACTGATTCTTCATTTAAATTACAAGACAGTGATGCGACAAGTCGGTACTAATTCAGAGTATTAGTCTTGAGACCCGACCCGGTCTCATAATAACTGCAACTTGGAAACTGTAAATAAATATGCTTTTTATATTTGTTTTAGTAAAATAGAACAACTTCAACTATCCTTGACCTTGGAAAATGGAGATATTAGACAAATATGCTTTTTATATTTATTTTACATTCGTTATTTTTCTTTCCAGTCAATTTCTTCCTCAATTTCTTCATTAACATAAAGGAGTTGTAAAAAAAATTAGTTTCAGAGATAGCCATGCATATTTCAGATCCTTGAGATTTCTTATGCTCCTGATGTGGAGGCCTTCTCACGGTTGAAGGCTATTAAGCGACGATCAAAATATGAGCAACTTTGTTGTCTTTTGAGATTTCTTATGCTCCTGATGTGGAGGCCTTCTCACGGTTGAAGACGATTAAGCGACGATCAAAATATGAGCAACTTTGTTGTCTTTTTTCTTTTATTTAACCCATGTAAGTTGTAAACTAAGGCAGAACTTGGCCGTGGATATATGCAACTGTGTCGGCACCGACGGCCAAAATCTAAGTAGCCCCTTCTTCTCCTTCTTGCTCTGCTATCCATTTCAACCCACCCGCTTTCGTTAGAACCCGCCACCCAACCTATCCGTGAAAATAAATGGTCGGAGATGGGCTGAGATTTTCCGGCCGGCGGATTTCTCTAGATGGTGGTTTACCGACTGGATCCAACCATTTGTCCACCCCCTAACTCCTATATATCTGCTACCTTTTATAATACCCACCCTGCAGATAACTAATTAACCAACTATGGTTAATGAGCAGTTACATTACATCTGTTACAGTTATACAGGGGCATCCTTCCCTGCATCCCTCCTATTTCTGACACTACAATGGAATCATTAAAATGGAAAATTAACAGAGGTAAAAAATCAGATTTGTTTGTACTTGTAGTAGTTATTAAGGTGTCTCGAGTATAAACTATCAATAAGAACTATGAAACAAGGAGAAAAAACAATGAGACAGAGTATCGTGTGACCTTCATCTCCATAATGAGCAGCCAAGACATCTGGCGGAATCCCCTGCATTCCGTATATTTCAATTTCTGTACTCTCTCTTCCAGGTTTCGCATTTGGCACCCTGAAAAGAAAAACGATACAATTGAGAGTTCAGTAAAATCTAGTACATTAATATTTTAAGGAGAGCATTCATTCAAACATAATCAATTATGTACATCTCGGGTCAATCAAATGCTTGACTAACAAAGCAAACAACCTCCCTCTTTGTTACTATAAGGGTCTGCTTTAATTGTCTTATCTGAGCTTATCTACTGATATAAGCACTTGTAAAACTGCTTAGGAGAGCTTATGAAAATGATTTATGACATGTCGATCAGCTTCTATCATTTTATTTCCATCAACTCTCAAGTATAGCTTATAAAACCAGCTTATAGCTTATATCTTATATGAAAATCGTTCTGACATTATTTTATCTTTTGTGATAGAAATAGCTTATAAGTAAGCACTTATAAGGCTATAAGCGTATAATTAAGTTGTTTATCCAAATTGAACCTAAATAGTAAATTGAATTCACACATGAATAGATAATAATTAGCAATGAAAAAAAACACACTTGGAAACATTCTTTGAAATGTAACTACAAATCATAGCATAAAATGAGGGAAACTAGTAAGACAAAGATTAAATTACATAAAAAGTATTGATCGTATTAGCAAGTGTACGAATGAAGAAGAAAAAAGTGAAATTGAAAACCCTAAAAAACGAATGAAAGAGAAAAGGGAATATACTTGGTGACGTTTTCTTTGTGGACCTGAAGAACGTGAATGGACATGCCACCAGCAGTGGAAAGCTTCTTATGACAAACATGACACTTAAAGTGCTTGGCTTTCTGATGCTGAACCAAGATCTTCTCGTCGTCGAATTCACGATCGCAGTAATAACACCACACCTTTGAAGCAACGCGCTTCTTCTTCCTCCCCATCGAAATTCAGATAAAGATGCCGCTAGGGTTTGGAGATTCCGTTCAACCACCCCTGTGCTGCTGCTGCGATGGAGGAGGAAGAAGAAGAAGAAGAAGAAGACGAAGACCTAGGCTAGGGTTCTTAATCGTAAATTTGATTTTTTTTTTTCTCTTCTTTTATTTTTGCATATAACATACCCTTGTATTGGGTGGGTCCATAAATGTGAATTGTTATACGCACGTGTGGTTGTTTATGTAATTGTCGATAGTCTTGGGGCTGAAACTATTTTTTCTATTCATCCCTAAAAACATACTACTATAAGATTTTAATTTTCCCCTAAAAAAATTGATTTTAATCCCTTAATTAATAGACATCATTTGATTCAACCACGTTTTCTCACACTTTCATGATGGTGTTACGTAACTCTATCAACCTCATCTCTTTGGTATCAATCTTTTTGGCATCCACCTTTTCAGAATCATTCTCTTTGACATCGAAATACTCCTTCCGTCTCACAATAATGGTCGTTTAAGGTTTTTGCGCGGTAATTAAGGAAATGATTATTTGTGTTGATTTCAATGGTAAAATCAATATTATTTACTAATATACCCTTATTAATTGTAGTTAGTGGAGTAGTTAAGTTAAATGAAATTCAATAAATAAGGGTATGGTAATGGAAAAAAGTAATAAATGATGCATTGGTATTCTAAAGTGACTATTATTTTGAGACAAAGAAAAAATGCTAAAGTGACAATTATTGTGAGACGGAATGAGTACTTAACTTTGTAATTTGTCTTTGTACTTAACAATGGTGAGGTCTTCACCATTTAAGACCTAGTACCTAATAGGTACTCTCATTGTGGGAATTTTTTTTGAGGGTCTTCTAAGACCCAGGGTCTAAGTTAAGACTCCCATCTTTTAGTGGTCCCAACACACTTTTTTTTATTAAAATAATGTTAGTGGTGGAATGTAAATGAGGAAGAGTTAGTTGTGGGACTCATTTAGACTTTTTGCAAGAAGATCTCTATTGGAGTGAATGAGTACCTATTAAGTACTGTTATTAAAAAATAATAAAAAGTTATGTGTACAAGTGGGACCCGTTTAAGACCTTCAAATTGAGGGTCTCCATTGTGGATGCTCTAAGGGAGGATACTAACAATGTGATTCATATGTGCGTCATCCTTGTCAATCACAATAACCTTTGACATGTTGTTTTTAGACTTCAAAATATCAAGACAAGTTTGTAGAGCCCAAGTGGATTTTTTTTTCACACGTCAAAAATCAAAATCAACAGAATATGTCAACTAAATTGAGGTGACCTCGGCTATCTCGAACAATGACATTTTATAGTGACATGTTTTAGAAGTGGAGTTCATTGAGAAAACAATAAGAAAAATGCTAAACAAATTAGCAGATTCAGGATGAGCCCAACAAATATCATAAATAGTTGTACACTCACCAAAGGATTTAAACTGATAAACATAACTGTGATCGACCAAACATTTCAACAAATATTGCATTTTTAACATTTCAACTCTTATGGACTTTTTATACCTTTGACGTGCATTATAAACTTACTTTATAAACATTGCATTACTTTTTATTTTAAATTTCAAGTCATTAGGATATTATTTGGTAGACCGTATTCTCTCCCATGTCAACAACACTCTCATTTTTTTTTCTTGTTTAAACTGCCTACAAGAAGGTGACATTCTTACTTTGACTCCATTGGATGTTTGTGCACTCCATTAACAAGACTCAATGACATAAATGTACATTTACTTTTTATTGACCTTGTGTCTTGTCGTTTCAACTTCTTCTTGGTTCCTTGGTACACCAACCCTTTTACAACCCTGTACTAAATTTGGCACTCTTTGTCCACTACCATGATGAAGTTTTTCTATAATTAAGGTAAATCCGACTATTGATGCTTGACGACAAGTCTAATTAATCAAATTATTTCTAAGTTTATATTTTACTTTTGGTTAAAAGGTATTTCGCCGTCTCAACTTCATTATCAACAAGTTTAGAAACAACGAGCTTAACAATCTTCTCTCTTGTAATCAACATTTGGTTTCACGTCAATAAAAATCTCAACATTTGGTTCGACGTCAACAAAAGTCTCTACAATGTGTGGTTTCACATAAATGGAAGTCTCAACAATGTTTGATTTCAAATCAACAAAAACTTTGATGTTGTTTGGATTTTACTTGAGCGAGCGGGAGTTATAGCTCGAATGGTTTGGATCGTAACTCTAGAGGGGAGTGATATTAGCATTTTGAGGGGTCTAAGAGCAAATAAAGGGGCACTTTGAGCCAATTTCTCAATGAAATTGAAAGAACTACGACAATGTTGGGCTTTCAATTTTTTTTTTGTTTCAACCTTAAGAATTTTGCTCTCCACCCAGCACGTTTTACTCGCACCCTGCAGCCATGTCCAAAATGACCATGCGCTAGTTAACTTGCGCAAGTGTAAATTAATGCGCAAGTTAACTAACGTTGCGCTACTTAAGTAACGCATGTGTAAATCATTGCGTGAGTTAACTCACGCAGGTGTTACACCCCGCGTGAGTTAACTCACGTAGGTTCATATCTGCAAAAATTCATATCAGGAATTGAAAATCATATCTGCTATTGCTTTTTACTTTTGTCAGCAATTGAAAAATCAATACCCCTGCTTTTGTTAGCTTTTGTTAGTTGTTGTAGAATTAATGGGCTTCACGTGTATGAATTGATGGCTTGTTTCTATAATTTTTATCAATTTATTTTGGCTTTATCTTTGTATGAATTTAATGCTCAAATGAAAGAAGAAATACGTGAGTTAATTGATGGTCAAATGACTTAATCTTCATAGTTAACAAACACATGATGCTAGAAAACGAAAGCAGAAAATGAGAGAAGAAACAACAAAGAAATTGAACATTGCGTGAGTTAACTTGCGCGGCGTGAGTTAACTTGCGCAGCGTGAGTTAACATGCGTAAGGGCAATTTTGGCATGGTTGCAGGGTGCGAGCAAAATGTGCTGGGTGGAGAGCAAAATTCCAACCTTAAACAACCAGAAATGATGAAGCCCGCATGACCTAGGTTGCTAATTTTTCTATTCAAACCATATGCTATAATTTGTCTACTTCATTGCCATGTATTTTCTTCTTTTGTGTTAATCCTATGAATCCCAAGGAGTTCGGCCGGTAGATAAGGGAAGTCTGGTAAAGAATTATTTCATCCAAGAATCAAACTCAATTAAACAATTCGTTGTTGATGAAGCTTAATGATTAATTGAGCCAATTGTTTGGTTTTTTTCCATGTATTTTTCTATTTACGCGTGATCCAGGAACAATCTTTTTTTTTTATTTAGAGGATAAAACCATATGAAAAAAAGCATATACTTTTTTTTGGAGAAGGAGTATATACTTTTTTTTAGAGGTGTAAACACTTTTTTGTCATTTTCAATTTTACCTTTAGTTAGTTTTAGAATTAGCATCTTAATTATGATAATTTGGCGGCAATAATACACATCAACCAAACCAACAATCCTTTGTTACTACGACCGGCTTCCAAACACGAGTTCTCATGTTTATTTACTGTAAATTGTTATTACACCTAAAGAAGTGAACATAATACGACATTGTGCATATAATTCAAAATTAGCATGTTTGATTGCAACTACCATCAACGCCTCCAAATAATATTGTTCTGTCTTTAATAGATAGAGATGCGGAATGCATCATAAAAGATTAAAGATCATGGTGTAACTTTCGGCAAATTAATGGCCATCATCATAATCTAATGGGAGCTTATGAATAATCTTCAAGTATACATTTATATGCACGACCATCATAGTTTCACAAATTTAGAGTTAAAGGAGGACACTAATTGATTACGGCAAAAATTAAATAAAGCTAATTTCCATTCGGCTTGCTAAAAGAAAGAAATAATCGCTTTCCATAAAGCTATGGGATTAAATAATGTGACATACGGAGTCAAATAAGCCCATTATTTACCCGTTTCACCTCAGGGTTATGGAGCTAAACTATTGAACAAATTATAATGTTAAGGAAAGTTGTGACGTACAATACAACTAACCAACAACTATACAAGGAAGTGAACCTATTAGATATAAGTAGGGGTGGACAAGACCCGTTGAACCGAAAAAACCGGTCTACCTGTGCGGGTTTGTTTCTCTTCAGTCCGGTTTGAAAGGACAAACGGGCCATATTGTACAAAAGCTCAGGTTCAATATAATTAACCATGGAGTATTTCATTATTTCATGAAGGGATTTGGAAATACAGTTCATGTTTAACTGGAATGTTCTGCATGTGACTCTTATATGTGATGAAAAGATAACAAAAATTCTTTCTAAATTAAACTAAATAAATTAAAAATCACTAACTAAACCAAATAACACTGCCTACATTCTATTGGCTAAACCCGTAGTAATTTAATAACAAAATCTTCCTAGTGGGAAATTAAATTTACGGTCCTACCTCTTGGCCAAATTATTCTTTTGTTTATTATACTTAAAGATGTGGTCCAAAACCAGCCCTAGATTGAAAAAATTGAATATGACAATTTGTCCTTATGCTTTTGTTCTTTACTCTATTGCATCCCATTTTAAAGATGTGGAGCATTTTGCTGTTTATATATACACGCCACTATAATCGTTGGTTTCTAGCCTTTTTAAAAAAGTTTCCATTGATATGTGAGTGTAAACTAAAAGTTTTGGTGACAAATTCATTTCGTTCAAAGGGAGAGAAGAACACACCCATCATATAGGTCAAGGGTCTTTTTTTTTTTTGGGAACCAACATGACCATTTTGGTGAGACAGGCGATTTGGTATAATACGCTCATCAAAGGTTAAAAAAATGGATGTACCCATCATCATACCTAGGATAGGGTACAAAGTTTTAGCTTTGTTTAAACACTTTTATTTATGAGTTGTGTTATTTGAACAACCATTTAATAGACAACTTTTGGGACAACCATGATTTTACAAAGGAAAAGAGATATTGGCACAAAAACCAAAGCAATAGAGAGAGAAATTAAAAATATAATATGAGTATGAAAGAGAAAGTTGTCACAAAAGTTGTCAAAAAATGGTTGTACAAATATCATTTCTCTTTATTTATAGTGTGCTTGAAATCAAATTGAAACTCACATGACATAAGTGTGATAATGTAGAAGCTTCAATTTATAGTGTCAAATAAATTCACCTTAAAATATTATTAAGATGTGAGGTTGATGCGTAAAACCTAACACGAGAAGTTATGTGAACATTTTCTCTTCTAACGCTCTTTAACAATTAACATGTTTGATTTTGTGTCAAAGATATCAAAACAAAACCACAATTTTAATCAAAACCACGGTTTGAAATGTTCTCAATGCAAAACTAAAGAGTGTAATGCACTTAGAGCATGATGCTTGTACGAAAGGAGTTGAAATTGTGTATCGATACACCGTGGTACAAAATCAAAACACGGTGCATCAATACACAATTTGATAAATTGCCGCAACCGCAATGATATTACAGTGCCATCGTGACCACTATCATTCTCATGATGTCTTACTCTATCCTCCCGCTACTCTATTCCACCTCCATGTGTTGTCACCACAACACCGTACTCAACTCTCGGATTTGTCGAAATCATAGCATGTCATCTTGATTTTGTCAAATTCAACATGAATACAAACATGTATTAATTAAAAAATCAATAATTAAATTATTCTCGAAAAGGGTATTGATTTTTGTAATTAATAAATCAACACCATTTCCAAAAAAACCAATTGATTCTACACATTATTTTTTCTTATCATATTATTCACATATTCCTCTCTATTTCTTTTTTTCAATGACTATAGTGGATTGAAAATTGTCCAAATAAAATTTTTCGTAAGAAAACAACGTCACAAAAACCTTCGAATTATATGACCACAACGATTTAAACATGTAGTCTGGACACACTCATAAAAATACATATCAATAAGTTATTTTAAACAACTATATATTACAAATATTTTTCTGATGAAAGATGATATTTGTACCACTAGTTTTTTAACAACCTTATATTTTTATTTTTTTATCGATAAAAACAATAAAATGAAAAATGAACAATGATAATAAAATACTATAATATAACTATAAATATAAAATTATTTAAAAGTTATTACAAATACTACTCCCTCGGTCCCGGAACATCTGACCCATTTACTAAAAAAAAGTGTCCCAAAATAACTGACCCATTTCAATTTTTAATACAATTTTCATCATTCCCAATACAATATAATTCTAATTAATACTACTTTCATCATTCCCAATACAATACATTCTACTTTTTCCTTTATTTATACATTTTTCTTAACATGTGTGAAAAACCAAATTGGACCCGATATTCTGGAACGGAGGGAGTATCATTCATGTTTTCAAATCTATAACTTTCTCCAAAACATTCACGACGGGACCAGAGCAGAAGTTGAGTTGTTGTAGTTTGACTTTCCATAGTACTAGAAATATTTAAATATAAATTGTCAGTAAATTAAGTTGCCCTCCCACTACAGTCCAAATGAGAATCATAGATTAAAGAGAAGAGAAAGAATTTTCAAAGTTTTTATCCTTCCTTTCATAAGTACACCCTCTGGTCACTATTATAAGCAAAACTCAATTTTTTAGGTATATTGAATAATTAATCTATTTGATCTATAATAAAGATCAGATATATTAATTACTCAATGTATCTAAAAAGTGGAATTTTACTTATAATAATGATCGGAGGGAGTAGCATCAGCCATCCATCGGTAGTTTGGCTTGAAAAACACAAAAAGAAGAGAGCCTAGCTGCTAGTGCTAGTGCTAGTGCTAGTGCTAGTGATTGAATTGAATTGAATGAATAGTACTATATGTCCACAATTCCAGTAAAACAAAGATTGGACCCCACTTAAACTAAAGTAAAGGGCACCCCACCCCACAAATATTACTTATTAAATTATTAATTAATCTCAAAACTAAATACTAAGCAGTACTCTATATTCCTCTGCAAAAATCAATTTCCAAATCCCATTCTTGTTGATTCTTCTCCAACCAAACCAAACATGTCTTCTGTGACACAAGATACAAAAACAGAGCAACAACATATGAAATGGAGAAAACCATCCAGAAACCAAATCAACAACAAAAACCACAAACCCATTTCAGAAACAGAAACAGAAACAGATCCTCTTAACACAAAACAAATCCAATCCACACGCTCCAAGTCCACAATTTCATCTCTGCTTCTCTCCAATGAAACAACAACAACCTCACAACAACCCATTAACAAAAAGATCAACTTTTCATCTGCAGCAGCTACCTTCAGAGGTTTAGGATGCACTGCTGGTGCTTCTCAACAGGTGTCGGTGCCGGCAGTGATTCGTGCTTCAGCAGATTGGCCTCATCAAGGGAAGAAAACCAGAAAAAAGAAGCACAAGAATAGTAATGATGCTTCTTCTTCTTCTTCATCTTCAGCAGCTACTTGTGTTGATTTTCAAGATGTTTGGTGTGGTCCTGGAATTGGATTTTCAGCAGATGCTGCTGCTGCATCTGTTGATTGTGTTGTGTCTAAAAAGAATGTGTCTTCAAGAGCTAAAATTGATGTCGACAAGATAACTCACAGAGAGGTAGTAGTATTGCTATTTTTTTTTTTTTTACCATTTTGAAAATTGTGATGTTCTTCTATGTACATTAGTTAGGCTGCATTAATAATGTGTCACTATATATAAACTTGTTTGTTGTGATTTAGACAGACATCTATGATTAGTTTGGATTTTTGTTTGATTTGTGTTTGCTTCCTTATGTTAAACTTCATCACCATTTTGGTTTCTGATAACAGTTTCAAATTTCATAACATGATTATGTACTAAACTTGATCATAACTATATTGGCAGCCTTCATCTTCCTTCCGAAGGCGCACTGCTGTCTACCCAGAAACCTTCTCTTTTCCGGACACCGATCCCAACATTTTCACAGCATGCTCTTTTGGAACTGCGACATACCCTCGTCATATCAGAGATATTTCGTCTGATGATTTTTCTGAGGTTTGCTCATGCTCTTGTGTATTCTTTCATTAAGGTATTCTGATCATTTTTATGATTCTGATTCATAAAAACTAAGCAAAATCTGGTCTGTCTATATCAAACCATGGTAATTTACTTTCTTTTTTTTTTCTTTTTTTTTTTTTAAAAAAATCTATAACTTGTTAAATACTGCAAGTTAATCCAAGTACTTTGATCATTTTTATGAATCTGATTCATAAAAACTAAGCAAAACGATAACTTACTAATCATGCAAGTTACTCTATGTTCTGTATAGCATTTGAATGTATTGGCTACTAAATTCTAAAATTGGATTGGCATACCTTGAATAGAATATACCAAATCATGTTTTTAACATCGCTCTTGTTCAATGACAAAATTTGATAAAATTAATGCCTACTTAAAGTAGGAAGGTGTTATGGTTTTGATATATAATTTAGAGAGTTATAATCTTGATTGCGATTTTTATGTTAGGCTACATGATTTTTTCAAGAAGTAGGAAAAAAATGTTGTAAATTTCTTTGCATGGTAGATGATGTTGAGTAAGTCAATATGATGGTTATAACCAATCAAGTCTTTGCTAAGTTATAATTGTAGTTGAAATCTAATTTGCATATTCTCATTATTGTTGGAATTTTGAAGATAATGGCGCTTCAAGGAAGAATACTAATGGGAGGACGATTCAATTCACGTGATCTTTACAGAGATTGGAGACTAGATGTTGATAACATGTCATATGAGGTGACTTCTTTCTCCAATAATCATTTCTATTATTTTTCTATTTTAATAGTTACATCCTCAAGCTGTTGATATGTTGTCCAGTACTTGCATGCATCTTTGTTTTATGTTTGTGTAATTTTCTATTTTGTGTTTGACAGCAATTGCTTGAGCTCGGTGAGAGAATCGGTTATGTGAATACTGGACTTAAAGAAGATGAGATGGAACCTTACATAAGGAAGACTAAGCTTCAGTTTTCAGATGATGCATCAAAGCATCAAATAGACAAAAAGTGCAGCATTTGCCAGGTAGTTAGTTTGTAAAACTTAATTAGCATAAGTACAATCACTCTGTTTTGCTTTATTCGCGATTTTGTCCCCCTATTTCTCAATCTACGATTTTGATTCCTCAAATTTAAAATTGACCGACCTTTTCCTTCTACCTATGCATTTTGAGGCTGAATGTTGAAGATGTTGTAAGTGAGGCAACTTAGTTGGTTATATGACACAGGCTAGGTAGATTCTCACTTAACAATTAATCTTTTTTCATCAAAATATACACTATTGATCAATATCACAAAAACAACTAAATTTAATACAAACAATTCTAAGTGAATTTTCACTTAATAACTCATTTTCATGTCATAATATAATTTTGTCAATGGAAAAAAATAACCTAAATACATAGGTGGCAGAAGAAATATCAGACATTTTGAAAATTGTGGGACCAAAATCATGAATTTAAAAATGGAGGGATCAAAATCAAAAATAAAGCATAAAATTGCATTGTAGCCAATTAAATTTATGATATACATGTTTAATTTATGAGTACAGGAGGAGTTTGAAGCAGATGATGAGCTTGCGAGGCTTAACTGTGATCACTTGTATCACTTTCAATGTATACAACAATGGGTTGCACACAAAAATTTCTGCCCTGTGTGTAAGCAGCAGGTTGCAGCTCGACACTGAGTGAATAATTCTAATGTTTTTTTTAGACATTCTCATCCTAAAATAGGTGTATAATTTTTTATATTCAGAATTTTCATTTTTTGGTGTCAAACAACATTTCATCTTCCAAACTTTTAGCCTCCTTGTTGAGGAGTCTGTAATATATGCTATTGGATTAAGGTTTCTTATCAATGGATTTATTTTATGCTTCATCTTTAGATCATCCTTCTAAGGCAAATACAATGATGATGTTAGATAATTTCATAAGATCCAATTAGAATAAATAAAGTTAACTAGAGTAGAACCTATGGGGAGATGATTGAGAGATTTTTATCTGCATCACAAGACGAGTACATGCATTTGTTGGAGTCAGACTTAATGCTTCTGTTGAGATTGCAAAACACATTCTTTCTCTCATAAGAAACTTTATAAGGTTTTTCTGATCAACCAAAAATGAATTTTCAAATAAATTCCTGCTAATAAATTGATCAACCAAAACTGTATATAGTATTATTTTGCCGGAATGTGAACATTAAAAAGAAATAAAAAAAAAAAAAAACTCCACAAAATAAGAGTTGAATGTAGTGCAACTAACTACTACATCAGAGATTGAATTCTGAAGAGTATGTTGGCATATAATTCTAAGAGACACACAACAGTGGGACTCAAAAGAAATGAATGAACACAGTTGAAAGATGTAAATATGTAATAGCAATAGCGCCCATCAACAAAAGCATCGAGGAGTTAAGAGTTCAACAAGTGAAATAGTCCCACATCGAGGAGTTAAGAGAGAAAGTGAGTGAATGTGTGATATAAAAGCAGAAGCGAGTGCCACATACAATTCATACCTTTCTCGGCCTTTTGGCTAAGATCAAGTGTAGTATCTGTTCTTATCAGTTTAATATCTGATATGTGGACCAATGGTTCACACGATATTAAATTACTTTTTTGAGGGGGAGAAGCCATCACAGTAGCTTGCTATTGGGTTTCTCGAGTGTCGCCTATGTGTTGCACTATTGCATAGGCTGGCGCACCCCACCAATCCTAGTTCAATTTTTTTAAAAAAAAATTTCGTTTCTAAAATTCCTTGCTATTGATACCCCCGGTGTTATTTTCTTTTATGTCTTATAATTGGTGTTTTTTTTTAAAGCATGTCTTATAATTGCTCTTAAATTTACTAGTGTTTACTTTCATATAATAGAGTGTACTCCCTCCGGTCTAATTTATAAGCAAATTTTCACTTTCTAGGTTCATTGAATAAATGATGAATGTGGTCTATAATATAGACCGCATACATCATTTATTGAATGAATCTAAAAGATCAAAATTTGCTTATAAATGAGACCGGAGGGAGTATAATATTATATTTTTGTTTTTTTCTAGTTGTTTATTTGTGTTGAAATTCGTTGAATACACTTCATGATAAGCGTATATAAAAAAATTCCCGACTCTGTTGCAATTCAAATTCACTATTCCTATAAGGGTCATGTTAACTTGTGCCCTTAGGGCACATGTTAAGCATCCCAAAAGTAGAAATTGTTTCTTAAATTTTGTGCATTCAATTAGTTAAAAGTCAAAAAGAACATTTCTATTTTTACTTCTTAACTTGTGCCACATTAGCCTTCCTATAATAAATTTATTTTTAGATAGTGTCGAGTTCATCTTTGCTCCATTTAGCCTTACTCCATTTACTCCTTTTCAATGCATAGATGTATGACACATGGTAAAAATAAATCCAAGGACTGAAATTAAAAGGTTAACATAAACACGTATCCATCTTATTCCATCTATCTTCTTCTCGTCACCTAATCTCCATTGTCGCCTCTCTCTCTTTCTCTCTCCAGTTATAATCCCAACCACCATGAAATTAGTGTTTTAATCAAAATACCCATTCTGATTCATTGATTTACAATTAAGAAGAAATCCCTAAATTAAGATGAAACCCTAAAATTAAGAAGAAATCAAAACAACTACGTGATATCCATAATTTTATGCATTTGATCAGATCTGAAGCAAAGGCATCAAAACAAATATCATAACGTAAAACAAGAGAGTTGAATAAATTTGGAGCAGAGGAATCAAAGATAAACTCAGAAAAACAAAGGTGATTAAAAAGAAGAAAAGGAAGCATCTGGTGGTGTGAATATGGGACCCAAAACGTTTGGTTCTTCTTTGGATATGTTTCATTACTTTCACAAATTTCTTCATGCTTGGCCTCAGAATCTCAATGTTAACAAGTATGAGCACATGATGTTGCGAGAATTGCTCAAGAATGGAGGATGCCTGGGGTTTGTGTACCGGTGATTGTGATGATGATAGAAATGAGATGCATAGGTCTCTATGTTAACCATTTAATTTCAGCCCTTGGATTTATTTTTACCACGTGTCATGCATCTATGCATTGAAAAGGATTAAATGGAGCAATGTTAAATGGAGAAAAGATGAACTCGATAGTGTCATGCAGCACTGCAGCTCATTTAGGGAACTTTGATTTCATATAAGACCATCTACAATGGGGAGTCCTTCCCCTATTAAGCACCATTGTAAATAAGCACCCCCTTTGTGACACCAATGAATATGGTGCTTATGAAGGTGGGTGCTTGTATAGGCACCCTCTCTCCTATTACCCATGGGCCCCACATGTACAATTAATTCTATTTTTTTATATATTTAATTATTGTATTATTTTGATATTAAAAAATAATTATATAATAGTTGTAAATAATAGTTGAATTTGATTTCCTTAAAAAAAATAGTTGAATTTGAATTTGCTTTTAGCATAGCCGTTAGATATCTTAGTTGACATTTCTTGTATTCAATTACTCCTTAATAAAAAACATTGTACTTAATTACTTTATTTTTTCCTTCTTTGAATTTGTTTTTTTTTATAATTTATAATTAAATTATTTCAATATTTTAAAATTATATAATTATGAATGAGTATAAAAATTATTGTTAAAATGTAATGATATAGAGTTATTGTTGGGACCCAAATAATAATTATTTTGAGGTGCTGGGTTGGAGAGATTAGGTGCTTATTACGTATTAATTATAAAACGAATGACGTGTACAGTCGGGACCCATTTAAGCACCCAAATGAGGTGCTGCATTGTGGATGGTCTAAATACACTCAAAAGGTTGGTTGCTATTTTTGCCCACCTCTTAACAAAAAAAGGGAAATGTTAACGAGTGCCCCGGAGCACTCTTTAAGGGTTACAAATAGTAATTTTTTTATAAAAATTTGTGTATTCAAAGCTTTGGAAATTGAACCATTTCACTTTTTTATAGAATAATTTCCTGATTTAGAATGCTTAAAGAGTGCCCCGGGGACACTCGTTAACAAGACCCCAAAAATAAATGCTTTAACAAATCTACTGAAAACCATGCAAATAAGTCAAAATAAATTTTTACACTTCTAAATGTTTTACGACACTTTTAAAATCAATTTTGATACACTTAATAGTGGAGGGGAAAAAAAACTAAACCTAGACGGCAAATATCTTACTTTTCCATTGGTGTTTTCAAAACAATTTTTGGGAACCAAAATTTTTACGTTATAGTAACTTGTACAGTAATTGTTTGATGCAATCCCTCTCAAAATATTTTTTGACGAATATAAATGTTCCATACATTTAATACTCCCTCCGTTTTAAAATGAGTGTCGCTTTAGCCAAAAAAAATTGTTTCAAAATGAGTGTCGCTTTCAGTTTCCAATGCAATAATAACTTTTTCTTTTCAATTGTAACATCCAATTAATACTCTACACATTACTTCCAAGGTATTACTTTTAAAACTAACCAATAGTTAATAAGGATAATTTGGTAAAATAATCATTCTCTTTCTTTTAATCATTGCATCTCTTAATATGTGTGTAAACACCTAAAACGACACTCATTTTGAAACGGATGAAGTAGTATGATTCAATCAATAAAAAAAGTGTAATTAAATGTTTCAAGGGATCGCCTATGCATTATCAATTTATCAAATTTAATAGAAAAATTATGAGCAATATATTTAACAACTATTTAAAAGTTATACGTCCTTCAAATACTGTTAGCTATAATTGATTTTGTTTATGTATAATTAATTCCAATTGGTTTTGGATGTCTAGGAACGTTGAACGATATAAACGTTCTAGATCGGTCACCAGTGTTTGATGATGTGGAACAAGGAAAAGCTCCAAGGGTGAATTTCTTTGTGAATCAACGTCCCTATAATATGGCATACTATCTGGCTGATGGTATCTACCCTTCTTATCCAACTTTCGTCAAATCGATTATACTTCCTCAGAGTGAACCCGATAAGTTATTTGCAAAACATCAGGAGGGATGTCAGAAGGACATCAAACGTGCATTTCAAGTGCTTCAAGCTCGATTTAAAATCATCCGTGAACCAGCTCGCTTGTGGGACATAGCCGATTTGGGTATCATCATGAGGTCATACATCATATTACATAATATGATAGTTGAGGATGAACGAGATACATATGCTCAACGTTGGACTGATTTTGAGCAATCTGAGGGAAGTGGATCTAGTACACCGCAACCATACTCGACCGAGGTGTTACCCGCTTTTGCAAATCATGTGCGTTCTAGATCCGAGTTGCGTGATCCAAATGTTCATCACAAATTGCAATCAGATCTAGTGAAACACACATGGTCAAAGTTTGGAATGTTTTGTGATTGAAAATGATTTGTATCGTACTAAATAAATTAGGGAAATGCTAACCGGTGCCCCCGGGGCACTGGTTAAGGATACTAAAAAGGTAAATTATACACTATTTATTACATTGAAAATTGTGTAATTGATTCATAAAATGTCACAATAGCTTCCTTTTATGGTAATAATTCCAATTTTTGGTATGCTTAACCAGTGCCCCAGGGGCACCGGTTAGCATGACCCAATAAATTACTTGTGTGTTGTGTGCTTAGTTTGTTGTCTTGCATTCTAAGTTATTTGTGTGCCGCATGCTTAGTTTGTTGTATTGCATTTTAAGTTAAGAAAATAAAAATAAATTATTTAAATAAATTTTGTTTTTACAAAAAAAAATTGTTAAGTGTTTTTTAATTTAATTATAATCGATAATTGTAATTTTATGTAATTATAAAAGCAAAAATATAAAATTAAATAAGAATAAGAAATAAAAGATGGTGGGGTAGAGTGTTGAATGAAAAATCGTTGGAGATGGTAAAAGTTGAATGAGTGTTGAATAAGAGAGAGAAAATGATGTGGAGTGTTGGGAATTGAAAAAATAGGTGTTGAGTGTTGTTGAATGTTTTTCACCATTGTAAACGGTCTAACTCATTTATACAGATGTGTATTCAATGGCCATGTAGGCAGATTCTAGCTTAATGAAAAGCTAAGAATAAGTCAAGTTCATTGTGCTCCCTCCGTCCCACAATATATGACCTATTTGACAATGTACAATATTGACTTAACTTATTGTGACCGTATTTTTCTACTAATATACAAAGATAAACAATATCATGTAAGATGTTGTTGAATTCGTCTCGATGAGTATTTTTAAAATATTAAATTTTCATAATTTTTTCTAATAGAGGATTGAAGATATGAAAGATAAAAAATATGCATTGATATGTGTGTCAGAGTCAACTGTGTCAAGTAATATGGGACGGAGGGAGTATATAGGAAGATATAGATACATAGTTGAGACCTATTTTTCACATAAGAGATATAGGTTTTTTTATTCATTATTCAAATCCCATTGGGGGGATTTGGAGCACGTTGCATGGGCCATATAGACAACGTCGGTTCATTTCATTTTTATAAATTATTTTCTTGAAAATTGCTCTTCCCCGATTGAAAATTGCTCATTCTCATGTATTTTGACAATAATACCTCAGTGCGACTTAAGTCACTTTCGATACAACCAGTGTGACTTAAGTCACATTGGCAACGTGATTTAAGTTACGTAGATTATACCTCAACGTGACTTAACTCATGTATGTTATAGACCAACGTGAGTTAAGTCACGTTCTGCCTGTGTCAAGTAGGAGAATAGAATAATTGTCTCTTTTTTCCCCTTATTTTCCTTCATTCGTTCATATTTTCATACATTCATTCATTCCTTCATTTTCATCCATTCATGCAATAATTCAATTATACATACATACATACATTCAATCATCGAATCATTCAAAATTTAAATACGCAAGATAAAACCGAAAATTAATGAAATTGTCATAAAAACGCAAATGCGCAAGTGTAATTATATTACATCAAAATCCGCCAAAATGTCATTAAAACATTTAAAGATATACAAATGTCATAAAAACACTAAAAAAATAATACTTATGTGGACTACGGCTCCTAGTCCTCCTTCGGGAACCGGCTCCTCCTGCAAAATGTTATACTTTAACTGGATGCCCTGCAACACACTAGTAAAAACTGGAGAGAAAAACACTTCGGGATGCTCCATTGCACTAATCCACTATGGCTCTGATGTTTGCAATAATCTGGAGGGGATCCGGAAGCTGTATGGGCCATTGCTGCCGAACAATAACCTCCTCGTATGGAGGGACAAGAGTTGTGTACTCAGCAACGCACGCAGGGTAGCTCATAATAGGTTGAGATACATCGTAGAACCATCTGATGTACCCCTCTACATACCTCCACTGCTTCCTAGTCGTTGTCTGTCGACCCCTCCGCACCTGGTCAAGGACATGGACCATAAAATCCTGAAAGGCCGCAACCACATTCTCTGACTCAAGAGCCCGAATCATCGTAGGAGATCTGGGAATGATATGGATATAGCCGTACTTCCTGAGAACACGCTCTAGGAAGTGAAGGCAC
Source organism: Medicago sativa (assembly GCF_051527215.1). Taxonomy (NCBI): domain Eukaryota; kingdom Viridiplantae; phylum Streptophyta; class Magnoliopsida; order Fabales; family Fabaceae; genus Medicago; species Medicago sativa. The sequence continues at coordinate 100,675,144 of NC_140752.1, forward strand.
CATCTGTCTTTAACGGCCATGCTCCAACTGGAGTACCAACACATGTCGTGTAAAGGTCTGATGTCTCGCCGATCCTCGTACGGCCTCAAGATGACATCAACATTCACCATCAGATCAATGAGGCCTCAATAATATCCAGGGTCATAAAAGCCTATAGGGGGGTTTCCATCTGGTAGCAAGCGGCTGAGAAAGATCGTAGTCCTTCACAACCTTCCTTGGAAAGAGCTTTAGGAAGTGCTTCAAAACTCATCCCTACGAACATAAAGACACAATAATATCAGCACAAGTATTATACAAACAAATTTTTCAGCATCACAAATCCATAAATAGACACGATAATATTGTAAGTCATTTATATGCTATAGAAATGCAAAAAAAATATTACCTCAAGAAGAGTCATGTAACCGCCAACAACACCAACGTCTGGGTTCGTAGCAAGAGAAAGTTGGGTGCAGAGAAAAGCAAGTACCATCCCACCTCAGGACTACTCGTGCGCCGTGTCCAAGTCCTGCTTCGCTGTCAGCCATATCAAATGAACGTTTTTGCTGTTCTTGTTGGCGAAAATGGTGAGGCCAACCAAGATCAACAAAAGCGCTTAAATGCACATAGTCCTAGTAGTCTCCAGCTCCTTCGCCTCCTCCTCATCACCAGTCTACTGCAACTAATTACACCTATGGAGGAGTCTGTCATATGTAACACCCCGTTTTCCCAATGTAAAAATTTCATAACAATTATCAGAGTTTTTCATCACAAAACGGAATGTCACATTTCTACACCAAATAACATATATATTATACTAGCAAATACCAGCGTATAACATAACAAAATATCACTCATCAAAATAAGTCGACTAAATTATAAAAAGACATCTAATCTTAATAAAATAATAAATAATAAAAGTAGGGCGTTACATCATACACCTCCCTCAGATGAGTTATGCTAATATACTCACCCCCACTGATTATTCACTTTATCCCAACCAACTTTTGGGATAGATGACAATGAGGGGTATTAAAGTCACTTTGTTTACTCAAATTCACAAATGAGAATCTTTTTATTTGCTTTATTTTTTTTCTTTTGAACTGAGTTTTTTTTTTTTTTTAAGGTTCTTCTGAACTTAGTTGTCATTCTATTCATAATCATTCCATATTCTATTTAGGCATATGAGATTCCGGTATGCTAAGTTAGGAGACATCTCACACTTGTGTTTAAGTTTTAAAACTTTGACTTTTCCCTAGTGACTTCTAGTAGTTTCACTTACACTGTGTTTGGAATGAGAGAGATAGGAGGGAGAGAGATAGGAGCGAGAGAGTTAGAATAGAAAGTCACAATTTCTTCAGTTTGGAGGATCGAAGAAAGTGAGAGGAGAGATTAAAACATGGTGGGGTCCACATGTTTTTTTCATCTCCCCAAAAGAGAGAAACGTGAGAGAGATGCTAGATAATAGGAGTTTTCCAATTTTATCCTTTCCTTGACCTGCATTAGATAAATATCTTGAAAATTGTTGTTCACACATTAGAGAAGGCTGGGACACACATGTAAAATACGTTTTTGCCCCCTCGGCAGTTAACTGCCGAGGAATTAAAAATCCGGCTGCAGTTAACTGCCGAGGAATTCCTCGGTAGTTAACTGTCGAAGTTTTCTGAACATAAACAGATCGAAACAGAAGCAGTTCCAGTTTCAATATTTTGCTTCAAACACTAACAAATTCTCTCCAAAATCACATTTTCACGAATTGCAAGCAAATCATCACCACATTATCACAAGTAAGTACCCTTAATCATTGCAATGTTAATGTTAGTTTGTTAGGTTTATTTTTTTTAAAAATTAGAGTAGTTTGCATGTGGTTAGGTTAATGATGAGTTGATGATTAAAATAGACAATTTGATGATTGCATGTGTAGTTTTTGAATTGATAAATGAATGTAGATGTTGCCTATGCTGTTTAAATGGTAATGTGGCTTTGAATGGTGGCAAATGAACACAATTTGAATATGTTTTATACTTTGCACACAAAGTGTTTGATCAAATGCCTCAATGAAAATTATTTTGATTATTTAGTTAGTTTAGGTTATGGAAATGATAGAAGTGATGTTAATTATAGTTTGATTAAGTGTATATTGATTTTTTAGTGTATTTAGGTTATGATGTGAATGATTAAGTGTATAGAAATGATTAAGTTATGATGGAAATGATGGACATAAGGATGATTGTATGAATGATTTTATTTTATTGTAAGTGTTTAATGTGTTTGATTATGTTATGGAACTTGATGTTAATTTATTAAAAATTTGTGTAGATATGGCCGATCAGGAGCCCATTGATCCATCTAAGATGATAGGTGGTAGGCGTGCTCAGACACAAAGCTACCGGAAGGAGAAGGAGAGGAGAAACGCACATATCCCAAAGAGGGGAAGAGGTCGGAGGGGGGGGGGGATGGTTCAGGGAGTTCTCAGCCTTCTGAGGCTTCTCAGGCACCGCCTGAAGAGTCGCAGGTGGTTGACCCGACCCAGGCGGTGGAGTACCTGAATTATCAGGATCACCATGATGTGACCGACGGTGGGTACGACGAGCAGTATATGCTAGAGCAGCCGCATATGCCAGAGGAGCCAGACGAGGATGACATTGCAGCAGCGGCTGCCCCGGAGGTGTTGCCTACGGACGCTCCCTTTCCTGGAGGACCGCATGACATATCTTTGCTTCACTCTTATGCCAGTCATGTGGCATTGCCGCTTTGGTATAATAAGGATGACGTAAGTATTTTTTTTTAAAATGTTCTTTCTTTATGTTTAATTACGTGTTTTTTATATGTGTTTTTTTATATGTGTTTTTTTATATGGATGACGTAAGTAAAAACAATTATGTGTTCTTTCTTTTAGTTAACTTTTATATATGTTTTTTTTAATTCCTTTCTTTATGTTTAATTATTTTCTTTATTTTTCCTTTCTTGATTTAAATTGTTTTATTTATATGTTTAGATTATATGTTTTATTTATATGTTTTATTGATATGTTTTATTTATATGTTTTATTTATATGTGATTTTCTTTAAATTGTTTTATTTATATGTTTTCTTTATATGTGACTTTCTTTAAATATGTTTTATTTATATGTTTTATTTATATGTGATTTTCTTTAAATTGTTTTATTTATATGTTTTCTTTATATGTTTTATTTATATGTTTTCTTTATATGTGATTTTCTTTATATGTTTTCTTTATTTTTATTTTAGCATTTGTTAAGTTTAATATTTATTAGTTAAATGTTTACATTGTTTAAACTATGTTTATTTTTCTATTTTTGCAGTGCCGCAAGAAGCGTTTTGTAAAACCAATTAATCATGGCCCCAAGATTTTAAGTCTCGGACGTCCAAACCCCAATCAGAGATGGTTTTGGGATCCGCTTATGCAGAGTGGGTTACATGATTTGGTATACTTGGGCTACGCCACTGTGCCTCACGCTTTGCTGATGACTCTATGCGAGAGGTGGCATTCCGAGACCAGCACTTTTCACATGCCTATGGGGGAGATGACTGTGACTTTGGATGATGTCGCATGTCTTATGCATGTCCCGATTGAAGGGCGGATGTTGGGCCACCGGAAGAAGATGCTGAGACATGAGGGAGAGGCACTACTGATGACTCACTTGGGTGCGTCGAGGTCGCAGGCAGAGAAAATCTGCAATACTGAGTATGGTGGATACATTAGTTATCCTAAGCTGAGGGAGTTTTATACGACGCACCTTGGTAGAGCCAACCTTTTGGCGGATACACAGGATCCAGAGGAGCTGGAGGAGTTGGAGAGGGTTAGGACTTATTGTGTGAAGTCCTACCTTCTATACTTGGTTGGATGCCTGTTGTTTGGGGATAGAAGCAACAAGCGCATCCAGTTGATTTATTTGACGACTATGGCGGACGGCTACGCGGGGATGCGTGCTTATTCATGGGGAGGGATGGCACTTGCATACCTGTACGATGAGTTAGCTCAGGCTTGTTTGCCCAGAGACAGGCAGCTTGGGGGAAGCGTGACACTGCTCACTGTAAGTAAAAATTAAATTTAAATTTAATTTTTTTTGTTAACTATTATTATTTTGTTATATTTTGTTATATTTTTTCGTTAACTTTAATTTTTTTTTTGTTAACTATTATTATTTTGTTATATTTTGTTATATTTTTTTTGTTAATTGTAAATTTTATTTTTTTAGTTAACTTTAATTTATTTATATGTGATTTGTATGGTTTATGCAGGCATGGTTTTTGTCGCACTTCCCTAAGTTTTACACTGTTGATCCAAACCCGGACTACATTGAAAATTTACCGGTTGCGGCGAGGTGGACTCTTCAGAAGGGTCATGGAGAGGGGGCCACGTATCGGTCATTGCTTGATCGCATTACGTTTGATGACGTATGCTGGAGGCCGTACGAAGGGCACAGGGAGTTCCAGCCTTTCGAGGAGGTATTTTGATATTCTGGCTGGATCATGTGCGACGACCGTAGGGTGTACCGTCACCTGCCGGAGAGGGTATTGAGGCAGTACGGATACGTCCAGTCGGTACCTAGACCTCCGACGGATGTTCCAGCGCTGACACCGACTGAGATTGTGCAGGCCTTCTCGGACTTCCGCACTCACACACTTAAGGAGGCTGATTGGGGTGAGCAGGCAGGAGAGCAGCCATGGCGTATGGCAGAGGGCTATGTACGATGGTACACGCTTATGTCTCACCCTCAGATTTTGCCACTTCTTCCGGGAGATGTTCCGAGGCCTCCAAACGAGGAGCAGATCGTTGCAGAGCAGTGGGAGCGGTACGAGGCGAGAAGCTCCCCCGACACCTATGACATGGTTAGCGGCGCTGTTGCCCATGCTGATGAGTTTTTGGGTCAGGAGGTGATGAGCATGACCCCTCAGTAGTTGTATGCGGCCTTGCAGGATGTTAGGCAGCAGATCGCGCCGATCATTACCAGGAGGAGAGCCCAGAGACCGAGGAGGAGGCACCAGCAGGACCAGGACCAGCAGTAGGATTAGGACTTGTTGTTTACATTTCGGATTTTCATGACATTATGTATGTATTTTGATGACATTATGTTTGTATTTTGATGACATTATGTTCTTTTTTGTTTATGACATTTTGATGATTTGGTTCATTAGTTTGTTCGTTTAATTAGTGTTTGTTAAATTGAGCCAAATTTATTTTGCCATTTAAACACAGTTGCGCCACTTAAATTGAGCCAAATTTATTTTCTTTGACTAGCTTTGGCATCCAAACAATGTGTTTACAATGTGTAAAAACACATGTAATTCTGCCTTCAACAGGTTCTGCCAATTTCTGGCTTCAGAACGACTCGGCAGTTAACTGCCGAGGAAACTATGAAACCGGCGGTAGTAAACTGCCGAGGTTTTCCTCGGTACTTAAATGCCGAGGTATTCCTCGGCACTTTACTGCCGATTCTTTTTTTTTAAATTTTTTTTTGTTTTATTTTGTTTAGAATATTATTAGGAATTCTTTAAAAATTATTTTATGTTATTTAAAATATTGCGATAGAGTGAATTCGAATAAATATTGCGATAGCGTGAATTCGAATAAATATTACAATAGCATGAATTCGTTCGAATAAATATTGCGATACAGGTTTCGTTACATTACATAAATGGGGCATTCCAACTACAACAACTGTCTTACCTCTGAAATGGGGTAAATTCAAACTTGCCAAACGGCGAGGACTCAAGCATTTCGCTCGCTATTCATGCTTTCCTTTGAAAAGAATAAATTTTTGTCAGGCTTGATTTAGATGAAGGTATTCAAGTGCCACCGAAATGAGGTCCATTCCTTGACACCTAATACCTTCATCTAAACCAGCCTAACAAGAATTTAATCTTTTCAAAGGAAAAACATGAATAGCGAGCGAAATGCTTGAGTCCTCGCTGTTTGGCAAGTTTGAATTACCCCATTTCAGAGGTGAGACAAATGTTGTAGTTTGAATGCACCTTACCCTAACTAATGACGATCTTCTGGCGGAATCAAGCTGTTGATGATATCTTTAATTGATCTCAGCAACGTCACCCGCATATCGATCCACTGGAACTTGGTGTGCTCCCAAAACATGCTCGTCACGTTTTCGTCGTTCTTTAACTCCACCCAAGTGAATGATACGCTCCCCTCGTCGAGCTTTGGACGTTTATACAGAATATTTTGCACCCTCCTTGTGTCTCTAGGGTTGACTCCTTGGTAGAATTCATTCAGTTGATCCTTGAGACCTCTTAACGCTACATCAAGGCACCGAACCTTCAACCTATGAGTTTCTCCGCCGTTGAATGTTGCATGAACGTCGATCCATCCGGCCATTGTTTCAAATCTACACACATAGAAATTTAAAAGAATCAATGAAAAACTCGTTCAAACATTGCAAATTATACATAGACTCTAAAAATCATAAAAATAACCCTAAAATGTAATTGTCTAAAAAAAAAAATTAACGTAAAATATAGCAAAATTATTCAAATTATATTTACTTTTAAAATAAATCATATAGTCTTACTAAAATAAAATTAAAAATATAAAACACCAAATTCAAAAATAACCCTAAAATTTTTAAATTATAACATAATCATCATGCAAACATTTTAACAAAATTAATCAACTAACATCTAATCTAAAAATTATTTATAACATGTAAATCTAATTAAAAACTAAAATAAAAAATTAATTTAAAACACCAAATTAAAATATAACCAATAAACTTTAAACTATAACATAAACATCATACAAACATTTTACTCTAAAAATGAATTATACTATGTAAATCTACTCAAAAACTAAAATAAAATAAATATACTCAAAAACTAAAAAATAAAAACATTTATAACAACTAAAATTTAAGCTAATAATGAATACTATGAATTATAGCTAATAATGTTTTGAAAAGTAATAGAAAAACGTAACTAATAACACAAATAAGCCGAAGTGGATATGTATGATATAAATTATAAGGTAATGGTAATAATAATCTATACTATATATAAAGAAAACTACTCCTCTCAGCATTTTTGGGTTTGATTTTTCTTTCCAAAAATACCCTTAATTTTCAATACAAATAAGTGAATAACACATGTAACAAATAGATAAGAATAAATTTAAATATTAAAACAAATGTAACAAAAAACAATATGAATATATTTTATTTTTTATTTTTTTCCTTTATCATTTAAAAAGTGTAACAAACTAGATGAGTATATTTATACTTACCTTTTCATCATTCCAATTATACCCTTAAACAACTTTTTCTATAATAAAATTGTTGTTGGTGTCATTCAAAAAAAAAATTATTATATTTTTTTTGTTATATTGTCGGTGTCGTTGAAATATATAATCATGGTTGATTTGATTTTTTATAATTTGAAAGCAACAAACATTTATATTTTTTTTAGTTTTAATCAAAATCAAAATTTTATTAAAAAAAAACATCGTTCATAATTTTAAAAACTTTAGCGAAATAAAAAGAGCGGAAAGACGGGCACGTGAGTGCCCGTCTTTTCGCTAGTAATAATAACATACTCTATAGAAAAAATTAACGTGTGAATATTTTACTCTAACTAGTCTATCTTGAGAGGAAAAAAAAACTCAAATTGGTATAATATAATTACTTCATTGCTAAAATAATAATCAAATTAATTTAGTGATTAATATCTAAAATAACATATCTAAATTACAAACAAATAAATAATTCAACTTTTAAAACAAGGATATTTTTGTCTTTTAACAAATCAGTCACACTTCATAGGGTCCCCACTCAAAACAAGCATAATGCTAAAATTATGAATTGAAATTAGAATACCTGCTGAGACTATAGAATACGATATGTAAATATTTTTTTGTGACTTAGAAGAAAAGTTTGTGAATTTAAGTGATTTAAGAGCAATTATAAGACATGCTTTAAAAAAATAAAACAGCAATTATAAGACATAAATGAAAATAACACTGGGGGGTATCAATAGCAAGGAATCTTAGAAACGAAATTTTAAAAAAAAAAATTGAACTAGGATTGGTGGGGTGCGCCAGCCTATGCAATAGTGCAACACATAGACGACACTCGAGAAACCCAATAGCAAGCTATTATGATGGCTTCTCCCCCTCAAAAAAGTAATTTAATATCGTGTGAACCATTGGTTCACATATCAGATATTAAACTGATAAGAACAGATACTACACTTGATCTTAGCCAAAAGGCCGAGAAAGGTATGAATTGTATGTGGCACTCGCTTCTGCTTTTATATCACACATTCACTCACTTTCTCTCTTAACTCCTTGATGTGGGACTATTTCACTTGTTGAACTCTTAACTCCTCGATGCTTTTGTTGATGGGCGCTATTGCTATTACATATTTACATCTTTCAACTGTGTTCGTTCATTTCTTTTGAGTCCCACTGTTGTGTGTCTCTTAGAATTATATGCCAACATACTCTTCAGAATTCAATCTCTGATGTAGTAGTTAGTTGCACTACATTCAACTCTTATTTTGTGGAGTTTTTTTTTTTTTTTTTATTTCTTTTTAATGTTCACATTCCGGCAAAATAATACTATATACAGTTTTGGTTGATCAATTTATTAGCAGGAATTTATTTGAAAATTCATTTTTGGTTGATCAGAAAAACCTTATAAAGTTTCTTATGAGAGAAAGAATGTGTTTTGCAATCTCAACAGAAGCATTAAGTCTGACTCCAACAAATGCATGTACTCGTCTTGTGATGCAGATAACAATCTCTCAATCATCTCCCCATAGGTTCTACTCTAGTTAACTTTATTTATTCTAATTGGATCTTATGAAATTCTCTAACATCATCAATGTATTTGCTTACCATTATCAGAATTGTGCATATCAGTATCAAATTTTTGCCTACCATTATGACCTGGGAAAATATGCAACTCTAATTTGCTGTCCTATTCTTCTCTTTTACACATGCAAATGTTTGATTTTCATTAATTTTATATATATGACAATTTTTAATTCATGCGTTTTTCATTTTAATAATCTGATGTATATTTATATAAAAAGGCTCTACTTGATACTTAGTTTTCATATGAGAGTACAGACATATGCATGTGGAAATTTAAGGTTCCAAAGTGAAAGTAAAAACTGTGCGCTGGAGTCTGAGAGACTTTTGTATGTACTCAGTATATATACATTGTGTCATTTGTCTCACTTTGACAATTTTTGTATAGGCACAATATAATGTATTCAACTTTTTAAAAATACTGGCTGCAGTGAAATCCTTGATACCGTATACCGTAGAGAATCGTGGTCAAATGCAATGGATGTGAGGTCAGTTATTGTCGCAGAGATATTGAAAACTCTGATGTCACAATCTAGATGGTGGTCGCATACCTTTGTTTATAACCTATAATTATTATCAAAGTAAAATTGTATAAGCTATAAAGAGTATCAGATTATACATTCATAATACAGCTGAGTTCTTCGGCATGTTGCACGAACAGTTATAGATTCCTTTGATGCCATTTAGAAAATATCAGAGCACACAGTGCCCAATCTATGTCATGTTGATTATGTTCTATTGCAATTTCCACTTATTAAACGTAATTTTAAAGTGATGAAATAGTTCGCAACATATAAATCACAGTACTAGTTTGGTTGGACATCAATCTGACAACCATCAAGTGGAATCAAATGCAATGCTCTTGAATGATGACATAAATTGATGAGTCACGAAATTAAAGTTTTGGACCTATTTATTTTCATTAATTTACTCGAACCACACGTTCACGTGCTAATAGAACTTGTACATACTGGTATATAATATAATAGATAAAAACTAATGGCAGTAGCTTTGCCTTATTGAACTGGAATATTGTCTTAGATAATAGCATGACAGGAACTAGACTGAAATATATGATCTTACATTAGATTCACATTCATATAGATAACAGTCAGAGGCCTTAGTTTTTCAGAAGGAAGATCTCAATCTCATATATAATTAATCACTAAAGAATGAACAGGAATCGTGTGACACACTGTTCTACGAATCGAATTATACTTGCTGTGAAGTTCTGTTCTGTTGCTGGATGTTGTTGTCTATAGGAAATTGTTTTGAAACGTCTAACAGTGCTGCTGCAGCAGGTGCTGGTGTTATGGATTGGTACTGAGGAGGTGCATTTGCATTTGCAGGTTGTTGTTGTGTGTAGTATACTTGTTCTTGTGTAGCTCCGCCATATTCATAACCATAAATAGTCCGTGGTGGATGATGAATATTTTGAGGCAAACTCACGTATTGCTGCTGATATTGATTAGAAGGAACTTGAATAAAAGATGGATTTGATGCCATAGGAGTTTTATAAACACTTGGATTCACCTCAGGTACAACACTTTGTGGTATTAGTGATCTAGTTGAAGCTACCACATTTGTGTCAGATAAATTGGATTGTAAAGCCATGTTGTATGGTTGAGTAGATCCATGTCCAATTGGCATTACATAAACAGGATACTGATGAAGTTGTTGGTGTGATTGCGATGGTGGGGCATAAACTGGGTAGTAGGATGACATTGGAACTTGACCTGTACCTATAGGACGATGAATATAGACAAATTGATGTTGTTGATATGTTGGAGGTTGCTGGTTTTGATTCAATTGTTGTTGGGGTGGGGTGTAATCAGGATCCTTTGCTTGTAATTCCCCTTGTTCATTTTGATCAAATATTTCACTTTTGATATTATTTGGCAAAGTTGTATCTTTGTTGTCCACACATGCAGATGCAATACTGCTATCACTTTTCACATAAACAGAAAATCATAATCATCAAATAACATCAACATGTGGTGGACATATATACTTCCAAGAAACTACTTGAATAAACTTTATATGACACTACCTTACAAAATTAAACTAAACAAAGAAAAATTTGCATATAGAATAGATTGATGATAGTTGAATATATTACCTTGCTAGTGAATCTGGAGAAGGCAAGCCAAGGCCAGCTCCGGACGTGGTCCTTGGTTGAACAATGAGCAACGGCAAAGGAGGCTTCCGATCATCGGACACAACCCTATTGAAATCATAACCAGCATGGGCATCATGACAATACGAAGATTCAAGAAAAGGATCATTTTGCTTCACATCATCAAAGTTGTTATCATGCTGTTGCTCCATCCTAAGCCTCTGCTCTTGCTTCGCCCCGTTACCATCATCGTCATGATCAACACGAACTCGTATTTCAGAAAGATTAGCAATTGAATAATTAAACATGTTCTCCTCCTCCTCCACGGGCACTGAATAATGATCAACATCAATCAAATGCTCCTTGATAGCATTATTATTAGTATTTTCGTCATTACTTGAAGCACTAATATCATAATCATCGAGGTTGAGGAGGCAGTTATCAACAGCAGCTGCAGAATCAGAAACAACACGAGACAGAATCCCTGAGTTGTTGAGAGCTTCCACAAACCACGCATGATTATCAAAGTGATCATTACCCATAGAAACAACAGTATCTGGTTTTGAGAAGAACAAGAACAATCTGAGACGAGAACGTGAAGGGGAAGGGTTTGAAGACAAACGATCATACTCATCTATCATATTCTGGAGGTCTTCATCAGTGGAAACAGTGATGAGGTTGTCAAGGTCTTCATTGGGAAGATGATACTTGAGAGTGAAAGGTCTTCTTCCATGAAGGAGAGTGCGAGAGAGGTGAGAAAAGAGGTGTGTTAAGGAAGATTGACGGTCAACGGCAACGATACGAGTGTCGCCACCGACGTAGTAGAGAGAGTTGTCACGTGGCATGATGTGGCCGCCGTAGCTGCACATGAGGCGGAGTTTGGAGCCAGGCACGTGAGGGAGGAGGAGGAGATCAGCTGTGTCATTATGATAATGACGAGGAGGAGAGGAAGGCACTGAGTCAGGGAAAGGGAGAGGGTGCTGTTTTTGTGATATAGAGAGTGATGGATCCATCATATTGCAGAATGAGTCGAAAGTGAATGAAAACTATGTATGGATTCAATTCTTATACTATCATATGTTTTTTTTTTTTTTTGCATAGGATATTTGTCTCAAGTACGAGGTATGCTATCTTTTAAGGCTTAATAACACTTTTGACCCCTTATGTTTGCAAAAATTGCGATTAAGGCCCCCTATCTTTGAAAACTACAAAACCGTCCCTTATGTTTCGTTTTCGTTGCAGTTTTGGCCCCATGGTCATTTTTGACCTGGTCCACGCTGACATGGCACCCACATCACTTATGTGAGGGGCCAAAATTGCAACTTTGGCAAACATAGGGGGCCAAAAGTAATATTAAGCCTATTTTTTATTTTTTTAATTCATTTTCTTTTTTTTCCATTTTTTTTTGTTTTGAAAAAGTTAAAAAAAGAGGGAAAATTAATAAAAATTGAAAATAATGAAAAAAATACTGAAAATTTTTTAAAAAATTGGAAAAATTAATAAGAATGAAAACAAAAATCTGAAAAAAAAAAAAATTCGCATGACATGTGTGTATATACATACCACATCATTAAATCATTTTAATAATAAAAAACATTAAAAACTGAAAATCTTTTAAAAATAACAAAAAATCAGAATATTTTTTTTTAAAAATAAAAGATTGATTTTTGTTAAATTTTAAAAATAACAAAAAATCAGATTATTTTTTTCGAAAAATAAAAGAAAAAATCAGATAATTTTTTTCAAAATTTAAAAAATTAGAAAAAGTTCGGATTTTTTTTCGAAATTTAGAAGATATTTAAAAATAATGGAATTTAATTTTCAAAATAAAAAATTTAGATTTTCTTGCGAAATAAAAAACTGAATATTTAAAATTTTAAAAATCTGGATATATATTTTTTAAAATCCAATTACAATATGAAAATTAAATTTTGAAAATCATATAATCTGAAGAAAAAAAAATCAATTTTAGTTCAAAAGAGATTGGAAGAGCAACTTGAGGTACTCACTTTTTAAATTTTAATGTCTCTTAAATAAGACACTTTTTAAAATTTTACACGCATTAGTAATTCTTTTTACAAAAATATTCCTATGTAATTCGAGCTTCTCAGATTTTTTTCCTAAATTTTTAATTAAACTAAAATCAATTTTTTTCTTGAGATTATATGATTTTTAAAATTTAATTTTTCGATTGTAATTGGATTTTAAAAAAAATATATATCCAAATTTTTAAAATTTTAAATATTTTCCAGTTTTTTTATTTCGCAAAAAAATCTAAACATTTTATTTATTTTGAAAATTAAATTCCAGTATTTTTAAATATCTTCTAAATTTCGAAAAAAATCCGAACTTTTTTCTAATTTTTTAAATTTCGAAAAAAATCTAAATGTCTTTTCTGCTTTTTTCTTTTATTTTTCTAAAAAAATAATCTGATTTTTTGTTATTTTTAAAATTTAAAAAAATCAATCTTTTATTTTTTTAAAAAAATAATCTGATTTTTTGTTATTTTTAAAATATTTTCAGTTTTTAATGTTTTTTTATTATTAAAATAATTTAATGATGTGGTATGTATATACACACATATTATGGGAAATTTTTTTTTTCTAGATTTTTGTTTTCGTTCTTATTAATTTTTCAAATTTTTTTAGTTTTTTTTCATTATTTTCAATTTTTATTAATTTTCCCTCTTTTTTTTTAAATTTTTTCAAAACAAAAAAAATGGAAAAAAAAAAGAAAATGAATTGAAAACAATAAAAAATAGGCTTAATAGCACTTTTGGCCCCCTATGTTTGCAAAAGTTGCGATTTTGGCCCCTCACATAAATGATGTGGGTGCCATGTCAGCGTGGACCAGGTCAAAAATGACCATGGGGGCCAAAACTGCAACGAAAACAAAACATAAGGGGCGGTTTTGTAGTTTTCAAAGATAGGGGGCCTTAATCGCAATTTTTGCAAACATAAGGGGCCAAAAGTGCTATTAAGCCATCTTTTAATCTAAGAAACTAGGAATATATTATATAAACTATAAACGTTTTGGTAGAAAATTACACAAGAGTGAGACCAACAAGCTAGCTACACTACATAAATCTTGTTAGTTATACATATCATTTGAACTATATACAAATGGTATGAAAATGATTTATACATATCAAATGTTTAAAATTAGGAAAATTCTATCGTGAAGTTGTTAGAATAACTTTTTTGGTGAAGTCGTTAGAATGACCAATCATAATGCATTTGTGTATTTAATGCATGTCACATCAAATTATATTGTGTATTGTACATTTACTCATACGGTGTACCACTATTTTTTTTATTTATTGCAATTGTGTCATCGATTAAATTAAAATTAAACATTTTTGTTATTTTTTTTTATTCTTAAAACTTATGCATCTAAATTGGATACAAGTACACCAAAAAAAAAAAGAAAAATTGGATACGACCAATTCATTCCATCTTCCCCATCACACAAATTCCTCGGTAGCTTCATCAAAATTTCAGATTTCTTCCTCCCTTTCTCTCCAAAATTCCTTAGTAAAACTTATGCATCAAAACATCAAAATTAAATTGTAAAATTAAAACTAAATCTGAAAAACTTGTTCATCTTCATCTTCTTTAGGGTTCGCTTATCATACCGATTCCAGACTTTGTTGAGCTTGTGGAAACACTTCTAAAACACAGTACGAGCATATGGACAATACAATGACAGATTAATTGTTCCTAATTTTGTCGTGATATTGTGTAACTACAGAGGGTTGGTTTGTATGTGTTTCTCATATAAGCAATTATTTTAAAATTGATGTCGTGCCAAAATTGTGTGATTGTTATTGTGTGGGTGCAGCCTTGCATCCTGTTGATTACAAATCTACAATTTTGCGTTTCGATTTTGATTGGGTTTTGAATGATTTTTGTCAGTGATGAATATGTTTTCGATTTTGGGATGAAGATGAAGAAAAATGAATAATTTGCGGATGAAGAAGAAATAACGAACAAAATGAACAGATGAATAACAAAAAATAATTTTATTTAAAATAAAATAAGTTAATAAATCAAAAGTAATTAATATTTTATACAAGGACTTATTTATAATAAAGTAAAATTTAGTCTTACAGTGGTCCATCACAAAGACACTAGCTAACATGACATCAATAACTATGCTATACAAAATGACTTTTTCAAAAAAGTTATTTTCTTGACTACACCATAGAAGCCCCCTTAAAATTATTGTTTGTTTCATCAAAAGATATTATTAGTTGTATTACATTAAATTGAAAAAGATATTATTAGTTCTATTTAGGCGGGTGTTGTCCTTAGGGGTGTTTTTTAAGGTGTTTATTTCGGGTGTTCCGCCTATATACGGCGCCTTTTGTTTGTTTGCTCAGTTTCACCAATCTTTGTTCTTCTTGAACAGAGATCTGGTCGTTTAATAAAATTTGCTGTTTCAAAAAAAAAATGTTTAAAAAACAAAAATTGTTAGTTATACATATCATTTGAACTAGGGTTAATTATGTTTCTAGTCCCTATAAAATAGCGACCTTGTAAGTTTAGTCCCTACTTAATTTTAATAGCATTTTTAGTCCCTAATTTTGTTTTTCTACACTGAGTATTAGTCCCTACTCAATTCAAATTTGTTTAATTTATGCTTAAACTCTTAAATTTTTGAACAATTTTTTGCAGACATGTTTAGAACATTACTAAAAGTTCGTCCGCAAAAAATTATTGCAAAATTTGATTTCTACATCCAGATTTTATTACTTTTTATCTTTAACTTTTGTCGTTTTAAAAAATTCATATTTAATTCATTTCATGTCAGAAAATTCTAAATTTTAGTAAACGAACCTTTCATAGTGTTCTAATCTTGTCTCAAAAAAATCGTTCAAAAATTTAAGAGTTTAAGGATAATTAATCAAACTTTGTTTTAACAGGGACTAAAATTATAAGTAAATTTTTTTTTATAGGGACTAAAAATGCTATTAAAATTAAGTAGGGACTAAACTTACAAGGTCGCTATTTTATAGGGACTAAAAACATAATTAACCCTTTGAACTATTTGTAAAAGATTTATAATCTCTGGTATTAGGAAGGTAAATATGGTCCGACATAAATGATATAAAAACTTATTGATTGTGAAAGCATGTTTTTTTTCATGTTTGATCGTTTTCTTTATAGCGGCTTTTAGTTGTCATGTCCTACTCTAAAAACCTCGACCCTCAATCTCATAGCTTCATAAGTGTTGGATCTAGGAAGTTAACCATTAAATATAACATAGTAATTCACTTTTTTTTTTCCATAAGATATTTGTTTCAAGTACGAGGTAGGTATATATATCTTTTAATCTCCTTGCACCCTGCATATCATGATTCCTTCGATTTAGTATTTATTAAATCTTCATATGTCCTCACTTGTAAGATCATTGAACAAGGCACAGTCACGTGCAGAACTTTGGTTTGCAAATTTACAAACTTGAATGGGTTGGTGTCTCTTTAGATTGGCCATTACCACACGCACGAGGGTCTGCTTAGGAAGAACACAACCCAAGAGAGCAGAGTAACATGGTAAACAGAAAATACTACAAAATTAAATCCATTTGTAGTGATTTAAATCCATTTGGCAAGACCATTTCAAAATTTTCGCTGTAAGTTGGCAAGAGAACAGTCATGAATTCAACAAAATTTCAAAAGGTTATTCAATTTTATTTTCTAGTTAAAATGGAAATCATAACAAGTATCCATAAAAAAAGAAATTTGATATAAAAAATTGTGCAATCTATTTATTCAAAAGTTAAATATTTATTCTTTTAAAACATAATTTCCTTTTGCAGATTCTTTAACATAGACACAAATTAGTATGATCTTAGTTAAAAATATGTATTGCATTAAATAAGTTTATAACTTTTAAATATTCTCAACTAATGTCATATCCTTATTATGTCTTTGGTAAAATTAATTTTTGAATAAATTAATTTTATAAATCTAATTTTAGTTAAAAATAAGTTGAATGTAAAATAGTTTATGTTCGAATACACATATGTACAAGTAAGTTTTTTGACAAATATGTACAAGTAAGTTAAACAATACATTTAAAAATCAAAAGATACAAATTTTAGTTTCAATAGGAATCAATTATACTGAAATCCATGCAAATCTGTCCAAATGAATTTTACACTTCTAAAATCAATTTTGATACATTTAAAAGTGAAAAAAAAAAACACTTAACCTAGACGGCAAATATCATACTTTGAACTTTTCCATTGGTGTTCTCAAAACAATTTTCGGGATCCAAGAATTGTACTGTTATACTCTTGTAATTGTTTGATGCAAGCCGTCTCAAAATATTTAAGGGTTAATTATGTTTTTGGTCCCTACAAAATTGCGACCTTGTAAGTTTAGTCCTTACTTAATTTTAATAGCATTTTTAATCCCTACAAAAAAAAAAATACTTATAATTTTAGTCCCTGCTAAAATAAATTTTGTTTAATTATCCTTAAACTCTTAAATTTTTTAACGATTCTTTTTATACAAGTTTAGAACACTATGAAAGGTTCATTTACTAAAATTTATAATTTTTTAACATGAAATAAATTAAATATGAATTTTTTAAAACGACAAAAGTTTAAGATATAAGTAACAAAAATATGGACTGAGAAATCAAATTTTTACGATATTTTTTTCGGAGGACCTTTTAATAACGTTTTTAACACGCCTGTAAAAAATTGTTGAAAAACTTAAGAGTTTAAGCATAAATTAAACAAATTTGGTTTGAGTAAGGACTAATATTGAGTGCAGAAATTTTTTGTAGGGATTAAAAATGCTATTAAAATTAAGTAAGGACTAAACTTACAAGGTCGCAATTTTGTAGGGACCAAAAACATAATTAACCCAATATTTAAAGAATTTTCTTCTTTTCCTAACTTCATGACAAAACAAAGTGAAATATGTTCAGTGATAAATTATTATAGTTGAAATGCATAGCATAGAATCATCAAGCCTTTTTTAATATAAATATCTTGAATTTTATTCTTAGTCTATATAAAAAAAGAGTAGTGTTAACTTGTGCCCTAAGGGAATTAAATCATAAATTATGTCTTGAAAAGATAAGATTTTAAATTTCTAGAATATTGAATGCACAATTTTCAACAAAATGTTTCTATCTTTGGTTTCTTAACTTGTGCCTCGAGGGCATAAGTTAACATTTCCCATAAAAAAATCGCACCTTTTAATTTTGTAAGAACATTAGCATCTCTTTTTTTATGGTAGAACTTCTATAAAATCAAAATTCCCTTGAGCTCCACAACATTGAATCACTTGGCCCAAATTTCCCCTATAGCTCTTGTTTCATCTCATCCCTTATACAGCCAATTCAGTATTCATCACTAAGTAAGATACATTTTCTAAAGCAAATGTCTATAACCAATTGTAACATCAAGTCGTCTTAATCTTACTTGTATTTTTTTCTTGAGGCGTTAATCTTACCTTCTTACTTGTATTTAGTGCCCTGAAGCAATTCATTTTTTTTACTGTATTTTTCATGAGATACTACACTCGATGTAAATAGTATATTTTCATATATTTTTCATGGGTCATGTTAACTTGTGTCCTTAGAGCACATGTTAAGCAACCCAAAAAAAGCAACTTTGCATTGAAAAACATAACATGTCAACTTTTAAGAAGAAGTTCCCTCAAAAAAAAAAACTTTTAAGAAGTTGAATGCACGACTTTTGATACGTGTATTTCTATAATAAGTTTCTTAACATGTGCCATTGAGGGCACAAGTTAACATTTGCCATTTTTATTATCTCTCGTCAGATTAGTGTTAGCTTCTCTTTCTCATTATTGTAGTCAAATGCAATGGATGCGAGGTCAGTTACAGTCGCAGAGATATAGAAAACTCTGATGTCACAATCTAGATCGTGGTCGCATACCTTTGTTTAAAACCTTAGGTTATTATCAAAGTAAAATAGTATAAGCTACAAAGAGTATCAAATTATACATTCATAATACAACTGAGTTCTTCGGCATGTTGCACAAACGGTTATAGATTCCTTTGATGCCATTAAGAAAATATCATAGCACACTGCCCCATCTTGGGATGTTGAAGATTTCTTCATCAAGGGTTTTGGGGTGGTTTTGTGAAAATACCCAATCAAAAACCAACGTTTGTGTAGTGAAAATACCCAATCAAAAACCAACACTCATGTACCCACTTAGAGCACCTCACAGATGCTCCTACTCCACGAACTCTCATGGAGTAGGAGTCCTCTGTGCTCCGATTGAGAACATGATGAAAGTAGATTTACGATTCGGCATTTTAACCGATAAACTACTCCTTCCTCAAAAAAGTAATTTAATATCATGATATTAAACTGATAAGAACATCTACTACACTTGATCTTAGCCAAAAGGTCAAGAAAAGGCGGAGAAAGGTATGAATTATATGTGGTACTCACTTCAACTTTTATATCACACATCCACTTACTCACGCTCTTGACTACACGATGTAGGACTAACTAGTATTGTTCAGCACCAACTGCTTCGTAGACTCACTTGGTAGATTATATTCAGTCTTTCTTCTCCTACCTCCTTTATCTATATTCGTTTTCTTCCATACATCCATTTTGTGGAGTTCCTAATGTTGACATTTGGCCAAAATACGAACTTATGCAGTTGGGTTGATCAATTTCGAGCAGGAACTTATTTGAACCATCACGCTTGTATCCTACTTTGTTTCTTCCTTTTCTCTCGATAAACTTATACGAAAAATAATGTGTTTTGCAATCTCAACAGAAGTATTAAGGTTTACAGCTTTCACAGCCGTCTTAGATATATTTTTCCTCTTGTGATGTCCCCTATATCAAGAAAGAAGCAATGATAAATAAACAAAACGAATAGAAAAAGAGTTACTTATTGTTTCAGGGTACATGATGTACATCTTGGTTATGAATACATTAGACTTATTTACTGAGCATGGAAAATTCATTGTTCATGCAATTACTAAAAGAAAGCTAAGCTAGTTTAGAGGCATATGGTCTCAATAATAAACCCGGATACTCGGGAAAGAGAAGGGAGCTTTGAGAGCTTTCAGAGTGATTTAGAACAAAGATGAAGAAAGTAATTCAAAGTTCTTTATATATAGAGAGCAACTAACTATCAAACTAAATCTAACGAACTCTACTTGAGTCAAGCTCATACTAAGTTATAATTGTCACGCTCACCAGCTAAGTCTGCCATCAAGATTTATGAATTGATTCCCTTCAGAGAAATCTGACGATGGTATTTGCAAACAAAACTTAGCAAAGGTCATCACAATCTTTTGTGTATGAGCCATAGATCCAATTTAAGAAGAAATCATATGGCCTGAGAAGAAAATTTGGACACACATATATGATAAATTTAAAAGTGAGATGATATCAAGTGATGCGACTTAATTTATTTCTCTTTTAAATTTTATCATTTATGTGTATGTGTCTATTTACTTTTAATTAGAAGTTGTGTCCAACTAAGTATTTCTCATAAACAATAAGTAATAATTACTTTTTATAAAAAAAACTAATAATTCTTTTAAAAAAAAGTGTTTTAATAAGCTATAATACTATATGATACCTTGCATAATAAAATAAAAGGTTAAGTTTGTTTTTTATCCTTATAAACTTTTCATCTTTTCGTTGTAGTCATCCTAAAACTTTTTGACTTTTAGTCATCAAAAGTTTTCTATTATCACTTTTTTTTCGTTGGTTTTGTTATCACTTTTGGTCTATGTTTTTAAATAAATGCATGTGTATTGGTCAAAAATTTAATTCTTTTTTTCATAATCATGTTTAAAATACTATAAAAACCATAAAAAAAAAAGAATTTTCTAACCAACCATAATTTTTTGTTTTCGACACATTCTTTTTGGTGGTGTCCGAGATTCGAACCCCGGACCTTGCATATATTATGCATTGTCCTTACCAGATTAGCTAAGCTCACGAGACTATGTTTTCGACACTTAAAAATTCATATTAAAATAATATTTTGTTAAAAAAATCGAATATTTTTTAAGAGATTCTTATAATATTCTAAACACTATCGTAAAAAATCATTAAAAAATCTTAATGAAACACATGATCTGATTTTTTTTTTTTTTGTTGAAAGAAACACATAACTGATTTAAAAACAAATATAAAAAATATGGACATAATTTTTTTTAGAAGAAATTAAATAAAGAAATAGGAACATTATAGAGAGAAAAAAAAAGTATTTAATCCTAAAATAAAGCAAGAAGAGGGGAGATTTGCATAGGGGGGATAGTTGAAAAGCAGCGAGAGTACCTTTGCAAGTGAATCTGGATTCTGGAGGGAGAAGGCAGCAGCATTCCTTGGTTGATTCACAAATCCAAACCCTAATCCCAAATTGAGCTTCTTCAGAATCAGATTGATTTTGTTTACACCAATTTCACATCTTCAGGTATTTGTTTATCAATCATGCTGCTGGGCTATTATCATTTACTAAATCTGGTTTTCGTCTTGTAATTGTTACTATTGTTATTTTTAGTGTTAAACCAAACCATGACCATGAGTTTTGTACTTGCTTTGTTTCATAGGGTTTAAGTCGCCACTCGTAGTGAACTACCCATGCTCAGCAGACACATACATTGTTCATGTGATTCATAATCAATCAATCAAACAATAAACACAAACAAACAGATGCTTTCGTTACCGAAGTCTTAAATTGACACTCGTAATATAATCCAATCCAATGGCATTTAATAGAACCTCAAAGGGGAAACCAAAGGCAGTGAGATCCAGAATTGTAGTGTTGGGTGCAATAGTGAGTGCAATAGCGCTTCTGTTTCTACTTTCCTCTGCTGTATTCACATCTGGTTCCCAAAAATCCCAATACATTAAGTATTCTCACAAAGACAGAAAGTACCTGTATTGGGGTACACGAATCGATTGCCCTGGAAAACACTGTGGATCCTGCGAGGGTTTAGGTCACCAAGAATCCAGCCTTAGGTGCGCCCTCGAAGAAGCAATCTATCTCCGCAGGTATAGTATCTCCTTTTAAATTCATTTTTCTTCTTAGTTACTTTCCTAGGGTTCCGTTCATAAGGTCTTGGGTTTTGGAATTGCAGAACTTTTGTTATGCCGTCCAGGATGTGTATTAATCCTATACATAATAAGAAAGGGATCCTTCATCGTTCAACTAATGCTACTTCCGAGGATCAGTGAGTTTCTTTCTTTTTTCTTTTCTTTTCACATTTCAATATTATCATCATCATTTATGTTTTTGAGTTTGATGAACATAGACGATTAGTGTAAAGCACTTTTACACATACAACCAATGAGAGACCACCTGTGTTACACGGGTGCGGGTACGGTACCCGGTACGGGTACGAGATACGGCATTTCTCAAAAAACAAAGGTACGGGTACGTTAGGATAAAAAAAAATTAATTTAAAATAACATAGCATGAGGAAATTATATTGCTCAACCGGCGGATTCAAACTTGTAGTTCCAGTAGGAAAAGGAACTTGTACTGGATTTGCTTTTTCATTAGCAATTCTGTCAAGTTCTTTCATCTCAGCAAGATATTCATTCGTCACTTTTGGACAAATAGCTATCCCTTTTTCTTTTCTCGGAGCAAATGACATCTTATTCTAAAATAAGAACCCTTGTATGATATATTGCAATAGTTGCAGTTCCAGGTTGCATTATTTCCTTTTCCTTCACATTTAATTTTAAATGAAAAACCTCATTTTCTCAAGAAAAAATCGGTTATGCGTACCCTGAGAGTACCACTGTCGTACCGTAACCGTACCAAGGTTTAAAAACAAAAAAAAAAAATATTGGTACATCATGGGTGCGTACAGTACGAGTACCATACGAGTACCAGTACCCGCGGAGTCCCGGTACGGGTACGTTTTGCAAATTGGAGTACCCTTGCTTCAGAGGAGACCACCATTTCTCCACGTCATACCAATAATTTCAAACTACCATTGCAGTACTGGGGTGATGTGGCAGACTAGTGAATTTTGTTGAATGTTGGCGTAAAACTATTTTACACTAACAGGCTAAGTATCCTTTAGATCCTATGTTTTTTTTTTTTGTAAATTATTTGTTAGAGAAATAAGGATATGAACGATATGTGTAAACTAGTTTTACTTTTACACTAATGTCCAATAAAAACAAAGTATGTGGTAGTTATTTTTAAAAAAAATTACAAAACAATCCTACATGGCAAGATGATGGGTTCCCATTAGATGACAGTATAAAACTATTTTACTCTGTAGTGCATAGCCTTTAAAGTTTAAACTCTATTTATTATATATGTTTGGTAAAATGTGTGTGTGGGTGTTTGTTAAATTTGATTTTGAATTAACTTGATTAAATACTTTTTTTTTTTGCTTCAAATTAAACCTGAATTTAAGTTATTTATGTTTGGATTTTCTTTTTAGTTTACTGGGGATGCACTGTCGGTGTAAATTATTCACACTAATATTTGATGACCACTCTTCATATTACTACATAAGCCCACCTTTGTAACCACTTTTTAAAAATAACCACAAAATATTGGAGTCTCATCGAATGTCAGTGTAACACTTGTTTACATTGGCAATGCACATCACTTTTTCTCTCTTTTTATTTTACTCTAAAAGTAAGTTTGATGATAATTAGTATAAGTTGTACAACCTAACACAAAAGCTACTTTTTATCACTTCTATGCAAAATTTGTCATAAAAAAACAATTCACTTCTATGCAAACCAAATTTCGAAGGCAACTGTATAAAATTTTCAATCTAATGCAAAGCCTTTAATCTACATTTTATCACTTCTAGTTAAAATCAATTTTAATATTTTCCACTGTGATACCAAACACACATTTAGACAGCCTTGTTTATCCATTACAGGTGGGCTGCAAGTTCTTGTGCCATGAACTCTTTATATGACGCAGAACTCATGTCGGAGACTGTCCCTGTAATTTTTGACAATTCAAAAGAGTGGTATACGGTTCTATCGACCAGCATGAAGCTTGGAGCCAGAGGAGTTGCTCACGTGGCAGGAGTTAGTCGTGTCGAGCTTAAAGAAAACAATCAGTACTCTGATTTGTTGCTCATAAACAGAACTGCTAGCCCTCTTTCTTGGTAGGTTTTATTTTTCTTTTTTTCTTTGAAACTGTTCAATCAAGTATGCTTAGACTCACCTTCTTTTTTTGATTATATTGAACATTAAGGTTGATGATGTCTAGAATATAGTGGGGTATATTGTTATTGAGGTTTTAAATTGTGGGTTGCAAATTTTCTGTGTGCAATTGGTGATACTTGACAAGCTGTGAACATGATCATGATCCTTGTCATTACAACGAAATTTATTATGGTATGGAATTTTCATTAAATCTCTTTTCGTGACTGGTGAATTTTGTGAAGCTTTTTGACACTTTCCCTACATACTAATGTGTTTTTTTACTTCAGTCCACATTGAAACTTGTATTAACTACTATTAAGTTAACCTGTATTTTCTCATTTAAAGAATTCAATTTGAACTTGCAGAATTTCAGAAGCTGGTATGTAACAGAGATAGATTTGTATAATCCATTAAATTTAAAACTAACAGATATGACATGACCAATGTCTAATTATTAGTTCAATATATTGCCTGATGTACTTGAATTTGAAGTTTTATTTGCATTATAACTCAACTAAGTTGAGATTTGAATCATGCCTTACAAAATGCCATTGTGGTGCTACTGTGAAGATGATTGCTCATAAAATAATAAATTGTTATATGCTACAAGCAGAGATTCTTCTGAACTTCAAGGTGCTAATGATGGCTTTCCAGGTTTATGGAATGCAAGGATCGAAACAACCGTAGTGCTATAATGTTACCATATTCGTTCCTGCCCTCAATGGCCGCAAAAAAGCTAAGAGATGCTGCAGAAAAGGTTCACTTCATTCATAACCTCTTTAAGTTCTTAACATTCACATGTAGAGGCAATACAATTTGTTATTGGATTTTAAATCTATTTCTTCGAGCATATAATTGTTATAATGTTAATATTTTTTGTTCTTCTATATTTTAGTTGAAAATATTATATCAAGAACCTGAATGAGTTATTTCAATGGGAAATGTTGGGCAAGGCTGTCTTGTTTCTGCCCTTGCTAGATTACATGGGGATAGACTAGAGGAAATATTTTAAGCTTGATACAAATAAAATCACTAGGTAAAGGAAAAAAATAACGAAGCAATATAATATGAGCTTCACAAAACATGGCTGGCTGAAAAGGTAAATGAAGGTTGTTGGAGACATTAGAGAGGTGCGTATTGCTAGAAAGACAATGTAGTACCTAGTAGTGTTAAGGCCTTTGGCGGACCTTTTAGAAATCCTGCTTGACGATGAATTGCAGGTTTTGTTTGGATGATTGGCAATGTGAAGTTTTGTTTGTTAATTGGGGGGAATACACTCCGCCTTAGTTATGGCTTGGCAGAGAGGATTTCCCAAGTTCTGGCTTGAGTGTGATTTTTTGGGTGCTGTAAACTTGGTTCACAAAGGACTGGCTTGATTGTATCCCTGCCACCGGATTGTCATGGCCATCCAATGTCAGATCACTAGGAAGTGGGGGACACTAGTATTATGTAAGGAAATATGTTTTCGGTCTGGATAGCTAATCCTGGCCATGATTTTGACTTGGGGTTGGGGTTGCCCTTCCTAGCTTCTCACTGGTAGCAAGTCTGTGTTTTAGTATTACTTTGTAGGAGCTTCCTCCCATCATTTTGTTGCTGCCTTTTTGGCCTCCTGAGAATCAAGATTAGAAAAGAAAAAATACGAGCTTCCCAATTATGTAATATGTTCTTGAGTTCCTCAATTTCCTTTCTGCAAGCTAGCATTGGTAGTTGAGATAGAATCAATTACCAAATGGATAAAAACTTGGAACATAATTGAAGAAACTTATCTTTTTATCCAATAGATGACTCTGCTCTAATTATTCTGCACATTTCAGAACACCAAATTCTGACTGTAATATGCTTGACATGTTAAAACTGTGGCATTACAATTGAACAATCTCTCTTTGTTACACACTTCAATTTCTGATGAAACACTTGCTCACAGATCAAAGCTCTACTTGGTGATTATGATGCCATCCATGTTCGTCGGGGGGATAAAATAAAAACCAGGAAGGACAGGTTTGGTGTGGCAAGGACCCTGCATCCACATCTTGATAGGGATACCCGCCCTGAGTTTATTCTTTGTCGAATAGCAATGTGGGTCGCACCTGGAAGAACCTTGTTTATTGCTTCAAATGAAAGGACTCCAGGATTTTTTTCACCGCTTTCTGTCAGGTAACTGTTTTCATGTTCACATTGAGGGCGAGGACGAGGAGAGAGTTCCTAGAAATATACACAATGATTTTCTTTGACAGCACAAAGCATGTGTAGTAGTTTGATAGTAATTGAAATATTCAATGATTTTCTTTGACAGCATAAAGCATGTTTGGTAGTTTGATAGTAATTGAAACATTTGCTTAATTTTGTATGAAACTGAATAACTGATTTTGTTTATGCAGTGGTTTGTCAATTTTAACTTCATGTTTGGTGGTTTCATTTGAAAATGAAATATATGTAGTATGCTAATGTTCATTTCATTGTATCCTTGTTGAACCAAGACAACACTTCACATTTTTAAGTTACAATCTTATTCCCTCTGCTAGTTTTATTTTATCATGTCCTTTCTGTTTTTTGTTAGATTATTAATGGTTTGCTATTAGATTTTAAGGCTAATGATCACTTGATCATATATTCTTAGAAATTATGTAACTGTAACACTGGTATGCTTTAGTTTTTGAAGGAAACTATCAGCTGGTATCAAATGCTGACTTTATGCTCTTGATCATTCAAATTTGCAGGTATAGATTGGCATATTCGTCAAACTATAGCCATATGTTGGATCCAGTGATTGAGAATAACTACCAATTATTCATGATCGAGAGGCTTATAATGATGGGTGCTAAAACGCTTATTAGAACGTTCAAGGAAGACGAGACAGATCTTAGCCTTACGGATGACCCAAAAAAGAATACTAAAAAGTGGCAGATACCTGTTTACAATGCGGAAGAAACTTGCTGAGACATGTTTACGCCTACTATTAGTATGCAATTCACATGACATTAAAAAGAACTTTCTATGGCCGAAAGAAATCCTTAGGAAGAAATTCTCGTTAAGTGAAACATGAGAGCATGATTGATTTGTGTTGTAAATTGTGATGTTAGCTACAGTCAAAATTTAATTAATTCATTACACCTATGTACTTGTCTCACTGTAAAGCTGAAGTGTAGTGACCACTAATTTTATATGTTGGGCACTAGTTTGTATGTACGGTATCTCTTGTTAAAAACACTGGCTTTATATGTGCACTATTCATCCTATCCAATACTTCGATTGTTTTAAATTTACGATCAGAATGTGAAAAAAATAATAGAATTAAATCGGAATCTATATTGTAACCAAAAAAAAAAAAATCGGAATCTATATTAAATATAGTGTGTAAGCAGCAGGTTGCAGCTAGACAGAGTAAGATAATTCAAATGTTTTCTAGACACTTTTTATTAAGACACTTTATTCTCATCTCTAATATATGTTTAGATCAATGAAATCTACAATATATTTGAAGTTTCAAGGTGAAAGCAAAAGCGAAATAAAAGCTTAACAGAGTTAAATTTGTTTCCCTTTCAGTCACAAACGAACAAACCGAAATCCATGTCTTAGCTCTGATACAGGCAAAAAATCATCTGTCCAGCAAAATCATATGCTGTCATATCTTTATGATAAAGACTTTATCTTATATTTGGATCAATTTTAAAAAAATCTGAACCGAATCGATCCAAATATATGCGGTTTAATTTGGATCGGTTTTTTGATATCCAAAATGCAAAATATTTTATTTTATTTCTTTTTTTGAAGAATATTTTTTATTAAAATTAATATTAGATAAATACGGTAAAATAATAGATTGGTATGAAAGCTATCAATTATTTTTGAAACATGAAGTAATAATAATATAGATTAAACCCGCTCGAGGTCTCAGGTTCGATTATCCTCGGTGCCAATTTAAGTGGACTAATTTAGATTCTTCAAAAAAATAATAATATAGATTAAATTAGTGCAATATATATGATATTAAAACCAACAAAATACATAATAGTTCAATATACTAATAAAAGAATAAATAAGTATTAATATTACTTTTGCGGTTCTGTTTAATTTGGATTTGAAAAAACGATCCAAAATCCGATCCAATCTTAGGCATCCAAAAGTATTCGGTTTTTTGCGATTTTCGGTTTTTTTTTTTAATTGGTTTGTATTTGAACACCCCTACATCTAGGTACATATTATTATAAAGGGGCTGCTAATTTACACCCACCTAAAAACACTAAGGTGCAAGTTAGCAAGCTACACCCACTTGTTTTATTACAAAAACACCCTTTTGTCTCTATTGAAATCAATTTAAAACAAAATGGTATTTTTTTAACTAACTTAAAAACATCATTGTGTTCCTAATTGTTCGGCTGAATTTGTGCAATTGTTCCGCTGAATTTGTATGACAGTTGTTGATTAATAAGCATGTTGGAAAAAAATTGACATTTTGTTTCAATGAATTTGCAAGCTCCTGAGCACTAACTTTTTTTTTAGGGAATTAATTAGCATGTTGTTCGCCAAAGAGAAAAAGAAGTAACATTTTGTTTTTGGATTCAACTTAAAAAAAGTAATGTTTTGAACTAAAAAGACACAATTGAAAACTGATTTTTCATTTTAATTAAATACAGGATAGTGTAATTACATGTTTTCATATTATTAATAAGGTGTGCAAATTATTTGTTAAAAGTTACTTGCATCTTAATAATTTATAATTTTAGATGGATGCACCTTACTAACTTGCACATCTTAATAATTTTAAATGAGGACACCTTGCTAACTTGCACCTGGATAGATGTAAGTTAGCAGCCCCTATTAGAATCATTTGAAAAATAGAGATCAAAATCATCTTTAAAAACAATTAATAAAAATTAGTTTTACATCACAATCTACCCTTTTAAGCTCAACTGATTGCAAAAAGGAAAAATTAGCGACATAGACCTATATTGCCATCCCAATTGACACGCCTCTAGTATTACCTCATTAGCTATGTCATTTGCAACCAAGCGCATAGATGGTTAAAACTTAGCCTCGCTGCTTCTATTTATATTCACTCTATCACTCGTGAACCTTTAACCTGGTCGATGTGGGACTTTTACAAATTTTAGTTCTCTGGTCCCTCCGTAAGTACGCGGTGAAAGACGAATGCACCAGCATCTTCTCTTGGTATGGCATGTGTATTTAAGGTTGTTATGTTTTGAGGTTGTTGAATGTAAAGGGATAGATCAAGCCATGGTCTGGAATGGATCTTTTTATGTGAAACAGGTGATACCAAAGAAAAGATTATAGCAATTATATGCTCGAAGAAATAGATTTAAAATCCAATATCAAATTGTATTGAGTATTGACTCTACATGTGAATGTTAAGAGCTTAAAGAGGTTATGAATGAAGTGAACCTTTTCTGCAGCATCTCTTAGCTTTTTTGCGGCCATTGAGGGCGGGAACAAATATGGTAACATTATAGCACTACGGTTGTTTCGATCCTTGCATTCCATAAACCTGGAAAGCCATCATTAGCACCTTGAATTCAGAAGAATCTCTGCTTGTAGCAACAATTTATTATTTTATGAGTAATCATCTTCACAGTAGCACCACAATGGAATTTTGTAAGGCATGATTCAAACCTCAACTTAGTTGAGTTAAAATGCAAATAAAACTTCATATTCAAGTACATCAGGCAATATATTGAACTCATAATTAGACATTGGTCATGTCATATCCGTTAGTTTTAAATTTATTGGATTATACAAATCTCTCACTGTTACATACCAGCTTCTGAAATTCCACAAGTTCAAATTGAATTCTTTAAATGAGAAAATATAGGTTAACTTAATAGTTAATACAAGTTTCAATGTAGACTGAAGTCAAAAACACATTAGTACGTAGGGAAAGTGTCAAAAAGCTTCACAAAGTTGATGACAACAGATTTAATGAAAATTCCGTACCATAATAAATTTTGTTGTAATGATAAGGATCATGATCATGTTCGCAGCTTGTAAGTATCACCAATTGCACACATAAAATTTGCAACCCACAATTTCATTGTTGTGTGTATGCGTCTAAGTAATTTCATTTGGGGAAATACTTCAGTGACTTAGAAATGGTGCCATTGGTGCCATAGCAGAAATCCTGGCCGTTGATGTGTATGGGTCCGCGTGGGGATGTGTGTGTGATGTGTGTGTGTGTGGTGGAGATGGAATTGGATGGTGCCATTGGTGCCATTAATGGCACCAAAGTGGAACCCTTTCATTTGTAATTATGTCTATGCAAGACTTACTCGCCGCCTTGGGTCTATTATCGTTGCATTGATTAATGGGCTGCAAGGGGGAGTAAACTATGTTTTCTTTTTCAATTTAATTAATAATGTTTATCCACTTTTCATATAGTTATTTTTCCATTTAAGCATCCAAATTGCCACATAAGCACTGTTTGACGGATTGGATAGAAAAAGGTAACCTTGCAAACGTTGTATAACTTAAAGTACCGATTTGAAACTAAAAACATTTAAAAGGACTAATTCAGTACAAACGTTAAACTTAAAGGACTCCAGCCGACAGGAGGGTTAGCAAAGTTATTTGGTGTTTGCGTGGTGTGATGGAGATAGCTGCCTTGTGTGATGGTTAGAGGAGGTTGCAGAGGTGTGGTTTTTGGTGTGGTATGGATGGGGTGGTCGTGGATAATCTAGATTCGGATTTGTCATCAGAATGCTCTGCGGACGAGAGCTTATCAAGAGGGGGTGGTTGATGTTTTTTAGGTAGGGAGATGGTTTTCAGTGGTGTTTTTAGTAGGGGTGAGCTCTTGGTGTATATGTTGTAGGCCGCCTCTGTTTTTGGGTTCATCTGTTGTCGCTAACTCTCGTTGAGTTTTGGTTGTTTTGGTGTTTTAGGGGATTCGAGTGTGTGTCGCCTTGAGCTGAGCCTTTTCCTTTCTGATATGATTTATGTTTGCACCACCTTACATCATGTTGATTGTCTTAAGGTTTGTGTCCTGAATTCTGGTGGGCCGGTTAATTTTGCTTCGAGACTGGAAGTTGGTGTCTAGTTGCAACCTTGTTTGGCTAGTTTTGGTGTCTTCTTCGGTTGATCGAGGGTGTGGGGTGCCTTGCTGATTTGGTTCTGGAGTCTGGTGGGATGATCACTTTTGATTTGAGATCGGGAGTCAGTTCTTCGATTCAAGTTTTTGTTTTGGGCTATTTATGGTGGTTCTTTCGGTGAACCGGAGGTTGAATGATGGTGGAAGCTGTTTGAGTGTTAGATTAGGACTTTATCGAGTGTGGCTCAGCTATGGAGATGTGTAGAGGATTTTGACTTATAAGAGTGTTGTTTTGGGGTGAGTAATTGCGATGAGTGGTTATGGATTCGTTTTCAGTGGTTGTTGCGACGGAGTTTGATTTTGGTGATGTTTATTTTGGTGGTTGAAAGGAGGGCTTGGTTAGGTGTTGTGTGTATGTGTGTCTTTTATGGTGTTTATTTTGAGTGTTCCGTCTATATATGATGTAACAGCCCGATTTTTCGCTAGATTTATTTTATTTATTTATTTATGTGTGTTATACGTGCTCTTATGTGATTATTGCCTCTGTGTGTATTTTTCGTTGGGAATCGTAGAATTCGGTATTAGAGGGGTATTTTAGTCATTTTGGACTTAGGGGCATTTTGGTCATTTTGAGAGCAGGGGTAATTTTGTAATTTTTGCTGGAAGTTATTTTTAGTGCTTAGTAAGAGTATTATTTTACCAAGTTACTAGAAGGTGTAGTAATTATTTTATTTACCGTTAAGTGACCGTTAGTGTCATATTTTACCGTTAAGTGAGTAGTAACATGTTTGAGGTTTAAATAGAAATGGGTTAGGCCCATTAAGGTTTGTGAGATAAGCCCAATTAGGGGAGCCTATATAAACTAATGTTAGTAGAGAAATAGGGTTTTTCACCAACATTTTTCATTTGAGAAGAGAAGAGTTAGAGGCTAGAGGGAAGAACAAGAGCAAGGGTTAGAGGCAAAAGAGGATTCATCATCTAGGAGCTAAATTGAAGCTTGGGTTAGAGATTCTTGGTGCTAGAGGTAAGAGGGTTAGGTTTCAACCATAATTCCTAACTTTTTATTTCTACCCATTTTGTGAAATTGATGAATTGAACCTAATTAATTGTAAATTCGTGTTCATGTTTTGATACAATGTTTGAGTGTGTAAATTGAATGTTATTTGAGTTGTTGATGATGAAATTACATGCTTAAGTTGTGGTTAAGTGTATGCTTTGCATTTTTGTCCAAAAATGATGAAATGAGGTGTTGTTGTGATGATGGTTAATTGATGTTGGGCAATCATAATTGTGGAGTTTGCTATGACTTTGTGTTGTTTTTGAAGTTTGATTAAAAATGGGTCAAATGATGATTTTTGTTAAGAGAATGTTTTTGGGCAAATTTTATATGGATTTGAGTGTCTTTTCATGTTTAGAAATGTTTAAACAAACTTTGGGATCAAATTTGGGCATTGGGGAGTCAAAATTGGGGTTTTGGGGTGAAAATGACTCTTTTTCCCGAAACTACTGTCATAACTCGCAACCGTACTCGCAGTTGCGAGTTGGATGCGAGCAACAGGGGCTCCCTGGAGCCAACTCGCAATGGCGAGTGAAGTTACTCGCAGTTGCGAGTTGTACAGGGCAGTATCCCCTGTTTCGCATTCTTTCATCTTTTTCCCTCGTTTCTGTCGTGAACTGGTTTTTGGTACAAACATGAAAATTGTAGATAATATTTTTAGCTTTCTAAGGGCGTTGGTTTGACTTGAATATGATTCTTGGTTTTCAAGTTATGGGGAAAATACTCTTGAAAAGTTTTGTCGAAAAATCCCGCATAACTAGTTCTAAGTCGACCCAATCCTCGTGGAATGTTTTTAATCTTTGAAACTTGATTTTTATGAGTTCAACTAAGGTGGTTAAACTATGATGTAGTGAGCCTACTTGTTTTACTTAGAAATTGGGAAATTCTTTGAAAAATGATAATTGAGACGAACTTTGTGATTTTCATGATTTCGTTATGTTTGGCCGGTGAAACGCCAAGGTATCCTCTACGGCATTCATATGTGGCCTAGTGGTATGCCTAGTTGAGGCATTAGAACTTGTTTACTTGGTTTTGGTTAAATGACCCAATTATTTTCAATATTGTGATTTTTGAGACGAACTTGATTGAAAATGATTTTGAGAACCAATTGCTTATGAACCCTTTATGATTAGATTGATATGATTATGAGATGATGTATGATGGTTGTTAGGTGATGAATATGATGTTTGTGATCATATGTTGTAATTGTTCTTTATTTGGATTGTAAGGAATTATGTGGAGATATGAAACTATATGATATAGTTGAATGATGATTATAGCCGTTGACTTATAGCCGTTGATTATAGCCGTTGAATTTTGTGAACATATGCATGGTGAATTGAGTCATATGTTCAAGCATCATATGTCGTGTCGGATGTTATATCCATATTGCCGTTGACTATAGCCGTTGATAATGATGTTTTTGTTGCATCATGGGTGACGACCTTGAGGAGATTTGGTACCACATGCATCTAGATGAGTCTAGAGCCATTGCATACTCTGTTGGTGAATTGAAATGCATTGAGTTGTGAATGATGATTGAATTTGTTAATTGTTGATTAACATGGTTGATTTTGTGATGTGTGTGAACTTGAGATGATGATATTGAATGATGTGAATGTTAAGAATACTTGTGAATACGTGTATAGTTTGTTATCCATCGTTCTTAAATGTATCTTTCATTCTCAAAGTTTCTTGTCAATTTTGATTGGATTATGATGATGTAATGCTAACCCTCAGTGGTTTACCACCTACCTTTCTGTTTGGACGGGTAGATGGAGTGCAGGATGCTTAGACTTGTGTTGATGTTGCCGAGGAGCGGAGTTCCTCTTTTTATGTGCAGTGTCTAGATTAGGGCTCTAATCTAGGATAGTCTTGCACGTTGCATTTCTATTTGATTATGTAGTTCGGTGTTGAGACATTATTATGTGGAGATTTGAGATATTATTGTATCTGAGATTGGAGGATGTTATCTTTATATCTTTATTCTGAGATTTGTTGTTGTAATGGATTATATATGTGTTCCGCTGCTATGTGATGTAACATGATCTTTATGCATGTATGTTTTAATTTGGAAGACGTAGCATCTATTTCTAGAATATATTTGTGTATTCGCGCGTTTTACCGCTTAATAGAAGTAGGGTGTTACATATGACGCATGTAGTTTGTAGTCTCTGATTCACGGGTTTCTGTTCGTCTTGATTAGGAATATGATTTTTTAATAAATTTTGGTGTTGAAAATAAAAAACTCAAAGGACTCTGGAGGTATTTGACCTATTAAATATATCTTCACAAAAAGTCAATTCATGTTTATCATTTGATTTTCTTTTTTTTTTTTTGCAACCATCTTTAGTACATTATACATTTTACAAAATTTTTATTAAAGATATATTAAATATAACTTTTTATGTTTTTGGCGCCTAAAAATTCATATTTTGT
Organism: Medicago sativa; assembly: GCF_051527215.1. Classification (NCBI taxonomy): domain Eukaryota; kingdom Viridiplantae; phylum Streptophyta; class Magnoliopsida; order Fabales; family Fabaceae; genus Medicago; species Medicago sativa. The sequence goes on from NC_140752.1 coordinate 100,709,773, forward strand.
TGATTTTTTTAGGCAAAGGTCCTTATAATATTTTAAATATTTCTAAAAAAACCCATTCAAAAATATAAAGCGTACATATGACATGATTTCAAAGCAAAGATTAAAGGTGGTGACAGAAAGTATTTGAAGAACCAAAAATGAAAAAATTAGAGAAACTAAAAGTAAAACTTAAAAGTTTTATAGGGGTTAAAAACTTATTTAACCATTTTACATGTGTGTGTCTATAAACTAGGGTTTTGATGACGACTCACAAGAGAGAGGAAGGGAAAAGAGACTCACTAATTCTTTACAAATGAATCTTTGTTTCTATTAGATATATTTCATAAGTGATATTTGTTTATATTAGAGACGATTTATTAAAAGTAAGGGTCTTGTTAAAGAGTGCCCCGAGACACTCTTTAAACATTCCTAATAAAGAAATTATTCTTTAAAAAAAGTAAAGATTTCGATTTCCAATGCAATAAATGCACAAACTTTTATAAAATCTTACTACTTTACGTGCTTAAAGAGTGCCACGGGGGCACTTGTTAACATTTCCCTAAAAGTAAATGAATCTTTGTTACTTATTTTTGACAAAATAATTGTTACTATTAGATACATTTTATAATCATCGTGAGCTTAACTCAGTTGATAGGGACAAAACATAATATATGCAAGGTCCGGTGTTCGAACCCCAAACACCACCAAAAAAAATACATTGATTCATTTTATAAACGATGAATTGGTTTTATTAGAATTATATTTATTTTTTTGGCTTTTTCCATAAGAAATTTGATTATTATTTAGTTGTACATATTTTACAAATGAATTTTTGTTTCTATTAGATAGATTTTATAATTGAATATCCGTTTCGATTAGACATGATTCATATAAATAAATTAATCTTTGTGACTTATTTTTTAAAAAATATTTGTTACTATTAAATATATTTTATAAATGAATATTTTGTTTCATTAAATTTATAATAATTTTGGTGGCTTATTTAATAGGAAATCTGATTATTATTTATTTATTTTATTTAGTTATACATATTTTGCAAATGAATCTTTGTTTCTATTAGATCTATTTTATTAATGAGTATTTTTTTTTACAAATAATGAATATTTGTTTTTATTATATATGATTTATAAAAAAATAAACGAATCTTTGTTACGTCTTTTTTTGACAAAAATCTTTGGTTTTTTTGTTATTATTGTATATATTTTATAAATGATTAATTTGGTATATCATTTAAAATAATAAATATACAACATTTTTCGTAAAACAGAATAACACCATAATCGAGATTAGCTCAGTTGGTATGGACAATGCATAAAAAAAAAAAACAAAGGTCCGGGGTTCAAACCCCGGTTACGAAAAATATGATTATTTGGTAAGGTCTGAATACATGAATGATGCGAATTTTTCTTCTACTAACAATATATAAAAATCGAAGTACAGCAAAATTCCGCAATTGTCCTTATTAAAACTCATGATCTCCTTAATTTTATGTGCATAATGGTCGTTTTGCAAAATTTTATTTATTTGTTTTTAAAAAAAATCTACTAACAATATATAAAAATCGAAGTACTGCAAAATTCCACAATTGTCCTTATTAAAACTCATAATCTCCTTAATTTTATGTGCATAATGGTCGTTTTGCAAAATTTAATTTATTTGTTTTTTTAAAAAAATAATAACAGATAATGTTCATCACAAGTGTAATCAATTTCCCTTGATAACTATGAAACTAATTTATTTGCTTTTTAAAAAATTACTCTACTAACAATATATAAAAATTGAAGTACAACAAAATTTCATAATCTTCCTTATTAAAACTCACGATCTATTTAATTTCATGTGCATAATGGTTATTTTGCAAAATTTAATTTATTACTTTTTTAAAAAATTGATTAGAGATAATGCTCATCACAACTATAACCAATTTTCAAGGATAACTATGAAACTAATTTATTTGTTTTTTAAAAATTAATTGCGGATCATGGTCATATCTACTAACAATATATAAAAAATTGTTATAATGTTCATCACAAGATATAAACATATGGTGCAAACATTGAACAATGTTTTGCATATAAAATAAAAATTTAACTGATAGAAATATTACAATAATGGTTATAAAATCTACAACGGGAGCATTGGAAACATTGAACGGTGTTTTGCATATAAAATAAAAATTTATTTAATAGAAACATTGCATTAATGGTTATATTTTGAAAATAGCTTTGAGTTTTCAAAATATTATCATATCGACTTTCACATACTGGTACTTTAAAATTTTCTTATGCATATAGAAGCATATAAAATCCTCAACGAGTGCGGTTTAAATATTTAAAAAAATTATTTAATAGACACACTACATTAATGTTGATATAAGTGCATAAAATTTTATAATATCAACTTTCTCAAATATGTTTATAAAAATTTGTTTATTCATATATAAGTACATAAAATATACAACGGGTGCGGTGCAAACAATGACCAATGTTTTGCATATAAAATAAAAAGTTGTTTAATAGAAACACTACATTAAATTTGATTTTAAAAATTAATTTTGATTTTAAAAATAGTCATGAGTTTTTTCAATTTTATCATATCGATTTTTCATATATGTATATAAAAATTTGTTTATGCAGATACAAGTAAATTAAATCTGCAACGGGTGCGGTGCAAACATCGATTAGTCTTTTGCATTTAAAAGAAAAATTTATTTAATAGAAGCACTACATTAATTTTGATTTTGAAAATAATCATGAGTTTTTAAAATTTTATCATATCAACTTTCTCATATATCTACATGAAAAGTTGTTTTCGCATACATAAGAAAATAAAATCCACAATTGGTGTGACTCAACTATTTAGTAATTTTTTTATATATACATGAAAAGTTGTTTTCGCATACATAAGAAAATAAAATCCACAATTGGTGTGACTCAACTATTTAGTAATTTTTTTATATATATAAGAAAATAAAATCCACAATTGGTGTGACTCAACTATTTAGTAATTTTTTTATATATATCATCATACTTATATCTAATCTTTGTTAACATTGCTAAAGTCATTGCAAACCCTAAACCTACATTTTTAGGCGCCAATCATTCCTGGCCATTGGATGCTAATTTTTGAGTGCCATTCAACATCAACCGTTGATCAGATTGCTCATCCCCCAATTGCATTGGAAATAACAAACCTTTATTTCCATCAGTTTACTGTGCATTGTAAATGACAAACAATTAACGTTATCAGTTTCCAATACAGTGTTGCATATCCGACCATGGCTCTGACCTAACCCTCCTCTCTCTCCATCTCTCTACCATTCCCCATTTCCACCCCTTTCTCTCGCACCTATTCTCCCCATCGCCACCGTCCACCCCCACCACCCTGTAAAACGTGATTCTTCCACTTCTTCCTCTCGGGCTCTGCTTCTACATCTATATCCATATCCAAATTCGCCCAAATACGCCCATCCGTGTTCAGTAAAACGAAGAACACGGTTGAATGATTATTCAATACAAGTGCATCCAGGTAATTGTATTAACAAGATTGAATAAATTTTTGACGGTGTATCTCAATCCGACTTCGAAGCTTCTGTCATCGGTAAGACCATGGTCGCTTCTCACAAGAAGTTAAAGAACATGTAGCTTCACGTTCTCCTCCATTTCCTGTCAATTTGGTACTCACGAGCCAGTAGTTATGTTCTGCTGCCTTGGTTTAGTGTCCTGGTCAAATACAAGCTTCGGTTTGAACAAATAAAAGGTACGCAAATTTACTGATTGTTCATTTCCTTTATTTGTTTCCCCTTATTCTTCAGCATGTGTTTGATATGTAGTTTCTTAAAACTTTTGTTTGTTTTTTCTGATCTGTTTTTTTTTTTAAGATCCTATACCTAGAATTTCTCCTTACTTTGAGAAATCATTCTGGTTTGTCTTTTATAAAAACAAAATCCAATGTTGGTGGATTCTAATGTAATTAGGGTTTTGATCAAGTGCATTCTTTGGAACGGATTTGGTGGTGTCATGACAGGTTTATCATTAGTATTTTGTTTTCCCTAATGTAATTTTTATTTTCATGAAGAAAGCTTTGAAGTTTAGCCAGAAACTATGTTTTGTGTTAGTTTATGTTTTAATTTACATTATGGTTATTGCAGAAAGTTGGTTGTTATTGGATTTGCGCATTTATGTACTTCTGAATTTGGGTTGTTTTTCATCAATAATATGGTGAAATTGCGGCGTTGCCGCAATTTAGATCGCTGTTTATGTTCCTATTACTATGACCCTTTAGAGTTAATAGATTATGTTAGCAATATCATATGCATCAGAAAATGATTAATAACAACTGATAGATCAACGTTATTGTTGTTTGCACTTATCTTACAGTTTAAATTGCGACGTTTACGCTACTTAAATAGTAGTCTAATGCAATGCATCGTATGAGGATGATGGTGAACATCTCTATTCATAATGACTAACTTTGAAACATCAAGTCTGTTGGTGTTATCCTTGAGATATGGAATTAAATGAGTACCAGTTAATGCACATTGGCTAATGGTAAATGGTTTCACGTTGTGTGCTTTCCGATGCTATTATAACCGTTTGCATTGCCTTGGTTTCGACGTGTCTGTCCAGCTTACTGTCATATCATTAATTGAAATTTTTTGTTACCTAAGCAACATTAATCTGTATTAACGCAGTTATTCCTCAATTTATATACCCCTTTGATGCTCAGATTTCCAAAATTGTTCTATCTGCTCTCAGTGTGTTCCAATTCTCAGTCAATTCACATGAAAAACTGCTCTGATGGATTATGATGTTGCTGAGAATACTCGCAAGGCTTTGTGCAGTTTACCCGGTAAGTCTAAACTTAATGTACAACTCAATTTTTTTGAGTTGCATACTATGGCCTGCATACTGTCTATTCAAGTAGTCATTGAATTTTATCAGTTAGATTGCAGCTTAGGTTTGTCATTTAAATTGTTAGCAGAAATTTTCTTTATGATATTTATTTAGCACAGAATCAGTAGAAAGATTAAAAGGTTTTTTAGTTTCTTTGGTATTATTCGATGTGTATATTCAATGTCTTCTTCCACTGCAAGCACCATCGCAACGCAATCGCTTCAGCCATGGTAGGTGACATCTGACACTTCTCAAGCTTTGTAGCAGCAAACTTCACATTCCCTTCATTATCTCTGGCCACCATTCCACATCCCAAACTGCTATCCTTGAACACCCCTGCATCAACATTCAGTTTCAGCATGCCAACGAGTGGAGGACACCAATTTTTGACAGGTTGTGCAGCAGGGGCTGCTGCCCTTTCAATTTTGTTCGCACTGATAAATTCACCTGTGAATTCAGCAGCTGCCAAGGCTATCAGCATCAGATCAAATTGCTTTTTTTGAAAAACCACATGATTTCTACCCTGCCAAATTTTCCAAAGAGTGATGCCAAAAAATTGAGAAGTTAAATGGTCTTATTATAGCCGATGATTTGCACCTTATCAAATGTTGCAGGACATTGCTCTGTTATTGAGTATCTGGAAGTAAATTTAGTCTTTATTAGGATCACTATGTATGTAGTTTTAACTGTCATAACAGCAAGTTCAATACAAGTATGTTACAACGTTAAGTTGTCGTGCTTCTGTGCTTCCTAAAAAAAAGGAATTGCTATCATGGATAAGATATTTATTTTTTTATGTTATTTGCTAAAATGCATGTGTCCTTGGGGTTTCATTTTTACAGCTCTTTTATGTGATTTTATTTGTTGTATTTTCCTTTTTTTTAACCTTGAATACTCATAATGAAAAATCTTTTGTTGCTTATTATCCTTTACTCTGTAAAATGGTTACTTTAATGAGTTGATTAGTAGTTGTAAGATTCAAGGCAGAACAGTACTTGATTTAATTTTTTTTATCGATGTTTGAACATAGAGAAATCATTTAATCATATGTAAGAAAAACTGAAAGGCTTTTGCATACAAATTTGTAATTTTGGAAAACTCAGTTCTGATTTTTTATTTTTTTTTTACTTGGAAGAGGACCATACTAAATAGGTTTTACATGCTTCACATTATAATATGTTTATGCCCATTGTGAATGCCTTTGAAGAAACTCCTGAATGTTTGATCTTAAGTAAGCATGGTCACTACTCATTGGTCTTTGTGTTGTATAATCACTTTGTAGATTGTATTGAGCTTTTAAGTTAATTAATGTTGAGTTGTTAATTCTTTGTCGTTATATATTGAAGAATTGTATTGAGAGTATTTGGCATAAGAAAATAAATTTATTGTAAAAATCCGACTTGGTGTTTTGTGAAATTTGGGAAAAGATTTATTTTGTATTAAATTAAATGTATTAATAACAAGATTCATAAATTGATAAAAGAGTAATTGTTTACCTCTTATAAATTGAACCAAAAAAGAAGAACGAGAAAGATTATTCGTTAAAAAATATTAGAATGTTTTCTTATCTATGTAATTGATCTTATTGCAATATATTAGCTTCTCCATTATTTATGACCCGGGCGGTAGCACGGGTAAAAGTTCTAGTAAGAGAATAATAGTTTATAGAAACATTACATCAATACTCCTAATTTTCCTTTAATATCTATAAATATTATACAATATTTTTTTGAGGAAAAAAATATTATACAATAAATATTGTACAATATTAACAATCTAATTATTATTCATATAATTATCGCAATGTTACGTGACCCGTGCGAATGCACGGGTCTTTTACTAATTTTTTATATAAAATAAAAGTTACCGTGTTTTACTACTTAAGCAAAAATGTTAAGACATTTTGTTAGGTCATAACACTAAAATACTTAATTTTATTCTATTTTATATTTATGTTACTCTCATAGGCACATACCTAATTTCTAAATTATAATATTATAAGAAAACTTTATACCTTTCTTTCAAAAAAAAAGAAAACTTTATACCGCCAACCCAACACCTTTTAAAAATTTATTTAACAAGTCCCACTAATAATTATATCTTATCACAATTTTCATATACAATTAATCTTAAAATGTTGTATGATCTGGGGAGAAAGATTACTTGAGCTACTGGTCTTGACAAGATTTATTTGTCCTAAATAATTGAAGCTAAGTGTTTTTTTTTTTTTAAGGAATAATTGAAGCTAAGTTACTTCGTGGGAATGGTCATAGTATTTTCCATATGTAAAAGAAAACGGAAGATAACATTTTTATATTGAATTTCAAATAAAAACATTCTAGTTAAAAAAAAAAAATGAATGATGCAAATTTTATACAATAAATGTGACACGTTTTTTTTAAGGAAGAAAAAATAAATGTGACACGTATTATTTTAATAATTATGGAAAGACATTTATGGTAAATCCACGGCATTGATTTACTTGAAACATACCAACTAGAGCCAAAAGTAATCATAGACATATACTACATTACTGCTATCATGGCATGGTATGTGGACGTGCAAATAATGATTCTAATGTTTGTGCAATAAAAAAAGAAATTATGTATAAACAAGGGAAATGTTACAATGGTTAAGGAATTGAAAAAAGATTTTTTTTTTTGTTTTTGAAAATGATGCATTCTTTTTTTTTTTTTTGATACAATGAAAATTATGTATTCTATATATTAAAAGTTGAAAAATTGCTCATTTTAATGTAAATCATATATTTTCTTTCTACTTTTAGATTCTTAACCAATATTATGAGGACATTGGTTAACAAAATCGCTATTTTGCATTTTTCCCTGTCATTTGGGCTGCTTGATTACACCCTCTATCATGGTTGTCTCCTTTAAAGTGTCAAAAATTGGAACTAGGTTTCACCCTAAACCTAAAGTTAATCCCATGCCCCCTCCTCTTCAACCTTCCCATGTCTCTTTTAAAGTGTCAAAAGTTGGAACTAGGTTTTGCCCTAAACCTAAAGCAAATCCCATCCCCCTTCCTCTTCAACCTTCCCAAGATGACCAATCTCAGGTAAACCTAAAGCTAATCCCATCCCCCCTTCCTCTTTGCATTTTTTCTCTTTGTGAATTACTTCTTCTTATTTACGAAATTTTATCACCATTTTATATATACTTTTACTGTTGCATACTGTTTATAAGGTTGAACTTTGATCGATAAGGTTGAACTTTGATCAATTCTGTAACACTCCAGGTACGTGATTATCGAAGATGCTCTTCTGAAAAGGGAGCTGGAATTGTGTCCACGGAAAGTTCTCCTACCGTGAGTAAAGTATGCCTCAAGATGTCATTGGAAAATATTGTGAAGGACATCATCCCATCTCTTACTCATAAGTCTTGGACATATGGTGATATAATGGTGAGTATTATTCACCAATCATGAATGACCAATATGCATTTTTTTTTTTTTTAGGTATAGATCTTACTTAACTATGTTCTCATTGATATATAATAGGAAGTTGAATCAAAGATAGTGAAAGCACTTAATCCAAACCTTCATCTTGATCTTACTCCAAAGTTGAATCGACCGTGTCAAAGTCCACTTGCAACAAAGGTATAAACAAGTTAGTTGTACATATTTTACAAATAAATCTTTGTTTATATTGTATAGATTTTATAACTGAATATTCGTTTCGATTAGACATGATTCATAAAAAATAAATGAATATATTTTATAGCTGAATATTCGTTTCGATTAGATATATTTTATATATGAATATTTGGTTTTATTAAATTTATAATTCGTTTTTGGTGGCCTTTTCCATAGAAAAACTTGATTATTATTTTTTATTTAGTTATACATATTTTGCAAATTTTTCTTTGTTTCTATTAGATCTATTTTATTATTATAAATGAATACTCGTTTTTATTATATATGATTTATAAAAAATAAACGAATCTTTGTTATTTCTTTTATTGACATTTTTTTGTTACTATTGGATATATTTTATAAATGAATAATTGGTTTTATTAATTTTATAATTATGTATACAAACTCATGACAATTTTATATAGATATTAAAATTTGGTTTAAATACATTTTTATTTTGTTGCTTATAAATTGATGATGACTCATAATTAACAAGTTTGGTAGATCATTTAAAATAGTTAGAACATTCCATTGTTACTCTAAAACAATAGTTAGATTAGACCACTGATTTTTTTTTAAGGAAGACCACTAAATTTTCAAAAACTAAAAATAAAATAAAAAAAATCAGCAATGGCGTAGCAAAAACTATATTTATATACACCCAATAAAAAGCTAGCATTTGTTGCCCTTCATTAGATACATATTACATACAACTAATTGGCATAATTTTATTGTTATATTAAACATAGTAAGTCTAACAATAAGAATTTTTATACTACGAGAAGATACTTTATAATTTCATACTGAAATAACTTAATCCTCCTTATATACGATATATAGATATTTCAACAACTAAACAATATTACGATAATAATTTTTTTATGTTAAATTCAATTTATAATTATACTTATAACTTTAATATAAAATAATATTATTTTAAGTTATTTGATAAAAAAAATACATTAATTTTCTTTACTTAGCACGGTATCACTCCCAGTTAACTTTGATAGGATAATTTACAAAGAATAACAAATTGATTCCGAAAACACAAACAACCAGCAATATTGTACTAAAAATAGAAATAAAAAATAAGGAATAACACCACAATCAACTCTGTAAAATAATAAATGCAAATGATAGTATGATTATTTGGTAATTAAAGTGCTGAATGCATGAGTGATACGAATTTTTCTTAAAAAGAAAATGAATGATTCGTATTTTATAAGAAAGTATAAATGTGACACGTTATTATTTTATTAATTGTGGAAAGACATTTATTGTAAAACTACAACATTATTACTTTGAAACATACCAATTAGAGCCAAGAGAAATCATAGACATATACAATAGACTACTATCATGGCATGGTATGGGAAGCGTACGTACAAATAATGATTCTAGTGCCTGTACAAAAAAATAAATAGTGTAAATATAAATATAGCCGCTTCCTTAAAAAAAATTAGGGTTATATATCTTTTTGCTTCCTATAAATATGTGAACTTTTGGTTTTAATCCCTATAAAAAAATTCTTCAACTTTTAGTCCCTCAAAATTTTCTCATCTTCACTTTTGGTCCCTCCTTTAAAGTAAACTTGTATGTAGAATTCATATTTTTAAATAAATTTTTTCAGAAAAATTCATAATATTATAAGAATCTCTCCAAAAAAAGTTTAGAATTTTTTTAACAAAACATGAATTTAATATGAATTTTTATATTTTTTACGGTAAAAAATTCATATTTAATTTGTATTTTGTTAAAAAATTCTAATTTTTTTTTTGAATATTTTACACATTTCTGCACAATTTCATTAAAAAATACAAAAATTAATTAAAAATAAGGACCAAAAGTAGTGATTGAAAATTTTATAGGGACTAAAAGTTGAAGGAAAATTTTAGAGGGACTAAAACGAAAAGTTGGTATATTTATAGGGACCAAATACATATTTACCCCAAAAAAATATAGCCGCTATTTTGCACTTGTCACTATCATTTGGTCTATTTGGTTACACTCTATAACACATTACGGTTGTCTCTTTCAAAGTCTCAAAAATTGGAACTAGGTTTCGCCTATAACACATTACGGTTGTCTCTTTCAAAGTCTCAAAAATTGGAACTAGGTTTCGCCCTAAACCTAACGCTAAAGCCATCCCCCTTTCTCTTCAACCTTCTCATCTCACGATGACCAATATAAAAAGTTTTTGAATTTTAGGTCTTGCTATTATTTTTTTCTTTCTAAAGTTTGCAGTTTTGTTGTTATGTCTATTATATTATGGTGTTTTTGTTTGTGATAGTTTATTTATATTTGTGATTTTAGATGAAAATAATGCTATGAACATATAAAAATGAATTTTGTATGTTGTTATTTTTTACTTGGCACTCAAGTTAGGTTTAGGGTTTTAATTTTATTGCTGGTTTTAAATTTCATTCTTCTTTTTTTGTGCAGGCTGGTGAAAACATTGATGGGATGCCTAATTCATCTGAAAAACATTCATTAATAAAAGGTTAGTTATTAGAGAGTTTATTGGTTTTTTAATTGTGTTTAAATCATTGAGTGTTGTGTTCTGAAGGTTGTTTGGACTTGACTGGAAATGAAGCTTCTTTTACGTTGAACTTGTATCGGGATGGTTATTTCATCGGAAAACCTCGCAAGGTTTGTTCAAATGTAGTATTAATATTTCGCTATTGTGGAGTCTTTTATCTCAACTAGTTATTCTAAGTTATGTGAGTTATGATTTTTCAGCATGATGCTGCAAATCAGGTGTTACTGAATTCATTACTTCCTTATGATAGGTCATCTGAAACAATTTTCTCGGTAATTCTCGAAATTTTATAATCGTCTTTTTGTTATTTCAGTTTAAACTTCTATGTTCTAAAACCTTATATTTTAGACAACTATGATGTACAAGACCTTTTTTACGGAGTTGCGTTATGACCAAAACCTTACGTACAAGACCTTTTTTTGTAAAGTCGTGTTAAGACCAAAACCTAAGGGCTTGTTTGTTTCGGGAGAGGGGAGGTAAAAATTTCCTGAATCTACACTTTGTTGAACGAAAAAAAGTGTCTTGCAATCCTTCTTCTTAAATTCTTTGTAAGCATTCCTCTGCACCTCAGTAGCATTTGCACGCAACTCATCACAATCATAAGGAAGCTTATTCACATTAGTTGTGAAAAGTGATTACATCATGCCTTATATAAGAAGCTTATTCACATTGCTTGCTTAGTAAGCTATCTAAACAAACATAACAAATTTAGCTAGATTACCTAACTAACCTGTAACACACTTTTATACCCCAATGGGTATAATATATACCCCAACAGTTATATAGTCTAAACTTGAATTAAAACTAACATTTTCTACCTTCTTACATTGTGTACCTCATAGTTATGCTTTTGTCTAAATCACCATCTTATGTTTTCTTAATTTTTTATTTGTCTGCTGCATATGTTAAGTATTACATTTCATGTACTTACCTTCCTATTTCTGCATTATGTGTTTGGAGGCCATTGAGTCAGGTCACTTGCCTGCGGATATTCTGGATGATATACCAGTCAAGTATGTTGATGGAGCACTTATATGCGAGGTGATTATTATGAAGAGAGAAATAATGATTGTTATTATTGATAATAGTGGTTACAATCATATATATACATAGAGTGAAGGTGTATAGTAACTATGATGTAGTGGCTGTAGCTGATATGAACTAAATGCTAAGCTATACTAACTAACTTGCTCTGCAAGTTATCTCATTTACTTGTATCCTCTAATATCCCCCCACAAGATGGAGGTTGATATATCTCTATCAAACCCATCTTGGATAACAAAATACCAAAAGGTTGAGGTAGGAGAGGCTTGGTGAAGAAATCAACAAGTTGTGCTTGAGAAGAGACTGGTAGAAGCTTGAATGTGCCAGCATGAAGTTTTTCTCTCACTATATGACAGTCAATGTCCAAATGCTTTGTTCTTTCATGAAATACAGGATTGGAAGCTATGTGAATAGCTCTTTGATTGTCACAAAAAAGAACTGGAGGTTTAGGACATTGAATGTGCAAATCTCTAAGCAAGTAAAGAAGCCATTGAAGTTCACATGTGGCAGAAGCTAGAGCCCTATACTCTGCTTCAGAGGAAGATATGGAAATAGTTAACTGTTTCTTGGTTCTCCAAGAGATTAAGGAATTGCCAAGAAAGAAACATTGGCCACTGATAGATCTTTTAGTATCAAGACACCCTGCCCAATCAGCATCAGAAAAACCTTGCAATTGTAAAGGTGAACTTCTGGGAAAATGGAGACCCTTGCCAGGACTGCCCTTGAGATACTTAAGCACTCTCAGAGCAGCTTGGTGATGAATTTGAGTGGGTTTAGAGAGAAATTAACTCAGTTGATGAGTAATAAAGGTAATATCATGTCTTGTTGTAGTGAGGTAAAGTAACCTGCCAACCAATTTTTTATAAGATGATATGTCTTCATAAAGAGGTGAATGATCAGTATGAAGCTTGATGGAGGGATTAGAAGGTGTTGAAACAGGTTTAGAATCAATGAAGCCTAAATCAGATAGCAAGTCTAGGCAATATTTTCTCTGGCACAAAGATATACCATGCTGAGAATGAGCAACTTCAAGACCAAGGAAGTATTTGAACTGACCCAAATTCTTAATTTTGAAAGAAGCATGTAGAATGGATTTAATATGATCAAATTCAGGCAAAGAGTCACCAGCCAAGATGATGTCATCCACATAAACCAATAAAAGAGTAAAAGATGAAGCAGTTTGCTTGATGAACAAAGAGTGATCAGAAGTGGCTTGTATGAAGTGTTGTTGTATGAGAATGGAGGTTAACTTCTCATACCATTTTCTGCTTGCTTGTTTGAGACCATAAAGAGATTTCATCAACTTGCAAACTTGATTTGGTTTAGGGGATGAGACACATAGTGGAAGAGTCATATAAACATCTTCCTACAGATCACCATGAAGAAAGGCATTGTTCACATCAAGTTGGAGATGCCAATGTTTGATTGATGCTAAGGCAAGAACTAATCTGACAGTAGTCATTTTGGCTACAGGTGAATAGGTGTCAAAGAAATTAAGGCCTTCAATCTGATTGTACCCTTTGGCTACATGTCTAGCCTTATATCTTTCAATAGTGCCATCTGCATTATGTTTCACTTTATAAATCCATCTACAACCAATATGATTCACATGATCTGGCAAATCAACAATTTTCCATGTACCAGTTGACTCAAGAGCAGAAATCTCAGCTTGCATGGCTTGTCTCCAACATTCAAATTTGGTTGCCTCAGTATAGGTTTTTGGTTCAAGGTTGGAGCGTAAAGAGAAAACAAAAGAAGAATGGTTATTAGACAATTTATTATGAGAAATATAATCAGAAATAGGGTAAGCAGAAGTATGAAGATGATTACAGACATAATCTTGAAGGTAGGAGGGAGTAGTTATATTTCTGGATGAATGTCTAACAGGAATAGGTAAAGGAGGAGAAGAAGGTGGACTATGGGGTAAAGACACAAGGGGAGGGTCATCAATGATAGGAGGAGGGACAAGAATAATGTCAGTATTGGGAGAAGATGATGATGGAGATGAAACAGATGAAAAATACTCCCAGTTGGAAGTGATAGACTCTGAATTACTAGGATAGGGTAAAATATGTTCATGGAAAATGACATGTCTGGATACAAATATGTCTCTAGAGTGCATATCTAAAAGTTTGAATCCTTTGTATCCTGATTGGTAACCTAGAAAGACAGATTTTCTAGATCTGGATTGGAGTTTGGTTCTATGAGCCGGTAATGATGAAGCATAACACAAACAACCAAACACTTTAAAAGAGGAAATATCAGGAATCTTATTGTATAAAACCTGAAATGGGGATTGATATTGAAGAACAGGAGTGGTAATTCTATTTATGAGGAAGACATCATGAAGTATAGCATATGACCAGTATGAGGAAGGCAATTTTGATTGAAAAAGAAGTGCCCTGCCAACATTGAGAATATGTTGATGTTTTCTTTCTACCCTAGCATTTTGTTGGGGAGTTTCAACACAGGATTTTTGATGTATTATACCATGAGATGCATAAAAGGTAGAAAGCATAAACTCAGGACCATTGTCAGATCTAATATATTTGGGGGTGACATGAAATTGATTTTGAATCATAGTAATAAAATATTGAACATGATGAGCAACTTCAGCTTTGGATTTGAGTAAAATGACCCATAAAAACCTACTATGATCATCAACAATAATTAAGAAATACTTATGACCATGTATAGAAGAAACATATAAGGGGCCCCATATGTCAAGATGAAGAAGCTCAAAATTACAAGAAGCATGAGATAAACTAGTAGTAAAAGGTATATGCTTTTGTTTTGCAAAGTGACAAATGTCACAAGTGGCTTTATTATCATTGGTAATAGAAGAGTACAAAGATGACATTTTATTCATTCTTTGATGGGATAAGTGACCCAATCTAAAGTGCCATAAGGCTTGAACAGGAATGGAAATGCTTGAATTACAAGTAACAGAAGAAATTGAAGTACAAGGTACATTTATTTTGCTAGAAACTGAATCAAAAGAAGCTAAATTGGAAACATGAAACTTGTATAAGCCATCTTGTTGACTAGCCAAACCAATCATCTTCAATGATTTCATGTCCTGTATAAGACATTGATTATCAGAGAAATGAAACACACAAGATAAATTTTGACACACTTTAGCAACAGACATGAGATTTAACTTGAATGTAGGAGAATAAAGCACATTGGTTAAGTAAAATTGAGGACTAAAAACAACTGTGCCAACTTGATTAAGAACAACAGAAGAACCATTTGGTAAATTAACATGAACAGGTGGAATGGAATATATAGAAGTGAACAAAGACAAAGTAGTGCATATATGTTCATTTGCACTAGAATCAAGAATCCAAAAGGAACTAGAAATAGAAGAGCATGAATTAACATTGGATATACCTGCAGATGAAGAAGAAGCAGTATAACCAGAAGTAATATTGGGAGAAACACTTATGTGGTTGGTAGTGGGACCAGGAGAAGGGTTAGGAACTGAGGAAACCAAATTTGCCTATTGAAGCAGCAACACAAGTTGATCAATCTTATCCTGAGCCAAACCAATACTACCAGACACATTGCTTGCATCAGAAGATTCAGCTGAAGAAGCATTGCTTGTGAATTCATAGGAGCTTGTGAATTCATAGTGGCTTGTGAATTAGGTTTGTTAGGGAAACCATGCTTCAGGTAACAATATTCAATAATGTGATTATATCTGTTGCAGAAACTGCAATACCTGCCAGAAGGCTTGTTGGAAGAACCTCTACCACGACCTTGAGGTCTTCTAGCATCTGAAGCATTCAAAAATACAGAACCTTCTTCTAGAGAAGGAAGAGAATGAGTATATACATTGTTACTCTCTTCCTAAACTACCAAAGAAAACACCTTGTTCAGAGAAGGTAAAGGATCAAGCAAGAGAACTTGAGTTTTCACAACTGAAAACTGATCAGTGAGGCCGGTTAGAAACTGAATGATTTGATCTTCAATCCTGTATTCTTTGTTAACTCTCATAGCAGTGCATCTGCACTGAAGAGGACAAGTACAAGTTGGAATGGGACGATGAGAATGAAGTTCTTTCCATAAAGCATTCAATTCAGTGAAGTATTCCAAAACAGATTTGGAACCTTGCTTGAGATTGTTAATGAAGGAACGTAAATTTGCAATACGAATATGATCAACCTTTGAAAATCTTTCCTTAAGATCTTTCCAAACATTAAATGCAGTATCATGAAAAAAAACGGTTTGTGCAATCGAATCAGAAAGCGAAGCTATAAGCCAAGATTGCACAAGATGATTGCACCTTTCCCAAGCAGTTTTGTTGAGATCATCATCATCAGGAACAGGGAGAGATCCATTGATGAAAGGGAGTTTATTCTTCGCGCCAAGAGCACGTTGCATTGATCTACTCCACACAAGATAATTGGAACCATTGAATTTTGGAGAAATCACCACAGAGTGAGGACCTTCGCTAGGATGAACATAGAAATGAGATTCAGTATCTTGACTCGCTTGTTGAGAACGAACCATGGTGAATCAAACAAAGAAGAAAAAACAGAGGATTGAAGAATAACGAAGAAAACGATTCACACAAAAGGTGAAACAAGAAAAAGGTATCTCAACAAGAAATTGAGATAAAGAAGCAAGAATAATCGGTGAAACAAAGAAGAATCACGCGAAAGGAAGGTGAAAAAGCATAGAAAGAAGAAGCTTGAGTTTCACGCTTCCATGGCGGAAACGGTTAGAGAATGAAAAAGGATCGTAACAAACTTTTCTCTCATGAGAGTCTCGTGATACCATATTATGAAGAGAGAAATAATGATTGTTATTGATAATAGTGGTTACAATCATATATATACATAGAGTGAAGGTGTATAGTAACTATGAAGTAGTGGCTGTAGCTGATATGAACTAAATGCTAAGCTATACTAACTAACTTGCTCTGCAAGTTATCTCCTTTACTTGTATCCTCTAATAGTGATTCTTGTTTATTTTTTGCATGCTTTACTTTTAAAGGCAACATTTAAATTTCTATCTAAAAGGTTGAGCTTTGATCAATTCTGTAACACTCCAGGTGCATGATTATCGAAGATGCTCTTCAGAAAAGGGAGCTGACATTGTGTCCACGGAAAATTCTCATGTTGTGAGTAAAGTAAGCCTCAAGATGTCATTGAAAAATATTGTGAAGGACATCCCATCTCTTACTGATAAGTCTTGGAAATATGGTGATATAATTCACCAATCATGAATGACCGATACGTGCAATTTTTTTTTTTTGGTATAGATCTCACTTAACTATGTTCTCATTGATAATAGGAAGTTGAATCAAAGATAGGGAAAGCATTACATCCAAACCTTCATCTAGATCCTACTCCAAAGTTGGATCGACTGTGTCAAAGTCCACTTCCCACAAAGGTATAAACAAGTTAGTTGTACATATTTTACAAATGAATCTTTGTGACTTTTTTATTTTTATTTTTTATAAATGAATATTTGGTTTTATTGAATTTATAATTTGTTTATGGTGGCCTTTTCCATAGGAAATCTGATTATTATTTTTATTTAGTTATAAATGAATACTCTATATAACACATCATGGTTGTCTCTTTCAAAGTCTAAAAAATTGGAACTAGGTTTCGCTCTAAACCTAATGCTAAACCCATCCCCCTTTCTCTTCAACCTTTTCAGGATGACCAATCTAGGTTATCAAAGGTTTTTGAATTCTATGTCTTGCTATTTTTTTTTCTTTCTAAAGTTTGCAGTTTTGTTGTTATGTCTATTATATTATGGTGTTTTTGTTTGTGATCATTTTTTTATGTGTGATTTTAAATGAAAATAATGTTATGAACATATAAAAATGAATTTTGTATGTTGTTATTTTTTACTTGGCACTAAAGTTAGGTTTAGAGTTTTTATTGATGGTTTTAAATTTCATTCTTCTTTTGTTGTTGATTCAGATTGATGTTGTTGAGGCTGGTGAAAACATTGATGAGATGCCTAATTCATTTGAAAAACTTTCATTAATAAAAGGTTAGTCATTAGAGTTTATTGGTTTTTTAATTTGTGTTTAAATCATTGAGTGTTGTGTTGTGATGGTTGTTTTGACTTGACAGGAAATGAAGTTTCTTTTACGCTGAACCTGTATCCGGATGGTTATTTCATCGGAAAACCCCGCAAGGTTTGTTGAAATGTAGTATTAATATTTCGCTATTGTGAAGTCTTTTAGCTCAACTAGTTATTTTGAGCTGTGTGATTTATGATTTTTCAGTATGATGCTACAAATCAGGTGTTACCGAAGTCATTACTTCCTTATGATAGGTCATCTAAAACCATTTTCTCGGTAATTCTCTTGAAATTTTATAATTGTCTTTTTGTTATTTCAGTTTAAACTTTTATTTTCTAAAAGGCTTAATTAATGATTTGGTCCCTTAAGTTATTTGTTGGTTACATTTTGGTCCCATAAGTTATTGACGTTACAATTTGGTCCCTTAAGTTACTTTTTGGTTTCGTTTTGGTCCCTTAACTATTAAAAGTTTCGTTTTGGTCCCTTAACTTATTTTTTGGTTTCGTTTTGGTCCCTTAACTCTTCCTCCGTCAACCACTTTGGTCCTTTACGTTAGAATGAATGTATTAGAGTTAAGGGACCAAAACGAAACCAAAAAATCAGTTAAGAGACCAAAACGAAACAAAAAAATAAGTTAAGGGACCAAAACGAAACCAAAAAATAAGTTAAGGGACCAAAACGAAACTTTTAATAGTTAAGGTACCAAAACGAAAACAAAAAGTAACTTAAGGGGCCAAATTGTAACGTTAATAACTTATGGGACCAAAATGTAACCAACAAATAACTTAAGGGACCAAAAGAGTAATTAAGCCTTTCTAAAACCTTATAATTTAGTCGATTTTATGTACAAGGCTTTTTTGCGGAGTGGTATTACCTTTTTTAGGAGTTGTGTTTAGACCAAAACCTAAGGGCTTGTTTGGTTCGGGAGAGGGGAGGAGGGGAGGTAATATTTTTAAAAATATGTGTTTGATTCAATTTTTAAGAGGGGGAGAGGAAAAGAGAGATTAATTAATACATTTTTTTTTTTTGCACAAGTAATTAATTAATACAATTTTAATTTCATTGATATAATTGTTTTTTTTTATACGAATTGTTTTCTTCTTTTTTATTGTTGCGTGTTCTTTTCTTCTTTCCTTTTTTTATGAGAATTCTTTTCTTGTTTTTTTACTAACATTACTTGCTTTTATATACTTTAACAACCAGGGTTGTTTATTTATTTATTTGTTTTTTTAACAATATTTTTTGATTTAATTAATTCTTAATGACTCCTATAATTCATAATCTGAGTCGGGTGCTTATTATGCCTAAGGGCCTGTTTGTTTCCAGGGAAAGGGGGTGGATAGATAGTAGATAGAATGGAAAGTTTATGGAAATGTGATATTTCCATGGTTTGGTTGCTATGTCAGTGAGGAAAGAAACATTGCTTTTGGTGGACCCCACATGCAGAAAGCTTTCCGCCCAAAACAGCAAGGAAACATGGAATATACATCAAAATTAATAAAATGACAAATAAATCCTTGGTTGGAGCATTTTTTTAATACTTTTTTTTAATGATTACGTATTGTTTTTTATCAAATTAGTTTTGCTTCTCTCATATAGTAAATCATGGTTTCAGACATTAATAATTTATATTGATTCTCATATATATATATATATATATACTAACATATTGATTTTTATTTGTTAATATGTAAATATGAACATATTATATTAAATAAATAACAAATACATAACTCATTTTATCATAAGGATATTTATGTCATTTACTAAATATTCATCTTTCTTTCCTCTCATTTTCTTTTCACTTTCACTAATACCAAACAACTAAAAAATCATCACACTTTCCACTCACTTTCTACTCACTTTCATTCCTTCATCAATCTTTCCTCATACAATCTATCCTTCCACTTTCTTCCCTCATCCAAACAAAGCCTAAGAGATGAGCTATTTGTTTCTACCTTCTTACATTGTGTACCTCATAGCTATGTTTTTGTCTAAATCACCATCTTATGTTTTCTTAATTTTTTATTTGTCTGCTGCATATGTTAAGTACTCCCTCCGTCCCAGTTTAACTGAGCCAGTAAACCATTTCACACAGGTTAAGAAAAATGTATAAATGAAAGAGAGAAAACAATGTTTTTGAGTGTCTTTGTCAAGTATTGGTGCATTCTTCTTTAACATAAATGTAAAGTAGAATATATTGAATTGGGAGTTGTGAAAGTATCATTAATTAGAGTTATAATTGGAAAAAAGTAATTAATGTTGTATTAAAAAGTGAAATGGGTCAAGATTCCTGAGACAATATTTTTTTATAAATGACTCAGTTATTATGGGACAGAGCGAGTATTACATTTCATGTACTTACCTTCCTATTTCTGTTGGAGGCCATTGAGTCAGGTCACTTGCCTGCAGATATTCTGGATGATATACCAGTCAAGTATGTTGACGGAGCACTTGTATGCGAGGTGATTCTTGTTTATTTTTTGCATGCTTTACTTTTAAAGGCTACATTTAAATTTCTATCTGTAAGGTTGAGCTTTGATCAATTCTGTAACACACTTCAGGTTCGTGATTATCGAAGATGCTCTCCTGCTGTGAGTAAAGCAAGCCTCAAGATGTCATTGGAAAATATTGTGAAGGACATCCCATCTCTTACTGATAAGTCTTGGAAATATGGTGGTATAATGGTGAGTATAATTCACCAATCATGAATGACCAATACGCATAATTTTTATTTTTTTAGGTATAGATCTTACTTAACTATGTTCTCATTGATAATAGGAAGTTGAATCAAAGATAGTGAAATCATTACATCCAAACCTTCATCTTGATCCTACTCCGAAGTTGGACTTACTGTGTCAAAGTCCACTTCCAACAAAGGTATAAACAAGTTAGATTCTCCCCTAATAAAATTATTATGTGTGATGTATGCATCCTAATGACGTTGAACTTGTGTTTCAGCTCAATTTGCAGATGAAGCGAGCAAGGAATACCACTTCTATTAATAAAATTCATGGGGTAAAAGTCAGTATAGATAGAGTGCCAGAGAATTCAAAAAGCAGGTTGGGTGATTCAAGAATCACTACATCAAATGCTATTGTGAAACAGACTCTTGAAAATCCAGCAATGCAGAATCTTAATCCAAGCATTGCCATGAGATCAAAGAATATCGTACTAGATTCTTCCATCCAAGGCATTTCTATGATCTCCCATCAATCAAAATATCCAATGGCTGTCGAAACTCCAAGAAGCTTGCTGGAGCACCGATTAATTGCTGGTATAAATTCACCTGGGGCTTCAGCTGTACAAGATGTCATGTATTCATATGGGGATAATCCGAACCTGAGTGCCACTCTTCATGTAAAAAGAGAGAATCCAGATAGAGAATCATCATCTTTATCGAATATTGCAAAAAGAATGAGGTCTGCTTCCACAGGTGTTGATGCAATGCAGCAAATAGACTCGCATGTTAACGCTCTTCAAGGATCGAATATGAATTGGCAGGATACATTATTACAGCAACAGGCAATGGCCAGAAGTATTCAGAATACTGGGAGTGGCATTCAGATGTTTCCCCAGCAGGTTTTTGAAGGGGGGTTAAATCAAGAGACCGGGACCAAGGTAGAAAAATTTGAAATGGAAAGAATAGACGGTGCAGGGATAAACCGCATTAAAAGTGAGGTGGAAATGTATCCAAGAAATTTAGACCCACAACAATTGCGGATTCAACAAAGAATGCTACAACAAGCATTGATGAGACCTAATTTCCCACAGACAACCTGGAATTGTCTGGGCCAGCAAATCATGAAAGAAGCAAAAAAGGAGGATCATCTTCAGCACGTAGAGAGTCCTTGGTTATCTCATGGGACACTACCTCATTGTTCTGATGGTTCAGTTGGACCAAGTTTTAGACCGTCTTCACTGAAAATCGCACCTGGAGCATTACAAAAACAGAAGGCAGCAATGACTTCTCATACCGATGCTGTTGGAACTCCATCTTTGACATCAAGTGCTAATGATTCTACACAAAGGCAACAACAGGCACACATAGATGCAAAATTTAGATCTAAATCCTTTTCCAAGACCCCGGCAATGTGTGTAGTTCAAAAGTTTCCCCAACAGGTTTTGGAAGGGGGGTTAAATCAAGAGACTGGGTCCATTCGATTTGCTTCTGGTCAGCAAGGCATGAGGTTAGTTGCCAAGGCACAACAATTTGAAATGGAAAGAATAGATGGTGCAAGGAGCAATTTAGACCAACAACAAGTACGGCTTCAGCAAAGAATGGCACGACATGCATCCATGAGACCCAATTTCCCACAGACAACCTCGAATAATAGTCCTCAGTTATCTAGTGGGATATTACCTCACTCGCTATTATCTTCAAAATCTGGTGAATTTTCTAAGGGTTCAGTTGGACCGTCTTCAATGAAAAATGCATCTGGAGTATTACAAAAAGAGAAGGCTGCAACTTGTTCAAAAAGAAAGAAAAAAGAGAAGACTGCAATGGCTTCACATATTGCTGCTGTTGGAACTCCATCTACAAAGGCAACAACAGGCAGCACACCTAGCTGCAAAATGGATAATCTAATTCCCTTCCCAAGACCCCAACAATAAGTGGAGTTGCTTCTCCTGATAGTGTCCCATTCATTGCTAATAGTCCTTAATATATTTCTCATGAATTGGATCCCAACAATTTAGTGCTAGCTTTTTCTTTCCGTATCAATTATTATTAAATAGTGCATGAATGAATATTGAGAAGCTTCTTTCATCTGCTCAGACATTCTGCATTGTAGCAGGAACACTACAACTCTTATTTTCTAAATTTTTTAATGTTGTTCGTATTGTGCCAAAAAAGCATAAACAGTTGGATTGATCAGTTTCAAGCAGGAATTTGAATTTGTTGAACCATCAAGCTTATCTTTTTAATTTACCCATCTACAATATTTTTTGACTTAAGCCTGATTGATCAGATAATTATGCATAGCAATTTTTTGACTACTTAATATGGTATGCTTCATGAATTATTTTCAAACATGAAATTAGGAAGACATGAAAGTAGAAGACAGCATACTTAAAATCTCTTCAATTGCAATTACAAGTGTTATGACTAGACTGAACCCAACAAATACCTGCAATCTTAATGAAAGTTAATCTTAAATCTGAAAAATATACCATTTCCTGTGAGAGGAGTCTTCCAAATCATTGTATTTTAAATTCAATTGGCATAAAAACATCCTTCTTATTCAGGTTTATGTTTTCAAATTAGCATAATAAATTTATATGACAACTGTATCAGGACAACTATACAAATACTTATTGTCATGCCTCGTTGTGTCATCATCAGGCCTAATTTTTTTTTTTTTGAAATCGTGAGGCTCTTAGGGTCTAGCTCAACTGACAATGCCGATATTGCTAGATTCACATGAGATATGCTAGTATCTCGCCATTTTTCTCCATAAATCTCCAAATATCTTCAACATTCTTGACTTGAGGATGAGAGGAAACGCACTGCAACGGAACGAATCGAGTTGCAATAAGGGAATCTGACTCAGTCCCCACCTTGTATAATTACTAGATAAGATAACAATGCCCCTGAGAATAGCCTTAAATTTTGCTTCCAACACTAATGAAGCTCCAATGAAATTAGTATAACCAAAGGGTTTGCTATTATGTAACTGTGATGTGAGACTAATTGAGCTTGACAAGAATGGATCACATGACCCCAAAGAAACCCTATATATAGGTCTTGTTTCCTTTCAACACCAACACAGACATTTCACTATCCGAATTCTATGCTGCATTTTTTAAAGCAAAGGTCTATAAATTATAGTGTAAAAGCTGGGGTTGTAATTTCACTGTGGCGTAACAAAAAATAAATAAATGAAATTCTTATAACATTGATTAATTTGTTTTATATCATCTCCATGTTTGTTTATATTACTTGTACATATTAATATCAATATGTTAATTGGTTAGAAAATAATGATTTGAATTAATAAGCATTACCCTTAAAGCATTTGACTACCTTTTTATTTTACTGATTCATGCACGTTAGATAACTCAATTGAAAATAAGAACGCGGGCGCACCAATAGCAAGGCATTTTAAAAACTAAAAAAAAAACAAAAAAAAAAACATTGAACTAGGATTGGTGGGGTGCGCCAGCCCATGCAATAGTGCAACGCATAAGCGACACTCGAGAAACCCAATAGCAAGCTATTGTAATGACTTCTCCCCCTCAAAAAAGTAATTTAATATCATGTAACCCATTGGGCTACATATCAGATATTAAACTGATAAGAACAGATACTACACTTGATCTTAGCCAAAAGGCCGAGAAAGGTATGAATTGTATGCGGTACTCGCTTCTGCTTTTATATCACACATTCACTCACTTGTTCTGTTGTCTACACGATGTGGGACTATTATGCAGCATATTATAATCGTAAATTCACTTATTAATAAATAAATAACTTGTGACTTTTCATTCTTATACACCACAAATTTCTTCTTTATTCCAAACAATTAATTATCATCAGAATAAATACACACATTGGTGGCCATTACGATCGAATTGATGATATTCCTAAGCAAAATATGATCTGATTCTTGTCTTGTCTCTATTTTGTTAATGGGCTCTTCATCTTTGTTGATTCGCTCGTTTTGAGTGCCACTGTTGTGTGCCTGTTAAATCTGTAATGTACAATGATGACTACAGTTCTTGTGATGTAGATAAAAATGTCAAAATCTGCCCTTAAGTACGTTCTAGTTGATTTTATTTACTTGGATCTTATGAAATTCTCCATCCATCATGTTTAGTATTTACTTCAATCTTAATGAAAACGTACAGATCATACACCATCATTGTATTTTAATTTCATTTGGCATATACACAATTTTTTTGTTCAGATTTAAGTTCTGAAATTAGCATAAATTTAGATGACACCTCTCACAGGTTAAGGGCATTGCTTCTTTCTTTGTTGCATAAAAACGGTAAACTACACAAATACTTGTATTGTTATGCCCCATCTGTGTCACCAAGCCTAATTTATTTTGAACTACCGAGTTTTCCTGTAGGGAGTAGTGTACTTTACACTAATTTATTTTTTAAACTTTATCAATATTGTGCTTACCATTATGAGCTAAGAAAATATATATGCAGGCCTTGCCTTAATTTGTTGCAGGTTTAGCAATTTATTTCTTGTGTTCTGTTGGTGGCTGACCCCTCCTGAAAGATCAAAATTCTGCTAAAAGGTCCAAATAAAAATGGCTGATCCCTCCTTAATTAATTTATCTGAATTGTTGCATTTACTTTTTAGTTTATGAACTAATGGAATGGACTAATCATATATATAGGATAATTTATAGTCCTAATCATAAATAAAGGAACATAAGGAATGGAAGGAACATCAATCCCTCCTTAATATAATCAGGGTCGAAATAATGCATAGTCTGAGAGTATTATAGTACAATATAGACATGGAAATTTGAGGTTTCAAAGTAAAAGTGAAAACTATGTGCTGGAATTACCGAGATTTTTGTATGTACTCATCATACATACACTCTGCCTATTAAGCTTAATCAACATTTGTCACTTTGATGAAATTATTGTATAGACACAGTAAAAATGTATTCAACTTTTTTAAAATAATGGTCACAACAATGACAATCCTTGATACTATAGAGAATCAAGGTCAAATGCAATCCATGAGACGTCAATTATAGTCACTGAGATATTGAAAACTCCCATGTCAAGGTATAGATCGTAGTCACATAACTTTGTTTAAAGCCCTAAATTATCATCAGATTCATAATGCAAGCACGGTTATAGATTCCTTTGATGCCATTAAGAAGTCAGAGCTGAGGAGTGACCCATCTATGTCATATTGATTGTGTTCTATGCAAATTTTCATTCGTTAACGTAATTTTCAGCTATAAAGCTTGCTCATGACTGTGACTTATGAAGTACAAATAGTTCGCAACGACATGTTGTAGATCAATCTGACAACCATCATGTGTGATCAAATACAATGCTCTTGAATGATAACATAAATTTACGACTCACTGATTTTGACGTTTTCGACCTATTTTCATTAATTTACTCGAACCACGTTCACATGCTAATGGCGTTAGCTTGCCTTGTTCATCTGGATTACTGTTATAGATAACAACATAAGAAAAACTTAATTGAAATATATGATCTTATATTAAATTCATTTTCATGTAGATAATATTCAAAGACCTATCCTTCAAAAAAAAAAAAAATATATTCAAAGACCTAAAGTTTCATGTAGATAAAATTTATCTCGAACCACGTTTACTTGCTAATGGAAACGATAGATTTATCTTAGAACTTGAAAAAGAGAAGAGAATCACTGACTGATTTCTCTTTTTCTCAATTCTGAAGTGTAAGTAAGTAACAAGTTACAAATACCTTGTTCTATCTGTTTTCTGTCTAGCAAAGTGACAAGTTCCTAACATAAACTATTTTTAACTATAATTAGAATCGTTTGACATCTTGGCCTAACAAAATTTCATGTACATTTTCTATAATAATTCGAATCGTTTTACATCTTTGCAAACCACGGGTATTGCATCTAGTTTTTTTAGTTTAAAAAATAAATTACTAGATTAAATTATTGACTTGTTTTTCATGTCAAAAACAAATTATTAAATGGGTGGGGAAATACTTGTGTGACATTAATGTCACGGTGACATTAAATCTGGACCACACATTGGGTGACATTAGATGTGTTGTGTGGCCCAGATGCAATGGCACGGTGACATTAATGTCACCAAAGTGCCGCCCGTTTTTATAATAGGAACGGTTTTCATCATTACTTCCCATTAATTCTATTCAATTTTTTTAATAAATCCCATAAAAAATATTTTTAAACTGTTTTCCATGAGAGAGCACGATTGTACTTTTTGTTTCATTTTTATAGAATAATTTATATTAATTAATTTCTTATTAATAAAAATTAATTTAGATTTATATATACATAAAATGTAGAGATGAAGTTGAGTTAAAAAATACTAAATTCAGAAAATATATATCTTTTTAATATAATTTCATTTCTCCACCAAATAAAAAACACCAAGTACAATAAATTTCGGTGAATTTTATTTCTTAAAAGATATTCAAATTTTATTTAAAAGACAAACTTTAAACTAAATTGTAGGGCTTTACCCAAAAAGGAAGCCCTTCCAGAAGATTATTGATCTCCATCCAGCACGTTTTGCTCGCACTGTAACACCCCGTTTTCCCAACGTAAAAATTTCATAACAATTATCAGAGTTTTTCATCACAAAACGGAATGTCACATTTCTTAAAAATCATAAATAGAATAAATTAATATTTATCCTTCAAAATTCAATCAACAATTAATTAATACTTTGCAGCGGAATTATTCATCATCTAAAATAGTCTTTGGCACGCAGGCCTCATCATAAAAGTCTCATAAATCTTAGTTCAATAATAATTCTTAAACTTCAAAAGCAATACGTAAAGGATAGAAAATAGTATTAAAATCCCCATCCCTTTACGTATCAGAGCACCTAAGGACACAGTGAGAGATAGTCACCCACGACCGCAACTAATCTTGATTACCTGCAAGTTACCCATACGAAGAGCAACATTTTCAAGCAGAAGGGGTGAGATTTCTCAAACAATAATATTAAGCTCATAAATCATAAATTACATTTAACAATATAAACATCTTATAATTTAACAATTATAATCAAATACATAGACATCATCATTTCATCTTAGCAATATATCATCATATAGCAATCACAATCATCGTCACATATCATCATACTAAAAGGCATCACAAAGTAATTCGTTAAAACATCACAACTTGACTTGACAATGCATCTAGACTCGACTATGCAACTCTTAACGTCTTAAACCATCTTGAATCATCATGAAAATGCAAATGCATGTGGTACCAATCTAGGGCATAAGCCCTCGTCGCTTATGAGCATAAATACACTCCTAGGGCATAAGCCCTCGTCGCTATTGAGCAAAAGCTCCTAGGGCATGAGCCCTCGTCTCTGGTTGAGCAAAAGCTCCATCGTCGTAGTTGAGCAAAAGCTCCATCGTCGTGGTTGAGCAAAAGCTCCAGGGCATGAGCCCTCATCTTTAAATGAGTATGCATGGACTCAACATCTTACGTCTTAGAAACTTAATGAACATTTATGACATCTTAACATCTTGACAACATGACATCTTAACAAATTGATGACTTCATAACGACTCGACGAATTAACAAACTCTTTGACTTAGACCGACATTTACATCTTAAATAAGATCAACAACAACATATGCAACACTTATAAAGTCACATCATATCAGCATCATAACTTAATAGTATCAAATGATAAACATCAACATCTTAAACATCGCATCAACATAAGCATCATAAATAACACATATTTAAATCACACATCTTCCAAATAGCACTTCATTATATAACACATCTTAAATTACACATCTTTAAATCACACATCTTCAAATAACACATCTTTATATAAGACCTTTCTTTGAATCACACATAGTCAAATAATTCATCAATTACACTTTGTTAAATAAAGCACACAAAGAACAGTTCTAGATCCTCTATTAATATTATAGTATTAAAGTAACAACAACCTTGACACTTCCTTTTAATATAATAAAACGTATACTCTAAGCTTTACTACTCAAGAGATCAAATGAACCAAATACACTCATTATTTATTTTTTTCTTAATTAAGCTTGTAAAAGCCATGGACTTGTTCTACACCTTTCATAAATATTTACATGTCCCACACAATTCATATAAATATATTTTACAAGAACCATATAGGCCATGACACTACTTATATTAGTATAAGCACTTAACACAAGAACAGTACCTATATAAACTAAACATATAGATATGTAAAAGCATATAGTATAGGAACCTTGCAAATAGACTGTACCGACAACAAGTATAATAAAATAAATTTAAGGGTAGTACTTGATAAATTTTATTTGACACCTTGAGAAAATTATTCTTGGTCATCGTCAACTATTTCATTCCACCACTCTATAATTCCTCATATAATTATCTTATACTTCTTTAACTAATCTATGATTTTAGACTCGTCATGTAATCACACTATTTACTCTATTAAGGGCTTCTCGTATTAACCTCAAGTAACTTGATATTTTCCCACGCCGTTATTACTATCTCTAACCTTATCGTTTTTCTTTAACTCATACCTTCAAATATCACATCTTTATATGACTCGACAATTACACATTTAAATAACTCACAAGTAGATAACACATTATCAAATATCTCATCATTTACCTGTTAAATAAATAATAATAAACCCTTCATCATTATTATAATTCTGAAAAGCAATTACTTGACAAATCATTCATACTAGTTATTAGCTTTCTCTCTCATGGACAGTTCAATCAAAACTTTTGTAGCAAACCTTATCATATGTCTGAGCCAAAAGGGTTAAACATGCATACACATAGAGTTTTTCATTCTTAAATAACATATATTATTAATATCTCTAGGTCAAAAGTATCCAAAACAAAAGGTATCTAACTGATAATATATATACTATGATTCACTATCGACAATCTGCAAGTAAAAAGATTGGATTTTTAATTGAAATCTATTATCTAACTGACTTGGATTTAAAACAAAATTGAAGCTTTTGAGATGGTCAGTACTTGATCCCTTAAAACCGATAACATATGACCAGAATATAATACTATCTCTCATAATCAATTGACCACTAAAAGCTAATATATATTTGTCAATTGAATCGTACTAAAAATCAAAAAGAACAGCAACATGAATATCACTTGAATGATGTTCGCATATTGATAAATTAAATTGACAAAATCATTCAATCAGGAAACACACGAAAGTAATGAATCCAGAGACAACAATTCACCCAAAGATCACGGCAACAATTTAGAGCACGGATTTAACATGAATTCATAAAAAGATAAGAAAAATAAAACCCTTCACTACCCACATGAGTACACAACCCTTATGATGAATAGAGACTCCTCCATACAAACTCATCCTAAAGCATGTTAGATGCAATCTAATAATTCACAGACCTAATATTAGTGAAAGATAGTCTCACCCTTACCTTAGATAGTTTTTTCTGAAATCAAAGCAGCGTTCTTCGTTCCTAAGGTTTTCTCTCTCTCTCTCTGAGTTCTCCTCTTTCTCCTCTTTCTCCAAAAAGCGGTTTAACGTAAAAACTCTTTCTAACCTAAGCTTCCTTATTTATAATACTAATCACTCTTCCTAAATCTATTTAGGCCCAATAACTTATTCTTCCTTCTATTCTAACCTCCAATTCTACTTACACTAATAATTCTCATATTCTAATAATTAATAGAATAATGCCACAAAATAAAATACTGACACCTCATATATATAAATAAATCACATAAATAGACTCTAACTTAATAAAAATAATTAAATAAAAAGGAGGGCGTTACACGCACCCTGCAAGCCTACCAAAAATACCCTTGCGCAAGTTAACTTGCGCAAGTGTTAATTGTTACGCAAGTTAACTAACGCTGCGTGAGTTAACATGCGTAGCGTTAGTTAACTCACGCTGCGTGCTTTCTTAAACAAGGCAGAGCACCTCATTTCCTCATTTCTCATATAAAATCTCAAAAAATCCCAAAAATCTCTCTCAAATCACCCAACTCCAAAATTCCTTCAAGTTCAAATCAAACAACACTCCAATAACAAGTAAGTTCTCATGATCAAACACCATTGACCTTTTATGTTTGCATGTTAGATTTTTTCTCTTAAATTAGAAATTTTTTAGATTTATAGTTTGTTTAAATTTTGGTGTTTTTGGAAGGAAATCATACAATGTTAGGATGTAAATGACTTGTGTTGCTTAAAATGTTTAGATGTTTGCATGTTTATGTTGATTTTGTATAGAATTTTTTTTAGAATTAGGGTTTGTTTAAATTTTGATTTTTTTTGCAAAATATGATACAATGTTACATGCAAATGAGTAATATACATGCAAATGAGTAATATTGCTTAATTATTTAGATGTTTGCATGTTTATGTTGTAGTTATCATTTTTAGGGTTTATGTATAATATGCACACCAAGTGTTTGATTAAATGTTTGAATGAGTTTTCATTGATTATTTTTAATTTCTATGTGTGTAGATTTGAAGCAATGGCCGGGTGGATCGACGTTCATGCAAAATTCAACGGCGGAGAAACTCAGAGGTTGAAGGTTCGGTGCCTTGATGTAGCGTTAAGAGGTCTCAAGGATCAATTGAATGAATTCTACCAAGGAGTCAACCCCATAGACACAAGGAGGATGCAAAATATTCTGTATAAATGTCCAAAGCTCGACGAGGGGAGCGTATCATTCACTTGGGTGGAGTTAAAGAACGACGAACACGTGACGAGCATGTTTTGGGAGCACACCAAGTTCCAGTGGATCGATATGCGGGTGACGTTGCTGAGATCAACTGAAGATATCATCAACAGCTTGATTCCGCCAGAAGATCGTCATTAGTTAGGGTAAGGTGCATTCAAACTACAACATTTGTCTCACCTCTGAAATGGGGTGATTCAAACTTGCTAAACGGCGAGGACTCAAGCATTTCGCTCCGCGTTCATGTTTTTCCTTTGAAAAGATTAAATTTTTGTTAGGCTTGCTTAGATGATGGTATTAAGTGTCAAGGAATGGACCTCATTTCGTTGGCACTTGAATACCATCATCTAAATCAAGCCTGACAAAAATTTATTCTTTTCAAAGGAAAGCATGAATGCGGAGCGAAATGCTTGAGTCCTGTTGTTTGGCAAGTTTGAATTTACCCCATTTCAGAGGTAAGACAATTGTTGTAGTTGGAATGCACATTCCAACTACAACAATTGTCTTCCTTTGGATGGGGTCATTCAAACTAGTTAAATGGAAGGACACCGGCATTCGTCCAGGAGTGTTTTTGTTCCATTCTAAATGTTAATTTTTTGTTGGCTTCGTTTAAATGATGGTATCGAAGTGTCAAGGTCTGGACCTCATTCCGTTGGCACTTAGATACTATCATTTTAAACCAAGACCAACAAGAATTTAACATTTGGAATGGAATAAAAGCACTTCTGGACGAATGCTGGAGTCCTGCTGTTTAGCTAGTTTGAATTGACCCCATTCAAAGGTAAGATAATTGTTGTAGTTGGAAGGTACATTTCCGAATGTAATGTAATGATAGTTGACGTACATATCTTTTACGTAATGTAATGTAATGATACCACAATGTAATGTAACGTAGATGAAATTATATCTAAATAAAATTGTCTAAGAATTAATGTTGAAGATGGGTTTTCCGACTCTTTGGCGTAAATGGATAAAGGAGTGCATAGGAACGGCTACAGCTTCAGTATTGGTAAATGGATCACCGACGGATGAGTTTTCTTTGCATAGGGGGTTGAGGCAGGGTGATCCTCTCTCGCCTTTCTTATTTTTGTTAGCTGCAGAGGGGTTTCATGTGCTGATGGAATCCTTGGCTAGAAACAATCTCTTTTCTGGCTATAAGGTGGGCAGTAATGATGCAATGGTTGTTTCTCATCTTCAATTTGCAGATGATACGTTAATTTTGGGAGAAAAATCATGGGCTAACATCAGAGCTATGCGTGCCGTTCTTTTTCTTTTTGAAGCCTTGTCTGGGTTGAAAGTGAATTTTTCTAAGAGCCTTTTGGTTGGTGTGAATGTATCTGCCTCTTGGTTGTCAGAACCAGCAATGGTGTTGAACTGTAAAGTTGGTTCTATCCCTTTTGTGTATTTGGGGTTGCCAATTGGTGGTAACGCACGTCGGTTGTCTTTTTGGGATCCTATTATTAACCGTATTAAAGCTAGACTGACAGGTTGGTATTCGAAACATCTTTCATTGGGTGGTCGTCTGGTTTTGCTGAAGTCTGTCCTGTCGTCTCTGCCTGTTTATGCTCTCTCCTTTTTCAAGGCTCCGTCAGGTATCATTTCGTCTATCGAATCTTTATTTAATTATTTTTTCTGGGGGGGGAGTAATGACCACAGGAAAATTTCATGGGTGGATTGGAAATCTGTTTGTAGGAGTAAGGAGGTTGGTGGTTTGGGTAAGGAGTATTAGGGAGTTTAATATTGCTCTATTAGGGAAGTGGTGTTGGCGGTTGCTGGCAGAGAGGGAGACGTTATGGTTTAAGGTGTTGTCGGCTCGGTATGGGGTCGAAGGTGGTCGATTGTTGAGTGGTGGTCGTGAGTCATCCTTGTGGTGGCGTGATATCCATGACTTATGTAGGGAGGAGTGGTTTAGCGATCATGTTAGTCGCTCGGTGGGGGATGGGAAAACCACGTGCTTTTGGACTGATGTGTGGCTTGGGAGGGTGTCATTTAGTGTCAGGTATAGCAGGTTATATGACTTGACGGTGCTTAAGGGGGAGTCAGTGTTTCAGTTGAGTCAGTTAGGGTGGGGGGAGAATGGTGGGGCCTGGAGTTGGAGGCGGAGGTTGTTTGCGTGGGAGGAGGAGTTGGTGAGGGAACTTATTTTACTACTCGGTAACGTTACTTTGCAGGTTAATAAGGTTGATCGTTGGTTATGGAACTTGGAAAACTCAAAATCATTTACAGTTCGTAGTGCTTATAACTATTTAACTGCACAAATTCTGACTGATACTTTGGTGCCCGTTGCTTCACTTTGGCACAAGGATATGCCCTTAAAGGTTGTGTTGTTTGCGTGGCGTCTGTTTCGGGATAGGTTGCCCACAAAGGACAACCTTTTCCGTCGTGGTGTTATTGATCAAAATTCTTTGGAGTGTGCGGCTGTCTGTGGCTCCGTCGAGTCATCTGCTCATTTGTTATTACATTGCAATGTTTTTGGCTCTGTCTGGTATCTTATTTATAACTGGTTGGGTATAATTGTGGTAGCTCCTCAGCTTTTGTCAGAGCATTTTATTCAATTCAGCTTTATTGGTGGTTACTCAAAGGTTAAACAATCAATCTTACAGGTAATCTGGTTTGCTACAGTTTGGGAGATCTGGAAAGAAAGAAATAACAGGCTTTTTATAGATAAAACATGTTCGGTTCTTCAGGTGTCTGACAAGATTAAGTCCCTCACGTTTATGTGGTTGAAGATGAGGTTTACCAATCTTTCCTTCAACCTTCATGGATGGTGGCTTAGTCCGTTCACCATGTTGGGCATAGGCTAATTGTTATTTCTGTTTTGCTTTTTTCATGTTTATGTAAATATTGATTGAACCTTGTTGTTTCTTCCTAAGTACACCTTGTGCTAAGAGAGACACTTTTTGGTGGTAATATATTTCATTTTAGCTTCTTCAAAAAAAAAAAAAAACTTATCGAATTTATTTATTCAAAACGCCAATGCAAATATTTATTTGAATTCACGCTGTCGCAATATTTATTTGAATTCACGCTGTCGCAATATTTATTTGAATTCACGCTGTCGCAATATTTGTTCGAATTTTATTGAAATTTATTTTATTGACTTTATTCTTCTAATTTATTTTATTGAATTCACGCTATCGCAATTTTATTGACTTTATTATAAAAAATATATTGCGTTAATTAAATCACATTGTGTGACTTAACTCACGCATCATATAAGCTGTGCGTGACTTAAGTCACGCACGTTATAAGCACTGCGCAAGTTAACTTGCGTAAATTAGCCGGTTCTAAAAACTGAGGCACAAACGTTTCTTGGATGGTAGTCAATGGTCTTCAATGGTTTTTGCACGTTTTCCTTCACATTTGACCACGTTTTTTGACTCATTAATTGCTATATACCTCATACCCCCTATAAAAACCCTCACATGCTTCCTCTTTTCCTCACATTTTATCATCCCACTCTTTCTCTTCTTCTTGCTCTGCTTCTTTGTTTCTTATTAGTTTCTAGGGTGGTTATACCGCTTTAGGTATATACCAGTGGCTTCTGGGGGAAGTAGTGGTCGGTCCGGTCGGGAAAAGGGCATCTTGATGTCGTTTTTCCCAGGCGCAAAGATACTTCAAATAAAGCCTTGCTGCTTCTATTTATATGCACTCTATCACTCGTGAACCTTTAACTTGGTCGATGTGGGACAAATACAAGTCCGAGTTTCAACTTTCAATACACGCAAGTCTCAAAAAATCGGGAAATACTTCAGTGACTTTGAAATGGTGCCATTGGTGCCATAGCAGAGATCCTGGCCATTGATGTGTGTGGGTCCGCGTGGGGATGTGTGTGTGATGTGTGTGTGTGGTGGAGATGGAATTGGATGGTGCCATTGGTGCCATTAATGGCACCAAAGTGGAACCCCAAAAAACCTATGCATCGAATCACCGAAACTGAATACAATAAAAATACAGTACTTGATAAACTATTGCAACATATTATTATTGACCTATATATATATATATATATATATATATATATATATATATATATATATATATATATATATATATATATATATATAGCTTCACGAAGATTCAATCTTGTATGTTAGTAGAATTTTAAAAACTCTTCTGATATGATAAGAAAGAATCATGAAGCAAAAATGAAGTAAAAAACTAAAAACTTTGGTTCATCATTCATAGTAACTTTGTTGAATGATTTGGGAATTCAAGCTGAAGTTTTACATGATAAGTTATAGCTTCATCACTTGTCTGTTCATCTGTTTGAGTAAAAACTGCAACACCATGAACAAATGCAAACGAACCTGTTCCTCCTACCACCCTGAATTCTTCTGTGTCTTTATGAGCAACTTTGATTGCTTGCACACTCAAGCTACCTGAATGATCTGGAGTATCAAAAGTAAGATACAAAACATTGAATTCTGATTGCTGAAACTGTTCCACGGGGATTATGAAACCTTGTGCTTTTCCTACAACCTTTGATGTGTTCTCTGGTCCCTCCGTAAGTACGCGGTGAAAGACGAATGCACCAGCATCTTCTCTTGGTATAGCATGTGTATTTGAGGTTGTTATGTTTTGAGGTTGTTGAATGTAAAGGGATAGATCAAGCCATGGTCTGGAATGGATCTTTTTATGTGAAACAGGTGATACCAAAGCTAAAACAATCACTGCTATTGTTGCTAGAGAAACTGCAGTAAAAAATATGATCCTTGACAACATTATGTGATGTTTTTAACTTAATCAGAGAGAATTTAAGATTTTTGTTCTTTATTATAAGATTTGAGAGATCAAATCACTACATTTTTGTCCCTTTTAAATTGAATGTTTCATCATGTTTAAATCAAAAGTTGTTAGCTACCTAAACCATTTTGCATTTCATTACCTAAACCATTATAATTTGAACATTTGTTTTCAATATCATTGGATTGAGATCAACTAGAACACCAAATTCAATTAAAAAAACAAACATTATAATAATTGAAGTCTATAGGGACAATTTCTTAGTCACTATCAGCATGTACCAATTATTGCATGTTGTAAGTTCTTGCCAAAAGTACTACATGAAAGAAGGAGTAAATTAATATCCAATTTGAATGCAATTAGTGTATATCTAGGAAAGATTCCCACAACAAAGTAATATAATTTAGACCCACAATAACATGCAACGTCCTTACTCATGATTTTTTTCTCACAAAAATGGCCACAACAAGCATAGTCCTTATGCCTTTTTTCCTTTTTTAAAACAGAAAAAGGACAATGCATAGTGAGATTGACATTGAAAGCACAACTACTTGCATTGCAGTATCAAGGTGATCATAAAACGCCACAACAAATGGATGAAGTGAATATAATTGAATGAACTATTGATTGGTAAGTAGTCAGTCAGTACTATAGCAAGTACACAAGAACGTGCACATAATAACATGCAAGTACCATCCTTGCTCAATGACACTTATTTTCTAATTAGTTTTTTTTTTTTTTTGGCTTATCTGTTAATTAGCTCCGTCGATATTATAAGTTAAATATAATTTTTTTTATATTCATCGAATAATAAATGTATCTTATCTATATTATAGATGAGATACATTAGTTATTCAATGAACCTAATTTTTTTTTTCTTATTATAGTTATTGGATAAATTTAAAAGAACAAATGAACATATCTTTTTTTTTTAAGGAATATCATATTTTATTTTTATAAGTTCATCCAAAAATTTATGTAATTTAGAAATTGAATAAATGCAAGCAAACTCTAAAAAATATCTTAAAATTCAAGGAAATTACGTTGGGATATTGACTTTATATATCATCCAAACTTTCAAAGTAATTTTAATTCTCATTAATTTAATCCAAATTTTTATGGTGACATTGATGGATGATTTGATCATCAAGTAAAAGTCGTTGGCCTGTTAAATAATTTTTAGTCAACCAGACACTATGTTGGTCTTATTCCTAGACCTTATTATAACAGATCCATCAACCATTCCAATTGGACACTAAAACTGATCGTTAGTTGAGTTGTTTATAGTGAGTTACATTTGGAGGAAAAACAAGCTTTTATCATTTCCCATTACTTGTTTTGGTAACGGGTGTCCTCGGAGCACTCTTTAAGCATTCTAAATTAAGTAATTATTTTTTAAAAACGTCAAACTTTTTAATTTTCAATGTACTGATTATATTAACTTTCATAAAAGTTTATCATTTAAGGTCTTTAACTAGTGTCCGGAGTATTAGTTAATATTTTCCATTACTTATTATCTTGGTGTTTTGTAATTAAAAAAATTCATTCTCCCGGTAACAAATCCTATGATTTTTACATCAACTTGTTAAATGAAAATGTCAATGAATTATATTTCTACCTGAATTTTTTTTAAGTCAATAAATTATATTTCTACCTGATTTTTTTTTATTGTGTACAATTGGATTTATTTGAGCATTTTGATGTCAAAGACCCCGTTACGAAAATTTTGGTGGGCTTAATGTAACGTAACTACTCTAGAGCTCGTATCACCATTTCTAGGAGTATAATATATAGAGCTTTTCGCTTACTATTATAAACAAAAATTAACTTTTTAGATTCATTTATTAAATGATGTATATGATATATAATAAAGATTATATACATTGTTAATTAAATAAATCTAAAATGTAGATTTTTTTTTTGTGGTTGGAGTTTAAATCTCGCACCTTTTATATATTATGCATTATCCTTATCAACTGAGTCAAGCTCCCGAAGACAAATATAAATTTTTGTTTATAATAGCAACAGAAAGGGTGTATGTTGTTTTGAAAATTAAGATACAGAATGGAACCATTTTATCATGAACGATACAATTATTTGATTTGCCACCGCAGTGAAATCTCACAAAGTAAGTAATGTATACTCTTCCACTCACTTTCTATCATAATAGTTTTCATATATCCTTCCCTACAGTAGTAGTGCGTTGTGCAGATGCATATATTCTGTTATCCTTGAAAGTTTTATTCTTATTAATTAACAAAATAACATGTCCTTTCAAAAAGATTGAATAATAATTCCTTTCAAAGATAGCATCATGCACCAATGTTCCATAGTTCCGGAACCAGTCAAAAGTTGTGAAGATATATACTATTAGCCCTTTTTTTATTCATATTCATTTTTTCTACTTCTTCCCAACAATATATTCCAGAGAGACTCAGAACAGAACCTTTTATTGGCAATCAAGGTGATGGTGGTACCAACCCCAACCAATAATCAACAACAATTAACCAGTGAAGAATCATACTATACCCAAAAAGGAAAGTCCAAAAGGTTCCAACATACATAGCCTCAAAACTGTACAGACCAGCTGCCTAAATTCTTTCTTATTGCCAGTAGATATAGTCTTTGATTCGATGTGGTGGGCCTAAATTGAGGCCAACTATGGAAAGAAGTTCTGGAGGATTTGAATGTTCTCCCACAAAATTTCTCTACATCTTTCTAAAAACATCTCATTTTTAATTATATAAATCTCTTAATTATTTTTGCGAGTGAAGTCCCATTTTAATCGATGACAAAAAATTCTGAGACCAAGTTTGGTCTCTCACAATAAATAATGCAACTTTTAGTCTTTCACGATAAATAGTTTCTTTTGTTGTATTGTTTTCATGTCATGT
This sequence comes from Medicago sativa, assembly GCF_051527215.1. Lineage (NCBI taxonomy): Eukaryota > Viridiplantae > Streptophyta > Magnoliopsida > Fabales > Fabaceae > Medicago > Medicago sativa. Next base: position 100,749,004 of record NC_140752.1, read on the forward strand.
GTAAGTTCGTTGTGTCATTATATTAGTTGTGTGTGATGTGATCAAATTAAGAGACAATATGGTAATTGGCTATTTCAGACTGTACCAATGCATATTTCCTCAACGGACTGAGTAATCTCAAGTCACTAGCACTCACATGGACCATGATATTGCCCTAAATCCACTAAATCAAGGCCGCATAAACTAATCTAGACCACCGATACCGGATACAAGGCTAGCTTGTCCTGATCTACCATTGGGCAATCAAATCGATGAGTATTAAAGAGGGTTAATGATTGTTTTGCTGGCCAAGACATTGTCCACATGCAACTTTTTTATTTACGTTTCATCACTCGAAGACCAACTGATAATGCAACACAGGGGGCATTTGTTTACACCTAAAAGCAATTATCATGTACCAGACATTGTAAGATAGGAGATTAAGATTTAGGTGAGGAAATCTCTGTGCCGATAAAAGGTAAGGCAAAGGCTAAGACATCCGAACGAGGAAAAGTTGATTCTTTCTCAAAACTACTAATTATGTATGTGGTCTAGAAGATCTCAGGCTGAGTTAAAGCTCAGTAGAACTGAACAATGAGGCTAAAACTCACACTTCATGTTTATAACGCCACCAGCCATGAAGAGGGATAAGAGAGGAAGCACATTCCTGGGGGGAGCTGCGCACCGATGACCCTGTCAACAGATCACGTCGTGAAGGAGAAATCTATGAGCGGGACAAGAGTAGCCATAATCCTCTCAATGAGAGACACTCAAGCATTACCCGCGAAATTAGTCCAGTAAACGGTGGATATTATAGGCCACATCGTTTGACTAGTAGGAATTTTTTTTTCTTATAAATTCTGAGTTTGTAAAATTGCAAAAGACACATTCAATCAAACACATAGCTTTTACCGTTATTGTATGAAGAAAGGAAATCACAGTTGATCATAAGAATCACTTTTGAACGAGTGTATCCAAACATAACCAATTCACATTCAACTCACTTTTAACCAAAATCAATTTTTTCAAACTCAATTCTATCAAAATCAATTCTCACTACCGCCAAACCAAACACACATAGTAGAAAGAAGTGTATGTGAAATTCTCTCTTGAAATACGTGAAATATTATGTATGATGTATGTAGACTCTCCCTTGGAGCCTAGAAAAAGGATTTATCCTTTGAAACGGATATAAAATGATCATTATAACACCACAACTATTAATAATTTCTTTTTTATGGGATTCCAAATTTTTTTATGGGATATTTATTTTTAAATATCCTACTATTATTTCATAAACCCTTGTGTCAAAAAGAAAAACTATTATTTCATAAACCCACATGTCAGCTTCACTTGCTTTGACCCATGAATGAAAAGACTGTACTCCAGTTATGGACCCTACAGACCACTCACGTTAAGTGATCGAACAAGATAGATAGATGAGAATATCATTTGTATAACAGCAGGACTATAATAGTAGTTAGAAGACTTTGGAAATAAATAGACTCAAAAGAATTAGAGAAATCCTATTAATTAATTGCACATGCATGGTTGTATCAATAACCGTAGTTTTATAGAAATCCTATTAATTGCACCTGTGAAGGATAATAGCCATCAGTTTTCATTTTCTGTAAAAAAAAAAATGTTTATTTGTACTCTATTAGTAAGAAAAAACACTAATTGGTTCAAGTAAGCGATTTGGACCCTTAAGCAAAGTGGTCAAGAGTTTCATCATCAATTCTTACTTATAAAGAAAATTTGATTCAAATGAGAGGTTAGGTTCGGTCAAGAGAACCAAACATGTGTGTAACATAAATTCTTCGATAAAGATTTATCACTCTTAAATGACATTTAAAACTTCGTATTAATAACATGTAACAAAAATCAATATATATATATATATATATATATATATATATATATATATATATATATTTGACAAAAACAAAACGATATTCATTCATTCAAATCGATAGATTACATCATTCAACACCGTATAAAACATGAAGGATAAATCTGCGAACAAACTCACAACATCCAAGTTTATAGCATGTAACGACGTAATGCCTACAAAAACACATGATAAATTAAATTAAAGTGGCCGAAATACCCATGCCTCCGGATCTGCAACGTTGACGTCCAATTCTTTGATTGAATAATGGATCTTTCAATATGACTTAAATGAACACTGCAACAATACGGGAAATCAAACAACGCCGCACAAGACGACGAACAACACACCACCACACTAGGATGGCGAAATCACGAAGAAAAAACCTAGATCTATGTGAAAAATCACTTATTTAAATTGAATTAGAGAGAAAAAGACGAAGATATGTGATTTCAGGTAAACAAATTGACCTAAAACCACCTCTCAATGAAGAAACTCAGAGAAAATCTAGAGGGAAAAAACTAAGGCCAGCTTGTTGGAGACCAAATTCATTTTACCTTTTGACGTTTGCATTTAAGAGGTGAGGAAGTATCTTCTAAGAAAGGGCATGGTAACAAAACGGAGAGGAGAGGAGAGGACATGGAAAGTGTAATTGCTTTGGTACATTAGCTAGTCTAGTAGTGGAATATTATTTCAACAAAGCCCTATAAGATGGTTTCTTTTCCATTATTTCCCCTATAAATACCTGATCCTTGCAGGGCAAGAGAAATCAAACACTCCAAAGTTCCAAATTTTCTTACATGTCTATTTACGTTCCTTTTTTCATTAGTAAAGAACAATATCTAGGGGTAGAGGAGCTAATAGGGAAGAAGGAGGAATTAATGGTATAAGGTTGTTGACAGAAGATAGAGAGCACAGATGATGATATGCATTTATATATATATGAGGAGCTGCATGGAGATGAATTTTGTGCATATCACTCCTTTGTGCTCTCTATGCTTCTGTCATCACCTTCATCCTCCAATTTCCCATTTTCCTCTACTCCTCCAACATGTTAATTAGTACAAAGTTTCAAATTAAGGTCATGTCTTGATCATTAATTAATATATTGTGCAGAATTTAATGAAGTTGTTGCAGTTCTATCTGCTTCTAGGCAAATAATTAATAATATAATATGGTCATTATCTAACCTTAATATGCATTTCTTTGTTTGTTGATAGCATGAAGAATTCAGAAGGAAAAGCTGAAGAATTTATCAACTAGTGCAAGTGCAATTCATTCTATATATCCCTTCTATTTAAAGGCCTTAACATTTGCTGCTGATAATATGAGTTGCTACAAAGTATAAACCAAAAAGAGGTATTTCTTTTCATATTTGTTTCGACTATACTTTAATTTGGCAACATTAAATTAATTATGCTAGTCATAAAGTGTGTCTTACACACTCATTGTAAGAAACTTCTCTCATTCTATCAATTTCAAATAATCTAATTTATCTCAATTTTTTGTTTTGTTTTGTTGGGCTTTACCATGTTTTTCAATGGGGTATAAGATTAAGAGCATTGACTTCCACCTTAAATAATTGATACTAATTATTTTTTTTTCTTCTTTGTTTTGGTTCAGAAAAAGTCATTGTTTCTTAGTAAATTAAATCTTTCATGATATTTACTTTTTTTAATAAGTTGTAACTTTTATTTCTATAGTGCATTGTATTTTACTTTATCCTAAATTGTATTGTTCATCTTCATCCCAACTTAAAAATGTTAACCACACATACATTCAACTTGGACAGTATTGTTAGATATAGTTGGAGTTGGTTAAAGTTTGTCGCAAGTACATGTATCGTATACTCATGATAACCAACTACTTCTCCTTCTATGAAAATTTATTTATTTTTGTGACTTTAAACTTAATTTACCATATGCTTCTCAACAATCATAATCATGATGGCAATATAATATTATTCTCAGAAGCAAGAATGTTTTCAGGAGAAAAGAAGGACGAGTATCAAGGCATATGACTGACGTGTTGTGGTTGTAGGGCATATTCATTCATTCATTCTTGCTTGGGATTCTTCCAATTAAGTCAGGACTCGGATTCCCTTCATTCAATAAATTCTGCACTTGCTGTGCCACCTTATCCAAAAATTCCTTTTACAAGGATAAAGTTGTACTAATTAATTTATCTTCTCAAAAAATTTATTATGCTATGGGGACAAAACAACACCTATTTGTGTTTGGGAAATATTTATTAAGCATAGTTAAATGAAAAAACTCATTCATCTAAAAGTGTTAAAAGAGAAAATGTCCAAAAAATTTGATAGATTTTATTTTCCTGAAAAATGTTTGGAGCAAAAGTTGAAATTAGATAATACGTACGTGGGGTATGAGGACCAACTGTAAGGAAGGGAACAAAAGTAGTTTTTGGTAGTTGCCCTTTGTCACTACATGACATGCATTTGTCATTGCGCACTCGACAAGTTGATAGCCATTGAATTAAGATCATATCATATGTTAAACGTAACGTTACACGTTGAATAAATATACACATCATTGTATAAGTCATTTGATCAAAAAATCAATGGCCAATATTATTGTCAATTACTTGTGTTTGCGATGATTTTGAGGTAAAAAATAAGCAAATTCCAAGATAAAACTAACAATTTCTATCCACACGCTAAATTCCTATTACGTGGTCTTAACGAATCTTAGAAGATATTTCCTTAGATATTGTGAGGTTGGACCTAACACAATTCCACAAAATTGACATGTAAGGTGAGAATTGACTCCACCTATAAACACTTAGACTATCTTTTATTGGATATGAGAATCGTTAAAGGTTTAAGGTACCGAATTTCAACCACAATGTCACACCATGTTGTGAATGAGAAGCTTCATTATTTCAAGAGTTGAAAGTTGGTACGAAACATTAACTCAAGAACAAGACAGCCTCCCTTCTTTGATTTGATATTTGTATGTATCATTTAGAATTAGCATATGGATATCACATAATTTAGTACTTTTCGGCTGGGGATTGGTTTGGCGGTTGATATTGATATGATAAGTTACCATTATCATGTGCATGTGTCTCCAATTCAAAATTCAACTGTGTTGGAGTACGGGGTCTAGATCTAAACCAAGTGCAATGGTGTTTAATGGGCATGTTGAAAGCAACATTAAACAAGTAAAATGCTCCAATGGTGATGTTTAATGGGGATGTGGATGAAAGAGAGGATGAACGGTTTCAACATTGTTGAATCTGACGAAGTGGGACACGTGGCGGGCTGTGGTTGGACTGAAATGGCGCGTGCAGAACACGCGCGGACAACATCGCGTGAGGCTGCAGAGGGCGGAAAGAGAAAAGCAAATTTGGATAGATGCTGACACGTGCTGCTTTGTTATTGGTTGTTCGGATTTTTATTTTTTTTAATAATTGGACCTCAATTATTTCGTTGTAAATTAATTTTAAAAAAAAATATACCAAAATTCATGATTTTTTTTTCTCTATAAAAAGAGATTTGGTTTATTTGATTTGGACACAGAAAAAAAAACCAAATTTTTCACTATCTTCATTTTATTATCTTTCTATTAGCAAACTAGGTGAAGTATTAATCTTCTTTTTAGTGAAATGGATCCCAATAAATAAATTTTGTTTTTACAAAAAACAAAAAAAAAATTGTTAAGTATTTCTTTATTTTAATTTAATTATAATCGATAATTGTAATTTTATGTAATTATAAAAACAAAAATATAAAATTAAATAAGAATAAGAAACAAAAGGTGGTGGGGTAGAGTGTTGAATGAAAAAAACCATTGGAGATGTAAAAATTGAATGGGTGTTGAATTTAGAGAGAGAAAATGATGTAGAGTGTTGAGAATTGAAAAAGTGAGTGTTGAAGGTTGTTGAATGTATATGACCATTGTAAATGATCTAATTGATTGATAGGGAAATGTAAGGAACTAAATGCACGTTGCAAAATTCAATACTCCCTCCGTCCCGGAATAACTGACCTATTTTCTAAAAAAAAAGTGTCCCAAAAAAACTGACTCATTTCAATTTTCAATACAACTTTCATCATTCCCAATACAATATAACACTAAATAATACTACTTTTATCATTCCCAATACAGTATATTCCACTTTCCCCTTTATTTATACACTTTTCTTAATCTGTGTAAAAACCAAAGTAGGTCAATTATACCGGGACGGATGTAGTATTATTATGTATGGCTCTATGTTACTATTAATATGAGCTGGTAGTTCAGAGCAACAGGTGATTCAGTCACTGTCAAGGTTTAGATTCAACAATACCCAATCCATATGTGGCAATATTAATACTACTTTCTTTCTACTTTTCATTTTTTTTTAACATTCGTTCTGATCCTCATTCTTTTATTGAGTGAAATTCAAGTAAAATCCACACTTAAAAAGTAGGTACTACGTAAAGTGGCGAGACCACGTAATTTTCACTTGATAAAAAATTGAACGTTAAAGAGTGTTTTTTCTTTTTTGTTGGAAAGGGCTAGAGAGTGTTGTTAACACTCATTTTTTAGCTTATGTTTGATATTACGGTGGGTATGTTAGAATCATATCGCCGTAATTTTGATATACCCACGGTAATATCAAACATACACTTAACCATCAAAATGTCATTCTAACAACTAGTACTCATCTTCTTTTTGATATTTGAATGTAAACAAATCTTCAAACTTAGATAGGATTTTGCTAACAAGGATTAGGAATATTTAACAATCATCAGTGAAACATTATGCAATTAACTTTAGTGGCCATAAACTTGGCAGGCTATTATGAAAGTAGCCACACGAGCAGATAACTTCATTTTGGAATTAATATTGTGCGTTTGTTATACGATGATAAAATTGTTTTTGCAAAATTAATTTAGTTAAAAGTTAGTTCAACCTGAAATGATTTATATTTGGATGCATCTGTGTAAAAGTGGACTGAACAAAAAATTTGAGAGAAAATGTTCAAAATCAAAAGCTATAAATCATAACTTCAAGTTAGAATCAATTTTAGAGACAAAATTAATTTCAATTGAGATCATAGAAACATGTCAAGATCAATTTTAGGTGTCCGAAATCACGTCATCCTCTTTCAAATATAAAACCATACATACACAAGTTATAAAAGCATCTCATAGAGTTACAGGTAATCTAGGATATGATCGTTGAATAAAGGAAATCTGATTGGTAAGCATGAAATCCCCACACTTCCAAAGTTCCAGTATATTGATGGCAGATATTTCTTTTGCCATCATTCCTATTGTCAATTGTCATGGTCATGGAAATTGTCAATAGTACTGTCATTGGTTCTGTTATATCTCATCATTCTATTTCTGACAAAGCCATTCACACAAAGTACTAGTTAAATGTTTTTTCTGCCCCTCTCCAATTATTTATTACCTTTCCCAATCATTGACTTCAATACTATAATACACCCCACCCACCCATGTTTATGAAGTTCAACTATCTATACTCATTACATGGCTCTGCACATGACTAGCCATACCTTGATCTGATATAAACCAAACTAATTATGAAATCTGATTTTTTTTCTCTCCATAAAATAGGTCATTCATATCTATTTAAGCTTGCAAAAGAAAAAAAATGATATTGCTAGTTGCTACCAAGAGCCCTTGGATGAGAAAGTTCGAGTCTCTTTCCGTTTAATCAAAGATCCTAGGCTCGAATCCAGGTTTGTTAATGCAGAAGCGTTAAAAGTCTTAAGGGTGAGCTTTGTTGTCCATTGACCTTGTCCTACTAGAGAGATTAGTCTCAGCAGTTGAGCAGGATAAAAAGGATATTGTTGAATCATACCCCCTCTAAAAAAAACAGTAACAGGTCAAAAACATCTCCAACATATAAGGCACGTTGTCAACAAATATCTGTTTTGGATCTTTTCCAAAAGTTAGCTTAAAGAATAGGAGAATCAGAGCATATATGAGTAAAACTTCAATATAGTGTGCCTTATTCCAATTCAAGCATTGCCTGTAAAATCCAATTCTACTCCCATGGTAATGCTAATGTTAAATAGCTTTGGATTTTACTCCAAAAGGCAAACTTTTATGACTTTCCTAGCACATATAAACCCTGTACAGCCTGATAATTTTTAGCAACGTGAAACATAAATGCAACTTCAATACTGATGACTATCATTAGAGAGATAATAATTATAGAAAATCTACATCTGAACTTGTAGAAAAATTACTAGAGATAAAAAGTATCATAGTTACTATCAAGTTGAATAACAGTTACATATATATGGACCTATGCTGCTGCTGCATCCACTTCCTCAGTACTTTCCCTCTCCCTGAAGGACTTAATGTGAAGATCCCTTGTGATTTGAGTGGTTGTATCCAAGAAGTACAAAATAAATGATGTGAAACAAGAACAAATAAACATTGGTATTGGCCCATAAATCCATAGGACAAGTGGAATTGACGTGTAGAAAGCCCTCAAACCAAGAGACCAAGAATAACTTCCACGGTTCAATGTTTTTGCAACATATTCAATAAAATCCTTTTTGCCTTTGAGTGCAGGTGTATTGATTAAGAAACTCACATGTGCATAGTATCTTATAGACTGCATATTACATAGAAATGCAACAAGGAAGCATAACGAGATAGAAAGACGTTTTATTGAAGAATTAAGGGAAGTTTTGTTGCCAAAAACTAATTTGGTCTCTGTCTCATTGCTTGCAAAAACTCCAATTAGTGAACTTAGTGTGATTGCTGTTGTAGCTAGTAGAGTAGATGCCATTATATTGTTGCGGATAGTTTGAACAGCCAATACCCCATTTTTCATTGGATCCTGAAAACAAATATATGCAATACAAGATAACTTTTTTTTATCAAAACTGTTAGTGGGTTTAATGGCCAGAAATCTATTGAATACAATGCGCATAATTCAAACCAAAACATAAATTGAACAAAACCAGAAAAACAATTAAAACAGTAGCAATGATTAAAGTATAGATAAAAGAAGATGAACACCAAGATTTTACGTGGTTCGGCCTTAGAGACGAAGCAACAAGGAATTTACTATAAAGAGATACAAGATCAAAGCCAATATGATAGAGTTCCTTTGGTCTCTTGCTTCCCATTGTTGAGGAAGAAAAAGAATCCTCCAGCCCCTTTCAATCAATGATGTCAACTGCAGATTGTTAATATTTTGCTACTCAATAGTGCTAAAGCGCCGCTATAGCATCTATTTGACAATATATAGTACTAAAAAGTGTTTCACGGAACAATTGCAGTTTTTCCAAATTCCAATAGGTATATCGGTATACCGTTGCTATAGCTAACATTGCTTTCAATACTATAATTTCACTTTTCCCTTTGATATCTCGATCTCTAATTTTGTTTTTCACGAGTTTACATGAATTGTCTCGTATCACAGCCCAAGAGTTTTTCCAGAAAACTACCAACGCTGGGTTCCAGTATGCTACTTGTATAAACCACTGAATACAAGCTTTGAACTATAACAAAATAACATAGCCAGTTACAACATTTATGGCCAGTAACTGTGTGTGACAGATTTGTAACAGAATTATAACTAACTGTAATAGACTTTTCTAAGTGTTCCAGTATGCAGCATTACTGCTGCTTGTATTAGATTTTGAGACACTCAACAAAAACAATCTGTGCAAGCAAGACTTATGAAAACAACTTTATTGGTTCATGTTTGAGATCATGATATGCCTTTGACAAAATTACGGTACACACTCTAATTCTGTCAAACTTACCGGTAGTCCAACCAATCATACACATAGATATGTATAAATATGTCTTATTGGGGAGTTCGGGAGAGTGCTGGGAGCAATAGCAGGTCAATGCTTCAGGACCACAAGAGAGGGAGATGCCTCACCTCTCTTATATATTCAACATTTACCCATTCACAGGCATATGAGACCTAACCACTTACACTTAAAACCCAAAAATATGTATGTGAAAAGACAGCTCAAGTGAGGGGCTACAGCAATATATACCACGTCCTCCGTCCCACAATGAGGGGCTACATAGTTTATTGTTTCACATACACCAATTCTCAGTTTTGACCTTTAATATTTTTAATTATCTATTAGGAAAAGTTATAAAAAGTAAAAAAATATGAAGCGGTAACATCGTATAAAACAAAATATTATGCAACAATAACTAACATGAAGTGTGGTAAACTAAAATTCTATCATTAGATACCTAAACAAAAGATAAATACAAAATGTTAAGGATTGCCAAATGTCAACAGATAAAAACAAGAAGGGATAGAGAGAGAGGAATACTGACAGACATCATGAAAAGAGTCCACTGGTAACGAGACTGAGCATTCAAACCAATAACAGTGCTAGAAGGGTGTCGGATTATAGTGTAGAGAAGCCAAACATGATAAATTAACAACACCAATATACCAACAGGAATCAAAACATAATCCAAATCCTTTATTTCCATCTTCTTCCTCTTTGCTTTGCTTTGCCTCTTCAAGTCAATTGTCAAACCTCAAAACAAACTTTACCTTTCTTAATTTTTCACCACTCACTCACTCAGTAACCTTATTGTTACCAACCACTGAAAGTGTAGTGCTATGCTAATGCTACCCCACAACACAAAACTCCAAAAATGTGATGAAATTCAAATTAGTTCCACCTCATTATCACACACACACACACACACACACACACGTAGTGACTTTCTTTGTCTTTTGACAACTACACATGCACACTTGTACAAACTTGTCTTCTTTTCTTCTTCTACAAAACAACATGTAACGTTCCTAGTTAAATAAAGATAAAGACTCTCTTCTCTTGTTCTTTAAAGCAGTAAAGTTGTCCGCAAAATTAAAATAATAAAAATCCATCTTATTATATCAAATCAAAAGGGGAAAAAAAAAGTAGGAAAAAATGGATCTATGCAGTGCACCACGTTGTCCAATTGTGTCTGAATTTGACTGTAACAGACAAAACAATTTGAAATTGGATTACAGATAAGATGCAGTTATGTGTGTTCACAAATTATGATGGCCCACTTGTTAAACAATTCCAAATGGGTGGTGATGTGATGACATTGGCATATCAATATTAATATTAAGCAAGCGTCCATCACATGTTTGGTGGACCTAATTTTGGAAAAAAAATTAATTCATTGCTTTTGTTTTTTAGGCAAAGATAATCTTAGAAAATTAGTGATGTTTGCATTTGTGTCATCTTCAAAACCATTGACTGCTAAGTGATGTTTTTTCTCAATATTCTCTAAAATAATAACCTTATTTGGATTGACTTATTTGAACTAATCTACTAAAATAAGCACTTATTATGAGACTATTTGAAAGACCTTGTAAAAATAACTTATGATGTGTTCAAAAGCAGTATGAAATAACTTACACCTTATATCAAATCAAAGTAATTTGACTTTATTTTATCTTTTTGTTATAGAAATAAATATCTTATACATAAGCATTTATACGATCACCGCTTAATTAAGATGTTTATCCAAACGGAGGCTAAATGCAACCGAGTCATGAGCTATATCTCATAGCATACCTCTTTGCCAAGCATGTAGTTTGAATCACAGGTCAGACACTCCAGAGGTACAACACAATCTTAAAATCAATGAAGCAAATGATTGAACCGTCATATCATCCTAATAAATAGCATTACCAATTTACACAATCTTAAAATCACTTTTAGTAGAAGCTCCAATATTATTCTCCAGAGGTACAACACACATGAATGGGTGACTTACAACAAATGCAAGGGCACCTTAGATGAATTCTACAACCATTAACAGTAACCTAAAATTGACAACATCCAATCCAAGGCACATGTTCATATAGTACTTATTAACAGAATCATACACAAAAAGAACGCCAAAACTGTATGTATTTGCTACGAATATACATCAATTATACATTATCATCTACAGCTGCTGCATTTTGAGCTAAATTGTTACCAGCTAAAGGAAAATAATCAGTCGCTACTGCAGATTCTACATCATCAGTCTCCTTTGTGAATGAGTCACTATGAAGATCCCTTGTGATTTTAGTTGTTGTATCCAAAAAGTACAAACTGAATGATGTCAAACAGCAACAAGCAAACATTGGTATAGGCCCATAAACCCATAGGAAGAGAGGAAATGATAAGTAAAATGCTCTCAATCCAAGGGACCAAGAGTAACTAGCACGATTCAATGTCTTAGCAATATATTCCATATACGCCTTTTTATCTCGGAGTGTAGGCGCGTTGATTAAAAAGCTGACATGACAATAGCATCTTATAGACTGAACATTGCATAAAAATGCAACAAGAAAGCAGATGGTAATCGAAATGCGTTTGATCGAAGAAGTACTTTGAAGTATGGAAGATGTATCATCAGAACTCCACGAACTACTAGCGAAAATTCCAATGAGTGAACTTAGTGTGATTGCTGTTGTAGCAAGAAGAGTAGACGCCATGATATTGTTGCGGATAGTTTGGACCGCCAAAACACCATTCTTCGAGGGATCCTAAAGATATAGCAATTGAATTAATGGAAGAAATACATGTGCAAGCAAGATCAAAAGAACCAAAAGTCTACGAGACGACGTTAATGTTATAACTTTAATTAATACTAATAAAGAGTACTAAAATTCTGAAATAAAATGATTTCAAATTACTAACATGTAATGTAAGATTGCAGAATCAAAATATTCTAACTAAACAATCAAATATAAAGGTGTAAAAGAACTGACTCACACTCATCATAGCATGAACCCATTGATGACGAGATTCGGCGTTAAAGCCAATGACAGTTCGATGAGGTTCACGCATGATAGTGAAGAGAAGCCAAGCATGGTACAAAGAGAACACCAATAATCCCAATGGCACAAACACATACTCCAGATGCTCATTGTTCCCCATCCCACCAAATTATTACTTGGAACTGGAATATCTATGTTTGGTTAATACAATATTCTATGGTAAGTGAAAATTAAGGTAATGTTTCATTCATGTGTGTGTGTCTATATATATATATATATGTACCTAGTCATGAGACCAATCCAAAGACATCAACCTTAGTAAAACCAAACATGAGATTGATACAAACCAGTTTTTCCAGTTGAAATGGAAGATTGACCACAACTTATTTTTATTTTTGCAAGTAGCAACTTGTTGACAAGTTGATAGTGTGGCATTACCCAAAATACACTTGTCATAATTTTATTGTCACTTGTTTTGTGGAAAAGCAATAGGGGAGACAATGATTCTTTATTAATATATTTATATTTTTTTAAGGGATTAATATATTTATATTATTAAGGTAGTTAAGATAGGATGATATAATAATAATTAAAAAGTTTATTAGTTTATTTGTTGATAAGTAATGGAGTAATAGTTATATTATCATACTTAGTTCATTCATTGTATTGTTGACTAAGTGATAGTGACAAAATATATTTTGTCCCCACATCAACATGTTGGTGGCTTTTAGGGTACACAAATTGATAAATTTGTGTACCCATACACAAATGCATTATTAGCCATAGATCTATAGTATTAAAATTCAATGAACCAGATTTTGCTAGAGCAATTCAATGTACTTCTTACTTCTTTCCTTTCCTTTTTTATTTCTTCTAGTGGCACACATAACATTAAAATATTAAACCATTATAAAATTTATTCAAAATTAAATGTCATTCTTTTAAATCTGAACCGTTAAAGCTGTAAATAGCAGTATTCTTTCCTCTCTTTTTTTTTTTCCAATGGTACACATTAAACTATTATTTCAATTATTAATTTTTTGGATAGAAAAATTATAATATTTTTCCTTCTTAATCAATGATACATTTTTTGTTATGTATTCTTTTTTCTTTTTCTTTTTTGTTATTTTGCATATTCATAATAAACCTCACGGACGAACTTTAATATGTATTCATTAATTTTGGGGTGAACTTTGTTACATATAAATTTATTTTTTATTTCTTAAGAGAAAATTTATAAGGAAGATGTACCACTTATTAAGAAGAAAAAACTTTATGTAAAAAAAAGAAAAAAGAAGAAAAAAATTAACAATAGTTTTGTAAAAGAAATGAATTCGGAAAAAAATTTAAGTATTGAATTATTTTTTTGAAAAGAAAATTATTCAATTATTCTTTTTAATAAATAAAATTATTTAATTATTAATCTGTAAAAAAAATTGAGTTTGACACTAACACCAATCAAATATACCCTAATTATTTTTAAAACAAAATTAATTCATGATTTTTTTTTATGTATATATAAGTGCAACTTTTATTTCCTTGAAGACTCACTAGTTCACTACTAAATTGACATTCTTAAATCTAAGCCATTGGATTTTTAAACTCTTGAATCAATGGTAAAATGAGCATTTGTGTATGGGTACACAAATTTAAGCACTTGTGTACCTTAAAAGTCACCCAACATGTTGCCTTGTTAGTATCCTTTCAGACGTTTGGATGGCCGAACCGTGTATTCCGTGTTGTTATAACGTCACGATAAAAAAAAAGTAAAAAATTCTTTAGATTTATTGAATATTCTTTTTTATTCTTTTTCACTACCAAAAAAGAATATTTGATTTATAATATTGACTAAATAAGTCAGTTATTCAATAAATATAAAAAGTTATTTTTTTGTTTATAATAGTGACTAAATTAAATAGAATGATAATATTTTAGAGATATTAATTGTCAAAAAATGTTTTTTTAGAGATATTGATAATATGCACATGTTCAATTGCTAATAAAAATAACACTTTTTAAATTTTTAAAGATCTAAACTGGAATATATTGGATTCCTCAAATGAAAATTTTAGACACTTTACCATTTTTTATATATATAAAAAAGGTTTAAATGTGTAATTGGTCCCTGCACTTTGAACAGATTTTGGCATTGGTTCCTGCACTTTTTTTTGTTTGGCATTGGTCCCTGCACTTTGTAAAAATATTGGCATTGGTCCCTGCACTTTTTTTTGTTTGGCATTGGTCCCTGCACTTTGTAAAAATATTGGTATTGGTCCCTGCACTTTGAAAAAATATTGGTATTGGTGATACGTGGCATGAAATGATTGGGACCAATATCAATATTTTTCCAAAGTGCAGGGACCAATACCAATATTTTTACTAAGTGCAGGGACCAATGCCAAACAAAAAAAAGTACAGGGACCAATGCCAATATTTTTACAAAGTGCAGGGACCAATGCCAAACAAAAAAAAGTGCAGGGACCAATGCCAAAATCTGTTGAAAGTGCAGGGACCAATTACACATTTAAACCTATAAAAAAAATAAACATTTACCATATTTTACTTTCGTTGGCTTTTGTATTTGCACATGCAGGTTTTTTTTTTGGAAATGCTAACAAGCACTTGATAAGAAACTTAAAGTAGTAACTTTATCTTGGAAATTGTGCATTCAACTTATTGAAATACTCCCTCCGTTTTAAAATGAGTGTCGTTTTAGATGTTTACACACATATTAAGAAATGCAATGATTAAGAGAAAGAGAATGATTATTTTACCAAATTATCCTTATTAACTATTGGTTAGTTTTAAAAGTAATACTTTGGAAGTAGTGTGCAGAGTATTAATTGAAGGGTACAATTGAAAAGAAAAAGTTATTATTGCATTGGAAACTGAAAACGACACTCATTTTGAAACAATTTTTTTTGGCTAAATCGACACTCATTTCGAAACGGAGGGAGTAGTAAAAAGCAACTTTTTTTCTACATGAAATTTCACAATTATTTCCTCTTTTGGTTTAAATGTGTAATTGGTCCCTGCACTTTTAACAGATTTTGGCATTGGTCCCTGCACTTTTTTTTGTTTGGCATTGGTCCCTGCACTTTGTAAAAATATTGGCATTGGTCCCTGCACTTTTTTTTGTTTGGCATTGGTCCCTGCACTTTGTAAAAATATTGGTATTGGTCCCTGCACTTTGAAAAAATATTGGTATTGGTGCCACGTGGCATGAAATGATTGGGACCAATACCAATATTTTTCCAAAGTGCAGGGACCAATACCAATATTTTTACAAAGTGCAGGGACCAATGCCAAACAAAAAAAGTACAGGGACCAATGCCAATATTTTTACAAAGTGCAGGGACCAATGCCAAACAAAAAAAAGTGCAGGGACCAATGCCAAAATCTGTTGAAAGTGCAGGGACCAATTACACATTTAAACCTTCCTTTTTTTATTCCTTAACCATTGCTCTAAGGGCATTGGTTAGAAAACCCTTTTTTTTTTTTAATAAAGCTATGAAATGATATAAATGCAATCAGGAGCTGCTGAACCTCTTACATCAATTAAACCATATCAGTCCTAGAGTTATTTCATAATAATTAAAAGTTGGGTTCTTTCAATCCACTATCCGCTTTGAAGAACTTTATATTGTCTACCTTTTAGTGGAGTAAAATTTAATAATTTTAACTTTCGAGTGAACTACTCAATTTTGTGATGATTATTATTTAGAAAAGTACTAGTAGATTTTATATAGAGAAATGATATTTGTACATTTATTTTTTGATAATTTTTGACACAACTATCTCTCACATACTCACATGTTTATTCTCTTTATTCTTCTTTTCATTGTTTTTGTCCAATAAAAAGAAAAGAGAAGTAGTTGTCACAAGAGTGTTGTATAAAATTGATTGTATAAATATCACTCCTTTTTTATATAGTGTGTTGAAAAAAGGTACTGATTCATTTGTGTCGATGATTCAGTGAATGACGAAATGCATTTCATCTCTGCATCAACATGTTGTCCGGTTGGTATACTTTGATTCCTTTCCCGTGCTTAGATGGTCAAACATCCTTCTCTTGTACTCCCTTGGGTTACATTTATAAACAAAAAATAACTTTTTAGATACATTGAATAACTAATGTATCTAACATATAAATATGACCGGATACATTACTTATTTAATGAACCTAAAAAGGTGTTTTTTGCTTATAAAAGTGACCGGAGGGAGTATTATTCAAAGTGATTATAATAATATAATTTAGTCGTCATTACACTTTTGATCTTTTGGCTTTTCAATTTTGTGATTTTTAACCCTGTAATTTTAATTGAGTGATTTTGGTTATTAGGGTTATGTTTGGATATTTTAAAACGAGTGGAAACATAATGTAGAAAAATAAAGTATCTATTTCATTGTTTGAATGATATATGATAGATGAACATTTTTTCTAACATCAACTCTCTAATTGGGTTAAATATATGTTAATATCATACTTTGAAAATAAATCACATATAAAGTAGTGAGATCTACATGAATTTCATCCAATAAAAGAATCAGTGTTAAAGATAGTGTTAAAAAGAGAATGTTACTAGTATTTTTCAAATATGATAAAATGAAATAAAAAAGTAAACGGAATGAAATATGTTATAGTATATTTATTCCATTTTTACCTTTGTTAAAAAAAATTATTATGTAGAATATTTTTCATTTATTTTTTTTCAAGTATATGTCGGATATATCTATCTATTCACACACTGAGTCTCCCTAAAGAAATTACAATTGCATAGTCTCATCCACTCCGTTGGTTTATTTATTCCTATCCATTTAACTTTACCAGCCATACCCAACAATCTCTACGTTAGATTGTGTTTATTTCAAGTTTATCAAATTTATTTTTAGGAATAACATTTCTTGAAATATAAAGATGAAAATTTTATTTACAAGATCCAAGATTCACAGCTATCTTGTGTTCAGCAACAGATGCGTAAAGCTTAGAGACATCATCTCCATCAAAGTAAGTAAGCAATCCATAAATCGTTACAATCAATAGAAATCTGAGAACCTCCAAAGAATTTTCAGTATTTTCTTTTATATTAAATTTCAACTCATGTGCTAGCTTCAAAGCTTCATCTCTTACACAAGGTTTAATATTTGGTACGATTATCATCGGTTGTTCTAGAAGATAGATGTGGCTTTCATCAATAATCACAGTTTTGTTTCCCTTCTTAGGCAGTGGAAATATGGGGTCGTCTAGTATTATATCCAAAACAATTTTTGCTATATATGATGATTCTCGCAAATAAACTAGAGTGTCAGATTTCCCACTTGTTCCATCATCAGTTGTTCAAATGGATGGATAAAGCTTAAATGAAGGAATTAAGAACAGGAAAAATAAAAATGAGCACACTAGCTAGTAAATTATTTGACAGGTGAAGTTTAGTTATGTACCTTTTTACTATGTACCACGAAGTTTAGATAAAACGTACAGTACTACGAAGAATTTCAAATATTAAATATATAATATAGGGAAAATTATAATGACCTCCCTTGAGGTATGTCTAAATACAAGAAACACCCCCTCTATTTTCCCAATAATCAATCACCTCCCCTGCCGTTAGTTATAATCAAATTCCGTTAACAGAGAAAACGAAAATGTTTTGAACTTGTTGTTGCTTTCGTCTTCCCTATCAATATTCATACGCACACAAAACTAAAACTGTTTTCTTTCTTGTCTCTAGATTACTCATTCACTTTTGTTTCTGGGTTGCATCCTTGATCTGTATTCCCAGTATCAAGATGTGTTCCCCGCTGTGCTCTTGCAATCATTTTTGTCGTTGCTCTCGCCGGTTTATGCGTCACCGCTTTCCCGCGTTGGTGTTTTTATTACCGTCATCATTCTCTTAGTTCTTGCTATAGTTTGTATTGCGGTGTTCAATTATCATAACTCTTGTATTGCTCGATGGCTAGGGATTTCACTCATTATCTTATACTGTCAAGCTTTCTTATCCAATTTGGAAAATGCTTCTACGTCTTTCTTTAGCAAGAAATGACTTTTACGAGCTCAGAATTGAGTATGTCTTTAGTCTTTACTGTCAACAAAAAAAAAAAGAAGCAATTTTCACAAATAATAGAGTAGTGTTTTAGACCTCTTCTACTTCTGTCAATATAAAAACCTCTCCTCCTGTTCTAATATTTGAAAGAAAGAAAAAAAAAGGAATTAAAAAAGTTGGAGTAAATTACTCACTCCGGTCACTATTATAAGCAAAATTTCACTTTTTAGGTTCATTCAATAAATGATGTATGTGGTCTATATATAGACCACATACATCATTTATTTAATGAACCTAAAAAATCAACTTTTGCTTATAATAGCAACCAGAGGGAGTAACTTGAACAAATTTAACTCATGAAACAAAACACTAAATTAACTATATTTAGAAAATAGAAGCATTTGATAAAACAAGAGAAATTGTAGATTCAGATGAATTTCAAGTTACAAAGCCATGGATTTGAGAATTGAAATAAAATTAAGAGAATCAAAAGTAAATCACACGGTGGAATTGGAAGATTAAGGGGAAGTAGAAGTAGCTTCATAAATAGGAGAATAATAGTTTTCGAAGGAAGCACATTGCAGCAGCTTATGACTGTCTCATAACAGAGTTTAAACACCGTTAACCCATGGGGGAGGTATCTGGTAGTTAGAAAATTAAATAAGGGAGGTGATTGATTAATTGAAAAATAGAGGGGGTGTTAGTGATATTTAATAAAGTTTAGGGGAGGTGAGTGTAATTTACCCTATAATATAAGTATATATCTACCGATGAAAAGATAATAAGAAGAAAGTTCAAGGGCTCTTGCCTTAATTTGTAGCGAAAATGTTGCCAAGCCAAATTAACTCTAACTAACTAACTAACTGCAAAACAAAATGATATGATCTTCATGGATGGATCAGTGGTGCCAGTGATATTGGGAATTAGAAGGATCCAAATCAAATTGCAGCGAAGTTCCACCTCTGGAGAAGAAGAATCACATTCTATGTCGAACCCAAGTAGTCTCAGCCCTTTTCCGCTAGTATTAACATTGCCTCCGCGGTGATGATGTACAACTGCCACTGAATCAATGTGAGAGAGGAAAGCATTATACTAACAGTTACAAAGTTAATACTATTTGAATCAACTTTTAGTTGATTCAAATAGTTTAAGGATAGTAAAAAAATAATAGTTTTAAGGATTAAATTGTTTAGAGAATAAAAAAAATAGTTTAAGGATTAAATTGATTAGAGAATGATTTGGGGAAAAAATTGATCGTTCGATAAAAAAAAAAAAAAAGGTTTAATTACAGTTTTGGCCATCTAAGTATTTAAATGTTGCGATTTTGACCCCCTAATAAAAATAACTACTTTCGAGCCCTCTATGTTTACCCTCTTTGACATTTTTGGCCCAGACCAATTTTGACCCAGTCAACGCACACGTGGACGCCATGTGTGTAATTTTAATTTTTATTATTATTTTTTAAATTTTAATTTTTTTAAATTTTTTTGTTTTTTTAATTTAAAAATAAATAAAAATATATTTTTTTAATTAAAAAATATTGTTATTTTTTTAATTAACGCATTTACACGTGACATTTTATTTATTTTTTAAATAAAAATTACACACGTGGCGTCCATGTGAGCACCACGTATGCATTGACTGAGTCAAAATTGGTTTGGGGGGTCAAAACTGTAAAAGAGGGTAAACATAGAGAGCTCGAAAGTAATTATCTTTTTAGGGGGCTAAAATCACAACTTTTGGATACTTAGGAGGACAAAACTGTAATTAACCCAAAAAACAATGACACAATTTGATCCCTCACAATATTAGAGTGTCACTTCATGTAACTCATCATCATTCGGATAGAGCTGCTCGAGTAATTTTTCTATTTCAACTTCTGGTTTGAGGCATTAATTGAGGTTAAATCTTCTCTGAGGTTGTATGTGTGCCTCATATCCTTCTTTGATAGGAAGCATGTGTTCAACTAGTTCTCTAGTCAAACCGGACATTTCATATACTCCACTAGCTAATTTCTTCCGACAATTGCTTTTTCGACAATGAAAGGTTCCTATTGACACAAGTAAAATACTAAAATGCCCCCAGCGGTTGTTAACAACCGCTCTGCAAATCGCCGCCGGTTAACTGCCGCTGGCCTTCACGGATAGCTAACTACCGCTGGAAATTGCTTTTCTGCACATCTTTTCATTCTCTTTCTCTCTCCTCCTGATCATCTCAAAGCAAGTCTGTAACCCCAATTTTATATTTTACCACTTCACAACCCAATCTTCTTATTATTTTAACTTTAATTTGATTTTATTATTATTCTCACTTGAGTCTCACAATAAAAGAAGGTAAAACAAGTTAATTTGATTTGTTATGGGAGTTGAAGAAATTAACTATGTGAGAAATTTGGAGTGATGGGTTTGAAAGGAAGATGTGTGAGGAGTATGCTTCATGTGGTGATGGATGTTGGTCTTGTTGTCTCCTGATTGAAAACTTATCATTATACCTCTTTCTATTTTCATTTTCCAGAATAAAAGAAAACTTATCAACCCCATTTTTCACAGCCTGCCCATGACACATTCTACCATTATCAACACAACCCATTTTAGAACAAGCACTAATAAGCAAAACAAATGTATAGCTATTCGCACAGAAGCCAATTTTCAAAGAGCTAAAGTAAAAAACAATAGCTTTATGAGGAACATAGCTATTACAATAAAAGTTTATAACAGTGTTGACACAGAAAGTATCTAAAGGGTTATTGAAATTGTGAAAAATAAGAAACGTGAAATCAACTGTGCAGAGATTAGAAGCACGGCTTAAAAGGGTGCGGTAAAAGCTAGAAGTGATGAGAAGGGCTTGGATTTGAAGAAGATGGTGAGTGGTTTGGCAATGAGAAGGTTGAAGTAGTGATTGAAAATGAAGGTGAGTTAGGAAAAGTGGCAGAAACAAGTGGGTAAGTAAACAAAAGCCATTTTCCGGTGGTAGTTAACTACTTAACTGCCGGCGCATATTCCAGCGGTGGTTAACTACCGCTGAGGGTAATTTGGTCATTTACTTGTGTCAATAGGAAGTATTCTATGTCAGAAAAGTAATTTTCATTTCTTCCTCAGTTAAGAGTCCACTAATATTTCAGCCCACTTTTATTGTAGTTTGATGACAAAAAATCATATAGGTTTTCAGCCCATTTTTTAGAGTCATTTTAGAGTTAAAGTAGTTATATAGGCTTACGTGTATTTTAGGTAAAGAAATCATTCAAAGTCATAAAAGGATAAAAGAAGGGAAATATCCTTGAAACAATGGAAATTCATCCGAACCAGACAGCTATGTGACTGTGCTATGATTTTTACAAGTTTTTCACTGATGATACTTAGGCATGGTCATTACAAACGTTATGGTTAGAAGCAATGGAGCAAGGATTGAAGAAACTAAAGAGTCAAATATTGTCAATATTTAGAACCAAGAACAACATGAATTCTTACTGGATCTGCTGTTGCCACATACTAATAAATCAGTGGAACAGAAGATTGCAAACATTATACTAATTTCTGAATCATGTGAGCATTCACTTACAGCTATGAATGAAAAATATACAAAATGCATTCAAATAATAAGAAAATAGAGACTGAATATTAGCTTAAGTAAATCCAATCTTGTGGCAATCAATGACAACCATTTGGCTTCGCTTAAACAACTTTACAAGAAAAATTATGACAATAATAACATGCCCTGCCCCCACTTATGTCTTCAATTCACTTAGGCTTCTCCTGAAAAGAATACAAAAAATATAATATTCAATTTTTTTTCTTTCAGTATTGAAATACATGTGAGTGATAGTTCAATTAATAGTTTGCACAAAATCATTCAGGAAGTGAAAATGTTTGACAAATAATATATCAGCAAGTGACTAGTTAGTAAAATGGTAGGTAGGTAGGTGTAGGAGAAATGAGGTAAATGAGGGAATTAAAGTGGCCAAAAGAGCATTTTTTTTTTGTTAAAATTTTCATTACTATATAAAATGTTCTTCAGAAATTCCATTAAGATTCCAGTTAACAAAAAAATTAACCACTGATAATTTTCTAATAAAAATAATATAACATATATAGCTAGCAAGAGTCATATTGACCAATGAGAGTATGATTTTACTCAGTGTGTTGATAATCAGATGAACATCATAAATCTCATAGATATCACTATGTTATAGTTATAGAGATCTCTTTGGATTATGCACACAGATGAGAAATTATTTTTTAACGTAAATAAAAAACGTACCTGAAATGAGAATGC
The DNA here is from genome assembly GCF_051527215.1 of Medicago sativa. Taxonomy (NCBI): domain Eukaryota; kingdom Viridiplantae; phylum Streptophyta; class Magnoliopsida; order Fabales; family Fabaceae; genus Medicago; species Medicago sativa. The sequence goes on from NC_140752.1 coordinate 100,771,938, forward strand.
AACTTTTCTCTCTTACTATGCCATGGCTCATATTGTGACTTGGCCATCTATTTCTATGACAGGGATTTTAGCAATTTTGGACCAATGTTCCTTCCTTCTATACCTTTCTTCTAATACAGGGCATCGCCAAATGACTAGTCGATTAAGAGAGTCGGGGAGGCTTTCTTCTAGTAATGATTCAAGTCTTTCACAAAACCAAAATTGAAGTGATTTCAGCGAGGAAGGAAGACAGTTTTCTGGAAATGACTCAAGCTGTTGACACTTACGAAAGTGGAGATTTTCGAGAGAGGAGAGGTGTTGAAGCCCATTTCCTTGAAAGGACTTCATTTCATGCAGATAACTGATAGTCAGAGACACAAGGGAGACGGGTAGCAACGGCTCCATTAACAAGGTCTTAACAATATCATCACAACCTCCAATACTCAAGCTTGAAAGAGCAGTAAGGCCTTGGAGACCCCATTCCGTTACAGGCGGCATTGTTCTTTCGAACTGAATCTTAAATGATTGTAATTTGGGAGGTAGGCAAACACCTTCACAAAATGACAGCTTCAGACTTTGAAGTGACAACTCTTCAAGAGCAGTAAGTGTATCCATCCGAAGATTGACTTTAAGTGATTCAATAGAGTCGTGGGATGTGATTATAAGTGATCGGAGGCTTGATGGCCGAGGTGAAGGATTTTCCAAAATGAAAATTGAATCCAGACTCCTACAACCACTAATGTTAAGTCTTTGGAGCACAGGGAAACCATCAAGTGGGAATGATTTAAGTGCGTCGCAGCTACTTCGTAGCCACAAACTCTCAAGTGATGTGTAATTGCTCCATATTTCAGGAGGCATGAATGCCAGCCTCTTACACCTAACAATAGCAAGTGACCGCAATGAAGTGGGTAAGCCATCTAGCGGAACTGCTATGAGAGACTGAATAGCATAGAGTTCCAAGTGTTGAAGACAAGAGCTTCTGAAAATCATTTTAGGCAAAGCAAATAGATCATAAAAGTGACTGATCGTTACATGTTGTAGAATACATGGAGAATCACTCTCAAGCAACGTCGGTGGAGTTTTTATGGAATACCCTAGAAAATCTGTATGTTTTTTTATTTTCATTTTTTTTATTGATGATAGCCAGGGAAAAGCAGGTGTTGTTTCCAATAGAAGAGCACAATCTTTTATTTCAATTTCTTCTATGGAAGAAAGATGACTTGGCAAATGTCGCCTAAGTTTTGGACAATCGTGTAACATCAAAATTCTAAGACGAGGAAAAGCAAAATTGCTTCCTTCAAAGGGAATCCACTCCTTCCAATTTGGCATTTTGTGAAGTTTGATATGCTCAAGGGACGGGAATGGTTGGAAGGAGGAATTGGAACCTTCTCCTGCTTGGACATAGTAGAACTCCGGGCCAATTATCTCCAAATTCTTCATACCATATATTTCTAGATCCTTGAGAAAAGGCAGTTGCCCCAGCGGTGGAAGTGTTACACAATACTCACAATTACTGATGCAAAGGGACGCCATGTTAGAAAACGAAAAACCTCCCAACCAATTTGGAAAGCTTGTCCCACCATAGAAGTCAATTTTCAGACTCTTCAGGTTCATCGGTGGTTGCAACATATCAAGCACGACTTTCACTTTTAGCGAGTCTTCACTATGTTTTCCCCATAGCAGCTCTAAGTTTTCAATTTGCTCTTTGCTTTTCAGGTTGGCATAGTGTGCCTCCTTGGCATCTATGACATTATGCAAGTTCTTCATGATGAGTTTTCCTTGTAGGTGTGGGAATTTCTTAAGCTCTTTGATACCTAACCCTGCTTGTCGCTTCCCCACTACAAAAACAGTTAGAGTTTGAAGGTTTTCTAGTCCACCAATTTCTATGGGCAACTCCTTTATATCAGTTCCAATTATGTCAAGATGACGTAAATTTATTAAATTTCCCATATTCACCGGCAATTCAGTGAGATTGCAACAACCAACTAAAATCAAGGTTTCCAGATTGTAAAGGTTACATGTGGTATCAGGCAAGCTTTTGATTCTTGTAAAGGAGAGATCCAGATACCGCAAATGCACCAAATTGCCAATTGAATCTGGTAGTTTGGTGATGTTTCTATAAGCTGATAGTGATAACGTGCGCAACCTTTTGAGTGTGGGTATCAAATCATCAACCACCTTGAGGGATAAGTAGTTTTCTGCTCTCCATAAGTAAGTGGGTCGAAAGTAAATGGGTAAGAAGCTTCGCAAGGATTTGAAATTGTAGAAATTCTTAAACTTCATGAAAATGTCATACTCTTCTTGGTTATATGACAAATGGCGAACATTTTCAGAGATGTGACCACATTCAAGCCTAGAACAGCATTTTCCTGATATGAATGTTGCTAAATCGTTGACAAGGTCATGCATGACAAACTTTTCTCCATGAGCATCATCACTTAATAGTTGAATTAACGATCTAGATAACAATTCAGCAAAACAATCATAACCAACTTCCTCCGCCACTTTTTCACCTTGAGAAATATCAAGGAAGCCTTCTGCCATCCATAACATAACCATTTTTTTCTTATCAAGTGGGTAACCCTTTGGAAAAATGGAACAATAGGCGAAACATCTTTTCAAATGAGAAGGAAGATATTGATAACTCAAATGCAAAGCAGGCAAAATTGTATCATTTCTTAAGTTCCATATGTCGCTATTCAGAATTGAAGTCCACTCCTTTTCAACTATCTTTGAACGCATAAGTCCTCCCAGTGTTTTGGCAGCTATTGGCAATCCACCACATTTTTTAGCGATCTTCCTGCCAATCTCTTCTAGGTTTGGGTATTTACCTCGAACACGGTCTTCACTGTCAAATGCATGCTTTGAGAGTAAAGACCAACAATCTTCATCAGATAGAGGTTCTAATTTATGAATCGGAAATGTGTGTGCAACCTCTGCAACTTTTTGTTCACGTGTTGTTATGATCACCTTGCTTTCAGTTCCTCGGTTAGTCAAGGGCATTATTAACTCAGACCAATCGATATAATTGTCATTCCATATGTCGTCCAACACAAACAAAAATCTTCTATCCATCAAATGTTTCATTAATTCAACTTGAAGGATATCAAGATTATTGCTTTCCCACACATTTGAATCGACATATGTAGTTTTTCTAACAACACATTCAAGAAGAGACTTTGTTATTCTAACAACATTGAAATCCTCTGATACACATATCCATGCTTTGAGATCGAAATGTTGTTCAACTTTTATATCATTGTAAACAAGTTGTGCGAGAGTTGTCTTACCGACACCTCCCATACCTAAGATGGCAACAACACCTAAATTATTATTTCTGCTGGTGCTGTCTGATACCAGCATATCTATGAGTCTATCTTTATCATCTTTCCTGCCCACCATGATAGATTCATTAACCCCTGAACTTGAAGGTGTTCTATGAGAAACTCTAGCACTTTTAGTTTGCAAACCAATTATATCTTTATGTTGTGCAAAAATTTGCAGGGATTCACACATAATCTTCATTTGAGAATTGATCTCTCCGTAGAAGTTTTTAAAAGGAGATGAAAGGAAGTTCCAGACCTGATTAGTTTTGTTGGCAACTTGTGTATTCTCCACTTTGCAACGCAGGGAATCATAACTAATTTGATTGAGCAAATCCTCAGCATCAAATATTGTATTTTTCAAGTCATCAAGCCATTGTTTGACAGCAAGGTTGGTGATCTGCTTCTCCTCTGCATCATCTAGCACAACCTGAAGAGTGAGCAATGTTGTTTGTAATTGCTTCAAGTGTGAGACATTGATCTTGGTGTTTTTGATGTAATCAAGAAATTCTGTTGAAGCAAGTTTCTCAACTAAGGTTTGAACAGTTGCAGATAGAAAAGCTCCTCCTATCATAGTTGCAGCCATCTTCTAGTGCTATTGTTAAAGAAAAGTGGCTTGTAAGGAAATTTGTAGATAAATTTTGAAGAAAATTTAAAGTTGTGATGATGGAAGAATGGTTGTAACATGTAATAGCAAAAAAAAGAGTAAAGACTGAAGAAGACTCGTGTATGAAAGACTAGTTGGTAGGTAGTAGTGCTTAAGTAAATAATAACACTCCCTTTGAGGTTAAAGATGAATTTGAAAGCTCGCTAATGGTTACCTTACACAATACTAATAGATGGACAAAGAAAAGTTGCACCGCTAAAAAGCAATTGGGGCATCCTTGAAAGTTAAAATCCTTGAACCATTTTGAAATACAAAAGGCAATTGTGTGGACCTATACTTGTTTTTTTTTTTGTTTAATTTCAATGATGGTAGTTTTTTCCTTTTGGAAGTAGAGGCTTATTGTCATCTCCTTCATATAGACATTCACTTGATCGGTGTCGGTACGACAAAAAATAAAGAAAAATATATATGTATGCCTTGATACAATCTCGTATTATTTTATCTTCTTTTAGATTCTCGGAATAATTTCTTGGTTGTGCAAACCAAATAGAATCATGATTTTGAGTTGTACCAAGTCTGAAACCAAGCGGATGTATTTTTTGTCCCATAATTCCTCACTACTCTATAACTCAACTTGTACCGTGATATATGTATGCCTCACTCCTCAAGGTACCGTCACTAGGAGTGACTTATGTAAATGCGAGATATATATTGTTGGAACTTTTTTTTGTTGAACCGAAGCCGATCAAATAATCATGACAGCTGTAAGTGCAAGAAGGACTGCGGGCTTTTACTTTTAAGGGCGTCTTCGATGGTTAATAGAAGTTAGGCTAAACACACCCTAAACAAAGGTTTCAAGATAGATCGGCTAAGAAGAATACGCTTGCCACAGTTTTTTTTTGTTTTTTTTTTTAAATAATTCCTTGATGACTAAAACTCATCCACAGCACATGAAAATGAAGAAAGATTTGTAAATAAAAAATTAAAAAGTTAGTGAAGAAAGCATACCATGGAACAAAAACTAAAGTTGCTAGAGAAAAGTAAATGGAAAAGTAAAAGTGATATCAAAAAATTTGATTTCATGATCATAATTGATGTTATGGCACCATGAATAATGTTGTGAATAGTAATGGAGGGCCACCTCTTTCAATTATTTGCTATCACTATTTTGAAAATTGAAAAAGTTTATAACAATATGTCGTTAGCACAAGTAACAAATGCTGACTACAGATAATGTATGCATGTTACTTAAGAATTTTCTGAACCATCCTAGACTCCTTGGACAATTTCTAATGATGACTTTCTTTATCAATTCGTTATGTCTTGCAATATTGGATTATAATCTTAACTGTGTCATCTTGAAAGCATGCGTGAACTTAGGTATTAATGGGTGCTTTCATATTATTGATGACACAAGATAGATACCAAATATTGGTGAAACCTAATATCCTATATTCCTATTAGAAATTGAGATTTTTCTAGACATTAGAGCTTGTTCAGCGTGCAGATAAGAAATATTCCCTCCGTTTTAAAATGAGTGTCGTTTTAGATGTTTACACACATATTAAGAAATACAATGATTAAAAGAAAGAGAATGGTTATTTTACCAAATTATCCTTATTAACTATTGGTTAGTTTTAAAAGTAATATTTTGAAAGTAGTGTGTAGAGTATTGATTGAAGGGTACAATTGAAAAGAAAAAGTTATTATTACATTGGAAACTGAAAGCGACATTCACTTTGAAACAATTTTTTTTTGCTAAAGCGACACTCATTTTGAAACGGATGGAGTAGGATAGAATAATTGTATCTTGTCTTAATTTAGTGTTTTATTGTTTGATGACACTGAAGGATATGATAAGTTAATCCTTAAACTTATCATATCATGTCTCTCTAAATAAAAGCATTATCATAGGTTAGAAATCAACCGGATAAGATAAGAAAATAAATTATTGAAAATAAAATCATGTTTCTCAAGTGACAAATTATTAAAAAAAAAAACATTAGCTTTAACTTTAGCGACAAATATTTTTCATACATACACTTTTGTACGCTCGAACGGTTTCTTATTTACAAAAATACGTGTAAAAATTATATATGAAAAATGGGTAATGCTAACCGGTGCTCCGGAGCACTAGTTTAGGAAGACAGAGAGGAAATTTTATGCCAAAAAGAAAGCATTTAATGCATTGATTACACAACTTTGAATGCAAATATTACCCTTTTGGCTCATTATTTAAGCATTTAATACAAATATTATTATATTTGACTTCTTAAGCAGTGCCTCGAGGACACAGGTTAGCATGACCCTAAAACAAACATCAATTTTACTTAACAACAAATGTTGTCATGTTATTACCAAAAAAAAGTTTCTCACGTGTTTTTTTGTGTTAAGCCTCTGATTTTTAAGAAAAGAAGCATTGTAACCTGAAGTTTGATCAGGGGCAAGTAAAATCCGGCCAAAAATTGTTTCACAATCAAATTCAAGTTCTCAAGAATAATTTGTCATTTGAGTTCATTAATCACCTGAACGCAAATTTTTTTTTTTTGTTACAACGCAAATGTTTTAGTTTGCCATGTACAGTATATGTTTATATAACAAACTATAATTAATTTTTATAGTTATTTTAATTTTTACTTAGAACATACAAAAAAGTATTAAATTAAGTAAATGACAAAAAAAAATTACTCGAGTGGGATGTATGAGGAGAGTTATACGTCTCTAGTTCCATTTCCATTATTTCAACTATCTATATTGAGTTCCTAAATTATAGATGTGGATTATGCGGCACTTAAGGAGTTATTACGAAAATCCATCTCATGTTAAAAATATCAAACCATACACAGAAAGCTTAAACTTGAAATTGAAAAAGATAGCAGACATGTTGGGCAATGGAAAGTTGCACTTTTTTAAGTTATCAGAATCTTAATGTTCAACAGTTCTCATGCTGCAAATAAGTGAAATTGATGGCTACATGTTCTTCTACCTCGCTTATTATCTGCAGTATCAACATTCTTGCAAATCAGGAAGACAGAAAGAAAGAAAAACTAGAAAAAAAAGCATTTACATCCTCCCCTAGCTTCAGCAGATAAAGCTTTCAAGTATCTAAGAACTTTTGTCAGCAGTTTTCCCCAAGGAGGTGAAATTCAACCTGAGAATAAGAAGAATAATGAATGATCAACTAACTAAATTTGATCCAGCCTAATCATGACATAAACTCTAAAGCCAAATACAAGAAAATGGAAATCAAACAAATCATGATAAGTAGACATCGTTCAACAACTTATTATGGTTTACCTAATAAGAGGCTTCCGCTGTGGCACTGGTGCTGGATTTCCACTGAACAATGGAGCTGTAAGCTCAGCAGGCTTTACAAAAAGTGTAAACAACAGAAGAAGGGATAGAAAAAAGTCAGAACCACTTTGATTTCTTAATGATATACCATGGTTGAAATAAAAATAAGGGCTTAATTGCCCCCAAAGGCACTGTGTGACAGAAAATAAAAATTAAGGATATATGGATTCTACATAAAACAAAAGCAGAGAAACAGAATCCAAGTTATTGAATCAGCTCATATTATTAAGTGACAGAAAGAAATGCGAATTCAATACCCTATAAAGCCTGCAAACTTCATGCGATAAATGACAAGATCTACATACAAGCTGAGTTGTGTTATTTTGACACAAAAATCAACAACAATTTATAAGGTTAATGTAGTTCAAATGTATGGTTAATTATATTTAGTAGATGGTCAATAAATATAATAAGGTGTCGCAACTCATTAATCATATGCATAACACAATTAACCACAATTTTTAATGTCAATAACCACGATTATTAGGTGTATATTTGACCGCAAGTTATGATTAATAGATATCACGTACAGTTAAACATTATTTGGATGGTTATAATGGATATCAACCATACTCAAAAACTTGAAATTCATGGTTAATGACATTCAAAATCGTGGTTAATTAAGTTCATCTGCAGATGGTTGATGAGCTGTGACACCTTATTATATTCATTATCCATCCACTGAACGTAATTAACCACATATTCAAACGGCGTAAAGCATCCAAATTGCTGTCAATTTTTATTGTCGAATTTGTGTGCAAAATATCATTTATGATACAAGTTAGTATAAATTTTAATCTAAATTATAACTAAAAAAACTAGGAACATCCATATGCGCAGATTTGACAAAGTTGTGAGCAACTATAGCAGAAAGTTCAGACTTCAGATATTCACAATCAGTTAGAAAAAGCTGGTACTATGATCTATTATAATATTATTGTTGCAGAATGATTGAAAATATTCCAAATGTAAGATATATATTAAGATGTTAACCTCAAGCTCCTCCAAGCCCCCATTAGAGTATATATGAGTTGAACTACTATTTTCCTTTTGAGAAAAAACAGGTTCTGCTGCCACTGCAGACTTTGTAGAGTCCAAATTGATGTTTGCCAAGTTCCCACCAAAATCTTTGACTTTATTTCTATACTCAAGATCATCTTCAAGCTCATCAGGTTCTTCAGGAAAGGCTTGATGTACCTCACATGGACCACACACAATCTTCTGGATGACGACCTTTTCAGCTTCTTCAAAATTAGATCTATCAGTAGCAGCAAGTAGAGGGATAATTTGTGAGTTGCTTTTCACTGATCCATTGGTCTCTCTATCCCCAGAAGGACACTCCCCTGAAAAATTCAAATCAGGTTTCTCGCTCTTTTGTTCACTCATACAGTTGAGTTCTGTGTCATCACATTTCACAGAACAAGAACTAGAAATGCTGACAGGATTTCCATCTTCATGAACATCCCTGCTAGAGGGAGGCAGAGAGGAAAAGGACCGGGAGTTTCTCAAGTCATCCCGACTATCTTCTGCTTGCTTTCTCTTCCTATCATTGTTTGCTCCCAACTCTTTACCCTCTTGAGACTTTTCTGCTTGACCATGGCCGGAAACCCTAAGCTCTGAACGTCGCTTACTCACCCAGGTTACTTTGGATGGACATTTAGGCCGAATACCACCAGGAAATACAAAGGAGGGTATATTGCGGCGTTTCACATGGGAGATGGATATATTCATTCCAGGTTTCCATTGCGTGTACGCATTGACAGAATGCTTAAATTCTTCAACAGTTAATCTCATATCAAATTGTCCGCCTTCTTTGGCAGGAACTCCTTGCTTACGTTGCAGACCCATGAAGTAAGAACAGTGTAAAGGTCTAGATTTTTCTGAAAAATCACCAGGATGTGGATGACACTGAAGCATGCCATAAGTGTTCCTCTCAATCTAGATGTTCAAAGGACAGTCAAATTAGGTTATGTATATAAACAAAGAGGAGAGAAAATATTCGCACCCCCTAACTCTTTTTGAGAAAATAAAACAGAAAGAGGCAGAGGAGACAAATAAAATAAATGAAACTACAAAGAGGAAAACTTAAATTACTATATACCTTCAATGTCAACTGGCGCAAGCGAGACTTAACCCAGCCTTTCCAGTTTCTAAGATCATCAACATTCTCTGCTGAAATGTCTATCCGCAAATAATTCTTATAAGATTCAAAAAACGGATAGGGCTCAAAAAGAGTATCCCAATCAGCCTTGTTAGCCTCCATAGCCTAAAAATATCAGAAACCTTATATTAAGCAACATAAATGTTCATTGAATGCTGCTGTTTGCAAAAAAGAGAAAAATAGTATTGGCCAACCTCTGAGGGAACACGGCTAAAAATGCTACTAGACTTATTATCACACAGATGCACGACTGGGGCAACAAGGACCGGGAGGTGGTTTGTAGGTAAAGTATGCTGAAAGTGACAACTGTACAGATTGGTGTGCTAAATGGAGCTTCGACCATGGCTCTAGAGTATAGAGTGAAAATTTGGGACTTACCTCCAAGGGATTTGTCTCTACTAACTACTACTATGTGCCTGTTTGTTTATTATTTTTTTTTAAAAAAACATTTTTGATGCTTTAGTTATGTTTGTGTGAAGACTTTTTAAAAAATGAGTTTGTTAAAAATGGTTTTTATGTATGAAATTTTATTAGCTTTTGAAGAAAATCATTTTTAATGGAAGAGAGAAAACATAATTTATGGTGTCTATGCTATTATAAATATATTATGAAAATCTATTTTAACATTCATAATTTTTTTAAGCATAGCCTATGCTTTTCTTAACAATAATCTCTAAATTATTTATATCAAATTCACTTTTATTTTAATCTATAACAAATGGGCCCTATTACTAATATTGTGAGAGTTGCTTTGCATCTTGCTTCTGTATATGTTTAGTTTTTTATCTTTTTGAGCAGTAGGCCTAATGGTACCCCCATAAAAAGTATTAAAATAAATAACACACAGTCACACACAGATACTATCTCTTCAAATTTTCAAAAAACAAACATTTTGAACAATATGTCATAACATCGCATTTTTTTCTTTCAAAGTAAAGAATGATACCTCACATATTTCATCTCCCCTCTGAAATTCCTCTGTCATAACACGCAATGTACTTAATGAAACATTGTAGCTAGAATTCATGCACGGATAAGCAGGAGTAATTATTGGCATTAGATGGTATTTATCCTTGGGATTTCTTCTAGGATCCCAAACTTGAAGTCCAAGAGATCCTTCCCTAATAGCACAAAGCATTACTGGGTTTGGCCAACGCCATTGAGTGTATACCCTAAAGAATCGAGACACCAACATATTAGGCAGTGCATTTGGATATAGCTGGCATATTCGACCAACAAGCAATGCCCAGTTTATTCCACCAAGAAAACCTGCAACCTGCCCGTGACATATCATGAAGAAAAGTTAGGCAAATCAGATCATAATTACAAGTAACATTGAAGTTCAGGTCAAGATAGAAAATGAACAGCAGATAAGCCATCTACAGCTCGAGCTTCCTTGCATACATTTGAATAAACACCACGACGCTTAGCCCATAACTTCACGCATCTCAATGTCGTACGAAAATTCTGCACTTGAGAAATAGAAATATAATCAATGACATGAAAGCCAGAAGTCATATCAAAGCTGACCGTAAAAGTTCTATCTTTGTCTACCTGAATATTTGGAACCAAATGCAAGATTTGATCAGTCACTCTACAACCATTAAGACTGCGAACAGTTTGTTCGTCTGTATTTTGTAATATTGCTTCCTGTGATAAATCCAAGTCCTATCCAATAACAAACAGTATTACTTAGTGGTAAGTAAAAAATATAAAATACAAATCACACTTCAAAATAGTTTCAAGCAAAATGCAGAGGTGATGAAGGGAGGTGTATTTCACACATCAAGAAGTCTTCCATAAATCACTTACTTCAGGAATAACCCACAAAGATAATTGTGCATAAAGGAGATCCAAAGAGATGCCATTGAACTTGAAACCCATCACTGGAACATGAGCATCAGGCACTGGGTGCAACTCTGTCACTTCAGGCATTTCAGATAGCATTTTATGCAGCTCACCAAAGAAATCTTCCTAAAGCCAATTCAGACAACAATTTTAGTGGGAAGGAAGATATGACCTGAAAACCCTAAGTCAACTTTTAAAATTGGCAAGAATTATCACACCTTTCTGGTTGCATGTCTAGGTCCCACACAAAGAACGTCAATATCTGCTCCGGGGCCATGCACCTACAAAATTTGAATTAAAAATGGTAATATGATAAAACCAACAAAATAAATGATTGAATAAATACACTGGAGCTATAAGTAAATACAATATTTCCGGTCCACAAATTTGACCATCACATTTGATATGGAAAGATATAAATTGAAAATAATGAATCTATTGGAGTGGCAAGCGATATGATAGCGCTGTTCTAATTACCTCTTTCCAAAATCTTCTGTTCATAAAATGTAAAGATAAAAATTGCATAAGTGAGTGTGAGGGTGCACGCATACAAGAAAATTTTGGAAGGAAAAACAGCACCATACCCCTAGGCGATATGATCCAAAAGTAAAAATCATGGCATTTGCTTCTTTGACCAGTTGTTCGTTAAATCCCTTTGCACGGCTAACGGTTTTGACCCAAATCTTCACAATCTAACTCATTTCACAACATCACATCCAAAATATATGAGTTCATGAGGTGCTCAACCACATTTCCAATATGGTATAACGTGAAATGCAACAAGAAAATGATTACACAAAGCCCTCAACTTGGAAATATTTCCAAATAAGGCGTCTGCTTCTCTTTCCCTCTGTCACTTGGGATCGAAATCACAAAAAGGGACAAAACCCTAAATAATTCAAATTACTCTAGATGATGAAGTAAATGATCTCAATTGTTATCAATGAATCAACAATTAATATTATTCGTACAAGTATAGCAAATCATCAAATAAGTACTAAGAATATCATCTCTTATTCTCAACGCAATCGATCAACAAAATAAATCCAACCTGGTCTAGCCTGCCAAGCACTTCCTCCCTACAAATCGCTTCGTCCTGATTCTCATACAAGCCGGCGTCTTGCAAGTACTAAACATTAAACAAGCAAAATCCAAATTCAGCACAACATAGCTAGTAAAATCTCAAAAACAGAGAATAATCAATTCGCTATAGGCGCAAAAACAGAACCTTCTCGAGCTCACGCGTCTTGGCGACATCATATTCAGTTGGTCCGCTCAATGAGATCGGCTCGGTTATCCCTAACCTTTGGCGCTGCCCGATATCGCGGTTGCTTAACCCAGTGCTCCCCATCAACAAATTACTACACTTTTTTTTTTCTCTTGTTTTTTGATATATTATTATTGCAATAAGTAAATATATATTCTTAGAATGGTATAACGCTTTCTTATTATTACTTTGTTTTCCAATAGAAACGTACAAAACAATAGTAATAGCAAAAGCAAAAATTAAAAAAAAAAAAAAAAAAAGTTACTAACAGTAATAAGAAAGTGATGATTGTGCGTGCGTAATAATGGGGAAGAACAATCCAAAAGTATAAACTTTGAGTATAAAGTATGGAGAATAATTACAAACAAATTGACTAAAAAGTTTGTTGTTGAAGGAAAATAAAAAGAAGAAATTACAAAGGAAGTAATTAAGAAGCGAAACCCTAAAAAAACTAAATCAGCATGAAATGATGAATGGAATGCTGCGATTAGAGCCGTCAAGGTGAAAGTGAAGATGTTGATCCGTTGTTGAAGTTGAACCTCGAATTCCGATGAGAATAGGTGTGATTTGTGAAGAAGAAGAAGAAGAAGAAGACGAACGAACCTGTAAGGAAAAAAGTTAGAATGAATGAAAAGAAGAAATTGAGATTGAAATGAAATGTGTGGATACGATACGATACGATACGATACAAACCAAAACAAGAGGAGAGTAAACTGAAAGAAAGGAACGTGGAGCGGAGGTTTCCCTTTAGTGCAATGCAAATACCCTTCCCTTCTAGGTGCGTCTTTATTCTGCAAAATTCTAGTCAAGATATGTGTCCAAAAATACGTCACAACCTTTTCTTTAATACTCACGTCCTCTTTTTATCTCTCCCAATTGTTTTGGTTTTCTATATCAATATTTACTTTTTTTTTATAGATTTATGATTGTTCCAAAAATTGTCATAAATAGTTGTTCAAATAACATATCTCTATGGTTAAGGATGATAAAATATGTCATCCACCGACCCGTTTAATGAATACGAATCCATCCTCCTATAGTTAGCTTGCCCAGTGGGGATAGCTAGCCCGCGGCTCGTTTAAAAAATATTTATTAAGACATTTTCATATGAATGTAATCGATTAAGTTTCTCTCAGAAAAGTAATAGACTAAGAAATAAATAAATCACTGGGATTAACTCTATTTGATATCTAATAAGACGTTTTAGAGAATTTAATATGCTTTTGGTCCCTGCAAATATAACGAGTTTGGGTTTTGGTCTCTGGTAAAAAAAAATTGAAATCCATCCCTGCAAAATATTTTGTTTTTTAAAATAGTCTTTGGCCCCACTTATTTGCTGATTTGTCACCATTTTGCTTAGATGGCACTTGTTGACCGTATATAAACGGTACATGTGGCATTTAATTGATTTAAATAAATTAATAGATAAAAAAAGTTTTTTAAAAACATTGAGAAAAGCATATTTTAAAAAACAAAATATTTTGGAGGGATGGATTTCAATTTTTTTTTACCAGGGACCAAAACCCAAGCGCGCTATATTTACAGGGACTAAAAGCATATTTTAGCCTTTAATTATATATGATATCATATTTCATTTTTGATTTATAATAATACATTTAAATGTGTGAAAAAAATAATGTAGACTCTATTTTTTTTATTAAAAAAGAAAAAAAAAAAAAGACCTAACATGGATCTAACATATACTATTTTTTTATTAAAAAAGAAAAAAAAAAGACCTAACATGGATCTAACATATACTAGATCGTAGACATATGTAAGTCAGCGTGACTTACTCATACCATAATAGTAACAGTAAAGTAAATAGATATGATAAAGTAATAGTTTGATACAAAATATAATAAAAATGAGGAAATCATTAAATTGGTTTCTGTTTTTGTAAGTCACTCTCAAACTGGTCTTTGGCTCTGTTAACCATTCAAAGTAATCCATATCTTTGTCAAAAGTTTCAAAATTAGGTCCTTTTTTTTAGGGAACAAAATGAGGTTTCATGTTTTTGTCACATGACGACGGGTCAAATTGAGAAACTTTTAACAAAGACACAGACTAGTTTGAAATATTAATAACATCAGAGACTAATTTGTGAGTTACTACACAGACAAGGACCAATTTGATGATTTACTCTAATAACCCTATAGAATGACAAATTAAAATAGAGTAAACAGGCAACCACCCCCACCCCCACCCCCCACCCCCCCCCCCCCCCCCCCCCGAAATTGTAAGTTTAGTCAATTACCCCACTCACATTAACAAAATTTCAATTACCCCCTTAAAATTGCACAACGTTAATCAATTTACCCCCTCCGTCAAATTCTACTGTTAGTCAACATGACGTTTTACAAATACCCCTTGAAGTTATTGGAATAGAATTATTGAATTTTATCAATGACGTGTATCATCATTGTGATTTCACCTTTGACTTATTGATCTTCCTTTACAAGTTGATTATGGTGCCATTCTCCTCTGTCCATTTGTTTATTTCCATTTGTGTTTGTTTACAATTTCCATTCATGAAGCTCATGACCATTGTTTGGATTGGATAGGGTTTTTGTGTTCCTTTTATGCATATAGATATAGATTATGTTTTTGGAGCATTTGAGATCAATAGTAGACAGCTACTCATCATACCATACAACAAAAATGGTTAATGAGTAGATCAAATATTAACAAGATTTGCTATCAAAAAAGAAAGAAAACAGCAAATAAATAGATCAAACAAATAAATTTCGATTATGGTGCAGAATAATGTGATGGGAATTGACCAAACATAAAAGCTAACTTTTAATTGTTTGTCTTTAATATTTTTTTGAGTCAAGTATAAGAATAAAAAAATCAAGTTCAATCGGCATTTTGCACATAAGTGCAAAACTTCATGGGGTATTTGCAAAATGTCATGTTGACTACAGAAAATTTGACGGAGGGGGTAAATTGATTAACGTTGAACAATTTTAGGGGGGTAATTGAAGTTCTGTTAATGTCAGGGGAGTAATTGACGAAACTTACAATTTCAGAGGGTAATTGCTTATTTACTCGATTATAATAACACAATGAAAAAAGAGAGAAAATTACCTTTATTCATGATCGGATTATTTTTGTGTGATACACTTTGTCAACATCAGTGACATCTGATAGACGTTTGGCAAGTGTACCAAATACTATCGAAGTAGTAAAAATATCGATCCCACGAGGACTGTGTTAATCTCAATTCAGCAATAAGGTTAATATTTAGGATGTGTAAAAGTTATTTTATTTGCCACTAGGCAGTAGATTTGATTTGCGTAAAGAATAAATAAACATAAAATAAAGATTTGGTTAGAAAATAAGAGAGAGATGAGATCAGATCCGTCGAATCCTCTAAGTTCCCCTAATTGGTCTACTGCACCTATTTGTTATGAATCCTTTTCTAATTTACGATGATTAACAAAATAGCCCTAATCAATCCCTTGAGTTAGGACCCTCTTCTTAAACTACAGCCCCTAATTCCTTAGGTGGTCTAATAATTCTTGAAGGTTTACCGAACGTTAACCTATTATCACTAACAAACGATTATCTATTCCTAGACTAACCCTGTTTATTAGAACAATTCAATTAGGTCTAAGTTGAAAGCCATGGTCAGTGGTCATTCATTCTCACGAAATCAAGTTATATGTGATCAAGATATAAAAAGCATTAAGAACAATTGAATTGAATAAACTAGAATTGAATTCATAAACAAAATAGAGTTTCACAGCAACATGTGTCAATTAGGGTTACAAAGATTCATCTCGGATCTAATCTCTAAGAGATTTAGCTACTCATAATCGAGTTTACAAATAGCATAATCAATGAAATAATTAAAACATACATGAATTGGTAAAAGGATGAAGAAATCGCCCTTCTAGCCGTCTCCGATGTCTCAAAATCGCACTTTGCTCTCCAAAATCGTAACTCTTGTTCTTCAGCTTGAGTGCAGTATTTATAGAAGTTATGGGCCTGATCCATCAAAATCGCGCCGCGCCTTGTATTATGGCGTGCCGCGATTTCCCTCAAACAGGGAGGATGTAATTTTGCTTCAAAAATCGCAGCACGGCTTGAAATTGGCGTGGCGCGATTTCCTTCGAACAGACTTCAAATTTTAAGCTTATTGCACTCCAGAACAGTATAAATTGCATGAGAACTCTATCAAAATGTCACAATAAGTCCCTAATATTACGTAATGACAGGATGTCATCACAACCCCAAACTTAAACCATTCCTTGTCCTCAAGGAATTTGCTTGCAACAGTGACAAATGACAGTAAAATAACAGTTACCTGACAAAACGATAGTACCCAAAAGTTCATTCTCCTTCTAGCTAAAGATGAGCTAGTTTGACTTGTTCGCATCCACCAATTCACAACTCCTCGCATCAAATTGAAACAGGGTTCTACCAGTCGACATGCAGGTCTACATATTACCATACGCTTGAAAAGTTTCTAAATATCAATCAAAGTCAATATCATTACACACTTTTGAGGTCTTTAGGGTTATAACGGGGCTTAGGTGAAAGGTGGGATATATTTGGATAAGTAGGCTACAAAAAATTTGAGTTAGGCATTCCTACGGAAGTTAAAGCACAAAATTCATTCCTTCCTTCATTCACCTTGTGGAAATACAATCAATGCAAAGGTACTAGAGAACATTTTTAACATTTAGGGACAATCGAGTTTGAAGTTACTCGGATTTTCAATGTTTTGTCCCTTTTTCATCATTCAATTTCTCTTTTTTTTTTGATACACCATTTTTGTGTATATTTCGCATGACAATTTCATATTTCTTTCATTTTTGTTCTCTTATTCTCTAGTACCCCCACCCCAAACTTAGTTGGTTGCAAATTCCAATAGCAACCCCAAACTTAATCTTTAGCAACATTCTACAATGCCTTAACTCAGAAAATACATTAAGGGACAAGTCCTAAAAGTTTCTAGGCTTGTAATGTAGTTTGTCACCGAACAAAAAGTTCTAATCCTACCGGCTCACAATTGGTTAAGAAAGGATAAATTTAACAAATTAAAACAGGGTAGGCTTCAAAAAGGCTCACAGGACCAAGCACTTTTGCCTCAGTGTGTAATTGACAGAGACCAATCAATAATAGAGAAACAATGCAAGTTATAGAAATGTAGTCGCATGGAAAACTAATCTAAATATAAGTAAATTGAAAAACAAGATTTGGCAATGAACCTTATGGCTGAGATTTCTGGGAGTATGTGACTACCTAGCAACGCCGTACACTTCGCCTTTGAATCAAGTCACCCCTCCTTTAGAACTTTTGGAACACCGTTTCATCAAACAACTGTTACTAAACTGGAATAGGTCACATGAAACAAAACAAATTCATTAATAATAAACAAGTGCAGGAGCAATTACAATAGGGAAATAAGTTCAATGGACTTCGACATTAAAAAGAAAATAAAGAAAATACATCAAAAGAAAAATGACTGAAAATAAAATACAAAGCAGAAAATGCTAATCCATCAGTAGATCAGCACATATTCACATCATCATCTGAGTGTCCAGCCCCTGGTGTCCTCAATCCTTCAAAGATGCCATCCCCTTGATCTTGCTCGGTGGCATTGAAACCATCAGTGATTTCCCTCCTCAATTTCTCAACCCAACACTCCTCCGGTGGTTGAACATTCAGCCATGCATTAAGAGCTTCAGGGCTGAAATCAATGTTCTTGCCTCGTACAAAAGATTGAAAGGGTGTATCGGAAACCCGTGCATTTGCAAAGAATTCGACAATCACAGTTTTGTTGTTCGCTTCATCGATCATCTCATTCAACCTCGTCCACCCTCTCCTTCGTAATTCAGCCTCAAAGAATGGATACTTAACAAGCCTTGTGAAGTCAAACTTTCTCTCCCCCACAACTTCGAAACTTTTCATGGATTGGTGGAACTCTTGGGCTTGGTCATTGATGAAATGAATGGCATTTTCGGGTGGTTTGGATGCGGCACGAGGGCGTTTGGCTTTGCTTGTGGATGGCTTGGGGTTGGTGGCTTTCTTTGAGCGGGTGTTTCGTGAATTGGAGGCCATTTGTGGTTAAGGAAGATGGTGAAAGGGAAATTTTGTGAAGTTTGGGAAAGTTGTGAATGAATGTGAATGATGATGGTTTGGATTGATGAATTTATGATAGGATTGTGGTTTGATGATGTTTAGGAAGTGATAAAGTAGATGAAGATGGGAAAAATTCGTGAATGGGAAGTTTAGGGAAGTTTTGGTAGAGAAAAGTAGGAAGAATGGAATGAAAATGATGATGAACAGTGAGGTATTTATAGGCTGTTTGGGCAAAATCGCGGCACTCCATATATAAGGCGTGGCGCGATTTTGATAAAACAGGGAGCTTCCTCATCCCCGGCAACGGCGCCAAAAACTTGATAGACGTTTGGCAAGTGCACCAAATACTATCGAAGTAGTAAAAATATCGATCCCACGAGGACTGTTTTTAACTTCAATAATTCAATTTCGTTATATAATTAGGATGTGTAAAGGTTTATTTTGATTTGCCACTAGGCGGTAGATTTGGTTTGATTTTAATTAAATCAAGTAACAGAAAATAAAGATTTGGTTAAGAAAATATGAGAGAAAGATGAGATCAGATCCGTCGAATCCTCTAAGTTCCCCTAATTGGTCTACTGCACCTATTTGTTATGAACCCTCTTCTAGTTTACGATGATTAACAAATTAGCCCTAATCAATCCCTTGAGTTAGGACCCTCTTCTTAAACTACAGCCCCTAATTCCTTAGGTGGTCTAATAATTCTTGAAGGTTTTACCGAACGTTAACCTATTATCACTAACAAACGATTATCTATTCCTAGACTAACCCTGTTTATTAGAACAATTCAATTAGGTCTAAGTTGAAAGCCATGGTCAGTGGTCATTCATTCTCACGAAATCAAGTTATATGTGATCAAGATATAAAAAGCATTAAGAACAATTGAATTGAATAAACTAGAATTGAATTCATAAACAAAATAGAGTTTCACAGCAACATGTGTCAATTAGGGTTACAAAGATTCATCTCGGATCTAATCTCTAAGAGATTTAGCTACTCATAATCGAGTTTACAAATAGCATAATCAATGAAATAATTAAAACATACATGAATTGGTAAAAGGATGAAGAAATCGCCCTTCTAGCCGTCTCCGATGTCTCAAAATCGCACTTTGCTCTCCAAAATCGTAACTCTTGTTCTTCAGATTGAGTGCAGTATTTATAGAAGTCATGGGCCTGACCCATCAAAATCGCGCCGCGCCTTGTATAATGGCGTGCCGCGATTTCCTCTTTACAGGAAGTGTGTAATTTTGCTTCCTCAGGCCAATTTTTTTTTTTTTTTGTTTTCTTGAAAAATGCCTGAGTTCATTGAATTTTTGAAAAACTTTTGAGGAGAGAATTATGCAAGACATCAGTACCTTGCATGATTTTCTTGGCAAGAGGTATATTTTGAACAAATTTTCGAAAACTTTCCTGCCTCATATTAAAAAGAAAAGAAAAATATTTTTGTGTTTTTATTTTTGAAAGCAATAAAATCATACCTGAAAATTAAACAGTGGGTTGCCTCCCACCCAGCGCTTTCTTTTACGTCATTGAGCTTGACGCTTCAACCACTGTTAGGGTGGCAAATATGTCAGAAAGAACACATCATCCTTCTTCTTCCTCTTGTTTGGTAGGAATTCCATGAATTTGTAACAAAGAAGTAAATGTTCCCATGCACTCACAGTTAAACCTTTGGAATTTAAGCTCTCCCACCGTAGAGAAGGACGTGCATCCATCTGCACACGAGTGATTTCCTCAACCTCCGTTGGTTCAGACTTCGGGAAAATATCAACACTCCTCACTTTGGGTTTTTCTTCCACCTCAACCTTGTGACACTCACTCTTCATCTGAACCAGCTTCCTCTGAGACTCATGTGCTTTCTCAACAAGATCACCACACTGAACATCAAACTTCTCAAATGAAACTTGATTTGACACCAAGAAATCATCTAAAATATTCTGAAGTTGAGTATTGTAATCAATGTTGATCACCTCTTTCTTCCCTTCACCATCACTACCTGGTTGATTCGCCTCATAATGACCACAACTCGAGATTTTGTTGTCCAAAATTTTGATCTTAAAAGATAGCATATATTTTTCATACTGCAACTTAGCAATCTCTTCGGTGTCATAGAGGAGTAACCTGTCTATCATAGCTGCAAAACTTGGATAAACTTTTCAGTAGCACAGTACAATGAGAAGAAAACAAAGAGCATAATATTTTTTTTTTTATAAATATATATACAGAAATATAAATGACAGAAATCCTAAATAAAAACGTAATTGCCAAATTGAAATGACTCAACAGTCCCCGGCAACGGCGCCAAAAACTTGATAGACGTTTGGCAAGTGTACCAAATACTATCGAAGTAGTAAAAATATCGATCCCACGAGGACTGTGTTAATCTCAATTCAGCAATAAGGTTAATATTTAGGATGTGTAAAAGTTATTTTATTTGCCACTAGGCAGTAGATTTGATTTGCGTAAAGAATAAATAAACATAAAATAAAGATTTGGTTAGAAAATAAGAGAGAGATGAGATCAGATCCGTCGAATCCTCTAAGTTCCCCTAATTGGTCTACTGCACCTATTTGTTATGAATCCTTTTCTAATTTACGATGATTAACAAAATAGCCCTAATCAATCCCTTGAGTTAGGACCCTCTTCTTAAACTACAGCCCCTAATTCCTTAGGTGGTCTAATAATTCTTGAAGGTTTACCGAACGTTAACCTATTATCACTAACAAACGATTATCTATTCCTAGACTAACCCTGTTTATTAGAACAATTCAATTAGGTCTAAGTTGAAAGCCATGGTCAGTGGTCATTCATTCTCACGAAATCAAGTTATATGTGATCAAGATATAAAAAGCATTAAGAACAATTGAATTGAATAAACTAGAATTGAATTCATAAACAAAATAGAGTTTCACAGCAACATGTGTCAATTAGGGTTACAAAGATTCATCTCGGATCTAATCTCTAAGAGATTTAGCTACTCATAATCGAGTTTACAAATAGCATAATCAATGAAATAATTAAAACATACATGAATTGGTAAAAGGATGAAGAAATCGCCCTTCTAGCCGTCTCCGATGTCTCAAAATCGCACTTTGCTCTCCAAAATCGTAACTCTTGTTCTTCAGCTTGAGTGCAGTATTTATAGAAGTTATGGGCCTGACCCATCAAAATCGCGCCGCGCCTTGTATTATGGCGTGCCGCGATTTCCCTCAAACAGGGAGGATGTAATTTTGCTTCAAAAATCGCAGCACGGCTTGAAATTGGCGTGGCGCGATTTCCTTCGAACAGACTTCAAATTTTAAGCTTATTGCACTCCAGAACAGTATAAATTGCATGAGAACTCTATCAAAATGTCACAATAAGTCCCTAATATTACGTAATGACAGGATGTCATCAACATCCATATCAATGAACTCACTTTTAACTCTTCAACTTCATACTTGCTTAAGTTTGTTGCACTAATTGGTCCAAAAGTTTTTTTCATGGCTTGTAGTCGACCTTTATAGCTAATTTGGGTCTAAAATATGCTAGGTCATAGAATAAGCCTGAATTATTTACATTAGTAAAAAGATATGACAAATATAGCACTGCAGAATGACAAAAATTAAAATAACACTATGGACAATGGGAGAAAATGTTACTCCCTCCGTCCCGGAATATCTGACACATTTTCTAAAAAAAAGTGTCCCAAAATAACTGAGTCATTTCAATTTTCAATACAACTTTCATCATTCCCAATACAATATAACTCTAATTAATACTACTTTCATCATTCCAAATACAATATATTCCACTTTCCCCTTTATTTATACATTTTTCTTAATCTGTGTGAAAAACCAAACTGGCTCGGATAAAACGGGACGGAGGGAGTACTTTTGTTCACGATCGAATTATATTTATTTGTTGGTACATTGTGTCAGTATTAGTGACATCCTTGTCAATGTACTCTTTAACTCTTCCACTTCATATATACATCATGTCATCCTTATATCTTTATAATATCCCCTACTCAAATATCTTTATAATATCCCCTACTCAAACTAAAAGGGCAACTCGGTGCACTAGAGCTCCCGCATATGCAGGGTCCGGGAAGGGGTTCCACCATTTGGTGTATTGTACGCAGTCTTACCCTGTTTTTACACAAGAGACTGTTTCCAGGACTTGAACCCGTGACCTTTCAGTCACATGACAACAACTTTACCAGTTGCGCCAAGGTTACCCCTACTCAAACTCTCTTAAAAAAATATCTCTTACTCAAGCACTACTTCAAATAACATTTCAAGCTATAAACAAGTGTGAGAAGTCTCTCTTTTAACAAATATGTCTCATTTAATCAAACAAACTTATCAGTTAACTTGATAAGTCATAAGTTAATTTATTTATGTTATCAAACAAATTTTATCTGTGCAGTTCTCTTCTACCATAGTGCCAGTGATTTGATTGGGAGCTCATTGTGACCAACAATATAGTCTTTGCGACTGGTGCCAACTCATGCCGAAAAAATTCCATCAACAACATAACATAGGTTTGATTTTGATCACCAAATCACTGATCCTCTATCATAGGCACCGACTTTACAGGACCAGTGTTTTTCTTTTGAAAACTTGTCATAGAAACTCTTAGCTAATGGCGAGCGCAAAAGAGACACGTGGTTGCAAAATCAACTTGTATATGTTGTGCTTCTTGCGATGAATCAATCATACACATTCTTTGAGATTGTGAAGCGAGAGAAGATTTACGGGACAAAATAAAGATGTCAATGTGCATCTATAAATGGAGATTCCCGTAGGGACTGTCTCATTTGGAGATCGCCCACAAAGAATTCTTTCCCTTGGAAACAAAAATGGGGGAGAAAGACATCCAAAAGTAGTCTGGAGATGAGCACAAGGATTATACCCCCACCACACGGGGATCATGTCCCCGAGCAATTCACCAAAATATATTTTGCATTGTGTATATAAATATTTCATGTTGTATTTATTTGTCATTCGGGGATGGGGGGACAATTTGAGTGACCGCATGAATGAGGACGGGAAGAAAATGGGAACGGGAGTGGGGGCAATTCGAGTGGCAGGGCGGAGAGCGAGGAAGTGATCTCCGCCCCATTCCCTTCCCATTGACATCCCTAGACAAATATATTAATCGATCACATTGATTGGTCTCCTCCTCCCTTAGGTTGCGGCAAGTTTGAGGGTGGATGTTCATAACTTAAATATATTCTTCGCCTAAGTTAAAATTTGCGTCAGCTGCCTAAGAAAAACATATATTGTTGCAGACTTGAACTTAGTTTGAAGTTTCTTTATATGTATGCTGCTTGTTGATTTTCTATAGGCTCACTAAATGCTTCCAATGGAAATCTTACTGTCAAATCCCTGTCAGATGTGTATCAGAATACACACAAGATAGGCTACTCCCACATGAAATAATAACACCAGAACCAGTAACGGTAATATTGATATTGGTTCTTCTTCACCCTTGGGAGAAGTTAAATCTTCTTTAAACTGTGATGCTGCATTAAGGACTGGCTTGAGTTTAAATCGAAATGGGTCAAGGCAAACTCTTTCTGAGGATAAAAAGAAATCCTTTCGATATGTCGAAGACATAACAAAAGGTTTTGAAAACATTAAAATATCATTATTAGACGAAACCAACAGTGAAGATTTTCCAAAATTTAATTACATTCCATGTAACACAGTGTATCAAAGTGCAAATGTTAATATTTCACTTGCTCGGATTGTGGATGAGGATTGCTGCTCCGATTGTTCAGGCGACTGTCTTTCCTTGTCAATTCCTTGTGCATGCTCTCAAGAAACTGGTGTAGAGTTTGCTTACACTTCG
The DNA here is from genome assembly GCF_051527215.1 of Medicago sativa. Classification (NCBI taxonomy): domain Eukaryota; kingdom Viridiplantae; phylum Streptophyta; class Magnoliopsida; order Fabales; family Fabaceae; genus Medicago; species Medicago sativa. Next base: position 100,796,407 of record NC_140752.1, read on the forward strand.
CAAGGTTTGTAGAGTGAAAAGTTTTCAAGAGATTGCATGTCTATGGTAAAGGAACCCCAGCATCATCATTATGTGTATTGTAAAGAGTGCCCAATTGAGAGGACTAAGAATGAGACCAAACCTGAACCAAGCGAGGGGCATCTGGTTAGGAAGTTTATAAAGGAGTGCTGGAGGAAATGTGGATGTGACATGCATTGTGGAAATCGGGTAGTGCAACGAGGTTTAAGCCGTAAATTGCCCAATTCAGAATATGCAGATCAATTCAGAATTATTATATGACAGGATTGTGTATAGTACCGGCAATGATAGACATGCATATCATGTAACACATAATGGGAATGTTGCAAGATTCATCAATCATAGGTGCTTTTCAAATTTCAATAATATATTACATTTTAGGAATTTCTACTGTCATTTCATTTCTATTGAACTTTGAGATATGTGGCATTGCCTTAAGCTTTTGCGGGAGCTTTCAATTTCTTCTCTTCTCTGTTGAAGTTAACTCTAAGGAGTGTTGCAACTTTTCATAATTTTTTTGATCTCCACGCCAATATAAATCATCTTAAAATTTTCTTGGACTTGTGGATGTTCATTCTCCCCCAACTTAGTCTTTATTTTTTATTTAATCGTGTTCTTTAGTTCTTGTCTTAATTTTTATTTTTCGTAAAATAAATAAAATAAAAATGTAAGATAATATGTTTTGACTTGATTAAAATACAACATGTTTTTAGTTCCATATATGAAAATTGGCGGTGTGTGTGGAACAAGCTGGCCATCTTACAATCGGTGACTTCACACATATGGAGTTTATAATACAATACATATCTGACATCACCAACTAATCAAAGAATAATTCAACTTACTTTATATCACAAACTAATCAACGAATGATTCAACTTTTTCGGCTATAATTACACTATAAATAATTCAACTGTAAAAATGAAATTACAACATTCAGATTGATTACAATACATTAGGACACCTTAACCTTATTACCACATGATGGGACAAAATTAAAAAGTAGAAAAAGGTAGTAATCGTGAGTAACAAGTTTCCACCGAATCCAAACATGTCTTTCTTTCTTTCTTTATGCTACTAGAACTTAGAGAATGTGGAGTGTTAAAAAAAGCCAAAAGTGTCACAAAAACGCGTTTTTCCATTTCTTATTCCTATGAGCTGTATCCCCTTTGTTTTTTATTCAACCAATGAATCACTTTTCTATGATTATTTTATTTCCATTTCCATTTCCATGTGCTTCTTCATCTTCCTTCCATTCCACTTCTCAATCATAGGTGCAAGACTTCTTGAGGGAAACAGAAACATTGATTTTCTTGGGATCAAATACGACAGAACAATGAACCTTTTTGTAGTATTTTGGTTTGACCAATTTCCCAAGCACATAAGCTCTAGATCTAATCTCAAAGCTCAATTTTAATGGCACTGGTAAAGTTGGCATACCAGTTGTGCTGCTAAGACTAGCACCACTTCCATACAATGGGATCTTGCTTCCCATCACTGCCACACTCACTAATCTTTGACTCCTCCTTGATTGATAAAACTTCTTCATCTGCAATCACAAATCCAAAGAAAAAGATTGATACACAATTTTCAGTAATTCATATTAAAATCAAACTAAAAATTAATGTGTGCATCAGAATTCAGATTGACTCCAATCAGTGTATCGATTGTTGTCAGATAGAGATCGAACACAATCTAAACCATTCAATCTCGATCTAGTGACAACTAATATGATTATCATGTAAACTCGGGAATTGCCAATTGCAATCAATCTGAATTCGTATCTATTAGAACACCAGACATACACAACATTGACACATAAAAAAAAGCAAGTAACTTATGACTTACATTGCCAGTGCCAATTACGATTTCTGAATAGGATAGATCTAAAGGTGTGGATGAGACATGAACACCAAAAAATGTGCCCTTGTTACGATAAGTGAATTTCACAGTTGCATTCACTGTAATCATATCAGTGGCCACACCCGTTGCATCTGAACCAGCTTGAACTCTAACATGCTCAAATTTTATACTCTACAAAAAACCCAAAATCAAACAAAAATTGATTAAAATCCATTTGGCATAACTATTAAAAGAATTTAGAAAACAGGATAAAAATAAAAATAAAAGTATACCTTAATCATGACATGGGGTTTCATGGGTCTACTCGCACCCCAAAGGATAAGAGAGAAAAGAGTGAACAAAAGGAAAAAGCCAAGAATGAAAGCAAGGAAATACCAACGACGAGAAAGAGAATGATGATGATCTTGATTGTTAAGAAGACCTTCTTCTTCAATTACATCAATTTCCTTCCATGGTTTGGTGTTACTACGGTGGTTGTTGTTGTTGAGTTTCCGGGAACCAGAGAAACGGCTAGAGGAAGAGTGAGAATGAGGAGGAGAACCCATTGGGCTGATAACAGGAGTAGAATGAAAGGAGGTAGTGGTTTTTTCACCATCATGGGATGGACTTTGAACATAGTATGCTGGTCGACGAGGAGATCTTGTTGTGGATGATGCATCTAAGCTAGTAACCTCTGAGTCTGTCTTTGTATGCATCTTTGTTGTTTTTTGATGATGTGAAATCTAGTACGTAGTAGATTAGATCTGGTGAGTGGTGACTGTTCTGTTTATGTTTCTCTCAAACAAAAAGAAAAGAGGACCCCAACAAGCAATGAATATGAATATGAATATGAAGGTACTATGACTAGTACAAGAAAGGGAAATTGCATTAATGGCTCATTATTATTTATGCTCCTCCTTTTAATTTCGCTTGGTGGGTTTCAGTGTTGAGATTAAAATAAACAACATTTATGCTTTGACTAATATTAAGGCCAAGTTGTTCAAAAGAAATAATTAAGGCCAAGTAAAACTGAAAGTTAAATGATACACCCTCTAGTCACTAATATAAACAAAAGTCTACATTTTAGGTTCATTCATTTAATGATGTATGTGGTCTATAATAAAGACTATGTACATCATTAAATGAATGAATCTAAAATGTAGATTTTTGCTTATAATAGTGACCGGATGGTGTACTAAGTTACATGTGGATGTTAACTTTTTTTTTTTGAGAAATGATATTCTAACAACCATTTTGTGACAACCTATGTGACAACTTTATCTCTCATACTCACATTATCTTTTTACTTTCTCTCTCTATTGATTTGGTTTCCGTGTCACTATCTACTTTTCCTTTGAAAATTGGTGGTTGTCACAAAAGTTGTTGATTTTTGGTTGTTAGAATATCATTGCTCTTTTTTGTTTGGGTGAATGTATAAGATGCTAACCATGGTATAAGGAAACTGGATAGATAAATTAATTTTTTTTTAAATGCTAAATATATATAGTACAACTATACGGTAGTACTTACTAATTAAATTTTTTATTCCCCTAAGAAAAAATTAAATTTTTATTTCTTAAAGAGGTTTTTTATATGACAAAGTATTAACAAGATGGTAATAATGGGAGCAAAAAAGGGAGACGACAAGAGGGCGTGGAAAGGGTAATAAGGATGGGAATGGTTGCTTGCTTGCTTTTATGTGCGGTGGTTACACACATATAACGTATTCTACTCCTTCCGTCTCATACTAAGTGATATAGTTGATTCTGTCACACATATCAATGCATATGTTTTATCTTTAATATCTTTAATTCTTTATTAAAAAAAATTATGAAAATTTAATATTTTAAAAATATTCATCGAGACAAATCCAACGACATTTTATATGATATTATTTATCTTTGTATATTAGTAGAAAAATGTGATCAAAATATGTTAGGTCAACAGTGCATATTTTCAAATAGATCATCTATTGTGGGACGGAGGGAGTATGTATTTTTATTTGGGAAACGTCAACTAGTGTCCCATTAAAGAAAACTGATATAGAAATTTTGCATTGAAAATTGACAAAAAGTATAATATTTAATTTTATGAAAGTCAATAAATTGTTGTTTTTAATAATAAAAAAATATATTTTTACTTCCTTAACTAAAGTCATGGACACTAGTTAACATGATCCTTTTTATTTTTATCTTCGTATTAATTCTCGTTTGATAATAGGCTTAAACCCACTTTTCACCTTCTAAGTTTTCAAAAGTAGCAATTTTGACCCCCTTTTAAAAAAATGACAAAAGAGACCCCTCATGTTTAGACCCTTTTGCAAAACCTCAATTTTGACCAAGTCAATCATACGTGTCATGCCACCTAATTTAAAAATTTGCCAACCATATATTTTTCGAATTTAAAATAAATAAAAAATGAAAGAGCTTTTTTCTAACCAGATCCAAACGTAAAAACCATTCCTTACTCACAAATCAAAATCCTAATTAAAAATCACAAACAAACTAATGGGTCAAAATCATAGAATTTGAAACTTTCTCAAAAACCCGTCCTTTGTACGATAACAATCCAACCCAGAGAACTTGCTTTCACAAAAAAAAAAAAAAAAAACAACAAGTTTATCTTCGTGAAATCAGAAACAAAACAATTATTACTTGCTGTTGATGCTGCTGCAATTCTGGGAACCTAGAACAAGGGCGACGGCGGCGTGAGGATACGAGTTGTTGGAGAGTGCAACCTCCGTTTTCCTCCAAACTAACCGCCGTTTTCTTTTGCTCTTTTGATGACAGATTTCGAATTTGCGATTTGGTTTCAAAGATGAAAGTTTGAGTGTTGTTCGATTTGCTCCGATTTGAGTTATGGGTATATGACAAATTTCAGATTTGTTCAAAGGTTGCTGGGTTTTTAGTTGTATTTGACGAAGGAGAGATGAAATTCTTCTGGGTTTGTGGCAAGAAGAGAGAGAAATTTGCTTTTAATTTCCTTTTTAATTGTTTTATTTAAATGAATAATGTGCTGGATTTTGTATTTAATTTAAAATTAAAAAATTACACAAGTGTCATATGAATCAGCTAAGTTAAATGTCACCTCTGCGTAGGTTTTGCAAAAGGGACTAAACATGAGGGGTCATTTTTACCATTTTTTTAAAAAGGAACCAAAATTGCTACTTTTAAAAACTTAGAGGTGAAAAGTGGGTTTAAACCTTGATAATATGAAGTTTGACTCTAAAATGAATATACTCTCTCCGTTCTATTAAAAAAATGAATAAGTGAAAGATAGAGAAAATGGTTTGAGTGTCTTATCACGTATAGGTGCATTCCTCTTTATCATAAAAGTAAAGTAGAATATATATTGGATTGAGTGTGATGAAAATAATATTAATTAGAGTTATAATTGCAAAAACTTAATTAATATTGTGTTGAAAAGTGAAATTGATTAATTTTTTTTGGACAATATTTTATTGCAAATGGTTCACTTATTATGGAAGGGAAGAAATAATTTGGTTAAAAATTGTTTCCGTCATAAATTAAAATTCGAATAATTTCAAATGATTCGCATTTTGATGGAGTTCATTGAATACTTCGCTACTTGAGTTCGATTTTATAGTTGTATTATATCTATGGTTTTATTGGGAACTTCTACGGTACACTCGTAAATTGAGGTGTAACGGTACTCTTGCTTCTTAAATCTATAAATTAACGATTAATTTTATGAAATAGATAGTTATTTGTCGGCATTTATATTTTAGAAAATATTATTTCATAAGAAAAATATATCATTTATTGTTTATAAGAATCATAGTAATTTTTTACATATTATCATATAAAATGATCAAAATTCTCTATTATGAGCGATAAAAATTCAATTTTATTTCGTTGACGTTTTTGGTAAATAAGATTTAATCATTATAATTATAAATGATAAAAAAATAATATTTTTCTTCAAAAAACAACTCATTTAAATATAAATTTAAGGGTTTGGTGTACCGGTACATTCAAATATGTTGGGTGTACGGTAGAATTTGCCGGTTTTATTAAGTGAGTGAAAGATGTAAATATTGTAGTGATGAGTAAGAACGACCAAACAAACAGCTGCATTACAGTTGTCACACGAATGTACTACGAATCTGCGAGTGTTTATATGGTGTTGTCGAAAATGAATCATTTGTCTATCAAGATCAACTAAAAAAAAAAGCACATGCGTACTTGGACTATGACAGCATGTTGTCATGAGAGCAAATAAATCACATAATTCAGATCCTTTTTTTTTTATTTATGATTATTATATGCTGCTATTATCACCTACCTTTTTTTTTTGCCTTATTATAGAGATTATAGGGACTGTTTAAAATCCGCTCAATTCACTCATATAAAATGGCGGTCGTTGTTGGGGTGGTGGAGATTGTTCATTGTCCACCCATCCAAACCATATTTGCTTTAGCGTTGTATTATTTGAACAACTAGTTATATGAAAACTTTTGAGACAATCAAAATTTGATAAAGAAAATAAAATATTGACACAAAAATCAAAACAATAGAGAGAAGATGAAAACATAATGTGAGTATAAGAGATAAAGTCGTCACAAAAATTATCAAAAAATAGTTTTATAAATATCATTTCGCTTTTTTTATTTATCTACCTCAATTTCATGTTTATTTATAAGAGACAAGTGAAACACATATTAATAAAAGAACCGAGTCACACTAATCTTTTATGGATCTTGTTAACCAATGCTCTTAGGACACTAGTTAAGGATTCAAATATAAAAATAATTTACAAGTTTTATGTAGATAAAGTTACTTTTTAAACTTTCAATGTGTTGAATACATCATTCTCAAGATAAAATTTCATTTTTAAACTTCTTAACACTTGTTAACATTTCCCATCTTTTATTTGTGCTTGTCTGGTTCACAAATAGATAGTTGAATGAAGCAAACTCGTACTCCGATCCATAACCAATGTTGAAAAAACTCACAAATGAGACTATTTAACTTGTTTACTAGTGACATGGTATGGTTATCATAGTTTTGTCCATATTCAAACGGTTTGAAATAAATAATTATACCATAAATTAGAGATCTCAAAAATTTATGTCCAGTTGTTAAAACGTTGTATGTTTACGACGATTCATTGAATTTGTGGGTTAAACTCTTATAGATTGTTAAATTTGGTTCACCTACCGCATTACACACAACCATTGGTTAAAAAATAGAGTAAATCACCATTTTTTTAAGAGATGTTTAAATTACACCAACCTCTCATGTTAACATATATTCGTCTCTTCTTTTATGCAAAATTTATTAGAAAAAATTACAACCCCCTCTCCTGAAAGAAGCTACAGTTACATTATCCCCTCATCTTTCATGTTAAAATCTATACTCCCCTCCCTTTGGTTAAACTTTTTAGCCCATTTTAATATAATTATTAAACTTCTAATAAACATATATATTTTCAACAAAAAAAAATTAGTTCACAGTATCACTAACAACGAGAAAGACTTGTTTGAATACAAATACAAATAGAAAAAGATTTGGACACCCTCACAAGCATAGAAAAATAAATGAAAAAAATTTAGTCATATTATTCAATTATTTTTACTTTAATTTTATTCAGTTATGTGTGTTTGTCTAAACATTTTTTACTTGTGTTTGTGACCAAGAACGAATTTCACCACTAAGGACATATTATAAACTATAAAGCAAAATCAAATAAAAAATATTGAATTTCATCCACAAAAAAATAGAAAATATTGGACAACGGATTAAAATGATAAAAACAAAACTAATTAAAAAATTATAAAGAAAAGTTTGGTTTCTTAAACGTTGGCTTTCCACTAAAAATGGTAAAGTTGGTTATTATAAAAATGTTTATTTATATTAAAATGGATTAAAGAGTAATATATATTTAAGGGTTAATTATGTTTCTAGTCCCTATAAAATAGCGACCTTGTAAGTTTAGTCCTTACTTAATTTTAATAGCATTTTTAGTCCCTAATTTTGTTTATTTGCCCTGAGTATTAGTCCCTACTCAATTCAAATTTGTTTAATTTATGCTTAAACTCTTAAATTTTTGAACAATTTTTTGCAGACATGTTTAGAACATTACTAAAAGTTCCTCCGCAAAAAATTATCGCAAAATTTGATTTCTACATCCAGATTTTATTACTTTTTATCTTTAACTTTTGTCGTTTTAAAAAAATCATATTTAATTCATTTCATGTCTGAAAATTCTAAATTTTAGTAAACGAACCTTTCATAGTGTTCTAATCTTGTCTCAAAAAAATCGTTCAAAAATTTAAGAGTTTAAGGATAATTAATCAAACTTTGTTTTAGCAGGGACTAAAATTATAAGTAAATTTTTTTTTATATGGACTAAAAATGCTATTAAAATTAAGTAAGGACTAAACTTACAAGGTCGCTATTTTATAGGGACTAGAAACATAATTAACCCTATATTTAATTCTCGAGGGGGTCAGAACGCAATTCAAACATCTCATAACATAAGAAAGGGGGTGGCACTTTGGTGACATTAATGTCACCGTGCCATTGCATCTAGGCCACACATTGTCATTGCCATTGCATCTGGGCCACACAACACATCTAATGTCACCCAATGTGTGGCTCAGATTTAATGTCACCGTGACATTAATGTCACACAAGTATTTCCATAAGAAAGGGGAGTATAACTTTTTTTATCTTTAATTTTCGAGGAAAGGAAATGTATGTTTTAATATAAGAGATGAGGATAATGTAATTCAAGCTTCTCTTATATTAAAATATACATTTCGGATTTTAGACAAACATGATTATACATCAGACTCTATCACATTTTAGCAAGTTTTGAGTTTTGCTTTTAAAAACAACAAAAAAACTAAGTAAAAAATGCTAAAAACCTGTCAAATAAAATCATAAAAATATAAAAATAGCACCAAGAAATTCTAAAAATCAAATAAAACTAATGCAAATTTTTTCGGATTTTTCTAATATGAAAAATTAAAAATGGGTCTAAACGATGGAATTTTGGATTTTGAGGGCCGGAGTCCCGTAAGAAGTCCCTTCTATGGGAGTCATGGTTCTTGAATTTTTTCTGATTTTCTGGGGAAGTTTCGGAGCAATCCGATCAAGTAGCCCGAAAACCCGATTTTTGACTAAGAACAAGTAACAATGACCCAAAACATAATGATGAGAGTTAGGAAGATTAATATTGTCAGTAAAATGACTATCCATGTTACAAACATGTTTAGAATTTGTGCTAATAAAGTTCGGATTATATAATCCGAACTGTTTTACCTTGAAAAAGGGTGTTTATGTAATCCAGAAACATCATGTAACGCGCCCTATTTTTTGAAGTTTCCGGATTACAAAATCCGGAAAAATCCGTTACTCATTTTTTCACCCTTTAACAAAAGAAAACATCATTCCGGATTATAAAATCCGGAAACTCAAGGGCATTTTTGGAAGAAAAAAAAAATAGGGCGCGCGAGGAAACCCACAGGGTGGGAAAAGTAAATCCCTAACAAATATTATGTTGAATCAACGAGTTCATTATATTAAAGAAACTACAATTGTGAGCATCTCAAAATTACTCTATCGTTCTTTTCATTTTATAGTTTCCTTGATTTAGAAAAGAAAAATAAGTTCCCCTTTCCCTCCCATCAAAATCCCACCATCCAAACATACCTACTGGAACACAATCCGAGACTTTTAAGAGGCATCAGATGAACAGTAACAACTTTATCGGTTAATCCAAGCTAACAAAGGTAGTAAGGCACCACTTTCAGGAAATAACTTTTACAACCTAGACTAGACAAGTTAAGGATAATCAAAATCTGTCTGGAATAAATAAGCTACGCTATTTTTTACCATTCACTTCCACTGATGCTGTACAAGATAGATTATGCAGCTGTTCCACCTTCCCTCAATATTTCCTGCATAACCATAAAGTTTACAGTTATATTCTGCAAAACATCAATCTAGCATTTTTAAACATTTCTAATTCAACATGAACTTCTATCATCATAGAGCGATATATCACAAGTCAGGGTCTATAATCTATATAGCCTAAGGAATCACTTGCTGTGTACATAACAAGTTATTAATATTTCAAAGAAAGAAATTGAACAAAGCTCAAACTAAGGGCTATTCAAAAGATATGCTTGCTGATGCTACCAGATTTCTTTGCCATAATTAGTTGGTAGATCGTGTTCCGTCCAGTATAGGGTGCATAACAATACAACCAAACTTTATCTCATTAAGAAAGATGAGAAACACAAATGGATCGATTGATGCAATAAGTTCTATCAGCTATTTATGATAAGTCTCGGTAAACAGCAAAATTCAATATGTTCTCGGTAGACAGCAAAATTGAACACTTATTCGATATGTTATTCTAGAGAAGTTAATTAAGTGCTCGTTCACAGGTTATATTGAAAAACCAAATAAACTAGAAATAGCTTTGCACATAACATAAGTGAAAAGTGCTAGCACACTCACTCTAACACACTCGTATTGAGTGGAATTCATGTAGTGTCCCAGCAATTTATGTGGGAGCATTCCCAAGATGGTGGGACCTGAATGAATTTCACCCGATAAGAGAGAAAATGTTTGAAAGTGTGTTAGAGCGAGTGCTGCTAGCACAGCACTCCTATCATAAGTAATAAGTGTATCAAACTAATCATGTCATGACATAAGCCAAAATAACTTCTTCCAAACACTCCTTTAGTGCAAGATGTTTCATAGAATAACTTGATTCTTTCAACACATGCAGTGCAAAGTTCCTCTATCATTCAAGTGATGCAAAAAATTATATCCTAGGTAGCAGCAATTGGCCAACACTGCCAGTACTGGTCACAGTGTGGGAAGCCAGGTGACAGATATTAATACGACTGATACACTCTTCCAAGAATGTAATGCATGAGCATGAAGAATGCAGATTACACAGTTATTTACCATTCCGGTAGTATCATATGCCGAGAGCATCCTATCTTTCTTATCTTTCTTCTCTTGATTGCACTCAACACACCAGCCAGAGAAATCTCTTTTAAACTTTTGCATTTCTCTATAAAAAGAACTGCACAGAAATAAAGCAACTTTCATATTTAATTTAATGAGTAATAAAAATAACAAGAAAACAATATAGATTATGAACCTATTCATGTAAAAATTAAGAGGAAAATAACATTCCAGGTCAATACTACCATAATACAGTCACAATCCAAGACTTCTGCTATTACCCACCCAATAGGAATAACATTGAATAAACAATAAGGGAAAATATAGAAAGCCAAAAGGAAGAATTCGGGTGGGGAATTATACAATTTTGCTTCATTATTTGATGCTTATCGCATTAATTGGTTTCCTAACATGAACATATCCAGTGAGCATAGAACAAAATGCAAAGGTGATTTTGTGTATATGAAGGTGATTCTAATCAGATGTAACATTGAGTAACACTACCTTATGATGCATTTCTTCACATCCTTTGTTAGGACCCCTAATATCTCTGATAAACCTCCTATTCTAAAGTCTACACAAGGAGGGTATAAATAGGAGCATTGTAGGGAATGCAAGGATCCATTCATTGTATTCATTTATAAAACCGTCCTACAGTTGTGAAAGGCCTTTGTAGAAATAATAACAGAAAGCGGTTGTCGTTCATTCTCTCTATCTCTCTACAGGTTCTTGAATAAGTCTAGCTCTACCAATTTGGTCCAACCTGCCAACAATGGAACAACGTAGGTGTAATATGGAAACTGTGATTGAATTCTTGAAAAAAATGGCTTCTCAACATTCTTTGCATCTTACGAAATTTGAGGACAGCATTGCTACGACAGAAGAAATCAAAACGTTGCTCAAGACTTTCATGAAGGAAGAAGGCATCGACTGGGGAAGGACACAGGGTCGCAACAGCAACAAGATCCAAGATTTAGGGATCTTAAGTGGTTCAAGAAAAAGGAACGGTTGATGTTTAAGGGGATCGATCCATTCGATTGGATAGCTCAAGTGTAAAAAATCTCAATGAGTTCCGGGTGATGCCTTTTGAACATACCAATTCCCCTGCCATGTTCGAAAATGCCATGAACTCTTTGTTGCAGCCCTACCTCCGCAAGTTTTTGGGTCATAAACTGATTTACAGCAGAAGTTGGGAGGACCATTTGACAAAGGCATCCGTTTTGAGTCTTTTGCAGCAAGCAAGATACTTTGCTTACAGGAATAAATGTATTTTTGGGAATACTTGGGACACATCATCTCAAGAGGAGTGGTAGCCATGAACCCTCAAAAGATCAGTGGCATTTTGCAGTGGCCAATTCTCCAGTCAGTGAAAGCAATAAAGGGAATTTCAGGACTAACTGGATACTGAAGAAGGTTTGACAAGGACTACGGAAAAATTGCAAAGCCCTTGACTGAACTGCTCAAAAAGGGGGCCTGGAAATGGAATGCAGAAACTGAACAGGCATTTAGAAGGCTGCAAACAGTGTTAACTACAGCCTATGTGTTGGCCTTAACAGATTTTTCAAAGCACTTTGGTAATGAATGTGATACTTCCGGTAAGGGATTAAGGGCAGTGCCTTACACGGGAAAGGCAACCCATTGTCTATTTCAGTAAAGCACTGGCTCCAAGCTATTTGTCCAAGTTAATTTATGAGAGAGAATTAATGGCTTTGGTGTTGGGCATCCAACATCAGAGACCCTACCTCTTGTGAACCAGATTTACAGATTAAATTAATCCAAAGAGTTTGAAATTCCTGTTGGATCAGATAATTACTACTCAAAACCAACATAATTGGTTAGCTAAGTTGTTGGGGTATGAGTTCGATGTTGTCTACAAACAAGGGGTGGCAAATAGAGTGGCTGATACCTTATCAAGGAGAGACGAGGAGGTTTTGGCTATTTCCAGCGTTTACTGGCCAGATTATGCAGAATAAGCAGCAAAAGTGCAGGCGATCCAGAGTTAGAAAAAATTCATGGAAGATTTCAAGACTGACTCTGACACCCACCCGTATTATACCGCGGAGCAGGACCTGTTACACTACAAAGGGAGGTTGGTCCTTGCATCCAATTCAGTTTCAGTTGCTGCAGGAATTCCACACAACACTGACTAGGGGCCATGCTGGGGTTTTCAGAACCTACAGGAGAATAGCACAATCTTTGTATTGGAGGGGAATAATGGGGGCATTGACCCAATTTGTCGCAAAGTGCCATGTTTGCTGGTGCAGTATACATGGCAGCATCACCACAGGGTTTGCTACGACCTTTGCCTATTCCTGATGATGTATGGGAAGAGATTAGTATGGATGTTATCATTTTATTACTAGGCTGCCTAAATTCAAGGGGTTCGACACAATCTGGGTGATAGTGGACAGATTAAGCAAGTATGCTCGTTTTGTACCTTTGAAACACCCCTATACAGCCTAGTCTTCGGCTGAGATCTTTGCTGGGAAGTGTCGAAACTGCATGGGATACCTGTATCCATAGTGAGTGATAGAGATCCTATTTTTTACAGGTAATTTTTGGCAGGAACATTCAAATTGAAAGGCACACAGCTGTGCATGAGCACAGCCTATCATCCAGATTATGATGGTCCGACAGAAGTGATCAACAGAGTTTTAGAAACCTATCTATGTTGTTTTTCAGTTGAGCAACCTAATGTTTGGAGAGATTTCATTCACTGGGCTGAAAGATAGTTTATGGGGAGGGCACCAGGGGAGGTTTTGGGGGAAGCAGCAGTAAAACGTCTCTCTCTCTTGCTATTGCAGTGGTAGCAAGACCGCAATAGCATATCAGCTTTCGTCATGGTTAGTGGCACTATACCGGCTATTTAACAACACTGCTCTCTATCTCTATGTGATTTCTAAATCTCTACTGGTTCTTGAATAACCCTAGCTCTAACATCCTTACTATGCATGTGAGAATAGAATGACAAGGTATATTAGACTAATATAAGCAGTTATGAAGGCAACCAAAATATGAAAGCACCTTCTGCACCACAGAAGTAGGTTGAACCGATGACCAGCAAATGTGGCTCTAGCTCCATGGCGATGACGGCCATGATGAAGCACAGCACAACCAGGGACATGCGAATAATCAAATATCTCCTGCTCCATAAAAAATGCAAATGTAATCAGACCAATGAAAAACAAAACTGAAAGATGTAATGATCCACCCTTAGCACTACTAGTACTAGTTGTAAAAGTTCTATAAAAAAAATAAAAAAATACTAGTTATAAAAGTCATTTAGGAATTAGTAATAACAATTTGAATTAGTTTAAATTAGAATGTTTGAACTAGTTATCATTAGATTAAGATCTGATCTATTTTCTGTTTTATCTCTTATCTGTTGTATTTGTATTTCTATTTTCCAAGGTGGAAACAGATAGGTTAGTATTTGCGTACCCGAGTTTGATCCCTGACTGGAACAATCATTGGTCAAACATACCTTCCGAACGAACTCTGGATTATCAGAGTCCATTTGCTTGGGAACCAAGGGGTTAATTCAAAAAAGAAATACATTGTGTAAAGTGTAAACTACAGACTAAATAAAAAGTTAAAATAAAGGCTATCCCGCCAACCAACTATGGTGTTTTAGGGCCGGCTACAACGCGTTATTAAATAAATAATAGTACAAGTATTTTTATACTACATCCATTCTAATATGTATGTTTGAAATCATACCAGATCAAATCAAAAGTATATTTCTCCAATGTGTATGCTCTATTATTCTCAGTCATTTGAAAAAAGAAAAAAAAAAATCAGCACGGACACTTGACATCAAATTAACTATGACTGCCTTTTCATCAACATCAATATTAAAAGATCAGATAATCTAGTTTGAGATTAGAGCAATGCATACTTAACATGAAAATTTTAAAAGAAATCCTAATGCCAGTTTACTTTTATGTTGTCCCATACTCCCATCTCCATTTCTTAACTCTTACCTCTGAATGACTTATCGTATGTAAATGTTTATCGCATCGCATGCCCCGAAAATACAACTCTCCTCCTGAAAATTGCCTACCCAGGCAAACATTTAAGGTAACTTCTGAGTCATCCACATGGAATTCTACAAATGTAAGACTATCTGTTAGACTTCATTGCATACAATATTGTAAAATGAAAAATAAAGTTCCCAAGAGCAAAGGCGTTAAATAAGTTGAAATTGCAACAGATGTATAATATAAAAGTAAAATATATTAGTAACCAAAGAGCTGTTTAGCAGTAATTATATATTTTTGCAATGCTAGCCTTCTCTAGAATGAATGGCCAACATTATGGGCATGGCATGTAGAATAAAATAAAATTCTACTTTCCATAAATATAACGAAGCAATATTAAATATGAGAAACATACAGATGATAAGATATTTAATATGAGAAACATACTGATGATAAAACCAGACTGTATCCAACTATTACGAGAAAACTGGGTGCAATGCATACCACAAGCTAGAATATGCATTCAATTTAAGATAGATCAGCATCAACGATAAATAAACTCCAACCAACCATAACTCTTACCTGTTTCAACATCTCTATGTAAACCACATTCAACAATAAACCCATGGTGAGAATCCAGGGTTGCTCCACCAGATTCTGCATAGAACACTGTATAACAAAGAATCAATTGAGTGAAATACATCTCAAGAGAATGAATAACTTATACAGTCGCCAGTCTCTCCAAGTGTATAAATACATAAATATAATTGGGCAAATCACCAAGAGCAATAGTAAACAAGCAAACTTCACTCACCTTTCGACAATGGAGAAATAAAATCTTCAATAAACTTGTTAAGCATGGTTTGAAAGCCAAAGTCATCAAGTACGACACCGTATTTATTCATTGTATTGGGACGCATTACGCGTAATTTTGTTTTGTATGCCCACTTCTCAAAATGTTCAGCCTAGAGAGACCAAAAGAATAAATTAAACAGAGAAAAAATATAAGCACCTGTATACACATTCACTTGCAGCTGCAGGTTATAAGCACCTGTATATACATTCACTTGCAGCTGCAGGTTATTACTTAAAGGAAGAATAAAATAATGCTTAGAGCCTTAGACCCCAATTGATAAAATGATAAATACCTCAGATATCAGTAACTCGCAAAAATGTGGTTGAAGCATTTCAAATGTAAAAATGCCTGGGACAGGTTCAGACATTATACTTCTAAAGCTTTGTTCTGTATTATCATTAATCGCTTCCAGAAATGTTGGTACAAAGAATGCTGCAGGATCCATAGTATACAACTCTTGATGCAGAGGCTGCAAAATTGGGACAGAAAACCAGCAAGTCTTGTTAAAGAGGAGGAAATGTGGGAAAGATTGTCATTATGCTTAGGCACATATGTCTCAGCTTAAATCATACGAGTCTGCTGATTTGAATGGGATACGGTTTTTTATAGCAACTTCATAGATTTTGAAATATTAAAAAGCTAAAAAAGAACCAAGCAACCAAGAAAATTGCATAACTTCAACTCATATAACTATTTAGCAGTATGCAAGAAAACTAAATTCAATAGAATGTGCAATGTATTGTGAAATGTATAGTTCCTATGGCAAGAATAGAGCATTGATCTGCCACATTCCATTCTCCCTAATTGACTATCAACCAACGCCGCTTAATATAATTGCAAGACTGTAAAAATTTGTAACTGGCAACAATTGTTGTAATTCCCACAACCAAACCAGCCGTAATAGTTTGCAACTGCAGTAATTCACACCTTACCCATCTATTGGGCTCAGGCCCATTCCCGATAAAGACACGGTAACCATACATTAAGGTTAACACAAATAATAGGAGATGGAGATTTTATCGTTTAGCTCAGTGTTAAAAAATTCATATGTATTCCATATTAGGGGCAAACCACATAGTTGCCAAAATTGGGAATTGAGATTCATTATTAGATCAAGCCAGCGCTAATATTTCTTAAATCTAATTGATTTAAAATTACTTGGGTGACATTATTTCCCTAAAATTATTCTTTCAGGCAGGGACAGATCCAAAAATCAATCCAATGGGGAGCTGAAAAAAGTTATCAATAAATATTGTATAAAAATTTATCGTAATAGTTCAACATGCACACATCTCACCATCTAGATTATTGTATATGTATTTTAAGAAATAATATCATGAGATATATAAATGGTGAGATTTAACTGGACTTTTTGTAAAACTATTTTACGCTAATAGAGTATACAAATTAAATTCTGTTAATAATAATAATACATAAAACAAAATAAAAGTAGTGTATATAATGTGTGTGTGTGTGTGTGTGTGTGTGTGTGTTAGAATGGGGGGAATGCAGCCCACTCATGCCACCCCATGGGTCTGTCACTGCTTTAGGCTCTACAGTCCACACTAATTTCAGGCCAACAAAATCAAACAAAACATAGACCAAGAATTACCATTTGGTACTACATACCTGATAACTTGACATTATCTTCTCTCTATATTCTTTTTGCAATTGATCCTGCCATAATCACATTGAAATCATCACAAAACTAGGTGGTAGTAGAATAATATGCACCGAAAGTTATAATAGAACAATATGGAAGAAAAATATTATTAAGTAATCCCATTCTCAGTGAGTTTATCTTCCTCCACATCACATCAACTTCACAACTTTAATAAGTTTCCTCCGTCTCACCGTATTCAAAAGTAGGGTAGAGCATCGGTCAGATTCAGACCGAAAAACTCAACCGGAAATAACCGATGAAGGAAAAAAACCACCCATCTCTGACTGATTCCTTGCACGGTTTGGTCGGGTGGCGGATATATCGGGCGGATTGGGTCGGTTAAGACATGATATGTTAGTGTTTGAGAGAGATGTATGAACGAATGAAAAGGAGAAGAGGTTCAATCACCATTACAACGCCGTGAATAATTGAATGTATTGCGCAAAAATGGCTACAGAGAAAGAAGAATGAGTTTGGGATCACAAGAGATTAAAAAATGGCAGATAAGAGTAAACTTGATTTTGGCAACACAACACGGGTGACATGAAAAGCACAGAGGAGACAATGGAGGGACTCTAGAGTAGAAGAAGGCCAAGGAATTGCTTTTTTATTTTCTGAAATATAAAATTGCTTTTTTAATTGTACATAATTATTACTTTTTTAATATGACAGTACTGCATATGTTCTAAAAGTTGAATGTGCCTTGTTTTTCTTACTCAATTTGAATGTGTAGGTGTGTAGCTTGACTGTAGCTTCTGCAAAAGTTGAACGTGTGGCATAAAAAATGTGATTGATTTTATGAGTTCAAGGAAAAAGTTTGCATTTTTTAAAGCTGTGATTAGACAAGCACATTAACAAGACTTGTATTATACAAATTCTTTCAAATATTCGGTCGGTTATGGTTACCGATGGGTGACAAATTATAGAACCGAAACCAATTGGTATCCGTGTTAACCCTACTTTTCTCTTTTTTTCAACCCATGACTTGAACCGACCGGTCTGAATGTCCTCTATTTTCACCAGTTTATTCGGTTTCGGTTGGATCACGGAATTTTGCTCACCCCTATTCAAAAGTACCTAAACTGCAAAATCAAATCTGGGGAATATTTAAAACTAACAATACCATGTATATCCCTTGAACCAAACAAGGACCGTCAATTGCCACCGTGTTATATACACCTAGATATGACAGATTTTGAAATGGTAATGAACAATGGCTCAATTACTTAATCCTTGAAACTTGCAATCTACAGTCATTCTTAGCATACGAGTCATTAATATATCTCACAAGCTTCGAGAAACCAACAAATGACTGAAGAAAACAAAACATGAACTTTTTTAAAAAGAAAAATACTGAAAATTATTATAATCTAAATTACAATTCATTTCCAAACCACCACTCTTTCATTTATGTAAATTAGCAGCTTTGAGACTCATTTAAAAAATTCAGACTGGACCAATTGATCTAATGTGTCCAAACATAATTTGGACACTTCAACCATTAGGGTTCATTCTTGTGACAAATATTTGTTCTTGAAAATGATAAAAGCCTAGAAATCCTTTCAATTCCACTACACTCCCCAGTGCCGATAGCTCACAACATCATGAAACAGTCTTCTTCACCTTTTCATCATTCTTCCAATAAACCCAAAAACGCTCATGATCAACTGTCTCTCGAAAATGAGAATAAAAACGCAGTTTCAACAACTTACAGATGCGAGTTTTGTTACAAAAATTGACCTCAGCGGCCACAAAACCACTCACCGCTCCTCCAACCTTTCTATATCAACCTCAAACAAACAAACAGAGACATGACCACCATGCTGTGATTAAGACCACCTTGAAGATTACTTGGTTTTTTTCTTCTTCTCTTCACAGGGATAATCATGATTATGGGAAAAAGAAGAATCATACAAGATTTTTACTTCCGACAAAGCATTGAACAGAAAAATGAGATGGCACACTCAAAGGGTATTATTCACCCACCCATTGCAGCCTCTTCCTTGGAACAGAGCCATGATCAGTTTCTACCAGTGTGACTTGTCAAAATACTCGCCCCAATATCGTACAAGACCAATAAACGGCAGTTGCGCAGGAGAAGATATATTATTGATGATGAAGAACTTCTTAATGCTGCTCGAACACTACAACAGGATATGTCTCATGGGGGTTATGAGGGATCAACTGACAATCTTGATGTGAATCACCGTGATAGTAAAAGGCAAACACTTTCTTGCAATATGATGGATGATAATGAGAAGATAAAGGAGCAAGGTGTGTTGCTAACAAGTGGTCATGTTGTAAGTGATATAGATCAAATGTGGAAGGATAATAGCCGCAATGAAAACAACTTGGTGTTGAGGTTGAAGAATCCTAAAGACAAGATTTTTCAAACATCACAAGATTGCAAGGAACTGCTAGGTTCTAATCATGATTTTTCAATGAAACCCTAATTTGGTTTCACCTTCGTTAATCTTCTTCTATTCAATATCATGATTAGAGCCTTCAGGTTCCTTGCAATCTTGTGATGTTAGAAAAATCTTCTCTTTAGGATTCTTCAGCCTCAGCACCAAGATGTTTTCATTATGGCGAATATTCTTCCATGTTTCATCAATATTGCTTAACATGACCACTTGTTAGCACCACAGCTTGTTACTTCATCTTCCCATTATCATTCATCATATTGCAAGAAAGCTATTGCCTTTGACCGTCACGGTGATTCATAACAAGATTGGCAGTTTATCCCTCATAACCCCCGCGAGATATATGCAATAGTGTTCGAGCAGCCTTAAGAAATTCTTCATCATCAATGACATCTCTTCTCATGCGCAACCGCTGTGTATTAGTCTTCTACGATATTGGGGGCAAGAACTTTGACGACCCAATACCTTTTGAGTGTGCCATTTCGCATGTCTGTTTGATGTTTAGTTGGAAGTAAAAATTTGTATGATTCCTTTGTTTCCCAATCATCATGATTATCATTATGAAGAGAAGATAAAAACCAAGTCATCTCCATAATCTTCAAGGTGGTATTATTCACAACAATGTGATCATGTCTCTACAGTGAGGAATATTTTTTTTATGATGTTGTGAGCCATCAGCAATAGAGAGTGTGCTGAAAATGAATTGAAAGGGTTTGAAACTAGTTTTTTTTTTTTTTTGCTGACTGAAAGTTTAGGTGAGTTAAGCTCTAGGGCTCAGTCAAGTCATGTCTCAAGCCTCTAGCAGAAGTACTTACGGATCACCCACCAACAAGGGCCAGCGGGAGTTGAGCCCACGACCTTGCGGGTGAGTCAATTCCTTCCTTATCAATTGAGCAACCTTCATTGGCTGTTTGAAACTGGGTTTTTATCAACAACACTCGATATATGTACATATTTGACGAATATTTGTGTTGTGAAACAATGTTAAGATATATCTGATAGAGTTTCAATACAATAGAAAATGCAGAGAAGTGTGTTTGTGAGAAATTGCAAAATCGAATTCAAAATATAACAACAGCATGTAAATTTAAGAAGGAGGAAAGGAGAAATGGAAGCATACTCTGTATATCAATGCAGGAGGCGCGTATTCATGCAAAATCTCTTGCATGTATGAAGCTTTCTGGTCACGAGGCGCACGGAGCAAGGTTCGTGGAAGATGCATCTCCAACGAGCTGAAAAGCAGAGAAGAAGAAATATCCAATCCCAAATCCTCATACTTTTCCGGTTTGTGATTCTTCACCGGATTCAGCATCAACCTCGACATCTCCTTCTCCTCGCTAGACTCCCCAACTTCGACGCCGGTTTTGCCGCCTTGACTGGTGTTTCCGTTTTCCGGCAGAGATTCTGGCCGGCGGAGACTGGAGCCGCGGCGAAGTGAGGAGCTTCGGGTTCTTCTGATACAGCATTTTTAAATTAGGGTTTTCAAGAAAAATTAGGGTTTCGAGTTTTAAGGGAATTAGGGTTTTTCAAGTCAATTTTACCTCTTCAAGTTGTTCAAGAGTTTTGAATTTTTATTATCAATAAAATAAAATATATGAAATGAATAAAAATAACAAATAAAATTGATAGATAAGATTGTGTATTGATTACCTTGGAGAGTGGCCTCTACTAGATTTAGAGTTTGATTGCTTAGATTTCTTTCCACCATGTTTATGCATTGTGATGAAAGATTATTGATGGAAAATATCTTCTTATCAATTGCGTGATAGTTTGCTTGACTGACTGAGAAATAAGTAAACTCTGAAAAGTTAACAGCGAGACGAATACATTTTGAGTGGACTTTTTTGTCTAGGTGACGAGTTTCAGGCTACAACTCTTGATTTGAGCATCGGGGAGAGTTGAGATCTATTTATATGAAAGTGTTGTCGTGATATTAGGGTTTGTGATCAGGAAAAAAGTGTTTCGCTTCTCTATTTTGTGTCGTATCACACGAGAAAATGAAAAGTGTGTACTTTTGAAATTCTGTAATTAAACGCACGTAATGAGATAATACATCTTTTGTTTCGTATTTTGAATTAAGATAAAATGAAAATTAAGATGTATTAAGAGTTGATTAAACTCCTAGTTATAAAATCTTATGTTTCGAGTTTTCATCCATAACATAAATGGAACAAAAATAAATTATATTAGATTTATCGTGTATTAAATTGCGCTAACGAAACATGTACACATACTGATCTAGAATTGACCTAAAGATGACGACTATCGTTACTTAGATGCGGCAAGAGATGATGGTGGCTCATCAGATTGGTGGTGCACTAGTGTGCTTGTAAGGACTTTTAACGTTCAAGTGAGTGGAGGTTTACAAAGAGATTAGAGATTTAACTGAATTTGGATGCTACCGTTCACACGGGGTGAGAGTCCCTTATATATGTGACGTGTAAAAGGTTATGAGTTTGAAAATGTTAAGCGATTATGATATATTTGGCATGAATCATGAATCGTGTCTGATTCACATGACTCGATCATGGAACCTTGGTTTTTTATGTTGCTGAACACGGTGGAATTCATATCGTTAATGATGGATCATTTGTGCATTGGGCCGCACTTTTTAGTTGGATTTGACCTTGACCAAATATGAAACTCATACATATAAAATACAATGTCTCTTTCACATGTGAATTTTTTGTTTCGATTTTTATAGCTGTTTTTTAGTACAATTTATTGATTCCACAAATTATTCTCCATATGTGGGTTAACTTAATTCAAGAGTGAGAACCTTTC
The DNA here is from genome assembly GCF_051527215.1 of Medicago sativa. Lineage (NCBI taxonomy): Eukaryota > Viridiplantae > Streptophyta > Magnoliopsida > Fabales > Fabaceae > Medicago > Medicago sativa. Next base: position 100,818,924 of record NC_140752.1, read on the forward strand.
TTTGGGGGGTCGTTAGGTTCTTCTAAAATTTGTCGTGTCCTCTTTGCAAATCTATTTTCTTTTCTTTTTGAGTTTCCCTCAAATATAATATCTTATATTGAATCTATATATATATATATATATATATATATATATATATATATATATATATATATCTGTGTGTGCGTGTGTGTGTGTGTGTGGGGGGGGGGGGGGGGGGTTGAGGATTTTAAGAAAATTATGTGGGTTAAATGAGATGCAATTTGCTTGAATAAGGAGAATGGTAGGATGGGGGTTCAAAGAATTATGGAGTTTAATATGTCATTGTTGGATAAATGGTGTTGGAGGTTGCAAGTTGATTATGGGTGTTTATGGTATAAAGTGTGAGTGGCCTCTTATGGTGAGGAGGGCGCAAATTACTGATGGAGGGAGATTACAATCGGTCTGGTGGAGAGATTCGATGAGTTTGTATGTCGGTGTTGGTTTGAGAGTAGGCAGTTGGTTTGACGATAATGCGGGGTTGGTGGTAGGAAATGGATCTTCTACGTTATTTTTACAGGAACCATAGTTGGATGAAGGTCATTTAACAGTGGGGTTTAGACATCTCTTTTACTTGGTGAAGAACATGTTGTCGACAGTTGTAACACCCCGTTTTCCCAACATAAAAATTTCATTTAAAATCATAGTATTTAATTCATAACGGAATGTCACACACTACTTTAACACCTCAAAACAGATAATAATAATTATCCTTCAAATTCAACATCATGAAAATCTTAAACTGTTGCAGCGGAAAATAGTTCAATATTTAAAAGTCTTGGCACGCAGGCCTTATTGGAAAATCTCGTAAATTAGTTCATAAAAGAGACACGTAAGGAATAGAAGTAAAAGCAAGCCCTCATCCCGTTACGTATCAGAGCACCTAGACACCAAGTGAAGAGTCCACTCATGAACGCCTCTAATCTTTATTACCTGCACATTACCCACGGTCGAGGCAACATATACGCAGAAGGGGTGAGATTTCATAATCAATACATTAAGCATATAATCTAATAAAATGCATTTAACAACTTAAACATTAATAACATATCAACAATTAACAATTAGCATATTTTTCATTTCATAACAAGTACAATCATCAAATACCATTACTAATTTTCATCGCAAATCATAATCAACTTAACACTCAACTTGACGACACAACTCATCTTTGACCATGCAACTCTATCAACTCAACAACAACTTGACAACACAACTCATCTTTGACCATGCAACTCTATCAACTCAACAACAACTTGACAACTTAAACAACATGAAACTTCTTGATATGCAAATGCATGTGGTACCATTCAACAACAAAATGAGCATAATAGGCTCTTCAACGTGTGAGCACAAAGGCTGTCGGGCCTAAAGCCCCCAACTTTAATGAGCACAAAGGCTGCCGGGCCTAAAGCCCCCAACTTTAATGAGTATGCAATGAACTCAAACTTCCAACAACTTAGACAACAACATGAACAACTCAAACGACTCATAATCATGGACAACGTCTTAAATTCCAACAACATAGACCGACTCATGCAACATCAAGACGCTAACAGTCAATAGCAGGAAACAGCAGCAAGATACAACATTTAATAACACTTGAATGCGTTAACATCATCTAAGGAATGAATTACATCAACATAAGTATCATAAAGCATCATAATATCATTCATGCAACAACACTACTAATCTCAGTCACCTAACAGACTTCTGGAGCTTATGAAAGTATCCTAAACAGCTCTCTTACTTACTTCTAAAGTCAACTCAAGACTACAAGTGCGAAAGGATCGCATCGGGACAATTTTGGGCGACTAACAGCCTAACTCGCAGTGGCGAGTAACTTTGCTCGCAATGGCGAGCAAAACGTGCATTCTGGGTTCCTAAGTCCTTACTCGCAGTGGCGAGTTAGTCTGCTCGCAATGGCGAGCTTACTGGTCACTCGCAGTTGCGAGTTGCATTGCTCGCAGTTGCGAGCTCTGGGTTCTAGCTCGCAGTTGCGAGTGTTCTTGCTCGCAGATGCGAGCGATGAATGTCAGTACGGCCAGAAACCTAAAAATCACAACTTTTCACCTATATTCATGATTCCTTCATCCAAATAGCATCTAATTATCATCTTAAGTAATATCTAAGGTATGTACACTAATTTTGCATCAATCTAACATCTGTTCATGATTCAATCATCAAAATTGATCTTAAACCTAATTCTCAATTCTCACCAAAACTTAACCTAATCATGCTAAATTCATCCTATAGAATTATACCCTTAATAATATTGAAAATTAGTCTCACCCTTACCTGGTTATGATGAAATCGCAGCTCTCCCTCTAGTTCTCCTCTTTTCTGACTTTTCTCACTTTTCTCCAAAAGCGTTTCACGTAAAAACGTTTCTAACTTATGTTTGCCCTATTTATCTTTTCGTATTACTCTTCTCACCTCTAAACTTACTCTTTACACATCACAGCCCAACTTCTAATATTTTTATTTTAATTATCATATCTTATTTAATTTAATAATAAAATAAGTCATAACAACATAACAACTTCATCACAACAACATACCCCACATAATTCATTTATAAATCATATAAACCACTCAACTTCATGAATCATAAAATTCACACATATCAATCATGAAAATCACTTAAATTATATATATAAATATATTTTTTAAATAATCAAATAATTAAGACGGGCGTTACAACAGTTGTTGATATGAGTAGTTTAGGTTGAAGTGTAGGGGGATAAGTGAACTTAGAGACGGTGGTTGTTGGTCTGGGAGGAAGAGTAGTCGGTGGAGTGTAATGTCTTGTTAAATTATATCGATTTGTAGGATGGCGTGGAGAACAAGTGGTCCTGGCACTTAGAGCCGGCTAAAGGGCACACAGTTAGTGAAGTTTACCACTTGTTGTCATATGTGGATCTCAGCAGTCGGTTTAATGTTACAAACATTATATGAAATAAAGTGGTCCCTTTTAAAGTAACTCTTTTTGCTTGACGGATGTTAAGTAATCGAATTCCTACCAAAGATAACGTGTTCATTCAAGGTATTATTCAGGTTGATGCTCAGTTGTGTGAGTGGTTGTGGTAACGTTGAAAATGTGGATCATTTCATTTTAGGTTATGATTTCTTTGGAAGAGTTTTGTCATTAGTCATGCATTGGCTGGGTATATACTTGTTGAACCCGGCGCGCCTCTCTGATCATCTAATTCAATTATGTTCTCTAGAAGGTTTCTGAAAACATATTTGGTCGTTTATACATCTAATCTGGTAACCGTGTGTTTGAGCTATCTGGAAGGGAAACAATTGCTGCATTTTTTAACATACGGAAGAATATTTGCACATTTACTCGATCAAGTTAAGTTCTTGTCTTTTTTATGGTTGAACGTTTTTTACTTTTATTTTTTGTGGCTTGATCCCATTATGTGTTCCAGAGTAGTCACTTAACTTGCTAGTTTTGTTGTTTCAACTTTTGTTTGTACGTTATTGTGTTGTAACTATATGAACTTTTCTTGTGTTTTTTTTACACTTCTTATAACGAAAAGAAATTTGCGTTTTGGTTAATATATTTTATTTTGACCTTTAAAAAAACTTCATATGATGATTTTTTAGGAAACTTTTTTTTTTTTAGCAATTTTTATTTTAAGAAACTTATTATAATGATGTATCTTGAATTATGTCATTTAGCATGAGTTGGTTTGCATAAAATATACACGAAGAAGAAAAAAACATAAATCACGGCCCGTGACTACTCTAAAAAAATCGTAGTAAGTGACTTACTTATTTTATACATTAAACGAATATTAATGGTTAATGGTATCCACTATATGTCACAACTACTTTACCTTCCTTTACGCCTTCTCCCTCCCTGCCATCAAACTTTCAATAATGAGATGAGATAAAATCAAAACATTATAGTGGTTTTTACACGGGTGCACAATGGCTCTCGTGAGATGTAGTTATAGTTGAGGATTTTTCAACGTTGTTTGATGGTTTGAGGTTGTTATCTTGCAAACATTTGACATGCCTTTTAATTGTTGTTGTGTGATGTCATAGTTTCGATTCTCCTCAATGTCAATTTAGGCCGACTAATTTAACTTCTTAAAAAAACATAGTGTTGGGGGAGCATGGTAGAACGGGAGCAACAATAGATCAATGTTTTAAAATCATAAGAGACGAAGACATCACATATTCATCTAAAACCTTATATTAGGTATATGGACCACCTCTATTATAAATCCAACATGTTACTTGTCCAAATTATCAAATCATATGGAGTTTTCTTCCATAAAATAAATGGAATAAAAATAAAAATAATTTACATTTGATTTTATCATATATTATATTATATCAAGGGAACATGTACGCTTACTAGTCTGAAGTGGATCTACAAATTTCAACCATAGCTACTTTGATGTGGGGATGGACAACAGATGCTCATCCAACTAGGTAGTGTATTTGTAAGTGTTTTGATGCTCAAGTTAGTGAGGGTTTACGCATAATCTAGAGAATCGAATTAGAAAACTTACCTTTCACCTGGAGGTGATGATCACTTATATATGCGACATGTAAAAGATTATGAAAGTGAAAAAACAAAATAAATGAGAGGTTTGAATTGTGTTTTCCGTTTTGATAAATTCTTTTTCTTGTCAATTCCAACTTCAAATATTTTTATGAAATACAAATTTTATTTATCAAAACATTTAACTTCATCAGAGACATGTAAACCAACGAAAAACTAAACCAACAAGAATATTAAATCAAACAAAATACTCCATCCGTCCCTACATGTAAACATCCATTTGACTTTATTTTTGTCCCTAAATGCAAATCCCTTTTCAAATTACTAGATGCATTTATTATTTTTTTTCCTAAACACACCCTTAATTAATACTACTAACTTGTCTTGAAATTTGAAAAAACAAATTTAATACACATACGAACAATGGACAATTTGATAATATTAACACACAAAACAGACACATTAATTACACTGACAACTTTTCTTAAGAAATGTGAAAAATGCAAAGGGGATTTACATATAGGGACGGAGGGAGTACAAAGTAAAACAAACAAACACACACACACACACACACACACACACACACATATATATAGAGAGAGAGAGAGTGAATGACATAATATGTTTATATTGGTTAATCAACAACCTGATGGCTAGTTCAGTCTATCTTATTCATGGTGAATTTGTCATATCCACGAGAGAGACTTCGATAAACTATAATCACCTTATTACAATACTCAAGGCATCCATCCAATATTTCACGAAGCATCAATACTCTATAAGTTTGTTGCTCCCACCACTTCGTTGTTATCAAATCATGATGAGTTACCCAACAATGATCATAATTTAGACCTATATTCCTTCTTCTCAAGTCCATAAAGTTCTAGTGTTTAGAGTCTCACGAGACTATTCTAATTGTTTAGAGTATCTTCAGACTTATCCAAAGGTGCTTACTGGGAGAAGTACAAGAAAGAGTTTGAGTTTAATTGATTTTAAATTATAGTTAGGATGATAACTCTCTAAGAGAGGATATCACATATAAATTTTATATCAATGCAAGTGTATTTCTGACTACTTCATTGGTTTACATCATGATCTAGATTACTCACACTCAAGAGAAATTTTCAATGAGTTCCTAAATCATGCAATAGGATTTTTCTTGATTTTTCATTTCAATTGAACATCAAACTCATATTTCTTGACTTTCCCATTATGGTAATGACAAAGCAGGAGAAAAATGTAAGTTTGAGAGAACTGTCTATTTAAGGGGGGTGTATATTTATTTCTGGGTAATATTAGCTTATCTTACTTTTACTCTACATACAAATTTCACACAAGCGTGATCTCATCTAATCTTCCTCTACATAAGATGGATTGCACTTGTGTGACATTAGATTTTGGTGACATTGTTCATATCTCTCTTAATCAGTCATTCTCTCTTGTCTCAACAATTTATTTAGACATTGGTCCTGGGATCTAGAGTTAGGGAGGGGTGACGAGAATTAAAATTTTCAAGCTGATATCTATTGCAATGAACTAGAGAGTGGCTTAGTTTGGTTTGGTAAATAACTGCAATTATGTATGGAGATTTATTCTTAAACATATTTCATATTTGACCTGTCACATTTTAAGGAATCTCCATACTTCGAGCAAAAAAACTACCAAAAACCTCGTTGTTGATTAACTTGTTTCTCCTAAATTGTTCTCAATTGAACATATATTTGATATGGGATTTTCAACTGCTGTAAAAACAAGAGGGACAATTATGTTATGCGTGATGAAATTATTTTGTTTATCTACTTTTTTTTCCTACTGAAGAGACAATGGTTGACAAACATGTATATTATTGAGTGAATACATATGTTGTGAATATTTCTTTTGTGATGACATAAATATCACAGGAGGAATGTGTTGTTGCTAAGTACATAACTATTTGTTACGTAATACATATTTAGTTTATGTTTTATTTGTTTGACCAATTAATGTTCAGTTTGGTTCTGTTTTGTTTGTAATATTAATTAGGGATAATGTCATGTACTCATATTAACGAGGAAATGAAAAATAGAGGTAATTAATGGTAATTAGGGATAATGTCATGCTGCACAAACAAAAGTTGATTATGTATGGTTTATAAATAACCTATAACCATAACATGTGATGTTTTGGAAGGTCTCAACTCTCAAAGGTTGAGTGTGTGAGCAAATAAAAGATCATGATATACTAATAGGCGAGGTGACAGTGTTCGAACTGATCAAATCAAATACATACTAGTTTGTCATGAAGTTCAAAGGGTTTGACAATAATATAGAAACAAAATTTGGAACATGGAGTGGATGAGACCTGCATCTGACTGCAACAACATACTTTCAAAGTGATTAACTGGTTTTTGTATATCTATAATGTAAAAATCAAACAAACTCGGTAAGTCCACAACACTACTTCAAGAGTAATTTGTTTTATCCACATATGTTGTTTGAACAGAAAACATGTTTTTGTAGAAGAAATCTATATCCCCAAATTCAGATACAACATTGTTTTTTTTTTGTGTGGGTTCTATACCACCACAACAAAGAATGATACTCATATTGTATATTGACCACTCATGCAAACATGTTTTGAATGACATAACACAAGATAGATCCAGTTCCCACATCCTAGAAACTATAGTTTTAGGGAGTTGTTTACACTTTTAAAAATTAGGGTTAATAGGGGTTTACCCCCCTGCCATTTGGGCGACTTTTGAAAAACCCCCCCGTAAAAAAAAAAACTTGTAGATTCCCACTTGTAATTTCAAGATTCTTTGGTTTACCCCCCCGAAGCCAACAATCAGCAGCTGACTGGATAAAAATGGTGACGTGGCGTGCTAACTAGGTATTATTTTTATTTTTTCATTTTTTTAATTTCCACCTAGATTAAAGTAATTAAATTTAAATAAAAAAGAAAGTATATAAAAAGTATTCCACCCAATCTATCTCCATCTTCTTCCTTCCTCCATCGAAATTTCTGCCTTCTTCTCCATCTCTTCATTCCTCCATTGTGACCTTTGTTCCATCTCTTCTTATCCAACGTTGCCTCATTATCATCTATTCTATCCTAATTAATTGAAGAAATTAGAAATTAGGGTTTATCATGGGTGGAAGCAAAACTTCATCAATTAGTAACAATGGTGGAAACAGACCACCAATCTGCGGTTGTGAGAAGGTTATGAAGCTGTTGATTTCAAACACAGATGAAAATCCCAAGAGAAAGTTTTGGAGATGCCGATTTTCGGGTGTAAGTGATTTTTTTAGTTTTCTGCAGATGTGAATTTTGTGCGTGTAATAACAATGGAGTTTTGTAATAGTTGCTAAACCTATAGCCTGAAACTTATTGCAGGCTGAGTATAGCTGTGAGCTGTTCATTTGGGATGATGAACTTGATGAATTTCTAAAAAGATCTGGAAGGTACTACGAACCAGGTTGTTTGAAGTCTGAATCTAGTTGCAACAACTGTGTAATGACAATGGAGTTTTTGAGAGAATTTGGCAAAGACTTTGGGAAAGAGTTTGGGAAAGAAAATGGAAAAGAAGATGGAAAAGAAATAAGTGCAAAGAAGCATGAGAAACTGAAATTGAAGTTTGAAGCTGAGAAGAAGAAAAATTTAGGCCTCATTGTTGCGCTAGCTGTGTCTTGGATTGTGTTCTCAGTTGTTTTCAAGTTAATGTAATTAAGTCATTGTAATGTTATGATTATGTAGTAAGAATTATGTCAGCAGTTATGCTTTTGTTTATCTTAGCAACTAATGTAACTCCTTTAGTAATCTATGAAAAATGTTTGAAGTAATGTTTGAAGTAATCTTTGCATTATCCTAAACAAGCCATAACATAAGCAATAATGAAAAGCACTTAATATGCATATGTCATTACATTAACCAAAAGCACTTATAGTGCATATGTCTGTAACTTCAACAAAAGCACTTATAGTGCATAAGTCTTAAACTAAACTTAGACAAGCATAAGCATACAAACAAAAGCACTTATAGTGCATAAGTGTTAAACTAAACTTAGACAAACATAAGCATACAACCAAAAGCACTTATAGTGCATAAGTCTTAAACTGAACTTAGACAAACAAAAGCATAAAACCAAAAGCAGTTGTTCAAACAGGATTGGAGCCTCTCATAACCAGTTTTGGTAAGCCTCTTAACACATTCATACATGTCCCACTTTGTAGCACATCATCATTCTCCTGAGTCAAGGTGCCCTCTTCAGACTCTTCAATGACCATAGGTTGATCAATACTGGAACCATCACCTTCGATTGCCTGGGTCTTCAATTTCATCAGCCTAGAACTCTTCATAGAATTTTTAGGTTTTATAGATTTCTGCAACCCCAAGGTCTTCACTTTCTGTTGCTTCAAACTCTTCACATCATTCACAGTCTTGAATTTGTTTTCTGCTGCCTCAAACATTTGATCAGTGATTGCTGCTAACACATGGTCATCCAGATCCTCAAATACATCTGGCCCAAGGCCACTATCTATCTGTGATGCAGGCAGGGAATCATAAAAGTCAGTAACAATTATTTCTGGTACAGTTTTAGTAGCATTAGAACTTGCCATTTTTTGTATCTTGAATGGACGTTCAGGGTGACTGTTGTGATAGACAACTTTTGCAATGTGCCTTGATGGTCCTTGAACAGGTTCAGTGTTCATTGTTGGTTGAGAACCAGATTCATGAGGCCCTGTTGGTTGAGAACCAGATCCATGAGGCCATGTTGGTTGAGAAGCTTCTTGCACAGTTGCTTTTGAAGTGGCCTTCCTCCTTGGTGTTTTCCTCTACAACATAAACAGGCATAAAAATTCACAAGTTAAGATTATGAGATGTATTATTATTCAATAATCAGTAAGTTTAATTATTCAATATTGAGATGTATTAATGTACCTTCCTTTTTGCAGCCTCTGGATTCTGAACAGCACTCTTGCATCTCCTCTGATTGTGTCCAAATTTATCACATTTTATGCACCTATATGCCACCCCTTGCCTTCTCATCCTAGCTCCATTTTCATCAAACTCTCTGATCCTAAGCTTTCTAGGCCTTCCTGGTCCATTCTTATAGTTTGGAGGCAGAAGTTCAGGAGCTTCTACCTCAGGCCACATATCCATACCATTAATAGGAGTAATTGCAAAACTATAACACATGGCATACTTACTCCTAGAGTAGTAATCATCAACATACAATTCAGGCCTTTGCCTCCTATAACCAAGTGCAGCAACAGCATGCCTACATGGTATTCCCACTAACTCCCAAAAGTTACAGCTGCAACTCCTTTTTGCAATGTCAACAATAAATTGCTGACGGTTATATGAATGTATAACCTGAAATTGTTCACCTATTCCAGACCAAGTTGGTGTCCAATGAGCAGCTAAGGTTATCTCTTTATCTAATCTCTTTCTATGCATAGGCATCACATTATGTTGCCACTTTTGAAGTTTAGTAGCAGATGCTGCCATCCTTCTCATTAGATAATGTCTAATCCATTCAGCCATAGTTATAATAGGTTTATCTCTAGCAGATAATATTGTGGCATTAAATGATTCAGATATGTTGTTCATCAGCACATCACACTTAGAGTAAAAGGTAAAGGCATGCTTACACCATTTTTTTGGTTCTACAGCCATAAGCCATTCCCAAGCTCCCAGATCTATCTTCTTCAAATCATTCATCTTTTCCAACCATCCTTGATAGTAAGTGGCCTTTGCAGCTCCCATCATCAAATCTCTTATTTGACTGCCTCCTCCAAACTTCTTCTTGAAATTTGCATACAAATGTCTAAGGCACAATCTATGATCAATACTGTCATACATCTCATCAAAAACTGACACCAACCCCTGCATAACAATAAATATATACACAGGTCACAATGAAATATAGATTTGAATAGATCTGAAACAATAAATAGATATAGATCTGATTAGATCTGAAACAATGGATACATATATAGATGAAACATGAATAGATCTAGACATATCTTTTGTTGATCTGATATGAACACATATCTCTTATCTTGACCTATATCTTCCATCAGCAACTGCATGAACCATTTCCAACTTTCCTTGCATTCAGTTTCAACTATCCCAAAAGCTATAGGAAAGTACTGGTCATTTGGGTCTCTTCCTACAACAATCAACAGTTGGCCCCCATATCTTGTTTTCAAGTGGCAACCATCAACTCCAACAAAGGGTCTGCAAGCAGATGTGAACCCTTTCTTACACCCATCAAAACAGAAATAAAAAGATCAAAACCTTGGTTGAATAGTTGCAGATGGACCATCAACATTTATCTTCACATTATTATCCCTACAAACTCTCTTCAACTCAGCTGCATATCTCCATATCATTGCATACTCCTTATCTGCATCACCCTCAATTATTTTCTTTGCAATCTTCCTTCCTCTCCATGCTCTGTCCATGGTAATACCCACACCATGATTAACAGACATTTCATTAAAGACCTCTTCTACAGTCATCTTGTTGCTAACTTGCAATTTTGGCACAAGTTTCTTAGCAACCCATTTTGAGTTGGCACTCTTATTTTCCAACACCTTAATACATGTGTGGGGCCCATGTAATGTCTTTATCTGAAAAGTCCTCCTGTCACCCACTTTGGAACATAAAACAGTATACCCACATTGGTCCCTACACACCACCCTTACCCTGTAACTTTCATTTTTTGGCATTTTAATTTGGTAACCATTCAATACGTTCCACTCAATAATTGCTTCTTTAAACTACACCAGAGAATTAAATTCCATACCTAGCTTGAACTTAAAATCCTTATTTAATTGTTCCTTCCTAAACTTCTCATATTTAATTGTCTCATCATCTGAGTCATCAGGGTCTGAGCTACCTAACTCCTCACTAAGGTAATCTCCATCTATTTCTTCATATACTTCTTCCTGTACAACCATCTTCATCTTCTTAGGTGATTTTTTCTTAGGTGTTTTGGAACCACACTTCTTGATCCTTAATGTTTTGTTGTTAACTGTGACTCTATTGGTACCATTAGCAGGTGCTTCAACTTCAATCTCTTCAAACCCATCTGCAAGTGCAGTGGTTCTTTCATCCTCACTATCATTAAACCTTTCTACTTCATCACTACTAACCATTTCTACTTCCTCATCATACCCTGCATCCAAATCTACAAAACTAGGTACATCTGCCTTCACAGTTATGTCCAACACATTGTGCTCAACATAAATATGTCCATCTACTTTATTACCAATTGAATACCCAGAAATTTCATCAGCAATATGGTCCTCATTAATTTGAACAAACTCTTCAGAAACCTGTACAATTTGACCCCAAACCCTAAAAGCATTCCTATCATATCCCCATCTAGCCACAATATTCTGAATATCACACACACCCCAGTTGTTACCTTCAATTCCAGACACAATAGTTTGTACACCACCCCTATAAAACATATGTTTATCCCTTACAAACTCCCCACCATGATGGAAAACAACATCAAACAAACCCATCATCTGTGGTAAAAAAAATTAAATTTTTAATCAATATTCTTTGACACGTGTCAGCAACCCATTGGTTTAAACCAGGTTGATAGAAATAACTCAGACAAAACAAAGATTTCAATAAAAAAATACCCTAAAAATGGAACTACGGCACATGGAAATGGAAATAAATATGGAATCTAGCATCACACTTTTGGGACCACAACATACATTTCTTCCTTTCTTTATCATCTATTTCTTCCTTTCTACAAATAGTAACAAAAACAATACATGCATGCATAAAGAGAAAGAGAGAATCAGTAAACTTACCACAAGCGTCGTCTTCAACCTTCTTCGTTCAGTTTGCTTTCTCTTTCGTTGTTCGTTTCCAGCTTCCCAGAAATCTTGCTTCCCAGCTTCCCAGAAACCCTAAATCAAGATCGAACTCGTTCGCAGCTTCCCAGAAATCGTAGAAATCTTGCTTCGAATTCGCTAAAACCCACATAAATTGCTTCAATTCGCAGATAGTTTGCTTCGATTGTAAACCCTAGAGTTCGAAATCGTTTTCCCTTTGTTCTTCGTTTTCTAGGTTTGAAGTTTTGGGGGAAATGATTAAGGGAGGGGGGTATGCCAAATAAACAACATTTTCGGACTTTGCTTTTTAATAATCTAGGTGGAAATTAAAAAAATGAAAAAATAAAAATAATACCTAGTCAGCACGCCACGTCACCATTTTTATCCAGTCAGCTGCTGACTGTTGGCTTCGGGGGGGTAAACCAAAGAATCTTGAAATTACAAGTGGGAATCTACAAGTTTTTTTTATGGGGGGGTTTTTCAAAAGTCGCCCAAATGGCAGGGGGGTAAACCCCTATTAACCCTAAAAATTATTTCAAATAATGCAAAAAATACATAAAAATGATTTCATGAAAACTAATGCATAATCATAATGTCTGAATACTAAATTCATTTTACACCATCATATTAAGTTACGAGAAACATAAGTTGATAGAAAAGATACACGGAAAACTATTTCAAATAACTCACTAAATTTGTACTACGTCTGTGGAATCTGGTGTTGCCACAGTTATAGGTGGATTGATAGCAGTCTATCACACATGCACAATCACTAACTCATACAAGACGGAAAAAACTCAAATACCAAAAAGATATTAAAAATGAGCAAACAACTTGCCGGAGTAGATGAAGTTCCAGCAGATTCCAAGGCTTTACTCTGCTAATAGAACGGTAACATGGTAGATTATGATTAAAGAGCAAAAAAACAAATGAACCACAAACAAACAACACATGCAAGAGGACAATGAAATTATGAAAGGTGTCAAATTGAAAATCAAATGCTAACATAGAAATTAGTTTATCAAATTTAAACAAATGACAAACTACAAATCATAGTACAAGATCTAATGCTTTCAAATATGACTTGTAAGACAAAATAACAACTTTCATCACAATCAAAAAACACAGAAATCTAAAAATAATTGTGGAACTTAAGGCCTTAAATCTAAAAGAGACGATGCAATGAAAAAACAGAGCACCATAACTACCATGGACAAAGAGGGTGGCTTGCCAATAACAAAGGGTATACTTTTGTATCATTCTTTCATCATTATCAAACTTAATTTTGTTAATAATGAATAATGAAGTGCCACCAAATTTGAATCAATTAAATCATCATTAATTTGTAGATATGTTTCTTATACAATCAACTTTTCATATAATACTCGTATTTTATTAAGGATTTCAAAAATACATTGTTGTGTTAGCTAACCTAATAAGATAATGCAAGACATACAATATCAGATCATCGGATTAAACAATATTTGAAATTGGCATCCAAGATAAAATGATATACTTCTTTACTTTCAATGATGTCCACTTTCTCACCGCCGCCGCCATCTTCAACTCCGGTGCCAGTGGAGAGTTTTGGGTGAAGTCTGCTCGACTGTCGGGTTTTTCAATCGGATATTGGACTGTGAGTCATCGATTAGGCATGGTCTTTTTTGTTTTGTTTTGTTTTGTGTCGATTTAAAGTGTGTTGAAGTGTTTTGATGTTGAGTTCAATGACGAACGTTAATTTTAGAATTTTTCATTTTTCATTTTAAATGTATCACAAATGTGTAACCCGTGCCGATTCACGGGACGACGATTACGTGTTTTTATTACTCGTCGCGTAAATAATGTCGCACAAAGGAAAAAAAATCAAAATTATTTTGCATTACACGTGTATTGTAACACCCCGTTTTCCCAACGTAAAAATTTCATAAATAAATCAGAGTTTTTCAACTTTAAACGGAATGCTACACTTCTTAAAAATTCATAAACTGAATAAATAAAAATTTATTCTTCAAAATCATTTAACATAAGTAATTCAAAACTTCGCAGCGGAAATTAGTTCAACAATAAAAATAATCTTTGGCACGCAGGCCTCAACATAAAAATCTCGTAAGTCTTGTTCAATATTTATTCATAAAAATCCATAAGTAATACGTAAGGAATAGAAATAAAAGACATAATCCCATCCTGTTACGTATCAGAGCACCTAAGACACACTTGTGAGGAGTCCACTCACGACCGCAACTAATCCTGGTTACCTGCAAGTTACCCATACGAAGAGCAACATTTCCAAGCAGAGGGGTGAGATTTCTCAAACAATAATATTAAGCATATAAATCATATAAAGTACATTCAACAACTTAAACATCTTATAATTCATTAATCATATCTAATAACTTAAACTTCCTTAACTAGTGTCATTATCCTTCCTACATTAGTCATATACTTCATCAAGTAATCTCAATTATTATTCATAAAACATCTTATCTTAAATCATGATCATAAGCATCAATATCTAACACCAAATATAATCGTAAGCATCATCATATAATTCAAATAAGTATCATTATCAAAACATAGCATTTATCGAAAACAACTTCATAATCAAGTTCATAATCAACTTCATAAACAAACATCATCATTAAACCATAATCATCAAATCACAATCAAACTTCATAATCAAACCTCACTTAACTCGACAATGCGACTTAACTCGACTATGTAACTCTTAACATCTCAAATCATCTTAGCATCTTGACAACTTGACAACTCGACAACTTCACATCTTAAATAATCTTAAAACTTCTTGATATGCAAATGCATTTGGTACCAATACAGAGCATCAAGCTCCCAACCAACTTATATGAGCGTAAATAGGCTCTTCAGAGCATCAAGCTCCCAACCAATCGTGTGAATGACTAAGCATTCCAGAGCATCAAGCCCCCAACCAACGTATATGAGTATGCAATGGACTCAACTTCCTACAACTTAGACAACTTCATGAACATCTATGACATCCTAACATCTTGATATCTTGACAACATAACATCTTAATAACTTGATGACTTCATAACGACTTGACGACTTAACAGCTCTTATCATCCTAACGTCTTAACATCTTAACATCTTGACAACATATGGATCACATAAATAATTCATGTCATATCATAATATAACAATATCAAATGATAATAAACAACATCTTAAAACATCATATTCATCAATCATAAACAACTTCATATAACATCGTATTTAAACATCAACAATAATTCACTATGTATCTTTGTAAAAACATAATAAATTATCCACAACATATTTTCATGTCAAACCAAAGCTATTGGAAAGATATCACAAATATCAAAAACTTTCATGTATACAACAAAGATCAATTCAAAACAGAAACATATGAACAAAACGCAAAAACATGAAACAGAGAAGGTTGTCACCGTACAATTTCGCTAAGACCTCCCTGTAGTATTTTCATCATAACTCAAAGACCAAACATCATTTTCACGTCAAACCACAGCCACTGGAAAGCTAACAAAATTATCTAAAACTTTTATGTTTACGCCTAAGACCAATTCTGTACCGATCAATACCAGTTCTTATTTTAAATTCGGAAAAGTTGTGCTGAAAGTCCATAAAAATTCACTGTGATCTACGTGCAGTAATTTGACCATAACTCAAGTTCTATAAATCCTATTGACGTGAGACCAACGGCCTTAGAAAGCTAACATCCATACCTACATTTTTCGTGTTTACACCTAAACCCAGTTCGGAACTTAAACTTGTCAAACTGAGACAATAAAAACGCGTTTTGCACATTGACAGCAAAATCGCAGTTCAGCTGCGATTTCGCTTTGAGGAAATCTTTTCCACTTCGTATTTGATCCAATACTCTCTAAACTTGACCCTAATCATTACCCTATGATTACCCTATCATTAGAACACTAATTATTCATCAACTTATTGTATGCAAATTCAAAGGGTTCTCAAATCTATTAACAACCTATTACAATTATTAAACCCTAATTCTTAAACTCACCAACATCTCATCCAATTCCATGGTTCTAACCTCAAAACTACATCCAATAATCATCATATGGGTTATCTAAGGACTGTATACAATTTCTACATCAATTCAACAAGTTTTCATCATCTAATCATCAAATCTCTCTCAAAACCCTAATTCTCAAATTCTCACAAACTTTCCCCAACTTGTTAGATGCAATCTAATGATTTAACAACTTAATATTAATGCAAGATAGTCTCACCCTCACTTTAGATTAATTCCTGAATCAGCAACAGCGTTCTTCTTTCCTAAGGTGTTCTCCTTTTCTCTTGACTTTTCTCTTCTCTTCTCTTCTTTCTTGTTCTCCTCTTTTCCAAAAAAAGCGGTTTTAGGGTAAACTCTTTCTAACCTAAGCTTCTCTATTTATAATACTAAAATATTCTTCCCAAATCTATTTAGGCCCAACAACTTACTCTTCTTTCTATTCTAACCCCCAAATTCACTCACACTAATAATCCTCATATTCTAATAAATAATATTTCTCTACTAAATATATAACAATACACCAAATAACAAATATATATCTATAACAATTAACAAATATATTATGCTAGTAAATACCAACATATAACATAACAAAATATCACTCAACAAAATATATTAACTAAATTATAAAAAGACATCTAATCTCAACAAATCATATATCCCTCATATACATCATATAAATATATAAATATATTCTAAAACTAATTAAAATAATTAAATAAAAAGGAGGGCGTTACAACTCTCCCCAACTTAAAAGAATTTCGTCCTCGAAATTCAAGCACAATAGAAAATAAATTTAGTCATTACTTCTTCAAACAAAACACAAAAACCACATCAAGTTAGTCAGTTAAACATGATCACATAAAAAACATAACTACTAACTAGAAAACATGACGACACGACACAACGACTCATCTACTTGGCCGGACGGACCGACCTGCTCTGATACCAATTGTAACACCCCGTTTTCCCAACGTAAAAATTTCATAAATAAATCAGAGTTTTTCAACTTTAAACTGTATGCTACACTTCTTAAAAATTCATAAACTGAATAAATAACAATTTATTCTTCAAAATCATTTAACATAAGTAATTCAAAACTTCGCATCGGAAATTAGTTCAATAATAAAAATAATCTTTGGCACGCAGGCCTCAACATAAAAATCTCATAAGTCTTGTTCAATATTTATTCATAAAAATCCATAAGTAATACGTAAGGAATAGAAATAGAAGACATAATCCCATCCCGTTACGTATCAGAGCACCTAAGACACACTTGTGAGGAGTCCACTCACGACCGCAACTAATCATGGTTACCTGCAAGTTACCCATACGAAGAGCAACATTTCCAAGCAGAGGGGTGAGATTTCTCAAACAATAATATTAAGCATATAAATCATATAAAGTACATTCAACAACTTAAACATCTTATAATTCATTAATCATATCTAATAACTTAAACTTCCTTAACTAGTGTCATTATCCTTCCTACATTAGTCATATACTTCATCAAGTAATCTCAATTATTATTCATAAAACATCTTATCTTAAATCATGATCATAAGCATCAATATCTAACACCAAATATAATCGTAAGCATCATCATATAATTCACATAAGTATCATTATCAAAACATAACATTTATCGAAAACAACTTCATAATCAAGTTCATAATCAACTTCATAAACAAACATCATCATTAAATCATAATCATCAAATCACAATCAAACTTCATAATCAAACCTCACTTAACTCGACAATGCGACTTAACTCGACTATGTAACTCTTAACATCTCAAATCATCTTAGCATCTTGACAACTTAACAACTTGACAACTCGACAACTTCACATCTTAAATCATCTTAAAACTTTTTGATATGCAAATGCATTTGGTACCAATACAGGGCATCAAGCTCCCAACCAACTTATATGAGCGTAAACAGGCTCTTCAGAGCATCAAGCTCCCAACCAACTTATATGAGCGTAAATAGGCTCTTCAGAGCATCAAGCTCCCAACCAATCGTGTGAATGACTAAGCATTCCAGAGCATCAAGCCCCCAACCAACGTATATGAGTATGCAATGGACTCAACTTCCTACAACTTAGACAACTTCATGAACATCTATGACATCCTAACATCTTGATATCTTGACAACATAACATCTTAATAACTTGATGACTTCATAACGACTTGACGACTTAACAACTCTTATCATCTTAACGTCTTAACATCTTAACATCTTGACAACATATGGATCACATAAATAATTCATGTCATATCATAATATAACAATATCAAATGATAATAAACAACATCTTAAAACATCATATTCATCAATCATAAACAACTTCATATAACATCGTATTTAAACATCAACAATAATTCACTATGTATCTTTGTAAAAACATAATAAATTATCCACAACATATTTTCATGTCAAACCAAAGCTATTGGAAAGATATCACAAATATCAAAAACTTTCATGTTTACAACAAAGATCAATTCAAAACAGAAACATATGAACAAAACGCAAAAACATGAAACAGAGAAGGCTGTCACCGTACAATTCCGCTAAGACCTCCGTGTAGTATTTTCATCATAACTCAAAGACCAAACATCATTTTCACGTCAAACCAGAGCCACTGGAAAGCTAACAAAATTATCTAAAACTTTTATGTTTACGCCTAAGACCAATTCTGTACCGATCAATACCAGTTTTTATTTTAAATTCGGAAAAGTTGTGCTGAAAGTCCATAAAAATTCACTGTGACCTACGTGCAGTAATTTGACCATAACTCAAGTTCTATAAATCCTATTGACGTGAGACCAACGGCATTAGAAAGCTAACATTCATACCTACAACTTTCGTGTTTACACCTAAACCCAGTTCGGAACTTAAACTTGTCAAACTGAGACAATAAAAACGCGTTTTGCACATTGACAGCAAAATCGCAGTTCAGCTGCGATTTCGCTTTGAGGAAATCTTTTCCACTTCGTATTCGATCCAATACTCTCCAAACTTGACCCTAATCATTAACCTATGATTACCCTATCATTAGAACACTAATTATTCATCAACTTACTGTATGCAAATTCAAAGGGTTCTCAAATCTATTAACAACCTATTACAATTATTAAACCCTAATTCTTAAACTCACCAACATCTCATCCAATTTCATGGTTCTAACCTCAAAACTACATCCAATAATCATCATATGGGTTATCTAAGGACTGTATACAATTTCTACATCAATTCAACAAGTTTTCATCATCTAATCATCAAATCTCTCTCAAAACCCTAATTCTCAAATTCTCACAAACTTTCCCCAACTTGTTAGATGCAATCTAATGATTTAACAACTTAATATTAATGCAATATTAATGCAAGATAGTCTCACCCTCACTTTAGATTAATTCCTGAATCAGCAGCAGCGTTCTTCTTTCCTAAGGTGTTCTCCTCTTCTCTTGACTTTTCTCTTCTCTTCTCTTCTTTCTTGTTCTCCTCTTTTCCAAAAAAGCGGTTTTAGGGTAAACTCTTTCTAACCTAAGCTTCTCTATTTATAATACTAAAATATCCTTCCCAAATCTATTTAGGCCCAACAACTTACTCTTCTTTCTATTCTAACCCCCAAATTCACTCACACTAATAATCCTCATATTCTAATAAATAATATTTCTCTACTAAATATATAATAATACACCAAATAACAAATATATATCTATAACAATTAACAAATATATTATGCTAGTAAATACCAACATATAACATAACAAAATATCACTCAACAAAATATATTAACTAAATTATAAAAAGACATCTAATCTCAACAAATCATATATCCCTCATATACATCATATAAATATATAAATATATTCTAAAACTAATTAAAATAATTAAATAAAAAGGAGGGCGTTACAACTCTCCCCAACTTAAAAGAATTTCGTCCTCGAAATTCAAGCACAATAGAAAATAAATTTAGTCATTACTTCTTCAAACAAAACACAAAAACCACATCAAGTTAGTCAGTTAAACATGATCACATAAAAAAAATAACTACTAACTAGAAAACATGACGACACGACACAACGACTCATCTACTTGGCCGGACGGACCGACCTGCTCTGATACCAATTGTAACACCCTGTTTTCCCAACGTAAAAATTTCATAAATAAATCAGAGTTTTTCAACTTTAAACGGAATGCTACACTTCTTAAAAATTCATAAACTGAATAAATAACAATTTATTTTTCAAAATCATTTAACATAAGTAATTCAAAACTTCGCATCGGAAATTAGTTCAACAATAAAAATAATCTTTAGCACGCGGGCCTCAACATAAAAATCTCATAAGTCTTGTTCAATATTTATTCATAAAAATCCATAAGTAATACGTAAGGAATAGAAATAGAAGACATAATCCCATCCTGTTACGTATCAGAGCACCTAAAACACACTTGTGAGGAGTCCACTCACGACCGCAACTAATCCTGGTTACCTGCAAGTTACCCATACGAAGAGCAACATTTCCAAGCAGAGGGGTGAGATTTCTCAAACAATAATATTAAGCATATAAATCATATAAAGTACATTCAACAACTTAAACATCTTATAATTCATTAATCATATCTAATAACTTAAACCTCCTTAACTAGTGTCATTATCCTTCCTACATTAGTCATATACTTCATCAAGTAATCTCAATTATTATTCATAAAACATCTTATCTTAAATCATGATCATAAGCATCAATATCTAACACCAAATATAATCGTAAGCATCATCATATAATTCACATAAGTATCATTATCAAAACATAACATTTATCGAAAACAACTTCATAATCAAGTTCATAATCAACTTCATAAACAAACATCATCATTAAATCATAATCATCAAATCACAATCAAACTTCATAATCAAACCTCACTTAACTCGACAATGCGACTTAACTCGACTATGTAACTCTCAACATCTCAAATCATCTTAGCATCTTGACAACTTAACAACTTGACAACTTCACATCTTAAATCATCTTAAAACTTCTTGATATGCAAATGCATTTGGTACCAATACAGAGCATCAAGCTCCCAACCAACTTATATGAGCGTAAATAGGCTCTTCAGAGCATCAAGCTCCCAACCAATCGTGTGAATGACTAAGCATTCCAGAGCATCAAGCCCCCAACCAACGTATATGAGTATGCAATGGACTCAACTTCCTACAACTTAGACAACTTCATGAACATCTATGACATCCTAACATCTTGATATCTTGACAACATAACATCTTAATAACTTGATGACTTCATAACGACTAGACGACTTAACAACTCTTATCATCTTAACGTCTTAACATCTTGACAACATATGGATCACATAAATAATTCATGTCATATCATAATATAACAATATCAAATGATAATAAACAACATCTTAAAACATCATATTCATCAATCATAAACAACTTCATATAACATCGTATTTAAACATCAACAATAATTCACTATGTATCTTTGTAAAAACATAATAAATTATCCACGACATATTTTCATGTCAAACCAAAGCTATTGGAAAGATATCACAAATATCAACAACTTTCATGTTTACAACAAAGATCAATTCAAAACAGAAACATATGAACAAAACGCAAAAACATGAAACAGAGAAGGTTGTCACCGTACAATTTCGCTAAGACCTCCCTGTAGTATTTTCATCATAACTCAAAGACCAAACATCATTTTCACGTCAAACCACAACCACTGGAAAGCTAACAAAATTATCTAATACTTTTATGTTTACGCCTGAGACCAATTCTGTACCGATCAATACCAGTTTTTATTTTAAATTCGGAAAAGTTGTGCTGAAAGTCCATAAAAATTCACTGTGACCTACGTGCAGTAATTTGACCATAACTCAAGTTCTATAAATCCTATTGACGCGAGACCAACGACATTAGAAAGCTAACATCCATACCTACAACTTTTGTGTTTACACCTAAACCCAGTTCTGAACTTAAACTTGTCAAACTGAGACAATAAAAACGCGTTTTGCACATTGACAGCAAAATCGCAGTTCAGCTGCGATTTCGCTTTGAGGAAATCTTTTTCACTTCGTATTCGATCCAATACTCTCCAAACTTGACCCTAATCATTACCCTATGATTACCCTATCATTAGAACACTAATTATTCATCAACTTACTGTATGCAAATTCAAAGGGTTCTCAAATCTATTAACAACCTATTACAATTATTAAACCCTAATTCTTAAACTCACCAACATCTCATCCAATTCCATGGTTCTAACCTCAAAACTACATCCAATAATCATCATATAGGTTATCTAAAGACTGTATACAATTTCTACATCAATTCAACAAGTTTTCATCATCTAATCATCAAATCTTTCTCAAAACCCTAATTCTCAAATTCTCACAAACTTTCCCCAACTTGTTAGATGCAATCTAATGATTTAACAACTTAATATTAATGCAAGATAGTCTCACCCTCACCTTAGATTAATTCCTGAATCAGCGGCAACGTTCTTCTTTCCTAAGGTGTTCTCCTCTTCTCTTGACTTTTCTCTTCTCTTCTCTTCTTTCTTGTTCTCCTCTTTTCCAAAAAAGCGGTTTTAGGGTAAACTCTTTCTAACCTAAGCTTCTCTATTTATAATACTAAAATATTCTTCGCAAATCTATTTAGGCCCAACAACTTACTCTTCTTTCTATTCTAACCCCCAAATTCACTCACACTAATAATCCTCATATTCTAATAAATAATATTTCTCTACTAAATATATAATAATACACCAAATAACAAATATATATCTATAACAATTAACAAATATATTATGCTAGTAAATACCAACATATAACATAACAAAATATCACTCAACAAAATATATTAACTAAATTATAAAAAGACATCTAATCTCAACAAATCATATATCCCTCATATACATCATATAAATATATAAATATATTCTAAAACTAATTAAAATAATTAAATAAAAAGGAGGGCGTTACATGTATCATGTTACACATGTACAATAAAAATTATTTCGTATTACATGTGTCAATTACAAAAAGCAGGCTGCATGAACAACCTAAAT
The DNA here is from genome assembly GCF_051527215.1 of Medicago sativa. NCBI lineage: Eukaryota > Viridiplantae > Streptophyta > Magnoliopsida > Fabales > Fabaceae > Medicago > Medicago sativa. Next base: position 100,842,474 of record NC_140752.1, read on the forward strand.
ATTATTTAAAGCATATTCCATAAAATAAAAAAGAGAATGTTAAATAACATAATATAGAGATATAATAAAAGAAGATCATCCTAAAAATTCTTTGACATAGGTCGATGATCAGTTGTTATCAACACTCGTTACGTAACTACAATCGTAAAGTAGTTTCATATTATTAAGTTATGCGTGTACCATAATTTTTTTGCTGTATTACATGTGTCAATTACGAAGGAGGTGCAAGTGAATAAGTAATCCATATTATTTAAACTTTTCCAACATTAACATAAATAAACCACGTCCTCTTAATTATTTATTACATTGTCCTCGTGAACTTAGCTCAATTGGTGTGAACAATGCATAATATATGCAAGGTCCGGGATTCAAACCCCGGCCACCACAAAAAAAAAATTATTACATTAAAAAACCATTATATTCACAATTTTGCAAAACATATAATAATACATGATTCACGCATAAAATCATGGACATTTCTTAATGAATGTAAAATATTGTTGGGAATGCATGTGCCACACGATTGCCGTCAATATTGTCTTAGAAACCCTAATTAGAACAAACACATGTGCGTTTAATTTGCGACTTATTATGTGAGTTTTGAAAGAGAAAAAAATCATGAATATGTGTACGTTGTTTGCAACGTTACTTGTAACCACTTAAATGCAATCATGAAAACATTATATGAAGCTCAATAACCACTTAAAGTGACTATATCTCATTAAAACATATTCTTGATAGGAGTTGTTTGAAATTCATTGATTTTACACTTTTATCTGAAGTGATATCTAACATTATCTCAATTTCACTCATCCCTTCAATTAAGAAACACAAAAACATTACAAAGATATTTACGAGTGTGTGAGGACAATAGTTAAAGAAGAAATTTAGTGTAAACTAACCATCATTTTCATTCTTAATTTTCTTTTAACCAAACAACTTTCTAAAAGACTAAAACTATTTGCAGGGTATTGGCCCCAAGAGTGTTCTGGATAGGAATAGGTGGTTCAACATGTTTGGTGTTCGTGCGGATACAAAGAAAATTCTTGCTATGAGGTGCCCTGAAACGGATGCTCAAAAAGTAACTTTGCTAAAATTATGGACATGTCTCTTATATTATGCTTTCTGGCTTAAGTTCTTTAGGCACATGTTTTAATTTTTATCTTTATTCTAGACAATCTAAAACATTTACATGATAATAACGACATTTACTTACTATATCATAAAATCACATGCCTTAATTTTTATTGTAGACAATCTTTGCATGTTGAGTTACATGTAAGGTAAAAGATCTATATTATGTCTTGTAGTTGTCATGTTCATTAGATGGTGCATCTTTGTTTAGCTTTAAGATTCATGAAAATAAAAAAAAATGTATGCAGAATATGATATAAAGTTGTGCTTATTGGGTTGAAAACATCAATGTACTTGTAGGACAAGTTGTTTTTTTTTGAAAATTTTCAGACTCAATTAATTTGAAAAAAATGCATGTAGTGGATCTAACAAACCAATTGGGTTTAGATTAAATTCACTGATTTCTTATGGTAGTGTAGGATATAATCAACGATTTTATGTTTGTAACAAACAAATTTATGCTAAGATATGAAGGAATATAAAGTACTTGTGGTATTTTATAATACTTCAATTGAAGTTCAATAACATGAAACAATCTTTATTTATTTTAACTCACAATCCACTGCACATTTGCACATAGACATATGAAGAGCTAATAAGTTTGAAATAATTTCTTGATCATAATAGAAATTCTCTTTTATTTTCACAGTTATAACTTATGAGTTACCAATATTTGATCTCTTTCCTTTAAGTTTCTCTTTTCATTAATTCACATCAGTTTTGCATTAAATTGTTCTCTTTTGTAGGTATTTTGAAGTTGCAACCATACTCAACATTGATGGAAAAACATGGAATGTTGAAAATCAGTGTCTGTGATCACATACTCAACATCACAGATGCCAAATATCTCTTAAACAATCATCATAGAACTAACCCTCGATGAGAAGGGTTAATTTCACGATATTAGTAAAATAGAGAACCAAAACTGTAACTAATCCTATTTTAAAACATTTTTTCACATTGGTAAAAAAATAGTTTTTCGTTAAAACTTAAAACCAAAATAAATAAATATAATTTATAGTTTTGTTTTTTAAGAAAACGTTAAAATTATAGGGAAAATTATTGAGTTTGTCATCGTCATTCTTTACTTAGAGTAACTCTCAATTTTCTCTATCTTTTCATTTTATTTCAAGATTAATTTAAAAAACAATACGGTAATTAGAAAAATGGATCATCCCCTTCTCATTCTTTACTTAGAGTAACTCTCAATTTTCTTTATCTCTTCATTTTATTTCAAGATTAATTTAAAAAACAATACGGTAATTAGAAAAATGGATCATCTCCTTCAGATCTTGTCTCCTTCCCTCAATCTTAGTCATTCGATCAATGTAACAGTCGTAAATTTAAAATCAAATAATCATGCCGGTGGTGATAAAAAATCACGGCGGCGGCCTCCAACACCTACAACCCTTAATCTTCATACCCTCTTCCTTTCAAAACATAACATCTTGCCTCCTGTAAACTCCCACTTTTAATTTGATCAAACATCCTCCCAAATTCAAGTTCATCTAAATCCTCAAGCAAAGCAAATCTACAAATTCCCCACAATTTCAACTCATACGATAAAGCAAATAATTCATAGAAAAATAAGATTTTCTACATATTCTTATATTCTCATTTAATAAATCGAATCACACTCTCTATGTTTCTATGTCAATTGTAAGAAAGAGGAAGCGGGTAAGGTAGAGACGTCGTGCCGTTTACCTTCGTCTTCCCCGTCGCCAACGTCTTGTACATGAAAGTCATGTTTTCCGTTGTGGGCGGCCACTAGGTTGAGGAGTCTCATGCTTCCTGACCCTTTAGTTGCGTCACTACCGTTGTGTTCCCCATTGCCGGCGTCATGCATTTAAGGGTTTGCTGTTGGGTTTCATAAGGAGTCTCGTTCGTGTTTTCCAATTTATGGCATCGTTCAAGATTTAGGGATTTGGATATATTTTGCTTTTTTCCTTTTAAATTTACCACCGTTAGATTGATCGAATGACTAAGATTGAAGGAAGGAGAGAGAAGGAGACAAAATATGGAGAGGATCGTGTTCCATTAGTTTAAGATAATAATTAGGCAAAATACATCCGTTTGTCATTTAAGTTTGACAAAAATATCGGGTTAATCATTTAAGTTTGACAAAATATCGACTTAATCATTTACATTTTTAAAGTTTCAAATAGGTCATTTTAAGTTTTAAATAAGTCATTTATGTTGTTAATTTAATGCACATATTTAAAGTTTTTTAAGTTTCAAATTGGTTCTTAAAAGGGTAATAAAGACCTATTTTTTAAAATTTTTTTAAGTTTCAAATTTGTCCTTCAAAGGGTAATAAAGACCTATTTTAAAGCTTAAAAAACTTCAAGTACTAACATAATACTTTTGTCAACTTAAAAGACTGAAAAAGGTATTTGGTCTAATAATTATTCGCCGAAGATAATACTCCCTCTCGTCCTATTTACAAGAAACAATTACTCCCTGGGAATGATGAAAGTTGTATTGAAAATTGAAATGACTCAGTTATTTTGGGACACTTTTTTTTAGTAAATGAGTCAGATATTCCGGGACGGAGGGAGTAACTTTTTAGATACATTAAATAATTTATGTATTTGGTTTAGGTCCTTAACTAGATACATACATTATCCCATGTATCTAAAAAGTCAATTTTTCTTGTAAATAGGACCGGAAGGAGTAGCGATGAAAGTAAAAATGCATAGTATTTTTTGTGGGAGGAAAAGAAAGAAAAATGATTCACTACAATTATAAGCAATAGGAGAGTGTGTGAAGTTAGGGATGCAAAAGCTGCGTGGTTAGTTAGTGCACCTCACATTCGTTCACTCACCTCACCATGCCGTTTCAGATGATGCGAATTCGAATGCGGATTCCCTCCGCCGGCATCTTCAGACTCGCTGCTCGTCATTTCCTCACCACCACCACAACAACAACCACTAACCTCCGCATTCGTCTTTCATCTCCCTCACCCGCCGCCCTAAACCACCATAGACACAGGACCTTCGCTGTTCCGCTTTTTCACCAACAAACCTCCACTTACGGCCGTTTTGCCTTCAAAGACGTTTCCTCTGATGAATCCGACCTCGAATTCGCTTCTTCTCGCCCTCAACAACATCATCAACAACAACAACAACAACTGGTAGCTTCTTATTTTCATTTCCTTTTTATATTCCTATCGCTATCACTATATTTGTTACTTACGCTGTTCACTAATTATACTCTGCCATAGCTTAAGCTTTTATGAATAACATATTTCTATAACACAATAATATAAAATAGTCACACGGTTTTTTGTATTATCTATATGCTGTTTTTCATAAGCGATTCTGTAGAATTTATGGAAATAAGTTGAAAAAACAAATAGCTAATGAACATTTCAGAACCTGTTTTCGTGAGTTCTCCAAGAGAGTGTCACAACTCACAAGTGCTTATACTCGTAGATAAATTCAAAAAAGCCATTCAAATAGGCTCTTTAAAGTAGATTGAATTGAATAAAACTTGGCCAGTCGTCGCCTGCTCTTAAGAGTGATTTTGCTTATTATTAGGGGGATTCGACTCTTGAAAACATTGATTCTTGGAGATGGAAACTCACCATGCTTCTTCGCAATAAAGATCAGCAAGAAGTTGTGTCCAATGAGAAAAAAGACCGCCGTGATTTTCTGCAACTTGAAACATTAGCTACCAGGATGGGATTATACAGGTATGTTCAATTCCACATTAATTAATTCATATTTTATTCTATTTCATTTTTTAGTTTTATAAATATACATATTTTACTCTGGCAGTCGACAATATGCAAGAGTTGTTGTTTTTAGCAAGGCGCCTTTGCCGAATTATCGCCCTGACCTCGATGATAAGCGTCCGCTCAGAGAGGTATGTATTACTTTGCATCAAATGAGTTCCTTTCTGTTATTTTAATTCTTGCGCGTAAAGGAAAAAAAGCACCTTCCTTTTCTTTGGACCTTTGGTGACAAATTTTAATGCATGAACTGGTTTAATTGAATGAATTTGATGGACCTGTAAAGTTTGGGGTGAAGGAAATCACTTTTAGGGGACAGTTTATTTGAATTACAATTGTAGTTGCAAACCTAGAGCTGTAATTTAGTTCAGTTCAACTCTAATATTATTGTTTGATGTCCTCAATGCTACACGTGAAGTAGACTTTGTTGTGGTTACTGGTGGTAGTGATGGTGTTGATGATAGTAGCGGTGGTGGTGGAGGGGGGATTTGTGTATGTGGCAGTGAAAATCGGTGAAACAGGCTTGCTGACAGACATTTTTATGTTACCGTTTTGGTATGGTAATTGGAGGAGACAAAAGTGTAGGTAATGATGAGAGAGGTTAAGGTGAATGATTGGTGAGGTATGGAGAAGAAATGCATGAATTGATTTTGATGATGACACCTCATCATTTTAATGATGTGGAAAAATATGTGATTTGGTGTCAATTAATTGTTTTGTGACTCTGTTTTTATGATAATAATAGATTCCTAGCAGCAAACAGTGCAAAGAATTATAAGCAGAAAACAACTGTCTTAATGTTTAACACTGGAAAATTGCGCTGTTTGGAAAAGTCTATTGTTAGGAACCCAAGAATTGGATTCCAAAGAAATTAACAATTTTATTAAGAAATAGGATAGAACAGGAGAGAATATCTCCTCAAGGGTTTCCCCTTCACAATAGAGAATACTCTGTTCAAAATTACAATATTCAAAATATACTCTCTAACCATTGTGTTTTCTTATTTATACATGTACTGTCTAACTAATCTAAATAACAAACTAATTAACCTCTCTAACAACTCGTAACTATAACCCAGATAACAAACTAACTAACTTCTCTAACAACTCATAATTACTTTAACTACTATAATTTCCATTTATTCTATATCCTAACATCTATCCTCTCTTGCACATATCCTGCTGCTTTTCTATGTTCTGCAGGTAACCTTACCATTTGGTGTTCATAGAGAAGTAGACACTCATCTCCTTGCTCATCTTTCACATAAGGCTACAAAAAGAGTAGGCTCTTTCGATGATTCCTTGCATAGATCAAGGGATGATGGAAGCATTCATGCGGATGAAGGGATTTATGGGCATCCGGAACCCATGAGCCATAATAGTGTTGCCAAAGAGAAAATCCTTCGACGAAGAAGTTTGCAACTGCATCATCAACAACAAGACTGGCAGGTTTCTTGTTTTTCAGTTGTTTTAAGTAATCTCGGCTTATTTCACATTCCTATTGTGTGTGTGTGTGCGCGTGTGAATTTATGGAAATATATAATGTAATTTTATATTCAGCAATGTTTTTAGGTTCAGCCATGATCTTTTTCATAATAGTTATATCTTTTATTCTGGCCATATATCTTATACATATCTTTTTTCTTAAGATTTATATCTTTTAGGTATAACTACAATGAAGGTCCTTGGGATTTTTGAGGATTTTCAAATATGTCATTGAACTATAAAAATTTGTAATCCAGTCTCTGAATTTGGAGTTTAGGCCCTGAACAATTTTTTTAATTAGGTCCCTGAAATTTGTAATTAGGCCTGTCCTGAACTTTTAAAATATTTGTAATTGAGGGACCTAATTACAAGTTATTTAAAAGTTCAATCATCTGATTCTTTTTTTCAAATTAAGGGCCTAATTACAATTTGTTGATTAGTTTAGTGACTCTCAGTTGCAATTTTTTTTAGTTCAAAGACCTATTTAAAAATCCGCAAATAGTTGAGGAACTTATAGAGTAAATAAACTTATCTTTTAGCCTGGCCATTTGAAATCATATATCTTTTACATATCTTTCAAGTAAAACTCTTGGATAGAGGCATGAAGCAGAGTGGCTGACCCCAAAACTTATAAAGTGGGATGGCCTCTATACTGAAGATTACAGTAAAAGTTATATCATTTCCAAAAAGAAAAGATGCATCAAATTAAAGGCATATTATTAATACTAAATAATACTTTTAAGCTAAGTACACAAGTTAATAACAACAAAAATTATAGAATTAAGTTTAAAACTACGATGATTGAAGGATATAGTGGCAACAAAGAACATGAAGGGTGAAAAAATAAAATAATCACAAGAGATGGTGAGAAACACTACAAAAATGTAATCCAAAAATGCTCTGCTATCTAGTATCCATAATGGGGGCCAGCCATATTTCCCATTTTGCCCTTCACCAATTTTTTTAAATTATTTTTCTAATTTTTATATTTTTAATAACTTTTAACTATTTTTTAATTTTTATGTTTTTAACTATTTTCCGATTTTTTCTCCCAAATTCAGTTGCTTCTACATTGCCGTTGTGGGAGATTGCTATAAAGACGCTATTGTGCATTATCATTATCTATCAATTTAACAATACATTTTTAGTGGAGAGCAACACTATTAGTACATTAAAGCAATTATGGAATTAGGCTTATTAAATTGCAAATTTTCCAACTTGTTGATTAATCAATTTTGATTGAATATTCAAGATCTACATTTGATGGTTGCAATTCGTGTTATATGGTTTGTTACCTTGATATATCATACGATGTCAGTTGTTTATTGATATTTTCTCTAAGTGAAATTTTTCTATACTTGAATCTTTTTGTCATTGTTATAACATATGTTGGTTTATTCAAAGGAATCTCCCGAAGGCCAAAAGATGCTTGAATTTCGCCGAAGTCTTCCTGCATTCAAAGAGAAAGATGCATTTTTGAAAGTTGTTTCAGAGAATCAGGTGAAAAAGGAATAAAGGGTGCCCTCTGCGATTTGTAATTTATTACTCCCTCCGTCCCACAATAACTTTCATCTTTGACCATTTCACACATGATAAAAAAATGATAAATGAAAAAAAGAGAATGATGATTTTACTAATTTATCCTTATTAACCATTATTGTATTCCCATTATGATAAAGGCAAATTGAAGAATAATAACTTGGGAGTGATGTACATAATATTAATTAGAGGATACAATTGGAAAAAATAATTAACTTATAAATTCTTGTTGTGAATTGATGTCAATATTTCTTACTTTTACAAGAAGCTGTTTGTTTTTGATAAATTAGGATATTATTATCATTATCATTATAATCATCATCATCATCATCATCATCATCATCATTATTATTATTATTATTATTATTATTATTATTATTATTATTATTATTATTATTATTCTTATTCTTATTCTTATTCTTATTCTTATTATTATTATTATTACTACTACTATTATTATGATTATCATCTAAAACAATTTTTTTTTATGTTCATCCAACATCAGTTATAACTTATATCTCACCTGCGAACTTTTAGTCTCTTTTAATATTGTGCACTGCAGCACATCATTGCTGTATTACATTGCATATTGATATATGTGGAGCTTCTGCATGGACGCAAACTAGATTGCATATTGAATCAAGCAGGCATGTGAAATATTAGGATGGAATACTAGCATGGAGAGATATAGACACTCAAATATAACAAATTTGTGCACATGTAGAAGATTATAGATTAAATTAGATAAAAAATATTACAAGATACTAAGTAAACTTTGAACTACATTGTCTCTTCATATGTTACAATAGTCAGAAGCGAACAATCAAATTGAATCACTTACAGTTTCTGAGTAAATGATAACTTAGAATGGGTAACATATGTGGTAATAGTTTTTCTGCAGGTCTATTTATTGTTGAGGATATTAATACCAATATGCTTGTGCTGCTGAATGATAATTTGTATTAATTGGTATCACTAATGAAAATTTGCAGGTCATTGTCGTCTCAGGTGAAACTGGTTGTGGTAAGACCACACAACTTCCTCAATACATATTAGAATCTGAGATTGAAGCTGCACGTGGATCTCTATGTAACATAATTTGTACTCAGCCTAGAAGAATATCTGCTATATCTGTTTCTGAAAGAGTTGCAGCAGAACGTGGGGAAAAATTGGGAGAATCTGTTAGTTTCTTGTACCTTTTTTAGCTTGCCATTGCTCGGACTACTTAAACTTATATGCTATCTGCTTGACTTCAATTATTTGCATGTTTTCCATTCTGAAAGGTTGGTTATAAAGTTCGGTTGGAGGGTATGAGAGGGAGGGATACTCGTCTTCTTTTTTGCACCACAGGTGTGTTATTGCGGAGACTACTTGTGGATAGAAGTTTAAAAGGTGTAACTCATGTTATTGTTGATGAAATTCATGAACGTGGAATGAATGAAGGTAGCGATGATATTGTTTAATTCCAATATTGTTTTGTTATGAGATTCATTTCTATGCACCGACAGTGCAGAACTTTTTTATGCATGCATCCAATCAAATCGCACCATAATGCCACTTTATAGGTTAATTCCTAAAATATCTCCATAAATACCTACATGGCGTGATTTGATTAGAGGCAAGTGTAAAAAAACTTGAAACCGTTGGTGTATATAAATTAAATCCTTGTTATATTTAATATGTCAGTATGATGCTTACCACTGACTTTCACTTTTGTCAGATTTTCTTCTCATTGTCCTGAAGGATCTCCTCCCTCGTCGTCCTGATTTGAGATTAGTTTTGATGAGTGCAACCTTAAATGCTGAGCTTTTTTCTTCATATTTTGATGGTGCCCCAACGATGCATATCCCTGTAAGCTCAGAATACTCATTTCTGCATCTTAATTGAAGTTCAAATGATGCTATCCCAATATAGTTTACTATGTTGTTGTATTTCAGCAGTCATATAATCTATTCTGATGTGATTCATTCTTTAACTTTGCAATGATCAGCGATGTTCCGTTTTTATGGACATGATGAATTTTCTCTCTTGATAATGATTGTATAAGCTTTTAAAAGTCAAACTGTGTACTTTAGTAATTCAACAACTTAGCTGTTGAAAGAAATGCTTCTGTTGGAGTTATTTTGCATATTAACATTTATTCAACTTGCTTTTTGGCCAATATTTCCACAAACTAGTATATGAAATGAAAATTCCCAAATTTGCTGCTTTGGCTATGACTGCACATTTGCTTACAGATGTTGTGAAAGGACACAATAAATTTTTATGTTTTTGGGACATGTGCAATATGTAGGGGTTTACCTTTCCAGTTCGAGCACAATTTCTTGAGGATATTCTGGAAAGGACTGGATATCGTTTGACTCCTTATAATCAAATTGATGACTATGGTCAAGAAAAAACATGGAAAATGCAGAAACAAGCCCAGTCTTTCAAAAAACGAAAGAGCCAGATTGCTTCTGCTGTTGAGGTACACAAGTTGATCTGGAAATATTTTCTTTGCTTTGTCTTCTTTTTTTGGGATGTTATTTTTTTGACTAGTTATGTTAATTTTTCTATGATGTTGCATAGGATGCATTAGAGGTTGCAGACTTTAAGGGGTATAGCCTACGCACTAAGGAGTCAATGTCCTGCTGGAACCCTGATTCAATTGGTTTCAACCTTATTGAACACGTGCTTTGCCACATTGTTAAGAATGAAAGGCCAGGTGCTGTTTTGGTTTTTATGACTGGTTGGGATGATATAAACTCTTTGAAGGATAAACTCCACGCTCATCCTTTGTTGGGTGATCAGAGCCGAGTATTACTTCTTGCGTGCCATGGCTCTATGTCCAGCTCAGAGCAGGTGACCTTGCTAGTAATAGACTGAAATACTACCACAGTAAATGCTACTACTTGTTGCTATCTGTTTTACGATTTAATATATGTCTTATGTGTACTTTTTTTATTAAAATATTGGGAATAATGAGTCTCTTAAGCTTCTCTTGGTCTCTCTCAGATCCAGCACTCCTCTTGCACTTTCCTTTAAATCACACTGTCTTTTATTATTTAAATCAATCAGGTTTTTGTACTCTAACTGAATATATATATATATATATATATATATATATATATATATATATATATATATATATATATAATTTCATTTATTCATTCAATATAGCGTATAGTGAATTCTGTTTGTTTTCTTTTATCTTGCAGAAATTAATATTTGAAAATCCTGGAGGAGGGGTGAGGAAGATTGTTCTGGCTACTAATATGGCAGAGACTAGTATTACTATCAATGACGTTGTATTTGTGGTTGATTGTGGAAAAGCAAAGGAGACATCATATGATGCATTAAATAACACTCCTTGTTTGCTTCCATCTTGGATCTCAAAAGCTGCTGCCAGACAGGTATTTGATTGTTCAAATTAATTTTTTAAAATTTAGATTATTCGAGAATTTATTTGTCTATTTCCTTTTGAAAGGAAAATGGTCAGATAGAGTCTGTTTGCTATAGATTATTTGAGTAAAAAACACTTTTTTAAAGACATCGATTGTTAAAATAATAATAATAAAATAAAAAGAGTTTGGCCCTTGTATCACAATCTTTCGAATATGAAAGGTTTGACCCTTGTATTACCCTCATTTTCGTCCTGTAAGTGTCTGTAGTGTAGAACCATTATCAGGGATCTATATAAAAGCACACAGCCCTGAGCCCTGTTTTTGGTTCCATTATTGTATTTTAGTTCATGAAATATACAATTTGAAGTGCAATATATTTCTCGTATATATTTTCATTCATGAATATATATATTTGCGTGTGACTACATTAACATAGAAACATTTATATATAAATAATTATGTTAGTATATACTTTTAAATTATGTTCTAAGTTAATAATGTTCTTTGGCAAAAAAAAAGTTAATATTGTTCACATTATCATATAAAATATATTCAAGAAATATTGCTACATCTGATTGTATTCAAATTTATATAAAAAGTGACTTCAAACGAACATGTTTTTTTCAAATGATTTTTATGCCCTTCATTGTAATTTTGTAAAAAAAGCACTTCTAGATAACCATACCCTAACCATAGTAATTAAAACCGGACCGGTCGGATTGGGAACCCGTCATATGTCCGGTTTAATAGGGCCCGTGAACTGCACTGTGGCAGAACCATTCAAAAACAGCCAAACCGGTTAAAAACAACTAAAAGCGGAGGTTTCCCGGTTGCACACGATTCAAAAGAACACATCTTTTTTTTGAATCACGCACAAAAGTCGCCGTTTTGCATTTTGGGTTAAATGGGCCTCGCAATCACATTCCTCAACTAACCCAAATCATGACAAGGTGATATTAGTTGCTATGCAGTACACACTTCAATCTCATGCTCCACACTCTATTCTTAACTTTTCGATGTGGGATTCGTCCATGAAGCAAATAGCACAGGGAATGAACATGCAAGCAAATTGACTGTTCAGGAAGCAGTATGTTTATGTAGTTATGTCACATTCTATGGAAAAGGCCTTTTTCCATGAGTAGAAAAAGTCAAACACACTTTCCAATGCATATACTTTTTAGAAAGATTTCCAATAATGTGTGTGCCTTGTTAAAGGCACACACATTATTGGAGTAGAAATAGATTGAAGTAATGTGTCAATTGGAAACAGATGAACCTAGTGCTTTTGGTGGATTACTGTAGTTGGATCATGAACCATTGTTAACATGTGATTGTTGCTATCGAGTTGCCCTACATCTTTCAAGAAGTTAAGCTGCCAAATATGACTCCTTTATATGCATAGAGCTTCATAATGTATTCTTTACCATATTCTTTTGGATTTATCTTTGGTAGTCTGGTGCTTAGCAAATTTACATTTTTTTTCTGTAGAGAAAAGGAAGGGCAGGTCGTGTTCAATCTGGCGAATGCTACCATCTTTATCCCAGATGTGTTTATGATGCTTTTGCTGATTATCAATTGCCAGAGCTTTTAAGAACACCTTTACAGTCCTTATGTCTACAAATAAAAAGTCTACAACTTGGAAGCATCTCTGAGTTTTTATCTAGTGCTCTCCAGCCACCAGAGCCTCTGTCGGTAAACATCATTGCACTTGTTTTTGGAACTTGAACTGAAATAGGATGGTTGTTTGAATTTATTTTCAATGAAATCTATGTATTGATTTAAGACATTCTTCATCTTGCATCAGTGTTGTTTTATTCAATTTCCTATGTTGTCAATTGCAGGTTCAAAATGCTGTTGATTATTTGAAAATTATTGGTGCTTTAGACGAGAATGAAAATTTGACAGTTCTAGGTAAAAGAACTTATACTTTCTGCATCTTGGTCTCAGCTTCTCCTGCCATTTTACTATCTACTGATGCCACTGTTTTCCCAAACCTTTTTTTATGCATTATTTTGATTTATTTCAAGAGTCACTGAGGATATTGAGTTGTCAATTTTCAGGGCGCAAGTTGTCAATGCTTCCGGTAGAGCCTAAGCTTGGCAAGATGCTCATCTTGGGAGCTATTTTCAACTGTTTGGATCCCATATTGACTGTTGTTGCTGGGCTTAGCGTGAGAGATCCATTTGTTGTGCCGGCTGACAAGAAGGATGTAAGTTATGAGCACTGCTAATATCTCCCCCGCCTCTCCCCATGCCATGTTGCTCTTGATAGAAATAGTGGTGGATTATATTAGTTTTGATGTTGTTAGTTGTTACACGAGTCCAAATATTTTTGTTGGACATAAAGTGTAGTAAGTTCTTATATTTGCGCTGCTTTGTTTATTATATTGGCCTAAACTCATGCACTCGTCTCTGAATTTGTTGATTAGGTTGATCCCATTGAAATGAACATGGATTCATATATTTTTTTGTTGCAAGAACTGTAGTTATATTTGTTTATATTTGATATTAAAATATTGTTGTCTCATTCATTATTTTGCTTGGGATCAAATCAATATTGCTATGCTAGGTGTATGCTAGGCAGAGAAGATATGGCTTTGTATTTGTCATTACTCATGAATACTTCCCTAGACACAAATGATTTTATAACTAACACCCACCCCCTTAATGAAGAGCCCTTTGAGCTTGAAGCGTAGACCACAGTAGAAGAATGGGGCAACAAGGGTGAAACTCTACTACTCTAGTCCACATGGTCATAGAGGCTTTGATGCAATATTATAAACCAGCTATCCCATAATATGCTAAATTTGTTAAGTGAAGGTACATGAATTGCGTTGTACCTAAGATTATTTAATTATTTACTTTTATTTTTTATGCAGCTTGCAGAGTCGGCCAAGGCCCAGATTGCTGCTCGTGGATACAGTGATCATCTTGCACTTGTTCGTGCTTATGATGGTTGGAAAGATGCTGAAGCACAGCAAGCTGGTTACGAGTTCTGTTGGCGTAATTTTCTCTCGTCTCAAACTCTTAGGGCTATTGACTCTCTCCGAAAGCAATTCTTTCACTTGCTCAAAGATATTGGTCTGGTTGGCAACAATTCTGAAACCAACAATAAATGGAGTAATGAGGAGCATCTGCTCCGAGCAGTTATCTGTGCGGGTTTGTTTCCTGGAATATCCTCTGTTGTGGTAATCCACTTACGAGTCCTTTTCATTTCTCTGATACTTCAATTTTAGTTTACACTGTTTCAAATTTGTCCGGGCTTTGATGCATGTTGAATTGTTCTGTCTGCATAATTCATTTTCTACAGTTATGGCATTTTCATGAAAGTAACATACCTGCAAATAACACACATTTATGCACACATGCAGTAGCATATATGACTATATGAGCCACATGGGCTTACATATTTGCTCTCAATAATTTTGTTTCTTATTTCAATTTCAACTATATTTCTCAGTTTAAAAAATGACTGCATTAAGTTCCCCTAATGTTCGTTGTTGATATTAAATTAACTGCACTTTTTTTCATCAATGTCATATCATATCTTCATCAGCGAACATGAAAAAAGTAACTTCTCATTACATCTAATATCACACCAGCAAAAAACAAAGATAATGAAAGACAGTATTTCCATATCAAAAGTAGGATATTATTGGAGGAATTAATTACATCGATATGAAAATGATGGAGGTGACGATAACATGGCAATTACGGGGACATTAGTTGATCTTTGTTAAAATAAGGACTACTGAAATTGTAATTTAAGAAAATATTTATACATATTTTGTAACATTCATAAATGTTCGTGTCTTTGGGTATTGCATATAGATATGGAGGGAAGGCTGTCCATTGTGTTTTATATGTAAATTAGTTGAATTTTCCCATGTAATTCTTTTTGATGTGAGGTCGTGAAAAATGTTATGCAGAACAAGGAAAAGTCAATATCACTGAAAACAATGGAGGATGGTCAGGTTCTTCTGTATGCTGTAAGTTTCCTCTTCCAATATCTGATGTTTTCATCAATCCTTGTACGTTTATGACCAAGTTTTGTTTTGGGGGAAAATATAATCCATTAAAGTTCTAAAATTTTGTTGCTGCATCGTGTAGAACTCGGTAAATGGAAGTGTAGCCAAAATTCCATACCCATGGATAGTGTTTAATGAAAAGATTAAAGTGAATACAGTATTCCTTAGGGATTCAACTGGCATATCTGATTCCATGCTGCTCTTATTTGGCGGGAACATATCCAAAGGTGGACTGGTAAGTTCATACTCTGTTTTTTCTTCACGTTTCCCCTCGACCAGTTGTTCTTTATTGTTTATATCTGCTGGTTCCTTTTGACTACTCTTTGTGCTTTTACATATGGTGAACATATGATTCCTTTGACAGGATGGTCACCTAAAAATGTTGGGAGGGTATCTAGAATTTTTCATGAAACCAGAATTAGCCAAGACGTACTCAACTTTGAAGAGGGAACTGGAAGAATTGATACATAAAAAAGTAAGTTCAATTTATTGACCATAACTTAAAACTTTGATACTTATCAAGGGAATAATTCAGCTGTGTAGCCATATTTTCCCCTCAATTTCCAGTCTCTCTTCAAGTCCTTGACATAATTACTTTATGCTCTGCTTGTTATGCCAGCTTGTGGATCCTATGTTCGATATACACTCGCATAATGAGCTTCTTTCAGCTGTTAGACTGTTGGTATCAGAGGACCACTGCGACGGAAGATTTGTCTATGGTCACCAGGTCTTACCACAGTTAAAGAAGGAAACGAAATCCAAAAGTGGTGATGGAGCTGGGGGTGATAATTCTAAAAATCAGCTTCAAACATTCCTCAGCAGGGCTGGACATCAGTTACCAACTTACAAAACACAGGAGCTGAGAAACAACCAATTCCGTTCTACTGTCATATTCAACGGCTTGGATTTTGTTGGCCAGCCATGCAACAACAAGAAGCTAGCAGAAAAATCTGCTGCTGCTGAGGCTATTCTATGGTTAAAAGGGGATAATACCCATTCATCTGGTGATATTGATCATGCATCTGTGCTTTTGAAGAAAAGCAACAAGAAAAGTAAAAAAAAATCGTTTAGTGATGCTAAATGGAGTTAAGTTACCTTTGCGAGACATATTTTTGGATAGGTTTGTTTGATAGGATCCTATACCAAGGCTTGTCTATGGTCTCTATGTGGTGCAATCGAATCAGGGATAAATTTACCGGCAAGAGTGTACAGAGCTATTAGGGATCTTGAATCTTGAATCTGAAAGGTATAGATCTTAGCCCTTGATTTTGTAATGGGGGGATTGTATCTAGAGTCCACATAAATTAGGGGCACATTCCAAGATGTGTATTCCTACAATTGCTTTTACTAAGTCTGACCCGGAGTACAGCATGGGTAGCTGAGCAGCTACTGTACTTGCAATGAATTCATGAAAAATGGAGAGTGTAAGCAGCTAAAATTCATATCCACAGGCTAATGATGCTTTCTGTTCTGCATCACTCTTGTGGGCAAAGAAGAGATACTTTACAAGGTAATCACTCGCAATATTTAAAGTGCATTTCTAAGAGTTGTAGTTACTTTGTTAATCAAGCCATCCGATCATCGGGTTAAATTATAGAATATGTAGTTATAATTATTTTTACGCTCAAGAGGATTATGGTGCATGTTAGACCTCTTGAGATGAATTCTTTTCAAGCTGATATTGTAAGCTATAAGAGATAACTTTAATGAATAGGGAGATCAGATTTGATTTACTTAATTTCATTTGATTTACTTAATTTCATTATCTGTTTAGGAAAACAAGTGAGCTGATTTATTAAGTTGTACAATAATTTTTAGAACTAGAATCTTCTATAGCGACAATGCAAACTCAGTTTGACAGTGCTTTGAGTTTTTACAGCCTTCAAAGTTTTTTTTCTTATTTTATCCCTGCAGATGTTCAATTTCACTATAAAATAACTTTTTATTGTTCACGAGTCATTTATTATGACACAGGTGTTGTGTTCTCAGAAAATTTATTGACTATTAAGTTGCCCAGTTGTTGCTGTCTTTAGGTATGCAGAACACTAGACGAACGTCTTGAATTTTGATACTATAGTTTTGGTACTTTCTTATTTTTTACTTACTATTCTTTTAATAGTTTATCATATACTTTTGATTATTTTTTTTATTAATTATAGAATTACTTTTAATGATAAAATAATACTTTTGTTTTTCTAGTTTACTAAAAAGGAAAATAAAAAGGTATTGAGGTCAATATTTTTCATTTGAGTCTAATAATGTTACATTAGTATAGGTATATTATCATATACTTTTGATTATTTTTTTATTAATTATAGAATTACTTTTAATGATAAAATAATACTTTTGTTTTTCTAGTTTACTAAAAAGGAAAATAAAAAGGTATTGAGGTCAATATTTTTCATTTGAGTCTAATAATGTTACATTAGTATAGGTTTAATATACATTGATCCCACTATCTATAAAAATACTGATACTCTAATAATGCAGATCATGAAATTCATAGACTTAAACTAATTTTGGTCATTGTATAATCAAACACAACAGTAACCTAAATTGTTTGTTATTTGCAAGATGTCCCATAACCATGCCTGAAACTCCACTAATACAAATACAAATATTCTGTTTGCTATTTTAGGAAAATACAATGGATAAAAACATATTAATAAATTATGGATATCTCAACTGATTACTAACAATGACAACCCAAAGAATCCAACTAACTAGATCAAAAAGTAGACCTTATTGATGCAATAACTCAAGGGCTTTCTGTAATGTTGGTCTAAACCTATTAACATCAAGCCTTACATTTTGTTTGTCAAAATACACTGACCTAAAGGCTTCCCATCCTTGTTTTTCAATTGATGAGGGATCCTTTATAATCATATTGTCTAATGGATACTGTTGTATAAGAGTGCTTTCATCCAACCTTATTTTATATTCCAAGTATTTTATGTTCATATCCTCTGAGGGCCTTGCAAAATCATTTGTGGCAAGCCATTCCACTTGCATTCCACCAAAAGGCACAACTTGGATGAAAATTGCATTTTGAGGAAGGAAAAGTATGTTAGTAAGACCTGCACCATGAACTCCCATTAGTACATCACAAGAGTTTACAACATTTGCAATACTCCTCATGTTCCTCCCTGCTTCCATAACAATTACTCTGAAACCCAACCCTTTAGCCATTTTTGCTATTTGATTTGTATTAGTGAAGGATCTTGATGTTTTTCTGGAGAGAATCAGGAGCCTAGGCTTCTTACTTTGATTACCAATATCTCTAATTTTGATTGCACTCACTCTCTTCAGTGAATAAGAACTTCTCAAAAAATCCCTGAAGTCTTTGATAGAATAGGAATACTTCTGTGGGTCAATGCTTAGCTCTTTATGATACCTTTTAAGGCCAATGATCACCTTAGGGAAGCAATGCAATTCATCATCTCTATCAATGTCAATAATTTCATAGTTAGACAGTTTTTTAAGAAATGCTTGGTGTTTGGAAATCCACCAAGACTTCTTATCAGTTATGATAAGCTGTACTTGTCCATTAAATTGTCTACAAGTCAAAAACAGTGGAATGACAATGTCACTGAATTCATGGAAATGGTTTCCAGTGTATCCTGCAGTAGAGAATATTACTGCTGGAATGCTGTGATATTTGGTGCACTGTGAGACTTGGTGGCTAGGTTTTACAGTCTTTACTGACCATTTTGTTACACTACTCATCGTATTTGCATCACTCTTTCGAGCATAAGGCCTTATAATCCATGACACGTTTTCAGCCAGGCTGTTTGTTTTGTGTGACACAATGTAAACGGAGGAGGATTTTCCATGCACCCGGATATCTCCTTGGGTTTGGCAGTATTCTGTTCTTGCTTCTGAAACACATAGTGGTTGCTCTTGCTCTACTTTTCTTGTTTCTAATTTTTCAACTGAAAAATAAAGAATGATGAAGCCTTGTATATAAAGGATATTTAAGAATTGATATCATTAATTTAAAAAATTAATTTCAATCTGACTGAGGACCTTGCATTTTCTATTGGGGGAGGGCAGATGGATCAATGTTACTAATCAATAAATGGAGCTTATTTGAAGTAAGCTTTCAAGTCCCAACTTACTGAGACATCAGACTAGCAAATGATCTTACCTTCGGCTTTTGGTGGGGAGATGCTGGTGTCATTGATGAGAGTCTTCGTTGCATTATCTGCAACTGCAAAGTAAAGAAGTTTCTGTCAAAATAGTTAACTTCCACAGTCCTTATAATTACCATCCTTTGTGTACTCTGCCTATCTGTTGTTTTTAACTTTTTTTTTTAATTATGGAAATTAAGTTGGTTGAGGTGTTCATATAATTAAACCACAAGTAGAGCTGATCTGAACTTGCCCTTACTACTATTAATTAATTTGTTATTACCTTTAGCCATTTGTGGAGAGATTCTTGTGGCATTGACAGGGTTCTTCGGTACAATTCTATCATCTGACAAATGAGATATTCTTGTGGCATTGACAGGGTTCTTTGGTACAATTCTATCATCTGACAAGTGAGATATTCATAGGTTAAAGGTTTACCTTAAATCCTTTTATTAACCATATAGAGATTCAAAAAATCTTACCTTCAATAATATGTAGAGAACTGCCGTTGTCTTCAACAAGTATTTCAGCTACAATGTCTTCAATGGTAGATCAAAGAATCATCACATAAACTAACTCATGTCAGATTCATTTGGCTCAAAATGTATATAGATTATTCTTATCTCAAAAAACTCTATTGTGTTAACTTTACTGAAATTCAGAATATGGGTATCTTTTGATCTGTTTATTTGAGCTTATTGACTAACATAAGCACTTGTGAGACTGTTTTGGGAAAGCTTATAAAAACAACTTATTTGTAAACTATTTCCAGCTTATTTCTTTAAGCTCTCCGATATAACTTATAAACACAAAGCTATATGAAAATATTTCAATATTTTATCTTTTGTTGCATAGATAGCATATACATAACCACTTAGATTGAACTGTTTATCCAAAAAAAGGAGCTATATGTCTTATCTATTCTTACCTTTGGCTATTTTTAGAGAGCCACTGGTGTCATTGACCATCAACAATTTGGTGTCAACGCCAATTGAGAGCTTGATGTTCACTGTGAAAAGAAGTAAAGATATACTCAAAGGCTACTATATATGCAAACTCATTTCACAAAAGAAAGTGGTTTGATTTATCTGCATTTCATGCCAAAGAACTATATTAATGAAAAACAACATGGTTGCTTGCTGTACAACTTAGACATGCATTATATGTGGAAATAAGTGGCTAATGCAAGCGGTTAATTACATTACAGAGGAAAAAAATGATGTACTCACAATCATATATAGGACCCAAGTAAGGTTTAAATGTGCAAAGACTCAAAACTATGAGCAAAAAGCCAACGAATGCTCCATATCCCAGCTTTTTCTGCTCATAACGACTAAAGCTTTTGGCAAATATTGTATTGTAAATCATTTTTATTTTATCAACCAAAGAACTCAGTAGTACTGTCAGAATGCCATCTTACAATCAATTAAAACCATTCTGATCAAACGCTGATTAGTGGATGACCATATATAAAATCTTTGTAGGCAAAGCTAAGATTTTGGGACATATTTTTATATATATGACAAATGGAGGAAGGTGCATTAATTTGTCTATACAATGTTGCTCCTCACGTAGTTGTTAGCTCTTGAATCAGGAGGATTCTCAAAAACTAATAAAATAGGGAATGAAAAGGACCCTGTGGTTGACTGTTAAGACATATTTGGAAACTTTTTCAATGATTAATAGGTGCATATTTGGTTAGGTAATTATAGTTTTTTCACATATGAAGCAAGAACTACCAGCCAGCTTTGAAAAAGTATTAACCAACTAAAGCTTGTTTAAAATGTTATCAATTATTGCAGTACTATCACCATACTGAGTGACCCATGTAGCTCAAGTAAAAAATCTTACTAGCTTGCTGCATCAACCTCTTCACGAAAATAGCAACTTAAATAGTTAACGTAGCGAAGAAAATACAGAAAGCCAAGGACAAAATTAACTAACAATCCAAATTTTAATTTTTTTAATGAATGAATAATAGTAATATAACAATATGTATGATTATCAAAATAAGGCACATAGACCCTCCTTTCACATTCGAAAAATAAAATAAAAATGTAAAAAAATAAAAATTTGAATAACCTCCAATTAAAAACAACGGGCAGGTAGCTAGCCTAGTCGTTTGGTAACAAAGAGTAAGACATTTTAACAATCAGAATAATATTTTAATTTCTAATTTATGGTGTGGGGTGCATGATGAGGAATTGGAGTAACTAATATATTCGGAGGCTTGGTATGATATGAGTGATTTCTTCTTGTGGAATACGTGTGCATATTACATTATATTATCATAAAATAATTTTAAATGTTGGATTTTAGACGTCATAGGTAGTTCAAAATTAAGCATTGTTCGTGAATTTTATTACTTTGATTCTTGTAATGCAAGCCACCCCGTGTCCCCCTTACCTTAACATTTAGGCACCCTCTCAATAATTAACTAAACCTCAGGATTACCACACACACGTGCGAATTCAAAATATTTAGTAACAAGCTATAGTATGAGAATAGTCTAAACACTGATTTACTCAACAAATCCTTGACCTTATATTTTTGTGCATTACCATAATCGACACCTAGTAGTTAAAAAGTCAATATTAGGTAGCAAATTGTGGGACTGGGATACATAATGTGTGGCCAACGTCGTGTACCTTGTGTAACTATGTGCGACGCATGTTCGAGTTTATATATGTTCATTGCACCAACTAATGAGAAATAATTCTATGGTCCCAAGAAAAAAAAAGAGACCGGTCTGTTTCTGTTAGTTTTGTTTGACAATATAAAATACCACTAACTTCCTTTTTTTTTTGGTAACAAACGAGGACAAAGCTCAAAAGAAAAAAAACTACAAAGTTAAGCTAGCATTTTTAGGCATGTAAGTCATAAAGATGTCGTTAAAGAGAAGACTCTAAAGTGTCATAAGGAGAAACTCGAGAAAATGAACATTGAAATGAATCGAGAGTAGCTAAAATTATCTAGCTAATCGGCGCTTCAATTTTCTTCTTGCCATCTGCGACAAAATTGTACTTGCCAATCAAAATCCAAGAGTTGTCTAATCCACCACACCAAAGTGGGTATGCTTCCGTTGAGATTCATTAATCATTATATACGTCACTATATTAATCATAATTTTACGGTCGCTTTCCACACGAAGACGTATGATTACTTGTCTCCGTGTAAGATCTATTCGGAAGTACATATACTCCACATTTCCGCATGAAGAGAATCACAATCTCCAAACTTCTGAAAGTATCCCTTCAACTATATATATCTACCAATTGCATCCCTCAAGAGACGCCCGCAACATGCAAGGCCTATCATGACATTTTGAGAACCATCACAATTTTATGTACACTATTGTTACATGACTTATGTAAACTCAGTTTACATACACTAACTAAACTCAATTTACGTAACTACTATAAACTCAATACACGTAAACCTCTAAAATTATAAACTGAAACAACAAAAACTCGTGAACAGTTCCAAACACAATTGACAAAAAGATATCGAAGAAAAAACATGAAAACTAATAAAATCATCATTGGAGAAGCACTCTTTGAAACAAAATCATGAGTTTAGTTAATTTTTTTTTACATATTCTAAAAATAAAAAAGTAAAATATACTCTCTGCCCTAAAATAAGATAAAAAAGTAAAATATACTCTCTGTTGAGATATTGAATATATCATTTTCTATATGGAGAAAATATTTTTATAGATAGTACAATGTTTATATTTCTATACCTATAAATATATTTTGCTGAATATATATGTATAGAGAAAAGAATAATGCCTGTAATTATTTTAACACTTGTTTTGGTTTTACCATATAATTCTTTCGTTTAATTACTTTTCTTCAAATTTTTTTATATTTATATACAAAAGTTTTATATTTGTTACTATTGTTCTTCTCGTATATTTGTTCACACTCACAATTTTGTAAATGCGGACAGTTTTATAAATGTAATTTTTTATCAGGATAAAAAACATGATTTTTATTTTATTCATGATGTTTATAGAATTCATTCAGATTAATCATGATAATTAAATTTAAAGTTTAATCTAAAGTAAAAGAAATCACAAAAGAATAAAAATTACTTACTTTTAAATAAAGAAATTCAAGAAAAAAAAATCAATGACTTTATAAAAATTGAGTAATTTTACAAATGAAGACAATGCTTTTATTTTATTCAAATAAAAAGTTTTGCAAATGAAGACAATATAATTGATGAGATTAATTTCCTAAAATATTAAAATTCCAATTTTTTTAAAGAAAATTTTATATTCCTAAAATTTAAAGTTTCTATTTTATTTTAATATTCCTAAAATTTAAAGTTTCTATTTTTTTTCCTCGTCCAAAAGGTTAAATGCAATGGTACAAAGATGCTATGATCATCCAGTAATCAACGTTAGAGTTGGTTTTTTGAGTGATAAAAAATGGTTTATAATACCATATTTTTCAAATGCTTTAGTCGATGTGAGAAGAAAAGGTTGGGATATGGAGCATTTGTGTGCTTCTTGCTCATGGTTTTCTGTCTTTCTACAATGATTAAGCCTTACTTGGGTCTTATACATTATTGTGAGTGTTTTACTTTCTCTCTCTACTCATTTGCATTGATTAACCTTCCTAGCTATTTCCATAATCCAAGACTAATGTACAAGCATGCATGATGTTGTTTTTGTTTTTATTTTTATAGTGCTTTGGCATGAAATGCAAATATATTCTGAATTTCAATAAGGTTATAGTAGAGCAAGTTCAAATCTGTTCCATAGGAAAAATAAAAATAAAGGCCAATCCTAGATGTTGACTGTACTGTGTGTTGAGGCAATGATTCTTATAACATGTGTTTGTTTATGTGATGATTCTTTTGTAAACTGTTGTAAAAAGTATTTTTAACATTGTTTATAATAGAATTGATGTAAAAAAAATGAGAAATGATATTTGAATAACTATTTTTAATCATTCTTTATATATATATATATATATATATATATATATATATATATATATATATATATATACCATTTGGGTCCAACGCAAGTGGTTGATGCGCAGTGTGTGTGAGTGTTAACGTAAACCGTTGGGTACCAAATTTGATTTCTATTGATAAAAGGTAATCATTATTTATTTTGCAGTTGAAGAAATAAAAACAAGGAAAGTAGAGCAACAACAGTGTGTTTCAGAAGAAACGACAGAATATAGCCAAACACAGGGAGACATCAGAGTTCATGGAAAATCGTCCAATGTTTACTTTGTGTCACACAACAACTGAAAACATGTCATGGACTATAAGGTGTTAGAATTTCTTCTAATATTTTGTGGGCTACAATCAATTGTTGGTTTTGGTTTTAATAAAAAACGGACTGATGTTGTGATCCATTTGATGATGCTTAGGCCCTAATAAAAGTGATCAATTAATAATTGGCTTTTGGGCACTTAATCTGATTTGTGTAGAAACATAGTGTAGGCCCAAACGTTCTATGATGGGTGGTGCCTAGGGTTGCACGGTTATAAATAGAAAGGTTAGGTCCCCTTTGCCATCACTCTGACTATTCTGCTCATTAGTGGTTTGCCCCATTGAAAACCCTAAGTTTGGAGCATGTGAAAGGCAAAGGAAGACTTTGTCTCAAATCTCGGCGAATCCGGTAATCATCGTTTACAAGTAAGTGTGTTCTAATTTCATATAATAATTCGATCATGTTGATTTAATTCTTACATGGTATCAGAGCCTAATTTTATATGATTTAGAACCCTAATATTATTGGGATTGAGATAGTATTCAATGTTTTCGGCTCGCATTTAATTTCTAAAAATTTCCTCACGGTTTCAATTTCAAACTGTAATTGGTTTAATTTTGAGATCATGTGAGTTATGTCGATTGCTTCACCAATTAATTTTGAGAAAGAAAACAAAAATTAAATTGTTTGTTACGGCTTCGGCAATTTTGATCCTTTGGGTTCCCTCACTATTCATCCTGATCAAATTTTTTCTTTTGGTTCCACTTTATTATCAAAGTGAAGTGAACTAGAATTATTATTATTATTAATATTATTATTATTATCTTTTTCGGTGGGAATCGGATCTAAAATTGTTATTGAACATGGATTTCTGCAATTTTATTGGATGAGAATTGATATCTCAAAGAATCAATTTGAACGCAAAATTATTTCACAACAAAATTAAGGACTTCCGAATATTTTTTTATTTTTTATTTTGTTTCCGTTGCCTTAACTATTTTCAATTGTTGCAATAATTATAAAGGGTTAAGGGCACCTGATATTGCTACTTGATTTCGGCACTAATTCACAAAGGTAGTTAAAATTTCGGCACTAATTCACAAAGGTAGTTAAACAATGTGTATATGCCTATGTATACATATGCCTATGTACTGATAGGGGCATTTATGCTTTTACACAAATTCAATTTTATGGAATTTTTGTGAACCACAGAGTGATAATCATTTTCAATTTCATACTTTGATTATTTATGTTTTAATTTGGACAGAATTTATGTTCATATTTTGGATTGAATCTATATATTACAAAAGTGATATTTTTTGTGGATATTAATTTATTTTATATAAATATGGACCGGAAAAGATATGCTTCTCATCATGCGATTGAATTCAAGTTCTTAAAGTGGATATGGATATCGATTAATTTTTGAGTGATTTGTTTCTAAAGATTTAGAATTAAATCTTTTCACTTTGTCTCATTTTTTTTTTCTTCTTCTCTAACATCGTTGCCATATCTTGGAATTTGATATTCTTTTCACCTTGGTATTTTTTGGGCTGATATATTTTTATATATGGTCTGTACTTTATGATGAATTTGCATATTTGTTTAAAAAGTTCAACTTTGCTTTCAAGAATTTGTTCTTGTTTTGAGCATTCAGTTTGAAGCTTTGAATTGAAAGATTTGGTTTTTCATGTTCAAAATGAATTATTGAAATTGTTTCAATTTTCAAAATTATGTGACTCATACTAAAATAAAATATTTCCTATTGTTGTATGTGCTCGGTCTTTGAATATGCAAACAATTTTCATTGAAATTACTTGAACAAGAGTTTTGATTGTTTTCTTTGTGGAATTTTGGAAAATTTTCTTGATCAATATGAAAGATGGTTTGAGTTTAATAATTGTTTGCTTAATTATTATTATTTTTATATGTGTCAAAGATGTATTAATACATGTGAAATTGGTAAATTGATCCATTTTGTGTGGCTCCTTCTTCTGTTAAGTTTATGGATAGTTTCCTTTATACAAGACTATAGTTTCTATTCTATTATTTGAGTAGATTTGAGATTTGGTTTATGCATAGATTGAAGTTGCTTTAAAAATATGTTTATCATGATTGAATTACAATTGCATGTGTGGATCCAGAGACAATTTTGAGTAGTCATGTTCAAATTAAGACCATGTGTTTTTGTGCTACTCCTTTTGATGTTGTTTTTGTCACTAAAAAAAATTGATGTTATATTTGTTTCTGTTGCCATAAGGTTTGCGGTTTTTGAAACAAATTTCACATGTTGTGATTCATTGTGCATGTGCATCTAATGTGAATAAATATTGGCATGATTATTATATTAATATTCCATCATGCATAATTTTATTTTATCTCAAATCCGGATGGAAACACCATGATTAATATTTTATGGATCAAATTTTCAATTTTCAAAAGGATTTTATTTGATTTTGGTGGATTGATTTGTTTTTAAAATTGAGTAATTTGATTGGAAATAATTTCCAAACATTGTTTTCACATTTTTATTTATGGGAATAAATTTTATTTTGTGAAATATGTAATTTTTTTTTTGTGAGATATATATTCCCATGGATGAGTCTAAAATATTATTTGTGAAATTCTCTTTTATAGAAGTGAATTATTCTATTAAAGTATTGTATTTGTGAAATTATTTACACTCAATTTTATCAATCATAGCACCAAATATCAATGTATATGATTTTATAATTATTTAATTATATGTTGCCTTGTTCTTATTTGAATGCTCAATTGTGGAAGATCGTAAAAGATAATTTTCGAGCAATTCTGAAGGTAATCAAAAAATGTTATCCTTGTATTTTATTGATGTATTATGAGAGTCTTTCTTTTGCTATATTGGTTTGTTGTTGAATTATGAACCAATTGAGATGACAATATGCCAAATTGTGCGGAATTTTCTCTAAGTCATCGAAGCTTAATGACTCTACATACAAGGAGAATTCATTACACCTTTTGAGGTTAGTCAAGGTTTAGTTAATTTAAATTCTTTTTATTGAATTTGATTACACTTTGATTACACTTGTTCCCTTATTATATAAGGGATGTGGATATCTTATTGGTGTAATATTAATTGACATGACCATTGTGTGATAGAGAATATAGCTGAATATTTGTTTAAATATTTTAAAGTCTTGGATTGAAAATCTAACTATCATTCTCTATCAAGTGGGAGAATCTTACATGTCAATTATATATAATTGAGAAACAAACATCCTTTGTTGATGAATACTCTTTTGTTTATTATGGAGACTTACATTGAGGATATTATAGTTTTTTCTTAAATATTTTTTTATGACTATTTTGTCTTTTATCCTCAATGGTGGTGAAATTTAAGTCTCACATATTTCCGCTGCGTTGGTAATTGATTTAAATATTTACTTGTTGATGAGATTATGAGTTTAGCGGTAATAGTTACTTTTCCAAAAGATAGCACATGATTACATGTTGATTTTCTTTTATGTGCTTTTAACGTACTTTTCTACCGCATTGTATCAAACAAAATTATGATGAATGCAAATTGAGACGATATTAACCAGTTTAGATGCATTTAAATAATGCATATTTTTTTCTGTGTCGTATTTTGACAAGAGTTGTTGATTCCTATGCAAAAAGAATTTCCTGCGTTGATATAGGTCGTTACCACCAAAGTGGGACCACCTTTATTGATTGATTGATGAAATTTCTTTTTGTAGCTTGAGGAATGTTTTTAATCGTAACATGTAGTTTCCTGCCCAAAGGTGGTTATTGCATTTTACAATTAAAAATTTATTTGGGATAAGTTATTGGAGAATGATTTGAACTAAGGAATTTGTCTGCCCAAAGGTGACAAATTTCTGAATTCAATACATGTTCATTGATTAACTTACCTGAGGTTTTGACTAGGGTTATAACCTTAGTTTGTACATTCTGCCCAAAGGTGATTGTACAATTATATTGGCCTCATTGTGATAGCTTGTTTATTTTGAGCTATATCTTGTCAAATGATATATTTTGATGCATTCATGTTTTGTCTCATATATTTCCTCAAAGGATAATTGTTATGCTTTTATTATGCATGCTCATTGATTAACTTATATAAGATGGAGTTATTGGAGTATATGTTGAACCAAAGAATTTGTCTGCCCAAAGGTGACAATTTCCCAAGTTGTCATAAGTAAAGGATGTCTTCCTCAACATTAGACCTTATAGCAACAAAAGTTTTGACAACGAAAGACAACTTATATAAACCATCAACAAAAGATCCAGGGAGTCATGAACTATCTACTAGAGACCGTTTATATAGATGAACAAAGGGTGAAGCAAAGTTATGTGAGTTTAATCTCAAACTTAGTTTTCTACCTCCAAGAGTAAAACTAAAACAAAGTTGCTCCAACAAAGAAAAACAAACAAGATTCATCCTAAATGAAAAAAAAATATTTTTCAAAACAAGTTCAAAACTAGAATGTTAAATCATGGTGACAACTCCCACTGACTTCACAATTACTCCTAGATCATATTAATTTGAAATTAAGTTGACATCTCCCACTGACCAAAAGGTTATTTCAGTTTATGCATGTTCTCCTAGAGGCAACTCCAAATCTTACTTCCATTTCTTACAGTTTGACTTGTTTAACATCTCAATGGAAGCAGAATCACAAAGAAAATCATTGGTTCAAAACATGAATTCATTAAAATATGTCATAAGACAACATTCAGCTCAAAATAAATAAGCTATCATAACGAGGCCAATATAATTGTACAATCACCTTTGGGCAGAATGCACAAACTAAGGTCGAAACCCAAGCCAAAACCTCGATTGATGACATAAGCACTTGGATCATATTTATTGGGGAAAGGGCTGAGAAATTAATCAAAGTAAATATTCTACCTTTCTTAATGTTTGATGAACCAGGTACTTGTGTAGATTGCATTAGAAGCAAATTTACTAAAATCAAAGGTTACAACTAGCATTTCTGAACCCTTAGAAATTGTCGAAATTGAAATTAGTGGCTCCCAACTTCTGTATTTTATGGTAATAAATTATTTATTACATTGATTGGCTCCCTAACTTTGACATTAATTGTTCTTTTAACCAAATGACTTAGGTTCATTGTTTTCAAGAGTCATTTTGAATAACATGAATACTGTGAATTCTTTTGATGCATTTGGTTAGTGGGAGTTTGAATTTTGTATTATCAATTTTTTGATGATGAATTTTTCTTTCACTTATTTTCTTTGATATATTGATGTGAATTTCCATTCAATTTAATTATTGATGATGAGATGAATTCTTGTATATATCAAATATCAAATGTGAAAAATTATAGCTCAGTGTTGAAGGGATCACTATGCCGGTGATCGACACTATTTTGGAGCTAAGGCATTACATTTGAGCTCAATGTTGACAGGATCTTTATGCCGGCTGTTAACATTATTTTGGAGCTGATGTATTATGTGTGAAAAGAGCTCAGTGTCGTTGGGATCACTATGCCGGTGATTGACACTATTTTGGAGCTAAGGCAATGTGGTTTTCCGTGGACCACATAATTTCTCTGGCTTTAAGGCAATTGAGAGAAATCACATAATTTCTTTGGCTTTAAGCATTTGAGAGAAATCACATAATTTCTCTGGCTTTAAGGCATTGAGAGAAATTGAGGACTGACAATGAAAATGATAGTATGGTCGATGATCACCTTGACATATCATTTCTTGCTACACTCTACACAGATGACTAGTCGACGGAATTGGTGATATTTGTAACCATGGAAGGTGTTGTATCAATTAAGGATATAACTACCGCCATGATTCGATATCATTCAGTTCTTAGTTGGACAGAGTCTTTATTAAGTGTTGCATCATGGGATCATGTAGTGGCCACGTTAGGAAGTTTGTTATCAGTCCGAGAGTCGTTTTCAAAAATTATTTTTTAAATTTTTATTTTTATTTTATTTTTCAAATACACAATTGATTTTGCCCAAGTGGGAGAATGTTAGAATTTCTTCTAATATTTTGTGGGCTACAATCAATTGTTGGTTTTGGTTTTAATAAAAAACGGACTGATGTTGTGATCCATTTGATGATGCTTAGGCCCTAATAAAAGTGATCAATTAATAATGGGCTTTTGGGCACTTAATCTGATTTGTGTAGAAACATAGTGTAGGCCCAAACGTTAGGCCCATGATGGGTGGTGCCTAGGGTTGCACGGTTATAAATAGAAAGGGTAGGTCCCCTTTGCCATCACTCTGACTATTCTGCTCATTAGTGGTTTGCCCCATTGAAAACCCTAAGTTTGGAGCATGTGAAAGGCGAAGGAAGACTTTGTCTCAAATCTCGGCGAATCTGGTAATCATCGTTTACAAGTAAGTGTGTTCTAATTTCATATAATAATTCGATCATGTTGATTTAATTCTTACACAAGGCCCTATGCAAGAAGGGAGGATGCATATGCAATGAGACATGTAAGAAAATGGTCTGTCAAAGCTAGCCACCAAGTACCACAGTGCACCAAAAATCACAGCATTCCAGCAGTAATATTCTCTACTGCAGGATACACTGGAAACCATTTCCATGAATTCAGTGACATTATCATTCCACTGTTTTTGACATGTAGAAAATTTAATGGACAAATGCAACTTATCATAACTGATAACAAGCCTTGGTGGATTTCCAAACACCAACCATTTCTTAAAAAGCTTTCCAACTATGAGATTATGGATATTGATAGAGATGATGATGTGCATTGCTTCCCAAGTGTGATTGTTGGCCTTAAAAGGAATCATAAAGAGCTAAGCATTGACCCTCAAAAGTTCTCATATTCTATCGAAGACTTCAGAGATTTTTTGAGAAGTACTTATTCACTCAGTGCAATCAATATTAGAGATATGGGTAACCTAAGTAAGAAGCCTAGACTCTTGATTCTCTCCAGAAAAAGAACAAGAAAATTTACTAATACCACAAATAGCAAAAATGGCTAAAGGGTTGGGTTTCAAAGTAATTGTTAAGGAAGCAGGAAGAAACATGTCAAGGATTGCAAATATTGTGAAGTTCATGGTGCTGGTCTTACCAACATACTTTTTCTTCCTCAAAATGCAATTTTCATTCAAGTTGTGCCTTATGGTGGGATGCAAATGCAAGTGCTAGCAACAAATCATTTTGCAGAACCCTCAGAGGATATGAACATAAAGTACTTGGAATATAAAATAAGGTTGGAAGAAAGCACTCTTATACAACAGTATCCACCAGACAATATGATTATAAAGGATCCCTCTTCAATTGAGAAACAGGGATGGCATGCCTTTAAGTTATTGAAATATTGCATCAATAAGGTATTGTTTTATGATCGAATAACCTGTTTCGGTTTATGATTTACTCATTCAACATGAAATGATGATCTATTTTTTTCTTCTTCTTATAAATTCTCTCCACAGTAGATAATCTTATTCGAAAAGTGTAGGATTCTGACCGATTTATTTTACTTTATTACAGTACTATTAATATTAATATTAATGTTCACTTTAATATTATTTATTTATCTCAAGGTAGCCTTACCTTGAAAGCTTAGTCCTAGTTCATGAAGGTGAATGAGTTGAAGCCCCCTTATACCATTAGTCTCATCTGAAGCAATTCCCAAGTACAAGTGTTACTTTTCAATTGCAGTTCATTAGTTAGACTTGGTATAATTATGATTCAATTTAATATATGAATCACTATAATTATTTTTCAATTAACCAATTAAAAATTATGTCTTTGGTGGATGAAAGTAATTAATAAGAGAGGTGAGATTCAATCAATCAACATTAAACAAACTTTGTTATGAGTTCTTTTATTCATACATTTGTTGATATCCTAACATATGAATGAAAATAGAATATGATTTATACTAAAACTTTAAAAATTATATATATATATATATACATCTGAATTTTCACAACACAATCTCACTTTTTTACCCTTAATTTTTTTCTAAGATACGTCTTTGGTAAGTATCTTATAAATATCTGTGTGTATCTATCGAGTATCTTATAAGTATTCGATAAAGTATATCTTTTAAATTAAAATAATTAATTCTGATACTTCGTGGATACGTATCTGCAAATATCCGTAGAGTATCAGTATCCGATACGAGTACATCTCCATTTTGAAGTATTTGAACTTCATAGGTTATAACAGGTTATAACGATCCTTCGTATTTTTACTTGTAAAAATTGATGGTATATATAGATAAGGCTAAAATATGGTTTTAGTCCATGTAAAAAAAAATTGTTTTTGGTCCCTACAAAATATTTTGTTTTTGAAAATAGTCACTGACCCTACTTTTGTGATGATTTGCATACGTGACACATGATGGCTGAACCTATTTTGTAGTTTTTGATCCCTGCAAAATATTTTGTTTTTTAAAAAGGTCCTTGCAAAATATTTTGATTTTGAAAATAGTCCCTCCAGGGACTATTTTAAAAAACAAAAAATTTGCAGGGACCAAAAACTAATTTTTTTTACAGGGACTAAAACCAAAACGAGGTATATTTGCAGGGACTAAAACCATATTTTAGCCTATAGATAATTACACATAAATGAAAGAAAAGTTATACAACTAACCCATTTTAGATGACAAAATCAATATTCTTAAACTGAACATCTAATTCAAACTAATGTGCTCATTAATTTGATTGGTTTCAGTTTGCCATAAATATTAATAAACGTTTTGACTTAAACAAATAAAACTTGATTGGATTGGATAACATATTTGGTCAATACTGATTCAACTCGACCCGTGAATACCCCCCTACCCTAAGTTACATGTTACATGGACAAACTCAAGTTCCATTCTAATTTTCTTTGACCAAGATTCTGAATTTGAAATATCTGAAGAAGTCGGCCTCACTCCAAGCCTTTCGTGCCTAACCAGATTCTTACAAAATCAATAAACATTTTAAGCTAAAATATGGTTTTAGTCCCTGCAAATATGCCTCGTTTTAGTTTTAGTCCCTGGTAAAAAAAAATTTGTTTTTGGCCCCTGCAAAATTTTTTGTTTTTTAAAATAGTCCCTAGAGGGACTATTTTCAAAAACAAAAATTTTTGCAGGGACCTTTTTAAAAAACAATATTTTGCAGGGACCAAAAACTACAAAATGGGTTCAGTCATCATCTGCCACGTATGCAAATCATCACAAAAATGGGGTCAGGGACTATTTTAAAAAACAAAAAATTTTGCAGGGACCAAAAACAATTGTTTTTTTACCAGAGACTAAAACCAAAACGAGGCATATTTGCAGGGACTAAAACCATATTTTAGCCAACATTTTAAACTAAAATTGATTGTAAAATAATTAAAACCAGTATATTCCTCTTCACCAAATTCAGAAGTTATTTGACATAAACTACATAATATTTGTAGAAAATTGCATGTAGCATTTGTCTTAAGTCTTTTCTGTTTAACCAAATAATATGGGCTTCATGCAACTTCTGAAGCGTCAACCTCTTAGTATATTCTTTCTCAGCAGACCCTACGATATTGAAAAGAAGGAACATAAACAAAAGCATGGATGTCATTAATCGAACAAATTAAATTCATTTTACTCTTCAAAAAATGTTAAATGTTTTTTTTTGTTGGACAAATGTTAATTGTTTTTTTTTTGACAAAAAATGTTAATTGTTTTTATTTACTAAAAATGTTAAATAACAACTACTTTTTTTTTTGTTTCATATTTAGAATATTAATAAAAAAAATTGCTAGTATTTAGAATACTAATGAATTATAATTACTATTTTTGTTTAACAATACATTTTTTTGAGGGGTTGTTTAACAATACATTTATGATTTATTGTATCGCAATTTAAATAATGACTTATTTACTACTTTGTTAATAAGAATATTTTAGTCTTGTTCTAAAAAAAAGAATATTTTAGTATTGACAAAAAAATAAATAAATATTTTAGTTAATAAATATCATTTTACCATAAAAATTCATTAGTATATTCAGTCATTTCCCTTAAAAAATATACATAACTTTAAACAACCCTTTATACAAAAAAAAAAAAAAAAAAAAACTACTTCAAACAACGCTTAAGTATGGAGTAAGAAATGGTGCCATAGTTGCACCCAAAACAAATAAAAATAAATGGTGCCATATTTTTTGTCTCTTTGACAAACGGGAGGTTAAAATTGAAACGAATGGTTAGTTGAACAAATTTGAGACAAATTTATGATATGTGATGAGGTCATTCTAATTCTTGTGTATAGTAAGCAAGCTAGTGCCAAAGGGTTAAGAGGTTTGAGAATCATGGTTCAAGTTTTAGCAAGAGTAAACAAACTATAATAACAATTAACTTATTAACATTTATCACTTAAAAAAAAATAAAGAAATAGCAAGCCAATGTTTTTTTTTCTTCTTCAGATCTAACCAATGTTTCAAAAAAGAAATTATAGCTTATTTAAACAAAGTTATGTTCGGTCCTGCTTATTCTCTCCTTACTTCTTTTTTCGTACTTTAATAACAGGCCTCACCATCTAAGTGGAACTTAATGCAACTCTTTAATTTTTTATTTTATTTTTTTATCTCAAAGACTGTTTTGACCTCAGCAACTCTTTAAATTTACCTCAAAGATTATCAAGTTTATTTGTATGTAGTATGCCAAAAAAATATAAGAGTTGTTGAGGAGTTCTTCAAAAATTTTGGAGTTTTACAACTCCAAAAGATTAAAATTAAAAATATAAAATTATATAGCAGTATTGAAAAACTAATACTTATTATTTTTTTAACGCATCTAATATTTATTGTTTTTTTTTGAAAGAATCTAATATTTATTGTTGACAAGTTTATTATTAGCAACCAAATTAATTACATTCTTTTGTACAGCGAATTACATAAATAAATCCTATATTACCCTAAAATAATCCTATACTAAAAGACAGGGGGATTTTAACCATAAAAAAATGGAGAGAATAAAGAGAGAAAAGTGTTAAGAATCATGGTAGAGTCTAACAAAAAATAATAATAATAATAAAAAGGAGAATTAGTGTCTCTTATTGTATACTTGATGATAGTACGAAGAAGATACAACGATTCCAAAGTAATTAAGAATATTGAGTTTATGTCCTTCGGCTACAATTGTAAAAAGATGAATATTAGCCCCTTTGGGTGTGGCTACCGGACACTCAAGGGGGTTACACAGTCCGTGGTGCTTATCAGTTGCTCACCATAAAGGATATTCCTCTTGCGGATTCAGCAGCATCTATGATTTGGCATAACCAGGTCTCGTTGAAGGTCTCTGTTTTTGTTTGGAGGTTGCTTCGGGACAGATTGCCTACTAAAGCTAACTTGGTGACGAGAGGGGTCTCTCATCAGAAGCCTCTCAGTGTATCTCAGATTGTGGTTTCTTAGAAACGGCGCAACATTTATTTTTAGCCTGTTTTGATTTTTCTTCTTTGTGGCCTATGGTGCGACATTGGCTTGGTTTTATGGGTGTCGACACCAATATTTTGTCCGATCATTTTATCCAGTCTGTGTATTCAACAGGTAGTGGCAAAGCAAAGAGGTCATTCTTTCAGCTCATTTGGCTCCTTTGTGGAATGAGCGTAATAATAGGGTGTTCAATAATGTTGTAACTCCTATGTCCAGGTTGTTGGACAAAGTGAAATATGTATCTCTAGCCTGGTTGAAAGCCAAAAAGGCTACGTTTATGTTTGGCACAGATAGGTGGTGTTCGAACCCTTTACAATGTTTGGGCATCACCTAATGTTTTTCGTTTTTGCCTGATTGACACTGTGTATTTTAGTAATTCTTTTGGCACACATTGTGCTGGGGGGGTTGCTTGTTTGGTGTTTAATATATTCCATTTTTGATTGTTAAAAAAAAAAATGAATATTAGTGTCCCTTATTAGTAACTCTAATCAATATTTATTTAACTATATCAAGAAACAAAAAATGAAAAGGATATCCAAAATCCTTGCAAGCATAACTAGATAGGAAGGGGTTTCAATGTATTTTTCTATTATTTCTTATCGGCTACTCTTTGGAGTGTGGTACACAGCCACCTTTGTAAAACGGTCGATAAAGAACACATGAAAAATAGGAAGAATCGGCGTTGTATTTAATTAATTAATGCTAACTAACTTGATATATGTTAAAATATCTAACCCATAAAAACTGACACACAAAAGAGGTGGTCACATAACAAAGGAGAAAAAATCTATAAAAGTGGTTTGACAATATATTTATGAAACTCACACACTTTTTCAGGCAAAAGAGAGTTAATTATGCTAAAGACAACAAAACTCTTTGAAAAATGAGAGAAGCTGCATGAGTGACAAGAAGATATCATGCATTTGTACAACACATACAATTGACAAAAATTTGCGGAGGTTCGGTGGTTCTGAATATTAACTGTGACGAATGCAGTATTCATTGTGGTCACCTTTTTGATTTGTACTCTTCTTCTTCTTCTTCTTCTTCTTCTTCTTCTTCTTTCTATGACGAATGCAATATCGGGTTGGCAGTGACATTTAACAAAATCTGTATAAGGTAGGAACTTGAGTGATTAAAAGAAAATATCAAAGATGAGAAGTGAAAGACAAGAGTTAGTGATAGCAGAATTGAAGAGACAACTATGGTTAGCAGTTCCTTTGTCCTCAGTTGGAATCTTGCAATACATTCTACAAACAATTTCTATTGTGTTTGTTGGACATCTTGGTACCCTTCCTCTTTCTGGTGCTTCCATGGCCACTTCCTTTGCATCTGTTACTGGCTTCACATTACTGGTATATACATTTATTTCATTCTTTTCCACCTCCTATTATATTATATACTTTTGTCCTGTTAGTTTTCTTTGCATGTAATGTAACATACTAGTAAACCTTACAAAAACAAAACATACTCTCGTATCGTATCATGTGCTGGAATGAATTATAAGAAAATTGTAAGTCATATTTTTTCAATATGCACAATTCAGTCCAATTTTGCTTATATGTCAATTCAGAGGGAGGAGTATATAGTAATGATTGCATTAAATTTTTTTAGTTATATTATATGTCTCAACTCTCAATTACTTAGTACATGCATAAATGTTTTGATCAGATGGGAATTACTAGTGCACTGGACACATTTTGTGGTCAATCAAATGGAGCAGAACAGTACCATATGCTTGGAATACATATGCAAAGAGCCATGATTGTGGTTTCAATTGTGAGTGTATTCCTTGCCATCATATGGGCAAATACAAAACAAATTTTAGTTGTTATGCATCAGGACAAAGCCATATCCAAGGAAGCTGGTTCATACGCATTTTTTCTGATCCCGAGTTTGTTCGCATATGGTCCTCTCCAATGCATTCTCAAGTTCTTGCAAACACAAAACATTGTCCTCCCAATGGTGGTAACTTCTGGGATTGCAGCTTTGCTTCACACCCTTTTGTGTTGGCTTTTGGTTTTTGAATTTAAGCTTGGAAGTAAAGGGGCAGCTATATCCAATTCTATATGTTATTGGGTCAATGTGTTGTTGATTTCACTCTATGTAAAATTTTCTTCTACTTGTAAACAAACATGGACAGGATTTTCAAAGAGAGCTCTGCAGGATCTCTTTGTCTTCCTTAGACTTGCTATACCTTCAGCTCTCATGGTCTGGTAATGATTTCTTTGAACTGTCAAACAATAGTATAATTTGGGAATGCATCTAACGCCTATGTTCATACTGCATTGGTCTTTTAAGGACGGGTTACATAACTTAAATGACCAATCTGATACAAACACATAATTTATAGGATGGTAGATGCAACTTTGCCTATAAATTTACACAAAACTAGATTTTTCAGAGTTCTTTTGATGCTAGATATTTTTGTGACAGTTTGAAAGTGTGGACTTTTGAATTGATGGTTCTCATGTCTGGTCTTCTTCCTAATCCAGTAATAGAAACGTCAGTGCTTTCAATATGGTCAGTAATATATCTCCAGTTCAAATATTTACAACATTCTTCAATATACATTAAGTGCTAATTGTGGATGTAAAACTAAAAATCATTTATTTGCAGCCTTAATACATTTGGTCTAGCTTGGATGATCCCTTTTGGGTGCAGTTGTGCTGTCAGGTATTCTATAGTCACTTGCTTTAATACTTTTTCCTTTTTTATTACATACTTGAGCTTGTTTATTTATGAAAGTTAATAAAAATCAAAAGCACACTGCAATGTAAATATTGTGTAGTTTGATATTAGTTTTGATGGATTTGTTTGATAGCATACGGGTATCGAATGAACTGGGAGGTGGAAATCCAAATGGTGCAAGTCTAGCAGTTCGTGTGGCGTTATCGACATCCTTCATTGCAGCCTTATTTATGGTTTTAAGTATGATTCTAGCCAGGAAAGTGTGGGGGCATCTTTACAGTGATGACAAACAAGTCATCAGATATGTGTCAGCTATGATGCCAATTTTAGCTATCTCCAGTTTCTTAGATGCCATCCAAAGTACACTTTCAGGTATGTATGTCTCTCTTTGATCTTATTATCTGTAGAATATTGTACCAACGGCTTACACGGTCACGGTTTGGATGATGCAGGTGTTCTTGCAGGATGTGGGTGGCAGAAGATCGGTGCCTATGTGAATCTTGGTTCATTTTATGTTGTAGGTGTACCATGTGCAGTTGTATTAGCCTTTTTTGTACACATGCATGTCATGGTAAAGTAAAGATTGTATTCTAAATATAGTGATAAATATGTCATACCTTATCTATCTGGATTGTGTTTTGTTTTTATTCTCTTGCAATTACTGACTTGTACTCTTTTTTCTGTCAAATAATAGGGACTGTGGTTAGGGATCATCTCTGCATTTATTGTGCAAACTTTACTTTACAGTATTTTTACCATTCGTTCTAACTGGGAGGAAGAAGTAAGCAAATTCAGAATAATTCAATATTCATTAATGTGCTTATTTTTGTTTGATATTGCATTTAGCTTGCTAATTTACTTACACAACTCTGGTTATTTTATTTATTAGGCAACAAAAGCTCAAAGAAGAGTAGAGCGCTCAACCACCACCCCAAATACTACCCTCAGAGACAGCATTTCACCATCTCAAAAACTTGAACAAATTCCCTAATCAATTTCTTGTATGGTTTATTATTGGTTTTATTGTGTTGAATCATAGCAAAACCTTCCACCATGCACCATAATAAAAGTAGTGTCCTTAGGAATTGTGTTTTGTTAAGTACTAGTTCACTAGATTGGTTTTGTTTGAACAATTTCAAAATTCAAGCAATTGGGCTTTTACAAAATTAAGCAAATTAATTCTGGAATTTTAAATTTTTCTTATTATACAATACATACATATTGAGAAGACAAAGTAAGAATTAAATTTGAGTATATTAAAGAAAAGTACAGTAAGCATATAAATCATGTAAAGAGCAAAGTCTGTCAATAAATTCCTTTTGCAAATAAATATAACTGTTGAAATAACCTTATCCACTGCTATGTACTTTTGGCTTCTTCTTCTTTTTCTCCCAAACAGAACACCCTTTCCTCAACAAACAAACCAATTTGAGGAGAGGAAGGGAAGTTTCACTTAATCAGCATCTTCTGTCTTTGAAACATACCAATCAGTGCAAGTGCAAACAATTGACATTAACTTCCCTGGGACCCATTTGTCTACTCAGAAATCAACCTATCCATTTCCAAATTTGTCTTACTCAACCAAGGAAAAATGCAATGTCACCATTCATCTTCTATCCTCCACAAATCCAATTAATAATTTTTTTTTTCTTGGTTCAGAAACAGCCTTTAAAAATTGACTCACCAAACCATGTGATATGATCATCTTATCCTCTCACTCTCCATTCATTACAGCAACATCATCTTCATTCAATATACCAATGGCAGATGCCAAGAACAATCCCAATGCTCAGATTCTTGAAGAACTAGAGGCTCTGAGTGAAACCCTCTACAAATCACACACATCCACCACAGCTCGAAGAACAGCTTCCCTTGTTTTGCCACGAACAACTCCTGTTCCATCCATTGAAGATCACAATGACAATCACGCAACCGAAGTTTACAGTGAAAGCAGTAACAAACCTCGATCCCGTCGCATGTCCTTGTCCCCATGGCGATCAAGACCAAAGCTTGAGGATGGAATTTCCAAGACAGAAACCAAAGAGGTGGTGGTTAACACATCAACAACTAATTTGGGAGAGAATGAGAAGAAAGGGATTTGGAAGTGGAAGCCGATGCGTGCACTTTCACATATTGGAATGCAGAAACTAAGCTGTTTGTTCTCTGTTGAAGTGGTAGCTGCTCAAGACCTTCCTTCTTCCATGAACGGACTAAGACTAGCCGTTTGCGTTAGGAAGAAGGAAACAAAGGATGGTGCTGTTAAGACAATGCCATCACGTGTTTCACAAGGAGCTGCTGATTTCGAAGAGACACTTTTCATCAAGTGCCATGCTTATTATACCAACAACAATCATGAGAAGAAGTTTGAGCCACGTCCCTTTTCAATTTATCTTTTTGCTGTTGATGCTCAAGAGCTGGATTTTGGAAGAAGCTATGTGGATTTGAGCGAGTTGATTCGAGAGTCCGTTGAGAAAAGCCAACAAGGTGCACGAGTTAGGCAGTGGGATACGAGCTTCAAGTTATCTGGAAAGGCGAAAGGAGGAGAACTTGTTGTGAAACTTGGTTTTCAGATTGTGGAGAAAGATGGAGGAGTTGATATATACAATAATACAAATAACAATAGTCCAATGCAGAATTCAAAGTCCAGCAAGTTGAGTAGTTTGTCATCTTCCTTCGCACGCAAACAATCCAAATCATCCTTCAGTGTGCCTAGTCCTAGAATGACAAGCAGAAACGACGCGTGGACTCCTTCACATTCACATGAAGGTGGCAGTGCCATTCAAGGAATGGATGATTTGAATCTTGATGACCCAAATCCAGTTCATGATTCCTCTTCTTCTGTCCAGAAAGTTGATGACCACATAGAACAAGTGGAGGATTTTGATCTTCCGGATTTTGAGGTAGTTGATAAAGGGATTGAGGTTCAAGAGAAGGAAGAAGATGAAGGTGAGGAATCTGATAAAACCATAGAAGAGAAACCGGTTGCAGATGAGGTTGTGAAGGAAGTAGTGCACGATCATGTGCACCATGCTAGATTGTCTGAGCTTGATTCAATTGCTCAACAAATAAAAGCTCTTGAGTCTATGATGGGAGATGATGGAATTAATAATTCAATGAAAATAGAGGAAGAGACGGAATCATTGGATGCAGATGAAGAAACTGTGACTAGGGAGTTTCTTCAGATGCTTGAGGAGGATCAAGACAGCAAAGGATACTTATTCGACCAACCTGAAATTCCACCTTTACAACTTGAAGGGCATGCCGATTCTCCGGAAGATGGAGGAGAATCCGAAGTATATCTTTCTGACCTCGGTAAAGGCTTGGGTTGTGTGGTTCAAACAAGAGATGGCGGATACTTGGCTTCCATGAATCCTTTGGATGTTGTTGTGGCTAGAAAAGATACCCCAAAGCTAGCAATGCAGATGTCAAAGCCTTTTGTGTTGGCATCGCATGAATCCGTAAGTGGGTTTGACTTGTTTCAGAAATTGGCTGGCATTGGTCTTGATGAACTCGGCTCTCTAATTTTATCCTCCTTGATGCCGATAGATGAACTGATGGGAAAAACTGCAGAGCAGATTGCTTTTGAAGGCATCGCGTCAGCCGTCGTACAAGGTAGGAACAAGGAAGGAGCAAGTTCCAGCGCTGCCCGCATAGTTTCTGCATTGAAAAGCATGTCAAACATTATCAGTTCAGGAAGGAGAGAACGAATATCAACAGGACTTTGGAATGTTGATGAAAATCCAGTTACTTCAGAGAAGCTTCTTGCTATATCAATGCAGAAGATTGAATCCATGGCAGTTGAGGCATTGAAAATTCAAGCTGACGTGGCCGAAGAAGAAGCTCCATTCGATGTTTCTGCACTCAGCTCAAAGAAAGGGGAAAGTGGGAAAGATCTTTTGGCTTCTGCTATTCCACTTGAGGATTGGATTAGAGACCAAAGCTTAAGCTACAACAAAGGTACTGCAACTGCAAGTTCTAATGGTGAACCTGAAAGAGTCACGCTGATATTGGTTGTCCAACTGCGGGATCCAATGAGACGATATGAAGAAGTTGGAGGACCTACGATGGTGCTTATTCATGCAACACGTTCTGGCACAAAGGGGGCT
This sequence comes from Medicago sativa, assembly GCF_051527215.1. NCBI lineage: Eukaryota > Viridiplantae > Streptophyta > Magnoliopsida > Fabales > Fabaceae > Medicago > Medicago sativa. The sequence goes on from NC_140752.1 coordinate 100,885,362, forward strand.
AAGGAGGAGGAGAAGAGGTTCAAAGTAACAAGCATGCATGTGGGTGGTTTCAAAGTTAGGAGTTCCACAAATAAGAATGCATGGGACAATGAGAAGCAAAGACTAACTGCAATGCAATGGTTAGTTGCATATGGGTTGGGAAAAGCAGGGAAGAAAGGGAAGAAGACATTGACAAAGGGGCAAGACCTGCTATGGAGTATTTCGTCACGGATCGTGGCTGATATGTGGCTCAAAACCATGAGAAATCCCGATGTCAAGCTTGTAAAGTGATGAGTATGCCAAGGAAACACTCTTGCATTCATGTATCATAAAAAGTTTCATTCATGTATCATAGAAAGTTCAATAAAATAGGGTCTGAGACTGAATGACCCTATTTGATTATTTTCATTTTGATATTTCTTTCTTTTTCTTTTTTGCCCCTTTTTGTGTTTTTTCAACCTGTTGGTTCATATTTGTTGATCTGGTTCGATTATATATAGATATAAAAGTGTGTACTTTTGCATTGTCTATGCATCCATGGGATATAGAACAAAAAAAATAAAGATATTTATCTAGGCCTGCACATACCTATTACTTTAAATTGAAGGCTTAAGAATAAAGAGAAATTCCTTGTACTACCTACCCCAAGATAAGAACCAGGTCAAATGCACATAACAACATAACTATGTGTTGACTGGATGACTATGAAACTACTGTTTTAAGATCCTAATTTTTAGGATCCATTATCTTTTTATGTTATTGTTAGGAACTCTCTGATATGCTCTATTTGTTACCAGTTTTTAGGCATTTAGTTTTCAAATAGTAGTTTCTTTATGCATTATTTTAGGCTTTTCTTTATGTATAAATATGATGGTTATCATTCAATAAAAATATCCCTTTCATGCTGTTCACATAACATATTCTTTTCCACGTTAAACCTTTCTATATCCAACACTATGTATCCATTGACTTTGCTTCATGATATTTGATCAACATAACAAAAATATGGCAACAAAACTTCACAAGATGCAACAAACCAGAAACCATGATTCATCAGTTATAAAATAAGGAAAATGCTGATAAGTGACCTTATGGCATTGTTTAAGGATTCAAAAGAGGTAACTTTTGTATAGAATATTGAGAATTTATTACTTTAACAAATGTTTGACTTATATTTCAAAGACAAAATTTCCTTTTATGAATTCTATAACAAATGTCCTTAGGGAACCAGTTAGCATGACCCATAAAATAAATTAGATTTGCTACATTCATCATAGATGCTGACATGTCATCATATTGTTGATCATAGACTTCATTCTAGACTTCCTTTTTCACTCCTCTTGATACAAATCTATTCCGAATGTATAAGATACAAAGAAACATTTTGAAAGACTAAAGATAAGCCGAATCAATACATCTTTTTCCTCATTGGCTTATGGAGTTGCATCATTAGTTTAAGCCATTGGATTTTACTTGTGAAAAAAATAAAATAAGGATTGTCTTAAAATTTTGGGTTGGGCCTAACTCAACCTTACAAAACCGGTTTGAAAGGTGAGGATTACCTCCACTTATAGGCATAAGCTCATGTCATCTCTCATTCAATGCGGGACTCTTAACACTCCTCTCGCCCAGGACTGTACATCAAGAGCATGACCCGAGTGGCCTGATAGTGAAAACCTGATAGCAAGTGACCCAATGAATCTTGGATAGACCCTGATACCATCTTAAAGTTTTGGGTTGGGCCTAACTCAACCTTACAAAACCGGCTTGTAAGGTGAGGAGGATTGCCCCGACTTATAAACATATGTTCATATCATCTCTCATCCAATTGGGGACTCTTAACAGATTGAAAGAACACTAGTCGACTATTTTTCTGCGTTTTTTTAGTGCGTGTTACTTTATTACGTCCCTCAAGTTTTATGAAAAAATCATCATCATCTGCAACATTGTATGAAAATGAATAGTAGACAAAATTAAACCCAAAAAGAAAATAATTTCAATGAAAATGTTAATATGAATAAGCACTCACACTTGCAAGATAGGACTAGAAATGAAAGTATTAAACAGAAAGTTGCAGTGACATCCATTATAGACGAAATGCATTCCAACAAATGTGTGGAAAAGAAAGTCATAAGTATTGGTAAGAGAGTAGATAAAAAAGGAAGACGGAAGAAAAAAGTACTAATCAAATCATTCAGAGATATTTGGATTCAGACTGTTTACATTGACACGTGATTCATAATAAGATACCACAGTAAAGATGTTACGACATTGTTGAATAATAACACATTATGGTATTGTTTGATCTATGCAGCTAACTTCACCTAATGAGGGAAAAAGTTTGGCATGTCATTGTTGTCCATTTCAGCCAGCAACAAATCCAAAACCTAGTACTCAATATGTAACTAACTGAATCTGATGGAGAATTGTTCTTTTCTTCATCTTCTTATAGTACTTTTTGAATCCTATTTTCTCACAAATGGCCGGGCCCGAATTTCTACAGCAGGGGCATAGCATCATGAAAAGAAAACTTCAATTTGAAGTATCTATATACATTTCAGTTTCTGGATTGTATGTATTATAAAACAAAAAAGTACACAAATACAAAAAGTAACTCACCTGAATGAACTTCAACTGTTTCAAACCATATATGTGAATATTTCTTTCCAATAAGTCAGAAACTCAGAGAAAGACACCGACACAAAATGCAGTGCCTCCACAGAAATGCAAAAGAATCAAATATCAACCTGACGACACCGACACCAAAATGCAGTGCCTCCACTTCGGCCTCGAGCAACAGCTATTTCCTCATCAACATAAAACCAGATAAAAAATGGATCCTTTGTACTTGGTTCCCTGTCTTCCTTTTGTCCAAGGCTGATTTGTAGAGGTTTTAAAGGTCCAACTTTTATTCGAAGGTTCTCAAAAATGAAAGACAATATTCTGTTTTTCCACGACAGTCTGCCTTCAAATGTTAATTGTCCGATAGGTCCAAGAAATACACCGTTTTCGATCCTTTTTGCCTAACAATTTATCAACATAACAGTCTAACTTAGACAGAAGAAATCAAAAAAAAAAAAATACCCTAGTTTTTTTTCTTCTAAAGATAACTTAGCCATAGTTTGATGATTTGGCATAAGCAACATTTAAAAGGAATAAAACAAAGAACAGCAATACAACATTGCTTGCATAAGAAGAGTTAAGAAGGCAATGAAGAATCTTTTATAGAGGCCTTATAACTCATAGATAAAAACATTCCACAAGAGCCATTCCAAATAACATTGTGATTTACCACCGGGGTTTAGCACAAGTGGTCGGTGGCTCGGTGTGCAGGGTGCGTGGGTGTTGTTAACCCCGATTTCATGTAAGTGGCTAAGAAACAACAGCACAACCTAAAATCCTCACAACCTCGTAAAAGTGGTACCATCACAATATCCAATGTAGAATTGTCCTTAACATAAGTAAAAATTATATTTAAAAAATAAAATAAAATATTAGATCTCAAACCGAGAATGTAGTTCAAAACACAAACACATAAAAGGTACAAGCTTCTAATTATGCAAATGAAGGGCTCTATTAATTTTTCCACTATAAATGGACTCTTATGTATCTAGAATGAAATAAAGATGGTATGATAAGAAAGAGACTTACAGCAGCATCAAATCTCTGAACAGCTGTGAGAGGAAAATATACACCACCATCTAATTTTTTCTAAAATTCAGCAAAAAATTATAGTAAGTATAAACTGCTAAACATAGTTTAAAACCAGAATCATACGAAATAAGAGAAATATGTTATAACCTTAGCAGTAAAAATAAGCATCCAGGTTCTCCCAGGGGAATCCTTTCCTCCAAGGGTGTCAAGAAAAGAAGAAGGATCAATTTTTGCTTTCTCAATGAGAGACAGTGCTGAAAGAATCTCTTCTGCTGGTACCTTTCTTGTCTTAGCTGCATTTTTAAGCAGTTTCACACATTCCTCTACTTCCTACGTAAAGATAGAAGTTAAAAATTAAATTAAGTCGTTTTTGGATAAACAGACTGCTTAATTAAGCACTTATGATATAAGTTATTTGTACAACAAAAGATAAAATAAAATCAAAGTATTTTCATATGAGCAATAAGTTGTTCCATAATATATATCGAAGAGCTTATGGACATGGTATAAGTTGGTTCCATAAGCTCCCCAAATGGAAAGGAAAAGAACATAAGCATAGCAATAGCAGCTTACCCTTTTGGGATTGTCGTCCTGAACAACAAGTGGGTTGTTTTGAATGTCATCAAGGGTTGCTCTTATTCTTGTTCTTTGAACATGATGATGATGTTTTGTTGTTGTTGTTCTGAGAGGCTTTGATGGTTTAAAAGATGAGACGTACAACACATGAATTGGTGATGTGTGTATACAGTAGTTCATTGCCATTTGCAAATGTAGCTAGCTGATGATACTAAACTAGCTAAAGCCTTTCACTTCTCAACCATTTTACTTTACTTTTTTTTTTTGTGTTTCACTGTTCAGTATTTATGATTATGTGGTCCTGAAATTTCTATTATCATCGTTATTGCAACATTATTATTATTATTATTGGCGCGGGGAGGGAAGGAAAAATCATTACTATATTAATTAATTGACAAGGCACGGCATAGCCAATCACATATTTACAAGGAAGGAAGAAATGATTGGTTGTGCCTAAAGATGAGCTGCTAGGTGGATGCTCATGCAAGAAACCATTGAGAAACCATTTGCTTCGTCACATACACAAATAGTTTTATTTAGATACACACAAATACAAAAAAGCTAAGAGAAGAAACATTTAAATAACTTCATTCGTCTCAAATTAGGTGTCATCTTTTATAATATTTTGTCGCATACTCCATTTTACAATATTAATGTACCATTATCTATTGCATTTAAATCATCTATAACCACTCTACTAACTATAATTAATAAAGATATTTTAGTAAATAACACATTTTATCATTGAAATCAACAACTTTAATCGTTTTTTTAATACCCATAAAACTTAAATGGAACACATAATATGAGAAAGATGGAATAACCTATTTCATTGTGCGTGTCTAAATGCATTTTATTTATGGTTATCCCCATAAGTAATTTATTATATTTATGGTTGTTCGACCTGATATTTTTTTTAGAGAACAAGTCACAAGCATTTGGACATTTGATTTTGACACGAATTGACACATACACAATTGAAGGGGAAAAAAAGACTATTTTTTTTAAATAATTAAAGGAAATGTATTTGTGTATATGGTTGAATTCTTATCATTCATCAATAGCGTTGTTATTCAACAATTACAACTTCAGTTTATCATGTCATATTTCTAAAGATCGCGTATTATATTTTATCTTCAAATTCTAAAAGCTTTCGAGCGGTTAACCAAACCATTTCAAGGTAACAACAATGGGAGATTAGTCACTTTGGTCCCTGAATAGGAAATGAGTCGTCACTTTAGTCCCTGAATGCAGATAAATTGCAAAATAGTCCCTGAATGTAGACTCTGTTTGTCAATTTAGAACCTGAATGCAGACTCTATTAGTCAATTTAGTCCCTGAATGTAGACTTCGTTAGTCACTTTAGTTCCTGAAATTGACCAACAGAGTCTACATTCAAAGACTGTTTTGCAATTTCTCTGCATTCAGGGACTAAAGTGACTACTCCTTTCCTATTCAAGGACTAAAGTGATTATTTCCCCTAACAACAATGCCTTCAGGACTAACAATGAAACTCTACCTCAAAAGTGTTTTCGGATGAACCCAGAAATTAATCTCCAGTTTCATAGATTGGCCCCACTCAACAAACAGATGCTAGGTATTTTTTTATACAATCAAACGCTAACCAGATTCTTAGGAAAACATATTATCTACCAATTATGTCTGTTAATCGTAATAAACGGTTATTTAGTAATTTTTTAATAAGAGTTTTTTCAAACTAGTTTCACATAATTGATTTTAATACCGGTCCACTCTAAAGTTCGTTATGTCTAGTATATCATGATTCATGAGCCATGATTCAGTATTGATCAATATCTCCATCCTACGAAGCTCGTTTCAGTAGTACTAACTCAACCGCGTTTCTATACGTTAAATTTCTAGCCATATCAGTTCATCGTCGAAATACACGGGACAGTAAATCCAACTCTACAAAACTTCATCAGGTATACTCGGTAATTATAGTAAAAATAAATCATTTATCAACATCAAAGTTTGTTCCATTGTTGTTATTCTAAAATATAAGTCATCAGATACCACAGCTAATCTTAGGTGGATCGATTCAACACCATCCATTTCAATTATATATCACATGTAGTATGGCTGGAACCCGCCAACCGTATACTACTGAAGCAACAAGTCTTGTACGGACGCATACAAGTACATGGGTACCAGCTGCAACAACTAACTCTCCATTGAGGACTACCCCAAGAAAATGCAACCTAATTTCCGAAATGGATATATGGCAGACTCCATGCTGTCAATTATGCCCCAACGCTGCCACTCCATCTGTCTCTGCAGAAATGCCAATCTGCCAACGATTAGTCGTAGTGAATTTGAAAAAACAAAGGCGAGAACCATAAATTAAAACTGACATTTCCATGCAAGCGACCCAGTGGCAGTAGCAAATTAATTTCCTATTCTATTACGGTAAAATCATTTGATTTGTTCAATAAACATAAAACACCAGAAAAATCTGTAGACACGATGATCGGAACATTGCGTAAAATAAAATATTTTATATTTTAGGCTCTCAACCATTTGCTAGTCGGTTTCCAAATCAAACAATGTATGTAAAAGAGAAACCCAATAAATGTTAGCATAATCAAACTATGGAAGACCAGATGAACAACATTACAAAGTTGACCGTTAAAAGCAAGCACAGGTGAACAACGCATATGAAATATTTTTTTACCTCAAGTCAAAAAAATTACAAACTCACAGAGCAGTGACTTTTCCCACAGCAATAGTTTTTCCTGTAGGACAGGGTAAGTCAAACAGCTTGAACATATATAAATAAATATTATAAACACATTGCAAGTTGAACAGTCGTCTTAATCCTTACCTTCAGTGCGAAGAGTGAACCTCCCTAGTTGTGGAAAATCGGAGAACTTCTCAACGCATATCATGTTACTAACCTGCAAGCACATCACCAAAACAAGATGTAAATAAACTCTTACAAATAAATAAACAAATGATAATGAGTACCCTTGAGGTACCTGTTAAGGATTCAAAAATGAAAAGGGTATTAATTGAAAAATAAAAACTTTTGAAGGCAAACATATCAAGTGTCATACATACTATTCATTAAACAATGTTTATCTTTAGATTTCTCAACAAATACCCTTGGGAACTAATTAACAAGGCCCGGATGAAAGGAAAAAAAACTAGCATCAGCAATGAATAAATCTCTCTCGAAGACTACGGAACTATTCTGCACAAACAAAATCACGCAACAGTCTTATCCATAGCCCTGAGAAGTCCATCTACAGCAAGTCAGCAATGAAATAAGAAGGGAAGCTTGGGGAGACAAAATGCACAGGTTCAAGGAAAGGGTCAAAAGTAAAACCACTGAGTTCATGGCAGACGGCCTCATTGTAGATGTAAGTGATGACTGCAACCATGGAGCAACAGTTGGTCTTGTTTCTCACAATTTGTGTATGGCATGTTGATGCAACCTATGTCGCAATCATCTTCTGATAGAAAGCACGTAGAAATGGTTGGATTCACGACGAAATGGTGGAAACAACGTCCCTTCAGTGCATGTTCTACCTGATTCCAAACTAAGAATATTTTGTCATCCAATTTCTCCAAGATGGTAATTCACAAAGGAGAAGGTGATTGGCGCAGATTGCCTTTGGAAAGAGGGCAACAGTGGGAAGCTCATGATTGTCAGCGACAAAGAAGGACCCTCAAAAAAGGGAGAGATCAAAAGCCATGGATGAACCTTAAAATATAGGCTCTGATACCATATTTATTATAGACTGTAAAGAAGGAAAAAGATTTGAGAGGAAGAGAAGAAAACAACAGGAGTTGTTTAGAGTCCCAATTAGATAGTGATATAGACTAAATAGTGATTATAACTTGTGATAAGTAGAAGCAACACTTGCCCCCAAAAGCTAGCATATAGAATTGAGTTACACACAAACTCAAATCCTAAGATGGTAGTATGGCCTTATCATGGATCCATTGGGCCACCGCCAGATGTCTAATTTCGTATACTTCATGCTCCAGATATCCAGTCCTGAGCACGAGAGTCCCACATTAGATAGCGATATCAACTAAATAGAGGTTATAAGGGGAGCAACCTTCACCCCATGAGCTAGCTTTTTGGGTTGAGTCCAAAACCAAATACTATGAGGAATTACTTCACTGAATTAATATTAGAGGTACAAAATGGTTTATACCAGAGACAATATTCTAGAGTGACAGCAGAATACTAACTAGCAACTAATGCCGCTAACAGAATATAACAGTTATAACACTGCTACTGGATCACACGAGAGAAATTCCAAACCATTGTATCTTTTAATATTGTCCACCAATTTTTAGTCAAACAAAAGATTGTCCACCAATAAAAAAAGATAAAATTTAGTGACATTTGTGATGTAAAAAATGCACCTGAACACGGCATAATACAACAGCACCATTCTTTACAAATAGAACTTTCTTTTTCATGGGCTTCTTTGTCTTTGGATCAATTTGTTGTAATAGCTCGACAATCTCACATTCCTCAACTACAGAGTGGATGTGCAGAACAGCTTTGTATCCAGCAGTAAAAATAGCCTGCAGAATTTATGTACAGATGTCAATTTCATTGACAATAGATAGAAACCACTGCTAACTTCCAGATGCCACAGAGGATACACACGTTGTCTAGTAATTCAAGGATTGCCAACTGAGCAACAAACTCAGTAACTGCTGATATTGGATTTGCTGCAAAAAGGGGAAAACAAAAACCGCGTAAGAAACCATTATGCAGCACATGGATCACAACATAAATGATATAGATCTCAAAATTCAATTGAGTAGAACTTGAAGCATTTATGGCAGGAAAAGGTTCTTCTGTCACCATCTGGAATCATTATAATCAAATCATTTTTTTTAAACCCACAATAATTTATGGATAAATTTCAAATCCAAACGAAAACAACACAATTTGAAATTGTTTGGAATGGGAAATGTGAGGTCATGGCATGCTAGGACGCAAAAAGTTTCATATCAGACCAAGAAATGAAATGCTTCTAAAATAAACTAGCTTTTGCACATAGCATCAAAATTGTTTGTTAATTATGCTTTCTAGAACATGTTTTCAATAAAATGTACTGTTGGTGTGATGCATGTCAAGTCCAGCAAAATTAAATAAACAGAAGAAAAAATTTCTTACCAACACTAGACAAGACGAACCCAGCCAATATGTCTTCTTCTTCAACACCAGATAATCGAACGCGTAAATTTTCACCAGGTCCAGCGCGTTTAACCCGATTTTCATCAATATATATAGCAACAACTTTTACTTGATCCTGCAAAATGAAGTACAGTTGTCAACTACTTCAACAAATCGGAAAAATCAGAAGAAAGAATGGAAGGACAAAGCTCGCAACGCCCTAAAAAGACTACCTTATTTGGCATGATGAAAAGGGAATCTCCCTCCCGAATAGTACCAGATTCAACTTTGCCCATAACAACAGTTCCCATGTCTTTGAATTTGTCAATTATAGGCATCCTGCAAAGATCAGAAGTTCAATCTTTGCAAGAAAAAGAAAGTTGAACTTTCAAAATACAGAATTATAAAGGACCTCTAGGGGGGGAGGGGGGGAAGCAACAAAATGTTTAGAAATACAGTACCTGAAAGGTCTTTTGGGATCTCCCATAGGAACTTCGATACTATCAAGGGCTTCAAATAAGCAAGGCCCATCCCACCATGAACAAATGCTTCTATCCATTCTTGTTTTTAAGTTTGAACCCATGAGCCCCGATATTGGTAAAAACAAGACATCTGTTAAATAAAAAAATTACTAAAATAACTATGTTTGCATAATCCACTTAACTGGTAAAGACAAAATATGAAATTATTGGTATGAAATGAATTTTAAAATCCCACACAATAACTTGCAGAGCGGGATAATAATTAGCCCTTGCACGACCTAAATACCCTCATATCGTAATCCTAACTTTCCTAAAAGTAAATAAAGCTTCTCAGCGATCTTCAAAATGTCCCAAGCTCCAGAGCATCCAGCAAGATGCGACAATCCCCATTCCTCTAGACGAGAGTAAGAAACTCTTAGGAGTGAACTATGGTAGACAGTTTGTCACCTCTGTCATGTTAGTGAAGCATTCTCCTAATGTTAAAGCAACATAACCCACCCACTATTTATAATGCATTTATACCAGCATCTAAAAAAAATAAGGATTAAACAGAGAGACAAAATAAAGTTCCCACATTCTTAAGCAAATAAAAGGCAGAAGATACCTTTTTTTACATGGTATCCTGATTGCTTTAGAAATGGAATCATCTTTGACTCGATTTCATCATACCTAATAAAACACCACCAGTAAGATATCTCATTAGAATTGCATATAAGCTCATAAAGGAAGGCAGAGAGAGAGAGAGAGAGAGAGAGAGAGAGAGAGAACCTTTCTTTTGACCAATTTACTGTAGGATCGTCCATTTTATTGACAACCACAAGCAGCTTAGTCACACCCAATGTTTTTGCAAGCTGGACATGTTCACGAGTTTGTCCACCTCTCTCATATCCAGTTTCAAACTCTCCCTTCCGAGCAGAAATTACCTGATTGATGAGCATAAAATACAGAAAGGAAAAGACAAACATATCACCAAATGCTCGTGAAGAATCATTAACTGAAAGATCAAGAAAAGAAACAGAATGAGTGCGCATTACAACTTACCAACACTCCAATATCAGCTTGAGATGCACCACTGATCATATTAGGAACATAGCTCTTGTGGCCCTGCATAAAAAATGTAAATATTAGGTGTTTCCTATGTTAGCAAAAAAATATGTTATTTTAAATTAAAGATACTATGACAATTAAGTCAAGGTAAGACTTTTAGTCAGAAAAAAATGGGAAACTATTATTGCGCAGCAGAATATGCATTTTGAGGCCCAGAAAACTGATCTGAGGAGAATCAAGCAATGCATATACTCACAGGTGCATCCAAAATGGTGAACCTTGTTGTCTCTGTCTCAAAATGTGCTCTTCCAACTTCAACAGTCTTCCCCTGTAATTAGCATAACTTTACTCTCATTATGAGTCATAAACAAATTCATATGACTAACAAGCAAAAGTGGAGACCTACATTAAATGAGAAAAACCAATTAAACGTTATCAGCAAATTTGTTCATACCTTTACTCTCTCCTCCTCATTTGTGTCCATAATATAAGCCATGTACCTGGCATATAAATTTCAAATCATTAACTTGACATAGACTAGTAACAAGTAATATTAACTAAGCTAAAAGGTTCCATCCCCTCTCCCAACAAGATTTGGCTCCTCTAAAGTGAGTTGAAAGTAAATTAAGTAATCTCAAACAGGTTGATATTAAAACACAATCAAGAATTGTTGTACATGTGCATATATAATCAACCCTTAATATTCTCAACAATAGTTTATATTACTTGATGTACACTCGAAAGTGAAGCGTTCACCTTAGAAGAGTCAAATCCCCCTAACAAACATCAACAACCAAGCCTTATCCCACTAAGTGGGGTCAGCTACATGGATCAAATTACGCCATAATGCTCTATCATAAACCATATTTGGATCCAACTCATTAACCTCTAAATCTTTCCTAATAGTTTCTCTATCATAAACCATATTTGGATCCAACTTAAAAACTGTTCAAGATGCTACAAAAAGAGAAAGTAATCCCATTAATTTATTAGATTATATTCTGAATTTCAGTAATTACGATAGTCCAACATAAATTATACGACTTTTTAAAACGTGATAATTAAACCACGTCAGTGAAGTACCTTGCCAACTACAACAAATTAAGACCCTGAGTTGCAGCAAGCAAATGATTAGGCAGCAAAGCAGGATTTGGATAATAGAACAATCTCAATAGACAAACAAAGTAGATGAGCTTACCAGCTTTCTCGACTTTTGTCCTTAGCTTCTTTCTCGTATTTTTGGATAGTTCGATCATCAACCTGACCACTGAGGAAAAGTATCTGGCCTCCAGTTGTAGACTTGCCAGCATCTAGAACAAGAAGAACGAGAAAAAATCACCACTAGAACATTATACTAAAAGAACACAGAAACACATAGACCATGCGAGAAAGGTCGCTTTTAAAATCTGTTAAAGACCCATAATACTTAAATAGCCAATGAATTGTAGATTAAACCTGAGACAAATGTATTGATATATGAAAAAAGAAAATAACAGGAACTGAGTTCTTATTCTTATATTGATGAATGAGAGATGGGAGACTAGCTCCTTACAACCTACACCAGAAATAAGCTCTAGAAATCTTGAAAACAAAACAAACAGAAATGAAAAATATAGAATAATTTTAGATTAGGAATCAATCCCCACGCCCAACAGCTCTTCTTTATGCAGTTCTCTCAGCTGTACCCCTCTGCCCTCTTTTAAGCTTTTTTTTCCCCTTCAAATTCACATCTCACTGACTTACCTTTCCCTGCTGCCACAAAACCAGGCAATTACAAATTCCCCACGTATATTCCCTTCCACCTCACCTCTTACTAGCATAAGTCTTTTATTTTCCTCACATGTTTAATAATATGAGCATACTATTCAAAGCAAGTTTAGTCTGTGTTTGGATTTGCTTTATTTCCGAAACATCATAAAAGAAATTGATTATCCTCCCATATTAATAAAACCAAACAAGTTACTACTTAGTACTTACTAGACATATACAGATTATAGGAGAATTTCTACATGAATAACAAGTGAGCAGTGAAAACCCACCGTTCTAGTCAAGAATACCTTCATTTCATCTCTGTCTTGAAAATAAAAATTTTCAGAGGGCAGTAACCGGTAAAGAGTCAACAGGGGTATCCCCTCTAGTGGTCTACGACCAACATCTAAAATTCATTTCATATGAAGTTGAACCAATGGACATTTAAATTCAATCCTATAATGCATAGATGATAGACATGAAACACCATAATCTTGACCAATTGCACAGTGATAAAAGCTGAATAAACGACAAAAAGGAACCCTGATAAGAGATAACCTATATATACTGGTAAAGCAACCATGTGGGATTTATCAGCTTACCAACATGCCCAATAAACACAACATTCAAGTGTCTTTTCTCCGTTTGCTCGACTTCTTCATCTTGAACAGAAGGAATGTCCTTATCTTTCGCTACAAATCAAAGTCATGGAGTGAGGACATGAAAATCGATCTGATATCTTAATTGGCATTGAGTTGTCTAATTTCAAAACAGCAATATAAATGTGCAATACATATGTTATGACATACTAGAAAACTAAATACATTCCAATACCTTTTGGCTCGGCCTCAACAGCCTGAGCCTGAACCTCCTGCTTTGGATCTGAAACAGTCAAATTGAAATCCCTCATACGATGCTCTCGATCTCCCTCGTTACGTTATACTACTACAGAAGTAAACCAATAACATAGGCAGCAAACAACCAATAAAACAATCGACAATGAACACAAAAATAACAAATGCATTATCCATTGCTAGAAGAAACAGATGAGTTTGTATACATGAACTTCACGACAATAGAAATAATAGGCAAACAAGTTCTCTAGTTCTGACAAAGCAAACAGACATTACACAACCGAGCTTGTCATAGATTGGATGAGACCTATTTTGGGGACAGTGTACCTATTTTGGCTATCAATCGTTCAGTCATTCAAAACAGATAAGCCATAAGTACATGATTGTAACAAGAGACCCTAAGAAAAAGGAGGGAAGACAGGAATGCATCTGTTTACCACTTCTATAATATCTTTTAAGAGTCTCGTTTTCAACCGTTGGGAATAAAGTTTTACATCAAAACCATCTTTCTGAACAATTGAGAATTCAAAAATGATTGTGTTAAGGGGAAATGAAAGGTACTATTGTAAGAAGCAGAAAAAGGTTGGTACCAAAAGAAATTGATAATGACAATGACGCTTTAAATGAAATTCAAAATAAGAAAAAAGAATAGAGACAGTACGCCCACTTTCGATGCTAATGAGATTTTCCTTCATAGAAAATATAAACATGAAACTGGAAGACACAAAAAAACATGTAACCAACCACTTCATGACAACAAACCTTCATCCATCTTATCAACATTATCAACATCTGGCTTTTCAAGCTCTGGATTTACCACCCCATTAATGTCTTCTGCTTTATCATAATCAAGATTGGATAGAAAGATTAAAAAATCATACACAGACATAGACAAATAGCAAAAAGAATAAAAACACAAAAACCTTATGCCTAAGGATTACCTGCTGAGTCAAGCTGTAAAGAACGAATGTCCTCCTCAATATCTACCATTCAAACAAAACAAACATAAAAAACATTACCTCCGACTCTCCTGATTCCTTAAAACCTCAAAGAAAAAACTTTTGATTGAGTCGACGAAAAGCAATAAAATTCGTTTTGGTTATTTTATTTTTGTCAGGTATTATTATAGAATCAAAAGGAATTATAAATAATATTTTTTTAAACGACAAAAAATCCATTAATTAAAAAGGAAAAACAAAAATATGGGAGTTTAAAACCAAAAGTCACAGTAGTAAACAAATTAAGAGTATCCATAAGTTGGGTGTCGAATTGCGCAGCTTTCCGGAAATTTGATACCGTTGTGATTTAGATATAATCACAGTAATAAAGATGATCACCCCGAAAATTAATTATAAAATGAAGCCACAATCAGCAGCATGATAACATAACATGCAACTCAAAATAATAAGGTAATAAAATTGAGTAATTGAAGAACACAAAGCACACAAATTATATGAGTTTGTGTGAACAGAATAGGATCATGCAAAGTGAAAATCACAAGCATCCATTAAATTAACACTAAAAATGAAGCAAGCAAAGCAAAATTGAGTGATATCGATTGATAAAGCTGATATCAAAATAAGAGTATGAAAAACGGAAACATGCAGATCTAAGTAACTAAATCGTCAAAAATAAAAATGAATTGCAGAGAAGAGGATGATAGCAATAACCAATAACAGATTGGTATTGGATGAAGAGAACGTAACGTACCCATGGAGGTAGATAGTTAGATAGAAATATACTGCACACAGCACAGCACAGCACAGCACTGCACTGCACTTCAAGGGTTTCGTTTCGTTTCGTTTCGTTTGCAGGGAAGAGTGAACACTGCAAAAACAAAGATGCGTAAGCTTTTTGTATTTGCCAATATGCCAATCACATTCACATCCCTTTTTTTATTTTTTTTTATTTTTCATTGGATTTTCTTTCTCACTTTTTATTACTATTATGATTATTTTACAAAAGCAAAAAATAACTAATTCATTTCAATCAAAATTAAAGGATGAATGCATGTTGCTGGGGTGTGTGTCTTAAGTAAAGAAGAAAATTGAAAATCTATCCGTTACTATTATAAGCAAAAAAACAAAAATTTATATTCATTTAATAAATTATGTATGTGGTCTATAATAAAGATCATATACATCATTAATTGAATCAATCTAAAATGTAGATTTTTGCTTATAATAGTGAACATAGACTGTATAAAAAAAATTCTAAATTAATTTATGTCAAAAGCACTTTTATTTTAATCTGTAACAAACGGACTCTCATTCGTATTATGCAATATATAATTGAAGCAATACACCACCGCCTTGGAGTCCGTAGAAAATATGAATTGTTGAAATCCCAACTTTAAAGTTTCATTCATTGCTTTTAGTAAATCGGATGTCTGCTTGTTAACTACTTCCATCTTTGGTTGTATTCGTAATGTCTTTGCACTTATCAACATACCAAATTTATCATGAACACTTAAACAAAAATCAATTCTTGCCTTGTTTTGGCTTGAATCGATTCACTCAAGTTAAAGAATTTACAAGATATGTTTTGAAAGACTTAATCGATTCATTAAATTAATTTATGCCCGTTGAAACCATTTTTAAGTCTTTCTTAAAGATGTGGATTGAAAAGTGAAAATGATGCATCTATAGTGCACGTCAAAGATTCTCAACCACCTAAATGGAAAACTTATTGGCTAAATCACGACATTCAAATGACTTTCTCCACCAATTGTTTGCCACTCCTTGAACAAGGTTTTTCTACGATGAATAATTTCAGTAGGTTTTTTGTTTTTTTAAAGGTTCACTATGTTATTTGTTGTCATTGTTCCAAATTATGAGCTTTCATATGTTATAAAAATGTATTACCAAATTTAATATGTCTATTTCATGTATAATTTTGACACCTTAGTGATGCTTAAATTACATTATTATCTCATATTATGTTAACACGCCCCTCCACTCTAATTCAAACCATATTGTAGAAAATTACAATTATCTCCTCTAAATGATGATTGAATCACATCTCTCTTATCTCTTATGTTGAAATCTACATTCCTCAACCTTGTTAAATTTTCATACCATTTTAATATAATTAATATCTATTATGCATTTTTTTATCCATTTTTGATTCACAATATCGTTAACAACATATTAAAAACTATATCAGTTAGATAAGAAAATAGATTTCTTAAAAATTGAAACAAACAAATGTTAATTGTTATTATAAAAATATTTCTTTATATTAAAATGAGTTAAAGTTTAATACATATATAATTCTTAACGGAGTGGGGTGTGTTTCAAACATTTTATAGGGGAGTGTAGTAAAATTTCTCCAAGTGTTTACTTTTCAAGAGAGTGAAGTGTTTATTTTAATAAAATAGGGGAGGAGAGTGTAATTGAAATTTCTCTCGGGGGTGGGCTTGCAATTTACTTTTTCTTTTTTTAAAGTAGTCATGTATTCTTTTAACAAAATAAGATTTTGTATATGGACTTGTGAAACTTTGATTACTGCTAATACACTTAGTAGTATCAATTATAAATATATTTAAAAAAATTATGTAATAGTTTTATATCAAAAATAGTTTTGAAATATATAATGATTTAAATTGAATATATATTTATGAAGGGAAATCCAATTAAAAGTTATATTTAGGTTTTTTTTTTTTTTTACATCAACTACTAGCGTGGTATCCAGCTCAAAATCAATATTTTTCAATCAAATCTCATAGACTCGAAGAACGACAATTAACAAACAACGTGCTTCTCCTTCATCAACAAAG
Source organism: Medicago sativa (assembly GCF_051527215.1). NCBI lineage: Eukaryota > Viridiplantae > Streptophyta > Magnoliopsida > Fabales > Fabaceae > Medicago > Medicago sativa. The sequence continues at coordinate 100,902,645 of NC_140752.1, forward strand.
AAAAGACGAGCTATCAAATTAGTTTTAGCCAAAACAAAACTAACATACAAAGCAAATAGGAGCTATCCAGTTAGTTTTATCGAGGGAAAAAAAAAAACTAACATACTCATCTAGAATACACATGCCCAAAGTAACACAATTTCTGTGATTGGAGAAGGATGCATCCATATTATATTTTAAACGACCTCTAGATGACTCAATCCACTAAAGAGACCTCCAACAACATATTATATTTGTCGTGATGTTGCTTGTGAACCTGGTGTGCCAATCTCCACTTGCAACTACTCAAATCCACGCCTCAAGACATGAGATATGTCCTCGTATGCATTCTTCCATATCCTTGTGTTGTGTTCATGCTCACACAAAGAATCTTTTTCATTTCTTCACCGGGCTTTTATATTATCCCTTGTGATACCTTTCCACGACAATCGATCTCTCTTTACACGTATTAGCAGAAAGACGTGCACTAACATATCAGTCTATTTATCGTACAATATTCATATTAGTTTTATTCAATTTTAGTTTTTTTATAAAATAAGACCAGATTACAAAATTGCATCAGACAAATATTCAACTAAAAGATAAATAGTTAGTTTTCAGATTTTCTATAATTTTTGTATAGTAATTTTATCCAAAAGGTCTTACAATTTTTTTTTAACGAAGGTCAGACAAAAATAATTAATCAGTAGTTAACTTATGAATTGTCTTAATTAGATAATGACATAAATAAAGAGACACATCGATAATACAAATAGTAGCATGAATTTTCGACAAAAAAATGAATCTTCTTCAAAATTTATATTGTAAAAAAGAGAGCGAATTAGGCAAGTGAGAGCTTCTAAGAGACACCATAGTAAACAAATTGTCAACAATTAATTAAATGTCATACTAACTTGTTCTAAGAAGTTGAAAATAAAATAAAAAGTTAAATTTTGTATTTAAAAGACATATTTTAAACTTTCAAGATTTTGAATACAAAGATCTCAAGATTTTCTCAATATACTTGGTTTCTTATGTTTCTCCAATTGCCAAGTGCCAATACTCCCTTAAGATAGAAGCTTTTAATGTGACGTGTAAGGCTAACTCCATCTACCAACAACGTTTTTTTTTTTTTTTGAGCAAATCTACCAACAACGTTATTAATATCTAAAACAATTGGCAGCTATAACCACCTCTCAACAAAATATATCAACGACCATATAATATACTAGGCCAAATATAACTACGATTATAGCCGATCAAAGCTCCAATAAAATTACCTAAGTAATAATATTTGACTCTAATCTAATGAACCAGTCTCCATCCTTGCACGTAGCTAGTCCTCCCAAAAGAGCAAATAGATCCCACCAAGAATTCATCATTGGGTATTTATATCAAGGGGTAATATTTTCGGTGCGCGAATGGGTAATATTTTCATGATATAAATAAATAAACTAAAAATTTCAGTGCTAACGCAAATTTCAACCAAAACTAGATGAAAAAAGAAATTAACACAGCTGAGTCACTTTTCTGCTGTTGCTCTTCTCAGTTCATTTAGGTGAGTTTCAACTGAATGCAATGTTTGTAAAAAAATAAAAGTGACTTTAAGTAAATTTAATAGGGATTTCAACAAATAACAGTGAAAAGAGTGGACACAAAACTCATTCATCTCATGACATTTCTTATCATTTTGTTCATTAGATAATTTCTGCATTCTGAAAATAGATAACACATCTATAACCAATGTTATACAAAAAGTGATATATAAGTGACAAAACAGAACACTTGGTTCCTCAAAATAATACTAACACTAGTGACCCAGTGACAGTAGCATTAATATCCTACTCTATTCCCGTAAAATCATTTGATTTGTTCAATAAACATAGAACACTAGAAAAATCTGCAGACATGACGATCGGAATATAATGCAAAATATAATATTGAACAAATCAAATGATTTTACGAGACTATAGTAGGAAATTAGAAAGGTCTTCAAATAATATATCTAGATACAAACGAGAAAGACAATAGAAAGGTCCTCAAATACCTTCAAAATTAACAAAAGAAAAAGTGTAAATGTTAGGATAATCAAATCATAGAAGATCTGATGAATGATGTAGTATTAAAAGTAAGTACTTTTGTTATCGTCTCCACAGGGACTGGTGCGATATTCTAAGTCGTTCAACAATTGATGTTGTTCTGAGCTAAGGTTTCACAATATTTTGTTTCATAAGCTATAAAACTACGAAATTATAAAAGGTTTGAGAGTTAACAGGGAAATGATTACGCTGGGATTAAACTTCATCAACCTACTTATACGTATTCTCGGATTAGTGTTGCGGATTCTAATTATCAATTGATATTATCACATATTGCTACGTACTCTCGGATTAGTGTTGCGGATTCTAATTATCAATTGATATTATCACATATTGCTTGGCAACATCATTCGTGTCCAAATGATGTCGTGATTTCTATTGGTTCGTTCAATCGTCGATTTCCCAAACTATTAAACGATCCAATAGTCGATTGTATCGTTGTATAAAGCTTTGGGTTCCAATATTCAAAGTGATTATCAAAACCTAAATTCCATGTCTAGAACAAAAGCTTTGATAGAAGATTATTCTAACCTAGATTCAAAAGGTATTTTTCAATACAAATCAAATCCATAAGATTAAAAGCATGGAAAACAAGAATAACCTCAACATCATGAGATAATTAAAATCAAACAACATCATAATCAAAGGGAATACATACTAGTAGAGTTGATTACATTTAATCCCAACAAGAGTCTAGCTACTCATTGTCATGATAACCTTACAAGGAGAAAAGAAGAGATGGAATGGAAGCAAGTCATGATGTCTCAATGATCTTGTGAATCCCTTCAATCATTCTGCTCCTTGCTCATTGAGGGTCTCTCTGTGTTTTCCCCTGTTTTTCTCTCCCTAAAATGTCATCCTATCTGATAATAATGTTTCTGAAATGAGAAGAAGAGCTTTTATACTTCTGCTGAAAAGTGCTTTCTCGCCAGGCAGGATTTTGTTGCTAGGGCGACATGAGCTTTCTTTGCCAGTGGGTTTCTGCCACATCATCATCCACTTGCCCCAAACCGCCTTTTCTCGTCATGCAGGACATTTGTCGCCATGGCGACATATGATCTTGGAAAACATGGGTTCTGGAACTTCATTCCCGCCATGGCCACGATTTGTTGCTCGGGCGAAATCTTGCCAGGCAGGATTTTGTCGCCATAGCGACATGTTTTGGTCAAACAGATCAGAGGACCTGTAATTCTCGCCAGGTAGGAAATGTTGTGTCTGGCCTAGGCATGACAGTTGCAGACTAAAATTTGCAGGTTGCTCCTCTTTTTGTTTTTCTTTCATTAGTTCATGTCTTGATCACTCTTTTCCTACACAATTGGGTTAAGTAAGACACAAGGAGTATAAAAATGTATTTTCTCATTATTTCTTGGTTTTTCCTTTGATAACTTGTAAAACAAGTAACCAAAAGTGCTTAATATGAATCATGAAATTAACACTTTCTAGCACTTATCAATGAACAACATTACAAAGTTGACAGTTAAAAGCAAGCACATGTCAGCAATGCATAAGAAATATCTTTTCCTCAAGTCAAAAAAATTACAAATTCCATATCAGATGGGATTATCATAACAAGTTTCTAGTCGGTATCAACCTATGGTGGCAGAATGGACACAAAGGTTATATTACTAAGACATATACAAAGGTAGTAAGAATTTTTCATATCAACAATTTCAACAAACATTTCATCTCTTGCTATTTCTAAGATGCAAACAAATAAGAAATGTTATCTATAACATGACTATCTTTTGAAAACATTGCAGGAGGTTGAATATTCTTCGGTTCATTTTCCATCAGTGAAGGTGTTGATACTTGTGGATTAGCTGCCCCGGGCTGGAAATGTGTTTACTTTTCCTATACACAAAAGGTTCCCATTCCAACTTCATCCAGGTCAACGATGTTGAAATCAACCAATGAGAATTTTACTTAAGTGAAATTGTCATTGGTGGATTTCAACCTCTTGGAAGAGTTGGACGAAGTTGGAATGGGCATGGTAAAAGTAAACACCCATAGTTTTCCAATCTGTGGCAGTTAGCAAAAAAAGCAACACTAGGTCCATAGTGTTTTACCCTGTGTCAAGTATCAACATCTTCAGCGATGGAAAATGAACAGAAGAATGTATAACCTCCATATCGATTCCATCGCCACTACAACGTTTACAAAAGAGAATTTATAAATAACAATATTTTTTTTTGTATAAATTTATATTCTCAGATCACCAATGGTCCAACAAAAATTCTACAACTTTTTAAATGCGATAATTCAACTACATGCCAAGTACAATAAATTAAGACCGGTGAGGAATGGGAACCTTTTGTTGAGGCAGCAAAGCAGCATTTGGATAATAAAAAAATTTCAATAGAGAAAAAAAGTAAATGAGCTAACCAACTTACTCGGTTTTTGTCCTCAGCTTCTTTCTCATATTTTTGGATGGTTCGATCATACCAGTGAGGAAGAGTAACACGCCTTTGAACATGTTCATGTCGTCAACACCAATAATATTTTTTTTTCTCCTATAGTTGTTTGCAATTTCTCAAGCTTCGATAGATGTTGAAGGTTGATCAAAGACGGATTGAAAGAAGCCCATATGAATCTCAGTAGACAATATTCTAATGAATATTGGACGGCCAAAGTATTCTATCCACTATGACACTTTTGGATTCATGTTTCATGTAAAAAATTCGACTGCAAACAAACAAAACAAGACGAGTGCAATCAAATGTGTGAAAGCCAATCATATCTACAACTTTCAAAATTTCGGTTTGAATAGGTATGGTTAATAACTTTCGGAGGAAAGAAACAAACTTTGGAGGAAAAAGACTAGCTTGACATGAAAATACAGCCACTGCAAAAATGTTGAAAGACCATAAGATTTATTCATGTTACTCTTCCAATATTTATGCATAAATGTTTTATTCATGTCTACTAGTTTTTTTTTTCCTTCCTCCAAAAGCAAGCTTCAAGATGTTGAGATCTACCGATGACATTTCACTTGGAGTTACTTTGAGTTTGATATATAAATCGTGAAATTTCATATTGCCAATTTTATTTTAAAGGAAGTATACAAGTAAAATAAAATAAAACAAAAACAACGAGTTTCGTTAACCTTGTAGTATCTTTCATTCATTCAGCTAATTTTTGAAAGAGGAATATCCCTCATATATCACTCCAAGACATGTGTACCGTTACAAGGCATCAAGGGTCTATACTTGTTATCACCTAATTTTTTTTAAAAATGTGTATCATTCCATACAAAAACTTTGCGGTATTCTTTCAGCTACATTTTAAAAGAGGAAAATTCTCTTACATAACTCCATAGAATGCATACAATTACATGTATACATTCAATATCATCCTTTATATATAAGATCCTACTTTCCAAAATATTCATTCATGCTCATTCCCAAATTCTAGCTGTCAAATCAACAACCTCATAATTACTTTTTCTATTACACACTTAACTCTCTTTTTCTTCTTAGCGTCTGCCGCCAACGGATTACTACAACGTACTCAAATATGCAACTAAAGTGATTTAAAAACAACCTACAAACAAATTGCATTAGCTTATCAGTTATCACCCAGATAGAAACCCTTAAAATATAGAAGAAGTAGAATGCAAATACAAGTTTGTTCCAATTTTTTTGACATTTTACATGATCTCGAGAAATGTAGGATCTACGACGAATACAGAGAGAGAGGACTTAAATATGGTGGGACCCCTCCACATCAACAAAAGCAATATTTTTATGCTTCTTCGCCTTCCTCATATGCTGCTTCTTCTTGATAGTTGTACATTAACAACTAGTGGTCCTACTAATGTAATATTCGCCAAGTTGAGGATACTCGTAATGAGATTTTTGGTGGATATGGTGAGTATGAGTAGCAGATGGCACCGACCGGTTTGTCGTTTGGTGAGTTAGTAAAGAAGAGGACGTCGAGTGGTGTTTCGTTTGGTGAGCCGATGAAAAAGTATGCTTCTATTGAGAGAACGATTCCTGAAGTCTGGAAAAACTTTCATTGGGGTTGTAAAGTTCTTCCAAGACTACAAGGCTTTGTTCTCATAATAGAAGAAGTGTCATTCTTCTTAACTGGCTCACCAAACGGCACACCACTCGGCATCTTCAAGAAATCACCAGTCTTCTTTTCCGGCTCACTAAACGACACACCAGACGGGGTTCTTCGATACTCGTACTCATCATACCCATAAAAAAACTCAATATGAATATAGTCGACAGAGCAAATATTATACTTATAGAACCACGGGTCATTGTGGTACGATCAACAAGAAGAAGGGGCAGGATATGATGAGGACAACGAAGGATAAAAATATTGTTTTTTGTGTCGTGAAGCCCCACCATACTTAAGTCCCTCCTCTCTGTTTTCGTCATAGATCATGCTTCTCGAACTCATGTAAAATGTCATAAACTTTGGAACAAAGCTTGAATTTGCGTTCAACTTCTATATTATGGGGTGGTTTCTATCTAGGTGATAAGCTAAAGCAAGTTGTTTGTAGGTTGTCTTTAAATCATCTTGAATTTGCGTTCAACTTCTATATTATGGGGTGGTTTCTATCTAGGTGATAAGCTAAAGCAAGTTGTTTGTAGGTTGTCTTTAAATCATCTTTAGTTGGGTATCGATTCAGTTTGAGTTAGATGTAGTAATCCATTAGTTGCAGAGGCTTAATAATAAGAAGAAAAAGATGGATGAAGTGTGTAATGGAAGAAGTGATTATGAGGTTGTTGATTTGACGATTAGAATTTGGAGTGAGTGTGAATGAATATTTTGAAGGAAAGGAGGATCGTATATATAGAATGTATATCCGTAAGAGAAATTCTTACATGAACTCTTATTATTCTTACACCCAACCAATTAAAATCAAACATCTCATTAAAATAATTAATATCATAATTTTTTCTCATTATTTTTAATATTTCTCTCTCTTTTTTCCACTTTCTTTAACCAACAAAAACCACCCACCACCATTTATGTTTCCATTTCCTTAATTAAAATCACATTTTTTTTAAAGTTAATAACAAGTGTCATATTTTTATTGGTTGGGTGTAAGCATAATGTGTTGGGTGAGAGTTCATGCAAGAATATCTCATATCCGTAATTGTACGCATTCTTTGGAGTGATATATGGGTATTTTCCTCTTCTAAAAATTAGTTGAATGGATGAAAATACTGCAAGGTTTTTGTCTGGTATTTTTTAGCCTAGGATACACATTTTATGCGACTAATAGAGGGTATTACCTTTTTAAAAAAATAGGAGAAACAAAGTTGATTTTTGCCTGGAAGGATACAAAGTTAGATTTCATCGTACCTACTAGATACCACCAGTTAGATTTCATCAAAGATGGCGAACCTCGTTGTATCCGTCTTAAAATGTGCTTTTCAAACTTCAACAGTTTTTCCCTATAATTATCACAAGTTTAATCTCGTAAACATATTCATACAATTAACAAGCAAAAGTGGAGATCAACATTAAATGATAAACAAATGAAAGTGAGTTTATTCATACCTTTACTTTCTCCTCCTCATTTATTTCCATAATATAAACCATGTACCTGGCATATAAATTTCAAATCATTAACATGATATTGATTAGTGTCAAGTATATAAACTAAGCTAAAATGTTCCATCCCTTGTCCCAACAAGATTTGGCTCATCTAAAGTGAGTTGAGAGTAAATCAAGTAATATATACTAGATTGATATTTAAACACAATCACCTTTTGGTAATATCGACCCATAAAATTCTAAAGTTAAGTGTTCATCTTCGAAAAATCGATAATAAAAATTTGCTTACTCAACAAAATAAATATATAATAAGTTTGAAACCAAATTGGTAACATCCCACATTTTCGTAGTTTGTGCACCTCGACTGCATTGTTTAAGTGAAAGGTACAAAATACATAGGAGTGACTTATGTGCAACGTTAATCAATTTACCCCCTCCGTCAAATTTTTCTGTTAATCAATATGACGTTTTGCAATTACCCCTCTGAAGTTTTGCACTTATGTGCAAAATATCCCTTGAACTTAAAAAATTATTATTTTTTTGTTGTACTTGGCTATTCATTTATAACTTGATGTTGTTTACCTTTTAATTTTTTCATGTGATCCTTCATCAACAATCAACATGTCATTTTAATTTTACAGAATTCAAATATTTGGTCCCAAAGTCAAGTTTAAAGAATTCCTACGTTAAGCAGCACACTATAAAGCATAAGGCTTCCTACACTTATCAACAAGAATCCTTGGGATGGATCCATATATACAAAATCCTTCGATTGAAAGTTATGGAAGTGAATGAAACCTCCATATTTGAAAACAGAGCCAAACATTATTAGGGAAAAGGCACTTCCAATAATTTTCTTCACTCAAAATTGCTTGAAAACAGAGCTAAACACAATGGTCAATGTTCTCATCCATATGCAAATTATCTCTCATCATGTATAATTGAAAGAATGCATATGCATTGAAAAGAGAATCACATATAATATCAAACTAAACATTACAAGTGTCCAAAGTTTGACATGATAGTATTGAGAATTCATATGACATAGATGCTGACATTAACAAAATTACAAAGTATCAAAATAACATAGCACAGCTAAACATAACATTTCAAAAAGATCATGACATAGCACAACTAAACATAACATTTCAAAAAGCTCATGAGTTCTTTCTTTTAATGATACTTTAGCAACAATTTTTTTTCTCATCAATCAACTCAAAGCAATAAGTGTCTCCAATCTCCAATTTGCAATCTTTCTTAAAGCTAACGGTTAATTGTTTACCTTTAATATCTTTTGAGTCAAGTATAAGAAAAAAATATATAAATTTTCAAGTTCGGGGGGCATTTTGCACATAAGTGCAAAACTTCAGGGGGGTATTTGCAAAAGTTCATGTTGACTAACAGAAGAATTTGACGAAGGGGGTAAATTGATTAACGTTGCGCAATTTCAGGGGGGTAATTGAAGTTTTGTTAATTTCAAGGGAGTAATTGATGAAACTTACAATTTCAGGGGGTAATTACCTATTTACTCAAATACATAGTATAACATTAGAACTTAAGAAACATTAATTGACACAGAGTCGCGAATATGAAGAGTAAAATCAAGTATCATACGGTCTCAAACATGTATTATTATCTTTTTGATGTACCCATGCTTCAATTAAGAGGCAAGTAGTTACAAACATAATAAAATACTGAAACATTGATTAAAATATTAATTTAGCAATTGTGTATTCAACTCTTAGGGCACTTTGTTAGCATGACCCATAAGTTAATATATAAATCTCATCACACTAAGAAAGGGGCAATAGTCACTTTGGTCCCTAAAATTGTAATGAGTAGTCAAAATAGTCTTTCAATGTATCAAAACTTCAAAGTAGTCCCTGATTGTACATTTTGTTAGTCAAAATAGTCCTTAATGTTAAAATACTTCATTAATATTGTCAGATTAGTCCTCCAATATACTTACTTATTGTCATATTAGTCCTTATAAGTATATGTTTATTGTCCTTTTAGTCTCTATATGAAAAGAGTTATTGTGAACATTGAGAGGTTATTTTAGTGTCAAGGACTATTTTGACTAACAAAATGTACAATCAGAGACTATTTTAAAATTTTGATACAATAAAGGACTAAAATGACTAATCATTACATATTCAAGGACTAAAGTGACTACCCTACTAAGAAACTATAGTTGGCATGTTACTGTGCTGTGATGGCATGACACATTTGTGCGTCAAAGGCAAAAGGCAGATTCAAATCAAAACATATCATCCCATTAAAACTCATTGAAGGTAAGCCAACTTAAAAACTGTTCAAGTAATCCATGAATTTATTCTATAGCTTACCACTCACCAACTTAAAAATTACTTTGGTTTTATAGAACCAAAGAAATAATAGATTATTTAAATAGAAAGAATGTTCTATAGCTCACCTATTAGACAAAGTAAAATATTATTCTTTGTGGTGGTTGAAAGCCAAAAAGACTATCTTTGTATTTAGTTAACATTTGTGGTGGTCAAGTCCATTGTCGTGTTTAGGCATTGGCTAGTCACTTGTTGTATTCCGTTTGAACTGCTTGATTTTATAACAATGTTATATAATATATTTTTGCTTGTTAAAAAAAAAAAGGTAATCACCAATAGTTCAAAACAAACTCTACAACATTTTAAATGCGATAATTCAACCACATGCCAACTACAATAAATTAAGACCCTAAGTTGCAGCAAACAAATGATGAGGCAGCAAAGCAACATTTGGATAATAGAAAATTTTCAATAGAGAAACAAAGTAAATGAGCTAACCAACTTACTCGGTTTTTGTCCACAACTTCTTTCTCATATATTCGGATGGTTCGATCATCAACCCATTGAGGAAGAGTAACACGCATTTAAACATGTTATGTCGTCAACACAAATAATATGTTTTTTCTCCTATAATTATTTGCAACTTCTCGAGCTTCGATAGATGCTGAAGATTGATCAAAGACGGATTGAATGAAGCCTATTTGAATCTCAGTATAAATATTGTAATGAATGAATGTTGGACGGCCAAAGTATTCTATACACTATGACACTCTTGGATTCATATTTCATGTCAAATATTCGACTGCAAACAAACAAAAATGTGTGAAAGCCAATCATATCTACAACTTCCAAAATCAGTTAGGTATATGGTTAATAACTTTCGGTGGAAAGAAACAAACTTTGGATGAAGAAAGACTAGCTTGACAAAAGACGTCCTCTGCAAAAATGTTAGAAGACCATGAGATTTATTCATGTTACTCTTCCAACATTTATGCATAATATAAATGTTTAATTCATGTCATTTTTCTAAGACGCTAGCTTCTTTCCTCCAAAAATTATAGCTATTATAACTGAAATTTTGAAAGCAATATTTAATATAGATAGATACTATATATTTGTTTTCACACATTTGATTACCCTCGTCGTTACTTGGCTTGGAATATGAATGCAAAAGGGGTCTAATTGAGATTGAATTCATTAAATAAATTCAATCCGCCTTAGATCACACTTTACACTTTCGCCTTCTATTAAAATAAAACTTGAGAATGCTAAAACGGAACAAAACTTATGATTGGTGTTAGACGACGTGGACAAGTTCAAAGTGAGCTTTCGTTGCCTTTGAATAACTCTTGAAACAATTCCCTTCAAAGTGAATTGGTATGAGTCCTTCGAAGAGTAACGGTAGATAAAGTTTATAAAATGTTTCTCAAGTTTTTATTTTATTTTCATCGAGGATGATGGAGTCAAGAGGAATTATTATAAACTACATATTTTTGTAAGCAACAAAAAGATCCATTAATTGACAAAACAAAAAGAAATCCATTAATTGACACACAAAAAAAATTCCATTAATTAAAAGGAGAAAACAAAAAGAAACAAAAATATGAGGGACAAAACCAAAATTCACACACATGACTTTGATGTTGGGACAGATTAACGTGAAATAATATATGTAAAATATGACACAAAAAATAAATGGAGTCTATTGCAGAGAAGATAACAATAACAATAATAATGTAAGATGAAGAGACCATATGCCATGGATTGTATAAGGAAGGAATAATGAGATTCTGAAGAGCTGCCGTTTTACATGCAAGTGCAAGGATTTCGTTGAGCAAGAAATAGGGTTCTTGTATGTATATGTGTGTGTGTATATACACACACACGGGTAAGAATAAGTCAGGTCGACTGATATGGGATTCGGTCTAACCTATCCGAGGCCCATTTTTATTTTTTAACTTACAAAGTAAGCTTTATTACGCTCCTCAATGATATTACGACCTCTTCTTTTATGTTTGAAACATACACACCACTCTCTTCAAAATGTTAAATTCTATGTTTTTTATCTTAATTTATTTTTTTTTTGTTAAATTTATTTTAATTTAATTAAATAATTTTTTATTTAATTAAAAATTATTCATCTTGAAAAAAATGTGAATTCTAGCCACTAGGCTACCTGACCATTGGTCGAATTAACTGAATTGACCATTGGATTATGTAGATATTTGTCGATATGGTCATCTTCTTTGGTTAGAATTAAAATGATAACAATCGCAAGCCCCTGCCCAATTCAAGCTTCTTTGCTATAGAATTTAGAGTATTACTTTTCCCACCCTGTAGACTTCTCGCGCGCCCTGTAAAAATTTTAAAAATGTCTTTTTGCATTCCGGATTACGTAATCCGGATTGCATTAGCACCATGAAAAAAAGGGTCTAAATCATGAAAAAACAGTTAAAGATATAGTTTACATGTATGATCTATCTAACCAATTTTAAATGGTATACTCAACTATTCATTGTTATTATATTCCCTTTTGGTCCAAAAAATAACATCTAGCTCAATCTAATAGCAGTAATGTGCAAAAAAAGAAGGCAAACAGAATCATTTTGATTCCATTTTTATTGCACCTTCCCTGTTGTTGGGCTTATTTTTCTGCTATGTCCCTAGCCGCTGCTTGCTTTGTTACAGTAGGCTGGGCATCTTTAATTGTTGTAACAGCTTGCCAATTTATGCACTCCTGGTGCTTGGCCTTTGATATATATGCAGTTTCAACAAAAAAAAGTCATATACACAAAATATGTCATTTTATCAACTTGTCACACAGAACAATTAACAGAAGACAACAAAGTACTTCAATCATACATCAACACAAGCACAAAGAGAACTAGTAACAATATATGAAGGCAAATGTGATATGAAACTGTTACAAACATATTCAAAATTGGTGTTGGTGCTGTCCGGATTACGTAATCCGGATTGCACCAGCACTATGGAAAAAAGGGTGTTTAGGGGGTATTCGGATTATGTAATCCGGAAACATCATGTAACGCGCCTTATTTTTGAAGTTTCTGGATTACATAATCCGTAACTCCATTTTTCACCCTCTAACAAAGGAAAACACCATTCCGGATTATGAAATCCGGAAACCTCGAGAGCCTTTTTGAAAAAAAACACAGGGCGCGCGAGAATCTTATAGGATGGGAAAAGTAATACTCTAGAATTTATGGATGGCAAGACAAGTTGAGCCCGATGGGCCAACTCGTTTAACCTGTTATTTTAGCCGTAACTAGTTGAGATTTTGTGTGAAAATTGACATCTTTCTGCTAATGCCTATTATCTTGAATGAAATCTAACTACCATGCCGTGTTAATGAAATTTAGTCATGTCTATTTTGTATTGTGCTTGTGAAATCATGCTTTGCTTAATATTGATCCTACGAAATTATTGACTGACTATTGTCTCTTTTTTGTTTGTATTTGAGTGTTGAATTAATTTTAATTTGGTCAAGAACAACATAAAATCGTATGATAAAATATTTAATATATTAGCAGCCTTAAGTAGTGTTGAATGTACATTAGTTAAAAGGTACTAGAAAATCTTTTAGTTTTGAATGTACGTGCCAAACTTTTAAATTGATTCTATATTCATAAACTGAATTATATATTAGTACCATTTGTCCCTATCCATAGCTGGTGAAGGGGCTTCTCTTTTTTGCCATAAGGGTTATCCTTTTCAAGATCTTGCAAGATGGCAATGTTTTTTGTTGGAGAGCTTACTTTGTTTGGGTTGGCTAGCTAAGTTGACACTGCTAGTCATAATCTATGGTTGACAAACGAAAGCATCACTAATCACTGTGTGTGTGTGCATATGACTCATGATGAATTTGTTGTACTTTGTGTTTTTATTGTTTAGATTCTAATTAATCTTTGTCATCATTCAATACCTGCCAGTGGTGATGTTTAAAATGTTGTTAATCTACGTTTGTGCAATCTTGTTCATATATTATTACAGTATGTTAGACCCATTTTGAAGGTTTTTCTTAATCTTGAAGGCTTTCCTAAAGCGAATTAAAGATGTATTGTAAATGCAACTTTGGTTTGATTTTGCTGAATTATGAGCCATGCTGAATTAGGGGAATCTTGCTGATGTGGATGTCAAGGAATTTGGCAGCTAAAATGATGATTAGGGTTTCTCTACATTGAAACTTAGGGCTTCTTGTTTGTGTGTTTTGCTTTCTTTAGTGTTTCGCTATTCCATTAAAACTTAAGGTTTCTCCACATTCTGTGTTATGCTTGTTTCTATTTTGATTTTTGCCTAAGACACTTTGTATGTTATGTAGCTAACCTTTTGGGTGATTTAGAAAAAGTTTGGTTATTCAAATTGGTTATTCGTTTGAGTTGATTTGCATGACGAGATCTGATTGTGAGGAAGTCTATAAATGTTGTAATTAACTCAAACGGGGATTAGGCGAAGACATCATCAGAAAGAAAGAAACCTAAGACTTTATTACTCCATCCGATCACAATTATAAGCAAAAACTTTTTATGTTCATTGAATAATCAATGTATCTAGTCACATTTATAGACCCCGATACATTGATTATTTAATGAATCTAAAAAGTTATTCTTTATTTATAAATGTGACAGGAGGAAGTACATCACAATTTTTCTCTACAGTTTTCTCATATTTTGAAAACATTGAATTATTTTCTCATTTGGATTGTCAATTAAAATATCTCTATTTTTTAAAACGTTGAATTATTTTCTCATTTTGAATGTCAATTAAAATATCTCTTATTTGCTCACTTTCTAATTTTTCTATGCCTGTTCCTGTTGTTAATGCTTCTTCTCGCTCTCACGGTATAAAATTAGAGTTGCTTTCATGTTTATTTCAATTGGGGATTTGGTAAAAAGTAGTCTTATTATTAATTGGTTTATTTAGTTTATAACTTGGTGTGAGTCATTATGCCTTATAAAAGTTGTTGATCACACTACTATCTCATCATTAGGAAGTGTATGGGTAGTATACTAGTATTTATTTTGGTTCTTTAAAACTGGTGAGGGCCCAGGCCCACAGGACCCTACACGTGGGTCCGTCCCTGACCCTCATACTCATGTAATTTGTAAACACTAATGATCCATCTATTACTTAGGTGTGTTTGGTTTAGAAGAGAAATTGTGAAGAGAGAAATAGGTGAGAGAGAGTTTGAAAAGAGAAAAATAAGTGAGAAATAGAGTTGATTTGATAGGTTGTTTGGTATAAGAGAAAGATAAAAGATATAGAGAAGAAAGAAGTGTTATTATTTTGAAATGTACCAAAATACCCCTAAGTTGAAAACCTTATATAAAAATTAATTTAATGTTTTTTGAGCCATTTATTTAATTTTTTAAATAACTTAAATCAATTTTCGAGGAATTTAACCAATTAGATTATTATTTTTAATTGAAAGTAAAATATTAGATTATTTTTGTAATTTTAGAAATTATAAATTTGAATTGATAAATATTTTTATTATAACTTTTTGTTTTAAATATAATTGACTAAATCAACTTATAAATATCCATAGTTAACCCAAATACCACCTGAGAAAATCTTGTGTGGACCAAGACCAAGAATTTTGGTTTGGTCACACACAAAGAGAGAAGAGAGAAGAGAGAGAAGAGAGAAGAGAGAGAAAATGTAGAAGAGAGAAGAGAAGAGAGAGAATGAGAAAATCTTGTGTGTGTGACCAAACCAAAATTCTTGGTCCTGGTCCACACAAGTGTTTCTCATGGTATACAGACACGTTTTTCCTTTCGTCTCAGCCACAATCACTTTTTTGTTAGTATTAACTTCTCCTTCTTTTTTTTTTTTTTGGTTACAATGCAAAACAAAAGGAAACAGCAACAGAAAGAAAGACAAGAAAAGAAAAACAGAAGGAACTACTCTCTCGAGTAGAGGGTTCCAACTGCGTCCATCCTTATAAGATGCAAAAGATCAGCCGGAGGAGAGGCATGGTAGAGCAACTCAGTATCCGAATTAGCTCCACGTTTAGCATAGAAGTCCGCACATTGATTTCCCTCCCTAAGAGTATGACAAACAATGACATTACTTTACCCAATTAAATCCTTAATATCTTGGATCAAGACAGCATAAACATGGTAGTTTTAAATTAATATAGTTTTTTGATAAGTCAATCAACGTTTGTTATTATTAAACTCCAATTTGTTTTTAACCTCTCCCTTCTCCTCTGTCTTCTATCGATTCTTTCACAGATACAGGCAGGGCAAGATTTATTCTGTAATCTTTTTTTGGCCACTAAAAAAGGAAAGTCCCAAAGAGTAGAGAAGAAGCTTCTCTCCATTTTTTATAGAGAAACAGGCAAGGGTATTAATGGAAAAATGAATTCATGAAGCTTTCTCTCTATTTTCTTCGCAGGTTAGAGAAGAAGAAAAAAGGTGTGGGACCCATGCTGGTTTAGTCTCTCGCTCCTGTTTCTCTCGTGTTCCAAACGAAAGAAGTGGAGAGTTTCTTAGCTATTTCTCTCCTCCCTCTTTCTCTCTCTCTCAAACCAGTGATGAATGGGGTGATAATCCACATCCACTTGAGTAGAGGCGAAAGAACTTCTGATGATCCATCTAAACACCTATGCTGATTTACTTGAATTTTACTGTCATCCTTTTAATTATTTTTTCAATATCCTTCTCTTGAAACACCAATTTCATGGTATTATTTGTATTTTTCTCATCACATTTGAGTAAATGAAGAAAGAACTCAGTTGTCAATAAGACAATAACTTGTCATAGTTTTGTGCGTTCTTGTTTGTTTCCTCTACAAGAAACTAAAACCATGATATTTTGATAATCCAACGACCATTTTTGTCTTCTTGACACTAGTTGTCATCTCCATTTATTTTGTTGACTGTTTACTGTATTGTTTTATATTATTAACATTTTTTCATTATTATTAATCAAGGGAATGAGAGGTAAGTTACATCCTAACCTTTTTTTGCTTAAAAAGTAAGGTTCTTATTGTGGCAGTAGTATATTTTTGGTATATCAAGAAAAATATTATTAGTAAGTTTAATTAATAATAAAGTGTTGTTATGTTATCTTGCATCTAATATCAAATTTTAGATGTTTGGTCTTGTGGAGTAACCTTATACGTGATGCTAGTGGGATCGTATCCCTTTGAAGATCCTAATGAGCCAAAGGATTTCTGAAAGACAATATTGTCATATCTTGAGATATTTATATTGATCTTTATAAAAATATTCCCTGAACTGGTTAACTCAGGTGACAGGTTATACTTTCTAATTTGATTTCATCAAATAGTGGATGTGGATTTGCATCGCTTACATCTTCATTCGAAAAGCATGTTGTATACTTAGTTTGCAATTACTATCGGGACAAAAATCTTGCAAGTTACTAAAGATTTTACTCTTGTTTATTTATAGAATAAAAGCTATAGCTCCACTTAAAGCTCCTCAAGAACAATAATGAAGATGATTGGAATGCTAAATCATCTTAATTGTTAGAGGAGCTATGCTTGCCACAAATCTACTTTTTTTCTCGAAGGAAGTTTATTAGTTTTTCAATCCTATTTAACAATAATTTGTTCTAATTTGTTTATAATTTAACTTAGACTTGGATATATTTTTATAATAATATATTTAGACATAAGAATGATATTAAATATATGATAACTAAATTATACATGTGATTTCAAATTCCGGATGATGATTCTAGTTCACCACATAGTACTGATCTCGTTTTTGTCACTAAACTGTATTCATACATTGGTCTTGTTGTTGTCATAGCCTAGTGTGCTGCTTGTAGAAACTTTGTTGCAGAGTTGACGTCAGTTTTTGCTGCTAGAGTATAGTTTGTGCTGTGGAGAATTTTGCCATTTTGCATCATTCCAGTGCAGTTTGCATTATCATCCTATGCTTGAAATTGTTGTTCTGCATTTTGAGTTTCAATTGGCCTCATTGAAGTCTCAGGGGTGACTAAGGCAAGGCAACTAGAGGTATGGTTGATAACAAGATCAAATAATAAACTATACCAATAGATCAACAATGTTGAGGAAAAGCTGCAAATATTAGATGGTGAGAAAAATTAAATTTCTAGTGGTCGTGTAAAACTTTCCAAAACTATTTGTGGATGTTAAAAATCCCCACAATCAAGCGTATTTTTTTGTAGTATATTTGTTGTATTTATAGTTGTATCTATAGCTTGGTTTCTCATGTATCTATTTGATTTTTTAATCATTTTTATGTTGGGTGCTTGTTATTTACGTACTTCAAACTCTTGGCACTTCTTTCCTTGTGCTTTACGTCCGTTATGAAATAGTATGCAACACACAGGAAGAGATAATTTTTTTTTTTTTTGACCGAACACAGGAAGAGATAATTGTTTAGTTAAAATCCTTTATATAATATATTGATTCCAATTTCCAACAATTCAGTCCCTTTCTTCTCCTCTTACTTATTCCCGTGTCAATCAATATATTATTTTCCGTTTGATCTTCTCGCCTTCCATCGTTTCATCAGTTTATTTGGTTTTTTTTTTTTATTCCAGTGAATATACGTTTGTTCATAGTTATTTGATTATCTCCTCCATTTGAAAATTTTAATAGTTTGTGGATATGATGGAAGTAGAGAAGTATCATTTCAATAGTAATCGTTTATGCAATATAGAGTTTTCAGATAGAAAGCCTACAAATATATAGAGTGAAATCCAACAACAATGGGACTTTCAAGAGGTTTGTGTGATTCGCCGACTATATACCTCAGACAAGACACATTGGTTAGCAAGATAAGTGGTGGAGAATTATGTGTTACTCTTTCGATAAATAAACTGAAATAACCAAATCATGTTGTCACTAAAAACACCAAGTCATGTTTTTTCTACAAACAGTTTACTCTAATATTTTGACATGTTAGAGACCAAAAAAATTGGCATGTTTATCTTTTTCGATGCGCAGATGGGCAATATTTTCATGATATAAATAAACTAAATATTAATAGGTACAATAGCAATTGCAGTCAGAATTACAGATACAAAACTAGATAAGCTGATAAAAATCTCATGATTCCGAATTTGCCAGTTGGCCATTTTCAGTGATAGCATCCAAGTTCCAGCCTCTGGAAAGAAAGAAAAAAACTAATTACACACCAAAACTAGATGAAATCAGCCAAGAAAAACAAAATTTACAAAGCTGAGTTACCTTTCTGCTGCTTCTCTTCTCAGTTCATTTAAGTGAGTTTCAACTGAAGCGCACACAACTTTGATGTCTATATTTTTCTGACAGAGCTCATTCCATTGCATGGACAAAGCATTAAGCTCATATGCGGTGTTTTGCTGACAATAGTTATTAAAAAAATGTGACTTTAAGTAAACTTAACAAGAATTTTAAAAATAACAGTGACAAGGGTGGACAGGAAAGTCATATTCACCTGATGATATTTCCTTTCACGGTTAACTTTTTCAATCTTATCATTTTGTTCCTGAGCTAATTTCTGCATTCTGAAAATAGATAACACAACTGTAACCAATGCTATACGAAAAGAGATATGTAAGTGACAACAGAACAATAGTTCCTCAAAATTAAAATCGATGAAAGAAAAAGGATATAATGCTATGAAATACAGTCCTTAAGACTAGTAATTTTGAGAGCATTGGGCTATGCCTAATGATGCAAAGGAGTCGCCTTTTATGTGAAGAAAAAGGAGTTGCTTAATGTGAAGAAAAGGGAGTTGCTTAGACTGCAATTAGGGATAAAGATGTTTGTCCCCTAGAGAAATGCCAGGAATACCCTCTTTCTAACACTCTAAAACTCACTCTCCTATTGGGTGAAACTCATGTGTTAAGGAATTAATAATATGTTGCGTGCATTTTATGTACAAGGTAACGAGTATTGTGAAGCACTGAACTAAGAAATGCTCCAAGCAAGAGACTTAAAGAATCTGCTAATAGTTTCTTTAGAAAGACACTCAAGTAAGCCTCACTCAAGCAACCAAACCAATATGGAAGAATAAAGTCAGGTTTGAATACTTGTTAATTAGGAACTTAAGGGAATATGTCTCGAGCACATCAAAGGCTGTCAACCTCAACTACCATATTTATGTGAAACATTCATATCCGCAGGATATTGCATACAACAACAAAATAATTCACCACAGTGCACTGATCTCATTTTTGTCACTAGATTTCTCCAAGAGAAAAATATGAAGAATTTCAACCATGATTGACCTTTGGATTCAGGAGAAAAATAGAAGGAAATCATTGACCTTATTCATTAAAAAATAGAATGACCCATGATAGAAGACATAGAAGTAGAAAATTCAACCTTGTTTTGAAAAAAGGAAAAATTAAAACTTAGAAGAAAAAGGTGAATAAAACTGGCTCAGAAAACCCTAAACATGAAAGTAATCAATCTACTACCATAGAAGTAAATGGCAGCCGTAAGACCGGCCTTTTATCATCATTGCCAGTTAAAGGAACAGACTTTGTATTTTGTTTGAAAATGAAAATGAAAAATATGGACCAGTGCCTCTAGTGAACTTGGGGAGGCCAGAGTCAAGAACATATTTAATGAATCAAGGTTGGGACGATGGAGGTTAATGATTTCCTTAAGAGATTTTTTCTTTTCCAGCTAATAAGGTCTTAAAGTCAAAAAAATTAATTAAAATAGAACATTATCATTCCACCAACCAGCAGGATATTGCATACAACAACCAAGGCTGTCATGCTCAAGTACCATATTTACCATGAAACATTCTTATCTGCAGAATCACTCTCAAGAACCAATTCAACAAGAGGTATATTAATCTGAGGTATGTCAGAATGTTCATGTCATGTGCTAATATATGAAATAAGCAAAATTTGATTTGCACAAGTACAGGCAAATAGTGAACAAAACATACTGAATCCACACAGCAACAAATGTGGAATTCAAGAGTTTACTCTAAATATGAGCCACAGTATAATTGGATGAACAAACGAACCTTGACAAGTATACTTCCAATCGTTGATTGTGCTGTTTCCATGCATCAGGGCCATATTTAAGCAACAACTCCAAATTTTCCATTCTGTATATTAACTTAAACTAGTTGGTTAAACAAACAAGTAGATGATAATATGAATCTTAAAACATTTATTAAAAAAAAAAAAAAAAAATTAAAGTGAAGACCTGATGGTTTGATATTGAAGAAGTCGTTGAGCTCGTTGAATAGCAAGTTTCCAAGCAGTTTCATCGTTCCATTTATTAACAGGTGGTGGTTCTAATTCATATCTGGACCTATCAAGAGAAACAGGAGGCCTACCAGCTCTTACACGCTCATACTCTCTACCAATCATTGGATAATCCTGAAGCAGAATCGTAAATCAAAACAAAACCCTAGCGGGCGGAGAAAGAGTTAGTTTGTGTGGTTAATTATTACCTGAAAATTGGAAGAGGGAAGAGGTGGAAAATCTTTGAGGAAATCAGCGGGTTTTTTGGAGCTGCGACGCATCTCTTCTTCAACGAGACGGTCGACTTCGATCTTAACCCTTGGGTCGCTGTAATCGTCGTCGATGTAAGGCAATGCATCGATGATTTCGGCGTCGGAATGGCTAGACCTACCGTAAGAAGGTGGAGCTTCAAGCATCAGAACATCACCGTTACTGCTGCTGCTTCTTCCTTCTCCCATCATGATTTACCCTTTCGTTTATAGCATTTGATTTGATGAAATGAGATGAATACTGAATACCCTTTTCTCTATCCTATAACTCGGTCTCTAGGTTAGAGACATCGTACCAAAAAAACCCGAAACCCACCCGTTTATGTATTTTTTTCCCATCATCATTTGGGCTTTTTCAATTTTTCACACTCAAAAAACCCGAAACCCACCCGTTTATGTATTTTTTCAAAAACAACCCATTTACTTCATAGAAAGTAAAATATGATCTCCTTAATACTAATAGTATATAGTATGTAAATAAAAAGAAATAATATTCAAAGAAGTAAACATTTAAACTCATTTCGGTAATTACAGTACTCAAAATCATATTTCCAGTTAAGATATCCAAACATAAATTATGGAACGTTCAAGTCTCTTTTAAAACCAATATCATATTCAAAATCAATTTTCACCACAATGGAACCAAACACATGGAACCTGATCCGAAAGTCTCAACTAGTTGAAAATTTCTTTTTCCACCCTTCTAACCTCTCCTGCGCACTCATAGTTTCCAAATTTACCCATATTCAGATTATATAATATGAATCCTAAAACTCAAAAATTCATGTGTTTTGTCATTATATTACCTTGGTTCCTATAATTTGTGTTTAAAAAGAGTTCAGAATAAACCCACTTGGGTTGGCCTAGTGGTATTGGCTTGGGACCTGGGAGTGTGCTCCTCCTCGAGGTCTCAGGTTCGATTCTCACCGGTGTCAATTTGGGTGGGTTAATTTATCTTCTTCAAAAAAAAAAAAAAGAGTTCGGAATATACAACTATAAAAAAAAAACAACAATTTATTCAAATCGACTCTAACAATTTATTCAAATCGACTCTTTCAAATCGACTCTAAATTAAACACTAACTTATAGAATATTCAAATCGACTCTAACAATTTATTCAAATCGACTCTAAATTAAACACTAACTTTTAGAAATATGAGGTATGAGCAAATTTTTATATTCTAACCTCTTTTTGCTTAAATTTCTTTAACAAAATTTTGTAAAGAAAGTTTCAAATAAAAAAATTCGTTCGTATAGCTTATCTTCGAATTTTAGACACCTCATTTATTCACTTTAGAAAGATGAACATTTAACTACTGGAAATTATACCCTATACCCCGACATATGTACTTTCACCTCTACACATTTTCATAAATTCCAATTTCACCCTTTTTTTCTTTTTGAAGAAGAATTTCACCCTTTTTTTTCTATTTAACCTTTTACACATTAATTTTTCACTCTCACTTTCAAATTTTTCAATCCCAATTCAATATGAGTTTACCCCCACATGATATTCTTCCATGTCTGCATTTTAGATTTTTATCTTTAATATATATACACCGTTTCTTGTTAAAAAAATATATATATATATATATACACTGTTTCTGTAAAATTTTAGGAAAACTCATGTTATGCTTTCCGTAAAATAGTGTTCCGGTGTTGTCTGATTTTATTCTTATTTTTTATTTTTTTTTAAAACTGAAACTAGCATTGTTTAAGGACAGAGAGAGAAATAGCCTTTGTTGTTCAAACACGCAAAAATCATTCTTTTTCTTGTTGAGTTCATAGTCTATATCATATTATTTGTTGTTGTTCAAACACATAATGCACATAGCTTAATTTTTGTTGAAGCTCCAATGACCCAAGACACACCGGATAATTTATCAAATCAGCATCTACATCAAAGGATTATGTACTGGAAATCTGTACAAAACCATTCCGGGAAGAATCAATCGGAAGACTTTGCACAAGCTTTCAGAGATATCAACGGCGGTGAACATGATTCCGGTGAACCCCTACATGAATAAGATTCCGGTGCACGATTTCCTGACAACGTCATTTCACCAAATCAACATTTCCAGAACATGATTCCGGTAAACCTTAAAAACCTAGAAAATCTCAAATCTCAAACCTAGAACAAACACATGAAAATGTTAAGAGAAAGAACATGGAAACGTTTTTGCAAAGAATACTTACTGATTGGCAGTGATTGTTAGAAGCGTTTTTCCATTGAGAGAGGGTTTATGAACGCGTAAGTTTTTTTCCAGAAAAATGTGGGGTGAATGGGTGAAACCGTGAAAGGGTGAAAAAGGGTAAACTTGGTAATTTGAGAGATAAAAATATCTATTTTTCTTTGTCCCTTCAAGATCATCCGATAAAATTGAAGCGATGATAAACGTCATTTTCCCTTGCCAACGTATACAGTGTGGATAAAGCAAACTAAAGTCCTAACTGGCCTGGCTCCTCCAAATGTCAAGTTAGAACCAATGACACGAGCATTATGAAATACTAACTACTGAATAGTGAGTGATTACACCAAAAGGGGAAACGTCATGCTATAAAAGATGAAGGCTAACAATTGACCTATAACTATCTCTTTCGAACCTCAATTAAATTTTGTACAATGTCTTGCGCCTTTTGTGCAATGAATTCGAACTTTTTGGTTTCTTTCATTTGAAATTTGAAACATAAAAATACTAATCATCACTATGCACTTGGCATATTTGCGTAGAGGAAAGTGAGAAAAAGTTCAACCTCTGGTATATTTTTAAGGATTTGGATGAACTGATTTTTACTCGGTTCTTCTAGGAGCAAAGGACACATCTGTGCAACTTGGGGCAGTGCTCTCGCCAGTGGCACGCTTGCAGTCCCCATGAGCTCGGGCAGAGTATCCACCACAGCTTTTAGAGATATCTCTACAACGCTCCCAAATTCAGCACTGCAAAAAAAGGAGAAATAATTATTTCAGATGTTTATGAAACTTATTATTTTTAAATAGTATTATCAGCCATCCTATGATGTGTTCAGAGCCTCAAAAATGGAATGCTAGTGTGCTATATGCAGAAAACTTTTTACATAATATAATTGCTGAGTGGAATAACATGTATTAGTGGAATGTAATCCAAGCATAACAATCATCGAAACACAATAGAAACATCATGTGTCAGACACCTCATTTTGATGTCCAATTAAAAAAATATATACTAACATGGATGAGACACCATTATATGGTGGGAAAGGATGCCTTTTTTAATGTATTGTGCCTATTTTTTTTTATAGTTTTCCTGCATAAATTGGTACTGTGTTCTCCATACTTATATATTTTGTGCTGTTTATTGGTCGGATTGTGATTCTAATTTTGAGATCCCGATTGGATAAACAATTTAAGTGCTTATAGCATAAGCGCTTATCCTATAGTAATTGCTTGTGTATAAGCTGTTTCAATAAAAAAAGATAAAATAAAGTCATCAAATTTCACTTCTTTTTTATCTTTTATAAAAGATGCTTATATTATTTTAACTAATAATAAATAATATATTTGTGTCGGTGTCCAACAGTTTGAATATAAGCAATATCTATATGTTTGTGTCATGTCCAGTGTCTAAGTTAGTGCTTGATAGTTGTCAAGAAACGCATCAGTCATCAGTCACATTACATGTAGAGTTCATGCACATTATTGTTACAGGTTTATCGAGTTTCTAGGTAATTGTAATTAGCCAATGCATCCAAAACAAACAAAAAATACCTTGATAATACTGCCCGTGCTTCCATCATGAGTTGATCAAATTCAGTCATATCCAATGGAACTGTGTCATTACTGGCAAAGGTTGTGGAATGTAATTTAGCATCCTCAGGTATCATATATTTTACCCAGAAATGTGGGCTCCCCCTGCTCATGAAAGTGTTCAGTATATTTGTGATGGTTTCATGAAACGTCGTATTGTTGAAGAGACTGGTCAACTGCTTTCTGCACAATGAAATTGCACATAGCCAATTTAAATTGAGTCTTAATCATCAATTAAATTGTACATAGCTGATTTAAATTGAGTCAACCGTTTTTTGCTCTCTATATGTCCGTGTGTTTACAAATATGTGTTTGTGTGAGCGGGAAGGGGTTCTACTTACTCCGTTTAAAAAGACATATTCTGTTTAACACGTGTTTCAATTCAACTTCACCGAATTAAATGTTCCATTGATACTAATACGTATTCTGTTTCTGAGAAAGGCGAATCCTGTTTAATAACTTTTGTAGATATTTAAATTTTATCAATTCAACTGTCGAATTAAAAGTTCTTACTGAAAATATAGTATACAAGTTTTCATAATTTAACAAATTATACTTCACCAAAGAACTTCAATTTAACAATAATATACTTTACAAACTTTACTTAAAAAACGATGATAAAATCACATAACTATACTCAATAGTTGGGTGGGTCGATGAAATCTAATGATTACAAAGAGATTAAACTTAGTAACTGACACAAGATTTACTCCTGAATGAATCACCAGCTTATACGTGTGTTTGAAACACAGGGTTGAGAGTTGCATAGACGTGTTAATGTTGCTGAACTTAGATTTTCATCAAGTTTATTAACTATCCAGGTAGGTTTATAATAAAAATATAAACAGTTAAACCGAAAAGAATTGGAAGCTATCTGGGCCTGTCAATTCAGATACTTGGTCAAGAACAGGTTTAAGGTTGACAAGTTTCAAACACAGACATGGCTACTGACAATTTTATGCACATTGGCAGACGAACAAAATCCTACAGCCAAAACTATTCACAATTAAGATTGTTCTTTATATATCCAAGACAAGATTTTTAATGATTGATAGATTCAATTCAGAAATTGTTAACATTCAAAATAAAAAAAAAGAACCATCACCCTTTGAGAACTTCTTTTGTTGCCTCCTCCATGTCAGAAATCAAGGCAGGCATACCATGCTGAGAGAGAAAATCAACACTTCCCAGAAATTTCTGCTGGTCGTCCCCATCAACCACGTCTCCACTATCCTGCACATATCGCAACATAGAAGAGAAAAAATAAACTTTAAGGTTCAATAATGTGGCATGTCATATGCAAATTTTGTGGAAATTATTCACATTGAAGTTGAACAAGTATGGTCAGTTGACATTAAAAGTTAATCATTAGAAGATAATAAATGCATTCCCTATAGTTTGATTGGAAAGCTTTCAAATTTCTATCTACCTTGATATTTGACCTATGCGTTGTATCAAGCAATTGAGTAGCAAAGACATCAATTTTAACTACAGAAATTAGTCCTGAATCTCACTCATTACTATTATCATATAATTTGTGCTCCCAAGCACTAGGGGGAAAATGTTAAAATTAAATCTTTCAATATATTCACCCATAATTGGTTTGCTGCTGAAATAACTTCGTATCTCAAACACTTTAGTGTGATCAATCATCCAAACCAGAGGTTTTTGTAAATAGTAATTAGAACATAAACCTTAAATCCACAAAAATGTCAGTAATCATATTTGCTCAAAATTTTGCCAGAGAAAATTGTAATAAGATGTTTAATTGTAATTTCTTTTCCATTTCTCACTCATTCTGCTAAATAGTCAGACATATTAATTCTTTCATAGAAACTCCCTTGGAAATCCAAAATGCCCCAAACTCGAGCCTTCTACTTGGATAGCTGCACTCAATAAGACTAGTACTAACAAACATTACAACCGTGAAGATCCATACTCCTAACAAGGCAGTGTTTTCAAATATGTACTTGTGTTTCTGTGGTGGAGAAAGAGCTGCATATTGTTGGTCAAGTGCATAGTTTTTTTTTTTCTGGTAGAAGAATGTCAAAGTTCTCTGTAATATGCTGTGTCTGCTGTCTCTGGAACTTTGAACTGAAGTCGAGTGGTGCTTTTCGGAAAGGGACATGACTTAATTCTTTAGGGAGACACTTGTCGGAAAGGACGGTGCCTTAATTCTTTAGGGAGTCTCTTGGTAGATTTAAAGAGAATATATAGGGGGGAGAGAGAGAGAGAGAGAGACAACAAATACACGCTAGCAGTAGAGGAAATGAATCGTAAAAATTTGAACTTAGCAATGATGCATTTCACATCCACCTGAACTAGTTTGTTTTATTGAATATATCTCAGAGGACCCTCTTCATTGATACTAATATGAAGATTATTTATGTACCAGATGGATATTTGTACACTACAACAAAGGAAAATACAAGACCTAAATGAAAATACAAAGACAGCCCATACTTTCAAGAGATTTCGGCCCACTACTCGCTTCTTCCTTGCCCTTCCTCCCTCTCCTCCTTCTAAGAGTCTGTTTGGCAGGGCACTTTTTTGAGCTTATAGCTTATGTCTTATTAGCTCGTATCACTAAAAAAGATCCCGTTTCGTAACCGTCACTTAGTCATGAGCTTATAGCTTATTTTTATGAGCTGATAGTGCTTTTTTGAGAAGCTAATTGAAGTAGCTTATAGCTTAAAGCAATAGCCTATCATCTTTTATTCCAACTTTACCCCTGTAATCTTAATTGAAAAAGATAAATATTAATTGAATATACCATTTTTTATGTCATTTCATATTTATACTTCAACCACTAATTTTACCAAACACTACATATTCAATCAGCTAGCTTATCCGCTATAGGCTAGCTTGTAAGTCATTAGCTATCCACTATTTTTTTACCAGACCGAGCCTAGTTATCCTTGCCCCCTAACAGATTCTATTTCATTCCTTCCATCACACTGTCATGTGTGCTTGGAATCACAGTGTATCCTCAAATAGGGAGTTAATCTAATATTCTCATGTTTATCCGTCCTTTCTACCTACAGTAACCTTTGCAGAAATGTGTCATAATAAAGTATATTTGGATGTTTTATATGATATGGGTTCCTGGTACTAATAGTATACTCGAAGTATCTGAATCCTAATCAACACTGAGCTTTGGTAAGAGACGTAAAACAACTCATCACACCGCAAAAGAATAGAAAAATGGTGTCACATTGAATAATCATAAGAGGAAGAAAGATGGTTGTTCTAACCATTAAAAAATTAGAGCTTTCAAGGCTTCGTGCGGTATTAATGTATAGATGCCTTCCAAGTATATTGACTTGAACTTTTGTATATAAGCTAAGCATTACGGTTGCCCAAACTGACAATGCCATTCGTGTGAAACCTGGGGGGGAAATTGCACAGAAGTATGTTTATTTATTTCTAAGCCGTATTGATTATAACAGCGAGCTGAAATGAATCAAAACAGTGACGAAGCGAAAGGCATAATAAAGGGAGTGAAGAGCAGATTCATACTTAGAATTTTGAGTCGACCCCATAAATGTAGTTTCTCTGATTGTGTTAAAGTGTTGGGCTGACCCTTTCCTTGAATTAGCCTCTCAAGAAGGTGAGAAAGATCCAAGTCTTGTGCTATCCGGCAGCTTAAGTTGTGCATAGAATGAGGTAATGTAATTGTATCAGAAATTCTTTGAATGTTCTCAAAGTGAGCTTGCATCCTATGATAGTGAATTGCGAAAAACAAAGACATGCCATCAACATTTGTTGCTTTTTATAAACAAAAAGACAGGAAGAATTGAAATTGGATATATTGACTTAACTGAGCTTTGATAAGTTCATCAGTTTGTCTCTGAACATCGAGTTCCATCTCAAGTGCATCAAGTCTTTGCCTATGAGCACCATAAAGCTTATACAAACAATAGCCTCCTCCTACAACACCGACGGAGAGGAAAATCTTCCTCCTATGTCGTCTCCAGAAATCCCTTGAAAACAAAAGAATGCATAGAAATGAATGAATAATTGAAGCAACCCAAAAGTTAGTGATTTTAGTAACAAGAACTCAATTGAATTGAATTGAATTGAATTACAACAACATTAAACCAAAGTTGTTGGAGAATTTACCTGACAGAGAACATTTTTGTAGTTGAAACTCTAGTAGTGGGTTAAGTTGAGAATCACGATTTGGAAGAAATAATAACAATAAGAAGAAGAAGAAAAAGGCTTTGGAAAACACGCCGCAAGCAACGCATAGATAGATAAGAGAGAAACAAGTGGGGAGGAAGTAAGGGTGTTTGGTTTGGTTGGGCGAGAACGAGATTACCTTTGATTGAGCTTTCGGAATCGAATCTCAGACTATGTTGTGTTGTGTTCTTCGATTTATTTGGAACAATTGCTATGCTGAGAATCTAGTAGGCAAACAAATCAAATATCAGATGCTACAATTTTTTGTTTTTTTTTTTTATTCAATAAGACATCAATTTAATTTTTTTTTTTTTTGTAAGGAATTTAATCTCGCTGTTCTATTAACATCCTCTCCAACAAAAAAAACTGTGTAAAATCTTGTTGTAAATTCTCCAACAACTTTGGTTAATCTCAACTGTAATTCAATTTAATTTTTTAAGTATATTTAAAATCCGTCAATTTTTATAATAAATGAAAATTGAAGGAAGGAAAATTTATAAATTTTGTATAGTTTAATAACTATTTAGTAATTTAACAGTTTAACATCTGAGTTCAAGAGAGAATGATACTTTACAAATTAAATTGATAGTTTATTCTATTTTGTTATATAAGTGAACTTGGAATCTAGAAAATAATTACATATATAAAATGTTTTATAAATTATTGTAAAATATAAAGATTGATTTTCGAACAGAAAATATATTTATTTTTTTAGTGGTGGAAAATATAAAGGTTGATAAAATATTAAAATTTGGCCAAAAAATAAAGTGCTAGAGTAATTTCAACCATTAGTGATATAATTTTACACGTTGAAGAAGGTGTGGTTGCTTGAGCGGGTGATTCTAAAGCACTTATATTTTCAGTCAACAGTGATCGTGTGTGTAAGAGAGAGATAAAGATCTAAGCAGTGAGCACGATGCATATTAAAATCTCATTTGAAATTGAAAATGTTCTCACAAAATTCAAATATGAGTTTTTTGATTGGTTTATAAGGCTTTTGACCAATGATAGGCACCATAATTTGATTCCTTTGACGTCTTTCATATGCACCATTGAAGAAGAAAACATTATTCATTTGTTTCGTCCGTGGTCTTTATGTGACTCGGGTATGGGTTAGACTTGTTACTCAATTTTATCCTTAACATCGTCAGGATTGATATTTTAATAACAAGCACATCTTTATGATACTTTATCGGTACATGTGAAAGTGGTGAAACTTGGCTATTTTTGAAGAAGACTTTCAACCTCCTAGCAGCCTTAAGAAATCGATAGTGTAGCTGGCTAAATAAGCTAACGGTGGCATCCAGAAGACGAAGAACACCTCGTAGGAAACTTAAAATAAAGAGCATTCACGTGGACAATGAGATTTGTACACGAAGCAACAAATGTCTAAGGAATTACTTTAAGGATGCAGATGAAAGAGTAGAGGTAACTATAAAATTTGTTAAATTTCTAAATGTCGAAGGTGAGCTCATCTAATTCGATTAATTGTAACATAAGTGTTTTTTTCTATGCAATAACGCAAGTGTACCTTGAAACCAAATGAATGGTGAATAACTTATGGAACGTCGTTTCCAACGGTTCGATATTGGGCGGAAACCCGTTTCGCAACCAAGTTCTTCTTGTGTTGAGATAAACTGCAGCACATATTCATTTACCCACCCATTGAAAACAAACAGGCTCAATCCCAAAAGAGCTTAAGATATAATTTTTGTTCACACAAATCTTCCCCTTTAACAAAGAGTAAAAATTACAACGAAGGAGAAACAAAATGTGGGATATTTGTGGATGTGAATGATATCTATTCAATAGGTTGATATTCTTGAGGATTTTAGTTTTTCTCTTAATGAACTAGACATGGCTGTTATTTTAACTCATGATGATGGACAAGAAAATATCGATATTTAGTCTTAGAGTGTGATTGTTTTAGAAAATGTTATACCCCGTTGTCACCAGCTATCTACTAATTTTTACCAAAACTGACCCTTAACTTCTTTCCTTTTCAAATAAAAGAAAAACTGAATTCGATTTCGGATGGTGGGCCTATAAGAATTTTGTTGGGCCTGTAAGGAAATGGTAAGAATTGGGCTTAACCCAAAGACAGAAATGCGAAACCCTAATCGATACACTATATAAAGCTACACTAACCCCTTACACCATTCTCCAAGCCTCTCAAATTCATTCATTCTCACACAAACCCTAGCTGTCGCTGCAACTCAATTCCACAGAAACAACCAATCATGGCTGAGGGTCTTGTTCTTCGCGGCACCATGCGTGCTCACACTGATGTTGTTACAGCAATTGCAACCCCAATCGACAATTCCGACATGATCGTCACTGCCTCCCGTGACAAATCCATCATCCTGTGGCATCTTACCAAGGAGGACAAGACCTACGGTGTCCCCCGCCGCCGTCTCACCGGTCACTCTCATTTCGTTCAGGATGTTGTTCTATCATCCGACGGGCAGTTTGCTCTGTCTGGTTCATGGGACGGTGAGCTTCGTCTCTGGGATCTCAACGCTGGAACCTCCGCTCGCCGATTCGTTGGTCACACCAAAGATGTTCTCTCCGTCGCTTTCTCCATCGATAACCGTCAGATCGTGTCTGCTTCTCGTGACCGCACGATTAAGCTCTGGAACACTCTTGGTGAGTGCAAGTACACTATCCAAGATGGTGATGCTCATTCTGATTGGGTTAGCTGTGTCAGATTCAGCCCCAGCACTCTTCAGCCAACAATTGTCTCGGCGTCATGGGACAGGACCGTTAAGGTTTGGAATCTGACCAACTGTAAGCTGAGGAACACACTTGCTGGACATTCTGGATATGTCAACACTGTTGCTGTTTCACCTGATGGTTCTCTCTGTGCTTCTGGTGGGAAAGATGGAGTGATTTTGCTGTGGGATTTGGCTGAGGGAAAGAGACTTTACTCTCTTGATGCTGGTTCCATTATTCATGCTTTGTGTTTCAGTCCTAACAGGTACTGGCTCTGTGCTGCTACTGAGTCTAGCATTAAGATCTGGGATTTGGAGAGCAAGAGCATTGTTGAGGATTTGAAGGTTGATCTCAAGACCGAAGCTGATGCTGCTATTGGTGGTGATACCACCACCAAGAAGAAGGTATTTTTTTTTACAATTCCGATGCTGTTGATATATTGTTGTTGTTGATGGGTAGTTTAGAATTAGGCATTGTTTACAATCATAATACATGATTTGTTTATTATTTGGGGGTTGTTGTTTAACCCTTATGCTCCCTGATATTAATATGTGCTATGATATGTTTATGTTTATTTTTATATGTTAATTTTGTTATGAGAATTTGTGTTGACTATTTAGTTGTGATGTTACTCAAGTGTCTCCTCTTAATTTGAAATGATTGATTCTTGTTTATTCTTATGTTGAAATGAACAATTGCTGTGTAATGGTTTTGTTTTTAACTGTTTGTTTGATTGACATAAGGCATTGTTAACCCTTGTTTTATGTTTTTGTTTGAAGAGATTGTGTTTAACTAATTGGTTTCTGTTCACCATTGAATAGAGTGATTTGCGCTAATGTTTGTGTTGAATTGTCATATGTGTGACATTGAAATAAATATTTTCTTTCAGTTTTATTTTCCTCAGTTAATACCGAACTTTGACCATTGTTGTTGAAATACTGTTGTTTGATTAGTATAATAGCAAATGCCTTCCTTACATTCATGTCATTTTGAGATTAAGCCATTTGAATTACTTTCATTTTATTAATCAATGGCAAAAACCTTTTCATTTTTGAAATCAACTTTAAGTTAATGTTCTAGCATTTGATTGTAAATAATTGATGTAAATGATCAAACGTCTTCCTTGCATTCATGTCATTTTCTGAGGTTAATCCAAAATATTTTTTAGGTTTGTCTCCTTGGTGATATTTATCATTCATGGTTTGAAATGTAATTTTTAAGTCGACCATCTAGTCCATTTACTTGATAGGCCACCATCCTTGCATTCATATCAATGTATTGTATTATTCTGGTACATTTTCTAAGTTTGCCATACTTTTTGCAACTCAACCTTTAATTAGGTATATTTTTGCCATTGTATTTCAGGTTATCTACTGTACTAGTTTGAACTGGAGTGCAGACGGAAGCACCTTGTTTAGTGGATATACCGATGGTGTTGTCCGAGTGTGGGGGATCGGGCGTTACTAATAAAGTTGCAGTAATGTTATGTTTGAATCAGATTTTATCTTTGCTTTGGATTTTTGAGACAAACTTAGTTATTGCTTTACCGTAGAAACAATTTTAATTTTGATGACAATGGCTTTGTGGCCTGCTTTATTTATTTTGAAATGTTCTCTTTGTTTCTTTCTTCCTCCAAGTAAACAAGTATAATCTTTATTTTGGAATATGCACGAAAGTTTTGTTGTGGCACAATGACAGTGTCCTGCCATGAAGCATTACATATTTATTTGCGTGATTAACCTAAATGATTCTAGTTCTATAAATACTTCACTGGAAGAAACATTTCTTCATTTCCATTCTGCTGCTAGGATGAGAAATGTTTAGAGTGAATAGCAGCGTAGAACTGCTGCACCGCTGTTCAATCGGAAAGGCTGCTTTGGTCTTGGATAAAAATAGGATTCCCCCTGTGGAACCTGAAGTATTGGAAGTATGTATGCTATATGCCGGAATATTTGAGAAGGGAAACATTTCTGGAATACTATTATTTCAATGCCTCTTTTAGCAGAAACAACTTTCACTTTCTAAATTTCTCTCTTGCGTCAATAGAATCCTACAGGCGCTATTGTTTTCATTTTTTCTAGGCTGAGGCTTTGTTAGTTCAATTCATTATTGTACAAGCAAGAATTGTAGAGGCTTTGCACCACCATTTTGCTGTGCCTTGTGAACTGGAGAAAAGAACCACTTCTTATTGTGCCACTGTGACCTGTAATGTTTGTCCTCCCCATAAATTTTCCAAGCCAACAGCTCAATTGTCCAATCAACTCAAATGTTTGATCCCAAACACATAACTATCATTGTCAAATAAAAAGTAACACGAGTCCAATTTATTCCAAGACCATTGCCATCCCTACGATGCATACATCAAAGAGACGCACATTTGAGAAGCCGAGGAGACACCTTTGCAGCCCTCAAAAGAATAAACACGCAATAGCGGCGAATCGGTATAGAACTAAACAGGTCAGAACTGCATATAATGAGATGAGATGTGTGTTGAGAGGACTATCAAATACACGCTAAAAAGATTAAAATATTAAGTGAATGACTTTTTCTAATGCACAAGTAAAATGGCCTTGCATCATGTACAAGTCTTTTTCACCATTGAATGAATAAATCATATCATAATTCTTTTGATTTAATGGTGATATTGATCCAATGATGAAAACTAATTTATACATGGTGCATGGTTTGTCTCACTTGTGCTAGGATGAGAAATGGTCCCTATAAATATCCAAAATTTTGTTTTTAGTCCTTACAAAATAAAATCACACTTTTTAGTCCCTATAAAAAAATTTCATCATCATTTTCAGTCCCTGTCAACATTTTTGGTCCCTAAAATACTTAAGGAAAATGTAACAGGGACTAAAAAGTGTGATTTTATTTTATAGGGACTAAAAACAAAATTCCGAATATTTATAGGGACCATTTACTTAATTAACCCTTAATTTTAACAAAAAAAACTAATATTTTTTTAACAAATTTTATGCTAGACTAATGTTCATTTTTTATGCTAGACTAATGTTCATTTTAAAGTGATTAAATATATTTTTTTACCAACAATTTATAATTATATAATTTAATGTCCTAACTAACACTTATTTATTTTTTAAAATTTAACCATACGTTAATTTCAGAATTATAACTGTATAATTTCTCTATCAAAAAAAAAACTATATAATTTCTTTTACTTTTAGCTTTAAAAAGTTTAGAATTATAAAATACATTATAGTTTTGCCGTGTTTATATTTGTAGACCAATCGAATTCAAATTTATTAAAATTCTCCATATGTGTGAGATCATTTAAGTATTATTTTTAATGTAAATCAACTTAACTCAAGCAGATATAAAATATCATCCAGTTAAAAGAAAAAGATATATATTACCAAAAAATAATATAAAATATCATATTATTTAGCGTGTGTTTGGTTATGCGGTGGGGAAAATTGATTTTGATTGAATTGATTTTGTGGAATTGATTTTGATTAAAAGTGAGTTGAATGAAAAGTGATTTATGTTTGGATACTTTTACTCTAGAAGTGATTCATATGAAAGATGTTGTTTGAATATTTTGTGTTAAAATTGCTTTTTGTTATGAAAATGACCAAAATGGGTTTTTCTATATGTGCATTTGAAACAATTTTTATTTTATGTTTTTTTACGAATTTCAATTCCATTTTTACGTTTTTTTAGAGCATTTCCATTTTTAGTTAGTATTAATTTTATGTCCAAGTTTAATACAGCTGTGTAAAGATTATTAAAAAAAGGTTCTACGAAAAAAGACTATTAAAAAACTATTAGTTATTCTTTTGTTTTATAAAATTTAAAAATGATAAGGCCATTGAAAAAGCCTTTCTGATAGGCTTTCACGTAACAAGAAAACAAATGGGAGCCACGACAAAAACTAGAGGTGTCAATATTATGGGCCTTGAAGTTTTGGCCCCAGCCCATATAGTAATGGGATTTAAAAATCCACAAGATTAAAAACCCACATTCATGCAAGCCCACAAATCAAAAGCCCCCAAGCTCCAAAATTTCTATAAACATTTTCTTTTAAAGTTTTTGTTTTAAAAAAAAAAACTATTTTTAAAGTTTTTTTTTAATTCAAAACAGCTTATTTATACAAAACAGCTTATTCCGATTTCATTTTAAAAAACAACTTATTCAAAACAACTTATTTATGCAAAACAACATATTTATGCAAAACAACTTATTCAAAAACAACTTATTTATGCAAAACAGCTTATTCGAAACAAATACAAAATAGCTTATTTGTGCAAAACAGCTTATTCAAACCAACTTATTTATACAAAACAGCTTATTTGTGCAAAACAGCTTATTTATACAAAACAGCTTATTCAGATTTCATTTTAAAAAACAACTTATTCAAAATAGCTTATTTATGCAAAACAGTTTATTCGAAACAACTTATTTATACAAAACAGCTTATTTGTGCAAAACAGCTTATTCAAAACAACTTATTTATACAAAACAGCTTATTCCAGCTTATTCCGATTTCATTTTAAAAAAACAACTTATTCAAAACAGCTTATTTATGCAAAACAGCTTATTCGAAACAACTTATTTATACAAAATAGCTTATTTGTGCAAAACAACTTATTCAAAACAACTTATTTATACAAAACAGCTTATTTGTGCAAAACAGCTTATTCAAAACAGCTTATTTATGCAAAACAACTTATTCAAAACAACTTATTTATGCAAAATAGCTTATTCGAAACAACTTATATATACAAAATAGCTTATTTGTGCAAAACAGCTTATTCAAAACAACTTATTTATACAAAACAACTTATTTGTGCAAAACAACTTATTCAAAACAGCTTATTTATGCAAACCAACATATTTATGCAAAACAACTAATTCAAAACAGCTTATTTATGCAAAACAGCTTATTCGAAACAACTTATTTATACAAAATAGCTTATTTGTGCAAAACAGCTTATTCAAAACAACTTATTTATACAAAACAGCTTATTTGTGCAAAACACTTATTCAAAACAGCTTATTTATGCAAAACAACATATTTATGCAAAACAACTTATTCAAAACAGCTTATTTATGCAAAACAGCTTATTCGAAACAACTTATTTATACAAAATAGCTTATTTGTGCAAAACAGCTTATTCAAAACAACTTATTTATACAAAACAGCTTATTTGTGCAAAACAGCTTATTCAAAACATCTTATTTATGCATAATTAAGTTGTTTTGAATAAGTTGTTTTTTAAAATGAAATCGGAATAAGCTGTTTGTATAAATAAGCTGTTTTGAATAAGCTGTTTTGTACAAATAAGCTGTTTTGTATAAATAAGTTGTTTCGAATAAGCTGTTTTGCATAAATAAGCTGTTTTGAATAAGTTGTTTTTTAAAATGAGATCGGAATAAGCTGTTTTGCATAAATAAGTTGTTTTGAATAAGCGGTTTTTAAAAAGTCATTCTAATAAGTTGTTTTGCATAAATAAACTATTTCGAATAAACTATTTTGCATAAATAAACTGTTAAGAAAAAAATTATAATACGGGGCTTTATTAGGCCCACAAATAAATAGATTTTATAGTGGGCTTGGCCCCAAATAATTCTTTTTAGGGTTAATTATGTTTCTAGTCCCTGTAAAATAGCGACCTTGTAAGTTTAGTCCTTACTTAATTTTAATAGCATTTTTAGTCCCTAATTTTGTTTTTTTGCCCTGAGTATTAGTCCCTACTCAATTCAAATTTGTTTAATTTATGCTTAAACTCTTAAATTTTTGAACAATTTTTTGCAGACTTGTTTAGAACATTACTAAAAGTTCCTCCGCAAAAAATTATCGCAAAATTTGATTTCTACATCCAGATTTTATTACTTTTTATCTTTAACTTTTGTCGTTTTAAAAAATTCATATTTAATTCATTTCATGTCTGAAAATTCTAACTTTTAGTAAACGGACCTTTCATAGTGTTCTAATCTTGTCTCAAAAAAATCGTTCAAAAATTTAAGATTTTAAGGATAATTAATCAAACTTTGTTTCAGCAGGGATTAAAATTATAAGTAAATTTTTTTTTATAGGGACTAAAAATGCTATTAAAATTAAGTAAGGACTAAACTTACAAGGTCGCTATTTTATAGGGACTAGAAACATAATTAACCCTTCTTTTTAATTAGGGGGCTTTAATTTAGTGGGCTTGGTGGGGGCTTTTTTAAGTGGGCTTTGAAATTTGGGGCTCTATTGACACCTCTAACAAAAACCACCGTTTCTTCTTCTTCTTCTTCTTACCTCAACAATGTCTTCTTCAACTTTGCTTCAGATTTCTGCAAAAATAAAAGCTTCCCAGCAACAAAAATAACACACATACAACAGCCAGAAGTAACAGATTTCTCAAATATAAAAAAATAATGTGAAAGAAAGTGATGAGGTTCAA
Organism: Medicago sativa; assembly: GCF_051527215.1. Taxonomy (NCBI): domain Eukaryota; kingdom Viridiplantae; phylum Streptophyta; class Magnoliopsida; order Fabales; family Fabaceae; genus Medicago; species Medicago sativa. The sequence goes on from NC_140752.1 coordinate 100,941,119, forward strand.
GGGTAAAAGAGACAAATGGAGGCTGTCTACTGTCACGGCAGAGACTCGATTCCAAGAAGCTAGGGAGAGCAACTTCTATAAAAATCGATTCTGAAACTGTAAACTTACGATGGCGGTAGAGTGTATGTGGAGAACCAAACACGTTAAAATTGCTTTTGAAAGGCAGGACGCGCGTTGGACTGTTTTGACCGCGTAACCAAACATATACTTAATAGGCAGGAGAATACATTTGTTTTTTCTTTTCCATTTTCATCAAAATATATTTAATAGAACAATTCGACAAATACAGTTTTTTCTAGAAAATTTCTATTTACACCTCATATATATTTAAGTTTACACCCAAATTTACTTTAAAATTTAAGTTAATACCAAAACTCTTTCTTCTTTGTCGCACTCTAAACAGAGTTGTAGCCGTGACCCTGGATTAGAGGTTCAAACTTTTGAATTTTACTTGATAACTATAACAATATTTATATAAATAATGTAGATTTAAAAATTACGTTGTACTTTATTATCAATATTGGTAATGTATCTCTTTCAATATAAGCCACGAGACAATGGTTCATCCGCTCATCCCCTATTTGATTACACAATCTAATATTCACATTCTTCATAGCACGAAAGGACCGTTCAAAAGTTGTTGTGGCAATAGGCAAGTCATTTTTTTTTTTTTGATAATATAGGCAAGTCATTTTCAACTTCAATAGTTGATAGACTAACAAATAAATCACAAGTCTTTTAGTTTCAACCATTTTTTTAGAGATCCATTTTTCCTAATTATAAGTGTACACCTCTTTTATTGTCTCTAAATTTACGATCTTAATTAATCAAAACACAATTTTTTTAAAAAGTTGGTAGTATTACTAAATTGGTTGGGAGGTGAATTCAAAGTCACAATTTCTCACTTTTCTACACTTAATATATCGGTTTCTTGTCATTGACCATTCGACTCGAAAAATTAATTTAAATAATAAGTAGATACATTTTAAAAATGAAACTAAAGAATCTCCAAAACATATTTGAAAATTAGGACCGTTAGGATTATACTTAACTTGTAAATGCTACTACTATTATTATTTAATTTAGGGGTTTTGCTAACAAGTGATATACTCCCTCCGGTAACATTTATAAGCAAAAATTAACTTTTTAGATTCATTGAATGACTAATGTATATGGTCACATTTATAGGTAAGATACATTAGTTATTAAATGTATCTAAAAAGTTACTTTTTGCTTATAAATGTGACCGGAGGGAGTAAGATCATATCATTGTTTAAGGAATATATAAAAAGAATTTTTTTTTAAAGTCAAATGCATGTAAAGATGATATCTACGCAATTTTTAATGCAAAAGTTATTACTTTTGGATACTTAAACAATGCCTTAACAACACTTGTGAGCATTTTCTTTTAATTTAATGTAATATTATAACGTAATATTCAATTGGCAAGAGGCAAAATTGACTACAATCTTCTAATTGAATTTGAATTGCACTCCTTTTATGAATGACAAGGGGTAAGAGAGAAGCCACGTTACACTGCACCCCCTGAAAGTGTGAGAGAGTTCTTCATCCGGTGCAAACGAAATAGTTCAGGGGGTTCATAGTTAAATTTTCATAAGAGGGTAAGTGCAATTTTTCAAATGTCAGGGTATGCATGTGCATCCCAGCTCAATGTGGCTCCACCACTGACTTTAAACTGCACTCTAAACTTTCACTCCCTCTCATCATAAACAATCATGGATGCGCAACCCTTCTCAATGAATGATTCAAGATTTCATCGTAACATCTTCCACCCATACTCTACAATGTAAACAATTGCATTGCTTTTGCATGATTAAGCTAAGAAAATCCCATTGCGATAACTGCAAACTAGGATTTGTCTGCTTAATGACAAATCCAAAACTTAAGGATTTGGTTAATTTTTTTCTTATCCTTTAGTATATTTGTTAATCATCTTGTCCTAATGGCAGCTTGAACAACATGTACTGCTTCAATAGCATAGAATAGACAATTTGTGAGTTCTTGAGAAAGCCAGAAGTCTTGAAGAAAGCCGCAGAGGAGCTAAGCAAGGTGATAGGATCCAAAAGATGGGATGATAAGAAGGACATTGTCAATTTACCTTACACTGACAAAGAAAGGCTCATGCTATCAGATGCCGAACGATTCTTGGGCAAATATCCACTGCCACTCCACCGACCCTCTCCAACATTGTCTCAGCCCCTTGCATCACCTTCCCACCCAACACCATCCATGCCTCAACTCCTGAAGTATTCTTGTTTATGCCGACTTCAGACATAGGCCTTCAAGCCATGGGTGCCTCTTCACAAAAGGCCTCACATGTGGATTAGACATAGGAGTGTGTTGGAACATGTGTGGAAATTGAGTAAAAAGACTAAACACAAATTTCCATGTTGAGTAGAACTAGTGTTGTGTGAATTGAAAAAAAGTGGAAGTCCCACATCGGATGGAACACACACATTAGTAGTGTTTATATAGTGGGGGTGTACCTCTAATTAATGGGGGTACATAAGCACTAGAGAAAAAATATATATTGATATATATTTTATTATTTGGAAATGATAAATTAAATAATTAATTTAATCATTATTAGAAAGTGCTTTCTTAGTCCCCAAGTTTTGCTAAAATATTTTGGTACATAATATAATATATTTTTGTACTAAATTTAATATATTTTAGTACTCAATTAAGATATTTTTGTACTATATCTAATATGTGAATTACTTAATCGCAAAGTAATATGTTACTTGTTCCCAAAGTTTCTCACTTATTAGTTGTGAATTTTCTCTATAAATAGAGAACTCACACAGTGCATTCCACACACCGAAAAGAATTTCATTGAGTTGTCGGGAATTCTTTTCTTCTCTTCTCCCTCCGACTTGTGCTAAACGAGTTTCTTCTGCTTCTACTCCTTTCTGTCCCTTTCGGTTTCAAATAGAGCGGTTACGTACCGTATCGAGTGGCTTCGATCAATCGATTGAACCATATTTTTAAGAGTGTTCTTAAGACCATAGTCCCTTTTCGGTTTAATGTCCCTTCGGAATTAAGAATGCTCTTAAGTTCATAGTCCCTTCGATAATATATGTCCCTTCGGAATAAAGAGTACTTTTAAGATCATAGTCTCTATTTGGAATAAACAATGTCCCGTCGGAATCAAGAATGATCTTAACGGTATATAAAAATTATTCAATAATTTTATTTGAGGGGAAATGGTGGTAACACCATATTTGAGTGGTCATAGTACCATATTGATAGTTTGGAGAACTTAAAGGTTAGAATGGTGGAAACACCATATTTGAGTGGTCTCAGCACCAAAACAGAGTGGTAACAATATCATATTAAAGTGGTTTCAGTATTAAAGAGTGGTCTTAGTACCATATTTGAAGGTGTAATTCTCGAACGGTTTTCTACGGTGCAGTAGTTAACCGCACAGTTGTAGCTGGGCTTGTTTTATCCTGGAGGCGGCGTGGTTGATAGTCTACCTTGCACAATTTTGGGTAGTGCCACGAAACGTCTTAAAGAGAGCGACCTGGTCGTGACTCAACCTAGTAACAACTTCGGTAGATAATAGAATTTGGAAATCCAAATACAACAGTTTGGAAATCCAAAAACAACATTTTTAAGACGTTTCGATCTGCTATGTCTACCGAAGAAATTACTTATTGAGATTTCGTTGTCCCTAAATACATTAAGGATAAATCAAGCTATAGAAATACATTTTTTGACTGAAACAATGAAGTGTTTGTTGTTATAACAACAACACTAAGAGATTCACATATGCGACTTTGAAATTTATTTTCAAAAATTCAAAACCGCACTATGAATAAATAACTTTAATGGTTAAAAGAATAGAACCCGATTGTTGCATCATGCTTACTTAATTTTCTACTTGATCCTTGACAATTAAAAAACAAATATTAAGCGGCCGATGAGAAGGATAAAATTAGTTGTCAAGAATGGAAATTAAGTACTGTGCATTGCAAATATAAGTGATGCAAAGGTTCTAAATTTAAGGTTGAACATGAGCTTACCATATAAACGAACTCACTGTTGAAGCACATGGACTAAGATTTATTTGGTAAATTAAAGCACATGTATATCTTTAAGAAATTGAGCTTGAGTCCCATTTTTGGAAGGATAAGAAATCTGAGTGCTCAATTATTTTAGGATTTTGATCCTATAAGAACAAGTCTAGTGACTTGTACATCATGCATTCTTTTGGTAAAAAGATTGCACCTTTGATGATATGTTCAAAATGAAACTCTCCTTCTATTTTATTAGTTGTGTGCTTTTAATATTTGACATATCAAAATTTATTGTGTGAACAAGCGTTTAATTTTAAACTTGAGTAACTTGGACTTAATTTCAACGTTATATGATTAGGCAATTTTATTTATTGCAGTCAAGAAATATGAACCAAAAGTTCATATAAATCAGAATTTAGAGAATATGAATCTCTAAACATAATAAATTATGATATGTGTGAATTTGATGACACATAAACTAGAAATGATAAAATCATATTTTATCATATTTATTGATGACTGTGCATTTTGGAAAATAAAATTGATATGCTTGAATGTTCAATTTTTATAACGAAAATTGAAATTTATAGAGTACCCAAGTCTAAGAACAAAAATTCTAATTAAGAAATTTTTGAAGAAAAGACAATCCAACTTGTCTTATTTTTGAACTTGGAATTGTCTGAACTATATTTGGATTTTGAACCCAAGAGAGTTAAACTCACTAGTAGAGCCTATGAATGTGTATTCATCGGGTATGCGATAAATAACGAAACATATAGGTTTTAGGACCTAAATGTTAAAGTGATCATAGAATTAAAAGATGTTGATTTCTATGAAGTAAGTACCCCTGTAAATTAAAGAATAGTGGGGGCACTAGTGGGGGTAAACTAAATTCCGTAATTAGAAATAGTTATGAGAACATCGTACGGGATGTTATAGAACCTCAAGGAGGTAAGAAAGCTAAAAATGCTAAAGAGTATGAACTTGGTTTATACATTGGAAGAAGATTCATTAAGCCTTAAAGAAGTTATATCCTCATTGGATGCTGAATTATGGCAAAAAGCAATAAACGATGAAATGAATCTTCTAGAGTCTAACAAAACATGACACTTGGTTGACTTGTCTCATAGTTGCAAAATCAATCGGTTGTATTTGGATTTTGGAAAAAGGAACTAAAACCTGATGGAACGGTTGATGAATACAAGGCTCTCTTTGTAGTCAAAGGTTTTAGACAGAGAAAAATATAGACTTCTTCGACATTCATTCACCAGTCACGAAAATCATATCCATAAGAGTACTAGTCCCTTTAGCCGCCGTTCATAACTCGATAGTACTCCAAATGGATGTGAAAGTTGCCTCTTTTTATGGTGAACTAGAAGAAGAAATCTATATGAAACAACCTGAAAGTTTTGCGATTCATGGACAAGAAAACATGGTCTGTAAGTTAGATAATTATTTGTATGGTCTAAAATAAACTCCTGAGGAATGGCATGAAAAATTTGACATTCTAATGTTATCGAATGAGTATAAAGTGAATGAAAGTGACAAATAATATTTGCACGATCATATGTCTCTATGAAGACTACTTGCTCATATTTGATTTAAAGATTCATGTTATGAATTATGTGAAATCATTAACAATAACATTGATAAGAAAGACCTAGACAAAGTTGAAGTAATTCTTGGTTTCAAGATTACTAGATCGAAAAAAGAACTTTTTTGATATATCTCACAAAGTTGGGAAGTTCTTAAGGAAATATTATTATTTCGCCGTAAACTTGCAATCATATATTATGATCCAAGTGTAAGAACACTTGAGATGGAGTTAGAAAAAAAGAATATGCGAGCATCATTGGCTGTACTTAGGTATGCCACTGAATGTATTAGACCTGACATTGCTAATGTCGTGAAACTCTTGTGCAAGTTTACTAGTTGACGGATGAGAAGCATTGCCATGCTATAGAAAGAGTCATGAGGTGCCTTAAGAAAACTATGACTCTAAGATTACTTCGCTAGGAGTAACCTATTGTACTTAAATGGTACAAGATATAAAATAGAACATCTTTCAGATGAATATTTAGCGACTAGTGTTTGCATATTGAGCATCACTAGAGGAGTTGTTTTTTAAAACAAATGATATTGACTCAGTCCACTATGGAATGAATCTGAGATGAGAACACTAGAGAAAACTAGTGGAGAAGCAAGTTGACAAGATGCTTGCTAATTGAGATCCCTTAGTGGATAAAACCGTTTCCAGAAGAGTTAATTTATTGTGATAGTCTGCAGCTATTACAAAAATTGAGAATCGTTAGAGACGATAATTAAGGCATGAACACATAAAGGATTAGAGAGCTAGCTACTCTCAAAAGGAACGGTTAAAGTAGATCATGTACGTACTGATAAAGAATTAGTTAATCCTTTGACGAAAGGAATTACTAGAAAGAAAGTCCTAAACACATCCAATAGGATGGGACTATTGCCCAAAGGTCACAAGTGATGGTAACCCGACCTACATGACTGGAGATCCCAAGAAATAGGTTCAATGGGTAATAACAAGTCACAAGTGATAGAACATGCTATGATAAAAGTAAGAAAGCATGATTCCTGCAGCGATAGAAGGATGAGATAATAGAAACTCTTAATGAGATCTATACTCTATTTGGAGTGGAGTACATAGCTACAGGAGTACTCTTGATAGACTCACCTATACGAATGTGGAACTAAGGGCCGGTTCCTATGGGATTCGGGGCAGAATACCTAGAGCGTTCGTTAAAACCGGGATACACGTGCAAGGCCATAAACGCACGGGCTTTTAGAATACACCTTATGAAAAGGTTTGTGTGTGGGTTCTATGTCTGAGATAGAGTTCAATGCTGTAAGCAACTCTTGTTAATCAGAATTTTACGCGCTATGCAAAGGTTCAAGTTGTAGGCGACACCTTTGTTTACTAGCAAATCTTATGGAGACGTTTTTGACGTTATTTATGAAACCATTTTTTAAATTCAAGTGGGGGATTGTTGGAACATGTGTGGAAATTGAGTAAAAAGACTAAACACAAATTTCCATGTTGAGTAGAACTAGTGTTGTGTGAATTGAAAAAAAAGTGGAAGTCCCACATCGGATGGAACACACACATTAGTAGTGTTTATATAGTGGGGGTGTACCTCTAATTAATGGGGGTACATAAGCACTAGAGAAAAAATATATATTGATATATATTTTATTATTTGGAAATGATAAATTAAATAATTAATTTAATCATTATTAGAAAGTGCTTTCTTAGTCCCCAAGTTTTGCTAAAATATTTTGGTACATAATATAATATATTTTTGTACTAAATTTAATATATTTTAGTACTCAATTAAGATATTTTTGTACTATATCTAATATGTGAATTACTTAATCGCAAAGTAATATGTTACTTGTTCCCAAAGTTTCTCACTTATTAGTTGTGAATTTTCTCTATAAATAGAGAACTCACACAGTGCATTCCACACACCGAAAAGAATTTCATTGAGTTGTCGGGAATTCTTTTCTTCTCTTCTCCCTCCGACTTGTGCTAAACGAGTTTCTTCTGCTTCTACTCCTTTCTGTCCCTTTCGGTTTCAAATAGAGCGGTTACGTACCGTATCGAGTGGCTTCGATCAATCGATTGAACCATATTTTTAAGAGTGTTCTTAAGACCATAGTCCCTTTTCGGTTTAATGTCCCTTCGGAATTAAGAATGCTCTTAAGTTCATAGTCCCTTCGATAATATATGTCCCTTCGGAATAAAGAGTACTTTTAAGATCATAGTCTCTATTTGGAATAAACAATGTCCCGTCGGAATCAAGAATGATCTTAACGGTATATAAAAATTATTCAATAATTTTATTTGAGGGGAAATGGTGGTAACACCATATTTGAGTGGTCATAGTACCATATTGATAGTTTGGAGAACTTAAAGGTTAGAATGGTGGAAACACCATATTTGAGTGGTCTCAGCACCAAAACAGAGTGGTAACAATATCATATTAAAGTGGTTTCAGTATTAAAGAGTGGTCTTAGTACCATATTTGAAGGTGTAATTCTCGAACGGTTTTCTACGGTGCAGTAGTTAACCGCACAGTTGTAGCTGGGCTTGTTTTATCCTGGAGGCGGCGTGGTTGATAGTCTACCTTGCACAATTTTGGGTAGTGCCACGAAACGTCTTAAAGAGAGCGACCTGGTCGTGACTCAACCTAGTAACAACTTCGGTTGATAATAGAATTTGGAAATCCAAATACAACAGTTTGGAAATCCAAAAACAACAGAGTGTGTGCAATGAGGAGGATGAGGAGGAAAATGGAGACTGCCGCCAGAAGGATGAGGAGTTGGAGGAATGTTCCTCATCTCATGCCAGAAAGAGATGCTAGTGGAAAGATCATTATAAGACCTTACGGTAGAGGGTAAGTTACAATACTTTGTTTTTCTTTCAATATTTATGTGGTATTAATTTTTATTTACTCAATATTTTTTTTTAATACTTTACAGGTTTACTCCTAGCAATACAGCTGTTGATGATGCCATTAAGAGTGCCACACAGTTTTGTGGTCCTTAATTAGTCCTTACCATTGTTGGAGTGAGACACCCAAAAATGTTAAAGATGAGTGGCTGGAAAAATGTGAGGTAACGTGTGTTCACTTGGCTTCTAAGTTATATACACATACACACACATACACACACACGCATAATGAATGATCATTTTGCAAGAGAAATTGCCTTGGGATCCTCATAACCATGATGTTATCAAACACTTATTGGAGGGTGTATTGGATTGAGATTTTAAAAGACTATTTTGGCAAAAAAAAGTCTTGAAGATTTTAAAAGATTGTGTGAGAATGTATTAACTTTCAAGATTTTTATAAAAGACTTTTAAGATTTTGAGGGATTTTTCCCTAAAAAAAAAAAAGATTTTGAGGGATTTTAACTCAAAGACTTTTAAGATTTGAAAGTATTTGATGAGAATTCCTAAAATTTAAAATGACTCCATCAAATTTTAGCAGAAATTCAAAATTACAAGAGAGGGATGGCTAAAGATAATAAAAAATCAAAGATTTACATGATAAAAATAAAATCAATACAATTTTTTAAATTTTCAATAACAAAGTGGTTCTAGTTTCATGTCTTCCTAAGTGAAATTTCTTCACATACTTGAACTTAAACTAATCTACCATAAATTATAATCTTCTTATTCATGTTGTTCCGTTTGAACAACAACTTGATAATATTTTTAACACAATTAAGAAGTTCAAATTTGAAATAACTTTTTTTTAACAATTAACGAGATATATATCAGTTTTTTTTACTATGATTTTACGAGATTGACTACTTTAGATGATGATGATAATAATAATAAGAAGAAGAACAACAACTTAATTAATAAAATTTCTTCAAAGAAAACAATTACCTAATAAAATAAAAACTCATTGCTTAAAAAAAAACGTATTGATAATATAAACATGGAAGAAACAACAGGACAAAAAAAATGCCGTAACGTGATCATGAGATTGTTGATGAGTGAAGTGGAAATTAAAAGAAAAGAACCCAAACATGACATAATGACTCTCGCAGAAAAACAGAAAAGTGAAACGAGTATATCAATGGTAACACATGTTTTTCTCTCAAAAAAAAAAAAAAGTCAACGCATGTTAACGGGTGAAGTGGGAGAAACAAAGAAAGTACATATAAAAAGAGTCTCAGGAGATCTCATGTGTTTGTATGAGATTGTTAGTTTTAAAAATTTCAACTAAAAAGTCTCACAAAATCCATTCTACCATATAATCCATTGAAATCTATACATTTTTGAATACCAAAGGACAATTTTTAAGTTGTGAAAAATCTTGATTGAATACCACCGGATTTTGTTGGACTCTTTAAAAATTTCTGAAAATCTTAATTGAATACCACCATAATTATTTCTAATCTTTTAAAATCTTGATTGAATACCTCAAGATTTTTTTAGAATCAAAAAGTCTTTTAAAATCCTTCAAAATCCCAATTCAATACACCCTAATCAAACATGATTCAGAACTTTTGACATATATAGCTACGAAGGCGAGGAAGAAAGGACCCAACCCAACCTAATTGGATAGGTGATGATGTTTAGATAGGTCTTCTTGCCTTCAGGGGAGGTATATCATTCTCAAAGGTCACCAACTAAAACAAGAGCAAGAGGCAAAGCGGTCCACACCTTAGGCTGCAAGGCTCATTTTGATGTGACACTTGATCTCGTAGGAATTAAATCCACACTCATTGTATTGTTCGTGTTTAAAACAATGTTTAAAGTAGGCTAAAATATGGTATTGGTCCCTGCAAAATAGGCCAGTTTTGGTTTTAGTTCCTGCAATTTTTTTTTATAGTTTTTGGTCCCTGCAAAAATAGGCCAGTTTTGGTTTTAGTCCCTGCAAATTTTTTTTTATAGTTTTTGGTCCCTGCAAAAATAGGGCAGTTTTGGTTTTAGTCCCTGCTTTTTTTTTTTTATAGTTTTTGGTCCCTGCAAAAATTTTTGTTTTTGGAAATAGTCCCTGACCCCAATTATGTGATGATTTGTCACTTTTGTGCATATGTGCTTACTTAATAAAAAGAATATTATTTTTTATAATTTATATAACAATAATTATTTTTTAATTAAAAAATAATAATAAAACAGATACAATAATTATTTTTTAATTTATAAAAGTGACAAATCATCACATAACTGGGGTCAGGGACTATTTCCAAAAACAAAAATTTTTGCAGGGACCAAAAACTATAAAAAAATTTGCAGGACTAAAACCAAAACTGACCTATTTTTGCAGGGACCAAAAACTATAAAAAAAATTCGCAGGGACTAATACCAAAACTGGCTTATTTTGCAGGGACCAATACCATATTTTTGCCTTTAAAGTAATGTGAATGAAGGGTAAAAAATAACAATTTGCGTGAAGTGTTTTTGTATGTCTTGATGAATGGGTCAATAATCAATATTGAAGTTTTATTGTGTTATTAAAAGAGTTTGCATGCTTTAAATTAACGTATTGAATGTAAAAACTAAATATGAATGAAGGATTTTTGTATGTTTTGATTTTTGAATTTTAATAATCATCTCTATGGATCAATTTATATACTCTTGATAGTATTTATCCACTATCATCAAACCATGAAACTTTTATTACCTCTTGACTAAGTTCAAAATAAATTATAGATTATGAGTATCCAAGTTTGATATCTAATTTAAATAATATTTAATGTGTTTTTATTACCTCTTGACTAAGTTTTATATTACCAAACTTGAAAAGCAAACCTCCAGAAAGTGAGTTGAATAACAAATTGAAGTGTTAAAATTGTGTGTATGGAGTCAAAAAATATTAAATCTAGCTTCACATGCCAACAATGCTTCTATGACATAGACTCTATCAAATCTCATAGTCTCTAGCTGCATGCATAGGTAAAAATGAATCAGTACATATGGCAAATTAATTTCATTTTTTTCAAAGGCATAAGGTAAATCAATTGAAATGAAAAGAGTGCAGGTCATTCTTAAAAAAAAATGTGATTTGCAGTACTATATTGTTTACTAATGTACATACTAATGACGTACACTACATTGATTAAGCACACAAATTTATTTTTACTACAACTCCAATCATATAAAAACAAAGTCAATTTACCAGCAAAGATAATAAACGAAAAATAAACATTTCTTGTAATATCTATAGCACAAACTAATGTGGTGAAATTAAATAAAACACAACATTGAATTTATTGTTTTCATTTCGAAAGTTGTTTCTACTTCATTAGTTCTTTCAAGCATGTGATTTGTAACTAAGGTAACCAATATTAATGTTAGCAAGGTATAAAAAAATTGTCAAATGACACATGATATGCAATTTGTAATTGTGACCCACACCAATGGCATAACAAGTTTTAATACAAAAAATATTTATTCCAACATGAATGTGTCAAGCATTAATTTCTTAACACATTATATTATAAATGATAAGTTTAAACATGTAAGCTATATACATAACATAAAATTAAATATAACACAACCATTTTGATCTTAATTATCATATAACTAATACAAGTATTATAAATTCATTGCATTAAACTCAAGTTTCATGTCTAAAAATGTTTTATGTTTAATCCAGATAATCTAATAGAAAAATAAACAATGAACAAAAATTATTAATATTTTCTATTACTTTCTTCCAAAAACATTTACCAACTTACAAAAATTTAAATAGAGGTGTATACCATACTCACCCAATTACCCTACCCTACCCAACCCATCCCAACCCACTTTTTTGGATAGTTGAAAACTCAATTTTATACCCGGAACCCTAATTTCAACAGAGAATCCTCTTTCACTTCTAAGATGAGAGATAGAGATAGGTTTCGAAAACGCTCTCAATAATCTTTTCACTAATTATTTAAAAAAGAAGGATGCTACTGATGATGATTTGAAAAAGAAGAGGATTGGTCATTGTGCCTTATATCAAGATCGATTGTATCCAATCCAAAAGGACAAAGATTTTCATCCGCCTTTGAAAGTTAGCATTGGGGAACATGTAATGGATGCCAATGTTTCACAGGATGGTACGGATATGAAAATCACTTTCACGTTTGATTCATGGTTTCGTTTCTTTGTTTATAGTTGCAGCGGTTAAGCCTGGAGGTCAACCATCGCATAAAAAATGGCTTTATTTTAACCCTGGTAATGATATTGATACTTCTACTTGCGATGATACTTACGTGGAATTTGTGTGTCCTCAACTGTTTGAAGAGGAAAACAACTACATGCTTCCAAAAGGATTTGTCGAAATAAAAATTATAGTTCAACTTCTCAGGTCAGTTGTATTGTAAATTATAATTAGAATTTTACACTTATTTATTGAAATTCAAAACTTATGTTATGTCTTATGATTTTTTTTAACAGAACTGTTATGGCTTCACCTAATTTTTCCACTGTTGGAATACATTGAATATGAATTTGATAAGGTGCAAAAGACTATTGTAAAAGAGATTGAAGCCTATGAGAAAAAACCAAATTGGTCCAGGTAACGAGATATTTGTAATTATGACGTAAATCATTTACATGAATAAATTTGTATTTTTGCTGATATTATTTTGTATTTTCAGCTACTTAGCTCATGTCGATTCAAACAAACTATAACACAACCATTTTCATCTTAGTTATCATATAACTAATATAAGTATTATAAATTCATTGTGTTAAACTCAAATTTCATGTCTAAAAATGTTCTATGTTTAATCCAGATAATCTAATAGAAAAGTAAACAATGAACAAAAATCATTAATATTTTCTATTACTTTCTTCCAAAAACATTTACCAACTTACAAAAATTTAAAGCATACCCAAATAATTTTTTATATCAAGATACACAAATGAACAATCACTTTCATATTATCCTGCACATCTAATATGAGATTAACAATTCTAAACATAATATAATTTCTTACACAAAGCAACAATATCATTAAAACATGTTCTTGATATTTTTGACAATTTATTCACAATGCATTCATGTTACTATAAACATATGATCATACAAATATAACATTGTAAAATTCATGCAATCTCTTATGTGCATCGTTACAATTAAATAAACAATGTGAAACTATTATGTCATGAGATAATAAATCGTAGAATATTAGTTATATAATGACAATTTATATACTGCTTTTAAATAAAACATATGAATCATTTCAACAGAAAAATTGATAGGTTCATATGTGTTCACATTTGTAATTGATTATTAGCATAAACTTTCATATCATTTCAACATATTAGGGATGACAACAATTGTGAACAATTGTTATTAGTAGGTCTCTGTTTCTGATAGATCTTAGTGAAAAGTATGGAAGTGGAAGGTCAATTTCGCTTGAATGATGTTGTTTTTAAAGATGCGTTGAAGGTGGTTAAGAAGAGTCTGGGATGCGTACCTATACCTATTCCACAGGATGATGACTTAAATTTTGAAAGTGTACTGCATATGTAGAAAATAATGTTTGTCAATGGTTCTAATGTTTTTCAATCCTATTTCATATTGCGTGTTTTGAAGCAAAGTTATGACGACCATGCTAATTTTTTTCCTGATTCAAACAAAACTGCTGAAATAGAACAGAATTAGACTGAGAGGAATGAACAGGGAGATACAACAGAGGAACCTGATCAAACAGAATCCGATCAGGCTAAGCATGAACAAGAATCTGATCCGGCCTATTAACAATTTTCTGCTCGTGTTGAGAAATTTGATGTTTTACACTTACAATATGTAGCTATTGTCGATGATGCTGAATCTAAGTATAGAGCAGTTGTCAAGATGATTAGTGCGGAACATCCTTGTAATAAATATAAAAGTGAACTCAACATGAAGATATCTGAATATCACCTTAAGGCACAAACAACAGCTTCTTTCTCAGTCAGAGAGGATGAGAGCACAAGTTCAGATGGTTATATTTGGTTTCGTTGGAATACAAAACAAAGTGTAAGTAGTTCAGATGCTGAATTTATTGTTTTCATTTTGAAAGTTGTTTATACTTCGTTAGTTTTTTGAAGCATGTGATTTGTAAATAAGGTAACCAATATTAATGTTAGCAAGATATAAAAAAATTGTCAAATGACACATGATATGCAATTTGTAGTTGTGACCCACACCATTGGCATAGCAAGTTTTAATACAAAAAATATTTATTCCAAAATGAATGTGTCAAGCATTAATTTCTTAACACATTATATTATAAATGATAAGTTTAAACATGTAAGCCATATACATAACATAAAATTAAATATAACACAACCATTTTCATCTTAGTTATCATATAACTAATACAAGTATTATAAATTCATTGTGTTAAACTCAAGTTTCATGTCTAAAAATGTTCTATGTTTAATCCAGATAATCTAGTAGAAAAGTAAACAATGAACAAAAATCATTAATATTTTCTATTACTTTCTTCCAAAAACATTTACCAACTTACAAAAATTTAAAGCATACCCAAATAATTTTTTATATCAAGATAAACAAATGAACAATTACTTTCATATTATATCCTGCACATCTAATATAAGATTAACAATTCTAAACATGTAACACATCTAACAAATATATAAGAATAAATTTAAATATTAAAACAAATGTAACAAACACAATATGTTTTTTTGTTTTTGTTTTTTAACCTTTATCATTTAAAAAGTGTAACAAACTAGATGAATATATTTATTACTTACTTTTTCATCATTTCAATTATACCCTTAAACAACTTTTTCTATAATAAAATTGTTTTTGGTGTTATTAAAAAAAGAATTTAGATTATATTTTTTTGTTATATTGTATTATTGTCGGTGTCGTTGAAATAGATAATCATGGTTACTTTGATTTTTTATAACTTCAAAGCAACAAACATTTATATATTTTTTGTTTTAATCAAAATCAAAATTTCATAAAAAAACATGGTTCATAATTTTTAAACGTTAGCGCAATAAAAAGAGCTGAAAGACGGACACGTGAGTGCCCCGTCTTTTCGCTAGTGATACATAATTGTAAATTGTAACGTGAGTTGAAATTTATATTTGCTTTGTATTCAAAACATATATGATGTTCAATCTCACATGACATGTATGACTTCAAGAGTCATGCTTAATACATGAAGAATGAGATAAATATGTATTCTCGCAAGATATATCAATGATGTCATGCAAATAATATGTGACATTCTGTGATTGAAATGCATGACTCTAAGAGTCATATTTAATTCATGAGAATGAAAAAAAAATCAATTGTGAACGATTTATCTATTATTTATAGTGTACTTAATATTTGTAACACTTTTATAGTATGGTTTTACCTTTTATTTAATTGATATTTGTAACACTTAAATTAATAAATCAAAAGTGAAATTTTCGATTCTAGATTAAATTCAAAATTAAATTATAGATTATGAGTATTCAAGTTTGATCCCTAATTTAAATAATACTTAATGTGTTTTTATTGCCTCTTGACTAAGTTTTATATTAGCAAACTTGAGAAGCAAACCTCAAGAAAGTGAGTTGAATAACAAATTGAAGTGTTGAAATTGTGTGTGTAGTCAACAATATTAAATCTAGCTTCAAATTAGAATAAATCTCAATCAAAAACACGAGATATATCAAAATTAATTGTACAACTTTAATATCAATTTTAACTCATCTAAAAGTGGAATTAAACAATACACTAAAGATAATATATCATAGTTTTGTTTTTATTTTTGAAAAATAATATATCATAGCTAATAAAAAGATTTTATTCGCCCCCATGAGCTTAGCTCATTTGGTAAGGGATAATGTGCAGGGGCCGGGGTTCGAACCCCAGACACCCCACTTATTCATCTTAACGGTGAATTTCTCTAGCCACTAGGCTACTTGAAAAAAAAAAGATTTTATTCAAATAAATATTTTATAATTTATAAAGAGGAGTATCATCTCCTCTAAAAAAAGGATAATCATCTAATGCGTAAGTGTTTCTTTCCGTATTTAATGCATAAAAAAATTGAGAGGGTTTGTAATACAAAATTCTGCTCGACCATTTTAGGAAGATAATTGCTACT
This sequence comes from Medicago sativa, assembly GCF_051527215.1. NCBI lineage: Eukaryota > Viridiplantae > Streptophyta > Magnoliopsida > Fabales > Fabaceae > Medicago > Medicago sativa. The sequence continues at coordinate 100,957,771 of NC_140752.1, forward strand.
TATAGCGAAAAGAAACTCATATAAGGAATATTCTCATGTTAACTTTATAGGGAACATGAGGGTAACTTTATAGGGTTTAAGGTTTATGCGAATGGTACAAGTAAATGATTTTTTTTTTCTTCCAATTTTTCAATGATTTTGAACTTCTATTTTGTCTTTGTTCCATGTCCTTTGTCTTCCATAGGGAAGTAGTTCTTCTATGGTGTGTGTCTGTTAACTAGGCTTAAGTCTTAATCCTAGGTTAACGTAATTTAAATTTACGTATTGCATCACTTAAAACTTAAAATAAAGTTGACTCAAATTAAGTATAGGTATGTACACTTAAACTTAGTTTAGGTATGCACAAATGTTAACTGAATGTTAACGTGGTTTATATTTAAGAATGACTAAATCACTTAAAATAAGGTTAACGCAAACTAAATTTAAGTATGTACATGTAAACTCAGTTTAAGTATGTACATGTCAACTCAATTTACGTATGTACACCATTTATTTTTACGGGCTTATGTTTTTTTCTCCAAGCTACTTCATTCAATTTGTTTATTCTACTTGTCTAAACACTTTTCACACAATTGTACTATTTTGTACTCTCCAATAAATGGACATCAAAGTAGAAGAAAAAACTGCAAAATATATCAATAATGGAAATTGAAGGTTACCTTTTAAATTGGATAAAAACAGCAAAGAAAACGAGGAGAAAGTTATACAATTGGGTTTTGAAAGATGACGAAGAGTGGGTTTCGGTGAAGAAAAAGAAAGGTGATCGTATTCCCTAAGTTTGGGAAGGAGGAAACGCAAATTAGGTTTTAGAAGAGATTGGAGGGGTTTTGGTACAATTTGAAAATTTATTTCATTTTAAGTGTACTTTAGTCATTTTATGTTGTAACTAGGTTTTATTGAGGTGTAACTAGAAATTTTATTTTTTCTATGATCTTTTTTTTTGGGTCAACTGCTTCCAAACAATCACTCTCACAAATAATGTTGACATAGCCTTTTATACTACAAAAATCAAGACCTATCTGGATAGCACGTAACTCAGCTAATAACGTATCACCTCCAGCTTCATAGTGAGAGAAACCAGCTATCCAATCTCCATCGTGGTTGCGAACAATACCACCAGCACCTAAACAACCAAAATCTTCTAAAAAGCTACCATCAATATTGAGTTTCAGTGTACCTTCCGGAGGGGGGGGGGGGGGTCCAATGAGCTAAGAGACGTGATGAGTGTGGGTCCAAATCAAGATTGGGATAGTAAGAAATGCATTCATCATGTAACAAAAAGGTCTTTCGCACCACATCTTGAATATGCCAATGTTGATTCTCAAAAATTGTATTGTTTCTCCAACACCAAGCATACCATACTCTTGTAATAAACAAAATAGTAGAAGTACCCTTTGTCATCTCATGAAGCCAAACCTTGACATCAAATTCAGAGAAAAAATTATTATAGCGCCCCATATTCAAGCGGAGCCAAAGCTCTCTAGAGTGCGGGCAATCACGTAGACAATGAAGAATATCCTCTATGGGTGAAGAGCAACGGGTGTAGCTTGGAGAAGCTACCATGTTGCAATGATGCCTACGGGCATTAATAGGGAGAGCATTATGAAAACAAAGCCATAAAAAGTGCTGGAGTTTTGTTGGTACTTTAAGGCGCCAAAGTCAATTCATGTTACAATTCACATTCCAATCTCTATTTTGTTGAAGAAGCCAATAGTATCCACTAGAGCAAGTATATACACCTTTCTTTGCATGCCTCCAAATCCACGCATCTGGAAGTCATACATCCAAGTTATTGGGAGCTGGAAGCTGATGAATATATTGAACAATATCGGTAGGTATCATAGTGACAAGTCCTTGCAAGTTCCACCTACCATCCTCCCACACATCCTTCAAACACATAATTGAATCACTAATGTTAACAAAAGGGACCAATTGATAGAGGGGACCGAGTTGTGTCCAGTCAATATTCCAAATTGATGAGTCTCCGGAGCCTACACGAAAACTATATCCTGCAGCAAAATTTGTAATGGCATGTTGAATGCCGCTCCAAGTAATTGATGGTTTATTATGTTTCTTATTCATCCACAAAGATGTGTTTCCCATGTATTTATGGGAAAGAACTTGCACCCACAATTTATCTTTATTATAAAGCATGATCCACACTAACTTACCAAGCAGAGCTAAATTAGTAAGTCTAGCTTCACGAATACCTAGGCCGCCAAAGCGTTTAGGGGTTGTAACCATATTCCAGTTAACATGATTCCAAGTTCGAGAGAGCCCATCACCCCTCCCAAAGGAAACTCCTTGCCATCTTATCCAACCTGTTGCACTATGATCATCTATATATAGAGGATTAATTTTCTTTGAATAATTTTATTTTTTTACGATATTAAGAGATTTTGTTTTGGCAAATGACATTAAGAGATTTTTTTTTTGAAAGAAAATGACATTAAGAGATATATACTACTAATTTTTTTTAAGGAAATATACTATTACTTATGTTTGCACATCTAAGATAACATTAAAGATGATTGATGATTGATTTCACAAAGGTAATTTATTTAAAATCGTAAAAATGGTAATCTGTTGAAATTAGTTTTTTTTTGTTAATACAAAATTAATTAATATAAATTTATCTTTAAAATGTTACTATTTGATATTTATAAATTAATTATTTTAACAAAATTCCTTAAAAGCTTTTTTAAAATAACAAATTCCTTAAAATCGTTAAAAAAATAATTCCTTAAAAGAATTTTACCAAATTAATATATGTGAAACAATTAAATGCATCGATTCCCTAAAAAAAAAATTAAATGCACCGATTGAATTCAATGATATGATAAAGGTCATAGTTGGCAATAACATTATCATTCAAAGACCAATCGTAACTGAAAACCACTATAAATTACCAATCATTTTGGTGAATGAACAAAAAAGACAAAACACTAGAAAACATCTCTTACAATTGCCTGCCTGTGTTAAAACTGAGACAAAAATCTTTTGAAAGAAATTTCATGGCACCTTCTCTTTTCTCTACACCCTTCATTCACCCTGGTCTCCAACCTCTTGTGGCCAAAATGACCCTCTTTGATACCATACTTTTCTATGTTAGTGTTTTTGTAATTTGAGTTCAAACATTTTATTTAAGTTTAAAGCTAATTAATCAATCGTAAAATAATATATAGTGATTGTTTCATTATTATGATATGATGATAATATTGAATTTATGTAGGTGATACATTTTGTGGACAAAATTGTGCTGTGGCATAAGCTTCCAGTGTTGTTGGGGGCAATATACTTGGGAATTAGGAGACACTTACACTTTCGTTACAATCTGTTGCATGTTGGAGGAGTGAGTGGCAACAATTATGATACACAACACTATGCATATCGTACTCCGGCAGGCACGTGCAACCACCCCGACGATCACTTGATCGGTAGTCAGGGAACTATCATCGGCCGGAATATGCCTCCGACGACTTTAAATTATGGGGTAACCAAGCCATTTAATTCTTTTATCTTTTTTTTATTTTGATGTCATATTATTATCAATTGATCATGTATATTATTATATACGTGCAGCTGTTAGACCCTCACCCTGCACTGGTGGCCTCGAAGCTTCTAGCAAGAAAGAGCTTCATAGACACAGGGAAGCAATTCAACATGATAGCTTGTTCATGGATACAGTTCATGATTCATGATTGGATTGATCATTTAGAGGACACTGAACAGGTCCAATATTTATTAATTATATATGACTGTCACAATCTATGTTAAACGAGAATATAGGAAAATGTTGATATTATTTTAATGAATATCATTTCATTGTATTATATAATATTATCTGTAAACATTTTTGTTTGTGCTTTTATATATTACCCGAATCTAAACATACATAGCTGTATAATTCACATAATTGTTTTTAAGGAACTGATGTAACAAAGGGACACGATGGCGAAGTGAATGTAAATTTTACACTAATTTTGCCAACCAATTCTCCAAAACCTTAATGTAATTTGGATCTAAGCCAATTGCATTTCTTGCATAATGTTTGGAATAGGTGGAAATCAGTGCTCCTGATGGTTACTCAAGCGGCTGTCCTCTAAAGACTTTCAAATTTTTCAAGACTAAGAAATTTCAAACTGGCTCCTCACACATGAAGTTTGGCTTCCAAAACATTAGGACTCCTTGGTGGTAAGTAGTTTAATTTGTATGCACTATTTCACAGTAAAACAACAGTTTTACATATGCATTCAATCATATCTCACCATGTAAACACTTGTGAAGATATTTAAGGAACTGATGTAACAAAGGGACATAGTAGCAAGATTTGATTGAATACACGTGCAAAACCTTTTTAGTTTTTACACTGACAATTTAAATCAATTAAATCTATATCTTAACCACCTTTTAAATTTGATGGTTCAACATATAGCTTTTTGCTGATAGAAGATTTAGTTCAGCAAACAGGATTATTGGAAGAACATTTAGAGTTTACTATTGTTTTTTGGTATGTGAATTATTAGGGATGGAAGTGTGATATATGGGAACAATGAGAAGGGAATGAGCAGAGTAAGGACATTCAAAGAGGGAAAACTGAAGATCTCAGAAGATGGGCTTCTTGAGCATGATGAGAAAGGTATTCCCGTATCCGGTGATGTTCGAAATTCATGGGCTGGTTATTCCCTTCTGCAGGCTTTGTTTATTAAAGAGCACAATGCAGTATGTGACATGTTAAAAGTAAGTAAAATTCTTTTCATCTGTTGTATAACTTGGCTCCATTTTCTGCCACTGCACTCATTTTTTGCCTCGGAAATTAATGCTCGTTTTTGTGTTCTTTGCTTACAGGAGCACTATCCTGATTTTGATGATGAGCAACTCTATAGGTATGCAAGATTGGTGACTTCAGCAGTCATTGCAAAAATCCATACAATTGATTGGACTGTAGAACTCTTAAAAACTGATACTCTTTTGGCATCCATGAGGATCAACTGGTAAGTCTGCATATGGATATATTTTGAAGGAGACAGGCTGTTTTTTTTAATTAATACAGTTGTCTATGCAGCTAAAGTAAAACTTTCATTTTCTTTTGGCAGGTATGGATTTTTGGGGAAGAAATTCAAAGATTCATTTGGAAATATTTTGGGACCCGAGCTTAGTGGATTAGTTGGTCTTAAGGAGCCAAGAGATCATGGAGTTCCATATTCGCTTACTGAAGAGTTCACGAGTGTTTATAGGATGCATGCACTCTTGCCTGAGGAGCTTGTCCTTCGAAACATCAAGCCTACAACAGGAGAAGACAAATGCCCTTCAATACTTGAAAAGTATACTCTTATCTCTCTCATTGATTCTAGTTTTGTACCCAAGAGTTAAGAATTTTTTATGTTTCTTTTGAGTTGCTTTTAACATGAAAACATTTTTTCATAGTGTGGTTCTGAATGCGAAGGGTAACGAGTATAATTGCATATGTTATTTAGGGTGCCAATGACAGAAATGATAGGAAAACAAGGGGAAAACAGGCTTTCAAAAATAGGAATGGAGCAAATGTTAGTATCTATGGGCTACCAACCATGTGGTGCTGTTACTTTATGGAACTTTCCAACATGGCTAAGGAACCTCATTGCACATGATATTGATGGAGAAGAAAGACCTGATCCAGTTGACATGGCTACTATGGAAGGTAGTGCAGTGCAGTACCTTTTGCAAGCATGCTTTTGTAATAATTTTATATGATCAACTTGTTCTAAAATGATGAATCTTCTATCTATTAGTTTATAGAGATAGAGAAAGGGGAGTTGCAAGGTATAATGAATTCAGAAGAAACATGCTAATGATCCCAATTAGTAAGTGGGAAGATTTAACAGATGATCAAGAGGTTATTGAAGCTCTCAAAGAGGTATATGATGATGATGTTGAGAAGCTGGACTTGATAGTTGGTCTCCATGCTGAGAAGAAGATCAAAGGGTTTGCTATAAGTGAGACTGCTTTCTTTATCTTTGTGATCATGGCTTCAAGGTAAGTTTTCAGCACTAAATAGTATGCAAATAAAATTTGATTATTTTGGCTTGGAATCTTATGGTTTTCTGTGGTGACTATGATGTTTAGGAGGCTAGAAGCCGATCGTTTCTTCACAACAAATTTCAACTCCAAAACATACACAAACGAAGGTTTTGAATGGGTAAACAAAACAGAGTCTTTGAAGGATGTGATTGACAGGCACTTCCCTGAGATGACTGAAAATTGGATGACAAGCACAAGTGCATTCTCTGTGTGGGATTCAATGCCAAATCCTAAGAAATACATACCTCTATATTTGAGATAAGCCCCACAAAAATTGTTTGGTTAAGAATCACTTGTGCAACTAAGTCACAGTTTTACTCCCATACTCTTCCATTGATTTAGAACCACTTTCAGAATGTTTTGTTCGTATTTGTCTTTTAATAACTTGAGCATAGTTACTGCTCTGTATTTCATTTTACAATGTAAACGTTTATGTTACAATTCAAGCCGTTCTTTCTGATACCTCAAAAGTGCAAAATATAAATTTATCATGTTACTCTGAAACTTACGGATTCATGTACTATGATTTAATTGTGAAAATGTACACATATACCAAATAAAATTTATACTTAGTTTTGGTAGGAAACAAGATTCAATAAATTAACAAACAAACATGCACAACTGCAATCAGCTAGCTACAAACAGTTATATCAATCTGGCGAAAACCAAAATGAGAACATCAGGGATTTGATTGATACTCATTGATTCCCTGTAATGTACTTGGAAAAATTCTTTTGACAACTCTGGCATACAAATAAAATGATTGTATACTGTAGCGCCATAGTAGTCTACATTTTGAAACTCAAAAACTACTCACAACAAGAAAAATGGCCTTCATATCGCACAATCAAGAGTGAATACCAAACAGAAGCTTGCAAGTCGCAAAAGTCGTCTTTGTGATATATGAACAAACAAATAATCAGCAAAAGCTCACTTGTCTTTTAGGAAACATCCCCTCTCTAACTTGGGGTGATAAGCACAACCCTCTTCATCAGTTTTGACTTTTGGAAGCATTGTATAGGAACAATAAATTTGAAATTCAACAAATGCTTCCCACTTTCCCTTTACAACTTGATCTTCACGGAGGGGTTATCTTCCAGACACGGATAAAAGCATCCTCGCCTGAGCTAACCAAACTATATTCATCAGTGAATACTAACCCATAAACCCCACCTAAGTGAGCACCCTTTATGGTATTTCTATTAGCCACAGGTTGGTCAATCTCATATATAATAACACACATGTCGAGTGATCCTGTAGCAATCCTACTGCTATCAGGGGACCAAGCAAGACAATTTATCCGTGCAGTATGGTACAGCATGTTCTTGAGCTTCACCTGCACAATAACATATATAAAAAAAGATTTACATTTAAAAGCACAATAAGCAGTTAAACGCATTACAGATAGAAAGCATTAAACATAATACTTTCGTTATTTAAAGGTCAGCTTGGTTTGAAAAAATGTTCCCTTTTCATTTTAATTGCAAAACTGGGTCCGTGTTTTCACTTTGTTTCCTGTTTGTTACAAAAAAAAAAGCGATAATAGAAACAAAAAAAAAAAATGTTCTTGAACAAAACCGGTTCAAAAGTAGTACTAGTACTCACATCTCGGGAGGCACGGTCCCAAACAACAGCTTCTCGATTAACATCCCCTGATGCAAACATTGAAAAATCTGGAGAATACCGTATGACACTAATAGCACCCCTATGTTTCTCAAGGACAGCCTCTTCAACAAGTGTATCACCAGAAATAGAATATATGTGCAGTTTACCATCCTGACCACCAATAATGGCTTCACTTCCATCAGACGAGACAACAGATGCCGTAACAGTAAATCCAAGATTAATGATTGACACAACTTTTGTGCCACGCAGCATGACAACTCCTGAATCAATTGAAACTAGAGCAAGTTCAGGAGACGAAAGTGCAACACTAAAATCCTTTGGTTGACTTCCGATATCAACGGCTTCAGCATCTCCGCACTGATCCCCATGTAAAGAAACCCGCCTTAACTGGTTGTCAGAAGAGAAAGGAAATGAAGGAGTAAGAGGAAGAAGCCATTAGTTATAAACGATTTTCGAATAAGCAGATGCCATGAAATTTGTCCCGCACACTAATTGCTAAATATCAAGAAACTGATCAGTGAAAAATAAACATTCTTTCCACGTAATATCAAGACATGCATCAAAACCTCAATTGCTAACTTATAATATCTTGGGACTAAGAAGGTAGTTGTTAATTTGTCACTTAGTGAGCTGATTATAACCCGTATAGAGAGAAATGTTCCGTATTAATTGGTCAAATGAAATTAATTTTTGGGCACAAAACGAAAGTCACAACAATATTAGTTTTTGGACCAAACTGATCTAGTAATGAATGTGTACATATTAATAGCGAGAATTTAAATAAAGAACAGAGTAAGTTTAAAATTTAATTTCGATACTCTGTTGGTGTAAATTTTTTACAGTCAACCAATCAGAAATTGTCTCGTGTGAACTAACAAAGCATATAAATTAGATCTATAAGTATCTTGTAAAACAATTACTACTGCTTATTTAATGGGTCTGCACTAGCCAAGTGCTTCATGGAGATTTCTAGGAAATTTACGACCAATATACTTAAATAGATAACACCGAGAAAATGATTTATTTCATCCCATAAAAAGTATACTAATTAAATGCAAACGACAAGCAAGGCTGATTTGTTTATCCAAATCAAATTGGAGAAAATGGAAAATGAAAAAAACATAATATAATGATTATCTGATATCCGTCAAAGAGTATAAGCAAAACACTCACCTTATTATCAAAACCAGACATAACAATCTCTTCTTCTGCAGCTGCTAAGGATTTGATTTGAGAATTTTCCTTCCTTTGTAATTTACCGCTATATCCAATCCCTTGAATCCACTTAACTATTAAGCCATCATAACTACAAGACAGGAGCACTCTAGGGTTACTTCTGAGAATGGTTAAGGAGGAAACATTTTTCATATGTCCTGAAAACGATGCCAGGGCTTTATCAAGATCACTTGCAGAAAAAATTGATATTGTCCCACCAAGAGAAACAGTGACAAGATAATCGTTCAACCACAGGCACCCTACAAGCATGTCTTCAACTCCACCAGAGGCAGAACAAATCAATGTTTTCTTCACCTTCCCAATGTTATCCTCAGATATGTCCCATACTTTTGCAGACTTGTCAGCAGATACAGTCAGCACCTAACGATAACATTACAACTGAAGATCAGATGTCTAACAGGGAAGAAAGTAAAGAGACTTACACAGAAATGACTAGTATAGCAAAGGGGGAAAATATCAATTCAACAAATACAACAGTTTAACAGCAAGCTCAAAAGTTAACATGCACAAGAACTTTGCTAATTGAACTGTACAAAGTATATCGAACATTTAGGTTTTGTTTGAGAGTTTGGAGGGAGGGGAGGGGAGGGCTCTGAAGATAAAGGAGGAGTAAAGGGAAGGGAAAGGCTGAGTAGTTCCCCCACCTTGAATGAGATTTATTATTCTACATTGGACTAAAACTCTCCAATATATGGGAAATCCAAAAGTACATTCACGGAGGGCTTTGGAAAATTTCGAATAAACTTTCAAATCTATTTATTCTCTATATAAATTTTCTCAAAACAAAATTCTTATTCACAAATATTTTCATCTTAATCCCTTCAAAAACATTCTCCCAAAAAAAGTGAAGACTTCTCCTACCTTTTCTTTCCTCCCCTCCCACTGTTTTCCTCCAAACTCCAAAACAAAGCCTTAGACTGTTGTGCCAAAAATCTCAGTAAACTAGCAATCAAGACATGCATGTTCAACAACTAAAAGTGCAAATTTCTATTGATTTTAAAATTTCAAATAGGTCTAAAATCAATGTTAACAAAAAATTGTCTAGACTTGAAGGAACTTTCCCAAAAGACCAGATAACAAACAAACCATAACCTACAAGTTAAAATGAGAGCAATATAATAGAAAAGTGAATATAAGTCAGGCTAGCAAGAGAACTAAACACGCTTATCAAGAAAAAAAATCAAGAGAACTAAATACAGATTCTTTTTCTTCAAATTCCTACCCCTTAGCTTGAATAACTTCTATGCACCATAGTTTGCATTCAAAATGTGACTGCAGTGAAGTATTTATAATTTATATGACACAAGTTATTACGACATGCCTTTTACTTTACCACATATTTCTTAGTTTATAGTTGTATGTTAACTTCTAAAAGAAAAGCAAGTTAAGTGATCAACATCATATAGATTGAAAAGGAGATGGAGAGAGACAAATACGTGAAAATGGGATCAGTATATGACCAGACCTGCCATAATCAATAAAAAATACTCAAAAGTTAGCTTACTTGTTTTCCATCAGGACTCCAGCTAACAGCATAAATACTGCCAGTATGGCCACCTTCAGAAGACAACTCCCCGATCTTCTCTCCAGTCTTTCCATCGAATATGATACCCTTTTTGTCAGAACTAACGGTTACAAATTTACTGCCATCTGGAGAATATCTCACACAATTGACAAAATTTGAATGATCCCTATACATAAACAAATTATCGTGATATCAGTCATTTATCAGACGAATGTAATAAGCAGAGAAGATCAAAGATAAGAACAAACCAAAACAGAGGAATATGAAAAGAAATTACACTATCTTTAAACATAAAGAGAAAAGGGGACATGCAATGTCATTGAAACCCAGTTTTACCCTGACGTCTAATGAGAATTCAGTATTTGAAGATATTTTTAAAATGTGGTAGCAAAGTGAGCTTACGTCGCAATGATGTACAATCGGATTTTCTGGTATTAATTAATTTTAAGTGAGGATGATGTACAATCGGATTTTCTGGTATTAATTAATTTGAAAATCATCATCTATATCAAACAAATATTACTGTGCATCTATGATATTCTAACCGGTTAGTATTTTTGTATTTCCTTCATCACAGACGCTAACTTATGATCGTTATTTGGAGTTGATTCTTTCAAAGGACACAAGGAATTTTTACTTTACTGATGACACGGGACATGTATGGAAATGCACTAATGTATTCGTTGAAAAGCCCTGAATTGCACCATGAAATTGGAGGGGGTTAGAAACACTACTGCACACTTCAAAAATCAAAATTGGTGCTACAGCAGTTGGGAGAAATTCTATTTTATTTATAACATTGATAGTGTAGTGTGGTCTTTTGTTATATGGAGTGTACCAGGTCCTATGTGTGTGTCTTTTGTTATATGTGTATGTCTTGAACTGGGATTTGTCTTCATGTATTACTATTGATTTGAATGAATGATTCATGGATACTTTGGTTCTTTATTTTTAGATTATGCTCACTTGGATCTTAAATTAATCAGTTAGTTTTATGGCTTATAACTTTGTCATCCGTAACGATACAAGAAGGATCCATGTTTTTTAAAAAATAATTTTATAAACACTAACATCATGTTAGTGCAATAGATGATCAATGATAAACGAATACATCATCAAAAACAAATCAATCAACTTGAATCATACATAAAGTTGGCCTTGCTATAAAATAAATGAGAATATTGATCTTTGGCCAATTCTAATTTTTTTCTTGATATATTACAAAATCTGTGGAAATGTCTCATTTTCAACCATATTTTATATAGATTTGCACATTTGTTTTGAAGGATCAATTAAATCAACTAAGTTGTTGGTTTTATAAAAAAAAAAAGTTATTGGTTTTATAAATTATAGATAGGTAATATTGCATATATCTACTTTTAAAAATGTATATGACCCGTGCGGCAGCATAGGTAGACGATCTAGTAAAGAGAAAAGGGGACATGCAATGTCATTGAAACCCAGTTTTACCCTAACGTCTAATGAGAATTCAGTATTTGCGGATATTTTTAAAATGTGGTAGCAAAGTGAGCTTACGTGGCAATATGATGAGTTCTCATTAGATGTTGTGTTGGTTAATTTACATCAACAGCGCATCTCCACTCCAATAAACTCAAACAACCAATGTTTTGAAAATTCATCAATTAAGACATTTTTCTTTATAGAAGGATAAAACATAAAAAGTATATGGCAATATGCAAAATTTTGGGTTTCACGATTTTAATTAGACACATATTTTTAAGGACATGCAAGGGAATGTCTTTCTTTCAGTTGCTCAAAAGTAGAATTTTCCCTTCACAAAAATGCATGGAGAGAAACTTATATAAGTCGGTAGAAAGAGAAAAATAGAATCAGTTCAACAAAATTGATCAATGTCTAAAGAGAGCAGAAGACAAACAAACATATTATAGAATAAAAGACTGCACCGCCATTGAGTTTCTCACACCATACCTGCGAGATTGCTTAAATCTAAAGGGAGGTCCTTCATAAAAGTTGACAAGAAAATCCTCTCCACAGGTGACAATGCGAAAAGGCCTTGTAGGTTTATAAGCACAACTCAAAACTCGTCTTGAGTGGCCATCAAATTCACCAACATTAGTCCCAGAATCCCACCTATCCATTGCAGAAATTGATCACAGTAAATATCACCAACTAAAGAAGTACGATATAGAGTCTGATCAAAAGAAAAGCCAAAAAATATTCACTCAAACATACACAGCAAAAGCATCAAAATCAGATATAGGGAATGTTTGGATTGGCTTATTTGAGCTTATCTACTGACATTAACACTTGAGAGACTGTTTCAGAGAACCTATAAAAACAAGTTATAACATCTAGATAAACTATTTTCAGGTTATTTTTATAAGCTGTCCAGGATAACTTATGAAAACAACTTATAACTTATACAAAAACAGTTTGTTATGAAAATATGTTAAAATAAGTGTTTATACATGATAGGCGCTTATGCTATAAGCTATAAGCTGTAAATTATAGTAAGCTGTTTATCCAAAGTCCAAAGAATGACATAGCCATGATTAGTTGTAAATGAAAGCAATAAATTAGAAATGTGTAAGTGTAATGTAAGAGAGATGAATCATATCCTATCCTATATAAATATAGTAAAGTGAAGTCAAAATAGTTTGAAAGAAAAGAAAAGAAAGGAAATAGTGTCATACATAAAAGCGCGAACAAAGGAGTTTCCTTTAGCTTCACCAGAAGCGACAATTCTGATACCATCAGGAGACCACTGAAGATCATCGATCCTTCCAGAAAGAACACGAAACTCCTTCTTCAAAACGAATTCATTGCGAGTTCCCCAGATCCTCACGGTACCTGACACGTCAGCAGATGCAACCCATTCACCGTTGGGTGAAAATCGAGCGACGGTGGCAGGGTAAGCATGTTCGCCATAGACGGAGACATGAAGGGGGTTATGGAGATTCATCATGATAACCGATCTGGCATTGGTGTAGGTGATGGTGTTGGATTTGGAGTCGCCGGAGATGAGAATACCACGGCCACGTTCTGTTGAAGGCGTGCAGGCGTAAGTCTCCGTCAACTCCACCGAGCTCATCTTGAAAGATAGAAAATGCAGTGCACGATGATGACGGTGATGGCAGAACAGAAGAGAATATGAATATGAATAAAACGATGATGACTTTTGACTCACTCAAAAAGCTTTTGCTTTTTCAATCAACGACAAGTAACGCCCACTTTCGCTCACAAATATCTACTACTAGCTCCTCTTACTCTCAGTTAAAAAAGGATAAATAAATTAGGCTAGCTCAATTGGTAGTGGGAATGCATTGAAGTAGTACTTATCCCCAGGTACTAGGTTCGATTCCCACGGGAAGCAAAAACACTACTAGAGGAGGGGGTAGTGATTAAGCTTGTGAGTGACAGTGCCGGGGTAGTGGGACGGCCCCACTAATAGGTGCGGGACCCACCTGGGCTGTTACAAAAAAAAGGCGCCTTTTTTTTTGTAAGACATAAGAATGTTACATTGTGATGATATAGTTCTTACTTATTATCCTTAAGATCCTTGAATGAGATTAATATAAGTAAGTTATTTTGTTAAAAGACATGTAGAAAATTGTATAAATTTTGCAATCCAATATTATTATATTTTGAATTAAATTTCTAACTATATGTGATTTTATATATCTATATATATAAATATTCTGGATTGCTACTATCCCTTTGTTATGTGAGTAACGGACATACCCTATCGGTGTGACGTTACTTAACATATCATTTTGTGATAGAGAAATAGTTGAATATTTTATTTAAAATATCTTTCAAACTTTTTAATTCAACTATCATTGTCTATTCTCTATCAAGTGGGAGAATCATTGCTATGTATTGTGTAACGTGATGGACATACCCTATCGGTATGACATTACTTAACATAATCATCCTTTTGTGGGTAAGATAGTTTAACTATCATTCTCCATCAAGTGGAGAAAATATCATTCTTCAACAAGTGAGAAAAAATCTACATGTCAACTAACTATATCTCATAAACAAATATATTTATTTGTTTTCATATTTTTAGATATGAAATTTTTGTAAAGACTTATATTGAGGATATTAGTTATGCTATTGCTATTCTTTAATACTTATGGAAGCTTATAACTATTTTCTCTTATATCCTCAATAATAATAAAATATAAGTCTTGTGTATTTCCGCTGCTTGTAACCTAATTGTTTCTCAAATTTGTGTAAGTATAAATTGTAGCATTTGAGTTTTGAGTGAGTTATTAAAATTGTGAACAGAGTCTTATATCCTATTTTTAGAGACTCATCTCCCTCATATGATGATAAATTTTTAATCATCATACTCTGTCATATAACGGTTACTATGTTTATAAAATTCTGTGGAATTTTAATTGTGAAAAGGAGATCTTGTGTTATAAAATTCTTAAATGAAAATTTACGTTCTCCTTAATTCTAAATGCAGAATATGTGGTTAACTACGAAACCCAATTCTTGATAATATCTGCCATTGATAAAATATGTATTTATGGGGTTTCATATTATTCTTGAGTTACCACTTGTGTTAATAATTCTGCTATGCTCATGTGCAAAATATGTGGTTGAGTTCATGAAACTCTATTGGCTAAAATTATATAACCACTTATGTTGATAATCTTGCACTATTAATTGAGTATCCCATTGTTGAATATTACATTATTATAATATTTTGTATCAGTGATCACTAATGAGAATCCCACTTACTCTTGTTTATATATATGTGGGATCAGTGGGAGTGTGTACACAATATTATATATTATGAGCTCAAATGAGAAATCTCACTCTTGTTTATATATATATGTGAGATCAAGAGAAATGTGTACACAATATTATTGTCGTTATCGCCATATACTCTTGTGCACACTATAAAATATGGCATAGCTTAAGAGACTTTAAACTTTAGTCTCATTCTATTATATTGAGACATATGTTAAAATTCTATCGATCTCAATGAGCATCATAATTGGATGCTTAAGTCAATTTTGTTGGAATATGCACAATAACTTCTTGGCATGCAAATATACATTGTGCTTCTGTTTTACCAACATTCCACATTTTTTGAGGTCATAAATAGTAAGTCCAATGGATAATATCAATACTCCTATCGAGTATGATATTGTGTTCTTGTGGTACTTATAATTTGAGATAATCATAAATGTTCTTTTGTTATTGACATTCTAGTGGCCACATTAATCCACATTTTTTTTTCTTTAAACTAAGTGTCTATGTTAATCCAATTTGGGGATTATTGAATTTCCTATTTTGCTTTTATGGATTTTCATAGTCACATTTTTGTAAAACTTGGATTAATTGAATGTCGTAGAACATTTATTGATTTTGACTATATGTAATTACACTCTTAATAGGCTATCCCTATAAGTAATTACTATTCGTGTACCTATGTGGATATATGACTTCTGTAATATTGAAAACTCATTGACAGAACCACTAACCACAGACTTATGTATATGAGTATTGTAACTCATAATGATTTGATCAAGTCTATGTTATTTTGGGTTAGTGGGAGTTTGTTATAGCATTTTTTAAATGCTTGGGCTATTCTTTAGTGACATATTCTTTTTAATTCAAACGTGTCACTATAGATTCATCATTTGTTAGAAAAGTGAGTCTTTGATCTGTATGATTTGTTTTCCCTATCGGATTCAATTTCTGCAGCATTAAAGCTTACTTCTCTTTTGAATGATTACTGCTTTGACCATACATGTAATTTTAAATTTTAAATTCTTTATGACAAGTGAATTTTTTATTTTTTCAGTAATTGAGTATTGTCATCCAAGTGGGAGATTGTTGGATTAATTATTTAATTAATCAATTATGGATTGACAATAATCAATTATTGTAAGTCGGTGTCATAATATAAATTATGGTCTATTGTGTTAAGCACTAATTATATGATGAATTTGAGTGATTGGGCTTTTGTAACTAAATGGACCGTGATGGGTTGGACCATTTAGATAAGCCCAATGAGAGGTCCCTGCCCTCAGCCGTTTAGCTATTTAAACGTCATCCCATTAGACGGTTAATTATTCTGAATATTGGTGAAAACCTAAAGCTAGACGGAATGAGGGTAGTTATCCCTCTCATAGTTGTCGGGGTTGTCTACGTTTATTTTTCATCAACCTAATTCAAAGGTACACAGTCTCTTATTCCTTCTTTGTTGTCTTGATATGCTATATTTTGTATCTAATGATCTATGGTTAAATTCTAAATTTTTTATCAATTATTAATAATAAGTGACATAATTTATGCATCAATTTGATTTTTAATGAATAATTTAAGAATTTATTAGACACTGTGTAACAATTTATAACGATCAAAATATTTCAATCAAATTCGTTCTTGCACACGTGAAAGTTGTCTTAGAACTCCACGTCAATGCTCAACGACACGTCAAAACTGTTAACCGCTAAATTTAATAGAGGAACTAAATTGATTAACATCCATGAGATCCAAGAATATATTGGCTATTTCAATAATTTGGAGATGCAATTGGCCCGTGCATACAAATTTAAGAAGGAAAAAACATATTCACTCATTTAAATTTAGTCTACTACCGTCCAAATTATAAGTTGTTTCGGAAGAAAAAAAATTGACCCAAATTACAAGTCGTTTTCAATATGAAACATTTAATACTATTTTTTTTATTATACCTTCAACTATTTATTACTATTTTTTTCAATTTTTTAATTTATCTTTCTTATTCCATTAATGAAAAAAAGTTTTGTAAAATGTCATAATTTCTCATTCCTAAACAACATTAATTACAATTTTTAATTTATATGAAATGATAAAAAAAATCATACTCCCTCCGGTCCTTATTATAAGAAAAAATTGACTTTTTAGGTTCATAGAATAATTAATGTATCTTATTGTAAATATAGATTAAATACATCACTTATACAATGAACCAAAAAAGTCAATTGTTTCTTATAATAAGGATCGGAGGGAGTATAATTTAGGAAGGGAGAGAGTACATTACTAACCTTTATGCAATTGACCCACCATTCTAATTGAAAGATTCGTCCATATTTAGAGTTCATCTAGATCTAATGATTTAAAAAAGTAAGTGATTTTAGAAAAGAATAACAATATCAATATAGAACTTTGTCTGATATTGTTCATGTGTTAGTTCATTGACTGGTACAGAAGCATTTTGTTCATGCATGTGTTAGTTCCCTTATAGTAGCCAAATCTGAGGCTAATAGTAAGGCAGTTTTAACACCTGAAGACATCTTTATATATTGTCACTGTTTGCATGGTGATAGAGTTGCAATGCTACAGGATATATCATGATTCAGAGATTCAGCATGTTGGTTTTCTAATTTGATTCAACCAAAAGTTTCTTTTTTAAAATAAATGTGAGGCATGTTCCTAGTGACCGACCTTGTATGCGATGTGGC
Source organism: Medicago sativa (assembly GCF_051527215.1). Taxonomy (NCBI): domain Eukaryota; kingdom Viridiplantae; phylum Streptophyta; class Magnoliopsida; order Fabales; family Fabaceae; genus Medicago; species Medicago sativa. The sequence continues at coordinate 100,975,672 of NC_140752.1, forward strand.
CAATAAACTATCATCATTATTATTATTATTATTATTATTATTCAATTTAGACTTAGAAATTAGTTATTTGTTGATTTTGGTATCAATACCAAATTTGGCTTGCTTTAGTGGAACGTATAACCTTTACTCCCTCTGTCTCACAATTATTGTCTCTTTAACATTTTTTCTTTTTCTCAAAATAATTGTCACTTTATAATATCAATGCAGCATTTATTACTTTTTTCCATTATTATACCCTTATTTATTGAATTTCATCCAACTTAACTATTCCACTAACTACAATTAATAAGGATGTTTTAGTAAATGTTACTAATTTTACCATTGAAATCAACACAATTAATCATTTCCTTAATAACCGTGCACAAACCTTCCACTAACTACAATTAATAAGGATGTTTTAGTAAATGTTACTAATTTTACCATTGAAATCAACACAATTAATCATTTCCTTAATAACCGTGCACAAACCTTAAACGACTAATATTGTGAGACGGAGGGAGTATATTCTTTTTGACAAAATGAATAACTCAGATGTCCCATATAACAAGGTATGTTCAACCCCCTCCTAACTTCAGTACAGGAATGCTTCTTTTAGTGCAGCAGTTGTTATTGGCTGTTTCATTTTAATTCATAACATTTTCAGTCAGAAATTTGACACATATGTCTAGGGAATGCAAGCCTGCACTTACGTTCGCAGAAAGTGAAGCGCATGTAAATACCCCTTCTACCATATCAACTGAAGTAAGGCCACCATTTTTGGTCCACCTCCGTTTCAAGCTATTCCAGGACCTTGAAATTGATGCTTCTCTCCCCATAAGATAAGAGTCATCTTTCAAGGTGTTGACCATCTAATCGAATAACATCATCACAATTTTTGTTGCTATCCTAATTTTTTTCTTTGTTTAGTAGTTTGTCCTTGTTAGAACTAGCTTCTTTTTCTCCACGAGCTCTCTCTCGTCCCCCCGTTTTGCTGCGTTGGAAGGTGTCCTCCTCCTCCACCGTAGTGTCGTGGGTGCTAGCATCAATATTGGAAACTCCAACAGAGCTCACCATTCTATAGTGTGTATGAGTGTGTGTATAACCATCTCTATGGGCTATGGCTGGTCTTTCTAAGCACTATGTTACGTCTTTGAATGTCTTATTAAATTGTTGTATTGGAACACTACAAAAAAAAAATTGTTGTGTTGGAATGAGAAAATATTACAAGAGCACGACTTCAAATAAAAAAATATTTAGATATACACGAATAATAAAATAAAAATTTAGTCACATCATTTAATAAGATGAATCCCTTACTCTAAAAGTTTATTAGGTCTTGCAACCTCTAAACCTAATTTTTCCCTCTAATAATCTTGCTTTAATTACTAGCTTAACTAAAACCTAAGAAATTTCCCTCCCTTTTGAATTTCGTTGGTCAATTTTCAAATAATTTTTGTTTACCGTGCTGTTTATAACCCTTCTGTTTTCCATGCATTTTTTTTTCAAAGTTTCTCTTGCTTGATAACCGAACAAAATTAAATAAGGGCCATTGGACTTCAATTTAGAAAACCACAAAAGTTGCTCCTCTATTTCCCACGTAGATTAACTCATTCATCTAACATATTCCTCCTGTATAAATATAGATGCAAGATTCTATCATTAGTCATCTTGCTCAAACTGTACAATGGCTGGCCGTAATGTTGAGTTTTTTCAAAAAGTTCCATTCGATACTCCTGGTTGTGTTTTAAGTCCCTGCCATGGCTGACCCAACATTGAGTCCTTGCTGTCAACCGCAACTGTATAACTATCATCGGTTTCTCCCCACGTCAAAGTTACTGTATTTGTCGACCATCGTCGTCGATGTTGTCACCGTCGTTGTTATCTTTGTCGTTTCAGTTGTTGTTGCCATCATAGTCAACTCTCACTGCTCGGTGGAGGTAAGGAATAAAGCAGGTTTTAGTGTTCAAGATGCCGTCGCTGTTATCTTTATCGTTTATCTTTGTATTGGAACGTGTTGACCTAAGATCCTGCCTTTGTTTTTTTTTTTCGTTCAAACTTTTATGAGTTATGGCACCCATATGTTATTGCTAAAATCCCTTATGAAATGAAGTGTATGGTTTTGTTTAAGGTTTTGTGAAAAGATTGACAGATTGACAGAATATGATGTTACTTCAGGGTTTTTGGAAGTGTATGGTTTTGTTTAAGGTTTTGTGAAAAGATTGACAGATTGACAGAATATGATGTTACTTCAGGGTTTTTGGTATATATGTAGAGATTTTTTATTTTCAATTTTACTTAATGTTTCAATACTGTTGACCTAACATGTTTTATTTCGTTGTGATTACTGTAATAGAGAGAGCTGTGCTGAGATTCTGGACCAAGCAAGAACCACTGTCGATGTTGTGGATGACTGTGGAAATACCTGGGCTTGCATCATATATTTGGTACTACTCCGTACGACCACTGCAAGATAGGAGGACAGTGGAAGCGTTTTGTGGAGGCTTGCAATCTTTACGAAGGTGTTCGGCTGAGAATTGGTGCACCGGTGGCTGGAAGCAATGAGACTATTTATGTTTCAGCCATTGTCAATTAGGCAGTATTTCCATGGCTTGAATTGTAGTTGATTATGGATTTGCAAGTGTCTTAGTTCTTATTTTGTCCCCATTTCCTGTTATCTTTTGTTAAGTACTTTCAGTTTGACAGTTTAAGTTTAATATTTCATGGCCTGATGCTCACATCATGTAATGGGGCATTTGTTTTGTTTCTGCCAATTTTCCAGACTTCCTTTATTTGCAATGCAGTTTATGCAATTTTAAATGAAAGAAATTCAGCTCTTTATATCACTGTGTTTGCATTTATTTGAGTAGAGTTGCACAAATGTGGGAATGTTTCTTAAATATAAATGTTCACATACGGAATACAGTGCAAGTTCCATACGAAACCATTGCAAACGAATTGTTGGAAGTATTTATCACAAGTGAACTAATTAAATTTAAAGGTTACAATGTGTATTGCAGGGTTCTATATTGGTATATTCATGGCAGTTTAAAAAAAAAACTAAGTAACACTCGACCCATATCAGATTATCTTCATACTAAGTATATATTGTCGTTCAACCAAAAACTTTTTTGTTAAAAAACGCTTATATTATTTAGCAACTTAAATTGTCATGACTTTTTTTTTTTGAGCAATTAAATTGTCGTGACTTATCCCTATTGTATAGTAGGAATGCATAAAATCCTGAAGATTGTGAATGTAGCAGTGATATTTCATCCATAACTATTGTATGCGTTTTCATATAAAAGGGTAAGCAAATAGATATAATTGTGAATTTGAATGATGGGAAAATATTTTACGATAAAAAATATTTTAAAATTGAATTCTCCATAAAGAACTACTCTGCCAATCATATATGTTTAACAATAATTTCTGTATATGATGACAATGTTCATGGTTTAATGTATGTTTTGGAAAATTGGTGGTGGAATATATGTGGGTGGAATTTTTTATTTCACGTTATTTGAGCAGAATTACATAACTGGCATGTTGATTTAATGATTTTTCATTGAAAATTACATGGGAATGGTGTTATGTTGCACACGTAACCATTAATGCCCCTCTATTATACTTTCCATATTAGAATATGTGGGGTCACAAGGCTGGATACAAGATTAAAGCTAAAAATTGGTGTGTCATGCTCCTAAGGAATTTAGATACACAATATGGGTTGCATAATGGTACAAGATTGATTATCACTAAAATGGGAAAATTTGTGCTAGAGGGGAAGATAATATCAGGAAGTAAAATTGGTGACAAAGTACAAGAGCTAGGGGCAATCACTAGGACATGTTGGTGCCTGCCTCACAACGCCTATCTTTTCACATGGACAATTATATGTGGTTGTGTCTAGAGTTACGTCTAGAGAAGGGCTGAAGATATTGATAACGGATGAAGATGGTAAAGATATCGATGAGACGTCTAACGTCGTATACGAAGAAGTGTTTCGAAACGTGTGACATTAATAGATATGATGTATGTTGTTTTAAACTAAACACTTAATTGTGTAATAAGTACTATTTCGATTACTATGTTTTCAAATGACTTACATTATGTCCACGCTCAATTTAGTTATCATAAGATGCATAATAGAATCATAAAGCTTATAAGACCCGTGCGGCGCACGGGTCGGTATACTAGTTAAGACTAATGTATACAAAGCTATACTACTAATAAGACCAATGTTACAAATTAGTTACATGACATGACGGGGCCTATCCCGCAAAAAAAAAATAAAATTAACATGACATATCACTATAAAAATTCTCTTAATTACTAACCAATCCAAAATGGGATTACTGACAGATTTAGACCCTCAACCCTCAGTAATACAAGCAAAACCCTCAATATCATTACTGGCTGAAAAAACCCTCATTAATTCAGAAAATTACACATACAAAAATTAATAATAATTATATTAGTATTATTGGCAGAAAAATCCGTCGGTACCGTTAATAACAAATATGCATTGAATTAGTGGCGTATGTGGACCATTGCATAGGACATTGTTCCTCTTCATATTCGCCAGTAAACGAAAGACATGGACATTAAAAGTTTTAACAAAAGGATAAATTCATCTCATGTTCCTTTCCCTTTCAAAAAGAAAATCTCATGTTCCTCTCTCTCATTCTCTCTCGTCTACCGGAACTCCCCCACCCAATTGCTAACTTCAAAAGCTTCTCTTAGTTTTGACTCCAAGATTTCAAGTTCTAAAAGGTATTGCAAAAACCCCCAAATTTATTGAATTTTTATTTTAGTTAGGTTTTGATTTTTCTCTTGTTAAGCTTTTTCCATTGATTGACCAATTTTTCAGAGACATAGAGGAGAATGTTGAAGAAGATTTGGGTGAGTAGCTAATCATCCTACCCTTAATTAATTTAACTTTTATTAGTTGTTATTATTGGACCAGGTTCACGGGCACCTTTGATTCACCTAATTCTCCCTTAAAGTTTTGATTTTTACTTGATTTGGGTTACTTAGAAGTTTTCATTTTTCATTTGATTTTATGCTTTTTAAAGTTTTCATTTTATTTAATTTCTTGTTATTTGTAGATATGAGATGTTACTACTGGGATATGTAAGGATTTTTAAATGGGTTACTCAAATTGTTTTACTTATTTTATAACCCTTTTATTTCCTTGATTTTTATTTTTATTATTGGACTAATTTAATTTCCCCTTTGTCTAAAATTCAGTGATTGTAAGGATAGTGTTCAAGATTTCCATGAAGTTATAACCTAGAAGTAACAATTGAAAAATTGTTAAAATCTGTATCTAAAATTGCAAGCTTTGATACTTTTCTTATCTTGATTGAGTGGATAATTGAGCCCAATCCTTCATGATATGACAAATAGGGCTTCCTCAGTTATAACATTAATCTTTGGTGTTTGAAGTAGCATTTTCAGTTTGATCTTCCTGTTAATTGGTCAGGTTTCATCTATTGCAATCGAGGCAATCCATGGGGATATAGCTTCAGCATCAAGGGTGGAGATATAGGTATCAAGTCTAATTGATAAGAACCTATTCATGAATATTAAGGAGCTGATTTCAGGCACACAAGTGTTTAAGTATCTACAATTTATGGTGGTAAATTTACAATTCGGTTGTTTGATATTAGCCTAGTTGAATTTCGATTTCAATTTTGTTAGTTTGAAGCTTTGTGATGTTGTTTGTTATCAAAATAGATACATGCTGACCAATGTACCTTGACCCTGTTTCTTTTTAATTTAATTATGAGGTTAAGTTGATTATTTTGGAAGAAGGCCGGACATACCATGTCATCGATGGAATAGGTACCATGTGATTCTTATTTTTCATCCCACTTTCTTTTCTTGTGTGTCTGTTTGCGCATAGATGAATTTTAATTTGAAGCTAGAAATTGGTAAATCGCATTGAATCTAGAAGTTTGTTAGTCTCTGATTATGTTTCTAGCCAATGGTGCTTCAATGTAGTTTTTAGTTTAGGTTGCTATTCACCTTGTGCAGCAACTATGGATACATGAATAGTTGGTTGTTTGATTGAGAAATGAAGTGTTTCAATATTGTTGTTTAAATGTATATACTATATATACATTTAAACAACAATATTTGTATTGTTTATTATGTGTAATTCTTGCACTAAGTGTTGTGTGTTTATTTCACTAGCTTAACCTTAATAATGTTTGCCATACGATAACTTACTTGTATTTGTTTAATTTTGAATATATGCGCAGACCACTATGAGAGCATTTGTTGAAGCTTTTCAAAGTCAGCAGGATACTTATATGGAAACTTCAATTACATGGATCATGCTTCACAAGAAAATCTCCAAAATACGGGGAGAGGAGCGGGATATCATCAAGAGGGAGATCGGGATCGAATTTGCCCAAATATTATGATAATTAGTTTATTCTGTTAATTTTCTAGATTGTACAAATATTATTGAAATATTATGATTTTGTACGAATATTTTGATGATATATCATCTAATTAATTTGTGTCTTATTAAATTACAAATTTACTTCTTTAATTTAGTTGTGTTTAATTAATTATATTTCTTTAATTAAAATAAAAAAGTGGGAAGGGATCAACAAAAAAAGTGTGAAGTACATTACTGGCGGAAATTTCTGTCAGTAATGCATATATGCATCAACATTACTGAGGGATTATTCCGTCAGTAATTACTGGCGGATTATTCTGGTAGTATTTACTGAGAGAATAATCCCTCAGTAATGTTTTGTCAGGACTACCTCCCCATTACTGAGGGAAAATTCCGTCAGTAACATTACTGACGTCAGTATTACTGAGGGACACCAATCCGCCAGTAATGGGTATTACTGAGGGTTTTGTTAGATTAAATATATACTTCTTATTCGGGTTTGAACCAAGAAGGACAGGGGCGTAGCCCTTCATTGCCAAGGGGTAGCCTTGGCTACCCCAAAAAATATATTAATCTTTAATTGATTGGTATAAATTTATATTCGGCTACCCCAAATAATAAACATTGAGCTACCCCAAGTAAATTCAGTTGTCGAAAACTAGCATAAACAAATTAAATGGACATGGAGTTTCTTGCAAATAACATATTTGTTTACATTGGAAAACACATTATTAATCTATTTAGTAAACGGTCAATTATGGATAAAATTGGCTTCTTGAAATGCATTTTACCCAACTTTTTTAAATAGCTATTATCAATTTTTATCCTTTGTTGTTGGTTTAATTTACATTTCATATAAGTAAAAATTATTGCCATTTTTTTCATCTATTGATTAATTTTCGGATTAATTTTTTTTAGTCTTTACAACACTTGCGATTTTTGAGTTATGTTTCTAAGATTTTGTTTGATTTTAGTCCTTAATTTTTCGTTAGAGATTAAATACAAGACTAAAAACACTTTTATTTTGTAAAATTTTAAAAAATTGAGACAAAAATTGAATAAATTATTTTGTAAGGACTAAACCTAAATAATTATAATCTATGGTACTAAAAACATTTTTATCCTTAAATTTAATATATTCTTTTTAAAAATATTTTATTGTTCCTTTATATTTGGCCCCTGCATAAATTTTTTGCTAGCTTCGCCGTTGAAGAAGGACCTCCAAATCCTTTATCATTAGTCCAAACCAGTTGAGCTACCCATTCCTCCACCCCGCCGTATTAGATTCACCAAATGAGACAACTTTGAGATGTAATGACAGACTCATTTTTCTTGATTTTCAACATTTCAAACTCTTATTTGATAATTTTAGCAAAAATAACAACATTGCTTCCTGAAGCAATTTGATTACTCACATAAGTGTTTAAACCCACTTGTTTTTTTTTTTTTTTGGATTTTTCCCTCATAAATATTGTATTTTCCACAACGAAATACCATCCAACCAGTAACACATTTAATTTGGCAAAAATACATGTTTTGCAATGCCAATTGATTCAGCCAAGGAAAGGGGCTGAACTTATCAGCATACCTTTTTTATTAATAGTCTTTAGTTTTCACTACCCTCCTACGCCTTAGACTCATATTTACGTGCAACCTAAGATACCTCAACCAAACACTTTAATTTTCGGGATTCATGCCTCAAGTTGACATCGTCTAAGATTACATGCCCCAACCATTTTCGGGATTAATGCCTCGAGTTGACATCGTCTAAGAGCATCCACAATGGTAGTTCCTTAATAGACACTCTTTAAATGGACTCCACGTTACACATCACTTATTTATAATATTTTAATAAAAGTACCTATTAAGGACCCAATGACTTCAATGGGAGTACATTAATAAGGACTCCAATGAAAAGTACTTAAATAGGCTCCACTAACTTACATTATTAAACAAAAATAATTTTGTTTATTAAATTATAAATTACCTCATTATATTTAATTATAATCCTTAAAAAAATTAAATTATAAAATATTTATTTATTCGTATGAACTTAAATTTTTGCCACATTTGCTAATAATTTGAAAATGAAAAAATTAACATTGCAAATTTTACATTTCTTCGTTAAATAATAATAATAATAATAATAATAATAATAATAATAATAATAATAATAATTTGCATGAATTAAATTTTATTTAAAATTATGATAAATAGATAAAATAATATTGAAAACAACTATAAATTTTGTTGACTCCTTAAAATATTACTCCTTGTTACAAGTGGGACCAAGTAGTACACATTTTATTACTTTTTTAAACGTGGGACCCGTTAGTTACTCAGGAGAGAGGGTCCTTATATAGTTGTCCGTTCCTTAACAGGGACTCATTTTTTCTTCCTCCAATGGAGGGTCCTTAACGGGGAGTGATTCTTGTTAAGTAAGGACCCCATTGGAGATGCTCTAAGATTACATGCCCCAACCTCAACTCAACATGCACATTATTAGCACACATGCCAAAATATGAACCACAATTCGCATGTTATGAGATCAGATATATAATAATTTATTCTCAAACTTTAGCCTAGTTCCAACATTTTTTAATCACAGTCATTGTGCCATTGAGATTCTATGTTATAAAAATTAATATTAAATAAATATTTTTTCGTGTCTATATTATCCATTCAAAAGAAATATTTTAAAAAAATCAAATGAAGTTGTACATATGTATATGTTGAGTACGGCTTTAATTTAGATTTGACCACAAGTTGGACATTAGGTTAGGATTTAAAAAACCAAAAGGAAGTTGTACATGGAGAGTACCACTTTGGTTTGCTTAAAGTCATTTACTTGAAGCATCTAATATAGGATTTGACATCCAAATTCAATTACTCTGTATATCCTCACATCCTTTATCATGTCTATCGATTGCAAATCTATATATAATTGCCGTTTAAAAACAAAATATGTATATCAGAAGGCTTTATGTATACATAAAGCATTAGCACACCAGACAGATAGCTTATAAGCTTCATATATTTTATAAATAGCAAAGGAGAAGCATATATATATATATATATATATATATATATATATATAAAAGAAACTTATCAGAGCCATACACACAGGCCACACGAAACATGAAGCACATTGTTTTTGTTTTTAGGATTGATACTGAGTAACCCTAGGCAGCTATATATAAACTATATACGCACACCCTCCCCGATTATTCATTCATATTTATATATCATGCGGCAGTACTTCAACGCCTCTTAGCCTGAGGCTCCTTCTGGGAGTTAAAGTAGACTGTAGCTACAGGAAGACCAAGGTTCAATTGACTTGCAAAATAACGAGTGTTGAAACTGACTCTACTGGTTGGCTGCTCAACCATTCCTATTGGTCCCTTCTGCTCAAACAAAACCAATATGTATCGGTGGATACCAACCGGTGGTTTTGGTCCTATATATGGAAGAATCTCCTTTCCTGCAACACCAAAGAAAAATTAATTAAGGTTATTTTATTTATTGTTTCTATATTTCTACAATTAAAATTATAGAGCATGTATAAAGGCTAATGCTTATTTTTACGAAGCACGCACGAATAGACATGGTCCGTTGATTTACACAAACAAACGGGCATGATTTATGTTAAAGGACAAATTTAATATTCTTTTTATTTGTTAAAACATGATGCACTCACATTCTTGTTATTCTTGTGCTAATTGTTTTGTAATTTTTAGCAAGGCTCATGTATAAAACATGACGAATATAAGCACGTGATAAGAATAGAACTAGTTATATTTTATCTTGAAAAGAAAAAAAAAACCTTTAGCAATATTCTATCTAAAGTGTGGTTTCAGAACTGTTCTCTTTAAAACAAGTGGAACGTTTCCTGTGTGACACATTGGTCATGAAATTCAAGCAGCCACTTTTGTGACATGCAAGCCACATGCTACGTGTGATGATCTCAAGGAAAGACACCCGTCTTCAAAATTGGTGTATCTTTTTATGCATTGTATAATTTTAACAAAAAAGTATGAAGTATTTGGGAAAGGGGAATTAGTCACTTTAGTCCCTGAATGGGGAACGATTCGTCAATTTAGTCCCTGAATGCAGATAATATGCAAAACAGTCCCTGCATGGTCAATTTCAGGAACTAAAGTGACGAACGAAGTCTACATTCAGGGACTAAATTGACTAACGGAGTCTGCATTCAGGGACTAAATTGACTAACAAAGTCTACATTCAGGGACTATTTTGCAATTTATCTGCATTCAGGGACTAAATTGACGAATCGTTCCCCATTCAGGGACTAAAGTGACTAATTCCCCATTTGGGAAATATAGTGATAATGTTTCTTAATTACTTACATGATTTACTTTTACGAAAAAATAAATGTTTGGTTTAATGTTCTTTCAATTTTATCCGAGTGCAAAAACTAGTTAATTAGGTATCTTCTAAAAAAACTGAATGTATTAATAATTATTAGAAAAACTAAGAAAAATAATTTGGTACATAGCCGCCACATGCAGCACAGGTGGAAGATGGAAGACAACATTGAATCCAGGATTCAATATAAAAAACAAGTGTGAGAAGCTCATTTGTTGGATTGAAGCAGTGGAACAAGGATGTGATGTGATGTGATGTTTTGAAATTTTGTGATATTTTTTACAAAGAAGCCTAAATATGCAAAAAGCCGAAAATAGATTCATGCATGTTGATTTTTTGCTGAGAAACCAAACAAACATTTCTGAAATCAACAATCGGCTAGTGGAACAATATAATCAATACCATCAAGTTTAACACCATTGTATGTCATCCAAAAAAAATTATATAAACTCATCCATGCAACATGATAAGTGAAAAAAAAAAATTAATATAATTATATAAAACCGTGTACATAATAAGAAGAAAAAAAATTGTTATGAGAAGCCGATCAAAAATTAATTCTTTTATATATACCTCGCTTTGGGTTTGTTCCTCCAGGAATGTCAACCACGATCCTTAAAAAATGAAAACTTGAAGATCAGTAAATTCATATCAAAATAAAAATAGGGAAGGGGAAATAAAAAAGAAAAGAAGTGTAGATCAAGTTGAAAAAAAATAAATTATGAAGAAATGAGAAGAAAATAAAGATAAAAATGATGACCAGTGTATCAGCTCACGCATGCTTGGCTCACTGGGGCTTGGTGCATCTGGATCAGTCATAACCTGCATGCACAAAAAATTGTTAAAAAATCCATCAAAACTTTGATCATATATATGCATGCAAGATCAAAGAGATACACATTGAGTGACTGACCAGAGTGTAAAGGTTATCCATGTTTCCAGTGAGAGTGACCTTGGGTGGGTTGATAGCCATAGATGGCTTTATGTCACAACCATTTGTGACATGTTTAGGACCAAAGTAAACAGACATGCCAACAGATGGAATGAACATGTCAACAACATCACCAATCACACGACCAACCACCAAAGGATCAACCGAGGCAGCCATCATGATCACCACAAAGACAATGCACAAGATCACAAAGAAATTGTTGAAGGACAAAGAAGGCATAAGCAAAAGTAGAAGACAAGAGCTGCGGAATGAATTGAAGTGTGTGGTTTTCAATCTTGCCGAGGAGTAGTGTTTATATACTAGTTGCAAATTACTGATTCATGGTAAAATTAATTAATACTGCTCTTTTTCTTTTTCTATTTCAGTTTCATCTTCTATTGTCAAACGAAACCGTGGCTCGTCTTTCATGCATAGGGCATCAGAGAATCAGTAACAGAGAATGGATGACACGTGTCCTATCTTTGGTCTTTGGTGACACGTGGCTAATATAACTGCCGTTGATTTCAAATTACTATAGATGCATCAGTAAATGATGAGTGAAAAACAAAAATCACTCATTCATAAGACTCTCTGGATATGCACAGCCCAGAAGGACAGCGTGAAATCCGTTTGGTGGAGCCCACAAGAAAAAAATCAGGGGCGATGAGAGGGGTACAGACTGGAATATGGTGGATTTAACGGTACAGGAGCATGGCCTGTTTGTAAAAAGTGATTTTTTTAAAATAAATTTATTTAATTACTCATTAAGTTATGATATTTGTACAACAATTTAGTGAAAACTTTTGTGATAATTTTTTCATATTTTTTTATTGATAATTAAAAATAATAGAGAGAGAAAAAGAAAGAGAGAGTAAGAACACAAAATGTTACAAGAGAGAAAGTTGTCCAAAAGTTATCATAAAATAATTGTACAAAAATCATTTATCTTATTCAATGCTATGTCATACTCCCTCCGTCCCAATTTATTTGACCACTTGGCTCATTTCACACAGATTAAGAAAAATGTATAAATAAAGGGGAAAGTGGAATATATTGTATTGGGAATGATAAAAGTAGTACTCCCTCCGTTTCAAAATACATGTCCAATTTTTGCAATGTGCACTATTCACTTGACTTACTTTGACCATACTTTTTAATTAATGTATAAATACAAATATTAGCATGTAAGATGTTGTTTGATTTTTCTCGACAAATATTTTCAAAATATTAAATTTTTATAATTTTTTACTTTAGATAATTAAAGATATTACCGGTCAAAATTGTGCATTGGCATATGTGAAGTAGTTGATTTGGACATGTATTTTGAAACGGAGGGAGTATTATTTCGTGTTATATTGTATTGGGAATGATGAAAGTTGTATTGAAAATTGAAATGAGTCAGTTATTTTGGGACACTTTTTTTTAGAAAATGGGTCAGTTATTCCGGGACGGAGGGAGTACTATTTTTATATAATTAATTTTAAAATAAATTTAAATCTTAAATGAATTTTATCTATAGAGTATCCGTACACAACCAATCTCTTTAAAATACCTAAGAATTTAACTAAAAATGGTTTGAAAGAACATCTTTGTTTTTCTTTTCTCATAGTTTTGAAAGAATATAGTATCGAAACAACTAATTGTTTTTTAATTCACAATAATTACAATATTCGACATTAGCCACCCCAAAGAACTCTTTGGGCTTAGACCCTTAAGGCTCTCTATGAGATTATTTTTTGAATCGACAATGGAAATATGTTATTCTTTTCTTTTTTAACAAGTTTAATACTTCCCGAATGGACGATTTGAGGAGTTGAACCGGACTTTTTTGGGAAAGAAACATATGGCCAACTCTCGGGTAGCACTTTGGTGCCATTAATGGCACCGTGCCATTAAATCTGAGCCATATAAACACATTGTCATTGCATCTGGGCCACACAAAACATCTATCTTGGTGCCATTAATGGCCCAGATTTAATGGCACGGTGCCATTAATGGCACCAAAGTGCTGCCCCCAACTCTCACACCAACACGTTATATTTTATTTATTTACTCCCTCCGTCCCGCAATAAATGATCCATTTGAAAATGTGCAATTTTGACCTATCATACTTTGACCATATTTTCTACTAATATACAAAGATAAATAATATCATATAAGATATCGTTAGATTCGTCTCGATGAATATTTTTAAAATATCAAATTTTCATAATTTTTTCTAATATACTCCCTCCGGTCCTTATTATAAGAAACAATTGACTTTTTTGGTTCATAGAATAATTAATGTATCTTGTTATAAATATAGACTAGATACATCACTTACACAATGAACCTAAAAAGTCAACTTTTTCTTATAATAAGGACCGGAGGGAGTATTATTCAAGATATTCAAGCTCAAAATTATGCATTGGTATGCGTAATAGGGTCAACCGTGTCATGTATTATGGGACGGAGGGAGTATTTTAAATTGAGGGATGATGGAGAAATATTTTACAACTCTCACAACAACATGTTGATTATATTTCTTGAGGTTTTTTTTTTTTTTTTTAAGAATTTATTTCTTGAGGTTAGAATGTTACCATTGAGCAAATATTCCATGAACGATAAACTGAGAAACTTACTAGCGTAGAAAAGAGAATTACAATTTCAAACTCGCAACTTAACCCATCAAATGGTTCAACATCCTTTCATATGCGCTTAGTTGTTTTACTTTATGTTAAATGCACTTTTTGTTGAATTGTTGTTTTGCTTTTTCGAGTTTGCAATTTTTAAATTTGAAATTAGGAGGACGTGTAATATGAATCTGTTCCAAATGCGAACCTTACTAAATTATGAATTAATAAGAATAATGGGTCAAAATTGTATTTAAGAATTTTTCCTTCATTTATGACGAGAGTCGTCACTCAAGTGACCTAGAAGATTCTTCACTGACAGTTAACTCCTCGAGTCTTTCTTTGTCCGCATACGGAAAATATGAGATATGCATTTACGTTTTTTTTGCATGAGTATTAGTAACACACTCTTTAATTTATGACGAGAGTCATCACTCAAGTGACCTAGAAGATTCTTCACTGACAGTTAACTCCTCGAGTCTTTCTTTGTCCGCATGCGGAAAATATGAGATATGCATTTACGTTTTTTTTTTTTTTTGTATGAGTATTAGTGACACACTCTTTAATACACTCTCTTTATTAACTAAAATTCATGTGAGTCCGATCAAACTATGTATTTGAGGAGTAATTTGACCCAAAATACTTTCTGCTTTAGTAAATTTTTTCGATGTGTTATTACTACTAACCGAAGCATCATCATTTTAACCCAATACATCAACAACTAATCAGTCAAAATTTGGTTAAAATTAAAAGTGTGACTAACTTGTCCTCCATACAAAAACGTTGGAGACTAATTTAAACATTATTTTTTGTCAAATACATAATTGAGTTGCGAGCAAATTTTAAGAGATCAAATTGAATCTTTTATTTTTTTTTATTTGCAAAAACCAAACAAAATTGCATTTAAAAATGGCTCAAAGCACAGATGCGCCCAGACAACAAAATGAATAGAAAAATCAAACACAATAACAAGGTCGTATATAACAATCAGACCCCAATTCAAGAAATCAATCTGAATCACAGCCCCTAAGTAAATTAAAATTAAACAATGTACTCAAGTTCCAAGCAAACCTAAGCACCCTTCAAGTTGAATACACTATTGAACAATTTGTTCTATTAGTCTATATTGAGTAAATAGTTGGGAATGTTAACTAGTGCTTAAAGAATTATAAAAGGAAATTTTTTCTTGAAAATTATGTATTATATGTTTTAAAAGTTGAAAAAGTGATATTTTTAATACAAAACTTGATTTTTCTTTCTATTTTTAATTTGTTAACTAGTGTCCGGGGCACCGGTTAATAAGACCCTAAATAGGTTAATTAAGTATTTACATAATTCCCTCCAAAAGTATTTGTTAAATTAGTTTTTTTTTTTGAAGAATTTGTTAAATTAGTTATTGGCTAGACTTTATTGAGGCCTTTTTCTCCTGAAAACTGAATGGTTAACTCCATTTTATTTTAAAGAATATGGATTTCCTCTATATAACTGTACATTTGTGAATAAGTAGATCGTCATTTCATATTAGTATTTATTTTAGAAATGAAATAAAAAAAATAATATCAAATGTCATTTTTATTTTTTTCAGTACATCATTTATTACTATTTTCAAATAAAATGGTTTGAATACATCATTTGTAGCTATTGTTCTCCTCTATATTTATGGTGATGGTTAATGCTGATGAAACAAAAAACCAAAATCGAGAAAGAATTGTCTTAGAAACGGGGTGGGTGCTAATAAGAACCCCAAAACAAGCTCAAACAGCTCTCATCCCTATCCACATTTCTTAATTAGGGCCCGTCTGTTTAAAATTCCAAGAAAAAAAATATTTTTGATGGTTTCGTTATGATTTTGTGTGAATTGTCTAAAAACATTTTTAAAATTAATATTTTAGAATATACTTTTAGAACCTTTAAGAATAAATTATGTGTTTATTCAAAATTATAAAAAATAGGAAAATGCAAACTAGTGCTATTAGGAAAGATTAATATAGAAATTATGCATTAGAAATTGATGAAAAGTGGAATGTTTAACTTTATAAAAATCAAAAAGTTGTTGTTTTTAATGAAAATTTTCTCTTAACCATTGCCCTAAGGGCACTGGTTAGCAAAACCCTAAAAAATATTATGTATTTTTCACTTCAATTAAAAATGATTTTCTTCAAAAACTAATCAAAACAACTCTAATTTTATAAACAAATTGAAAAATAACTGACACATAAACATAACTAAAACATCAAAAATCTACCAAACCCTTACTCTACTCTAGTTGAGATATACTTTTAGGAAATTGTTAAATGTAGACACTAGTTGATCTTGCACTTCACACATATATGATTTGAGAAAATATTCCTTAACTTTTATTAAAATGCTTTCTTATTAGTTATCAATTATTATTTTTTATATTTTTCCTTAAAAAAATTATTTTTTATATTTGGAATTAAATTACATACAAAGTCTTGAATAAAAGTTTAGAAGTAGACTGGTTCGTATAGTATTTCACACAATTCAGAAGAAAAAAATACTGAAAATCCTAACAATAAATGTCTATCTATTGACATTCATTTTATTGAAAAATATGTACTATAAATAAATTTACATTACGTTAGAAATTGAGCATTATCACTGATGAGGATTGAGCATAATGGAAGGTAATATACTTCCCCCCAAATATCTTTAGATCAATACTCCCTCCGGTCTCAAATGTAAGGAACTTTTCATTTTTTAGATTCATTCAATAAATGATGTATGTAGTCTTTATTATAAACTACATACATCATTTATTGAATGAACCAAAAAAGTGAAAAGTTTCTTACATTTGAAACCGGAGGGAGTAGTAGCTAAGAGACTCATATTGATCAAATAATTTAATGGCCAAAAATTGTGTAGGAATTGCAACATTAGAAAGTAAGAATCTCACCCCTTCCAAGTTCCAAGTAAGGTTCCATTTATCCTTTTAGCTCATCCATTTTGTGTAGGAATTCTGTGAATTCCGTGAGCTTTTCAGTAACTATTGAACTATTCACGACCGTACTCTAAGCCATTTTCTTTCTCTGTTCTGTTTTCAATCATAACATTCGAAGGTTTTGAATGCCTCGTCTTTGCTTTTCAAAAGATAAATATCCAAAATTCTCTACAAAAGTCATCGAGAAAAGTTATGAAGTACTTGTTACATCCATGTGAAGCAAAGCAACCTTTGCATGGACCCCAAATATTAGAATGAATTTAATCCTTGGAGTTGGAGTAGTGTTTTCAAGTGTTGAGCTTCACTCTATACATCTTGCCATAGATACAATGAGTTCAACATTATGATTGCATAGTAGCTGGACATTCTTAACTAACTGCTCAACATTTTGAACTTGTCAGATTTGATTAGAGAGCTAAATAAACTTTCAAACTTATTTTGAACCTTTAATCAACAAGTATAACAAACTATGTGATTTTGAACTTTCAATCGAAGGAAGAAAATGCGGAAAATAAGATGAAAAATTTCAATTTAGAGATTTTAAAATGTTTTCGGGAATTAAGTTGTCTCCAAATATTTTTGCTGCAAGGAACTAAAGGTCTCTTACATTAGTTTTAAAGACATGTGATTAAATTGTCACAGTCAACAACACCCAAAACCTTATGTGTAAAAATATTGACAAAATGACTAATATACCTCAATTTATTTTTGTAATGACTAAATGTTGATTTTTTTCAATGACTAAATTGAGATCCAAACTTTTTGTGAGGGTCCTAATTCCTAAATGAAACTTCACTCAAAATTTTAAGACAACTCTCGTTGTATTAAGTTTTTTTAAAATAGTGATATGATATAGGGCGGAGGCTACGGTGAGAGGCCAAAACATGTCTCTCACAGTGCAAATTGACTTTTCACCACTAGATATATTAATAAATTATTGTGTGGTCATGATGAGAGACCTGCAACTTGTTTCCACCATTTTCAACGGTAAGTATTATCTTTTAGGCAAATTCTAATATGGAACAATGCAACAAATGGTCCATGATAGACCATAATTTTTTCGCCATCAGATCAAGTAAGGCAATCTCCCGTACTCTTCTTCTCTTAATTCTGGAAATCCCTTTCTTCCTCACACAGCAATATAGGGTCTGTTTGGTAAGGTCTCAAAGTTAGTTTATAGCAGATAGCTTATAAGCTTGTTTGACTAAAAAAGTTCTGTTTGGTAATGTTTTTTCACCACGAGTTTATAAGCTATTTTTCAGACGCTATTCCAAGTAGTGTTTGAGCTTGTAGCTTATAACTTATTACTTTTTCTTCCAATTTTACCCTTATTGTTTTATCTAAAGTTCTTTTTTACCCTTTATAATTTATTGTAATTTAAACTAATATGTATAGTTACATTAGTTGTGGACCATTTTTTTTTTGTTGAATAAATGTTAGGTGCTCGACAAGTACATTTCTTTTCTTTAAAAAAGATGTACATATTGTTTTACGAAAAGCCACGTACTATTTTTATTTTGGTTCCAGGTACATACTGTTATATTTTTTTAGAAAGGGTCGTGCATGCTCTTATTGTTTGGTAAAATAATTCTTTGTTTTTTAAATACGTAAATGTAATTCAGTGAAGTAAGTATTCAACGTAAATATAATCCAGTGTTAATGATACATATAAAATCTTGACAAAAAAATACATAATAATAATAATAATAATAATAACAATAACAATAACAATAATAATAATAATAATACATTCCTCAAACAAAAACAAAGTATTAACACTTAAATGGAAAAATAAAATAAATGTTACTAAATAAAATTTGATTTGATAGTTTAATATCAAGTATATAATTAATTAAAAAATTTAAATACCAAATTATAAATATTTAAATATTAATTGATATAAATTTTCTTATGAATTAAAAATGTCCATTTATATCATTTTATATTTATCAGCTAGTTGAACCACTAAGTTTACCAAACATTTCAATTAGCTTATAAGCTATCAATCATCAGCTATCAACTGTCCGCTATAAACTATCAACTATAAACTATCCGCTATTTTTTACACAAACAAAGCCATAATTTGTTTTTCTACTTTTCTTCTTGTTTCCCTCCTCGTTCTTCTTCTTCTTCTTCATATTAATATCATATTCATAAACCTTCAAAGAAACCCAGGAAAAAAATATTTCCTCTAAAAACCCCAATCTCATGTAAAATAATTGGTCCAGAAAAACAATAAATATTTGAATGCAATAGAAATTTTTAAATTCTAACCCTTTAAAATTCATCAATATTTGTTCCTTGCCTTTTCAATCTATCGTTGATTTTTATCTTCCGTCTTTTGTAATTGTGTTTTTTTTTTCCTTTCATTAGCAGTAAATTCATTATGTGGGTGTCAATTTGTGGTGCCAATATTGTTGAAATAAAATTGCTTTTGAGTCATGCATTCCTTTTCTCAATATTGCTGAAGTAAATTCATAAGCGATTAAATAATGCTTTTGAATCACACAGTTCCTTTGTGTTGGTTCTAAATCTACTTATTTCATCAATTATGAACAACATGAGATCTTTATCTTGAGATATTAATCACTTATCTTGAGGGTTTGGAAAATAGATTGGTGATTGAATCTGGGTAATAAAGATTGGTAATTAAACTTTCAAAAAAAACATGGTTTGAGGATTAGAGGGATCTGTGAGTTCCACCAAAATTCAGATTCGTAAAATCCACCAACGATTACAGTATCAACTTCATCGTTAAATACAAAGACATTTAAAATTCATCGGAAAATAGATTAGTGATTGATTTCAAATCTGGATGTTTAGAAAGAACATGTTGGCGGAGACGAATGAATTTTGGGAAAAACATTCATTATTGTTCTGGATCTGGATTTAAAAATTCAAGTA
The DNA here is from genome assembly GCF_051527215.1 of Medicago sativa. Lineage (NCBI taxonomy): Eukaryota > Viridiplantae > Streptophyta > Magnoliopsida > Fabales > Fabaceae > Medicago > Medicago sativa. The sequence continues at coordinate 100,995,858 of NC_140752.1, forward strand.
GTTGCTACAATTATTCTCTAAAAAAAAAAAACTGGTTGTTACAATTTGTTAATGACAAATCCGTAAATAATGTAAGCAAGAAAAGCTTCATCAAAGACAATGTTGGTTGACTCAAGTAGTTGTATAAAAAAAAATATTTTTTATGTTGTTAAAAACCCATAAAACTCAAATTTTTGAGAGGTTGAAGATGAAGATGCAAAGAGAAAAAGATGAAGATATTTAACGCCAGAGAATTTTTTTTATTAAAATCATAGTATTTTTTATAACAAAAAACTAGTTGATTTTTCTACATCAAAACATTCAAATTAAAATACAGGAATTTTGGTTTTTGGAATATTTGGTATAAGTTAATTCCACAAACTATCTCTTTAGAAACTTAGTCAACATGGAAGGATGTTCATCGACGACCAAAAACGACCCAGCCGACTAACAATATCAAACAAAACAATTATGACTGTTGTATATGACCTAATTGAACTAGGAACAAAGTATGAATTGGAATTTCGATGATTAGAATCTTCGTAATAAGTCAATCCGACAAACTATCCATTTAGAAACCTAGTCAACATGGAAAGACGTCCTCCGACGACTAAAACGGACCCAACCGACTAACTGGATCAAATAAAACAATTTTGATAGTTGGATATGACCTAATTAAACTAAGAATGAAGTAGGAACTGAAATTTCAGCGATCGAAATCTTTGGTATAAGCCAATCCAACAAACTATCCTTTAAGAAACCTAGTCAATACGGAAGGACGTTCCTCCGACGACCAAAGCAGACCTAATTGACTAATGACGTCAAATAAAACAATTATGATCGTTGGATATGACCTAATTGAACTAAGAACGAAGTAGGAATTGGAATTTCGGGGATCAGAATCTTCGTAATAAGTCAATTCAATAAACTATCCCTTTAGAAATCTAATCAACTTGAAAGGACGTTACTCTGATGATTAAAACGGACCCAACCCATCAATTGCATCAAATAAAACGATTTTGACCATTGAATATGACCTGATTGAACTAATAACAAAGTAGGAACTGAAATTTCGGCGATCAGAATCTTCAGTGTAAGTCAATCCTACAAATTATCCATTTAAAATCTTCGGTATAAATTTTTAATATCACATATATAATTTCAAGCATTTAATGATAATACATTGTATTAATAAATCGAATTTTTATCGCTTTTTATTTTTTACAAAACTTTTATTGTCTAATAGTATATTATTTTTGTCCCTAATTATAAGTCCGTTTTGAAAAATAACGGGAAATAAGAAAATTGAAAGTGGTAATAAATTTGTTTGTAATTAATATTGCTTTTACAATTTTATCCTTTAAGAAAGAGGATCATTGTATGTTTTCAACATAGTATTTAATTCTTATTGAAGAAAAAGATATAAAATAAATAGGGGTATATTGGTAAAAAGTTAATTAATGTGTTTGAAAATATCAAATGAGTCTTATAAAAAGAGACAAAATAATATTTCAAAAGAGTCTTATATACTACTAACTTGATAAAGAGACCCATCATAAAATGAGGGGTTTTAAATATGTTTTTGGTCCCTATAAATATACCAACTTTTCGTTTTAGTCTCTATAATTTTTTTTTCAACTTTTAGTCCCAAAAATTTTTCATCTTCACTTCTGAGAAAGAAATGATTTATCATCGGAATTAATGTTGGGAGTGAATTAAATTTTGGTGATTTAGAATTAATGTTGGGAGTGTTGAGATGGAGTTGAACTCATTTAAACCATAGATCTAATCCAAAGGTTAAATTTATTGCCACACCAATGAAGTACCTTACCACTACCTTATGTTAGCAGCCGGCTTATTTTATTAATTAAAAGCTATAACTTATTGTAAAAAAAAATATTCTACTTTGACTTGCAAATGCAGGTAAAAAAGGCCAAACCACCGTGAGAGATATACTTTGGCCTCTCACGCTAGCCTCCGCCAGTAAATAGTTGTATTCTTTTAAAACATGTACAACTCTCACATAGTAATACATGTATTTTTTTAAGAGTCACAAAACCAATGCATCACGAAACTCACAAAATAATACATGTTTTTTTTTTTTTTTTTTTTAAGAATGGTCAAACTTTTAACTCGTTGTTTGATAAAAAACTGACCAATCTTATAACTTTGTCACTTTTCGTGAAGTTTTTATTAGCAACAAACATTTTTCTAGCGTACATATACTATAAAATGGTGAATAATAATAAAATAAAAGGAGGGTAATGTTTTTGTCAAACTTTATTTATCTTGAAACGGAACTTCAAATTAGCATATCTTCTTTTTCATAGAAACACGAGGGTTATCTACTAACATACCATTAAAATAGATACCCTATGAATTTTACATTTTGTCCTTAGGAGGGGCATTTTTGTAATTTTCTAATTCATGAATTCACTTTGTTGCCACATCACTATTTTTTGCCATATTTCCCATTTTGTCTCTCACCAATTTTTTTAAATTATTTTCTAATTTTTATATTTTAATTTTTTTTAGGGATTTTTTTTATATTTTTAATAACTTTTAACTATTTTCCAATTTTTATGTTTTTAACTATTTTTCAATTTTTTTCTCCCAAATTCAGTTACTTCTACATTGCTGTTGTGGTAGATTAAGGTATCGTTTGACCCGGCTTTTTTCCAACTTCTCTACATTTTTAAGGAGAAGTTAGGCCAAACACAATATCAATTAAGTACTTACTAAAAAAACTACATTTTTAGAATGCATAAAATTGAATGGAATGAGCTTTGGTCAAAAGTTGTTGAATGTTGCTTTAAAAAACTACTTCTCGACAATTTATTTCACAAGCACCTCTTTTCAACTCACGCTCGAAACTTTTTTTTTTTAATATTATATTTTAAAATGTTTTTTTTTCTTCCATTTAACTTTATTTTTTTATTATTTTTTTGAACTGTTCCATTTAATTTTTTAAGGAGGTTCCGTTTAATTTATTATCTTTTTTTCAAAGCAATTTTATTATCTTTTTATCACTTATATATTTAATTTCAATATCGTTTAATCATCACAACCTCACAAATATTTTTATTCACGCTGTCATTTAATGATACCAAATATTTTTATTTCCTTTCTTCAACCTCTCGAATACACACACATGTTAATGTTTAGAGTAGTATTTTATGTTCGTCTGTTTGTTTTTTTTTGTTACGCTAATGCATATAATTTTTTTAGTGGTGCTTGGTTGAGTGCTATCTCACCGATTTTTTTAACTATTTTTCAATTTTTATATTTTTAAAAACTTTTAACTATTTTCCAATTTTTTTATTTTTAACTATTTTCCAATTTTTCTCCCAAATTCAGCTGCTTCTACACTGCCGTTGTGGGAGATTAAGATACCGTTTGATCCGGTTTTTTTTCAACTTCTCTACATTTTTAAGGAGAAGTTAGGCCAAATACAATATCAATTAAGTATTTACTAAAAAGACACTTTTTTTAATGCATAAAATTGAATGGAATGAGTTTTGGCCAAAAGTTGTTGTATGCTACTTCAAAAAATTACTTCTCGACAATTTGTTTCACAAGCATCTCTCTTCAATTCACGTTGGGAACCTTTTCTTTTATTTTTTAATATTATGTTTCAATATGTTTTTTTTCTTCCATTTAATTTTTTTTTGAACCGTTCCATTTAATTTTTTTTAAGGAGATTCCATTTAATTTTATTACCTTTTTACCAAAGGAATTAATGGATGAATAAAATCAATTGTTTTATCATTACTTTCAGCAAATATTGAATCTATTTTGTTATTGCAAGTTCAAATCTCATCCAATCAAAAGACCGCAATTGAAAAATCTGATTAGTGCCTTAGAAAGTTGTTCATGAAATTTTTCTGCTGCAAAATCACATGAATAGAGAATTGGAGGGTGACACACATTTTTCAATTTGAAAAACTAAATGGATAGAGGATTGGATTGGTTGTTTTTGCAATCATATTCTCCTAATTACTATGAGTGGAAATTTTGAATAAAGACAACATTGTAGGACAGATTGTGAATAATGAGACTGACTGGTTTAATTTTCATTGCAGAGATATAGTAAAGCTAACTATCTGCTAAGGTTAGCTGGCTTATCAAGACAATGAGTAAAGGTGATGGGATTCTTCTCAAGATATGACGCTTGGGCAAGTGTATGTTACTAGGATAGTTGCAACCAATCTAACACTCAAACCACTTTAAATTTCTTATCCATAATAATTTCATTCCAGAAAGAATGATTATTAGTACTAGATAGATACAGAGCAATTCATTATTACTAATTTATGATATTTGGGTTTGGTCCAATAAGTTTCAGTTTTATCCATGGTGCGTAATTGCTTGAATTGTTGAATAGCATAGATTAAGTAATTGCAGCAAGAGTTCAATAGGTTTGACCAAATATAGAAAACAAACAGTTATAGGGGTACTTGTGGGGAAGTTATTACTCCTTGAGTTCACCATCCTAGGGAAGCCTAACAGTGTGTGAGAAAACTCCAAAGGTGAGTATTGTTGATTGTTAATTGAATCATCATTTTATCTTTGTTAACTGTTAACATGTTGAATTGTTTCTAATGTGTTTCATCATATTGTTTTTACAGGGACGCGACGGAGAGGAGATAGTTACTCAGGTTAGGCGTTCAAGTAGGATTAGGAGCATTGTCACTTCTCCTGTATAAGCTGTTTTTGATGGCTCTCCTACATAATCTAATAACTTTCCTTGCCTGCAATCTGAATGTATCTTTTTCTATTTTCTATTAACAAAAGTGGCTTGTCTTCTGAATCTTCTAGCTTTGCTTATAAAATGTTGAATGCCATAAACATATGCAGTTGTTCTGCTCATTTGCATACCTTCTGAAATTATTTTAAGTTGAGACTTCATAAAAATATTGCATTGATTTTTAGGGAAGAAAAATTCTAAAAATGTGAGTGTCCATACTCCTACATTATTATCTTTTTGAGATGAAGGACACCACTATATCATTGAGTTATAACTAAAATGAAGGTTCGAATTATAGTTCTTACACATCCATAAATGAGTTAATAGAAATAAGAAGGAAACAACTCAATTTATGATGTTTGAAACAAAAGAATGTTGGAGTACTACGTCCACAATCCATACTCCTAGATCAACAATCTTTTTCAACTCTTCTGATTTTGAAATTACTACACAAATAACATGGATGGGGAAGAGATCAAACATAACTATATATGTGTGTTCTAGATCCCATACCTGATAATCGTGCACAATTATGCAAGTTAAAGTTTTAATACTGCTTAGTAGTCTAAAGTCCCTCAAAAAATAAGTATGGTAATTGAACATCAAAATAAAAAAATTGTGTATTGCATCTTCAAATACTATTCAAAAGGAAGGAAGTCTTTGTAGCAATTATTTTTTAAGGGGTGGCTGATTTTTTACTCTGTAAAATTTGATTTTCTTTAGATCTCTTCAATGTCGCTAATGTATATACACGAGTTTATTTTAGCTATTTGAGATAATTAGTGGTGTATCTAAATAGATAGACCTGACTACTATCTCGAATGTTGATTGTAGTATATGCTCTTTTGATGCTTTGATAAATATTTTTAAAAAGTGCACATTTCTAATGTTTGTGTAATATGTTTACTTAATTCTCACATTTATAATCAACAACAATCTCTTAGAAAAATGCAATTATCTCCCTTAATTTAATTATTTTTCCTTTAGAACAAATTTTTTAAAAAATATGTTATTCAACCAGTGCGAAGCACGGGTTTGTAACTAGTAAGATAAACAAAACAAGTCCCCACATAACCATCACCTGGCACGCCAATCAAATGATCAGACAAAAAAGTAAAAATCGGTAACCAGTTTGTTACCGGTCAATTTACTGCTAACCGTAAGTTTTAGTTTAGACTTTAGAGCACCTTTTTTTTTATATGACAACAACTTGTTGTTTGGCCAAGGCATTACATGGACCACACTATCTCAAACTGATTCTCTAGCTGTAGAGGAATTAGTAGTGTTCTTTGCTGGTCCAAAATGATTTTCAAACTAAATTTTGTGAATCACCTTACATTGGCCTAAAGAAATATCTATGACCTTTAATAAGAATCTATAATCAATTGTATTCGTCTGAATTCATTTGGTATCTTAAAGGTTAATTAGGGTAGCTGTTTCGGGCTTTAACTTCAGAATGGGAAATGCAATGATGTATATCAAGAATTTTGCTCTCCACCCAGCACATTTTGCTCGCACCCTGCAGCCATGCCAAATTTACCCTTGCGCAAGTTAACTCACGCTGCGCAAGTTAACATGCGCTACGCAAGTTAACTCACGCTGCGTAAGTTAACTCACGCAATGTTCCTGTTTTTGAACAAAACCCATCAGTACGAACTCCAACCACCATTTTCTTTCCCTCCACCTTCAAAAACCCAAAAAGTGCGATTTTTTGGGTCTAAATCATCATCCCAAATCATTGCAAATCGTCAGGAAGCAAGTTTCTACGCTCATCAAGCATCAAATATCAGGTATTGTACCATCTAAACTCATCTCATTTTGCTGGTTTTCCTGCTTGGTTCGTCTGTTTTTCGTAGGGAGTAGGGCATGGTACGCAAGTTAACTTGCGCATGTTAGCTTGCTGCGCGAGTTAACTGGTGCAAGTGCATTAGTGCTGCGTGACTTAAGTCACGCCGCTGTGCAGCCATGTTTTTTTGAATTTTTTGCGCCACTTTTGTTCTTGGTTAGCTTGTTCCGCAAGTAATTTATTTTTTCTTCCTTTGTAATTTTTTTATTCAATAAATATTTAGGGAGATGGTTGACAAAGTCGCGGATGATGGCGTTGAACCGAAACCGGCCAAAAAAGAAGGTTCCGGTGAAGGTTCCGGTGAAGGTTCCGGCGATGTCAAACCAAGCTTTAATTTCAAACCATTTAAAGTCCAAATTCCAATTCAAGCTCGAATTGGTAAAATTCAAGAACCTAAACCGGTACCTACCGGTGTTATTTGTGAAGCTCGTGACACCGCCTCATTTTTTACAACAAATGCAAGATGGAGAGAGCAAGAAGAGTTACTTACTTGGGTTCGCGGACAAGGGGTGAAGGCCGGATTTGGTGTTCGTGGACAAGAGTTACTTACTTGAAGGAAGGTTGTCCGTTACCACCGAGTTGTAAGGAGTGGATGAACAACAAGATTGGTGAGGCGGAGAATTGGCATTTTGCATTTTTGGATAGACAAAACGCTTTCAATGAACTCATGTCTAAGGAGCCTAAGCCGCCAAAGAAACCAACAAATGAGCACAATCCAATTGTTTGTGGTGATACTCCCACCCCGCAAAAAAAGGAACAAGAATTTGAATGGACGGAGGGCATGGAAGAGGACGGCAATTTATGAATATCACTAGACCTCTTAGATAGGTTATAATAGGTTAGGAAAGTTATAGGTCGGTTGGTGTTCGTCCTATTTTTTGGTGGTATTACACCCCGACATATTTTTTGGTGGCCGGTTATGTAATTTGTATATTTGTGACCAATATGTAACTAATATTATATATTAAATGAAATGAATTATTTTTTTGGTGGCCGGTTATGTCACACCAATTATTGCTTGCATTACTTACTTTGTCTCTAATTATTTGTAATTTGGATCGTTTACGTGTCATTAAGTGTGTTTAAATGATTACGGGTCATTACCGGCGAATTTGTGTAATTTGGACCGTTTGGATCGTTATGTGTGATTATGTGATTGTGAAAAAAAACGATGTTTTGGTGTAATTTTGATGCACCAAGTCGTATTATCCAATAATATTGTTAAACTGACGTAATTAGGTTCAATTACGAGCATTTTAGGGTTTGGACCCAAACTGCATTCAATGCACATCAGTACAGCATTTAATGCTGTACTGATATATCAGTAGTGCGTGAGTTAACTCGCGCAAGTGTAATACTATGCGTGAGTTAACTCACGCAGTTTTTTTTTCATACATGCCTATGCGTGAGTTAACTCACGCAGAGTTTTACACTTGCGCATCTTAACTTACGCAACGTTACTTAACTAACGCATAGTATTACACTTGCGTTAGTTAACATGCGCGGGGGCAAAATTGGCATGGCTGCAGGGTGCGAGCAAAACGTGCTGGGTGGAGAGCAAAATTCGTATATCAATAGTTCATATTTCAACCAAGAGCGAAGACTCATTTTGGTCTCTTACAATTTTCTTGTAACTCAATTTAATCCCGACAAACAATAATAGATAAACTTGCCCATGACATTTTCATACTTGAGACAAATTAATCTATGTTAAATCGAGTCAAGACGATTTTGTTTATGTATAATTTAATAGATTTTTCTCAGAGATAAAATTGGACCACGAATTTTTTTAGAAATCAAAATGAATCTTTGATCTTCAACTAATTAAAGTGAATTATGAAATGCCCATAGCCTTAAACACAACATAAATGGTAAGTATAACTTGCACCGAAAAGGACAACATTTTCATTTTAATCCGATTGTTCCCCTTAGCCTTGCCATGTTTTAATTTCATGTTGAACTTGTGATACGTTCTTGTCATTGGTAAATTCAGATAGGGAAGCACACTGAGTTGACAAAAGAATATATGAGCATTCTGGTGAAGAAGTTAACTTACGCCATAAATGATAACTCACCCGTGAAGCACACAACTGTCTCAAATATAATCACAACACAACTGGTTAAAGTACATCCAATTTTTTTGTCCCACCAAAACAATGCACTAGTCGCTATAAGCACATGGCAGTGGAGGTCCACCAAAATAAAAAAAATATAAAACTTTAACATTCCAATCTAATACCGACATTAATTTGATTTGAGTAAAACTAAACTCAGATCATCTAAGTAAAGTCTTAGATTCAAGTCTCATTGATGAAAAAACATGATTAAAATGAGAGATTCTATTAAAGGTGATCAACCAGATTCTGCGATAGACTAATAATTGACAACGCTAGTAGATACTTCACATCAATAATATGCTTAAAAAACATCTCAACCCAATTTCAATTAATAACTAAAAAAATTACACTCCTAGTAGCTAGGCACCAAAGCTAATATTCAAATATACAAATGCCAAGATAGGAGATGAATCTTTTTGTTCCCATTTGAGTTTTGAGTTAAGTGGATAATAGAATGAAATGCATAGCTAGTAGAAATAACAAAGAAGTAAAGATTGGTGCTTTGAGGTTGATTGATGAAGATTGATCATACATTTCAGAAGAATCAACAGCAAGAGGCATTCCATCACTATTAAGAGTGCATGATTGTGGGTCAGATCCATCAGGGCTCAACATCAAAGCACGAAGAACCCAAGTAACCGTGTGAATGTAAGCTGTCCTATTCTTAGCAAGAAGCCATGTTAATCCCATTAGTCCACAATCTTTGTTATGGATCTTGGTTGTTCTATCTCCTAGTTTGCTTGAATTTGAAGTCTTCTTTCTAAGCTGTATGTATACAAGTAAGTACATTATTTCAATTAGATAGATAATAATCAAACAGAAACAGCACATACTTTTGGCATAATAAATAGGTTTGGTGTAACATCCATTCATTGAAAAATAGTCAAAGCTGAACATCAAGAATAAATACTTACAAAAGAAGGCATGCAGGAGAATTAAATTTCAACCTACTAATTATTTGGCTTTAAAAAATGTTGTCTTAGAAAATAGATGGGAATCGGGATTGTAAAGATTTAATAGCAGAACATTATGGTATGCTATAATTAATTTATTTTTTCTGAAGCAACGCATTAGAAAATATCTTCAAATGCAACAAACAAACAAACAACAACTGAAGTCCAACATTTTTAATAATAATTTTCAGATTCTGAAACAATGCATGAAATTTATACACAAGCGACAGCATTTTTGTAAATTGCAAACTAGTATAAATCAGAAACAGGAACGATAAATCCAAATGTGGCTACAGATTTTGTCATCTAATTCCAATTACTGAGTTAAGTAGGAAATGTGAATTAGATGCGTAATCAGATCTCACTTTTAATTTACTTATTAGCAGTCAATTTCCAAACCATCATTAGTGATTGTGGCATGTTTGGAACCACGGTGAATTTGACACGGTGATTTTGTTGAAGCTCACAAGCATAACTTTTGTCGAAATCAAGGTGGTTCACTGTAATTTCGACAAAATCACGGTCAATCCAAACATATACAGAGCCGCCTTAAAATTTATTATGATGTCTGATTGTCTTCTGCATTTAAGATACGAAACTGTTGTCTTAAGCAACAGCTTGTCTTGCACATGGGAATTGGGATACTATTTAAGCCATCTAATTTTGTGATGCAAATCTTTCTTTGAAAGTTAACAAAATAGAGAAAAAAAATTTAGGGGAGGACTACTACAAGTACAAACACAAATGGCTTCACACAACTTCTATCAATCTAGTGACATTGCATGTTTTGATCTGCTATAGGCACACATCAAATTAATTTTTTTGAAGACCTTGATTTGAAGACATTCATTTTACTATGGTCTATTTCAGTAATACAACTAATGGTTAAAACTAACTGACAGCAAATACTATCCCTCCAAAGTAAAGAAAGGTTAAAAGATAACTCCCCCAATTACCAAGCATGATGTAAGTACATAAGAATGGTAAAAAGAGCAAAACACATTTAACATAAAACTAACCGAATAGAGGCTATGCAAGCACTTAGAGCAACCTCCTAGACCAGGAAATCCATTGACATGATTGCTGCTACTCAAACAATTTCTCTCCAATCTCTTCACACTTTCATCCCCAACAAGATTTCCATTATGATTAAGTTTAAATGATTCAGAACAGCTCAAAGGATGAAGCCTAATACCACAATAGCAATAAACTACATCACAAGTCTCATTAGGTTGAAAAAGTTCAATCCCTCTAACTTTCAAAGCCTTTCCTAAATCACTCTCACATGTTTCAGAATCATCTGGTAACAGAGGCATATCATAGGATGTAGTGTGTCCATGTTCAAATCCACCAAGAGCAGTGGCAGAGTAAGCAGAATATAGCCACGCAGCTAGAGCAGGACAACATCTGCTACGGTGGAGTTCATCATCAGCAGCACCATGTTTGTTAGATTTAGAACTGCATGCGTTTTTGATTCCATTGAAGTGTTCATCTGAGAGACTTAAAGGGCATCTTGCAACATTAGCTTGTTCAGGAAAGGCAGGGATTGTTCCTTGTGAAGATGGATTTGGTGTGAGTGGTTGAACTGTTGCTGCATCAGGTATAGGGATAGGTAGAGAGTGAGACAGATAGCAAGGAATGAACAAGATCAGAATAAGGGTATTGAAACATGGTAGTGTCAGTGTCATGATGTATAATAAGAGAGAAGAGTGTGAGTGAAGTGAATGTGAATGTGAATGTGAATGAGGTTTTCTTCAATGAAAAAAAAAGAAGAGATATGGGTGTGGTAGTCCCCTGTGTTGGGACAGAACTCACAAGCAAGGGAAAGGGAAAGGGAAAATAAAGGTGGTGTGGGGTTATGCAAAGTTTGGCAGCATGCTATGATATGCTTATGCTATGCTACTTCCACTGTAAATCAAAGTTACTACAGCATTTATTAGTAGTAATTAGTTGTGTGGAAGAGAAGAATTTGATTGAGATTGATGATGCTATGTTTTCAGAATTTTTTACTGTGGAAGTTTATGTTCTTTATCCCTTTTTCTTGTCACTTTTCAGACCTCCCATATTTATTGCTATCTCACATATTTTAACCGTCACCAGGAGCAAGTCAACAATTTTTACTACAATATAGCTTATCAACTAGGGTTCATTGATAGGTTACCAAGTTGGTTAGGTTACGTGGATTACATCACTCATAAATAAGCATCTTCGATATATTATTTTCTCATTCTTTATCGATCTATATTCATTTGATATGAATCTCTATGAATAAATTTTCTTATGAATATTCATATGTGTTCTTTTTTATTGATCATTACGATCTTTATCCTTAAATGAAGGGGTGATAAAATAAGAAATTACTTAGATTGAATAGATTGTCATAAGCATCAAATTTGTTTTCCTTTTTTTTTTCCTTTGCTTACCGGAAAATGTATGTTAACAAAACCACTTGATAACCTGCCGGATCAACTAAGTTAAGCAATTCCATTGAAATTTGAGAATATGTCTATTATATACATAATCCTAATGTAACATGAAAATGATCGTGAAAATTTAGTAGCTATGTCCTTGCTAATTTAATCATGAAAATGTAACATGAAATCCGGAAAAATTTCCAATATCCATGAAATTAACTGTGATGTTTAGATTCAATGGCTCAGTTTACAAAGCAGATTATTAGTTTAGTACTCCCTCCGTCCCATATTACTTGACCTATTTAGAATATTTGCACTATTCATGTACCATGCTTTGACTCTATTTTTCTACTAATATATAAAAACAAAATATAGCATATAAGATGTTGTTAGATTCGTCTCGATTAATATTTTCAAAATATCAAATTTTCGTAATTTTTTCTACTAGATTATTAAAGAAATTTAAGTTTAAAATTGTGCATTGGCATACGTGACAGAGTCAACTAGGTCAAGTAATATGGGACGGAGGGAGTAATCTTTAATTCTAAAGTTCCAATTTAGTATAATAACATTATTAGCCTGCTCTCTAATATTTTATGCATTTGAGCGTCTCTGATGCATAATTGTGTCCCACCCACAACCCCGTAAATAAAATATATTTGAAAAGTAAAAACATATTCAAAGTAGTGCAACAAGAGCAGAATATGGCAACATATAGGTGAACATTAAAGTGTAAAAAGATAGTGTTGTAACAAGAAAGAAATAAAAAATAAAGTTATGAAGAAATAAAAAATAGAGCAAAAAAAATCACCAGCAGCAAATTTTAACGAGAAGAGTGTATTTTTGACAGTTTTAAACAACGGATTAAGATGATAAAATCCATTTCACCCTTTCATGTTGAATGAGTAGAAATGTAGCTTTTCTCCTCTATAATATAGTCACTATTTCCAATCCTAATCCCAATTGGTGCCCGGCCAAAAGGAGGCAAATGAAAAAGCCAGCTGTTTCCAATGTCATTTGATCGGTAGTACTCCCTCCAGTCCTTATTATAAAAAACAATTGACTTTTTTGGTTCATAGAATAATTAATGTATCTTGTTATAAATATAAACTAGATACATCACTTACACAATGAACCTAAAAAGTCAACTTTTTCTTATAATAAGGACCGGAGGGAGTATATGATAATATATCCAACACCCATGATGGCTAGCCTTAAGCTTTTTGTTTTTTTCTTTGGTTCATGTTTTTGTACAACAAAAAAGTGTAACGGTGAATGGTAATTGAGGTAAGAGATAGTTTATAAACAACATTCATACTTCTCTAAATTATTTAGCAGTCTTTAGAAAAATAGAAAATTGTAAAAGCTTACATAAGACACAAAGCGAACGATGGTGACTTGGAGGTCAGAACATTAGCGTGTTAAATAATGATGCAACTTACGCAAGATTAAAACAACGAGGTCTTATACAAAACTCGAGGCAGATAATACCTCACAAACACGGTGTTAGCCTTGGGCTTTGAGGTCGAAACATTGGCACATCATATAAGGATCAGGCCTATTGGCACTCGAGGCTGATAGACCCTCTAGCCCCTTAGCCTCGATTGGGGGCTAGTGTTTTGGTATATGTCCAAAAGTCTCGCATTATATGAAAAACTAAGTTCAAGGTAGTTTATAAACAACACCAACATCCTTTAAAACTGCTGATGCGCCTTTTACAAAGGACAAAGCCGATAGGGACTAATATGTGTATTGAACTAATATTATTAATTTTGACTAATTCATAAAATTCAAAAACCATTTTAATTGAACTCGTCAATTTCATGAAACTTATGTTAATTGATTCAATATCAAAATGACATAAGAGATGGGATAAAATATAACAAACCGCTGATGATATTTAGACATTATTTTTTTTTTTAGACACCCAAGACTTCTATTTATCACATTCAAAAATATGGTTAATTCTAAGTGGTTAATGCAATTCATAGTTAAAATTGTGTTAGTTCAACACAACTTCACTATTTTTCAACTTGGTCTAAATAAGTCATGTATGCAACCGAATTAACTATAAATTTATATTTGATTAATTAGATGTATGCATTGTAGGGAAAATTAATATTCATGAAACATTTTTTAGGAGTAAATCTTCAAATTAGTTCCTGTCTTTGTATCAAATTCTCAAATTGGTCTTTGACTTTATTAATAACTCAAAATGGTCTCTGTCTTTGTCAAACGTTTCTCAGATTGATCCCTGACTCTATTAGTTGTCTTGTATTTTGAGCGTTATTGACTCAATGTCTTTTGGATATTATTTAGTGGTTAATGACATAATGTTTTTTGGATCTTATTTGGTATGTTAATGACTTAAAATACAAAACAATTAACAGAGTCAGGGACCAATCTGAGAAATGTTTGACAAAGACAGAGACTATTTTGAGTTATTAATAGAGTCACGGACCAATTTGAGAATTTGGTACAAACACAAGGACCATTTGGTGATTTACTCCATTTTTTATACAAAAATATATTCATTTGTTTGTTGGAGAATGCTAACCATTGCCCTTGAGGCATTGGTTAAAGTATTAAAATAAGTAAGTTTGTATCGAAAAATGGTGTAATTATTGCTTAGAAAAAGTAAAGACTTGTATTTTCAAGAAAAAGTTTCTATTAATGGAATCATTAACCATTGTCCTTAAGACACTGGTTAACAAGACCCTTGTTTTTTTTACATTCGCGTTGGTTTTGAGCTCCGAGCTGTTTGTTGGAGGAGTGGCACGCCTTGCAGTCTAATAAAGCTGCTTAGAAGACTTATGGTAGCAAAAGGCTGACTCTATTTCGATTATTATGAAACTTTAATTTCAATGAATAACCTGTTAGTGTATGAGCACGATACTTTTTCTTTTATATTAAAGTTACTTTTCTTTTCGGGTCCAAATTTGGGGAGGGGGTATCGTGTAATAGTTTCAGCATCTTCTCATAAAAAATAAAATCTTTTAATTTTCAGAGCTTTGAAGTTACTACTTCTGAAAGGAAGATGTTGTTGTTACAAAATAATACACGAATCTTGCACATTGAGTATGGCGTTTCACCTCATATGAAATCCGGTAAATATCGTATTTTGACGGGTTATTTTATCATCTTTTTTTCATAATGCTTAAATAGCACGGTTCTTTTTATAAAGGTAAGTAAATGCTAACATGTACCTTTAAAACATAGGTTAAGGAAACTTGTAAAAATATT
Organism: Medicago sativa; assembly: GCF_051527215.1. Taxonomy (NCBI): domain Eukaryota; kingdom Viridiplantae; phylum Streptophyta; class Magnoliopsida; order Fabales; family Fabaceae; genus Medicago; species Medicago sativa. The sequence continues at coordinate 101,011,157 of NC_140752.1, forward strand.
GTTTTAAAAGTTGCACATTTAATTTATTAAAAGTTTTTTTTTCTTCAGAAACAATACAAAATTTCTACTTTCAATAGACTCTTCAACATTTGTCCTTAGCATGTTATTGTTTTAAATTATATTTGTAGATTTCTGGAGAATTAAAAGATAGAAATATAAATTCATATGTTTGTTATAAGTTTATTATTTTTATTAATAATGTTTATGAACAATTTTTGAGAAAGGTTTATTCACAAAAGAGTGGGGGGAAAATTCTCATAAGTTAAGAGCAAATTTTATCTTTTTCTTGGTATCTAAGAATAAACTGTCATTCATACATATATTCGAAGGAAATTTATTCTCATCAACAATCTAATAAATTTTAAGAAAACATCGTATTACGCCACAAGTTATCACTTGTTATTTTTCAGAAACCAAAGAACCGAGGCTGTTCAAAGGTTTCTCTGGACACATCAAACAAAATGATGCCAATTTTGAAATCTATTGCAGCTGCCAGCTCCTCCACCACGATGATAAGAAACATCAAGTATGATAAAAGTCTTTTCGATGTAATGTAATGTATAGCTCTTTCATGGATATACTTGTTTGGATCATCAGAAGTGGTTATGTCCCTCTCAGACAACTCATACCATTCTTTGGAGCAATTTTGTTTGTTGTCTTGCAAACCAAAAATAATAATAATAATAATATTGATGATTAACTTTTATGACGCTATTGAAGCCAGCAGCAGCTGAAGAAGAAATGGTCCAATTTCTAATTAGTGCTAAATTTAGATATACTCGATCGATACTCCTGTAACATCATCTAACTAAACTAGTGCACATAATTCAAGAGAGTTCAGTGTACCAGAAACATGATACCAATTTTACTCAAAGACTTCCCTTTACCTTTTTCTTACTTTTCAATCATATACTAATTGAAAAATGGTACTAGCTGAATAATTTTCTTGAGACTAAAACACATACCATATATACCTACTTTGGTTGTTAGCATAATTAATTATTTGATCCAATAAAGAGTTCTTAAGAGCACCTTAGAAGGGGGCGAGGGAAACATTACATTCTACTCTTTTGACAACTCATTTTTCTCAATTCGTCCTTAAAGTGACTGTTCTGATAGGCATCAATTCATTTTCCATTACTGTCATTCCACCATTCTTTGGAACAACTTGTACTGGACTTACCCAAGCACCGTCAAAGATACAATGGATCATATACCAGCTTCTAATATTTTTAAAGGTTTTAAATACAGGAACGTTACCGCGATATCGGCCGTTACAAAACAGTATAGGCCATCACCGTTACCGTTATTTGCCGTTTTAACGCTGAGAAGAAAAATCACACTGAAACGCCGTTACGTAACGCCGTTACAGCCTCGAAACACCGTTACGACCGCAAAACTCGCCGTTACAGCCGCGAAACCCACCGTTACAACCGCGAAACATAGTTACGGATGCAAAAACTTCATCTGTTTCTTTTCTTTAGCTTCATTATTCAATTTTCATTGCCTCCTCTTCAATCTTCATGGTCTCCTCTAACTAATTTCACTCTCACTCTTAATTTGGGTGTTGTTCTGTAAATTTGTATCAGAGATGAGATGAGATTTTAGAGGGGAAAAAATGGGACTTTAAGTTGAGTTGATTGTGTCTTTGTGTGGAATCTGTGTATGAGAGTTTGGACCTTACAGATAAAATATTCATTTTGTGTCAATATGTGACTGTTTTCTTCTGTTTTGTGAGAAAGAAGTGAGAAAGAAGAAGGTGAGGTGAGAGGAATTGGGCGTAGTTGGGTTAGGTGAGGGAATCCCAAACTAATGAATGTCACTAACTTATTGACTTTTAACAAGATTTGTGGTTTTGTGCAACATTGTGATTAATTCACACCGCGACGACCGCAATATGTACGCAACGTCCGTGACGGTCCGAAACCGTGAAAACCTTAACGCGACCGTGACCGCAACCGTTACCGTTATTTAAAACCCATTTTTTACTACTTTTCTAACCAATTCTTTCATTGTGATTTTTATGCATGCATGATGAATACAGTAAGATAAGATGGACTTATAACCTTCAGATCAAAAAGAGACAAACATATTCCTTCCTTTCTTGTTCCTCTTCAAAACTTCAATTATCCTTTGTTCTTCATGGTATGACAAAGAACTTGTAATGATGACTGATTTATTTTTCACTTCTTCTAGATTGACATATTTTAAATGCGGAGATAACACTTTCGTGCTGCATCCTCTTGTTTAGGCTATTTTTTCAATTCTTCAACATTTTCTTCCTTTGTTGTCAATCCTTTTTTCAAGCATCAAGCTATGAAGCATCAGTCATTTTCTTCTTTTCTAGTTGAACTCCATGATGATTGCATAAGAGCCTTTTCTAAAGGAGTTGTTTGTTGCAATTGATCCTTTCATTGAAACATACTCCATTATCTTCATAATGCTTCAAATAAATTGAAACCAATTTCTTCATCCTCTAATCTCGTCTTCGTTTTGCAATCATCCATGTCAATCATCATTCGAGCAGTCTTCATAAATGGTCTTCTCAATATGAGAGGGGCACCATCATCTTCCTTTATGTCCATTACAACAAAACCAACTGGGAAGAGGAATTTGTCGACATTCACCAAAATGTCTTTTGCTGTTCTAGCTGGGAGTTTGATAGATTTATCAGCCATTGGTAATGACATTTTGGTATCTGTCATATCTACGTTTGAGTAAACAGATAAAGGAATAAGACTTAACTTTTTTATAAACTTACTTCAATGTCTTTTGTCACTAGGTGAAATGCAATTGACTCCTCTTTTTCTTTTTAAGTTTATAAAAAAGGGGGAGAATATCTTCCGACTTTTATATTCTGAAACTAACTATGTCATACATCATGACATCTTTTGGAAAATCATAAGCATGATTTCTTTTTAGAAACATTGACATAATAAAAAAATTACTGATGTAAATTATGAACGCAAGTAATCATTCATCAATGAAATTATGATGTATAAACAAAATTCAAGTATTATAAAAAGACACACAATTCAAGTTTTTCTGTTCTGTTTTGTGATTTTTGTTATAAGTGTTATTATATCTTTCAACGCATACGATTGTTATTTTAAATAGAAAGCATTCTTAGAGTTCAACTCTTGGCTCAAAGTGTACTCGGAAGGAAGGAAGGAAGTACTTATCCAAAAACTTGGAACCAAGAGCTAAACACTAAGGAGGGTAGAGAGAAGGATGCAGAAGCATATTATGCATAGCCTGCACATTCCTGCTTGTGTTTTAATTAGATGTTGAAGAAGCCCCGTAAAATGTTGTTTTTTTCAAGTTGTAGGTACCAAAAGCATTGTATGAATAAGCAATCTGATCCAAAAAGTGAATAAAATGATATTACAATGATGATTACATAAACAACTCTAGACTACTTAGCAAGAATACTAATCATTATTAACTCATGAGTGATATTGATGTATGTTTCACTTCATATGACCAAACAGAAGTTTCCTTCAAGATCACCACCAGTCTTCATTTATCAACATTCAAATAGCACTTTACCATGTGGCAGAAGGAGAGTCATCAGGAATGGCAGTGTATATATATAAACCACACTCCTGGTCCTGGATTGTCTCTGTGGAGGATCAACAAGATTATAGTTAACCAACCCCCATTCAAGTTCAACAATGAAGAAGCTGTGATGATGAACATAAATTGGATTTTTCTCCACAAAGGAAACCATAATAATCCTGACACACAAATCTCCAAATTTGTCCCATTAGGCAATAGTAAACGTCATCTGCTAAATTATGTGTTCATTCATGGTTATTCAAAGTTTGATTAGTTGCAAGTTACAAAAGGACAAGGAGGAAATGTGACATTCAACATTCAAATTAAAGACTACTAACAGTAAGATGTAGTGAACGTACATAAAGAGCTGGTGAATTGAGATTGATTACTACAAGTGCTGCAAGTGAGTGACATAAAAGCTAACTATCTAACTACAAAGTGGGCACAGAACTAACCCATTTTCATTACAATCACTACACTTAACAACAACAGTGTTCCCCTGTTTCTGTTTACTCACCATCTTACAGCTTCCGTTACATCGAAAACAAGGCAAGAATCTCATATCACCGCAACCCTCACAAACACCTCCACCAACAGCTTTTCTTGGCAAACCCTGAAGAACCTCTCCCAACAAACCCTCTTCCACAACCTTCAACATCTCTTCAGCACCGCCAATATAGTATCCCTTCACAAACACTCTCGGCGGAACCACCGTCTTCTCTTTCAGAAGCTCCCTCAGTTCCTCTTTAAACCCACTATCCATCGAAACGTCACGCTCGCAGATTTGTACACCAAATGCATCAAAAGCAGCTCTCACCGCATTGCATGCCTCAAATGTCCTCCGAACACCTCTCAACGTTGTTGTATAGATCACCACTTTCTTCTCTCCGTTCGGGGGACATATCCTCTCAAACCGATCCGAAAGAGACGAACCGGGTTTTTTCAAAGCAGGGTTTAGGTTTAGGTCTGGGTCGGTGTTTTCTTTGTTGGATGGTTTTGGAAGAAGGGGAGAGAAGCGGAAGCTTTCGGTGTCGAGGCCTTCCATGAGTTCCCAAGAGTTAATGATTTCAGGTGGTTCGGAGCGGAGGGGTTTGAGAGTGAAACGAGAAGGTGGTGGAGGAGTGGGTGGATCGAGGGTGTTGAGAAGGCCGTAAGTGGTGGAAGTTAAAGAGACGATATGGTGGCCGACACCGAGTGCTGAGGTGCCGAACTCGTCTTCATGGTTCAACAGATGTGAAGACACGCAACCCATGTTTCTGAAGTTTTGAAATTTGAATTTAGGATGAAACTGTGAAAGAGAAAGAGAAGAAGACAAAAGACAAAAACAAAAGAGTGAGTTTAACTTGATTTGGTTTGGTTTGGTGGGTGGGTGGGGTTTAATTATGACTTACTACTACTCTATTTTAAATGAAAAAACTACAAGGTTCTTGCTGACTCACCACGTGAACCTTTCTCTTCAATTTTTTTCCCGCTCCCAACCTCATACTTCACTTATTATTACTCCGACCCGTGCGACGCACGGGTCTTTTAAAATTACAAACTGTAGTATATTTTGAACAATCGCTATTTAATTTTTTTTAATGAGAATAGATTTCTTTTAATGATGAAGGAATATAGTTTGTTATTAACATATGAAACTATATCATATTTTTTGTATTAACCATCTGGTTCGAAGAAAAAAGGAGATATGTTAATCTGGAGTTCAGTCGAAAAGTAAGAAAAGTTTGACCAAAAATTGTCCTCCTAAAATCAAATTCAAGTTCTATTGAACAATTCATTATTTATGGAATTCATTAACCATTCAAACCCAATTGTTTGATTTATGAAACATTATCATATGACATTTATGATTGCTATGAGAATAGAAAATATAGAGGTGGAAGACAATACATTAGAAGAATCGTCTTTAAAAAAAAGATTGATGGAGAGCATCAAGATCCATTCACTATGCTCGTTTACAACACAATCTCAAACATATGTGTTCCACCATCATCGATTGGTGTGACCTATATTCCCTTTTCTCTTCTCTTTTCACTTGACTTGGTTGATGGAGTAATCACAGCTTTCAAACAATCCTGTACAAAACGATAAAATTAAAATTAAAACAAACTTTGAATTTCCTTTGTGTGTGAGATGGACACAAACTTACATCATAGCCTAAAAGCAAAGTTGGATTATTGTAGAACCATTAAATATTCGGTAAAGCACCCAATATACCAACATAACATTGATTTCAAATAAGAAAAGAATACACCAAGTCGATCAATATCATAGTTGATTCTTAGAACCTCCTAACAATATGAATATTAATTGATACCACAACATATAGGAACAGATAAACAAAATATTAAGCACTAAACAGAACAAACAAAACTATCATGCAAATGTATGGAAGGAGGACAATAAACATTGGCACATTGCAGCAACGTTTAAGAGTATGGATTTGTACAAAAAATGTATGACATAACACAACCAAGATCCTTAAAGCACAACTTACATCAGGTATTGAGGAGAGGATGAGGATATAGGACGCCGAAGTTTGGCTCACAAAAGACTCATGTCCACATTGTACACACCAGACAAAAAACATACTGAGCTATCAATTTCTTTCGAAAGGATAATCACAACTAACTATTATAACACCTTTAGATCCTATTTGAGAATCAATGTCAACTGATCAACGCAACTACTATTAGTTACTATGCACATCTTTTTACAAATTTTTCTTCGCATGCTTCTAGTTTTTGATAACCCAATTCTTTTGAATTTCTTTTTAAGTTATGAAGATACTTTTTTTATGGAAGAACACTATAGTTAAAACTATTAACTCCTCAATGATAGCTGTATAAACAAAAGTAGAACCAACAGAGTCCTCGAAATAATTTCTAAAGAGCAATACATATTACAATATTTGACCAAAAAAATAAAATATTTGTGTGACAATATTATGGTCTTGGTCACACGGCTAAAGCATAGGATCATAATAAATTACTTTTAAGTTAAATAAATATGCATAGATATAACATGGCTTATAAAAACATACACGTACATAAGTTAAATGGTTAACATATGATAACTTTTGTAAATGTATTTTGCATCACATCGACTTCAAGCATATGACAGTCATAGCTATAAAGGCTAAAATTGTTTCCATAAAAATAGGGGAAAAAGACTAAATAAATTCAAAAGCAGCAGAAATGTTTCTTAATTAAGCTAGAAATGAAGCAAAAACAAAAATCAAAGATTATACATGGAAAAGGGTAAGAAAGGCATATCATTAAACTTTCGATCAGAGGACCTAATGAAAATGACAGGCTGATACATAACTATTGTAAAGGAGTTAACATATACTCAAGTAGAGGAAAGTAATATAGACATACCATAGTCCATAAAAGACTTGATGGAAATGAGTCATTACAACAGTCATGTTTACCAGGAACTTCATTGGAGTATCAAATATCCAATAAGTTATGTTCTTGCCAACCATGTCCTTGATAATAATGCCAAATTGACTGATGCTAAAAAAAACATAGGGATCCCATTAAAATCATGTAGTGTTTGCCAACCATTAGTTAAAAAAATATGACAGCATGGTTAGCCAAACATTTAGCCAACATGACAGCACCCTTAAAAAAAATCAAAAATATCAACAAATATGAAAAACATCGTATATCATACTATTAAGAATTTAAATGATGTAAGTCACCAAAACAATTTACCAATGACATATAATAATAGCAAAAAGATTCAAGTCACCAAACATTTAATTAGCACACTTTATTTCATATGGTACAAAAATTTAAAAAAAGTAACCTAGAATTGCATACTTTGTTATATACTTGGTTCTATATATGTACAACAGCAGAAGCTAATAATAACAATGACATTCGAAACTTAATAGAACCAATGTTAAATAAAAAGGATTCAAGAACAAACACTTCAAGATGATCATCTCATCACTTAAACAATATAAATTCATGTTTATATATGATGCAAACAACCACACTCTGATAAAACTTATACACAACACAAAAATTACAACATTTGAAGAATTATTGTATAAGGCAACTGGACATGATGAGTTTATACTTACTTCTTCAGTATTGTACTCAGCGTAATACAATACTTGATCCACAACTTGTTAACCAACTTTTCTAACTCAATGACTGGAAGAATCCTTATGTGATTACACGAAAGAACCTCAACCACCATCAAAATCCTCCCTACCTGCTCCAGCAAATCTGCAATCCCTTGCGGTCGTATCAGATTCAATTATATAACTGATATAGCAAAACCGCACAAAAATCTGAAACCAATTTAAGATTATTTAAGAAAATAATGTGAAAATAATGACTAAAACTGAAACCAATTTAAGATTATTTGTGAGGAATTGTCACCTTCCGCCACCGACTTCGCTCCATCAGATCACACATTCAAGAATTCTGGTAAACTATCACTCCTCATTCGATTCCGCTCCATCTGGTTACATATTCTGGTAAACTATCACTCCCCATTCGCTTCCGCTCCATCTAATTACATATTCTGGTAAACTATCTTTATTTATTTTCTAAATATCACAGAAACAAATTTATAAACTCACAGTTCTTAACCAATAATCAATTGCACCATTCTTGATGGCACCAAACATTCATCATCAATTCCCAAACCATTCCGAAAATCAAAACTCAAAAACACAACAATAAACAAATGTCGTGAAATTTACTAAGAGAGGAGAAGAACTCCCCAAGATCGATACCAGAAACGCAACCGTTCGTTCACGACAAAAATACTGATAGTGAAACAGAACCGAACAGAACACCAAAGGTGAGACAGAAGGCGAAATCGAAACTCTACTGGAGGTGTGGAAGGGAGCAACCGCAGGTGCCGGCGGCGGTCAAATCCTTGTGGGGTACTGTTCATCGAAATCACCTAATCAGAGATGTCATAATCAAAACGTGAGATTAATTCAAATGAAACGTAACCAAACCAATATTTTTTTTTTAAAATAAAAAGAAAACAATTACAATGATTACTAAAAAAAGACTTTGATAGATCGATAACCAGGAGAAAGGGAATTAGGTCATCAAATCCAACAAATGAGTATTCTGAAGAATAACAATCTAGATCATGATAATCACCGTCCGATGAATTTTCTGAAATCCCTCTGATTTCTCTTCTCGGTTGAACAATCACCTTACACAAATCTCTTCGCTTCATCAGATTCAACATTTAAAAAAATCCGACCAACCATCACTCGATCTCCTTCGCTTCAGCTTCGTCACGTTGTGTTGCCGTATCAAATTTGCGATGCATACCGATGAGAGGGAGAGAGAGAGAGAGGGAGGGGCGTTAACAATTGATAAGAGAAGAGATTGTGGGAGCTGTTAAGAATGAGAGAAAATATGGTCATGGGAAAGAGAAAAAATTTGAATATGCATGGAGAACACAAATGCCACGTTGGGAATAATTAGGGGGAAAAATTAGGGTTAATGATAGCTTTAGGGGATAAGCTTTAGTAAGTAAGATAACCAAGTTTACATGGAAATTAGGGTAGAAAATATTTGCTTCATAAAAAAAAAGGCAAGAGGATAGGAATAAAATTGGTGCGATGCATTTTTTTAGATGAAATCTGTTATGTTAAATAATTGCAAACCTAAAAGTGTAGAAAATATTTGCTTAAAAAAAAAGGAGGATAGGAATAAAAAAAAAGGAGGATAGGAATTCAAAAAAAAAATAATAATAAGGATTCGGCTGGCCAAAAGGAGGATAGGAATAAAAAAAAAAGAGGATAGGAATTTAAAAAAAATAAATAAGGATTCGAAAAAAAAAAAGGAGGATAGGAATTAAAAAAAAGGAGGATAGGAATTCAAAATAATAATAATAATAATAAGGATTCGGCTGGCCAAAATTATAGCAAACTTGATAACAAAATTCGGCTGACATTAATTAAGTAAGATGATCAATGGCTAAAATTGAATGACGCCTAAATGTGCAAGATCCAATGGCTCAGAAAAGTGAAGGGAGAAATGTGGGGAAAATATTAGGGTTAGAAATAGCTTTAGGGGTTAAGCTTTATTATATAAGATTACTCATTCTTATCTTCCTAAGATTAAAAAAACAGTTACCAATAATTACCGTAAAGAAACATTAATAATATTAATTAGGGTCATGTTAACGTGTGCCCTCAGGGCACATGTTAAGCATTGTTTTCATTACAATAATGGTAAGAATTTAATGAAAAAAATTAATATTAAACATTATGAACAATAAATTAACACAATTTCCAATACATAATTTCTATTAGAGGAATTCTTAACATGTGCCCTAAGGGCACAAGTTAACATTTCCCTATTAATTAATGTAATATATAGTGGTCAAAGAGGATCTAATTGCGGTAGGTGATTAGTCAAGTATTTGCGTTTGAAAAGAGTCTTGACTACACAATCAGAACGGTGCACAGATATTAAATGAGACGTTTATTGGTGTTTTAGAATGCTAAAACGCTCGCAGTCCAAGGTCTAACAAATAGGCCCAATTTAGTATTAGACCAACTACGTTAGTCACACCCTCCATCACGAGGGGATGTGCTCATGGCAATATGGGAGCAACAATTCAAGCCATCTGTTATGTTCATCATCACCTCGTATTTGATATACGGTTATGAGTACTGTTGTATTTGTGGACAACAACCCTTTGCCTTCAACACACTGATAACATGCACCTCCTCTATATTGATCTCCAGATGAAGGAAATTGGAAGAAATTATGAAGTTTAAAAGTCCTACAAAGAGTTAAAGTGTTTTTATGGAAAGAGGCAAGAGGTTATCTACCTACTAGAGATAGATTACAAAGAGTTAAAGATGCCTCGACTTCATATTTAAATCAGATCATTGTTGATAGCAAAAGTCTAAAGTAGGAGCGCTGAAGTGTATCGTTGATGCGACAATCTTTCATAAGCAAAGACGTTATGGTATAGGATGTGTGTGAAGAACAATAAAAGTGAGTTCTTGGTATAAAAAAAAAGGTCACCACAATCTAAATCTAAAGAAGCTGAAATGTGACTTAAAGGAGGCAATCAATTGACTTGGTAGCTAAAATGAGTTTTCAAAGGTGTCTATCGAACTTAGTGGTAAGCAAGAGGTTGACGCCATCCATAATAAATTCAATATCAATTTCAATTTTGTTAGTATTTTAAATTTTTGTAAGGCTTCACGTAGTTCGACTTAAAGCTTTAAGATAAATTTTATTCGCAAACAAATAAATAAATCAATGTTGTTCATTTATTAGCCACAACAACATTGTCCCACATTCACCATCATACATCATCTTGTAGAGGAGTGCGAACAACACTCTATTTTCAACACATCTTTAACATTCATTCTCTTAATGAGATGAAATAAAATTACGAGAAAATCTTGTGTGGACCAGGACCAAGAATTTTGGTTTGGTCACACACACAAAAATTTGTCTTCTCTCTCTTCTCTTCTCTCTTCTCTCTTTGTGTGTGACCAAACCAAAATTCTTGGTCCTGGTCCACACAAGTGTTTCTCTAAAATTACCCTTTTAATTGTCTAGATCATCATACACCTATTGATTGGTTTGACAAATTCATTTTAAAACTAAAATAATATACATTTATGAGTTTTTTTTTAATTTTGTTAGAAAATAATAAGCATCAATGGATAAGTTTGTATATAAAAAATGACAAATTTATTAAAAAAAAAAACCGTAAAGGAAGGTAACAACGGAAGCAATTAGGCCAACTAGGTGAGCGACTCACCGGCAAACAAGATTTCTCGCCGGTAACCTTCCATCCCTTTTATCTTCTTCGGTGAGTTGAAAAACAACGCTTTTTATTTTCAGCCAAGGGTAATAAGGGAAGATAGCTTTTGAAAAACAAAATTGAAACTCAAAAGCGATTCAATCAAACGTAGAAGTTAAAGTAGTTAGTGTTTTTGTAAAAAAGCGAAAGACATGATCGCGGTCACCAGAAAATTCCAGAGTTGTAGCGCCCAGAACAGCCGACTCCTTCAAACAATGCGCGCGAACTATAATCAGAAAGCAAGAGACACATACATTGTGAAATGTACCAATTTCATTTCTACTCACATGCGCAATGGCCACTGCCATTTAGCTCTTCGTGTCTTCGACTCCATGCCTTACAAGAACTTGTTCTCCTGGAACTTAATGCTCACTGGCTATGTCAAAAATCACAGACTCTTTGATGCCCGCAACTTGTTTGATTTAATGCCTCAAAAGGATGCTGTTTCATGGAATGTCATGTTGTCTGGTTATGTTCGGAGTGGTTGCGTTGATGAGGCTAAACTAGTTTTTGATAACATGCCTTATAAGGATTCCATCTCTTGGAATGGATTGCTTGCAGTGTATGTTCAGAATGGGAGACTTGAAGAGGCTCGTCGATTGTTTGAGTCGAAGGTGGATTGGGAATTGATTTCGTGGAATTGTTTGATGGGTGGGTATGTGAAGAGGAAGATGTTGGGTGATGCTAGGAGACTTTTTGATCATATGCCTGTTAGGGATGTAATCTCTTGGAATACCATGATTTCCGGTTATGCCCGGGATGGAGATTTGTTACAAGCTAGGAGATTGTTTGAGGAGTCTCCGGCGCGGGATGTTTTCACGTGGACAGCAATGGTGTTTGCATATGTGCAGAGTGGAATGTTGGATGAAGCGAGAAGAGTTTTCGATGAAATGCCGGGAAAAAGAGAGATGACATACAATGTGATGATTGCGGGATATGTGCAATACAAGAAAATGGATATTGCAAGGGAATTGTTTGAGGCAATGCCTTGTCGGAATGTAGGTTCATGGAATACCATGATCAGCGGCTATGGTCAGAACGGAGATATTGCTCAAGCTAGGAAATTGTTTGACATGATGGCTCAGCGCGATTGTGTATCTTGGGCGGCAATTATTGCTGGTTATGCTCAGACTGGTCACTATGAAGAAGCTATGGACATGCTGGTGAAGATGAAAAGGGACGGCAAAAGTTTAAATAGATCTACCTTTTGTTGTGCTTTGAGCACATGTGCTGGTATGGCTGCTTTGGTGTTAGGGAAACAAGTTCATGGACAGGCGGTGAAGACAGGGTATGACAATGGGTGCTTGGTGGGAAATGCACTCCTTGAAATGTATTGTAAATGTGGAAGCATAGGTGAAGCCTATGATGTGTTTGAAAGAATACAATTGAAAGATATCATCTCTTGGAACACAATGTTAGCTGGTTATGCTAGGCATGGATTTGGCAGACAGGCTTTATTGGTGTTTGATTCAATGAAGACAGCAGGTTTTAAACCTGACGAAATTACCATGGTATGTATTTGGTTTTTGTTTATAAATTACCTATGCATGAATGAGTGCTCCTTATCTGTTGTGTTGGAGGAACTACTTCCCTCAAAGCTTCATATTTCACTTCATATTATTTTCATTTAGATACTCCTGGTTTATAACTTAGTTTTCTGATTAAAACTTTCCCAGTTAATATGGTCAAATAATCTCCTAAGGAAAGTAGGAAATACCTGGGTTCCTACCAGTCTTATGAATCCTCTAGGAAATACCTGGGTTACTTCAACATCTATTGTGTCACATCTTATTCCCATTTCAGATACTATGTCTCAAAATCAAACCCTTACATCAAATTTCTTATAGATCCTTCATTTAAGTCCTTTCCTCCCTTCACCCATTTCTTTTCATATCAGGAGCAACATGTGTATGCATAAACATCAAGTTACTTAAGTAAGGCCTATAAACACTAAACCTTTATATTTAAATTATGTATAATGTATTTGATTCAACCAAGATAGTCCAAATGCATTTTAAGGAAAATACCTCATTCAAATTCAGTGTCCCATTACAGCACAAAATTCAGTGTCCTATTACAGCACCAACTCTCTATAATAAATTTTCTATAAAAACTCTGTTATTTTCCAAAGAAGTCCCACACCTGACACGCAACCCTGTCATTTCACATGCATAACTAAGTTTTTTCTTTTTCTAATCAGTTCTTCAGCGGAAGAAACTCGATAAACTTTTGGGTGCATTCATTGCTGAAGCTGATATATTTGTCTCTTTTGTTGGTTGATATAATAATGTTTTTTCCATGATTTCCATTCTCTATTGGGAAAAGTTGAAGGGTTTGGTCAGATTCCAAACAATGATCATCCTGCCGAGTACTATTATTGGTACTGATTAAGTGGGATAATAAAACCGTTTTCTGTGTGTGCGCGCGCGCGCGCGTGTGTGGTGAAATGAAGAAGCTGAGATCCTGGGTCCTCTTGATGAGTTCTGGGTCCATTAGTGTAGTTGTTTACTGTGGTTGTGATGCCCATGCTATTTTTTTTTTTTTTTTGATAGACGGTGGCCTTGCTAGCTGTTGTTGTAGAGGTGTAATTAGAATTATTTGGATGTCGGTGTGTGTTGTTTATGAGGGTAGGACAAGTTAACAGCATCATATGCCACATGACATTCCTTTCCATAAAGTTTCTTCCTTGCTGTAATTCAGCTTCATCAAATTGGAGCCATCCATCTGTTCTAGAGTACCTATCTGCTGCCCTTTGAATTGAAAAGCTTATTCTTTTCTGGTTAACTGTATTTTTGTCCTGGCAATATACATTTTGTCATTGCATCTTCATTTATCCAAAAGGAAGTTGACAGGGCTGTAATCCATTCTGTTATGGTAGTTATTAACCTAAACAATCAGGATAGGTTATTTCATAATAGTTGTTACTGACTTGAATAACCTAGGTTACGTTGAGGATATATATGTGAAAGATAATTGAAGAATTGAAGAAGGGTAAAGAAAGAATAGATCGAGAAAAAAGAGAGGAAGTGAAGATAAATTGAAAATGTATCAAATAATTCTTTCTTGTTAAAGATAATACATTATCACATTGGTATTTATACTACTAGGCCATATAACTGATTTTGTTAAACATCTAACAGGGCTTAACTAGCTCTTAACTGTTAACAGATAACTAAGAACTAATTCCTATTCCTTGTACATAATTTTGACTGATTAGTTTTTTTTCCTGTAAATAACGTATATTATATGATGTTGAGTGCTATTAATTTGAAGTCAATGAGAATAATTCAGATTTCTTCTCATACTGTATTTCATCACAATATTTAGTACTAAGGTTTAAATATGCATTTAGTGCTTGCAAATATATCATTTTTTGTTTTAAGTTCCTGTGATATTTCTTTTTTTTTTGTTTCTGGTGCTTGCAAATATACCATTTTTTGCTTTTGGTCCCTGGTGTTTTATTTTAGTCCTTGAAAAGTTGGTTCATGTTGAAATTGGTCGCAATATTCATTTTAGTTCTTATTTTGAGGAATTAAAACCAAATATTCTGCATATTACAGCATCCGGTTCCAATATGAATAAATTTTGTAGGGACTAAAACAAAACAAGGACCAAAAGCAAAAAATTATACATTTGCAAGGACTAAAAACAAAAAATGATATATTTGCAGGGGCTAAACATACATTCAAACTTATTACTGATTTGTTGGTTTTGAAAGAGCAAGATACCACACCACCACTTGTCTCAGTTGTCTGACATTATGTAAATAAATTTTAATTCCCTTGTTTAGCATGAATCATATATGATGGTGTATGCTTTTAAATTTGTTGAACACAGGATATTTTAAAGGTTACAGAAAAGCAAGAGGAAAGGAGAGTAAACCGTATAGGGTCTGTTTGGTAAGACCAAAAAGCTAGCTTATAGCTTATGGCTGATAAGCTTGTATGACTAAAAAAGACATGTTTGGTAACTACCATTTTATCACGAGCTTATCCCTTATTTCACGAGCTTATAACTTATTTATCAGACGCTATTTAATAGCGTTTGAGCTTATAACTTATCACTTTTTCTTCCATTTTTTCCCTTACTATTTTATCTAAAATCCATTTTTTTCCCTTTATGATTTATTATATTTAAAATAAAATAGACATGTCTTAAATGCAGGCATATCAAAATATATATGTTTTTACCTGATATGTTTTTTTATTATTACGGATGAATAGATGGAAATAATTGGTCTACTAATTTTTTATTTTGGGACAAAAAGTGCCTGTTACACTCACAGTTTCATTTTCCTAAATAATATAGGCAGTGATGATATTTTTGGTGTATCTCTTTTTTGTTTTGTTTCAGTGTAATTGCATTGTTAAAAGCAATTTTATTAGAAATAATTTCTCAAGGGACAAGGTATAATCAATAGGCATTGGACTTGCTCTTGTTGGTACTCGGTGCTCTAAAAATTAGTCTTTTCATCACAATTCTAATAAACGATGAAATAAAAGTCTTGTTTGAAATAAAAAAATTAATAATTTAATAATATATAAAAGATAAGGTAAATGAATAAATTTTAAATATGAATTGACATAAATTTTATTATGAATTAAGAATGCTCTTTTATGTCATTTTACATTTATCAGCTAGTTGAACCGTTAATTTTACCAAACACTTCATTTAGCTTATCTGCTATCTATTATCAGTCATCAACTATAAGCTATCTGCCATTTTTACCAAACAGAGTCATATTTTTGTATGCTTTCTGTTAACAGACCCTATCTTCTATTTAGTTTGAGACAGAAATAAATAACAGAGGGGTCTTTGGTTTAAAAGGGGAATGTGGTGGATCTGTACGTATTCAGATTTCCTCATCTTCGTCTTGTATCTTTCTAATACTGAGCTAGCGACTGGGGTTTCTTAAATGAAATATCTTTTATTTCAGTCAATTCTGATTGAGTTCTATTCTATCATAGTATCACTTCCCTCCTCGTCATAATTTCAGCTTATAAGTATAGACTGCATGCCTGCCATTTATTTCCATGCATTTGGCTTTTGTCTTTATATTTGGCATGTATACATAATGCAGGCAAGAAGTTCAATTGCTAAGAATAATTTCATGTGTTTTTCAATCATTTAGCTTTATTTCTCTCAAGGGTTTCAAATAGGTGGCCCCTCCATCGACAAAGAGTCCTGCGTTTTCCACTTTGTTTGTCTGTCTGTCTGCAAAGTTTTCTGTACATAGGTGCCAATGAGCTAATAACTGCTTAAGTGGTTTTATAATGAGCAAATGTAATCATAACAAGTTGTTTTATCATAAACAAATATGACCATGATAACAAAACATTGACAAATAAACTAGGAAGGGTTGAGGTGTCCATAATACAATTGTTTGATCTATACAATATAATAGTGTGCCTTTTGACTCTTTTCTACATGTAATGTCATTCCGCTTAGTCTTCCTCTAATCATATTTCAGGTTGGCGTTCTTTTGGCTTGCAGTCATACTGGCTTGACAGACAGGGGAACTGAATATTTTTATTCAATGAGCAAAGATTATGGTATAACACCAAATTCAAAACATTATAACTGCATGATTGATCTTCTTGGTAGAGCTGGCCTCCTGGAAGAAGCACATAACTTAATGAGAAACATGCCTTTTGAGCCAGATGCTGCAACATGGGGAGCTCTATTAGGTGCAAGCCGGATTCATGGCAATGCTGAACTAGGTGAGAAGGCTGCTGAGATGGTTTTTAATATGGAACCCAATAATGCAGGAATGTATGTACTTCTTTCAAATTTATATGCAGCTTTAGGTAAATGGTTTGATGTGGGTAAGCTTAGATTAAAAATGAGACAACTTGGTATTCAGAAAATACCCGGGTATAGTTGGGTTGAGGTACAAAACAAGATTCATAAATTCACAGTTGGTGATTGTTTTCACCCAGAAAAAGATAGAATATATGCTTACTTAGAAGAGATAGATATAAAAATGAAGCATGAGGGGCATGTTTCTTTGGTAAAACTGGTTCTGCATGATGTGGAAGAGGAAGAGAAGAAGCGAATGCTAAAGTATCACAGTGAGAAATTAGCTGTGGCATTTGGAATTCTGACCATACCGGCTGGCAGACCAATACGTGTCATGAAAAACTTGCGCGTGTGTGAAGACTGTCATAATGTCATCAAATACATATCCAAAATTGTTGGAAGGTTGATAATCTTAAGGGATTCTCATCGCTTTCATTACTTCAGTGAGGGTATTTGTTCTTGTGGGGATTATTGGTGAGTGGAGAATTATGGTAGAAAATTAGCCTAAAATAGTATATTAAGTATAAATCGTGAAATTTGGAGAGCTATATCTTCTACCTGGGATACCAATATGAGTGGGGGGCGGTGGACTATTGGTAATGGTAAATCAATATTATTCTGGCCTGAGAGATTGGTACCATATGGGAATATTGTTTTGAAATCGTCTCCTGCGGCCTATTCTGGAAGAGTTGTGCTCACTTTTGTGCATGATTTTGTGAACGCTGAGGGTCAATCAGATGTTAACCATCTCATGGATTTTATCCCTATTTGGTTACTAGACGAAGGATATTATAATGCTTGTGCCTCCTTTGGATAGGTTGGAGGACAACCGTTTTGAGTGGAACCTTACTCCAGATGGCACATTTAGCACGAAAGGCGAAAGCTGCCTACCAACTGGTTCAAGGTCGTGTGAATCAGGTGCATGGTGATCGAGTTTGGAAGAAGCTTTGCCCTGGAATGGCCATCCGAGAAAGCGATTGTTTGTAGAAAAATCTGCATGCTGCATCATGACCTTCCAACAAATTCATTCCAAGCTCCTGGAGGCATGAAAGATATTAACCTCTGTCTGTTATGTGCTGGTGGCGAGGAATTGGAGAGTCGTATCCCTTCGAGATTGCAGGTGGCGAGGAGTTGGAGAGTCATATCCCTTCGAGATTGCGGGGTGGTGAGCCGGTTTGGTATTCCTTTAGAACTTGTCTCTCCCAGAATTTCTTTGATCAGGGTGTTAATGAGTGGGTGGAGTGTAACATTGCTCGTGGGGTTCGAGTGGATTATCACATTCAGTGGACTTCTCTGTTTGGTTTCCTTACAGCTTTGCTGTGGCATGAGAGGAATCAAGTGGTGTTTAATGGTAAAAGGTTTGATGTTTCAAATGTTAGGAGTAAATTTGTACAGTAAAAGTTCCAATTAAAATAAGTAGTTAATGGTAGTCAACTTTATAATTCCCTTTTTAAATTATGGTATAGTTAATGTTAAATAATATTTGTTAAAAAGATGGGTCAACGTCCTCGTGAGCTTGACTCAATTGGTAGAAACAATGCATAATATATGCAAGGTCTGGGGTTCGAACCCCGACCACCACAAAAAAAAAAAAGATGGGCCAACACATTCTAAAACTTAAGATCTTCTGCACATACGTGTGTGTGGGTTTTGAACCATAGACAGCACTTTTTAAATTTTCTGATGGAGTTATAAGGAGTTTTTTTTTTTTGGTGAATTAAAATAAATCTAAAGAAAAAAAGAACAAAATAGACACACTAAGTGCCTAGGGTATAGCAGAGAGGACACCATGTAGTGCATAGCAGAGCAATTTTCGTACTTTGCCAACCAATCAGGACTGAGATTAGCTTATCGAAATATATGTTGCAAGACCAAATCTGGGGTATGGTCGATCAAACTGCTAATCCTTAGCAGTAACGAACTGTATTCATGAAACTCTAACTCATTTCTTCGAGTCAACAACTGAATAGCCTCGAGTTATAAGGAGTTTGATAAAGACGTCTCCCCCTACTTTTTTTAATTAGTTTTTAAAATAAATACAATTTCAATTATTTTTTTGAAAATAATTTGTTTAAGTATTATTTAATATTATATTTTTATTAAAAAAGTGCATTATGATTGTGGTGTCCATAAAAAAACTAAAACTTAAATTGAATTTATAGGGTCAAATAAGTTTTTAGTCTCTATAAGCATATCGAAGTTTGTTTTTCTTCCCTCTACAATTTCAAACAATGATCATTTAAATATTTTATATCATCATTTTTTTCTCTCTTTTTTGAAGTTAACTCATGTGCGACATTCATATTTCTCAATTAGTTTTTAGAGACATATTTAGAATATTATAAAAATGTGTGTCCCACAAAATTTCAGAATTTTTTAACAAAAGATCAATTAAGTATGAATTTTTTTAAGGATTCATATTTAGTTCATTTTTTGTTAAAAAATTTAAAATTCTGCAAAGGATATTTCTATAATGGGGGTTGTCTAATATGGATGGTGGACCCTCTAATTTTTAGTAAATTTCAATAAAATATTATTTTCATTTTTTATTGTTATAAAACTTTTTTTCCTAAAAAAGTAAAGGTCTACCTGTTGACTATTTTGTAGATATCCATATTAGATTAAGTGATTCTTCTATAATGTATATTATACAATATTATATTATATTATCATCACACACATAGATAAAAGCAAAAGTAAAGTGATAAAAGTGAATGCTTGTTGTATTGTATTCCCACCCCGATCGATGGACAAAATTTCTCCTCATTCGCTCACAATGAAGAATGAATCTTCGTCTGTAGCTCCTCTTGGTGCTTCTACTCAATCAAGAACCACTGCCCAAACAATGGCTTGCATGGAACGCCTTGTTATTGAACTCAGCAATCCTGATCTTCGAGAAAACGCTCTTCGTGTGCTCTCCAAGGTCCTTACGAATCTATCTTCGATTATTACTTTTTTGTCTATTTTTAATGTCTTTCATTAAACTCGCAATTAATCTGAATCTTGAAAGAGTTGTGTCTAGCACTAAATTTAATGTGCTCTTGTCGAGTTGAGTTTACTGTTGTTAGCCATTCTTTTTTTTTTTTTTTTGGGTTCAACTGTTGTTAGCCATTCTAAATAGTGGGATAGAAATTATGTGATCCATGTTGTGACGTTGGCAAATCAGGAACTCAATATTTTAATTGTGTAATCATCTTCAACAATCAAGATCATTGACTACAATGATGTTGACGACATCAAACCAATTTCTAATAAAATTAGGATTATTATCTGACACATGGATCACAGGATTTTATTCACTAGAATATCAACATTTGAGAAAACCCTATTTGTGTCCTCTTGAAAGTTTCTACCGATGTATCTTTAAATTTTTTTATTCTTCTAATTTTAATGCCTTTCACTAAATCCATAGGTAATCTAACTCTTAAATGAGTTGTCTAGCCCTAAACTAAATGTGCTCCTCTCTCGCCCTATACTTGAATTGATACACGTCATTGTGAGACCATCCACTTATACCTTTTTTTTTTTTTTTAAAACTCGGTATCCGATCCAAGGACCGACTGACCAATCCCACTGCTCACTTGCGGGGGGGCCTGTTCTAAGCCATAGCAAAGCTCTGTATGGACTTGCCCACCGAAATTGGCACCAGAGGAAATCGAACCTGACACCTTGAGAGGAGCACACTCCAAGATCCCAAACCAACCACTAGGTCAACCCCAAATGGGTGTTCTTATACTTTACTTAATTATACTTGGTTGTAATTCTAACATTTATATCTTGTGTTTTTTCCTTAGATATTTTTATAAAAAGAGAAATATTTCTACACAATTCAAAGCTTTGTTCCAGTTTTAACGTATGTTTGTCATTGTTGATTAGAAGAGAATAATATCTTGTTATTCAAAGCTTTGTTCCAGTTTTAACGTATGTTTGTCATTGTTGATTAGATGAGAATAATATCTTGTTATGTGTTATGGTGTTAAAAGAGTGATCAGATGTATTTTAGAAAGTTTGATATCATATCATTTTGTATTTCGCGAGCAATGTTTATATCACACTTCATGACTCTGAGAGGTATAAAAATGAGGTTAGAAAGAGAGATTACATGAAATGGAAGATAATGAAAATGAGAGTTTGATACTTAAGTTGATGGAAAGTAAAGAGAGAAACAATAGTGATAAAAGGTGATGCACTATGAGAGAATAGACTGACAAAATTGGACTTGCATTCTCTGTAGTCAACCAATCTAAGTTGTTGGATGGAATGAAGTGATTCATAATGTGACTTCAAAAAATTAGGAACCTGATATGTTAATTACTTGTTTTTTCTTTAACATTCAAAGTAATCTCTGAAGCCCCGATACTTCAAAATGGATGTCGTATCGTATCCTCCGCGTATCCTGCACCGATACCTGTCTGATACTTCCCGATACGTATCAAGAGAGTATCCGAAGATTAAATTTTATTTTTTTTAAAAAATAATTATCCGATACTTCCTGATACGTATCAGGAGAGTATCCGATAATTATCTTACACCGCTACCTTGCCCCGATAGTTCCCAATTATTGTTAACTAAAATAACTTAACTCTTGAGTACTGATGTGTTCTTTTTTGGATATAGTGTTTTTTTTTTGGATCGATATAGTATAGTACTAACAATGTTCCTTTTGGATATAGTATAACACTGATGGTGCTCTTTTTATGATATATTGTGTATGTAATTGACTAATCATCACTCTCTTAATCGTCAATATTATTTATATTTATGTTAATGTGCTACGAGCTTATGACTAGTTTCTTTTGTTTGTTAATATATTTGCATATTAAAAAAAGGTTATAATTATATTATATTGTACATTTAATTATATAATTTTTATTAACGTATCTCAGCCGTATCGTATCTTGATTTTTGAAATTTTTCCGTATCAACGTATCGGTGCAGTATCGTATCCGTATCGTATCTCGTATCCGGGTTATACTAAAATCTATTTATATTAAATGTCTATTACTATCTCACATGTGCATCACATAGTTTTATTATTTTTTGACATTTTATATTATAATTTGGTTGGTGTTTGGTAATGTTTCTCGAACTTTTACAATTAAGAGATAATTTTGTATTTCTATCTTTTATATTTCAGAGGTATGAGTTATCTCCAGAACTTGCATCTTTATTATGGAATTCTTTTGGTATTATTGCAGTACTTTTACAGGTATGATATATATGAATGAAATTATATATTATTGGCTAGTTGGCTTTCTTTGCTTTAGTATTTCAAGTACACATTCTTTTCTGCCATATAATTTTTTCCCAAATTATGTTTATATGTTTTCAACTTTTGTTTTTCAATGCTAAAACAAAATTTATTTTTACAATTTAAAAAAACGAAGCATGATTATGAGGGAGAGTTAGAAGTAAATGATGATTTAATTTTGATTTTGTTTAAAATATTATACTCTAAATGTTTTTAAATTAACTTATTAATACTATTTGTTCCTTGATAGTTTTAACTTTTAAGCATTTAGGTGTTTTAAAAATGATTTATTGGTTGCCCTGAACGCGCTAAGTAATGTTTTTTTTCTTCTTCAGGAAATAACTTCAATATATTGTAGTCTTTCACCACCGACTCTTACTCTAGCACAATCAACTCGAGTGTGTAACGTTCTTGCACTACTTCAGGTGAGATAATTTTGTTCTAACAAGTTTTGAATCTTGTGTTTAGTATAGGAGCACTTTTATTTATTTATTTTTTTTTTTTTGGTACAGAGGAACACTTTTATTATACCCCCAAATATACCTAAAAATCAATCATGTTAATTAGAAATGAGTCTATCCACAAATGATAAACTTTTCTTTTTTTTCTTTTCTTCATATAAGAAAAATATGAAAGTAATTCCTCTAACACTTTTCTCTTATGTTTTCACTATAGTGTGTGGCATCTCACTCTGAAACAAGGAGGTTGTTCTTGAATGGTAACGTCAAGTCTTTTATTCATCATAATTACTCATAATCTATATTTACTCACTAATCATTATATTTAGAATAATAGTTTTTAAATTTGAGTATATTATGGAGGTGTATTATTGCTTCTTTTTTAAATACAAAATATAATCATGGGAGTTGCTTTGACATTATCTCATCCTAGATTTTTCTCATTAAAAGACAACATTTGAAAAAAAAAAATACATTCGTCTTTCCATTATTTACACTTACATTTTCTTGTTTGCAGCTACATACCTTTGTATTTGTATCCCTTCCTTAAAACAAAAGACAAGTCACCACAGTTTGAGTATTTAAGGTTTGCAAGTCTTGGAGTCATTGGCGCCTTAGTGAAGGTATTACATGAAAATAAAATCATTTTTAATTACAAAAAATATTGTCACAAAAAACTTACAATGTTTGATAGTGCCTTGAATGTGTCATTTACATAAAATTTGTACCAATAAATTATGGAAAATGTTGTATTCCACGAAAACTAAGAATAACACAAGCCCTACCATGATTGCTGCCAAAGCCCAAATTATATTATTTTAAAATTAAAAAAAAAAAACTTTCTCATCGTGGTTTTTGTGGAATTAGGCTTCGTGGCATCTAGGATTGTTGATAAATTATTGATCATATTCATCCAAAAAACACTAATCACTTTTAAAACTATAGAAAGTAGCTAGTTAAGAGCCAGATAATTGGTTGACTTGTAGTTTTATCATGCTCTTGGTATGTTTTCTATTATATCTATTTAAGTTTCAAATCCAGTCTTATTACAATATAACTTGTTAGGATGAATTCATATACATCATTAATGAATTAAGAATTTCTGCTATTTAAGCGTTTGCCATGATTTTAGATTTTTTTTTCTTTTCTATTACATATTTACCATTTGTAATAATTTCCTTTTGTTGATACTTGGTATTCACATGTTAACACCAAAGAAGTCATGGGTTACCTTATTTTAAGCGAGATAATTCCATTGTGCTTAAGCAACATGGAGATTGGAAATGAAATATCTAAAACTGTTAGTTTCTATTCTTATTTTTTAAAGAGCATTTTGGTAAATGAAGTATTTTTTTTTTGCTATTTCATTCTTTACTTTTATGTGATCCATTTTTGTTGAGTATGTGATTAACACAATTTCATATGAAAGTTATCTTGTTCTAAATTTAAGTATATATATTTTCTTGTTTATCTCTGCAGACTGCAACATTTATAATGCATAAAATTTTATTGGATGATGGTGGTTTGGCTTACGTTTGTGCTACAACAGAGTGCTTTTTTGCAGTACGTCGTGTTTTGGACATGATGTTTGAAAGTCTTGACAAGTGTTAAGAGTCCCACATCGGTTAGGAGTTGGCCTGACAATTTGTTTATAAGTGGGGGCAATCCTCACCTCACAAGCCGGTTTTGTGGGGTTGTGTTAGGTCCAACCACCATTTCTAATATGGTATCAGAGCCTCTTCACGATTCTTTGGGCCACCTGTTATCAGGTTTCCGTTATCGGGCCACCCGTCATTTATGTTCACGCTTCAGATGTGTAATCCTGAGCGTGAGGGGGTGTGTTAAGAGTCCCATTCCGTTATCGGGCCACCCGTCATTTATGTTCACGCTTCAGATGTGTAATCCTGAGCGTGAGGGGGTGTGTTAAGAGTCCCACATCGGTTAGGTGTTCACGCTTCAGATGTGTAATCCTGAGCGTGAGGGGGTGTGTTAAGCCGGTTTTGTGGGGTTGTGTTAGGCCCAACCACCATTTCTAATAACAAGCAACCTACACCTCGTCTTATAGTTTATAATTCCTTGCTATGCTCGTTTGTCTGATGATCGCTGGTTGGTTGAGCAATTCCATCATCTTGATCATCTTGAATATGCATTTTCCCTTAACAATGTGTGCAACTTATATGAATGCATGTGTATTTTTCTAATTTCCAATAAAACTTCTTTCATATTAAAGCAGGGCCGGCATTACATTAGCAAACTCTCTTCCTAGTGTGTTTAGAGACGCCATTTTTCTTAATCAATTTCGTGTAAGTATTTCCTTTCACATTACCATATACAAATTTGATTCATAACTTGTGTGATATAGATAGGATATGATTTAATGTTGCAAGACATGTTTTTATCAGCAACAACAATATCTTTTGGAAACAAATCAACAAAATAAATATATATTACAAGACCTGCGAATTTTAGTACTGCATGGTGGTTGGTGCCATATTGTTTTATATATCAAAATTTTATGAGTTTATATACCAAAAAGTGTTTTTGCCTAATTTTATACGTCTCCCAATGTTATTATTAACTATATATATATATATATGAGATAACTTTATATTAAAATACAATGTTAATACTTGTATGGTGATTCAACAATTTTCATGTTTATACTAAATTAATGCTAAGGTTATAATGCATCTTATAACTTTAGGATAATAACTAGACGAATTTAGTCTCTTGAAATACTCAATTTTGCCTTTAGAAATAGTCGATTCTCATTTTTTAATTTGTTGACATTATTTGATATTATTTTCAGGAAGACCCAACAACATGGAAGTGGGTAAAGCACTTGCAGGAGAATGTGAGAAAGAACCAGGAACCGTAGCAGGTGGAGGAGAAAACAATGATATTATGGAGTCGTCAACATCAGGACAATGATATGTCGTATTGCATTTAATGGGCTTGCTACACTCGTATTTTATGGACCACTTATCTTTCTATTTGAAAACTTAAGACAAATCAATAATTGCCTATATTATTATATATTAAGCTATAATGATTACTTTTAATTTAAACGTATTACTTGGTTATGCTAATAAATGTGTATGAATAATCAATTAGGGGTGGGCATCGGTTCGGGTAGCGCCGAATTCAGGTTCAAACCCCCAAGCTGGCCCAACCCACAGGTTGAAAACTAAGACCCTATTACAACAAATTTCTCAATTAGTTTGTTCGGGTTTGGTTATTCGGTTTTCGGGTTGAGTCTGTTCGGTGAATTGGTTTGAGAATAAATCCAAAAAAATCAGAGAAGAAAAACAACACCAAATTCCATGTACAAGAAATAAGAAAGAAGACCAGTATAATTGAAAGCAGAAGAGAGTTGGGGAAAATGAGTTGTCAAGAATCAAGATGATAAGAGGGAAAAAAAGGGTTTGCCATAACAAAGTGAAATAAGGAAGGAAAGAAGGAAGACCACCGAAATTGAAATAACATATGACAATAAAATTGAAAATAGAAGCAGTAGCTATTAGGTGTAGAGTTGTAGGCTTAGGCTGAATTTATTTAACTCATTGTTTGGCTCTCACATGTGAATGTGACTAGTCAACAAAAGGTTTGTACCGATGTGACTAAGGTTAAATAAAAAAGAGAGCGATACAGTCAAATACAGAGTAAAATAATAATAATATCGGTTCAATTGGGTTCGCTTGGGCACCGATGCGTTTAAAACAGCCACCCGAACCGACCCTAACAAACCCATTTTAACCCGAACCGAATGTTACAAATTGTACCGGGTTGGTCGGGTACGTTCGGTTTCAACCGAATTTGCCCACCCCTATAATTAATTATGTAGTTCTTTTCATCCTTTTAATGAATGTTCAAGTTGATGGATATATAAAAGACATGACTTATATATTTAATATCTTAAGGTTTTAGATGGTGATGTGGTGTTTCCGTCTCTTTTGGTCGCCGCTCTCCCGGATCTCCAACAAAAATAAATGATAGTTTTTTGCTATTTGATATAATTTATGTGTCATCTCTTTTCAAACGCTATTGGATAGACTTTCCACTAGAATTAATCTTTTTCTTATGAGAGGATTAGGCGTGGTTTGACTTTGATTTAGAGCTTAGTTGAGTGGTTCATATGGAAGACTCGTAGTGATCTTATCTTTTCATGTAAGAATATAGATGTTGAGTGCTTAGTGGACACGATTCAACTCTCCTCATGGCAGTGGTTCTTTGGGAGGCATCCAGGGCATTCTTGTTCCTACTATGAGTAGGTGGTGGATCCGATCATCAGTTGGTCCCGATAGAGTTCTGTGTGGACGACAGGTTTTGATGGTCCCTGTGTGAGGCATGACAAGGTTATGGCTTATGCGGTGGAGTTCCCTGCTTCTTTCACTTGGTTGATTTTGGACTAGGGCGGCTATTTGTGTTGTTTCCCGGAGGTGCCCACATGGCTTCTTTAGAAAGTGGGTGCTTTTGTTTCCTTGTGTTTGGTTAGTTATTTGTCTTTTCAAAACAAGTGTGATGACTTTGCTCTCTCTCTCTCTCTCTCTCTCTCTCTCTCTCTCTCTCTGTGGAGTCCTTCGGTTCGGCATCTTAAGTTTTCTTTTATTTTTGGTCCCTCATCCTATTTTGATGTCAATTTTGATTACTTAACTTTGCGACTAATGATATGACATGGCTTAAGTGGAGAATTTTATTATACATATCATTTCTAATTCTTTTAATTCAATAAAGAATAATTTCTTTAATCTTGTCAAATATAATAAAGGCTAAAATTTTTATTATTATTATTTTTAAATAGGGGATCAAAATTATATTTAAATAAAAAAATTCTAATTTGTTTTGTTATTAATTAAAAAAAGAAAATAGAAGTAGAATTGCAAATATGCACGTATATGAATTGAGAGGAATTGAGCCTATGAATTGATGAGGTAGCTAGCTATGTTTCGTCTATACAACCTGCGGCGTGTGTGCACGATCAGTTTTGGAAGACAGCGACACACAAGTACAAGTACGAGGAGAAGTGAAAGTGTAACCAACAACAACAAGCCAAAAGTGAAAGACCCCGACATCCTTAAATGGAACAAAGCCATTTCTACTCACATGCGCAATGGTCACTGCGACTCTGCTCTCCATGTCTTCAACACCATGCCTCGTCGAAGCTCCGTTTCCTACAATGCCATGATATCTGGTTACTTGAGAAACTCCAAGTTCAATCTTGCAAGGAACCTGTTTGATCAAATGCCTGAAAGAGACTTGTTTTCCTGGAATGTAATGCTTACTGGCTATGTCAGGAACCGCAGATTAGGCGATGCTCGTAGATTGTTTGATTTAATGCCTGAGAAAGATGTTGTTTCTTGGAATTCTTTGTTGTCTGGGTATGCCCAGAATGGCTATGTTGATGAGGCAAGGGAGGTTTTTGATAATATGCCTGAAAAGAATTCCATCTCTTGGAATGGCCTTCTTGCCGCCTATGTTCACAATGGGAGGATCGAAGAGGCTTGTAGGTTGTTTGAGTCTAAATCGGATTGGGACTTAGTTTCATGGAACTGTTTGATGGGTGGGTTTGTAAGGAAAAAGAAGTTAGGTGATGCTAGGTGGCTTTTTGATAAAATGCCTGTTAGGGATGCAATCTCGTGGAACACTATGATTTCAGGTTATGCCCAGGGTGGAGATTTGTTGCAGGCTAGGAAATTGTTTGATGATTCTCCAACACGGGACGTGTTTACGTGGACAGCTATGGTGTCTGGATATGTGCAGAATGGAATGCTGGATGAAGCTAAAACTTTTTTTGATGAAATGCCTGAGAAAAATGAAGTTTCATACAATGCAATGATTGCGGGTTATGTGCAAAATAAGAAACTGGACAACGCAAGGGAGTTGTTTGAGTCTATGCCTTGTCGGAATATAAGTTCATGGAATACCATGATTACAGGCTATGGTCAGATTGGACACATTGCTCAGGCTAGAAAATTGTTTGATATAATGCCACAGCGTGACTGTGTATCTTGGGCGGCTATTATTGCTGGTTATGCTCAGAGCAGTCACTATGAAGAAGCTCTGAACATGTTTGTAGAGATAAAACGAGACGGAGAAAGTTTAAATAGGGCTACTTTTGGTTGTGCTTTGAGCACATGTGCTGATATTGCTGCTTTGGAGTTGGGGAAACAAATTCATGGGCAGGCGGTGAAGATGGGATATGGGACTGGGTGTTTCGTGGGGAATGCACTTCTTGCAATGTATTTTAAATGTGGCAGCATAGACGACGCTAATGACACGTTTGAAGGAATAGAGGAGAAAGATGTCGTCTCTTGGAACACAATGTTAGCTGGTTATGCCAGGCATGGATTTGGCAGACAGGCTTTAACGATATTTGAGTCTATGAAGACAGCAGGTGTTAAGCCTGACGAGATTACCATGGTATATATTTTATACATTTCATATGCAGTTAGGTTTTTATTTAGAGCTTATATTTAGCATGACTTTCTACTCCTTTATCCAGATGTGTGGAAGTGTGAATCACTGATACTTCATATTTTACAAAGTATATTTAATTTATACATATCCCCGGTCTACAAATTAATCTTTTGATCAAATTGTTCATGATCAATATGATCAAATCATCTCATACGGAGATACCTGGTTGCTATTACAGTGCATTTTCACAATTTGGAGCCTCTGAACTCAGTCTGAATATAATTTATATGAACGTAATAAACCTAACAGAACCTATGAGCCATACCCAACACACTGCCTTACTGCCTCTGTTTTGGTAGATTTATGTTTGTTTATGTAGATCACCTGTTTCTCTGACTGTCTTTTTTTGTCAATATCATCAAAATGGATAAGCAACTCCTATTTGAAACACTACTCGTGAAAAATGTAGACAAAAAATCCATTTTGTTGGTATCAATTATCTAACTTGTGTTTATAAACCGCTTTGTTTTAGTTGAATTATATGTCGTCAAATAGTTGGTCCCTGCAATGATAAATGTTTTATTTTGTTTCCCTCTTCTCTTTGTTTTCTTCATTTTCACAGTAATTTGTATGCTTTAGTAAAGTTCTTTCAATGATTAAATTCAGCCAATAGTTGTTTAGAAGCTTTCCTCCTTGTCTTGTTTCGAAATCTGATAATAATCATCAAGCACTGATAAATGAACTAGAGGCACAGTTAAGATTGTTTTACATGCAATCGAGTAGCATGCATTTTGACCCTTTCCTACATGTAATATTACACTATGCTTATTAATATTTTTTTTATAATGTTTCAGGTCGGTGTTCTTTCTGCTTGTAGTCATACTGGCTTGTTAGACAGGGGAACTGAATACTTCTATTCAATGACTAAAGATTATGGTGTAATACCAACTTCAAAACATTATACTTGCATGATTGATCTTCTTGGCAGAGCTGGCCGATTGAAAGAAGCACAGGACTTAATGAGAAACATGCCTTTTCAGCCTGGCGCTGCTTCATGGGGAGCTCTACTTGGTGCAAGCCGGATTCATGGCAATACTGAACTGGGCGAGAAGGCTGCTGAGATGGTTTTTAAGATGGAACCTCAGAACTCGGGAATGTACGTCCTTCTTTCAAATCTATATGCAGCTTCGGGGAGATGGGTTGATGCTGATAAGATGAGATCAAAGATGAGGGATGTTGGTGTACAGAAAGTACCTGGCTATAGTTGGGTTGAGGTACAAAACAAGATTCATACGTTCTCAGTTGGGGATTGTTCCCATCCAGAGAAAGAGAGAATATATGCCTACTTAGAAGAACTAGATCTCAAAATGAGGGAGGAGGGATATGTTTCTTCAACAAAATTAGTTCTGCATGACGTGGAAGAGGAAGAGAAGGAACATATGCTCAAGTATCACAGTGAAAAATTAGCTGTAGCTTTCGGTATTCTGACTATACCAGGTGGCAGACCAATCCGTGTCATGAAAAATTTGCGCGCGTGTGAAGACTGTCATAGTGCCTTCAAGCACATATCCAAGATTGTTGGAAGGTTGATAATATTAAGGGATTCTCACCGTTTTCACCACTTCAACGAGGGCATTTGTTCTTGTGGGGATTATTGGTAAAACGGGGAGATCAAGGATATGGTAAAAATTAAAACTTTATGGCCCTATTGTATTGCCATCAAAGAAGTGCTGACAGCAGTGAGAAGCCCAGTTATATCCCGCCCGGTTGGTAATGGAATTATTGTTTATGCGAATGAGCTGAATGGAATATCTGAGCTACCAACTCAGACTACATCATACTGACCAAGAGGAGGTATCATTTGATGAATGTTTGAATTCGATATATCTATGAATAATTATATCAGAGAACGCAAATCACTGTAATTTAAAAGATAGCTAGAAATGCATAGAGAGATGCTCTTCATAAATTATTGGCAACTTATGAAAGTACTTGGTACAGAAGATAGGAAATAGGAAACTGGGTGCAACAGCAACTTCTGACAAATTTAGGATGCTGCTCACTGATTTCACGCATCCCTTAAATATTACGAAATGTTTCATTTTTTTACTTTTTATGTATCAGGGTTCATTGTGATAATCCTGTTTTGTATATTACCCAAACAAAAATACTCAGTCTGAAACAATACTTGCCGATTGCACCCCTTACAATATTATGAAATTCTTCATTTTTTTTACTTTTTACCTTGTCATAAGATGCCCTATTCTAAGTAGCTCAATCCATGTCTCCCACCACAGTAATATTAGTATGGTGTGATGAATAAACAATTAAGTGTAGAGTGTATCATCAGGAAGACGTTCTGTTCTGACCAACGAGTAACTATAGGGATCTTGTTGTAGTGTTACACATGGTTCTTATTAGTGATTTTGCCAATACGAAAAATGTACATGGTAGAAGGTGAATAACATCTGTTTTGTTTATTTATCAATTATCAATGAGAAGGAAATGTTGTCACAGTCTGTCATTGTTTCATAATATATCAGTAGTATACATTGCGTTTCGGTACACAAAAACACCTCCTAATTACAAAACCTACAGCAGTATTGCAAATTGACAATCCGTGACAAGGAGTCCTCAAGTTAGCTTCTAGCACAAAAAACTGGAAGGATTTTTATCCAATGCTTGCAAATTATAATAAAGCTAGAATTAAGCAGCAGCAATGCTATCTGTCAAGTCATCTACTATGTTGTCATTGACCTCCATAATTGGTTCATGCTAATACAAGAAGTAATACATTCAAGACAAACTAGACAGCAAGCATTTCATCGAGTAGAAATTTGAATGTACACGCCAGAGATTATTTTAAGATAAATGTCTATTGTGCAGTTACACAAATAAAAGAACGTGACAAGTTCAAAACAATATTAAAGCATCTTTCATATTTTAATAAAGTTATTATTAATTTTGTATAAGATATAAACTGCTAATTTTAAAGGTTCCATTGTCTGTATACACAAATTCTAGATAGCAAATGTGTAAGAGGGGTCTTATTGGACAGAACCTATGAAGCACTAATATTTGCATTGTCTTCACCTATTGTATTGTCTGAAACAAATATTCTTATTTGCTACCTGAGATGTTTAATTCTGGTATGGCTAGGACATTTAGTGATGCAATTTTAGATATTTCAATACAACTTGGACCCTTTGATTTGAACAAGCAGCTCTTTAACTCCTCTGGCTCTGGCTCACGGCCAATATCAACAAAAAAAATTATATTTTCGATCCTAAGTCCATTTCAACACACAGTTCTCTTCTCTGCCTGAGGCTATTTCTACGCTACGCATTACTTATTTCATCTTCAGGTTGTTGCATATTAGCTTTAAAAATTTGCTGCATATTTTTCATCTTTCACAAATATGATTGCTGCACAATTGTAATTATATTTAGTTTAGTTAGATTTTTACTCCAAAGTTCAAACACATAGCACCCAACCAAAAGTATTGGTTTCGAATAGCAATTTCTAAGAAGTACATTCTTTATTTTAAATTTATCGTATAGAATTGCAATTGTATATATGTTTTATAAATTTATAAATATATCTTATATTTTGAAAAAATGATCATCATTATATCATATTCATATCCTATGTAGGTTTCAGGTTGCTGTTCTTTCTGCTTGTAGTCATATATACTGGTTTGCTAGACACAGGAGCCGAATACTTCTATCCAATGAATGAAGAATACAGTGTAACACCAACTTCAAAACATTATACTTGCATGATTGATCTTCTTGGCAGAGCTGGCCGCTTGTAAGAAGCACAGGACTTGAGGAGAAACATGCCTTTTGCCAGGCGCTGCTTCATATGGAGCTCTGCATGGTGCAAGCCGGATTCATGGCAATACTGAACTGGGTGAGAAGGCTGCTGAGATGTTTTTTAAGATGGGACCTCAGAACTCAGGAATGAATGTCCTCTTTTAAATCTATATGCGGCTTCGGGCAGATGGGTCTATGCTGATGAGATGAGATGAGATCAAAGATGAGGGATGTTGGTGTACAGAAAGTACCTGGCTATAGTTGGTTTGAAGTACAAAACAAGATTCATACGTTCTCAGTTGGATTGTTCCCATCCAGAGAAAGAGAGAATATAGGCTTCTTAGAAGAACTAGATCTAAAAATGAGGGAGAGGGGTATGTTTCTTCAATAAAATTGGTTCTGCATGGCATGGAAGAGGAAGAGAAGGAACGAACGCTCAAGTATCACAGTGAAAAATTAGCTGCAGCTTTAGGAATTCTGACCATACCAGCTGGCAGACCAATCCGCATCATGAAAAAACGTGTGTGTGTGTGTGTGAAGACTGTCATAGTGCCATCAAGCACATGTCCGAAGGCTGATAATTTTAAGGGATTCTCACCGCTTTCACGACTTCAACGAGAGCATTTGTTCTTGTGGGGATTATTGGTAAAATGGAGAGATCAAAGAATGGTAAAAAGTTAATACTCTCTAGGTATATTATATTGTCATTGAAGAAGTGCTGATAGCAGTAGCGTCCATGTGAATGAGGTGATTGGAAAATCTGAGTTACTAATTCAGACTACTTTATACTAACCAAGATGAGGTATCATCTGATGAAGGTTTGAATTCGATTTATTTCTTTGAATTATATCAGAGAATGCAAATCACCAAAAAGATAGCATGAATCGGGTGGAATGTATCAAGAGTAAGCTGAAATATCAGACAGCTAGAGAGATGATCTTCACAAAGTATCGGCAACTTGTCAAAGTAGTTGGTACACAAGATAGATAATACAGAAACTGGGTGCAATAGCAACTTCTGACAATTCTAGGCTGCTACTCACTGGTTGCACCCCCTTCATAAAGTTTTTTTTTTTTTTTTTATACTTTTTATGTATTAATGCTCATTGCGATAATCCTGTTTTGTATTTTACCCAAACAAAAAAAAAGTCTGAAAAATCTTCTACCTCTCTACCATTCGTATGGTATGATGGATGAACAATATAAAAAATCTTGAGTGAATCATCAGGAAGAAGTTCATGTTCTGCCCTTCTAATTCTCTCACAACTCACGTGGCATAAAAAAATTGATAGCCAAGATTTCACTTTAGAAAATTTACACTGGAGAGGAACATAAGGGAGTTTACACATGGTTCTTATTAGTGATTTTGCCAATACAAAAATTTACTTGCTAGCAGGTGAATGACTTCTGTTTTGTTTATTTATCATGAAAAGGAAATGTCGTAACCAAGATTGTTCATCCTTGTTTCATAATAATATCAGTAGTATACATTGTGTTTCGGTACACACAAAAATACCTCCTAATTACAAAACCGACAGCAGTATTACAAAATGATATTTTGAGACAAGGAGTCCTCAAGTAACAAGTTAGCTTCTAGCACAACAACTGGAAGGATTTCAATGTAATGCTTCAAAAACAAATAAAACTAGAACTAAGCATGCATGGCAGCAATGTTATCTGTCAATTCATCTGCTGCGTCGTCATTGACCTCTATAATAGGCTCCTGCTAATACAAAACGAATACCGTCAAAACAAACTAGACAGAAATGCATTTCATTTAGTTAAATATTTGAATGTACCGGAGACGATTTGAAGATAAATGTCGATTTTACAGAGATTCACAATTAAAATCAGACTTAACAAAACAATAATAAACTGTATCTTTCCTATTCAAAATAATAATGTACACAAATTCTTGATAGCTTATATTGTAAGACTATTGTAGAAAATCTCAATAAAATGAAAACCACCTTATATGACAGAACCTATGAAGCACTGATATTACATTGTCTTCACCTATTGTATTGCATCGAACATTTTTTATACCGATGCTTTTGGATACTTCACCGATACTTATTTCTGAAGTACACAAGTCAACTTTTTAAAAAAGTATTTAATTCTGGAATGGCTAGGTAACTTAGATATGCAATTTAAGATCACTTGGACCCTTGCATTTGAGTGGTTCTTCAACTTCTCTGGCTCAAGGCCGATATCAACAAAAAAATATTTTTTATCCAAAGTCCATTTCAACATACGATTCTGTTCTCTGCCTAAGACTATTTATATGCATGACTTTTCCATCTTCAGGTCGTTAAATATTAGCTTTAAAAAAATTGCTGCATATTTTTCTTCTTTTGCAATTATGGCATAATAGTAAATATCTTCAGTTTAGTTAGATTTTTATTCTAAAGTTCAAACACGCAGCATCCAACCGAAAGTATTGGTTTCATAGAGCAAATGTCTAAAAAGTAGGTTCTTATTTTAAATTTATAGAACTGCAATTGTATATATTATGTTATATGAAATAATAATCATCGCTATATTGTATTATATCCAGATACTCGACACAAAATTGCAACCAATTTTTGGATATTATTATTATTTCACCACCTCAACTAAGATCTCCCCCCTTGATAAGATAGAGTTAACTACCTCTGGATTTTTACTTCCTTTCACGTCTATACACTTTGAAGCACTAATGCTGGCACTCTTCAACAAGCTACGTGGACTGTAGTTTGGCTTTGCGAGTCCATTTTGAGCGCCTGAGTTTTCAGCATCTGTCACATTAGAACCTGGAGGGCTCTGAAGATTTGATCCAGTTGGCATTTCAATATCGTTGTTTTCATTGTTTTCATTCTTGGAAGTATGAACTCGCTCTCTGCAAAAAGTGAAATTGCAGTATTCAACGCATATGACTTCCACAATACCAGAGAAAATGTTTCGCAGGCATGTTGCCAATCTTATCTGGAACCGGTGGGAGTAATAATAATAACACATATTAAACACATAAATCCCCAAAAGAAGACAAGAAGCTTGTTCTTCAAAATGCAGGTGAGCCAACGCAGTATTTAAACGCCTAATTTGGACCACAGAAATTTCTAGTGCTAAGGCTAGAAACTGCTCAGAGAATAAAATATTGACAAATACTTACCGAGGTAAGGATGCATGCTGTCTCTGCAGTGGTGAGATTCGTTCGCCTTTTTTGCCATAATGTTCCTCAAGATGTGCAAACTGTCGCTTGAATCGATCA
Source organism: Medicago sativa (assembly GCF_051527215.1). Classification (NCBI taxonomy): domain Eukaryota; kingdom Viridiplantae; phylum Streptophyta; class Magnoliopsida; order Fabales; family Fabaceae; genus Medicago; species Medicago sativa. The sequence goes on from NC_140752.1 coordinate 101,047,525, forward strand.
ACCCCACTATACAACAACATAGAATTACTAACCAATAACCAAAACATGTAAATTTTGAAATTCAAAAGAGCCCACTTTCCATATTACATTTCTTAGAAGACATGCAAAACGCAGAAAATTAACCATCAATAATTTGATGGGTCAAAGTTTTACCTATTACAAGGATGAGCATCAAAAAAAGTTTTAGTCCTTTTAAAATCACAAACTTTCAAATTTAGTTCCTACATACATTTTATTTAATTTAAAATTTTACAACAAATGGGTGCCATCGGTCCCTATGGGGGCTAAAAAAATAGCCACTATAGAATATAGATAGGAACTGAAATTGAATAAAATTCATGTGAAGACTAAAGACAGAAGGTTGTGATGTTATAGGGACTAAAGACTTATTTAAGCATTTATAATTGTGTAGAAATTTGCAAATAAATTAATACAATAAACATAATCTCAATGCAACATTAAACTCATACAAGAGCTCCTGACAATTTATAAAAAACAGATATTGTGAAAACCGTACAGTATAAGTTGGCTTAATATCTTTTATCTTATTTCAGAAATGAAAGGCTATGCCCTGTGACGTATCAGACAGATATTGGACGCACATCTTCATTAATATATGTGAGTATCAAGCATTCAACAAACTACCAAGCATACTAGCACATTTACCTAGGATACATGAAGCTGGTTTGATCTCCACCACGAATATATTCCTCAAGCATCTGGGGATGATACTCCAAAATCTGTTTATATAAACGTATAATTAACTATTACAATGTAAAGGAGAAGAAATAATTTGAAGCAGGAGTGAGTGAAATGCATGGCCGTACCTCTCGATAAATCAACTCTCTGACATCATCTTTAGTCACTTTCCTTCTCTCGAATTCAAACTCAAGTTTTGAAATGGGGTGAGTGGATGGTTCACGATCAATGTTCGACAAACCATGGAAATAAGGATCAGACAATGCCTGATATCACAAGCATAACAAAACAAATTAAATTTCTTCTTTGTAATTTATCAATGAACTTTCTCCTTTGGTAGGTAATCCTATACGGGTTATGGAGACCAACCTCTTCGGCTGATGGACGATTTTTAGGATCAAATGCAAGTAAGCGCTCCAGTATACGAAGAGCCAAAGGATCTATATTTGGAAATTTCTGGGAGAATGGAACGGGTTGCTTTTTTCGCATGCTGTTAAGATACCTTCTAGCTTTCTCATTTCGAATCTGTAACAAAATTAAGAATTTATATATATACAAGAGGACAGACAGAGGAGAGGTAGTAAAATGAAGCTTCAATGGCATTTATTTAAATAAACCGTAATTTGTTCCTTGAAAACATAATATAGGAAGAATTTGTTAGAAACACTAGAAATTCAGCATTAATCTCACTACACCATGACAAACAAGCATGACTGTTGATTTCAGAAAATTGCTGAGTAAATTTTAATAAACTAACCCTTGCAATGGACTCAGGAGGAGGAGTGCCAAGCAAATCAGTCATGATATCCAATTGATGCACCACATTTTTCCCAGGAAACAATGGTCTCCCAGTAAGCATTTCTGCAAATATGCATCCAATGCTCCAAATATCAATTCCAGGTGTATACTGCATAAGAAAGGGAATATAAATTACATACATACATATTTCAATACATCAAGTTCTTGTATCACACAAACACAAACCAGGAAAATATGGCGAAAAAATTACTTACTTTTGAGAAAAAAGAACCACATAGTTCAGGTGCACGGTACCACCTAGTTGCAACATAGTCCTTGGTAAAAGTAGGTAAATTAAGTCAGCATGCAGTTTAGAGAGGTAGGTAGATTGCAATTTGTAGGTTCCAATCCAACTGAAAAACATAATTGACTTAAAGGGTAAAACATAGTTGCATATTAGAGTACTTACAGTCCAGAAAATAGTGGATGGAGCGTCATTAAATGAAACTCGAGCAAGTCCAAAATCACAAATCTTGAGTTTGCAATCAGCATTAGCAAGAATATTTTTTGGTTTCAAATCACGGTGAAACACATTGGCTGCAATGAAAAAATATATGAGTTGAATTATTGAAAAGGTTAGGGAGGTGGTTATTAAATAAGATGGATATATATATACCAGTATGTATAAATTTAAGGCCTCGAAGAAGTTGATACAAGAAAAATTGGTGGTGCTGAGGAGTAAGATCATCATTTGCCTTAATGACTTGATGTAGATCAGATTCCATGAGCTCAAAGACAACATAGATATCCCTAAACTCTCGGCGTGAAGGAGGAAGCATAATATGTCTAATTTCAACAATATCAGGATGTCGGAGCAAGCGTAAGAGCTTGATTTCTCTTAGGATCCGCGTGGCATCAGATACATGCTCAAAAACATCATTAATTTTCTTGATAGCAACTTTTTCACCGGTATGAGTATCAATTGCAGAACAGACAACACCATAACTTCCTTTTCCAATGATTTCTTGGACTTGGTATTGACTTGCCTCACCATACTCGGTGAAAAACTCAGTTTCTGGAACACCCTGAGTTAAAAGAAAAAGAAATGGATCGAATGAAAGAAAGAAAGGTGAAAAAGGAAGGAAGGAAGGAAGGAGGTGAGGTAGCTTACCTTTTTGTTGGGATCCATTGAAGAAGGGAAGAAGACAGTGTTGGTTGGGACTTTGATATGATTCAAGTTGAAGAAAGATTGTTGTTGAGGATGATCTTGATGATCGTGATCGTTAGTGGTTGGAATAACAGCCAACTGTGAACGCAAATCTCTCACCAAGTCAATATTATTATTATTATCATTGCTATGCTGCTGCTGCTGCTGCTTACTAGAAGTACAAGTATTCGAAGAGCGTCGTTGAAATAAGCGTCGAATCCCTTCCGAGATCGTTCCTCCACCACCCATCTATCTTTTCTATTCTATTCTTTTCTTTTCTTATTACATTTACCCTCCTCCTCCTCCTCCTCCTCCTCCTCCCTTTTCAGTTATTTCTTCTTCCCCTTCGACTCTCCTCTCTATTACATTACATATAATGCAATTCAATCATTTCTTTCTTTCCTTCACCATCTTCCTTTTTTTATTTGTATTTCTCTATTCTATTCATAAGCTAGAGCCAGCTTGCTATGCTAAAATAAGAGTTGTTGTCCCGGTTGCTATACATAATGTATAAAATATATAAGGTTTGTGGTTCGAATTCCGGCCACCGCCTAAAAATATTAAGAATGGTTATTTGAATAACTATTTCATTAACAATTTTTAGGATAATCATAATTTTACAAAAAAATATATATCAACACAAAAACCAAAATGATAAAAAGAGAAAATAAAAAAAAATATTGTCACAAATGTTATCTAAAAGTAGTCGAAAAAATATCATTTTTCTAAAATAATAATATTAATCACTTTATTTATTTATTGTATTTTCTTTCTTTAGAGGAGTGAGTGGAGTGGTGAGAAAAGGAGAAACACGCGGACAGACAGATCTTATCCTGTCTTTCTTTTCACTTTCAACTGCAAGCTTCAACATTGCTGTAGCACGCTCAAACTCACGTGTTAAAGTATCCACGTTGGTAGGATCTTTACTATTTAAAATCCGGTATTTAATAGGTACCTCCAATGTGGGGAAAAATTTGGAGGTCTCCAATGGAGGGGTCCTTACTTAACAAGGACCGCTCCCTGTTAAGGACCCTCCATTGGAGGAAGAAAAAATGAGTCCCCGTTAAGGAACGGACAACTATATAAGGACCCTCTCTCTCCTGGGTAACTAACGGGTCCCACGTTTAAAAAAGTAATAAAATGTGTACTATTTGGTCCCACTTGCATAAAGGAGTAATAAAATGTGTTCTACTTTGTCCCACTTATAAAAAGGAGTAATAGATAAATTATTTTCGTTTAATGATGTAAAGATAGTGGGACATATTAAAGTACTTTTCATTGGAGTCCTTATTAGTGTATTGTCATTGGAGTCATTGAGTCCTTAATAGGTACTTTTATTAAAAAATTATAAATAAGTGATGTGTCACGTGGGGTCCATTTAAGGAGTCCTTGTTAAGGAACTACCATTGTGGATGCTCTTAAGACCTTCAATCTTAAGTGGACCCCACACCACTTTTCAATAAAATAATTATTATTTGAGTTGTTTTTGTTGCCTTTAATTAATAAATAATTATTGGTGGGACCCATTTAGACCTTTTGACGGTGGATCTCCATTTGAGTGGTTGAGTACCTATTACGTATTATTATTAAAAAATAATAAAAAAGTGATGTGTCCATATAGGACTCGTTTAAGACCTCAAATGTGAGGATCTTCATTGTGGATGCTCTTAGACAAACTATTTTTTTCGTTTTTATAAATACAATGCATTGAATTTCGTTTTTAATTTTTAAAAAATTATATTTTTATTTTTTTCGAGTGTTTTTAGGGATCAAGAATACTAATAGAAATTTTTACAGAGATTAAGAATATTGATGAAATTTTTTTATTGAGACTTAAACTGTTCATAGAAAATTTTACAAGAACTAAAAATTACAAAAAAAAAATTATAGATTAAAAACGAAATTCTAAATATTTATTGAACAATTTACATAATTAACCCTTTTTAAATAGGAAAAAGTTTAGGTATGTTGGATTTCATCTAATCATCCTAAAATAAACTTTGAAGTTATCATTGACATTTAGATAATCTATCAATGAAATTCTCGCGCTGATCATCGAAAATGAACACGCTCTTTTGAAGAATGAGTCAACTCTCATAAGTTGTTAGATCATGTAAAAAAAAATGGGTTGTGTTACCCTAAGGGCACAAGTTAAGAAGCTAAAAATGGAAGTAAAACATAATTTATGTCTTGAAAACATAAGATTTTAAATTTCTAAAACATAGAATGCACAATTTCCAATAAAATGTTTCTATATTTAATCTCTTAACTCGTGCCTTAAGGGCATCTTTATTATAAACATTTACCTTACATCAAATAAAAAGTACACATGGCATTTTTACATTGTCCATTGCATTTAATGTTTTTTATCAACCAATTAGAATGGATCATGACTCATAATTTTTTTATTAGCCAATCAAAATAGATCATGACTCATTTATTTTTTATGAGCCAATCAAAATTGATCATGACATGATTTTTTTTTTCTCCTATATATAGACAATTTGTTTTTCATCATCTTCATCTACCATCTTCCTCTCATAAAATAAAAGACATTTTGTGTCCATAATTTAGGTTTTGAGTATACTTTTTATGATTGTTTTTCATTGTGGTTGTATTTATGTGCTTTTTGTTATAGCATGTAGGTGTGAAAATTATGTATTTAGTTTTCCTTCATTTTTTTTTTATCTAGAGTTCCTTTTTTTTTCCTTCTAATTAACTATTTGCATTTTCAGGGTAACAAAATTCATGTTGTTGTATGAAGAAATATGATCTGCAAATTTGAGAAGGATTTGAAGGAATGAAAGGTCTACTTTGGTGTTGCGCTACAAATCTTGGATCTTATCGAACAACGAAACATGACTACAAACAAAATTTTTAGTTTATCACAAAAGTGAAATTATGCGGAGTGAATAGTGTACCTTCAGATATTTCAGTTTAGATAATTCGGTGTTTCTTATTATGTCATTTATATGTATAATACTTTTATTTTGTTCGGATTAGTTTTTTCATCACAACATTATTTTCGATCTTAAAGAGGTAGTACAATCTATTTGGAGGCTTTGATAAACTTTTTTTTTTGAAAGAATGAGGCTTTGATAAACTTGATCATTTGTTATTTATACAAGTACGAAAAAGCAACCATTTTTAGAAAACGCCAATATTGTTTTAAACAATTGTAAATTTGAAACAATTAATTGGACTCAAGTGGTTAATAAGCTCTACTAAAAGATGAATTATTTAAGAAAACTTGAGTTTGATTATTTTATGAAATAATTTTGTTAAGACTTTAATTTCCTCTTTGCTCGAATTACTCGGGTCCTTTTCCTCTACGACCAGAGGGTTAACCCCAACGACAAAAAACATATTAGATTTTTTTCCACTATATTTTTAAACAAATTTATGAATAACAAGACTATGGCTAATTAATCCCCTTAAAAGAAATATAAATTAATTTAGGCATAAATGTGACCGTCCTTTTGTTTCTAAATGATACACATAAATGTATCAATCATGCAAGATAAATGTCTTTTGTTACTAAATGATTAATGATACACATAAATGCATCAATCATGCAAGATAAATATGGAAGCTATTTGTTTGACCAAATAAATGAAGGATATTATTATGAAGGTGTTATGAATAATTGAAAAAGACATTTGTACTTTATATGTGTCATCACTTACTCCCTTCGTCCCTATATAACCACCCTTTTATTAGAGGTTATTAGAGGCAAAGGGTGCTTACATATAGGGATGGTGGGAGTATATTATAAGTCATTCAAACGTTAACATATGTCAATGATAATTTCCAAGCCAAACAGATTCAAACACTTTAAAAAGGAACAAGATGTAAAAAAAAAATTAGCATTTATCTACAATATTCATTTCTTTCTTTTTTCCGAATATTACAAGTTTTTTTATGGTATATCAATGTATGCAACAAAATAATAGTAAATGCAAAAAAAAAAAATATCAAAACTGTGTATATTAATGTATATGCTCTTTGCTAAAACCATTTATTATTATTGAATGAATATGCATGTTTTTTTTTGCTAACGAATTTTTTTTTTTTTGTTACTTCTAACGAATGAATATGCATGTTTGAACCCAAAAAAGTAGTATAGAATAAGAAAGGCCTACACATTTAAGAAAAAAATCGTATACTATCTATAAAAATGAATGAAATGAGCTTTCAAAACCTCTAAAAAGTTAGTATTATAAAAAGAGAAATGATAGCAACACACATTTTAACACACACTTTTCAACATACTTTTCTTATTGGTTGCATTTCGTACGGGTTCCACCAAATCATGTGAGACCCATATAAATTTGGTGGAACTCAAGTGAGTTTTAATCAATCAAAAGAGTGTGTTAAAAAATGTGTATTAAAATGTGTGTTGCTAGCATTCCTCATTATGCAAAAGGAATGAAATTATTTTCCATGAAAACCGGTAAAGGTTATTGTCCCCTTTTTCTTATTTGATTTCTTCAATTTAATTGCAATCAACATTTGGTCTTCACAGTTTTTTTGACAATAATAGACATTGATAAAATCAATTGTGCATATTTTTCAAATGGAAAGCAATTATTTAGGAAAAACCTTGCATTGAATTATATCATCAGAATAAAAGTTGGAAATTAATATATTTTAATGTTTTCATAACAATAAAAAATAGGACAAGAAAAAAGCGCACCATAAGAGTATGTTCATTTTTTTACTCATTTAAACATACTATCTTTTCCCCTAAAAAAACATATTCGTTGTTTTTAATAGTTTTATTTAGGTGAAAAAAATTTTTGGTCAATATCTCTCTTTATTTAGGTGAGTTGAGTCCAAAGAGAAAACCTCAAGGATCAAAAAGATATTACAAAAGTATATATGTATTATCCATCGAGGATGTCCTAACGCTGGTATTGAGAATTGTACTCACGCTTTAATGGGGGTTAGGAGTCAATTTATTATCAACTAAATCAACATATATCAACAATATAAGCACATTCTCAATCACACTACATATCTTTCTCTTTATAATAAACATTTGTCTTACATTACATATAAAGTACACGTGACGGTCTCTCATTTTCTACCTCATTTAATGCTATGATATTTCATTTTTATAAAACAAAATATTCAAATAAATATTTAAAATTGTCCATGATGATTATGGTACAATTCTAAATTAAATGTTTTTATATCAGCATTTACACAAAAAAAATCAATTATGTCTATATTTGTTTTTTTGGGTCAAGTTATGCCCATATATGTTAATTGTGGGCGTTTACTAATTTGTTTAATAAATGTCTTTCAAGTGGTACTAACATGTTTTCCTAATTCAACTTTCAATTTATGGATTTCTCCCATTTAGTATCAAAAACATATATTCTTGCTCAATGAAGATTTGGTTCAATTGTCGTGAGTTTAGCTTTTACCGTTAACATGAAAACTTCTTGATGGGTGGTACGTAAGTATCTCGATTAGAGCTCAATAAATCTCAAAATCTATCCTAATTCAGATGAGTCCTTGGAGTCTGACTTACTAAACTTTCACTTATAAAAAATAAATAAATTAAAAATAACAAGTTTATTTTGTGAGAAAAACGTCCGCAATGCAAAATATATTCTTTTATTTTTTTCAAATGTATTTGGTAGTTTTGAATATGTCCACCAACAAGCATATTTTTCTTTTGGTGAATTTTAACGGAATGCTTACTAACAAGTATATATTCATCATCGTTCATAAAAAAATAAAAAAAATACACATCATCGTAAATATAGATATTTTCTTCAATTTGATGTAAATATGATTTATTTTCAATTTAAATTACTGAATAAGTATATCACTTCTTTTTACGATCACACCCCATAATTAAGGGAATGTTTAATATGACGTTTCTTTTTACCATTTCTTTTTTACTTAATTAAAAAAATATCACATCATTTAAAATGTTAAATAAATATGTAATTTATCAGTTCAAGTAACACATCAATATTTTTCCATGGTTAATTTTCAGCAAATACCAAAAGTCTTCTGGATAATCACATTAGACTAAGAGTAACCATAAAGATGAAATTGACACCACATCACCGTCCTAATCTTTAACGCCCTAGGTATATAAGTCATCTCATTTATATGTTTCTCACCACATACTCTTGCATCCAATATGAAGTTTTAACTCATATATGACATATTAACATATCTCATTTACGTGTGAGACTTTGTACATTTGTAATCTGGTAACATAACCAAATAAGATTAGAGAAAACATGACATGCTATAAAAGTGGGTTGGTGGTGATTTAATGGATGAATGTTTTTATTCTTTTCATTCATGAGAAGAGAGAAAGTAAATTAGAAAAAGAAAGAAGACAAAAAAGCAATTCAAACATGAGAGAGATGATAAGGGAAAAAAAGAAATGTTTGTGCTTTGTCTGTGGGAGTATATAGAATAGAGTGAATTTATGGTGATTTACGGGTTTGTTGAAGGAGTTCGAAATTTTTTACTATATATTTTACCAAAAAATTAAACTAAATAAAAAAATGTCACATTATTTTAATAATAAATATAACAACCCTTTATTTTGTCAAATTAGCAAAACACATGCAATTTTCCATTGTCAAATCCAACCAAAGATCAAAAGTGAATGAATTTGAAATAATAGAGGTTGAATAAAAGATATAGCATGAAAGTGAATAACAACCAATAACTAAAATTTAAGATAAAAAATTAACAAATGTCATCCAATACCTAACAAAGCAGTTTATCATAATCTTGGGATAATGTTCGGACTTTCAGATGAGCCTACATTGAGTTAGATCATCATATTAGGTCAAAAGCAACCATATAAGTGAGATTGGCACACCACATCTTCACAAAAAATCTTAAGTCATTAAGTATATGTGTCATCTCACTTATATGTTGTTCAAAATCTACTATTTTATCCAATGTAGACTGTCAACTCACACTTGATACATTAACATATGTTAATCAAGTGTGTGACTATCCACATCCTTAAATATGTGACATAGTCAAATAAGGTCAATTGGAGGCACATCATGTTCAAAAAGGTAGTTTGATAGTGATTTCATGGAGGCAAGTTTATGTATATTTATTTCATGATAGTAGAGAAAGGAAATTAAAAAGAAAAAATAGAATACAAAAAAGAATTTGAACATGATAAAAATGATTAGGAAAAAAATATATGTAGCATGCTTTATCCGAAAAATTATTGGGAAAAAACTGAGTTGCCCGTAATTATATGGGTTTGTGGAAGGGGTTGAAGATTTTTGGGTAATTATTTTACCAAAAAATTAGACTTAATTAACAAAGCGTCACGTCATTTTCAAATGTCTAATAAGCATGTGTTTTATCAACTAACATAACACATCTGCATTTTTCCATTGTAACATCCCACTAAAGACCAAATGTAAAGTAATTTTAAATGATAAAGGTTGAATAAAAAAACGGCATGAGAGCGAATGACATCCAAAAACTATATTTAAGTTAAAAAAAAATAAATAAACAAATGACATCTAAACACCAGCAAAATAGTTCATCTTAATGTTGGGACGACACATGGAGCCTATATTGTGTTTGATCCTCATATTATGCAAAGAACAATCACACAATGGAGATTGACACCACATATCGACTTAAAATATCTAATGAGCATGTATTTTTTTCAACTCAGCATAACACTTCTACATTTTTCAATTCTTAGATCCCACCAAAGACTAAAAGTAAAATGATTTGAAATAATAGATATTGAATAAAAAAACAACATCAAAGCAAATGACATCCCTAAACTATAAATTTTAAGATGAAAAAATTTAATAAATGATATCCAAAACTAAATAAATAGTTCATCATAATATTGTGTCTTCTAAGGGAGCCTATATATATATATATATATATATACATATATATATATATATATATATATATATATATATATATATATATATATATAGAGTCAGGATCCGTTGACACCAGGTGTCAACGGATTCGTTGACACCAAATCTTAACCGTTTATTTTATTTAATCAAAGGTCAATTATAATGCCATATTTTTATTTATTGTGTATCCTTTTTCTCAATCACACTCTAACAAAGATTATCTCTATTATAGAAACAAAATCACCTCTATTAATATCCAACAAAAACAATTCTGGATTTTTCTCTACAGAGAAGCAATTCATTTTAGGTTAAAGGGTTCAATTTTAACAAAACTCATAAATTTTACCTCTATTGATTCGATCGTTTCCAATTTTCTAGAAATCATGATGTTGTGCAAGCATAAATTCTTAAATCAATCAAAGATATGCCGATTTTGCTTCACTAATTTCTAATCATTTACTCTTGTCTTTTGCGATTTATTCTAGCCCACATGTGCCTGCCTCTGTTTCATCTTTATAATCCATTTGTATCAACACATATATTTGTGATTAAAATTCCCCAACGTGTATTCAACCACTGAGACAATTATTCCATTGAAATTCAATATTTAGAAATTGAGAAAAAAAAACTCAATTCTCATGATGATTTGTTTTTGTTTGAAATCAATATTTTTCAGCACTGAATATTATAATTAAAGAGCTTGATTGACTTACCATAAAAGAAATAAAGAGCCATATTCACATGTACATCAAGAATTAGATATTTCATGAGGTCTTAAATGAGGAATTATGAGCCTTTGATTAAAAATAGGTGGATGGTTAAGATTTGGTGTCAACGAATTCGTTGACACCTGGTGTCAACGGATCCTATCTCATATATATATATATATATATATATATATATATATATATATAATCAGTTTTTGCTAAGATCAACCACAAAAGTAAGATTCACACCACATCTTCATCTAAAATCTTAAGACATTATGTACATAAGTTATCTCACTTATATTTTCCTCACCATCTACCATTGAATTCAATGTGAAACTTTAACTCACATATGACACATTAACATCTCTTAAATGTGAGACTTTTTGCATGTGTAATATGGTGACATATCCAAATTATAAGGACAAACTGAGACCTAACATGAAAAAGGAATTTTTTACATGAGATAGATGGTAAGGAAAACAAGTGAGGGGTGTGTGCTTTGGGGTAATTACTTTACAAAAAAATAGAATCAATTAAAAAAAGTCACATCATTTTAAAATTTCTAATAAGTATATATTTTTGTAAACTCAAAATAATACATTTATCATTTTTCATTATCAGAATTCACAAAAGATCAAAGTCAAAGAATTTGAAATAAGGAACGTTGAATAAAAAAACATGAATGTGAATGAAATTCAATAACTAAAATTTAAGATAAAAAAGTTAAACAAATGACACATAAAAACTAACAAAACAGTTCATCATGATTTTGGGACTTCTAGGGGATTCTACATAGAGTTTTATCACCGTCTTAGATTAAGAGAAACCTCACGAGTGAGATTGATATCATATCTTCGTCCAAAACCTTTAGGCATTTTGAGTCATCTCACTTATATTATGTTCAAAATCTATTATTCCATCCAATACAGAACTTTAATACACACTTGATAAATTATCATTCAACTATCCACCTCCGTAATTACATCACGTATTTAAATATGGTCAATTGAAATCACAAAATGTTCAAAAATTTTGGTTGGCGGTGGTTTCATGGAGAGGGGTTTATGTTTCTTTCTTCCATGAGAAGAAATATAGAAAATTAAAAGCAAAAAAAAAAAAAATCAAAAAAGGAATTGAAACACAAGGGAAGATAGGCTAAAGAAAATAAGTATTGTGCATTTTTTTCGTGAGGGTATAGAGAATAGTGTGAGTTGCTGGTTATTTTATGGGTTGGTCGAAGGAGTCCGAGATTTTTGGGTAATAATTTTACCAAAAAATTATATTCAATTAAACAAACGTCACATGATTTTTTTTAAGGAAAACGTTACATGATTTTAAATTGTCTAATAAGCATATATTTTTGTCAACTCAGCATATCACATCGACAATTTACCATTTTTCACCTGCCACAAAAGTCCAAAAGTGAATAAATTGAAATAATAGACGTTGAATGAAAAAAAAAACATATAGAAGAGAATGTCATATAAAAACTAAACTTTAAGATAAAAATAAACAAATGACATCCAAAAACTAAGAAAACGGTTGATAACAATATTGTGATTTTCGCATAATCCTACATTGAGTTTGATCATCTCAACATACAAAGAGAATCCACACAAGTGAGTTTGACACCACATCTTAACCTAAACCTTAAGAAATTATATATATGGATCATATCACTTATATGTTACTCAACATCTACTCTCACATCTAATGTGAAACTTTAGCTCACACTCGACACATCAGCATATCTCACTTAAGTATAAGACTCTCCGCAGCTGACATCTGTCACTGGGATTCACCCATGCTTCATTCGCAAAATCGAACCGAGTTATAAAATCATCGTTGGACCTTATGGAAAAAGCTAACACTGGTGCTGATCTACTCATTAGACATAGAGCAACCACATAAATGAGAATAATACATCTTCATCCAATGTTTTAATTACGACGAAATTCTAACCCGTGCTTGGCACGGGTGTGCATACTAGTAAGTTAACATTTGCCAAAAAAAATTATGCCATTCTTTTTCAATGATTCCTTACTTGCTCATAGACAATGATTACACTAAAGCTTCAAAATTGTCATGTGTTTTAAGTACACTAGTAAAAAAATTATAAAAAAAAAAAAACTTTGTATTAGAAATAACAAATTTTACCGAAAATGGATTGATCCAAACAAGTGGCCATGAGTTTTGATCTCAGAAAACTTTGCAAACAAAAAAAATTATACTACCAATGAATTAATTACATTACTAGACTTTTGACCCGTGCGTCGCACGGGTTTTCTCGACTATAATAGAGACCAATAAATAATAAGGCAAGCGGATAGGAATGAAATTGGTGTGCAATGCATTTTTTTAGATGGAATTTGTTAGGTTAAATAATTGCAAACCTAATAAAGCAAATGAGCGGAAAAAAATTAGGTTAAGTTGCTTCAGACGTAACAAAATTAATAAATAAGAATATTTCAATACAATATTTTTTTAGGAGATTAATTTTTTTTACACATTCAATCAAATCATGGTAATTTTCTATTTATTTCTTGAATCAAATAACAGATTTCCATAATAAAATTATGCAGATATTTGCAAAAACTACTATCTTATTATTTTTAAATATAAAAAAGTTAAAAAGTAATTGACATTTAAAATATTTATTATTTTCAATGATTTTGATCTTAAAAAAACATTTATTTTTAAAATTTCAAAGTAACATGGTCAACAGATGTGTCTAGTTTAGAATATTTTTTGTTTGGCCGGAAAGAATACAGTTAAGATACTACTTATATCACCGTCATCTACGGAACACAATTATTGAGCAAACTTGTTGAACAACCAATCCAATTCGGAAACGTAACGCAATCAAGAAAAATATGTCCAATATTATTATTTATCCAGAAATTGTTGAAAGATCCATCGCCAATAGTGCTGTTAAAAACAGGGGATCAAAATCCAAATTTATTAATCTCTTTTCTTCTATTTCTTTTACAAAAAAGAATACTCAATCATGTCTCGTGAGCATAGCTCAGTTGATAGAACAATGCATTATTATATACAGGGGCCGGGGTTCGAATCACTTATAAGGTGAATTCTAGTCACTAGGCTCCTTGACAAAAAAAAAAAAATACCCAATCCCAATGTAGCATATATAGGGCTGGAGTTTTATGTTTTACCTCGTTAGAATTGGAGAGAGGTACATAGATACCTAAACTCGTCCCAGCTTGGCTCAGTAGCCATGCTTTGTTGTAGTGCTTTTGCCAATACCAAAATGTACATTCTTAGCAAGTAACTAAATAAAATATATTTTGTGTATTTAGATTGACAAGGAAATGCCGTGACTGTTTCATAATAATATATCAGTAGTATACATTGCGTTTCGGTACGCTCAAAAATACCTCCTAATACAAAATGACAGTTCGTGACAAGGAATTTTAAGTTAGCTTCTAACACAAACAAGTGGAAAAATTTCTATGCAATGCTTCAATCAAGATTACAATAAAATGCAGAGCAGCAATGTTATCTGTCAATCTAGCTGAGGTGTCGTCATTGACCTCTATAATTGGCTCCTGCTATTATAACAAGAATACAGTCAACACAAACTAGACAAAATGCATTTCATTGAGTAGGAATTTAATTTTTATTTATTGTGTTACACAAATAAATAAAAACAGACATATCAAAACAATTATAAAATGCATCTTTCTTATTTTAAACCAATGCAAAGAAAGAAAAAAATAGGACAAGATATAAAGTTCTAATTTGTAAGGTTACGTTGTTGCAAGTGAGTATCCTCTCCACTTCTCAAAATAAATGGAGGATGCCGTTTAAAGAGAGAACACAAAAAATAGATAATAAATCTCACCAACATTTATTATTTTATATAGTTTTTCAAACTTCTTTGTGTCTTTATCTCTTCAAATTGGAAGAAATAGAGAGATCATAACTCGGTTGTTGTTATATAAACAAATTTTAGATAGTAGCTATTACATGATAAGAATAACGAAGTCAACAATACAGTTGACTGAGTTAGCTTAGAGTACAAGTTATTTCCAATAAGTTTAACTTAGTTTAGTTTAGCTTTGATCTGCTGTTTGCTATCCTACACTCACTCTTTGTACAGCAGCAGTCTATATAAACTCTTGTATTCATTGACTCTATATGAAATAAGATACATTTGTCACTCTTCATAATAGTAGCAAATGTGAAAAAAATAAAAATAAGATCTTATTTGAGAGAACCTATGAAGCACTAATACTTGCATATGTTTGATACTGATACTTATTTGTTAAGTACCTGCCTCAATTTCTTTTTTCTTGAAAAAAAAAGTTCAATTCTGGTATGCCTAAGATATTTCAATGCTACTTGGACCCTTATATTTGAACAGGCGGCTCTGTAACTTCACAGGTTCGCGGCCAATGTCAACAACAAAATTATCTTTTCTATCCAAAGTCCATTTCAACATGATGTTTTTCATCTTCAGGTCGTTGCATATTAGCTTTAAAAGTTTGCTGCATATTTTCTTCTATTTGCTGCATAATTGTAATTATCTTAGTTTAGTTAGATTTTTATTCCAAAGGTTAAACATGCAACAATAAATTGTAAGTGTGTATGTGTGCGTGTCTGTGTGTGTGTGTACATGCATACTAACTTTCGGATATACTTAATATTCCATAACTTCAGATAAGAACTACTCACTTGACACTGGATCTTTACTTCTTTTCACTTCTATACACTTTGAAGCACTAATGCTGGCACTCTTCAATAAGCTGCGTGGAATGTAGTTTGGCTTCGAGAGTCCATTTTGAGCGCCTGACTTTTTAGCATCTGTCACATTATACCCTGGAGGGCACTGAAGATTTGATCCAGTCGGCATTTCAATATCGTTATTTTCACTACTTTCATTCTTGGAAATATGAACTCGCTCTCTGCATAAAGTGAAATTACAATACTCAATGCATATGACTCTCACAATAGCAGAGAAAATGTTTCACAGACATGTTGCCAACCTCATATGTGAACCCATGAGAGTAATTATAACATATTAAACACATAAATCCTAAAAAAGAAGACGAGAAGTCTGTTCTTCAAAATGTAAGACAGCAATCCAGTATTTAAACAGGCTCGCCTAGTTTGGAACAAGAAAATTCTACTGCTAAGGGTAGAAACTGCTCAGAATCAAATATTGCCAAACATTTACCTAGGTAAGGAGGCATGTTGTCTCTGCAATGGTGACCTTCGTCCGCCTTTGCCATAATGTTCCTCAAGGTGTGCAAACTGTCGGTTGAATCGATCAACCCCGCTGTGCAACAGCATAGAATTACCAGCTAATAATCAATACATGTAAATTTTGAATTTCAAAAGAACCCACTTTCCATATTATAATTAATTCCTAAATGACATGCAAAACACAGAAAATTAACCATCAGTAATTTGATATGAGGCAAAGTTATACCTATTACAAGGTTAAGCATGAACAAAAGAATTGTCGTGATAAAATCACAAGCTTACAAATTTAGTCCCTACATAAATTTTATAAAATAAAATAGTGCTTGTAAGTCTCTATAAAAGCAAAATAGGGACTAAACTTGAAAGGTCGTGATTTTACAGGGACTAAAAAATCATTTAAGCCATTGTTAATTCTGTGTATTTGCAAATCAACCAATATATAAGATCAACAGAATGTCAAGGCAACAATATTAAACTCATACTGCCTCAAAAAAAATATATTAAACTCATACAGTAAAAGTTGATTTAATATCTTAGATCGCATTTCAATAATGAACAATGAAAGGTAATGCCCTATGACAATACAGACCGATTGTTGATGCACGTCTGCTTTAATATATGTATGTATCAGGCCTTCAAAAGATCGCCAAGTATACTAGCACATTTACCTTGGATACATGAACCTGGTTTGATCTCCACCACAAAGATATTCATCAAGCATCTGGGGATGATACTCCAAAATCTGAATTTTAAACGTAATATTAACTATTACAACGCAAAGGAGAAGATATGATTTGAAGTAGGAGGAATGAGCGAAATGCATGGCCATACCTCTCGATAAATCAACTCCCTCACGTCATCTTTAGACAATTTCCTACTCTCGAATTCAAACTCAAATTTTGAAATGGGCTGAGTGGATGGTTCAAGGTCAATGTTTGATAAATCATGGAAATAAGGATCAGACAATGCCTGATATCACAAGCATAACAAAAAAAATCATCTTTGTTATTTATCAATGAAAATTCTCCTTTTCTAGTTAATCATATACAGGTTATAGAGACCAACCTCTTCGGCTGACGGACGTTTTTTAGGATCAAATGCAAGCAAGCGCTCCAGTATACGAAGAGCCAAAGGATCTATATTTGGAAATTTCTTGGAGAATGGAACGGGTTGCTTTTTTCGCATTTTACTAAGAAAATTTCTAGCTTTCTCGTTTGGAATCTGTAAAATCAAGGGAGGGGGTAGTAAAATCAAGCTTCATTTGGTTTATTACAATAAACCGTAAGTTGTATCTTGAAAACATAATATTGGAATATTTTTTTAGAAGTAGTAGAAATTTAGCATTATTCTAACTATAGCATTAGGCATGCCTATTGATTTCATAAAACTGCGGAATAGATTTTGATAAACTTACATTGACCATGGACTCAGGAGGAGGAGTACCAAGCAAATCAGTCATGATATCCAATTGGTTCTTCGTATTTGTCCCAGGAAACAATGGCCTCCCAGTAAGCATTTCTGCAAATATGCATCCAATGCTCCAAATATCAATTCCAGGGGTATACTGCATAAGACAAGGATTATAAATTACATGCATATTTCAATACAACAAGTGTAGTCACTTTCTTGTATCACACACATACATAACCCAAGAAAATATGATGTAAAAAAAAAAACCTTACTTTTGTGAAAAAAGAACCACATAGTTCAGGTGCACGGTACCACCTAGTTGCAATATAGTCCTTTGTAAAAGTAGGTAAATTAAGTCAGCATACGTTGATAGAGGTAATTAGATTATAATTTGTACATTCCATCTGAAAATCTTAAAAGGCAAAACATAATTGATTAATGAAACAGATCAACATGGTTGTGTATTACTATTAGAGTAATTACAGTCCAGTATATAGTAGATGCAGTGTCGCTAAATGATGGTCGAGCCAGTCCAAAATCGCATATCTTCAATTTGCAATCAGCATTTGCAAGAATGTTTCTTGGTTTCAAATCGCGATGAAACACGTTAGCTGCAAAATGAAATAGATACATGAGTTTACTATCTAAAATAATAAAGGAAGTGAAGTGATTATAATTAATGATGGATACCTGAATTTATATATTTTAGGCCCCGAAGAAGTTGGTATAAGAAAAACTTGTGATGATCAGGAGTAAGGTCACTATTTGCCTTGATGACTTGATGTAAATCAGAATCCATCAACTCAAAGACAACATAAATATCTTTGAACTCACGAGGAGAAGGAGGAAGCATAATATGCCTGATTTGTATGATATCAGGATGATGTTGGAGCAAGCGCAGGAGTTTGATTTCTCTTAGGATCCATAATTGTATGCTCAAAAACATTGTTAATTTTCTTGATAGCAACTTTTTGATTAGTAAGAGTGTCGATTGCAGAGCAGACAACACCATAACTTCCTTTTCCAATGATTTTTTTGAACTTGTATCAAGTTGCCTGTCCATACTCAGTAAAAAAACTCTGTTTCCGGTGTAGCCTGTTTCTGTTTCAAACAAACATAGTACATTCTTGAAATATTATATTCTCTCTATAGATTCAATTTAATAAACATAAGATAAACAATAAAAACCTTTTTGTTGGGATTCATGGAAGAAGGAAATAAGATATTAGTGTTGGAATGGAGGGGTTCAAGACAGAGGTATCAGAAGCAGAAGCAGAGACAGAAACAGCAAGGTGATCGTCGGTAGAAGAAGTACGTCGTTGTAAGAAGCGACGAATACCTTTTGTCATCGTTCATCCAACTCAACTCTCTCTCTCTCTCTCTCTCTCTCTCTCTCTCTCGCGGGAATATCACTCTATTCTTTCCTTCCTTTATTTTTAGTCTGCTGTTTGGGCCTTGGACTCCGGTTAACTACCACCTCGAGCGAATAGTCAAATTCATCCTTAAATTTGCACGAATTGGACAAAACCGTCCTCCAATTTATCTAAATGGCCATTTTGTCCCTGAATTTAACAAACATCCATCAAAATGGTCCCTCCGTCCAAATGCTCTGTTACTGTGTTGTGTTGTGTTGTACACGTGGTATCAAGTCAGCCATGTGTTCAAGGACCATTTTGATGGGAAACGCACAAATTTAATTTTTAACTTTTTCACTTTCAATTTTTTTCTGTTTTTTCAATTTTACCCCTCTTTTACCCATTCATTTACATCCTTACATTTCATTCAGACACATCAAAGAAGTCCGTCTCTCAAACCCATTCCTTCATCTTCTTAAATCATTCATCTTCTTCAAACCCATTAAAAACATTTCAATCTAGAAAAGTTCACCTACACAAAAATTTGAACATAAAAGAATCAAGAGAATCAGAATATTGAAAATCTCCACAAACAACAGTTCAAATGAAATGAAAGAGACCAAATTCAAATCAAACCCAGAAATTGGAGTTTATTCACACAACAAACCCAACAATTGGAAGAAGATGCATTTTTCAATTCAAATGTATGACTTATGACTTGTTAATGCCTCAAACTTGACTTTTTAATGCCCCTCAGGAAATGTAGAAAATGTTCAAAATGCTAACAATGTTGTTGAAAATGAAGTAGTGCCTGGACATATATGACTCTTAAATTTTAAGGATTGATTTGCTAGTAAGTGTAATAATTTAGGGACTGATTTGATTGAATATGTTATAATTTAGGGACTGATTTGATTGAAAATGTTGCTGCAGGGTGTTACTACAAGGAGGTACGACATTAGAGGACCAATTATTTCAAATGAGAGGCCTAAGTAAACACCAGTGAGGGGTCCTGCACCAGCAGATTCAAATGCTCCTGGCGTTATTAGCGTACCATATCCAAGTTATGGTCCATCCGATTCGTATCAACCAAAATTCATGGAATTTATGCCCCATAATTTGGCTTCTTTTTGCCTATGTAATATTTAAGACTTATGACTTGTTAATGCCCCATAGTTGTGTTGACTTAAGACTTATGACTTATTTGATGGTATTTTCAAGGATGAAGTTGTGTCTTTCGACTTTTTTACTTTGTTCTGCACATGTATGCTTCAAGGACTTATTTGATGGTTTTTTAATATAATGTAGGGATCAATTTGATAGTTAACAAGGACTAAATTGCATAGCATTTTTTGCAAATCAATCAATTTCGTCCTTGGAAATTTTGGTCATTATCGGTCAAATCAGTCCTTCCTTATGTGGCATCTGACATGGCAATCCATGTGAGAGGTTAACGGCCACGTCAGTACCGTTAACACCCCAATTGGACAGAGAGACTAAATTGATCGACATATGACAAATTCAAGGACAAAATAGCCATTTCAATAAATTGGGGGACTATTTTGTCTGATTCGTGCAAATTCAAGGACGAATTCACTCAGTATTTTTTTGTCTAGACACGTCACACCATATTTTTATTTACTATAATTACAATCAATTATTAAAAGCGATTTTGCCATAAAATAATTTAGAAATTATTTCTTAGAGATTTTCTGAAAAATGAGAATCTATTTTGCGTTTGTTTACTCTAATAAAAATCACTTTTTTTTAAAATAATTTAGTTTATTTGGATACAGTTATATAAAAGCAATTTTTTGCTACAAAATTAGTTCAATCTCTTGATCCATATTTTCTCTCTCCTCTAAAAAAAATATATTTTTTGAGAGATTGCTCTTAACAACTTCTCATTTGAAGCTATTTTTAGATTTTTTTATTAGATTCTGATTTTTTTAAAAAAGTTGTAACAAACGGGTACAATATTCTTAAAAGTGATTATATTTTTTTAAAAAGTAATTTTAAAAAAAAAAAACTATAACAAACGGACTCTAATACTAATTAAACATATTTGATATGATAGTAATTTCTTTTTAGACTTAAATGCATTTTTCGGTCCTCCTCGTGAGCTTAGCTCAGTTGGTATGGACAATGTATAAAATATGCAAGGTCCGGGTTCGAACCCTGGCCACCACAAAAAAAAAATGCATTTTTCAGTCCCCCTATTTATTTTTATGAAGTTTTGTCTCTCAATATTTGTCATTTTTTTTTTCTGACGCAACAAATATGATAGTTGAATCGACATCAAACGGTTTATATTATAACAAAGATTTTGATTTTTTAATTTGAAATATAAATTGTTTGATCATGATTCAACTATTACAGTTGCCCTGATTTACACCCGTTAAAAACAACTTTCTTCAACATATTAAATGGCTTGAAACATATTCTTTTTTGAGTTATGTTAATAAGTGTCTTTGGGGCATCGGTTTTGAAGTCAAATTATAGACATAAATTATAAATTTGATGTAGAAAAAATTCATTTTTAAAGGTGTTGAATACACCATTTTCAAAATAAACCTTCTTTTTTAAACTTCTTAGCAAGTGTTCTTAGGACATTTGTTACCGTTTCTCTTCTTTTAACTATAACTAGATTTTGGACCCGTGCGATGCACGGGAAGTTGATTATCTCATTGACATATGTGGTAGTTGATCATGAAATGGATAATAGTTGTTATTGAGCATGAGTTAATGCTTCGAAAAGATGATGACAACAACAACAACCAAACATTATCCCATTAAGTGGGCTTGACTACACGGATTGAAGTAAGTAATATTGTTCTATCATAAACCATATTTAAATTCAACTCCTTAATCTATAAACCTTTCCTGATAGTTTCTCTTATAGTTCTTCTAGGTCTTCCTATACCTCTTGTAATATGACTATCCTCTATCTGATCTACTCTTCTTACTATAGAATCTATAGGTTTTCTCTATACATGTCCAAACCACCTAAACCTATTTTCCACAATATTTATACTATAGGTGCTACCCCAACTATCCCTACAATGTTGCCATTTCTAATCTTATCCCATCTAATATCACCACACATCCAACGCAACATCCCCATCTCCACACACTTACTTTATTCTCGTGTTGGTTCTACCGCCAATATTTTGTTCCATAAAACATCTTTGTTCTGACAATTGTCTGGTATTTTTTCATTTCAACTTAAACGACACGTTGGTATAACAAAAAACACATGAGGCTCTTCTACATTTCAACCATCCAACTTGAATACAATGAATTACATCTGATTTTATTTCTCCATTATTTTGTACTATGAACCCAAGATTTTTTTTGTTGAAAGAATGAACCCAAGATATCTAAACTGTGTAACTTCTATGATATGATCTCCAACTTTCACCTCTAAGTTTGAACTACTTTGTCTTTTGTTGAAGTTACATTACATATACCATGTCTTGCTTCTACTCAAACAAAAGTCTTACGCTTCTAAGACTTGACTCCAGGTCTCCTACATCCCATTCAATTCCTGCCTCGACTCTCCAATTAAGACTACATCATCTACAAAACTCATATATCTTAGTGCTAGCTATTGGATGTGTTTTATAAGTACATCCAAAACTAATGTAAAAAGATAAGGGATTAAGGTTAACCCTTGGTCCAATCCTTGTAATGAAAAATACATTGATAGGGGTTAGGGTCGACCCTTGGTCCAAACCTTGTTATGAAAAAAAAATCACTGATAATAGTTCCAATAGACAAATCCTAAAACCCCCGAAGTAATTTAGACTTCAAGAACATTTTTTGGTCCAAAAAGATGTCTAAAAGACTTCAGAACTTTTATAAATAAGATAAGATATGTGAATTATAAAGAAACATCAAAAAATTAGAAAAGAAATGCGGATCAACTTTTTCGGCTCCAAAAGGTTGTCTAAGAGACTTAAGACCTTTTATAAATAAGATAAGATACTCGATCATTTTTTAAAAATATAAAAGAAACAACAAAAAATTAGAAAGGAAATGTGCAACAACTTTTTTGGCTACAAAAACTTGTCTAAGAGACTTAAGACCTTTAATAAATAAGATAAGATACACGATCATTTTCTAAAAATATAAGTAAACAGCAAAAAATTAGGAAGGAAAAGTGCAACAACTTTTTCGGCTCCATAAAGTTGTCTAGAGACTTAAGACGTTTTATAAATAAGATACACGATCATTTTCTAAAAATATAAATAAACAGCAAACAATTAGGAAGGAAAATTTTTTGCTCCAAAAAGTTGTCCAAAAGACTCAAGACCTTTTATAAATAAGTTACACGATCATTTTCTAAAAATACAAGAACATTTTTTGGTCCAAAAAGATGTCTAAAAGACTTCAGAACTTTTATAAATAAGATAAGATATGTGAATTATAAAGAAACATCAAAAAATTAGAAAAGAAATGCGGATCAACTTTTTCGGCTCCAAAAAGTTGTCTAAGAGACTTAAGACCTTTTATAAATAAGATATGATCATTTGTGTTAATAATTAATAATAATTTTTTCATTCTTCTTCCAAACAAATTTTTATAGACATATGTTGAAGAATTAAATAATTTTTTTCTCAGTATAATATCTTAATTGGTGGTATAAATCACAATTAATTAAGTATGAATTAGCAAACTATTAAGGAAATGGTTCATCATTCATGAATCGGTGTTTGTGTTACAAGAGTATTGTTTCTCTAAAATAGTAATAGTAATTGTAAGGCTGGCTTGGCTTGGCTATAATCAACTGGTGAGAAATATGTATAGTACCATGACGATCATGAATGACACACACGAAATGTTGTGTTGAGACAAAGTTTGTGATTGTTTGACAGTTTGACCCCACTCAACTTGCTTCAGACGCACACAACACAGGTCACGAGTGTAAGTGTAATGGTCCCTTCCCTTCCTCATAGACAGATAGACACGCACTTTACTCTTTCTTTCTTTCTCTCTTCCGTTAGTTACTCTAATCTAATCTTGTACGTAGTAATTCCCAAAAAGTCTCGAATCTACCGTCGCTCACCCACCATGGACTCAACTTCCTTTGATCTCCCTCCACCACCACCACCTCCACCCACCACAGTTCCCTTCACCCTTGAACAACCCAACTTCACTCACCACCACGTGGCACCCCATCCTCCTTACGCTGAGATGATATACAAAGCAATTGAAGCACTGAAAGAGAAAGATGGATCAAGCAAAAGAGCAATAGGAAAGTACATAGAACATGTCTACAAACAAGTTCTACCAGCAGAACACAGCACCTTGTTAACACAACATCTCAACCACTTGAAATCTGCTGGTCTACTAATCATGTTCAAAAAATCATACAAACTACCTTCCTCACTCCCTCCACCTCCCACTCTCAATAGATCTGACCACTCTGAAGCTCATCTCCCTTTCACTCCTTTAACCCAAAGAGGTCGTGGTCGTCCTCCTAAGCCCAAGCCCAACCCCATACCAAATGCCCAGCCCGTTTTCGTTTCTCTCGACCCTCCTCCTCCTACAACTGCTGTGGTGTCTGTTAAAAGAGGGCGTGGACGTCCTCCCGGGACTTTCAGATCTAACTCGATAAAGAGGCCCAAATCTGTGTTCAATGGGCTCAAACGACGTCCTGGTCGTCCGCCTAAAACCCAATCGCAGTCGCAACCAACAACTGTCATACCTTTTGCTGCTGCTCCTGTTCCCTTTCCTTCTGTTGTTCCAGAAGATGAAGCCAATGTATCTGTTAGATCTACTAGGCCCAGAGGCCGCCCCAAGAAGTATGTAGATGCGGTGGTTCCAGCGACAAGGCGGGGTCGTCCTAAGAAGCTTGCCGTGGTGGGCAGGCCCATAAATCCCTCCGGAAGGCCAATTGGCCGCCCAAAGGTGATCCTAATGTTGAGTTTTTATTGTTTCCTTCATCTATTTATGTGTGTTTTACTACTTAATTTGACTTGGCTTATTTTGGTCTAGTATGAGATTAGGGGTATTTAATTACTGTAAGTCCCTAAATGATTTGATTAATTATTTAATGTTAGTGTATTTAAGCTTATCCACATTGACTTTTGCAACTATATTGGAAACACATTTATCTTGAAAACGAAGGCATGTGTGTTTGTGTGATAAACAACAAAGCAGATGGATAAAATTGTTTTAAAAAAAAAAAAATCTGTTTCATTTTGTACTACTAGTAGTAATTAAGCAAGTAGAGAGGGTAAAAAAATAATTTGCATGTAGTATTATTTCGCATCAATGAATAAGCAAATAATAAGATCAATTTGTTGGCTTTGGAACATATATTTGGACAAATGTAAACATTCTCGTGCTATGTGGATTGTGCGTTTTTGTTAAAGAGAGATATTTTAACATACTTTGGTTTCCCTTTATAAATTAAAGATTTTTTCTTATTTAATTATTCCATTCTTTCAATTTCTATAAAATAGGGAGCAAAAGGTAAAAAGTTTGTCAATGAAGATCTAAGAAGGAAGCTTGAACACTTTGTAAGTTGAATTTTTCTTTCATTTGATTGCTCGTTATCTTTCAAATTAAACAAATGATATATCTCATGCCTCTATTGTTTGCTCACTTTGCAGCAATCAAAGGTTAAGGAATCTCTTGACGTGCTTAAGCCTCTCTTTGATCATCAAAGTCCAGCCACTGCAGTTGCAGCAATCCAAGAGTTAGAAATGCTGGCAAGTTTGGACCTTAAAGCACCATTAAGAGATGAAACACTTCAGCCACAGCAATTTCCGGAATCACAACCGCTGCAACAAGAGCTGCCATCTCAGCAACTGCATTCCCAGCCAGTGTCACAGTCGCTGCCATCTCAGCAACTCCATCCTCAACAAGTGTCACATGCACTGCCATCTCAGCAACTCCATCCCCAACCAGTGCCACCGGCGCTGCCATCTCAGCAACTGCATCCCCAGCAAGTGCCACAGGCACAGAATTATGAACAGCAATATCTCCAGATGCCATTGCAGCAACAGGTGCAGCAGCTGTTTCAACCACATACTTTAGCCCCAAGCTAGGAAGATTTACATGGGCCTCAATTTGGCGAAGAACCCACTTGTAAAAGATATGTAAAGCTAGTAGTAGGAGGTAGGAAGTAGGGGAACTGATTTTCCGAGAATCTAATGACTGTGTTCCTTTGAATTTGTTTTATGCTACTTTAGATTAATTGACCCCTGTAATAATATTTAGAGACCAGTGTACTGCTGATTCTGTTGTTATTCTACTTGTATTAATTTAGAACAATGCTTTTATTGGCAATTTTATTCTTAATCAACTAGTAGTTTTTTTTAAACTTCTGTGTTTGATCCTTCATGTGCACCGTGGAAAAGTTATTTTAATGATGTATCCAATGTTATGGGTAGTAGTTTCATAATACAATAGGTAACTGCGTCACTGCACCCAATCTGTTTCAAAAATACAGTTTGGCACAATTTCTATGGCATTCGATTTCATATCAAGTGATATTCCTTACAACGAGTCAAAGAGTATTATTATTATTTTTTTAAAAAGCATGGCAACATGAACATGGTATATAAGGGCAATGGAAATTTTTTAAAAAAAAAAGTGAAGTAAATTACTAGTACGTCATAGACATTTATAATGGACCCATTTCCAATTGATCTATTCTGCATTACATCACCATATAAAAGATCTATTGTTTGTTCCCCTTAAAAAAAATTAAAAAAAAAAAAACTATTGTTCATACAAGTTTGCATCACCACAGAAAATCAAACAGAAAGATTAAGGGCCCTATTTACTTCTCATATTTCATGTTTCCATTTTCACTTCAATTAATCAATAAGAGGATATAGATTCAATATTTTTATCACCATTTTCTTTAATAATTTTTGAAAACATTGTTCCTAAAAATGCATTCTTGCTATGTTTTCTTTCATATTCTCTCTATCACAATTGTTTATTACACGAGTCTTCGATCTCATTTTTAGCAATTTAAAATCATATAGTTTAAAAATTTAAAATTGAAAATGTTTCAAGGTAATCGGGACCTAAACAAGTAGCAAAAAGATAAGCATATGCTTTCTAACTAAGTTGGAAAGAAAAAAGGTAGCAATGTATATGTTTTATGACTTAATATTTAATAACTTAAATGGCCAATGTGTTAAGAAAATATAAAAGACTAATTTGTATATTAAACTAAGATGAATGATCGAGATATAATTTTTGCCTAGATTGTAAATCATAATATTTTTTAAGAATCAATTGTATATCATAACTTCCCTCGAAAAATTGTATATCATAACTAACATAGATTCTTTTGGTGAATTTAACCTCGCATGTTACACGAGTTCTCAATACCATTAAAAGTGTAGAATATGGTGGCATGTATGATACACATCATAAGTTTTTCGACATTGTGATCTCAACCATTATTCTTGGGATGTATTAGTCAAGTGATCCATCACGTTGTATAGAAAATTGCTACCTCACTGAATCAATTTTTCTTGTATCTTTTATTCACCGGTTGACACACAACACAAACTGTTAGGGTTTGCTACTAGTTTTTCATTGTCGATGACAGGGTTTCACTTTTGAGTGTCATACATCAAAAATAACTTTTGGATGGAAAGACACGTAAGTGTCGTTGAAAGTTTAAACAAAAATTTCCAACTGTCGTTGGAGGAGCGGTGATTAACTGTCATTGAGGGTATTTTCAAGGTGTAAGAGAGCAATTTTAGTTGTGAAAAGAGTTATTCTATAGGCTCAAATATGTGATCAGTCTCTGCACTTTCATCAGTTTTTGGTATTAGTCCCTGCACTTTTTTTTGTTTGGCTTAAGTCCTTGCACTTTGTAAAAAAATTGGATCTGGTCCCTACCGTTAGCCAACTGTTAAAAAAAAAGGAAAAAGGTAACGGAGCTTTTTCAACAAAAAAAAAATATTAATTAATTCTAGGAAAAAAATCCTCTTCAACATGAGCTTCCTGGAAACGTACCAATATCATATCCTTCTTCGACAACAAGGTCACTCACACATCCATCTATCACCTACTCCCTTCTTACACGTAACACAAAATTAATGATGCAAGAACTTAGATCTCCATCTTCCAACTCCATCTCTGCTCCTAAGCTTTAAAATCGATGCCGCCTTCATCAACTTTGTCATCTCTCAGCGCCATATTGATCTGTCATTCGATCTTCGATCAATTCTCCCACAACCCAAGCCAGTTATCAGAAATCTCGTCATTTTGTGTAACCAGTTATTGTTAGTGAGTCTACTAGAGGGATTGAGTGGGGAAAGATGAACCAAAAGTTGAGGCGTTTGAGTCCATTTTCCCGTGGAGGAATGCCTATATTTAAGCTGTTCTGTTTTGTTAATTTTCCTTAATCAAACTTCATGTGAACTACAACTGTATTTTGCTTTGCCTTTGGTTTATTAGGCTTTTATTGCTTGTTATTATTAGCATTAAAATGTAAACTAACATGGGAAAACTTATGAGCAGAAGAACATCAGATTGTGGAAGAAAGTTTCTCTGTTCCTTGTTATGATGTGTGCTTCATCAAATAATACAATTGAACTTGTCCTCTAGTCCATTCCTAATATCCAGCGGAAGATTGCTTGAATTTTGAAACAAAAAAAAAAACTATAAAACCACATTTATATAGTGCCATGTTACCCAATAATAGGATGACATGTGGCACTCTGTTACCTTTTCCTTTTTTTTAACGGTTGACTAACGGTAGGGATCAATTTCAATTTTTTTACAAAGTGCAAAGACTTAAACCAAACAAAAAAAAAATGCAAGGACCAATACCAAAAATTGATGAAAGTGCAAGGACTGATCACATATTTAAACCTATTGTATATTGATTGCTTCATCCCCGAGATACCATGGTACAACATTATTATCTTGTCCTGGACAACCTTTTCTTATTTTATGAAATTTACTTCAATCGCATGCTTCAGCCAACAAGCACACAATCAACTAGCTCACCTCAAGGTTAATCACTAAGAGTTCTCTACTAATTTGGCATGTCACCATATATTTAAGTTGTATTCCCTCTAGTCATTGTTATAAGAAAAAATTAACTTTTAAATTTATTGAATAATTAATGCATCTGCTATATATTATAGATTAGATACATTAGTTATCACTGCAAGAAATCCTTGCATTAGCAACAAGGATTTCCGATGGCCTATATCAATGAAAATTCAGACACGTGCAACGCTTGTAGGACATTACTCCTTTTGAATTTGCATTGAATGAATTGAACTAGTCAATTGTATTTGGATCGTTAAGGAAGATTAACTTGTATTCCATCTCTGAATTGAACTAAGCAATACTAGTCCCCCTACCCGTGCTATCGCACGGGCAGTTATAGTCTTGATTATAAAAAGTATAGCACCAAGCCAAGTATCATATAGTAAGAAATCAAAATACAGTATATTATGACAAATGCAAAAAAATTGGAATTTATGAATTGGTTCCTTGAATGCATAAGGCTATACATTATGAAACACCTCCTTGTATACGACATTGGTTGTGTTATCAATGCAATCTCCATTTTCGTCAGTTATGAGTATTTTCAAACCTTTCCTTGATGTCACCCTGGAGACTGCTACATATAATTGGCCGTGAGAGAACACAGATTGCTATAGGTATACGCCAACTTGTTTTAATGATTGACCTTGACTTTTGTTAATGGTCATTGCGAAACAAACAGTAATGGGAAATTGCCTACGTTGGAACTTGAACGGAATTCTAGTGTCTGAAGGTTGCAATGATAGTCTAGGCACAAACACCTTGCCCCCAATGTTGCTTCATGAAATCACCCTTCCTTCCAATACATATCTTCCCATTCTTGTAATTATTAATCGTGTTCCATTGCATAAGCCAACATTTATGTCTAAATTCCTCAGTGATATATTTTTCTTATAGTGAAAGGAAACAAATAATGTATATTATACTGCTATCATGACGTGTATTGCAAAACATACCATGATATTAAATTGTAACAACCAATGATTTAGTAACTAAATTAAGCAAGACATGCACTCATATTTGATGAAATAAGAAAATTACCTCACGGATGCCATCCAATTGTGAGTTTCGTTATCAGTATCATATATATACAATTGTGCAAACTGAGGTTGATCCCCTGGTTTAGGCAGCAAACTACCGATTTGGTGGTAATTTTCTCCATTCATTGTAAAAACTGTCGGTGCTCTGCCATTGTTTTTGGTCTTATCGATCTTTGCACCAATTGAAGTGAAGGCGAACATGCTGTTAAATGATCTAATGTTATCCAAAAAATATTTGCTCTTTCTATCATCTTTAAAGTACAACTCATGAAGGGATTGAGGTAGGCGGGCGAATGGTGCAATCTCTATCCTTCCTTGCATGCAGCACATAGAAAATTCTGGCGTTGACGTGCGCCTGTTTTTATTTGCCCTTTCTTCATACCACATTAATGCGTTGCAATCCTTACAAACATACCGCGGTTCCCCAACATCGAAATATTCTGAATAATCAAGGGAGATATGCGCAGCATTAATAGTTTGAGAGTGTGTCATCCAATCAATTTAAAAAAAAAAAAACTAACAATAATAAATTTGAGAGAATCGGCAAGTATTTTTGGAAATTTACCAACTATATCGGATTCAACCAATAATTTTGTTCTCTTGCGTCTTGTCCTTTTATTAGATGGCATGATGTTTTCCATCACCTCCATGCCTTCTGTGGCACGCAAATGATCATATTAACATAAAAAAGAGAAAACTATTCGCTCAAGAGAAATGCACGAACAACATATATTATTTTAACCTACCATAATCATTGTCAGGAACATCATACTGCTCGCTATTTTGTGCGCAATTAAACCAATCATGCGGGGGTTCAATCTCATCCACATCCGATTCATCCGATAGTGTTTCACTATCGCTTATATCAACGTCATCCCCTAAAGGAAAAAAATGAGAAATTCACAAAATTTAACAAAACAGGGAGACAATATCTTTTAAAAACAGGACATTAAAGGTTTTGTAATTTTTTTCATTATAGGTCTATACTTGACTACAATAATTCAGTACATGTGAGCACCTTCATTATCGTAAGTGTATTGATTGGAAGCTGTCGGCGGAACGTCTTCTGGGCATATGTTTTGAATTCTGAGACCACTACCTTGATTTCCCACATGCCTTAGACTATATTTTCCAGGACCAATTGGTTTGAGGCCTACTTTATCTAACGGTAAAGTTCCATTGTCTTTATGCGTTGATGGAGTGTCAGCTACATTGAACAACATTGATCAAGGACTGCGACACAACTTGCCACTTTTATAGTAATAAAAACTACTGTGCTACCTTCGTGTCGTTTAAAACTAAGAATCAAAATTACATACCGTTGGTTTTGCGCCTTTTAGCGGATTCCATTTCCGATCAACAATGATAAAAAACACAGCATGAGCCTATTATGACATGAGGAACCGTGTTTCACCCCCTATAAGTCACCTTTCTTGTTTCCTGAATATTTGAAAGGATAATGCGATTCACATACACATCAAGGAATAAAACAAAATATGAAAGAAAGTTGAGAAAATAGACTAACAAACATCATATAAATAAATATAAAGTAGAGTTTAAAAGTTTTTGTAACTTAAGCGAAAGATTAATTTTGAATGAACAATGATGTGATAAGAGGAATTAGGAACAGCTTTTTATATATTTTTTTTGAGTAAAAGAACATCTTTTTATATATTAGCATCATCTATGGAGTGCAAAATAATTTTTGAAAAAAGAAAAAGAAATATACAATAGCTTTAGTACTAATGAACTTCACTTAGAAAACCAGAAGTAATCTATATTTTGGAGGGCCAAAAATTTAAAAGAACAACATGATATTATATTCTCATGTATTATGTCGTTCTTTCAATTCTTTTGAAATATCAACTATATATTTAAATATAAACTTAACCATCTAAATTGTTCCCCTCTAAACAATTTACATAAAATATGTAGAGTTAAATTATAAAACAAATAAACAAATTGTCTCATAAACAATTGACTTTTTTTTTTTTTTTTGAATAGCTCATAAACAATTGACTGAACAGAATTAACATGAAAAGTCAAATATTTAGTGTTAAATTAGACATCACAGAAAGCTCAAAAGCAATATTTGGATCTGTCAACAATTCTAAACTTTACCTTTTCCAAAAAAAAAATTATCAAGGACTAAACAAAGTACAAAACTTTAGTTTTTCAAACCCACCGCCATCACAAAAATTACAGAAATCAAAATATCAACGAATTGCAAAAATACAAACGGAAGAACAAATTAGTAAACCTAAATTCAGAAAATATCAATATCTAAAATTAAAAAACACTGCAACCAATCAAAATTGAGCAAAAAAATGCGTAATTAAAAAAAAAAAAAGCACCTTATGAAAATTGAGGTTATTTCCAAATTCAGCAGCGAGTTCCTTAACTCTATGAACAACAACTTCAGAAGAATTATCAAGATTATCAACGATAACCGTTTTGAAACCGCCGAGTAAAAGCTGAAGAATTTTGGAGTTACGTTTTTTTTTAATGAGCACGTTGAATGAGAGGCATTTTGGCATATATAGAGTTTGATTAATGTATAGAATCAAACAAAGAATTTCGATTAATTAGTCTATAAGATTTTTAGTCTATAAGATTTTTATGTGGACATATATAATTACTATAGCATCTCAAAAACATCTTTAAATTTCAGCATATATAGAGTCAATGGTTAAAACAACTCTTGGGTATACATATTTATCATGCAATGAGAAGTTACATTTTTTCTATATATAATGTGAGAAATATGAATTAGTGCAGTTTTTAATGCTCCAACTCAAGAGGTTCATTTTATGACAGTTGAAAGGTGAATAGCCCCATCAGTTGAAAGGCAACAAACATGAAGTTGAAAGGTTCTTGAATTGTGCTTGCAATGCATTAAATATGGGAACACCAAAGAGTTGGCGCCAATAGGTCAAGAATTAGGGTTGGCAACATTTCTTAACATTGTTATTAGTATTAGAAATAAGTTTGATTATTATTGGACCAAAGGAAAAGATAGTTAGCACCGTTTGAAAAGTCTGGCCATTAAAAAAGAGAGAAAGACTACGGAACTTATGTAAAGAGTTCTAGCCATTAAAATCTATTTCTTATTAATTAAAACTCTCGTCTTTTTAAAAACTAAAAAACTAACATTGCGGAGGTGAGAAATAAATAATAGAATGGTTCGTGAATTTTCTCCTTAAAAATAATGAAATGGTTCGTGAATTTCGTCTACAATTCAACATTTTCCTATTAAAATAATTACTCCATCCGTCCTAAAATATAAGTAAAAAAAGATAAATTTTTATCCTATTTAATCTTGTTTTTTTAAAAACCATATTTTTTAAGATTTTTTTTGCTTATTCTCGTTAAATTAAATGCAAATTACATTCAATTTTCTTTCTCTTCCATTTTCTTCCTAATCAATAGTAAATGAAAATTGTTTTTACATCTTCCCAAGAAAACACAAAAAATTATGCTATAAATTCTTATGTTTTAGTTTTCTTAATAAGTGTGATTTGATTTTTTTTTGCTTATAATTTGGGACGGAGGGAGTACTTATTTGTTTAAATATAAAGATTTTAAATTATTGAAGGGTCCTCTTTAGTAATTTTTTTGGAGATGTTGAGTTGAAAATATTGATTATTTATCTCAGAATAACATTAAACAATTAAAATAAGTGAGGTCTATATGTTAGACTCACTTAAACATTTAGTGTGTGTTTGGTTCAGCTTTGAATATAATTGATTCTGACAGAATTGATTCTGATAGAATTGATTCTGACAGAATTGATTCTGAGAGAATTGATTTATGTTTGGATACAATTATGTAGAATTGATTAAACAAACTGATTTATGTTTGGATACAATTATGTAGAATTGCTTTTGAATGTATAATTACTAAAATAGACATAGCTAAAGGAGAATTGATAAAGAAGGAGAATTGATAAAGGGCAATAAAGGAAAATAATAGGTTGTAATAATAAAATATAATATTTACTGTTTATAATTGATTCTAGAAAAGCTAGAAGCTATGATTTGTAGCTTCATGGAGAATTGCTTTTGGAGGATAAAAGCAATTCTGAAAAGCCAAACCAAACACGTTGTTTTTGGCTATAATTGCTTTTGGCACTGTAGAGAATTGCTTTTGGCTGGGCAGAAGCTGGACCAAACAGGCCCAAAATGGATGTTGTATTATTATGGAAGGTCTAAAGTCTAAACAACCAAAATGTAAAGAGCACCGTAGTCATTGTGGATGGAGTAATGAAATTTTGACATCCATTTGATGACAACTTTATTGACAATTGTTTTTCTCATTTTTTATTGATCAAAAACAATGGAGAGAGAAAAAGGAAGAGATAGGATAACAACATCATGTAAGTATGAGAGAGAAAGTTGTCCAAAAGTTATCAAAAAGTGGTTGTCAAAATATCATTTATATTGTAGATGACATTAACAAAAACCTTTTTTAATTTAAACAAAGCATTTATGACATCAATGAAAAGGTTGGATTAAGGACAAGCAGCGCCGTCCGTTGCACAATGGAGTACTGGCCCACTAACTCTTCTGGCACCTTGACCTGACCTATTCCAATCCAAACCAGCAAATTCATTTATTATGCTATTTATTGCCTTTTTGTATTTAATATCGTATCATCATTTCTTCTTTTTTTTTTTTTTTTTTTCTAAACTCTTTAACAATTGTTTTAAGAGTAGTATTGTTTAATAAACTAGGCAAATGTTAACTTGTGCCTTCAAGGGCACATGTTAATGAACTCATTATAGAAATATATATATCAAAAGTCGTGTAGTCAACTTCTTAAAAGTTAGAATATTATGTTTTTCAATGAAAAATTACTCCTTTTAGGTTCCTTAACATGTGCCCTTAGGGCACAAGTTAACATGACCCAATAAACTAACAATTTTTTTTCTTCCGGAAAATATAAGTCGAACATATGTAAAAATCATAACCAAAATTTTAAATAACAATCGTGGTCAAGGTTGGGTTGCGTATAGGATTTTACTATTTCAGATGTTATTGATGTTGGTTACGGATTGCGGTTGTCGCAGTGTGAATTAATCACTATATTGCACAACTCTTAAAAATGATAGCAAAGTAAAAAACTTAAACTTGAGATAGAATGTAACAAAACAAAAAAAAAAAAACTAGAGATAGATTTGGAGTTTTAAATTAGATAAAGAGATAACATTATGTAAATTATGATCAAATATGTACTAAAAATATGATTTTCACCTATCTCTATTGAAGAAAAAAAAATATCTGAATTTTATGTCCATTGTCATGAACGACATTTTTTGCGAGCGTAACGGTGTTTCGTCGCAGCTGTAATGGCGTTTCGTCGTGATTTTTGTTCACGGTGTAAAAATGGTAATGTCGGCTACCTACCTTTTTGTCACGGCCTTTTCTTGGTAACATATCTTTTTTTAAAACTTGATCATAACTACACAATTTTCAATGTAAAAGTTACTACTTCATCCGTTTTAAAATGAGTGTTGTATAAAATTTTATACACAAATTAAGAAATGTAATAATGATGTCAAAAGACATGACAATTTTACTAAACTAGTCTTATTTAGGTTTTTTCTATATTACCCTCTCTTGTTTAGGGGATATTTACCCCCTCATGATATCAACCAATCAAAATGTAATATGCATTGGCAATATTAAATGTCGAATAAATGAGTCAATTTTTTCTAAATTTAATACTTTTGATTTTTGTGTTTAAAAGAAGATTTGATGTGAATATAACATTAATTCACGATATTTGGAGATATATTTTAGTAGAATTTTTGTTGATTTAAAGAAGATGATGAAGGTTCAATGGAAGAAGATGAAGATGATGAACTTCTTCATCATATTTCTGGATTTTTTTTCATTTTTAATAAAAATATATTTTAAAAATAAAATTATGTATTTTTTAATAAAAAAAATGAGAAAAAAAGATGTATATGTGCTTTTAAGAGAGATAAAGGACCTAAACGGGAAAAAATAAAGATAAAGGATCAAAGTGTTACAAATAAATAAGATAAAGGACCCCTAATGTAATCTTGCCTTAATTTTTTTTTGATAAAAAAAAATGAGAAAAAAGATGTATATGTGCTTTTAAGAGAGATAAGGGACCTAAACGGGAAAAAATAAAGATAAAGGACCAAAGTGTTACAAATAAATAAGATAAAGGACCCCTAATGTAATCTTGCCTTAATTATATTTAGGTGTTCAATCTTAATTAATTTACACTACAGGACTGGCTTAGAACAATTAAAATTTCACATCAAATTTCTTTCATCTGAATGTCCTTAAATTTATCAATTACATTCATAAAATTCTTCACGATATTTGGCAAAATTTAATACTTTTGATTTTTGTATTTAAAAGAAGATTTGAGGTGAATATAACATCAATTCACGATATTTTTATGAATATAAGTGATGAATTTAAGGACATCCAGATGAAAGAAATTTGATGTAAAATTTTATTTGTTATAAGTCTTGTAGTGTAAAATTAATTAAGATTGAACACCTTAATATAATTAAATAAAAATTAAAAGTATTAAAAGTTACCTTATGATTAAGATTAACTCTTTTATTTTTAGAAAAAATTGACTCATTTACTTGACATTTAATGTTGCCTATATATATTACATTTTGATTGGTTGATATCATGAGAGGGTAACATAGGCCTCACCTCTTATTTACTATTGATGTAATATTTTGAAAGTAGTATACGCTCAATTAATTATAGGGTACAATTGAAAATAAAATAATAATTACACATTAAAAAGTGCAAGTGATATTCGTTTTAAAACAAACTTGTTTAGCTAAAGCAACACTCATTTTAAACCAGAGAGAGTATCTTAAGAACGCTTGTTAGCATTTTCTTTCTTTATTTCAGGTCCTAATTCAATTTTCATGTGTGCTTACTCTTTTTTAAGAGTCATATGTACTCGCTCAGTTATATATATAAGCGTTCATTTAACTAAAATTTTATCCTTAAATATAAAATATTTTTAAAATTACTCAATACATTTATTGTCTTTTACAAACAAACCACTAACTAACATTTCTAAGTGATTTGGAATAGGAAAAGTCAAAATTTAATTTACATATGGGTCATGTTAACTTGTGCCCTAAGGGCACATGTTAAGGAATCCAAAATGAGCAATTTTGAATTAGAAAACATGATAATTTAACTTTTAAGAAATTGACTGCACGACTTTTGATACATATATTTCTATAATAAGTTCCTTAACATGTGCCCTTGAAGGCACAAGTTAACATTTGCCTTTACATATATGAGTACATACAGAGGGCATTTAGGTATATTTATACATAAAATAGACACATTAATTACACTATGAACTTTTTCTTAATAAAAGTAAAAAAAACAATAGGTGCTTATATTAACGGACGAAGGGTCCTCGTGAGCTTAACTCGGTTGATAAAGACAAATGCATAATATATGCAAAGTCCGAGGTTCGAACCCCAGACACCACAAAAAAAAAAGGGACGGAGGAAGAAATAAATATTCCAGTAATATTACTCCATATGTTCTTTTAGTCAAATTGGTTTGTCTCAAATTATGTGTCATTACTCATTTTACAATAACAATCAATCACTATTACTTATTTTTCTACTGTGTCTTTTACCATTTATTAATTTATCTTTTTTCTAATTCTTTTAATTTATGTTTTCTATATGATTAATGAAGGACATTTTTGCAAAATAACACATAACTACTCTTTTCTACACAATATCAAATATGTTTCTTAATTTATGTGAAATTGGTAAAGTGACATGTAATTTAGGACGGATGATAAAATAATTACTCTAGTATAAATATAATAATTTTCTTATGTTAAACCTATAATAATTTTCTTATGTTAAACCTAGAATGTATATTTTAACATAAGAAATACGATAAAATATTCATTCTATGTTTAATTTACTCTAGGTCTAATTTTAACGTAAGTAAGATGGATGTAATTCAAGCATCTTTTAATGTTTTTTATTTTTTTTGAAGACATCAAAATGGAATATATTAACACCGGGTAAAAAACCACCTTAGCACAAGATGTACTAAAGGGCTACCCCAACAAAGAACAGTCACAAAATATTTACAAAAGTACGGTCAGTCGATACCAGACATAACATAGGGTCCGACCACCACATCTGAGTGCCATGCACAAACGAGGCATTATTAGCCTTTAACCACCATAATGAATGAAATTTAATCTTTTCTAATAATTGTTCTATGGTGGTTTGGGTATTATTAAATATTCTGTTGTTACGTTCATTCCAAACCACCCAAACACAAAGTAACCACACTAGCTGAAGGAAAGATTTGCGCATCCTTGAATAACCTGTACAATGAATAAATTGGAAGAAATGCTGACAGATATCATTAGGATCGACACCTGAAACACCAATCCACGATCTGGTGTGCCACCATAGAGGATCGAAACTGTCACACTGAAGGAACAAATGTAACGCTGATTCGTCAAGACCACAACCAGCACCACACTCCGCGAACTCGGCATGGAGCATACCTCTTCTGACAAGATTAGTCTTTGTTGGCAACCTGTCCCGAATCAACCGCCACGCAAAGATGGAAACCTTCAATGGAACCTGCTTATGCCAAACCAAATCATTCATGCCACCCTCTGGAGTGTCATTTGGAGAAGTCAGTCTGGGTTCCACTGCCACCTGTCAGAAATATCAGTCTGCAAAACAATATTATTAAGAAGATTCCTACACTCCTCTACCAACACCTCCTCCCATGCCCACAACCTCCTCCTCCATCTCCACGCCTCTCCCCTTCCTCCCATCCTAGAGAAAACATGTCAGTCACCGTACAAAGTTTATTATTCGATAAATCAAAAAGGCGACTAAAACGAGTACGTAACGGCATATCTCCTAACCACCTATCATACCAAAAGAAGGTACTAGTGCCATCACCCACCCTCTTCGACACCCTCTCTGCAAACCAGCCCCCATCAATGTCACCTATCCCGTCCCTAATCTTCGCTATCTCTCTCCACCAAAAAGAACCACTCCAGCCCCCAACCTCCCTGCCTCCTCACCATACCTCGCCACCAACACCCTATACCATAATCCCTCTCTATCCATCAACATCCTCCAGCACTACTTTCTTAATAAAGCATTATTAAATTCCCTTAACTGCCTCACCCCCAACCCTCCATACTCCTTTCGTAAACAGACCGAGCTCCAAGCAATCCAGGAAATTTTCCTGTTATCCTCACTCCCTCCCCAAAAAAATTTATTAAAAAGAGATTCAATGATAGAGATTATACCTGACGGAGCTTTGAAGAAAGAAAGAGCATAGACAGGAAGCGAGGTCAAAACAGATTTTAAGAGAACCAACCGGCCACCAAAAGAGAGAAAGCGACTCTGCCACCCCGACAATCTAGACTTAATAGTATGCAACACTGGATCCCAGAATGCTAACCGAGTCGGATTACCTCCAATAGAAAGACCCAGATACAAAAACGGAATCTTGCCCACTTTACAATTTAAAATTGAGGCCGCCTCATTCAGCCAAGACTCCGCAATATTAACTCCAATCAGCATACTTTTATTAAAATTTACCTTCAATCCAGACATTTCTGCAAACAAAGTCAACACCGCTCGCAAGGCACGCACGTTGGCCCAGCTTTTTGTACCAAGTAACAATGTGTCATCCGCAAATTATAAATGAGACACAACGGCCGGATTAGAAGTACCAACCGTGTATCCTGTAAACAAGTTATTCCCCACCGCCGAAGACATCAAGACATTCATCCCCTCTGCTGCTAGCAAAAACAGAAACGGAGAAAGAGGGTCTCCTTGACGTAAACCCCTTTGCATAGGAAACTCTTCTGTAGAGCTGCCATTTACTAAAATTAAAGCAGTCGCCGTTGTCACACATTCCTTTATCCATTTTCTCCAAAGCACCGGAAACGCCATTTTACTCATTACTGCATCCAAGTATCCCCAATCAACAGAGTCATATGCTTTTTCAAAGTCGACTTTAAAAAGCATCAATTCCTTCTTAGCCTTTTTTGCCTCATCCACCACCTCATTAGCAATCAAGATGCCATCAAGAATCTGTCTATTTTTTACAAACGCTGACTGAGTTTCTGAAACAACCCTACCCATAACCTTTTTGAGCCTATTTGCTAACACCTTAGCCAAAATTTTATAAAGAGAACCAACCAGAGAGATAGGCCTAAAATCATTGAGACGTTGCGGACTATCAATTTTAGGAATCAGAGCTATGAAAGTATTGTTGATACCTCGGAAAGCATCTCTTAATGTTAAGAGAGGAGAGTATAATTTACTCAAGATTTTTAATTCTTGTCATTTTGTTTTCAAATGAGTTAAGATCTTCTCTATTTTCCCTCTCCATTAATTACTCTAGTTTTGAAGAGTATAATAAATTATTAAACCCACCAAATGTCACATCATTGTTTAAAAAAAATCAAATTATTGTATTTATACTTCCAAAAAATTTAGTATAACGGAAAAAATACACATGATTAAAAATATAGAGGATCTTGACTCGCGTATAACATACATTGGACATGGGATAGAGGGAGTAATTTTTAGTTTTGGTAACGATTATATGTATCCTAAGGATAATACGTTCCCGTCAAATGTCTGTCAATTACGTGTAACCTCTACGTAAACTAAAGGCTATGCCACATCATAAAGAGATAATTGAAAGTTACACCTTATAAATGAGATTTTTGACAAAAATTTCAATTTTGAGAGTAAATTGAATATCCTCATTCTATAATTACCATAAACAATTTTTTAAAATGTGCATTTTAGCATTTCTTAAAGAATTACTCCCTCCGTTCCTTTTTAAGTGTCTCTTTTGGAGAAAATTTTTGTTCCTATTTAACTATCACTTTCAAAGTTCA
Organism: Medicago sativa; assembly: GCF_051527215.1. Taxonomy (NCBI): domain Eukaryota; kingdom Viridiplantae; phylum Streptophyta; class Magnoliopsida; order Fabales; family Fabaceae; genus Medicago; species Medicago sativa. The sequence continues at coordinate 101,088,787 of NC_140752.1, forward strand.
ATGCTTCATTAAATATTGTTTTATCAATATTATCCTTTGTTATTTATTGCGGAGAGAGAAATATATGAAATGAGATGTTAAATTAATAAGGTCATTATAGTAAAAGTATAACTTATTGCATCAAAAGTAGAAACAATTATTGATTGTCTTAGTTTGTGTAAAATGTCAAAAAGTAACAATTAAAAAGGAACGGAGGTAGTATTAATTTTAAGATGGCTTCACATGCAAAGTAATTGTGGCCAATAGAATAATGGTCAACAAAAAAGCAGCAAAAAATGCTTAATAATTAGCTATGAGATGAGATCACCAGTGGCGGAGCCAGGGGGTGGCAAGGGGGAGCCACCGCCACCCCATCTTCAATTTTTTATTTTTTTTTAGTTTAGAACCACTGAATCAATCTTGTTAAGATCTGGTTCCCTGGTTGTTCTTTTCACAAATACAATATATTATAATATAAGGAAAAACTGTGAGGTACTGTAAGTTTTAGAGTAGAAAGTGAGAAAAAAATCATGTAGCAGCAGCCGCGGCGTTTGTGGCGACGGTGAAGTAAAGAAAAAAGTGTTGGAAACTGAAACCTATCTCTTTTAGTGGCCACTTTTTTCTCTTTCTTTCAATCGCTGGATTAATCTGACGGCAGAAAATGGAGCAGGAGAGATGGCAGGAGACCTACACGCCAGTTTTGTGTTAAATGCTGTGGTTTTTTTGTTACACGTTTCTTTACTCCTTTTACAACTTGCTTTATTTTTTATTTTCAATAATTAATAACTAATCATGTGATTTAAAACATTCATACACACAAACACAATAAAATGTCACTTTCAAGTTACTCGAAAAGCGTAAAGTGTCACTTTAAGTATCTAATGATCGACTTTATATATTATGTAGTTTAAATTTTGAATGATCGTTTTTTGGTTTATTACAACTTAAATGTGTTGTATGCAATATGATTTATATATTTTAGTTTATTTTAATTGCGGTCACCCCAAACTTTTTTGTCTGGCTCCGCCAGTGGAGATCACATCTACTATCTTCAATGACCTTTTTCTTCTCTTTTCCCACTCAACTCAATTCATTTCTTTCTCCTTAGAATAAAAAAATACTAAAAGGATAAGTTAGTGCACTTTATGTTTGCCCTTTGTTGGCGGGTTTGTTCTCTGAATCTTATCTCCATTCCCTTCTCCCCCTATTTTATTTTCTCTCACAAGTGTACTTTTTTCTTCCATAATAAATTGAAAAGAGGAGTGTTATTTGAAGAATCAATTTGGTTGACAACTTATTTGACAATCATAATTTACAAAGAAAAGGTAGGTATTGGCATATAAACCATATCAATAGAGAGATAGAGTAAAAAATAATGTGAGTATGAGAGAGAAAGTTGTCACCAAATGGATAAGAAAGTTGTCCCTAAATGGATGTTCAAATATCATTTCTCAATTGAAAATCTCTCTCTCTCTCTCTCTCTCTCTCTCTCTCTCTCACACACACACACACACACACACACACATATATATGAGTTGTGCTAGAAGACACATTTTATAAGGGTGTCTTTTAGCAAGTTATTCTATGAGTATTTATTGTGTGTTTGGTTTAGGAGAGAAGTTGTGAAGAGAGAAATAGGTAAGAGATAGTTTGAAAAGAGAGAAAAAGGTGAGAAATAAGGGAGAAATAAAGTAGATTTGATGTATTGTTTGGTATAAAAGAGATATGAAAGAAATATAAGAGAGAAGTGTTGATTATTATTAAAAGTATCAAAATACCCCTACTATTGACTTATTTTACACATGAAAAATGAAATGTTTTGAGTTGCACATTTTCCTATAAAGGCTAAATTGTAAAAGCATGATATACTTACTCTTCTTCTGCATTTCTTCGCATAAGTGGAGAGAAAGAATCTTTTGAAGGGACCCATATATTATTCCTCTCTCCCCCCTACTTCTTCTCATTCCAAACACAATAGGTTACCCATTTCTCTTCAATATCTCTCTTCTCAACTTCTCTCTTCACAATCTCTACTCAACCAAACAGACCGTAAAAGACACCAACTAATTTTTATGAAGGTATCTTTTAACAAAGTTATAACTAAAAAGTGAAAATCACACCTTGAGGTGTGGATTGCTAAACGACACCTTCATGGATGACTTCTAAGAAAACCCTATATACATACACACATATTTTTAAATGTATATTTTTGAAATCTTCTTTTTTTAAAATATGAAAAGTAGGAAAAGGGATAATATAATGAGGAAAAGAGCAGTATTTTAAACAGTAATCTCTATTATATATATTTGCGCTATTTTTTTTTAAAGTACACGTGGCAACCTATTAGTGAAAGACTTATTTAATGTTATCTCTCATGTACACACAAGATATGAAAGAGTTTATAATAGAAAAAAAAAACGGAAGTTGAGAGGAGTATTTAATGCACCAATGTTTTCTTTTATGTACGCAATAAATATGAAAAAGTTTATAATAGAAACAACAATTATAATTTGGTTAATTAACCTAAAATGTTATCTGTATTTGATAGGATTATTTAATGCACCATGATTTCAATGAAAAGTTTACCTATAAAATTAGTTTGATTTGCGGAAATTCGGAGTAGGGATGCATTGATAGAAAAATAAAAAATTAATTAGAATTCATTAATATGTTTAATTCACGTTTTATTTGCCTTAACTACTAAAAATATTCTAAGCCTAAAATGGTATCCCCGTAACTGAATAGTAGGGATGCAATGACAGAAAAAATAAAAATTAGAATTTATTGATATGTTTAATTCATGTCAGTTGTAAAAATCCCTCCAATATTACATTAACATGTGTCAATGTCATTTTTTGAACCAATCATATTACAACAATTTGATCTTATTATGTCATACTTTTTATTTTATCATTACTTCCAATAACATTCTATTTATGCAATTAGCCTATATATACCCAATGTTTTCTTATGTTCAATCATCTGCATACTTCTCTTCTCTGTCAACATAAAAAAGACGTTATAATGACACCAAGATCTGATAACATCCCTATAATCAACGCTGTGAAGGAATCTTGGAGCATAGTTGTGCATAAAACTTGAAATTTTAGTTTTTTGTTTCAAATTGGGTTTCTCCTTTGGGACTTTGATCGAAAGATAATTCCTTTGAAGCGATGCTTTTATATTTTTTAGCACTCTAACTTCTAAAGTGTTGTTTGTAGTTTTCTTTTGTTCTTTTTTTACCCCTTATAGCCTTAATGTAATATTACCAGCAAATCCACATTTTTTTTTCTTGTGAGTTCAAGTATAAAGATTATGAAAGAATGTTTTTGTTTTCCCTTTTGTGTTTTGTTCCGTTGTTATACTATGTCTACATATCCTACCTTGATCATATCTCAAGAGGTCGTAAATTTAGACAAGGAGTTTGATGATTCAAGATATTATGAAGAAATTTTTTATGTTTAATGATGAAGCATATGTATATTCTAATGTCCAAGAACTGTGTTGTTATTAAAGATAATCTAAATAGGGAATGAAAAAAAATTTATACAACTCTTTTTTTCTTGCATCTAAATAAGAACCAATTTTCGCTTGAATTTTCTCAGTTTTCACAATGGTCTTATGGCAATCTAAAATTCAATCATGAAATACACTGACATGCTTGACATTGTTCTGATATTGCATTTGATGGTTTCAATAAAAATATATATACATCCTTTAACAAAAAATTCTAACGGATCACACATAGAAAGGAGTGTCTCTTTTTACCCGAACTTTTAAATTAGGCCAAAAAAAATTGTTTGATGGATATTTTTTAAGGATGTTCTTATGAGTATTTTATACAATGAACTAATAAAAAGATATATTCTTTCACCACAAAACAAAGAGATATTTTTTTATTTTACAAAATGAGATATTGCATTTAGCAAATCAAATTTTAAAGCGACATTAATTCCATTTATTATGCAATTAGTGAACATGATAATGCACTATATTAAAGAGAAAATCATGGGTTTGAAATTTCGTGGTTTTTTTTTTTTACAAAGAAATTTCGTGGTTTTGTTTCTAATTCATACGTATGAATTGATGAACATTAAAGTACAATATTATTTTTCACTTTATCATGATGAATCAAGGGAATGATTATTTTGTTTTTGATGTCTTTGACTATAAATATTGGTTTTAGTTCTCACACTTTTCACAAAACACTTTCAATCTACAATTCATATTATTGAAAATTTTCTCTATAATTCCATTTTTTTCTCTGTTACATTGTCGTTTTTAGGGACACAAGATTCACGCCACTGTGAGAAGAACTTTGATTTACAAATTTGAGAAGGACCTGCAGAAGGGAAAGGTCTACTCAATGAGTAACTTTGGTGTTGCTACAAATCTTGGATCTTATCGGACCACAAATCACGAGTACAAACTCAATTTATTTGTACTATAAGGACATCTTTATTATATACAAATGTGTTCCTAAAAATCAAAAGTACTGCCTGCATCTTCACATTCTAAAGACCATTAAAGTCTAATTCACCTCATAAAAAGTTATGTGATTTTTTTGACAAGAAAATGTGTCTATGTAAACATGCATCAGTATTTTTTATTAATTACCTTATTTATAAGCGGAAAGTTGTAAAAGTCTTATAATGACAAAATTAATTGAATTTTTTATCACTTATTAATCATGTTTCAAAGGCAACCAATCAAATGGAGTCATGTACTATTTGCCTTAATTTTCTACCAATTAGAATAACTAAAACATCATAGGCTTCAATCATACACTTATTTATTGACAAGTAAGCCAAATATATATTTTTTTGTACAACAAATATAACTTCTTAACAAGCAAAATCTTAAATGTTTTTCAGCTCAACTTTCAACTAGCATGTTGAGTTGTTGACGTGACATTTTTCCTTGAGCTTTAATTTTCATTTTTTTTCTTTTCTCAAATCGGAAACGTACCATTGATGTCATTGCAAGGACCATTGGATTACTTCTAAAATGCAAGGACCATAATGAGTATGAATATATGTCATTGCAAGGACCTTTGAATTCCTTCTAAAATAGAATTAATTCAAATTATTTCTGGTCAATTTGTTTTGATAAAATAAACCGAATCTTAAAACTATGTCAGATTATATAATTGATTTAATTATAATGCTATGAACAGTCTCATTTTATATTTCTACAAAAGATGCAAAATCACGTTAGCAATTAATGTAATATCAATTGTCTAATTCAATGTATTTATTGGTTTCCTTTGATTGTGTTTTTCCATAATGTTAGAGGTTTTTGGTACAAACTCGGATGAAGAAAAAACTTTTGTTTAATAGGATATCTTTTTTCTTAATTAAATACATTAAATATATAAATTTTAACATATGATGACCAATAAAATCTTATGTCTTTCATTTTAAATAGTATTCTAGACATTTTTTAAATTAAAAACAGAAAATAATTGATATTTTAAGCATCTTTTCTAACAAGTTTTCTTAAGATAAAAATTTATGGAGAAAAAACAACAACAAAACTAGGAGACGTAAACCTAATCTGATAAAAAAATTAGGGACATAAATCGAATCCAAGATAAAAGCTAGCATGAACTAAGTTGTATGATCATATTAGGTTAAGAACAAACGCATTATTCTGATTGACACTACATCTTCGTTCAAATCCTTGAGACATTAGATATATGGATCGTCTCCCTTATATTCTTCTCATCATCTATTGATACATTCAATATGGAACTTTAACTCATATGACAGATTAATATCACTCTCTTTGTTGTGATTTAATGGAAGAAGGTTTATATTCATTTCTTTCATGAGAAAAGAGAAAGTAAATTAGGAACTGAAAGAAGATAAAAAAAAGAATTTGAACATGAGAGAAATGATTATGAATATCTCCATAATCAAAATATTTAATAAGATTTAATTATTTTTTATTGAAAATAGCTAAAATTTTATTAAGTTGACCTGATAACAAGGAATATTGGCTTCAGTATAGGTATTATACGATTTGAATAGTTTTTTAATATAATTTTAAATTAAATTGGATATTTTCAAAGAAAGTTTTGATATTGCTGAAATTGACAGTGTTGAAAATTAAATCCTGATAATTTATAATTAAATACGAGGTTAATTAACATTATTGAAATTGATCTTTCACATATGATTTATTTTTTTATTGCCTATAAGTTAGATAAAATTGATGATTTAGATAATAAAAAAAATAAAAAATAAATCATCTACCTGAAACCATTTTTTTTATGTATACCTATGTAACTCATTCATCAATCATCACCCATCTTATCATTACCTTAATTTAGCAATCATTAAAATTTCTAAAAAAAAACATGCATTTTTTCAATTTATGGGTTTGTTGATGCAGTTAAAAATTATTGGGTAATTTTTCTATCTAAATATTAGAGTCATTAAAAAAAATGTAACATAAATTAAAAATGTCTAATAAATATGTGTTTTATCAACTAAGCATAACACATCTAAAAATTTTCTTTTTCAAATCCTCCAAAGATCAAAAGTGAAGGAATTTAAAATATTGCTTTGACCAAAAAACAATTCCATTAAAGTGAATGACATAAACAATTTAAAATGTAAGATAATTTTTTTTTAACATAAATGACACCTAAAAATTAACAAATACAAATCATCGTAATGTTGGGACTTCTTATGAAGCTTACATTGGATTGTATTCAACATTAGACTAAGAAAAATCACACAAATGAGATTGACACCACATTTTTATCCAAAATCTTTAGATACATGTATATGAGTCATTTCACTTATATGTTATTCATCTACTCTTCCAAGATTAGCGACATAAATCGAATCCAAGATAAAAGCTAGCATGAACTAGATCGTATGATCATATTAGGTTAAGAACAACCACATTATTCTGATTGACACTACATCTTCATCCAAATCCTTAAAACATTAGATATATCGATCATCTCACTTATATGTTTCTCTTTATCTATCGATGCATTCAATATGGAACTTTAACTCATATGACAATATTTTTTGTGGTGTCTGGGGTTCGAACCCTGAACCTTGCATATATTATGCATTATCCTTATCAACTGAGCTAAGCTCACGACGACTCATATGACAGATTAACATCACTCTCTTTAGTGTGATTTAATGGATGAAGGTTTATGTTCATTTCTTTCATGAGAAAAGAGAAAGTAAATTAGGAAATGAGAGAAGATAATTTTTTTTTTTGAAATAAGATAAAAAAAAGAATTTGAACATGAGAGAAATGATAATGAATATCTCCACAATAAAAATATTTAATAAGATTGAATTATTTTTATTGAAAATAGCTAAAATTTTATTAAGTTGACCTGATAACAAGGAATATTGGCTTCAATATAGGTATTATACGATTTGAATGGTTTTTCAATATAATTTTAAATTAAATTGACAGTGTTGAAAATTAAATCTTGATATTAGAATCATTAAAAAAATGTCACATAAATTAAAAATGTCTAATGAACATGTATTTTATCAACTCAACATAACACATCTACATTTTTCCTTTTTCAAATCCTCCAAAAAACCAAAAGTGAAGGAATTTAAAATATTGCTTTGATAAAAAAATAATTCTATTAAAGTGAATGACATAAACAATTTAAAATGTAAGATAAAAAAAATTAACATAAATGACACCTAAAAATTAACAAAAACAAATCATCGTAATGTTGGGACTTTCTATGAAGCTTACATTGGATTGTATTCAACATTAGACTAAGAGAAACCACATAAATGAGATTGACACCACATTTTTATCCAAAATCTTTAGATACGTGTATATGAGTCTTCCTTCAAAAAAAAAAATATATATACGAGTCATTTCACTTATATGTTATTCATCATCTACTCTTCTATCTATTGTAAAATTTTAACTCAGTAAACACATTAACATCTCTCTCTCTCTCTCTCTCTCTCTCTCTCTCTCTCTCTCTCTCTCTCTCTGTGTGTGTGTGTGTGTGTGTGTCCGTAGTTATGTGACATACTACATAGTTAAATAAGGTCAAACGGAGGCACAACATGGTCAAAAAGTTGGATTGATGTAATTTAATGGATTGAGGTTTCTATTCTTATCTTTCATGAGAATAGAGATAGAAAAATTATAAAAAGAAAGCAGATCGTGAAGAATAAATTTGAGATTAAGAGATATGATAGTGGTAAAAAAAAACTAAGAATTGTGTGTTTTGTCTATGAGGTTATAAGGAATAGAGTGAATTTCTGGCAATGTTATCGGTTTGTTGAAATAGTTTGAGATATTTGGGTAATTAATTTACGAAAAAATTAAATTCAATTAAAAAAACGGCACAACATTTAAAAATATCCAATAAACATGTATTTTGTCAACTCAACATAACACATCAACGTTTTTTATGGTGAAATCCCAACGAAGACCAAAACTGAAGGAAGTTGAAATAATAGAGATTGATGATAAAATATTACATAAAGCAAAACACATAAAAATTTTTATTTAATATAAAAATTATACAAACAACGTTGAAAAAACTAACAAAATAATTCATCAAAATATTTAGAGTTTCAAGGGAGCCTATAATGAGTTAGATCATCACAAAGCACACAAGAATGACACCACATCATCATCCAAAACCTTAAAGCATTATGTATATTGGTCATCTCACATATTTGTTTTTCAAAATTTACTTGCATCTAATGTGAGACTCTTGCGTATGAGGTCTGATGACATAGCCAAATAAGGTCAACCAGAGGCACAACATGGTAAAATAGTGCTTTGATTGATGGAGGTTTATGATCCTATCTTTCTTAAAAAGAGAAAGAAAATTAGAAAATGAAAAAATATAAAAAAAAATTTAAAGTTTTAGAAATGATAAGGGAAAATAGTAGTGCGTGTTTTGTCCATTGAAGTGTTAGAAATAGATCGAGTTACTGATAATTTTATGGGATAGTTAAAGGAGTTGAAGATTTATTAGTAATTATTTCACCCAAAAAAAGAGTCGATTAAAAAAATATCACATCGTTTTAAAATGTCTGATAAGCATGTAATTTGTTATCTCAACATAACACGTCTGCATTTTTCTATTACTAGATCCCACCAAAGACCAAATGTGAAGATATTTGAAATAGTAGAGGTTGGATAATTTTTTTCTTTCATGAAAGTGAACTTCTAAAAACTAATATTTGATATAATAAAATTAAACTAATGACATCTAAAAACTAAAAAAATAGTTCATCATAATGTTTGGAGTTTTCAGCAAGCCTATAATGGTTGATCATCACATTTGACCAAGAGAAATCTCACAGGTGAGATTGACACCATATTTTCACCAGTGTTGGGATTGGGACTTCTGCGAGTGTCTAAATTGAGTTATATGATCACATTAGACTAAGAGCAAGCACACGAGTGAGATTAACATACTTCATCCAAAGTCTCAAGGCATTACGACATGGATCATATTATTTATATGTTGCTCACATTTACTCTTGCATACAATGTGAAATTTCAACTTACACTTAACACATTAACATCTCTCCGTTAAGTGTCAGACACCCCGTGTTCATCATCCACCACCTAGAACACTCTCGCTCCCCCACAACATTGAACCATAATATCATACGACTGTTGGGCTTTCGAGAGGAGCAAACACTAATGTGGATCGACACATTGGAGAAAGGGCAACCACACATTGAAAATGAGACCACATTTTCGTCCAAAATTTTAAAGCTTAGGTATATGAGTTTTTCACTCCTTTGATGTTCAACCTGCACTCTTTCATCTAATGTTGTACTTCAACTGACTTTTGCTACATCGCAATATTATCTCCCTTATGTTTGACGGAATTCTAGCCCGTGCTTGGCACGGGTGTCCATACTAGTTATGAACATTTTAAATCTATCAATTCGTGCAACACCTGCACTGCACCCATTTTGAGAAACGAAGAAAGAAGCAATTATGATACCGTTATCCGCGAGCAGCATCCAAGTCAACACATTAAAAAAAGTATTCATGTATCCTTGTTTCTTTTTACGGCCGAAGGATTTAAAAATAAAACAAGTAATACTCCCTCTTAATAAGTGTGTCATTTGTTCTAAAATAAGAAATTATTGTTTTAGAATTGATCTATTTTTTTTTTACCTTTTCAATACAATATTAATCACTCTCAGTTCAATATATTTTACTTTGCATTTATGATAGTGAAGAATACATCGATACTTAATAGAAACACTTAAAACCATTTTTCTATCTCATTCATTTATGGGTCTTGTTAACTTGTGTCCTAAGGGCACACGTTAAGAAGCTTAAAATAGAAATTAAAAATAAATTTTACATTGAAAGTATAACTTTTGCAACTTTTAAGACATTGAATGCACAAGTTCCAAGAAAAACCTTCTACATTTGATTTCTTAACTTATGCCCCAAGGACACAAGTTAACATTTCCCTTCATTTATATATTTTTCTTAATGTGTGTGAAATGTGCAAATGACTCGCTTAATCCGGGACGGAGCGAGTACGTTTTATGTAAAATAAGTTACTTTTTAAAGTTTCAATGCATTGAACACATCATTTTCAAGACAATGTTTCTCCGTTAAACTTTTTAACAAGTGTCTTGAAGACATTTGTTAACATTTCCCTTCTTTTTATTATTTTGTCAAAGAAATTTTTTTATACAAATATTTAAGGAAATCTTAAAATTTTATCTTTTTAATACATACTTACTTTTTAATTAATTTTTTAATTCTTTAACTTGTGTTAGAAGAACACAAGTTAGCATAATCTAATCTATGTATAAAATCAATCACTTAATATGTTAGAGACAACATTAACAAACTTTTGTATAATTTAGGGATGAAATTGACTAACATTTGCAATATTACAAATGTTAACAAATAAAAAAACATATTTTTATTGAAAACAACAAATATTTATTAAAAAATTATATATTTAATATAAAATACAAACTTATTAATTTAAATATTTTAATATGTGCAAACTTGCACATGATAAAAAAAAATCCTTGAAGGATTAATTAAATTGAATGATTCCATATTCTACTAGTATCTATTATTGTTTTTGTGGGTGAATTATTACTAGTATTTAAAAACTTGGAGAGATATGTACTCCCTCCGGTCTCAAATATAAGAAAAGATTCCTTTTTTAGGTTCATTGAATAATTAATGTATTTGCTTTACAATGTAGACCAGATACATTAACTACTCAATGAACCTAAAAAAGGAATATTTTCTTATATTTGAGACCGGAGGGAGTACGGTGAGCATTGAAGTAAGTAAGAATTATTTGTGAAAATGGAATTGAAAAGAAGAAGAAAAGCACATGAAATGAAATGAAAGTGAGTTGAGTAGTTTTTACTGGGGGTGCACTTACTTTCACTCTAAAGTCCTTTGTCCTCTCTCTAGTTAGAATCACAAAAGGACAAAGATTGGGTTTTCTTGATATGGCAAAAGCTAAACCTTAAAGGGACCATTTTAATTTTTCCAACTTGTTCATTTTTCTAGACCAGTTCACCACAAACACTCCAACTCAAACTCATCTCATTCATTCCTCTCTACCAAGTTGTTCTTGTGGTTGGTTTCACTTTATTTTCATTATTACTACTCCCTCCGTCTCACAATAATTGTCTATTTACCCATTTTTTTCTCAAAATAATTGTCACTTTAAAATATCAATGCAGCATTTATTATTTTTTCCCATTATTATACCCTTATTTATTGAATTTCATCCAACTTAACTACTCCACTAACTACAATTAATAAGGGTGTTTTAGTAAATGATACTAATTTTACCATCAAAATCAACACAATTAATATTTCCTTAATAATCATGCATAAACTTTAAATGACTATTTTTTTAAAGACTGAGCGAGTATTAATTAACTTTTTGGGGGTGTGTAAAATGAAATCTTGATAGTAATATGTTTTTCTGACTCAGTCTGGTGAAGTGGGTCCTACAATCCTCTCCCACTTGCACTTGCTGTCTTCTTTCTTACCTTCTCCCTCCTCTCCTCCTTATTATTACGTTGTCTGTCTCTCCTTAAACTCTCTTCTTGTCTCTCCCATTTTTGTCACTCTTTCTTCCCTTCTTTCCATTTAAAGATCCATTCTTTCTATATATAGCTATCTCCTAACTCATTCATTTTTATTCTATTTTCAACCATCCGTGTTCATTCCCAAACGTGTAAAGTTTGTTCCTTTGTAACCTTTTCTATTTGATTTCATTGCTTTGGTTTCTGGGTTTAGGGGCTTTTTACCAAAAGGAGTTCTTTCTTTGAGTACTGTTGATTCATGCTTGGTCTAACTACACTATGGAGAGGTTTACACTTCTTTAACATTCAGTACTATAATAATAAGGTGAAAAGTTATGAAGAACATTCTTAAGAAGCTTCATAGAATGTCTAATAATCAATCAGAAGATGCACAAGCTGAAAGGAGTAACAAGTCCAATGATGGTTCATCTTCATCTCCTACTACCAGAATGAAGCTTTCAAATTGGTTGCATTCAGTTTCTTCTAATAGGCAGCAGAGTCCTGGCAGTCCTCCATCAGGAGAAAGAGTGGAGGAGCTATCTGATTCACTCACCTTTGGTGGCGGTGGTGGTGCTTTGGATATGGTGGTTTTTGATTCAACCAAGCGTGATTCAGGCTCCAGCAGTTCAAGGGATCCTGAAGTGGAAGAAGAATATCAGATTCAGCTTGCTTTAGAGCTGAGTGCAAAGGAGGATCCTGAGGCTGTACAGATTGAAGCTGTTAAGCAGATCAGTTTGGGATCCTGTCACCCTGATAATACACCAGCTGAAGTTGTCGCATACCGATACTGGGTAAGTCAAGTTAATTTATTAGTCCGTTGACTTACAAGGTTGAAATGTTGAATGAAGTCACATTCTTGTGTTGTTGTTATGCTTGTGATATGATGGTGGAACCACAACAAAATGATTATTATTGTGCACACACTGTTACAAATAGAGATGTACAAGGCATACCTTATCTTGAAAAGAACCATTATGATGCAGAGATGGTGCTTCATTTGCATAATTTGAATCGTGGAGTGGGGTGGATGAAATGCAGGAGGGACTACTTTAGATGCAATTTGTGATAGAAAAGTATGACTCAAGCCTAAGGAAAAACATTACAGCACAACTATAGAATCTGCAATGTTGTAAATGATTGTTAAGTGATATAGAGCTAATAAGAAATCAATGTCAATATTGTAAGATAAAAATGTTATGATGGATAAGTGGACACACAAAGCATGATATAATTAGGAATAAAAGCATTAGAGACAAAGTTGTGGTAGCACTTATTTGAAAAATATGGCGGGCTTTCGCCTTAGATGGTTTCTTGATCTGTGGTGAATACTTGTAGAAGTGTTAGACCAAATGGAGGACCATCCAATGGTAAGAAATAAAGATAGACGAAGGAAAATTATAGGGAAAACCGTTGAGAAGAATTTAGATTAAGTGGTGGTTTATCATTAGATAGGATTTACAACAGGACAATATGATTTTGTTTGCTCCATGTAGCTGACCTTACCTAGTACGAGAGGATTTTGTTATTATGTTTTAAATTTTATGTCTTTGTAAATCTCCATAAATGTAGTTTTACATCAAGGGTTTGTGTAAGATTTTCTGACTGCTTTGATAAAATGACTAGTATCATTTTTATTCTTCAGAAAATGAATCTCAGTTGTTCATCTTTGAATTAGTCAGAAAACATATTTAACTTCTGATCTTCAATTGTTTGGTCATACATATTGTTAGACTATGATTGGGCTAGCTATGCTTTGTTGGACTGGTTTCCTCAAATTCTATAGTTTTTAGGATTATTACTTAAAATGGCCTTTTACCCTGAGATATTTGGTTATGAGACTGTCATCTTGGCTTTCCCCTTCATGTAAATACCACAACAACAATCAAAAACTTTTCTCACTAGATGATGCCGGCTACATAGATCAAACGATGTCATAATGTTTGTCATGAATCAACACATTTATAGGTGTGCTAAAACGTTTCTAAGCAGAAGTGATGCTCTTATTGAAGAGTTTCGGAATAAAATGACTTGTTTATGTGACTTGGTTACTTAGTTCTAGATTGTCTCACTTAATATTATTTTCCTAACTAATCTCATATCATAGACTTATACATGCTTCACAGAATTACAATGCTCTTGGGTATGATGACAAGATCTCAGATGGTTTCTATGATCTGTATGGTGTCCTAACTGATTCAACCTCGACAAGAATGCCTTCTCTTATAGATCTGCAAGGAACACCAACTGCAAATGATGTGAAATGGGAAGCAGTCTTGGTCAACAGGGTAGCTGATTCCAATTTGTTGAAACTTGAGCAAAAGGCCATGGGGTTTGCAGTGAAATCAAGAGAAGATTTTGAAATAGTTGTAGATAGAAATTTGGTGCACAAGCTTGCAATACTTGTGGCTGAATATATGGGTGGATCAGTTGAAGATCCTGAAAGTATGTCAAGAGCATGGAGGAGTCTTAGTTACAGTCTAAAAGCAACCCTCGGTAGCATGGTTTTGCCACTTGGGTCACTGACCATTGGATTGGCTCGGCATCGTGCATTGTTATTTAAGGTACCTGCCCTATCATTTTGTTTTCTGTCGTGTAACTTTTATTTAGAATTATTCCATCCACTGGTTGATGTATATCAAGAGAATTGGCAATCAGGAGCATTTTTTTTTTTTCTTTAGAAAAACTTCCATGATTCTTGTAATAACATTAAATTTCTCTGTATTAAATGTATGTAGGTGTTAGCTGATAGTTTGGGCATCCCTTGTCGGTTGGTGAAAGGAATGCAATATACAGGTTCTGATGATGTGGCAATGAACTTTGTCAAGATTGATGAGGGAAGGTAAGTTTGTTAAATTTGTATTTTGGCGGTATAGGCAAGTAAGCATAACTATTTTACATACAGTTACCAAAGCAAAAATTTCATGCATATATCAATAGCTTTACCTGTTATTATGTATATATCAGTTATGATTTATCTGAATTTCAGGGAGTACATTGTTGACCTCATGGCAGCTCCTGGAACTCTTATTCCATCTGATGCAGCTGGGTCACATATTGAGTATGATGATTCTTCTTTTGTAGTGAGTCCCTCGTCAAGAGATCTTGATTCATCTCACATTACATCGTTCAGCAGCGGGGTTGGATGTTCATCTGAAGAAACTTCAGACTTTAGGACTTTTGAAAAAGGAAACAGGTATAAACATTTTGCCGATGCAGGGAAGGAATCTGATGTAAGCAGCAGGCCCCCTACTAGCAAAGAAGAATTAAAAAAATCGTTAAATGAATTCAAAAATATCCCTAACGTAGAAAAGATTAAGGCGAGGGAATCTGTTAGCAGACCTAATAATTATCCATACATGCATGGACGATCTCCTTCTTGGACAGAAGGGATCAGTTCCCCAGAAGCCCATAGAATGAAAGTCAAAGATGTTTCCCAATATATGATTGATGTTACCAAGGAGAACCCTAAGTTGGCTCAAAAGCTTCATGATGTCCTGCTCGAAAGTGGCGTTGTTGCTCCTCCAAACTTGTTTTCTGAAATTTATCATGAGCAGTTAGGTTCTCAAAATGAGGCCAATTCTCCAACTGAAGAAGATGAATATAAACACCAAAGTGCACAGAAAGAAGCTAAGGAGGATAGTGATAATCTAGCTCCTCGATTTTTGCCTCCGTTGCCTCCCCACATAATTCATCCCAAAGCAAGTCCTAGCAATCAGCTGGAACATTCCAAGCCTGTAGAAGGTTTGGGAATTGGTCTTTCTCTTGATTCTAGGGAAGCTGCTGTACAGCACACATATTCTGACGCAGAAGCAACGCAGGTAAAATATGGGAAAAATGTACCAGTTGCTGCTGCAGCAGCTGCTGCGGCTGCTGTTGTTGCATCTTCGATGGTAGTTGCTGTGGCAAAGTCAAGCACTGACTCAAGTTTTGAGATTCCTGTAGCAGCTGCTGCTACTGCTACTGCTGCAGCTGTTGTAGCAACCACTGCTGCTGTCAGTAAACAGTATGAGCTGGGGAATCGAAGTGATGGAGATACAGAGGGTTCTGGTAATGAACCAAAAGGCAGTGGTGATGGTGAGAATAATGCTTTAGGAGCAAACTCAGAAGGTGGGGAAAAATCTGATAGATCAGTCAGTAACGATAGTACAAAATCTGATTCGGCATTAGATGATGTTGCTGAGTATGACATTCCGTGGGAAGAAATCACGATGGGCGAGCGAATCGGACTCGGTATGAACGTTGCATTTCTATACAAATTGTATACATTATATGTTAGATGGTGCTACTTTGTATATGACCACTTGTTTTATATTCAATTTTATGTAGAAAAATTAATCGAAACTGTGTGTTGTATATTTGGTGTGCAGGATCATATGGAGAAGTGTATCGTGGTGAATGGCATGGAACTGTGAGTTTTTTTACTTCATAAACCTAATCAGTCGTGATATTTATCATCTTGCATATGCTGTGCTTGTGTATCTTTCTTTTATTTATGTATTTATTTATTTATTTAGTTTCTTTGTGAAATGTGGAAAGCCTTCACCACTGCAATTGCACCTATGTTCATGCAAGTATGCAAAATATTATAAAATGTACTTTTTATCCTGAATGTGTTCCAATTATTCTTACAATTGAAGCTCATTTTAGCCTGCACAAAATATTCATCAATTTTATTCTCATATTTACTGCGACTTTAGTTAACCACATCTCATTTTATGCGTAATTTCATATTACGCTGTAAATAACGGATTTTAATATATATTTAAAGCATGTTTCGGCTTTTTGATTTCTAGGAAGTTGCTGTAAAGAGGTTTCTACTTCAAGATATCTCTGGTGAATCACTTGAAGAATTCAAAAGTGAGGTACAAGCCACCTCAACTTCCCCACAGTTTCTTCTTTTGCAATTTTTACTTATATTGATTCCATTGAGAACAAAAATTAGAGCCAGGTAAGATTATCAATGTAAGCTTTTACCCTTTTGTAAGATAGTAGTGCTTATTTAATTTATAATGTAACTTGCAATAGGTCCAAATAATGAGAAGACTGAGGCATCCAAATGTTGTTCTCTTCATGGGAGCTATAACTAGACCTCCAAATCTTTCAATCGTTACTGAATTTCTTCCTAGGTAACTTGCAATCCTTCATTTGCAGATTCTGGAAGTTTATATTTGCTAGCATGTGCTAAACGGTGATTTATTGAAATAGAAAAATAGTTATGAATTTCTTGCTATAAACTTATTGAAAATGAACCATTTACATGCTCTTGATTGAACCCCAACTGTTTACTGATGCTCACTTGATTAATATAAAAAAATCGGAGGTATTTACTACTCCCTCCGTCTCTGTATGTAAGCACCCTTTGCATTTTTCACATTTCTTAAGAAAAGTTTTAGTGCAATTAATGTGTCTATTTTGTATGTTAATATTACCGAATTGTCCTTTGTTTGTATGCGTATTAAATTTGATTTTTCATATTTCAAGACAAGTTAGTAGTATTAATTAGGGGTATGTTTAGGAAAATAATAATAAATGCATCTAGTAATTTGTAAAGGGGTTTATATTTAAAGACAAATTTTTAGTCAAAAGGGTGCTTAGATATAGGGGCGGAGGGAGTATTTTACTTGATTGGTAAATTGGTGGAGGACATTTTGCATTATATTTGACTCTACGAATACTGAGATGTAGATAATCATGTTTTGCAGAGGGAGTTTATATAGATTAATTCACCGACCTAACAATCAATTAGACGAACGAAGGCGGTTGAGGATGGCCCTGGATGCTGTAGGAATTTTGTTGTCTTTAAATCACCAAATTATTGCTATAACAATAATAATAATAATAACAAAGGGAATTCTATTTTGACTATCCAGGCTCGAGGAATGAATTATTTGCATAACAGCACTCCAGTGATAGTGCATCGTGATTTAAAGTCCCCAAATCTTCTTGTTGACAAAAACTGGGTTGTAAAGGTGATCAGTCAATTGAATCTTGTGGTTAACTAATGTTCCTTGATAGCATATATGCATATTGATTATACTATTTGACTTTTCATGTATGTGGTATGACTTTTCACTGTTGAATAGGTATGCGATTTTGGCTTATCTCGAATGAAGTACAGTACGTTCCTTTCTTCTAGATCAACTGCAGGAACAGTAAGCTATCATAATTTTTATTTTCTTATTAATCAGTTCATTCTTTATATCCTCTTTAATGAATGTTCATGGTGTTACATATTAAACAACAATATATATACACAGGATAATCTTGACACTTGCCATAATATATTTTTCAGGCTGAGTGGATGGCTCCAGAAGTGTTGAGAAACGAACTTTCAGATGAAAAGTAAGATTGTTATTCTTGGTATTTATTATTATATTGCTATAAAATGAATGAATGATTAAAACATTGTCGGATTCATTTTGTAGGTGTGATGTTTTTAGCTATGGGGTCATATTATGGGAGCTCTTTACTATGCGGCAACCCTGGGGAGGAATGAATCCAATGCAAGTTGTTGGTGCTGTTGGTTTCCAGCATCGCCGTCTGGACATTCCAGATGATGTGGACACTGCCATTGCAAATATTATTAGACAGTGTTGGCAGACGTAAGTGTGATCATTTTTCATCATTTTATTTTATTACTCTTCCATTTTGAACTAATTTATGATTCAAATAGGTGCAGAATATTTTAATATTTATATGGTGTATGTAATGTAATTACCATGTCCTGTGAAAGTATTTCTTTCTACAATAAAATGTGAGTATATGTGACTCAATATGCTATTTTTTGCATTATAGCGATCCAAAGTCGAGACCTACTTTTGCTGAAATAATGGCGTTATTGAAGCCATTGCAGAAGCCAATTACTGGTTCTCAAGTGCATAGAGCAAGTGCTCATGCTCACTCATCACGATCTGCTGAAGATCCTGCTGCAGCGTAGGAGACAATTATACAGCTAACGAAACTTTTTCATTTTTCTGCTTAAAAAGTGAGGACAATTTGTAAATTATTTTCCATTACTGATTGGTTCAAGACCATATCAGCTAAGGTTCGTTCTTATTCAAGGTTTTCGTGCCTGTTTTTTTCTCTTTTTTTTTTCCTTTCTCTTTTGTAGTCTACAACGCAGCCATTCTTAGGGTGTTCCAATCTGTTGTACAAAATTCTTTGGCAAAAATGTTGTAATCAACATCTATATTTTGTTATCCATAAATAGTTATGAAAAGTTGCAGTTGTAACTTCAACAGAAGAAAGGATTAAACGTAAGTGAAAATTGCTTGCTGATGTATTTAGTGGCCTTGTAAATTCAGTGTTCAATTTTCTGTGAAGGAAGAATATTCTTTCTTCATGTGTTTAGAAACTACCAAGTTTCTGCCGAGTTGGCCATTCTGCTGCGCTTTATTTATTTCGTTTAGTTTTTGTATTCATTTGTTTTATGACATATTATGTATGGGGAGAATGTAACACTGGTGATACATGAATGAATGATATCCAGTTTTTCCTTCTTTTTTCTAAAGTTTTGCAATATTTTATTTGCTTTTGATCAGTGGAGACGGTTTTGACAGTGTCTAATGTTAACAACCTAACCTTCCTGGTAGAGATATTAGATAGATTTCGTAAGCATTTGAACATCTTATTATTCATATTTGTAGTTTGAAGAGAAATGTGTTCTACTTCCATTTGGATCTTCTCTTGCCCTTCTGCCTCCATAGTAGAAAAATACAAGAGTGAGAGGACACTAAGCTAGTATTTGGATTCACGTTTTCCACATGGTTCTCACGTCCTGAGACACTTTGGACATGAAAATTCTGAAGCTACAAATAGTAGCTTGTGGGTGGCCGCATATTTATGCAAAATTTGGCTGTGTTTCCAAACGAAGGCTAAGAATGAAGAAAGGATGAAATGATAGAGATTAAGAGATGAATTTGGAGAGACAAAGATTGGAGAGAGCTCTATTGGAGAGGATCCGGGTCCATCCTACTTTCTACTAGAAAAACATGACATCAACTTTGTAATTTATGTGTCTCGTAAGCGAGCCAAATGGTAAAAGACTGCAGCCTGCAGGGACATTTGATATGCTGAACCGTGGGCTTGAACCCGCGATACACTTTTTCTTTGCACACTGTGTGTGTGAGTTTCATCATTAACTTTGTAATCTATGTATAGTAAGTTAGTAACAGCTAATGTTGTTGAATTGCATTGCATCAACTTTGACATGTGCAACAAAAGGCTAAGATAGAAGTGGAACCAATTAGTTGATGCCCTCAAAATAAGGATAAGGTGGGGACTGCAGCCAATAACTTGTAAGATATTTCCTTTTGCCCTTTTGTATCCAAATCAAACTTATTATCATTATTATCCTAAACATGGCCACTATCTTTGGTTCCTCATCAATTTTCTTACTCCCCCATACAAGAACCAGTCATCACATCACTTCTTCATCAGCAACTCCTCCACCACAACAACCGCAACCCTCAGGTCCATCATCTCCACAGTCAACAACAAATTTGAATGAAGATCAGTCAGTGCAAGTCTCTGCCAAAGCACAGCAACAGATTCCTATTAAACCAGTTGTTTCATCAACTAAGGTTGATTCCACAGACTGGATTGCCACTTCCTTGACCAGACGGTTTGGCCTTGGAGCTGGTCTTGCATGGGTTGGTTTTCTTGCATTTGGTGTTGTCTCGGAACAAATAAAAACTCGCCTTGAGGTTTCACAACAAGAGTCTAATACAAGGTTTCTCACTGTTACATCTTTTTCTATGTCTTACTACATTTATCAAAATCATATATGAATGGTTACATGTTAGTTAATAATGATATTTTTGTATTCATAGGAATGTTGAGGAGGAGAAAGAGGTGATTCTGCCTAATGGCATAAGGTTAATTATTTCACACACTATGATTAGAAGATTTGAAAATTACATACAAATATTGTGCGACTCATTTTTGTCTCTACAGGTACTATGAATTGAAAATCGGTGGTGGTGATATGCCAAGGCGAGGTGATTTGGTTGTGATTGATATAATGGGAAAGGTTGAAAGCACAGGAGAAGTGTTTGTGAACACATTTGAAGGAGACAAGAAACCATTGGCTCTAGTTATGGGGTCAAGGCCATATAGTAAGGGTGTGTGTGAAGGGATTGAATATGTACTAAAAACTATGAAGGCAGGAGGGAAGAGGAAAGTTATTGTGCCTCCTGAATTGGGATTTAGAGAGAATGGTGCTGATTTAGGGTCTGGTGTGGAAATTCCTCCACTTGCAACACTTGAATACGTTGTACAGGTTGATAAAGTGTCCATTGCACCTGCTTGATGATTTTGATTAAATGTAAGCATGTACACTAGAGTGCTTTGGATTTATCATATAATAAAATAAATACTCATTTCTTATTTCATTCATCATTTTGTATGGAATGGATTAAATATAGGATTTAAAGCATATACATGTCAGTGTAAAATATGGACATCCAATTAAAGCTAATTGTATGAACTGCATTGAACATTGGTATATTTCATATGCATCATGTGCCTCTTGTTGGTTCTTAAAGATAGCTATGGCAGAATACTTATCTCCTTCTGCAGCTAAATTTAAAAATCCTCAAATTAGAGACATTCAAACTATTCCATAATTACCGATCAACACTCCAACGTCAAAGCGGCAACGGCTGCATCTGTTTTTGTTTTAAGCTCTCTTTTGTAAAAATATAACAAAATTTTTATGCGGAAAAAAACATAAAAATGTATATTTAATTTTCTTTTTTTAAGAAAAAAATGTATATTTAATTTATGATGTTTCGTTAAAATATTTTAATTTTATTTGGAGAGACTTTCATAATATTTATCGACAATTTCATAAAAAATATGTATACTAAACATGAATCGACTAAAACACAGAGACCAAAAGTAGCGTTGATTTGTTTTTGCGAGACTAATAGTCTAACAATTTTTTTAGGGAAATTAAAACGAAAAAATTGGTATGTTTATAGTAACCAAAGATATTTAACCATTTATTCTATATACCATAATAAGAGGAATTGATGTGGCAGAGTGGAAGATATCGACTTGTTGAGATCTCCAGTCTAATCTCCAGCTCAAATCATTCGATTGTGTAAAATTGATTTTAAAATCAATGACGGAGATTGACTGTAACGTGAAACTGAATTTGAATATTGATGGGCTTCTAGATACGTATAACTTGATGATATATTTTTCTTATTGCAACCAAAATATTCAATCAAAATAGTACACGTTGCACCAAAACTTTTAATTGAAACTATGTCCCGATATTCGACATGTGTCATGTCTAACACCGACACTTGTGATTACATTAAATTATGTCATTTTTTCAAAAAAATTATCGATATCGACGTGTCCGTGTTAGTGTTGTGTTCGACGTTTGTGTCTGTGTTTGTGTTCATAAATTCTTGCAAATGCGGAATGTGACGTGAAAGGACACATCAATGTTTAACACTGCATATCTATCTTCTTATCGGTCAAATTTGATAGAGGAGTTTATTTGATAGTACAAGTTAAACACATTGAGGGACTATTTTAGTGTTTCAAAATCTTTTGATCGGGAATAGGATTATAGGGTACTTCAAACCCTACTTCAAGGCTACAACATCTATATGACAGATTCCGCCCGTTGAGTGAGAATACTTCAAATTATTTTGATCTGGAATATAAGATTAATTAAAGGGCTGTCCCTACTTTTATAATTGTTTTGTTGGGATACATAGTTAAGTGCTTGTTTGGTAAGTTGAAATCAATCAATGTCGTAATATCAAACATACATTAAACATCATTCTATTGCGTTTATTTTTATAATGGTGGAGTGCATAATCAAGTAATCAAACGAGGCAAGCTACCCCATGAACAATTATCAGAAATAAACTAAGCAAATAAAAATGTTATGTATCAAGACTCCTTCAAAGGTTATAACGAGCATCCTTTATTAAACAACTCAGCATTTTAAGATATTAATTAGCTATAGAAGTTTTTCTATCTAAAAGATGGATAAGGTTGAAGGAAAATACTGGGAGTTTGTTATATCAACAATAATTTAGAGTTTATTTAAAGTACTACTTAACTTTAAAAAAAGCTCTAACCCATTTGAATTCCCAACGATATTATTTTTGAGATCCGAGAAGGCATCATGGCTAAAAAAAAGTATTTACATATTGTCCATCAACAAATCCCATCCTTCCCTCAAAAAAGAAAAAAGATCTCATCCTTTATCCTGGAAGTTGAAGCTCCGCTCTGGCGGGACATGGGTTAGATTATTATCATCTGGATCAATCTATGTTAGATATTTTTTACTCTTTTTATTTACGATGATTCCAAATGCTCTCTCGAACCGTAATTAAAAGACACTCTATAAAAATTTGTCTGCCTCTTTTTGGTGTTAACCCTTCTGTTTTTAAGGAAGAGAACCTTAGTAACGAGTAGTTTGATTGAGAGATAAATGAAATCTGGCAAAAAAAAATTGTTTGTTTGTAAATATAAGGTTTTATACAAAATTCTATATGCATTTATTATTCATTTTCCAAATATATCACTTATTAATACAACCAATCTATTTCAATATATGAAAATTAATATTAAATATATTTTTTTTTGAAGGAATATTAAATATATTTATACACAAAATAATTTAGTAATAATCATGTATATATATATTTTAAACAAGTTTATTACTCAAATATTTTTAATACTAGTGATTTTTGTTAAAAGTTTTTGTTTGCATGTTAAATTAATTAATACTTTTAATTGGTTTGACAAACTGTTTATAATAGTAATAAAATAGATATCGGTGCGAAAAGATTGAGTTGAATAATGGTGAGACCCCCGTTATTGAATATTGAATTGAATAGAATAGTAGATCCTTGCAAATATTGAATACATTAATTGCCAGGAAAGCATTAAAACGACTGGTCGTATGGTGCTGCTTATCAATTCGTTTTCCAATCTCAACCGCATATACTTTTCTTCTTCTTCGTTTTCTATTCTATTATATAACAGAAAAGCTGCTGCATACTCCTCTGAAAAACAAACAATTTGATAGATAGATAGATAGATAGATATTTTAATCATAAAGCTAGATAGCTAAGGCAAAGTAGATAATAATAATATGGGTACTGTGATTGACTCCCATTTTTTAGCCCTCACTGCCATAGTCACCGTAAGTACAATTTGCTTACTTATTATTCTCAATTCCAATTTCAATTCCATTTATTTATTTATTTATTTATCTCATCAATTCAATTGTTGTTTATCAGTTTGCCTATCAACTTCTGTTTTTCATCATCACTGCACTCCTCAAATTCGACAAGGTCACTGATTTTGCCGGAAGTACTAATTTCGTAATAATAGCTGTATTGACTTTGGTAATCAAAGGCTCCTGGCATTTTCGACAGATAATCCTCACTCTATTTGTTGTATTATGGGGTCTTCGCCTCGCCTTCTTTCTCTTACTCAGGATTATACAATGGGGTGAGGATAGACGCTTTGATCAAATGCGCAACAATTTGGGTAAATTGGCTCTCTTCTGGATATTTCAAGCTCTCTGGGTTTGGGCCGTCAGTTTACCTGTTACAGTCGTCAATGCAACCGATAGAAATCCTTTTCTACAGTCTGTCGATTTAATTGGATGGCTTATGTGGGCTGTGGGTTTTATGATTGAAGGTACAGCTGATCAACAAAAACTTAATTTCAAAAAGTCCCCTGAAAATAGAGGCAAGTGGTGCAATGCTGGACTTTGGAAATACACTCGACATCCTAACTATTTTGGCGAGGTTAGTTACTTACTGCCCCTTGTTACTTTCATATCCAACTGTAAATCACATATTATTCTATACTTTATATTTTTCTTGTTGCTTAAGCAAAGATACATATTAAAGTGAAAAGTGGTTACTGGTTGAGACAAGTAAATCCTGTTATCATCCAGGGGATAGGATTGAAGGCGCGTCCGACACTTGTTTGTGATTACATTGAATTATGTCATTTACTCAAAATTTTATCAGTATCGGCATGTCAGTGTCCGTGCTTCATAGGTTGAGTGACCTCTTTTCTTGAGGGTGGAAAAACCTCTTGAAGTTAGTTTATAAATAAAATAAAATTAACAGGTATCTAAATGGATTCCCTTGTGCAATTGTGAAGCATTTGAAATACATTGTGTAATAGTTTCTTTCAAACTGTGAAATGCCTGAATATGCTGTTTGTTTATGTTGCTGTGTCATTTATTTATTTTTGAATGGAAAATGTTAGTACTATATGTTAGTGTTAATGTGTTATGTTGTGTATATGTTAGTGTTATGTTTGTGGGTGGGGATAGAAATCTCAGGTTCTGTTTGGCAGTTTAGGACAGGAGTGGCGGGGAGGGATTTGGGGGGTTTGTTTTTCTTCAGATTACAAAATCCCCCTAATTTTGGGGAAACTAAAAAATTTTATTGGAAGAGGGTTTTGGCGGGTATGGCAAATTATCTAAATTTAATCTAGGTTATAAGACTCCCAGTATTAAAAATATATTAACCATAAACATTCATTTATCTTTCTCTTCAAAATTACTCTCTCAAAAAAAGTGAAAGATTTCTCTATTTTCCCGCTACTCTCCTCCCCCCAAAGCCATTCCGTCCCCCTCCCCTCCAAACTCCCAAACAGAGCCTCAACCTCCTTCTCACTCAACCCCTTAACTCCCCCACCCCGACCATCAAATCAACCTTATACCCCGTTTGCTGTCTCATTTATAGGATAAAATGAAGTGATTATTTTTGTCTCTTTTTGGTGATTGACTAGTATTTGGTATAAGAGGTGTTTCAAACATCTAATACAATTCTTATTTTTTTAACAAATAGTGTAAAATATTAATCAAACTTCATGAATGCTTTACTCAGATATTACTTTGGTGGGGAATTTTTGTGGCATCTACACCTATACTGGATAAGGCTGAATGGCTGGTAATCATCGGACCAATTTTTCTCACACTGTTGCTTCTTTTCATCAGTGGCATTCCACTGCTCGAGGTTTGCTTCTTACCTCTGATTTGGTCACAATTGTGATGCAATTTTGTCGCTTTTCTGATGATGAATTGCATAATGGAGGCAGGAATCAGCAGATAAGAAGTTTGGCAATGTGGCTGGATACAGGGTATACAAACAAAGAACCAGGTAAGTCTACCTCCTCCATGTTAGTCTATATTTCAGTGTATCAAACAACTAATCCAAATCTTTGTTTCAGCCCTTTGATCCCATTGCCACCAGCAGTCTATGGAAAGTTACCTACATGGTTTAAATCAGTTTTCCTCTTTGAATTTCCACTCTACAGTCGCAATTTTCCACCAGAAGAACAGAACTGGTGAGAGACAGTTTTAATTTCACTTGTGTAACTTAACATCTTTTGTCTTCAAAACTGTTGTATTCAGCCATTTTAGGTATCTTGTGTTAACAGCTTATCAAGTAACATTTATTGGAAAGAAAAGGAGTAACTCTTGTTATTTTCAATTTTGATTTGATTTGTGACTGTTCTCTGTATTAAAACAGTTTTTAAGAACAAGATAACAATATTTTTAAACCTGTTGGTTATTCTATCCTAGTGTCTCAGACTGTGCAGATTGTGTAAAACCTGGGGGTTCATTTTCCCACAACTCACATCGATGATGAAGGAGAGAACCTTACAATTATGCAGTATTCTTCTTCAACACAACAAGTCATATAGCCTTTATGCTTACTTTCTTAGTACTTTCCTACTTCCCGCTACAATGATAATAAGAAAGAAAAGGAAAATCGTAATAAGAAGTCATCTAGCCTTTATGTCTGACTACCGCAATATAGAACTGTGGAAGGATCATATTTTATTGTCTGCAAATGCCAAATCATCCTGAATGCTTTAAAATTCCCTTTTAAACTCTTATATGTAGGTCTGAATAAATGGTATTAACTTATTTACTGTTTGCTCAAGGTGTAGAACAAGCAGTGGGAAAAGCGGCGATGCCATGAAAATTGGGTAACACGGTTCTCTTGCACCGCACTGAAGTTAGAGTTGCCATCAT
This sequence comes from Medicago sativa, assembly GCF_051527215.1. Taxonomy (NCBI): domain Eukaryota; kingdom Viridiplantae; phylum Streptophyta; class Magnoliopsida; order Fabales; family Fabaceae; genus Medicago; species Medicago sativa. The sequence goes on from NC_140752.1 coordinate 101,115,880, forward strand.
TGACTACTGCTGTTAGGAATGTTCTTTGGGGTTTTTCCAAGGCCTTGTAATGTTGTTGCAACTTGCAACTTTTCTTGTTTTTATCTCTTTAATTTGGTTGTTCTCTCGTCTTTGATATATACGTTGTGTAGGTAACTAAACTAATGGATTGTCATTTATGTCATTTTAATTCTTCTACTGCAATTATCATTTTGGACCTGCATCGGCAGATATGTAACACTTTTTTTTTTTTTTACGTGTGAATATTTTCATTCTTTTTCAAAATTCAATTTTGAATATTAGGACCATTGCCAACATGCGCAAGTGAGACATGCGGTGCATGATGCACAAGCAAAATTAATGTTTATATTTCGTTATCAACACACTCGTATGATGATCTATCAACACATTATTTATTTAATTTTCCCCTTCGACTATGATTATGTTTTTTTTTTTCCTTCAATAAAAATCAATATACATTTTTTTTCCTTTATTTGAGAGTGAGGGGAGGTTAAGAATATGTGACTTTGTGTTTGGTAGAGTTGGTGATTGGCAGGGTCCTAGAGGTAGGAGAGCGAAAATAAGAAGAAAAAAAATGTGCTGAGGATTTGTCATATGAGTGTGTTGCGTGTAAATAAACAAAATTCAAATGTTGAAATTACTCACACATGTGCATGTTAGTAATAGCCATAATTAGATATAAATTGCGAAAACCTTCTATCCTTGAGCATATAACTTTTGGCCATGAATTTTGTAAGATTAGGATTTGAGAGACCTTGTTCTTAAAAGTGTTAGATAGTTCAACTAGTTTAAAATGAGGAAAAAGAAGTCGGAGGTCTTGGTTCAAACTTGAACGAGAAAAAAAAAAAACTATACAAACAATTTTTTTTTACTTGAATTACATTCACACTCATTAAGAAAATTAGTTAGTCCTTCGATAATCAACATATAAATTAGTTTGTTAGACATATACAAACTATACAAACAAAATAATTTATAAAAACTAATCCAGAAAATTAGTTTGAAGGACCAACATATTAATGTTAGTTTGTATAGTTAGACATATAAAAACTAACTGTTAGTTTGTAAAAACTAATCTAAAAAAGTAATTTATATGTCGATTATTGAATGCAAATTTGTATATTGCATTCACTCTTTTTTGGATACGTTGATTGTTGGATGCAATCTTGCTTTTACTTGTTTTGGCTTTGAAAGTGCATTAAACACCTCTCTTTTTTTTCTTCATGTGTAAGTCTTAAAATCTAGAGTAAACCTCAGATTGATTAAAAGATTTTCAAAATAATATATTGATCGAAGGTGAACAGCATCAAAATTTTCTTATAATATATGATATTTAACTAGAAAATAGCAATTTATTCGATTAAAATAATACCATTAGGCAGTCAAACAATAATGGTAACATGTATGGCACTACAGAAAAAATGTAGATGACTGAGGTACCACCTACAAGATCCAATTAGCATGAAAAATAAGTTCGATTGAGTGAATTAGATGTAGCTTTAAACCAGCTGTCTATCAAAAGTGTAAATGTGAAGAACTAAAATTATGAATGGAACTAAAGTTTACTTTCACAAGTCACAACAGATCTATTTATTATCTTTGGCAGTATGCACAATTGTCCTGAGCAAGCTGTACATGCATAATAAATAAATAAATACAGTTAGTTAACATTCTACGTTAACTCCTGGGTGCTCACCAGTTCACAGAACCTCAATGCTATTCTTACAGAGTATATTGTTGTTTTATTTAGTAGAAAAGCATTGAAAATGAATCAAACCTGCTTCTCAACTTTCCATTGATATGATTTATTTGGGTTGTTTTTACATTTTAAGAATTGTTTTGATGCTGGGATTCCAACCTGCTACTTGTTAAAAATATTGAACAAAGATAATGGTGGGCCTTTCTAGTTAGTCAAACTGCAAATCTTCCGCTCAATACTCACATATCTCTGGCAAAGTCCACAAGCCAATGCGCTGAATCTTCACAATCTCCAGGAATGATAAATCAAGTAATATGATCGAATGAAGACTGTAAATATTACTGGTAAAAAGAAATTGAGAATCCTAAGAACAAAGCAGCCACTGTTCCCTTATGACAGTTCTGCTTCTACCTGCGCTTTCCTTGATGATGGAAGTGAATTTCTCCAGAGAATACGAATGATCACAGTGATTTAGCTCACAAGCATGAAACTTGCTCAGGTTGAAGTGAGCCTACAAGTAAATAGCACACCACATGTATCATTACAAATCTAATTCTCAGGTTTTATTTTTAGTGAATGAAATACTCCCTCCGTCCCTTTTTATTGGAGTAGTTTACAAAAAAGTTTTGTCTCTAAATATAAGATCATATCCAAATTTTTAGATGCATTGATTCATCTTTTTCCAAATATACCCCTTGTTAATATTACCAATTTGTCTTGGTATATGAAAAGTTAACATTAAATATATATTTAAGAGTTGTGCTAGCAACACTCTCTTTTCAACACTCTCCCAAACACTCAATTCTTTATTGGTTTAAATCAAGGTGGTCCTCGCATTTTGGAAATGGGTTCCACTTAAAGTGGTGGGACATGCATTAATTTCATTCAATAAAAGAGTGAGTGTTAGAGAGTGTATAAAAGAGTGTCCCTAGCATTCCTCTATATTTAATTAAGGGTAATCTAGTAATAGTCACACACATTTTAGACAACCTTATTACTCCAACAACTTTACTTAATACCCATGATTTTTGTAAACTACTACTATAAAAAGGGACGGAGGGAGTATGTAAAAAACATGAGATGAGCGGCTCAAGATTCGTCAGCAATCAAATTTAGCATTTACTAGCTTAGAGGAAAGGGAAAATGCAGGGTAGTAGAGCATAGGTCATGAGAATAATGTAAGCAAAGAAGTGTACCAGATTGAAAGCCAGAACTAGCAGGGAAGAATACATTGTGACTCTGGTTGAGGCTGTTGCCTCCAATCAACCATTGACCATAGAAATCTGATATTTGGCATTGAAAAGTCTATATTCAGCTTACAAAACTGTTTCGGCCTTCACAGTCAGTATTGCCCACACATGTAAATCTTGACTTGCACTGGTTGTCATATGAAAATAGAACATGAATGACAAGTTCAGCCATCACAGATTCCCTCCCTGTTCATACATCAACCTGTCAGGGTTTCTCATCGTTAAAAGGTTGTCATTTAGATGATAAAACCAAAGAAAACTCAACAATTTGGCAACAGTTCAGACTGAGAAAGGACCTAATAGATAAGAGTTAATCCAAGAGCAAAAAAATAGATCCACCTGCTTGTTAAAAATGCTTAGTAGTTATACATTGTGAAGGAAGAAGAGTAGCAGTCTTAGCAATTTATAAAAGAAAAGTTCAACAAGAAGCAGCAGCAATGACTTTGAACATACATATATACATACCAATGCACAGAAACATTTATATATATCCTATTATTTAATTTTAATTCAACTTCTCAGAAACAAGGGAAACACACATTTCCTAAGCATTTATGTAGAGTGAAAGATAATAGATTATGGAAGCATAATCCAAAATGGAACTAAAGTAACTGTCAAAAGTTAAATAAAAAATAAATGGAACTAGAGTATCTGACCTTTTTTCAATATTTCCTAGACCTCTGGCGATCATTTCTTCACGAAGTTTCTCTGCCTTATCAGTCTCATTTTTCTGTAGCAGTACACCAATAATTATTTCAAAAGTTACAGCATCAGGGGGGCGATCATTGTCCTCCATTTTTGAAAGTAAGAGCATAGCTTCACCAAAAGAGCCATCTTTACAAAGTGCATTGATCAGAATAGTATATGTTTGTACATTGGGAGAACAGCCATGCATCAAAAGATGTTGAAGAGCATCTTCTGCCATCTTCAACTTTTCACCTTTGCACAAACTGTCAACAATTGCATGGTTTGTGTAAAAATCAGGCCAAATCCCTTGAACAATCTGTCGGAATAATGAAATTGCCTTGTCAAAAGGTTGGGTTTTACAAAACGCATCTAACAATATATTGTAAGTGATTACATCTGGTGATTGACCACTATCACACATTTCATCAAGAAGCTCTTGCACATGTGATATTCTTCCCAAATTGCATAAGCCATCAATAAGAGAATTGTAAGAAGCAATATTAGGTATTAAATTTTTATGACGTATCTCTTTAAAGAGAACAATGGCTTCATCAACCATTTCAGTCTTGCAATAACCATTAATCAAGACATTATAATTCAAGATATCAGGTTCCAAGCAACTTTTGACCATTCTATTGAATATGTCTTTTGCGGCGTTAACATTATTTATTAAACAATACCCATCCATCATAGCATTGTAGGTAACAATGTTAGGTTTCTCGCCTTTTTTCATCATCATAACAAGCACACCTAGGGCTTCTAAGATCCTTCCTTCTTTACATAATGCATCAATCAATATATTATACGTGACTACATCAGGGGGTTGAGCACTATCATGCATTTCATCAAGAAGCTTTTTACATGTGATATTCTTCCCAAATTGCATAAGCCATCGATAAGAGAATTGTAAGAAGCAATAGTAGGGACTAAATTTTTATTACATAGCTCTTTAAAGAGAACCATGGCTTCATCCACCATTTTAGTCTTGCAATAACCATCAATCAAGACATTATAATTCAAGACATCAGGTTCCAAGCCTCTTTTAACCATTCTATTGAATAGTTCTATTGCCTCGTGGACATTTTCTCTTAAACAATACCCATCCATCAGAGCATTGTAAGTAACAATGTCCGGTTTCTCACCTCTTTTCAACATCATCACAAGCACACCTTGTGCTTCCAAGATCCTCCCTTCTTTACATAATGCATCAATCAATATGTTAAAGGTATAGTCATCCGGGTCAACATTCTCCCGCACCATTTTTGTTAGTAATTGAGTAACCTCTTGCCATCGACCCACACTACAACAACCATCGATTAGAGAGTTGTAGGTAACAACACCAAGTAAAATCCCCCTCTCACCAATTCGAGAACACAACCCAAGGGCATCCGAAACAAATCCATCTTTGCAGAGTCCATCAATGAGTGCACTATACATTATTAGATTGGGTTGAACGGAGCTTTCCTCCATCTCTTGTAGCAAATGAAGGGCAGCTTTTATTTGCCCATTTTTGGATAACCCATTAATCAAAGTCCCATAAGTAAATTGATCAAAAAGATAGCCTTGGGCTAGTAGGTGTTGGTAAAAGTCTAAAGCTTTGAAGATCATACCATTGATACAAAAACCATTGATAATTGTATTAAAAGTGACCAAATTGGGTTGATAACCACTCTTAAGAATGGTAGCCAATAATGAAAAAGCAAAAGTGATGTGAGATTGATGACAGTAACAATTAATCAAGATGGTGAAAGTAGCAATGGAAGGGGAAATTCCCTTTGATTGAAGTTGCGTAAAGAGTGAAATGGCAGTGGGATAATGACCCATTCTGACAATAGCACCCAAAAGCTTGTCAAATTCAGAAGTGGGTGGAGGAGGAAAAGCACGAACCATGCGATTGAAACAAGTAACAGCATCATCTACATTACGAAATCTACAATTTTTGTGGGCATTTTGGGATTGGAAATGACCAAAGAAACGAGAAGAAATAGAGAATTTGGGAATGGCATACCTTATTGGATTGAGCATCCTCAAATTTCAAAATCCTCACTTTGAATTACAATCCATTCACAACCTGCCTAGGGTTTAAGCCTCCATGTCCATTGTGCTTCTGCTTTGTGCCATTTTCTTGATTTTTTCAAGTTGGATTTTTATCTTCTCATTTTTGAAAATTGCTGGTGACACATTGCATAAGGCTGACACACATGTAAAATACGTTTTTGCCCCCTCGGCAGTTAAGTGCCGAATTATGAAACCGGCTGCAGTTAACTACCGAGGAAAACTTCGGCAGTTAACTACCGAGGAAAATTGAAAACTTCGGCAGTTAACTGCCGAGGAATCCTCAAACCCCCTTTTTTTTTTTACAAAAACCATTAATTTTTTTTATTCTTTAAACCTAAATTTTCCTTAATTAAATTTAATTCTTTAATCCTTTTAAGGAATTAAACACAATTTTTTTTATGATTTCATTCATGTGATTTTGTTGCCATAAATGAAGAAATATGAGAGATGAATAATATTCGGTAGTTAACGGACCTAAAATGATAATTCAATAAAAAAAATGCAACAACAAAAAATGTTACAAATGATAGAATAATTATATTTGTAATTATTAGTAATTAATTATAATATTTAAGATATTTTTTTGTTGTTCACAAATTATAATATTTCAGATATTATTCATCTCTCTTTCAAATAATTATATTTGTAATTATTCTATCAATAATACCTTTTTTTTGTACAAATAAAACCACTTTTCTATTCTTCAAAAAAAAAAAATTAATTAATAAACGTGATTGAATATGTAGTAATTCTATGATCTCATATTTTTTTATTTATGGCAACAAAATCATATGAATGAAATCAACAACTTTATAAAAAGAATCGTGTATTTAATGGCAACAAAATTCATATTTCTTCATTTATGGCAACAAAATCACATGAATGAAATCATGAAAAGAATTATGTTTAATTCCTTAAAAGGATTAAAGAATTAAATTTAATTAAGGAAAATTTAAGTTTAAAGAATAAAAAGAATTAATGGTTTTTGTAAAAAAAAAAAAAAAAAAAGGGTTTGAGGATTCCTCAGCAGTTAACTGCCGAAGTTTTCAATTTTCCTCGGTAGTTAACTGCCGAAGTTTTCCTCGGTAGTTAACTGCAGCCGGTTTCATAATTCGGCAGTTAACTGCCGAGGGGGCAAAAACGTATTTTACATGTGTGCCACAGCCTTATGCAATGTGTCAACAACAGTTTTCCTCATTTTTTGGTCAAGTTGTATTTTTATCTTTAAAAAAAAAAAGACATATTATTAAAGGTGAGTATGTTTTACATTTGGGTGAGATATACTCGCTAACGATGATAATGCAATAATGTTAAATATTTTGATGGAGAATTTGATATTTAAAGTTTTTTTTTTGAAAGAGATATCTAAAGTTTTTATGATTATATATAAATATATTCGGCTTACATCTAAAACTTTTTTTAAGAGCGTTCACACTCAAAGTTTGTAATTGTATTTTTATGTGCATTTTTATAAATAAAATATGAACGATGTTTCGATAATTGATGGATAAAGACTAATAACTTATATGTGATAGTTTTTAACTTATAACTAATAAATTAATTGAAATATTTATTAAAATTAACATTTCGACTATTTGATGAATGATAGTTTATAACTGATGAATCATGAATGTAAAAAAAAGAAATCTTTAAAAAAAATTGTTTCATGAATGTAAAATAACATAAAAGGATATTTTTAATTAATAATAAAATTTTGGTTAAATATGTTTTTAGTCCCTACAAAACTACGAGTTTTCAGATTAAGTCCCTATAAAATTTTAATAGTAATTTTTTTCCTCCATAATATTATTGTTTGTAAGAAACAAAGAATAGTCTCTATTTGAAGAAAAAATGCAAAAAAATTGATACTTATAGCCCTCCAAAATAGTCCCTATAAAATGCAAATAGACTAAAAGTGAATAATTTTTTTAGGGACTCAACTTGAAACCTTATAATTTTGTAAGGACTAAAAACATATTTAACCCTAAAATTTATATAAATTCATATTTAAAATATTCGCGATTACGGGTTTGTCTAACATGTGCAATATTGCACATGTTAAAGGTACTAAAAGTGAAAACTTTTTATTAAAAAACAACAATTATTTATTAAAAAAATACATATTTAATATTAAATGCATAAGTTTCAGTGCAAACTTACATTTTAAAAACTTTTTAACATGTGCAAATTTGCACATGATAGAAAAACTCTTTACAATTTATTAATTTAACATATCTTTTAAATATTAAAATCCAAGGGTAGTGGAACAATTAAACTTAGATGATGTTATACTTGTGCAAAAAGTCATCAAGATTCGAATGCATTGTAGAAAATCAGATATGAATGATTATTAATTGTATATACCAAAAATGAATTATTTTGTCTTTACATATTCAAAAGAAAACAATCACGAAATTGTACGCAGTATCTTTGATTATTATTAATTAATGCCAAGGTCAAAACAGTGCACTCAACTCTGTCCTGTCCCTCCAAGCTACTGACTAGAGAGGCTCATTCTGTGGTTGCATCTGTTGCTAACTTGCTACGCTGTACATACCCATGAATCCCTTATCATCATATGAGCAGCATTCAAAATTCAAACTCAAATCACACCTTCAATGAAATATAGCAGGACACTCCTCTATGATGGAGTACCTGTTCTCGAGTTAAGTTCCACAAAGTCAGATTGAATTCATCGAGATAAGAAGGTACAAAATCCTGTATTTTCCTTCATCATTATTATATATTTCTGGTTATGGTTAAGTTCTTTGCAACATCTCTACGTGTCCACTATGCGTGCTTGATGTACACTGGAGTAAGAAATAATATCCAATGCACTAAAGACAACTTAAAAGCCAAGGAAAATGATAAGCCATAACACAATCATACTCCAGTGTTATTTATGTTCTCCAATGAGATCACGGCACCAGATCTACCCTCATCCGATGGGCTAGAATGTGACATCAGAATATAAATCACCCACAAATGAAGGCAAACAAGGTAAATCAAAGCCCACAATTTTGCCGTTGAGTTCCTTTTCAGAAAAACTGCACCAGCCACAAAAATATAATCTAATTGTTGAAGCAATGACCCCAGCTGTTTCTTGCCAGAGTGAATTCTGGCTTTTAGCATAGGCTTAAATTTTGAATTAGAGAGCTCCCACAACCCAGATTCTAAGTCACTTGATGATGAGGCAGGATTCATAGCAGTTGAACCTGAGACTGACATGTTCTCGTCCAGCAACCTCGACACTGCCTGCTGAGTCAATCGTGAAAATTAAAAAAAAAAAAAAATCAAGTATATCATGATTTCAAGAATAAGTATCATTGCCTTAGTAAAAAGCATACCTCAATTCGAAATATAAGGCTTGCCTTCTCAGATGAGAGTGATTCAACCTGTTAACAAGAATAAACTTTTTTAACATAAAGGCGCCTGAAGCAAGTCCCAATTATGTGTTTGGGTGAATTTGTTTCAAAAACAATTATTTGCATTTTAACCTGCTTGATTCTGAAAACCATATCAGACTGATTTGTTGATCAATCTTGTTTTATATCCCAAGAAAGATTTTTACAAACTGTTAATGTGTTCAGTTGCTTCGTAAGACTGACCAGACTGGCTGGTCAAGCCTGAATTAAAACAGTGATTCTTGAGCATTTGCAAAAATATTACATCTAACTGGATGTATGAAAGACTCACCTTAGCTTGTTTCTGTATTAAATGATCAGTCATCTGATGGAGCCTACGTTTGAGCTCAACTTCAACTTCCGTTGGCTCTTCTATCTCCTTCCTTGTCATTTCAATATCAGCTTCCAGTTTCCTTGCCTGTGACGTGCAGCTGTATTAAATAACTTCATATCCAAGAGAAATCATAGACTTTGACAAGTTGAATGCAAAACTTAATGAAGTTGGATATGTAACACAGCAAGTACTAGCGATCTATAAAGAAAAGTTTCAACATTTTTTAGATACGATATCCAGACATTAGATTCAGAGTCTGAACGAAAAGTGACCTAAAAATCATAATTAAAAAAGGTCCCTTAGAGGTTGAAACTATTTACAAGTAGCAAGCCTTTATAATTGATTTTAACATGACGATTCTTTCACATTCAGTTAAGGTCAAGCGGTTAAGTCTAGAGTGAGGTACCATGATAGGTGCCTCACCCTTGAAGTACTTGAGTAACTGTGTTTTGCATTTGGTTGAAATTTTGTACTACAACAAAAGAAACAGAGGCACCAATTTTATACTTCTAGACAAACTGACAATTTACCAAAAATAATGAAATACGTTGCATCTGAAATATCATAGCTCTTCATGGAAAATGAATGAACATAACGGACACACAAGAGTATAAAAGCTTACCTTTTCCTGTAATTGTGCAACTTTATCATTAATAAATGAGTGTTCTGCCTCAAGAATTTCTCGTTCAAACTCAACTCCTTTTGAAGCTAGCTACAGCATCAGCATAGATAAACAGATGTCAGGAACATCATACTAAAAGAAAGAGAGCATAAGTTTAAGAAAGGGTCCTTCACAAAAAATGTTTAAAAAAGGGAATATGTGGCCAAACAAAAAGAAAATGCCACAGACTTCCTCTTAAAATCTCAGCTCGGGAAAGAGTAAACAAAAGAAGTCAACTGTTAATATACCAGTTTCAGCAAAGAATAGGGTAACTTACTTGATTTCGTGAAGCTCCAGTTTGATTAGGATTCCTCAAGCTCCTTCTGAGCTCTACAAAAGTTAAAGAATCAGCTATTAACAGACCCTCATCACAACATAATCTCAACTACTCCAGTACCCTAAATAACCAATTTGCAAAGATACATCTTAAAATTTGGGTTGGCCCCAACTCAATCATTACAAAACCGATTTGAATGATGAGATATGCAAACCACTTATAAGAAATACTTGGCAAATCTCTACGCAATGTGGGATAAAACCCACCCCCTCACACCCAACACAACGGAGGTGCTGAAGGCTACAATGACGGCCAGCTCACATGCCGCAGTTAGGTGCTAGGGGCTAACCGCAATTAAGGCGGAATTTCCAACAACAAAAAAATTAACAATCAGACCCTATGGGCCTGAAGTGTGGACAACGTGGGAAGCCTAACTGCAGATCTAGGATAGGGTCTTAGAATTTGGATTGGGCCTAATTCAACCATTACAAAACCGGCTTGTAAGGCGACAGATACCCACCACTTATAAGCAACACTTGGCGATGTGGGACTAAACTCACCCCCTCACACCCAGCATAACGGAGGTGTTGGAGGCTGCAATGAAGGCAGTCCAAATGCCGCAATTAAGGCGAAATTTCCAACACTACATAATAATTAAATCTTTGGTGATGAATAATTAATAAGCAAAACTACCATAGTTCAGGATCTACAGAAGAAAAGACATTTCTTCTCAAACAAAGAAAGGGAAATCCTAGTTGATGTGTGTTCTTAGGATATCCTCAACTCTTGGGCTGGCTTATGGGGTTGAGTTAAGCCTAGCTCAAGTTACAATATCAAAGCCTGTTCTGGATTTGTTATTGGGTTCACCAGCATCTGTTCGTGCTCATTAAGGGGTGTGTTGAGATCCCAAAGGTCAAAGTAGTCCATGTAAAACTCGAGCATTCCTCACCATACGAGCTAGCTTTTGTTGTGAGTTGGACCTAACCCAAATTCGAATAATGTGGCTCCTGAAAAACCCATAGAAGCCTAACACAAGTTTGCTTCAAACCTAAATGGCCTGTCCTTTAATTGCATACTAACCGCGTATTTTGTTCAAACAGTTTTCCATTGTTCTCTTCAGTAACTAAATGTACCTAAAGTAATTGTTGTGCATATGCTCATTATGCTATTCAACAAGCTTGAAAATTATCCTTATGGGCCTATACCAACCTTTTTTTTGTTATTAAGAGCTTGTAGACTAATACTTAAGGTTTGAAATATGATCAAGTTAAAATGAAACAAATATATAAATCATGGCAGCTAATGAGTCCTATCAAAAGACACAATTAATGGTTGAAATAAAATATACTGGCCTGATTACTTCGAGAAAAAAAAATGTTTTCCTTTTATGTATTCACTTTTAATTACACAACGGCCACCTTTTCAATTTGTTTCCTGCTTTCAAAGATTTAATACAGAAACGCTGAAAATAACATTTTTGTTTTCAAAATTTCTTGTACATATCATCGAAAACAGCAAACAGAATGAAAACAATATGGTACTCTTGTAATTAAAAAGTAAAATAAGAAATGGAAACAAAAACATTTTCTCAAAGATAACACGCCCTAATGTTTCAGAGAACAAATCAATGACTTTGCAAAGCGGCAGTACCTTCATGAACAGACTCTTTTGACGCCGTTTTTTGTCTGAGTTCTGCAGCTTGTTTGACCTGATCCAATAACATATCATAAGCAACACATAGTCATTTACTACTCTTACCCAGATATGAGGATGACACAAGAGTTTGGCTAATTCGATTCCAATATAAGATTCTCATTCTAATTCTATAATAAGCTACATTTGCAATCACAAAATCTTTAGGGAGTTGATATGTCAATTCAATTCAACTTTTAAACTTTCAGTCCCAGCAGTATTTAGGACATTTTTCCAGAGAGTGTCAGAGTTGACGATGGAGATAAGTTCTTCAGTTAATTGGATGTTATCGACTTTAATTGTGATGCCAGTTTGGTCATATTATGTCGCTATTTTTAAGAAGTCATTAATCTTCACACAATTAGAAATATAGTCCAAATCTTTGTGATAAGTACCAAGTAGTAACAAGTCTATTTTTATGCAATAATTTATGAATTTCATCAATACTACAGCCAAAACATCTTGTATTCTATGAATCGTGAGAAGTGGATGGAAGAAATCTTAGAATCTAAAAATACCTCTACTTCAAGGTTCCACTGTACAGCTGCGAGGGATCTTGCAAGATCAGCATTAGCAGTCTACAACCAATCCATACATTTATCAGTGACAAGCTTATCTAGATATTTGCAAAACTAGAATATCATGAAAAAAGTATTTGCCATGTGTGCTTTAAGCTATACATTACAAACAAATGCCTTAAAAACGTTGAATCAACATACCTCCAGTTTAGCTAAACGTGTAAGAATTTCCATTCTGGTATTATTATGTTTTTGCTTTTCCAACTCAACAGCTTCCATTGTTTCCATCATAGTGCTCTGAAGCTGCGAAGCCTGAGGGACAGGGAAAAACAGGATTAAATATGTGACCAACACGTCAAAAAGATCAGGTGTCACCCAAAACAGTGATCTAGACCGTGATTAATTTCAAAGTAAAGTCATCCTATTAGGAGAAGTTCTCAAACAGTGAAAACTTGATGAGGGTTATTGTTTTTTTAACCAAATCACTGAGAACATTAAGCAGGAAAATACATTCCACAAACATTTACAAGATTATCGATATCCTACGCTGAACATCCTGCTGAGCATAACCAGTATAACACAAGAACTTAAAAGAGAGAACAAAAATATGAGTTAAAATAACAATCATAAAATTACCTCTTGTGCTTGTTGTTTAGCTCGCTCCTCAAGTATTTTCTCTAGACTTTCTTTCTCTCCCTCTAATTTGGCCACTATATTCTCCTTTTCCTTGATAACATTGATTGCTTTTGCCGCTGCTCTCTCAGCTAGGATCCTTTCTCTCTTCTTTCTCCTTTCTTCCCTCTCATGTTCACTTTCAGAATCAGATGTTGAACCAGAGTCCGTATCTGAATCAGAACTTCCATCACTGGCCATAGAAGAACCCCTTTTCAAATCATTAGATGTTGAATTGGCAGACATTGAATTAAGCTGACGCCTCCCTTTTATCACAGTTTTCAGTTGACTGCCAACATCTACAGGGAACTTGGCTTCACGCACTTTATCAACCCCCCTTACTGGTATTGCCTTTCTGTCCTCTTCCAGCAGTAATTCTGGTGAATTTAATGGGTGCCCATGATCTACCTTGGTCTCAACCACAGGTTTATCAGAAGTGTTATTACTAACAGATTCCTGTCCTCTGGTGGATTTAGTATCAGTTTCGGATTCTACATTAGACTGCCTATCAGTGGAAGCGGAAGAAGAAGTAGATTCCTTGCCATCATCACTAGATTTACCACTAAAATTTTCTCCTTTAAGAGAGTCTAACCTCTGCAAAGAGGTTGAACTGGTGTTAGCAGATTTGTGATTCCTCTTGATATCAGAAACGGATAAAGTCTTGAGTTTGCTACTATTTTGCCTTAAAATACGAGGTGCAGGCACGGCGTTAGAAGCAGAAGGTGAACTAAGAAGTTGAGTCCAATCACCGTCTGTAATGGTAGGAGGGTTAGATGATTTGGGTAGTGCAGTTGCAGTAGTAGTTTTAAGGGGATCACTGCGAAGTTTTCCATTATAATCATTGTTATCAGTTGGGAGTTTGTTCTTCTTCTTCTTCTTGAATTGATCTTTGAGAGGGACACCACTACCTGATTTGGGAGGAGCATCAATACTACTGGATTGTTCCTCTAATTGAAGCCTCTCGTTGTTCTTACGAAGTGAATCCGCCGCTTGTTGATCGATCTGAACCGTTAAAATCAAAAAAAATAAATAAATAGAAATTAAATAAGAAAATAGGAAATTGATTGATTGATGGAAAATGGACGGACGGACGGACTTGCCTGATGGAGAATGTTCTCGGCGGCTTTAAGTTTGGAAGAGATCCAATTCGCCATGGTTTGATTTGATAATAGAATTATTAGAAGGAAACGCTGATTTTTTCGTTCTTTCTTTCTCTCTGTTAGTTAGGAAGAAGAAGATGAAGAGTGACACGTGTTTCTTTAGTCTAACCCAAAACATATTCGCCCCGACAACTACCAACTAACTAACGGGTCTTTGGACTAGGTTTGCTGGGTTTTCTGACCCCGATGAGATAGACCAAATTTCATCTATAGACCCCTTCAATTGCTTATACATACCTCAAAAATCTGAAAAATGCTCTCTAATGCCATCATTCATAATCATATCATGTATAGTCTTATCATTCATCCGACGCAACATCAATTTCTCCGCACCATACAACATCGTCGGCCTGAATTTAAGGTATGATATTATCTCCAACTTTCACATCCAAGGTACGCTTCTAAGACTTGTCTCCAAGTCTCTGACCTCCCTCTTAATTACTCCCTCAATTCTACAAGGACTCTCCAACCAGTACTACATCATTTGTCAAAAGCATATACTTGTTTACCGGTGTTTTTGGTAAACAAAAAGACTAGTTTTGATTATTACAAGCACGATCAAACCCAAAACCCTAGGACATGTTGTCCAATCTTTTTTCAGAAAATGTGTGAACGTTCATCATATTCATAGGTTGCTTTATAAACAAGACGAAGTTGGGTATGAAAACAACTGTCTTTAGACAGAGAAAAGTAAAGGAAATGCAAGTAAAAGACTTAAAAGTTTAAAACACAAAAACTTAAAGAAAAGGTAAATTGCATTGCATTAATGTAAATATGGTTCGACAAATCAGATTATATACATTATGTATGAATTTTTTCTCTAGACGCTGGTACTTCGAGTGCTAGAATTCTATAAGTGATTTGCGACCTATTTTTCATATGAAAAACTACTATTTATACATAGTGAAAATAACTGCAAAATGCTAACTGCCACGAATTGCACTTCTTCCATCGAAAACTGTCTGTCACACACGTCTTCAATAAGAAAACTGCTGCTTTTTGAATTCAAATTCCTTCCCTTCGACCAAAGATCTCTCTGAATCACCTTTTGTCGAACTTCAAAGCTTATTGAACTCTTTCAAACGCTAAGTTCCAGACTATGTTGAAATCTCCATGCTAAAGATAATGACTTTAATTCCTGAAAGAACAAAAGTCAACTCATTAACTGCATTAATTGAGTCTGTCGAAATTACAGGCTAACAATACCTCAGTGCTAACTTTTAGATGTGTTATGTAAGTAATTTCAAAACTAAAGTTAAACATAAATGGTTTAGGGTTGACCCTTGCTGCAATCCTATTGTTATATAAAAATCGCCAGAAGTCTCATCATGCGTGCTCACAATAGTCAAAGCTCCCTCATACATATCCTTGATCGCTATAATATAAGCACTTATAACCTTTTTCTTCTCCAAGGCTTTCTGCAAAATCTCTCTATAGATTTTTTATACTATTTGAATAAGTATATAAGCTACTATGAAAAGTAAAAAAAAAAAAAAAAAGTCTTCGTGAGTACAGCTTAGCAGAGATGTTGCAGTATGCAGAAGTTTAGGTACGAACCCCATACTCTCACTTATTCATCTTAAAAGGTGAATTTCAAGTCATTGGACTATTTGACAAAAAAAAAAAAAAAACTACTATGAAAAAGATAAAATATTATAATTAAAAAAATTTATTTTTGCAACATAATTTTTGAGATAAAAGCATGAATGTAATAATAATAACAATGATGATGATAATGATGATGACGACGACGACGACAACAACTATTAATATTATTAAAAAATATAACTATTAATAACTCTTAATAAAGGCAAATCATATTTTTGATGTCGCCTATTTTTACTTCCTAAAATACCCTTGACAATTTCAGTTTGAATTTTAGTAATATCCTTTCACGATACAATAAAAGATATAAAAAAACAAAACGAAATCGAATTCTAGAAGTTTGTAAAACCGAATTGAATTGTTTTGAATCAAACTGAACGGTTTCAGTTCAGTCCCAAAACTGTTAGTAATGGTTTAGTTTTTTTGGTTTGGTTCGGTTCAGTTTAGCAGTTCAATTCGGTTTTTTGCTTTTTTTGCCAACCCCTATTGGACAACACTTGTGTGATATTGTGGTGCCAATATCATGCGACGTTGGTCAACCACAATGTAACAATTGGTTTTCTTCTCTCTTTCATTTGCTCTCCCTCAACATATTTTTGTTGTAAGCTGGAGAAAAGAAACAAAGGCAGGGAATCGTTTGTTGATTGAACTATAATAGTAGTAGTAGTACTAATAGTAGTACTAATAATAATAATAATAATAATAATAATAATAATAATAATAATAATAATAATAATAATAATAATAATAATAATAATAATAATAATAATAATAATAATAATAATAATAATAATAATAATAATAATAATAATAATAATAATAATAATAATAATAATAATAATAATAATAATAATAATAATAATAATAATAATAATAATAATAATAATAATAATAATAATAATAATAATAATAATAATAATAATAATAATAATAATAATAATAATAATAATAATAATAATAATAATAATAATAATAATAATAATAATAATAATAATAATAATAATAATAATAATAATAATAATAATAATAATAATAATAATAATAATAATAATAATAATAATAATAATAATAATAATAATAATAATAATAATAATAATAATAATAATAATAATAATAATAATAATAATAATAATAATAATAATAATAATAATAATAATAATAATAATAATAATAATAATAATAATAATAATAATAATAATAATAATAATAATAATAATAATAATAATAATAATAATAATAATAATAATAATAATAATAATAATAATAATAATAATAATAATAATAATAATAATAATAATAATAATAATAATAATAATAATAATAATAATAATAATAATAATAATAATAATAATAATAATAATAATAATAATAATAATAATAATAATAATAATAATAATAATAATAATAATAATAATAATAATAATAATAATAATAATAATAATAATAATAATAATAATAATAATAATAATAATAATAATAATAATAATAATAATAATAATAATAATAATAATAATAATAATAATAATAATAATAATAATAATAATAATAATGTGAAAGTACTACAAAAGAGAAGGACAAAATGACTCAATGCTCTATGCAGTAGCCAAGGAGAATAAAAATAACACAAAACACGTGACTGCTTTCTTATTTGAAATTCCGTTAAAACAACCATTAGTAGCATGTGATGTGATAATAAAAAATTCATGTATGATATAATAAATAAGCGTAATTACATCATCCTAGCTAGCAACATCAAGTGATCACTTATATCAAATGGGTACAAAATCATCATGGTCACCGTCGTTTCATAACGAATTACCAATAAAAATTCAAAACCGTAATGAATGAACAAGTGGGAAAAATTGGATGAACGAAACAATGAATCCAAAACCTCTCATCGATCATGAACAACAAGGAGCCTGTTTAGTTGCGGTAACTTCATCAGCTATATGAATCTCTTTCCCGTTAGATAGATTAATTGGTGTCTCATCCATTTTGGCATCCAAACTTCTCTGGTTTGTGATGTCAAAAATAGTTGTGATCATTTGTAAGAACACTTGCTCAACGTTCAGATTCTTCAAAGCAGAGGTTTCCATAAAACACAACCCTTCTGCCTCTGCAAACCCTTTCGCTTCTTCTTCCTCAACTTCTCTTGATTCACCAAGATCACATTTGTTTCCAACTAGAATAACTACCATCTCTTCGCCACCAAACTCTCGTAGCTCCACTAACCATCTGCCTACACTCTCATAACTTGATCGCCTCGTTATGTCATACACTAGCAATGCTCCCAAGGCTCCTCTATAATACGAACTTGTGATAGCTCTAAACCTGCCAGTGCCACACAATTAATTAATTAATCAATATATACCCCCCATCCATATATTTGTTATAGTGAGTCTATACTGTAATACGTAAAACATATTGAGAGCAATGGTTTGATGGGCTGAGTATATTGGTTATGGCTGGCTAGAACTCGACCGACATGAGATTTCAGTCCTTTTGATCTGGTCCGAGGTCTAACAAATATTTCATGATGACACAAAAATGTTTCAGTCCTTTAGACTAAGTATGAGGTATAATAAATATTTTATGCTGCTACAAAAATATACTACTATAGGATTTTGCTCTGAAAATTGAAAATGTAGTTTATAAGAGAGACACACCTCTAACTCCATGGAATACCTAAGTTTTATATGATTAGAAAGATGAAATTGTTGGCTACCAAAACCTTCACCACCTCACATCCATTGATTGTCTATCTGCTCTTTCTCTCAATCAATTTGATGTTTTCTTTCTCTCTAGAATAAGTTGAACAAGGCCATGTCATGGACCCGCTTCTCCCAATAGTTACGCTATTCATTTAAGATTGCATTACATTATTATTTACATGATGGAAAAATTAAAAGAGAAAACTTGATTTATACACTTATGCTACCAAGAGTGAATCCTACTCTTTGAACTCACATCATTTAACATGTTCATTAGTCAACTCAGTTGAGAATCATCTGCTTTTCTCATGATGAAAGTGCAAGGAAAAGAAAACTAAAGATAAAGGAAATTGTGCGCATGTAACACAAACGCAAAAATAGTGCAATTATTTTTATGGGATTGCAAAAGAAAAGCTCTTTTTTTTTTTTTTTTTTTTAATTTTGTGACTATGTCATTATTTAAAAATATAAAATTATCTTAAAAGGGTTCATCCACATCACTCGGAGTGATTAAATTTCGATATAATTATGAAACATTAATATTCTCCGATTTATAAAAAGAAAGCTTAAAAGTAGAAAGTTGGGGAAAAAGGTACAAGAAGCACCCACAGCAAAGGAGGAAATCACGGTGAAGTTCCACTTTCCATTCCAATTCCAATAAAGAGATTAAGCAATTCACCCTTAAGCAGTATTACAACAAATTAAAAACAAAACCACAGTTGGAATTCAATTCACGGTATTATGATCTTAGTGTCTTCAGGGTCCCACTCTGATTGAATTCTAGTTATACTTTTACTACTACTAATTTTGTCAAATTCAATTGGCATTCACTTTTATAAATTGTCAAATTTAAGATAAGATATCATCATCACGGATTAACTGTGCAGTTATAAAAATGCTAAAATATTCATCTATCTAATTAACTTAACAAAAAGAGTTGATCAAAAAAATCTAGTAATAAACAACAAGAACTTGTTCTTGCTTAGAAAGTCTAACAATAAACAAAGTCACGCATGACATGAAAAGCTGAATTCTCAACTTCATGTATATTCATTCGCAAACCCATTGGACCCCACTTTGAATTGGAAAACAAAAGAAATGAAAAAATCTTACTTTTCATTCAAACAAGAGAACAACAATGATAGTATATGCAGCTGAATATTGATAATTTGCAAACTTAAGAATATTCTTATAATTTTATTCAGAACTTTATGGATTTCGTTCATCATTGGAACAAGATATATATGATCAAAAAAACATTAAAAGAAAGACTGATTCTTTGATTGGAAGGGAAGTTACCTTTCTTGGCCGGCAGTGTCCCATATTTGAGCTTTGATGAGTTTGTCTCTGACCTTGATGTTTCTGTATGCAAATTCAACTCCTATAGTTGGCTTTGAATCCAACCTGAATTCATCTTTTGCAAACCTTGAAAGCAGATTTGATTTCCCAACTCCAGAATCACCAATCAGCACTGCCTTGAACAAGTAATCACACTCTTCATCAAATATAATTGCATCATGATCCATTAATATATATATCTTTCTTTCTTTCGAAGATACTCAAATACAATAAGTTCCAAAGAGAAGGTTATTCTGGACTAGACAACATAGAGCGAAGAAAGTAAAAATAGGGTGCAAAGGTGATGATCTTATTTATATACAATAAGCAAAGGTGATTATAACTAAAAGTAATGGGGCACTAAACATATATAAACAACTCTTTGATAATGATTTTTGGAGGGCATTGAGTGTTTTTATTTACATATGAATTACAATCGATAAAGACATAATGAATGAATAGTCCTTGATGTTGTCCTAGTTTGTGGATGTCATTAATTAGCTAAGTGAAAGAGCCAACCATGGTAGCAATGGTATTGTTCCACATGTCCCCTCCTTTTTTTCAATTGGAAAAATTGGCATTTTCATGCTTATGTGGCATTCTAGAATTGGCTTTTCCCTACTATTTATGTGCACATCATGAACACAATTGGTTATCAAATGACATTGTTTAGAATCTTAGAATATAAGGCGTCTCAAGGTTGATAAAAAATTTAGAAAGGGGTAATGATTCCAAATTATCATTTCTTTGGAATAAGAATAGACTAATTACATGTGATCATTTATGTTTGTGGTTGGTTGCCAACGTAATCATACAATTAGCAATGGGTTTGGCAATAACAATAAAGATCTAGTTTGTATAAGAGGTGATTATCGGATATGATTTAGTCACTGTAGGGTAGCAGGAAAAGTAATTACTTAACAAAAGATATTTCTTTAAATAAAATTTTGTTTTTTTTCTCTTTTACTCACTTTTATCTTTCATAACCTTTGTCCTTCTCTTTAACTCATTTCTTATGTATCATAATACAAATGTGTTTTGATCTAAGCCAAAACCCATCCAAACTCGAATTCCATTCTGAATGTCCAATGGAACACGGAGAACGTCTCACAAAGGGTCATCGACCTCATGATAAAGATCATGCGTTGATTTTCTCTTCATGGAGAGATTCACGT
Organism: Medicago sativa; assembly: GCF_051527215.1. NCBI lineage: Eukaryota > Viridiplantae > Streptophyta > Magnoliopsida > Fabales > Fabaceae > Medicago > Medicago sativa. Next base: position 101,137,121 of record NC_140752.1, read on the forward strand.
GTTTAGCAAGACGTCTTTAATAGAATTTCTCGCAATTTCTCCTCAATGGCTCGACTATATACAAACTTCATTCTCCGAGAACCAAAGTACACACCATATTTACTACCCCTCGGAATCTTGTTGACTCGACTGTCTGAATTCTTGTTGTTACACCACCCATTGTCGAAGAGATCAAACCACTGTACTCGCATGTGCTTTATAACTTATGGTTATTGTTCTAGATCCACACTGGATCATTGACACCGTATGTAGGAACAAAAGCCATAGTTGAGGGATGGTATGCTCTATAACTCATTAACCTTGACTACGGATACTATTCTTGTACACCAAGAAGTTTACCATTGATTGAAAATCGAAGTTAAAGGTAGTTTATAAACCCTCACTCTTCTCAATCTGCCCAAGTACTTGTTAATTAAGGATAAAACGATGAATGCTTACATCAGATGTAAAGTGAATAATACCTCAGAAAAGCAAGAGATTTAAGGTTAGACAATTAGAAGTGGTTTCTATGACCGGAAGAGGGCGTTAAAATCCCATGATCATCATAAGGCCTGGGAGGGAAGAACCCCCCTGTTATCAGCGAGCCTCGCCAAAAGGAAGCCTCCGAAAACCAAAGAAAAACTTAAAACATCAATTAAAACAGGGGGAATAAAGGAAGTCATGAAATACCTTAAATGAATAGAGAAGACAATAACTTTCAAATCTTTTATTGTCTTCTTTGTTTTATCCATCGATTAAGATTTTAATGGATGAACAAAAATGGAGATTTCATTTGGACCTTTGGCAGAAGAATAAAGAATGTTCAACGTTGCTGAAACGTGAAGACAAATTTAGTTGCAGTTAACTTCTTGACAATTATCAGCACTTAGCAGGTGCACTTAGCACTTAAGTGCAGCTGTGTCTACTTCTTGGCTGTTAACAATTTTCTCATATAATAATAGGCCCATCTTTTATTTTTATTTTTCATCTTTCATTTCAAATTACTTTTTAGTTTTTACGGTTCATGTTGTGTTTTTGAATTAGTACAGATTTAGTTTATCATCCATAAAGTCCAATAATATAGACTAGATCAACGATCATATGCTCCGAATATATTTAAATACGACACATGTTCTAATTGATAAAAATTTCATAATTACACGAGACAAGTTTCACCGAGACATATTTATCTCCCATTGACAAGATAAATGCAGTGGTAAAATTTATAAACCGTTATCAGCCATTGACAAGCAAACTAATAAATACTTATTCCGTACGGTCACTATTATAAGCAAAACTTCACTTTTAAAATACATTGAATAATTAATGTATCTAGTATTTATTATAGACTAGATACATTAATTATTCAATGTATTTAAGAAGTTAAGTGCAACTAAATTTGTCTTCACGTGTCAGCAACGTTGAACATTCTTTATTCTTTTGCCAAAGGTCCAAATGAAATCTCCATTTTTGTTCATCCATTAAAATCTTAATCGATCGATAAAACAAAGAAGAAAGAAGCTAACCAGATAAAAATGAAGAGTTCATGAATTTAGATCTTAATTTTGAAAGTACAGGTTTAGGAAATGTGGGGGTTTATATCTTAATCAAGAAAAGAAGGTGAACGAAAAACGAAAGGGAAAGGGTTTGCTGATCGCAAATTATAAAAACTGTTTTGATAATTGCATGCAGCTGCACTGAATTTGCCTAGCTGCACTTTTAAGTACAGTATACAACTACATAACCATTTGATGAAAAACATGAACAATTATCAGAGTAAGCAGGAACTGCAAGTGCAACTGAGTCAACCGAAGTTGGCACAACTTTGGTTTCACTACCGAATAATAGTTAGCTACAGTTGAGAGGGCAAAGTGGTATTTTTCATGTGTGTTATTTTTTGAAGTGAAAACAGCAATTTTCATTATATGATCATACTTGTTAACAATAATCTCTTATTTCTTGTCAAAAAAAAAAACAATAATCTCTTATTTGGAGTAAATAGGCAATTACCCCCCTAAAATTGTAAGTTTCGTCAAAAACCCCCCTGAAATTAACAAAACTTCAACTACCCCATGAAATTGCACAAAGTTAATCAACTTACCCCCTCCGTCAAAGTCTTCTGTTAGTCAACATGACGTTTTGCAAATACCCCCCAGAAGTTTTGCATATGTGCAAAATGTCCCCCGAACTTAAAAAATTATATATTTTTTTCATGTACTTGACTCAAAAGATATTAAAGGCAAACAAGGAAGCTTGAGAAATGCATTTAGGATTCAATGAATAGCTTGAAGAGTTACTTGGTGAAGGGTACTATGGCAAAGGAGGATTATCAAAAGTGTTTTTTGAAAAGAAATACATTGGTGGAGTTGAGGAAATTCATAAACTTCATGATGACAAGAAGCTTGAGAAATTGCTTGATTCTTGTGAAAGGATTGATGACATTGAAGGAGGTGATGGTGGATGTGAGGCTTGTGGTGATATAAAGTTTGTTCCTTGTGAAACATGTTATGGAAATTGTAAAATCTACTATGAAGGTGATTATGAAGAAGATGATAATTATGAGGTTGGTGGGTGAGTGTAGATTCCAAAGGTGTTCTCATTGCAATGAAAATGGCCTAATAAGATGTTCCATATGTTGTTTCTAGTTCCATATTTCATTTTGACATTTAACAATGAAAATGGCCTAAGTTAATTGTTAATTGTTTGCCTTTAATATCTTTTGAGTCAAGGATAAGAAAAAAATATATAAATTTTCAAGTTCAGGGGGCATTTTGCACACAAGAGCAAAACTTCAGGGGATATTTGCAAAACATCATGTTGACTAACAGAAGAATTTAACGGAGGGAGTAAATTGATTAATGTTGTACAATTTTCGGGGGGTAATTGAAGTTTTGTTAATTTCAGGGGGGTAATTGACGAAACTTACAATTTCAGGGAGGTAATTGCCTATTTACTCCTCTTATTTGTAAATCTTAACTGGTCAAACTATACTTAACCCTAATTCTAACCTAAAAAATTTCCCTCCTTTGGCATCACATTAATTGTTGTTGACCTATACTCCGCATTAATTGTTGTTGACATATACTCCTCCTTTGACATCGCATTAATTATTGTAGATTTCTCTATTCATATCCCCTGTTGTTTGCAGATTTTTTTTTTTTGATCCCCCTTCTCTGAGGTTTGATTAACAACATATTTTGTAACATAATTTGATATTGAAATTATTGATCACGTTCCTCCTTAGATAAATGCCGTAAGGTTCATGTTTTGTTAATACTACTGTAAAATGTTTAAACAAGAAGAAGATGTGGCACAACAACAAGAAGCGAATAACACTGTAGTACCCACCTGAAACATTAAAACACAGCAGTACCAACATTAAACACGTGATAGTTGTAACACCATTAACTTCTTCACCAAAAGCTAAAAATGATCTGAAGATTATATTCATTAGTTCAACAAAACTTTGGGTTGCTAGATCGATCTACTGAGAAGATTTGCGATCCAATTTCGTCTTCCGTTTTCCGCAACGAAACGTTTGATGAAGATGCTACAGTGATTGGGTTGTTCTTGAATCCTGACGTTGTAACTCGAATCTGAATTTCCTCACCCAAACCACAAGTTTTGTCTATAATGTTATAATTAATTCGATTTTAATGAGATTTAATTGGTGATTTTGTGCCTATATTTCAAATCTGAAAAAGTTCAATTTGTGCTTAAATGTGAGTAGTTTACCATATTATTACTGAAAATTTGTTCAACCGAACTGTGCGAATCTGGAAAAGGCATGAATTTGTTTTACTGAAAAGTTTTAATTGATGGATTTTTCTTGTTTTGACCAAACCGTTGATAATTGTTAAACAATTAATTTGTGTTTAATTTTCTGACTTTTCCTTGATTGATAAAACTTAAGCATATTTCCAGTTGCAAGTGTAAGTTGGTGATAATTGAGATCTAATGGAGTTTAATTTTGGTTTATTGATTGTTGCTAACATAAAAACAGTGTCTGAAATTCAGGAAGTATGTGTAGATTGAACAAGAGAATTGCTTTTCTGACATTGAGAACTTCACAATGACACAAGAAAATTAAGTAAAAGCCCCCGACGGTAGTTAACAACCGTTGGGCTAAGCGGCGGCTGTTGACAACCGCTGGCTCAGCGGTAGTTAACTGCCGCTTCTTTCTGTTATATGAACAGAACAGCATATGAGTTTCCAAAACTCCATTGTTGCGGATTGAAGTTAAAGAGGTGTCATTTTTCCCAATTGTTGCGGATTCAACGTCAATTACGCTCACAAAATCAAGTAAGTTGTTACCATCCTATTACATTGTTATTTTGTGATTGATTTGCGAGTTTTTTTTTTAAATTGCGATTATAGAGGTTTATTGATTTTATGATGTTATGGTAGTTTAGGTTGTTAGAATTGTTAGGTTTAGGTTAGAATTGTTGGATATTTCAAACAATATTGTTAGAATTGTTTAGATTGTTAGAATTGTAGAATTGTTAGGAAACTAGTGTGCTGCCCGTGCGTCGCACGGGTGGAAAGCAGTCGGCAATGGCCTACACGACCACATACTATATGACACAAGATCACAAATTCATATTACATGAAATTACAGCCGACGACATACCACTGTACCACATACCGCACGACATCCACACGACACAGACACAACCTAAACCAATGAAATTTACAAAATTTCTACTATAAATTCTTGCATCAATTCTCATATTGTCAATAGTATCTCTTGCATCAATTATTATGGGATAAAATTCGTACTATTTTAACATTATTTAAGTACATAGTGGAAAAAGTCATAAGGAAGGACCAAGTTACATAGCAATTATATTTTTTGGAACACCTCATGGTAGACCACATTCAATGTCGAAGTCATTAGTTCACCATTAGCAAAAAAAAATCTCAAGAGTGTGTTCAACTCGTCGATATATCCGACTCTGTCCCAAACAACTCCTTGAGCAAAGGACACACATGTTTTGTATCAACAAAAAAAAAGGACACATGTTTATTGTAAATCTAGAGCAACATATGATAAAATGCACAATTATATTTTGGGTGTAAAGTAATTTTGTCACTTAAGTGTAAGTTACACTATGAAGAGTTCAAATCACTTGAGCAACTGATACCCATATTGATTGTAACTCTACATTAAAATATGGCAAAAACGAATGACTTACGAAACAACACAAACACAACCAAACCCATTACATATGCACAACTTACACAAAGCCAACCCCGTAAACATAACCAAGTACATGTGCACATCAGCGATTCAAGGGAAAAATGTTACATCAAATTCAAAGTACATAGACAGTGAAACATAAAAGATGACAAACACAGCCACAATCATAAATTTATCAAGTCAAATGCAGCAGCTGACATGAACTAAAAGAGGTTGAACCACCCAAAAGATTTCATTCCCTTTAAGTTTTAACAACCTTGAGTGGCATGCTAGCTTCCAAAGCAACAACTTCATAAGCAACCTCGGAAGTTTTTCTTAACAACACCAAAGCCTTCTTCAAATTCGGAGCTTCAACAACAGCAAAAGGGGAGCACAAACCAATATCTATAGCTGTATCAATTGATCATATTTCCATTAAAAAACAAATACAATAATCAACCATTTCAACTGAAGAGTAGAAACATAATATGATCACAAGCACTCGAGCCATTTAAAATAAGACACCAAAGTATATACTTTTCTGTCTAGACCAAAGTATATACTTTTATGGGAGTTGGAAAACAATTATTATACTGTGATAATCTCTCTCATATTATTTCAGATAAGGGTACGTGTGGACTCTAATAACTGAATAAAACATTATGGACTCTAATAACTGATTCAACAGCAACCGAAAAAAACAACAATGTTATTATGTCTTGAAACTTATTTCTGCAAATTTCACCACTCTGATTTAATTTAATTCAAATCCAGCAGCGAAAAAATAACACACAGACAATATATAACCATATATAGTCTCAATTAGTTAAAAACATAAATGCAAGGTATAATGGAAGGGACTCGAAAATAATATGGAGACGTTGCTTGAATTTAGTTAAAAACATAGAAGCAATGTATAATGGAAGTGACTCAAAAAAATAATGAAGGAAACATACCATGAGATTAAAATGCTCCAGTGAGATGAAAAAGGTTGAGGCCAAGTTCTAAGAGCTCCAAAGTCACAAAAGTGGGTGGTTGGAGTAAGATAAAAGAACAAACTTGTGTTGGAAGTTGTCAAGTTGAGATAAAAAAACCAATTTTAGAGACTCTTTTGTGACGGAAACAAAATTAACCCAACCTTTTGAAACACAAATGCTCAATGGAAGAAGAAAATACATAAGAAACTGTGTGAGCAGGAAAGCAGAGTTGCAGCAACAAAAAGTATATTCTGGATGTATTGCTGGTATCAACACCATATCCATCAACCCTTAGAGCTATTCCATTTGTGGTAACCTATATTAAAGAAAAATACAATTTATTTTAACTATTGGCACTAATGCCCAAAAAGAATATTGTAGCTTTCAAATATAACAATGAGAAATTCTATCATAGAATTAATGTTGATCCTATGCTGAAGTAGGAAAGCAACAATAAATGTTTATAGAATTAAAAAAAATTCTTGTATGTAAATTGTTACATAGTATAGTTTCAATCTATATTCAGCAAAGTGATTTCTTTAAATATAGATAAACTTAAAATGAAAGGGGTTCCTAACAACCCAATGTATAAAAAAGGATAATAAAAACTAAATTAAACTTTGAAACCATGGCCAAATCCAATTAACAACAAAGTAAACATACGCAAACTATCAGTAATACACATTCATAATTAAGCAGTGTAATTAAGAATCTCTACTGTAGTTAAAAGCTTTTAACTCTCCATGTTGAACTCAATATATTTAGTAAATAGACCAAAAAATAAAGCTAGTTAGAAAAAAGACAATAGGGAGGCAATTAGAAGATCAAAACAGAAAGCTTGAAGATATTATGATCTTTAGCTGCAGAGAGCTTGAAGATGAAGTTAAATAAAATTTGAATGCTCCAGATTGATTGGGAACAACACACCTCTACCACCATCTGGCATCAATTTATAACACTCCATAACAGGAAAAAATGGTACAAACCACATTGAACAAAACTCATGGTCTCATATAATTTGCAAAAGGACAAATTTTTAGTTCTGAAGTATTACATCGTAAGGGGAGTCTGACTACCAAAGAAAGAAATTTTATGTACAAAATCCTGAAAAAGTATATAAAGTAACACAGATTTTTGACAGGTTCAAATAAAAAACATAAAAATTTGTACACATTGACACATTGCAAAAAATCTTCAAAGCAAACCTTGGGAAGAACTTTCTTTTTTCTTTCAAAACCCTATGTTAAATCTATACATGCATGACATGGTTTCTTAGAAAAATCAAGGGTAAAACAACAACAAAATAGATTCAAATATGATTCATCAAATTCTGAATTGCCAATTTCGCTACATCTGTTTATCTAAAGAGAACTTGGACCAATTTCAAATACCAATCTTGTCTTTATGGACCATCTTGACATTTTACAACCATCTTATAATCAAAATAAAGCTTAATTTTACTCCACTTCATCAGACACGACACTTGAACATGACATCACTAATACCATTATATATCCAAATCTCTCCCTCACATACTTAAGTGAATCTTTACCACTCAACAACACCAAATATTAACAAATTTTGCTAGTCCCTACATTTATATTATTAAAAGAGCATGCAAATCAAATATAATCCCCAATATAAGATAGTATGCCTTCTGATATGAATTTGATGCAATCAAAAAGCAGAAGCATTAAAAAAAACACAGCAGCAACATCAAAAACTAAGAAGACAAACCACAACTACATAACACACATCATCAGTTGAAAAATCGACATCTTACATCCAACTATAAAATAATAAGACTGTCAAATTCGTAGGTTACCTTCAAATTTGTTGATTTGCAAATAGGAAACCAAATACAACATCTGCAACTGCAAGCAGAAGAAGATCTAATCAGGTTATAACAAAAGAAGAGGAAAAAAACAAAAATAGGAACAATAAATCATTAAAAACCAATTGTAATTAAGTGGAGAGGTTTGCGTTTTAAGAAGAGGAGGGAGAAAAAAGAAGGCATTGTTGGAGAAGAGAGGGGAAAAAGGAAAAGAAGAACAGAAACACTTAAATTAAAACAGACCAGAAAGTCTATAGACACAATTTTAAAAACAAAAATGCAGGTAAGTAACCAATAAAAAACTGCTCTCTATATAGACTACACTTATGAGATAATCCAGAATTCAACACCTAATGGCTAGATGAGATGAATAAAAACAATAAAATATGCATATAACTGCAGCAGTCATGTACATTTATCTCACACCAGCTCCCAGTTCCCACTGCATACTACATATTTCACAAATGCTTTTGAAGACTTTATTTCCAAAATTGTGAGAAGCTTCTTATACCTAAAGAAGAAGAAAAAAGAAATGCAGTTGAACTTAAGCATGTTCTTCTATTAAGATCAACATTTGTAAATGCAAGATTTCAAGTTTCATTTATGTCATTTACATATTTGATTGTTAAACAAAATTGTTATTGGCTAAAAACAATAAAACATAAGAGGATGACAGAACTTAGTCCCAAGAAGCTCCTCGATATCTTCTCTAGCACTTTTCAACTGATCAGGATCAGACTCAAACGCAACCGTTCCAAATCGTCCACTTGAAACACGAACTTCTCCTCTTCGCTGAAAAATCGCAAACGCAATTAACACAAACGAACAAAAAAAAATGGCATTGAAATGGAACTCACATCCACACTTTCAACATGATCAATTACGACATTACTCAAATATGTGGATGAAAATAAAAAATAAAGGCAGAGAAGAAAACATCAAACATATGGTGATGCTAATTTTGATCAGAATTCACTATGACATTTTATCAAACATATGGAGTGCAGTGTAGTGTGCATATATGGAGAAATAGCAGAGTTCAAAGTCACACACAACAAAGAACAAAAAATAAAGAAATTAATGAAACAAATGAAAGAACCCAAAAAATAAAGATGGAAGAAACAAAACACTGGAGCAGAACAATTTACCAACATTTTCATCTATAAGCACCATCTCTATTGAGTTTGGTTGTTCAGGGTTCAAAAAGGATGGAACCTCCCACATCCTCAGAGAAGTATGACATCTTGTACATTTGCAACTCCCAGAGCGCAGCTATGCAATGACAATGAAACCTCCCACTTATCAATAGTGCACTCACAATGGAGAAGTATGACATCTTGTACACCTCCCCTTCCACCAGCTTCTTCTGGAAAACGTATAACAGCTGTTTTCTAACAGTGGCATGGATCTAGGCACCCTAACACAACACCCACACAAAAAATGACAATCAGGGAAAATAGGTAAGATTCAGCACACCATTACACAACTGAAACATCAAAATATCACATTAAATACCTTTTGATCAATCAATCAGGCTTGAGAAACGCAGGAACCTCCCACATCCGAAGCACACAAACTTTGATCCTCCAATTCTCACGACCAGGAACAATGTCAGCCAAACAATCAATTGATTTCTCCATCAGTGATTCAAACCCCAAACTCAATCGAAGAACACAACAAACAAACGAAGCAATCTTATGTGGATTCAGATCAGAAAATTGATACATGATTCAATCGAACCACAAACACATCCTTATATAGTCTTCAGAACCAAGGGGTAAAATAGAGATATCAATGTAATGGGGTAGCCTAGCTTCGACATTCTCTGTGATGCATCCACAAGCAGACAAAAAATTTGAATTTCTTGTCGGAACATCGGCCAATAGCCTCAAAGAATTATAGATCTCTCGACATAATACAACCACCACATTCTCCATGTCACAGGAAAACGCCAAATTAGAAGAACCACTTGACCAAAAACATGGAGACAAACCAGACAAAGGATGCAGAAAAATTTGAGGGAAGACGCTATCAACAAAAATGGAATTCAACAGTAAAGAGAGAGACTATTCTCTTTTGTAAGATTTATTGATTATGGTAGAATTTTTAGGAAATTTTTCTTGATGAATTGTTATGATTAGTTTAGGTCTGTTATGAAATTTTGTTGGTATAAATTTATGATAGAATTGTTACGATTATTGTATAATTGTTACGACATGATGTAGGTTTTGATCGCCAATTTGTTTATGTAGATATGTCTCAGAACCAGGGAAACGTTGAGTTGAACAACAGAAATGAGGGTGATGACAAGAAGAAAGAAAAATCGCCGATGACATGGCACGGAATCACATGTGATGGTTCCGTCAAAAAGAAGGATTCCAAGGTGCTGGTGTATAATCAGTCGAGGTTGAGGAGGTGTTAGCCTATATTTTCAAAGGCTATCATTAAATGCAGTATTAAAAGCAGTCAAAGAGAGTTGACCTTGTCATCGAAGAAATGAAGAATTGTTCTCAAGTTTCATCGAAGTTGGACTTGCTGGGAGCACATGTTCCAGTTCGACAGACAAAACTTATCGAGGAACGGTTATTGTTTTGGATAAGGACAAGCAAACATCCATTTCTGAAGGCGCGTTCGAAATTCAAATTAGATGGATAAGGCTTGTTAGTTTTTTGTAGTTATAAGTTTGAATTCGAATGTAGTTAGTTATTCCTATTTGTATAAATAGTAGTTTTCCCTAAGGAAAAGTGGTCGCAATTCAATCATACAAAACTTACACTCAAATTATCCGTATGGAAGCGAGAAACGAGTCACAAGTTGCAATGTATGAATCTGTGTACCAATTTACATTCAATCAATGCAATTTAAGTTCTTTTTCTTAAATGTCTTTTCATTTTATTCGTTCATTTTGAACGATTTTCTTTGTTCTTTACTTAACAAAATTCGATTGAATTCAACTGGGTTGAGTTCGATTGCTTTCCTTTTCTTTATTTATTTAACTTTTTAGAACATTTACATTTCTGGAAAATACACAAAAGCACAAATATGCTCCTAAGATTTACTGGTTGATCTTGCAAGTAACTATTTTTAAACCAGCGGTTGTTTACCAAAAATCAGTGTAAACAGGAGGAGCGGGAGGACATGCTATTTTGGTCCTCAGCCAAAAGCATGTGCCCCAGGGACTGTCGAGGACAACCCGATTGACTTATGTGACGATTGAATGTAATTGTTTTTTATGTTTTGGATCTTTTTTTGCTTAGTTGTTTTGGATCTTTTTTTTTTATGTTTTTTTATGGTACATTTTGCTTCACATATTGGTACTTTGAATAAATTCGCGTTTTGAATAATTTCGATTAAAGTCGCGTTTTGAATAATTGCGTATTCGAATAAAAACTAATTAAATCTAACGTGAATTCAAATAATTAAAATTGCGTTATGAATAAATAAATTCGAAAAGTGAATAAAAAAATAATTATTGATCCATTCAAAACATGTATTATGCATATTCAACTATATATGTGAACCGTCATAATATTCCTAAAGGCTTAGAAGCCCTCCAGGAAGGCTCTAAGACCTCCAGAAAGGCTCAGGCGCCCTCCAGAAGGGCTCCTGAGACTCTGGCGCGCTCGCCTTGAGGCACCGCCCTTCTAGGCTTCTAGAAACCTCTAGAAACCGCCTAAAATACATAAATACCCCTGTTGCTTGGGAACCAAGCAACCGAAACCCAAGCCCATGACAGGCTATAAATACTACTCTTGAGAGCATTCTCAAGGCATCCAATAATCAGTCTAAACCCTAGAATCCTAGTATTCCTTACCGTACTTTTCTGCAAGTACAGTTGGCGCCGTCTGTGGGAAAAGGTAAAACTGACCTTGACCACATTTCTAAATCGCAAAATCGTGATTTGGAAAACCCTAAACCTAAAACTCTAATCGTAGCCTCCGACTACAGACCCCTAAATCGCATCTCTCATCATGATTTAGGATCCCAACCTCGCCATCTCTCCGATGAAGTTTTTGTTCCTTCATCGCCATAAGTTTCAACATGCCTCCTTTCAAGTTTACCATCATGAGACCATTCCTGCTTCATGGCCTTCCTGCTCCGTCGATGCCGCCGAGGTAGATAAGAAAGGCTGCCCTTGTCGCCAAGCCGCTAAAGATCGTAATATTTTATCAGGTTGTACCTTTCTAACTCTATTATTCTCCATTGATCCTTTTGTCGAAATCCTTAAAATGGCTTCTGACCTATATAATTTGAGTCGCGTATCTCTTGGTGAAATTAAGCGAATTGGAATCTAGTTTATGCTATTACTATACTTTCTATCCGTCGTTTGTACGACATGTATATAATTCAGCTAGCTTCGATATATGTGTTTTCAATTTTATCATATGTTCGATTGAATTCAGTTTTGGCAAACTAAAGCAAACCGACGTAATATTGTTTTCTGTGAGGTGATTCGGTTTGATATATTCATACGCACCATAGCCGTCAAACATGGTATCAGCACGTCAGCTTGTGTTATCATGGTTGGAGTTTTGTGTCCAGTTATTTAATTCTTGTTAAAATCCATAACAGTAGGAACCATACTATTACTTGTTTTTAACCTCTATTTGTTAAAATATATCCCAACATATGGATTTTGCGGTATCCATATCATAATAGCCTTTCTTATCCCTTTGTTAGAGTAAATTTCTTAGTTGACAAACATAGTATTATCTGTCATCTATTTGACTTTATTATGTGCAATCACTATCGTATAGACAATATAAAAGATGTATATTAGTCATCGCATGCTTGGTTTTAACTGCTACATGTGTCATAAAGTTTAACTTATCAGGAGATGAACGCAACTAATTTTTAACTCACTCAACTGAAGCAAGATTATTGTTTACGTGATATACAATGCCCAATATTTAATCTATTACAAGTTATCATATTTGCATTGGTTTTTCGGTGGATATATATATGCCTTGTGCTGCAATTGGCTTATAGTTTTTTTCTCTTAGCAATGATCTAGTATGATAATTGATATTCTGGAAACAATAGGTTGGACCTTCATCCCTGACTTTATTAATACTACAGCGAGGGTGTTGTATTTTCTAAGTAATTTTCAGGGCCTCAAGATTCAACAAACGAACTCAATTTCTCATCAACCCGGTTTTCGGTGAATAAGATCTGACCGACAGTGGAGCTCAATTCGTCACCATCATAGTCATCCTTATGAACAAGCGGATATCATATACAATCATGTCACGAGGAATGAACCCGGATAAATGCTCAAAGCAGCAAGGACCGAAGCGGCATCATTAACGACAAGCTGCCGGTTACTTTAAAGTATCCATCAAATTAACAGAAGACGGAGACCAAGAAATAGAAGACCTAAAAATATACCGGCGATCTCAAAAGAATCCTAAGGCCAATCATCACGGACAACTCGTCACCGGAGATCATATCAGGTTATTCAAACCATGTTATTTTCTTTTGTGACAGATCATATACAATTTTCGACAACTGCTATGTTACTTATGTTTTCATCAATGCTTAATATATTTACAACCAATTATTCAGCGATGATGACTTTGTTTTTTCTATCGAAACCAACTATATGAATGAATTTGTCATCGGCGGCTTCAATTTCCTATCCTTTTTACTTTTTCATGGATGACTTTAATTATTTGTGAATAACCGATGCTATACCTTATAGTTTATTTTCATCGATAATGCCTTGCTTGCCTAAACGCCCAATAATATCTATTTATTTTTATGCTATTGGGTTTTCAATGACTACTTTGTTCATGTGAATATATTATTAAAGCTTAATTGATGGCTAGTCTTTTGTCAAATTAATCGGTGGCTATACTTCATCATTAAAGATAACTATTCTTTTTGTGTTTGTTGAGTTATTGCACCAATTCTATGTTGGGGAGTGCATACGGAAGGAAGACCGAGAAAGATGAGGCGAATATCAGCGCGAGCTTCACAACGAAGTTTGCAAGTTATAGTGTTGCATGTGACATCAAAGAATTTGGAGCTGCACATGACGCCCTTGGACCTAGCGGCGACCTCAAAGACGAGGAGATGATGGCCGGCGAAGACCAAACCAAATTCAAGTCTCAAAATCTTGGCGACGACGTACTTTCTCGAAGTGATTCTCCCACACGTACTTTCTCGAAGTGATTCTCCCACCCGGAAACAATTCTCTTTCGAAAGAATTCTTTTTCGAAAAAATACCAGGTTCTATGTTTCCAATATCTTTTGAGAAAATACATCTACGCTTTTTGCTTTGAAGAAAATTTTATGCTCGACATACTTCGAGAAAATATATCTAAACTTTTTGATTTGAAGAAAATTTTTATATTTGGAGACTATATTTCCACTTTTTGTTTTTGAAGAAAGTGTCTTGCCTAATATATTTTGAGAAAATATATTTTGAAGGCTCTTATCGATTTTTGTTTATTTTGTAATTATTTTTTGGTGCATATACATGATATGTGGACTGTCAACTGACATGCTGTTATCCTTCACTAACACATTGTTTTAGCAAAAATATTTATTCTGGTGGGCAAGTGAGTGTATGAGGAGCAAAAGAATAAGATAACAAGAAGGGTAGTTAGTTTCAATTTAGTAGAAGATGGAGGATTCATTTCAAGTTAGGGGAGTATGATATACATATTGGGCGAGTTAGGGGAAAGAATAAAAGGACTTTAACGAAGAATTAGTCCCAAGTTCGGGCGAGCAAGAAGTACGGGGATAGAGTTGAATAAAAGAATTAGTTTCGATTTAATAAGGAGAGTGTGTAAAAATTAAAATATGAGCCGAGTTAATTCAAATATAATAGGATCATAAAGAAGAGTAGAAGATAAGATATCAATCGAGCCAAGTCCAATTTAAGAGGAGAAGTATAAAAGAAGAAGGATGAAGTGGCGAGTTACGTCAGATTTAGAAAGGAATGAGTGAGTTTCGATTTAAGAGAAGCGACAAAAGTTGAATTGAAGAATTAATTCCAAAAAGAAAGAAAAATATCACAAGATAATTAAGAAAGTTGTGGAGTGAGAAAAGCGAAAAAGAATAGGAAGAGGAGTAAGAAATGTGGGCGAGTTAATAAGAGAAGAATAGTTAGTTCTCATTAAGTATGATTGCATATGGGCGAGTTAAATAGTTAGTTCTCATTAAGTATGATTGCATATGATTAAAGGCTCCTTTATTTATGATATTGATTTCTTGAAAGTATGGAAGAATTGTTATATTTCAGATAAATAAGGCTTGGGAGGCAAAACAAGCCCGCCAAAGGCAAGATTAACGAAAGGAGAGTACTCGCCAAACAGCACGCCATAATGCATATGGAAGCGATTGTCCCGCCATTAATAACAGGAATATGAAACTCTAAGTTATCCTAACCTTTATCAAACTTTGAGATTTGTTTTGCAGGTTTTTAACGAGGATAAAAGCCTTCTCAGAGTGAAGCCTTCCCTCAGAGTGGGGGGAAGCACCTTCCATCAGAGTTGGAAGTGTAAAATAAAAGTCTTCCCTCAGAGTGGGAAGCAAAAGTCCTCCTTCAGAGTAGGAGGCGCCTTCCATCAGAGTTGGAAGTGTAAAATAAAAAGTCTTCCCTCAGAGTGGGAAGCAAAAGTCCTCCTTCAGAGTAGGAGGCGCCTTCCATCAGAGTTGGAAGTGTAAAATAAAAAGTCTTCCCTCAGAGCGGGAAGCAAAAGTCCTCCTTCAGAGTAGGAGGCGCCTTCCATCAGAGTTGGAAGTGTAAAATAAAAAGTCTTCCCTCAGAGTGGGAAGCAAAAGTCTTCCCTCAGAGTGGGAAGCGCCTTCCATCAGAGTTGGAAGTGTAAACTAATAAATCGGACAGCCCGCCATCAGGGTTTCTCTTGAAAACAAAAAATAAACGCCGAAAGAATAAACGACAGGCGTCTCGACATGATCGCCGAAGTGCTTATGTCAACATTTTAGGACGCCGAAAGGTACCAGTTGACTGATAAAGATTTAATTGGATCTACAAAAGAGACGTAGTCGCTGAAACGCTCACTTTTAAAGAAACGACTCCCGCATCCCATCAACAATCAACCAAAAAGCACCAACATGCAGAATGAAATCAAAGCAACGTATAAAATCATAAAATTACTTAACGTTCGTGGAAAATCAAGCCACAGAAGAAAGGGATACCGCATCAAACATAGCTTGAATAAATATTCAAAGTCACAAACACCAAACAAATGAAGATCAACCGACAAAAGTCGCCAGGACATCACGCCAAATGTTGAGAATCTGAGCTCACACAGTCACCGGAGCATACGAGAAAATAAGCACGACAAAATTCAAATTGTTGCAAATCGCCGAAGCATCAAAAGTAATAAAATCGTTTATGTAAATCTCCAAAAACGAATTCAGCAAACAAAACCGACGCAAATTTAATGAGGAGACGCCATAAAAAAGTAAACTCGTCACAACGATACAAACCACTTCGCCTTGTTCCAAGACTCGTGCTTGGGGGGCTGTGAGTGATCAACCTATAAAAACAATTCGAATAGATACTCCATGGAGGTCTATAAAGAAAACATAAAATCACCCTAGGGGGTTTCTCCAAGTTCGGACGACAACGCCCAAAGGAAAAAGCATTACGAAATTCAAACACTTCGCCTTGTCCCAAGACTCGTGCTTGGGGGGTTGTGAACCACCAAAACCTTTCTAAAGACTTAATGATCTCTAGGAGATCCAGTCCCATGTTGTCATCACTTCGCCTTGTCCCAAGACTCGCGCTTGGGGGGCTGTGAACCGTCATAATATTCCTAAAGGCTTAGAAGCCCTCCAGGAAGGCTCTAAGACCTCCAGAAAGGCTCAGGCGCCCTCCAGAAGGGCTCCTGAGACTCTGGCGCGCTCGCCTTGAGGCACCGCCCTTCTAGGCTTCTAGAAACCTCTAGAAACCGCCTAAAATACATAAATACCCCTGTTGCTTGGGAACCAAGCAACCGAAACCCAAGCCCATGACAGGCTATAAATACTACTCTTGAGAGCATTCTCAAGGCATCCAATAATCAGTCTAAACCCTAGAATCCTAGTATTCCTTACCGTACTTTTCTGCAAGTACAATATGTTATCACATTACATTACATTCCGGAATGTACCTTCCAACTGCAACAATTATCTTACCTCTGAATGGGGTAAATTCAAACTTGCTAAACAGCAGGACTCCAACACGCGATCAGCATTTTAAATGATGGTATTCAATTGTCAAAAGAATGAGGTACATTCCTTGACACTTGAATACCATCATTCAAAATGCTCATCGAATGCTGGAGTCCTGCCGTTTAACAAGTTTGAATTACCTCATTCAAAGGAAGACAATTGTTGCAGTTGGACGTTTATACCGAACGTTTGTACCTTCCAACCACTGGCCTGAATATATTACGAACACAACGACAGTTAACTGCCGCTGGCTCCAGCGATAGTTAACTGTCGGCGCTTTACCCAACGGTTGTCAACTGCCGCTGGGGATTATTTCGTCATTTACTTGTGTCAATAGGAAGTATTCATTGTCAAAAAAGGCAATTTTCATTGAACAATGACAAATGAATTTGTTTAGACCCACCCCATAACTCATTTTCATAAAATGACAAATTTTTTACAACGTTACAATGCAGCCAATCTTACATAAGACTTGCCTATCATTTAACTTTAACTTGTACGGATACTAAACATTCAATCTCAACCATATGTATTAATTATTAATATATCAAAGGTCACACTTCAACTATTCCAAGTTGAACCCAAATTTCATTGGTCCAAATCAAAAGAAACTCAATTACTTACCCTTCCAAAGATTTATACGGTTCTTGATTGCAGCACCATGCTGTACTAGCACTTCGGTGCCATAGCTTTGGTGCCATTGGTGTCATAGCTTGCATCTCCACCACACACACACACATCACACACACATCCACACACATCAATGGCTAGGATTTCTCCAATGACACCAATGGCACCAAAACTATGTCATGGAAGTATTTCCCCATTAGAGAATCCTATTCCGTTAAAGTATGGTTCCTCAAAAGGTAGGGAGTAGTGACCACTAACAACTGACGTAGGATGTTTTGTCTTTAGTTGTATTGTTTATATGAAAACGTGTCAATCGGTCCTTTGAGGAAAATTACATGAGTTAGAATAGTATTGGAATTGGAAAGCTCTAATTAGAAAGACAAACGCAATTTTTTAGTTAAAAAAAAAAAAAAACTCCTTAATGATGTACCTAATTGTGAATATATCAATAGCCGAGACCGCTGAAAATCATAATTCCTTTTACTTCTTAAAAAAAAAAAAACTTCTTTTACCTTCCATTTTAAGGAGACTTTTAAGGAGAATATAAGTAAAAAAGTCGGATAGAAACAAAATTAACGAATAAAATATATAACGAATAAAATATATAAGATATATTTTTTTAAACTTTTTAGATTTTCTCTTTCATTTTCTTCATGAAAAGGTGGTTTAGAGTAATTACTTTATGTGTAATCATTATTTTTCATCTTTTTTTTTTATATTTTAATCTAAATATGTGATTTTCACATAAGACTAAGTTTTTTTTTTGTGATTTTGTTGTTGCAACGTTGTTTTGTTGTGCGGCTTTGGTGTAATTCTCGTCTTTATGTGGTGTTTTTTAGTTGAAATCGACAAATCAACTTTAATCAGTTGCATATTCAATTAAATTACCAATTTTTCAACTTTGTAGATCCCAAAATTTTGGGTGCATTTAGGGGGGAAAGTTGAAGATTTCTCACCATGGAAAAATTGCATTTTCGGCCATTAGGCTACCTAACATTTTATTTATTCAATGGTTCAAATCCTAAATTGGATACCTAATAGTAACTTTTTGGGATTCATATTCATATTGAATACAATCGCAACATCTTGCTCTTACTGCATTTAAAAAAAAATCTCAACCACTCCCACAATTGAAACTCTTTACTGTTCTTGGACGAATCCTTGTGAAGTTATCTAATATGGGTATAGGTATAACTTAAGCTTTACAAAGATGGGAGAAATTAAGCTTTGCAGCTACCTAGCTACCTATGATAAGCTCTTTTCGATCACATTATTAATTTTATAAAGATGGAAGAAATTTAATATATTTTGTCTCCTTCCCTCATCTCCAGCACAACACAACTAAATTGTTTAAAGTTGGCATAATTTTTCACTTTAGATCAAAATGATTTAAAAAATAGTAAATTGATTACTTAAATTAAATTCTTCGTCAAAGAAAAAATAAATTAAAAATTAAAAGTCAATTTTATTTTGTTTGGTTTTTCCCAAAAGGATTTTCTCTTCCTTTTTCCCCAATCTTTTTGAAAGATTACCACGCGTCGTATCTTTTATTTCCTCTTTTAATTACCACTCCTTTCTTTTAGGTCATGTTGTTACTGTAAGGAAAGAATGAGAATTTATGTGTCTTGGCTGAGAAAGTTGAAATGTTTCTGACGCAAAAAACTATTGCGTGTTCAACAATTCACGTTAGCACATGCTCTCTGAGAATGAGAATAATTTCAGCCTTAACTTTAGATATTTTATTCAATAAATTGTTAAAGCAAAACATTCTCTAGAAAAACTTTTAATGTACTACTACCTAATATCACGGATTTATTTATTACTATTCTTGAAATAATGTGTTTGTTTCAGACGAATTCAATCGATTAACGACGACGACTCAAAACAAAATCAGAATTAGAAACTGAAACGGCGATTATTATTTATATGTGGAAACGAAACAAGAAGAAAATCAGCAAGAAACGACTAGAGAGAATTGAAAATGCTATTAGCCAGCTATATGACAGGAGCAGAGCTGTTAGTACTAATTAAATTCAGAAATGGAAAATGCCTAATTGCTATTGGCTTGATTATTATTATTATTGTTCATCATCTTCTTAAACTCTTCAAAGTTAACGTTACCGTCACCATCAGAATCAACGGATTTAATCATGTTGTGGCATTCTTCAACGGAGCACTTCATTCCGAGGGTGTTCAGCACCTGACAGAGTTCTGTTGCAGATATGAGGCCGTTCTTGTCCTTGTCGTACAGATCAAAGGCTTCGTGAAGCTCTGAAGCATCACCGTCGGCGGAGCCAGAGCGACAGAAGGCGGCGAACTCAGCGAGGTTGATGAAACCGTCGTGGTCGGTGTCAAGGTCTTCCATGACACGCTGAAGCTCGTCCTTAGGGACTGTGGATCCGAGGGAGCGGAGGATGTTGTCCAACTCGGTGACGGAGATCTTGCCGTCGCCGTTGGTGTCAAAGCGGGTGAACACGGTCTTCAATTCGTCCATGTCACCAAGGTAAACAGAGGATTTGGTGGTGGTAGTTTCAGTGTTTGGATTGGTTGCCATTGTTTGATTGAGAGAGAGAAGAGGAATTGAATGAATAACAGAAAACGAAAAGCGTATATTTGTTTGTATGGTGGTGAATGAAGAAACGGTGGTCTTTGAGGCTATAAATACTTGTTCGGTTTCAATTACAATACGCGTGGGGGCTATGGAATGGCCCTACATTTATTAATATATTTTTATTTCTTTTTCTTTTCGGAATCTCCTTTTCATTTCAATTTATTTATTTATTTTTTTGTTTTAGAACTAGTGTCGTGCCCGTGCGATGCACGGGTGGAAAACAGTTGACATTCGACTACACGTCGTCGACAATCTACACGACAATTTGTATAAAAATAAATATTACGTGTGTTACAACCGATGACATGACACATATCAAATGATGTGCACACCACACGAACACAAAAGCTAAGAACACTAAAACTTTAAAATCATCTACAAAATATGCTTGCATCGATTCTCCATTTCATACGTATAAACCAACAAAAAAAATTCTTCTACGACATGTTCATTTTTATTAGTTAAATAATACGTATAAACCAACATTTACGCAATACATTTGTCCTTAGAAATGGATGACACACCAATTTAATTTGTTTTTTTTTCTTCTTTTATATTGGGACATTGCACTGTCCAGTTTAATCTAAAATGACAATCGATCCACGAAAACAAAGCTAAATTCCGAATTTCAATTAAATATAATTGAAAGCTTGCTATTCAATGCTTTTGTTGGTGAAGCAAATAGACTATCATGAACGGCTTGCTGAACATTTCTACAGAGTCAAGAAAGAATGATACATCAAAGCATGTATATATCATTTACAAAGTATTATAACTCATTAGTGCCTATCCGCTTACATTTTTGCAAAAAGCGTGTGCATTAATCAAACAATCCATGAGTATATGAAAGAATCAATACTGGATATACTATAACTTTTCATTTTCAAACATAACCTATATAAATATAATTATGAAATGGGGTTAAGCTAAGCTATAAAAAGAGTTTTCCATTACATTTTACCAAAGAGTCATCATCCATCAAATGATGTCAATTCTGGAGTAGAATGTACAGAGCAAAAGTAATGTCATGAATTAGGTGTATATCATATATGCTCAATAACTGCATATAGATAATGTATGAGAAGTAGGTGTTACATAAAAAATGAGTCAAAATCCAAATCTGTAGAGAAACTAACATGACTGTAAATTTATTTGACAGTATATCCACCTCTTGTAAACCTTTTAAAATTAAATGTTGTAGCTGAAGTTGCTTTATCAAGCATAAGGTGCTTCTCCATAGACGTTTCTTGATTGCAGCTACTACACGTAAATGTCTCATCAATCTTTAAACTTGTGTCAATTTAACCTCATCTTCTATATTAGTTAGTTTCTTCTTCTCTTTAAAACCCTCTTTAAAAATAAATGAAGCTTTAAACTAAGTAAGACTTTACACGGTTAAAAGAGTTCAGTTTTCGAAGTTGTAAAAAGGCATGGAGATTTAAACTAACTAATACAGCTTCATAGATTCAAAAAGGTCAGATATGTAAGTTCAAAAACTTCTTTAAAATCCTATTGAAAAAGTAACCTGCTTTTAACAAAGTAATACTTTAAGGTAACCTGCTTTTAAGATTATAAAGCTTTATAACTCAAAAAAGGTCAGATTTTAAAGTTCTAAAAGCTAAAAAAAAATTCCCTAGAATGAAAGATATAAGATGAAGAAATGAGTTGGTATACCTTTGTACTTTCACTGAAAGTCCTAAGCTGGGTAACAAACACCAACCTGGAAAACAAACACCGCATGATATATGAAAATGATGATGGTGCTCAAAATACATTATAATTTGCAGAGTGTAGTTGACCATTGCTTGTAAACGAAGCTGCAATTATAGAAGCTATCTATTTTAATTACAAACCAATTCACAATCACAAAAATGCAAAAAGCAATGAAATAAAACAAAATAACCAAAAGCATAATATTGTCCCATAGATGTCATGCATTTTCAACTAAACATGTTTCTCATTATTGAACATCAATTGTGGCTATACTCATGAGAATGTAGTATGAATGCAGTTGTTTGTTTCTCATTGCCTATACCTCTGTTCAGGACAACAATCATGAAAGTGACTGATTATTAAGCAAAACAAATCTTGTGTGGACAAATAGGCTCGACATGAAACTCCTCTGCAACAAAAAAAAAGGCCAAATAGAAATAACATGCGAGATGAATGGTACCCAACAAAACCCAAAAAAATAAATATAAAGAAAAAATCAAGTCATAACAAAAGAAGGTAGAATATTTGGTAAAAATTGTTTTCCTTTTCAAAAAACTTTTCTGAATCTACTTCAACCAAAAAAAACTCAACTGAATCTACACACAGGAAATGGCTTCATAGTAAAAAGAATAGACAACGACAACAACCTCAACAATTAATACTACCACAATAATCCCATCTCCCTTTAGTTGTACACAATCACTTCCCGTTCCAAATTACACTGCATTTCAATCAACCACCCAACCACAGTCATATTCATAACTCTCATTCCTCCTAAATTCCTTCAACCAATCCATTAACAGTCTTGGATGTCTCAACTCCATCAAAGCCCACCCAGAAATATAGCACACACGTCACAACAATTGATATACAATGACATCTACATCAGAAAATTTCCAAAGTTATATAGATATACAATAAAAAAACATACCCATTCTTCAATTGAAGAGCCTCTGGAATGTCAGGATTGATCAAGAGCCTAGTTATATTCATCACATTCTGCACAAATGCCTTATCTGCAACTCAGACAATAACAAACGCACAACAAAAGTAATATCAGCGAGGTTTTGATACATGAGCAGATCCATCCCATATGCAAATATTTATAGTAATTAACAACAATAACAAATGCCTTATCTGCAACTCAGACAATAACAAACAACACAATCAAATTGATATCATTCTGACAAAATGCAACAGCAGAAGTACAACAGATTTTCACAGAAAAAAGGCAATTGAATCTGACAAAACCAAGCTAAACAATTGAGTGAAAACCGAACTCACTAAATTGGTGTTTCAATAGTAAACAATTTTGCTATTCTCTTTTGAAAGAGTTATTGAAATTCAAAATATGAAAATCAACATTATTTTATCACTTATCTACACTAACAAATATGAAATTCAAAACATGTCTTGCCAAAATGAAGTCTCTCAACACAAACGGGCAGAGAACAAAAGCTGTGAATTCCCTTTGATTTTTACTAATCCCAACCTTGATTTCTATCTCATGTTATTCAAACTCATTATCTAGAAGGTAGAAAATGAAAATAAAGATATAATAAGTCTCCATGAAATTCAATGCTAGTTATAAATTATAAATAAATAGATAAATCAAATAAGCTGAAGTCATCACTTTACATAAATCACTTTAAAGTGTTTATCAAATAAGCTAGTTATAATACTTCATCACACTTGTTTGCAAAGCTCTTGAGTTTGGTTGTTTGCTTCAAAACAAAGGGATCAATAAATTTTAATGCTAAAAAGTATATGCGGTACTAACTCAAGGAGAAGTGTAAAAGACCTCTGAAATTCATAATTGGAATTTTATTTTTGTTTGTATGAGGAAATAGACATGTCATTTTATACATGCAAAAAAATGGTGAGAAGCTTTTCATACTAAAAAGAAGAAGAAAAAAGGAAGACAGGTGAACTTAAGCCTGTTCCTCTATTAAGATCAACAATTGTAAAAGTCATATTTCATATTTCTTGTGTCATTTACATATTTGATTGTGTCAAACAAAATTGGTGTTAAGTAAAAAGTCAAAGTTCTACTAACTTAAATAAACAATGAAACATTGAGACAACTTTTTAATTTCAAAGCCTTTAAAAAAAAAAACTTTTTAACTTCAAAACAATGGCTTAAACAAATAATAAGAGGTTCTATGGCATAACAACTCAAACCTGCCTTCTCGAATTGCATAAATTATTCTCCATTTTTCATTTGTAGCTATAAATTCATAAGTTGACAAAACCACACCTAAATAAAAATTCTTCAACTTGAATGCTTTTAGGAACTGCTCCACCTGTCATATGTAAAGTTTGAGGAGCTTAAAAATACTAACCAAATAAAAACAAAGGATTCAGCAATGCAAATGATAGTCCATTGTAAGAAGATCAGCACTTACATGATAATCTAGAGAAATGAAAAATCTGCAAAAGTTATTTGTGCAGATTCAACATTAGTTTCTTATCCTGAGACAATTTCACAAACATGTTATGAGCATAAAATCAAATACAAAAAATGATAATGACTTGAACAAACCCAATCCCTAAACCCACCTTCTCTGTCGGCAAGAAACTTACCTGCAATACAGTAGCTCCATTAGTATACAATACTGTATTTAGATTACTTTCCATATTTAGGTCCTAATTCTTCTAAAAAAAAACATACAGCAATTGTTTCCTAGTTGTGGCACCCTATAACAATAACAGAGGATATAATTCACAATTACATAATTCAAAGAGGAAAATCACTACCTAGTATGAATAACAAAATGAAAGTAATTACTTCTCATCAATCAGCAAAACTTGAACAGATTAAGGTCAGGGTCGTATCCTAAGGACCCTGACCTTAAAACGCCACCCCTCCCTTCAGGTGCAACAACTGCCAATGAATGAAAACAGTTATCCATCTCAAATCCGATAACAAAAACCAGAAAATCAGAACCAGATGAAGCAGAAAAAGAAAGGGGACCGAGAAAACTGAACAAAACAACCAGAACACACAACTATTTATACACTACAAAGAGGGCAATAGGGAGATTTCAACAAAGAGACACCCATGAGACAAAAGGAATCTGTACTTTCACAACAAAACAAAATAGAAGATTATGATGTGGGAGTATCTTACCAAAAAGACAAAAAATTCCCCTAAAAGACAAAAAACAGTTTGAGTAACAAACCTGAATCAACTCAAAAACTGTCTCCGCCAAGCTTCCGCGAAAAGGGGAAATCCACTTGATAAAAAAATTGGCCGGATTTAAAAAACTAAACCCATCGGAATGGAGATGAACAGGTGAAACCAGGCAATTTTGGCTAAAATCTTTTGTAAGAGTTATTGATTCTATTGATTACTTTTTTTTAGGGTGATTTTATTATTACTATAATTGGGTTTCTTTTTTTGTAGTGACTGTAATTGGGTTTTAATACACTGTACCAAGTTAATGAGTTCACAAAAAACAAAAACTTCAGCACTAATATGTTTTTACACATCTTCGTCATGTAATTTGGTTGAATGTGCTTAAAAAGTTGAATTTTGGTTCTTGCATTAGGGAAATATTTGAGTGACTTTATTTTTGGTGACTTTGGTGTATTTTAGATGAGAAAGAATAATAGACAATTGATTAAAATAAATTATTTTGATGAGAGATAATTCTTGATTAGGATCGAAATAGAGATAAAATCACCAAAATCATGGAATTCAAAGTCACCGAAGTGTTACCACTTGCATTACTATGATTTTAGAGTTGTGGGGAATTTATCTAAGATTAAAGCTTGCTCCTCAACCGCGTTTTGATCAAATAATTGTATTTTTCTTATTGCTAATCACCTTTTTTTAAGGGTATTGCTAATCACCTTATCAATCAGAGTTGTTCAATGGACCATCTATATTCTCTTTACTTTTTCATATTTCATCACAATCTAGAATGAATGATGAAATTAGTTGGCGCCATATATTCAAGGAAGCAAACCAAGTGGTAGGACATCTTGGCCAAACATGAATTACCTCAAGTCTCTTATAACTCCTGGCCTTGGAGCTGCTGGGCACATTCTTCGCTTTAACAAACTATTCCAGTTCGAACCTATTCAATGGTAAAATGTATTCTTTATATAATAATGATGATAGCAATAATTTTGAGAAACATTAGTGTATGAAAAGGCAATGATTTTTTAACAATGAAAGGAAAAGTTTTCAAGTTTCTGAGGTTCATATATGACCACAAAGATCTACTTCCATAGTATAAAATAATGCACCGTGATAAGTAACATTTGGAATAGAATTTGGAAACAAAAGACAATGTGACAAGAATAATATATTCAAATATTCCATATTAGTCAGTGGATCTCAATTATATGTATAATCTGGACAATGATAAGCTGATAAAGCCCATTATTTTGTAAAATAAGAAATTGTAAAAAGAAATTTGTGTTGCATCATGTACAGAACAGCAAGATGAAATATATTAAAAGAAACGAGAAAAACTTATAATTCATTTAACATTCATAAAACAAAGTTTAGGAGCTGCAAGAAAGATGCAGGAATAAAGACAACTGCAAAATCATGTGTTTCCTTATTCCTAGAGATGGAAAAATAGTATTTCTAAGTCAAAATTGAATCG
Source organism: Medicago sativa (assembly GCF_051527215.1). Taxonomy (NCBI): domain Eukaryota; kingdom Viridiplantae; phylum Streptophyta; class Magnoliopsida; order Fabales; family Fabaceae; genus Medicago; species Medicago sativa. The sequence continues at coordinate 101,163,852 of NC_140752.1, forward strand.
CAAAAATTTGTATATGCATAATGATGATGTTGTTGATGTTTGTTGTTAATGAATTTCTAGGTTTTTTACGAAGGTTCATGAATATCATTTTGTTGAAGATGATGAAGATGTTCAAGATCATCTTCTTTCAGTTTAATATCTAATACCACGTTACACCATCCTTGTCGGTTGAAGAAAATGTCGGCTCAGAAACTTAACAGTCAAATTTAACGTCAGGACTAAAGTGGCTAACAGGTTTTAGATTCAGAGACTGTTTTATATTTTTTTCTGAGTTAGGGACCATTATAACAAGTTGCACATTCAAGGACCAAAATGGTTGTTTTCCCTTTGATGAATTAATTGACATCGAATTTCAACAAATTAAGAAATCAAAAGTAGAAATAAAATCTTTAAAATTGCGTATTCTTAATTTTGAAAACTTTAAATTTTATCTTTTTAACTTGTGCATTTATTGATTAATTCCTTTTTTAACATCTTAACTTGTGCCATTAGAGCACAAGTTAGCAGTTAACGCATATTAAACATGTAGTTAATTAATAATTATTTAATAGAGGTAATAGTCACGATTTTAAATATCATTAATTATAATTTTCATCCGTTCAAATGGAGTACATTTGTTTTGTAATTGTAGCTTATTAGAGACATTATTTGCAAGGATTGAGGGTATGAACTACGGCTTTTCACATTTAAATATGTAAAAAAAAAAAATTTGTTGCGTGTGTGTGAATCTAATAATTAAACATTATATATGTTAAAATAGAATTTGACTGTGCTAAGACCATCAACAATGGTGGGTGTTTCACTTATTTAGCACCACATTAAATAGGCACCCCATTGTGGAGTACACCCTCCGGTCACTAATATAAGCAAAAATCCACTTTTTAGATACATTCAATTAATGATGTATGTGGTCTTTATTATATGTCACACACATCATTAATTGAATGTATCTAAAAAGTGGATTTTTGCTTATATTAGTGACCGGATGGTGTATATTATATGGGTGCTTATGGAGGAGGGTGGCTATGGAAACACCCTTTCTCTTCATTTTTCATGGGTATCATTTAATAAATCTTAGTATAATGAATAAATTTTGTTAAAAACGTAATGATATAGAGTTATTGGTGGGGCCAATTTAATAATTTCTTATGATGTGCTAGGTTGGAGAAAATTGGTGTTTATTACTCCCACCGTCTCATAATATTAGCCGTTTAAGGTTTGTGCATGATTATTAAGGAAATGATTAATTGTGTTGATTTCAATGATTAAATTAGCAGCATTTACAAAAACACCCTTATTAATTGTAATCAGTGGAGTAGTTAAGTTTGATGAAATTCATTAAATAAGGGTATAATAGTGGAGAAAAAAATAATAAATGCTGCATTGGTATTGTGAAGTGACAATTATTTTGATAAAAAGAAAAAATGGTAAAGAAACAATAATTGTGAGACGGAGGGAGTAAGTATTACCGTAAAATTGATAATGTGGACATAGGGGATCCACTTAAACACCCAATGTGAGGTGCTCTATTGTAGATGGTCTAAGGGTTCATGTTAAGTTGTAAAAAAAAGAATGATAAAAAGAACTTAATATAGTAATATAAACATAAAAGTTGTGTATTTAATGTATCAAAAGTTAAAAAAATATTTATATCAATGCAAAATTTCTCCTTTTAAAATCTTCATGATGGGTCGTTAGGAGTTGGGACAAAAGTTAGCAAATTATTGTTGAGATTTGTTATCATTTATTCACATGAACTAACCTTTTATAATCATCGTAACATTTCTTTAAAGTTGAAAAAAGTAAAATAAATTAATAATTAATTTCAAAAATTTGTGTTTTTTTGTGGTGTTACAAAGTAACGAGATAAAAGAAGAAATTAATTTCTAAGCTTATCTCTCAGAATGAGAGATCCTATGTCAGATGGGGGCAGTTTCAATGAGCATAGCACATTGCATGTGATTCCTCCTTAACTATAAAATATGCACACATATTTTGCTCCATAAGAACATGCAGCAATATAGTGTTGTCATTTCTATGCAAAACATCTCTAATGTGAAGAATGTTGGTAGCATAAGTGTGCAAGGTATGTTCACGACCATCAATAATCAGTTCAAATGCTTCTAAGCAATTACTCTCACAAATAAAGTTGTCATGTTTTTTTTTTTACAAAAATCAAGACCAATCTAGATATCACGCAACTCAGCTAATAACGCATCACCTTCAACTTCATAGTGAGAAAAACCAGTTATTCATTCTTTATCGTGGTTGCGAACAACACCACCAACCCACAAAGTCTACTAGAAAGCTACCATAGCATTAAGTTTGAGCTTACCTTTTGAAGGGGGGTCCAATGAGCCAAGATACACGATGAGTGCAGGACCAGTTCAAGATTGGGATAGGTTAATTTTAGGTAGAGCGATTGATGTCACATCAATAAATGATAGAGAATTGCTTTTTTGACATAAAAAACTTCACATTGACACAAGTAAAATACCTAAATGTCCCCAACGATAGTTAACTACCGTTGAGGACCCGGCAGCAGTTAACTACCGCTGGCCCCGGCGGTAGTTAACTACCGCTGAAATTTCACACCACACATCACTTCTGGGTACAGTGAAGAGACACGAAAGTCTTCCTCTCTCATGCTTCTCAACCTTCTTCCTCTATTTTTTTCTCCTTTCTTTTGATGGATGGTTAAGATCTAGAAATTGTGTAATGAAGAAGGAATTTAAGGTTGAGTACCAGAGATAACTGAGTTTTTGTGGAGCTGAAGAATTTCATTTTCTTCTGAGAGATAACTTTTAATGTTATTACTTGTGTTGTGATTGGTAAATGGTAACATTTGATTTAGGGGAATCATGTAAAAAAAATGAGTAAATACTCAACTTAGTCCCTAAATTTTAACGCGTCGGCCAACTTAGTCCCTCAATTATACGAAATTTCTAATTAGTCCCTGAATTTGTAAATTGTCAATCAATTTCGTCCTTCTGTCCAAACGGAGGGTTAACGGGCTGACGTGGCCGTTAACCTCTCACATGTCATACGCCACGTAGGCAGGGACTAATTTGGCCGAAAATAACAAACATTTTTAAGGACTAAATTGATTGATTTGCAGAAATTTTTTTGGCTTCTTCCCAAACAGCTCTTTTCTTCCCCAACGTATCTGTCTTCCCCAATTGTATAAAATTGGAACCCTAATTAAACAATATGCAATCTACATTCTAATTAAATGGGAATATGGGAAAAAAACTGTTATTAAAGTCGAGCTTCATCTTCAAGCTCCAACTTTAATGGTGATGAAAAGAGGTTGAAGATGATTCAGAAATGTAACCTTCAAATACATCCCTAAGTAATATTAAAAACCATCAAATAAGTCCCTGAATTATTTAAACATATATCAAATAGATCCTTGAAATTACAGAACACACAAATTGAAACTGAAATATTATATAGGCAAAAGTCATAGGTCATAAGTCTGAGAAATTACATAGGCAAAAGCAACCCAATTTTGGGGCATTAACAAGTCATAAGTCTTAAACGGCAAGTTAAGCAAAAAGAAACCCAACTATGGGGTAAGATAAAATAAGCTTTAGTCCATGCTTCCTTTGGCCATTTATTAAGATACTCCCATGCCTTCTCATTAATCCTCTTCACCCACTCCATAATGCGGTTGAATTGAGTGGGAGTTGTTGCCCTTGCACACTCCCATACCACTCCTCTCAATTCCTTTTCCTTCCATTGTTTTGTGAAGTTCCTCCATAGATGCATCACACAATATCTATGTGGCACCCCTGGCATCACTTCCTGCATGGCTGGAATCAAACCCTGCCAATTTTAACAATCACAGAAACAATTTTCCCTGAATTATATCAATATCCATCAAAATAGTCCCTGAATTATTTTACTTACTATCAAAATAGTCCCTGAATTATTTTACTTACTATCAAAATAGTCCCTGCATTATTTTACTTACTATAACATCAGTTCTAAAACTATAACATTTTCAGCTATTACTATACATCAGTATGCATGCAAAAAAGGGACATAACTTGAATGAGAAAATGACTAAGATGGTTATTCATACCTTTTGCATATCTGAGATGAAGTTCCATCCATTACGCTCATAATTTCCAAGATCTTGATGAACAACAGGAAATGCATTACCTTTAATCACAGTCTAGCAGAGGAACTTCAAAAACGTCAGAATCGCCGGAGATGATGATGATTTTGGAGGGGTGAGAATGGAGAAATTTTTAGCGGGAAGGAGTAGGTTCAAGGATGTGTTTGATGGTTCAGACTGAAATGTGAAGAAGGAGGAATATGTAATGCAGGGGCAAAATGGGAAAAGCAGGAAAAAAATAAACTGAAAAGTGAAAAATGTACTTTTTCCAAATCAATCAAATTAGTCCCTGAACACGTGGCTTCCTTCTTGCCACGCGTACAAGACAACACAGCATGCAGGGCGACAGGTCAGCATGGTTAACAGAGCACTTTGACGGAGGGACCTTTTTGATCGACATTTCACAAATTCAGGGACTAATTAGAAATTTCGTATAATTGAGGGACTAAGTTGGCCGACGCGTGAAAATTCAGGGACTAATTTGATGGTTTAGTCAAAAAAAAATTGAGTTAAATAAGAAGTAAAGCCATGACAAAGCTAACCCTTTCTTCTTTCTTTTCGTAAATTTTTTTATTCTGCTCAAGAGGGTTTTTCTGTGTGTTGTTTTGGATTTATCAATTCATGTTGGGTTTTCATAATTATGAATAGACAAACATCTAACTTTTCTTCATTCATCTTCTTTTTCTTCATACCAAAAAAATAATCCAAATTTAACAAAACCCATAGAAAAAACTCAGTTCAATATATGTTGAAGGAGAGTTCTCGTTGGGTTTATGAAGTTTTTATTTTCTGGGTTGAATGATGAATATATGATTGAAGAAATGAAGATGGTTGAATTTTTGTGATAAAAAAAACAAAAAAACTGATATTATATGAAAATAAATATTCATGAGACCGGAGCCGAACCCGCCTAAACTTTTTGTTACCAAAAAAAAATAATATTCATGACAGTTTTAAAGTAGGTGGGTGTAATTCTCATATTTTCTTAGAGAAGATGGGGAAGAATTGTCAACAGTCATGAATAAAGAAGACATAGATGGAGAAGAAGAAAAGAAGACAGAGAAAGTGAATTGAAGAAATGAATTGAGCGGTAGTTAACTACCGTTGGGTCCTCAACGGTAGTTAACTACCGCTGGGGGCATTTTAGTATTTTACTTGTGTCAGTGTGAACTTATTAATGTCATAAAAGCAATTTTCTAAATGATATTATCTTAGTGTAAATTTGAAGAGAAACATCAAATTACAAAGAAGGATAACATATGAGGCTAAAATAAGTTTTTTTGAAAAAAAATGGGAAGTCAAAATTGCAAAATCATTAAAAAAAATAATCTTCAAGTAGTTTAGTGGTTGAAGCGCACATGTTTTAAATGTGAAGAAGTGAGGTGTCTGATGTTCGAACTCCAGTCTCTGTATATATTATGCAATGTCTCTGCCAATTGAACTATGCTCACTTAGACGCAAAATCATAATTTTTAGATGGTCAAAAGTGATTTTTTTTTTTGGTACAAAGAGGGTCAAAGGCCCGTCAAAAATGAAATTTAAATACGTACAATGGATATTTAATTTGTTTTAAATTTTGTATACATAGCCATCCACATAATTTACGATGATTCAAAGCTTGGATTGATTTAGTTTACCTTCACTAAACAGTTACTGAAATTGTAAATAGGTTAAGCTTTGCATCATGTGTTAACTAATCATGCGTCTCAAAATCATAGCACAAATTGGATAAGTTTATTAAAAAAGTTATGACATTATTATAAAGTAAAAAAAAATGACTCCATGATATCTTATAAAGTTTAATAATTTTGTCCTGAAATTTTTCAATATCGACGCTAAAATTAGATTATTTCGGTCTTCTTCTAAAAGACTTTCCATGGCGGCGGCGGGCAAGAAATCATGGAATGTGTCACACCCGCTGTTGATCACAACGGTGGTTTTTTAGATAAAAAGTTGCATTTTAATATGGATGAATATTAGGTGTGTACTTTAATTATATTACATTTTTTTTTTGAGGTGGCTTCACAGAGGTAAAGCCGTAAAGGGCTCGATAGGTAAGTCGTGTAGGAGGACTTGTAATAATTTTGATAGCAAACGTTTTCTAATACTAATAATAATCCGTTTCTTTATGGTGATGTGTGCATCTATCAGTATCTACGTTTGTGTGACTTTTTGGGACGGAAGGACACGGTTGCTGTACACGCGGCCAAGTACACGGTCTCAACACGGTTAGTGATGGAAATCATACCTTTTTCTTCCATTCGTCCATGTTTAAAGGCAAGTTGTACGTTTGATGTTGAAATTAATTTAATAGGAAAGTATCTATTCAAACTTCATGGGAGTATAAATTAGAATTCAATCATCAACATGAACTATAAATCTTTTGAGAGAATTTTACCACCTATTAATATGTAACAAATTGAAAGCACAAGTAGTATCCTATCAACCAAAAACAATTTTAAAACGATATATCTATATTAATAGAATGACATGTTCTGTCACATTATTCTTAATATATTCACTACAAGAAATCTTGCGTTTTGCCAGGGAATAATGCCAGGAGCATCAGCTCCTGGCAAATTTGTCAGGAGTAATGCCAGGGAAACCCCTGGCAAATTGCAATTACAAACTGGACCATAAGCCAGGAGCAAACCCCTGGCAAAGTGCAGTAACCCCCGGCAAATTTTGGGCTGAAAAATTTAATTCAAATTTGAGCCCCTAAAGTCAAGGGAATCTCTGCATTATGCAGAAGATTTGACAAAATTCTGAAAAGCTGACATGCCAGGGGCTCAACCCCTGGCAAAATGCACAATTTCGTGGCAAATTACTAACACCTTTTTTTTTAGGCCTGCAGCTACTCAATTGTGTTGGAGACCGAGCCTTGCCAGGGGTTGCTCCTGGCTGGGCTCCTGGCAAATTGCAGATCTATAATTTCTACAAAAACAACACTGTTCCATTCATTCATTGAAACACCCCTGTCTCACTTAGAAAATTTTCCTCTTCTCATTTCTTCTTTCTCTCTAATACATTCATCTTCTATTTTCTAATTTTGGGGTAAAAAATTGTTTTGTTATAATTGTATTATTTTTACAATAAATTTTATACTCACTTATTTACTTATTTTTTTCTTGTTTGCTGCATCAGTGTTGTATCTCATTTGCCAAAGTAATTTCCACTGCCTCATGTGAAGCTTGCTCTTGGATTTGTTTGTTGTTCCTCTTTGACAGGTTAGTATAAGTGTGTTGTGTTGATTATGTACAAAATAAAAGGATTTTATTGTGTTGATTTTTTTCTGGCCGAATAAATAAATAAATGTGGTGCTGTATGTGTTGAATTATTTTTCCTTATATGATCTGTTCCAAAAAATAGATTTGTTATGCTGTCTTGATTTTTTTTATTCCTCATAAGATCTTTTATTTTAAATAGATTTGTTATGCTGTCTTGATTTTTTTATTCCTCATAAGATCTTTTATTTTGATTTTTTTGTTCCTCATAAGATCTTTTATTTTATGTTATGTTGTGTATGCATGTATGCTGCTGATGGTTGAAATGAGAAATAAGGTTACTCTTGATATAAAACTTTGGAAATAGTAATTAGAAATGAGAAATAAGGTTACTCTAGTCTAATAAAAAAAATTAATACAATTTTTTTAAAGTAATTTTTTTATTTAAGACAAATTATTATAAGGTTACTCTTGATATAAAACTTTGGAAATAATAATTAGAAATAAAAAATAAGAAATTCTTTTTTATTAGTTTGTAAATTTAAATTAATTTGTAAAACTGTTTTTAAAGTAATTTAAACTGTTATTTTAATTATTAAATTTTAATATTTTGATTTTTTAAACAACTAAAAAAACATTTTTTTAAAAAAAATTCGTACTCATTTTGCCAGGGGTAAACCCTTGACAATTTCCCTGGCATGGTCTGAAAATGACTGATGTGATCTCTGCAAAAGCCTGCATGCATGTGACACATATTGCCACGGGTTATGCCAGGGTTTGTGCCAGGAGCGCATTTTGCCAGGAGCTAAACCCCTGGCAGGACAATTTGCGATGAGCGGATTTGCTGATGATTCTGCTCCTGGCAAAACCCCTGGCAAACGTCCATTTGCCAAGGCTTTTTGCATTTTACCAGGGATTCTGCCCCTGGCAAAATGCAATATTTCTTGTAGTGATTTTTCAGTTATTTTTGTTTAGTTTTGATTCAAGATAGAAGAGTTTTAAAGTAATTAGGTATGTTTTTTTAGAATATTTTATAATATTTTTATTTCGAGTCATGTAATTTTAATTTTCTCGAAAGATAACAATTTTAAGGCGTTTTGATGTAATTCAAGAAGAAATCCTGCAAATCGGCAAAACAAAACATCTTCAAGATTTTGGAAGACAATAAATAAAGATTCAAAAGGCATCCAAAAACATTACGAGAGGGAGAAATTCGGTTCCAAGTCCCAAGACATTTTATATGGAAGAAAACACCTAAGGTTCTGTTTGGTTCAAGGGAGGGGAGGGGAAATACTTTAATTAAAAATGTGTTTGATTCACAAGGGAAGGGGAGAGATTTTAAAATTAATTTACAGTTTTATCCTTAAACTTAATTAAATAGACATAAATGCTTGTTTTTATAATTTCATAGACGAACGAAACAATAACGATGTAATCGATAACAACAAAATAATAAAAGTTGTTACAATCTTTCAAAAAAAAATTGTTATAAGGATAATATATCTAATAGTAATAAAAGTTGTTATAAGGACAATATATATTTCTTTAAAAATAATGTTGTTACAAGGATAATATAACCTAATAATAATAATAATAATAATAATAATAATAATAATAATAATAATAATAATAATAATAATAATAATAATAATAATAATAATAATAATAATAATAATAATAATAATAAAAAAGAGATTTGCTCCCCTCCCCTCTCTCTTCAAATTAATTTAAGGATAATTATGACAATGAAATAAAATTATAAAGAGATTTGCTCCCCTCCCCTCTCTCTTCAAATTGAACCAAACACATCAAATTTAAAATATTCCCTCCCCTTTCCTCCAAAACTCTCGAACCAAACAAACCATAAAGGATGAAGAACACATGAGATTACACGCAAGAAAATGTACTGACGCGCCCCCTGTGCATGAGCCATGCGCCACAAGTAGGGACGGGAATAGGCCAGGCCGGCCTACAGGGGCCTACGACCTAGCCTACAACAGGCCAGGCCAGGCCAGGCTTTTTTCTTAAATAGAGAAGGCCTAGGCTTTTTTTCAAGCCTATTTAGCTTAAAAGGTCAGGCCACAGGCCTCTCAAAAAGCCTTTTAAGCCTATTAGGTCGGCCTATTTAAGTAATATGAATAATATTATTTATAATTATATTATATTTTGTACTTTGAATTAAAATATAAATTTGTAAACTTTTTCAATAATTTAAGCTTTATTAGTATACATTACTTTTTGGCATATATAAATGTATTATCATAAACTAGAATAGAAATATGATACAATATATAGTCAAATTCCCTAAAATCTCATGTTGATTATCAAAAGAGAGTTTAATCTAATTGAACTATTAGTTCGCTAGTCCATTTAAACTTAGATAACATTGCTTAATTAAAGATGTCCATATGATATAGGCTTTTAAACAGGCTAGCAGACCGTATCAGGCTTTCAGAAGGCCAGGCTCAGACCTAAAAAATAGGCTTATGATAGGCCGCAGGCCAAACTTAGGCTTTAAAAAAATATGGCAGGCCAGGCTTAGGCCTTGGAAAGCCTAGCTCGGCCTAGCCTATTCCCATCCCTAGCCACAAGGATGAAAATTAACACTCAGGCTCCCCTGAGTGTATATCATGCGTCCCGAGCATGCCAAATTTACACCTATGCGCCTCATACGTGTAACAGGTGAAGGAAAATCAAATAGAAGAAAGGAGTAGAAGCAGCGGAAAAATTTCGATTTTCTTTCCTTGGATCATTACGAAATTCAAACGTGAATCAGTGATTCGATTGTTACCTCGAAGTGTGAAATCTGAAAGTTGAAAACTGGAAACTGAAATCTCGATCACAGCCAAGCAAGCAGCAAGCAGCAAGCAGCAAGCAGCAAAGCCTCTAGCAAGTCCACACGAACAATGCTCCTCCAAAACTCGGTGCTAGCCAAGGAATCAGAAGTGCAGAGAAGAGGGTTGCTCCAAAACGTGTAACCAAAAACTTCAGCACTAGAGTTCTATTTATAGAACTTCTAGTGTACTCTGCAAGTCAGAAGTCACTATTGGGCTTCAGCAAGCCCAACAACGAGTTTAGTAGTTTTGCTAACTAATTAGCGTTATTTACTAAACGCACCCCTTATATAAGTCATACTTATATATTTCTCTTTTGACTGTTCTTTATGTGTGACCCTATAGGTTCTAGTCACGTTGGCAATAATATTAAATCTAATATTTAATATTATAACCAATGAGCGCTATCTAGTAACACATCATTGCTACCCAAGTGACAAGAATGTCAAGTGATCCGACGAAACCTTTCCATGATAGTACTCACGTATACAATTACTCATTTGTCTCGATATCTTCATTGATCCCAAGGCATAGATATTGTCACCCTTGTATAGATCAATGTTTATATTTCTTGATTCCGAAATATACTGAATAACGAATAAGTCCAATATCTTATATTGACTTAGTTCGGCATGGCCATGCAGTTTTACAGTCATATTTCATCAAGAGGCCTAAAGATATATCTCCCGTTTATGAGGAGGGAAAAATCCCATCTAGGACACTCATGTCCCTCAGCATGCTTCATCAAGTACCCATCAACCAACGTTATGGTTATCCTTTTACAGACAACGTTAGAATGGCAACAAAGCACTTGAGACCACATCTAGGGATCATAGTGGTTTCAGGTCTAAGAGCGATATACACTATTATCATTGTGAGAATATCTTATGACAATTGCATAACTTACTATGTAGTATTCTCACGGTGGGTCAATCCTGTATAAATATTACTCCTAATATTTGTACCTATGTATAGACTTAATATCTCATATCTATGACCCATGAGATGCGGTCATCAGTCTACATACATAATAGTCTCGATGCTTTAATATTATCCTTTATTCATATTAATGTTTTGACTACGGATACATTTAAGAATATCGTTCTTTACGATAATGCAATCTCATGATTAAGTCACACTTAATATATTATTACACGAACTATCTATTCTAAGGACTTTATTAACATTACACAAATATAATAAAGAGTGCCATATATATTATTTCAATAATAAAAGAAGTCATGATACATAAGATAATGTTTAACATAAACTATTGGCCTCTAGGGCTTACACCAACAATCTCCCACTAGCACTAGAGCCAATTAGGCATAAACCTAATACCCATAGATCTAGTATGACCATCATGCTTCTGCTGGGCAAGAGCTTTAGTAAGTGGATCGGCAACATTCTCTAATGTTAGTACTTTGCATATTTTAACATCTCCTCTTTCGATAATCTCTCAAATAAGATGGTAGCGCCTTTGTATGTGTTTGGATTTCTGGTGAGATCTAGGTTCTTTGGCTTGTGCGATTGCTCCATTGTTATCACATAGTAATGCAATGGGATCCACAATGCTTGGAACTATTCCAAGATCAGAAATGATTTTCTTAATCCAAACAGCTTCCTTTGCGGCATTAGATACAACAATATACTTGGCTTCTGTTGTAGAATCAGCGACTGTTTCTTGCTTTGAACTCTTCCAGCTCACAGCACCGCCATTTAAGCAAAACACATATCCAGATTGCGATTTAAAGTCATCATGATCTGTGTGAAAACTAGCATCAGTGTAACCAATTACAGAGAGCTCTTTTTGACCTCCATAGATCAAGAAAGTATCCTTAGTTCTTCTCAAGTACTTAAGGATATTCTTGACAGCAATCCAATGATCATTGCCAGGATTAGACTGGTATCTGCTCGTAGCACTTAAAGCATACGAGACATCTGGTCGAGTACATAACATAGCATACATGATAGACCCAATTGCTGAAGCATATGGAATATCACGCATTCGATCCCTTTCTTCGTTAGTCGAAGGGGACTGAGTCTTTGATAGATTTATACCTGACGACATAGGGATGAATCCTTTCTTGGAATCATGCATATTGAAACGTCTCAGGACTTTGTCTATATATGTACCCTGACTTAAGCCAAGCAATCTCTGTGATCTATCTATATAGATCCTAATTCCTAATATATAGGAAGCTTCACCTAAGTCTTTCATAGAAAAGCATTTCCCTAACCAAGCTTTGATTCCTTGTAATGTAGGGATGTTATTTCCCACCCTGCTTATTGCAGTAGAAGCACTTGCCCTCCTTAGCCACGCCTCCAGTAGGCTTCAAAGCTTTGGTTGATGGCTTGGCAACAACTTTACCTTTGCCATTTCCCTTAGACTTATTAGGCTTCTTATGGTGCTTTTTGAATTTGCCATTATTAACCATTAAAACGGCAGCAGCCTTTCCCTTTCCCTTCATGTTTTTCTCAGCAGTTCTCAACATTGCTGCAAGCTATGTAAGTGTTTTGTCCATGTCATTCATGAGGAAGTTCTGGACAAAACTGCTGAAGCTTTCAGGCAACGATTGCAAGATAAGATCAACAACAAGTTCCTGCTCAAGGACAAATCCCAATCGAGCTAGGTTCTCAGAATACCCAATCATTTTGAGCACATGAGGTCCTACGGGACTTCCTTCTGACAGCTTGGTAGAGTAAAGAGCCTTAGAGACATCAAACCTTTCATGCCTAGCCTGCTCTTCATAAAGAGTCCTTAGATGTCCGATCATATCGAACGCAGCCATCCCTTCATGCTGTTTTTGCAGCTCGGGAGTCATGGTGGCTAGCATGATGCAAGAGACTTCTACGGAATCATTGAGATGCCTGGTATGAGCATTTCTTTAAGCCGCAGGAGCTCCAGCAGGTGGTGCCTCAGGAAGGGTTCCACTTTGGTGCCATTAATGGCACCAATGGCACCATCCAATTCCATCTCCACCACACACACACACACATCACACACACATCCCCACGCGGACCCACACACATCAACGGCCAGGATCTCTGCTATGGCACCAATGGCACCATCTCTAAGTCACTGAAGTATTTCCCCCTCAGGAACGGGTCCATCAAGCACATAAAGCTTTTTCTCGTGGGTGAGGACAATCCTCATGTTACGGTACCAGTCAATAAAATTTGTTTCAGTCAATTTTTCCTTTTCAATGAGTGATCACAAAATGTTGTTTGAAGCGTTATTGGCCATCTACAATTTTAAAATATACAAAATAAGTATCATAAAAATAACATATTTAACTTGGCCTTTAATTAAATACGCTTCCACTATTTTACTCAAATCAAATGACCTTCAAACATTTGACTCGGAAAATCCAGTTGGAAGATTTTCTAGTGGATTGAAATCCTTATTTCACCTTGCTTTAAGTCAACGGGGGCTGTACTTAAAACTTAGCTATTTAGGTAGGAACATTTCCAATTATATCCTATACAACTTTCAAATCAATTGGGTGAATAACTCCTTATTCAAGTCTATCATATAAACGTTACCCAATTATAGCTTCTAAATTTATTCTAATCTTATTAAAATTAATTTAGTTAAGTTAAACCCAAAAGAATAACACTTGGGTAAATTGGATTACCGCACCGCAACTTACTAGTATAAAATATGCGTTTCATGGAGGCAAAACCCACATATTCGATATTAGTCTTGAAGGGTGTTAAACTTTTGGAAATCATTAAACTTAATATTTTGAATTGAAGGATTTTTATTAAGTTTGATCTCACCTCACCACGGCTTATATATCACATATATTCGCACTCCAATCATAACATGCATAAATATTATACAATAATAAAGTGACATGATTATGGCCATCCTAACGCTATGACTCTCTCAAGCCAATGAGAGAATCTAAACTAATCCTAGAAACGACCTTGCTTCTCCAAGCTTGACTTCCAGGACTATCCTAACGTCTTGAGCCCTATTACCTCCTTGTATTCTATTTACATTACATATGAAAGAAACTCGTTTTACATACGAGGGAGTGGATGAGAAGAGAATGTACAATAGAGATATAAGAGAGAGGCACGACACACATGCCGTATTTCAATATTCAAAAGAAATAAAGTAAAAGGACTAAGGTCATAATCATTCACATGATAATAATAACAAACAGACTTTTATTATTATTAATTATACCTTATAATTAAATAAATTAAATTAAAATTCGACATATGATCACCCTACGCAGATTAGTCGGGGGTTCCGCTGATTTTACATACATATGAACGATTCACTTTGAATTAGCACTGTATTTTGCATCAACACTTGACACATTTCTGATTACCCTAACCGTTTCGGCAAACCCTAATTCTGTCACAACAATCTGATCTTATTAAACAAGTACTCTGATTGTTTATTCACATATCATGATCGAGTCTAGGATTCTTCACCAGAGTACACAGAATCGGTTACGAAGCTCCACACATCAGATCAATTAACATGAACAAATATAATCTGACTTATTTAAACTACAATCAAATCCAGTATATCACATATACTGTTGTTATACAGAATTTATGAATCATGCTTCTGTCGATATGTATAATCGAAAAGTTTGATGTTTCACCAGAAACGGTTTCTGAAACATCAAAGCAAATCGAAAAGCCATGCACATACACATGATTGATATTATTATTAACTGCGTTTTATGATCGATTAATTATGTTCCTGTCCATATGTATAATCGAAACGTCGATGTTTCACCAGAAACGGTTTCTGAAACATTGAATCAAATTGAAAAGCCATGCACAGAAAACATAATATAATACGATGTCAATTTTAATTCTCTTTGTTATTTAATTTCGTTCAATATGTTTAATCACATTAAAACATAAATCAGTAACAAAGCAATCCGATTCAAGGTTTCGTAATTGGCTCTGATACCACTGAAGGAAAATCGAATAAAAGAAAGGAGTAGAAGCAGCGGAAATTTTTTGATTTTCTTTCCTTGGATCATTACGAAATTCAAACGTGAATTAGTGATTCGATTGTTACCTCGAAGTGTGAAATCTGAAAGCTGGAAATTGGAATCTCGATCACAGCCAAGCAAGCAGCAAAGCCTCTAGCAAGTCCACACGAACAGTGCTCCTCCAAAACTCGGTGCTAGCCAAGGAATCAGAAGTGCAGAAAAGAGGGTTGCTCCAAAACGTGTAACCAAAAACTTCAGCACTAGAGTTCTATTTATAGAACTTCTAGTGTGCTCTGCAAGTCAGAAGTCACTATTGGGCTTTAGCAAGCCCAACAACGAGTTTAGTAGTTTTGCTAACTAATTAGCGTTATTTACTAAACGCACCCCTTATATAAGTCATACTTATATATTTCTCTTTTGACTGTTCTTTGTGTGTGACCCTATAGGTTCTAGTCACGTTGGCAATAATATTAAATCTAATATTTAATATTATAACCAATGAGCGGTATCTAGCAACACATCATTGCTATCCAAGTGACAAGAATGTCAAGTGATCTGACGAAACCTTACCATGATAATACTCATGTGTACAATTACTCCTTTGTCTCGATATCTTCATTGATCCCAAGGCATAGATATTGTCACCCTTGTATAGATCAAATGTTTATATTTCTTGATTCAGAAATATACTGAATAACGAATAAGTCCAATATCTTATATTGACTTAGTTCGGCATGGCCATGCAGTTTTACAGTCATATTTCATCAAGAGGCCTAAAGATATATCTCCCGTTTATCAGGATGGACAAATCTCATCTAGGACACTCATGTCCCTCAGCATGCTTCATCAAGTACCCATCAACCAACGTTATGGTTATCCTTTTACAGACAACGTTAGAATGGCAACAAAGCACTTGAATCCACGTCTAGGGATCATAGTGGTTTCAGGTCTAAGAGCGATATACACTATTATCATTGTGAGAATATCTTATGACAATTGCATAACTTACTATGTAGTATTCTCACGGTGGGTCAATCCAGTATAAATATTACTCCTAATATTTATACCTATGTATAGACTTAATATCTCATATCTATGACCCATGAGATGCGGTCATCAGTCTACATACATAATAGTCTCGATGTTTTAATATTATCCTTTATTCATATTAATGCTTTGACTACGGATACATTTAAGAATAACGTTCTTTATGATAATGCAATCTCATGATTAAGTCACACTTAATATATTATTACACGAACTATCTATTCTAAGGACTTTATTAACATTACACAAATATAATAAAGAGTGTCATATATATTATTGCAATAATAAAAGAAGTCATGATACATAAGATAATGTTTAACATAAACTATTGGCCTTTAGGGCTTACACCAACAACAGGCGCGCACCAGGCATGTTGACTGCAGGAAAAATCCCAGATTTGAAGCCCAAACCCAGGTGGATGCCTTGCATATAAATACAACTCCTCTCCTTCGATATTATTCATTCAAAACAAAGCGAATAATATTCATTCAGAACAAAGCGGTCAAAGAAGACAAACATTATGAACTTCAAAGGAGGAGTCTCTCTTCTCACTCTAAATCCCTAGGATATGTTTTATTTCTTTTGTAATTTGTCTTTAGTTACCGTGATTAGTTAAACCCTGTTAGGGTAGAGTTCTAAGAAAAACCTCTATTTTATTTGTTGAATTATTTAATCTAAGTTCTTTAGTCAATTACTTTATGAATCCTATTTAATTTTATTATATGAATTCTTTATTTCTTCTGAAGTGAACCAACTATGAGATAACGGTACTTATGGAAATGGCATATCTAATATTGGTGAATATCTACATTAATCAGAAAATAACTAAGATAACGAATAACAATAAGCAGGGAAATAGTAATAACAACAGAGAATTGAATTACCATAGTAACTTTATTCTTCTTTCATCTCTGATAAGGTAAACGGGATAGAGTTGCCCGTGTATGTTGACGAACTTCTAATATTCATAAACCATGGAACCTTTAAGACCTTTGAAAATTTAGGAACACCAATTAAATCTTTGTTTTAATTCCTTCTGACAAGTTGTGTAGAAAATTAAACAAAGGGTGTGAAGCCAATTATGCACAGTCTTAACTTTTATTCGATTATTATCATTAGTTTTTTTACGTAAAAATAGATGCATCAATTACCCAAAGTTTAAGTCTGAATAAGAAGAAAGTTAATGTTATAAGCACCCAAAAGAAATTCTCTCGAATAATCTAATAAGTATAAATGTCTTCAAATTTGAGACCTTTCCATTGATGATGGTTATAACAATTAAGGATGTTATGTGAGCACGGTCTCATCTTCTGGAGATAGAGCAACCGTAGTGCAAATTGACAAAAACGATGATAAAATTAAAGACTACCACCTATTATACCTTTACATCGTGATTATGCCATACCATTTTACTGGCAAAATTAGTTGAGCTCGGTTATATCAATTTAAGATTGATCAGCTCACGTTACATCTTTAACTAAATGACCTTTTAAACAATCTTTAATGTTGTTGATTTAAATTAGGACGAATAGATCAATTAAATGTGTGATGCATTTTAATATTTGAATCAAAATACCAATGAGAATCTACTACAAATCTAGTCGAATGGGAAAAATTAAGAACCAAATTAAACTTAACCAACCATAATAATAATAAGAGTTGCTACATAACATTGAAGTAAAGAGACTTCTAGGCTAGTAGAATAATATCCATGAGATGAGATGACATAAATATAAAGATGATAATGGTAATATATTTATTTTATTTAATGAAGATAGATGATCAACGGCGGTGACGAGGGCAGAAAGTGATCATGTAACTAGCGTTGGTGCAAGTAGCAATACTGGTAGGGTCATCATAAGCATAAGAGTAAGCCTTTGGGCAAGCAGTTTTGAAGATTCTTGAATAAGCAGTGGGCTTGCAGGTCTGTGGGGTACCAAAGTTACCAGTGCAGCAATACCTAGGAGAGTTGAAAGCAGCACACGCACTTCTACAACCCACCACGTGCTTCTTGTCACGTGACCTCACCTGCAACCCTACTGGGCACATCAAGTTAAGATCACTCACACAGCCAGCATAGCTACATTTTCCAGATCCCTTGAAAGGTGTAATGGAAATCGGTAAGTTGTAACCGTCGACCAGGCTGACGTCATAGAAATCTAGATCTTTCCCAAATGTGAACTCAGCGAGTGTGGCTGGTGGGGTTCCGCCTATGCCGTTGCAGAAGAGAGATCCGCCGCAGTCTCCGGTGGCGCAATGGCCGTGGCCTGATGCGTCGAAGGTGCAGCCGTGACGGCCCCAGAAACGGCCTGACCATTGTGGTGGGACTTGGAGGGAATAAGCTTTGTTTGGTGGGAGGTTGAAGCCGCCGCGGGCCAGAATGGGTTTTCCGGCACCGGGTTGGATTGCTGGCCACACTGGGTGGGGACACTTGTTGTAAAATACTACTGATGCTGCTGCTGATATCTTCACTACTGTTTGTTAAAATCAAACAAGAAACGACAAATTAAGTAACGGTGTAATAAATGTACTATATATCTCTCACAAACCGCTTTCTGTGTGTGTGTGAGAGAGAAGAGAAGGAGGAAATAATAATAATAAAATACCTGGAGGGTATGCGATTAGGAAAGCAGCGAAGAAGAGAGCGGTGAAGATGGAAGCAGCCATGGTGTGATATTGGGAATGTAACCTCTTTTGTGGTTATGTAGACTGTATTTTGTATGACGACAAACGGTAAAAGTTAAAGGGAATATGAAATGGGGTTTCTTTGGCTTGATTTGTGCAAGATGCTACTCCTATCGTATGTACTCCGTACTATATTATGTAATAAAGTGGGTTCAAATATTGATAAAACAAAAAAGTGGATTCAAATGCGGCCAACGGTCATTTGTTAACTTTCAAGATTAAAGTTAAATATAAATTTTTTGGATTTTTAAGTTTAGATTTTACATTTTGTTAAGAGGTTAAAAACAAAATTTATAAATGATCCTTCTTTAAAGTAGAAGGTGTGCCTAAAAGGGATTAAAAAGTGTCAACATTACTAATCACGATCAAGAATATCAAAATGCCAAAATACAAATTACATAATGACTTAGAACATACAAAATAATGAATTATACTACAACTACAAAGAATGAAAACCGACGATTCTTCAGCCATCACAAAGAGTGAAGCTTGATACAATCAAGTAGTTGCCCCAAACTAAGCTCTTTTTTACATTTTTTTAGTGTTTCGCTCTTTCCAAATACTGCAAATACAAGCCAACTAGATTTCCTAAAAACAAGAGTGGATATTCTTCTTGAACACATGCACATCTCCATATTGCAAAGTATGATCACCAATGTTGGTTGGGTTGACAAAGAGAATTATCAACCACCGCAAAACAAAGATTTCAGACACTACCAATATAATCACAACCAATGAATAAATGATTAATTGTTTCATCCTTTCCGCATCTTCCCACACAAAGCAACGAATCACACGGTACCACACCACGATGAATTAAATTATCCTTTGTTGGGGTTCTTCTAGTAAAAATTCTCGAGGCAAATAACAACACTTTCAGTGGCACTATTTTGTTCCAAGTTATATGAGAATGAATATGATTATTAGTCCGCTTAGTTTCGAGTAAGGACATGATTATTACATTTGACCGAGTATCATCAACAAAGCTTTGAGATCAAACTCATTTATCAACAACGTTTTCTTGCAAAAGAATAACATCTAACAAATCCTCCTCCCACACAAAAAGATGTCTTCTCTATCGCCATCGTAGTCAACCCCCCATCCATGTTTTCGCATCTCTGCTAATGTCACACTACTATCAACACTCAAATAAAAAATACAAATAAACCTAATCCTCAAACACTTATCATCCAATCAAGGATCACTCAAAGAAGTATTATCTATATTACCAATGATGCGCCTCATCCTTTCCATAAACCAAGTTTGGCGTTTACATATAGTTTTAATAGTTTCTTTAATCACTACAAAAAAAATTCTTCACAAAATTTTAAATATTGCTGGAACCAAATTTTCTAACTATCCTTAAACTATTTTTGAACAAGTGTTGGGAAACATGTTTAGAATATTAGAAAAAGTTTCTCCACGGAAAATAAAGCTCAAATTTCTAAGTTCAGATTTTGTTACTTTTAAGTACAATTTTTGGTTTGTGAAAAAAGAAGAGTACAATTTTTTGTGTTTAAAAAATTCATATATAATTCATCTCATGTCAAAAAAATCTAAATTTTAGTATATAAAATTTTTATGAAATTTTAAACATATTTGCAAAAAATCGTTAAAAAATTTAAGAGTTCAATGATAACTAAAAAAAACCTTAGAAGGTATTAATTTTGTAGAAATCAAAATCATATTTAACCACGATTTAATTTAGGTCTCTCACAATTGGTGATACAATTCGGTTTATGAATGAAATAATATTCAAATTAAACTCGTCGTTTTTATTTGAGGGAAAAGTTAGTTCATAACTCATTAGTTTGAGTTTGTTAGAAACTGATTTGGTCTGCGCGTAAATTGACCAAGCAATTGAACTCAAGTTGTTAATGAGTTTTACAAAGGACGACGGGAGAATTCGAGTTTAATTTCTAGCTGAAATAATTCTCTACGAAATCCTTATATCTCGGTCAAACTCCGGATTATCAGCACCCCTCTCTTTTCTTAGGGTTAACACATTTTTTTTTTGTTGAGTTTTTAGTCTTAAATTAAAGTAGCGCAATATTATTTGCATAATGGGAGGCAGCCTACTTGAAGTATGAAAAACGGCTTCCACACTCTGGTGTTAGCTTTTCTATCACTCTTCTCACGTCATAAAATAAAGTAAAAATAATTGTGATTTTGCAAAAATAAATAAATTATTATCCACTATTGTACTTTAATTATCATAAATACATACTAAGCAGTAATGAATTTAGAGTAATTCACATAATATTAAAACTGTAGATGATAGTAAAAGACCCTTGCAGAGACAATGAGCCCGTTTAGTGTTTTGCTATATTTTCATACTAATATTTTGATTTAGGTTGAGTTGAGAAGGAAGTGAGGTGAATGCTCAGCTCAGGTCCCAAATGGTAAGAGTGTCAGAGAGCGTGAGTGAGTGGGGAAAGAAAGACTTGTCGCATTATAGACAAGAAAAAAGAAAAGAAATCAAATAGGTACAGTACAGTACGATACAAATTTCACATGAGCGGAGAATCTCTCTTGGCTGATTGCACCACTTATAAGTTGAGAATGAAATCTTGATTTAATAATAACAAAAATTGTGAATGAAATCTATCATCTCTAATTTTTATACTACCATCAGAGAGTAGATTAAATTACGGCATTGCTATTCATAGCGAAATAAAAGATCCCGAACCTCTCGCGAAAGACTTGTTGTGTTAGATATGAATTAGTGGCTGTGATTATGGAGGGATAGACAAAAAACTTCCAAAGCGGTTGTTATAAAATTACTCGTGAGTGTTAGCCTGTAAATTTGACAGACTCGTTTAATATGGGCAACATTTGTTTGACCTTTAACTTTGCAGGAATCGGAGAGTTTTCACATATAAATTGAAGAGCTTCGCCAACGCATCAAGCCTAGAGCGTATGATCAAAATCTCGACAAAGCAAGACTGAAAGGGTGCTTCGCGTCGAAGACAAGCAAAAAGCGGGAAAGCACGATTTCAAGTAAGGAGACGGTTTCCTTTTAGTGGAAAACGTGGGACAAGTAGTTGTCCAAGATGGAGGAAGTGCTGATCATGGACTTAGTGGTTCGCCATCTAGTTTTTTAGTATAAATAGTAGTTTCCAAGCCGGAAAGTGGGTTGCAAATCATATACAGAATTCTACAACACTCAAACTACCGGCGTCTAGGGAAACGAGTTATACAGAATGTATGTAAACTGATTTGTAGACCACCCCTTTTATTTTAATGCATTGCTTTATTGTAAGCTTTTTACTTGCAAACTCAAATCTGTCGAGAGACAATGCCTTTTCATTCAAACCCGTTCTGCTCTCTAAGCAACCTGAGTGCATTTCGTGGCCTTTTTTTCAAACCTTTTCCTATAAAAAAAACCTTTGCACAGCGGTCTTGAGATTTCTAGTTCGATCTCGCTTGTAATAATCAGAACTAGCCCTCGTTTGCCAAAATCACAGGCAAACAGTGAGAAGTGGCATTAAAGTTAGGCTTAATAGCAGTTTTAGCCCCCTAACTTTCCCAAAGTTGCGATTTTGGCCCCCTAAGAAAAAAAATACAAAACCGCCCCTTAAGTTTTGCATTTGTGGCAGTTTTAGCCCCCAAGGCCAATTTTGACTCGGTCTACGCTGACTTGGGACCCTAAGTGATCAAGACTGAAATGATAAATTAGTAACAAGAGGAAGGTGAAAAATTGTAAAAGACTGAAATGGAGGGGTATCGTCTTACTCAAGCTTCTAGGAAGATGAGTGATAAGCCTTGGGTGAATGATCAACACAAGAAAACATGGTTTCTCAAAGTGAATCTTCCAATCCATAACTGAAAAGAGACATAGTCTCACAAATACACAGTGTAATTTTATACCAAAATAGTCGTGTCTTTTCACAGTTAGGAATATTTCTTTCTTGAATAAAAGTTATTACTTGCTCGTCATATTTTGTCTTCCTTGTTCTTTAAACCTCTGTCTTCCATGCTCATGAAATTTTGTCTTCTTTCCTTATCAAACTTTCTTGGACGTCATCCTTAAGCATAATTCAGCCCACTTTTATATCAACAAAAGCGCACCACACTTAAACAAAATACCAATAAAAGTAAAATAAAGTTAATTGTTGGTCCTAATTAACCATGTTTTGACTCACACTTTTTATTACAACTTCAACAGAGCCAAACTTGGTAAACAAAAAACTTAAGTCCAATGATCTTATTTACATCCTCAAATTCAGGCCTATTTCACACCATGAAAGAAGCCGGATTTGCTCGTGACGTGAGTCTAAAAGACGATTGAACATTTAGAGCTTTAGATATAGCAAAAACCAGACAAATAATATGTCCTCACCTACAAAAATAATACTTCAACCAGATTTAATTTGGTTCTTTTTATTATTTCATTATGAGCTTACTTATTCTTTTCAAGGGAATTACATCATCCCTCCCGCGTCAAGAGAATTCAATCTCAAATTTATAGCCTGAATCACCTCCGTCAAAGGACAAAAAGAATGACAATATAGAGTACTTTTTATTTATTGCATAAAACTTGATCAAACCTCCAGGATCAAAGACTAGTCTCACACTTGCTAGAAAACCACGTAAGCACCCACATTTAAAAATGTAATATCTATGAAACTATACCAATCTACATGCTAGACCAATTCTTACCTAGTCACAAATCCAAATCAAAAATATTTGGGCACACACACATAAATAGAAAGAATTAAGAAAAATAAATTAGTCACATCATTTTTAACTTTTATTTTTAAATTTTTCTTATCTATATGTATGTGTAAAGTCATTTTTATTTGTGTTTGTGACCAAATTAAACTTTCTCTTACGTGCTAATACACTTCTCAAAAAGCAATAATCATCAAGATATTAAAAAAATGTATTTGCTCATTAATGCACAATTAGAACCATAAGTCACGAATTCTTTAGATATGGAACACACAACTTGCTTCCAATCATTCAAAGGGGTGTGGTTATGGTGCATAAGGAGATCCTTATGCACCGTGCATAATTGCTTTCTACACCTAACATAATTACTTTCTACATCCCAAGTGAAAGCTTAATCCGAAGTGAAAGCTTAATTCTAATAAGTCCTGCATAAGTCCAACAAAAACAATTTAACCTTTCTACACCCCAATTGCTTTCTAATTCTACCGCTATCAGTATATCAAATTAATACATATATTAGTTTTTTTTAAGTATAATACATATATTAGCTGTTGAGTTTAATTCAACACTTTCTGCATATTTATTTCATTAGTCCAACCTTTCTTCATTTGACAGTTCACATGGCTTCGGTCACACGACTATATTTAATTAGTTATATTATTTTCTTAATTCTTGTAATGTAAAGTATGGTATTTCGAATCCTTTATAACTGTTACCAACCCAACACTTTCATCACATCCATAATCCATACTCAGTACAGATTAACCTATATTAGTATATCAAATTAAGGTATTTTGAAATGGTATTTTGAAATTATTATTGTTAGATGGTTTTGAATAATGATTAAGATGTTATACACTGAAATTATTACTGAAACCATAATTATGGTTTAATGGTTTTGATAGTCTTCTATGAGAAACCAAAATAATTATCTAATGGTTTTGCTATGAGTATGGTTTCTATGAGTTGTACTCCAAAACCATTTTGCAGTGAAAATGGTTTCTGTGAGTTGTACTCCAAAACCATTTTGCAGTGAAAATGGTTTCCATGAGTTTGGACTCCAAAACCATTTTGCTGTCAGAATGGTTTCTGTGAGTTGTACTCTAAAACCATTAGATACACTTAATGGTTTTCTTGTGCAATTGAAAACAGAACCGTCCGGTCTCTCTCCTCCGCCTTCTCTCTCCACTCCTACACCGATCTAGTGTTCGGCAGCGTCCAAAAACAGATCAAAACACAAAATCATCAAAAAAATTCATCAAGAACACTAGGAACATTTTCCAGCAATTATCATTTCTAGTTCATCACAATCATCATCCTCAAAACTCTCTTCCAGCAACAGTAACATCACAAACAGTTCGAATTCCACACTCACAACAACTTTAAACCGAATTCGAATCACAACAACGCATTGTTTCTTTTCAACCCATTCAAAGTCGGATTCAAACATAGCCATAACCACACCATTCATTTTCGATTCTAACAACAGAAACCGAGCCAGATTCATACATACAGAAGCTGTTCGGACCAGGGAAGAAGGAGCAAAACGGAACCGTTTCCAAGGCTGTGTACACCAAATCTCGCGCATCAAAAGGAGAAGAGCGTAAACCGAGAACGAATCCTGAAGTGAGAAGAAGGTCAAAAACAAAAGGATTGAGAAATTTTACTTTACTGTAATTTCTAACAAAAGGATTGAGAAATTTTACTTTACTGTAATTTCTAGATCTAGGCTTTATTAAGTGTTTTTGCTAAAAACTGATTTCAAAAATGAATAGAGGGAAGAAAAGGATGTTTAAATATGTGAAAACTTTTTGAAACGACGGAGTTTTGTAACTCCGGCGCGGTGGTGCCACCACCGGCCACCGCGCCGGAGAAGAACAATTCGCTGGAGAAGATGGTGATAGGCAGCTTTGTTCATCAGATAATACAGAGTAGAGAGAGGAATTATCTTTGTAGAAAGAGAAGTTTGTTGGTTAAATGCAGAGAGAGATGGGGAAATGTAGAGCTGAAGCACAAGATTATAACACGTGTCCCTGATCTGACGGTTGTGATATGTTTATGCATCTTAATTACTAAAGCTTAACCCTTCAAGCTATTGTTGCCCTAATATCCCCCAATTGCTTTCTAATTCTACCGCTATCAGTATATCAAATTAATACATATATTAGTTTTTTTTTTTAAGTATAATACATATATTAGCTGTTGAGTTTAATTCAACACTTTCTGCATATTTATTTCATTAGTCCAACCTTTCTTCATTTGACAGTTCACATGGCTTCGGTCACACGACTATATTTAATTAGTTATATTATTTTCTTAATTCTTGTAATGTAAAGTATGGTATTTCGAATCCTTTATAACTGTTACCAACCCAACACTTTCATCACATCCATAATCCATACTCAGTACAGATTAACCTATATTAGTATATCAAATTAAGGTATTTTGAAATGGTATTTTGAAATTATTATTGTTAGATGGTTTTGAATAATGATTAAGATGTTATACACTGAAATTATTACTGAAACCATAATTATGGTTTAATGGTTTTGATAGTCTTCTATGAGAAACCAAAATAATTATCTAATGGTTTTGCTATGAGTATGGTTTCTATGAGTTGTACTCCAAAACCATTTTGCAGTGAAAATGGTTTCTGTGAGTTGTACTCCAAAACCATTTTGCAGTGAAAATGGTTTCCATGAGTTTGGACTCCAAAACCATTTTGCTGTCAGAATGGTTTCTGTGAGTTGTACTCTAAAACCATTAGATACACTTAATGGTTTTCTTGTGCAATTGAAAACAGAACCGTCCGGTCTCTCTCCTCCGCCTTCTCTCTCCACTCCTACACCGATCTAGTGTTCGGCAGCGTCCAAAAACAGATCAAAACACAAAATCATCAAAAAAATTCATCAAGAACACTAGGAACATTTTCCAGCAATTATCATTTCTAGTTCATCACAATCATCATCCTCAAAACTCTCTTCCAGCAACAGTAACATCACAAACAGTTCGAATTCCACACTCACAACAACTTTAAACCGAATTCGAATCACAACAACGCATTGTTTCTTTTCAACCCATTCAAAGTCGGATTCAAACATAGCCATAACCACACCATTCATTTTCGATTCTAACAACAGAAACCGAGCCAGATTCATACATACAGAAGCTGTTCGGACCAGGGAAGAAGGAGCAAAACGGAACCGTTTCCAAGGCTGTGTACACCAAATCTCGCGCATCAAAAGGAGAAGAGCGTAAACCGAGAACGAATCCTGAAGTGAGAAGAAGGTCAAAAACAAAAGGATTGAGAAATTTTACTTTACTGTAATTTCTAACAAAAGGATTGAGAAATTTTACTTTACTGTAATTTCTAGATCTAGGCTTTATTAAGTGTTTTTGCTAAAAACTGATTTCAAAAATGAATAGAGGGAAGAAAAGGATGTTTAAATATGTGAAAACTTTTTGAAACGACGGAGTTTTGTAACTCCGGCGCGGTGGTGCCACCACCGGCCACCGCGCCGGAGAAGAACAATTCGCTGGAGAAGATGGTGATAGGCAGCTTTGTTCATCAGATAATACAGAGTAGAGAGAGGAATTATCTTTGTAGAAAGAGAAGTTTGTTGGTTAAATGCAGAGAGAGATGGGGAAATGTAGAGCTGAAGCACAAGATTATAACACGTGTCCCTGATCTGACGGTTGTGATATGTTTATGCATCTTAATTACTAAAGCTTAACCCTTCAAGCTATTGTTGCCCTAATATCCCCCAATTGCTTTCTAATTCTACCGCTATCAGTATATCAAATTAATACATATATTAGTTTTTTTTTTTAAGTATAATACATATATTAGCTGTTGAGTTTAATTCAACACTTTCTGCATATTTATTTCATTAGTCCAACCTTTCTTCATTTGACAGTTCACATGGCTTCGGTCACACGACTATATTTAATTAGTTATATTATTTTCTTAATTCTTGTAATGTAAAGTATGGTATTTCGAATCCTTTATAACTGTTACCAACCCAACACTTTCATCACATCCATAATCCATACTCAGTACAGATTAACCTATATTAGTATATCAAATTAAGGTATTTTGAAATGGTATTTTGAAATTATTATTGTTAGATGGTTTTGAATAATGATTAAGATGTTATACACTGAAATTATTACTGAAACCATAATTATGGTTTAATGGTTTTGATAGTCTTCTATGAGAAACCAAAATAATTATCTAATGGTTTTGCTATGAGTATGGTTTCTATGAGTTGTACTCCAAAACCATTTTGCAGTGAAAATGGTTTCTGTGAGTTGTACTCCAAAACCATTTTGCAGTGAAAATGGTTTCCATGAGTTTGGACTCCAAAACCATTTTGCTGTCAGAATGGTTTCTGTGAGTTGTACTCTAAAACCATTAGATACACTTAATGGTTTTCTTGTGCAATTGAAAACAGAACCGTCCGGTCTCTCTCCTCCGCCTTCTCTCTCCACTCCTACACCGATCTAGTGTTCGGCAGCGTCCAAAAACAGATCAAAACACAAAATCATCAAAAAAATTCATCAAGAACACTAGGAACATTTTCCAGCAATTATCATTTCTAGTTCATCACAATCATCATCCTCAAAACTCTCTTCCAGCAACAGTAACATCACAAACAGTTCGAATTCCACACTCACAACAACTTTAAACCGAATTCGAATCACAACAACGCATTGTTTCTTTTCAACCCATTCAAAGTCGGATTCAAACATAGCCATAACCACACCATTCATTTTCGATTCTAACAACAGAAACCGAGCCAGATTCATACATACAGAAGCTGTTCGGACCAGGGAAGAAGGAGCAAAACGGAACCGTTTCCAAGGCTGTGTACACCAAATCTCGCGCATCAAAAGGAGAAGAGCGTAAACCGAGAACGAATC
Source organism: Medicago sativa (assembly GCF_051527215.1). NCBI lineage: Eukaryota > Viridiplantae > Streptophyta > Magnoliopsida > Fabales > Fabaceae > Medicago > Medicago sativa. The sequence goes on from NC_140752.1 coordinate 101,192,332, forward strand.
CTGAAGTGAGAAGAAGGTCAAAAACAAAAGGATTGAGAAATTTTACTTTACTGTAATTTCTAACAAAAGGATTGAGAAATTTTACTTTACTGTAATTTCTAGATCTAGGCTTTATTAAGTGTTTTTGCTAAAAACTGATTTCAAAAATGAATAGAGGGAAGAAAAGGATGTTTAAATATGTGAAAACTTTTTGAAACGACGGAGTTTTGTAACTCCGGCGCGGTGGTGCCACCACCGGCCACCGCGCCGGAGAAGAACAATTCGCTGGAGAAGATGGTGATAGGCAGCTTTGTTCATCAGATAATACAGAGTAGAGAGAGGAATTATCTTTGTAGAAAGAGAAGTTTGTTGGTTAAATGCAGAGAGAGATGGGGAAATGTAGAGCTGAAGCACAAGATTATAACACGTGTCCCTGATCTGACGGTTGTGATATGTTTATGCATCTTAATTACTAAAGCTTAACCCTTCAAGCTATTGTTGCCCTAATATCCCCCAATTGCTTTCTAATTCTACCGCTATCAGTATATCAAATTAATACATATATTAGTTTTTTTTTAAGTATAATACATATATTAGCTGTTGAGTTTAATTCAACACTTTCTGCATATTTATTTCATTAGTCCAACCTTTCTTCATTTGACAGTTCACATGGCTTCGGTCACACGACTATATTTAATTAGTTATATTATTTTCTTAATTCTTGTAATGTAAAGTATGGTATTTCGAATCCTTTATAACTGTTACCAACCCAACACTTTCATCACATCCATAATCCATACTCAGTACAGATTAACCTATATTAGTATATCAAATTAAGGTATTTTGAAATGGTATTTTGAAATTATTATTGTTAGATGGTTTTGAATAATGATTAAGATGTTATACACTGAAATTATTACTGAAACCATAATTATGGTTTAATGGTTTTGATAGTCTTCTATGAGAAACCAAAATAATTATCTAATGGTTTTGCTATGAGTATGGTTTCTATGAGTTGTACTCCAAAACCATTTTGCAGTGAAAATGGTTTCTGTGAGTTGTACTCCAAAACCATTTTGCAGTGAAAATGGTTTCCATGAGTTTGGACTCCAAAACCATTTTGCTGTCAGAATGGTTTCTGTGAGTTGTACTCTAAAACCATTAGATACACTTAATGGTTTTCTTGTGCAATTGAAAACAGAACCGTCCGGTCTCTCTCCTCCGCCTTCTCTCTCCACTCCTACACCGATCTAGTGTTCGGCAGCGTCCAAAAACAGATCAAAACACAAAATCATCAAAAAAATTCATCAAGAACACTAGGAACATTTTCCAGCAATTATCATTTCTAGTTCATCACAATCATCATCCTCAAAACTCTCTTCCAGCAACAGTAACATCACAAACAGTTCGAATTCCACACTCACAACAACTTTAAACCGAATTCGAATCACAACAACGCATTGTTTCTTTTCAACCCATTCAAAGTCGGATTCAAACATAGCCATAACCACACCATTCATTTTCGATTCTAACAACAGAAACCGAGCCAGATTCATACATACAGAAGCTGTTCGGACCAGGGAAGAAGGAGCAAAACGGAACCGTTTCCAAGGCTGTGTACACCAAATCTCGCGCATCAAAAGGAGAAGAGCGTAAACCGAGAACGAATCCTGAAGTGAGAAGAAGGTCAAAAACAAAAGGATTGAGAAATTTTACTTTACTGTAATTTCTAACAAAAGGATTGAGAAATTTTACTTTACTGTAATTTCTAGATCTAGGCTTTATTAAGTGTTTTTGCTAAAAACTGATTTCAAAAATGAATAGAGGGAAGAAAAGGATGTTTAAATATGTGAAAACTTTTTGAAACGACGGAGTTTTGTAACTCCGGCGCGGTGGTGCCACCACCGGCCACCGCGCCGGAGAAGAACAATTCGCTGGAGAAGATGGTGATAGGCAGCTTTGTTCATCAGATAATACAGAGTAGAGAGAGGAATTATCTTTGTAGAAAGAGAAGTTTGTTGGTTAAATGCAGAGAGAGATGGGGAAATGTAGAGCTGAAGCACAAGATTATAACACGTGTCCCTGATCTGACGGTTGTGATATGTTTATGCATCTTAATTACTAAAGCTTAACCCTTCAAGCTATTGTTGCCCTAATATCCCCCCCCCCCCCCCCCCCCCCCCCCCATTTTTCCCTCCACTTTTCTGAGTCATTGGATCTTGCACATTTAGGCGCCATTCAATTTTAGCCATTGATCATCTTACTTAATGCCAGCCGAATTTTGTTATCAAGTTTGCTATAATTTTGGCCAGTCGAATCCTTATTTTTTAACCTAACAAATTTCATTCATATCCTCATTTTTTTTTAATCAAATATTTTCTACACTTTTAGGTTTGCAATTATTTAACATAACAAATTCCATCTAAAAAAATGCATCGCACCAATTTTATTCCTATCCTCTTGCTTTTTTTGTTTATGAAGAAAATATTTTCTACCCTAACTTACTAAAGCTTAACCCCTCAAGCTATTGTTGCCCTAATATTTTCCCCACATTTTTCCATCCATTTTTCTGAGCCATTGGATCTTGCACATTTAGGCGCCATTCAATTTTAGCCATTGATCATCTTACTTAATGCCAGCCGAATTTTGTTATCAAGTTTGCTATAATTTTGGCCAGCCGAATCCTTATTTTTTAAAAACCTTTAGTTTCAACAATCATATTTAAATCTGAGTTCTAATCACGTACACTATCTATTTAGTAACATTCAATTGAAGATCAACAAAATTCAAGATCATTTTCATGCATTCAAGAATTAGCATGTAAGCTAAAAAAGCATTCAAAGACTCCAACAAAAAATCATTAATCATTATAGAACTCAACATCTAATGTACTGGCATAAAAGAACACTACAAGAGCACAATTTTTGGAAAAATCATGGAATCACTATTTTTGCAAACATATTCAACATGCTCTCACAATTCGAACACACAAAAATCAAGTTTTGCGAGGTTTAAAAAATGTGTACCTGGCCCCTTTAAATTATTTTAAGGAAAGAAGTGTTTAAAACTTACAACGAAGTCGATCACCTTGAATGAACCGAGAAATTCAACGAACCATTTGTTACACCAAAAAATTAATGAAAACTTATTCACCATTGACTCCGTGTACACCAATTAGATCACCACGTACCACTGAAGTTTAGTTTTACAAGCATTCGACACAGCTGCAACAAAGATAAGTAATTAGCAGGAACGTTAAACATATATATGATAGTGACTCAAGCATTATCAATTAGATTATAAGTAGGAACTATACACTGCCTTCAATTCACGTCATTTCCTTTTCATCACCAAATAGCTCAATTAACAAATTCACAACAAAATTAATAATTCTATGCCAAATAAATACTCTTAAGATTGTAGGAAAAATTAGACATAGAATCATTATAAATAATAAATCAAAAACAAATATAAGCACAAGCAAATGACTCTTCATCAAATTAAATAGAGAATAGAAAACTTATCAATTATTGACTGAGGCGTGCAAATGCATTGGGCTTAAGAGTATTTCGCCATCCCGGATGGATCACCCGATGCAGTAGGTCTCATGGCTAGTACACTCCAGGATACAACAATCACTTATTGCCACTACAAGAAACATTACATTTTGCCAGGGGCAAAATCCCTGGCAAAAGGACGGAATCCCTGACAAACTGGACGTTTGTGAGGGAATTTCCCAGGGGCATAAGCCATCGCAAAACCGCTCATCGCAAACCTTTTGCCAGGGGTTCCACCCCTGGGAAAAAAACGAGGGCCTTAACCCCTGGTAAACGGCCTGATATTTTCCCTGACAAAAGCCCTGGTATTTTCCCTCACTTTATTCTGCAACCTCTGACTCTGGCTGACTCTGACTGACTGACGACTGACTGATGGAAAGTCAAGTGTCAGTAAAAAAAAAACCAGGGACATGCGAGGGGTTTAACCCCTGGCAAACATCCATTTTATTTTTTTTGAAAAATGTTTTATTTATAAAAACGTATTTTTTAATAATTAATTAAATAGTTTAAAAATAATTAATTATAAAAACGTATTTTTCAAATATATTAAATGGCTCAAAAATCATTTTAATTAATAAAATATATTTTAAAAAATTTTAAAATTATTTTTTAAAACACAATTAAATGCATATAAACAAAATTTAGTCACACAAACACTACTAAGTCTAATTAATAGGCATGAAATAAAAATTGTACTTAATTGTACTTTATTATTTCCAATCAGCTTTATTTATGTTTTGAAAAAATAGCTTTATTTTTATAATATTCTTAAAAAAGATTTTAATTTTTATTATATAAAAAGATTTAAAATTTAAACTGTGTATTTATTTATTTTTATATAAACCGATTTTAATTTGTTAAAAAAACAGCTTTATATTACATTGTTTTCTACTACTTTTAAACAATAGGCATTACTATATATATTACATTATATTTTTAAAAATATTGTATAAATATATACACATAATTTAACTTGTTAAAAAAACTGCTTTATTTTTATTATATTCTTAAAAAAGATTTTAATTTTTATTATATAACATTGTTACATTGTTTTATTTTTTATTATAAAACAGTTTTACAACAATAAACCTTGTTATTACATTCTTTTTTTATATATATTTTTATTTATAAACCAGTTTTTAAAATTGAATAAATAATAATGTTTTAAAAACATATTATGTTTAACAACCAGTTTTTTTTTTAAAAAAAAAATCAGAAAAAGATTGCCCTAAATTAGAAAACAGCATGCATATATTTAATTTTATCACAATAAAAACAACATGCATATATATATATATATATATATATATATATATATATATATATATTTCATTTTATAAAAAAAAACAGCATGCATATATTTTATATTATCACAAAAAAAACAACATGCATATATTTCATTTTATCACAAAAAAAAAATAACATGCATATATTTCCTTTTATCACAACAAAAAAAAAACATATATATATCTTGCAAATTCAAATAAAATAAACCAACATTCATGCATAATAATATCAAAAAACAAAAAAAAAATTAACATGATTATATATTTTTTGGTTCAGATTTTCGAAAAAAAAAATTTGTTTTACAAAACAGCCAGCATATTTTACAACATATCAGCAACATATATATCATTTATAGTGTTATGAGGAAAAAATATTACTAACTTGTTGAAGCTTTACAATAGTAGATCTGCAATGCAATCCAAAGACAGCAAGATTTGGGCAAATAGCTAACCACAGGAGGCAGATAAAAGTAACACAGCTGCAAATTACATACAAAATAAATAACATTAATAAGTAATAAAAATTAATATCATGATAAAACATGTAACAAATGAAGAAATTTTTACCAAATAAATGAAGTTTGATGAATGTGTTGTGTGAAGGTGTTGTGTTTTATGTGAAGAAAATTTTCTAAGTGTTGAGCAAGCTGTTAATGACCGGTGCATGTTCTTTTATAGGCAAGAAAAAAACCCAGGGCTTATCCGACGGCAAAGCCCCTCGCAAGCCTGCACATTGCAATTTTTGCAGGCCCTTGTCAAGTCAACAGGAATCACAGCAGAGATTCCTCTACTTTTGGCAAAACCGAGGGGCTGTCCCTGGCAAAGGCCCTGGTTTTTTGCTGACATTGCCCTGCTTTTCACCTGCCACACCTGCATGCATCTCCTTTTGAATTTTCAACATTGGCGCCTTGCAAAAAACCAGGGGTTTAGTGAGGGCATACCCCTGTGTTGTATGCCAGCAGTAGTCCTTGGCATTTTCCCTGGCAAATTTGCCAGGGGTTTCAAACCCTTGTCAAAATCCCTGGCAAAAGGTCATTATTCTTGTAGTGTGCAAGCACCGCACGTGAATTAGCAAGGTCTCAGGAACCACTTATGGATGCTCAAGGGAACTTAATTTTGTTATTGTTATTTGAGATGAAAAAATATGAAAATTATAGATGAAAGCAGCCTATGTGTATCCTCTCTTCTGCCCACTATAATTCTCTTCTCTCTCTTATAAATATACCCCATTAAGCAAAATCCTATTCCATAGTTTTCTCACAAGTAAAACTGAAAATCCTATTAATTAGGATTGACTTGGTAGGTATTATGATCATGTAACGTTCCCGTAGGAATGAAAATAAAAACGTGCAGGAAGCATCAAGTAACGGTAAAAATATCATGACCAAGTCAAAACCCTTAATTAAATATAGTATTTAAATTTTAAATAAATAATAATTAACTTTAAAATAAATTATAAACTAAAATTCCAACACATGTACGATTTTCTTTCCCTAATTGAACAAACTATGAATATAGTGCTATTTTGTTTTTTTGTTGAAAGGATGAATACAATGCTATTTGCTTACTTGATTTTAATACATTTGAATAAAATAGATAGACCAATGTCTTGGTCACAAACTCTCTTCAATAGATAGGCCAATGCCAATGTCTCCTAAATGAATTTCCTCGCTCCAATCCTTCTGAAATTGTGTTTGTGCCTTTGTCTGCTCTCCAAAAGATGTTTTTTCCACTTTTTATAGGATTCCGCCCCTCAAAATCCAAAATTTCATCATTTAGACTCACTTTTAATTTTTTTTTTTCAAATTTTTATATCCTCTTCAAAAAAAAAAAAATTGCAATCGCTTTATTTGATTTTTAAAATTTTGTGTGGTATTTTTATATTTTTTTTGTTTTATTTGACAGGTTTTATCATTTTTTACTTTGTTTTTTTGGTTGTTTTTAAATGCTTACTTTGTTTTTTTGGTTGTTTTTAAATGCAAAATTCAAAAACTGTTGAAATGAGACACATTATGATTGTTGCTTATATTTAAACATATGTTAGATTATATAATCTGAAAATTCCTAAAAACTATTTACAATATATAATACAGTCAGATTATATAATCTGAAAATTCCTAAAAACTGTTTAGAATATATAATACAAACAAAGAATATTTTCATTAAATAAATAGGACGCATGAGAAAAATATAGAGTGAGAAAAATAATGATTTAATTTTCAAAAATGTCCTTGGGTTTTTGGATTATAAAATTCGAAAACATTCAAATTGAGTTCGAATTTTATAATCCGAAATATGCTTGTATAATCAGCAATCATAATCTCTTCAATTTCAGCAGTTTTAAATTTTGGTTTTAAAAACAACCAAAAAACAAAGTAAAAAAAATTAAAAAAACCTATCAAATAAAATCATAAAAATACCACCAAAAAATTCTAAAAATCAAATAAAACTAATGCAATTTTTTTTTTGGATTTTTCTGAGAATAAGAAAAATAAAAATAAGAAAAATAAAAAAAATTAAAAATGAGTCTAAACGATAAAATTTTGGATTTTGAGGGGTGAAGTTTGATAAGTGCTCAAAAGTAATATCTTTCATGTGTTAAAAGAGGCAATTTTAGTGACTTGTTATGCAAGTTATCTACGGAAAAGCTTTCAATTGTTGTATTTATACCATTTATGCTTTACATGCCTGATTCTACCCAATTTATGCAGGAAATAACAAGTAAGGACCAAAACTCAAGTGTGTGAACCAAGCGAAACTCGCTTACGCGAGATCACCTCGCTTAAGCGAGATTTCTCCAGAACTATCTGAGCATCTCGCTTCCCAGGTCGCTTGCAGCATCGCTTGTGGAATTTTGAATCTCGCTTACGCGAGATTTCTCCAGGGAGCAACTGTGAACCTCGCTTTCCATCTCGCTTCCAAGTCGCTCAAGCAGGATTCAAAGGCGGTTTAAGTTTGAAGTAACCTCGCTTACGCGAGTTCAAACTCGCTTACGCGAGATTTCTCCAGGGATCATCTTCAAGAACTCGCTTCTAGCTTGCTTCCAATTCGCTTACGCGAGATGCATCTTCATAAAGGATCAGGGTTACGTGGCAAGACTTCATTGGCCATGGCTGGATATTTAGGCTTCTCGCTTGAGCGAGATTAATATCGCTTGAGCGAGATTACACGAACTTAGCCCATTTAAATAGAAGTTTTACCTCTCTTTTGGACTATTCACTATTCCATTGATAAATTTTATACAATTTAAGAGAGAGGTTAGAGCTATTTCCAAGAGAGAAACACAAAGCAAGTGGTTTAGGAGTAGATTCAACTCAAGATCGCTTTGGATACGAAGGATCTTGACATAGAATCTTCATCTTTCCTTCATCCTTTGCATAGTATACATGTCTATGTGTAGCTATCATCTTCTTTGTAGTATTGAGGTAACAAACAAGCTATTATGTAATCTTTTGATCTTTTAATATATAAGGTTATAGCTTAATGATTCAATATTGTTGTTATTCTTATGTTTAATGCTTTCAATGAGATTCAAGATGATTTGGACACGAACTCTTGAATCTAGAACTAGAATAACAATCTATCTTATGTTATATCACTCTTGACAAGTTTGTAAACCTTTGATAATTACTTTTAATCAAGATTTTAATGCTTTCGGATACTTAATCAGGCTGGACACGGTCGATTAAGTTATCCGATCGACTTTGTTATCGTTTAAGGGATTTGGACACGAATGTTTAAACGCTAACTTAGAAATAACGATGTCACTTTGGACACGAAGGATGTTGTAGAAATGATTGTAATAATATTGGTTATAAAGCTAGAGTTTGTTAATCGATCGAGAGATTGCTGCTGTTATGCTTGCTCGTTATCTTATACCGCAAGTGAAATAGTTCGATCTCCTCTCGTTTTTACTTTTATGTCATCTGTGGATATAGTGTTACAAACAAACATTTTATAAAGGATATCTTAATGTGAAAGATTGTGAAAACGCTTATGATTTAACGCAACTCCCTGCGGAAAACGATCCTATATATACTCACGTGTACATAGTTATATGACATGTAGAAATTCTACATCAAAATGGCGCCGTTGCCAGGGAGTAGCGAATTTTATATTATAAGTTTTGAAACAATTCTGTCATGTTAAGTCAATTTTGCACAAAATTCTTTCATGCATATACTTATACACTTATATCATTCATTATTTTTTTATGCTAACCACCTGGTATAGTCTTGGTAAACTTTGTTCATGCGAGGTACCGTTTCTAAAGAAGACCTTCAATTTGATCCAGAGATAGAGAAAACTGCTAGGTTACTTAAGAAGCAAGCAAAGGAAGCTAAGAGATTAGCCAGGCTGGCTCAGCAAGAATCATCTAGTTCTATTCATTCTCCTTCGGGTTCGGTTCAGACACTATCTCCGGGTGGTTCTCTACACACAACTCCACCATCATCACCGGAAAGGGAAACTATTGTAACAATGGCTAATGAAGATGAGAATGCTCTTCCAAGTTGGGTTAGTTCAAGAAGGCTTGCTAGCCTTGGTAATCAAAATGCCAAGCAAGTCGAATTGAAATCGGGGTTGATACATTTGATTACTCAAAACCAATTCACTGGAATGGATCATGAAGACCCTTACAAGCATCTCACAAATTTCTATGTTACCGCCGGTACTCTTGGTATGAGGGAAGATGAGGAAGAGCCAATGTTTTGCAAATTATTTCCTCATCCTTGGAGCAAATGCCAGTCTATGCGAAATTCATGAAAGAAATCCTTTCCAAGAAAAGAAGAGTCAACGATGAAGAGACTATCCAAATTGATGCCAATTGTAGTGCTATTATTCAAAGAACGTTGCCTATGAAAGAGCAAGATCCGGGAAGAGTCACTCAACCGGTAGCTATTGGCACAACACATGTAGGTAAAGCACTACTTGATCTTGGATCAAGCATAAATCTCATGCCTTTGTCCGTTGCCAAAAGAGTTGGTGACCTTTGTATAAAACGGACTAGGATGACGTTGCAATTGGCCGACAAATACTTTGCAAAACCACTAAGTATGGCCGAAGATGTTCTTGTAAAAGTGGACAAATTTATTTTTCCAGCTGACTTTGTGGTTATGGATGTCGAAGAAGATGAGGATGTGCCTATCTTAATGGGAAGGAATTTCATGCAAACGGCTCGGATGATGATAATATCATGAAGGTCAAGGTAAATGATGAAGAGGTTACTTTCAACATCCGGGAAGCCTTGAAGTACTCAAAAGACAAGGGTGCATGCTTCAAAATGGATGCTGTAACGCCCTCCTTTTTATTTAATTATTTTAATGAATTTTAGAATATATTTATATGATTGGTGTAGAAATATATTTGTTATTTGGTGTATTATTATTATTAAGTGGGGGAGAGATATATTTAATTTAGAAATAAAATAAGATTCGAAAATAAAATAAATATATGAAGAGTTAGTATTCTATTAAGTAGCATTATTCTATTATTTATTAGAATATGAGAATTATTAGTGTGAGTAGAATTGGGGGTTAGAATAGAAAGAAGAATAAGTTATTGGGCCTAAATAGATTTAGGAAGAGTATTTGATATTATAAATAGAAAAGCTTAGGTTAGAGAGAGTTTTTACGTTAAACTGCTTTTTGGAAAAAGAGGAGAAAGATGAGAACTGAGAGAGAGAGAACCCTAGGAACGAAGAACGCTGCTTTTGATTTCAGAAAAACAATCTAAGGTAAGGGTGAGACTATCTTTCACTAATATTAAGTTTGTAGATCATTAGGTTGCATCTAACGTGTTTAGGATGAGTTTGTGAGATTATGAGAAATTAGGGCTATATGAACATATGGATAGTGAAGGGTTTGTGTTTTCTTCCTTATTTCCATGATCTTTTAATAAATTCTTCTTATATGTTGTAGGGATTATATGTTTGATTTTGGTTTTGAAGTGTGATTGAAATAGTGTTATTCGATAGAATTTTTATTGTGAGAAATTGTTTTTGTTTTAGGTGTATACGGTTTAACCTTGATCGGCTATAAAACTGAATCCTAGAGCAATATAATATACGCTTCAGAATTTTTGTTTTATGCAAATCCTTTTGATTCCAATTTTATAATATATTCCTTAAGAGTTCCCTTGCCACTTTAATTCAATTTCAATTCTGTGATTGAACTGTTTGGTTGCTGCATCTCAATTTTTTGTGAATAAATTGCTGCATCTCAATTAATTATTATACCATTTATTTTCGATTCCTTTTGCTGCATGTGCTTGTCACTTGTTTGTGATGTTGTGAGCTATATGAAATATGCTAACCTTAGGTAACTAGTAGCTAAGTTTTAGTATGCATAGAATTGTAGCACTAGCAAAATAATTGATCACTGGAATTCAACCAAACAGATGACCACTTCATTAGTCAAAATTTTCTATGTTGCTTCCACCTAAGCATCTGAATTATTATTTTTACTACCGTGGCTTATTCTCTATCACATAATGACTTTAGTTTGGTTTCCTTTGTTTGTCTATCCATTAACATGTACGTGTGTAACAATTATTGGTTTTGCTTTAATGATGGGTTTGATTCAAAAGTTAGTTACTAGATTGATAATTGCTTTGAAAAGTCTTCGATTTAAATAACTAGTTTGAATGCAAGAATTAATTACTTGAATTTTATTGATTAGGCAGTAATCGTTTATTCCCAAATAATGATTGTAGAATCATATGTGTGATATTCTAATTGTAATTCTCTTATTTAGAATTTGGTTTAGGTTCTATTTCTTTTCAAGTGTAGACAATTGATGAATTATATGACTAACTGTAATTCGTGAAGTATTTGATTATGTGAAATTGATGTGTGATTTAAAGATGGGTTATATAAAGATGTGATCTTGTTATTTATGCACTATAAGTGTTAATTATGATGCTTATGATGATGCGATGTTTAAGATGTTGTTTATTATCATTTGATGCTGTTGTACTATGATGCTGATATGAGATGAATTATTTATATGTTGCATATACTGCTGAGTCTTATTTAAGATGTAAGTGTCGATCTAAGTCAAGGAGTTATAAGATGTTCATGAAGTTCTAAGACGTAAGATGTTGAGTCCATGCATACTCATTTATAGATGAGGGCTCATGCCCTGGAGCTTTTGCTCAACCACGACGATGGAGCTTTTGCTCAACCACGACGATGAGAGCTTATGCTCAACCACGACGATGAGAGCTTATGCTCAACCACGACGATGAGAGCTTATGCTCAACCACGACGATGAGGGCTTATGCCCTGGATTGGTACCACATGCATTTGCATTTCATGATGATTCGAGATGGTTTAAGACGTTAAGAGTTGCATAGTCGAGTCTAGATGCATTGTCAAGTCAAGTTGTTAAGTTGTGATGTTTTAACGAATTTCTTTGTGATGCCTTTTATTATGATGATATGTGACAATGACTGTGACTGCTATATGATGATATTTTGCTAAGATGAGTGATGATGTTTATGTATTTAATTATAATTGCTAAATTATAAGATGTTTATGTTGTTAAATGTAATTTATGATTTATGAGCTTAATATTATTGTTTGAGAAATCTCACCCCTTCTGCGTATATGTTGCCTCGACCGTGGGTAATGTGCAGGTAATAAAGACTAGCTGTGTTCGTGAGTAGACTCCTCACATTGTGTCTAGGTGCTCTGATACGTAACGGGATGGGGATTGCTTTTACTTCTATTCCTTACGTGTCATTTTATGAACTTTTTATGAATAAGTATTGAACCAACCTTATGAGATTTTGATGAGGACTGCGTGCCAAGACTATTTCTATTGTTAAACTAAATCCGCTGCGAAGTTTTTTAAATGTTATGTTGATGAATTTTTGAAGGATAAATTATTATCTATTTTGTTAAGATTTTATGATAAAGAGATGTAGCATTCCGTTTATGTGAATTACTCTGATAATTTATTATGAAATTTTTACGTTGGGAAAACGGGGTGTTACAATTGGTATCAGAGCAGGTCGGTCCGTCCGGCCAAGTAGATGAGTCGTTGTGTCGTGTCGTCATGTTTTCTAGTTAGTATTTATGTTTTTTTTTTATATGATCATGTTTAACTAACCAACTTGATGTAGTTTTTGTGTTTTGTTTGATGAAGTAATGACTGAACTTAATTTCTATTGTGCTAGAATTTCGAGGACGAAATTCCTTTAAGTTGGGGAGAGTTGTAACGCCCTCCTTTTTATTTAATTATTTTAATGAATTTTAGAATATATTTATATGATTGGTGTAGAAATATATTTGTTATTTGGTGTATTATTATTATTAAGTGGGGGAGAGATATATTTAATTTAGAAATAAAATAAGATTCGAAAATAAAATAAATATATGAAGAGTTAGTATTCTATTAAGTAGCATTATTCTATTATTTATTAGAATATGAGAATTATTAGTGTGAGTAGAATTGGGGGTTAGAATAGAAAGAAGAATAAGTTATTGGGCCTAAATAGATTTAGGAAGAGTATTTGATATTATAAATAGAAAAGCTTAGGTTAGAGAGAGTTTTTACGTTAAACTGCTTTTTGGAAAAAGAGGAGAAAGATGAGAACTGAGAGAGAGAGAACCCTAGGAACGAAGAACGCTGCTTTTGATTTCAGAAAAACAATCTAAGGTAAGGGTGAGACTATCTTTCACTAATATTAAGTTTGTAGATCATTAGGTTGCATCTAACGTGTTTAGGATGAGTTTGTGAGATTATGAGAAATTAGGGCTATATGAACATATGGATAGTGAAGGGTTTGTGTTTTCTTCCTTATTTCCATGATCTTTTAATAAATTCTTCTTATATGTTGTAGGGATTATATGTTTGATTTTGGTTTTGAAGTGTGATTGAAATAGTGTTATTCGATAGAATTTTTATTGTGAGAAATTGTTTTTGTTTTAGGTGTATACGGTTTAACCTTGATCGGCTATAAAACTGAATCCTAGAGCAATATAATATACGCTTCAGAATTTTTGTTTTATGCAAATCCTTTTGATTCCAATTTTATAATATATTCCTTAAGAGTTCCCTTGCCACTTTAATTCAATTTCAATTCTGTGATTGAACTGTTTGGTTGCTGCATCTCAATTTTTTGTGAATAAATTGCTGCATCTCAATTAATTATTATACCATTTATTTTCGATTCCTTTTGCTGCATGTGCTTGTCACTTGTTTGTGATGTTGTGAGCTATATGAAATATGCTAACCTTAGGTAACTAGTAGCTAAGTTTTAGTATGCATAGAATTGTAGCACTAGCAAAATAATTGATCACTGGAATTCAACCAAACAGATGACCACTTCATTAGTCAAAATTTTCTATGTTGCTTCCACCTAAGCATCTGAATTATTATTTTTACTACCGTGGCTTATTCTCTATCACATAATGACTTTAGTTTGGTTTCCTTTGTTTGTCTATCCATTAACATGTACGTGTGTAACAATTATTGGTTTTGCTTTAATGATGGGTTTGATTCAAAAGTTAGTTACTAGATTGATAATTGCTTTGAAAAGTCTTCGATTTAAATAACTAGTTTGAATGCAAGAATTAATTACTTGAATTTTATTGATTAGGCAGTAATCGTTTATTCCCAAATAATGATTGTAGAATCATATGTGTGATATTCTAATTGTAATTCTCTTATTTAGAATTTGGTTTAGGTTCTATTTCTTTTCAAGTGTAGACAATTGATGAATTATATGACTAACTGTAATTCGTGAAGTATTTGATTATGTGAAATTGATGTGTGATTTAAAGATGGGTTATATAAAGATGTGATCTTGTTATTTATGCACTATAAGTGTTAATTATGATGCTTATGATGATGCGATGTTTAAGATGTTGTTTATTATCATTTGATGCTGTTGTACTATGATGCTGATATGAGATGAATTATTTATATGTTGCATATACTGCTGAGTCTTATTTAAGATGTAAGTGTCGATCTAAGTCAAGGAGTTATAAGATGTTCATGAAGTTCTAAGACGTAAGATGTTGAGTCCATGCATACTCATTTATAGATGAGGGCTCATGCCCTGGAGCTTTTGCTCAACCACGACGATGGAGCTTTTGCTCAACCACGACGATGAGAGCTTATGCTCAACCACGACGATGAGAGCTTATGCTCAACCACGACGATGAGGGCTTATGCCCTGGATTGGTACCACATGCATTTGCATTTCATGATGATTCGAGATGGTTTAAGACGTTAAGAGTTGCATAGTCGAGTCTAGATGCATTGTCAAGTCAAGTTGTTAAGTTGTGATGTTTTAACGAATTACTTTGTGATGCCTTTTATTATGATGATATGTGACAATGACTGTGACTGCTATATGATGATATTTTGCTAAGATGAGTGATGATGTTTATGTATTTAATTATAATTGCTAAATTATAAGATGTTTATGTTGTTAAATGTAATTTATGATTTATGAGCTTAATATTATTGTTTGAGAAATCTCACCCCTTCTGCGTATATGTTGCCTCGACCGTGGGTAATGTGCAGGTAATAAAGACTAGCTGTGTTCGTGAGTAGACTCCTCACATTGTGTCTAGGTGCTCTGATACGTAACGGGATGGGGATTGCTTTTACTTCTATTCCTTACGTGTCATTTTATGAACTTTTTATGAATAAGTATTGAACCAACCTTATGAGATTTTGATGAGGACTGCGTGCCAAGACTATTTCTATTGTTAAACTAAATCCGCTGCGAAGTTTTTTAAATGTTATGTTGATGAATTTTTGAAGGATAAATTATTATCTATTTTGTTAAGATTTTATGATAAAGAGATGTAGCATTCCGTTTATGTGAATTACTCTGATAATTTATTATGAAATTTTTACGTTGGGAAAACGGGGTGTTACAGATGCAACCGAAGAAGTCATCTTGACTACTCGGAAACAATTGCACAAGAGATCACCCCTTAAGAGTGCTTTGGTGGACGCACTCAATGCTAGTGATGAAGATGAAGCAAGAGACATTGAAGAGTGTTTGAAGGAGCTAGATTCCTTGAAGGAGATTCTTCCTAATCAAGCCATACTTGAAGATTTGAAAGAAGAATCCAAGGAAGAAGCAAAAGTTGATGACACCAAGATAGAATTAAATGTTTTACCATCTAATTTGAAATATGTTTTTCTTGAGAAAGATGGTACAAAACCGGTGATCATTAGTAGCTCCTTGTCCATCAATGAAGAAACAAAGTTGGTAGAGGTTCTCAAGGCCAACAAGGAAGCGATAGGGTGGAAGTTATCCGACTTGAAAGGGATAAGTCCATCTTATTGTATGCACAAGATTATGATGGAAGAAAACTACAAACTGGTAGCACAACCGCAACGCCGCTTGAATCCAAACATGAAAGAGGTGGTGCGAAAGGAAGTAGTGAAGTTGCTTGAAGCCGGCATGATCTATCCTATCTCGGATAGTGCTTGGGTAAGCCCGGTTCAAGTAGTTCCCAAGAAATGAGGAATGACGGTGATCACTAATGATAAAGATGAGTTGATCCCAACTAGAACCGTCACCGGATGGAGAATGTGTATCGATTATAGAAGACTCAATCAAGCAACAAGGAAGGATCACTTCCCATTGCCCTTCATGGATCAAATGCTTGAAAGACTCTCCGGTCAATCCTTTTATTGCTTCCTAGATGGTTACTCCGGTTACAATCAAATCGCCGTGAACCCAGATGATCACGAGAAGACGGCTTTCACTTGCCCCTTTGGTATTTTTGCTTATCGAAGAATCCCATTTGGCTTGTGTAATGCACCCGCAACTTTTCAACGGTGTGTTCAAGCAATCTTCTCCAACTTAATTGGTAAATGCATGGAGGTGTTCATGGATGATTTCTCGGTTTTTGGTCCATCATTTGATATGTGTTTGAATAGCTTGGATACCATGCTGAAGCGGTGTATTGAAACTAGCTTGGTGCTCAATTGGGAGAAATGTCATTTCATGGTTACCGAGGGTATTGTCCTTGGTCATAAGATTTCTTCAAAGGGTATCGAGGTAGACCAAGCAAAGGTCGATGTTATTGGAAAGCTTCCACCACCGGTGAATGTCAAAGGTGTTCAGAGTTTTCTTGGTCATGCCGGATTTTACCGGAGATTCATCAAAGACTTCTCAAAGATAGCAAAGCCTATGAGCAACTTGCTCAACAAAGATAAGTCTTTTATCTTTGATAATGAATGTCTTTTAGCATTTGAAACTTTGAAAGAAAGATTGACCACTGCACCAATAATCATTGCTCCTAATTGGAACTTAAATTTTGAATTAATGTGCGATGCAAGTGATTATGCTGTTGGTGCGGTCTTGGGTCAACGTAAGGACAAAATTTTTCATGCTATTCACTATGCAAGTAAGGTTTTAAATGAGGCACAAATTAATTATGCCACAACTGAAAAAGAGTTACTTGCAATAGTTTATGCAATGGAGAAATTTCGTTCTTACCTTGTAGGTTCCAAAATTGTTGGCTATACTGACCATGCAGCTATCAAGTATCTCCTTACTAAGTCTGACTCAAAGCCAGGGCTCATCCGATGGATGTTGTTGCTTCAAGAATTTGACTTAGAGATTAAAGATAAGAAAGGCACGGAGAATCTTGTAGCTGATCACCTTTCAAGGTTGACAAACAATGAGGTAACCAAGAATGAACCGGAAGTTCGTGAAGAATTTCCCGATGAAAGGTTGCTTGCAATCAATGTGAGACCGTGGTTTGCCGACATGGTGAACTACAAAGCAACCGAGTTCATTCCGGAAGATTTTGAATGGCAACAACGCAAGAAGTTCCTCCATGATGCTAACCACTATGTGTGGGATGAGCCTTACTTGTTCAAAATTGGAGCGGACAATCTCTTGCGTAGGTGTGTGGATGATGAAGAGGCAAAAAAGATCCTATGGCGATGTCACAATTCACCCTATAGAGGTCACTTCAACGGGGAGAGAACCGCCACAAAGGTACTTTAATCCGGGTTCTATTGGCCAACTATTTTCAAAGATGCCAATACACATTGCAAGCATTGTGATGAATGCCAAAGAACCGGATCAATGTCAAAGAGAAATGAGATGCCTCTACAAATCATCCTTGAAGTGGAAGTGTTCGATTGTTGGGGTATAGATTTTGTTGGCCCCTTTCCTTCATCATATTCCAATGAGTACATCTTGGTAGCTGTCGATTATGTTTCAAAGTGGGTGGAAGCCATAGCATCGCCTAAACCCGATAGCAAGACGGTAGTGAAGTTCCTAAAGAAGAATATTTTCACCCGGTTTGGTACACCAAGAGTTCTAATTAGTGATGGAGGGTCACACTTTTGCAACGCACAACTTGCCAAAGCCTTAGATCATTATGGAGTTAAGCAAAGGTAGCATCACCGTATCATCCGCAAACAAATGGACAAGCCGAAGTTTCCAACCGGGAGGTCAAACGAATACTTGAGAAGACGATCTCTACATCTCGAAAGGATTGGTCGGCTAAACTTGATGAAGCTTTGTGGGCATATAGGACTGCTTACAAGTCTCCTATAGGCCTCACTCCTTTCCAAATGGTCTATGGCAAATCTTGTCACTTACCGGTCGAGCTCGAACATAAAGCATTCTGGGCATTAAAGTTCCTAAACTTTGATCAAGAGAAGGCCGGTGAAAGAAGAAAAGTTTAAATGCATGAGCTTGAAGAATTGAGAAATCAAGCTTATGAATCTTCAAAGCTCTACAAAGAAAGGACCAAGAAATATCATGATGAGAAGATCACCAAGAGACAATTCATGCCGGGGCAAATGATGTTACTTTTCAATTCAAGACTGAGATTGTTTCCAGGCAAATTGAAGTCTAAGTGGTCCGGACCTTTCATGGTTAAAGAGGTCAAACCATATGGAGCTGTTGAACTTGAGGATCCAGTCACAAAAGCCAACTGGACAGTTAATGAGCAAAGGCTTAAGCCCTATTTCGGTGGTGAAATTGATCGGAGTATGTCGACGATTTCACTAATCGAACCATGATTTCTTCAAGACAAATGCGTCGAGCTCATGACGTAAAACAAGCTCTTGCTGGGAGGCACACCCAGTTTTGTAAGTATTTTTATGTTTTATTGCATTTAGGAATAATATAATGAGCATTGCAAAGCAAAACATGAAGCAATTGTTGTGAGTCATTTCTGTGGTGATCTCGCGCAAGCGAAGTAATCTCGCTTAAGCGAGATTAGGGTGTTTTTGAATTTAGTTACGACATTTAATTCGCGCAAGCGAGATAAACCTCGCGTAAGCGAGATGAGTTTTACACTTAAAAAGTTGTAACGGTTCACAAGGGGATTAACTCCCCTTAACCACACCCACTCACCCACTCATCTCTCATTATCGGTTACAACAACAATACAACACAAATCTCACACACTTTTCTTTTTCTCACAAACTTTAACCCTAAAATCAAAGCCAATTCAACCTTAGTCAATCACTTGCATACTTCTTCATTCATCATCATTTGCTTGCTTCATTCATCATCATTCAACAGGTTTGATTTCTGTTTCTTTTCCTTGCTTTTCATTTTTTCAAAATTCATGCTTTAAGTATTGTTTAGAAAGGATAGGATTAATTGCAGTCATTTTTGGTTAGAGACTCTGTTCCATAGGATACTGGTGATGCAAATGAACAAGAACAACAACTAATTGCCTTGAAATTCAATTTTGAAAATTTGACCCATTTGAATTTTTTTTTGAAAATATGGGTTTTGAGAAATTTCTTGGCAAATGTTTTGATTCTCGTTGAATTCTTATTCATGGTTGTGTTAGTAGAGGATTAGGGTTGATTGCTGTGTTTAAAAATGCTGATTGTGTTGAAAAATGATGGAAAGGGTTTGAATTTCGCAGGTACAGGAACATCTCACGTAAGCGAGGTTCTTAGGTTACAAATCTCGCGCAAGCGAGTATTCATGTAAAAATTCGCTTGCATCTCGCTTAAGCGAGTCTCAAGCGAGATTGTTATGTACCTCTATTTTTGTCTTCAGTTCTATCTGCCTTAACCCACTTGATTCCATACATGTGCTGATTATTGCTCTATACTGTATATGGTTTTCCTGGTTGTTTTGCAGATGGCACCCAAAAATCAACCAACCAAGAAACGAAAAACCACTGCTGCCTCATCCGGTGTTGTAAACCGTCCTGCACCCTTACCCAGAAACCCGGACCGTACCATTTACACTTCCAACAAAACCTATGCCAGGTTTCTCGAGCTGAAACAAGAGAAAACTTGGCATGACAAAATTTTCCGGATTAACCCTGAGGGTGAGTATGCGGACATTGCAGCCGTTTTCACTGAGAGAAAGTGGGAGAAACTCCTTAACCCATACCCCAAAATCAACCTGGACCTTCTGTGTGAGTTTTATGCTAATGCCTTACCAGATTGTGATGCTAAGGAAATGCAAGCTGCATTTTCTTATACCACCATGGTGAGAGGAAAAACAATCCGCTTCGATAGGGATGCGATTAATGATTACCTAGGCAAGCCTTACACCCTACCTGACTCCGATGACCCTGACACACCTGCCTTGTGTCCTTATGGGGAAAGAGAAGAGGCTGCTGATTGGAATCTTGGTAAGATTGAGAGGGAGATTTTGCTACCGGGAAGGACGTACACTGAGTCCAAAGCGGGTAACCGCAATTTGGCAGCCTTCACTGATATGAGACCAAAAGCTGGGATTATTTTTAAGTTCTTGGTTCATAATGTCTGGCCAAAAAGCCATGTCACCACAACTCCAAAGAAAGTGATGCCTCCTCTGATCTGGCATATTTGCAAAGGAAGGGCAGTGGATGTGGCTGCAATTATTTCAAGAGAGCTGAAGCATGTAGCTCTTGGTGGTGTCGCAGGACCAGAGACCAGACTTGCTTTTCCGGGATTTATTATGGGATTGCTTAAGCATCACGAGGTGCCAGTCACCGAACATTTTTCAGAAGAGCTGGTTTCTCCCATTGATGACAAGTACATTCGGGGTTACATTTCCAGAGCACTAACCAAGGGTGCTGCTTCTTCTTCTCATGTACCCCCACCTGAGGATGTGCCCCCACCTGAGGATGTTCCAGAGCATGATGATCCTCACCAGTCTATGCCACCACCTCAGCAGCCCGGCACGTTTGATTTTGCTTCTTTGCAGGCCTGGATGACTCAGCATGAGCAAAGGGCACATGAGAGAGCTATGAGGCAAGAGATCAGAGATAACCATATGATAGACCAGCAGGCTGCGATCTTCCGCAGCAACCAGGGTATCTATTCGCATCTTTACGATGCTCACATGGACCCTAGATGTTTCGCATTCACTCCTGCTCAGTTCTATGATTCTTGCATGTGGCCTGGGGACAGGCCAATTTACCCAGGAGGGGGCAGTGGAGCAGGACCAGCCCAGACTCAGGAGAGGACTGCTAGTGTTCATGGTATTAGTACAGCAGGACATGCTACTCAGGAGAGAACTGCTAGTTTTCATGGTGCTGATCAGGATCCAGAGGGGACTGTTAGTTTCCATCCTTCTGATGACATGGATGATGATGCGGCACACTGACTGCATCTCTTGGTTATTTTAGTGATGTTTAGTTGTTTTGACTTCTGCTTTGACTCTTTATTTCATGTTTTTATTTTTATGTTGGAACAATTTTTATGCTTTTGTACTTTTACTTCTTGAGCACGGTTTTGGGTGTTCAACATTTTGGTTTAAATTTTAATTTCATTTTGGGTTAAATAACTTAGTTTGTTGTTTGGTTTTTAACTTATTGCTTTGGATGAAATTTTTTGTTTAAATCTTGCTTGTGTTTCGTCAAAAGAAAAATTGCTCATGAACATCAAAGTTTAAAGTGCTCCATGGAGCCAATTATTGAGCAAAAGCAGGTGAGTGATAATGATATGAATTGTGAGAAAGCGCAATGCCAAGGTATTGGTTTCCTGTTGTTCTAGGTGTTACTATGAATGTGAAATTTGTACTTTGCACAAAATGTATCTCATTTAATTCTTTTCATAAACATAAATAATTTTGAACCACTTAGTACTTAACCTAAATGTGAGGTAGCTTCAATCTGTTGTATATATATGCTGGAGACCGATAATCACCGTCTAACTTGTTTTAGTTATGTTAAATCTGATAATTATTTTGAATTGTTTGAAAGCATGGAAAGGATCAAGGCACGTTTTGAATTGAGATTAACCAAATTGACCACATAAAGCCTACCTGTGAGAAGAGCGAGTATCTGATACCCCAATCTGAGCCAAATGAATCAAGTCCTCAAACATGAACTGTCAATATTCATAAGCACAATGCTTAATGAATTTGTCTGAAATTTTTCAAAAATCCAGTTCATGCTTGACTCTTATAGGACTTTGATATTTTTACTTTGTTGAACCCTTAACCTTATTGTACTTTGTCCCTTGCCTTAGGATAGGGGAACATTCAATTAGAGTTTTGTTGTATTCAAGTTGGGGAGAAAAAGGAGGCATTATATGTCAAGTTTATGGTGAAATTGTTAAGATAACCTGACAACATTGTAGAAAAGAAAAAGTTGTACATTTGAAAAAGAAAAGAAAAGAAAAGAAAAAGAAGAAAAAGAAAGAAAAATCAAAAATAGAACAAGTTGTCAAGGTTATTGGTTAGATTGTTAATCACCAAAGGTTGTAATTATTGGTAGGGAAGATTATGGATTTCAAGTTGTGATACAAAGAATGTTCCTCTTTGATAGGCTTTCTGATCAATTGCCCCACATATGACATTTCTTTTGTAGCCCAGCCAAGTTATAACCCTTGAAAGACCTTTTGATCCATGTTTTTGTTCTTTTTGAGACGATATTTGGATGGACACCTAACTTAATCAGAATGTTAGCATGATTGTTGGATGTGTGTTCATTACCTTCATTTATTGTTATTATTATATTTCATCTACTTGCAAAGAAGGGTGTTAGGTGTGGTTCATAACTAGTTATGTTTATGCTTTGAATTTTATGATATATATTTTGTGCTTAGGACTTGTTTCACATTTATAGCCGTGCTAGGAATAATGGAGAACTTCATGCTTGCCGGTGCATTCACATTTGAATCACCACTTGAAAATTTTTAATGTTTTGAATTGTTTGGTACTGTGCTAGAAAGCTTGTCCAAAGCCTTGTAAGTTTCCTTTTGATTCTTTTGTTTGAGGACAAACAAAAAGCTATGTTGGGGAGAGTTTGATAAGTGCTCAAAAGTAATATCTTTCATGTGTTAAAAGAGGCATTTTTAGTGACTTGTTATGCAAGTTATCTACGGAAAAGCTTTCAATTGTTGTATTTATACCATTTATGCTTTACATGCTGATTCTACCCAATTTATGCAGGAAATAACAAGTAAGGACCAAAACTCAAGTGTGTGAACCAAGCGAAACTCGCTTACGCGAGATCACCTCGCTTAAGCGAGATTTCTCCAGAACTATCTGAGCATCTCGCTTCCCAGGTCGCTTGCAGCATCGCTTGTGGAATTTTGAATCTCGCTTACGCGAGATCATCTCGCTTACGCGAGATTTCTCCAGGGAGCAACTGTGAACCTCGCTTTCCATCTCGCTTCCAAGTCGCTCAAGAAGGATTCAAAGGCAGTTTAAGTTTGAAGCAACCTCGCTTACACGAGTTCAAACTCGCTTACGTTAGATTTCTCCAGGGATCATCTTCAAGAACTCGCTTCTAGCTTGCTTCCAATTCGCTTACGCGAGATGCATCTTCATCAAGGATCAGGGTTACGTGGCAAGACTTCATTGGCCATGGCTGGATATTTAGGCTTCTCGCTTGAGCGAGATTAATATCGCTTAAGCGAGATTACACGAACTTAGCCCATTTAAATAGAAGTTTTACCTCTCTTTTGGACTATTCACTATTCCATTGATAAATTTTATACAATTTAAGAGAGAGGTTAGAGCTATTTCTAAGAGAGAAACACAAAGCAAGTGGTTTAGGAGTAGATTCAACTCAAGATCGCTTTGGATACGAAGGATCTTGACATAGAATCTTCATCTTTCCTTCATCCTTTGCATAGTATACATGTCTATGTGTAGCTATCATCTTCTTTGTAGTATTGAGGTAACAAACAAGCTATTATGTAATCTTTTGATCTTTTAATATATAAGGTTATAGCTTAATGATTCAATATTGTTGTTATTCTTATGTTTAATGCTTTCAATGAGATTCAAGATGATTTGGACACGAACTCTTGAATCTAGAACTAGAATAACAATCTATCTTATGTTATATCACTCTTGACAAGTTTGTAAACCTTTGATAATTACTTTTAATCAAGATTTTAATGCTTTCGGATACTTAATCAGGCTGGACACGGTCGATTAAGTTATCCGATCGACTTTGTTATCGTTTAAGGGATTTGGACACGAATGTTTAAACGCTAACTTAGAAATAACGATGTCACTTTGGACACGAAGGATGTTGCAGAAATGATTGTAATAATATTGGTTATAAAGCTAGAGTCTGTTAATCGATCGAGAGATTGCTGCTGTTATGCTTGCTCGTTATCTTATACCGCAAGTGAAATAGTTCGATCTCCTCTCGTTTTTACTTTTATGTCATCTGTGGATATAGTGTTACAAACAAACATTTTATAAAGGATATCTTAATGTGAAAGATTGTGAAAACGCTTATGATTTAACGCAACTCCCTGCGGAAAACGATCCTATATATACTCACGTGTACATAGTTATATGACATGTAGAAATTCTACATCAAAGTTCCATAAGAAGTTCCTTCTAGGGGAGTCGATCCTTGATTTTTTTTTTCTGAGGAAGTTTTGGAGCAATATGATCAAGTAGCCCAAAAATCGGATTTTTGACTAAGCAGCTAACAATGCCCTAAAACAAAAGGATGAGAGTTAGGAAGATTAAAATTGTCCTTAAACTGGTTATCCATGTTACAAGCAAACTCAGAATTTGTGCTGATACAATTCAGATTATATAATCTGAACTGTTTTTCCCTTGAACAATGGTGTTTAGGGGGTGTTCGGATTCTATAGTACGAAAAAAGTAAGGAACGAGCCCTATTTTTTGAGGTTTTCGGATTATAAAATCCGAATTGGTGAAAAACTCATTTTTTCACCCTATAACAAATGAAAAACTCAGTTCAGATTCTAAAATCCGAAAATCTTAAAGACTTTTTCGAAAAAAAATAGGGCGCGTGGGTGGAAAAAGTAATAGTTTTGCTTAAACCAAATGGATATAAGTTGGAAACGAAACCCTTATTTGGCAGAAGAGAATATAGGTAACTCTCAAAACCCTAGTCCCCTTCTTCTATAGTTTCAATCTCGCATCACACATAATGGGAAACCATAAGAAGAATACGAATGGAAAGAAGCGTCAAAGACTAGCACGGAGGATGAAGGTGGTGGTAGGAAGTTTTCTAGAAACAATGAAGAAAGTTCGCATCCGGGATCAATTGGGCATTCTGTTGTTGGCGGTGATGGCACTGATAGGTGTGCTGATTCTTTCATACTTTTATTTTCTTCCTTTTGAGAAGCAGCAGGAGGAGATTAGCTTTGAGGAGTTTAGGAATAATGTTTTGGAACCAAGATTAGTAGACCATATTGTTGTCTCCAACAAAGAACTTGCTAAAATATATGTCAGGAGGAACGATAGTGAAGTAGTAGGAACCGTTCCTGCAAAATATGAATATTTTTTCAATATTGGAAGTGTTGATTCTTTTTAGAGGAAGTTAGAGAAAGCACAAGAAAGACTAGGCATTCTACATCATGATTTTGTACGTGTTACTTATTCTTTCGAAACTGAATGGTTCCCATTGTTTATCTTATTATCTGGACTTCTGTTCATTATCAGAGTTGTCTTATATAAGGAGGGTATTGATGGAACTATATTATCAAACATCGGAAAAGTACATAATGTTACTAAAGTAAGTAGACAAATACGCCAAAAACAAGGTTGGTTGGTACCTTATTCTTCTTCCTTCTTCTTCTTCTTCTTCTTCTTCTTCTTCTTTTGTGAATAATAATATTTTCTAACACCATGTTCCCCTAGTTGACTATTTGTCTTTCCCATTCTCACTTTTTCGAATGAACAATTTAATGGGCTATTCTATCAAGGGCATTTGTTAAGGATTTAAAAGAGAAAATAATTTTGAAATTTTACTTAGAAAAAGTTTCTTTTTGAAATTTCAATGTGTTAAATACACAATTTCTAAAAAAAAGTTTCTTCTTTGAACTTCTAAACAAATGTCCTAGACACTTGTTAGCATTTTCCTAACTTAATTTAGGAGCATATTTTCTTATATGAATTTATTTTGTTCAGGTCTATTTTAAAGATGTTGCTGGCTGTGATGAGGCAAAGCAAGAAGTTATGGAGTTTGTGCACTTCCTCAAGAATCCTAAGAAATACGAAGAGCTTGCAAAAATTCCAAAAGGGGCTCTTTTGGTGGGTCCTCCAGGTACAGGAAAAACCTTTTTAGCAAAAGCAACTGCAGGGGAGTCTGGTGTGCCATTTCTCTCTCTAACCGGTTCTGATTTCCTGGAACTGTTTGTTGGTGTTGGAGCATCTAGGGTGAGAAACTTGTTTAAGGAAGCAAGGAAGTGTGCTCCTAGTATAGTATTTATTGATGAAATTGATGCAATTGGTCGAGCACGGGGTAGTAGAGGTGGTGGTCGTGCAAATGATGAGCGTGAAAGTACTTTAAATCAATTGTTGGTGGAGATGGATGGTTTTAGAACCACTGCTGGAGTTGTTGTGCTGGCAGGTACCAATAGACCTAATGTATTAGACAAAGCCCTACTTAGGCCTGGGCGTTTTGACCGCCAAATAACAATTGATAAACCCGACATCAACGGTCGTGATCAAATATTTCAGATTTACTTGAAAAGGATTAAACTTGACCAGGAGGCTTCATATTATTCACATAAGCTTGCATCCCTTACTCCAGGATTTGCTGGAGCTGACATTGCTAATGTTTGCAATGAAGCTGCTCTGATTGCTGCAAGAATTGAAGAAGCACATGGCACAAAGGATCATTTTGAGGCAGCTATTGACAGGATCATTGGTGGTTGGGAGAAGAAAAACAAGGTAATAAGCAAGCAGCAGAGGCATACTATTGCTTACCATGAAGCAGGTCATGCTGTTGCATGTTGGTTCTTGGAACATACTGACCCATTGTTGAAAGTAACTATTGTTCCTCGCGGAACTGCAGCTCTTGGGTTTGCCCAGTATGTTCCAAATGAGAACCATCCCATGACAAAGGAGCAGCTTTTTGATAGGACTTGTATGACCCTTGGTGGTCGGGATGCCGAGCAGGTTCTCATTAGGACAATCTCTACAGGAGCACAAGATGACTTGGATAAAGTCACTCTTTTGAGACGTCCAAACCATACAACGGCAAAACTAGTGCAATAATTGATAATTAAGTGCGAGATTGGGTGAACAAAGCATACAAACATACCATACAACTTATAGAGGAATACAAGGGGAAAGTAGCTGAAATTGCAGAGTTGCTGCTCGAAAAAGAAGTGCTTCACCAAGATGACTTGCTCCAAGTCTTGGGTGCGCGACTACCCTTCAAGAGTCCTGAACTCGATAATTATGATAAGTTTAAGCCAGGGCTTCAAGATGAGGCCGAAGATGTTGAAATAATTGTCGATGGAGCGAGGAGGGTGATGTTTTTCACTCAAGAACCCAAGGTCGTTACCACATAGTTGATTAAGTTTACTTTTGTTACCATGAAACTATTTAGAACTTATCCAGTTCAAATGAAAAAGGGATTGGGGGTATGATCTTAGTTGATGCATTTTTTTAGTGTAACCACTGATTTATTAACGTTCCTATCTGTAGGTATGAATTCTATATTTAGATTATTTATATTATATTCCATTATTCTTCCATTTATTATATTGTTCATGAAGGTCATATAACTTGGTCCTGTTAATGTTTTTTCTCTATATTTTTTCTCTATCCAAGATATAACTTTATGGATTTTGTCTCTTTAATTGCATGGTTAAGGAGCCTGATGATTTTCCTGCTGAGAAAGTGGAGAAGATAATGTCATTTAGTAGAATCTCTCAAAGACAAAACTCTTCTGCATATGGATACAGTCAGATTCAACCTTTCTGAACAATTGTTGGTGATCTTCCAATTGCTAGAAAAACTTTACTATATTTTTTCCAAAGCACCGTGTAGACCAAGCAATCCAAACTCTGCTCTAGTAAAGCCTGTTGAATCCATTCCATGGCTTTATATTGGTGATAAATAAAAGTAAATTTCAAATCAATCATAGTTTTCAGTATATTTTTATTGGTCTCTTGGCTAGTTCTCTCTCATTATCATTTTATAACTTGTGCAGTGCCAAGACTATGATGGATAACATAGTTCTATTGGGATCTAATTATGATTTAACATAAATGGGCTGCTAAGTGGAAGAGATCAAGACGAAATTAGTATGATGTTGGTGTTGTGTAATGAAGGGAGGACAGCCATGTGTGGAAGTTCAATACAAAAGGTGTGTACATGGTCAAGTTGGCATACCGGTATGCTATGGAAGCACTTATTGAGAATATGGAGTATAAAGTTGAGGGTGATTGGTGTAAATTGTGGAATCTACAAATTCCTCAAAGAGTCAAAATCTTCATATGGAGAGTAGTAAGGGGATGGCTCGCAACAAGGGATGGACTCCAAAATAAAGGTTTGCAATTAATGTTGTGATGCTTGCCCCCATTGTGAAACAAACTACGAGAACGATTGGCATATGTTTATGCCTTTATGGAATGTGATAAGGCGAAACAAGTATGGGAGACGGCAGGGCTGTGGGAGAATTTGCATGTTTCAATACAAAATGCAACAGATTTTGCAATTTTGTTTTTAATGTTATCACTAACATGCAGCAACATAAGGTTATTGACTTTGCTATGATGATGTGGTGTATATAGAAGTGCCATAATGAGAAGATTTGGGAAGACAATGAGAATAATGACCAAGTATCAATTCAGATTGCACGGGACTGTCACACAATGGAAGGAGATGAGGAAGCAGGCTGTAGCAGCGAATAGGAAAAGCCGTATAGCAGCAGAAGCGTTAAACAGTAGCAGTTAAGCAGCATCGCAAGACAGTTGTACAGAAGATGCAGCGCAAAACAGTAGCGGTTCAGCAATACGGAGGCTGCAACAACCGGTGGGTGAATTTAAATGTAACATTGACGCAGTACTGTTTCAAGAAAAGTGCTGCTATGAAATTGGTATGTGTATCCGGAACTCTAGAGAACATTTTATGGAATTGGTATGCGCAATATGACAATTTAATTTGATGTATTATATGCAGAATGGAATGAATAGTTAATTGTACTATTTTAGAGCTTTCTTTCTTCTTTATCTCTTAAAAGGAAATGTTTATCTGCATTAAAAGGAAATGTTTATCTGCATTTTTTTTCTGCTATGGTTGAAAATTGTGTACTTGCAAAAAATACGAATACTTTATTATTGATTGATAAAGTAAGTTGGTTATGCGTTTGTTTCAGATACATTATATAGTTAGGTACAATCTATGAAAAAAGGAACACAATTGAGGAGAGTATACATGTTTAAACTATATGGAAATGGATTTATTAGTAATTAATTGTAATGTCAAATTTAGTGCATACCATTTTATCATGGAGTTTTTTTTACCATTATCAGCATACCTTCCTTTTTTTTTTTTTTTTAAGGACATACCTTCCAATTTGTTTTTCTATAATAATAAACGACAGCATCCCAAGTGAATTTGCCTATGTGTCAAACTCATTAATAATGTGGCATTGCATATTTGGCCAAGACATTATCCATGTCATTAATTTTACAGTTATTTCAATAATAAAAAAAAGGAAAATAAGTATAAAAAATAGTTTTTTTTAGGTAAAAGAAACATCATTTTATTTGAGACACTTGATAACTTGAGATGATCGCTATATAAATGAAAAATACAACATGAGTGTATGGTAAGTTGCCCTCTAAAACATATATATAGGGTCTGTTTGGTAAGCCCCTTAAATGAGCTTATTGCTCATAGCTTATAGCTTATAAGCTCGTTTGACAAAAGAAGCTCTGTTTGGTAACACTTTTTCAACATGAGCTTATAGCTTATTTCACGAGTTTATAAGCTATTTTTCAGAAGCTATTCCAAGTAGCGTTTGAGCTTATAGCTTATAGCTTATCATCTTTTCTTCCAATTTTATCCTTATTCATTTATCTAAAATCCAATTCTACCCCTTTATAATTTGTTTAATGTTACCGTTATATATTTTGTTTTGACTAACATGTTACGTTTATATATATTGTTTTTTCAGTAACATGTTACGTTTATATATATTGTTTTGACTAACATTTTTTTGACTAACATTTTTTTATATATATTGTTTTTCTAGTGCTGTTTTGATATATATTTTCTCTAATAAAACATATATTGTTACACTTTTTTAAGGCACGTATATAAGCATTGTTACGTTATTATTTTTTTCCAAAAAAATGGTTTCTTATGTTACTGTCAATTGCTACAACATTTTTTTTAAGGAAAGTCAATTGTTACAATACTGTAAAACAAATTACGTTTTTTATATTACAATAATGTAAAACAAATTACGTTTTTAATATTATTTGTTAGTTAAATTTATCATTTTTTTGTTAGTTTATAATTTTATTCTTAGTTTTATAATTTAAAATGAATAGATAGAAACATATATTATTATTTTTTACGTTATAAAACTTAAATGAATGTAAAAAATAAAATTCAGTGAAAAATAATTAATTAGCTAGTTGAACCGTTAATTCAATGGAAAGCATATATTATATTTTGTAAATTTTATTATGAATTAAGAATGTCCTTTTATGTCATTTTAGGTTTATTAGCTCATTGAACCGCTAATTTTACCAAACACTTCAATTAGCTTATCAGCTATCGGTCATCAGCCATCAGCTATAAGCTATCAGCTAAAAGCTATCAGTCATCAGCTATCAGCTATAAGCTATCAGCTA
Organism: Medicago sativa; assembly: GCF_051527215.1. NCBI lineage: Eukaryota > Viridiplantae > Streptophyta > Magnoliopsida > Fabales > Fabaceae > Medicago > Medicago sativa. The sequence continues at coordinate 101,223,157 of NC_140752.1, forward strand.
GCTTATCAGTCAACCGCTATTTTTACCAAACTGAGCCATAATACTTAAAAGAACAGTGAATGAGAAAAACTGACAAATGAAACACTTTATAACAACAATCGAGTAATATAGCAAAGAAGCTGTGGTTTTCCATTCAAGAATTAAGCGTGAGCATCCTCAATTGACTGAATAAGCAGCATGTACGTCAACATGTATCATGTATGTTGTTTTGTAATGCTAGTAACCACTTGCTTAAAAAAACCATGGAATTAAAATATAGGGTGACATAAATGAATGAACATGATGAAAAAACTTAGGTTCAAGTTTCCCTACATTAGTCCAATTTTGTTTTCCCCAATTCTTTCTAAACAATAGGTTCATAATTATAATCTTCGTTAAATGCGATCAATACATTGTTAAACCTACGAAGAAGTCTGCCTTTAAATTTAAGAAATACCAAATTATGGTATTTTATGTCAGATGTTGTTTAATATGTTATGTGTGCTTGACTTTTGATGTGCAAAACTATTTAACAACTATAATAGCGTAGTTTGGATTAGGTTACTTTTTGAAAGCTTCTCAATTGAAATATGCATTTGGTTCCTAATGATTTAAAAAAACAATATTCATTGGTGTTTACGGAAGAGTTTACACTTACATGGCTCTAAGCTTAAAAGTGAACAATGACAATGAGAAGCTATAAATTTCTAACAAATATATATTTGAACATTCAAAATTTCATACACTCATTCAACATATTATATTCGCACAGTTGTGAAACTTAAGGTGTCAAAAGTCCAAATAAGCCTAACTATCACGAGTTGTTGACGGACAACGATACTCAACATTGACCATCATTCTTGTGTCCCGTGGTTGAGACGTACAAAAGAATGACGGTCATTGTAGGGGTTGGTCCTGGATGGACATGCACCTTTGTTGGAGGAGACGTTTTGACAATATCTCTCAAAACTTGGACCTTCCTTTCTTGATCTAATTTCTCTATAGAACATAATAAAGAATCCTTCTTCAGAGATGGAGCAGAAGATGACGAGCAGCATTCTTCGATTTCTTCTTCATAACATGAGACATCTATGTTTTGAATCCATTTCAGATTATATATGCCGTAAGGTACCAAAAAGTAAAAATAAAAGAAAATCAATCAAATAACAAAGACTTAAAAAAAAATGTATACCAATCTCGTGTAATTGTGCGAGACGTCTTAAATTCGAATTATTCAACAAAGTTTAGTTGAAAATTGACAAAATGCAAAGATAATTTATGGTGAATGAGACATTTTAGAGGATTCAAAAAAAAAATTTATGGAGAGGAAATTAAAAAATTTTGTGAAGACTAAAATCATATTTAATCTTATAAATGAATTGAGCTTTAAATGGATGAATCCCTAAATATGTTGGATGGTTGTTTTCTGTAGGGGAGATGTTGTAAGGATAGGGAGCAAGAGAGAGTACCAAATAGGTAGATAAGTAACAGATATAAAATCAGAACCAAAGTTACCTAAATATGTCCACCCGTGATCTGATCAGTGATATTTTGTAGATATTATTTTCAATTCTGACTATGTTGTGTTATAACTCTGTCTCTGTCTCTGTTTGTATTTCTCTATCTCTATCTCTAGCTATATATGCATACGCCACGACTTGTGATTGGTTAATAGCAACAAAACAAATCTGCCAATGCCATTTCAGTGTCGATGCAATCTTCCTCCTCTTATATAAGAGTTCACTCTATAAAACAAACAACCCAAAACCAACCATTCTGTTTTTTGAGTGTGCCATTTGCTAATATGCTTTCGCTGTTTCAGAATACGTATCAGTGCGTATTTCAATTTGCCAACAAGATCATTAATTGCTGATTTTTTTATTTAAAAACTTGTTAAAAAATGAAAGAAGTATTAAGAAGAATACTTAACTTACAACTCGAAAAAAGTATAAATAGTGCTTAATCTAAAAAAACAAGCAAACTAATTCCATGGCTTATACTATTTCATCCACCCCAAGTTCTTTGAAGAAAAAATAGTCTAATTCCGCGCTTTCCAAATTGATACATGCCAAATAAACATTAGGCCTTTCCGATGCCTTTTAGCCAAAGAAGAGGATACGAAATGGTCTTGGAGAGAAACCATATTACCCGATAGAATAACTTTCGTATCTATCCACTTAAAGATCAAATAACAAATATTTTTGACTAAACCACACATCTACAAAACAAATGATCCTCCGCCTTTAGATTTCCCCTACACCGCACACAATTTGGGTTCGCTCTCCAACAACACTCCTCTTAAAGAAAAATTCTCCCGGGTAGAAAGTCTACCAAAAAGTATTTACCAATAAAATATTTGAATTTTTTGTGGAGCCAAACTAGTCCAAATTCTCCTAGTCAATATTTATATTGACTAAGGAGAATTCTCCTTAGTCCAAATTCTCTCTATCTAGAATATATTTTATTTCTTCTAATCATTTTATTTTTTAATATGTGAATAAAAACTTAAATAATATTCATTTTGAGACGGAAGGAGAATCGATTAAAAATATTAGGGTTAATTATGTTTTTGGTCCCTACAAAATTGCGACCTTGTAAGTTTAGTCCTTACATAATTTTAATAGCATTTTTAATCCTTACAAAAAATTTCTGCACTCAATATTAGTCCTTACTCAATCCAAATTTGTTTAATTTATGCTTAAACTCTTAAGTTTTTCAACAATTTTTTACAGGCGTGTTAAGAATGTTATTAAAAGTTCCTCCGAAAAAAATATCGCAAAAATTTGATCTCTACGTCCATATTTTTGTTACTTATATCTTAAACTTTTGTCGTTTTAAAAAATTCATATTTAATTTATTTTATGTTAAAAAATTATAGATTTTAGTAAATGAACCTTTCATAGTGTTCTAAACTTATATAAAAAGAATCGTTAAAAAATTTAAGAGTTTAAGGATAATTAAACAAAATTTATTTTAGCAGGGACTAAAATTATAAGTAAATTTTTTTTTGTAGGGATTAAAAATGCTATTAAAATTAAGTAAGGACTAAACTTACAAGGTCGCAATTTTGTAGGGACCAAAAACATAATTAACCCAAAATATTATTTGGCTTCCTAAAATAATTAACAATATTATTTGACTATGTAAAGAAAAAAAAAATTACTATTTGGTTGGAGTGCTTAAATTTAGTTTTGTCAGGAACTCCAGTGTTCTTTTTTGAAATAGTTAGGAACTTATAATATATAAACATTCAAATACTCATTAGAATCATTTTGCATGATATTCTTATTTTGAATTATGGTCCCCCACTCACAGCTGCAGTGGCTGCATGGGGAATATTTAGCCTTTTTTTTTCTCTTCATCCTGATGATGCTTGACGCCTCTTGTGTGATACGTCCTAGTCTTGGCCTTCTTAAGGGTTTTGAAAGGTGGATCATACCCTAGTCATAATGTAACAACCCTATACAATAAATATGTAGCTTTCCCAAGGACCTAGATAAATTATGACTAGTTTAACGATAATAATTTTATTTGAAGGATAGTTTAACGATAATAAATGGTGATCGTGGTATTCTTGTTTGATCAAACTAAAGATATTCTTTAATCTTTCCTGTCAAGACCGCAATACTTTCCTCAAAAAAACGCAAGAATTGCATGTTAGGTGTTTCATATTTTTATTTCTCTAACAATTGTTGCAAGTACTTTTTTTGTAAAGAAATTTTTACAAGTACCGTACTGCTCTTTTCCGATAAAAAAAATCCAATTCAAAAAGTGGAAGAATCTAAATTTTGGATCGCACATTGAAACAAAGAGAAAAAGAAATAATATTATATTGATAATATAATAGTATGACCGAGTCATTCAAAAAGATATGATAAGAAGGGAGACATAGGAAGAAAATAAAGTGTTGAATGAGTATATGATATTTAGAGATGTCAACTTACTATTGATGCTTTTAATAGAAATTTTCGTAAGATGTTGATCAGTTGTTGTGTTTTTTTTAATGTCTCGTATTAGTATTGGTTTAAATTTCTAAATAGAGTGATTACATTTGTACAACTATTTACTTTGTGACAACATTCTTTTTCTTTTCTTCTTATCGGTCAAAAACCAACAAAAGGAGAAAAAGAAGAGTGATGGTAAGAATATAATATGAGTATGAGAGTTGTCCAAAAATTGTCATAAAATAATTGTACAAATATAACTTCTCAAGTGAATAATGCATGTTTTGTACCATTTTAATTTGTATGTTTTAGTCTCCTCGTAGATATGGTTTCGTGAAATCTCATGGTTCTTTAAATTCTTCTTACGAGTGGATTGTATAACTCTCTTTATATTTTCCTCAGATGGGTTAATGTGGAACCTACATCCATATAATTAGGAGTTCATCTAACAGGTATCTCCAAAAAATACTTCACGGATGGATTCTTACAATATTAATTTAGTTAATCGTCATATTGTTTTATAGAATAAATAACAATAGTTATTGAAAACTCATAACACAAATGACTGAGTCAAAGTTCGAACTCCAGTCACAACATTCCAACTAACAATTTCGATATTTTTAATAACTAAGTTAAGATTCTTGAACAGTTAATCATCATAATCATTATTTAAAAATAAAATAAAAAACTCTCAAACGTAAGAGCTGCAGCTCCTATGTGCAACACCTACACCTCCACTTACAAGTCATCCTCATATATAACTGCACATAAATTAAGAGGATTATTTATGCAATAATTATAAGGTTAAATTTGTATGCACTTTATTTATGTACAACTTTTTTAAAAAAGCACCCAATAACATATGAAAATATAGATATTTTAAAAATTACATCATAATATTAATTGGAAACGCATCACCTATATAAAAAAAAGATTCACATCTAAAAAATACGTTTAGTGCTAGGAAATCAGGGGCGGCCCTGAGCATGGGCTCGAGGGGGTGGCAGCCCAGGGCACCATATTTTCAGGGGCACCAAAATTTTAAATTTTACCTATATATATCTCTTAAATGAGAATTTTATGTTATTTAAATTATTTTAAATACTTTTTAACAAAGTTATTGAGGCATTACAAAGTCAAAAGTAATAAATCTATGTGATTAAATAAAATATTGAATAAAATCAATTAATTACATCCATAATTGGGGCACTAAAAATTTGAGTCTTAAATTTTTCATACTCCATGACATTATTCTAATTTTAGTGCATCAATTGTGGATGTAATAAGTTGATTTTTTTCAATATTTTATAGTATTTTATGAATATAAAAATTGAATTATGATTCATGTGTGGTATTGTGTAAAACATGTTCTTTTAGGCTACTAAATTCTCAAGAGTCGGGTGTAGACTTTGGAGCATGTATCATAGTTTATAACTACTTAGTTCAGATTTCAAAGATCATACTCGTGTTCTTTTGCATAATAATGTCAAATGAAAGTATACAATAATCTTCTTGTTCGTTTCTTTTATCCTTGTGTACAATAATCTTCTTGTTCGTTTATTTTAACCTTGTGTATTTTTTGTTAATTTTTTTATAAGGGCACCATCTCATGATTCGCCCAAGACATCCAAATTCGAAGGACCGGCCCTGTAGGAAATGATAAAATATCTAAGAAATGAGGGTGTGTCACTATATGAGGACCATTTGTTCATCATATGTGGTTTTGGTTTTGCTAGTAGAATATGGTACGGAATTTTCAAATGACTAGGGGATGACATTGTGCCTCTCGGAAACATATTTATGTTAGAAATTTTCGCTTTTTGGCCTGAAAAGGGGTAAAGGGTGTGATGTTGGTTTGACATACAATACTACTATGGCTAATTTGAAAGACGAGAAGAGGTTGATAGGATTAAAAGAGTGTCTTGAAGTTGTTTTTTTGGTTCATCCTTGTCTTTATTATGAAATGTATACATTACCATTAACTTGTATGTTAATGTGACATTGTTGGTTGAATTAATGCCTAAATTTTAAATTTTTTAGGAGGGGTGGGTAATATACTACATTACATTTGACGATTTAATTAGTACCACTTGTACTTATAAAAAAAAAAATCTTCATTTGGTGTTAAAGAAAACGAAATGATAAAATTAATGCAGTTAAAATAAGGGTTAATTAAGTTTTTAGTCCTTATAAATATCCACAATTTTGTTTTTAATCCCTACAAAATAAAATCACACTTTTTAGTCCCTGTGACCTTTTCCTTAAGCATTTTAGGGACAAAAAATGTTGATGAAAATTTTTGACAGAGACTAAAAATGCTGATGGAAAAATTTATAGGGACTAAAAATGCTGATAGAATATTTTATAGGAACTAAAATGTGTGATTTTATTTTACAGCGACTAAAAACAAAATTCTGAATATTTATAGGGACTATTTAATTAATTAACCCTTAAAATAATAATAATAATAATAATAATAATAATAATAATAATAATAATAATAATAATATAATCCTTTCTTCAAAAAAATAATAATAATAATAATAATAATAATAATAATAGTAATAATATATAATCCTTAATATTGATTATGAATGAAATGAATTAATATAATATTGCCTTTGCTAAAAAAAACCTTAAAAAAAAGGAAAAAGATAATATATAAAAACTTTGAGACTTTCCAATATAATTTAAGAAATAATTCTGGAGTCAATCAATTCACGGATTTACTTTCAATTCATCCGTTCAGTTCCATTTTGGTGCATTGATGTGATTTCTTTAATATGTCATAAATTGGACTACAGAGTTTACTCCACCAAAACATTGATTGCAATACACAGCATTATACAACAGCATTTTATTTTTTTCCAAGTATGCAGCAAAAGAACAAAAGAATTCTCCCACCCATGTTCATAGTTACTTCAACATCTAAGTCTGTCACATCTTATTCCTATTTCAGATACTATGTATCAAAATCAAACCCCTCACATCAAATTCCTTATAAACTCTTCATTTAAGTCCTCCTTTCCTATTCTTCATATATCAGGAGCAACATGTGTATACATAAACATCAAGTTACTTAAATAAGGCCTATAAACACCAACCCTTTAGAATATTATTTAAATACTTCAACCAACATAACATAGTCCAAATGCATTTTAAGGAAAATACCTCATTCAAATTCAGTGTCCTATTACATCACCAATTTCTTGAAACATAACATCAAGAACAATAATAACAGTGCTATTTTCCAACAAAATCCAACACCTAACAAACAACCCTGTCATTTGACATACATGCATAGCAAAGTATTTTCTAATCAGTTTTTCAACGGAAGAAACTCAATAAACTGGTTGGGTGCATTGATTGCTGAAGCTGATATCTCTGTCTCTTTGTGTTGCTGGTTAATGATGTTATGATGATGATCATCATTAGTGCATCCATGATCTCCATTCCTTATTGGGAAAAGTTGAAGGGTTTGATCAGATTCATTTTGATGAGTACTATTGTAGTTGATACTGTTTAAGTGGATAAAAGCGTTTTCCCTTTCTTTGTAGTTGTAGTATGTGTGAGGTGAAATGAATAAGTTGAAATCATGGGTTTTGATGAGTTTTGGGTCCATAAGTCTAGTTGTTACTGTGGTTGTGGTGGCCACGCTAGCTGTTGTTGCAGTAGAGGTGTTTAAGAGGGTAGGACAAGAAGAAGTTAACTGCATCATATGCCACGTGGCATTCCTTTCCATAAAGTTTCTTCTTTGCTGTAATTCTGCTTCATCGAATTGGAGCCATCCATCTGTTCTAGAGTACTGATCTGCTTTTGCTGCTGCTGCTGCTGCTGCCCTTTGAATTGAAACAGATTCCTGTAGAAAGAAAGAAAGAATTTAATTAAAGGTACCGTATGAGTATGAGATGAAAACCTCAACTCAAAAAAATACTAAATAACGTGTGAGGAAAAAGGAAAAAACAAAAACTAACCATAGGTAAGAAAGAAAGAAAAAAAAGGGCATATGCACGGATTTCAAATGAGCATGCACTCAAAGTTAAAAGAAAAATAAAATAAAATAAAATAAAAAAAGGTGGATGTTGGTCTATGTGAAGTCAAATTAAAGCAAGGGTTGTCTTGTTTTGGTGGTCTCTCAATTTCATTTCATAGAAAGAAGAATAATGGAGATAGGTAGAAGAGTGCCCAAAAGCTACTGACTTGACTTGAATGAATATGCACAAGCCCCAAAAGCCCAGCTAAATTTCATAACAGCAGCCCCGACAGAAAGGAAGGAATGCAGCTTTTAGGACCCTTTTCATTTCCCAACAAATTACTACTACAAGGAAACCTTTTCTTTTCTTTTCTTTTCTTACTTTCCCTATACCTAGTTTGTGCATTACTTACTGCATATAAGTAACTTTTTAGTTATCTAATCTCTCTCTAGTAAAGTAATCATATGCATATAATCAGTGCTTAGTGAGTGGATAAAGATCCTTATGATTATTATTCCTTAAAGACTTTTTGCTGAATTGATTAAGGGAAAAGGAAAAAGAGATATGTATTTGTCTGGTTTAGTACATGCATGATGATGAATGAAAGCAAAGCAAGATATTAATATAATATTAGAGAGAGAATTATAGACCTCTGCAAGAGGAAGAGTACTGGTACTGGAATTTGTAGAGGGTAGCCAGTTTTTGGTGTGTTCAACTTCAAACACTGTCCTACTTGCGCCTGTTGACAAAAAGAAAAACAAAAAAGAATATAACTTTACATCTCAGCCAACAACAATACGAATGAATGAGAAAAAGCAACACACCATGTCATGTATGTAGTATGTACTAATAAGGATATTCCTCTAACACTAAATAATTACAGTTAACTATTAATTACCTAAGTCTTTCTTTTCAAGAGCAGAATCAAACTCAGCAGCTGATTCCATTTGACGGCGTCGTTTTTGCCTTTCTCTAGCTTTGTGATTCTGAAACCAATAGAAAACATTTTTGCCTTCAATTTTTCCAAACTTTCTAAGCTGGGCAGTGATTTGTTGGATTTGTTCAGCAGAAGGTGTTCTTGTTCCTCTTCTATACAATTCTTCCAGTGCTCTTAACTGTTCTGGTGTTGGATTCCACCTTGAACTCACCACAACTGCTGCTGGATTATTATTCAACTCTGATCTCTTGCTATGATCTCCTACTCATGATAAAACATATCATCACACTTTTAGTAAGTGTAACATATATACAAACAATATTGGACAGAAAAGAGTTAATTAGCAAGCCATATATTATATTATATAATACCTTGCTGCTGCAGATTGTGATGATATTGTGAAAATAAATCATTGCCACCATGAATGCGGTTTAAGGAAGGAGTTATAGTTGAAGTGTTGTTAGGAGAAGTAGTAGGGACTGGGACTGGTCTTGGCATGAGAGGCCTTAGTTTCCTTCCACCGAATGGATAATCAGCCATGTTGAACTCACCACCTTCATTGTAACCCACCATCCACATGTTGTCAACTAGGGCTTTTCTCACTAAAAGGCTAATTATAAATAAATAGTAGAAGGAATGAAGTTACTTAGGAGTACTAGGTAATATAAACTGTGTTAAAAAAACAATGAAATGAAACACGTACATATAATAAATGAATTGAAGGGGATTGAAATGGAAAAGTGGGAGTGGTTGTTAGATATAGAAATATTTTTGGTAGTGAGTGTGGTTATGGTAATTTGAAATGGAGGAGGAAGTTGAGAAAAAAGGGAAAAGAAGTTAGTGGCAATGACCAAAATAAAAATGGTAAGACCTAGCTAGCTAGTTGAAATGAAAAGGGTGCATATATATGGCATATATAGGTTGATATATTGATGCTGCTATGCAATGGTAATAACAAAACCATTGTTAATTAGTTGAGGAGGGTGTATGTGTGTGTGTCTGAAACATTGAGAGATGGAGATTGATGACTCAAAGAACTCTAGGTCACATGAATTGAAATGTTTGCAAATTGCAAGAGAGAGAGAGAGAGAGAGAATGGTATAATATTGTTGGATGAATATGGGACAAAAGATGAGATGAGGTTGACTAGGCTTTAAGGAGAGAGAAGCGTGGAATTCTGGGAGATTGATTTGTTATTGGGAGTAGGGAATGAAAAACGACGTGACGATGATGAGGGTTATCATGAGCCTCATCACTCATTTATTGTTCTCTTTTACGTCTCGTGCCTTTCACACTAATTCTCAATCCGAACTGCCCCTCTCTCTCTCTCTCTCACCCTTTTCTTTGTCTATTTTGCTGTCCATGTCCATGCATATGCATGTACGGTACTGCAACTCGAATACTTCTTCATTTTTCACCTCTACGATCCTCTATACCATATATTACTTCTTTCTCAATAAAATACATACACTATTATATATTATTACCAACTGCAACTAGCATGGATAGTTAGGAGGAAGTCATGATCAAATTATTTACTGCTACACTACACACATGTTTAAATAAAAATATATGAACAAAGAAAATAATTAAATAATATTTTTTTTTTTGTGACTGCTCAATTGATGTGTTTAAATGGTTGTAATCATACAAGTATATATTTTCCTTCCACTAATATATGTTGTTGTGACTTGAGTTTTAGTACGAAATTTCATAATTGATATTTACACCTAAATTCAATCATAAATTTTCAATAAGGTTGATGGTCATGTCCCTCCCCCTAATCTAAATCTTTTCATAAAAAATTTGATTGTATTACATTTAAGTAATATTCCACATTTATAAAACTAGTTACATCCTAGTGAACATGGTTCAATTGGTGGAGATAATAGTACATTACAATATATAAGAAATGTGGTTCGGAAAAGAAAAAAAATTACCATGCTTTACCGGATATGGGCTAAATAATTTTAGCATGTAAGTTAGGTTTTACATTGAAAGCTTCGAATGCACATTCATTTATGATTTTGCCGAAGTTGCAAAACTAAACTTAAACCTGAACATGGAAAAAAACGCATAAATCTTAATGTGTAACCAAACATAGGCTAATGTTGCATTTGAAATGGGAAATTTATTTTGAAGTGAAGAAAGAAAATTAGAAAAAATGACTGTTACTTTATTTGGAATCTTGCTTCCATGGTCCAGACTCATTTATTGAATTAAATTGAACATGGCCATATATAGGAGGGTAGTTCAGTAATAAACAAAACTGTCCATGTCCTCTCTTTCTCTCTCTCTCTCTCTCTGTGTTTGCCTCTTAGGTATAAGTTATAACCCCTCGGTCATTATGATGGAATGACTCAATTCTCGAGCTAGTGTGTGAGCCTCTGCCACCGCTGATATAGTAGTGGAATTTGAAAGCTATAATTGATTAATTATTTCTAGCTTTTTGTTGAGTAGAGGGCCTACTCCCTGCAAATTCTGAATCCCTACTATTTGTATGTCTGTTATTTATTATTATTATTATGATATTTGTGCATGCAATGCAAAGGAAATATGTAATGAGATAGATACTAGTAAGTAAGTACCATGCAAATTACTAAACCACAGAACAATGTGTCTATTGTGTCTGTGACCCCTCTCTCTAATTGATTGTGCATATCTCATCTCCCCACTACATAACATACTGCACTGCCCATAAAAGCCCTAATCAGTATTGTCATTTCTGTTCTCATTGTCATTGCTAGGAAAACCAAATTCACATCTATAGCTTAGCTAGCTAGCTAGCTAGTTGTCAAATATATTGCTAGGATATGGCCCCATAAACTTTAAACTTTTCATCCTTTTTAGGCTTCAGCTTCAATTAGTCAATGGTTAGTATATAGAGCAAGTATATAACTTAGACTTAGGAGGGAGGTATATAGATAGATAGGATGGGAATGTTTTATTCTCCACCAACATGTCGTCCTTTAGTACATTTAAACAATAATAAAAACAAACCTCATAACTAACATATATATCTATTTCATGAATCAAGCCAATTAGTACCCAATTCCTCTTTTATACATTCTTTTTTCTTTTCTTTATTTTAGGTACACTATACTATACTATACCATTGAACAATGTTGCCCGTGAATCTTTAATTTGATGATTACATGTATCTACTTTCTCCTAGAGTTATGCAGCTAGCAGAGTTTGTAAAAATAATTGGTTTTTATTTTTATTTTTTAATTTGCCAACAAAGTTATTAAATAGTACTGTAAAAAAAATAATAAATAAAGAGACTCTTTCAATCAGTGAGCTGTGTAGTGTTAAAAATCAATTCAAATAGGTAACGATTAAATTTGGTAAATGTATTGGGAAAAGGGTAGATACTATACAGGTTTCAGTGAAGAAAGATGAAAGGCAAAACATGTCTACTTTTTTTGCATATACTAATAGTATTTGGAAACAAGAAAAAAACAGCTTTTGATTCATTGATAATAAGTGTATTAGAGTTGAGATTCGTTTTGAAAAGTTAAGCCAATTTTGATACGTACCATTATTGTATAGAATAGTAGAATACAAGTATGTCCACAGGTACACGCATAATTGCATTGTTTTCATAAAAATTCGATCAGGTGACACTGGTCTTAGTCTAAAATTGAGAACTTCTGTATTTCCCAAGAGCTGCTAGCATAGTGAGACGCTCAATCTTGCAACGACAAAACATGATGGAAGCAATCACACTCCAAGGGACAACATTTCAGAACGGACAGCTTCACCCTTTTCCCCTATAAAGCCACAAGGCCTCTAAATAATTCGTAATTACTGTATATACTATAATTAAGTATTAAGTATGCTGATTTTTTTTAGTCATGCTAACAAGTATTCTTAGACCAATATTCTTAAATTTTATTTGCGAGTTTGGAGGGGAATGAAGAGAGCTTTGAATAAAAATGCAATAAGTAGAAAAAATAGTTTTGAGAGTGAAGGTTTTAGGGGTTTAATTTTTTTCATAGTACAAAATTTTGTTGATTTAGTGGAACTAAAAAATTATAATTGAGGAGGATTTAAAGAGTTTATATGAATTCTTCAATTTCAATCTACGTCTTAAAATTTAGAGTATATTAATTATATACATTAATTTATCATTATTAAATAAAAACTCTTTTAAAAAATCTGAAAGATTTCTCCATTTTAATCCGGTATTTTTGTCAAAACTTAAAGGACTAAAGAAGATATTTGTCCTTAAATTAATAAAAAAATATTTAATAAAAATATAATATAAGGAAAAAAGGAAAAAACACGGACAAGGCATAAACAGATACTCAAAGAACATATTAAAGATGCAAAGAACAAAACTATACAACCATCCTTAAATAAATAAATACAAAAAAAAAAAAAACAGAGAGAGATAGACTTCTCGATAACTCAATAAAAATATGTGGTGTATTATGAAGCGAGGAAGAAGTGTTCTTTATATAGGTGAGGAGTCGATAGTGGTTACAAATCTGATGGTCGAGATCATATTTTTATCATTCATCCGTCATTTTCTTTTACAAAAAATAAATGATATTAATTCATTCAAATTGATAAAATATATCGATGCAATACAATTTTGCTAAAAAACAAAAATGATGAATCTTCAAGCTAACTACAATGTTTGTGTTAATATCATCAAACGATAAAATACGTAAGTCTACGAATATCATGCATCATGATTTCAAACATTGACAACACCAATGTGGCAATGTCCTTGATTGAATTTGCACTAGATTGAAGTTGATCTGACAATCTGAACGTAACAAACATTGTAACAAGAGGGGAAAGCAAAACAAATTGTACAACGATGACGAACAAAACAATGTCACATTAAAATGACTAAATCACTTATTCAACTAAAGGTGAATGAGAAAAACTATTTAGATGAATGACTTTGGTTCAAAGATTTATCTTAAATCTCCTTTCTTTGATGAATGAAAGTGAAAAAACCGTATATAACAGTAAAATGGGATGGCAAATAGAGAGGGAATTCTCTCTGGTTTTCGTCCATCCGTCGTTATTCATTAGAATTTAGAACTACAATATCTTCGAAACTGTTTTACATTAAATTTCCACCCAAAAAAAGTTACAATTCACATGCATATAGAGTATGAACATTTCAAACACATACTATTAATTATAAATTCTGTGATGGGTGACCACTGAATGTAAGAAGCAGCAGCTGGAACAGTTTTTTTTTTTTTTTTCTTTCCTCTCCGACATGAATCATGAAGTGACAAATCGAGTATCAATGGGATCTAAAATTGGGCATGAGGAAGTTCGGTGTTGCATACTTATTTTGTTTACTATATTCGTTATCAAGGTTGGCCTACAAGAGTACAGTCATAATTAAAACAGTATAAGTATAGGCACGGACACCATATCAATAAGGAAAAGTATATATACCACTAATATTTATTTTTAAATTTAAAGTTAAATAAGTTTTTTATCTCTATAAATATACCATTTTTTTAGTTTCTCTAATTTCTTTTCTTGAAACAATGGTTCTTTAAATATTCACGATCAATATTTTTGATTCATGTTTTAAGATAACTCATATGCAGCTTACAGATTTTTAAATGAGTTTTTCCATACATGTTTAAAATATTATAAGAATTTCTTCCACAAAAATTTAGGATTTAAAATATATATATATATATATATATATATGTTAAGTAAATATGAATTTTTATGCGCCATCAACATAAAATTCATATGTAATTCATTCATTGTCAAACAATTATAAACTTTTGTAAGAAACACATGAGTTAACTTTAAAATATTTTCTTTTCTATTGTAAATTTTAAAAATGAATAATTCATAAAATTAGTTTTTTTGTGGTGGTTTGGTTTTGAACTCCGGACCTTGCATATATTATGCATTGTCCATATTAACTGAGTTAAGCTCACGATGACACCATTAAAATTAGTTTAATCAATATAATAAAATATTATAATCAATATCATTGGAATTTGAAATTGATCACTATAATCAATTTTAGAATAAATTCTGAAGTGACTTAATTAAAATAATTCAACATTCACCCAAACCAATAGTCACATAAATCAAAATCTATATATACATCATTGCTCATTTAATTTATGGTAACAAAATTTGAATCATTATTCATAATAGCTTATCGGACAAAATGACATACTATCAAGTTATAACTTACAATCACTTCTACATTCACTTCATACATAAAAAAAAACTTACAATCCCTTATATGATTGGGCATAATAAATTAGATTTTAACTTTTAATTTGTGGATCTTCAATATGTAACACCCATACTAAACGTATCTAGAAAGTCTAGCACGTGCGTTATCTTTAGTACTGGATACATTAAAATTTACAACAATAAAATTTCAAATGAATGTTTATACAACAACATGCGTTCGTACAAGAGATTACATCTTAAACTTTCCTAATACATAATGTATACATCCTTGAAGATCCACATCATCCGGCATCGGGTACGAACCAACACTTGTCGCAGCCTCCATTCGGCTACTAGCTTGCAAACCATCCTGATATCTGAAACAAATAAGGATTGGGATGAGACATAATGTCTCAGTGAGTTCCACCTAACCCTAGGCTATAGGCAACCTCAGGGGAAAACCTATCGTCGCCACGTGTCTACAATACAACCTGACGGTTGATTATACGTGTGTGGAGTCTTGCTTCCCTAGACGGTAGTGCATGCTAGACCCGTCATAGGCTTATCTTACTTGTTATAGGCTTCTCATCTTACACGTGTCATGGCGGTTAAGGGGAAACTAAAACCGCAATGCCAAGATACGATTTACGCATCAATGCCTTCACTTGCTAAAGTCATGACACAACTCTAAACCGGACGATTAGGGGAAACCTATGATCGTCGTCGGCATAACTCTCTGAACTTGCTTTTTGCTTACTTGAATATGTTGCATCTAACAACATATCATCTCTTGCCACAAAAGTGACTCTTTCTAGCTTACTAGTTCTTGACTATTTACTTCTATATTCTTTCTAGTTCTTGACAGTCTATACCAAGGCTCTATGACATAACACATAAATGTATGATGAATATGCATTGTCAGCTTCATTGATTATGTTAGCGTGTAACAAACAATTATCTTGACTTCATTTTATGGATTAGTCCCGAGTGGAGTAACCCCGGAAGATAACCCCTTACTACCGGTGAAATGCTTAGCAAGAGCGCACCGGACTCCCTTAGTGAACGTGCGGGTCCCTTACGGCTTACCCTGTTCCCCTTGGAGAACCTTTTGTACCCAACCTTGGATGGAATACAAAAGACACGGCACCTTATCTTAGTGAAATTCGGCTCCCTTGCGGCTTAACCATTCCCCTTGGGGAACCCCTTGAATCCAATTTGGATAACAAGAGACATGACACTCTTTCTTTCTTTCTTTCTTATAAGTCTTAGTCTTATGCATGAAAAATAAACTTAAACATGCCTTCTCTTTTACCTCGGACCCTTAAACGATCCCACTAGAGGTAAGCTTAATGCTTGCTTGACTTACTTTGTCAATGGATATGAAATCGAATCACGCCTTGCCATACTCGTATGGCACTTGCTTCTATGCGAAGTTAATACTTATATCGCATCACACTTATCAAGCATACTACTAATGTCTAGCCTTCTATTCTATTTCTTGACAAGCTATGTCAAGACTCTACTTCATTCCCTTCCCGAATGCTTATCTTGCTACCCGATTCTTTTGTACTATCTCTCGTTTACCATGCTTTACCCCACTTGCCGAATACTTGTTTCATTTATAAGAAAGTCTCCTTTTTAAACTTTAACATTTAGGATCTTGGTTTGAGGGGTTTATTTCTCTTAAAAATGACTGCACAAGAAAAACCGCTCGCGAAACGCCGAAACGACCTGAGGCGAACAAAACAATGGGTTTTCCCACTGTGTTGCTCGCCTAGGCGAGTGAATTAGTGTGGGAGGCGAGCTCCTGCTCGCCTAGCGAGCTATTTGCTCGCCATGGCGAGCTGTGACAGTCCAGCAACCTCAAAATTGATATTTTTGACTTAAAAACCTCAAACCAAGCATCTCCAAGTGCTATATGACCCTTAGGATCATTAGAAACCTGTAAAATATGAACTTAACAAGTATTCACAAGTCCAGTAAGCATGGCATACAAATGGGGTAATAATTTCTATATATAAACACTAAATAAATATATGTTTTCTTGCAAGCTTGAATCACATAATCCCAAGGGTGGGAACTATCTAAGGAACTCACCTAAAAGATTACACTTGATTCCCAAAAGCTTCCAAGCATCAACTTCACTTCATGCCTCAAAACCCTAGCTTTGGTCCTTATTGCTTTCTTTGATCATACCATTCCATTCTTGTTGTTTTCTTGCTATCCTAAGATTCTTCATCCTTGCTAGCTCATCTCAAATCCAACCCAAAGCTTCTTTCAACAACCCTAATTCTTGATTGACCAACATCCAAGGCCTTAGCTCACCAATCAATCTTCAAACCATCTTTCTCTTTGTTTCTTAGCCATGAAGAATCTATAGCTTGCACAAGATCAAGCTTCAACTTCCAACTTGACCAAAACCCTAACTTCTTAATCCATGTCTTGAGAGGAGAAGTAGAGAAACCAACCTTAACCCAAGCTTCCTCAAGTTCAAAAGACCACAAAGGAACATAGTGTAAAGGCTTGCCATGATAGGATGAGATTTAAGGAAAGTTTGGGAAAGAAGAAGAGAGAATGGCGTGAGAAAGAGGGGAGAAGGAGGAGAGAAAGCCTTTTGCCAAGGACAAGAGAGAGAAAGGATAAGGTGGAATGAGATATTTTGGGCCTTTTCCAAAATAAATATCCTTTGAGTGCGCAATTACCAAAATACCCTTGACTTAAGCGTGTTATATACGCCTCTGATACTTAATCCGTAATAAGCTGATATTACGTAATGAATATTCTCCATTAAACTTTCTTTCAAAATAAGTTCTCTGGGACGATCGACTGATACAGTTCAAACACTGACAGACGGGATATTACATTCTACCCCCCTTAAAGAAATTTCGTCCTCGAAATTTAGAGACCACCTACTAATTCTCATAACAGATTCTGGCCAAGCCCACTCTAAAGATCTCGAAGTATACTTTCTTCGTTAGAACACGTAACTTAACTTCTTTCTTTATCCGCATTAAAACGAATAAAATCTCTCAATCTTATTATCTTTCTTAAATCACTGAGCTATCTCAAAACATCGCGTTTGAACCACATCTTTACTGCATGCAACTTGGTCATCTTGTATCCACAACTTAGTTACTTGGCATATACCATTAATTTGAATAACCTTCATTAACTAAAATAATCGGGATCTACCCTGCAGTGCTCCTTTGCATCAAAACATCTTATCATGTACACATCTTACCATGCATACATAACCTTTCTCACTGTACTTCGAGTCTCAAGCCTCTTACTTACGTTACTTACCTTAAAGATGCTACAAATATCTTGTCTTTTCTCAGAGTCTTAAAGAGAACTTACAATCTCATTGCACCCGAACTCATGGGTAACTCAATAACATTCAATAACTTGCCAAGTCCATTTGCACAGGTACTTGAACACTCTTGGCAAAAGTTACATGCATCCCAAATACTAATGGCCTCACACGAACGTTGCCGTCTCTTCATAAAATCTCATCTCCATAGCATCTGCACGCCTTTTAATATCGCTCCTTGTTAATTAATAACGATACTTGTTCTAGTATTTTGCTTCTAGAATTCTAAACTTTGGTACATAGGTTCTTGGAACGAACAATTACTTGATTGAAAGAAAATCTCATTTTGGAACCGAGTCTGTACTAGTACCGCAGAACCACGGGACGAGTCTCTATATTTGGAAAAAGTTTTTCATCTCGCCCCATACTTGACTATAGCAAGTCGGTCCTGAAGTCTGTATGTCTTAAGTGAGCTTATTCACTTACGACGTATCTCCTCGGTCTCAACAATGCGAAATATTTTAATTTTTGAATAAACATCGTTCCCAAGTTCCTTAATACCCATTTCAGCTTTTAAAGCTATGAAATCATGACTTAAAATTTTTCTAGCAAGTATTGTTATCACTTAAAATATGGTATAAGAGGGTACATTCTCTAAATACATAAATCACATAAGATTCTTGACCATAACTCATTTCCTTGCTCCGAGTACACGGAACCTGATTCCTTAGCGAAACATATTTCTCTTAACATAGTATATACTTTTCCTGAACACATTCAACTTTACCAAGTGGACAAACCGATTACTTCACTAGTGATATCTCTACTCTTCCTTATCATATTGAAAACTCCTTGCTCATTTCTAGATACTTCTCACTGAATTTGCATTACTATCTCAAACATTCTTCACAAAGATTCTTCTTATCAAATCCGCATTCCATGACTACCAATTGATTTCCGTTGCGCTACTCTGATTTCCACCGGTTAGCTTAAACCAATATTTTATTCCGTTGTGACAAGTGAAACACCACAATCCTGTTTACCTCATGATTTCTATCTTCTTGAACTATTTCAAAATCTCCCATGATGTAACCTTTCTCTAATCTTTACCACTGGTTTTGGTAAGACCAACTCACGATAAACTTATCGTATACTCTTATACTTTTCTTGGGAATAACCTTATATTCTTACTGGTTGTTTTTACCTTCCGGTATACTCATTATTCTGAAACTTATTTCCGAGCAACCTTGACTTAAAGAGCTTATCTTGATTCTTGGTGTACCCCCTTGCTACTACATACTTGTTATTCTCATGAGTCGTCTTCACGACTTCCCATGGTAGACTCCTCTTGCTCTCGGCATATCTTCCTCGAACATTTAACCTTGTATCTTAGTATTCTCGCATACTATATTCTGCTTAATCGTTCCTATGCTTGCTCGTTGGTTTTTCTTTTAAAGAAAACTTCATAAACTAGCGCATGGGTCATTGACGTTGACGATCTTCCACTAAATAATATTTATACTGAATCTAGGTCTCAGTCGTCACTCTAAAATCGTAGAACGAGTCAATAACACATATGTGCTATCAAATCTTAGTTCTAGTGAGTTTAGCCCACTTTACGTGAGTCGTAACACTCTGGTACCTACAAAATTTCCTTTTGAATTTCGAAAATGTCAACTTCTATCACCTATATGCATATATCTTTCTAAAATCATATAAACCTTACGCTTTAACATCGTAACGAGCCTTAACAAGTCAATTAAACAAAACATAGATTCGGGGGATACTCTTAGTTCCACAAAATGAGAACCTTGCGCGTTCATGTAACCCTTCGCCACTTAACTTCTTACTTCATGTCTTCACATCCGTGACGTCCAATCATATTACCGGAACCTCTATATTCTTGGTCTAAGCTCATTCTTGACTCCTGACGCATTAACTTCCAAGGTTACCTCAAGCCGAATCAATTTCATTAATGGTTGCCCATGCCTTTTTCCTTGGAAACCTTAGAGTGTGATATGCGTTTATTACTTGACGTCATAAAAGATTTTCGTAGCACAAAAGGATTATGAAAACAACCCTCCAATAGTCAAAGAAACCCTGGAGATGAAATAATGGTTTTCGGAAAATATGAAATCTCATTCCAGGTTTGCTATTGGCGAGTTTCTTCAGTTCAATTATCCGAAAGGTATTCTTTACATACAGTTATCATTTCTCAAGTAATCCAATGCACATCAGTCACCCCTAACATCATACAAAAAATATTCTATCATCTATGCATGGCAAGCATCAACCTACTTCGATACTGTTTTCGGCACATTAGAAATCAATGCCTTAGTCCTGATGACATAAAACTCTAGCTTAAATTCTTAACTTATTCCGCTACAAGTAGCTTCCTTCTCTGCATGTTGCTCAATACAATCTTCCAAGCACTAGAACCTTGTCCACTTTGAGCATACAAGTCCTTAATTCCATCACATAACCATTTCTTGAGAGCTCACTAACTCCGTCAACATACGTCGACTTCTCCTTATTTTAAAGCCTTGCGCTTACATCTCAGAATACAATTCCTTTCTACCAACGCCATCAGAACGTTCCTTCTCTTCACTATCTTACATTCCCGGAGGATCCATACTTCTACTACTTAGTTCACCGACCACCTTTTGGCACGATCAACTCTTACTAATACTTATTCCGAGTTCTCACTTCTGAGTTCACACTTTTCAGTGCATCTTCATCACATACTTCGTCCCTCCAGGGTCCTATTCAGCTCTCAGGCATCCGTTCTAATCGTCGAATGCTAGATTGAGTTGATCAAGCTCAACTAACAACAACAACTAGAACATTTACCTGGAACCCAATGGTCCCACTACCTTTGTTGTAACTTACTGACCCAAGGCACGATCTGAATCGACCTGCTCTGATACCAAATGTAACACCAATACTAGACGTATCTAGAAAGTCTAGCACGTGCGTTATCTTTAGTACTGGATACATTAAAATTTACAACAATAAAATTTCAAATGAATGTTTATACAACAACATGCATTCGTACAAGAGATTACATCTTAAACTTTCCTAATACATAATGTATACATCTTTGAAGATCCACATCATCCGGCATCGGGTACGAACCAACACTTGTCGCAGCCTCCATTCGGCTACTAGCTTGCAAACCATCCTGATATCTGAAACAAATAAGGATTGGGATGAGACATAATGTCTCAGTGAGTTCCACCTAACCCTAGGCTATAGGCAACCTCAGGGGAAAACCTATCGTCGCCACGTGTCTACAATACAACCTGACGGTTGATTATACGTGTGTGGAGTCTTGCTTCCCTAGACGGTAGTGCATGCTAGACCCGTCATAGGCTTATCTTACTTGTTATAGGCTTCTCATCTTACACGTGTCATGGCGGTTAAGGGGAAACTAAAACCGCAATGCCAAGATACGATTTACGCATCAATGCCTTCACTTGCTAAAGTCATGACACAACTATAAATCGGACGATTAGGGGAAACCTATGATCGTCGTCGGCATAACTCTCTGAACTTGCTTTTTGCTTACTTGAATATGTTGCATCTAACAACATATCATCTCTTGCCACAAAAGTGACTCTTTCTAGCTTACTAGTTCTTGACTATTTACTTCTATATTCTTTCTAGTTCTTGACAGTCTATACCAAGGCTCTATGACATAACACATAAATGTATGATGAATATGCATTGTCAGCTTCATTGATTATGTTAGCGTGTAACAAACAATTATCTTGACTTCATTTTATGGATTAGTCCCGAGTGGAGTAACCCCGGAAGATAACCCCTTACTACCGGTGAAATGCTTAGCAAGAGCGCACCGGACTCCCTTAGTGAACGTGCGGGTCCCTTACGGCTTACCCTGTTCCCCTTGGAGAACCTTTTGTACCCAACCTTGGATGGAATACAAAAGACACGGCACCTTAGCTTAGTGAAATGCGGCTCCCTTGCGGCTTAACCATTCCCCTTGGGGAACCCCTTGAATCCAATTTGGATAACAAGAGACATGACACTCTTTCTTTCTTTCTTTCTTTCTTATAAGTCTTAGTCTTATGCATGAAAAATAAACTTAAACATGCCTTCTCTTTTACCTCGGACCCTTAAACGATCCCACTAGAGGTAAGCTTAATGCTTGCTTGACTTACTTTGTCAATGGATATGAAATCGAATCACGCCTTGCCATACTCGTATGGCACTTGCTTCTATGCGAAGTTAATACTTATATCGCATCACACTTATCAAGCATACTACTAATGTCTAGCCTTCTATTCTATTTCTTGACAAGCTATGTCAAGACTCTACTTCATTCCCTTCCCGAATGCTTATCTTGCTACCCGATTCTTTTGTACTATCTCTCGTTTACCATGCTTTACCCCACTTGCCGAATACTTGTTTCATTTATAAGAAAGTCTCCTTTTTAAACTTTAACATTTAGGATCTTGGTTTGAGGGGTTTATTTCTCTTAAAAATGACTGCACAAGAAAAACCGCTCACGAAACACCGAAACGACCTGAGGCGAACAAAACAATGGGTTTTCCCACTGTGTTGCTCGCCTAGGCGAGTGAATTAGTGTGGGAGGCGAGCTCCGACTCGCCATGGCGAGTTGGGGGCGAGCAGGACCCCCTGTTCGGCCTCCTAGCTCGCCTAGCGAGCTATTTGCTCGCCATGGCGAGCTGTGACAGTCCAGCAACCTCAAAATTGATATTTTTGACTTAAAAACCTCAAACCAAGCATCTCCAAGTGCTATATGACCCTTAGGATCATTAGAAACCTGTAAAATATGAACTTAACAAGTATTCACAAGTCCAGTAAGCATGGCATACAAATGGGGTAATAATTTCTATATATAAACACTAAATAAATATATGTTTTCTTGCAAGCTTGAATCACATAATCCCAAGGGTGGGAACTATCTAAGGAACTCACCTAAAAGATTACACTTGATTCCCAAAAGCTTCCAAGCATCAACTTCACTTCATGCCTCAAAACCCTAGCTTTGGTCCTTATTGCTTTCTTTGATCATACCATTCCATTCTTGTTGTTTTCTTGCTATCCTAAGCTTCTTCATCCTTGCTAGCTCATCTCAAATCCAACCCAAAGCTTCTTTCAACAACCCTAATTCTTGATTGACCAACATCCAAGGCCTTAGCTCACCAATCAATCTTCAAACCATCTTTCTCTTTGTTTCTTAGCCATGAAGAATCCATAGCTTGCACAAGATCAAGCTTCAACTTCCAACTTGACCAAAACCCTAACTTCTTAATCCATGTCTTGAGAGGAGAAGTAGAGAAACCAACCTTAACCCAAGCTTCCTCAAGTTCAAAAGACCACAAAGGAACATAGTGTAAAGGCTTGCCATGATAGGATGAGATTTAAGGAAAGTTTGGGAAAGAAGAAGAGAGAATGGCGTGAGAAAGAGGAGAGAAGGAGGAGAGAAAGCCTTTTGCCAAGGACAAGAGAGAGAAAGGATAAGGTGGAATGAGATATTTTGGGCCTTTTCCAAAATAAATATCCTTTGAGTGCGCAATTACCAAAATCCCTTGACTTAAGCGTGTTATATACGCCTCTGATACTTAATCCGTAATAAGCTGATATTACGTAATGATTATTCTCCATTAAACTTTCTTTCAAAATAAGTTCTCTGGGACGATCGACTGATACAGTTCAAACACTGACAGACGGGATATTACACAGTAATTGTGGGTGCATCAAAGCTATTACTAAATTCGATTATGTAATATACGCTTAAAATTTTGTCCAGTCTCTATAAAATTCCTGACTCCGCCATTGGTTATGTGGGTTTTTCAAATTTTTTAGTTTTTTTTTTTTTTTGAAAGAGATAAGATTCAATAGAGAGCAAGAGAGGCAATGGGTACTAAAATTTTAAGTAATCCTCCCGTCATTACAAGAAAATCAAGGAGCCAAGTCAAATAACAAACCCCAAGTTGTAAATCATCCAGAGACCACACAAATTATATCTTGAAATGTTATATTATGTTTATTACGAAGCTTTGGGGAGTGTCGTGGGTTTGAAGTTTATTTCGTGTCGTGTTTTAGGCAGGTTGATATCAACATGGATTCAAATGTCGTAGTTGATACTCTGAAGCCGACGATTAATGGAAGGGTTAAAAGGCTGCGGATTTATTCAACATATTGTTTGTTGGTTGTAGATGGATTAGGGGTGGAGGTTTGTCCCATAAAAACTTGACTAAGATATACACCGTTTATAAATTGGTTTTAACGTCCAATAAAAATCAATTCTTAAAACAAATGTCCAATAAAAATCAAATGTTCTAGAAAAAAAAAGATCAAATGTTTCGTAGTTATCTTTTAGACGTGAATTTATGTGACAATATAACTAGCGTTATTTTTTTTAGTGGTCAGGGTTTTAACTTCGGACCTTACATATATTACGGATTGTTCATAACAACTGAGTTGGATTGGACAAAACTATTTCTTTTTCTTACAAAATTGGACAAAACTAATATATACCAACATAAAACTTCAATTTATTTATGGTTATATTACACTAACCTTCCTTGAAGTTCAGTTAAATAGCACAAACACCCCTTTTAGTTTTAAATTAAACACAAACCTCTCTTATTTTGTTATTAAATTGACAAACATCACTCTTCCACTTTAACACCGTTTAATAACACATTACCTTTTTGCCCTAAAAAAAAAAATAACACATTACCTTTTCTACTACTATGAACTCCTCCATGTTGAATTTTTTTATCCAAAGCTGCACTTTTAAATTTTGTTTTCATCTATTCTTTGTGGTCCCATATCAAGTTCATTCCAACATGAATCTTAATTTGAAGTTGTTTATTATATGAATTTTGTAAATATGTAGTTCAACCAATTAAAAAGATGAAACTGTAAATTTTGAAAGAAAATTCGACTAAAAATAACTAAAGCACATGACAAATAATATAAATCGCTCGATAACAATCTTTAACCAATGCTTTAAGAACACTCTTTAACCAAAATTGATTTATGAATCTACCAATTTAAAAATACTATCTTTTATATCTCATGTTGCAATGCTCTAATTTGGAGAACTACGATAGATTGTGCTTCAATTACTTGTAAAGGAAGCTTGTTTCAATTTTAAAGGTGCTATGCGAGAAAGTTGAAAAGTGTAACGCCCTGAATTTTGGTCCAAGACATTACGCCTAATTCATTTTCATTTTTAGAAAATCACTATTATTTTTTTCCTCAATAATAATAAATTCTTAATAAAAACCTATACACAAATTCTTAACATAAATATCCTTCAAATCACTTTTCAAATTACAATTCGATCAAAAATCCAATTTGTGTCCTCGTCGCGCTTCAAGCAAAACACCAAAGCAAACACATCTCTTCATTTTCATGGGTACCTAAAATGTTGGTGTAAGGGTCAATTTCCTTATCCAAATTGGTTCATACTCAAAGCACAAGAAACAATGTTATAAAATAGATGATATCAAAACTTCTCAATAAAAAAGAATTAAGAAAAATACATTCAAGTCATATTCTTTAAGTAAAGTTCACACCCATTTCTTTTGCATTATAATATTTTAATCAATTATAAAATCACAAATATACAACTGACTCAATGCAATTATGCGTAAGATGCATCCTCTTATAATTATATGATCCGGATATAACATGCCACACAGGCATTACACAGAAATAATCCGCCACACAGGCACCACACAGATGCATATGTCATGCATGATCATGAAAATAAATGCAATATGATATTAACCCGCCACTAAGGCACCACACAGAATATAATTGTAACCCGCCACTAAGGCACCACACAGAATATAATAGTAACCCGCCACTTAGGCACAACAATGCAATATGATATTTACCCGCCACAAAGGCACCACACAGAAAATAATTATATATCTCACATCACCATGAACATGATCAAAATAACTCTTTCAATAAAACTCACATTTTCCTCTCTTTTCATTTTCCTTAATTAATCAAAATCTAACATGTTTTTCTCAGCATCACAAAAACATATGAACATAATAAAATAAAATACAATTATCATTCCACATCACATTATACACAACTATCATATAAAACTCAATTAAAATAATCACTCTTTTAAAATATTAGATTTTACCACGTAAGGAAATATTTTAATTGTTTTTCTTGTCAAGAGACAACAATTGCTACCACTATTTAATAACACATTCCTAACAATTAGTAAGAACGTATGGGAAAAAAGCCCTTACCTCGACAGCTTTTCTTCCTAACGGAACTCTAAACCACCTCAAACTTACAGCTACGGTGCATACACGTTTTCTATCACTCCATAAATTATTTTGACGATCAGACCGTTGAAAATGAAGATCCGCATGTTGGGAACACGCTGTCCAAAAATTAGCCCAATCAGACGGTGAACGAGGCGTAGTCGCAATTTTCCAAAGACAGGTTTAGTGAAAACGGAAATGGCTTAGAATTAGAATTTCATAGTGAGACAAGAAATAAAATGGAAGAACGCATATGCAAAAGGACTTACACGAAAATTATTTGACAAGATGATAGCATAGGGATTGGTCGATGGACTTAGGGAAAATATGAGAATGTCATATGAAATAAGAAGATGCTATAATTTCTCTTTCAATGCATAAGAGACAATTCTCTCGCAATAAGTCTTTGATGTCTTGAATCAGCACAACATGCTTATAAAATTTGTTAAGTTCTTAATCAGCATAGATGATTATGACATGACTGCGTTAATTTGGTATTACATGAGTTATAAAACTTGGTTTTAAATGAAACAAGTTAGAATGGAAAGATTATGTTTAGTATTTTAATAATGCCAAGTCTTATAATTTTATATAAATTATGTAATTTGTAGTGATTTTACGAATTGTGATATTCTGTATTACGAATTACATTGCATCAGCTGGCTTAAAATATGTACTCCCTTTCGTTTCAAAATGAGTGTCGCTTTAGTTCAAGCTTTTTCCCCCCAACTCTTGTTGACTACGATATGTACTCCCAAATCCAGTTTCCTTTCTCCATCCCTTTCTTTTAACTCTTTCATCACAATTTTTCCGTTGTAGTAACCTTGGAATGAATGGACAAGAGAAACGTCGTTTAAGCCTCCCAAGTGGCATATCACCCTTGATATTGTCAAAAGAGATGCTGATCTTATTATATAAATAAATAAACAGACTAAAAAAATGCCGATGTTATTATATAAATAAACAAATAGAAGAAGTGTAAGAGCATATTGAAAATAAACTTAATAACTTACTATCAAGTGGTATTTGCACATGCCATACAATTCCTTATTCCTTACTATTAGTACTACATAAAATATAATGATGAGAAATGCCTCTGATGAGAAATGGACATTCTTAGCGATGTTGAAAAGGCCGGCGGTTTTACAAGCAACAGCCTACATGTGGCAATCATTGATTCATTCAACTTAAACATTTGATTCCTTCCATCTCTCAGCAATCCTCCACCGTGTGATCTCATCCTCACCCTTCATTTTCCAAGGGCAATCAAGTCATATGCAACTCTTTTATTCTTCTTCAATTTACGCATTCACTTGATCCATCCTTCACTATAAATATATGCAGCCAAACCAACCTTTGCTTCTTCCAAGTCCAAGCCCTGGTAGAGGGAGAGAATTTGACAGTTGAAAAATCAGTTTGGTTTCCATTTTGCCTCTGCTAAGTTAGTTAGCTGATTAATAGTGTTGAAAATGCGTGAGATTCTTCACATTCAAGGAGGACAGTGTGGAAATCAAATAGGAACAAAGTTCTGGGAAGCGGTATGCGATGAGCACGGGATTGACCCTATAGAACAATATATAGGGAACTCCAAACTTCAACAACTCGAAAGAGTCAGTGTTTATTACAATGAGGGATCTAACGGTCGTTATGTTCCCAGGGCAGTGTTGATGGACCTTGAGCCTGGCACCATGGATGCTGTCCGGACTGGCCCTTATGGGCAGATTTTCCGGCAAGACAACTTTGTATTTGGACAGTCTGGTGCCGGAAACAATTTCGCCAAGGGTCATTACACTGAGGGTATGGATAATTGCGAGAAGGAACAGGTTCTGGAATGGGAACTCTACTCATTTCAAAGATCAGAGAAGAATACCCTGATCGAATGATGCTCACTTTCTCTGTCTTTCCATCTCCAAAGGTGTCAGACACAGTTGTTGAGCCTTACAATGCAACACTTTCTGTTCACCAATTGGTGGAGAATGCCGATGAGTGTATGGTCCTTGATAATGAAGGAAAATTGCATTTCCCTTTTCTTTATTACAAGAAGGAAAGTTGCTCTTGCATCCGGTAAGAGCACCATTATCGGTGGTGTCTTTTGGCACACAAAGTCCACGTGTTGCTACTGTGTCTGGAAGGCATGGATAATTGCACGACAGTTGGTGTCTTTTCTTGGCTACCGGTTCCAAACTCTACCACTGTGTCTTAGAGCAATTCTTTCTCTTTCTCACACACTTTTTGAAATAAATGAATTAAACAATAAATGAAGATTTTATTTACCATTATAATTGGTTTTTTTTTTTAAAAGAACCATTATAATTGTTACCAACTACTTAATATTACCGTTGCACATATCTTTGAATATTTTTATTACCGTTGCAACTTTTTCTTACCGTTGCATATATTTGTGAAGATTTTATTTACCATTATAATTGTTACCAACACACTTTTTCTTCTTTACTCAAAAAAAACACACTTTTTCTTCTACACATTTCATTTGCCAATGAACCCCAACCACAATAATTCTTGGTTCAACTACTTGCAAAATGGTGGCATTCCTCCATGCATCCAAAATCAACAAAATGTCTCCTACTTTGAAAATGCATCCAATAACCCAAACTCACATCATAACCCAAATTTTCAAAATCATGCTTTTATCCCAAATCCACGCATTGGAAATTATCCATATCATACACCACCTTACCCATATCACTATCAACATTTTTCATCTCAATCAACTAGTCCCACCATGTCTCATGAAGTGCAAATGAATAATAGTGATGTCCAATTAAATGATCAAGAGATTGAAACACCACAACCTTGCACCCAAGATGGCTTGGAAACAATTAATCTTGGTGAAGAAGTCAGAGCTACGTCGGTTGCGAATACTTCGAAAAAAAGATTTCAACCAAAGGAGGCGAAAATAAGATTTAAACCAAAGGAGGATGAACTTCTCATTCAATCATGGCTCAATATTTCAAAGGATCCAATTGTTGGGAATGATCAAAGAGGAGATAGTTTTTGGAAGAGGATTGGTGAAGCTTATAACAACCATCGCGACGAGAATTTTCAAGAGAGAAAACCAGAGGCACTTAAAGGTCGATGGCACAAAAAAATCAATCCATCTATTTCAAAGTTTGTTGGGTGCTACAAAGATGTTGTCGCTCTAAAGAAAAGTGGTGCCTCCGAGAGCGACAACATTTCGGCTGCAAAAGATATTTATTACCAAGATGTACGTGAACCATTCACACTTGAGAATGCATGGAAATTATTGAGAGATGAACTGAAATGGCTTGCAGGTTGTGTATTGGAACCGTCCGCAAAAAGAACAAAGAATTCAGCTTCTGGAGCATATTCGGCATCTTCTAACCCACCAACACCAACAAGCGAATACAATCCACCACAACGTCCAATCGGTCAAAAGGCGGCAAAAAGGAAGGGAAAAGAAAAGCTTGTGGAAATTTCTACTCCCAAATTTGATGCTTTGAAAGATGATTTCAACAAAAAATTTGAATTAATGTCAGAGTTTGCACGTGATTATGCACGTTTTGAGAGTGAAAAAAATGGAGATAGAGAGAAAGAAGGTTGATGCCGAGTTGCAAAGAGTTGAAAATGATAGGGAAAGATCGAAGATCAATGATTTAGAAATACTCACAAAGGATACATCAAATATGAATCCAAGACAACTACAAGATTATGAATTTTTATGTGGCGTGATTAGAGATAAATATGGACTTAATTGATATTATTATATATGTTTAACTTATTTAATTTTTTTTAGGGATGTTCGTTGGATTTAATTATTATGTATTTTGGAATTATTTGACATTATTATGTAAACTATATATGTATATGCGACATGCATTATTATCAAAAAATATAATATAGTGGAAAGTAGCCGTTATTCACATATTGATTTTATTTTCAATTTTTTTATTTATTTTTCAATTGATTTTATTTATTTATTTTGGATATTTTAATTCATTTTGAGTATATTGTGAGATACATTTATATATATTGATTATACATTTTATATATTAATGTAAACTATAATTTGGAATATATTGTAAGATTAATGGGACTCATTGTAAGTTTTGTAAGAGTGGTATGGATATTTAAAAAATGTAGTTGAGTGGTTTAAATAATTGGAAAGTGTGAAGTAATATAAAGTATTACGTGGGACCCATTTATACCACCCATGTAGAGTGGCATGGATGTGGGTGCTCTAAGGATGTCCTCAAGTCTTGGAGGAGAAGAAGCATGAACGAAGAGCTTAAAAGGTTGGAAGAAGCATCAAACTTGATCGTAAAAACAACACTTGACTGTCTTTCACGAATGTGTGGACAATGCATAAGAGACAATTCTCTCGCAATAAGTCTTTGATGTCTTGAATCAGAATCAGCACAACATGCTTATAAAATTTGTCAAGTTCTTAATCAGCATAGATGATTATGACATGACTGGGTTAATTTGGTATTACATGAGTTATAAAACTTAGTTTTGAATGAAACAAGTTAGAATGGAAAGAATATTATGTTTAGTATTTTAATACTGCCAAGTCTTATAATTATATATAGATTATGTAATTTGTAGTGATTTTACGAATTGTGATATTCTGTTTTACGAATTACATTGCACCAGTTGGCTTAAACTAGTTTTTGAGTGAACCCAATTGCATTTGAACAAGAAAAGTTGGAACTATAGCTTCATATATATTCGTGTTCTTGATATGGGAGATGTAATTATTGATTATTGTTAGCAGAAATGCTAATTCTTTCTACTGACTCACAGAAACATGATCAGAATGAGAGTTTCAAAGCTTCATGGATTTCTCCAAAACCTCTTCCTTCCTTCTCCTCATTCCACAAAAACCATTCATTCCTTCCAGAGTTCTCCTCCTCCTGTACCCAGCAGCAGAGAGTACATGAGGAACGTAATTGGGAATATTTACATAACCCTAAAGTATTCATCTTGGGATTTCGCTCAACTACACCTTCAAAATCTCCCTTTGAAATGGGACTCATACACTGTCAATCAGGTTCTCAAATCACACCCTCCAATGGAGAAAGCGTGGTTGTTCTTCAACTGGGCTTCTCGTATCAAAGGGTTTAAGCATGATCAATTCACTTGCACAACCATGCTAGATATTTTCGGTGAGGCAGGGAGAATTTCATCAATGAAACACGTTTTCAATCAAATGCAGGACAAAGGGATTAAGATTGATTCTGTTACTTACACTTCAATGATGCATTGGCTTTCGACTTCTGGGAATGTGGATGAAGCAATTGCATTGTGGAATGAAATGAAATCAAAGGGATGTTGCTATCCAACTGTTGTTTCTTATACTGCTTTTATAAAGATTCTGTTTGATAATCACAGAGTGAAGGAAGCTACTGCTATTTACAAGGAGATGCTTCACAATGGCTGCGTTCCAAATTGCTACACTTATACAGTTCTAATGGACCATCTTATTGCCTCTGGTTAGTCTTGCCTTCAACCTGTTTGTTATATTGTCTAAATGAACTAATAAGACAAACAACGTACTGCTTTGGTTTTTAAAATTCAGCAGATCAGAACGATAGCTTTTATGCAGTGCATTTTTTGCTTGCTTAAATTGAGAAGCTTCTAACTGCTACACTACACCTTATCACCTGTCCTTAGTTGTTCAGTCTTATGTTTATCAAAAGTTTAATTTTTGCTTTTGTGGATTTTAGGAAAATGCAAAGAAGCTCTTGAGATTTTTGAAAAGATGCAAGAGGCTGGAGTTGAACCTGATAAAGCTGCATGTAATATTCTAATCGAGAAGTGTTCTAAAGTTGGTGGGACTGTGTTCATGACCAAAATACTTCAGTATATGAAAGAAAACCGTCTTGTTCTTCGTTACCGTGTTTATGTCAAAGCAATGGAAGCTTTAAAAATTGCTGGTGAGAGTGATACCCTTCTAAGGCAAGTCAATCCACACTTTTATTTGGATAGTAGCTTTAAGGAGAAGGCAAATGGCAGCAACGCAGTCATTGCTGATTCTTCTTCTAATATAGATAAAGAGCTTTTATTGGTTCTCTTGGGAAATAGAAATGTTGTTGCTATTGACCACTTACTTCAAGGGATGATGGATAAGAATATATCTGTAGATAATAAGGTTATCTCAACCATTATAGAGGTAAATTGTAATTGTTGTCGACCTGATGGTGCATTGTTGGCTTTCAAGTACAGTGTAACAATGGGAATAAGTATTGAGAGAACAGGATATCTTTCCTTAGTGGGACTGTTGAATAGATCAAATATGTTTTCAAAACTGGTGGAAATTGTTGGGGAAATGACTAGAGCTGGACATTCTCTTGGAATCTATCTGGCTTCGCTTTTAATTTATAGGCTTGGTTGTGCTAGGCAGCCATCTATTGCCTTAAAGATTTTCAATCTATTACCTGATAATCATAAGTGTGTTGCTACGTACACTGCCTTAATTAGCATTTACTTCTCTGCTAGAAGAGTTAATAAGGCGCTTGAAATTTTCAAAATCATGTGTCAGAAAGGAAATTGTCCTACGTCGGGCACTTTTAATATATTAGTAGCTGGTTTGGAAAGAAATGGCAGATATTCTGAAGCAGAACTTCATAGGAAAGCAAAGAAGAACCTAAATTCTAATATTGATTCTCAGGAAAATCTTTCCACAGAGGGAAGGATATGTGACCTTCTATTTGTTGGGGATGTAATACTTTGATTTTGATGCATTGAGAATTCTCATTGTTGATTCAAGCTGAGGTCATGGTGAGTAGTTGCTATTGGAGAGTGAAATGTGCCATTTATGCTGCTTGACACCTGCTTTTTTTGTCAAGAAATTATGGATGTTTTTATCCAAGATCAAGTTCATGAGAAATGCCAACACGGTCGTAACTGGACGTGTCTACCTTTGCAACATCTTGCAGGAAATGGTTTGGAATATATAACTGAAGCTTGTGCTCGTCAGGGCAGCCATATGTTGCATAAAACAAGAACTTTGTGAAGGATGTTCCCTTCCCAGATGCTCATAATTTTGATGTCCCAGCTAGAGACAGGATGTGTGGTTGTTAAACTGTGGGAGTACAGCTATCACACTTACCAAAAAATCCCCGACTTAAAACATGATCGCTGTCAAAGTATCTCTTCTACTTCGTAGGCATCCATGGTATTTCTGCAAACAGGTCTAATTCAATGGTAAATTTTCTTTCAGTCGGGCAGGTGCCAATTACATGGATCAGCAAGATCCTTGCCTCAAATTTCAATCTTACCATTTTCATGTGAAGATTAGAACTTACCTTCCTGTCAATGGCAATGGCTTCACATAATATATTTAACCTACTTATGTAAGTGATATATTTTTTAACATTATGGTGTCGTTTGATCCATGTAGCCGACTCTAATTAGTGAGATAAAACTTGATTGTTGTTGTTGTTGTATATAAGTGATATCTTTTCACCCCTGTCCTTTTCGTGTTTGTGCGTGCGTACTAATCCTTCAAGAAATCATTTATGGCATTTTTTTTATTTGTGAATATACGAGGAAGGATTCCTTCCTTCGTCTCTCGAATTATTATTGAATCAATGATATCATTATTTAGTTGAGTAGATAACATTATTCATCTTGGTAGGCCTGTTCAAATAAATCAGTTCTATTGAACCATATCTAAAACAGAGTTTTTTTTCTTTCTTTCTTTTTTCTAATGGGATAGTTAGATTAGAGTTTGAATTCAAGACCTCCAACTCCTTATCCATTAGCTCAAATGAGTTGAGTTACAATTACAAAGCCCTCCATATTGAAAACATAGTTGATGTTCTTTTATTTTATATTCATTGCTGGCCTTGTTTGTGAATTGTGAGTTACCGGAACCGAAAGTGGAATAGTTCAAGCTTTTTCCCCCTAACTCTTGTTGACTACTATATGTATTCCCAAATCCAGTTTCCTTTCTCCATCCCTTTCTTTTAACTCTTCCATCACAATTTTTCCGTTGTAGTCACCTTGGAATGAATGGACAAGAGAAACGTCGTTTAAGCCTCCCAAGTGGCATCACCCTTGATATTGTCAAAAGAGATGCTGATCTTATTATATAAATAAATAAACAGACTAAAAAAAAATGCTGATGTTATTATATAAATAAACAAATAGAAGAAGTGTAAGAGCATATTGAAAATAAACTTAATAACTTATTATCAAGTGGTATTTACACATACCATACAATTCCTTATTCCTTACTGTTAGTACTACATAAAATATAATGATGAGAAATGGACATTTTTAGCAATGTTGAAAAGGCCGGCGGTTTTGCAAGCAACAGCCTACATGTGGCAATCATTGATTCATTCAACTTAAACATTTGATTTCTTCCATCTCTCACCAATCATCCACTGTGTGATCTCATCCTCACCCTTCATTTTCCAAGGGCAATCAAGTCATATGTAACCCTTCATTTATACATTCACTTGATCCATCCTTCACTATAAATATATGCAGCCAAACCAACCTTTGCTTCTTCCAAGTCCAAGCTCTGGTAGAGGGAGAGAATTTGACAGTTGAAAAATCAGTTTGGTTTCCATTTTGCCTCTGCTAAGTTAGTTAGCTGATTAATAGTGTTGAAAATGCGTGAGATTCTTCACATTCAAGGAGGACAGTGTGGAAACCAAATAGGAACAAAGTTCTGGGAAGCGGTATGCGATGAGCACGGGATTGACCCCATAGGACAATATATAGGGAACTCCAAACTTCAACAACTCGAAAGAGTCGATGTTTATTACAATGAGGGATCTAACGGTCGTTATGTTCCCAGGGCAGTGTTGATGGACCTTGAGCCTGGCACCATGGATGCTGTCCGGTCCGGCCCTTATGGGCAGATTTTCCGACCAGACAACTTTGTATTTGGACAGTCTGGTGCCGGAAACAATTTCGCCAAGGGTCATTACACTGAGGGTGCGGAGCTCATTGACTTTGTTCTTGATGTTGTAAGGAAGGAGGTTGAGAATTGTGATTGCTTGCAAGGTAATCAAACATCATAGTATAAACACAATACTATAAAGTTTTATTAAAATTTAAAAGAATATGCAGAATTTATTTAAAGATGTTGGTTATTGTGATTGATAAATATAGGATTTCAAGTGTGCCACTCCTTGGGAGGAGGAACGGGTTCTGGAATGGGAACTCTACTCATTTCAAAGATCAGAGAAGAATACCCTGATCGAATGATGCTCACTTTCTCTGTCTTTCCATCTCCAAAGGTGTCAGACACAGTTGTTGAGCCTTACAATGCAACACTTTCTGTTCACCAATTGGTGGAGAATGCCGATGAGTGTATGGTCCTTGATAATGAAGCACTCTATGACATCTGCTTCAGGACCCTCAAACTCACCACACCAAGTTGTAAGTAATTATAAGATATAGTATAAGATGCATATAATTTAATTTATATGGCAATTGATCGCATGTAGTATAATTAAATGAGCACCTCATGTTATATTATATATGAACTCTTTTATTCTTGAATATGATTTACCAAATTAATTTTTTTCCAGTTGGAGATTTGAATCATTTGATATCAGCAACAATGAGTGGAGTGACTTGTTGCTTAAGATTCCCGGGTCAGCTAAATTCAGACCTGCGGAAGCTAGCAGTGAACTTGATCCCATTTCCACGCCTTCACTTCTTCATGGTGGGTTTCGCTCCCCTGACATCTCGAGGATCGCAGAACTACCGTGCACTTACTGTACCAGAACTTACACAACAGATGTGGGATGCTAAGAACATGATGTGTGCGGCAGATCCACGCCATGGCCGTTATTTAACAGCCTCAGCGGTGTTCAGAGGGAAAATGAGCACAAAAGAAGTGGATGAACAGGTAATGAATGTGCAGAACAAGAATTCTTCTTACTTCGTTGAGTGGATTCCCAATAATGTGAAGTCCAGTGTCTGTGATGTCCCACCTAGAGGCCTTTCGATGGCTTCGACTTTTGTTGGTAATTCGACATCTATACAGGAGATGTTTAGGAGAGTGAGTGAACAGTTCTCTGCCATGTTCAGAAGGAAAGCATTCTTGCATTGGTATACCGGAGAAGGAATGGATGAGATGGAATTTACTGAAGCAGAAAGCAATATGAATGATCTTGTTGCTGAATATCAACAATACCAGGATGCCCCAGTTGATGAAGATGGTGATGATTACCAAGAAGAAGAAGATGCTCAAAGCTGAAGATGTTCTACAAACTTGATGCTTCGCATACTGCAAGCAAGGTTTCGTGGATAATAATATACTCAAGTTCTTTGATTTTCTTAATGTATGGTCAAGCAATATAAAGTTAGGATTGAGCTTTTAAAATTAAATTTAAATAAGCTAAATGAGGAAGTTTAATAAGTGTTTCTTATAAGAAAAATTTCCAAACAGTTTCTAGATCATCGCCACATATATATAGCATACATTTTGTCTGATTTGACTCTGTTACTGAACCAAATTTCTGCCAGCTTTATACAACTGATTAGTAGCCATTGGGTTTCGGATTTCGATTTCATCAAGAACAACCAAGTGTGCCTTTAGTAGTCATCTATAATGGTAAAAAAAAAAAAATACTTGTGGCCATAGACAAATGGGATAGACATGGGACCCCATTCCCAAATGTCCACGATGATTAATTAAATAGGAGCAATTTTAATATGACTTGTAGGAAAAGGAAAGTGTATGTTGTTTAGAAAAATGACAACTATCACAAATGCTCTATGATGAAAAGGTAACAAAAGGGATTTGGTTAACGTGTTGTAAAACTGTAGCAGAGGGATGGCTTAATCTATGGTGCGAATGATCAAAATCAGAAGATAAAGCTTTATAACAAAAAAGAATTTTAAGTGCCTCTAAAATCTAAAATGTGACTATTTGTTTGATCCAAGAATTACAAATGATGTTTGGCCTTAGCATGAACAATCATCTTTTAGAAATGCTGATCCTGAATTAGACATTAATTTGATCAAAAATAAATTTGCAATGCAGTGAGTTAGCAAGTCTAAAGGCAGAAATCAAAATAAATTCAAAATGTGTTACGTATAAATTTAATGGTGCCAGAATGATGAGAAGTGATACAAGGAATGACAGTTTAATGTTATGGTATGAATGAGAGTTTTATAAGGAATGACAAACAAGGTCATTTGCACCAATATCAATATCAATAATTCAATCAAAAGAAGAAAAAGAGATATCTTGATTGTGATTCACATTTTAATTGATTGAGGTACTGATATGATTCACCTCTCCATTACCTTAGTTGTCTGAGACTCCAGCATCTTCCTTTTGATTCAGTGGAACCAGCAATTTCTTGTACATACCAGAAGTGATTGTGAACTTTGAAGCATGGACACTGGACAACATAATTCAATGATGCATTTATTATTTTGGTAAGTGTTTGACATGTGCCCGACATACACGTCTAGAACACCGGCCCCGCCTTGTTTTAGAAGTGTGGTGTTATAGATATTGTGAAACTAGAAGAGTTGGATGCAGGAGCAGAATTGGTGTCATTATGTGTTGGGAAAACAGCAGTGTCATCTGATGTTTCTCCTTTCTATATTGTTCATGGAGGTTTGTTTGTCACGGAATTTTAAGCCTAGGAAATCTATGTTTGAAGTACCAGGACTCTACAGTATGGCCTATTTTCACACAAAAACTGCATACCTTGTTACCATTGTTATATTGGTGAATCCTCTTTCTCTTCCATGACCATGTCCTTGTTGAAACATGCCTTTATTTTGACCTTGAGTATATTTAACATGACATTTTAGAGAATATGACTATATATAATATAATATCATATTTCCATTCTAATTTACAATAATAAATTTAAATATGCAACCCACTTGGGTTGGCCCAATGGTATTGGCTTGGGACCTAAGAGTTTGCTCCTCCTCCTCAAGGTCTCAGGTTCGATTCTCTCTGAAGTCAATTTGGGTGGGCTAATTTAGCTTCTTCAAAAAAAAAATTAAATATGCAAAAATATAAACGTGATAATAGTAAAAAATATTATTCATATTTAATTATTAGGCCGCCTAACAGGCTTTTTTCATGTCAACTAGTTTTAGTTTTTTTTAATTAAATAAGCTTTTAAAAAAGTCTAAACAATCTCTGTTTAATAATAAGTCTGCCGTATTTCCATCCCTGCCTAGATCATTTGGAGATCTATTGTTGATAGGATCATCAATGAAAATGTGGTTGTTATTGTTGGTTTGGCTAGAAGAATCAACAAGTACGACCCATTATTCATATTTAATTATTAGGCCGCCTAACAGGCTTTTTTCATGTCAACTAGTTTTAGTTTTTTTTAATTAAATAAGCTTTTAAAAAAGTCTAAACAATCTCTGTTTAATAATAAGTCTGCCGTATTTCCATCCCTGCCTAGATCATTTGGAGATCTATTGTTGATAGGATCATCAATGAAAATGTGGTTGTTATTGTTGGTTTGGCTAGAAGAATCAACAAGTACGACCCATTATTCATATTTAATTATTAGGCCGCCTAACAGGCTTTTTTCATGTCAACTAGTTTTAGTTTTTTTTAATTAAATAAGCTTTTAAAAAAGTCTAAACAATCTCTGTTTAATAATAAGTCTGCCGTATTTCCATCCCTGCCTAGATCATTTGGAGATCTATTGTTGATAGGATCATCAATGAAAATGTGGTTGTTATTGTTGGTTTGGCTAGAAGAATCAACAAGTACGACCCATTATTCATATTTAATTATTAGGCCGCCTAACAGGCTTTTTTTCATGTCAACTAGTTTTAGTTTTTTTAATTAAATAAGCTTTTAAAAAAGTCTAAACAATCTCTGTTTAATAATAAGTCTGCCGTATTTCCATCCCTGCCTAGATCATTTGGAGATCTATTGTTGATAGGATCATCAATGAAAATGTGGTTGTTATTGTTGGTTTGGCTAGAAGAATCAACAAGTACGACCCATTGCGGAAAGAAGAAAAGTAACAAGAAAGATTGTGAAGAAAAAAAAAATGTTCAGGGTAATTCAACAGTCTTGTGTTTTTGCTACTGATGTGATACCAAAGATGAATAAATACTTGAATGATTATTAACGAAGAAGAGAAAGGTTTATATACAAGGAGGACCCAATGAGAAGGTTAACAACTAAACTGGAGGTGCAGTAGCGTAACAAGCATGACTGCTTTACTAACTAACGTATCAAACTCCGATTGTGAATAAGATGTTTGGAATGGTGTTAAGATTTACTTGTGACTATTCAGTTGTGTTATTCTGTTTCTGCTTAGATTCTAATCAAGTTTCTTAGGCAAGATGAGTTTCAATTTCATCAATTTGCAGCAGCTCAACTTTGCTGCTAATAAAGCAATGAGCACATCATATTCTCTTGGTAGAATGAAAATTTTGATGTCTAGCTAGAAATCACAATGATTGTGACGGCTGGGAGGCTATGTATAGTTTGCATAAATCTCAACATCAAGCAAGTTAGCAATAGCCCATTCACAAAGTATCACTCTCCGTATAGATTGCATAAACATCAACATTAAGAAAGTTAGAACAAACCCTCAATTTACTTCCTAACTGTTGCTAGACGATTCATAAACTTTTAAAAATATCTTAGACCATTCATTTAACTCTATATTCAAAAAGTTAACTTGTTTCGTAACAAATTAATACACAAAATAACAATGCTGTGACAATTTTTATTAGCATTGAGAAAGACTAAAACATATTATCAAGCATCAGAAAACCGTATAGCATGTATTAAATTTAATTGGGTAAAAAGAAGTTTTGAAGTTCAAATTAACAATCTTGCAAAAAAAAAAAAAATTATAAATTTACTTCAATTTAAGTTGGAGTTTCCTCTAAAAGTATCTGGCATGTCAAACAAACCAGACAATAGAGTACAATATCAAGTCAAATACAACACCGGAAAATACTAATAATTTTGTAACTGATGATATAAAAATATCAGGTTTCAGAAATTGTGTAAAGTGTAACAAAAACGAAAGCAGCCGAAACTAACTCAAATTTTTATATGTTATAGCATCTGCATAATAACATATAAAAATTTGGCCGTGATATTGTAAATTAAATAAAAACCTCGTATGAACAGCATTCACCGGAACAGACAAGTTAACTGCATTTACAGTCTAAAATACCTTTTCAATTGCCCTTAGGTGTGTATCAATAAGGCACTAAAGAATTTGCTATTAACAAAAGGGAGAATGAAATCTAAGGACCTATTCAAAACTCTGACTAGAGTTCAGTTTTTATAGAACAAATACCTTTGGCTGGTGTCATATCCATAAATTTGTTTGGTGTATGTGCTCCTTTCAACCAAACTTTTGAAATGAAGAGCCATAATACCCATTCTAATTCTAATTTCTCAAAGATAAATATGATTTTTAGGTCCAAAAATGTATTTCTCCCTTGAAAATTCCACCATGATTCAGTCATTTATTTCATGACTCTCTGGTTCGTTTCATTATAGTTACTGTGTCTAGATGAGATACGGTTTAGCTGATCGTACCCAGCAAGCACCCCAGCTCCCGCCATCCCTAGAAGCATGTTTGCAGTGACTCCTCGAAATAGAGCTAAGAAACCCTCTTGTCCAACAATCTCACGGAATGCATGCATTGCATTATAATACTTATTCTGGTGCCCGGAGGTTAGCATCATACGACGGCGTAATGTGTCAAAAGGATATGCACAGACACCAGATACAGTTGTGATGCTCCAACCTAACAAGAAACTAGCAAAGAAGTTCCCCTGCAGAATATAAATCAAAAGACTCATATTCCAATGCAAGGGCATAAATAAACAGAACCAATGCTCTGACATAAATTCATCAAAATGCTATACCAACAAGGGATGTATCTGGGAAAAGTTTATGATGAGAAAAATCAGTAAATTACTTTTCCAAATTACTGTTGTCTAACTTGTCATGTGTCATACTCTTGAAGATGTATGTTAAAATTAAAGGTAAGGGTTCGAC
This sequence comes from Medicago sativa, assembly GCF_051527215.1. NCBI lineage: Eukaryota > Viridiplantae > Streptophyta > Magnoliopsida > Fabales > Fabaceae > Medicago > Medicago sativa. The sequence continues at coordinate 101,264,758 of NC_140752.1, forward strand.
CATCAATATAAGCAGCATAATATAAAAACTCTAATATTGGCATGCATACCTAACATGGAACAGACGAAAAAAATTGAGCCAAGAGAAGCAATTATTAACCCCATATTTTCCCATTGCCTGTGAATTATAGATCTATGTTGTAATGTAATTATAAATGTATAAATGCTTACCTCAAAAGGTCCAACTAAAACAATAGGCTTCATGGTGTCATATATCCCAAAGTACATTCCTCGATACATGGTGATTCCCAATATTGAAACACCGAATCCCCTGTACAAGCCAGCAACACCATCACTTGATATTGTTTTACGATATACATGAATTAGTCCTTTAAACTGACGCTGACCAGTGGCATGGCACTGGACTGAATCAGTGGCCAATCTTGTACGTGCAAAGTCCAAATGATACAAAAGTATTGAGGTAGTAGCTCCCGCAGCACTGCCTGAAGCCACATTCCCAGCAAACCACTTGATGTACCCATCTTTCTCTCTGGAATATCCAAAGATGCTTTTGAAGTAACCTTTGAATGCAAAATTGAAAGCCTATAGACCAATTAACTGTTTGCTCAAATATTATTTTTAATATGCAAAAAGACTGTTATTTGAGTGCAGGGTTTGATTGGAATACAAAATACGGGTTATTCTTTTATACAAGTGACAATGAACACACAGCGATGCTGGTCATACATTTTCAAGGGGTAAAAACGATGGAAGTGATTTTGTATGAGAATTTGATATACGTGAGGTAACCTCTGTATGTTTTAATTGAAATTGAGAATTATTTGAGGGAAAAACTAAACTAATGTCCATAGAGGAGAGAGATTTGACCTGGACTTTTTAGTGAACTAATTACAACACACGGGCATTCACAACATAACATATCACTAAGCATGTCATTTTGCCAAAAACATTACAAAACAAGTATAATAGGCTATAATATCCATTTACCAGCTCAAAGATGAGGTAAATAATATATTATGATGAATAACAAAGAATCACCTCACCTGTGTGGGAAAATATCTAATAACATTGGCCTGGTGACCTCTCCAAAAGGCAAGGAGACCCTCTTCAGCAAAGACTCTTTTAAAGGTATTAGACAAACCAAGGTATGGTGTTTTGAGGTTTCCTCTTTTAATCATTTCGCTTTGGTTTTGTAATAAAAGCTTCACTCTTTCAATTGGTGCCACTGCAGTTTTGGATATGATTGCTGCTGCACCTCCCATTACAAAATCCTTTGAAAATGATTCTGATTCTGATTTTACCATATCTCTTCTTCCCTCCCACTAATCCTGATGGTTTGAAACAATCGATATCAGAAGCAGAAGCAGAATTATTATAATAACAAAAGATATTGAATGAATCGGAAATAATAATAATAATAATAATAATAATTGAATGAAAAGTTAAGAAGTAGGGTACCTGAATCGAATGAATTATTATTAGTTGGAGATTCACACTTTCTCTTCCAACAAAATCAAGACCGCCATTTTATTTTTATTTTTATTTTATCTGTTTTTTTAACGCTGCGTGCGTCACTCGTTCAATGTATCGTTCTTATTTGTTTCGGAGGAATCTTTGTGTTCGTTCATAAACAATCAATCTATTACGTAATCCTCATGTACACCAATTTATTTATTATTTTCATTTTCATTTTTTTTTTCTCTCACAATAAAGTTATGGCGATTTTTCTTCTTTAAATCATTCAATTCAATCTCAATCTCTGAGAGCATTCACAATAGCATTCACAATCGTAGTAAACTAATTAATTATTTATAATTTTTTAATTTTTAATAAAAGTTCTTATTAATGAGTATGTGTTTGGATTCAATTCTAGAGATTCTATAGTTGATTTTATGATATTTGGATGATTTAAAGTATAATTGATTTTTCTTGTAGAATTAATTCTACTTGAAACTACAATTTGTAACTTTTGGCTTCTAGAATTGATTTTATTGCAGAATTATGGGGAGTCTTTGAAGGTTTGAAAATTGCTCGTGCACGTGGGATTCAAAAATTGGAGCTTCACGTGGACTCTTCGGTAGTAGTCTCTACTATTACTTCGACAAAAGGGGTTTCAGCTGCAGCTTGGAGTCTTTTGCAAAATATTAGGAAGCTACTAAGTTTAAATTGGGAGGTTCGAATTCGACACTCCTAGAGAGAAGCAAATGCTTGTGCAGACGCATTGGCAAATATGGCTTGTGAGGGGGTTTTTCCTTGGTTTTATATGAGCATTGTCCTGCTCAAATTAGTTTCTTAATGTTAGCTGATTCTATTGGAAGAAATCTTAGTCGAACAATTAGAGGGGCCAAAAACTCTCTAAAACAAATCATCTGTCCTCTCTCTAAAAACACAACACAACCTCCCTCTCCCTCAAATCAAACTCCTCTTCTTCAAAATGTAGATCCCCATGATGGTGATGCGATGAGGCGCGGCCTCCGCATCACCTCACCTCCGGCTATTCGGCGTTCTTTGCGTCAATGGTTTTAGGAGGTGGTAGTAGCAGCTTGCAGTGGTGGTTGTGGTGGGGCTGATGGTGATTCGTGGTGGTTTGTGGTGGTAGATTTGGATGGTTTCGTGGTGGATCTCGTGAAGGTTTGTGGTGGTTGATTTGGATGGTTTCTTAGGTGTTGGTGTAGGTTTTCGTGGTAGATCTCGTGGTGGTTATGGTGGTGCTGGTGGTGGCTCGCGGTGGTTTTAGGGTGGTAGATTTGGATCTAAATCTTGGTGGCCGGTGGCTCAGACAGTGGAGATTTCAAATCTAAAATTTGTAGTATTTGAAAATCCACCAAGCCTCTATCATGAACAGTGAATTAAATTTCAACCTGTCGGGACTTCTACCGGAATATGACGTAGCTATTTTAGCAATTTCATGTTGAGTCCAAAAGCCTTGACACTTCACGGAAGAAATGGTACAAACAAAGCATGATTTTGTTGAATATCATTATGGAGGTTTAACTAACATGTAAGGGCCAAAGGAGCTATGTCACACAACCTTCCTAATTAAATTCTACTTATAAACCATCCATCACAACAAAGCCTTCTCTCCTTCCACACATTGTGTTTTACGCTTTTTTTGTTTTTAAATGTGGTGGTATTACAAATTGGTGGTTGTGGGTGCTGTTTTGAATTAACAGTGATGTGGGCTGTTGTCGGTGTGGGTATCACTAAATGGTGGTTGCTGATGTTGAGTTCGAAGTTGTTAAGGTGCTTTGGGTGCTTTGAGTATGTGAAGTGTTGTTCAGATCCACCGTTTCGCTCAACCATTGGTTCTATTTTACTCCAGCGACAGGTGTCTTCTCCATGTCATTGACAACTGCCTTTTTACGATCGAGGTTGTGTTTCTGCTTCAAACCGGCGTCGCTGCCCGTGCTTTGTTGTTGAGTTTCGTCTTCCTCCTGATCTATGTTTGTGTTGTTGTCTGTTTCTTGGTGAGGTTGTTTGGCGGCGTTGTAATGTAGAGGTGGTGGTGGTGATGCACGATGGTGATGTAGTGGTGGTGGAGGTTCTTCAGTGGTGGTGGTGGTGGTGATGTTGTGGGCAATTTCTATTGGAGGCCGCTTCTGTTATTCGGGTCCATACTCGATGTCGCTAGCTCTTGTTTGAGTTTATGGTGTTTTAAGGGTGTGTGTCCTTCGAGCTGAGCTTTTTTCCCTTTTTGATTGTTGTTTGCTCCACCGCAAGTCACGTCGTCTATCTTACTTATTGTGTGTTGGGTTCTGATGGGCCGGTTATTTTGCTTCGAGATCGGGAGTTGGTGTCTAGCGGCATTATTGTTTGGTTGGCTACAGTGTTTCTCTGGTGTACCGAGGGTAAGGGGTGCCCCTCTAAATTGGTTATGAAGTCTGGTGGACCGATCACTTTTGATTCGAGATCGGGAGCCAGTTCTTTGGTTCTAGTTTGGTTTTGGGCTTTTTTGGTGTTCCTTAGGTGGACCGGAGGTTGCGCGGTGGGGGAAGCTGAATGATCTTTAGAGAAGGAGTTCTTCGGATGTGGCTCAGTGTTGGTGATGAGGATGGAGTTCTCTTTTACAAAGGTGTTCTTTTGAGGTGAGTAGTGGCAACGAGTGATATGGATGTCGTTTTTTCAGTGGCTGGTTAGAATAGGAGTCAGTTTTAGGGGATGTTTATTTTGGTGGGTGTTGTCTGAAGGTGAGAAAAACACAAGAAGGGGGGTTGAATTGTGTTTTGAAAAATTCTTCGTTTCTCTAAATAACTGAATACACTGATCAGAAGCTAAGTGAGACAGCTTCTGAAGTGATGATCAGAATCTAAATGCAGCGGAATAAAACAGAGAGAGAGAAGAAGAACGACACAAAGCAATTATACTGGTTCCTTCCACAATCCGGAAGTAGTCCAGTCCCCCTTGCACTTCCAAGGAGATTTCACTATGAGTAATATCTGATTACAAATGCTCAAGCACACAAGCAAGAGACTTCCAATGCTCAAGCACACAAGCAAGAGACTTCCTTTGCTCAAGAACACAATCAAGAGACTTCCTGCTCAAGCACAACTGCAAGAGACTTCCTAACTAAACAAAATTACACAGAAAATTGTTTAAGGTTGAACACTTGATATACAATCAGAGGTGCTCACAATACAAATCAGATACAGACTCAATGGACTTAAGAATTTCTAAGATATGACTTTGAGACACAGAAATTCTAAGTGAATGCAGAACAATTTCAGCAGAGGTTTGGTACTTGTGAAAATCTTGTGAGTCTTTCGTTCAGCGTTCTTGCATTGCCAATTCTCTAGGTCTTCACTCCTTTATATAGAGGTGTGAAAGAGACGTTGTGAAATTGCCAGCACACCAAAGAGTCGTTGTTGAAGCTTGATCTTTCACCAATGATCTTTTGCCTGATTTGGTTGTTGTCCTATGAAGAACAAATTTGAAATCCATTCCTTATCCAAAGGAACATCTATGCAGGCGAGACCGTATTCTGGAGCTGTTTTCTTGTCTTGAAGTGCAGACACAAAACAGAGTAGTGGAGAACGTGGTTGTACAATTCGTACAAAGTACAATGTCAACGCTTTCGTCCAAATTGCAAACACACACCTTCAAACACCTTTGAAATGACCGTTGCAAGCTCCACTAATCCTTTGTTTGTGTTTTCGAATCCAATAGACAGCTTTTGCATTGATGATTCTTCAATTCTTGATTCTTTGCAAATCCAGTTGATATTCAGCTTCTGGTGAAATGGCTTCTGATGAGGCAGCTTCTGATGATGCAGCTTCTGATGATGCAGCTTCTGATGATGTGACTTCTGGACCTCTTGTCTTCAGGAGCACTATTCTTCAGGAGCGCTATTTCTTCAGGAGCAGCTTGACTTCAGGAGCGCTTTTTCTTCAGGAGCAAGTTGCCTTCAGGAGCGTCCAAGCTTCAAATTTTTGTTGTTTCCATAGCTCTTTATTTGCTCATTCAGAACCAATGATGATGTAACTTTATAATTATGGTCCTGTACACTTGAACAAATATTAGCTAATCCAATTTACAATTTTTAATACCTTGTTATCATCAAAACTCTTTAAGGTTTATTGTTAAACACATTTTGTTCCAACAATCTCCCCCTTTTTGATGATGACAAACAAAAGTATTTAAAATTGATCAATTGTTGTTAATCTAATTAACAAGTTGACTTTGGGGTTCTGAGGTTTGTAAGCTCAGAATCTGAGGTTTGTAAGCTCAAACTCCCCCTGAGTCTGATAGTCTTTAAGGTGAGGTTTGTAAGCTCCCCCTAAGTTCTATCCAGGTTAATTAAATTCATTTTGCGCGCAATAATTATTATCAGAGCTTAAAAGCAAAATTGAATCATTGAAAGAATTTACTTATAGATAAGAAGAATGGTTCAATTAACTTTACTTGAAATTTTGATACTCCTTCGTTCATTCATAGCTTATACCAATAAGGTAAAAAGATGGAAGTTTTTCAAAAATTTCAAATGCCATTAATGGGGCTCAGAGCCTTTAAATACTTGTCACATATACTCCCCCTTTTGTCATTATCAAAAAAATTAAAATAAATCTAAGCACAAAAGACAAAAAGATATGAGAAAAACTCAAACGTGAGAGAGTATACTAAGCAATGAACTAAATAAATCAGAGCAAAAATCATGTATATTCAATTGTCAGAAGCAGCTAAACAGTCAGAATCAGTAAGCATTCAGAAGCAAAGAGAATTAAAACAGAATGGTTTCAGAAGCAAAGACTAGGAATTCAAAACAAACAACAACCAAAAAGAAAAACACAAGGGTGTGCAACTAAGTGTTGGTTTGATGTTGTTTCTTCATCTCCTCCATTTCTTCAATCTTCTTCTGCAACAGTTCTTCAAGCTGTTGTTGCCTCTGGAGAAGAGCCTGTTCCCTTTCCTTAGCTTCTTGCTGCTGCTGTGCCATCTGTTTCTTCAGAAGCTTACACAACCTTGCTTCTCTGGTCAAGTAATCCGTTTCTAAGAAGAAAGGCTGGTTTGCCAGGAGCAGTGTAGAACTTCTTACTCTGAGACTCTGATTCAGATGCTCCATTAACTTCCTGACAGAAGCTTCCTTGCTTCTGATGCACTTAGCCCTTAAGCTTTCAATTAGCTCAGTTGCCCGGTTCTGAAGTGATGCCCAGGAGTCTTCATATGCACTTGTGAGATCAATTGTCCTTCGTTGATCCACAAGATTAAGCAATTGACTAAGGATTGTCTGAAGCTCAGAATTGATATATCCAGATTCCAGGATGTTTGTGGGTGGATGTTCAAGGATTTCAAGATCAGAATCACTGATTTCTAAGTCTTGAATAGGGTTAGGAACTGGAATGGTAAGGTGTGTTTGTGTGTTAGAAGATGAGGGCTGGTCAGAATCAATGTGTGTGGTGGAGGTTGAGGCTTGAACATTGACTAGAGAGATGTCAACATCCATGGGAGTTGGTTCAGGAGAGTGTTCAGGTAAAGGTTGAAATTCAGTTTCAGATGGTGGTTGTTGTGGTGAAGTTGATGTTTGAGTGTTGAGTTGGGGGTCAATGATGGCTATTGGTGATTGTGGGGGTGTTGTGGGTTTTTGTGGTTCAGGTGTTTGTTGATGGGGGTTTTCTGAAACAACGTTTTCAGAAGCAGCTGCTTCTGGAGTTGCTTCAGAGGCTTTTTCTGAGGCTTTGTCTATGGGTAACTCACCTGAGTAGTGGAGAGCAAGATTGTCTAAGACAGAAGTGTCTTCTATTGGTTCAGGTGCTGATGGTGAAGAGGGTGAAGTGGGGATAGAGGTGACTGGAATCTGGATTACCTGATCTGCAGGGCCAGCTTCAGAAGTGATAGTACTAGGTGCTTTCAGAACCACTTCTGAAGCTTTAACAGCCACTTCCTTGACTTCTTCAGACTTCTTCTTGAAAAATTCATCACAATTCTCCAGACCTGAAGCCTTGAGCCTTTGATCCCTCTCCAAATTGTATTGAGCTTCTTTCCTTTTTAATTCAGCTAGCATCTGAACAGCTTGCCCATCAGCTTCTTTCTCCATATCAGAAGTTACTTCAACCATTGGAGTGAAGGTTAGTTCAGATGCCTTCTTCTTGTCCTCATTTGCCTTTATCCCATCAAGAGCTTTATTCAGATGCTCTTCTGTGATGACTGACTCTGATCTGTCCTTGCTTCTTTTTATGGGAATAGAAGCAGCCCTAATTCTCTTCTTCTCCTGTAACTCTGATAACTTAAAAGCAGCAAATTCCTTAGCCATTCTGGCCTTGGCAGGAGTCAGCTCAACCATAGAGCTTTTTATATCAACAGGTGCCTTTTTCTTCTTCAGCTTGGGCTCAACTTCCTCCTTTTCTATTTCATCCAAAGCTTCATCCAGTTTTTCCTTGTGATAAACTGTTTCAGCTTTCCCCCTCTTTCTTTTGACATCCTTCTTTTGCTTGCCCTTATCAGTAATTGCTTCTGATGCAGTGGCACTCTTTACCTTCTTTTCTTTAGCAGGAACAGCTTTCTCCTGAGTGCTTGCATCTTCCTCCAAGATGTACTCAGCTACTAAATTGGCTAAGATTTCAGGGTTGCTTTCTTTAAAGATGGGAGGAAAGTCCCTGATTATCTCAGTCTCAGCAGTTGTCATCTCTAACCACTTCTCATCTTTAGGGGCTTCTTTGAAGAACTTCATAGAGTGTAAGCTCCTGCTACTGATAGTCCTTTCAGCAGTAGAGACTTTGAAACATTTATCAGAAGCACTCCTTGTCCTTTTTAAGAACTCCAGCACCCTTCCTTGATAAAAGATTTCAGACAGCAATCTTCCATAGGGTACTTGTTTTCTTCCTCTGATAGTGCTTTCATTTATGGCCCAGCAGAGATGATCCATTACATATCTTGGGAAGTTTATCTTTTCCAAAATAGCCATGAAGTAAATTGCTAGCTTCTGTTGATTGTTGGGTTGGTCAGATCCTCCTGCTCTTTGAAAGAAGCAATCATTACTGAACTTCACCAACATCCTGTTGTGAATCTCCATTTCAGAAGGCTTTGCATCCTTCTTCCCACTCAAAAGAGTGTTGTAGTAACCTTGTAGCAGAACATCTTCCTTCCTGACTATTTCTTGGAATCTTCCCTCTGCATGCCTTCTACAAGCTTTAGCTATAACTTCCTCAGTGATGGTTATAGGAATGCCCATCACTTCAGACCTTATTTCTAAGCTGTCAAATGATGTAGGATTCATATCCATGACCATTTTCCCTTTCTTTGACCCAGCTTGTTTGCTTGCAACTTTTGCAGGCTTTTCATTGTACACTTCAGCTTTTAACCAGAAGTCCTTGACCAAATTCACATATGTTGGCCCATTTAGCATTCTGAAATACTCAGACAGCTCCTGTGTTTCTATTAAACCTTCCATGTTTACTTCGTACTTCTTGAGTGAAGTAAAATCCACTGGTGACTCTATTTGGACTATCAAGGATTTCCATGGAATATCCATAGTCTTTTCTTTGTAGATGGACCCAGATTCTGATACGCTTTGCTTGTTTGAAGTAGATTCTGAAACTTTTGAGCTTGATGATGCCATTTGATGATTGACGAAGATTTGAAGAAGATGAAGATTTTAGGGTTCTAAGGTTGAGAGAATGCGCTTACTTCGCAAATGGTTTGAGAGCAAATGTGTTTGTTGTGAGTGAGTAGTGTGTGAATTGACAAAGTGTTAAAAGTAAAACGATTGCAATTCAAAAGAGACAAACAAACATAACATTAATGACAAAATTGGGGGCGCGTGAAAAGTACTTTCAAAGCTTTTAAATCATCATTGCCCTTTTAGTTATACACCAACACATACAGGCCACGTAAGAAGTTCACAGAGTAACTACCAAGTTAGTGGGCCAGAAGTTACTTTAAAAAGTAACTCCCAACGTTTCCACTTATTCAACTATTCAGAAGCAACAAATCCAGCTTCTGGACTTCAGATGCTGATGTCATCATCAGAAGCGAGTTTTCCTCAGAACCTCAATAAAGAGCTTCTGATGGACTACTGCTTCTGAACTAACTTCAGAACCTAAAATCCTATTCAGGAGCAAGCAAACATTTAATCAGACACGAAGTGCATGTTCAAATTTTTCTTTATAAAATCAAATCTTTCAACAGTTAAAGGCTTAGTAAATATATCAGCCCATTGATTTTCAGTATCAATGAATTGTATATCTAAAATTCCTTTTTGAACATAATCTCTGATAAAATGGTGTTTGATTTCAATGTGCTTAGCTCTTGAATGCAAAATTGGATTTTTGGACAAACAAATAGCAGCAGTATTATCACAATAAATGGGAATACTGTTAGCAGTTATCTGATAATCTTCCAACTGATGTTTCATCCAAAGTAGTTGTGTACAACAACTTGCAGCTGAAATGTATTCTGCTTCTGCTGTAGACATAGCAATAGTTGTTTGTCTTTTGCTAGCCCAGGATATAAGATTATCACCCAGAAATTGACAATTGCCACTGGTTGATTTTCTTTCAATCCTATCACCAGCATAATCAGCATCACAGAATCCAATTAGCTTATAATCTAAGGATTTCCTATAAAGGAGTCCAAGATTAGTTGTTTCCTTCAAATACCTGAAGATTCTCTTGACAGCAGTCATATGAGATTCTCTAGGATCTGATTGAAATCTTGCACACAAGCATACACTGAATAAAATATCTGGCCTAGATGCAGTGAGGTATAACAAAGAACCAATCATACCTCTATACAGCTTCTGATCTACTTTAGCTCCTTCATCTTCTTTGCTCAGGTTGCACGTTGGATGCATTGGAGTGTTCATCACTTTACAATCTTCAAGTTTGAACTTCTTCAGAAGCTCCTTTGTGTACTTTGATTGATGAACATAGACTCCATCTTTGCATTGATTGATTTGAATGCCAAGGAAGAACTTCAGCTCTCCCATCATGCTCATTTCAAATTCATCCTGCATTAACTCAGAAAATTCCTTGCAAAGAGATGCATTAGTAGAACCAAATATTATATCATCAACATATATTTGCACAACAAGAATATCTTTCCCAAGGGTCCTTCTGAAGAGTGTAGTGTCAACCTGTCCTCTCTTAAAATCATTTTTGATTAAGAAATTACTTAGTCTATCATACCAAGCTCTGGGAGCTTGTTTCAAGCCATATAGTGATTTCTTCAGTTTAAAAACATGGTCAGGATATTTAATATCCTCAAATCCAGGAGGTTGCTTAACATACACTTCTTCTTCTATGACACCATTGAGAAATGCACTCTTGACATCCATCTGATATAATATTATGCCATGATTAACTGCATAGGAAAGAAGTAACCTGATTGCTTCCAATCTTGCAACTGGAGCAAACGTTTCAGTGTAATCAATGCCTTCTTGTTGACTATACCCTTGTGCAACAAGTCTGGCTTTGTTTCTTGTTACTTCACCTTGCTCATTCAGCTTGTTTCTGAATACCCATTTTGTTCCAATAATGTTCTTGTGCTGAGGTTTGGGTACCAGATCCCACACATCATTTCTTTGAAATTGATTCAACTCTTCTTGCATAGCTAGGATCCATCCATCATCTGAAAGTGCTTCATCAACTGTTGTAGGTTCAATCATTGAGATTAGTCCAATCATTGACTCTTCTTGTCTGAAATGTGATCTTGTTCTTCTTGGACTATCTTTGTTTCCAATGATTAGCTCCTCAGGATGTGAAGACTTGTGTTTGAATGTGTTTCTGGGAGGATCTTCTTGATGTGAGCCATCTTGTGCTTCATCAGAAGCAGTTTCATCTTGCACTTCTGATGTGGGTTCAGCTTCTGGACTATCTTCAGACTCAGCTATCTGATCAGGTTCTGGAGTAGCTTCAGGAACCTGTATCTCTGCAAAACTTTCACCCTGCTTTGAAGTTTTATCTTCAAGCTCCTTGTCATCAAATTTAACGTGCATAGATTCTTCAACACAGAGTGTTTCTGAATTATACACTCTGTATGCCTTTGACCTTTCAGAGTAACCTAAAAAGATTCCTCTTTGGGCCTTGGCATCAAATTTCTTTAGGTAGAGCTTGTTGTTCAGAATGTAACAAGTACATCCAAATTGATGAAAGTAAGAGATATTGGGTTTTCTTCCTTTAAAGAGTTCATATGCTGTTTTCTCCAAAATAGGTCTAATATAGATCCTGTTTTGAACATAGCATGCTGTATTCACTGCTTCTGCCCAAAAATGTTTTGGTAAATTGTTTTCATGAATCATGGTTCTGGCCATTTCTTGTAAAGTTCTATTCTTTCTCTCTACAACTCCATTTTGTTGTGGTGTTCTAGGAGAAGAGAATTCATGGAAAATTCCATGTTTTTCACAAAAAGCTTCAAATGGCTCATTTTCAAATTCTCCACCATGATCACTTCTGACTTTCAAAATTTTTGATTCTTTTTCAGATTGAATTTGAGTGCAGAAGCTACTGAATACATCACACGCAACATCTTTACTCTTTATGAATTTCACCCAAGTCCATCTGCTGTAATCATCAACAATGACTAATCCATATCTACTTCCATATAAGGATGCAGTACTCACTGGTCCAAATAAATCAATATGGAGTAATTCTAAAGGTCTTGAGGTTGAGACAATGTCTTTGGTTTTAAAAGATGATTTCACAATTTTCCCTCTCTGACATGCACCACAAAGTGCATCTGAATGATAGTCAATGTCTGGTAGCCCTTTCACAAGTTGTAACTTACTAAGCTTAGAGATTAACCTCCAGTTAGCATGTCCCAACCTTCTGTGCCACATCCATTTCTTATCATTCACTGATAGTAGGCAAATCACCTTCTGATCAGCCAGTTCAGAAAAATTGATTTTATAGACATTGTCAACTCTCTTTCCCTTGAACACAATGGATTTGTCTTTCTTGTTGATTACTGTACAGTTGGGTTTTTCAAAAAGCACATCATAACCATTATCACAAAATTGACTTATGCTCAAAAGGTTATGTTCAAGACCATCTACCAACCATACATTATTAATTGAGGTAGAGGAATTACCAATAGTTCCTGTACCTATGATCCTGCCTGACTGGTTGCCTCCAAATTTCACATTTCCTCCCTCTTTCATTGTTAGGCTGAGGAACATGGACTTGTCTCCTGTCATGTGTCTTGAGCAACCGCTGTCTAGGTACCATGATCTTTGCTTTGGCACTGCTCTTAGACATACCTGCATTATTGACATTTTTAGATTTAGGTACCCATTGTTCTATGGGTCCTGGAAGGTTAGTACTTAAGGCTTTACTCTTCACTTCTTGTACCTTGTGCTGTGAGTTGGGTTGCTTCTGATTAGCCATCACCTTAGGTTTTGGTACTTCAGAAGCAGTAACTGTCTTCTTCTGAAACTTAGACTTCAGAACCCCAGATTTTGGTTTCACCAGACTCTGAGGAATAGGTTCTGATCTTTTCAGGATCCTAACCTTTGAAGTTTTGGAATCAGATTTGATCATAGCCTTTGACTTAGAGTTCTTTGGCTTTGAAGTAATCTTAGCCTTAGAACTAGAAGCTTCAGGTTCTGATTGAACAACAGTTTCCAACTCAGCCCCTTCTGGTACAAAGAATGTTTTCAGACCTTCCTTGATGCATTCACAACAAGACTTTAGATTGGTTTTCTCCAGTTTCACTTCTGGAAAGCCAATTCCTCTGCCATTGTTCTTGTAAATGCTATAAATCATAGAAGCCACTCTGCTTCTGTCAATGCCAGATATAATGAAGTCTTCAAGAGCAATTTCATGATTACTTAAAGGTTTTTCATTACACTTTTCTTGTAGCTTCTGACATAAGAACCTGAGCTGGTCTTCATATGTTTTACACATGAAGTCAAAGCCCCTAAGTCCCTGTTCAGAAGCTTTCAGATCCAATAGAGTTGATTTTTGCTGTTGTACCAAATCAGCATATTTTTCTTTTAAATCCTTCAACTCATTGGTTCTTACTTCAAAATGTGTAAGAAGTTCTTTAAGTGACTCAACAAGTTCATCTCTGGGAATTTTGGAATATACCTCATTTTCATCTTCTGAGTCTGAATCTGATCCAGCTTCTGAAGTTGCTGTTGCTACCAACCCAACAGCTACCTTTGCATCTTCATCAGCTTCCTCTTTATCAGATCCAGATTCACTACCCAAATCATCCCAGGTTGCCATTAAACTCTGCTTAATCTGCTTCTTGAGTTTGCTTGGTTTGAAGGTAGACCTCTTTGACTTGTCCTTTGACTTTTCTCTTTGAAGATCAGGGCATTCAGCAATGAAGTGACCTGGCTTCTTACAGTTGAAGCATCCCTTCTGATCTTCTTTCCTTGAGCTTCTGGAGTTACCCCTTCTGGAGAGAAACTTTCTGTTCTTCTTGGCCAGATATTGAAGTCTGTTTGAGAGCATGGCCATTTCTGCAGCATCTGGTTCAGAATCTGAACTTGACTGTTCTTCCTCTTCAGATTCAACCACTTTGAGAGCTTTTGATGACTTGCCTTTGGATGGAAGAGCTATTGATTTACTCTTCTTAGTAGACTCATGTTCATTAAGACTTAACTCATGAACTTTGAGAGAACTAACAAGATCTTCGACACTTAAAGTGTTTAAATCTTTAGCTTCCTCAATGGCAGTCACCTTCGGTCTCCATCTGGCAGGTAAGCTTCTGAGAATCTTGCTTACATGATCAGAAGCAACATAGCTCTTCTTTAGAATCTGTAGACCAGAAACTAAGGTTTGAAACCTTGAGTACATCTCCTCAATAGTTTCATCATCTTTCATTTTGAATAACTCATACTGATGTACAAGCAGGAGAGCCTTTGCTTCTTTGACCTTCTTGCTCCCTTCATAATTGGAACAGAGAGAAGCAAACATAGCTTTAGCAGTGGATTTGTCACTCATCTTCATGTATTCTGCTTTGGGTATGGCAGTGACAAGAGCTCCTCTGATAATATGATGCTTCTTGTAAAGTTTCCACAGTTCTGGAGTATGTTTCTTTCTATCCACAGCAGCTCCTTCTTCATCAAGGACTAAACCACCAACGCCGTCTTCCAGAATATCCCACAATTCTTCATCTAGGCTCATGATGTAACTGTAAAAATTGGTCTTCCACCAAGAGAACTCTTCAGCATCTCCATTGAACTTTGGAACTTTTCCAACACTGGTTTTCTTACTATCACTATAATCATGTGAGACATTTTTATAGCTAGTATCACCATCAGGAGGAGGAGTAGTCATGTTTTTCTCAGATCTTTGACTGTTGCACGGTTAAGTGATACACAACAGACCAAGGCTCTAGATACCGATTGAAGGTGAGAAAAACACAAGAAGGGGGGTTGAATTGTGTTTTGAAAAATTCTTCGTTTCTCTAAATAACTGAATACACTGATCAGAAGCTAAGTGAGACAGCTTCTGAAGTGATGATCAGAATCTAAATGCAGCGGAATAAAACAGAGAGAGAGAAGAAGAACGACACAAAGCAATTATACTGGTTCCTTCCACAATCCGGAAGTAGTCCAGTCCCCCTTGCACTTCCAAGGAGATTTCACTATGAGTAATATCTGATTACAAATGCTCAAGCACACAAGCAAGAGACTTCCAATGCTCAAGCACACAAGCAAGAGACTTCCTTTGCTCAAGAACACAATCAAGAGACTTCCTGCTCAAGCACAACTGCAAGAGACTTCCTAACTAAACAAAATTACACAGAAAATTGTTTAAGGTTGAACACTTGATATACAATCAGAGGTGCTCACAATACAAATCAGATACAGACTCAATGGACTTAAGAATTTCTAAGATATGACTTTGAGACACAGAAATTCTAAGTGAATGCAGAACAATTTCAGCAGAGGTTTGGTACTTGTGAAAATCTTGTGAGTCTTTCGTTCAGCGTTCTTGCATTGCCAATTCTCTAGGTCTTCACTCCTTTATATAGAGGTGTGAAAGAGACGTTGTGAAATTGCCAGCACACCAAAGAGTCGTTGTTGAAGCTTGATCTTTCACCAATGATCTTTTGCCTGATTTGGTTGTTGTCCTATGAAGAACAAATTTGAAATCCATTCCTTATCCAAAGGAACATCTATGCAGGCGAGACCATATTCTGGAGCTGTTTTCTTGTCTTGAAGTGCAGACACAAAACAGAGTAGTGGAGAACGTGGTTGTACAATTCGTACAAAGTACAATGTCAACGCTTTCGTCCAAATTGCAAACACACACCTTCAAACACCTTTGAAATGACCGTTGCAAGCTCCACTAATCCTTTGTTTGTGTTTTCGAATCCAATAGACAGCTTTTGCATTGATGATTCTTCAATTCTTGATTCTTTGCAAATCCAGTTGATATTCAGCTTCTGGTGAAATGGCTTCTGATGAGGCAGCTTCTGATGATGCAGCTTCTGATGATGCAGCTTCTGATGATGTGACTTCTGGACCTCTTGTCTTCAGGAGCACTATTCTTCAGGAGCGCTATTTCTTCAGGAGCAGCTTGACTTCAGGAGCGCTTTTTCTTCAGGAGCAAGTTGCCTTCAGGAGCGTCCAAGCTTCAAATTTTTGTTGTTTCCATAGCTCTTTATTTGCTCATTCAGAACCAATGATGATGTAACTTTATAATTATGGTCCTGTACACTTGAACAAATATTAGCTAATCCAATTTACAATTTTTAATACCTTGTTATCATCAAAACTCTTTAAGGTTTATTGTTAAACACATTTTGTTCCAACATTGTCCTTATGGGTGTTGATCGCAGGGGTGTCTTTGTTGGTGTTTATTTTCGGATGTTCCGCTTTTATACGGCGCCCTAGTTTGTATTTTCTGTAACACCGGTCTCTGTTCGTCTTGTGCAGATACCTGGTTTTAATAAAATTTTGCTGATTCAAAAAAAAAAAAAAACGGTAGTTGTTTTTTCCTTTGGGCATTAGCCCTCTTGTAATCCAAAAAAAAAAATTGATTTTAGCTTAAAATTCATTGCTAAATTCACTTTTACATAGGTACATCCAAATATAAATCATTTTTCATTCAACTCACTTTTATCAATTCACTCAAAATCAATTCTTGTAAAAGTTGAACCAAACACAACTGAAATGGTAATACACACTAACAGAAACTCTAATAAAGAGTTTTTGAATCATGTGCATATGTACTATGTCATTTACGCGTGCATTAAAAAAATTTAAAAACAAATTAAAGATAGGCAGAATAACATTAATTTGAAAGGTGAAACCAACTTATGCATATTTTATTTCTTCTTTTGATTGTGAGACCTCTTAGTTGTTGATAAGAGATAGTCCTTATATAGTAGTCGATACGTAATAGGTGCCCATTTGTTTATTCCTTCGATAGTAGTCCTTGACAAGTTGATGTCTTTGTTAAATAAAAGACTCCCTATTAAAAATGATCTAAGTAGCACGAGACTTTGATGAATTATATGCAATTGTTTTTAACTTAATTTTAAATTTTAAATATATTCGAGAATTTCCTTTTTTCAAAATAATCCGATTCATTTCTCTAAATATCAAATGATCAAAAAATATATGACTGTAATAATGTTGAGAAGTGGACATCAGTGACATGTTTGTGACCCAATTTTTGTTTGAGAGAATGGTTGTTATGATAACTAAATGTACAAATGATTGTGAGAAGAAGAGGGGAGATGTTGTGAATGATTGATGGCCGACAATGGGAGACATGACGATGATGGTTGCCATTGAAGGGATACGACTGAGGAAGATGAACTGGGCAGCAATGGATGTGAATACAGGATACGAGGGAGGAAGATGAAGGTTTATGGCATTTAATTTTTTTTAATTAAAATTTTTAAATCTCAACCCTTGAATCCTTTTATGTCACATGTCATTTGTAACAACCCGTTTTCCCAACGTAAAAATTTCATAATTAAAAATCATACTAATTCAACTTTAACGGAATGCTACACTTCTTAAAAATTCATAAACTGAATAAATAGCAATTTATTCTTCAAAATCATTTAACATAAGTAATTCAAAACTTCGCAACAGAATTAGTTCATTCAACATAAAAAGTCTTTGGCACGCAGGCCTCATCATAAAAATCTCAAGTCTTGTTCAACATTTATTCATAAAAATCCATAAGTAATACGTAAGGAATAGAAATAGAAGACATAATCTCATCCCGTTACGTATCAGAGCACCTAAGACACACTTGTGAGGAGTCCACTCACGACCGCAACTAATCCTGGTTACCTGCAAGTTACCCATACGAAGAGCAACATTTCCAAGCAGAGGGGTGAGATTTCTCAAACAATAATATTAAGCATATAAATCATATAAAGTACATTCAACAACTTAAACATATTAATAATTCATTAATCATATCTAACAACTTAAACTTCCTTAGCTAGTGTCATTATTCTTCCTACATTAGTCATATACTTCATAGTATATCATCATATAAATATCATCACATATCTACAAATATTAGTCATAAGCATTATCATATATCCTTTTAATCATAGCATCTTAATCATAGACATAAACATCATCATATAACATCAAGTACTAATCATAACCATCTCATAACATTATATATCAACCATAAACATAATCACAAACAATCCATCTTAAATATAATCACGAGGAATCATCATACATCATCATTAGTAAACGTATAACATCTTATCATATTCACATATCAACATATCATAAATCACATAACATCTTATCATAACAACTTCATATTCAACCATCATAAGCAAATCATAATCAACATCATCATCAATCCTAAACAACATCAAACATGAACAACATCATCGTCAAACATCATCATCAAAATGCATTTAACAACATAAAACATCAGTAACATATTAAACATTTATCATTTTAGCGTCGTATCAATCATAATCAATATCATCATCAAATATTATCATTAAATCATGTTCAACTTAACACTTGACTCGACAACACGACTCAACTTGACAATGCAACTTTTAACAACTTAACAACTTAAATCATCGTGAAACCTCTTGATATGCAAATGCATGTGGTACCATTCAACAACACATATGAGCGTAATTAGGCTCTTCAACAAGTGAGCATAAAGCTGCCGGGCTTAAAGCCCCCAACGTATTTGAGCATAAAGCTGCCGGGCCTAAAGCCCCCAACATAGTTTGAGCATAAAGCTGCCGGGCCTAAAGCCCCCAACATAGTTTGAGCATAAAGCTGCCGGGCCTAAAGCCCCCATCTTTAATGAGTATGCAATGGACTCAATCTTCCTACAACTTGACAACTTAAACAACATCATGAACATCTATGACATCCTAACATCTTGACAACATAACATCTTAACAACTTGATGACTTCATAACGACTCGACGACTTAACAACTCTTATCATCTTAACGTCTTAACATCTTAACATCTTAGCATCTTGACAACATATGGATCACATAAATAATTCATGTCATATCATAATATAACAATATCAAATGATAATAAACAACATCTTAAAACATCATATTCATCAATCATAAACAACTTCATATAACATCGTATTTAAACATCGACAATAATTCACTAAGTATCTTTGTAAAAACATAATAAATTATCCACAACATATTTTAATGTCAAACCAAAGCTACTGGAAAGATATCACAAATATCAACAACTTTCATGTTTACAACAAAGATCAATTCAAAACAAAAACAAATGAACAAAACGCAAAAACATGAAACAAAGAATGCTGTCACCGTACAATTTTGCTAAGACCTCCCTGTAGTATTTTCATCATAACTCACAGACCAAACATCATTTTCACGTCAAACCAAAGCCACTAGAAAGCTAACAAAATTATCTAAAACTTTCATGTTTACGCTTAAGACCAATTCTGTACCGATCAATACCAGTTTTCATTTTAAATTCGGAAAAGTTGTGCTGAAAGTTCATAAAAATTTACTGTGACCTACGTGCAGTAATTTGAGCATAACTCAAGTTCTATATATCATTTTGACGTGAGACCAACGACATTAGAAATCTAACATCCATACCTACAACTTTCGTGTTTACACCTAAGACCAATTCGGCACCAATCAATTTCAGTTTTAATATCAAAATTCGGGCTGAATGCAGATTTTCTCCAAGTTTCACCTAATCTCATGGTTCTAACCTCAAAACTACTTCCAATAATCATCCTATGGATTATCTAAGGTCTGTACATAATTTCTACATTATCTAAGGTCTGTACATAATTTCTACATCAATTCAACAAGTTTTCATCTTTTAATCATCAAATCTCTCTCAAAACCCTAATTCTCAAATTTTCACAAACTCTCCCCAACTTGTTAGATGTAATCTAATGATTTAACAACTTAATATTAATGCAAGATAGTCTCACCCTCACCTTAGATTAATTCTTGAATCAGCAGCAGCGTTCTTCTTTCCTAAAGTATTCTCCTCTTCTCTTGACTTTTCTCTTTTCTTCTCTTCTTTCTTGTTCTCCTCTTTTCCAAAAAGCGGTTTAAGGTAAACTCTTTCCAAAAACCTAACTTCTCTATTTATAACACCTTCTTATTTCTCTTACACCTCAAAACTACTCTTTTCCTCATAATCTTATTTATTTCTAAATTAAATATATCTCTCACAAATAACAAATATATTTCTACACAAAATAACAAATATATCTCTAACAAATAACAAATATATTTCTACACCAAATAACAAATATATCTCTAACAAATAACAAATATATTTCTACACCAAATAACAAATATATCTCTAACAAATAACAAATATATTATGCTAGTAAATACCAACATATAACATAACAAAATACCACTCATCAAAATAAATCGACTAAATCATAAAAAGACATCTAATCTCAAAACTACCTCCAAATCTACTTACTCTAATAATTCTCATATTCTTATAAATAATATAATAATGCCACTTAATAAAATACTAACACCTCACATATTTAAATAAATCACATAAATAGACTCTAACTTAATAAAAATAATTAAATAAAAGGAGGACGTTACATCATTCATTCAAGACCTTAAATAAACTAAATAGAGCATACGGTAAATGGAGCATACATGAGCTCCAAATGTAGAAAACTTCATCCGAGAGTTGTTAAAGAAGACATCAACAAAGTATATTCATTTAGCAAATTTAACACCTACTTTCGTCAAATAATGAGAAGATCAATTAAAAACATCGAATACCACTTTAGAGTCCATACAAAACATATCATTATTGAATGTCAACTCGATGATCCCCTCCATAGATCCAAGGAGTCTAGTTGCTTCACCATCGTTAATTGTGAGATGTTATAACCAAAGTGTTTTAACTCTAATGGAAAAACTCACTTCATCCATTAAATGAAAATCAACTCATTGTTTCGATTTAACACATAGAAAAATGAAGCATCGAGGTTGCGTTTGATGAACCATGTATGAGAAGGCTGCCACCGAGGACACACAAGCGAATCAGGTTACAAAGTGAATCGTGTAACAATAAAAAAGTTAAAACCCTCTTATTTGTTATTCTTTCCATTGCTATAGTAAAAAAAAAAATGCTAAAGAGTGCTTTTAGAGCATTGGTTAAGAGGATAAATTTAGAAATGTTGTATTGAAAAATGGTAAAAAATGATAGATTTGACTTTTTAAATTTTAAAAGTTAAAAAATTGATGAATTCAATGTAAACTTACCATTTTTTGTTTCTTTAACTATTGCCCTTAGGGCACTGGATAACATATCCCTAGAAAAATACAACCATCAAATTGATATATGTTTTTATTAGTATTTTTTTTTGATATATGTTTTTATTAGTATTTTTTTTTTTTTGGTCTAATAGCCTAGTTTTGGTATAATAACCTAGTGGTTAGAACTCACACAATTATTCAATGTGGAGAAATGAGGTGCCCAGGGTTCGAACCTGACCCCTGCATAAATTATTCAATGTCCCTGCTTCCCTGCCAACCGAGCCAACCTCACAGGAACTTATTAGTATGTTTTTATTATTGTTTAAAACGAATCCGTATTTTTGTCAAAAAAATTTCAATCAGATCTCATATTATTATTCGACAAAAATATAAAGACATGAACTTAATCGAGAAAATTTTGTCAAAGATTAATTTAAATAAAATTTCAATAAAGTGATGGACTAAGTTGAGAGAGATAATTTTATAGTTTACTCATTTATATTTTATTTATTTATTTATTTATTTATATTTATCTATATTGATATTGCTATATGGGAGGGTTGTAGGAGGCGATAGAGTGGAGAGATTAGATTAGATTATAGAAGAAAGAAGATAGATAGATAGAAGGAAGGAACGAACGAACGAACTTAGTAGAAGCTGAGGCGGCGGGTGAGGAGTGAGGAGTGTTGTTATATTGATTGATTCTGTCACAGAGTTGATTTGATTTCATGAAATCAATGGCGTCCTCTCAATCTTCGAACAATTTATGGGTATTACTGGGTTTGGGTTTAGCAGGAATTTATGTTTTAACGAGAAAGCTTAAACAAACTGTGAAAGAGGATTTCGGTGCTTTCATTCAAAAGCTTCAGTTGCTTCCTCCTCCGCCTCCTGCTCCTCCCAAAGCTCCTCATCCACTCACTTCTCTCACTTTCGCCATCTCCGACTTGTATGTCTTTTCTTTTCGTTTCGTTTCGTTTCGTTTCGTTTCTAATAACCTAATAACCTAATAACAATGAATTCTAATTGATTTGAATTGAATTTGAACAAACAGATTTGACATAGAAGGACACGTGTCTACGTTTGGTCATCCGGAATGGGCAAGGACGCACGAACCTGCTTCTTCTACTTCCCCTGCAGTTTCTTCTCTTGTTCAATCTGGTGCTACCTGTATTGCTACTACCGTTCTCGACCACCTCTCTTACGGGTTCGTTCGTCGTTCGTTCCTCCAATAAACCCTAACTATACCCTTTTTTACTTCATCATATAATTATAATTATCGTAATCGTAATAATAATTGTTACTTCTTTATTAATTCAGCATCAGTGGCGAAAATAAGCATTTTGGAACCCCTACCAATCCCGCTATCCCCGCTCGTCTACCTGGCGGCTCCTCTAGTGGTGCTGCCGTTGCTGTTGCTGCCAATTTAGTTGATTTCTCCTTGGGTCAGCTTCTTCTTATATCTTTTTACTACTCATTTATTAACATGCTTCAAACATATTTGTTTAGTAGCCAGTCAATTATGGTTTCTAGTACGCATGTTCTAAACTAACCTATTACTTGTTCAATGGATGCCAACTAAACTTCCGATGATAGCTATCAAAATTTATTATTAGTAATTTGAAGCTACCATACACTCAATTTGACCAGTGAAAGATCTTCTTTTCATAACCAGACATCAAGTATCTTGACTCCATACTACAAAATGATAGGGAGATGGGATGTGTAAAACTATGGGGTGATTCAACCGGTTCAGATTGGGAATGAAAAGAATGTATTATTATTATTATTATTATTATTATTATTATTATTATTATTATTGAATGAACAACAACACACAAACTCATGGATTTTCAAAACAAAATCCAGACTTCCCAATTGCCTAAAAGGCTCCAACTCTAATCAATCGACAAGATATATTATTCCCTAAGGCTTTGTTTGGGAGTTTGGAGGGGAGGGGAGGGGAAGGGAAAAGGGGTGAGAAATATAGGGGAAAATTGAGAAATCTTTCACATTTTTTTTAAGAGTATTTTTTTAGAGTGTGATAAATTAATACTTATGATTAATATATTTTTATTTTTAAGTATATTATAACAACATAGATCAAATTTGAATAATTCATATAAACCCTCTCAAACCCCCCAAAACCTTCCTCTGATACAATGTTTTAGTTCCCCCAAATGAGGAGGGTTTTATAATTTGAAGAAAAGTTAACCCCCCAATGTCCTCTATTTCTTTCACTTACTCCTTCCTTTTTTCCCAAGCCCTCCCCTCCCTTCCCCTCCAAACTCGCAAAACAAAGCCTAAGGCTCACCTCTTAATAAATTTTAAGGAAAGATGCTTCTGTAACTTTGAATGAATTCATTCTTGTTGCCACATAATGCGTACTTATATATGTCTGCGTAATATATTTATAGTTTTCTGGTTCAATATCACTAACATGTTGACATTTGAATGTATCTCATACGATTGCACCATTGTGTATTACAGGCGTTGATACTTCTGGAGGGGTGAGAGTGCCTGCTGGATTCTGTGGGATACTTGGCTTTCGACCTTCACATGGTGCTGTTTCTCATGGGGGAATCATACCCGTTTCAACAAGTCTGGACACTGTTGGTATGATTGATTCGTTTATTTATTCTGATTTAAAATATGGGCTTCTGTGCTTAAGTGGCTGCTTGATTTATTTATTTTGAACGATTAGTATATTTGCATCGTATAAAGATCAAGTGCAAATTTGGATTGATTACTTTTTAGCAGCTTTTTTAGATGCTTTCTTCGACAATATTTTGATTATAAACAGTTGAACACAATGGGTAAGCTAATACACACCGAGAACAGGATAAAAAGATGTTCTATTACAGCCGTTTTATTTAAACCGTCTTCTTATAGTTGCTGGCACTTTCTTAGCTTTTATATGCAGATGCTATGCTTCTGCCATCTGCTTCAGTTTTGAAACTCATTTTACCTCTGAAATTCTCTTTTCAGGTTGGTTTGCAAAGGATCCTGATATACTGCGTAGAGTTGGCCATATACTTTTACAAGCACCCTTTGTAATGCAACGCAGTCCCCGGCAAATAATTATTGCCGATGACTGTTTTCAACACCTAAATGTTCCTCTTGACAGGAGTTCTCAAGTGGTGATCAAAGCCACCGAGAAGCTTTTTGGAAGTATGTTCTTTTGTTGTGTCCTTTGCAGTTTAATATAATCCCTATCGTTTTGGTTATCATCGAAAGCTCCTGCCTCAGTTTGTGTGCTGGCTTGTGATTTTTGAATAACCTGTGCTTGTTCTTACTATCGCATTCTGTTATTTTTTTTAATTATCAATTATCTTCAGAGCAAGTATTGAAGCATATAAATCTTGAAGACTATATAAGATCTAAAGTTCCCAGCTTGAAGGCGTGTTCTGGCCAAAAAGCAAATGGTGAACTGAAATCTTCTTCGTTGATATTGCTTGCCAATATTATGCAATTTCTACAAAGGTTAGTTGGAAATATCATTATAATTTGCAGTTTTACGGGAAAACTTGAATGGAAGTTTTTTATTTTATTTTTAAACTTGTGGTTTGGTAGAGTTGTTTTACATTTAGCAGTTTTGTTGTGTTTTGATCTATTCACTCTGTATCATGTCATAACTCATAACTTCTCCTTTTCAATTAGTATTCCTCATTGTGGGTTTACTTAATTTATACTTGTTGTGTATTATGACCGTTTGCGGAAGCCTTGAATAATAATGTGATATTTTTTTGCCACTCCATTTGCAGACATGAATTTGGACATGTGCATGATGAGTGGATGAGCATAGTAAAGCCTGATCTTCACCCAGCTGTTTCAGCACAATTGCATGAAAAATTTGATGTATCCGAAGTGGAGATGGAAAACTCTAAATCTGTTAGAAGTGAGATGCGTGTTGCTGTAAATTCACTTTTGAAGGTAATCATTTTTTTTTACTCTTCCCCTATATATCTTTGGGCTGTGTTTGGTAACACGAATAAGCTAGCTTATAAGCTTGTTTTGATATACTAAGAGCATGTTTGGCCCAGCTTTTTGGGGACTTATTATCTCCTTGTTAGGAGAAGTAGGGCCAAACATAATTTAGCCTAAGCTCCTTAACTAAAAAGTTGCTTTTTTATAAAGAAGAAATATAAGAAAAAAGTACTTTTAAAAGAAGGTGATGAGAGTTACTTTTACAAAACACGCTCAACTTATTTTTAGAGCTCTCCCCTTCGAATCCCATTGAGGACACAACCTATGTTTTATTTTAATTTTTTTGACGTTGTTTCTCCAATTGCTAATGTCATATGCTCTCCAATTGCTTATGTATTTTTTATTTTATTTTTAGGGGGCCGTTATCATTTTTTGGTTAATTGCTATTGGTACTTTTTTTTATTGACAAATGATATACTGGTTCGTAAATAGTATTTCTCTAACTATATCACACTTACTTATGTGCTCTTTCAAAGAAAATATATGAATTAAATTTAAAGGTTCATATTTATATATTTAATCAAGAATTATTTATTCAGGCCTCTAAATTTGATTAAAAATATAGTTTTAAAAGAACTTTTCTCTCATTATTAAATATTTATCTTTTAAATCATAACAAGGTATTTTTATCCAAACAAAACAGAAAAAAAATCATCAAAAAAGTTATCATTTATTGAATATCATAAAAATTATTTAATCTGATAATGGATGAATTTTTTTTATAAATCTTATTCATTTTTTAAATATTTATAATGATTTATAATAAAATATGAGCTTGTTAAAATAAATTGATTTTATTTGAAAATATTATCAAGAACTTTAACATAAAAAATTTGAAATAAAAAACAATGTTTACCAAACAACTTTAACTTTATCTTTTAAGCTGTTATTTTTAACTTTAAGTTTAAAGTAGCTTATATGCCTAAAAAAAGCTGGGCCAAACGCAACCTAAGATGTGTTTGGTAAAAAACTTTTTCCACTAGCTTATAGCGTTTTTTGAGAAGCTATTTCAAGTAGCTTTTGAGCTTATAGCTGGTAGCTTTTTATATTTTCTTCCAATTTTAACCCTATTAATTTAATTATTTTTTAATAAAACATGTTCATGGCTTAAAAAATAACTGCCACGTTCATAGCTTATTTTTAATAAAACAACTGCCACATTTTTTCCTTTGAAAAAAAACTTCCATGCTTTATTTTATTTTTTAAGGAACGCTATATATATATATATATATATATATATATATATATATATATATCTTAAAAGAAATGCTATATATTCTTGCTTACATTTTTTTCCACCTTCCTCTTATTTTTGGGATTCATAAAAGTAGAGATCAATGAGCTTTTGCCCTCTTTTGTATCAAAAAAAAAAAAAAAAAAGCAGAGATCAAAATTGTCAGTGAAATTTTTTTGGAGACTAAAACCAAAAGTTTGAATATTTATAGGGATCCAAAACATAACTAACCATAAATCAAAATATTAAAAAATAAATACATCAGATACATTAGAAAAAATGTGTGTGTGTGTCTATATATATATATATATTATAACTTAAAAAAAAATGTCCTTTTATGTCATTTTATACTTATCAGCCACTTCAACAACTAATTTTAATAAACCAGCTTTTCAGCTATAAGCTATCAGTTATAAGACATCAGCTATATGCTAGCTTTTCAGCTATCAGCTAGCTTATAGCTTATTTTTACCAAACACACAGATCCTTTTGATTTGAAATCAATATTCATGCTGCCTCATTCCAATGTTAGCCACATTTTTTAAAGCGTTTATTTTACCAGTGGTTTATCCTTCTTGCTTTCTTAAACAAACAGAAGAGTACATTCACAGATCATAGTGGGTAGATTTTAATGTGATTGTTAAAGAGTTAAAAGCTGTACTGCATTTTAACAAACTTATGGTTTTGGTGAATGGAACATGGTTAATTGCTTTTGTATGGAGTACCTTTAATTTGTATTTCCAACTCTCTTTATAAAAATTAACCAATATATTCGCAGACAAGCAAAGTGTGTTGTGGGTGGATTATAATATCTGGTTGTTAAGGGTTAAAATTTATGCTGAATTTTACAAATTTATGGTGAACGTAACATTGATATTGAATGGGCAAAACATTTCTAAATAAGTTACTGAGAATATACTGCAGAACACATGCAGAAAATTCGTTCAAAGATGAAAGTGGATATTTTCAATCGATTTATGGTTTTGAATATATTAATTTTTATAAGTTTTCAATTTAGTATTTTAGTAATTTATATTCTGATAAGGGAAACATAGTTGTTCAGAATTTAATACATTTTAATGGCTTAATGCTCTTAAGGACGAAGGAATTTTGGTGATCCCTACTGTAGCTGATCCTCCTCCAAAATTAGGTGGAAAGGAGATCCTATCACAGGATTATCAGAGCCGTGCATTTAGCCTGCTAAGTATTGCTAGCATATCAGGTTGCTGTCAGGTAAAGATTTCACCCTCATGAAACTTGCTTAATGTTATCCGTTTTTTTTTGTTTTGTTTATATTTGTGACTGTTTTGTCTGTATTTTCAGAATTTGTTTATATTTCACGGAAACTTGTTTCCTCAATCAATATCATTGCACTCTTTGTTTGATTTTCATATGTGATAGAATTCAAATTACCAATATGCACCTGATGGGTATTTTATGAAATATATGATAGGCACTCTTTCATAATTGTGATTGTAATGACTTTTGTTCATATTCTCCTAATTTATCTTTTCAGGTCACAGTACCATTGGGATTTTATGACAAGTATCCTGTTTCAGTTTCCCTGATAGCTCGTTATGGTGGTGATCGCTTTTTGCTTGACACGCTAAAGACCATGTATACAAGTCTACAAGAGCAGGCTGATATTGCTGCCACAAGTAAAACATCAAGAAATGTTGTTAGCAAGGAACAATCCGCTGAGATTGCCAAAGAGAAGGTATTGTTGCAAATGAATCAGATTCAGCAGTCACCTATTTTTATTTTTATTTTGTAATTGTTCTGTGTAACTGGCATGGTTATAGTTCTAAATCACCAGTGACGTTTAAAATTATAATATTATAAAACCATCTACGACAACAACAACCAAGCCTTTAGATCTTTCTTAATAAGTTCCCTAATAGTTTTTCTAGGTCTTCCTCTGCCTAGAGTGATTTGATGACCCTCCATCTGATCTACTCTCCTTACTACATAATCCATAGGTCTTCGTTGTAGATGCCCAAACCACCACCATCTTTTCTACGATAGGTGCTGCCCCAACCCTTTCTCTGATGTTGTCATTTCTAATCCTATTTTGTGTAGTCTTGGGACAAAATGTTGCGTTGGATGTTACCACATATCGAACGCAACGTCCTCATCTGTGCTGCGCTTATTTTATTCTCATGTTGGTTCTTTACCGCCCAACATTCTGTCCCATACAACATCGCAGGTCTTACATCTGTTTGATGGTTTACATCTCCTATTTCTCCACCGTTTTGTACTATGGACCCAGGGTATTTAAATCGTGTAACTTGTGGTATGACATGATCTCCAACTTTACATCAGGGATAACATTACATTTGGTGTCTTTCATAACTTTCTCTATGCAAATGTAGGGATGATGCTTTTTTTTAGGTGTTGTAATTTATCCTTGAACTTCCCCTATAATTTAAGCTGCCCTTTTTATTAAGATGCATCTGATAGTTTTACTCGTTAATTCTCAGTTCCTTTTGTGTTTGTTCTCCTCACTCATTATTTTTGGGGTTCATCGTTCAATGATTCAGGGAAATCAAGCCTACAAAGATAAGCAGTGGCAGAAAGCCATTGGATTTTATACTGAAGCTATTAAACTCTGCGGCGATAACGCAACATACTACAGTAACAGGGCTCAAGCGTATCTTGAACTTGGAAGGTAGTGTTTCATTCTTTTGCTATTTCTCTCTGAGTTTCCTGCAAACTAATGGATTTATTCTTTGTTAATCCAGTTATCTCCAAGCTGAGGCAGATTGTACAAAAGCAATAAGTCTTGACAAAAAGGTAACTTTCATCTTCGAAGAACTTTATCCTTTGAAGTTAATGTCATTGGTTTGAATGATGGCTGTCATTTTAGACTATGACAAAATCTTGTCATCATTACAAATATACATGTTTGTTGAAAATGAAGACTTAATAATTGAATTGCTATTCAGTTTGTTAAGAACACATACATTTTGTGTTGTATTGGATCCAACAATTTTTGCCCCTAGATTAATATAATTTCTATACGACACTCGGAATAAAACAAAGAGAAAAGGAGAAAGAAATAGATTTATGGAAAAAATATTTCCTGCTATTGTTCATTCTTTACTCTTCATACAAAATCCAATTAAATAGTTCATATACGTGATTATTGTATGTATTTTTGAATGAGATAGCCATGGGCATTTTTCAGTAACGTCCTCTCTTTATTCTTGTTTTAAACAGAGTGTGAAGGC
Organism: Medicago sativa; assembly: GCF_051527215.1. Lineage (NCBI taxonomy): Eukaryota > Viridiplantae > Streptophyta > Magnoliopsida > Fabales > Fabaceae > Medicago > Medicago sativa. The sequence goes on from NC_140752.1 coordinate 101,294,315, forward strand.
CTACTTCCGTAGAGGTACAGCTAGAGAGATGCTGGGCTACTACAAAGAAGCAATTGATGGTAAGATCTTATATTCTCAAATTTGTTTACATTTTCTCATTTCCTCTAGAAAATTGAAGAGGTTCTCAAACTCGAGAGCCAATCCGAAGCTATTAATAGCTAACATGATTTGCCGCACATTTCCTTTTTGTTGAAGTTCATTTGGTTCTAAAATTATCTAAAATATATAAGATTTCACTTGGCTCTTGCTTATTGGGCTTAAGTTGATCCATTGCCCATATTTAGCTGATTTCCATTTGTGGGCTTCTAGTATTTTTTCTTTTAGTTGGTTATGGGAACTCAAAAATCATGTTTTGATGATTATTAGAGGACTGTTCAAAATTCAAATGTTTGAATAAGACAACTGCATATTGACAGGGTTTACATTCTGTTATCCTCATCAGTTTCAAAAGCATACACTAATGAAAGATTTGGCATACAGATTTTAAATATGCCCTTGTACTTGAGCCAACCAACAAAAGGGCTGCTTCAGCTGCTGAAAGATTGAGGAAACTATTTCAGTAGATAAATAATTGGGAATACAAGATTTGAGAGCTGAATAATTGGTCTACGTTGGGTGACACCGCTGATACATGATGCTGGTTTTTATGCCCTGAGGCGATTGATGAGTTTCTGGCTGCAATAATCATACAGGAATAATCTGACTTGTGGTTTCTGCAAAGATGATATTGATTCTTTTGTCATTCGCGGCTCGGCATTTTATACCTGGTAATCAGATTGAATCCCAATTTTGCTCGAGGTAAATATATTAGGATTGTAATATCAGTCAAATGAGGCGAATGCTCTTGGTAACAGCTCAGGATTAAGCTGTGCATTTTTCTAAAAAATACTTTGCACTTCACGGGATTTGTTTTTTGGTTGATTGTACTTCACGGGATTTTAATATTTGTTCATGTATGTCAAAAGTAGACCATGTTAACGCTAAGCATTTAGTCCCTGTCTTATTTTGACTTTCAATTTGAATGACATGTCACTTCATTAAATGACAGGGACTTGCCCTCAATGATGATGTGGCAGCCATGCCATATTTTATTTTGTTTTTAAATTTTTTAAAATAAAAACATAAATTTAAATATTAAAAGTAGAATTCGAAAGATGAATAAAAGAAGTGAGATTGGAGATTTAGGTTTATGTCCTCGTCACTTCACTTCACTTGTATAATATTTCAAACTTAGGTCCAATAAGATTGAGGAACTTAGACATGCCATTACCTGTAAGTTGTTTTCCTGGCGCCAGGGGACCAATTACTAGTTACTACTTAACCAAACACCATTTTCTTTCTCTAGTCTTTAAGTTTAAACCTTGCTTCATGTTGCAACAAGCATGAGAAAATTGTATTAATCAAATGGAAGCAGATGGTTTTATCACCCGAGAGGGAACGCACCATTTTGATGTAATTGTGACTCCGTGTTGTTCACCATATAATATTATAATTAGGGTCTTGTTAACGAGTGTCCACGGGGCACTCTTTAAGCATCCCAAATTTAGTAACTACTTTTGAAAAGTCAATTATTACAATTTTTAATGCATTTAATACACAACTTTTCATTAAAAACTTACTATGTTTAACGAGTGCCCCGGGCACTAGTTAACATTTCCCTTGTAAGTATTAAGATTTGAATATATCATATTTTTAAATTTAATCGTTAATTTTTCAATGGATAGATTATTTTTCGTTTAAAGGAATCTCAGTTTTTTAATTTCTCTAGTTAGAAGAAAACATTTAAAAAGATGAAAGGGAACATGGTGGTGCATTTACAAAATCCAAAGTAGCAAAATGTAACATTAATTAAACAAGTACATAATATACAAGACACCAATTTTTTTTGGAATATAGTCTTTGATTCTAACACTGAAAGACCTTCTAAATTTGATAGTCATTAATAGTTGATGCTTGGAGTCTGATTTGCTATTGAATTTCTGAATAAACTCTTCCACCCTCTTATTGCGATCCTCATTTGACATCTTAGAAAACTCATTTTCTTCTACTTTTGGCTCTATCTTCATAGAATCTAACCTTCTCATTGAATTCTTCCTTTCATCAATCACAACATGCTTGGCTCTATTGTGTCGATAAGATTTACTTCTTCAATGGATTGATCTTGTAGGAAATTAATGCAGCTTTATCTAATCCATGTTCCTTATGACCATCATCTCCATCTATTTATTTGCAATTTAAGTGTTGACTTCTTCTCATTTGTAGTTAACTTATGTTCCAATAACACAAGTTAGCATTTCCTAAAAGATAAAGACAAATTTGATTTTGCTAGTGATGGTATGGAGATGCTTCTTGGACCCTATTCTTTCTCTTCTGTAGAAACCGTTGCAAAGATCTCTTCATTGAAAGGCCAGACCCAGGGCTATACAATTGATGAGGAGGCTGCACTATTGTTGGTGTTGTTCGCTCTGACCCTCTCGGTGTCTTCACTTTTTCTTGCAACTTAATTTTATTTGCCAGCATTAAGATGGATTTGGCCTGCACAACATTCACATTAACCCATTTATTTATTTTTATAAAGAGATTGCAAAATCATTTTTTCATTTAGTTATTGGCCTAGTCAAGAACAGAGGGCGGTAATGAGTATACCTGAAACTCTGTGACATCAGTCAGACACATCTTCCCATCATAGAATATGGTCAGCGGCTGTTCCTGATTTTGCATTGGGCTTTCCTCCCTTCAATGGAGATAGAAATTAACAAAGAATTACTTTAATACCCAAATATAAAAAGAAAATCATAGTCTAACAAATTGAAAAAATGGAAATGGTATACAAAGAAAAGCATTCTCTTATCTTACATGTGGTGGTTGCTGTTGTTGTGATTGCCAGAATCATAGAGAGGAAAAAGGCAGAGTTCTAAGTTACAATTCCTCCTCATTTTTACTATATTTTCTTAAGAGTTTGAGAGAGAGAGAGAGAGAGAGAGAGAGAGAGAGAGAGATGTGTTAATGTTAAAGGTATAGAGAGAAGAGAGTAGCTAGGTATATTATATATGGCTTAAGTGCAGCTGGAGCCTGGAATGGAAAATGAAATGAAAATTTCGGCGTGGGAACAGACACGGTGGTTTGTTTAAAGTTGCGCTGTCTTGTACTGCTGTCTGTCTTACATTAAGAATTGGAACATGTGTTTTTAACAATGAAAAGGATACTTAGATTAGAGCATGTGTTCAATGTCTTTTTATTTAAAATTAAGATAAGATTTGTGTCACCGCACACCGGAAGCATGTCACTCCTTACTCGTGTCGGCACCACGGGATCAAGGTCATCACTTTAAATTATGGGTTTTATTAAAGATTTAAGAATAGAAATAATTGATAATTTTCATATAAAAAAATGTTTAAATATGTTTTTTTAGGAGATATTTAAATATGTTAAATACATAAATTCAAGATATTTTTTTTTACTTTAAATTTCTTATCAAGTGTTCTAAGAACATTTGTTAGCATTTCTTTTAAATTATTACTAATTTTTGGATTAAAATGAAATTGGATTATTAAAAGGGAAATGCTGAAAATAAAATTGATTTTCGGATTGTTCACAAATCCTTCAAAATCTCCAAAATATTTTCTTTGGGTTTCATTATCTGATTGGATGGGACGTACCTGATCAGACTCAAAGAAGATAACAATCTTTGTTCTCCTATGCGTTAAATACCTAAACTCAAGTTCTTCACACTTTCAAACACACTCCTCCCGTCAATCATTGCTTTTTATCTAACTATAGTCAAAAGAAGATGCATCTGTTGTCACATTTCTTTGATTTAGTAACAAAAGGAGGATAAAAACCTTTTGGTTGGTAAGTTCAAAATAGAAAAAAATATTTGACACTATAAAAGCCTTTATTTTGACCTCCATTTAATTATTTTTTTTTGCCATTTTGTTAACTACCAAATATAAACGGAAAGCCGAATACGTTAGTGTCCGTCTTTACGCTTGTGTATATAAAAAATCACAAGTGTGTGTTATTTCCGTTTCCTAAGTAAGTCTCGACATTTCTCTTTTTCTTTTTCAAATTGTCCTCTTTAATGATCTTAACAAAAGTAAGTGTAAGAGTGTAAGAGAGAACCATTAGTGAGATTTTTCCTTATCCAACATCTGACGTCAAGAGTCTGGTTTGTGATTAACAATGGTGGTATACCAAATCCCTATCAATTTTCCAATCTTGGATGGAAAGAATTACCGCAAATGGAGCAATTAAATGAAGGTGGTATTTGGTTATTAAGATGTGATGAATCAAGTGATTAATGATGTTGATCCTATCACCAATGCCTCAACAAACGCCAAGAAAGTTGTGTGTAAAGAAGCGAAGAATAAAAGACTTGAAAGCATTATTCACAATTCATCAAAGTGGAGCCTTTTTTTAGAAAGTTAGTGAAGTTCAATCATGAAAGGAGGTCTATGGTACTCTAGAGTGAGTGTATGCTGGTGCAGTGTTACAAAAGGGGGATAAATGCGAGGTTACAGACAGACTCACAAGAGACAATATGAGCTGTAACAAAAAGGGGATAAATAAAATGTAAGTGACTTCTTAACAAGAATCTAAAAATAGTGGATTTGATGAAATGGTGTGGTAAAATACTCGCAAATTAGGACCTAACGGAGAAAGTTTTGAGATCTTTTTCTCCAAGATTTGATGATATTATAGTAGCAATAGAAGAGTCCCAAGGATCATTCAAGTATGACTATTAATGAGATGTAAGAATCACTTAAAGCTCATGAAAAACATAAGAACGGTGTAGCTTTGCAAGCATAATGCAAAGTTAGTTAAATAGTTCAATATTCAAAATAAAAAATTAAACGGGGTGTAGTTAGCATTTATTTGTAGAGATATTCTTGCATGAACTCTCACCCAACACATCATTCTTACACCCAACCAATAAAAGAATGACACGTGTTATTAACTTTAAAAAAAAATGTGATTTTAATTAAGAAAATGGAAACATAAATGGTGGTGGGTGGTTTTTGTCGGTTAAAGAAAGTGGAAAAAGGAGAGAGAAATATTAAAAATAATGAGAAAAAATTCTGATATTAATTTTTTTTATTATTTTAATGATTTGTTAGATTTTAATTGGTTGGGTGTAAGAATGATGTGTTGGGTAAGAGTTCACATAAGAATTTCTCTATAAAGATTGCTTTTCTGACATAGAATACTTCCTATTGACACATGGAAATGACCAAAATACCTCCAGCAGTAGTTAACTACCGTTTGTTAAAGCGCCGTAGATTTATCCGGCGGTAGTTAACTACCGCTGTATACCAACACAGCAAAAAAAAAAAAGAAAAAAAAAATACTCCAGCGGTAGTTAACTACCGTGGAGTATCAAATATTTTTGGGGAATTAGTCACTTTAGTCCCTGAATGGGGAACGATTCGTCAATTTAGTCCCTGAATGCAGATAATATGCAAAACAGTCCCTGCATGGTCAATTTCAGGGACTAAAGTGACTAACGAAGTCTACATTCAAGGACTAAATTGACTAACGGAGTCTGCATTCAGGGACTAAATTGACTAACAATGTCTACATTCAGGGACTATTTTGCAATTTATCTTCATTCAGGGACTAAATTGACGAATCGTTCCCCATTCAGGGACTAAAGTGACTAATTCCCCAATATTTTTTTTGATTATTATGACATTGCCATGTTCTGCATACTCCTCCAAATCCTCCACAGATTGACTGTGCAATCCACCAGATTTCTTTGAACCTAACATTCTCTATCTCTCTCTATGTACCTTTGAAAAAACAACACTTTCTCTGGAAAAGCAAGAGAACAAAGAGATTCAGTCACTATTGGCATATATAGCAAAACTAAAAAAAACCAAACAAATCTGGTTAGTGAGCTACAACAATAGTGACTGAATTTTGATGATGATGATGATAATACCTATAAACTTAACTCGAAAGCGATTAAATTCATAAAAACAACCATTATTCTATTTTCATCAAAATCAAATTTTGCAGATGATAATACCTATAATTTATAAACCTGACTCACATGAGATTAAATTCAAAAAATAAAAAATAAATTAAAAAATACAATTATTCTTTTATAATCAAAAATCAAATTTTGAAGATGATAATACCAATAAACCAAAGTCAAAAGAGATTAAAGGGGGTGTATTGGATTAGGATTTTAAAAGACTATTTTAATAAAAAAAGTCTTTAAGATTTTAAAAGACTGTGTGAGATTGTATTGATTCTGTGAGATTTTAAAAGACTTTTTATGTAAAAGACTTTATACACTCAAGATTTTAATGGATTTATCACATTGACTTTTAAGGATTTCAAAGGATTTTATGGGATTTTAAAATTTTAAAGGATTCAATGAATTTTAGGGAAAAAAAGAACAAACTTACAAGTGTGAATGATAAAAATAATGAACAAATAAATTCTAGCGTTTGAATAAAGAAAAATAAAACCAATAAAAAAATTCTTTTACTATTGATTTTAAAATTTTAAGGATTTTATGGATTTTATAAGATTTTAAGGGACTAAAAAACACTCTTAACACATTATTCTCCATACACATTTTTTATTTGTTAAAAATGTTATTCCCACAAAATTCAATTGTACATATTTAAAATTATGACAGCCCTTACAAATCTTTCAAAAAAAAATATTGTGTCAGCCCTCATTTTGTGTTTGAAATTAGAGAAGTCGTTTGAGTTTTTCTAAAAGAGGTGAGAGAGAGAGAAGAGAGGAGGGAGAGAGAGAGAGAGAGAGAGAGAGGGAGAGAATGGAGAGATAGAGAGACGAAGAGAGAATGGAGAGATAGAGAGACGAAGAGAGAAAGGAGAGAGGGGGAGGGGAGAGAGAGAAGGGAGAAGAAAGAGATAGTAACTTTTAAATGAAAAACAATCCCAAGAAATCTCATCTTTTCATGAAAGACTTTTTCTTGTTAAAATTACACTACAAAATCCCACAAAATCCATCAAAATCCAATTTATTAAACAATCCTTCGAAATTTGAATGATTTTGAATACCATGAGACTTTTTTTAAGTGATGAAAAGTCTTGATTGAATACCTCAAGACTTTTTTAAAATGACAAAGAGTCTTGATTGAATACCACAAGACTTTTTTTAAGTTGCAAAAAGTCTTGATTGAATACCACAAGACTTTTTCATAATTAAAAAGTCTTTTAAAATCCCATAGAATCCTAATCCAATACATCCCCCTAAATTGATAAAAATTAAGATGGGGTGAACAAGTGATAAAAGTTAAGATGCAGTTACAAAAAAAAAAAATGACAAAATCAGTACTTATGATCATATAGTAGAAAAATGAACAAGTGATCAACAAGTTTGAATCAAAGTTCTGTCCAAATGAACAACCCACAGCAGCAGTTTGTTTCCTCCTCTCTATGTCCATATCAACAATCCCAATCTTCCTATTGTTTACAGATGTGCAGAAAGAGAGAAAGAGAATGAAAAGAAAAGATGTGCAGAAAAACAATTTCCAGCGGTAGTTAACTACCGCTGAGTGTTCAGCGGCAGTTAACTACCGGCGCTTTAATCAGTGGCCGTTAACTACCGTGGGGGTAATTTGGTCATTTCCATGTGTCAATAAGAAGTATTCTATGTCAAAAAAGCAACTCTCTTTCTCTATTTGTATGTATTAAACGGGGGTGTAGAAAAGTTGATGAAAGTGTGAGGCCCATAATGTTAAGCCCAAAAATCCAATCCAGTCATCCATCCATCTTCTTACCAGTGGAACAGAACAGAACAGAACAGAACAAAGAAACAAACAGGCAGCTTAGGGTCTGTGTTCTTCTAATCTAATCAGACATGGCGGCGGCAATTCAGGCTGAACCGGCGAAGCTAAGGTGGGGAGAATTGGAGGAAGACGATGGCGAAGATCTGGATTTCCTGTTACCACCACGTCAGGTGATAGGTCCTGATGAAAATGGAATCAAAAGGGTTATTGAGTACAAATTCGATGATGATGGTAATAAGGTTAAGATCACTACAACCACTCGCACCCGCAAACTTGCCAACGCGCGTCTCAGCAAACGCGCCGTTGAGCGCCGTTCCTGGCCTAAGTTCGGAGACGCCGTTCATGAAGACGTCGGTGCCCGCCTCACTATGGTCTCCACCGAAGAGATCCTTCTCGAACGCCCCAAACCACTTGGTACTTTTTCTCTTTATCTTTCTCTTTCTAGAGATGCTACATTTCAATTTCAATTCAATTGAATCTAGACTAGTTATCTAGCGACCAGGGGATTTACACAATCACACAAGAATGTTCGGATTGAATCTATACAAAATTCCTTCCTTACTTTAGATGATGAATTACTGGGATTTCTTGCATACACATGAATTTAGCTTAGTTGTCTTAATTAATTTCACTTTCAACCTAGTCTAGTCTATTGTAGCATTTGTCTATCAATCTCATCTCATGATCTGTATCAACAACAGGTTCCAACAAGGAGGATCCAAAGACTGCTGACCCACTGTCTCAATTCAATAAAGGTGCTGTTCTTATGGTATGCAGGACTTGCGGGAAGAAGGGTGATCATTGGACTTCAAGGTGTCCATATAAGGATCTCGCACAGCCGCCTGAGACTTTTGTTGATAAACCTGTTGCAACAGATGCTGCTCCTGGGGCTTCAGCTGCCTCAGCAAAGGGTGCATATGTACCTCCTAGCCTGAGAGCTGGTGCGGAGAGGACTACTGGCTCTGACATGAGGCGGAGGAACGATGAGAATTCTGTTCGGGTAACCAACCTCTCGGAGGACACAAGGGAGCCTGATTTGCTTGAGCTTTTCCGGCCTTTTGGTGCTGTCAGTAGGGTCTATGTTGCTATTGATCAAAAGACTGGCATGAGTAGGGGCTTTGGCTTTGTGAACTTTGTTAGCAGGGAAGATGCTCAGAGGGCTATCAACAAACTCAATGGATATGGCTACGACAATCTCATCCTGAGAGTTGAATGGGCCACCCCAAGAACAACCTAAGCATTGGGTGCTCTTGAGTTTTTTGCCCCCTCTCTTATCTCCGGAAGTCTACCAGTTTTTGTAATCCGAGTTCAGGACCATCTATTTCCTTTGTGTTGAATTGTATTATTCAGAAGTAAATGTTTTCTCAAGATCACTTGTTGGTTATTTATGATAATCAGTATTATAAGGATTGTTTACTCAAAATTGCTTGTTGGTTATTGATAATAATTAGTATTATGAGGATTGGTTGCATGGTTCACAAGGTGGCATTCTTTGATTTTTATACTGGGAAGAGAAAAATATGAAAGTGGTTTTGATATTTGTCTGTTTATTTTTCAAAAACATACACATTCCGCCCCTGGTTTGCAGTATCTGTGTGTTTGTCAAATTCCTGACATGATCGTTACTGTATTTGCTTGGTATTTTTTAACCCATGTTTGGATGTGGGTTTTCGTCCTGTAAATGCATGTTAATTCCTTCACCTCACGTCTGCTTTTGCTAGAAAGGTTTTTGGTTTTTCTTAGAAACAAGCAATTCTTGTTTATAGAAATGATTCTGCGCAAATCAATTCTACGTTGGCTCGTGATGTATCTTTTGCAATTGCCTTTTATTTAACTCTTCAATGACTTTAGTAATTACAAAATCCAAAATTAATTTCACTGGAAAACGAAAGATACACTTCGTTAATGATGAGATGCTGTGATGTTGTTTGTTTGTTGCTGTTCCAATATTTGATTTTAATATTGTTAGCAAAGACCAAGAGCAATTCCATCGTTTTGGCCTTAAATATCAAGCACACATAACTTATGGATGACCGTTTGAAAGAAACATGTTCTTGTCTGACACTGCAGAGACCAAAGATACATAATAAAGAGGGAAAATAACATAAATAGGTGTGGAGTGAGGACACAGCAAAATTCCAACTAATTACAATGAGGAGAAGGTCATTGCAACTCCAGATCTTTTACGATCTTCAGGTCTGTGCTCGTAAGAGCGACGGGGGAAGTGGGAGAGTTGCTTTTGAGAGAGGGGAGTGGGGTAGAGATGTATGCAGATTGGACCAAACCAATGAAGCCTGAAAATCAAACAAAAAGTTATCCGATATTTATGATTATGTTAATGTTATTATAAATTGATTTTAGCAGAATTTGTTTTCATGTATTTTTTGTTTTTTTTGTTTTCATGTGTGAATTCACAACTTTATTCTAATATTTTTATACACGTATTTGTCGTCCATGTTTGAATTGGCGGCGAGATGGTAAGAATTATGGCAAACCATTATTATATTGGCAAAAACAAAAGTAAACTCTAGAGTATTACTGCTATGATTTTGTCAAACACACTGTCCATCTAAGCATACACTCAAATAAATTGTATACAATGTTCTTCTTTGAATTAAAACAATATCTTGAAAAGTGCTAGAACTCTTTTTCTGAAGAAAAAAAGATAGTGGTCGGATTTGATAAGGACCACGGTATATCTCCAACAATAGGTGTGGAGAGAAAGGTGGAACTCCATCTAGGGTGGTGGAACATAAATTATCCGATATTTTCTAATTCGGTTTCAAAATAGGTAGTTGTTCATAACTTACCCTTAAACTCGTGTGATTATCCGAAACTGAGATGAACCTCTTTATATCTTCATCTAGGGTGGAGCAAAATAGATTTATGACAAATATATTAGTATATAGTCATTCATATTTTTGCTCTTACTTTCTCCTGTGTCATCAGTTAAAATAAAACTGAAAAAATGTACTGCAAATTTTACTGTCGTGTGAACATACTGTAATAAGATCTCTATCATCGTAGATCCAATGCCAGCTATTTCATGAAAATGTAGATTTAATGCTTTTCTCGTGGTGTTATAATTGAGCTTCTCCTGTGGTAAATATTGTCTTTTCATTTGAGGCTTCACTATCTAGTCAAACAGTATTAACTATTCAGTGAAATTAAGCCTACATAGATAAGCAATGGAGGAAAGGCATTGGATTTTATACTGTGGCGATAAGGCAACATATTACAGTAACGTGGTCAAGCGTATCTACTACCTTGAATCTAGCAGGCAGTGACGTGGTTTTCCATTCTTTAGAGTCTTGCAAATGCCTTGGTTTATTTATTCTTCCAATTAGATGCAGTTAGAAAAACATTAAATCTTGGCAATGGTTGGTGAGTGGTGGATACTTCAAAAAAGTTTTACCTTTACAAAGTTTATGGCATTGCCGTGAATGATGGTTTTATCAGTAGACTATGATAAATATACTTGTTTGATGAAAATGAAGGCTTTGTACCAAAGGAAAATTTTTAGTATTCTACAAGATAAAATTGTTATATAAAATTAACAATTACATGTTGAGTTGTATAAATTGGATGCAACAGTTTTCATTTTTTTAAGTTATAAAATTTATCTCTTCTGCTATTGTGAGTGGGTGGATGCTATGTAAAATATTCCCCAACATGAATCAAGATAATTGCAATTGAAATATCTAATTACAATCCCAAATGTGCTTCCATAGTCCAAACTAACCTGGCAGTATTGTGTGGAAATATTTACAAAACACGTGCCGGGTATACCGTGTTGAAATTGTGTCCAGTTATCAGTGTTTCACCATTAAACTGCTAAAAGTTGCACTACCAAAATACATGTAAACTAAGTATATCAGCATCATCTATTACTTTGGTTTGACAAATAGAAATTGTCATCTCAGTCAAATGACAACAGCTCGTTCAGCTGTTCATCTGTCCATTGCGGAATTGAACTTTTTGGATTCATGGTCTCCTGAGTTTCCATGTGGTTTTCCATTCCAGTTTCTGGGCCAACAGATATATGTGCCGAGTTTGATGAAGAACTATTGGCTTGAGCATTCCCCACCAGACTGACTCCTTCGCCCAAATTAGGATGGTTTTGTTGGTCTTCCATCTCACTTTCAAGCTCACCACCACAAATTGCTTTGACAGGTCTAACAATATCCTGTCTCAGCGATAAGTTTTCTCTATCTGAAGCAGTTTTTTGGTTTTGATCACCTCCATTATCAAAATGACAGCCACTTAAAACCAAAATTTCATCCCTTTGTTTACCATTACCTGCTACTTCTCTGAACCTTGAATCTACTCTGAGATTATCCAGGATTCCTTGAGTTCTTTCTTGTGGCAAAGACAGCACACTGCTTGGTGGCATCCATGACTTTTCCTGTCTTTCTGTTTGCAAATAAAGCGAACTAATGAACATATGAACTCAGTGTAGTCAACGAATAGTACGATTTCCATTCCTCTATTGAAGGCAAGAAGTTGTAACAAAAGGAACATGAGTCATATTGGTGCTACAGGGGAAATTTAAATATCTACCTGCACTGCTAATAGGTGTAGTTCGTATTGCCGAGATTTGTTCTGATGGAGGTCCACTGTCCTTGGAAAAGACCTATATAGAATGAACAAGCAATAAAGCACACAAACAAATACCTGCTAATGAATCTTATTGATCAATCAAATTGTGAATAATGTAAGCTAATTGAAATGTGAAAGCAAAACAGAAAAAATGACAACATACCTTGAGTATATTGCTGAGTGTTATATTCAGATAGCAAGTAGAGCCATTAGGTGAAAACACAGCAACCTGTATTTGTTTTGTTGAGTATAAGGAAAAAAGAAAACAAAATCAATGAATGAATCAAGCAAGAGAAAGTTAAGTACCTTTTGGAGAAGTAGAACAGAACCAACAGTTATATCCTTTCCAAATCCTCCTTCAGTGAAGACTTTGCGGTGGATACTAGCACCAATAGAACCCGTAGGATCCTGAAATTCAAACTCTTGAATCAGAAGCATATTGAATTGAATTGAAAAATGAATAGAACAGGACCTTTAGGGTAACCGTCATGTCTCCAAAACCGTTAGGAGTGCATGATTTGATAACAGCGACAATACTTGGAACTTTTCCTTCACCGTTCAGATGCTTCTTGATGGAGTTCAAAGGAGTAACAGATTCCACATGGACTATAAGAAAAAGAAGAGAAACATGAGCAACAGTTGAATTGAGAACGAAAGGGAAATGAATTAAGAAACCTTACCTTGAGCAGAGAGCCATGGATTGGAGTTGAAATCGAGATCAGAGTCATGGCCATTTTGTAGAACGTGCCTAACGAATTCTTGAGTGGGAAGGGTGTTGGAGGAACCTAGGGTTCTGCGTTGAATCATGGCGGACTGAACAGCACCGGCTGGACCGGGAATGAGAGGAGTATCGGCGGTGATGCGGTGGTTGTTGTTGTTGCAAGGGCGGAGGAAGTTGGAGAGATCAGAATCGTCGATGTCAAGAGATTCCCATGGTTCTTCCGTTTCCATCTTTGCCCCTAAATCGACAAAACCCTCGCGCGGGAAGGCAAATGCTTTTTCTTCTTTTTCTCTTGGGCTGGGCCAACCCGCACATCACTAAGATAATTTATGTAGGTGAAAATGATCAAAAACATATGGGAGAAGAACAATTATTCATCGCTAAAGGCCTGTTTACCTTTCAGACCAAAACAAAAATCCATTTTTATGAAATTAAATATCGTAATATTTAAAAAATTGCTCTTCTTCCATCAAAATTTGCTCATTCCCATACGAACTAATTAAAATGCCCCCAGCGTGGCATGTATACATCTTTGGAACTTTGGAAGGAACTTTGGAAATAGTTCGCATACATCTTTGAATTTCAATAATGCACTTGCATATGAACCCTCCGTAGGAGATTCGACCAACTTTTTCCAAGCCGTCATGATTTTTTCAACATCACAATGTTTCTCCTCGTTCGCTTCCTTCACTTCTTTCTCAACAACTTTTAAATCCTTGGGCTTCGCTTTGACTCTACAATTCGTGATGCACTTAGCTTTTACATTCTTCATAATATGAAAATAACAAAGTATAGCGTATGTTTCAGGGAGAACTTTGACAACGATATTCATCATAGCATTGTCCATATCGGTGACTGAAACGTCCAATTTTAAAGTTTTAATTAATGAACGTTACAGAAAAATATCAAAAATAATTTTGGAGAAATATACGAAAAATTAATTATAAATTGTTTGATAAACAAACTTCGAAAAATTCTGAAATAATAATTATACATCCAAAAAGCTCATAACCGATTAAAATACTCAAAATTGGGCATTCAGTAACTACTACCAAAATCGGAGTACTATGTAGGCATTTTGTCCACTAATTCTCAAACTATCAATCTATTATAATGAAGTGGCACTTCTAAAATGTCGAGCTCCTCAGCTTTCGATGTCATCAGTTGTCTTCGTCTTAGTCTCTAAATCTGAAAACAACACTCTAATGAGATACGAAATCCCACTGAATAATACACACAAGTTTAAAAAGGAGTATTGTTCTCAGCCGGCGCGGTAACCGGAAAAATCTACCATGGTATCCGCTTTCTTTCTAAAATAGTCTTTAAAACATACATAGTAAATACAATTAAATCAATCAAAATATCATTATTAATAACATTGTTATATGGAGCATTAGCTCATCTAGTATGGGGTACAAAAATCATCCATATATGGAGCACATAGCTCATCTAGGTAAGTAACTATGGGGTACAAGACCCATCTATATGGAGCACATGGCTCATCTCATATGGAGTACAAGACTCATTTATATGGAGCACATAGCTCATGTGGGTAAGTAATTGTGGAGTACAAGACTCATCCATATGGAGCACATAGCTCATCTCATGTGGAGTACAAGACTCATCTGTATGGAGCACATAGCTCATCTGGGTAAGTAACTGTGGAGTACAAGACTCATCCATATGGAGCACATAGCTCATCTCATGAGGAGTACAAGACTCATCTATATGGAGCGCATAGCTCATCTGGGTAAGTAACTGTGGAGTACAAGACTCATCTATATGGAGCACATAGTTCATCTCATGTGGAGTACAAGACTCATCTATATGGAGCACATAACTCATCTGGGTAAGTAACTGTGGAGTACTAGACTCATCCAAGTGGAGCGTATAGCACATCTCAAACACATTTACAAATAGTAGACATAATTTGCAATATATTAATTATCTCTATAAAATCCTCTTTACGTCTACATAGTATATTACAGTAACTAATACATTAGCAATCCTTCACGTAACACGTATATGTAGATTCTCATAAAACCTCCAACTAATAGGGTTAGGTTTTCATCAAATAAATCATTCAAATAAACTATAATTCTTTTCAAAATCAATATACCATGGAAGGGTTAAAGGGTGTGATTACTCACCTGTTAAAATCTAGAATGAATTGAAACTAACGGCTGATTTTCTCGTCACCGACCAAAGCATATTTTCCTCTTGTTTCTCTTCTTTTTCTTCTACGTGTTTTAGTAGCTAAGTAACATGTCTTTGTTCCTCAAAAAAAAAAAAAGTAACATGTCTTTGGTTTTATTTATAAGAGTGCTTTATAAATCCCAATAGATCCAATTTACATAATACTAGGTAACTAACTCATCTTGTTGTTCCTTTGATATTAATTTTAAAAGTTTAATACATTGTCTTTTGTTAATTAAAATCATCAACTATTGGTTAGTTTTAAAAGTAATACTTTGGAAGTAGTGTGCATAGTATTAATTGGAGGGTACAATTGAAAAGAAAAAGTTATTATTGCATTGGAAACTGAAAGTGACATTCATTTTGAAACAAATTTTTTTGGCTAAAGCGACACTCATTTTGAAACGGAGGGAGTATTATCTTAATTTTTCAAAGTTTAATAATTTATACTCCTTGATTTTGGGATGTTACATTTTCTCCCATCCTTGAAGAAATTTCGTCCTCGAAATTCTCCACTCCTTATGTTAAATTAAATCATCAATCTAATTAAATTTGAACTTTTAAATTATTATCTTAATTTTTCAAAGTTTAATAATTTATACTCCTTGATTTTGGGATGTTACAGTGACAACCAAATTAGACATATTGAGTTTTGAAGACACAAGACCAACCAACATCTCAAGTGCCACCTGCTAGTTCATGGTGGATTCTACGTGGACGAGCTGAGCAAGTGGTCTACCGTATGTAAGTAACTAGTGTGCTGCCCGTGCGTCGCACGGGTGGAAAACGGTTGACATTGGACTGCACGTCGTCCATTTTCTACATGACACATGATCATAAATTAATATTATGTGAGCTACAGCCGACGATAGGCTACATACTGAACGATGTGCATACCACACGGACACAAAGTGTAGAACACTAAAACTTTAAAATTTTCTACACAATATTCTTGCATCAATTCTCGTATTTCAAACGTGTTATCTAACAATTAATAATTTTTCCCTTGGAACATATTCATTTTTCTGGGTTAAATAAATGTTTGGTCCCTAAAAAATATAGTCAATTTTGTTTTTGGTCCTCATAAAAAAAGTAACAAACCAACAATTAATTGCGATGTTCTTCAATTAATCAAGCAATATGGCGGAAAAAAAATAATCAGTTTTTATACATTACGAACGAAAAACAACCACTACATATCAACAAAATATCATCAATCACCTTCAACTCTTTGAATGTAATATCAATATCCACCATTTTTTGCAGCAACTCCAACAAAAATCTTAAACCTGAAAATTAAAATAAGAAAACATATTAAGCAAGATTCTTATTTCATTTCCAATAATTAATACTAATATTAATAACAGACATTCAAAACTAAACCTGTCAATGATATCTTCTCGTCTTCATCCTCATCGTTTCCTTGAGACTGCGGTGTCGGAGGAGAGGAGAATAGAGAATATCAATATCCTTGACAGGTTTAGTTTTGAATGTCTGTTCACCGTAATATCAATATTTTTTGCAGTGAATAGAGAATAGAGAAACTCTTTTTTTCTGTTTTGAATAGAGAATAGAGAATGTATTACGAAAATGTGATTGATGATATCTGTCCCCGTGAGCTTAGCTCTGTTGCTAAGGACAATGCATAATATATGCAAGGTCCGGGTTCGAACCCCGGACACCACAAAAAAAATTATACCATATATTTGTTTTTTTTTTTTGAGGGAAATATATTTGTTTATTTTAAATAATTGAGTGTTTTGCCGAAGGGTCCAATAAATAAAATGGTAACAGTTGTTTTTAAAGTAGAAACGTATTTAGGGTTAAGAGTTAATTTATTTATTTATCTTATAATTTATTTTATTTTCCCTTGAAAAAATTAAATAACTCACTTAACAATATCTAGAAGCTCTCCTCTTAAAAAAAAAAAAATCCAGAAGCTTTCCCTCAAAAAATATCTAGAGACTTCTACGTTTTACCAACGTCTCTATGACTCTCTGTCTTATTTCTTTCTCTCTTCTCTCCTCTCTCTCTCTCTACATATCTCCACCAAACACAGCCGCCTCAACATTGCCATCCAGCCGCCTTCTTAGGCCATACCACCACTAATTTTGAACTCATCTCTTCCTTCTCTACAAAGCCAACCTTTTTATTGTTCAGATCTGTTAAGTTAATTTTTTGTTGCTGCTAGCCGCGTTCATTTATCCCGCCACCGTGGATCCGCCGTGTTCGTTTGAATGGAGGACATTTGTCGACGACCACTACTACCGACAACCCTCTATCAGATCGTGATATTAGACGCCTAGAAGCGACGGTGGTACCTACGACAGCTTCTAAGACCTTAACCACACACAGAGATGAAAACTGCAGACGACACCGGAGCATAGATGAAAAAAGATTCAACACCAAAGCTTAGATCTAAAACAGTGAGGGTTCATCTCTGTCTTTAGCTTCGTTTTTTGTTTTTTACTGATTATGCATGTACTTTCATTGGTCTCTGATTTGTTGATTTTTAAGTTTTGAACCTAAAAGGTTTGTTATTATACTTGTAACATAGGTTTTTTTTTTCTTCTTCTAAAATCCTAACCACCTTGAATCGATTGAACCTAATGTCGGGTTTTGCGGGAAAGACTTTTCTCTTAGAGTCTGAGATTGAGTTTTGGAACGTCTTGTTTTGGTAATACACTCCTCTTTTGGCCCATACAGCTTCAAAATGAGATTTTTATAAAATTAAATGAAAAATAAAAAAGGACGGGGAATGGGGTTTTAAAAAATAAATGAATAAATAATAATGGTTAGGGTTTTATAAAAAAGAACATGTTCTAAGTTGCATACAAACCTTTTTGACTTAAAAACTGTGATACTTCTCTTTGTTGCATTAACATATGTATCTAAGTTATACATGATTTAGGTAGAAATCGTTTTATCAATTGAGTTTTTTTGAACTTCAAAATAGAACATGTGAGTAACTTGATATGCTTTTAGATTTGTTTTGATACATGAACTGTCAGTGTTATAAATTTTTCATCAATTTAGTAGTTTTTTGCAAGTCTTGTTAATACTATGTTTTGCCATTGGCTTTGTGTTCTTCTCTCACAAACTTTATTCCCTATCGTGTTCTTAGATTTTCCCACTTTCCCTTAACTTTGAGTTCATTTTCTTTGTTTGAACTTAATTTTCCTAAGAGTTTAAGAAGGTTGATTTCTTTTGAACAGGTGTTTGGGGTTAGAACCCACGCTGGTTGAGGATGTTGGCATAGTTGGTGCTCCAATGCATGGAAAAGTACACTCTTCAGTGTTGTTAGTGCTGCAAAGTCACAGGTGACAAATTCAGGAAACCCATTCATGGAGGGGGGCATGATAAGAGACAACCATTTCTCCCCATCTAGATGGACCTTCTGTAAGTTCTCTTTCCTCTTATACTCTTCATATTTTCATTTCATGTAATAATAATAATAATAAATTCCTGAAACGAACAGTATGAAATGTTAACTTTATGGACATGGTAAGGGTTAGAAAAGGATGGATATGCAAGTGAATAAGATGGCAAGACTTTAAATACCACCAAATACTACTACATGTAAGAATATATTGTTAATATTTAGGCTTTATTTGGGGAAGGTAAGGGAATTGAAATACAATGAATACTTTTGTTTTTTACGGGGAAGGTTGAACTTGATATGGGGAAGGCTTTATATTCCTGACCTACACGGTAGCTCTTTGTTTTTTCTTCCCACATTTTAAGGCCTTTTCTGCTATAGCTGTATTTTTCTTGCTGCCATATCTGACATACAATCTGGCCCTTTTTTTTCAAACTATGTTTGCTGCCATAGCTAAAAAATGTTACAAATTTTGTCCAAGACTATTTGTAAATCGTCTTTTGTGAAACTTTTGGCATGTTTGCAGGTAACAAATACAAAAGAAGACAAAAAGTAAGATAAGATTATAAAAGTTCAGGAGAGCACGTCTTTGTGGAAGTAGTCCTGGCAGGAAGGAAGAGTAGCCATCAAAATGATGCCATTAAACTTGGAAATGAATTAGGTATATATTAATAATTCAATATTCTTGAAAAAAGTTTTTTTTATCTGTTTTTTGTGGAAGAGGTGGAAATGGTTAAACTTTATCATATGACATATTGAATTTTGAAATTCGTTGCAAACTTCAGTTGGGGGGTGAGTCCCTTTTTAAAAAAAAAATCTTATTGATGCATCGTTTTGCCTTTGGATTTGTGTTTCTGCTCTTATCAATTTTTTTTTTTAAAGCCTTGTTAATACTTTGAGTTTTGCTAGTGCAAAGCCAGAGGTAGCAAATTATCCCTTTACAACATTGCTTCTGAATCTGGTTGTTGTTTCCTTTGACTTTAACTCAAATTCTTTGTTTTACGATTCAAACTTCCCATGAAACCTTGTGTAACAAACACACTCACTTGTTATGATCTTTTTCATAACCACAAAAGTTTTCAAAAGATGGTTATGGAGAATACTTGCAAGTCAATACTTCTTTTGCCATGCCTTTTAATCGACTCTCTTAGTCAAATTGCGAACATGAATTCCATTGCATGCTTCTAGGACTTGTCATATCTTCCTTTCATTTAACAATTGAAATATATAATATTAATAATAATATATGAATAAATTACTGAAGCAAAAATTAATAAAATGGCAACATATGTTATACTTCCTTGTTGAAGCTAATATCTTATGGCAGATGCTACTTTTTTAATCTACACAAATCTGCAGGTGACACCTTGAGAAACTATGAGATGAAGGAGCTGTCAAAGCTACTGATGAGGACTTGTTTACATGCTTGCTTGCTGCTGTCCAAATACACATTATCATTGTAAGTAAATAAATGAAAACAATTGTGTAGAACTTGTTTTAGTGAATCTCTTTTTTATATTAAAGAAAGTGTTAGCCTTCCACTTTTGTGTTCTTTCTCATTTATTCACTTTATTATTCAATTGTAAGCTGTTACGAATTTGAAGAAAGTTTATTATTTTTAGCTTGCAATGGGTTATGGAGAATACTTGCAAGTCAATATTTCTTTTGACATGCCTTATAATAAACTCTCCTAGTAAAAGTGTGAACGTGAATTCCATTGTATGCCTCTTGGACTCCGCATATTTTTCTTACAATAGACACATGTTTGGTAACATTGGTAAAATTATAATTTTTGGAGACATCTTATGGATTAGACAGAAAAATGGGTAATGTTTTTTCGGAGTTTTCAAGCAACTATGACATCTTTTCATTAATCAAGTCTTGATTCTCTACTTCTTCTCTACAAATTCCATGCAAGAATCGAACCAAAATGGGTATCCAAATTTTTTTCATTTTATTTCGATATACAGTTCTGCATGCCTTCTTTTGATAACGATGAATACCTTTTTCCGGTATTCCTTTTTCATAACTGCTGCATAGATCTTTTTGTGGCAGCTAAATCCAAGGGCATCATAATGATTAAGACTCTTCAATATCCTTTTCATTTCATCAATTGAATTTGTTTGATTTTTACAACTTTGTTATACGTTATTCCCTTGATTATGTGGAATTTGTGGATATGATGTCAGTGCTGCAGAACTCTTGTTGATTTTTTTTCTCTAAAAAAGTTTGTTAATACATTGTTTTGCCTTTGGCTTTGTATTGCTTTTATCACACTTTGTTTCCTTCACTTTGAGTTTATTTTCTCTACTTTAGCTTTTAATTCTCGCAACAGTATAAGAGACGGCTGGTTTCTTTTGATCAGGTGGTTAGGACTCAAGCTTGTTGCATATGTTGGTATAGTTGATGCTTCAAATGAAGAAAAGCACAATTTTGAGCTTTGTTAGTGTTGCAAAGTTAGAGGTACCAAATTTTCCCTTTACAACACTACTTCCAAATTTGGTTGTTGTTTCCTTTGACCTATGAATCAAAGTCCGATTTATTTGTTCAAACTTCTCATGAAACCACACACATATTTAAATTAAATTTAAATTATTTAATTGGACTTATCTTTTGAATTTGTTTTTCGTTTAATACAATTGTAACCAACATATGCTCAAAAGTTTTCAAATGTTGGTTATGGAGAATACTTGCTAGTGAAACACATGACTGATAAACATGATTAACCATTATAATGGACTTGCAAGCCAATTTTTCTTTTGCCATACCTTATAGAAAACTCTCATAGTAAAAGTGTGAACATGAATTCCATTGTATGCCTTTTGGATTCCTCATATTTTCCTTACATATAATGATTGAATGAATACAAATAATAATAACAATAATAATATAGGAATAAATTACAGAAACAAAAATTAGTAAGACGACACATGTTTGCTTGTTGAAGAATTAATTTTATTAATTTTATTGGAGACACATGTTTAGTAACATTGGTAAAATTATAATTTCTGGAGACGTCTTATGGATGACTGATGCATCTTTCTTAATCTACACAAATCTGCAGATCATATTCTTGTCGACATACCTGCTTGGCTGCTATCCAAACGCTTTGCGGAATTGTCTGATGAAGGATCCACACAAATCTGCAGATGTGATGAGGACTTGTTACATGCTTGTTTGCTGCTGCCCATAATACAAATTATCACTGCAAGTAAAAAAATGAAAACAATTGTGTAGAACTTGTAATCTAGTTTTGAGTTGTTTTTCATTCATTCACTTTATTATTCAACTGTAAGCTGTTGCGAACTTGAAGAAAGTTTATTATTTTTAACTTGCAATTGGTTTTTGATTGTTTTGTGCAGGATAGGGTATCATTTTTTTCACTTAATAATATATGCAAACACACACGCACACACACACACATTTAGCCATATACCTCTGTTTTGTACTAAGAATGTTGTGAATGAAGAGAGACTCTGCATAAGACAATAATGGGTTAAAAGTATAATTATAAATATAATTGTTAGGGATAAAATAGATGTAGCTGTCAATGTAGAAAAGTATAATTCTAATTATTGTGTTCTTTTGACTTGCCTTCATACTGCTTTCTGCTGGCGTGGTTCCTCCTTCAAGAATTCTGGGAGACAAAGAAGAGGCATAAAGTTGCATGATGGAGAATGACATAAAGATGTTCATGTACACTTCTACTTATGCTGTAAAGAAGAATAAAAAAGAATGCATACCAATGAGATAAGCTCTTAGTTGTATCACATATAATATTAGACATGCATCATCAATTGTAGAGTATGAAAAATGGAAATTTATCAAACATCATGAAAATGCATAATACAGCACAATATGAAGTAAAAAGAAGCATAGATTTTGGCTTGCAAAATGTGATGGCAAGGCAAGGCTCTTGCCTTTAAATACTACATGAGGGAAGCGAAAGAGCCTTGGAGAGAAAGGAAGGGCTTGGAGCGTGAGAGAGAAAGAGCCTTGGAGAGAAAGGCCCTGCGCTGCACTGCAAATTCTGCAGATGCAGATGTTGATAGGTTCATATAGGTTTTATGTTGTGGGACATCCCCTATAAAAAATTTGAGGATACTATAAAATTCAATTTTTATTGTTTTGGATGATCCTTTTGGAGATTTACTGTATTATAATAATGCCTTTATATGAAAAGAAATTTAAAAAACGGACACAACAGTCGAAGCTCCATATTTTAATGATATATTGATCCCTCAATGTTTAAAGTGCCTCGAAAATTTAAAAAGGCCACTCGAGTTATGACATTTGCATGAAATAAGACAAGATACAAACTAATAAATTTAATCTAATGTTCAGCCAATTAATGCAACAGGACAAAAGAAATTAATTTTAAACATTTTTTTAACAATGAACAGTTTCTGCGGGTAGAAACTGTCAATCGACCATTTAATGCAAGCAGATATAAGCAATTGTAGCCATTGTGAACAGTTCTCTAAAATTTTACTCAATATTGGGTATATTGATAAGAACCGTCTAATATCGAGAGTGCATCAATCATATCATAGAAAGATAAATTAATCCTTCTATAAATAAGCATGACTTTGGATTGTAACAAAAAAAAAGTATGGCTTTGGATGGACAATGTCCTTTACTTTGCACCGTGAGTAGATAGAGAGACTAGTTGACTTATAATTAAACACAATTGTTTTTACAAAGTGACTAATAATAAGATGGTATTTAAGTTGCTTGTAAAGATTATATATTTCCTATTTGTAAGAGATGTTTTTTTTTTCTTTTTCTAATTTGGTTTGCGTAGATATGGTATGAAATGAAACAGGGAAAAGGGCTTACGTTACCCCTTCATGATTTGGGGGTATTTACCCTTCATAATATCAACCAATCAAATTGAACAATGTATACTCTATTAACTAAATCAAATATGGAAAGATTTTTTACATAGAATTTGTTATTTGCATCTTTACCCCATATTCAATTAATGTGCTTTTATTTTTCCAATCAAAAAATTTGATGAGATATTTTATTTCCACATTTCAATTGTTTAGACAAATTTTTCCTCAAAAAAAAAAAAGTGTTAGACAAATTTTGTTCTTCTCTATTCTATAATGTTTTTTGTTTCAAATTTTTATTTTTCTACAATTTTTTTGTACCAAATCTTGTTTTTTTCAACCTTGGATCCGGAAAAAAAATAATTCCAAAACATTATTTTTTCTCACATCAATTACATTTTTTTCTTAATTAGATTATTATATATTATCATATGCTTTGTTTTTAGGAAATATTATCATATGCTTGTATATATTACAATATTAGTCTAAACGTTATCTTATTTTATCTATAAGATGACCAAATGCTATTATTTTAAACAAATATTTTTTTGACAAGTTATAAAAAACGAAGACTCGTTTTAGTTCTTGAGAAAAATTATAAAACCTAATTTAGTCTCTGAAAAATATATAATTCACTTTTATATTTCCAAAAATATAAAGAGATACAACTTAGTCTCTACTTTCTTTACTTTTTTTATCAATGAAAGAAAGATAAAGGAAACAAAATAAGATACTAGTAGCAATTATTTAGTAGTATAGTATAAGAGAAAATTAAATAAAATCATGATAGGAAAGACATGTGTATTTATAAAATCGAATAAATATATTTAAACAAAAATTAGATATGATAAAAATAAAAATAAAATTTTATTTCATTACAATAAATATAAAATATATTCTTTAACAATTTTCAAAATATATCATCCAATTCAGGGGAAGTCGAACATTTTTCAATCAATGTGATAACCACAATTTTTATTGATCTTTATTTAAGTCTCATTGTTGCTCATACATTCAAGAATAAATTTCAAATCATCGTCAAAAAAGGAACAAGGCACATTTCGACTAATCACAGGTTAAGTCTCATTATAGTTCATCTGATGTACAAGTAAGCTCAAACCATTGACATAAAATAACTAACAACAGTTCGATCAAAAATGAGTTAAGTCACACAATAGTTAATCTGATTCAGAAGAAAGCTCAAACCTTTGTCAGAAGAGTAAGGCTAGCAACACTCTCTTTTGAACACCCTCCCTAATACTCACTCTCTTATTGGTTTAAATCATTGTGGGTCTACACTTTGAAAATTGAACCCCCACAAAGTGGTGGGACATACATTGATTTCATCCAATAAATAAATAAGTGTTAACCACAGTTCGAGTAATCGCGAAGGCTCGCTATAGTTCATCTGATTCATAAAAAAGGTTTAACCTAGGTTATAAAATGATATGACCATATTTTAATGAATAAACTACACTCCTCTCCCTTGAAAGATGTTTGAATTACACTCCACTCCTCTCTTATGTTAAATATACACTCCCCCGCCTCTTATGCAAAACATATTAGAAAATATTTCACATTTAAAATGTATTTTATATTCTAAGTTATAAAATTAATAACAAAATATTTAAATTTAATCATCATTGACACTTAAATTACAAAGAAATGAATTATTTTTTCTTCTTAAATGGTGTTTTCAAACTTGTAGATATTGTAAAAATATTTATTTATGTTAAAATAGATTAAAGTGTAGTGCGTTTACTTATTAAGGGAGGGGGTTGTAATTCAAGCATCTCATGGGGGTATAAGTTTTATTTTTCAAGGGAGAAAAGTGTATATTTTAACTCAAGAGGAGAGGGGAGTGTAATTCAAACTTCTTTTAGAGGATGGGAGTGTAATTTGCTCTATTTTAATTGATCGCATGTTAAGTTTCATTTTGGGTTATATGATGCAGAAGAAATGTTGAACCTTTGTCAAAAAATCAAATCACAATTTAACTGATAAAAAGTTAAGGCTCATTATAGTTCGTTTGATCCATACGAATGACTCATTATAGTCATTCATCTGATAAAAAGTTAAGTCCCACTGTCGTTATATCCACAATTTGGTAGAAAGGTCGAACCTTTGTCGGTGAATGAAAAAACCATCATTCGACTAATTAAAAGAATAATTAGTTCATTTAATTGAACATTAAGTACGACTTAATCGTGAGACTTCAATAATTATAATAGCACTATTCTTAAAGAATCCTCAGTTAAGGTTCATTGTGAAGTAGTGTAACATTAAAGCGTAAAGATCATTATGTGGGTATACTGATGATCACGTCTCACGGATCATGGTCTAATTTGATTCACTCCGATTTTAATTTCGATGGTCTAATTTGACTTATTCAAAACAAAACAAAAAACAAAAAAATATATTTCAAAAAAAATTAAAATTAAACTTATTGAATTAATTATTTCATAGTTAAAATTTAAATTAAATTACGATGCTAAAAGATAAGAAGTGATAACTAGTTAAACATTATTTAATAATTTGGATCCAAAGATAATTTGGTGATATTTCTATGCTAAATAGAAAATAAATTTTAGAAAATAAAAATCATAGTAAAATAGAAAATAAATTTTAGAAAATAAAAATCAGAGTAAAATAAAATCAACAAGGGAGCGACACATGTACATAAAAATATAAATACTCGATTACTTTTTATTGAAAATATAAAAAATATAAATTAACAAAAGAAACTAAAAGCATAACAAAATTTGTATATTTAATATAAAATACACAAGTTCCGACACAATTTTACTATTTTAAACTTCTTAATATATGCAAGTTTAACATGTGCAAACATGTACACGGTAAAAAAAAATCCATATAACAAAAATCGAGTTCTATGATTTTAGAAATTTAGGTGTTTTAAAATATATTTTTTAACAAAAAGGTGTTTTAAATTCATTAATTGCATAATGTTTAGACTAATATCTTTTTTATTCTTATCAAAGAAAATAATTTTTAGACTAATATATTCTATCTTAGGAAAATATAATGTTTATTCATCATGTCAAAAAACTGGCGTTTAAACTAGTATTGATATATAAACACACGAGAATATATATTCTTTTATGGGTGCAAGGGAGTATATAATCAAACAGTTGTAAAAGAAAATAACGTTTATACTATTTTTTTTAGATTTTTCTAGAGTAGAAAAATAATGGATTTTGTGAATTTGTAAGAGAAGAAGAACCAAGATTGAAAAAACACTAAGACACGGTGTAAAAAAATTCTAAAAAAAATGGTGTAAAAAAATTTGCAGAAAAAGAAGAGATGAAACAAAAGAACAATAAAGAAAATATAATAAAATATGCTTAAACAATTGAAATGATGTAACAAAAGATTTCATTAGATTTCTTGATTTAAAACATAAAAACCCATTAATTGAATGTGGGATAAATATGTAAATAACAAAAATATATTCAAAATACTTAAAATGTATGTAATTATATGTTTGACTTTATTTAATGTATTTCACATTGTTCATTTTAATTGGTCCACGTTATTTATCCACTAATTTAGAGAGGGTAATCTAGAAAAAACAGTAAAAAAATAGTTTTGACAAATGAGATGAGGACACAAAATTAGAAAGTGAAGAGCGTGATTGACGGAGAGATGAAAAGAGGGTCGAACACGTTGATGGCACCATGCAATTGTGAAGCCATTACCTCTCATTCATTTTCCTTCTTAGTTTTAAAACTACAAATGAAACCTTTGCTTGTCAACCTATCTCAATTTGACCCTTCCTTCCTTCCTGTGTGCCTCGCAACTCACACATAATCCCCCCCCCCCCCCCCCCCCCAACCTGAGGATTCAAATATTTTACTGTCAACTTTCTATAACAACCACCTGAAATAACCGAATTCTGGTTGGCTCATTGTTCAATATTGTTTCATTTTCCAATTCTGGATTATTATTTGATGGTAACTAGTCATGAATCATTCTGGTTTGTTTCTATTTTTTGTAGTGTAAAAGAAAACGAAAAAAATTAACTTAAGGGAGAGGGAGAGAGATATATATGGGAGGTTCGCCACATAACGGAGGGGGAGATAGCGGTAAGTCATTGATGGAAGACCTCCTCGGACTTCTAAGGATCCGCATTAAGCGTGGCGTCAACCTTGCCGTTCGTGATGTTAATACTAGTGATCCATATGCCGTCGTTAAGATGGGCAAGCAGGTTATCTTTCTATTTCCATCATCCTAAGTTCCTTCCTTTGATTTTATCTATATATATGTACGTGCATGTATGTATTGTGTAGTAATGATTTTTAGCTTGAGAGCTATTGTTGGTTTGGTGCTGAATATGTACATTACCATACCATGCTAATTAATGCACATAATTTATTTGATGATCAATTGAATAGAAAACTTTGCATAGTAAGTTTGTATAAAATATATTTTCTAAAAATACACTCAAACATGATTTTTTTTTTTGTCCTTCAGAGACTTAAGACTCATGTGATTAAAAAGGATGTCAATCCTGAGTGGAATGAAGACCTTACACTATCTATCACAGATCCCGTTCTTCCATTCAAACTGGTAAATTTTTCGTCTTTATTTATTGATGGAGACGTTGAGAATTAAAAAAGAAAAAAACTAATTTGCCTAGTTTAACTGAATATTGAATATTGCAGACTGTGTATGACTACGACACATTTAGCAAAGATGACAAAATGGGAGATGCTGATTTTGACCTCTCACCATATATAGAGGCCTTAAAGACGAACTTAGAAGGCCTCCCAGATGGTACTATAATCAGCAGAATACAGCCGTGCAGACAAAACTGCTTGGCAGAGGAGAGTTGCATCACTTATTCCGATGGCAAAGTTGTCCAAGATGTTGTCCTTAGATTGAGAAATGTTGAATGTGGTGAAGTGGAAATTCAATTGCAATGGATCGATCTTCCCGGTTCCAAGGGTTTATAAGCTTCGATTAAATGAAAATTTTCATTCTTTGCTTCATTAGTTGTTACTAGAGACTGCATATAAGGCTTGTTTTGTTGAACAAAAATATCCGTTCTCTATTGGATTTTAGGGCATTGTTTGTAGGGTTGAATATATGATTTTCCCTCATTCTCCTCTCCTCCGGTTTGTTTATTGCATGTTATTGGAAGCTTGTTCCATTGGTACTCAATTTGTATTTCATGTATTTTGCTAGTCAGTCTGCTACCGGATGTCAACAAGTATCATATTGTTTTTCATGAAGAAAAAAATATGTATCGTATTGTTTAATATAATTTGGGAAACATTATTTTGTTATTGTTTCCGACATATTTTCAAAAGTTCTTGAGAGCCATATGGTTGATCCTAAAGTTTAACTTTGTAAAGCGAGTAATGTTATAAAATTAATTATGAAGGTGAATAAATATGTGTAAAAATAAAATGTTATCACAGTCTCGCCTAGTTAGTTGCTAAAGTATTAGAAAAATAATAAGGGTTTTAGATTAGTTGCAGTCAGTTGCAAATTTATCAAACTTTATGTAGTCCCAACAACAACAATAATACAGTAGAAACTCTTTAATTTAATACTCGGTAAATTAATAAACTCTCTAAAATAATAAATTTGTCCGGTCCCGCCTTGGGCCAATGTAAAAAATTGAAAAACTCGATAAAATAATAAGATAATAATTTTTCGGTAGATCCCTTTATAATTTTCGGTCCCAAGAAAATCATAAATTAATAATTCATAGAAACTAAAAAAAATATTAAGAATACATTGAACACATTTGTTCCTCTTGTTTACATTTATTGTACTTCAAAAGTCATTATTGATTTCCAATGCATATGAACACAGTAGTTACTAATTTACGTTGAGTCCCAACGTTCGCTGCAACGTAATTCTAAAAGGCATAGACTAATTTGCCTTTTTGTTTGGTATGTACAGTATAATTACTTAAAAACTCTTTAAATTAATAATTATTAATTTATCGATAAATTAATAACTCTCTAAATTAATAAATTTCTCCGGTCCTGACATTATTAATTTATAGAGTTTTAACTGTATATGGTTTATAATCCGGCTTTAAATGTCCCAAAAAGTAGACGGTGGGATTAAATCCATCAGATTAGTCGGTCTTTATCTTGGATATTGAGTTAAAAAAATGGTTTAAAACAATCCCCTAGTTTGGAGGATAGAGATTATCACGAGTTTATTATTAGTACTAGAGAAAAGATGGACATTGACGTGTCCGTCTATCTGCTATTTTTATTGTGCTAACATTTGAAAATTATGAACGGTGTTTCTTTATGAAATTTTGATTTTGATTAAAAGTAAAAATGTAAGTGCTTTTTTTTTCTTCAAATTATAACAAATCAGACTAACCATGATTATTTATTTCAAAGACACCAACAATATAACAAAAAAATATAATTTAAGTTGTTTTTATTTAACGACACCAACAACGATCTTTATTATAGAAAAAGTTATTTAAGAGTATAATTGGGATAATTAAAAATAAGTATAAATATACCCATCTAGTTTGTTACACTTTTTATAAATAAAAAAATTGGACATATATATACTCATATCATGTTTGTCACACTTTTATTTTAATATTTTTTACTCTTATCTATTTGTTACTTATGTTATTTGTATTGAAAGTTGAGGGTAATTTTGGAAAGAGAAAAAATCAGTCCAAAAGAGCCAAAATATGTCATTTTCTTTATATATAGTATAGATTATTAGTGAGTCAAAAAAGTTTAGGCTTAAATGCAATTTTGATCCTCATATTTTCAAAATTGTTAACTTTTGATACCCCGTTTTTTAAAAACCAGCATTTTGATCCCTCTAGTTTCAAAATCAACGAAAAAATTTGGTCCTCCTCCTCTCATGATGATGTGGCATGTTCGTTAATGATGTGGATCCTACGTGTCATTGTCTACATGATATATTATTTGACACCTCATTTCCATGTCATTTTAATTGAGAATTATATATTAAAATATCATAAAATTAAATTACAAATTAATATTGAAATGAAAAAGAAAAATTGGAGGGAATAAAATTATAAACCCTAAATTATTCTTCTATTCCCAAATTGAAGAGAAAATTCTCAAATGGAAGAATACAAGAACAAATCCGGAGATGTTCATCTTCCTTCTAAATTCATTTTCGTCTTAATATTAATTTGTAATTTAATTTTATGATATTTTAATATATAATTTTTAATTAAAATGATATGGAAATGAGGTGTCAAATGATGTACCATGTAGTCAATGACATGTAGGATCAACATTATTAATGAGCATGCCACATCATCATGAGAGGAGGGGGACCAAATTTTTATTTTATTTTTTGAAACTAGGGGGATTAAAATGTTGGTTTTAGAAAATGGGATATCAAAAGTTAACAATTTTAAAATAGGAGGATCAAAATTGCATTTAAACAAAAAAAAATTATCAATGCTTCTTTCAAAAGTTAAAGTAAAATTATTAGTATTCTAAAAGCTAAAAGGCATGCACTAACATATCATTCTATCCATTTTATGTACGGAGTTAACTAAGAAAATGATCTTCATTACCTTTCATATTTATAGAGAAGACAATCATTGTATCGATAAAATTACTTCTCTTCGATTGGTTGCAAAATACTGGTTTTGGTTGGTGGGATACTACTCCCTCTTGTACATGGATTTATTTATTATATATTGATAGTAGGTTGGGCTTTTAAGATTGTTGTTTTTATTGATTTAATTTTCAGTCAATGGTTTATTATTCTCTTATTACTAATTTGCTCGGAACTATTCTTCCTTCATCGTGATTTTATCTCTATAGGTTTCATGAAAAGGTTTTTAATAAGGCATATGTTTTTTTTACCCTTGACTGTTTATGTGTTCCAAAAGTCCTTGTATTTTTCTTTTTATTTTAATTTAATTTATTATTTATTAAGGTGCTGCAAATGATAGGTGGTAGTTTTGGGATGACAACATAGTTGAGATTTTCCCTTAAAGAAAACACGGTTGGAATTTCATCATTATCATATGATGTTTTTTCACTATAATTTTGCTTAAAAAACTTGATATTGATTAATCACAACTAGTGTTCAAATACACACTTGAAATTATGGTTAATTAACGTCGGTAGAATGCTTATGTTTAGGTTCAAGACTTTAATTGTCGTCAATATTTTGGATTCTATTCTAACAAAATGAGCCAAAAGGTTCTGACAGCAGTGGCAAGCCTTATTAGAATGACAATATTAGTATATTTTCCATTTTATCTTCTATGAACTTGCATACATTTAAAAAATACATACATAAAAATTAAAGGGTTAATTATGTTTCTAGTCCCTATAAAATAGCGACCTTGTAAGTTTAGTCCTTACTTAATTTTAATAGCATTTTTAGTCCCTATAAAAAAAATTACTTATAATTTTAGTCCCTGCTAAAACAAAGTTTGATTAATTATCCTTAAACTCTTAAATTTTTGAACGATTTTTTTGAGACAAGATTAGAACACTATGAAATGTTCGTTTACTAAAATTTAGAATTTTCAGACATGAAATGAATTAAATATGAATTTTTTAAAACGACAAAAGTTAAAGATAAAAAGTAATAAAATCTGAATGTAGAAATCAAATTTTGCGATAATTTTTTGCGGAGGAACTTTTAGTAATGTTCTAAACATGTGTGCAAAAAATTGTTCAAAAATTTAAGAGTTTAAGCATAAATTAAACAAATTTGAATTGAGTAGGGACTAATACTCAGGGCAAAAAAACAAAATTAGGGACTAAAAATGCTATTAAAATTAAGTAAGGACTAAACTTACAAGGTCGCTATTTTACAGGGACTAGAAACATAATTAACCCAAAATTAAAAGACATCGTATCAAACAGTTATCTGGAGTCTCCCCCTTTCAATTCAAAATGGTTTATTTTGTCCTTTTCCCAATTCAAGTGGGATTTTAAAAATAATTTGTCTATCTTTTGTTTGTTATGTTACAGTTATATGTAGTTTGAAGAATTTGTGTCCTTTGACCAGAATATCCGTGAAATTAAATGTGTTAACTTAATAAAATACTAGTTTCCAATATAGTAGTGGTAAATAGCTAAAAACAATTTTAGATTAATTTTATAAGCAAAAAGGTGTGGAGAGGAGAGTAGTAGTGAGATGTTGGTTACAAAGCTTAAGGAATTGTCTCCAAAACAAGTTAAAAGACAAGACCAACCCAAAATGCTTTTTAATTACAGACTGAAAAATTCCATTCAAGGTAGGGGTAGAGCATCCAACCTAAAGTTATCAGATAATAACAGTAACACCTCTCTTTCTCCAAAGCATCCAAACCAAAGCTGAAAATAGTATTTTTCCTGTATTGTATTGTATTGTATTGTATTCTGCTCATTACATACAATACACATGCTCTTCTCCAATATCATATCCTCATAATTTGTTGAACTCACTCTCTGTCAATTTCATTCAAGAAAGATGATAACGTTAACAGATTTCTACCATGTGATGACGGCAATGGTGCCACTTTACGTGGCTATGATATTAGCTTATGGTTCAGTGAAATGGTGGAAAATATTCTCTCCCGATCAATGCTCCGGCATCAATCGCTTTGTTGCTCTCTTTGCAGTTCCTTTACTTTCATTCCATTTCATTGCCTCTAACAATCCTTACAAAATGAATCTACGCTTCCTCGCTGCAGACACACTTCAAAAGATTATCGTCTTACTTGCTCTCACCATTTGGGCCAACTTGAGCAAAAGGGGTTGTTTAGAATGGACAATAACACTATTCTCCATTTCAACACTCCCAAACACTTTGGTTATGGGAATCCCTCTTCTCAAAGGTATGTACGGTGAATTCTCTGGGAGTTTGATGGTACAAATTGTGGTCCTTCAGTGTATTATTTGGTACACCTTCATGCTCTTCATGTTTGAGTTTAGAGGAGCAAGAATGCTTATCTCTGAACAGTTTCCAGACACTGCTGCTACCATTGTCTCCATTCATGTTGACTCTGACGTCATGTCGTTGGATGGAAGACAGTGTTTGGAAACAGAAGCTGAAATCAAAGAAGATGGGAAGCTTCATGTTAAAGTGAGGAGATCAAATGCTTCAAGATCCGATATATACACAAATACAACACCTCCTCGAGCTTCAAATCTGACGAATGCAGAGATATACTCTTTGCAGTCATCAAGGAATCCAACTCCAAGAGGTTCCAGTTTCAACCACACAGATTTCTATTCCATGATGGGTGGTGGTGGTCGTAATTCTAATTATGATAATTCAATGTCTACGGGGGGGAATTACCCTGCGCCAAACCCTGGAATGTTCTCTCCCAAAAACGTTGCTGTTGCTGCTAAGAAAACAGAGGATCTTCATATGTTTGTTTGGAGTTCAAGTGGTTCCCCTGTTTCTGATGTGTTCGGCGGGGTTCATCATGAATATGGAACTGGAGTTCATGATCAAAAACATGTTAAATTGAATGTCTCTCCGGGAAAAGGTTGCTTCTTTTTTTTACTAATACTTGTTTGCTTGTGTGGTTGATTATTAATTAATATTGATTGATTGTTTGTTATTATCAGAGGAGCACAAGAGAGGGGAGGAAGTTAGAGCACAAACGATGCCACCAGCAAGTGTAATGACGAGGCTGATATTGATAATGGTTTGGAGAAAACTTATCAGAAACCCAAACACATATTCCAGCATTATCGGCCTAACTTGGTCACTCATTTCATTCAGGTATACATACATTTAATTATAATTAATTAATAATAATAACAATAGTAATCTTTGGTGTCCGTTGCATTGCAGGTGGCATATTGAAATGCCTGTTATCATAGCAAAGTCCATTTCCATATTGTCAGATGCAGGGCTTGGCATGGCCATGTTCAGTCTTGGTCAGTATTCAATGGAATCTGGTGTGGGAAACAATAACAATATTTAAATAACAAAAACTATACTACAACGTCTTTACTTGTTTGTTTTGTTTATTCTTCTTCCGACCTTTCTTTGCTTGCAAAAAATAAAAGAAAAAGAGGGGGCACAATTCCATCATCACTTTGAATATTATTATTTAAATGCTTTTTTGTTTGATAAAGCAAGCAAGTGTTTCACTATAGTACTCCCTCCGGTTCTAAATATAAGCAAATTTAACTTCTTAGATTCATTCAATTAATGATGTATGTGGTCCATATTATGAACCACATACATCATTAATTGAATGAACCTAAAAAGTCAAATTTGCTTATATTTAGGACCGGAGGGAGTAGTACATACCTTGTGAAAAAGCAAAGGAAACAGTGTAATTTAGTATTTTTGATAGGCTTTGTGTTGGTGGGTGGGTATGAATATGATGATGAAAGAAAGGTGTTTCTTTCACAATCACAAGACAAACAAATTGGAGAGCATGCTTGCCTTGTCTCCTTTTCCTTTACTATGTTGTTGGTGAAATGAATCGATGATGATGATGATGCATAATGATAATGACAGGTCTGTTCATGGCTTTGCAACCGAGGATTATAGCATGTGGTAATCGCGTAGCAGCTTTCTCTATGGCCGTTAGATTCCTTACTGGTCCAGCTGTCATGGCAGCTGCTTCCATTGCTGTTGGACTCAGAGGAACCCTCTTGCACGTTGCCATTGTTCAGGTACTCCCTTTCATTTCAACACAACCACCAATACAACAACATTTTCAATTGCATTCAAATATAAAGTTACATTGTCACTTTAATGTGTGAATAGAAGAAAACTCACATACCTAAGTTTGTGTTTGTGAATGTACAAACACAAACATCATAGTTGACAATTTGGTTTACTTTTCCTATGTTTGAAATCTTATTGTAGGCAGCACTTCCACAAGGAATTGTCCCATTTGTCTTCGCCAAGGAATACAATGTACATCCTGATATTCTCAGCACAGGGTATGTAGTACTACTATAATTTTTGTCTTCCATCAATTCAATTCAATCGGTTTCTTCATTTAATGCTAATCAATGGTGAATTAAATGCAGGGTAATTTTTGGCATGTTGATTGCATTGCCCATAACGCTCCTTTATTACATCTTGTTGGGGCTATGAATATCGGCCTTCATGCAAGCTTGTTTAATAGCTAGACCAAGAGAAACAAAATATCAGCAGCACTGTGTTGGATGAAATAGGAAAACATCGCCATTATTGAAAAATAGGACGAATCATCCAATTAATCAGTTTTTATTATTTTCTTTTTTAATGAATTGTCTTGCTTAGTGAAAATGTAAAATCATGCTAATAGCTAGAGGAGTAGTTAGTTTAATTTATAAAATGGTTGTGGCTATCTCGTAAAATTTCAAATTAAATTGTCCTAGATTCAACACCACTCAACTCATCAAACGAAAGAAGGAAAACAAGCAATTTAAAGAGTTGAAAATTGGAACCATTATCCCGGTTGTTTTACTTTGATTAAAAGGTCCGTTAGTTATAGCTTCTTTCTAAAATATATTTTTGTAGAGCAATATGTTTTAGTTATAATTTTTAAGGAAAGTTTAAATGAAAAATTCGTTTGAATAGTTTAACTTAAAATGTCATTTTAAGTATTTCATCATTTTGTTATAATTTTTTTTTATACTAAACTTTTCAAAAAATCTCTAATAAAAAACTATTTGAAATAGCTTTTCATAAAAATCATTTTCGAAAGATGTAATTTTGAAAAAATATTTGATTTTTACTATGTAAAATCTCAAACAATTAATATTTAAGTTAGTGAATGTCAAAATCTCTTTTTTAACTCTTACCAAATGAGTTTGAAATAACTTCTACTATTTTTGAGTAAATTTATAAAAAATCCATTTTAAAAAATACAAAGAAAAATCTTTTTTTTTTTAAATCTAAAACAAACGGGCCCTAAATTAGAACCATGAAAATTTGTCAATTTAGTCCTAAAATCTTAACAGTAAAGATTAAATTGACAAATTTTGTATATTTTAATAATGTAGTTTAGGGTTCTTTCAAACAAAAAAAATGTAGTTTAGGGTTGCTAAAAAAATTAATGTAGTTTAGGGGACTACATTTTTTGTACCTAAACTTCTTATAACATTCTAAACTTACTTGCAAAAAAAACTATTAAGAATTTATGTTGACTTGATTACTTGTAGTATAATTTTATAGGTACTAGAAGTTGCAAATCGTTTTTACATAACAGTAGAAAAAAAAATGTGGTAATGTTAAGGGGCAAAAAATTTAACCATTTTATTATATAGTAAATCATCAATTTGTCCCGCGAAATTGTAGGGATCCAACGTTTATCTCCTGGAGATTTGTAAATCTGCAATGGTGATCCATATTTTGAATAACGAAGACCAGCTTGGTCTTTATGTTAACTAGAACGCTGACCCGTGCAACGCACGAGTCTCACGGGCCGGAATAATTTGATACATAATAAAACGAAGAATTAATTAAGTTTTTAATCCCTATAAATATATCAAATTTCGTTTTTAGTCCTCATAAATTTTTTTGATAGATTTTGGTTCCTATAAAAAATTTCAGCACGTAGTTTTAGTCCCTATTAAATTAAAATTTGTTTAATTATGCTTAAAATTTTAAATTTGTTAATGATTTTTTACATACTTGTTTAAAACATTATAAAATGTTCCTTCGCTTAAACACATACTAAGCAAAGGCAAGCATACTAACTTGGTTTTGTCAATCTGTACTTTTAATTTAACCTGTGAATGCGCGCGATCTAGTTACTCAAGCCAAATCATTATTGAGTTTTCTTCATCAAGCATACCAACTTGGTGAATGACTATCTAACATTCAGAAAAATATTAACACCTTCCGGAGGTAGATCTAAAAATAAATTTCGTACATTTAGAGGTCGAAGCGCTAATAAAAGACAATGATAATAAATTTTTGAAATAATACTTATGCCAATGAATAAATTTATTTAGGTGGACTGGAAAAAGTTTCCTTAGCTAAGTAAATATAGCCGACACAGCAACTTGAAGAAAATTAAAAACCAAACTGTAAAAAACAAAAGGAAAAAACACAGATTATTTAATGTCTGATTTATGCAGATTGAAGGAATTCGATAACAAAGCAAACGGCTCCAGCATTCGAGCAAGCTAAACATCTTTGTCGTCCTTGTGCTCAATTTTGACACGAACAACTCTGGTAGGTTTTATGACCGACGTCTGGGCAGCTTCATCATCATCAACAGCCACAAAGTCAATGTTATTAGAGAACCTCTTAGCACCTGTTTTGGTGGTTGGTGTGTCAATCACACATGTATTGCTGCATGAGTCCTCAGCCTCTGGTACATCCTGCAGACATTGGCGACAAACAATTTGATCAATTGTGTTACAGATTAAACCTTTACGGACTCATGAAAGATTAATGTAATAATTACCATCTGAACATTTGAATTGTTTGGCGCAACACCATCCACACTAAGCTCAACAACAGATCCATCGTCGGGTTTCTATCACGTATACATCAATAAAGGGAAGCAATTAGCAACACGATTCTTCCTTTATGTGCATTATTCTATAACAATTATAAAACTGTAATATCAGTTATGTTCTACCTTCAAATTATACTTAAACATAAACATAAACAGCTCAATGACACCAACAACATTAGATGCCTTCTTTACGGCATAATTCCGATACTTCTTTACGACATTTCCTTCACCAACCTCAACCTTGAAAAGAATTTGCTTGTCAATCAGCACATTAAAATCAGCAGGATAATCATTGCCTACTGCTCCCTGCTCAAAAATAATAAAATGTTAGTACAAATTTTCGTCGGTAGATATACCTCATATATAGACCGCACATTTATACAATTATATAATACACGACTACCTCATCACGTTCATTGATCAAGTCTTGCACATTACACTCAATAAACTGGGTCACCTGGCGATCAAAAAGAACAAAAGTGGTGGACCCTGTGTCGTCCATCACGATGACATGCAGCTTGAACCTATCAAATAATCAACTATATCAATACAATTCCACGCATGATAAAACAAAAATTATATTCGGATAAACTTTGTTTACCTTGGGACTGCACCCTTGCAAGTTTTACACTTGCAACAATGGAGCACTCCATTGTCAACGGTGGCCAATGAAGCACACTGGGTGCATGATCGAAAGTACCAATCAACCCTGATTCGATCTCACATATAGTGGCAAGCACCGAACCTTGACAGATCTGTAAATATTTCGTAGCCTTTTGCATAAAAATATTGAACAAAAATAACAAAGATGAATCCAAAAATACATCTAAAAATTTCATTAAACAGATAGCCACCTCAGTTGACTCAATCATGCTTTCAATTGTCATTCGGTTGGTGTTGAGCAAGTCATCTGATAAAGACGCGGAGCTGTTCGTTGAAATCTGGCTGACACTTCGGGTTAATTGTATTGATGTATTTTTCATTCTAATAAAAGGGCACCAATGTCAATAGAAGAGTAGCGAGACTCAAGTAGCAAGGTAAGGGACGACAACATATAACTCATGTAACCTATTAATAATAATTGGACAATAATATTTGACAGTGTTACTATTAATATTGTGCTGCCCTTTTCTGTGTGCACATCTTCTCAAACTTTCTTACTTATTATAAATTCTAACATGCCATCAGAAAACTATTGTTAGTGGATATCTTTAGGGTCGTATGCCAAATAAGCTACCCATAAACGATGGGAGGACCTCCAGACAACTTAATTACGACCAACAAAACTTGCCTTTATTCTATAACATATAAAAATGTAAATGGTTACCCTGTCATGTACGCAGCGACTTCAGGCAAATCGCCATTAAGTATCAGCTTAGTCCCATTAAAGGCATTAGCAACTCCCATAGCACCTAATTTTTCAAAAATTCAACAGCAAGTGAACACAATTTCACATTTCATTCTTGATATCAGCAGAAAGCACAAACTTAAAACATGACATACCTAAATACATGCATGTCTTGCAGAACTGCAATATCAATATAGTAGGTGTGTGGTTGTCATGGTTGCCAAAAAAGGTCACAATTTTGTCAGCATGTTCACCCCAAAGAGAGCAATGCAAGTGGTTGTTTATGTAATAAAATATTACCAAAATATCAATTCAAGAACATAAGGTATATTAAAATTATATTACATGAACCAGCTACAAAGAAACAGACAAAACTTACTCAAGATCCTCTAAAGTGAGATCAATAACCCTGATTTTCGTTCCATCCTTTTCAGTTTCCCTTATATCACCTCTTTCAATTACATGACCAATACCATCTGAAATTACGTATACAAAAGCAAAAACAAATAACAAATGTATGAAATTCCTAAAGGAATGCTTATAGGTAGTAATAATGTACAACGCACATTCAGTATTGAAGTCTTTGAAGTCTTACCCGTAGACACTTGCTCGACAGTTGAAGAGAGAATTTCATTGAATGGCTTGAACTCAAAAACGTTCATAGGGATAGCAGGCGAGTGTACTTTGGTAAAAGTTGAATTGTGCATCATACTAAGCTTATGTTTGTGTGAAGTTACCTTATAAGGACCTTCATTAAAACCTACAATTGCATTTTCAAGCTGATATGTACCCCCTTCTTCAACCATGGACCTGAACTTTGCCACCAAATCTTTTCTAGCTGTGGCGTGAATACGTCCACCCTATTGACGACAACAACATCAGTAAACAGCTGGTTAAATTACATAACTAAAAAACAACGATGACATTAGTTTAATTTTAAAGCTAAGAGTGCAAACATGTAAAAACCTTTTCATCGACCAGTAACATGTTCATGAAAATGATGTTAGTGAGGACCTTCTTCTCTCGAATCAACCAAATGTGAGCAACTCACACACACATTTTGAGGTTCTTTCTTCATCCAGAAACAGCTGAGATTGGAGTGTATTTGGCAGACATCATTGGCCGATTTTTTCCTTTCCAAGAAAGAGAATGCTTGCTTAGATTGAGAAGGTCTGGCTAATAGGTTGTGATGTAATTATAGAAAAAGGTGCAATACGTGTGAGTATGATATGATGGTTGAGTAATAAAGAGTATTACTTATCACGTTAAGCACAAAATAGTGGAACAAAATTAGGAAATGGCCAACATTTTAGGATAAGGATTAATATGAATCAGCCTGAAATTAATATTGACATATTGTGTTTACTAAGGATTGGCATCTTAATAAGCATGAAAGATTGAAATACTCACTATTTTTAGGAAATAGCATAATTTGTTATGCACATTGTGTTGACTTCTCTGCATAAAAAATAGGCGATTTTGTTTACTAAAGATTGACATACTGATAAGCATGGAAAAATAGGACATTCTGTTAACTAAAGATTGACACATTGATAAGGATGAAACACATGACACAAATTAATATGAAAGAGTTTTTGCGTAAAACGGAAGAGATAATAGGGCCAATTTGTTTCGGAAGTAGAGATAAATATGAAATAGTTGTTTCGGAAAACAGAAGAGATAAATATGAAATAGTTGTTTCGGAAAAATAGGGCTATAGATAAATATGAAATAGTTGTTTCGGAAAACAGAAGAGATAAATATGAAATAGTTGTTTCGGAAAAATAGGGCTATAGATAAATATGAAATAGTTGTAGGGCCAATTTGTTTCGGAAGTAGAGATAAATATGAAATAGTTGTTTCGGAAAATAGAAGAGATAAATATGAAATAGTTGTTTCGGAAAAGAGAAGAGATAAATATGAAATAGTTGTTTCGGAAAATAGAAGAGATAAATATGAAATATGATCAATGGCTAAAATTGAATGGCGCCTAAATGTGCAAGATCCAATGGCTTAGAAAAGTGGAGGGAAAAATGGGGGGAAAATATTAGGGTTAGGGTTAGCTTTAGGGGTTAAGCTTTAGTAAGTAAGATTTTTATCTAATTTTTATATAATTATTTGATTTATGTAAAATTTGCAAACTTCGGTTTGTTTTCATTAAATTTTTTACGTGGATCAGCTGGAAATAAACAAGATTTCGAGATTCCATTGCATGGAATTTGCATGTCACTCATCCATGCCGATTTATGTCATCAAAATGCATTTATGTGGTGATCATCAGGGTTTAGTCACGTTGCGTCGCTAATGACAGTCGTGGTGGTCCCGATATTAATTGTAAGGTGTACCAGATGGTAAGAGAAAAATCTAAAGATAAATAACATTAAGATGCACGTCTAAGACTCATATATATTTTTGATCAAGAAGAAATGATAAAAACAAAACCAAACTACAATCTCAAGCGAGCAACTCCAAGAGCATCATCCAGAAGAGAATATTGTAGTTGAGGAGGGCAAAAAATCCAAGACTTTAGATTATCCGAAGAAGAAGCACCATGCTTAGCAAGCCAATCCGCACACGCGTTGCCTTCACGGAGGGTATGATAAAAATTAACAATCCAAAGTGAGCCAAAGTGACAAAGTGTTGGAATATTTTATAATAAGTATATTATATAATAAGTATATTAGCTATTTATCAATTATGAGTCTTGATTGATTAGTGATTGAATTAACTAACAAGGCTAATTAGATTTCTATTTGAATAGTTAATTATTTAATTAATAAACACGAGAAACTCTAATTGACCATAGCACTATAAGAGGTTATGATCCCCTATATAACAGACTAACTTCAATATCATTGTCTCTTCTCCCCATATGAAAAGTTTCTAAGGCGTTATGAGTCTCGAATAAGGAATAATTAAACCAATCGCCGCTAACTCTTGATTGTGTGTTTTATATCCTATTTACGTCTCAGATGATTACTGTTGAGAGGCCACCATCAAATATTTATGAGGTATTTCTAATATTTAATTCCTAATATCTTCATAAATCAAACATGTCGTCATAGATCCTAGCAAATACTGGAATTACTCGAGGAAACCAACATTTATTTTAATCATATAAGAGATAATTTCGAAAATCTTCGAGATGTATCTTTCAAGGATAACTTATGGGTAAAATAGTCTTTCAAAAGATAATCTTAAACCCTTTAGGATGTATCTACCTGACACATGTATTAAGGGTAAAAACATAATTTTGAAGAGTATAAGAGACATGGATGAGGCCTAAAAAGAACTCTTTCCAAAAGACTATTATATTTTTTTAATAAAAAAAAGGGTTCATCGGTTGTGTTAATGGGCCACCCATTGTGAAGATAAAAAATGATTTTTATGTCCAAATGGTTCTCTACTTTGAAAATTGTTCTTTAAGCTTCCTTGTTTGCTCTTAGACACCCTAAAATTATCCTTTTACCTCCAACGATTGTTACATGTCGTTCGCTGATCTACGATAGTTGACAGTCGTTTCAGATCCAGAGTTGTATATAAGGTATGGGTGTTTATGGTGAGGTTTGGTTCGGTTTTGAGGCTAAAAGTCATCCGAACCGCAAGATAAAAACCGAACCAAACCAGTGCAGTTTGGATTGGTTTGGCTGTTGCATTTTATTGCGAGCCAATACAATTTTTTGTTTTCAACGTTAAAATTAAGTTAAAAGTTAAAAACAACTTATGTTCAACAATGTTCCCATCAACATAGACCAAATTAATAACATGGACCAGAAAACAATTCGGTTAAGTAAGAAATTCAAAAGTATAAGAGTTTATCATTCTCTAAAATTTCTCATTGAGTTTTTATTCAAGATATATCTAACATAAACATATATCCAGAAGAGCAATTATAATTAAATTAAAGCACAAAAATATAAATTTAAAATCAAAACCATAGGAAAAACTTAACAAGAGGAAAAATATGTCGTAGTCAAAAAAACAAAAAAGGAAAAAACATGTTATTCTATAATTTTTCTCATTGAATTTCTATGAGTACTAGGTTGGTGACCTAAGTTTTAATTAGTGTTTATCTTATGTTGCGGTTTAGTTTGGTTGTTAAAATAAAAACCGAACCGAACCATGCAGTTGAGTAAAACAATGATCCGAATACATTCGAACCAAATGCGTTTTTCAGTTTGGGTTGGTTCGGTTTGCGGTTTTTCTTTTAGGTTGGTTTGGTTTCGAACACCCCTAATATAAGGAACAAAAAGAAAACACTCACGTTTTTTTTCTTTCTTTTCTTCTTCCAGTTTTTGTATATACATGTCGATCTCGAACAAACATTAACTACCGTAGACTAGTGAACAACTATTAACTGTTGTTGGGGGATAAAAAGGTAATTTCGAAACGTCTAAGTTCAAATAAAGAAGATTAAAAAGCACATTTGTAGTTTGTCAAACTTCTTTGTCCATTTTCACTCCACTACCTTAAAAACACATATTCCAGTATCTGACTCTCATCATCCATTTTTGCGACACCCATGTCTTGGCCATTTCAAACAACTTAATTCACACTTGTTTTAACATTGACAATGCACTCACTCTCAATCTAATTCCCTAATGTGTTGGCTAAGATTACAATGTCTTCTTCTGTAAAAAAAAAAAAAGATTACAATGTCGTCTAA
Source organism: Medicago sativa (assembly GCF_051527215.1). NCBI lineage: Eukaryota > Viridiplantae > Streptophyta > Magnoliopsida > Fabales > Fabaceae > Medicago > Medicago sativa. The sequence continues at coordinate 101,338,261 of NC_140752.1, forward strand.
GATGGAGAAATTTGTTGTTGCCAAAAAATATGTAAATCAGTAATTATATATCTGATGACATTGTCTTCTCCGTACTGTCAAAGTTGGCCATCAAATATTTGAAGCTATTTGAATGTGTATGCTGTATGCAAATCATAAATGCTCTTGTTTTAAAACCCTCTTTTCATGTTATAAAAAGAAAAAAAAACTTTTCATGACCATATTTTGCACCAATATCAAGGGGGTCTTGGTATAAGAGATATTCGTTATGTTAACCTTAGTCTCTTAGCTAAGTGGAGATGGAGAATTATTCATGGAGAGGAGGCTCTTTGGAAAGAAATGTTGAAGGAGAAATATGGTGCAAGGATATGTGGTTTATTGGAGGTTGAGGATGGTAATTGGCCTAGGTATATTTCTAAGTGGTGGAAAGATATAATGACTCTAGAAGATAGAGAAAGTCCTAGTTGGTTTAACGAGGAGGTTGTTAGGAAAGTTAAGAATGGTTTAAGTACTTCCTTTTGGAATACCAAATGGAGGGGAGAGGTGCCTTTATGCCGTAAATATCCTAGACTTTTTGCTATTTCCAATCAAAAAGAGGCTAAAGTGGCGGAGGTATGGCGGGAAGGTGGTTCTGGTCCCGATTGGAATTTCACTTGGAGGAGAAGGTTGTTTGTTTGGGAGGAGAACTTACTTAATAATTTGCTTCTTGATTTACAAGATTTCGGGTTGGCCCAAGGGGAGGATGTGTGGAGTTGGAAGTTGGAGGAGGGTGGTGGGTTTACAGTGAGCTCTATGTATAAGAAGTTGGCAAAAGTTCCGGTTCTAGAGGAGGAGTGGGGAGAGGCGGAGAATAGGGTCTTCACTCAAATTTGGAAAACTCCGGCGCCTTCTAAAGTGGTGGCTTTATCTTGGAAAGGCTTACTTAACCGAATTCCAACTAGAGCAAACTTATGGCGGAGAAATGCTTTACAACCGGATACTAGTCCTAATTGTGTTTTATGTAATGAGGCGGTGGAGTCAACCAATCATCTTCTACTACATTGTCGTGTGACTTGGAATATTTGGATGAAGGTGCAATGTTGGCTAGAGGTGAATGTCATCACACCTTCTAACCTTTTTGCTCATTGGTGGTGTTGGGATGGGCAGCTGTCGAATAGGAAATATTTACAAAGGGGGATGAAAATTATTTGGCATGCGGTGATTTGGGTGATTTGGAATTGTAGGAATAATATTATTTTCAATAATGTTGGTGTGGATGTGGAGGATGCAGTAGAGAATATCAAATTGCTGTCATGGAAGTGGAGTCTTTCGCGTTTGAAGATGCATCCTTGTTTGTTTTATGAATGGCAATGGAATCCGAAGTGGTGTCTCGATTATAGCCGTGCTTGAAGGCTCTTTTGGTGTAGCTTGCGCTGCTGTAGGGACGTGGAGAACCGCTGTTGTGGTTTTGACAGTAGCCTTATTGGTTGTCTGACTGTTATGCATTGGCCCTGCTGTTGTTTTCTGTCTGGGAGGCGTCTGCGGCCATTTGTGTATGTTTTGGCAGTGTATTGGAGTTTACTTTGTACTATAGTGGAACTTTGTTTTTAAGAGGTTTTTTATCGAGTGGTGTATTGGGGTTGTGTCTGTTATTTTGGCACAATATTGTACTCTTTTTCCTCCTTGCGGGTTTTGTGCATCTTGCGCTAACCTAGCCTAATAATATTTGCCGATTCAATTTTTTTTTTTTGCACCAATATCATGTCTTATTAGGATGATACATCACTCATCCTTGAGCAGCAAACTGTACCTGCCATGATGGGTGATCAAGTCCACACAAGACTCTTGAAGCTCCGGTGTTAAATTATTTTGATATCAATCTAACAATATTATTATTTTTTTTGACAAAATCAATCTAACAATATTTAAATTGTGTATCCTAAGTACTAACGCAATCTTAAAATTATTTATATTTTGATGTTGTACTCCCTCCGTCCCACAGTACATAACACAATTGACCCTATTACGCATACCAATGCATAATTTTGAGCTTAAATATCTTGAATAATATATTAGAAAAAATTATGAAAATTTGATATTTTGAAAATACTCATCGAGACGAACCTAACGACATCTTATATGATATTATTTATCTTTGTATATTAGTATAAAAATATGGTCAAAGTTAGTTAGGTCAAAATTGCAAATTTTTAAAGAGGTCGTCTATTGCGGGACGGAGAGAGTATAAGTTAAGATAGATATTTTGTGGATGCATCAATTATTGGTTATTGTATGACTCAATAGATTCTACTGCATGTGTTGCTCCAAAAACAAAAAGATTCTTTTAATCATTTTACCCGATATATAATTGGTAATTACACCCTCCGGTCACTATTATAAGCAAAAAAACTACATTTTAGATTCATTCGTTAAATGATATATGTGGTTCATAATAAAGACCACATACATTATTTAATGAATGAATCTAAAATGTAGTTTTTTTGCTTATAATAGTGATCGGAGGGTGTACTCCCTAATAGAAATAGAAAATAAAAGCTTGATGTGGCTGAAAAACCATGTGGCAAAGAACCATTGGCCCAACGGGATCCTGATAGATTCCGTTCAAGAATCGTTTGTTTCTTTTATTCGTCTCGCATCATCGCCATCGCCATCGCAATGCAAAAGAATCTTTGCCAAAAAAGATCATTATTTAACTTAAGAGCCACGTATTAGATGATTCATTAGTTTTTGTCTTAATCTTTCTCAAAAAACACCACCAATAAAAATATGTATTAACCACCCAAAAAATATCTTTCTCAAAAAAGATTTGGGTAGTCCAAAATTTAGTGAAGAGGTAAACAATATCTAGAAGTAAGAAAAAAATATATATACTTGAGAAGTTTATTCCAAAATTGTATAATTTTGATCCCTTATTTTAATTTTTGTCGACCAATTCATTATTTTGGTCATCCTGTTTAATGGTAGTTTAATAGTAATGTCGTAACAGTAAATTATTCTTTTCGATTAAAAAAACATAAATTATTTTATATCTTTTGTATAATTTCAATTGATCTTGTTTTATCTAAAGATGATTGATCGCAACCAGATTTAAAGTTTTGTTTTTAAAAACTTTCAACAATTAGGCCTTTGTTTATGTTAGATCATCTAATATACCGACACATCGTTGGATTAGGTGATCAAAATTATTGGTTAGTTAATTTTTTAAATGGGCCCAAAATTGCACATCTAAGCCCATTAGTTTTTTGAAAAAGAGGAAAACATCATTATTTATATTTTAAGGTCATGTTAACTTGTGCCCTTAGGGCCATGTTAACATCATTTTTAGGGCACAAGTTAAGAAGTTTAAAATGGAAATTAAAAATAAATTTTATATTGAAAGTATAACTTTTGCAACTTTTAAGACATTGAATGCACAAGTTACAAGAAAAACCTTCTACATTTGGTTTCTTAACTTATGTCTCAAGGGCACAAGTTAACATTTCCTATATTTTAATAGATAGATGAAATGACAATAAAGATAGTAAATTTAATTATTAACCACAATGATATAATAAATGATAAAATAAGAGAAATGATATTTGTACAACTAGTAATATTATTTAATTATCGGGGCGGGGTGGAGGTAAATGGTGTATATAAATGAAGGTAGATTGTGTGGTGTGAAGAGGTAGGCAGGCAAGGCGGAGAGAGAGAGAGAGAGAGAGAGATCGATTAATGCAGCAGAGAGGAAGAGCTTCTAACCGTAGATCCAGGAGTTTCTCAAGGTCTCGCCTCGCTATCGAAGGCACTTAATCAAACAACACAACACAACACAACACAATTCGCATTTCATTCTTCCATGGCTTCACCAGGTATTATGTCACTCACTCACTCACTCACTCACTCTTTTCTTTCTCTCTTCTTCCTTAATGTCGTAATAATAATGATTCGCATTTCAATTTTGCAGGTATGACGATGAGTGATGAACGTGAAATTCAGAAATCATACTGGATTCAGCATTGTGCTGATCTCTCTGTCGAGGCTATGATGCTTGATTCCAAAGCTTCTGATCTCGACAAGGAAGAAAGACCTGAGGTCCGTCTCCTCATCTTTCACATTTCTTAATGTTAATTTAATAATAATAATAATAGATCTAAATCTAATCTCAGCTACATTAAGATCCAATTGCACCATCATATTATCATCTTAAGCTCTGTCTCTTGTTCTCTCCCTCTTCAGTTCACCCGTGGATGTTAAGAATTATTTTCATTTTATAGGGAATATCATTTTTCTTGATTCATCTAACTCTAGATGACGTGTGTATATGAATCAATTAAGTATAATACACTTTTCCATTAATCTGATATATCATACCATCATCTACCATTTAGTAGCCGATTCATTTGGTTTTAATTTACACACACATATCGTAGTATTGTGCTCTGTCTTTCCCCGTTTTCAAACTTCCACACTTATACTTTGGACTCCTAATTTTCTCTTTGCAATATCAACAAGGAATTTCATCCAATAATGAACCAATCCAATTCATAGTCTAATCAAAATCTCAAGTAAGAGCATGACGTCAGGAAAAAGAAATAATTTTACTCAAACAAACTGGCATCAAATTTCGCCCACATATTTCCATAAAATTTGCCTGTCAATGTCATTACGTACCTTTTTCATTTCATTTTGTTTTCATCTTCATTTTTTTATTGCCAGACATTGCTTTTGTATTCATCTATTTTTTTTTTTTTATATACATAGGTACTTTCCCTGCTACCAGAATATGAAGGAAAATCAGTTATTGAGCTTGGAGCCGGTATTGGAAGATTTACCGGAGAATTGGCGCTGAAAGCTGGTCAATTGCTGGCTGTGGACTTCATTGAGAGTGCAATAAAGAAGGTAATTGCACTGTCTTACCATTCTGAGAATTGTTATTGTTGATACACGCACGTGTGCACACACACACACACACATACACAACACACTTATCATGAAGTAACTTGAACAACTCATAACGTTCTGTAGAACGAAAGCATTAACGGACACTACAAAAATGCCAAGTTTTTGTGCGCTGATGTCACCTCTCCAAAGATGGATGTTTCTGAAGGATCTGTTGATGTGATTTTCTCAAATTGGTTACTGATGTATCTTTCAGATAATGAGGTCAGTATTTTATTTTTATTTTAGAGCACACAACAAAACTTTAATAGTTTTTTTTTTCTTTTCAATTCGGACATTTTGAAGTCAGCATTATGTATGATTGTATGAACTGTGGAGTAATTGCCCATGGTTCCAATTGACAGTAAACAAGCTGTAAATAAAAAAATCAACTTTGGCATTTTTCTACATATCTTCTATCAGTGCTTTGTGGTATCCGTGAATTTAAGAACATGTTAAGTTACTAAGCAAAGCATGGATATATTTTAATTTCCATTGCAAATAATTATTCTAGTGTCATCAGACATTTTGTTTAATCTCAATTATTGGGGAGAACCGCGTAGTATTTCCCAATGCTGTTAAACACGGGTAGTGGATTGTTAAAATTCCACTACACAACAGTGCTATAGTGCTGTTATAGTAGCTATTTGACAACATTTTGTACTAAATAGCATATTGCGGAACAATAGTGGTTTGTCCAAATTCCGCCACACTATACACTTATAAGTTGGAAAACGAATATTTCATTTAACAAAACATGACTTAGTTGGCTTCGTATCACTAACCTTTTGTTTTTCCCTTGGTGCTTCAGGTTGAGAATTTAGCAAAAAGAATGATGAAATGGTTGAAAGATGGTGGATATATATTCTTCCGAGAATCCTGTTTCCACCAATCTGGGGATTCAAAGAGAAATTACAATCCTACTCACTACAGGGAACCCAGATTTTACACAAAGGTTTGTTCTTTGTAGTTATCTCTATCCCTTGGTCTCTGCCAGATTATTGTTTGATTAAAAAAAGATTGACATCAACTTTGGGCTAATTCTAGTGTATGATTTCTATCTTATGGAGATAGAACCTTTTGATTAAATAAAACAGCTTCAAAACATGTTTGAACCTAATTAACGGGAGTGTTTTGTGATGGTAAAGGTGGGCTATAGGTCATGGGTTGCTTTTCCAAATTTTACGGTTGGTGTCTCATGTTCAAACTTTTTCAAATTAAATTTTTCATTTATAATGTATTTGAAGTGTTGAGCATTCATTAGATTAGAAGTGCGTGATTAATGTGAGTTAATGTTGAGCACTCATTGGATTATATTTTGTAAGGCAAATAATACCTTTTGGTTTGGTAACTTTGATCTGTAGGCAAATAATACCCTGTTGGTTTGGTAACTTCAATCCGTCTTCTCCTTTGTTCATGCAGGTATTTAAACAATGCCATATGAGTGATATCTCTGGGAATTCCTTTGAGCTTTCTCTTGTGGGCTGTAAATGCATTGGAGCATATGTTCGAAATAAGAAGAATCAAAACCAGGTAAAAAAGCAGGATTAAATTTCGTGTAATTATTATCGTGAATTTAACTTATCCAATTGACTGATGTATACATGTGTACAATAATATTTTCATGGTGCAGATTTGCTGGATATGGCAAAAGGTTAGATCACATGATGATAGGGGATTCCAGAAGTTCTTAGATAGAGTTGAATATAGTGAGAAGCGTATTTTACGATATGAGCGCGTGTATGGCCAAGGCTTTATTAGCACTGGAGGACTTGGTATGCCTTTATATTTTCCTTTCTCCGCTTCAAATTAACATGTTAGAATGATCTTTCTTGACTTGCTGAAAAAGTGATGTTCCGTTGTCATTTACCTGGTCTAGTAATTACAAGGTGTTAGGACAATTCCCTTACCTAAAAACACAGCAGTCGCAGCTGTTCAGTATTATTTTAGATTCATGAGATAATTGACGTGTGCACAAGAAATAGTTGGCCAATATTTTCTACCTTTTCATTCTTTGGTGACTGGGGTGACTAGCTTTATTATATTATCATTACATTTTATTTTGGTGTATTTAGCATACATACATACATCATACGTGTTCAATTTTCCATTTGATTATTCTTCCTCTTATAATTATCGTGTAATGTATATCTGTCTAAAATTGAAAATTATTATGTAATTGTACCTGGTTGCTAGTATTGAAGTATCATTGTTCTTATGTTACTATATTTTTTTACAAAAAAAAATTTGTTTTTAATTTTTTCTTTTCAATTTTCAAGCTATTGGAAACTGCATGTTTACTTAAAATTTTAAAACATATTGATTGGTGTTTTTTTCAGCGAGAAGCGTGTGATCAGGAGAGATATGATATAAATTCAATGTATTTACCTTTTGAAATGCCTAGCTTTGATACTCATTGTTGAAGAATTGAACATGAGAATGAATGTTCTTCAAAGAAGATAAGAATAAAACATAACAAATTTGTCATATAATTTTTTAGAGCATGGCTTCTAATAGCACAAACAAATATATCCATTTGGATCGTATCTTGAAATTATGCCAAAGATTCACCGCTGCTTATCACTTAATATAGTTCTAATTATGATATGTTGCTCTTAGACTGGTGCATGTATGATGCCATACTTGGTTTTCTTTTCTTTTTTCACATGAAGAATCTATCATCCTGATCAAGGTTAAGTTCTTTTGTTTCAACTTATTGTCTGTGTTTCTAACTTATGAGTTGCTTAATTCTTGGGCAGAAACGACAAAGGAACTTGTAGCTAAGCTGGAACTAAAGCCTGGTCAGAAAGTACTGGATGTTGGTTGTGGTGTTGGCGGAGGTGATTTCTACATGGCTGAAAATTTTGATGTTGAGGTTGTTGGTGTAGACCTCTCCATAAATGTGATTTCCCGTGCTATTGAACGTGCTATCGGACTGAAATACACTGTTGAATTTGATTGTGCTGATTGCTCCAAAAAAACATATCCTGAGAAGACCTATGATGTAATCTACACTCGTGATGCCATGCTATACATCAAAGTAAGGAATTATCTTGTTAAGCTTTGAAATATTCAATCAATAGATAGCTTTATCCTTTTAGCCCCAGGTGTATGTAACTGTAAGCATGAATGAAGGACGATTTTATCAAATTAAATTTCCTTCCTCTGTAACAATTGCTTGGAATAAAAGAATACCTAAACTCTAGGTTGAAAGTGATTTGGCAGTGGCCATCCACCTTATTACTCGTAAATGTTATTCCTTTTCGGTTCTTACACTTGCAAGCAAATTAAACTATTGGTCTCGTTGGCTCTCCATTAAGAAGAATTCTGGATTTTAATTTTGATCAATCATTTTGTTGGCTAAAGGGATACCTTTTTATGTCTGTACTTTGTAATTCATTTCATTTAATATTTTTGTTATTGTTTTATTTGATAGTCGTGAAGATCCTGACCTTTGTATTCTGCAATGTACTCTGGATTTGTTGCAGGACAAACCAACATTATTTAGATCATTTTACAAGTGGTTGAAACCTGGAGGTCAACTTCTAATTACTGATTACTGCAAAAGTGCTGGAAGTCCATCTTCAGAATTTGCTGAATACATCAAGGAAGGAGGATATTATATCCATGACATGAAAGAATACGAGCAGGTCCGTTTGTTGTCTTACTCTCTTTCACCCATTTGATTTCAGCTGACACTACTCGAGTTTATTTTTCTTTTATGACAATCCCCTTGTGTTCTAAATCTGCTGCAGATGCTGGAGAATGCTGGATTTGATGTCATTGTTGAGGATCGAACTGATCAGGTTTGTTTGATCCTTTGGTCTAGTTTGCTTGGTATTTGCAATTTTTGTTGTGCTTCTTAAGTTCTAATAACTTCATTGTTACTTGTGGTGTTTAGTTTGTGAAAACACTGCAGCAGGAGCTAATTGCTCTCGAGAGCCAGAAGGACGACTTCATCAGTGATTTCAGCAATGTGGGTTTCTCATTATGTTTCTGATATGACTTTTGTAATACTTTATTTTAGGTATCTGTTTCCCTTAATTTAAAAGCTTTGATTGTTTTCAGGATGACTACAATGAAATTGTGGAGAGATGGAAGGCGAAGCAGATCAGGGGTGAACGAGGGGAGCAGAAGTGGGGCTTGTTCATTGCCAAGAAAATATGATTCGCTTATCATATATCCTGCTTCAGTTCTTGCTATTATATTACTCCAGTGTGAAAGTAGTTTTCCTAATAATGTGTATGTTGAACAATAAATGTGTTTTGGATGCTCTTCTTCAGTATCGTGTTTTTCTTGATTTGACATTTTTGTTAAGTTTGTTGGTAATGATTGTTCTCCTCATTTGGATCTTTGAGAAGAAAACATGTTTCCCTCATCTTGTTTTCCATCTCCTTGTTGAAAAACCAACTAGTAAGGATTTGAATCGGCTTAGATATCTATTCCCTTTCCTTTACCTCTCTTTATTTCTTTTAGAATTTCTATCAACACTCTTTTGTCACTCGTTTTCTACTCTAGCTCTATTCAATATTGATTGCTGGATATTTATGTGGGTCTTATGAATTTTTGTGATTTTTTTTTAAATTGGTGAGATCTGCATAAATTTCAACCAATATCAAAGAGAGGGTTGGTGCTTAAGCCCTTTATTACCCAATAATTATAAAATAGCGTGGTCTTTGTGCATGCTTATCAAATGTGGCAACAAGATTATACTTTTGGCAAAATTAAGTTGTTTTGGACCAAGAACCACTTATTCCTAATATCTACTATATCCTTTATTTAACTTGGAAAACAATAGGGCCTAAATTTTATAACCATATTATCTGATGAATTTAATATTGAGCACCATCAGGGTAAAGATTTACATTGTCAATCAATCTCTTTTTTACAGCAACCATCGTAATGGATAAAAACTAAGATGGTGGGACAAGCTCAAAATGGATAAATCAGACTCGAACAGTGTTATTATGAAGAATCTCGTGGACCATCCCCAACTGGAGGTTTCAAATTTTAAAGACTTGCTACCTATTACTTCATTGAGGAGAATTTTTTTGTTAACGAGTGCTCCCGGAACACTCTTTAAGCATTTTAAAAGAAGAAATTATTCCATAAAAAAGTCAAATATTTCAATTTCCAATGCATTAATTACAAAATTTAAAAAAAAAAGTTACCATTTTAAGATCTTAAAGAGTGTCCGTGCCCCGAGGCACTAGTTAACATTTCCTTAGACCTTATATAAATATTTTGCAATCTAACCAATACACTATTGGGATCTATCTATCTCATTTTGAATACAAGGGAGAAATACAAAACCTCTTATTAAGTGTTGGTTGGTTGAAGTTGAAAGGTGTTGAAAAGCGAAACCCTAACCCTAAAAAAAAAAAAAGAGGAATGGGAGGAAGGAAAAGGAAAAGTAGGAATGACTACGCGTTACTTCGATTGGAAGATCTTCATGCTTGTCTGCTAATGAAAGTTAATATCATTGCTGTTGTTATTGAAGCTGGTCTCCCAAAGTTCACTAATGGAACGGATCAATGTTGTAACCTTAGAGTGATTGATGAAACACGTTACCAAACATCTATCTCTGTTAACTTGTTTGCTCAAACTGCTCAAAGCCTTCCACATGTTTCTCCTGGTGATATCATTCTTCTTCGTAATGTTACCGTACGTATGTTCTTAGCTTTTCCTTTTCCTTTTCCTTTTCTTCAACAATATCATTCTTTTTCTCTATTTTGCAGGTAAGAAGACATGACCAGGAAGTAAATGCTGTTTTCTACAAAGACTCTTCTACTTTTGCATTATATAAAGGGAAAGATACTGCTCTTCACGATTTTGACCCTTATCAACTTTTTTCAACTAATATTATCCTCAGAGAACAGGACAAAGAGCAAATTGTTAAGCTTAGAAGATGGTTACCCAATTTTCAGATTCCTCAAGGTATTTAACTCATTTCATTGCTGATTTCATAATACTTCATTTCTTAATATTTAAGGTTTTTTATATCTTGTGTAGAACCATTTGCTTTTTCTACGCTAAGAGAAATCAAAGAAGGTTACTTAAATTTGGCCTGCAAGGTAATTCACTCTCAATTAGTTTTGATATTTATACTATCAGTTTAAGACCTTTGGATAAATACGATTTTTTTACTTGTTACCTTTCCAAGGTTCTGATCCTTAAATGTTTTTTTGTTGCTGTTGTTGTTGTTTTACACCTCAAGATACTTCATTGCTGGGAGTCTGCAAAAGATAATTGGTTTCTCTATGTTTGGGATGGTACAGATACCCCACCAAATGTAATATATACAATGTGAGTTACTTTCATATTGACTGTTCAACTACTTCTCCCCTGAATCCATGTGGTGGGTTTGAATAAAATTGTATTGTAATTTGTTGATGGAAATCTCTTGTTGATTGAGCAGTGGTGCTTTCTAGTATTATTTACACAATGTACTTTTCAAAGGCAAGTTACTTGACATAGGATAGGCATATGTATAAATTTATAAATGAGAAATTGTGTTTTATTGATCTCTAAAGCTTTGAAAAATAATAAATGTTTAGGTTCTCCGCAAGTGTCCCGGATACCTGCAAGTAATAAAACGGTCAAGATTGAAGGTTCCCTTATTTCAGGAATTAGGATTTGAATTGAAATAGAAAATTCACTGACAACTCGGAACATGAATTCTTGCTAATATGGCCATGGATTTTTGGCAGGCGATTCTGTTGAAAAAACCAGCTAACTGCTAAGAATTGTATATGGTATCTTAACGGCAGCATCTGTAACCATCCATCTTGAGATTGGAGTGTTGCTCTTTTTCATTTAATCAGTTTCAAGCCTGCGTGCTGTAGATTCTTCGCAATCTGTCTGTACAGAATACATAAATTTATGTTTGCAATCCTAAAAGGAATTTGATATGTTTGTTTATGAATGCAGGCCTGAAGATGAAATTAATTCTACACGTACATTACATCCGGAGCCTATGCCTTTGCCAAGAGATATACTACGTACTTTTCCTACCGTTGGCTCAATCTTGAGGATTACTTTTGAACAACCGATAGAGGAAGATCATCTCCGTGTCCTTAACATTGATAAATGGGTCAAGTTTGTCAATATACATCTTAAAGTGTATGCAGGACTATGGTATGGCGTTTTTACCTCACAATCAAAGATTCGATATACCTCAAATGTGGACCATCAAATTATCGAACGCCAAAGGTGGTTACCAAATTAGTGGAGTCATAATATATATGGTTTGTATAGATTAGGTCAGTTAACCAATGTCATTATATTTTTGTTATGTTTGTGTTGAACCAGGTTGTATGATGAACGAATATCGTTGAAATCAGGAACAATTGCTGTTGGCAACTTACCTGAATCTTTACGTATTACAAGTAATAATTCATTTTTCTTACACTTGTACTAAACTTCTATATCACTAAAGTTTTAGCTTTCCTTACGGGTTTCCAAACTGTGTTTTATCCTTACAGAGGTTAATCACGATCATGTCCGGCATCGTACTTTGATGGATGTACTCACTCATTCAGAGGTACTATGCTGCACTTTTGTCACTTGTACCCACACTTGACATCAACCTATGCAATGATCAATATTATGTGCCCTCTCAAAACACTATTGTTTTTTTGCTTAGTATACTCGTTCATTTATTGAAGGTCACAGCTAAGTTCACGTGTGTTGTTCGGGTGGTAGCAGCAAAGCCATGGCAAGCTGAAAAGTTATGCTCTCCTACTAGGAAGTATATGACAAGACTGACCCTAGAGGATCCAACAGCTAGAATCCATGCTTTTGTAATTGGTGAAGATGGGGTCAGAACAAATTTTATCGTCATCAATTTTAGAATATACATGTTTCTAATTATTTATTATTCGTCTGTTTATTTGTCGACCATATTCTGTGTGGCTGATTCTTTTTCTGCTATAATACCCTATGACAGGAGACTCTTTTTGATGGTTACCCGGGCATTGCAAATATGAAAAGGAAGTTAGACAGATTACTTGGAGTAACTGAATGTGGTGACGGTATTGTGGTAAAGGAGACCCCAAGAAATCCTCCATGGGTGATAGTTTGTATGAAATCATACTATACCTCCAAAACTGATGTATGGGGAAGTAGAACTTTTGGAATATTTGACACCAAAATAGTGGGCGAGGTTTGATATACTGATATGATGTGGAAAACCCTTTTGCAATAGTCTTGGGATTGGTGCACTAGAAGAAGATGCATCTTTGTCTTGTAGAGATAGAATGTGCACAAACTCTTTCCTTTTTTTATTGGTACAAGCTAAGCTCTTCTCTGTGAGAGCTGTGTTGTTACTATATTTTGAATACATTTATGTAAATTATTTGTATTTGGTCCGAGGATAGATCAAAAGCGTGAATTTCCTTTTCTAAAGTCCATTTTTTTAAAATTGTTCTCTTGTAAATCCTTCATTTTTGGTGGAGTTTTGATCTTTACTCCTCTCTTCCATTAAAAAATTTGAAAAAAACAATTTTAGTTTAAAATAATTTCTCTCCTCGTTGTTTTGGGTTGTTTATAAGCTACGATAATTCAAAACCAAACAGTTAAACAGTTAAAATACAATTATGATTGGATTAGTTTTCGTTTTAAAAATGGTGGTCAAAGTACACAACGAGCAATTTTCATTTATAAATTACAACCTGATGTTCATTTACTTTCCTCAATTCATTTTGGCAATCTGTTTTTTGTTGTAAAATGTTCTCAAGATTGTTCTCCAATAACTTAATTTTATCTTTTACTTTTTCTTTCGAATGACAAATGTTAGTATGTGTAAGTATTTTTCATTTAATTTTTTTTTCTTCTCTTTGTCATGACTGAACCCTTAACTCCTTTAATCCTTTAGCTTAAATCAATTAAGCTGTCCAATCTCTCACCCCCAATTTTATTTTTGATTGATTTGTTTAAGTTGAAATAATGCTCACTTTGAGCGGAATTTGTCATTTTGGTTTCATTCTAGCGGAAAGCTTCTTCTACATCTAGGACCCGTTTAAAAAAAAGTACCAAAAGGATAAAATACTTAAAATGACTTTTTACGAGAAACTATTCAAACTAATTTCTCATTTTTAGTTTTCTTTAAAAAAATTATAGCAAAAAGATAATCTACTATAATAAAAACATTTAAAAAAAAACTATAAAGGACAGATTTTTATTTAGACTATGAACAATCATTATTTTTAAGAGTAAATTACCCTCCTTCCATGAGAGATGCTTAAATTACATTACCCTTCCCTCTTATGCTAAAATATACACTCACTTCTCTTCTACAAAAAAAAAAAAAAAATATAATCACTTCTCTTAAACAAAACATATTAGAAAAAATTACGCTCCCTCCCTTGAGAGAACTTTAAATTACATTCCCTTTCCCTCTAATGTTAAAATTTACACTTCCCTCTCTTAATATTTTTTATTTCTATTTTTAATAGTATAGCAACGAAAATATAACGCACACAAGCAAGTGAAAAAGGGTGCGGATCCATTTTATTATAATCAAAATTCAAATCATATTTTTCTTTGTTTTTGATATACAAAATCATTAACATATAGTATATTTTAAGGTATTTTGACGCCTAAAACCCTTGCTTGAGCCACGTGACCCGTGGACTGACCCTGAGTTTATTATTATATTAATATTTACTCATTCTTCCGGGCTTAAACCCAAAACCTCCAACTTCTTTAACCCTTAGCTCAAACCAGCTGAACTACCATACCCTCAACATTATTTCATTAAAGTTAAGGAGCTTAACATCATAGTACAATATGTCAAAACATATGAACCACCCAACCTCGAAAGTGTTTCATTAAAGTTACAAAGCTTCACATTATGTTTACCCAAAAAAAAAAAGAACTTCACATTATAGGACAATATAAAAAGTTACAGAGCTTCTCTGTACAAAAAATAAATGTAGTTGCACAGCCAAATAAACTTGGGTTCATAAGAAGAGACCTTGACTCATGTGGGGACATTCTCCATTTTTTTTTTTGTTTCAGTAAAAATTCATACTGTTTCTTTCATTGAATTTTTTAAAGTCAGAGGCAAATAAAAAATTTACGAAAAATACATAGAGAGATAGAGAAGGGTTTCCTAATGAGAGGTCTCAAACACAATAGCCAACATTGTGACCAAAGAATCACAAATTTGGTCACAGCTACACTGAAGAACAACTGCTTGGAATAGGGTCTGAGAGGTAGTAGAACTTAACCAGTTGTGAGATATTGATGGTTTGGGATTGAATCGAAACATTTGGCGTTTAGGTAAATCCCCAAAATGTCGTTTGGTAAACACAAATACAACGACGATAGTAGAATATACTCCACATAGTTTTAGAAATTTACTCTTCTCACGCTGAAAAAATGTCGAGTGAGTTAACTCCCGCTGAGATAAGAGAATGAGCAATTTTAAAAGGGAAAGAAGCAATTTTCCTAGTTTTAAGCAGGAAGAGGAGGGCATGAAAGTCAAGAATGAAGAGGGATGTCAATATCAATACTCCAAACATCCAAAACAGGCTGGGCTTAAGCCCTATTTCATTAAAAAAAAAATATAACATCCAGAGCAAGATGCTTCCATCGTACGAATGCCACTGCAATGCCCTTACCAAGACTCAGAATATGCAATATGAAACCTTGATTAATCATATCAGAAAGCAAAATTGGTAAATACTAATAAAGAACTGAAGTGTCCAACTGCATAATTGTTTCTCATTTTCAAGCTATGCCTGACCAGTGATCTTGGTTTCTCTATCACAAAGTTCCATTAAAAGCAAGGCTACTTCATTTTTAACAGAGGGGGCACAATGAGAAGATTATGGTGTACTATTTCTCTGTAAAGTTCATCAAATAATCCCATACAAAAAAACTTGCACAACAGTGTATGCATCTTTACTTTTTAGCTTTCATCTCTTTACTGAATACATAAGGAATATCTACAAATCCACTTGTTATTCCCACCGCTACAAGTTCTCTATGGTACAATTTGACCTAAAGTTATAAACCCGTTTCTACCTAAAAGGAAGGAAAACCTGACACCCTATCATATATATTGCACATGAAATCGACCCCATCCAAGACAGTCTTTGTACCTTCTGAAACTGGTAGTACATGAACTAGATGGGTGCAGGCACACCAAGTTCATTAGGGCGATTTGGCTGAGCGACCTCTCCAGCTACAACAACAGCTTGCCTTCTTTGCCTCTCCCGCAGATACAGCACAGTTAGGAGGCACGCAAAGAGGGTTAGAATTGTTGCATTTCCCTCCTCCAAAAGCACATTCTCAACCCAAGCTTCTAATTTGGGATAGACATCCGGCAAAGAATCAATTATGTGGACCTAATAAAAACAATAAGCACATCACAATCAGGATCTAGAAGTGTGAAAACTGAAATATTGTTTAGAAAAAATAACACAACAGAAGGAGTCGACTTAAAGGCAAGTCAGGTTAAAGAGAACATTGAATGAACAAAATAATAAATAAAAATAATATTCATTGGAGTAAAATACAAATTGGTCAAAAAAAAAACTATTTTTCGATAAAATAGGAAAGAGATCTATCTAAAAGATCTTTTTCCTTTTTTTTTTTATTACCATTCCCCGGGAATGGTTTTTATTTTATTTATACCTAGGG
This sequence comes from Medicago sativa, assembly GCF_051527215.1. Classification (NCBI taxonomy): domain Eukaryota; kingdom Viridiplantae; phylum Streptophyta; class Magnoliopsida; order Fabales; family Fabaceae; genus Medicago; species Medicago sativa. The sequence continues at coordinate 101,354,809 of NC_140752.1, forward strand.
TGTGTTTGTTTCAAGTTATATTTGTAGATTCCTAGGAATAAAATCATAAAAATGCATATGCCTATGTTTGTTACAAGTTTACTAAATTTTATTCCCGGGTATAAAATGTTCCTGGAAATAGAAAAGTTTTCCAAAAGAAAATGGTGGGAATAAAGTTCCCATGGAGATGGGAATAAAATTATGTGTAATTACATATTATATTCCCTATTTTTAAGGTTCCTTGGAATATTATAATGTTAACCAAACATCTTTTTTCTAAATACCTTGGAATAAAATTTCTACCATTATATTCCAAGGAATGCTATTCCTAGGAATAAATTTGGTACACTTGAAACAAACACACCCTTACTTAGTACATTTTTTGGGGGTGGGTTAGATAATCCCTTTGATTATTATTAAAAAATTTCAAAATTTCTTTCGATTTTACAGTTCATTTTCTTTCACCAGTGGAATTGTCCTATCAGACAAACGCTCCAAGTGTTCATATAAATGACTGAGTTGTGTTAAGGAGAGAGAAATTATTTCAGTAATTTTACACCGCAATATTAAAAACTTCATCAAATATGTGAGTTGCTGCCCACTACATTGGAGAAAATGTTGCGACATATTCACGTAGCAAAAATACAAGTTATGTTAAAGATATGCAAACTGCTTGATTAGCCATTTAAATAGATCATAGGTAATTGAGACAGAATATCATATCAGGATCTATAACCTAAATGAACATAAACTACAACAGGTAAGTCTAGACATGGCAACGGGGCAGATCGGGGGCGGGTTTAAGCATCCCCGCCCCCGCCCCCATCCCCAAACCATATCGGGGGTAAAATTTGAACACCCAACCCCGCCCCCAATGGGGACGGGTCTCCCGGCCCCGCCCCCGCCCCCACCTGCGAAAACTCTATTTTTTATAAAATATTTAAAAATGAATATTTTTTCATTATTTCCATAGCAACAAAACACAATAATTATATTAATAATTAAATATCTAAAAAACTTTTTTCAAAAGAGGAAAATAATTATAATAAATATGTTTCTAAGGAGTAATAATATATTAAAATAGGTTGGTACTTATGGAAATAAGATTATAAAATTTAAAAAAGTAAATTTTAAAAAGCGGGTGCGGGGCGGGGGTGGGTGCAGGGCGGATGTAAGCATCCCCCGCCTCCGTATTAAAAATCCAAATTTCCCCCACACCCGCACCCAGTTAAATCGGTTTTTCCCCGTTAAAATTGGGGCGGGGGCGGCTTTTGTTGCCATGTTGAGGTAACTGAGACGCTATAACAAGAAAAGTAGATTTAAACAATGTCAACTTCCACTTATTGGTTGTTGCTACGAAGTATTGTAGCGGGTAAACCAAAGAAACTCACCAATAAACTGTCAGCATGGTTCTTCCGAACCCACAAGCTTGTAAGAGCCAGTGTGACTGGCAACTTAGCTGCAGGATCATGCTCTAGAGCTTCATCATAGTAACGCTTGGCTAGATGAAGGTCAAGAGGAAGTCCTTGGCCATGCTCATGCATGTACCCAAGATTGAACATGGCTTGTGCATTAGATTGTGATTTGGCATGCATGTAAGCCTCAGCAGCTCGGTCATAATCTCTGGCAGTTCCCTGACATAAGAGAAAGACAAGAAAGTGAAGTTGTAGTTAAAGAGTGCACCGTGGCTTAAATTGAATGTTCAAAGCACACACATGCTTAATTCATTCCAAAGTCAATCGCATACCCGGCCATAGTAATATGCATCTCCAATTAGTAAAGCAGCATGTTCATTACCCTGCTCAGAAGCTTGCCACCACAAAGAATGTGCCCGCTGATGCCTTTCTGCATCAGTGCAAAATCCAGATTCACCCATGCACATGCTTCGTTCTCCATATTTGTCGAGAATCCAAGCAGCATTGCTCTGTGCCACCTCATAGCCCATCTCAGCCATTCTTGAGTACAACATATAGGCCTTGCCAACATCGCCTTTTAAGTATGCTTCTAGGGCCCATCTGGACAAAGAACTCCATGGACCTCTTTCTGCAACTAATTTGTATAGGGCAGTAGCCTAAGATCACAAATTTAATATTATTAGCACGTATATTTGTTGGCAAAGACTTGTTTTATGATATAATAGTCATTAGGGAATGGAAAACATAACGATTCATAAATTTAATATTGGGATAGTACTCTAGATCCAATAATGACCATCATAATTATGTTCTAATGAATTATGTGGTACAGACCGGAGAAAACACAGACAATATAAACAGTGAATACTGAATTAATGGAAAACAGCTGATATATTACTTCAAAAAGTGAGAAAACTACAGTTGAATGAAAGAAATCGTACTTCCACAGAGCTACGCTCCTACAGAGAGCAAGTTGTCTTCCGCCCATAACAACTTACTAATTCCCAAAAGATGCCTCCTAGGGGTGTGAATGGTTCAAGAACTAAACCAAACTTATAGTTCGGTTCAGTTCTTAAACCTCTTTCATAAAAACTTTTTTTTTTGCAAATTCGGTTCGAAACCGGATCAGAACCAGTGTATAATACAAAACAAAAAAAAATAACCTTCAATATCATTTTTAAAGACACGCTGCCACTGAAAAACTCACGATCACATCACGTAATAGATATGAGTAGGAAACAAGGTAATCAACAAGTCTAGTAAAATATAGTATAGTATAGTATACTAAAATAAATTGCAGAGGAGAGTATCATATTGACATCAGGCTCTTACCTAAGCTAATCAACAATTTTTCATTAGCACTTGCATTAATAAAAGAAGACAAATTAAGAATTAGCTTACCAACGGAACGTTCTTCTTGAACCCAACACCAAGATGGAAAATCTTTGCGAGCTGGTAGAAAGCCTTTGGTTGACCGTGGTTGGCAGCCACAATAAAGAATTTACATGCCAACTTGACATCTCTTTTCACTCCAATCCCTTTGAGATACAAGACACCCAGGTTATAATGGCCTCCAACCTCTTCGTTATCAGCAGCCTTTTCAAAATACTCCTTTGCCTGTAACTCACACAAGAAACTGCAAATTAAGCATAGACATACAAAGATAAAAAAAATCTGTCCCCTTTGCATTCCCCAAATAATATTAGTCTTCATTCCATACAGAATGAATGTTATGTAAATAAAGAAAGGAAAAAAAAATGTAAGGATGTATCGTACTTTAGTGTAATTTTTGCTGTCGACTCCATAGCCTTTGACGTACAAATAACCGATGCCATTATAAGCAGAATAGAGGTGGTGTTTGGATGCAAGAGTAAGCCATTCAAAAGCTTTGGTGTAGTTTCTCTCAACACCTGCTCCCCTGGCATATATCTCTCCAAGAAGTTCCATAGAGCGAGGCTCTCCTTTGTCGACAGCCTTAAGGAACCATGAGAGTGCCTTAGAATGGTCACGCCTCAAACCACGAAGGCCAAAGTAGTAAAAGAGACCGACTTTGTACATAGCAGCAGCATTCCCTTTCTGGGCCTGATACTCGAGAATCTGAAAGTCTTCATCCTCTTCCCCTTTAGACTTTCTGAGTGCTTCTTTGTTCTCTTCAGCTCCATTGTGTAGCCTAACAGGTTCGATGACAGGAGAATCTTTGGAAATGAGAAAACTATTTACAGCAACTTCTGCCAATTCAGCATAAAGCTTAACGGATTTATCAAACATCTGCAAACATTTGAAAGTTCAAAATTTGATTCATTAATTAAGAATAGGATAGAATAGAATAGAATAGAAGAGAACTGACATCTTGGCGAGTGTAGAGATAAGCGAGAGCCATTTTAGATTGCATATTGCCACCCTCTGAAGCAAAGTGATGATAAACAAATGCTTTCTGTTTGTTCCTCTCTCTGAAAAGACCTATTCCCCACAAAAACCCTAACACTGATTGTGCAGCCGGGTGACCAGATTCTGCAGCTGTTTCAATCTCGCCGGAGCCCTCTTCTATGATCCTAGCATCCCCAGTCATTAGCTTAGCCACGGCGGAGTAGTAGAGAGCGTCGGTATCGGATTGGGATTGGGGGTCGGTGGTTGAGGGTTCGAAGATTTGGCGCCATGAGCCAGGATCGAGATCTTCTTCGGATTTGTGGGAGTCAGAGTCACCGAATTCATCCCACTCGGCGGAAGAGGAATCGGAATCAGCGGGGACTTCCTCTTTGAAGTCTTCCTGGGAAAGGACGAGAACGTAGGGACGAGCGGCGACGGAGAGGGTGATGAGAGAGAAAGTTAGAAGAGAGAGAAACAACTTGGGTGGCATTGCTCTGATAATTACAACATTCATTCAGAGAAGAGAATGAAACAAAGGATTTTGGAAGCAAATCAATCAAATTCAGACGACAATGCAATTCAATTCAAATCACGAACGAGAGAGAGATAATAATAATAATAAATAAATTGTACTATATTGTTGAAATGTGAGGGCCATGACACGTACATTTGCGTTATTCCCACCAATACCAACCGTCCAACTCATCACTCTTCACATATTTTAATTTTAATCACACAAACACAAAACAAAAGGTAAAAAATTAAGTGCATTTTGTTCCTATGATTCTCACTAGTTTAAAATAATTTTATTATGAGAATTTAATTAGAGTCTGTTGTATTTTTGGTACATAAAAGGGAAAAGATAAAAGAAAATTAATTATAACACTTACTCCCTCTGTTTCAAAATATAAGCAAAATTTACTTTTTAGGTTCATTCATTTAATGATGTATGTGGTCCATAATATGGACCACATACACCCTCCGGTCACTAATATAAGCAAAAATCCAATTTCTAGGTTCATTCAATTAATGATGTATGTGGTCTTTATTATAGGCTACATACATCATTTATTGAATGAACCTAGAAAGTGGATTTTTGCTTATATTAGTGACCAGAGGGTGTACATCATTAAATGAATGAACCTAAAAAGTAAATTTTGCTTATATTTTAAAACGGAGTAAGTCATTACTCTAGTATATAGTATTAAAGAGAGACTTCATCTTCATCATTTTTCTTTATATTCTTTCTTTTGGTTGATGGTCCATTTTATAGATGGTTAAGAGTATTTTTTTTTTTGTTAGTTTCATTCCCTTAACCATTAATCAAGCAAAACATGCCTCATGTGCTATTTTGAATCATAACATATGATTATAAAAAACTTTAAAAAATTATAGATTTTAAAAAAATATCTCGCTAACAAGTGCCTTAAGATATTTTTTAACGAATAAAAAAAATTATCTCAAAAATATAAGTCAAATAAATATAAAACGTCATAACTACACAATTCTCAATATAAAAAATAATACATTTGGATGCTTAAACCATGCTCGAAAGGCACTTTAAGATATGAAAAACCTAAAAACTAAAAAGCATCTATTGGTAAAATAAACATAAAAAAATCTAAATTTGTCCAAATATTAAAGTGATTAATTGTATAAGAATTACTCCCTTCGGTCTTCATTGTAAGAGAAAATTCAATTTTTAGGTTTTTTCAATAAATGATGTATCTAATTTAGAAAATAGATACATCATTTATTGAATGAATCTAAAAAATGAATTTTCTCTTATAGTTGAGACCGGAATAGTGGTCTCTAATTTTGCTAACATTTTATATTCTTGACATTCTATTGTTAGCGATTTCCTTACAATTATGGTGGATGAAACTTCAATATCTTGCTATTCTACTTCCTCCTGTATGAAATTCAAAGTTTGTTCTTAATCTTAATCTTGATAACTTATTGGTTTGGGAACATGTTGTTTCAGGTGATTATTCTACCAAAAGTTTTTATATTTGATTGATCCAGCAAGATTTCCTCTCTTGTGTCTAAAGAGGACTCTAACATTTTATTTGACTCATCTTTCCTACCAATGCAGTTATATATGCCCTCAGTCATAAAACTTAGGATTGTTCTTGTTGCATATGTGAGGATTCTTCTGAGACTATTATGCATGCATTGCGAGATTTCCCCTTCTCTATGGGTATTTGGAGATTGCTTGATGGATGATTTATAAGTCTTGAAATCAAGAGTTTTTTTTTTTTTTTTTTCCTCATAATAGGTGGACAAATTGAGAAATTACAAACTATATTATATTAACTCTCTAATACGTTCTTTCACGCTTTTTATTCGGCATAAGCTTACCATTTGTTATAAGTTTCTTCAATAAACATAAACTTGCTTATATGTCCCTGAACTCAAACCAAGAGCTAGCTGAAGGCGAAATATACAACGACTTATAAGAATAATCATCAGAGTCATCCATTTTTGTGTTGGCCAATGTGTGCAAGATAATAGACAAAGTAGCACGTATATATTTTTTGAATAAAGTAGCACGTGTATAGGATTGAAGCACTCAACAACTTTCTTTTTTTTATAGACTTTCTCTAGGTATATTTTCTTTAGACAAATTCGATGGCTATACTTGAAGGTGTAATTTAGAATTTTTATACTTTTAAGCAAGTAATTAGAGATTAGTCTTTGACTAAAATAAAAATTTATTTTACTTAAACATAGTTTTTTTTTTTCATCCTTCGGTTCCTAACTTAATTCCTATATGTTTAATTCCATTTTTTTTTTGAGAGGGTTTAATTCCATGTGTGTGTTCTCTTTATTTTGTTCTAACGTTTCTTGCTCTTTTCTCTTGCTTTGTTGTGTTTTTTTTTTTAATATTAACAAGCCTTTTACTAGTTTCTTGCAATTCGTGTCTTAATTGGTTATTTTTAATTATTACAATTTTTTAAGGAAATAAGATTTTAGCAATAATATGATTTTGAAGGAAATTAAAAAGTTATAATTTGTTTCATTTCATCCACATTTTAAATAATATAATGAAAACATTTCACAACATATGCAAATAATGTATTTCTATTATGTTGGATTCCATTTCATTTTATTTCATCAATTCAAAGAGAACCTTAAAAAAAATAGAAAAGAAATATTGTAGGGGGCCGGGGAGGAGTTTATTTCATCAATTCAAAGAGAACCTTAAAAAAATCTAGCATAAGAATCAGATATGACCGGGGAAGGTTGTTTGTGGTGTGGCTCTTTGGTTTCACATAAAAAATTCATATTCCTATATTCATATGGTCACCATACAATAATACATTCTCATTCTCTCAATCACACGCCCAACCCAATTATGTCTTCCGTCTTAGGTAAAGAAAGGTTGAGTCACTAAACGATTCAATCTCTAATAAAACTTGATTTGATTTCTTCTTGTTTTTTGTTTGTTTGTGTTAATTGACAGAGCACTTGTTGTTGGATGTGGAGGAGCAGCAGCAACAACCGAAAATCAAGATAAAAAATCTGAGAAAAGAATCGGATGATGGGAAGCTTGAAATACTGAAAGGCATCACCGTTGACATCCCAAAAGGTATGGTTGTTGGGATCATAGGTCCTAGTGGCAGCGGCAAGTCAACCCTCTTAAGGGCCTTGAATCGCCTCTGGGAGCCATCTTCCTCCTCCGTCTTCCTCGATGGCGTAGACATATGTAACCTTGACGTTCTTTCCCTCCGCCGTAAGGTCGCCATGCTCTTTCAGCTCCCTGCTCTCTTTGAAGGGACAGTTGCGGACAACGTGAGATATGGTCCACAACTGAGGGGAATAAAGCTAACGGACGATGAGGTGGGGAAGTTGCTTTTAATGGCGGATCTAGATTCTTCTTCTACTAATTTCAAGGATAAGTCAGGTGCTGACCTCTCTGTTGGTCAGGCTCAAAGAGTTGCACTTGCCAGGACTCTAGCTAACTCACCCGAGGTTTTGCTGCTGGATGAGCCTACTAGTGCATTGGATCCAATATCCACAGAAAACATTGAAGGTGCCCTCATGAAGTTGAACAAGAATCAGGGCATCACACTCATCATGGTTTCTCATAGCATCAAGCAAATACAGAGGATGGCTGATCTAGTGTGCTTGGTTGTTGATGGTCAAATTGTTGAAGTTCTTAAGCCTAATCAACTCTCTCAAGCTCACCATCCCATGGCAAGGAGGTTTCTTGAACTCAGTTCTTAATTTATTCACTTTCACTTTCACTTTCACTTGTTGGGTAAATTAACCCCATATGTTCCTACTTAATTTATTACTGCTTTATCAGCCACATATATATATATATATATTTGCTTGCTTTAAAGGCATTTTTTTGTTATACTCCCTCCCTCAACTGACATGTGCATAAGTGGTAATAAGAATGGAAAGTAAACAATAAATTTTTAAAGATTGTGTTCCAGCACTAATTATTGGTACTTTCTGTCAAAATAACAAGCAAACGAAAATGCTTATTATTAGTACTAGCATCGAACTTATAATTAAGCATTTTTCTTTTCAGAACTAAGAGAAGACACCAATGCAATACAACAATGACCGTGAGTAAAATCAACGGATGAAAGTCGAGTAGGGTCTAAATCCTTCCATATGTCATAAAGATTTTAAATTAAGAAATTATCCATTAAAAAAAATCAAATACTTTTAAGTACAGTAGAATTTTAATTTAAAAGCGTTATGTACTTCAATCTTTAATACATTTTTTTAACGATTCAATCTTTAATACATTGATGATTGAATATATAAATTTTTATAAAAAGTTACTATTTAAGAATTTTAAAGAGTTCTTATAGGACACTCATTAACATTTCTCATATATTAATAGTAAGAAGAAAATACAAATTATATAGTTTGATCTAGAAAATTGTACAATTCTTTTATTTTACAAGGGAAAATATGAAATGGTTATTAGGGAGTCCAACATTTGGGTGAAATTGTTCGGAGAGGCAGATACTTGAGATAGATATTTTATCGAAGGGATGACCATTAAGAGAGCGTTCAGAGTTGTTGAGTTAACGCATCTTCTTCCACAGCCAAAGGATCCTCAAAGTGAACTTCTTCCACTTCGATTCGATCATACATGAGTATCGCCAAATTGTTTTTTTGGCCTAAGGGTGTGCCTAGCCATTCACTTGGAGGAGGCAGTTGTGTTCTTTGATAAACAATTGCTTTTAAGAGTATTGCATCGATTTGTTATAAATTTTTTAAAAAATTATAATATAAAAAAATCTAAAAACAATTTCAAATGAGAAGTTGTTAGCATGTTAAGAAGTAACTTTTCAAAAATTAGATATTTTAGAGGAGAGAGAAATTCAATGTCAAAAGAATGAAATAATTTGTAACAAAAACATTCCTTTTTATATAACTGTATCCTTAAAAAACTAAATCATTTTTTTAAATTTTTTTTTATTTTTGTTTAGATATACAAACACAAAATAGATTCTGATGTTTTTTAGGGGAGATTTTGATTTTTTTTTTATATAAAACATCTAAAACATAATCTCAAAATTATTTAGTGTAAAAATTACTTTTATTTTAATTTGTAACAAACAGACTCTAAACTCTAAATAGAACCATTATAAAGTAAAGCACGTGTGCTATCATGATTCATAATATCAAATATGATTTCTATCATTTACCGTAGAAAAGTAAATCTATCATTTATAATTATAGTAACGATATCCTATTTATTAAAAGTGTTGATAATATAAAATTTAATTTTTCTCAACTTTTACTCACAATAGTGAATATTTATTAATTTTCACAATAAAATGTATTTTTTAGGGGAATAAAATATAAAATATATATACTATATATAAAGAAAATACATGGATGATTTAAGCTTGCTTTTTTATCTTTCCAATTTTATCCTTCTTCTAATGTATTTTATTTACTATTTTATCCTTTTTATAATATTACTTAAATCATTAATTGAAAAATAGTTAAATCATATTAAAATAGTAACAAACTCATTAGAATAACAAGCGAAAAGACGGGCACTCACGTGTCCGTCTTTCTGCTCTTTTTATTGAACTCGCGTTTGAAAATTATTAACGGTGTTTGTTTTTTTATGAAATTTTTATTTTGATTAAAACTAAGAATATAAATGTTTGTTGCTTTTAAATTATAACAAACCACACTAACCATTTTTTTTAACAACAAACCAAACTAACCATGATAATCTAATTCAATGATACCAACAATATAACAAAAAAATATAATCTAAAGTCTTATTTTTTAGTGACACCAACAACAATCTTTATTATAGATTTGCCAAAAAAAAACAATCTTTATTATAGAAAAAGTTGTTTAATGGTATAATTGGGATCATGAAAAAGTAAGTATAAATATACTCATCTAGTTTGTTACACTTTTTAAATGATAAAGAAAAAAATCAAATATTTATATATTTATATCGTGTTTTTTACATTTTTTTAATATTTAAATTTAGGGTTAATAGTGTTTTACCCCCTGCAATATAGGACACTTTTGGTTTTGCCCCCTGTAAAAAAAAACTTTTAGATTCCGTCCTTGTAAAAGTGAGATTATCTAAAAATACCCCCTAGACCATCTGACTCACCAGATTCCCTTACGTGGCGCTGATGTGGCACATGATTGTGTATATCATTTTTTTTTTACTCCTTCCACATGTGTTATTAAGTGCCATATCATTATGCAATTTAAAAATAAAATCTCTATTATATATATTTGCGCTATTTTTTTTTCAATAGTACACGTGTCATTCTCTCTATGCTAATTGTCATTAATTGTTATGATCTTGGCATATGTTATGGTAGTATCAGTGCGTTATCATTGATTTTATTAATAAAAAGTTTTAATTAGTGAATTCTTAAAAAGGTACCAGATCATTGTTTTTATTAAGAAATGATTTTAATTTTTGAATTCTTAAAAAGGTGTGTATGTAAGGGATACAAAAATGGTACAATAATGTTTGACTTATATATCATTAATTAAAAATCTTTTTTTTTGGGTACAAATTAAAAATCCTTTTATTTTGTATCTCTTATTTATCTTCATCTTCATCTTCATAGTAAACATTTGCTACGGGTGGCATGTTTATTTGCTTATCAACATGGACTACTTGGATTATAAAATAAAACCGTGTATTATTATCAAAGTTGATTTTACAGGTGTTTGGAGTGAAAGGAAAATTATTTCGTGTATTTATAGAGTAATCAATATGCAAATCACAAATACGATTCGAATTTGGAATGTCATTGAATAAAAAGATTACAAAGATTACAGGTGTTTGAAAAGGCATATTCATTCACTCATTTTTTTTCTTCATTTTTCATAATAAAAGAGGGGTGACACCCGATTCTTTGGTGCACTAAACAAATGAAATTAAGAGGGCTGAAATTGCAGATCACAGATTCCATGAATCACGCATGAATCATGTTCTTCATTTTTAGTGTTTAGGGTGCTATATATACATACCACTATTTACTCATCTCGCACAATAATTCATCATTCATCTCTCAGCATTAGCAGATGCACACACAACAACAATTTTTTATTCATGGATGCATCTTTTTCTGTATTATTATCACCTTTGAAAGAAAAAAAATTGTCGAGCATTTTGGTATCTCAACGGTGTATGTTAATGCTATTTTATTGGGAGTTTAAGGTTATATAATTGTTGTGCATTTCTATTTGGATCTAGATGTATGTTTCTCTTTAGCTATGTAGTGAGTTTGAAATGTTCAATTTAATTTTTAATCTTCAGGTGTGGAAAAGAAGTTTAAAAAGCCGGAGAAGAGATACCCACTTCATTTTGTAAACCTGTTGATAATTGAGGAATAAAGACTGATGGACTTAAGGAGTTGTTCATGTCACGATAGCAACCACTCTAATTTTTTTAGAGGCGGCCACAAATGGAGCACAATACGTTGTGTGAAGACGATCATCAAAAGTTTTGCTAGGATTCACAATTTTACAAGCTTTTTTTTTTTTTTACAAAGATGGTCATATGTTTTTACTCCTACATTTTGATCTATATATAGGTTAATTCTTAACGCTAAGTTACAAATTCTAATGATTTTTCCATGTGTGTTTTTGTATTCTGATATATGGAATGAAATCAAAATAACAATTCTATGTAATTTTCTATTTGAACGTTGATATTAAATAAGAGATTAAGAAAAGATTACGAGGTTGCTGAATTTGTTTTAATGGTTTTCATTGTAGCTCTTTGACAAGAAGTTCTATGAGTAGATAACCAGGAACATAGTTTAGCAAATATAGAGTCTGTATTTCTACATGTTCTTTAACTATATGGCTGCTTAGTCCGATCGCTTTTTATGGAAAAACCTACACCATAAAATGAATCAGTAATATGTGAAAAATAAATTAAGCGATTATTGCTTCTTCTTTTCTCTTTTTTTTTTGTAGAAGAGAGTAGTAAAACAATGATATGCACCTGTAAAAAATATAGAGGGCAAAATTATTTAGTGAACCACGTTATTAATCATTTTTCTTTCAGCCGCGCTATTTATCGTGACACCTTTTCTCGCGAATGCATCACAAATGCATTGTGAATATGTGGTCAAACTTTCAACGAGAAGAACGACCTTGCAAATTGTTTTAAATTTTTTTGACATTTTTCTTTTATTTTGATCAGAATGTGATTTTTCAAGCATCTCTCTTTATCCATCATCACCTCTTTAGACTGGTGTTGTGCTTTTTAGGTTTAATAGAACGTTTTCCTTTTTTTTTACTTTAAGATTTCCACGCTTACCAAAAAAATTAGTGTAATATTTGTCGAAACTTATATATTAATTTGGCAATTAGATTAGTTAAAACTTAATTTAAACTTATTGTACAATCTTGACTATGAAATCGCCATCATATTAATTTGGCAACATTATGAATTCATTGTACTATTTCTTTATTTTTATTGATTTCTTTAACTAACCGTGTCTTTTTTTTTTCTGGGTACAAACTAACCGTGATCTTTATTTTGCTAATAATGGATACTCATTTTTTTTATGGGTAGAGATACTCATTTTTAAATTGAAAATATCAATTTATATTAATATATCAATTTCAATATATATTTATACTACGATAAATATCTTCACCATTTTCATATCATGTTTTGTTAAAATGATATATTAATATTAATATTAATATAAATTAATATAAAAAATGCGATATTAAGATTGAAAATAGATTAAATAGATATTCAAATGGTAAGACACTTTGTGATGCATTCCCGAGAAAAGTTTCACGATAAATAGCGGTTGAAAGAAAAATGATTAAAAACGCGGTTCACTAAATAATTTTGTCATCTATATTTAAATATATATTAAAGTATGTCCAAAATATATTTAAGAAAATTGAAAATATCTTCACCATTTTAATATCTATTTATATTAATATATCAATTTTAAATGGGGTTTCCTTGCTAAAAATGTGATTTTGAATCTCCTTTACGATTGGATGTAATATGTTTATTGTCTTACAATAATCGGTTTAAAATTAGGGAAATTCTAACCGGTTTAAAATTTCTAAAGTACACATGACACCTCTTCTTTCTAATGAGCATTAAATACTACTCCATCTCATAAAAAGAGTTTTCACTTGTGATTCAAATAATCGGTTTAAAATTAGGGAAATTCTAACCGGTTTAAAATTTCTAAAGTACACATGACACCTCTTCTTTCTAATGAGCATTAAATACTACTCCATCTCATAAAAAGAGTTTTCACTTGTGATTCATTTGGCAAGGCAATGTATGTAGATTAATTTGTTACCTTTATTATGTCTTTTCATCATTAATTTTTGCTTTGTTATTAAAATAATTTAGGGTTAAATATGTTTTTAGTCCCTATAAAATTGTAAACAATTTTAAGTTTAGTCTTTACCTAATTTTAATAGGTTTTTTAGTCCCTACAAAAAAAATTACTTCTAATTTTAGTCACTGTTAAAACAAAGTTTGTTTAATTATCCTTAAACTTTTAAATTCTTGAACGATTTGTTTGAGACAAGTTTAGAACACTATGAAAGATTCATTTACTAAAATTTAGAATTTTATAACATGAAACAAATTAAATATGAATTTTTTAAAACGACAAAAGTTAAAGATAAAATTAACAAAATTTGGACTTAAAAATCAAATTTTGCAACAACTTTTTGCAAAGGAACTTTTACTAATTTTCTTAACACGTCTGTAAAAAAATTGTTCAAAAACTCAAGAGTTTAACCATAAATTAAACAAATTTGAATGGAGGAGAGACTAATACTGAGTGCAGGAAAAAACTAGGGACTAAAATAACAATTAAAATTAAGTAAGGACTAAACTTAAAAGGTCCCAATTTTATAGGGACCAAAAACATATTTAACCCAATAATTTACTTCAATATTTTAATAATTATAACTAGGAAAAAAAAATGGTTTCAAAATTTACATTAAGTTTTGGCTTATTGAAAACCATTATTCTTAAGAATTTGTGTAAGGAGTTCGAACGAATTTATGACACATATGTTTCATTTAAATCCACTATTGTTTTCTTTTGGTGAAGATTGATATAACGTTGTTGAATTGTGTTACTAGCTTCGTTACAAGAAGGATGAGATATATTTTTCACAACTTCAAGGATGCCATGTAACTCAAATTGAAGAGAAATATAAGATTTTATCAAATCTATGGTTTGAAGGAGAACAAAATATGCAAGAATTTTAAATGATAAGAGATTGAATAAAAAAACATAGCATCAAAGTGAATGACAGCCAAAAAATAAATTTTAGATTAAAAAATTAAACAAATGACATCCAAACACTAACAAAATAATCCATCATAATGTTGAGACTTCGGGATGGAGTCTGCATTGGGTTGGACCATTATATTAGGGTAAAAGTAATCACACAAGTGATATTGATACCATGTCTTCACTTAAAATGTCTAAGAAACATGTATTTTGTAAACTCAGCATAATACATCTATATTTTGACATTGTTAGATCTCATCAAAGACAAAAAATGAAGGAATTTGAAATAATGGAGGTGGGATAAAAAAATAGCATAAAAACGAATGACATAAAAAAATAATTTTTTTTTTTAAAGTTCATCGGGGGGGGGGGGGGGGGGGGGGGGGGGTTTAAACTAGGTTGGATAATCGCATTATGCTAGGCGTAACAACAAAAGTGAAATTGACACCACATCTTCATCCAAATTGTTGATGCATTAGACATATGGGTCATTTAACTTATATGTTTGTCACCATCTACTCTTGCATCTAATGTGAAATTTTAACTCACATATGACTTATTGACATTTCTCACTTACATGTGAGACTGTACATATGTAATCTGGTAACATAGTCAAATGAGATCAAGGAATGCATAACAGTGTAAAAAGATGGGTTGGTGATGAATTAATAGAGGGAGGTTTTTGTTCATTTCTTTCATGCGAAGAGAGAAAATAAATTAGAAATAAAGATTGTCTGTAAAAGTATATAAAATAAACTGAATATATGGTAATTTACGGGATTGTCGAAGGAGTTAGAAATTTTTGAGTAAATATTTTACCAAAAAAATAAACTAAATATATAAAGCGCCATATTATTTAAAAAATTCTAATAACCATTTATTTTGTCAAATTAGCAAAACTCATATAGAGTTTTCCATTGTAAAATCTCACCAAAGACCAAAAGTGAAAGAATTTTAAATGATAAAGGCTGAATAAAAGATTTAATATGAAAGTGAATGATATCCAATAACCAAAATTTAAAATAAAAAATTAAACAAATGACATTAAAAAACTAATAAAACAATTTACCATAATGTTGGGATAATGTTAGGACTTTTGGGTGAGCCTACACTGGGTTGAATCATCATATTAATTATTTTACCAAAAAATTAGACTCAATTAAAAAAAAAGTCACATCATTTTAAAATTTCTAATAAGTATATATTTTTATCAACTCAGAATAATAAATATGCATTCTTCTAGGGGATTCTACACTGAGTTTGATCAAACATTATATTAAGAGAAACCACACAAGTGAGATTGATATCATATCTTCGTCTAAAACCTTTAGGTATCAGGTATTTGAGTCATCACACTTATATGTTGTTCAAAGTCTACTCTTCCATTCAATATATATAGAACTTTTTAACCCACATTCGACAGATTAACATCTCTTAATCAAGTGTGCAACTATCCACATCCGTAATTACAAGACATATTTAAATCAGGTCAAATTAAGGCACGATTAAACAGTTTGGTTGGTGGTGGTTTCATGGAGTGAATTTTAAGTTCATTTCTTCCATAAGAAGAAAGAAATAAAATTAAAAGGAAAAAAAATATGGAATTGAAAAAGGAATTTAAACATGAGAAGATAGGAGAAAGACAATAAATATTATGTGTTTTGTTTTCTTAAAAAAATAAAAATATTATGCGTTTTATTGTGGGTGTATAGGGAATAACGTGAATTGTCGGTTATTTTATGGGTTTGTTGAAGGAGTTGGAGATTTTTCGGTATGGACAAAACTTAGGTACAATTCTTTAGGTGCTTTTCGTATGGTTCTTAACTAAAAATACACCTTTTTTTGGATATAACAAACTTTGATAAATTATGGATTTAAGGAAATCATGGTAAATTTTTTTTTTGAAGAAATCATGGTAAATTTAGTTAAGAACCATACGAAAAGCATCTAAGGAATTGTACCTAATTAAGTTTTATCCTTTGGGTAATTAGTTTACCAACAAATTAGATTAGTTAAATAATTTTAAATTGTCTAATAAGCATATATTTTTGTCTACTTAGCATAATGCATCAGCATTTTACCATTTTCATTTGCCACCAAAGTCCAAACGTGAATAAATTTGAAATAATAGACTTTGAATGAAAAATTTCTTATGAAAGAGAATGACATCCAAAAATTAAAAAAAGAACGGTTCATAACAATGTTTTGACTTTCAAAGAATACTACATTGAGTTTGACTATCTCATTAGATAAAGAGATTCCACACGAGTGAGTTTGACACCACACCTTAACCTAAATATTAACGAATTAGGTATATGACTCATACCACTCATATGTTTCTCAATATTTACTCTTGCCTCCAATGTAGAACTTTAGTTGACACTTAAAACACTAACGTCTCTCACTCATGTTTGAGACTCTCTACATCTGTAACACCCGGAACCATACATGCTTCCTCCGTAAAATTGAATTAGGATATTATACCATCGTTGAACCTTATAGAGGGAGCCAACATTAGTGTGGATCAATCTATTGGACATAAAACAACTATATAAATGAGAATAATACCACATCTTCATCCAACATTTTAATTACAAGGGAATTCTAGCCCGTGCTTGGCACGGGTATCCATACTAGTAAAAACACAAATGCATTAATTAAAAAAATCTTCTCTCTTTAATCCTCTCCTACTCTCTCGTTTCTTCTCTTCTTTTCCTCTTCTTTTCTCTTCTCTTCCACCTCTCTCTAACAATGAATCAAAAGAACAACAATAATGATTATATGCTAAATCAATTTTTTCACTTCAACTTCAATAAAAAAAACCAATTTCTTTCTTCCATAAACCAATTTCTTCAAACCCTAAATCCAATCTTGAAAACATTGCTCCATCAAATTCAAACATTCCCATCAAATTCAATTACAAAGATGAAGAATTCCAGATTCAATAATTTTTCAAAAAATCAGACAACCCATTTTTTTTTAATAGACAAAGAACACATTTTTAATTCGTAAGAGTAATATGTGTTTGGGTTGCTCAGATATGGTAGTTGTTTTGGCAATTCTCAAAGGTTAGACCTGGGTTCAAATTCAAGTTGATGGCGATGTTTTTAGAGAGATTTTTGGATTTTTTGGACTGAAATTTAAATCTTCAAAATATATTTAGAATTGATGTTTGAGTCTTGTTGTTATTGTTGTTGTTGAGTTTTGATGTTGAAGTTTTGTGAAGAAGATGAGAGAAGATGCATATGAAAATCTGGGGATGAAAGGGAAAATAGAAGAGAAGGAAAAAGGTTGAGGAATATAATTATTTTTTTCTATTTTCGAAAATCAATTTTTATAATTTTTAAAATGAATTTAATTATTATTTAAAAAGAAATTGTGGGAAAATGCCAAGTGTATAAAAAAATTAAATATTTTTTAATTACACAATCACCATGCCACGTAATCAAAAACCGCTGACTCAGTGTTGCCACGTCAGCGAATCTGGTGAGTCACATGGTCCAAGGTCTATTTCTGAAGAATCTTGATTTTACAAGGACGGAATCTAAAAGTTTTTTTTTTACAGGGGGCAAAACCAAAAGTGGTCTATATTACAAGGAGGTAAAACCCTATTAACCCTTAAATTTATTCTTTCTATTTGTTACATGTGTTTTTTTTACAGCAATTTGTTACATGTGTTATTTGTATTGAAAATTGAAGACAGTTTTGGAAAGAGAAAGAGTTAGCCCAAAAGGAGCTGAAATGAGTTATTTTCTTTATATATAGTATAGATAACAATATTATCTATAACAGTGTACAAAGAAAATAGAAGATTTTGTGTTACATTATTTATTATTTCAATTATACTCTTATACAAATTTTTCAACAGTAACGCTATATTGTTGGTGTAATATAAAACGATAAGCTTGTTGTTATAATTTGAAATCACAAACATCATATATAAAACTTTAATCAAAATCTAATCAACTTTTTAAAAAATATTGTTCATAATTTACACGCATTAACGTAACAAGAAGAGCGGATAGACGACCATAGAATGCCTGTCTGAACGCTAGTTTAGCATAATATTTATAAACAATAAAATAATTGTTTTAAAGGTAGCATTTTTTTTATGAAACGATATTTTCTAAAATATAAAAGTGGACATATAACTTTTATTTTATAAAAAAAAATGATTTTTTAAGAAGCTGAGGACTTAAGCCCATTTGTTATAGCTTTCTTTAAGTAAAAAATCTCTTTAAACAAAATCACTTTTCAGAGTTTTGCATCCGTTTGTTACAGTTTAAAAAAAAATCAGAATTTAAAAAAAGAAAATCTAAAAATAGCTTCAAATGAGAAGTTATTAAGGACCCGTTTGTTACGGATTAAAATAAAAGAGATTTTGACATAAAATAGTTTAGAGATTATTTTTTAGAGATTTTATGAAAAATCAGAATCTATTTTGCGTTTGTTTACCGTAATAAAAATCACTTTTTGTAAAAAATAATTTAGTTTGTTTGGATATAGCTATATAAAAGCAAATTTTTTGTTACAAAAGTGGTTCAATATTTAGATCCATATTTTCTCTCTCCTCTAAAAAAAATCTATTTTTTGAGAAGCTGCTCTCAACAGCTTCTCATTTGAAGCTGTTTTTTAGATTCTGATTTTTTAAAAATCTATAACAAACGGATGCAATATTCTTAAAAGTGATTATTTTCTTAAAAAAAGTGATTTTTTTCTAAAAAAAGCTATAACAAACGGGCTTTAAGAGCAGCTTCTCAAAAAATAGATTTTTTAGAGGAGAGAGAAAATATGCTTTAAAAGATTGAGGGCCCATTTGTTACGGATTAAAATAAAAGTGATTTTGATATAAAATAATTTAGAGATTATATTTTAGAGATTATGGGCCCGTTTGTTACGGATTAAAATAAAAGTGATTTTGATATAAAATAATTTAGAGATTATATTTTAGAGATTATATGAAAAACCAGAATTTATTTTGCGTTTGTTTACTGTAATAAAAATCACTTTTTTTAAACAAATAATCTAGTTTGTTTGGATACAACTATATAAAAGGGATTTTTTGTTACAAAATTAGTTCAATCTTTTAAATTATATTTTCTCTCTCCTCTAAAAAAAAATCTATTTTATTTTAAGCTGCTCCTAACAGCTTCTCATTTGAAGCTGTTTTTAGATTATTTTTAGATTCTGATTTTTTTAAAAATCTGTAACAAACGGATGCAAAACTCTTAAAAGTGATTATTTGTTTAAAAAAAGTGATTTTTTTATTAAAAAAACTATAACAAACGGGCTCTATATGAAAAATCAGAATCTATTTTGTGTTTGTAAACTGTAATAAAAATCACTTTTTTTAAACAAATAATCTAGTTTGTTTGGATACAACTATATAAAAGGAATTTTTTTGTTACAAAATTAGTTCAATCTTTTAGATTATGAGCCCGTTTGTTATAGCTTTTTTAAGAAAAAAATCACTTTTTTTAAACAAATAATCACTTTTAAGAGTTTTGCATCCGTTTGTTACAGATTTTTAAAAAAATCAGAATCTAAAAATAATCTAAAAACAGCTTCAAATGAGAAGCTGTTAGGAGCAGCTTAAAATAAAACAGATTTTTTTAGAGGAGAGAGAAAATATAATTTAAAAGATTGAACTAATTTTGTAACAAAAAAATCCCTTTTATATAGTTGTATCCAAACAAACTAGATTATTTGTTTAAAAAAAGTGATTTTTATTACAGTAAACAAACGCAAAATAGATTCTGATTTTTCATATAATCTCTAAAATATAATCTCTAAATTATTTTATATCAAAATCACTTTTATTTTAATCCGTAACAAACGGGCCCTATATTTTCTCTCTCCTCTAAAAAAAATCTATTTTATTTTAAGCTGCTCCTAACAGCTTCTCATTTGAAGCTGTTTTTAGATTATTTTTAGATTCTGATTTTTGTTAAAATCTGTAACAAACGGATACAATACTCTTAAAAGTGATTATTTTTTTAAAATAAGTGATTTTTTTCTTAAAAAAGCTATAACAAACGGGCTCTGAATTAATTTTGTAACAAAAAATCTCTTCTATATAGTTGTATCCAAACAAACTAAATTATTTGTTTAAAAAAATGGATTTTTATTACGCTAAACAAACGCAAAATAGATTCTGATTTTTCATAAAATCTCTAAATTATTTTATGTTAAAATCACTTTTATTTTATTCTGTAACAAACGGGCCCTTAAGCCACTTGGATTCGAGGAAAGGAGTATTCCCCATCATTCAAGCCATCAACCAAGTGAATTTTATATATAAAAAAACTATAGTTGATTTATTGATCTACGAACGAGTGTAGTATAAACTTCAATTTAACATGTGTTTAGGGGAACAAGTTAACACTATTTAATCATATGAGAAATGCTAACTTGTGCCCGCACAAGTCAATGAATCAAATACAAAAATAGTTTACTGAAATGTGAGTCTTATATTTAAATATTTAGATTTTAATGAATTGAATGTACACAATTTTAGAGAATATTTATTATTTTAGATTTTTTAACATGTGCCTTAATGACACAAGTTAGTACTACCCTAATCTTATAAGCTCCAATAAAATAAACATTTATAACTTTAAAAAAAAATTCCATGAATCAAAGTATTAAAAAAAAAGTTTTTTTTTGGCGCCGCCGCTTTTTACGCTACACATGCGGACCTCCAAGGACTACAGAGGAACGACATGCAGACATTGTTTGCTGACAAAAGAGTTCTTCCGCTGTCTATCGTTGACGACGGACCATCCACTTAGGGAACTCTTTGAGTCCGTTTGGTTCGGGGGTTTTGATGGGGAGGGGAGGGGAGGGAATATTTTAAATTTGTTGTGTTTGGTTCAATGTTTAGAAGGGGAGGGGAGGGAGAGGAAGGGGAGCAAAATCCCTCATAAGCTCATTTATTGCTCCCCCTCTAATTGGAGTTTTTTGGAGGGGAGGGGAGAGAAAGATAAATGAGTTATTGCAATTTTAATTACATTGACATAATTATCCTCATATTTATTTTTAAATGACAAAATCGTCCTTATTAAAAATTTAAGTGTTTTAAATATATTGCTTATTACCCTTTTTTCTTAACGTACCTATATCATCATTTTCTTCCTTTTTTTAGTAGAACCACATATTCTTCTCTTCTAATATTTTTTTACGAGATTTTTTTTTGTACTTACGTTGTTCTCATTTTTTTTATTTAATATTTTTTTAATTGTATTATATATTAAAACATTATCAACAAATTTTGTGCTGGATTTTTTATAAATATATTTTATAAATAAGTTCTAACAATAATTTTTTATAAATATTTTTATATTTTCCTAGATTATTTTATAAATATATTTTATAAATCAGTGCTCTAATATTTATGAATACCTAATATCTTGTCAGAAGTTTTGTGTATGATTATTTATGAAGTTTTCGGTTACTGAGTTTTCATGTTTAATTTTTTATGAAGTGAATAATTTAAAAATCATGTACTATTTTAATTGAAATATCTCCATTTCCCTCCCCTCCATTAAACCCCTCCCCTCCCCTCCCCTTCGTTGAACCAAACGGACCGTTTGTAGCAGATGTCCGGTTTCCCTCGCCGGAATCTGTAGTGGTCTCGCTGGATGAGATCAAGTTTAATTTTTTATTTATTAGTAAATTATACAAAGACTAAAAATGGCTCTTTTTTTTTTGTGATTGAAGGATGGCCTTTTTGTTTAATTAATCAATGGTATATTGTTACAATTAGGCTTATGCCTGTGAATTACATGGAAAAAATAATTGCTTGCAATTTCATTTTACTTTCTTAGCATTGACTTCTCAATAAAATGCAATCTTTATCAACGTGTTTTGTAGTGTTGGCGTATCTTGAATGTGCTGCTTTCAAAGCTTAAATTCGATTCTCCCCAACTCCAATTTTAATAACTAGTGTAACTTCTTAAAAAAATGTAATCTTTATCGTAATTGATCCAACAACTATCTAAATTTGTCCTAACAATAAAAACCTAGTTGCTTGATATTTCAAGCATCTATCGTAACTTGCATAAGGATCATGCAAATATTCAATTTACTAGTCATTTTGGCCATGTTAATTTGTCAGACACATCCCTCTCAGGCATTGGGTACAAAATTTCTTTAATTTTGACGAGATGATCCAATATATATTTTTTAGAATTTGGGATCCTGAATTATTAGCTAACTCATTAGCTTCACGTTTTGATTCTCAACGATGGAGTTTAGAGCAGAATCTTATCTATATGGTAAAAAATTTGAGCAAAATCTTTTGCATTAAATTTTTGGAAAAGTGCCGACCACCCCAACCCAAATATACTCACCTATTAGGGAGAATTAATAATCAAGCCCTCCATGTTAGATATATCTTCGTAAAAGAGGGATTTCTTGCGCTAGATGTGAAACGAAAATTGAATCTGTAGATTAAACCTTCAAAGAGTGTGTTTGTGCTAACTCCTTAAAACTAATTTTGAAGAGGTCTAAACTAATTTTATTTCCTGACTTGAGGTATATATTGTAAACCCATGCACTTTTTCAGCCTTAGAAGGTTGAAATACCTTTCATTTAGTTAGTGAGTAAGACAATCAGCTATCTATCTTGCTTCGCCTTCAAGGAGGGGTTGAGATGTTTTTCCTTTTGCCCCTAAGCCCTGTTCTTCATAGAAGAATTCAAACCCTAGCTCAAATCAAGTTTTGCGTTGGATTCCCCCCACCCTTGATACTATGAAGAACAAGGTTTATGTTGCGCATCATATTTCTATTTGGTGGGGTTTTGGTTATGGGATTAGAGATTTTGTTGGAGGTTTTTTGGATTTTGTATATTGGACTAAAGAGTTCTCGTTTTATTTATTGTTGAATCCCTTAGTGCGTGTTAGGTCTCTGTTTCGCTAGTGACATTTTGGGAAAGAATTACATTTTGAAACTTGACTATAAATCAATAGTTTAGGGATTGAAAATAGGAAAGAATTTCGTGGTATATGTTCATTCTTTGCTTTTGGAGCGTTAATCACTCATGAATAGTTTCAAGTCTTCACACTTTAGTCGTGCGAGAAGCGGTAGTGATATTCTATAGTAAAATTTTCTCTTATAGTATTTGAGAGAGGTGTGATTAGAATATATTCTCACCTTTCAGGGCCTTCTTTTGTTTGCGATGTACACTAGCCCATATTGAGTTTTTTTTTTTCTTTCTTTTTCTTTCTTTCAATATTTGAGGTATTTTAAAAAATAACATATATCCATGAATGAGGATGAGTAGTATAACTATTGCAAAAATATTTCAGGCACACCCACCTTTTAATGCATCCGCGCAACTTGGTTAATCACATGCAAAAATACGATTAATTCAATTGAAAATATGATTAGTTCAATCCAAGTTGAAAATTGTGGTTAATTCATGCAGTTAAATAATACACAATTTTTGTCATGGATTGGATTAACAATATATTTTTTGAACGTGATTAATCATCTGTCGTGAAAGTGTACAAAAAATGAGTGTCCGTATATCACTAGTGTAACTATTGCAATGGCACATAATCCAGTTGAAACCCTAAAAGAAAAGCAACAGTTTGCTTATACCATAAAAACCCGCATGGAGTTGCACTTAATAGCTATTGAAGCCTCTAATCTCAAAGCTTCATCAGTTTTTTCCTAGCAATACTAACATGATAGTGCTACGCCTACAGCCACCAACAACTCAGGTTTCCAGAAATAGAAAAAAGATAGTACAAAGTAGTATTACACATTTCTTGAGTGAAAATTCCAATAATTGTTCCGTAACTAAACAAACTATGGAGAGACTACAGGGAGGATTTACATCTCAAGTACGGCTCAGATATTTTGGTTACGCGAACGCCAGTGGCGTAAAAAATCATATGGACTAACTCTAACTTAATCTTACAAAAAATACAAGAATTTCTACCAAACACAAATGAAGCAAATTGAGGGAAAAAGAAAAGGAAAGGGAGTTTCATTTATTGCCTTGATGGAGTTTCATCAATGGTCTCCAATGCAGGTCTCCAAGATCTCTGCTTGGAGTACCTTTTAACAGGTTCAGCCTCCCTTAGCATCTCATAATTATCAGATTCTAATACTATTTTCTTTGCCTCCGAAGGGAACATGCAGAACTCACTAAAAACAGGAAATATCTTTCCCAAATTGTTGAAACTCGCATGCTTGGTGGCCCTTGACGCTTTGTAGTTAAGAGCACTCATTTCTTCATGGGTTAACACAGAGTATAGCAGGTCCATTGGTAGAAGAAAGTAAAACTTGCGTGTTTCAAGTTCTTCATCGGCTAATAGTCCTTGAATTCGATGGCCAACTTTGAGGTAGCTTGAGTCACAAACAAACTGTCCAGGGTATTCTACCATCAGCTCTGCAGCTCTTAATGCTTTTGAGTATGCCTCTATTCTCCCATCTAAGAGTAGCACCTTAAACACCCCTTTGGTTGGAGTACAAGAAGCGACATTGCCCATTTCAAAGAAGCAGCTTAATTAGAAATTGGATGGTTGGAGTTGAGTTGAGTTGGAGGTTGACAGAGTTTCTTATTTATTAGACAAGCTGCCTATCAGTTTAAGAAAACAAAGAAAAATAGTTGATTGTCTTTTTGTGGCCAAAGTTTCATAGTTGGTAATCAGTTGGCATATCTTTTAATGTTAGTGATTAAATTTGTCATACTCTAAATGATATCTTCAAAACAAAGTTTCCCAACTGGCAGCAGCTTAGTTTTATTTCGTACTAATATAATAATATATACAGATATAAATAATAAGAAATTGAGAGATACTACTACTAGTAGGTATGTTTGTTTGTGTGTTTAGACCTTTCAAATGTTTGTCACTTTAAATATTGTCTGTCTTCCTTTTTAATTCAAATCATCAAAGGTTAGTAAAGCCACAAATGAAGGAAACAATATTATTATTATGGACAGACTGGAAAATTTGGCCTATTTTGACTTTATGTGTGTG
The DNA here is from genome assembly GCF_051527215.1 of Medicago sativa. Lineage (NCBI taxonomy): Eukaryota > Viridiplantae > Streptophyta > Magnoliopsida > Fabales > Fabaceae > Medicago > Medicago sativa. The sequence goes on from NC_140752.1 coordinate 101,380,328, forward strand.
GAAAAAGAAACTAGGCACACAACTTTGCAATTAGGGTGCACATGGGAAGATATGGTGAGAATGCAACCGGATACAGATAACCGCACTTAACGACAACACCAAACTAATCATTAATTTATCTGATTGCATATATATAAAACCATTATAATTAAATAAAGGTCTTCCTAAATCTTTTAATAATTTATTTACACATGCACTTTTATTTTGGACTAAATGAAAAAGGTTGATGGAAAACGTCAAATCTTTGCTTGGTATACAGTCACTATCCGATGTTAGCTTGCAATATATCCCATGAACTCATATTATATTGTTGGGTCATGGTCTCTTCTGGTACTAGCAATATTTTCCACATCATTGGTAGATTTTGGAGCTAATTCGTCTCTGCTTTGTCAAGTCTTGGGAGTAATAATCGATCTCTCACATTAAGGATATAATTTATTGATTTCAATAGGTGGCTAAAAGTTAAAACCAAAATTCATTGGTATAGAATTTGATTGAAATAAGTTGGTACAACAGAGCGAGACTGGGAAGTATTAAATTTGCTGGCATTAACAACAAATTGAAGAATATTTTATAGGACAACTAAATGATTGGTGGTTCATAATGAAATTAGCAAATAATTATCCAGTTGTTAAAGAAGCTGAATGTTTGATTTGGTGGATTTTCTGCTTGGAATGATAACCAAGTAGTAGTTGAGTTGTTGCTTAGATGGTTGACATCAACATCAACAAAGACAAGCGCGCCAAACATATCAACTAGCTGTACTAAAGGATTACAACATACTAGACTTTTCACCCGTGCGATGTAAATGTAGTATGGAGGCGCAAAAATACATCTTATGGTTCGAACTTAATATTCAAATGCCATAACTTTAAATTCAACGATAAGGAAGTACTATCAATGCAAGCACCGGCTTCATCTGTTAGCAAAATTTTCAAACCGTTTCTTATGCCATGGAATTCCTTACTTAGATCAAAAGCCAATATATACCTGTCAAATTAAAATTACAAACTCATATTCCAATGAGAGGAGCATCTTTTATTGTTTATTATAAGTTTTATTTTGGTCTGTTAAAAAAAAAAATCTAACACAAACACAATCCTAAGTAATGTGGTCAACAAAACAATAAGAAGCTACTACACTATTATACATATTAAATCTATCATTGCTTCCATGATAATATTCTTCAATTTAATCAATCTTCAAGTTTATTTAGAATACTAAGGTAACACGTATCAATTCTAACATTCCAGCAATGTAAGTGAAATAAAAGCCAAGTAAAACAACGATATAAAAATTATACATGCAGAATTAAGTCAATAAATTATAAAATCATTAACAACATGAATACAATGAAATGCTACCGAGAGTGAGGAACAATATAATACCCCAAATTTTATAACAAATGACATCATAGTATACATGAGCTCAATCTAATAAATTAAGTTGCCGAGAAAACACTCATTAGAATATGTGTAAGTTTGAACAATCATATTAGAATGTATTAAGCTCATTTTCATTGTATTTAGCAAAGGACATCATCCTTTCAACAAAAAAACAAAGGACATGATATACATCAACAAAAAGTTTAGAGCAAAAGACTCATCCAAACATGTCCAAATTAAAACCAACATCATGAAGAAGATTATCATAACTATTAGAGAGAAAAATAAACACAAATTAGATGATAATCTTAACATCATCTAATAATTTAAAAATAAGCATTTTTTCAATATATTTTCATTTAGCTTTGAAAGTTATACATTAAGTCGCAAAAATTTCAGTAAGTTTTCTTAAACAATTCATACTCTTTATTTGAAATATTTTTCATTGTCCCACCAACAGTGCGACACCCTTCATGATAGCTCTTCAAGAAATGCCAAGGTTGATTAATATTATAGACATGCAAAACATAAAAATAGAACAATGAGCCTTAAAAAACAATGATCATTAAAAAAACAATGATTTCATGCATAATACAACTAACAAATTATACAAAAAAGTTGTGTGATGAAAATAAATGAAAATTTCAAGATGCTGTTTGTTAAACCATGCCTCTCAAACTTCAAATTTTACTTTTTGTGATTCATCCTTAAAATGTAAATCACTTTATCAAACAAATATAAAGTGAGAGAAAGGAACAACAACAAACCGTTACTTGGACTCCATCTCTAGCAAACGCCTCATTCACTACTGCAAGCGAAAGGGATGGGAAACCAAGTTAAATGCATAAATAGTGCAGAGGAAAACACAAAACCAGCGACATGATCATCAAACAATTCATATATAGAGGAGAAATATGGGTAGTGTATTAAAAACAGTCTTAATTGTGTATTCACATGGTAGATGGTTTTGTGGGGCAGAGTGCTTTGTAAACTGTAGAGCAAGCATAGAGCCCATCAAACTTTTGCAATCAAAACTGCAAGTATGCTTATAGTCAAGCGATGCACCGTTTTGGATTTTTTATTTCTTAGATTTACGATGGCATGGTAATTCTCCATAACCAAAAGTGTAACAGGTGGCATTTATTATATGTCCAGTAGCTGTCAGATTGGAATTATACCTAAGAAATATGAAAGGGCTGATATGCATTTGGTTAGTGGAAGAATTTTGGAATTAATTTGAATTTGAAATATTGCAATTAATGAGCTTAGCCATTCGTGTGAGTAGGTTACACATGGATCAGTTGCCGTTAAATCAGCTAGGTTTAGGGTTTTGTAATTAAGGTATGCATTGTACCTTAGGATTAGATATAAAATAGATAGACATGGAATAAGCATACCAACACTCTAGCTAGGTCCATGAAAATCGCAATGATCATACGTTTTCGATCCTTTATTTCCATTTTCTCTCATTCCCTCTCTAAATTTTACTCTCTCTTCATTCAATATTATCAAAATAACCAAAAGAGAGAGAGCAAGATTAAGAGAGATAGAGAGTTAAGGGTGTCATTTATAATACACAAGTGAAAGAATTTGTGTATCATACGCAAGTGTAATATCAGCCATTGATCTATAATCTAACATTATGAAACTAATAATAAATAGGCCAAATACCTCCCTGGGTCCTTTAAGTTTCACGTTTGTAACAGATAGGTCCTTTAAGTTTCAAAGGTTACAGATAGGTCCTTTAAGTTTCTAAGGTTTCAGATAGGTCCTTAACGGAGGTTGATAGAAAGGACCTATCTGAAACAAACTCGAAACTTAAAGGACCTATCTGAAACCTTAGAAACTTAAAGGACCTATCTGTAACCTTTGAAACTTAAAGGACCTATATGTTACAAACGTGAAACTTAAAGGACCCATGGAGGTATTTGGCCTAATAAATATTATGATATATAGATTAATTATTTCTTCTAAAGGAAATTTGAAAAAAAAACAATATAAAATTATTAATAAATTTAATTGTAGTACAGATTTTATTAATTATTGTGTTTTATGAGGTGTTTATTTAGTGGCAAAAACTTGAATTTATAACATCAAACTATGCAATTAAATTCAACAACACAATAGAAAAATGATAACTAGTGTCACCATTATCGGTAGTTATTTCCAACGGTGAAAAAAAAGGCATTGAACACGTGATTTAGTAAACAAATTAGATTGTGCTTATGGAAAATGATAAATAATATTTCGATTAAATTATATTTTTGGCCCCCTAAATGTTATAATTATGTGAATTTGGCCTCCTAAATATTTTTTATGCGATTTTGATCCCCTAAGCTTTCCCTTTTCTGATTTTGAGGCGCCAAATAGTGTCAAATTGAAGGGGGATAAAAAATGAAAAAAATTTGGAGGACCAAAATAAAAAAATAAAATACGTGGGGCCAAAAATGTCAATTACAAGTTTTGGAGAGAAAAAATGCAATTAAATCTAATATATAATCATACTACTCCCTGAGTCTCATAATAATTGTTTCTTTACCATTTTTTTTTTCTTCTCAAAATAATTGTCACTTTAGAATACCAATGCAACATTTATTATTATTTTCCATTATTATACCCTTATTTATTGAATTTTATCAAACTTAACTACTCCACTAGCTACAATTAATAAAGGTGTTTTAGTAAATGAAACAAATTTTACCATCAAAATCAACACAATTAATCATTTCCTTAATAATCGTGCATAAATCTTAAACGACTATTATTTAGAGACAGATGAAGTAGTAGTATCTTGGGGTTAAAATCTCTTCGTTAATTATTCTTTCAATTTCTACTTTTAGAGAAATAAAACTACAAAATAAAATTTAAACAACAAAAATAATTAATGGTGGTGAGATTAGGACACACCGAATAATAATAAAGTGGAGATGATATTTTAGTAAGTATCTTGGGTGGGACCGGTGAAGAGACAATAATGAAGTGACACGTATGGAGGAGGAGAAACACACAAATACACGCGTTTGTATTGTTTGGTTGGATTGGATTGGATTTTGAAGAAAACCTGATCTCATCTTCTCAACTCTTCAAGCGTTCTAACGATGATGGCTTCTGCTAAATCTTTTACAATTTCTGCTTTACCATCATCTTTCTTACTACGGCCTGCTTCTTCACCTTTCAATGTTATTAACACAGGTACAAACTTCATTTTTGTTTAATTTTTAATCTTAATTTGCCACTCTTAATAATTTATTTAAATTGAATTGCTCATCATCAGGAACACTCAGAAAGAGCTTCAGTGGCACCAAGTTGTTTTCAATGAATCATCATCATCATCATCGCAGATTCTCTATCCCTTCTTCAAACTCCTCCAATGATTTGGATCAGGACACCTCCTCTAATAATAATCAGACTAAGGCATGATGTATCTTCATATATTGTATTAATCGGAACTTGCTTATAATAATAATAAATAAATACTATTTATTTGTTACAGACTAAGGCACCATTTGGATATTCAAGGAAAGATGTCATATTAATCGGACTTGGAGTTACTTTCCTTGGCATTGCCTTAAAATCCGGACTTGAGGTATCTCAACTCAACTCAACTCAACTCTGCTATAATACTCTTATTTTCCAATTACCACACACATTCAGAAATAGGCACTTATGTTTGTAATAAAACTGAGATTAATAATCATGCAACTATTCTTTCTTGGATATATATATATATATATATATATATATATATATATATATATATATATATATATATATATTTTGCAGTTTGCCGGATTTGATCCACTACAAGCTGGAAATGTTGTTCAACTTGTGCTGGTTTTGGGCCTCACTGTTGGATGGATCTCAACATATATCTTCAGAGTCTCAAACAAGGAAATGACATATGCACAACAGCTACGTGACTACGAAAGTAAAGTCATGGAGGTAAAATAATACTAACATGGTTGCCTTTTATTGTTTTAAGCATGCCTGGGCTTCTTGTTATTCTTTGTCAAATTCTTGTTCTTGCACAATATGTATGTAGTAGTCTGCGGTCTTCAAAATGCTGAAATGTGGTGTCCCAAAAAGGAAAATATCATGCTAATTTGAGCGCTAGTCATAAATATGTTTTGTCCTAAAATTGTTTACAGTAAATATGTTTTGGCCAGAGATAATCAGGCCGTAAGTCAGAAGATATTATTCATCACTTGTTTTGTACCTTTTTTTTTCGCATGGTACATTTTATGACCAAAGTTCTTGCGCTCTCTGCTTGCATTTTGTTATGAACTCATGATATACTACTGCTCCTTTTCATTATTGATTTATTTGGGAAATTATTCTTTGTGCTAAGAGTAAAAATGAGTTGAATAGATGTCCAACCTTATTCAAAATGTTTTACATTTTCCTTTGATATCTGAGTTAATAAGCTTATTGAAAATATCTCAGTGACTGATTGAAAATTCTCAAACTTGAAGCATCTGCGCACCATGTATCAACCCTGAGAGACTGTTAAACATTCAGATGTAAAAAAAAAAAAAAAAAACTTATAATGAAATATTTCTTTCCGAAGGTATAGATGACTGAAGTTATAAACTTGGGTCTGCAGCAGGATGTGTGTTTACATTGTTTCTCATATAAAATGCCATAGAATAATTTTACCTCTATTGAATCTGCAGAAGCGGTTAGAGTCCCTAACAGAAGCAGAGCTACAAGTACTGCTTCAAGAAGTCGAGGAAGAGAAGAGTCGTTAGCTAGTAATGAAGAGGTGAATTGAAGTAGCTTGTTTGTATATAAACACTGCAGTTTTACAGAAGTATTTAAACCGAAAACATAATATATATGGACTAGTTTAGAAAGATCTGCTATGTTTGCTACAGTTCACTCTTAGACAATGTAGAGAATTCCAAAACTACAGTGCTTATGAAAAACTCCATATGAAAATAACTCTAATGATGTATGAATATATAATTTAGGACTTTTCTTATTGCTGGTCACCTGTGGCAGTGCACCTCATGCCATGGTGGAGCCATGTTGAAGGCAGCATTGGAATTCGGCAATATGTTCATGCACTGCCATTTATTTGAAGCGATTATTTACAAAACAAATAAACAGAAGCTAATTCCATGGAATTCATAAATGAGGAAAATGTCCTCTGAAGTGAACAAATAAATCAAGCGCTTTGTTGCATTTGCAATGAACGGTATTGATTATGTGCAGATGTAAATTACTATCATTTGGCATTTCTTAATCATTGCACTATGAGAAAATGAAGTTTGTCATACACTTGTTGATTTTCAAATATAAATAAATATGCCATAATTATTGGTTATATACCAGAACCAATCACTTGCAGATGCACTATCTCTTTTGTTATCACTCGCCTTTCTCATAAACAGGAGGACAGAATCATTTCATGTGCGCGTGTTGGTTTGAGGGACATTTGGTTCCATCCTTAATAAACCAAAAAAACAGAACAAATTCAACATGTTACTATTTGAGTATTTGTCGCAAGATACTGTTCTTTACAGTTTTCAAGATTTTTTATATTCGGTCATATCTATAGTATTCTAACGTCAAAAAAAAAAAAATATATACTATTAGACAAAACTGTTTTAAATTTATTTTTTGGAATTATAGACCGTTTTATGTTGATTTTTTTTTCCTTTTAATTATACTATTAGACAAATTTGACTATAAGAATGCTCTTTTTTAAATGTCATTCAAAAATATAAGAATTTATATTATATTTGTTATACTGTTGTTATCATTAAAAAAGACAAGTATAATTTATTATAATATAAAAGTATAAAACATTTATTATCTATACTTATGATTTTAATCAAAATTTCATAAAAACTAGCGTGGACAATTGATACGCATTAACACAATCAAAATTTTAATCAATATTTACCCACAAGTTTCAACTTAAAACGAATGGAACTACTTTTATTTGCCATTTGTAATAATGATAAATACATTTCTAATGGAGTTGGAATAGAATAATATTAATAATTGATGTTACTGTTGCATCAAAAAGAAAATTTTATTAAATTTAAATTGTTAAAATGTTATTTGTGATCTACTACTATGTTTTGATTTGTATTGAAAATAATTTCTTACAGTACTCCATAATAATTAAAAAAATAAAAATGAGAAGGACAGCATTGATTATTGAAGGGAAAAAGATGCAAGGGCATGCCACGTGACATTTAGAAGGACAGTATTATTGAAACAGCAAACATCAATGATGAGAATTAGCAAAGTATAGTTGCATCACGACACTAATAAACTAAAACCACCACTTCAATTTAATTACTACTACCAAATAAAGACGTAGGTGACAGAGTTGTGTGAAACATTTGATTTGATTCGTACCGATGGGCGTTTGTGTTTGGCTAATCATCAATCATCATCCTCCTCCCTCTGACTGAATTGAATTTCCATTCATCCGTACACGTGTCGATCAATTGAATATGGAATCACCGATTATTATCATCATCTCTCTTAAAACCCTAATTCCGCACTGATTGATCCATATGGCGATTGTGACCGGAGATCGTTATCTGGAGAAGCTTGTCAAGTTCGTCGAAGATCAGGCGGGTCCTCTCATCGAAGGATCCTTCGTCTTGAAGCTAAATCCAGCCGGCCTTCACTACGTCCAATCAAGGCTCGAATCCCTTCACGAGCTTGAGAGTCTCCTCCTCGGTGCCCCCGTCGATTACCTTCGTGCCTACGTCTCCGACCTCGGTGATCACCGCGCACTCGAGCAACTCCGTAGGATCCTTCGTCTTCTCACTTCCCTCAAGGTTGTTTCTGTCTTGCAACCTCCCGTTAGGGATCCCACCCCTTTGTCTTTCTTGCCTTTTGGGAGGTTGAAGGTTCTTGAGCTCAGAGGTTGTGACCTCTCTACTTCCGCCGCCAAAGGATTGCTCGACCTCAGGCATACTCTCGAGAAGATTATTTGTCACAATTCTACTGTAAGTTATTATTTCTCAACTAACTTCATTATTATTATTATTATCGTTTTCTGATTATTATTATTCATTCTTATTGTATAGGATGCTCTTCGGCATGTATTTGCTAGCAGAATAACCGAGATAAAAGATTCTCCCCAATGGAACCGATTATCATTCGTATCTTGTGCATGCAATGGTTTGGTTCTCATGGATGAGTCTTTGCATCTTCTCCCTTCTGTCGAAACCCTTGATCTTAGCAGGAACAAGTTTGCAAAGCTTGATAATCTCAAACATTGTACCAAATTGAAGCATTTGGACCTCGGTTTCAATCACCTCAGAACACTTGCTCCCTTCACCCAGGTATGTCTATGTCTCTCTTTCATTACATGTTACAAAACTCCATATTTCACATAAATTAGCCTCTCAACATTTAACACAATAGACTAAAAACTCAATTATAAATAATTTTATCCTTCCTGTCGGGATTTAGATTTTCCCTCTAGCCACCTTCATTGAGTATACTATTAGTTACATTGGATATGGTTTTGTAAGGTGTCAGGGACTCCCCAAAAGCATAATCTATTAGGTGCAGCTGCAGCCCAAGAATGTTTTATCTCAAACAGAAAACTAGTTATATTTGACGGATCGAACCCATGATAAGGCTGGTTTGGTTATATTTTTTAAATTCAAGATGAGTTCTTCATGTAATTTGAGATTAAAAATGCAGTATTAAGGTCCTGCTGATCCCATCATAGGCAATATATAACTTTTGAAGTAGAAACTGTTACAGCCTTGGATCAGTTAAGCTGTGACAATATTTTTAGTATTCTTTAGATACAATAATGATGATTCTAGTGAAATTTTAGATGAATTTCTATTCAGAGTAATTTATGGTTAGTCTAAATGCTCACAATATGGTCATTGCAAAGCTCTAATTCGATTCTTGCAGAATTGGCTCAGCACAAGTTGTAAATATAGGTTTAGCATGAGTTGTGATTGCAAATTATTATGGGAAATTAAAGAATGTCTGACAATGACATAGTTTGTGTGTCTTTTTCATGTTGATCAAATCATATAAGGAGTAGATGCAAACATGCGCACACTCACCTGGGTAGACCCATAAAAATCACCATGCTCCCAACTTTCCATAATTGGCTGTCGAGCTATATTTATTTTCCCCAAGTTTCATTAATTTCACCAGCCCCATAAAGAGCAGCAAGGTCTTCATAAGATAATCTGCTTGCAGTCCCGACTTCTGTGATTCATGGAACATGGATTGACTGATATTTTGGAACTGTTAGTTGAATGATGTTTGCTCGTGACTTCAAATTTATTGTTCTTAGAACGGCCTAATTGAAGAGTCGTCTCTTTTTGCTATCTAGTTACTTTGAGTACTTAAATGTGAGGAAAGCAAATTATTTGTAGGAAAGTTCTCAAGACATTTTTTGTTTATTGAATGTCTTTCAGTTAGCCATTTGCTTTGGGCCCACATACCTATTTTGTTGGATCATGCAGGTTTCTTGTCATATTGTTAAACTTGTTTTGAGGAACAATGCTCTAACTACTCTGCGAGGGATTGAGAATATGAAGTCACTTGAAGGACTTGATGTTTCCTACAATATTATTTCCAATTTTTCAGAGCTAGAGTTTCTTGTGGGTCTTCTGAATCTAAAAAGCTTGTGGATGGAAGGAAATCCTTTATGTTGTGCCCGATGGTATAGGGCACAAGTATTCAGTTTCTTCGCCTACCCAGAAAAGGTAAGTTTTAGATATTTTGCTTACACCGACACACAGACACACACTGTCTAAAACTAGGTCTCATCTCTGTCTATCTATTTGACAGTTTGCTCTCGTTTGAGGGTGTGATTGTCCATATTTTTTCCACTCAATGCTGTGTATCACTGTGTTGGTATTTTATATTTTACCGTACCTCTATTTAGATGCCATTTGATTTCTGAAGTATTTCTGTGCGACATATTCAGCTTTTTTGGTGTCCTTTTATTTTTGCCTTTTTAAACTTACACAAGTTATCCTTTATTTTGATCAGTTGAAGTTAGATGAGAAGGAAATTAACGCTACGGATTTTTGGAAGAGACAAATAATTATTGCCAGTATGCATAAGCAACCTGCCAGTTTTGGGATTTATGTACCTGCCAAGGATGAGGCTATAGTGGAAGGTGGCAATAATAGAAGGGTATGTAATATTGAAATTGAACATGTAGATGTAAAAATGTTAAAGTGATGAATTATTTGTTATGCACCTCGGTTTTGTTTTAAATGATCTCATTTTTTGAAAATTGAACTCGAGATAAGCATCACATTGTTGAAAAAATCTATTAGTTTCCTATTTGGATCTACATAGAGATAAGCATCATATTGTTCTTGTTTTCTCAAGCAGAGAAAGGTCTGTCGTGTTGCTAGCATCGAGAGTGAAGAAGAGATCACTAGTATATGTTCTGATCAGGAATCTCAGTCATGCGTGAATGAAATTCAAAATAACGAGGATCCTGATTTATTTGATGACGAAGCTGAAATAGATGATTTGATAAATAAAGTGGAACATATGAAGAAAGAGCGTTCTATTCTTTGGTTGCGGGAATTTAGAGACTGGATGAATATTTCTTCTGAAAAATCAGTAGAAACTTGGAAAAAAGGAAGAGGTACATCACATCATCAGAAAGAAAATTTACCCAGAAACCATACAAATAAGGAGCAACATGGTGAAGTCTCAAGATATGCATCAGATTCTGTTCTAGCTTCAGGAGATGAAAGTAGTATGAATATTTTAGAATCTGATAGTTCTTTTGCAGATATGTCTGCTTGGTTTCGTAGACAGCAATACTTTGACTACAGAGGATCTCTTGGTAATGCTAGTGGGGCCTCTCTTTCTGACTCAGGGGGAGTGGATGTGGAGCGTTTCAAATCCTTTTCACTTCAGGGAATTAATAGTTCCCCCTCACAATCTAAAAATTCTCATTCCGACACCGTTGCCCCCCAAGGAGCACATAGAATGACTGGAAATGTCAACACCTCACCATTGACCACTATTGATGATATAAATGGGTCTCAGTCATCATCTACATGTCCCACATCCCCTCCTCACTTTCAAAAAGACCTTCTTCATCGCCGCCATAACTTGGTAGAGGAAATTTTGCAGTTGTCAGCTGATTCCTTTTCAGTGGCGTCTTCTGATAGTAACACAAGCTGTAGTGATGTTGATTGCAGTGAATTTGAACAATCAGTTCCCATAGTCGATTGTCACCCATATAAAAATCACGTGAATGGGAGTGTCGATGGACTTATATCTCCAAATCAACATGAGGAAAATATTTGCAGCCCAAGACAAGGAAGTATTCATGCAGGACAAAATGGCATTTGTTTATTTGGTTCATCTAGTGACCAAACTTCTAAGCAGGGTTCAATTGATTTTGCTGCTGGTGCCGGTGATGATGACAGTTCACTTTCTGCTAGCCAACAAACTGATTTTTTCGGGAAAAAGAAAATCAGAAAGAAAGCCAAGAAGAGAGTTATTTCAATATTAGAAGAGAATGCAAACATCAATTCAGGTGCTCATGAACAAGAGCCGATAAATCAAGGACAGATTACAGCAAATTTAAGGCAAGAATCAGCTGTTGATGATTTCGCTGAATTTTGTTGGCGTAATTGCTCTACCCAAGAGAATGATGATTTTATCGTGACATATTTCAATTCAAATATTGCCGACTCTGAAGCCAATGAAGGCTGTAATCATTATATACGCTGCAATTCCATCCTTCAGATGGAGACAAACTACAAAGAAAGGTAATTTTCAGTCGATATTCACGAGCATTTGAGTGGAAAAATCTAATGGACATATCTTCACTTTATGCAGTTCTGTTGGTTAGGCATCTTTTGTTATTCCTATATTTTAGGGATACAAGTCATTTATTGTTCATAATCTTGATTTTTACATTTTAACTTTATGGTGTCCTTTTCCTTTTATCATTTTTACATTTATTGTTTATGATAATGATTTCATAATCATGATTTTACAATTCAGCTTTTGCAAAAAAAAAAAAAAAAACTTTACAGTGTCCTTTTCCCATGTTGAGCTTCTCATCTTCAAAAAGAAATTGGGGTATGCTCAGATGTCTATTTCACTGAAATCTGAGAATAATAAGTTGCCTACTCATTGAGTGTTTAACCTCTCACATAATCACATATGATGTTAACTCATGATTAATATTTCTCTTCTAATTGACCAGTCTTTCCTGTAGTTATCTATTGATTACATTCAGCAGTGTCTGCAAAGAGTTGCAAAAATATCTGGATGTATCTAGTGACCTTGCTTCCCTCAACTGTTCAGCTAGAAACTTCTTTCTATTATCTACACCAAAAGTATAAAAAATTTCAAACTTTTTTCTCAGAAAATTTAGCTATTAATCAAGTAAGTGGAGATGAAGATGTTGCGTTGGATTAGTGGTAAGACTAAAAGGGATAGGATTAGGAATGACACCATTAGAGAGAGAGTTGGGGTAGCACCTATAGTAGAAAAGATGGTATAAAATAGACTTAGGTGGTTTGGGCATGTAGAGATTAGACCTGTAGAGGCTAGTATGAAGAGTAGATCAGATGGAGGAGAGTTAGATCTGAAGAGGTAGAGGAAGACCTAGAAAAACTATAAGAGAAACTATTAGGAAAGATTTAGAGCTTAATGAGTTTGATCCAAATTTGGTTTATGATAGAACATTATGGCGTAATTTGATCCATGTAGCCGACCCCACTTAGTGGGATAAGGCTTGGTTGTTGTTGTTGTAGTTTTTATAGCAAGGATATTAAACTAGTACCCCAGATGACTTAAAAACCATATTAAATCTCTCAAACTTAACCTTTGGGTGTACCCAAAAATTTGATACTTGTTTTGTAAATCTTTCTTTGAGAATAGTGAATGATAATTGAAAATAAGTATCATGTCTTATAATAACAATCATGTGAAACTACTTAAAATTTAAAATCTAATCAACGAGCAAAGACCAAGTAATTTTTATGTAAATGAAATGTACAAATAGTACCGATTCTTTCCAGAGATTGTTGTTAAATATTTGTTCTAGAGTTGTTAATTTTTATCGCTAAACAAGATCATGTAGATACAAGATATTGTTAAATCTTCTGGAACACATTTCGTAATTTGTTTAATTTATAATATTGAAGAGTTTCATGATAACAAAAGGAGTATAATCCATTTCCGCTTACAAGATTCTTACTTTTTTTTGTTCTGTTTCTCGTCATCTTAAAAAAAACAATCCTTCACCCAAAAGTTTGGTTAAGATGCATTACTGGTATCGGCAATAGAGATGATATGATACTTCCAAAACAAACACTTGAAATGATTATTGCTAAAAGCATCCCTATCCACATTATTCAGCACTTTCATATTATGCACTTGATTTTTTTGTGTGTTCCTCTGTGGCATGTTTAATTTCTTTATTTCTCACATGTAGAGAAGTTGCAGTATTACTGAGCAGCCTTAAGAAGCTCTATGTGCTGCTAATTAATGTTGCTTCTGATGGATCAGGTTCGGCCATTGCGTTTCTCTTTTGTTAGCACAAGGAACTTACTTTTTATTTTGGCATTAGTACATTCATTTGGCTCTTTTGTCCATGCTTACCATATTAATTTCTGTAAGAATATGAAACCTACTTTTCTGCATCGAAGGCTACATAATTCGGTGTGCTTTAGTTTTGAATTTTAGGAGACTCAAAATTCCATTTGTGTTTTGTGAAAACAAGCTTCCATAAAATTATTTACAATGGGTAAACTATTCACCGTGTTGCTTGAAGAAGCCCTCAATACAACCATTCATATACATGCACAAGATTTACATAATAATCCAGGAAAGTTTATAGAAGAGAAAATCATAAAAGAGGAAACTAGCACAATACAAAATACTCTCCCCAAATAGGTGATACTTTCCAACAATGTTCATCTTGTTTGGCTGCTTTATTGCCGAAAACAAACTTGATAGTTGATACTGCATCGGTAGAAATAATTTGTGACTCTGACTCCAAGGAACTTTGACTTTCTCATTGCTCAAACATGAATCGACGATTGACCATAATACACTCTTTTATTCATCTCTATATCATAATACATTATTTTGGTTTACTTTATCCCTTAAATGATTTTACCTTACCCAAACAAAAGCAGTTCACTTGAGCTAATTTTTAAATTATCATTCCCAAACACAAATAAATTATTTTTAAGTCCTTTCTGTATTAATTTTTTAAAATCAATTCTACAAATATCTAAACCCAATTTGTGCTTCCTCTAACTTTGAACAAGGATTAAAATACATCCCATTATATCCGTTTTTCAGATTGAAAAATGAACACCACTTTTTAACTAACCTGTATTATTCAACAACATAGAGAAAGCCTTGTTTATTTCAACAAAATAGATTAGAAAGCTTTGTTGACACTCAGTTGCTTTTATAGCTTTCTAAAATCCATTTTAAATACGCCATCCAGGGGAACTTTTGAGCGTATTGAGTTGCCACAAGATGGAAGAAGCTCGGGAGGTGCTTGTTGGAATGGGACTTCAGGTTTTAAGGTTAGTGAACTTGTATATTTACATTAACTAAAGAAGTAGTAAGTTTTTAACTGTGGTTCTTTTGGCTCATCAGGGTAAATTTCGAGGGTGGGGAAACATACCTTTTTGTAACAAGAAGCATTGAAATGTCAAGAGAGTTACTATGTACCATACAAGTGTTTGATTCATGTGGTGGAAATTCTAGATGCTCAATAAGAAGGTGGGTTTCCTTTCCCTTGTAAATTATTAATTTAGGTGGCAAAGCATGTCTATATTTTTTTTGTGTAAAGTTTGTCATTATGCACATAAGTATATGTTTGATATTTGGCGTTGATATTAGTGATTCCTTTATAGTTATGATTTATGTTCAGTTCCTTTCTATTTTCATTTTTTCCTTCTATAATAGACTGGGGTTTTGGAAATTTAAATGGCAGTTTGGAGCAGGTCCAGGTTGAGTTGTTTGGCAACCAAATATGCGGTGGTTCAAATGTCAGCATATATCAGTATGCAATGGTACTTGTCTGTTGTAATCATGGCAATGGTATGCTCTCTCTAGTCATTTAATGTTGCATATTTTTCCTTTTTATTCTGTTCTACTAAAAATAACAGTAGTGATTTCTTGTTTATTTTAGTCATAAACCTTTATCTTCGAGATTAAATTACTGCACTGACTTCTGAAAAATGAAACTTTATAAAATATCTCTCGGAACTAATGTGTGAATGCTATTTTGTTTTCAGAAATTGTTTTCTTATATGGTTGAAACAATGTGTAACTCGTTTAGTTGATAATAACTTTGGGAAGGCTTTTGAAACTATCTGGCATTCTTAATTGTACTGGATATGGAAGTCTTTAAAAAATGTCTTCAATTGAAATTTGCAAGGATATTTAGATTCTTCTATTAGCTATTAGTTTGCGGCGATAAAGTTGTTCGTTGTCTTACACTTACAGAAGAATCATGGCTCTCAAGATCGCTGTTTGTGATCGGAGGTTATGTGCTTTTATGCATCGAAGACATCAAGCAACTGTATTCATTTTCGTCAGATGCCTCTGTGTCTCCATATTACAGAATCGATTCATGTTGCTCAATTGCTGACATTACTGAGATGGTAAGTATTATTTTTTGGGGCTAAGTGATGCAGAAAATACCTGACATTATAAACAATCAAAACAAATGGATTTTCAATTCATGAGGTGATAGGAACCCAATATAAGAAAAAAAGTGTATATGTTTGGTTCAATGGAGGAGAAGGGAAGGGGAGATGAGAGATTTAAACATTGTAATATTTAATGTCACATTTAATTATAATTTTTGAACATATATCTTTCCCCTCAGAATTTCCACAATTTAGGAGGGGAATGAAAATTTGCTCCATTTCCTCTTAAAAATGAACTAAATAACTAAAGTTTAAAATAATTTTTCCCTCCCCTCACTTTCTTTCTATTTTCCTCCAACTAAACAAAACTTAAAGCTTCTTCTGCCCAGCAGTGGAATTCCATAACTTCCTTTCTCACTCTCACCTGTCCTCGTAAACGTGTATTCCCTCCCAATTCTCTAACTGACACTACAACTCAGCCCTCTTTCTTCTTCCCAAGCGTGCATCTTATCATGAGGTCATCCCAAATTCCCATTCCTCCTTGTTGATAATGCATAATTATTTGGGACATCATTGTAGAAGAGAAAAATTAGTATGTATGAAAGATTTTTTCACAAGTAAATGATTTTCTAAAAATCCTACCTCCATGGGCCAATTATATGGAATAAGGGCTGTTCTTTCTTTCTCTTCATTTCCCCCTTTTAAATTAAGCATATATGGCTTGCTTATTGTTTGATGTTACTCTTTGCAGGTGATTGTGGCTGGTGACAGCTGCTGTGTTACTTTAGGTCTGAAATGTTCATTGACAGAATTTTATCCTTCTACCCAATTGAACCTTGTAACTGTCAGCCATGGAAACACGGCCCCAGGCTCTCTGAAATTGAAGCTTCGGTGGTTCTCCAAAGATAACCTTTTGAAGTTTGTGTCTTTGCTGAAGGCATTCCATGCAGAAAAAGTGGCGTCGCCTTTGGTAGTAAGATGTTCATCGTAAATCTTTTTTGCTGTTCATATTGATTTCATTCATTTGATTTAGTTTTTGTATTCTTTTTTCTTTTCCTTTCTGGTTTCTGGTTTTTGGTTCAGTGTGTCGAGTTTATGATAGCTTTCTGCCTTTAATTCTTTGATTTATATCCACGCAGTGGTTGTTCTTTTCAATGTATAGAATTGTACAGTGTTAGTGTACTATTGTTTTGTAATAACTTTACCATAGTTAGTCTGTTGTTACCTAACTAACTGTTGGTTTGGCTTTAGCTAGTTTGCTCAGCTCACTATAAGTAGATGTCATGTCTATAGCTGATTTCTTCAACTAATTCATATTGTTACCTGTCAGTTTTACGTTTCTCGATTTCTTTCTAGCTTCATCTGCATGCACTATTCCTTCTCACCATATATTTCTTGAACCCTCACTTACAGTATTATTGCACATTTTTAACCTTTTTTTTTCTTTCTTTCTTGCCCCCTCTTCACCCGACCGGAAAAAAATGTAAGGCTTAATACATAATTTGGTCCCTTAACTTATTTTCGGTTTTTATTTTGGTCCCCTAACTATAAAATGTCTCAATTTGGTTCCATAAATCTTCCGCCGTTTACTATTTTGGTCATCTCCGTTAGTTTTTAACCTTAAATGTCTAAGGTGAACCAACTTTATAGGTGGTCCACCATAGACCTTATTAAATCATTTATTTTTAATGGTTTGATCTTTTTTTTTTAAATGGAGAACGTTGGATCATGGAGGTATCTATTGTAGCTTATAATAAACCACAAACACCTAATTTTTTTTCTTATTTCTTCTTCTTCTTCCTTCATCTCATTCATCATCACATTCATACTCCTTAGTCAATCTTCATATAAACCAGAAAAAAAATCATAAAATAAAATAAAATAAAATAAAATTCTCTTCATCAAAATCAAACCATTTTCATCAACAATACATAAATATCATCATCAAAATCAAACCCATAAAATCAAACAACAACCAACCCTTCCAACCCATAAATTCAACTTTTTCAAAGTCATAAAAAATCAACCCTTTTAATCTTCATCTTCAAAATAAATTCAAAGAAAACAAAAAAAAAAAATCAAAGAATAAACTGCTAATTTTTTTTTTAATTTCTCTCCAAACTTTCAAACTCAGCATCGAACCCAAACTTTTAAACTCCATAGGTAAATGTTCATCACTTCTTTCCAAAATCCCTAACCCCTATTTTTAAGCTATATTTCTTCTTCTTCCTAAATCCAATTTCTTCATGAAAAAATTGGCACAAATCAGAGCTCATCTTAACAAAAAAGAAGGTGAAGAGTTCAGTGGAAGCATCAAAGCATTTGAAATCATCAAAAGAAAACTCAGATTTCTCTCTCTTTCTCTTTCCGGTGCGTCTCTCTCTAATCGGCGGTGGCCTTCCGGTCCATTTTTTCGTTGTTGCTGTTATGTTTTTTGATGGACAACGGAGTAGAAGAGTTGAAATTCAAAATATATGATGAACTCGAATTTTGGGTTTATGGAGAAATTCGGATTCTAGGTTTTGGATTTTTGGATCAAGATGTTGTTTTCTAACTTTTGATTTGTTGTGATTTGTATGGATTTATAATTTTATGGATCTTGATTTGTTTGGGTTGCATAAATTTGATGATAAAATTATGAATGTGAGGAAGATGAAGGAAAAAGAATGTTCCTGGAAACATGGTAGAGAAGAAGAAGGGGTCTGTTTTCTTTTTTAATTTTTGTATGAATGTTGATGAAGATGAGAGAAGAAGATGAAGAAAATAAAAAAGATTAGATGTTGGTGGTTCAGTGTTGTGCACAGTAGACTTGCAATAAAACAGTTGAAATTATATCAAAAATATTAGACATTAAAAAACTAACGGAGAGGACCAAATGGTAAACTGCATAAGATTTATGGGACCAAATTGAGACACTTTATAATTAAGGGACCAAAATGAAAACCAAAAATAAGTTAAGGGACGAAATGATGTATTAAGCCAAAATGTAATGAGAAAGACCTCACAAGATATTTTAGAGTTATTTCTTTTCCAAGATGCCTACTATATATATATATATAGTAGTAGGGTTAAAGAAGTAGGGTTATTGGTGATTTATTAGTATTGGAAGACCGTTAAGGCAAAGGAAATGAACTGGGACTTGTCTATATTGTTCTTGACGTTCTCACGAGATTTAAACATAAAAAAGTTTGTCGTAGAACTAGTGTATATTATTAAAGATTAACAAAAAAGGTATAGTCAAGTGATTGTACTTAAGTGGTTAATGAGTTTTAAGAAAGGGGCTTCTGTGTGGAACCATTTACCAAGAATACTAGGTCATAACCGAACTCCAGATTATCAAAATCTTTTTCTCTAAGAACATGTTAACACAAAACAACCAAAATCAGTGTCGAACAAAATCAAAAAATTGTCTATTCTGCTTAATTTTTTGGGGCTTAGTACCCAAAAAAGGAGAATGATAAATAGCTAGGTAGAACTAACGTGAGTGCAATTTAATAGCTAGGTAGAACTAGAAAGGAAATTGTTAATTAGGAGAAAACACATGTGATATTGGCGCGGCTCAATCAGATGACAGGGTCAAGATGACTTATGATTAATTGAAGCTATGATCAGTTTGAACCGTTCCAATACCACTGGTTAGTTGCTGCCTAACATTTTTTCCCCCAAACACTTTATAGTTGCTGTTTGGGGACTGAACTGAAGAACATTGTGTATATATAATGCATCACAATTTGTTCAGTGACTCCTTCCTTATATAATAAGTTAGTTGTTATATACTCGCCAGATTTGCTTGTTTGTTTGAGTCTATACGTTAGGCCATTAATTGATTTTGTGGGTTGACAAAACAAAGACAACTCTCCAAACAAATGTGTACTAATCTCTTCCCTCTAACATTGCCGGCCTGTTTCTACATAACATAATTACATTTGGAGCTCCCCCGCCGGCCTTTATTTATTTATTTATTTATTTATTTTTTGTGGTGACCGGGTTCGAACCCTGAACCTTGCATATATTATGCATTATCCATACCAACTGAGTTAAACACACGATGACCCTTTATTTTTCTTAAGCTTAATTAATGATTTGGTCCCTTAAGTTATTTGTTGGTTACATTTTGGTCCCATAAGTTATTAACGTTACAATTTGGTCCCTTAAGTTATTTGTTGGTTACATTTTGGTCTCATAAGTTATTAACGTTACAATTTGGTCCCTTAACTTACTTTTTGGTTTCGTTTTGGTCCCTTAACTTATTTTTTGGTTTCGTTTTGATCCCTTAACTCTAATAACATAAAGGACCAGAGTGGTTGACGGAGGAAGAGTTAAGGTACCAAAACGAAACCAAAAAATAAGTTAAGGGACCAAATTGTAACGTTAATAACTTATGGGACCAAAATGTAACCAACAAATAACTTAAAGGACCAAATTGTAACATTAATAACTTATGTGACCAAAATGTAACCAACAAATAACTTAAGGGACCAAATCATTAATTAAGCCTTTTTCTTAATATCTCTATTCTCTACTTTAATTTCAGAATTGACATTCTCCCACTTTAATTCTTTAAACACCATAATTCATCTTGAATTCTAACTTCGTAGTTTGCTGTGAGATTTTCCGATTTTTAAAAAGCTAAAGTCTACTTTCTATGGGTGAAAAAACTCGTAAAAATAATATTCTATTGAATGCAATATCGACATCGACCATGTTAAAGAGTCTCACATCGGATAAGAGATGGTCTGAAAATGTGTTTATAAACGGGGACAATCATCACCTCACAAACCGGTTTTGTCGGGTCGTGTTAGGCCCAACCACGATTTCTAGGAGACCATGTAGAAAAATTGACCTAATCATCATTTGTCAATATATTAGAAGAATATCAAGAATGTCAACACTGCAAAGAGATGGAAAAGTGTAGTAGTTGCGTCATTAACTAGCATCATTTCATCTAGTTTTTTTGTTATATTAGTTCTTCTATTTTAATAAGTGTAGTGTCATTTTTTATTAACATATTTGGGGTCCAACAAAAGATTTACTCCCTTCATCCTTTTTTTTTTTTGGGAAAAAAGAAGCCTTCTTTAACATAAGTTTTTAAGGTTATTAAAAATTTACGGTTATTAAAAAAGTCGTGGAGATAAATTTGTCAAAAATTGCAATTTTGAAAAATGTTTTATATTAAGTAATAAAAAAAATCTCAAAAGTCGGTCTTATAGTAAAAGAGTATAAAATAAGTTTTTTTTTTAATAAAGCAGTTTAAAATAAGTCATACACCCTTCTTAAAAAAAATAGTAAAAGAATTTGGGTTGAGATATAAAATAAGCTTCATTTATTCAAGTACTTATAAGTGAAGTTGGGTTGAAATATTCAATAAATACGAGTATAATAGTAAAAAAGAAAAAAAAAGTAATAGTTAAACAAAGTTGTCCTAAAATAAGTGTCATTTTATTTTTACAATGCAACATTAATTAATGTTTTCTTCCTTTTAATAATATTATTTTTATATCAATTATAATTTATACATAAATAGAAGATAAATAGATAACAAGTTGCACCAATAATCTTTTTTTAAGGCAAAATCAATTCTCTTAAAATCAACGTCTATAGACGTAGGTGACACCACATTGATATGCATGACACTTTGAACTCTTTGTAAAAGGTCAATTGTCTATAGTGTTAAGAAGCCAAAAATGTCAAACGTAAATGGTATGAAAGAATGTTGATTGTCAAAAAACACTTTCTCGTGTTTGACCATTTTGCTTGTAACGGCTTTGAGGGATGCATGTCCTATAAGAAAATCCTTGATCCCACTAGTGGGGAGACTCACGACCCAGTCAAGTCCACACATGCATGTTTTCCTCCTATCCACTCGTTCATCAAAACATCTGCTGACATAAGTGTTGATCTTCTTTCTTATGGGCCAGTCAAGAAGTTCACGTACGCCTCCTTCTTCACAAATATTCTCACCAGCCTAATTATATAAAAAAGAACATCCCTATCAAATTCGTGTTTGTATTTGAAGTCGGAAAGCTCCTTACAATGAACAATGTGCCCCCCAAAGGTATTTAGGTACACCTTACGGCAAACAGGACACACCTCATCAATAGGAAATAATGGAATCATAAGGCAATATATGAGGATAATACAATACTATATTAACGGCATATGTTGACCTACTTCATCAATAGGAGTAGCTAGAAAAAAAATCTTGAGTATGAGGTACTCGCAAACACCAAAAAATCCGCTTTCTATTTCTTGAGCATGGCCTAACCCATTAATTAATTATTCAATTAATATTTCATCCCAAATTATTATTGCTTACACAATTTTTAAGTTATTATATCTCAATATGCATTTCGACGATTATTAATAGTCAATAGATAATGAAAATAGTTTCGTAAAATTTCTAGACTTATTCATTCATTTATTGTCTTTTTAATTGTCAATTTTTCATTTTTCTCTGTCTCAGAATAATTGTAATTTTAAAATATCAATGTTACATTTATTATTATTTTTCACTAATATATTCTTTTCTATTGAATTTCACTCCACCTAATTTCTTTATATATGACTAGCAAACGTGCCTGTGTTTACGCTCTTTTTATTTCGCTAACATTTGAAACTTATTAACGATGTTTTTTTTTATGAAATTTTGATTTGGATTAAAACTAAAAATATAAATGTTTGTTGCTTTCAAGTTATAACAAACCAAACTAATCATGATTATTTATTTCAATGACACCAACAATATAACAAAAAGAATATAATCTAAATTCTTTTTTTTTAATGACACTAACAACGATCTTTATTATAAAAAAATTGTTTAAGGGTATAATTAGGATAATGAAAAAGTAAGTATAAATATACTCATCTAGTTTGTTACACCTTTTAAATTTTTAAATGATAAAGGGAAAAAACCGAGACATATATATATTCACACGATGTTTATTACATTTTTTTAATATTTAAATTTATTCTTATCTATTTGTTACATGTGTTATTTGTATTCAAAATTGAGGATATTTTTGAAAAGAAAAAGTCAGCTCAAAAGAGTTGAAAGAGGTTGTTTTTTTATATATAGTATAGATACTAACTTCACCATTGAAATCAAGTCAACTAACCATTTGATGAACTTGACGCAACTCTAAATGTGACAATTAATGGGAAGTAGAATGGATGAAGTACTCTAATACTAGTACGGATCTTGTTAACAAGTGTTTAAGAACACTATTTTGAAGGTGAGACAAACACAAGAAGGGGGGTTGAATTGTGTTTTGAAAAATTGTTCGTTTCTCCTAAAACTGAACACACTGATCAGAAGCTAAGTGAAACAGCTTCTGAAGTGATAATCAGAATCTGAACGCAGCGGAATAAAACAGAGAGAGAGAGAGAAGAAGAAAGACACAAAGCAATTATACTGGTTCCTTCCACAAACCGGAAGTAGTCCAGTCCCCCTTGCACTTCCAAGGAGATTTCACTAAAATGTAATATCTGATTACAATTGCTCAAGCACACCTGCAAGAGACTTCCTTTGCTCAAGCACACTTTGCAAGAGTCTTCCTATGCTCAAGAACACAATCAAGAGACTTCCTTTGCTCAAGCACAACTGCAAGAGATTTCTATGCTCAAGCACAACTGCAAGAGACTTCTAAACAAAATTACACAGAAAATTGTTTAAGGTTGAACACTTGATATACAATCAGAGGTGCTCACAATACAAATCAGATACAGACTCTAAGACTTAAGAATTTCTAAGATATGACTTTGAGACACAGAAATTCTAAGTGAATGCAGAACAATTTCAGCAGAGGTTTGGCAATTGTAAAAATGTTGTGAGTCTTTCGTTCAGCATTACCAAAACTCTAAGTCTTCACTCCTTTATATAGAGGTGTGAAAGAGACGTTGTGAAATTGTCAGCACATCAAAGAGTCGTTGTTGAAGCTTGATCTTTCCCCAATGATCTTTTGCCTGATTTGGTTGTTGTCCTATGAAGAACCAATTTGAAATCCATTCCTTATCCAAAGGAACATCTATGCAGGCGAAGCCGTATTCTGGATCTGTTTTCTTGTCTTGTAGTGTGGACACAAAACAGAGTAGTGGAGAAGGTGGTTGTACAGTTCGTACAAAAGTACAATGTCAACGCTTTCGTCCAAAATTGCAAGCACATGTCTTCAAACACCTTTGAAATGACCGTTGCAAAGTTCCACTAATCTTTTGCTGCCCTTTGATGAATTTCGATCCATGACACAACTCTTGAATCCTTGAATTTCTCAAATTCAGTTGATCTTCAGCTTCTGGTGAAATGGCTTCTGATGAGGCAGCTTCTGATAACGCAGCTTCTGATGATGCAGCTTCTGATGATGTGGGGCTTCTGGACCTCTTGTCTTCAGGAGCACTATTCTTCAGGAGCACTTTACTTTCTTCAGGAGCGGCTTTACTTCAGGAGCGCTTTTTCTCTTCAGGAGCAAGTTGCCTTCAGGAGCGTCTAAGCTTCACTTTTGTTGATTCCTTTTGCTCTTTATTTGCTCATTCAGAACCACTTAATGATGTAACTTTTTAATTATGGTCTTGTACACTTGAACAAATATTAGCTAGTCCAATTTACAATTTTTAATACCTTGTTATCATCAAAACTCTTTAAGGTTCATTGTTAAACACATTTTGTTCCAACATATTTAAGGATTCCATATTAAGTAATTATTCATCGAATACATAAATTTACTGTTTAGTAAGGATCTTGTTAACAAATGTTTAAGAACACTCTTTAAAGATTCCATATTAAGTAATTGTTCATCGAATACATAAATTTACTGTTTAAAATTAGTATTAAACAATACTCTAAAAACACTCATCAAGGACACAGACAAATAAGGGTCATACTAACTTGTTTCTTAATGACAAATGTAAAGCAACCCAAAAAAACAACTTTACATTGAAAAACATAATACATTAACTTTTAAGAAGACTTTTAATACGTATATTTTTATAATTATTTCCTTATCATGTGTCTTTGAGGGCACAAGTTAGTATCGGCCAACAAATAATTCAAAGGTGACATAATATGAGCGGGGAGAGAACGTTTTTGTGAATTAAATTTTGAACCAACCTTGAAATTCTAAGTAACTAATTTCGAGTTTGGTGTGAAGTACATGCAGAAGCGGACAATCATGATTGCTAGCTGCCATGCCAGCTCTCTGTGTTAGAGTTGAAGTTCAAGAGAAACAACAATTATAGGAAGTTAATTTTGTCTTTGGTGCTGAGTGAAACAAAACTACGTCATTCTTCGGTAAAATCAAAGAAAATTTAACGACAAACCCAAAGGGAAACAGAAAAGGACCCCATCAAAGTTGCCGCCATGATATGGTTGATTTTAACCATTACCTTTTTGTCCATATTTAATCACCTGCCTCTCTTTTTATACCTTTCACAACTCAACTTTAGCGCTTTAAAGTCCCTTAACATCAGCAATCAAACAAAGTGCCATAAGAAGTGATTGCTTTGCTACTACGCAATGGCAAGGCTTGAGAGAGATGGCACAAATAAAAGTCTAGAGAGTCTAATGGACTCTCACAAGCCAGGAGGAACCACAACAAATGTGAACCAACTCAGGACCCAGAAGTCCATTCCTGGCTACGGCCTAGAATTCACTAACCTCTCCTACAGCATCATTAAGAAGCAGAAAAAGGATGGAGTTTGGATCAACAAAGAAACATATCTGCTTCATGATATCTCTGGCCAGGCAATTAAAGGTGAAATCATGGCAATCATGGGGCCTAGTGGTGCTGGAAAATCTACCTTTCTTGATGCCTTGGCCGGACGAATTGCTAAAGGGAGTCTACAAGGATCAGTTAGAATTGATGGAAAGCCGGTAAAATTAACTCCTCTTGTTTCATGTTGTTTTGTTACTTTTCTTCAGGAAATTAAAACAAATATTTTTCACTTTTCTTTCAAATTGAAGAATTCTCATGGTATGCTCTAATTATGCAGGTGACTACAAGTTACATGAAAATGGTGTCATCCTATGTGATGCAAGATGACCAGCTTTTCCCTATGTTGACAGTTTTCGAAACATTTATGTTTGCAGCTGAAGTTAGGCTTCCTCCTTCTATTTCCAGGGACGAAAAAAAGAAGAGGGTTCACGAGCTTCTCAATAAACTGGGCTTACAGGTAAAATAAGACTTTGTCTCTCTCACTTCCCTACACCCATAAAACGATAGATTAATCAACTTGATGATTGTCCATGTTCAGAGTGCTACACATACCTATATTGGTGATGAGGGAAGGAGAGGAGTGTCTGGAGGGGAAAGACGAAGGGTATCTATCGGCATAGAGATCATTCATAAGCCATCACTTCTGTTTCTGGATGAACCTACCTCAGGACTTGATTCTACAAGTGCTTACAGTGTAGTGGAAAAGATTAAAGACATAGCTCAGGGTGGTAGCATTGTTCTCATGACCATACATCAGCCTTCATTTAGAATTCAGATGCTTCTCGACAAGATCACCGTCCTCGCAAGGTGAAAATTTCAAAACTTATATTCTTATAGCTAGCTGATAAGCCCTAATATAATGTTTATCTGACTTTCTGTAGAACCCGAAATGAGGAGATGTATAAATCCTCCTCTTAAAGGCCATCTGAAACTGACAAGGGAACCCAAAAAATATAGTATATTGAACACATTTATGACATGAATTATGATAAAATGTTAAAAACTGTATGCTAGAAACATAGAAAAAACCATTCTGGGACTCTTAGCTCACTGTTAAGATTATAAGTCAACTGGACCACAATTTGATGCTGCCTTAATACTATAAAGAAGTCTTTGCAGCAAGTCTATGCATATTGTATAGTCCACAATTTGAGTCCAAGGATTTACTTAAAGTTGCACGATAGGGATATAAATAGTTAATGACAAAAAATATCAATAAAGAGTAAATGAAATGCACATTGTAGGTTCATTCAGTTTACTTAAAAACGAAAAAATATATCTTGACCATATTTGTTTTGCTATTTATAGGGGAAGATTGATATACACTGGGAGGCCAGATGCACTTCACGCTCACCTTTCCGGATTTGGAAGGCCTGTACCTGATGGAGAAAACAATATTGAGTATCTCCTAGATGTTATAACTGAATACGATCAAGCGACGGTTGGACTTGACCCTCTTGTCCATTACCAACATGATGGCCATAAACCTGACCCAGCAGCCATGACCCCTGTTCCCAAACCTCAGAGAACACCTTATAGAAGGAACACCCCAGCATCCAAACACATGATTAGCCTGCGCAGCCAAGGATTTACCGCTGGTACCCCACAACCTGATTCTGCACAGTTTGGCCTTGATGATGATGACAATGATGACGACGAAAATTTTGATAACTCCCTTGAAAGGAGAAGTGTTCAAACATCAAGAAACATTGTGACCAGTGGTGTTTATCCACGTTTAGCTTCTCAGTTCTACCAAGATTTCTCAGCCAAAGATTTCTCTGTCTGGCTTTACAATGGTGTAGTAGGAACCCCACGTCGCCCACCATCATGGACTCCGGCAAGAACTCCAGGATGGACACCTGGGAAAACGCCCTTGTCAGGACCAAGAAGTTTTGTTTCCAACCAACATTCTGCATCTTATCAGGATCCTTATTATATTCAAAAAACTAATACAGTGGTTAGTCAGTCTATGGACTACTCTGCAACTTCATATGCACCTTCATACGAAGAGTTTGAGATTGAGGAAGTGCTCGATGAGCCGGACCTTGGGCCTAAGTATGCAAATCCGTGGTTGCGTGAGGTTGCAGTGCTCTCATGGCGAACGGTACTCAATGTAATTCGCACTCCAGAACTCTTCGCCTCCCGTGAGATTGTGCTGACTGTTATGGCACTTGTCTTATCCACCATTTTCAAAAATCTGGGTGATACTACTTTTAAAGACATCAATAGGCTCCTCAATTTCTATATATTTGCAGTGTGCCTTGTTTTCTTTTCTTCCAATGATGCAGTCCCATCTTTTATCATGGAAAGGTTCATATTCATAAGGGAAACTTCCCACAATGCTTACCGTGCTTCTTCATATGTAATATCTTCCCTCATTGTTTACCTCCCATTTTTTGCTGTTCAAGGCCTCACATTTGCTGTCATAACCAAATTAATGCTCCACTTGAAAAGCAATCTCTTCAATTTTTGGATGATTCTATTTGCCTCCCTCATTACTACCAATGCATATGTGATGCTTGTTAGCGCACTTGTGCCTAGTTACATCACGGGGTATGCAGTAGTCATTGCCACAACAGCACTCTTCTTTTTGACCTGTGGTTTCTTCCTCAAGCGAACTCAGATACCCGCATACTGGAAGTGGCTCCATTATATTTCTGCAATCAAATACCCATTTGAGGGGTTGTTGATAAATGAATTCAAAAACAATCGCGGCTGCTACTCAGGAAACAAAGCAGATTTATCCCCCGGACCTTTAGGAGATGTTAAGCCCAGCAAACACCACAACGCCAGTCTTCCGCTTAACTGCTTATTAGGGGAAGATGTCTTGTCCACAATGGATATTACAATGGAAAGTCTATGGTATGACATCTTAATCCTGCTAGCTTGGGGTGTTCTTTACAGGTTCTTCTTCTACTTGGTTTTGAGATTCTACTCCAAAAATGAAAGAAAATGATAATTTACCAACCCTAATTTCTTTGGATAACCTATTACTTAAATAGCCAAGGCCACAGTGATCACATTGTTTCTTGTATTATTACTATCATATTCATGTCGACACATAATATTTTGTTGATGAACTTCACGAGTTTTCTGCTCTGAGAAAGCGAATAGCAGTTCTTTCTTATGTTTATGGCAATTTCTTTGAAGAAGTAAAAACACATATTAGGTGAACATGTTGCAGAAAGCTGGATGCAAACCCCCAGCGCTCATCAGCAGATGAAGAACGCTATTAAAATCAAACTACTATATCAATTACCAATTTTGCATCCTAAAGCAGCGTGCCAGAATGAAGTTTCCTAAGAACAAGGCCCTCACTTCAATAAAGACAAAAAAAAAGTGTGTAAAACTGATCATTCTAATTCAACAACTCTCGAAATAATAACCATTTCATACGTTACAATTTTTTCCCAATATTACAGTTATAAAATCAATAACGGAAAGAAACAACAAAAACCACTATATTGGAACTTTCAATTTTGACCGACACTATGGGCATGTAAACAGAAGACACAACATGGAAATAATATTACATTAGAGTTCTAACAAGGTAATAACTTAAAGAGAGCCGGCATGTTGAGCAATCTTCCTTTCAAGTGTATTTTTGTCTGCCCCCACCACACTGTCAATCTCTTTGCCATTTTTTACAAAGAAAAATGTTGGAACACTGCTAACATTCCAGCGTGCTGCGACATCCACTGCCTCATCTATATCAACTTTTAAAAAAACCACTCTCTGATACTTCTCGGCCAAGCTTGTATAAAGTGGTGAAATGTAACGACAAGGGCCACACCATGTTGCAGTAAAGTACAGAACTGACAAGCGAGATGTCTTCGATGCAGCGCTCAACTTCGTTTCCAGTTCACTAACAGAGTGAATACCAATCACTTGCCCTTTTAAATGCCACCAATGCAATAAGTCACTTAATTGATATAAATCATTCAAGTTTCAAGTTGAATACCAAGTAATGGCAACAAAAATATATAGATCTCAAAGATGCCTCTTAACTAAATAGATCAACTTGTCCAAAAACAAAAAACTTAGTAGATTAAGGGAAGAAAAATAATCAGGTGGCAAAAAGGAAAAATAAAACAAAAGACAAATAGACAGTATTTAACTTTTGAGGAATAAAAGTAAAATGTCACGATCAACAATGTGAAAAATTACTCTCAAGGGTTCAGCTTTTGTACTTGTTAAGATTATTTGTTACATGAACTTATAGTTAATTTGGCAACGTATTGTCTTCCTTCCCTACACCCTATCACTAAATTTATGCAAAATATGCAATCTTCTCTTCAAATCACTGACCAAGCATGGTTTGCGTTTTATCAAAATTCAAGCCAAAATGTAAGCATTGCCACAACACAGCAAACAAAGGAAAACCCTAAATTTTATCAGACCTTTCATCTTTCAGCCATGACAATTTATTACCAATAGATGTTGAACTAAATGCATGGAGCAAGGTTCAATGTTATTTTTCTTTAGAAATTACTCGCAGAACATCCTTATTTATTAATTTTGTTAAGTCTGCAGCAATTTAACCTAATATTTTCCCGCTCATTTGCTGTATTAGGTTAGCAGTAATTTAACCTAACAAATTCCATCTAAAAAAATGCATCGCACCAATTTCATTCCTATCCTCTTGCCTGTTTTTTTGTACACTTATTTAATACTAAAAAAATGCATCGCACCAATTTCATTCCTATCCTGTTGGCTATATCCTTATTCGTATGTCAATCCCTTTACAATAAACTTGTGCGGAGCACGGGTCAAATATCTAGTTTGATGGTAAAAATTAATAAATATTTCTAATTATCCAAACCAGAATATCTAACACTGGTCATTATCTATTGTTCAAAAAGCTTTGAGATACCCCTACAAACAAAATACGATGATAAACACAGACCTAAACAGGGATTTCAAGTAGTTCAATGCAGTTCATATAAAAAATTTAGGCTGTGAGGCAGGTAAGAATTATAACAATATTCAGACTAAATCTTCTATAACAACTTCTGCGTGTCATGAATAGCATGAGGCGGTAATAGGATCAGAGGTATAATATGGAATACTGTTTCTATTTTTGACATAGCCAGAATAAGCAATTCAACGACAAGATTTGGCAATTTCAATTCCATAAGGCAGAAGGAAAGACATAGACGTACCATCTTTTAAAGCAGACAATGCATCTTTATCCTGCAAAAAGGTCATGAGGAATTTCAGATATGAAATATCATCAAATAGCAATGTTTTTGAAGTGCATATATAGGAAGCCAACAACTTGCCATTGCCGGAACTTTGATGACTAGAAGAATGAATTGTAGGAAATTAGGAATTGTTTTTATGTTATATCTCAACAGTCGCATTAATAGTATTCTAGACTACAGAAACCTACTGCAAGAAAACTAGAACATGGCAAGGCAGCCCAAATAAGCTGAAGTTATCAGCTTCCTTTAAAATTCCATTTCACACAAGCAACAAACTCCAACTAAGACCCAAAATGCCGCCCAGCAAAATATGTTGATTTGTCCACCCCTAAATCTATTGTTACCCAACAAAGACTAACTATGAGAAAGTTTTTTCAAGGATAGAAACTATTAGAATTTGAGATTGGGTCTATCTCAACCTTATAAAACCGGCATGAAAGGTGAGTATTGCACTCACTTATAAACCCGTGTTCAGGACACATCTATTTTGATGTGAGACTCTTAAAACATACCCTAACACCCAAGATTGGACAGCTGGAGCGTAACCCGAGTGGCCAAATAGAACTTGGATAGACTCTGATTATCATATTAGAATTTGAGATTGTGCATAACTCAACTTTACAAAACTAGTTTATAAGTTGAGCTTTCAATTCAATGTGAGACTCTTAACAGAAACTCAGGACATATCTCTTTCAATGTGAGACTCTTAACAGAAACTATATACCTACTAAGTCCAGATATTTGATCCAAGACAGATAGATCATAGATGGGTAGGAAAATTCCTTGAAAACTATAATTTTTAAAAACAAACTGAAAGGGTACTTTGTATCCAGTAGTATAGTATGCGCATCAGTTATGGATAGGGACAAAACAGCACTATTTTAGTTTGGACTCGATAGCTATGAACTATACTTACTTGAGCTTCATTTTGTGGTTGCTTCTTCGGTTGAACTCTTTTCTGCTCCTTTTGCTTTCGTAAGCGTTCATACTTTTTCCTATGCTCCTCAATTTTATGGGCATTTGGCTCAACCTGTGCAGTAAAAAGTATAAGAAAAAAAGCGACAAGATTGATTACTTTAATCTCGTCTGAAGAAAGTAGGCAAGTTACCTTTTTAAGTGCCATAGCAATCTCTTCATCATAATCTATCTTTGAAGCTACATGAAGATCAGTCAATGCTTCTGTCCAGAGTCCCAACATAGCCCTTGATAATCCTCGTATTTTGTATCCTTTGGCTGAGTCTGGATTGATCTGGAAGAAAGAAATGGATGTGATATAGAAAAAAATTGTGTTTGTGTGGAATGGAACAAGTTAGGAGAAATGGAAGAAACGAACCTTCAAGGCAGTGTCAGAATCACGGATAGCGGCATTTGGTTTCTTCAACTTAATAAAAACACTAGCTCTGGTGGCATAGAGTATGGATGAATGTGGATTCAACAAAATGGCTTGAGTGAGTAAGTCGAGCGCTTGATCGAAATTACCTTGGGATATAGCATCAATTGCTTTTGATTTTGATAGTTGTGCAGCATCCCTTTGGTCTTCAGTTACTTGAGCAGAAGGATCACCCATCTTTTGAGGAGGGTCATTGTCAGGTTGAACAACATCTTCAGTGTTATCAAACTCAATATCAGATTCTATAATGTCATCATTATCATCAACATCAGGTTCCGTCTTGGGTTGGGGAGGGATGCGAGCACCCAAACTACACAAAACAAGAGATTGAAATGGGAATAACTGAATTGAAGAAAATAAAATAATAATAAATAATAATAATACCTGAGAAGATAAGATTTGAAGAATTGAAGGGAAGGAGTATGAAGAAGAGAAGGATTTGATTTGCATGATTCTATGAATTCTTTTAGCTCGCTTACTTTTCCAATATCCATTTAGGGTTTGATTCCACTCAGTCAGTAGACTGCTTTCTGTTCTTCTATGCTGCTCTATCGCTCTCAAACCTTAACTTTTTTCTTTCTTTAAGGGGTCTTGTCTTGTTGACGACAGTGGCGGATCTTGAAAAAAGAATTAGGGGGATTAGTGGCGGATCTTGTTGACGACAGTGTGCCAAAAAATATTGAATACATTCTTATTTATTAATCTTCTTATATATATATATATATATATATATATATATATATATATATATATATATATATATATATATATATATATATATATATAAAAGTTAACCCATGCCAATTTTGAAGCCCTAATTTTTCCTAAACCCTAATGACTAAAATTCCCATTTTACCCTAACCAATAAACATAATAACAATTAAACCGATAAACAATTAAAACCATATTACTATTTTGTTGCTCATAACAGAAGTTGATAACAAAACACCACAACATACGTGTTTTCTCTTTCCCAAAACAAACACGGTTTCTTCTTCTTCCTCTTATCATCATCACCACCGCCAACCCTAATCTCCTCACACCTAATCTCCTATTTTCACACCTTTATTTCTTGCTTTTCTCCTCCGCCATCATCATCTACAAATTTATATGCTTCTCCCTTTTTCAACGACGGCCGATCCGTGCCTCCAAGTCGCTGAACTCGACGGCCGATTCATACATCAAGACCTTCGATCCCTCGGTATGCGTTTTTAGTTTTGTTACGTTTTGATCGATTTTGATATCGCGATTAGGGTTTTTGTACCGCCGGTGTTGTTTTCATTGATTTTTTCGATTTGACAGGAAAGGAGCTTGAAGAAGCTAGAATTCTTAGTGAAACACGGTTGCGGAAGGATTTTTTGGGGGAAATTGGAATTCAGCGAAATTGGAATTATTTGAGTGTGAGAATTAAAGCTCTCTCTTTCTTTCACTCAATTTAGTACGGTTTGCAAATTTCTTCTACCACCTTATCTTTTTTAAACATGTTCTCTTTCTCTCAATTGAATCTTGAATTCCTGTTTTCGGTCATAATTCAGTGTTGGTGGATGGATTGCAGAGATGCACTAGATTCTCTAGGGCTGGTTCGATATTGCTGCAGGCGCATGCTTATGACCCATGTTGAACTTATTGATAAGCTACTGAATTACAATCGTAATTTCCAATCCCTATAGTTTCTTTGCATGTGTGTGTGTCAATTTTTTGGTATCATTGGGTTTGTAATGATCATACATTCATTTGGTTGCAGCTCTGGAAAAGCATTATGCCAAATAAGGATTCTTAATTAAGGAGCTAAAGATGGCCAAGATGTTTCAGTTGCGCTGCAAGTCCTGTACCCATATGTTGATGGTTTTTTTTGGTCCTTTTCCTTCTTTAAATTGTGTTATAACAAGCAGTTTTAGATTTTGTTCTTTAAATAATGTAGCAGTTTTTGTTGTTGCTGATCAAAGGGGAATAGTTTTAGTTTTAGTTTTACGTTTCAAATATCAATTATTTTTATTTTAATAATATGTTGGTTTTGCTTTTGGTAGTTCTTCAATGGGCGAGTCCTCTGTTGATGCTTGAATGGTTGTGTTCTTTCACTCCTTATTTGGGGTCTTTCCTTATCTATTATCAAGTAAGTTTTTTATTTGTCTATCCGGCCTTTAGTTTCTTGAAACTAATGTGGAATTCATTTTTAAGTTTTGTTGTATTACAGACTCATATATACAATTACGTGTCTAGGGATTTCATGTCCAACCAACAACTATATATAGTTTCTTATGCTAAAAATGATAACAAGAAATATGGGCATCTTAAGCTTTGAAATAGAGACAAGTAATTAATATTTCAGATTACTAATAATTATGCAGATTGATTTAATAGCTGAGATGATGTATAATTTCTAACATCATAATTTCTAGCATGAGATAATGTATTTTTTGGGTGTGTTTGTTCATATGTTTAACTCTGTATTTCCCTTTTTTTTTTTGTTACTTATGGTGGTTGTTAAGGTTTTTGTTCTAATCATGGCAAATAATTTGAGTTCAGTGTTTCAAAGTGAGCTTGAAATTCTATAGAAAGAGGCTATGAGAGCAATACAACTCACTTGCTTTTTGAATTTTCCTAGAGTTTGGTGTTCTATGTTAAAAAAATTTAAAACCACTACCATATGATGAAGCAAGAGTTTTAGAATCAAGTGTTGTTTGACATGAAGATATCTTTGTAATCGAAGACGTCTTACTTGATGCCACTGCGTTTATTGTTATGTTAGATTACTTTATCATATTTTATGATTAATTATTTCCTTATATTTTTTATAGTTAAATCTGCAATCTGTTTTTGATGATTCCAAAACATCATGTTTACTCCTATGCATAATAAGAATTTCACTAATTGAATTTGGTAGATAATTATCAACGACAATTATAATAGATCCCTCCTTCTCTCAGTACCCCAAAGTTTAACTGCAAACAATGGGTGAGAGAACAACTTGCAGCAGCACTAGCCATCAAGAACTGAGGGAAGAGTGACCATAAAAATTGTTCATCTTCAAAATTGAATGAACTGAAGGTGCTTTCTTCGTTTTCATGTAAGATTCGGTGCTAAAAATTGTTCGAATCGGTGCTAACTGTTCACGAATTTGTTCGGTTGAAGATTGATTTAATTCTGACGAGTTTCATTTTTTTTCTTTACATTTTTTTTAGCTTCGGTAAAGTTCGAGTCGGTGATAAATGTTTACGTTATGAATTTGTTCCGTTGAAGTTCGATTTGATTCTGGTGATTTTTGTTTTGTGATTTTTAGGTCTGAATTCAGAGAGAGGTTTAAGATAGAGAATCCAAGCAACAAATCCGTTGTTGTGGTGAGTTTTGTGAAGCGATATAGTTTTACCGTTGAATTTGATTTTTAGGAAATTTTGAATGTTATTGAGTTTTCTAACGTGATTTACAGTGATTTTGAATTAGGTTGGGAAAGCTGGTAGAAAGAAATGGAATGGATATAAAGGTTGAATTAGGTTAGGATGTTGTGATAATTTCACCTCTGTTTCACTGAATAAAATTAATATAAATCTTAATTCGTGTTTTGATTTTAAATTCATTTTTGTGATTTATGTGTATTTTAAGATAAGGCTCCATTCATTGCTAAGGCTGAGAAGTTGAAGGAGGAGTATGAGAAGACAATGCGTGCTTACATACAATATGGGAATTGTAATTACTTCTATAACTTTTCTGTTACTGTGAATTTTTACTTCTCTTATTTTACTTGAATTTATATTAACTTTTTACTGATTTGATCTAATTTTGATGTCATAGACTGAGAAGAATGCTTTGGAGGAAGAAGGATCTGATAAGTTTAAGTCTGAATTTGATGTCTTAGACTGAGAAGAATGCTTCAGAGTTGAAGAAAATTATGGCTAATGAGAAAGTTTCTGAGATTGTTATGGCTGATCCGAAGCGGGCCAAGAGGTGCTGTAATTGAATTATTCAACGTTTTAGTTAGTAATGTCAATATGGATGGTTAATTTGACTTGGATATTTTTTTGGGTTATTTCAGGATTTTGGCTAACAGACAATCTGTTGCGCGTTCCAATGAGCACAAGATGCGATACATTTCGGAGCTAGAACACAAGGTTCAGCCACTACACTTTCTGCACAATTTACTTTGTTGTAGGTGGGAACATTTATTTATGTTTGTGAAACCGTGTTTTAGTTTGGTAATTTGAGCTTAGTTTCTTTTTTTACTAAGCCTTCAATTGATATTGTGGTGTGTTTTGTAAAATTGTGGTGGAAATCCACGCTGACGTGAAAGCTACTTATTGTAGGTTCTTTGTTTCCACAATGATAATGTTTTCGGACTACCCAAAATAGTAAGTTGAAGTTAACACAGATGCAGGATCAAACATGCGCTAATTTTATTCCTTTCATTTTAACCTACTTTTGTATTTAGATAACATGAGCAATGGAGTAAACTCAATATGGAGTGCAGAATTAATACTTGGTTTAACTTCAAGTAGTTTTTGTGAGTCCAGTTTGTGTGGTAATTTCATTTAAGTTTATGTGTTGTTCTGGTATGGTACTGAGTTGGTGAAATCATGTTGCTATACAATATATTTGGTTTTTTACACTACAGATTATGACACTAATTTCTTTATGGTGTTTATGATCCAATAATTTGAAGAATCTCATCTCATTGGAATTGATATATATGTCGCTGAAGCTAATGAGTTCTACCATTCTTTAACAATAAATTCAATATACAATAGATTTTATGAAATTGATCCTTATTGATTTAAAAAGAAAAGAAAATTTATTACTTTTTTTAGGTTTAACAAAGATGCTTATGAAATTTCTTCAATTTGTTTGTTCATTGATCTGTTTGTTTGCTTAGTTCAGGGTATGTTCACTCCTCCACCCATACAAACTCTATTATGATTTTCCATATCCTACTTCACATGCCTTCTTTCCTAGATCAATTGTAGTCTCATACAGTTCTATTCTATAGTTTGACGTGAGCATCTTATATTATATATAACTGTTATTAACTTTCTGATAGATTGGTGTTTTGCGTTTAGAGTTGATGTTGTCCTTAGTATCAACACACTCAAACTTTAGTGATAAGAATGTGAGGAATGAGTAAAATATAGCTACTGCTTAAATTTATGATAGATTAATGGAGATAAGTTAAGTAGGTTTTAACTACAGAATTGGTGCTAATCTTGCTTTTAGTGTACAAGATAAGTATGTACATTCTGCAGATAAGGATGAATCGAATAATGAGAAAGACTACTCATCTACAAGCAATTGTTGACATTAAAAGGTAAAACTGAACCTTATTTGTTACCTTAGTCCAATATTATTAATTGTAACCCGTCTCTTAATATTGATATTTATTCATTTATAGAATTTTTAACAAGAGTCATATGGCTTCATACCTAATAAGAAGAATGAATTTTTAAATTCTCACTTCATCGAAGATTTTGGTCATAAAAGACAAACATACTGCAATGAAGCCAAATATTTTAGTTCTTAATCTTAGTGTATACAGACTTCATCACCGCATCATGTCATGTCTGATATGCATATATATTTTGATTACATGAACCTTTTTTCTTTAATGCTCTTCATGTCTAGCATGCATGAATCTTTATTCTTAAAATGTTCAATCACTAAAATGTTCCTACTTAAAATGGTCAATCACTAAAATGCATGAACCTTTTTTTCCTTAATGCTCTTCATGTCTAGCCATTGTTATTTTCATATACAATTGCTCATGTTTGTAAGAAAGATACAAGTTATTTACTTACTGCCTCCTCTTGCTTTTGTATTTAAAATTTTTTGTTCAGGTGATCACTGAATATTCCAACCACAATGTTAAAATAAAACATACTTATTCTAAATGTTGATTTACCCCAAAGTAGGCATGGCAACAAAACCTATACCCGCGGTTACTCGCCCGAACCAAACCCAATTTGATGGGTTTTCCCCGTTTTGACTGGGTTTGGGTATGGGTATGGGTTTTCCCCGATTTCAAAACACGGGTATGGGATGGGTAACGGGTATATAGGTACCCACCCCGAACCCATACCCAAACCCGTCCCAAATGTAAAAAATTACTTTATGTTGATATGTCATGTTATTTTGTTTGATAATTGTCATGCTAATAAAAACTACCATTGATATTTAAAGATCAACTAAATCATTCCGTCTAACAAATGTTAAAGTGAGCGCATTTTTGGATAATGTATTACAACATTGCTCTTGGGGATGCCAAAAAACTTCTATTTTTTAATAAAGAAAATTATTCAATGCGGGGATGGGGATGGGGTGGGGATACCCGAACCCGCCGGGGACGGGGATGGGATTCAATTTCTCATCCTCGTTGGGTATGGGTAGGGTAACGGGTAAGTATATGAGAATCGGGTATGGGGACGGGGAAGGTAAAACCCGTCCCCACCCCGCCCCATTGCCATGCCTACCCCAAAGTCAACAAATATCGGATAAAGTAAATGGTCATTTCTATTGTCTAATCATTGATTTGTCGTGTCCATTTGTCATACAACTGATGGGATACATACTAATCTTTATTTGGAATTTCAGGACAACATAATGGACTGAAGTTGAACTATTTAACTCAAATTTTGATCCAAGTGAGCCATCCTTCTAAAATATCCTTATTATATAATGATTAGCTTGGTGGTGGGACTGCTTTTGGGCCTTCTGTGCAGCTGTTTAGATCTGTTATGACAGCATTGTGCGGCTGTGATGTTTTGGTGCGGTTTTGGGTACTGCTAAGGTGTTCAGTTTTATTGATTTTCTGTCCTGCTTTTCCAGTTTTTAGGGGTTGTTGCAATTGTATGATGCTGTTTTTTTATATATGGCTATGTCGACTAATTTAGGATATTTTAGAGATACACTCATCATTAATCACTAATTTAGTGACATATATTCTTTTTATGAAGGTTATGTATCTTATTGATATGTCACATGGTACTACAAACTTGATTATTGTCTTCCTCGACTTTTTTATGACACAGTTGAGTATCTCAACTTGAGATTATAGTTGCTTCCAAAAGTGAAATATATATGTACAAAAGAGCAACATGTTTGAAGTTTTCTATCCATTATCTTTACATATCTACTTGCAAACAATCTACTTTGTTTTGGTACAAATTTAAAATTTTAATTGTCATAGCTCTTACATGTCCTCCACGATCTGATGATTGCATCAAAAAGTCAAAATATAGCTTATTTTAATTCAATTGGTGTTAATTAATGGTCAGTGGACAATTGAGGTGTGAATTCTACCAATAAGAAGATATGTAACTTAATGAGATTTATAGAGATGTTTTTCATAATTTATAATAAACAACGTTGAAAGCATATTTACATAATATTGACTATTTGTACAAAAAATTGATGATATTAAATTTATAAGTTGTAATTGAGCTATTAAACTTTTGCTTTGACCTACTACATTTACAATTTATATGACCCGTGCGGCAGCACAGGTGGAAAGTCTAGGAAATATTATGTTACGTTACGGTACCAAGGACGATGTCATGGAAATATTATGTTATGGTACAGTATCAACGTCTATGCTTCTTAATATTGTGAAATACTATATGACAATCATGACATTCCTCTAAACTATTTTGTTACCTATTGCCGTCAAATATTACCTTCGATATGACCCGTGCGTTAGCACGGGTTGATGGTCTAGTAAAAGTTAAATGGGTGAATATTTTAGCCCTAATTTTAACTTAAACCTATTGCATAGATTTACTATTTTAACCCTAATGCTTATTTTCTGGTTTAACCTTATCTG
This sequence comes from Medicago sativa, assembly GCF_051527215.1. Classification (NCBI taxonomy): domain Eukaryota; kingdom Viridiplantae; phylum Streptophyta; class Magnoliopsida; order Fabales; family Fabaceae; genus Medicago; species Medicago sativa. Next base: position 101,420,427 of record NC_140752.1, read on the forward strand.
CTTCCTACTCTTTCTCTTATTATTATTATTATTATTATTATTATTATCATCATCATCATCATCATCATCATCATCATCATCATCATCATCATCATCATCATCATCATCATCTTATTATTATTATCTCTTATTTATTAAAGTTAACTCGGACGCTAACTGTTGCCCTAATATTAACCTAAATTTTATGCTTACTTTTAATGTATTACCCCTGTTTAATTAAACCTATTTAATTTAGTTAATTTAATCAAATTCTTATTTTCAAACGGAGATATCTCTTATCTCTTATCTCTTAATTAAACTTATTTAATTTAATTAATTTAATCAATTTAATCAAAATCTTATTTTCAAACTGAGAGATATCTTATCTCTTATTTATTAAAGTTAACCCGGACGCTAAATGTTTCATCCTATAATCGTTCCTCCTATTTTCAACTCATCGTGCTACTTTGTTTTTACTAAACGGAGTCCATCCTATAATAGTTTCCTCCTATTTTGTTTCCCTACTCCTACTTTGTTTGCAAGATAAACGATAACAAATATATATACTACTAAATCTTGAGGTGTGGCGGTACTTGAAATTTTTAGAAATTGCAACTTTAGAATATAATTGTTCTTGAATGTATGATTTAGGGTGTCTCTATCACCCCTAATTTCCCAAATGTCGTTGGCTTCTACTTGGAAATAGGAATAAAACTTAATAGACTGATCAATTCAATATGCTATATTTATTATTATAAAATAATATGAGTGGATGGTAAGAAAAAAGAGAACATGAGTGGACCTTTAATTAAAAAAATAAAATTTAGTATAAGTGAAACAAGTGGATATGAAAGCATGGGTGGCGAACGGTTAATATGCACATGAGTCCTATAGGGGTCCTATATATTTCATGGGTGGCGGCTGTCCCTTTTCATTAGTACCTAGCTTCGTCCCTGTACTTAACATATGATGTTACGTTACGGTATCAAGGACGATGTCGTGAAAAATTATGTTATGGTACAGTACCAACGTCTATGATTCTTAATATTATGAAATACTATATGACAATCATGACATTCATCTAAACTATTTTGTTACCTATTACCGTCAAATATTACCTTCCATATGACCCGTGCGTTAGCACGGGTCGATGGTCTAGTTTTGTTAAGTTTGCAATAACTAAACCTAATATTTTCCATCCTAATACTAACCCTAATTTTTTTAGGTTTTGTTATTTTTACGTTTTGTTACATCCTCAAATATATCTTTATTTATTAATTTTGTTAAGTCTGCAACAACTAAATCTAATATTTTCCCTCCTACTACTAACCCTAAATTTTTTAGGTTTTGTTATTTTTACGTTTTGTTACATCCCTCAAATATATTCTTATCCTTATTTATTAATTTTGTTAAGTCTGCAGTAACCAAACCTAATATTTTCCCTGCTAATGCTAACCCTAATTTTTTTTAGGTTTTGTTATTTTTACGTTTTGTTACATCCTTATTTATCCTTATTTATTAATTTTGTTAAGTCTGCAACAACTAAACCTAATATTTTCCCTCCTACTACTAACCCTAATTTTTTTAGGTTTTGATATTTTTACGTTTTGTTACATCCCTCAAATATTTTAACAAGCAACAAATTTTACTACTAGGAAGGGATTTACAATTTATGCAAATTTGTTTCTGTCATATCTAATTGTTTTGGATTTTTTCGTTCTTCTATTCTTATATAGTTTATGTATAAGTTATCAACTTACCATCAATCTAATTTATTCAGCCATAATTATGTTAGTTGTTTTGGGAGTTAAACATATTACTAGAACAAGCAGTGGTAGGATGATTTACGGTAGGATAGTTGACGTATGATAATTTACAAGGAAAATTATCATTAAAACTAAGTGCACAATATAAATGACATAAATATAGAATCATGACAGATATTTTAAACTTACATACAGAACTGATAGGAATCAAAATACATTTGCTTTGTTTCAGTAATTTATAATTTGTGTGGTGTTTTTGCCAAAATTTCTTTCGTTAAAAAATTATGGATTGCTGCTCAATGTCGCTAAAAATATTTTGAATCAATTGCACAATCTGCTTTTATAGTTCTATTTAAAATTATGACATTAAAATTATAAGTTAGGATTGTACTATAAAATTTTGCTTTTGTCTACTACATTTATAATGTCCTAAAAATATTATTAACAGATGACAATGAGGACTGTATTAACACCACTTCAAATGTAGTGTATAAGGAGATTTTCCAAAATGTGTGAACAATCATTGTATGTTCTTAATTCTTTTATTATCTATGTAATGGATCATATCACAATATATTAGCTTCTCCCTTTTTATGACCCGAGCGGTAGCACGAGTAAAAGTTCTAGTTAGTGTAATTAATTTACCTTAGAGGGTGCCAAGTGGTTTAGGTTTTGAGAGTTTGTTATTTAATAAAAAAAATTATGGATTGCTGCTCAATGTCGCTAAAAATATTTTGAATCAATTGCACAATCTGCTTTTATAGTTCTATTTAAAATTATGACATTAAAATTATAAGTTGGGATTATACTATAAAATTTTGCTTTTGTCTACTACATTTATAATGTCGTAAAAATATTATTAACAGATGACAATGAGGATTGTATTAACACCACTTCAAATGTAGTGTATAAGGAGATTTTCCAAAATGTGTGAACAATCATTGTATGTTCTTAATTCTTTTATTATCTATGTAATGGATCATATCACAACATATCACAATATATTAGCTTCTCCCTTTTTTATGATCCGAGCGGTAGCACGGGTAAAAGTTATAGTTAGTGTAATTAATTTACCTTAGAGGGTGCCAAGTGGTTTAGGTTTTGAGAGTTTATTATTTGTTTTGAGAGTTTATTATTTAGGGTGCGTTTGTTTCATGGATACACAATTTATTCCCAGGAATTATCTTTCCCTGGAATATAAAGGTGTGATTTTTATTCCTAGGAAAATATGAAAAAAGTGTTTGGTTAAATAGTTTTGTTCCTTGGAATTTTGTTAAAAAAGAAACCGGGAATAATTGAAATGTGTTTGGATTGCAAAATCTGTTCCTGGGAATGAATGATGTAATTCCAATTTTACCCGTTTAATAAGAAATAGAAAACCAAATTAAACATGAACTGGAAAAAGAAAATTCTACAAAGAAACATTCAAGGAAATCAATCAGCAAGTAACCACATGTAAATGATGTCAATCCGATCCTTTCTGCATTATTATTTTTATGCATATGCTTTACGAAAATGGAGCCTAGTCCATGATGTAGACAATAAAGTAACTTATAGTATGTATTTTTTTTTTGGGTCAAGAACTTATACGTACTCTATTATTTATACACTGGTGATGCAATTGCACTCAGTATTAGAGAGTTTTCAATCACTTTATTGTCTCATTAACTAACATTAATTCAACAATATAAGGGATCCTCATCATTTCAGTATCTTAGTATGTTACGATGGTGAAATTAAAGGGTAATAATGGGTTTTCATTTCAGATCATGGGTTTATGGTTACCGGGAATAAAATTTTCCCAACCCCATCTCATGGGAATAAAATTGAGGAGAACGTGGGTAAACATGGGTGTTTTTGTGTTCCTGGGAATTATTTATTCCTGGGCTTATTTTTTTGTTCCTATCTACCAAACAAAGGCATGTTTAATTCCAACGTAAGAATCCTGGGAATATTTTTTTTAGAAGGGAAACAAACGCCCCCTTAAGTTTATTATTTTACCTTAGAGGGTGCCAAATGGTTTAGGTTTTGAGATTTACCTTAGAGGGTGCCAAGTGGTTTAGGTTTTGAGAGTTTATTATTTGTTTTGAGAGTTTATTATTTAAGTTTATTATTTTTTTACATTTTACCTTAGAGGGTGCCAAGTGGTTTAGGTTTTGAGAGTTTATTATTTAGAGGGTGCCAAGTGGTTTAGGTTTTGAGAGTTTATTATTTAATAATCTAGCACAGGTGAGTGGGAATCGAACCCACAACCATCATGTTATCACGTTGTTAAAAAACCTATGTTACCACTAAGTTGGGAAGCATTGTCATTCTATGTGTAAGCATATTTTGTATATATGTAAAGTTATATGGGGAGCCATCCGCCGCTGGACGAGGGTCTCGCACTCCTTAAGCATTCCAAATTTAACAATTACTCTTTTAAAAAGTCCACTATTACAATTTCATATGCATTAAATAAACAACTTTTCATAAAAAAAATTTACTATTTAAATTGTTTAAAGAGTGTTATAGGAGCACTCGTTAACATTTTCCTTTTTTTTTTAAATAGTACATATTATGTTAATAATAAAACATTGAATTTTTTTTCAAATTAAAATAGTTTTTATTATTAAATTGGTACACTAAAACTATGTTAAAATATTACAAAAAGATAAAGATGATTTTAATAAGCCCGAGGTTTCTGTTACGTATCATTGAAAAATATTTATCTTTTTATTTATATAAATGTATCAATAATATATACGTTTATGAATTTTATATTATATTTATAATTACTATACTATAATTACTCTAATAATTATTATTATTATTCTTATTAATTTATATAAATGTATAAATAATAAATATGTATCATGTGTATAAATTTTATATTAAATTTATAATTACTATACTATAATTACTCTTATTATTATTACTCTTATTATTATTATTATTATTATTATTATTATTATTATTATTATTATTATTATTATTATTATTATTATTATTTAGAATATGTATAGAAATTCAATTTAACTAAATAATTAGTGATCGACAGTTGTCCCGTACATGAATTATAAACAATATTATTTAGTGATTCAATAATAAGTGACTAACATTTATCCAGTATTTTTTACAGTCATAAATCCAAACGATATTAATAATAAAATGCAATGACAAAAATAATTCTATTATATGACATTAAGATAAACAAAAAACAGACGCAGACTACTTTTTTTTAATAAGATGCATACTACTTTTATAAAAGAAGAAATTTAGAAAATGTATAATTTTCTGAAAAGTAGTCGTATGTTTTAGAAGATACATAAAAACAACAATTAATTAATTAGTGATTGATTGTTGTCTCGTGTATGAACTATGCAACAATATTATTTAGTAACTTATTGATAGGTGACTAACATTTATCCGATATAGTATACTTTTAAAGGGATATAATTAATAATTAATAATCAGTAAAAAAAATTATTACATGACATTAAGATAAACTAAACAGAGGTAAACTATTTTTGAGAAACTCTTACATAATCACAAATGAAAAATTAAAAGAGAAATAAATTAGTCATAATATTTTTCACTTCTATTTTTAAATTTTTCTTATCTGAGTGTGTGTGCCTAAGTATATTTTATTTGTGTTTGTGACCAACTTAGACTTTCTCACTATTTTTAAAAATGTTGTATATAAGTTTTTTTTTAGGGGAACTTGTATATATGTAATTTTTTGAAAAGTTGCTGTATGCCTCATAATAAATAGTAATCCCTTCTATAATTTATATAAGAGAGAAATGTTTTGCATCAATAAGAAATAGTCCTGTGATTTTTCTTTTTGATTGTTTAGTGGAATTTTTTTCCCACTTTTGTTAAGTATCGGTGATAAATCTTTCTCTCATATTTTTTTGGCTAAATTGTATTAGAGGTCCTTTTTAGTTACTCAATTGTAACAAGTTAATCATTTAAGTTTTTTTGTACAACTTAAGTCTTTTTTTTTAAGGAGCTAAATTAGCCCACCTAAATTGACATTAGAGAGAATCAAACCTGAGACTTCAAGGAGGAGCACACTCCCAGATCCCAAGCCAATACCACCAGGCCAACCCAAGTGGGTTACAACTTAAGTCTTTTAAATTGTTTGATTGTAACTTTTTTTAAGAACAGGCCGCCCTAGCAAGAGTGTGAGCAGCCATGTTCGTTTGTCGCCTAACAAACTTCACCTCAAAGTTAGGATGTAAAACTAAAATAGACTTAATAGGAGAAACTAAGGCATGAAACTCGGATTTGCCACGTGTTGGGGAAGAGATACAATCCACAAGCGTATTTGAATCTGATTCAAAAATTACTCTATGCCAATCTTTGTCAATGGCTACCTGAATAGCATGCTGCAGAGCCCAAGCTTCCCATTCGAGAACTGTCAAATTCGCAACCTTCCACGCTGATTGAGCATGAACAAACCGCCCTTAGAATTCCGGAAACAACACCCTATGGAATAAGCACCTCCAGTTTGATTGTAACTTTTAAACGTCTAATAACTTACATTTTTAAGATCTAAAATTCTCTCTTTAAAAAAAACTAAAATTATCTGAATTGTTACCATCAAATAACTTAAAAACATGAGTGATACCAAAAAAATCTTAAAAAGGACTAACATATTACAATTAGGTTTTGTATTTCTCACAAATAATTTCGGCCCAATAAAATACTAATAATTATAGATAAATGAGTCTCTACAGGAGACAAACGAATGTATAAAATGTTTTGGGATGACAATCTTTGTTTTTCTTGCACCATTGTCGGATTCTTTTGATTTTAACCTTTTGTTGTAAATGTATCCCTCACACACTAACAAAAAAGGTAACCGGGGGCTTGATGGGAACAAAAACGGACAAGAACTACAACTACCATGTTTAGTATATGGCTTAATAATCATTTATCCCTTAATTAATTTCAAGTTTTTATTTGGGTACTGTAATTAATAAAACTCACGTTTTGGTCTCTTAATTTTCCCTCCGTTTGTCAAAAAAATCTCTTCTGTTTAGGCATCCGTTAGTTTTTGCCATCTTCATCTCCTTCCTCCATCTTCTTCCTCATCTTCATACCATCTTCATCAAAAATCCAGAAGAAAAAAACCCAAACAACAACAACATTCAAATCACTCGACTTCTTCAAAAACACATTCAAACTCATAAAAGAGTACTGTTTCGATTTCTTCGTCTGATAATTAGCCCTTGCAATCCCTTTATCTTACTCAATCGAAGAAGTTGGAATTTTTTTTTCTCATAAATCCATTTCAACTTTTTGAATCCCATTTCAATTTTATGGCTCCATGTCTCATTCCAGTTTGCCACACAATATTTATAAAATTCACAATTGTTTGTTATGAGAGAGTTCGTAAAAAAATAGGAATTTGTCGGAGAAAAAGATAATAGCGGACAATTGTTTGTTACGAGAGAAAGATAACATATTAAATTTATTGGAAAGATAAAGTGTGTGCAAAAAAATAGGAATTTATTGGTGGATTAAAATGAGAGTATAATAGGAAGAAAATATGCAAAAATACACTTCGCTATTTTAGTGGTAATTTTCTTAAAAGACACTTAAAAAGAACGGAGAGAGTAGTAAAGTCTTGTTCAATTGTTTTTTTTTTTAAATCAAGACAGACACGCAAAAGTATGACAATAGGGCAGAAGATCCAACTATGTTGCCACCTAAAGCTCTAAGACCATCTCCATATGTTTTGTTTCCAGTTCAAGTTCTTCATGGTTTAACTTCACTTTAGATTACTCATCTTAATGAAGTTAAATATTTTGATAAAGAACCTTTGAAATTTACCTTTTGATAAAAAGTTTCTAAACAATAATGGCTAATAGAAAAATATTTTTTAAATCTAAAAACACAATTCAAACTCCCTCTTTATTGTATTTTCCACCACTTCCATTGTCATGGTCCAACTGCTTGTCGTGGAATCTTTAGAAACAAAGTGTGATGAAAATCTTGGCTGTTTTGCAATAAATATTGAAGGTGAGAAAAACATAAGAAAGGGATTGAATTGTGTTGGATTTTTCTAAAATTTTGTAAGTGTTTATCTAAAATAGTCCAGAGTCTGATCCGAAACAAAGTTATATCAGAGTCTGAAACAGAGTATGCATCGAAATCAAATTAAATACAACGAGATAGAGAAAGAGAAAGAGACAACACAAGTAAATTATTATGATTCCCATCACAATTCGAGGGTAGTCTAGTCTGGTTGCTCTTCCAAGGTATTTTTCATTATAATCACAAGATTACCATTTGCTCAAACACGCAGTAAGATACTTCTTTACCTCACACAAGAGGACTTCTACAACCAGAGTTTAAAAAATAAATAAGACTGTGTTTACACTTGATGTACAATCAAAGGTGTAAGAAACTTAAAGTGCAAGCGACTTCTGAACACTTAAGAAATTCCAAGATTGAAAGTTTGTAAAAACTTTTCTCAGTGTTTGTGCGCTATTGATTTCTCAATGAGTTGGATCCAAATATGGTGTTTGATAGAACACTATGGCGGCATTTGATCCATGTAGCCGACCCCACTTAGTGGGATAAGGTTTGGTTGTTGTTGTTGTTGTGTAATGACACTAGTAGATGATAGAAGTCTTGTTATTTTTCTTCAACTACTCAGATCCTTATATACGAGAGAATGAAATGGTTGTTGTTGAAAAGGTGCCATCGCATCAATTAACTCCTTGAGAAGCTTGATCATAGATATTTAAACTTTGCCTCTTATGGATAATGTTGTTGTATATTCATTCGAAAATCCTTTGGTTCTAAAAGAATGATGTATTACATTCTCTTTGTCTTTGAATTTTCTTATTTATTTCTGCACATGGTCAAAAGAAGACAAACTATACTATTTAGAGTCTGATAGCGACATTCCTTCAAAAGATGACAACCCTGTTCAACGTCTTTTGACTGCTAACGTCATCCTCATATGCTTTATCCTTCATAGTCTTTTTTAGGTTGATTGAATAATTAATATATACAGTCTTCATTGTATATCAAATACATTAATTATTCAATAAACCTTAAAAAAGAATCTTTTTCTGTATAAGAGACCGTAGAAAATAATAACTTTATGCTTAAAGAAGTACGGTTCTCGACGATGTGCAGTTTAGAAATCACCTTCGTAAATGTGTGAAGTTTTACAGAACCAATGTGGTGAAAATAGCGCTTAGAACGAAGTTGATAGCCATACCGACGGAAGGAGTAATATCTTAATTTATTAGTCTCTCCATTTAGATATAATATAGAAAAATTCTATGGTGTATATAAGAGGGAAAAACAACGGTGGTGTTTTTGGAATGTTGGGAAGGAGTGTTGGAAATGAAAACTAGAACATAAACGTTTGAAAGAGAGTTTGTTGTGATACTTAAGAAAAAGAACGATTTGATGTGACACCTTTAAAGAGACTAAATTGCTACGACGTGTTTGATAAACTGGAAGTCATGTGAGTTTAGTTTTCAACTTTCTCTAACGTTTGGATAAAAGAAGAACAAGCGTGAACCTTTTTAAGAAGATAAATGACCAAAACATCTTAAAAATAGGATAAAAGATCAAAACACATTTTTGATAAAAAGATGAAGGACCAAAAGTATATTTAAGTTTTGGATAAGTAAATCTCATCATTAAATCAAATGAAATATTTTGTGAATTTTTGATTTAACGGTGGAAAAGACATTTGCGTATGGTGCAAGACCACTTTATTTGTGCATTTTAGACAAAACTTATATAATATTAAAAAAAAAATGAATTGAAAGGGAAAACCATGTGATACGAATCGCCAATCATTCAATTCATTTAATATAAAAAAATTGATGATAACCAAAAAAATTATTATAATATGGGGTCCGGCTAAAATGAGTCACAGGGACTACAAATTACATAAATAATAAATATTTATTGACAAAAAGTATTTTTAATTTTTAAAAAACTAAAGTAACACAATTTTAATACATAATTTCTATCTTTGATATTCTAAAGACACATATGTTATCATTTTCCTATAAAATACTCCCTCCGTCCGTCCTAAATTATAAGAAAAAAAAACTCATTTTTTTTGTCCCAAATTATAAGCAAAAAAGACAAACTTTTATCAATTTAATTATGTTCTTTCAAAAAATTATCTTTTCCTAAGAAAAATTAAATGCAAAGTGCATTCAATTTGCTCTCTTTTTCATTTTCTCTATAATCAACTACCATGAAAATTGTTTTTACATCTTCCTATAAAACTTATTTTAAAGATAACACAAAAAACTATGTTACAAACTGCTATGTTTTAGTTTTTTTAATAAGTGTGATTTTTTTTTGCTTATAATATAGGACGGAGGAAGTAATTAAGGTCATGTTAATCAGTGCCCTCGGGGCACCAGTTAAAGAGCCAAAATTAGAAAGAAAAAACAAAGTTAGCATTAAAATCAACACTTTTTTAGTTATGGAGAATGCTAACCATTGCTCTTGGGGCAATGATTAAACATCCAAAACAAGTAAGTTTTCATTAAAAAATTGTGTAATTATTACTTTATTAAAAGTAACATTTTATATTTCCAAGACAAAATTTAGATTTCTTAACCATTATCCTTAGAGTACTGATTAACAAGACCCTATAATTTCTATATGTAGATTTCTTAACCATTATCCTTAGAGTTTTGGGTCCTATCATTAAGTGGATCCCACCATCATTATTTTTTATATGTTTATCTCTCTTCAAATTGCAACAAATAGAAAAAATTATAAATGGAGAGGATCTTGACCCTAATTATAAAGGGAGAGTTTGACGCAAATGTGTACATGTGCACACATTTTGTTTAATCCCCTACCTACCCCACACGGAAATCCATGCCAACTTAAACATCAACATCTCCCTTATTCTTTGAATTTGTTGGGTATATAGCAGTGTTGAAGACTCTATTTAGGATTTGGAAGGTAATGGAAGGGATGTGGAGGGCTTTGAGATGAGAATAGAGGGGGAAAAAAGAGAAATTTGTTTTTAGTTTTGGGTATTGTTAACTAGTGCCCTCGAGATACTAGTTAAACAATATTTAAATAAAAAATTTGTTTTGAAAATGTAACTTTTTACTTTCAATGAAAATAAATACACTACCTTTTTTATAAAAGCTTACCAATTTTGGTTGTTTAATCAATGCCCTGTAGGTACTGGTTACCATTCACCTTTGGTTTTTTAGAAGGATGTTACGTAAATGATGATAAATGAATATTTGTGATTAGTAGTATATTTTTAATCTTGATAGTAGTTGTAGATAGTTAACGTTGTTGGGGTCTGTGATTATGCTACTCGAAGCAAAAAATGTTGAAGCACTATTATTATTATTATTATTATTATTATTATTATTATTATTATTATTATTATTATTATTATTATTATTATTATTATTATTATTATTATTATTATTATTATTATTATTATTATTATTATTATTATTATTATTATTATTATTATTATTATTATTATTATTATTATTATTATTATTATTATTATTATTATTATTATTATTATTATTATTATTATTATTATTATTATTATTATTATTATTATTATTATTATTATTATTATTATTATTATTATTATTATTATTATTATTATTATTATTATTATTATTATTATTATTATTATTATTATTATTATTATTATTATTATTATTATTATTATTATTATTATTATTATTATTATTATTATTATTATTATTATTATTATTATTATTATTATTATTATTATTATTATTATTATTATTATTATTATTATTATTATTATTATTATTATTATTATTATTATTATTATTATTATTATTATTATTATTATTATTATTATTATTATTATTATTATTATTATTATTATTATTATTATTATTATTATTATTATTATTATTATTATTATTATTATTATTATTATTATTATTATTATTATTAGCGAAAAGACGGGATCTAGTGCCCGTCTTTACGCTCTTTTTATTGCACCAACGTTTGAGAATTATGAACTGTGTTTTTTTTATGGAATTTTGATTTTGATTAAAACTAAAAATATAAATATTTGTTGTTTTTTTACTAATAACACCAACAACAATCTTTATTATAGAAAAAATTGTTTAAGGATATAATCGAGATAATGAAAAAGTAAGTAGTATAAATATACTTATCTAGTTTGTTATACTTTTTAAATGATAAAGGAAAAAAAGCAGATATATATTCATATCGTGTTTGTTACATTTTTTTAATATTTAAATTTATTCTTATCTATTTGTTACACGTGTTATTTGAATTGAAAATTGAGGACATTTTTGGAAAGAAAAAATGCCAATCCAAAAGAACTGAAAGACGTTGTTTTCTTTATGGGAAATGTTAACTTGTGCCCTCAAGGCACATGTTAATGATTCAAAATAGAAATATTCTATTATAATTAATGCATTTGACTTTAACTTTTTTACTTTTCAATAATTGAATGCACAAAAATTTAAGAAAATGTTTCCATTTTTGGGTTGCTTAACATGTGCCCTAAGGGCACAAGTTAACATGACCCTTTCTTTATATATAATTTAGATATAATATAGATTATTGTTATAAGCATAATATTAAATAATCTTTTTAAGTTTGAATATACTATTACTATATACATACAATAGTTTTGTTTTGTACTATTAAATATTTTACCATTTTGTTCCTGTATTTATTTAGTTCACAATGTAATGTTTTTTCTCTTATAAGACAAAATCTGGGTGTATGTCACTCTGGCGTTACCGCCGCGTACTTTCTAGAATCAAATATTATTATTTGGAGTGAAATGAAATGAGACGAGATGAGGGGATGAATAATAATAATAATAATAATAATAATAATAATAATAATAATAATAATAATAATAATAATAATAAGCTGTCCGTCCACAGTGACAGATCAAGGTGATACAATATAATTGATTCACATTCACATTAACGTGAAGATCACTATGTATGTCTGAGTGAATGTACATGGTTTGGTTGTGATTGACTGTGAGTCAATATCATAACATATATTCATACGTGTAATATAATGTAGTGTAGTGTAGCGGGTATATGCTACTGATCTAGTCCACCATACTCTATCTCTGACTCTATGGAGAAAAAGAAAGAATTGATACAAGTGTGTGATCAGACCATCTTTTCTTCTCTTCTTATTAATTACAGTACTTAGTATGCTCCGTCCGCCCATAGAATTTGAACAAGCATAATAAGCATTGTCTTAATCGCTTATTCTTCCGTATTCATTCATCCTACTCTCTCTCTCTCTCTCTCTCTCCCCCCCCTTCCTGTTCTGTTCTGATAATCATATCACATGGCTTCTCAACTGCATCCTGCTGCTCATGACTCTAAGGTACATCCATCGATCATATTCAGTCTCACTCTTTTTTTTAATATACAAACAAATGATCTTTCTAGTTCCCTAGGCTAGCTCCTTTTCATGATTTCTGTCTCCCTATTATTTTTTCAGAATAAAAGATGGAATCAAACAATTCTCTTGTCATTTCAAATTATTGGAATAGTTTATGGTCAACTTAGCACTGCTCCCTTATATGTATTCGGGACAATGCAAGCGCAAGATCTTGAATCCGAGGAAGTTGTTTATGAACTCTTCTCCTTCATTTTTTGGACTCTAACAACTATTTCTTTGATCAAGTATGCCATCATAGTGCTCAAAGCCGATGATAAAGGAGAGGGTACGTAATAATAAATCAATTTTATTCACTTCACTTTCACTAAATATTATTTACTCCAATTATATTCACTACATTGAAAATATTTTCCAGGTGGTATTTTTGCTTTATACTCACTATTGTGTAGAAATGCAAAAGTTGGCCTACTCCCTTGTGATAGAACCACTGATGAGGTCGTGCTTTTTGAGGAGACAACAACTCCTTCTTCTAAGATTAATACTGATTCCAAAGCACGAAGGGCCATTGAGAAACACAAGTCCTGTCACTATTTGATATTGTTCTTGGCCCTCTTTGGTTCCTGTATGACAATTGGGGCCGCAGTCCTCACTCCAGCACTCTCAGGTGGTATACACAACTCCCATTTAATTATATTTTCATTTTCTTACAACTAACTTCATACCTAAGATTTATATACTTTCTGCCTGTTTACCAGTGTTATCAGCTTCATATGGTGTTCAGAGATCCTTGTCAGACTTGGCACAGTTATGTAAGTGTGTTTATTTAGACTACAAATAAAACCTATATTTATTATTTTAGCTACCAAGGATACTACTGGTTAAGGAACAATTGATTTAAAATAACCAATATATTTACTGCTTTTCTTGCTATTAAATTCTTTCGATTTTCGTTTGCTTCCATGACATTTTCTTTTCTGAAGGACATATCAATACTTATTTGATACTTCAAGTGTTTGATTGCTTTGTTGTTTATAACCAGTTTCATCGTCACAACATACTCGGGATTCCGTCTCAAATGTTCTACAAAAATGTAAGTACTTTATGTTCGTTTGATTGTTAAAGTTCTTTCAAATGTCCCTTTATGTCGAGTCAATTGGTCGATTTGTGTGTTTGGATAAAAGAAACTATAGCTTCTCACTTGCCAATTAGCACTATGCATCCAATTTATCGAGGATAATTGTGTATCCATGGCGGGTTAAATTAAATACATGTAGTTTGCTTCTAGTTTGAAATCTGATGGAACATTCGATTATTTTTATTTTTTAATAAAGTAAATGAAAAGTAGATAAATATTTATGAATATGCTGTAATCATGCTGCATGGAATCCTCTTGACCTTTTGCTCAATTGATTTCCAGATGTACCTGTTCCCTCTGCGTGTGTTATATTGATTGGCCTGTTCGTGCTGCAGCCCTGCGGCACACATAAAATTGGGTTCATGTTTGCTCCAATTATTGCTGTTTGGCTTTTGTTTGTTGGTGTGGTGGGAGCCTATAATATTTTCTTCTGGGATGTCAAAATTATCTATAAAATATCCCCACTATACCTGTTCAAATTCGTGAGGAATATTGATGTCAAAAGATGGAGATTATTAGGAAGCGCCATTTTATGCGCAGCAGGTGGGATTTGTCTATTATTTTTTATGAACAAAAAATAATCACCAAGTGATTGTTAATTAGAATTGTTTTGGAGGACTAATATCATGCTCTACAAATTTTGCAGGGTCAGAGGCAATGTTTGCAGGCCTAGGCCATTTTTCCAAGAAATCAATCAAGGTATTATAATGCATACCTTGTCCTGTAGTTCTAGTAAATTGATTGTAATAAAAAACTATTAGTAACAACTCGTGCATCGTGCATGTGTCTGTTGTTTGTAGATTACATTTATTTGCTTGATCTATCCGCTTCTGGTGATATGCTATGCGGGTCAGGCTGCATATATCTCTAAAAACTTGAACACTCGAGATTTTAATCATCTTAGTCAATCCGTACCACGTAAGTTGGTCCAGTGCCTGCCACCCTTTATTTCTAAGATGCCTTTTTTAGTCGCTTTGCTAAAGTGATTGCTGGTGATGACATACTGCAGGTCCATCCAAACATGTATTCATAGTATTGTCCCTACTTTCTTCGGCTGTCGGAAGCCAAGCAACTATAACAGCCAGCTTCTCCATCATTAACCAATGTCTAGCACTAAATTGTTTTCCCAGAGTAAAAGTCATTCACACATCAAAAACGATACATGGCCAGATTTACATCTCCGATGTCAACTGGTTATTGATGATTTTCAGTCTAGCTGTGACGGTTGGTTTCAGAGACATGGTGAAGATTGGCAACGCAACAAGTATGCCATTTTTTTCATTTCTCTTGGTGTTAATTAATGTTTTTTTCTTGAGTTATTAATCAAGAGAGTAGCTCCCATTTTTGCATTAAACTAGAAAATTTGAGTCCTTAATTTATGAAGGGAAGTCTTAAGAAAATGAAAAGTTGGTAAATTAAACAGGGAATGCAGATAAAAGAATTGATGTTTAATATATACTACCAGCACAGGCACAGTGCAGTTATGTCCGAACTACTGTACTTGTGATTTGATTAAATTAAGGATGGTTATATGGAACTTGTTTACCATTCAGTTAGCATGATCGTTCGTTAATGACATTAAAATCATAATAGTGTAATTAATTAAGTTCACAATTTGTGGCAGGTTTGGCTATAATATGTGGAATGCTTGTGACAACTAGTCTCATGTCACTAATCATTGCTTTGTATTGGGAGAAGAATTTGATGATATCTGCATGCTTTCTGTTATGTTTTGGCCTTGTTGAGGTTGCATATTTTTCGGCGTGTATGCTGCAATTTCACAAGGGAGCTTGGTATCTAGTTGTCCTTTTGGTTGTGTCGATGACAGTCATGCTTTCATGGCATTATGGAACAGTGAAGAAGTATGAGTTTGATTTGCAAAACAAGGTGTCAACTGAATGGCTAATAGATGTCAGTCCAGGCCTTGGGATTTCAAGGGTAGCTGGAATTGGGTTCATTTACACAGACATAGTAGCAGGAATCCCAGCTTTCTTTTCACATTTTATTACTAATCTTCCTGCATTTCATCAAGTGTTGATCATGGTGTCATTCAAGTCAATGCCGGTGCCTCATGTTCCCGAAAGTGAAAGGTATCTCATAGGAAGGATTGGGCCAAAAGATTATAAAATATATCGTTGCATTGTGAGATATGGATATTGTGATAATAATATAAGGGACACGGGTGATTTTGAGGAGAAAATCATTGGTGCTATAGGAGAATTCATTTCCATTGAACAGATGAGTGACATTGAATCAATGGTTTCGGCAGAAGAAAAAATGATGATAGTGGGAAATTCATCAGATGGAAATGCATTAGTCCCTTTGATGAATGGTGAAACATGCAATGAAGTTAGCATTACTAATGAAGCTCAGATTAGCCCAGCAGTAATTGAGGAAAGTGATCATACATTGTTGGCGAGTAGTAGCTCTTGCAACAAAAGAAAAAAAGTACGGTTCATGTTGCCTCCTGCTAGTAGTAGTCCTAAAATGGGAGAATCTGTGAGGAAGGAGCTGTTGGAACTAATTGATGCAAGGGAGAGTGGTAGTGCCTATTTCTTGGGACAGTCACATTTAGTGGTTCGTGATGGCTCAAACTATCTCAAGAGATTCTTAATCATGGTTTTTCGTTTCTTTGAAAAGAATGGTCGTGAACCTCCAGTTGCTCTCAAAATCCCTCATGCTGCTCTTGTAGAAGTTGGTATGATATGTACTATATAACTATAACTATTTCTTCACTTTGCTGTCTGTCTGTCTCTCATTAATTAATTCTAGGAGGAGGTCAAAGTTGATAAAAGCAGATGCATACATAGATTGATAGATAGATAGAATCAAAGGAGAAGTGAGAGCTGTATACAAACCAAAGAAATAACTTCTTGTCTATGAATCAAAGTGCTTCTTATTTGTGCTTAATTTTTTTTTCACGATAATAAACTAGTCTATTTCATTAAAAATCAAAGGATCGATGCAAGCCGGAATGTTAAAATAAAGATGAGAACTGACATTATATATGAGCAGCCATATTAGACTCTCTTAGAAAATTCCAGATGGATTGATGGGTATACATGACACCTTTTGAATCGAACGAGAAAATGATTTGCTTAAAATCCATATCCCGCATCAACTCTATGGCTGGTATGGTAATAAACCCAAAGCCTCACCAAAATTCACTTCCAAAATTGATTGAAAGAGTTGTGCTATATCTCACGAACCAAAGCATTGCAATCTAACCAAGGCGCACCAAAGGTCCACATATCGCGAAGCCTCCAACGGTAAGTCGTGATCATTATCTGATTCCAAAATATGGAAAAGGATCAACTCCCAAACAACAAAAAATTACACAGCTTATACATTTATATAACATGTATTTCAAGTCTACCAGATATATCAGGAAGGGAATACACAAAATACCAGTACCCAAAACACAAAGTCGACTCAAGAAATGCATAATCACCTGTTGTGGGCTTCAACCAATCATGAACATTCTACCGTAGCTCCAACCAATGATGGACACTAAAAGAAAACAACGAGTCTCAAACAATTATGAGCACTCAAAAGAAAACGACAAGTCCTAACTAATTATGGACACTCAAGACTTTGAGTCCCTATGAATTTTTGTGTGTGACACCAAGCTAACTAACTCCACAAAATAGACCGCTCGCAATGAGTGTCTGATTAAACTAATCTTATCCTAACCACCAGTTAAAAACGCAGATTACACCATACACCAATAGTAATTTTAGATTGCAAAAAATATGCAAGGCATCAATTCATGCATGTAAAATTATAAGCAATACAAAATTAAAGGTCATATGATTATAACACATAGTACAACACATAAACATGTTCAAAGCATTATCATGTTAACAATAAATCAATAATGTTATGTTTTAATTGTTGTATTATTTTAATATTAAAAATAAATTATATATTAGTTTCAAGAGTAATATTTAATCAATTAACATTGGATTTTCAACAAAAACCATTTTTTACAACATCAAATAATTTACCCATCTGAGTGGAGAAAAAAAAAAATAAACCGGTGATTGGATTTAAACAAAACAACAAATAATCTACCATCCTTTATTTTATATCGTTTTTTTTCTTCAAGTTTTAACTTTTTTTTGAATAATTAATAAAATTGAAAAAATGATCCTTTTTTTTTTATAATTTATAGTTAAATTACTTTAATATTTAAATTTTTTTTTTGACAAAAATAAACGATATTCATTCATTCAAATTGATAGAGTACATCGATACAATACAAATACAAATTTGCTAAAAACAAAAAGAATGAATATGTGAACAAACTCACAGCATCCATGTCAATAGCATAAAACGCAAAGTACCTATGCCTACAAATATGACTAATATGACTATATTCATGTCTCCGGAATACTCATGTCTCCGGATCTGCACCGTTGACGACGCCAAAGTCATTGTCATTGATCGGATCTGCACTTGCTCAAAGCTAATCTTTCAACCTGAATCAAATAAACACCGCACTAAGACGGGAAATCAAAACAAACAGAGTCGTTCAGAGACGACGAAATCACAAAAACAAACGAAAGAAAACAAAAAATATGTGAAATCACTTATTTAATTGGAATAAAAGGAAAAACAATTCGGATGGGTGATTTTTGGGTCAAAATTGACCCTAAATCACCCCTCTAAAAAGAAGAAGAAGAAAGGGGTGACAGCTAGGGTTTGAGAAGGAGAGAAGAGAGAGAGAGTTTAATATTTTAAAATTATATAATTATAAATGAGTATATAAATTATTGTTAAAATTTAATGATATAGGGTGTTTGTTTCAGGGTTAAGAATGACATTTTCGGGAATACATGGCTAGGGAATGATTATACCCATGTTTGTTATGAGGTTGAGAAAAAAATATTTCTGGGTATAAAGGTTCCTAGGAATGAAGTAACTTTCCATAACTTCCGTTATTCCCATGAATTTATTCTCATGTAAAGAGATGAGAATGTGCATTCCCATGATATTCTGCATAGATTTAAAAAAAAAATTGTAACTTCCAATTTTCCCAGGAATGTCAAGTTATTTGTCAAACACTTTTTTTAACAAATACCCACGAATCAAATTTTCGTATTTTCATTCCCGGGTATGTTATTCCTGGGAATAATTTATGTTTCCCCAAAACAAACTGCCCCATATAGTTATTGCTGGGACCCAGTTAATAATTGTTATGAGGTGTTGAGTTGGAGAAATTGAGTGCTTATTAAGTATTAATTATAAAACGAATAACGCTATAATTGGAACTCGTTTAAGCACCCAAATGGGATGCTGCATAGTGGATGGTCTAATAGGGAGTAATCTCCGCTAACTTCTCTAAATAAGTGAAACTAGATTGATATGATATAGTTTATTAAATTATATTTGAAAGTTATATTGCAAGTTTTTTAAAAATAATATAGATATTTGACATATTGAGATGACAATACCCAAACAAATATATTAAGCAATAAGCAATCATACACTTAAACTCTATCTTGTAGCTCAAATTACAACAATAGTTTAAAGTACTACTACTACTACATTAGAATATGGTAGACTGGCGCTGGATATTAGACACTTACTCTCTCCGGTCACTATTATAAGCAAAAATTGACTTTTTAGGTTCATTCAATAAATGATGTATGTGGTCTATATATATAGACTAGACACATCATTTATTGAATGAATCTAAAAAGTGAATTTTTGCTTATAATAGTGACCGGAGGGAGTAGTTCTTAACATAGTTCTAACTAATGGTTAATACTTAACTACAGTTGGTTAGAACTAACTAAGGTAGTTACTGAACCTTAGAGTTAGTTATGATTTTCTGTTTCTACTTCAGTTCCATAACTTGTATATATATAAAACTTGTGGGAAGACTTCTATATCTTACTACCACAAGACCAGACATTTGCTTTGCTGCGCAATTCTTAAGTCAACATATGGCGACACCCTTTCAATCTCACTATAATGCTGCTCTCAGATTACTTAGATACCTCAAGGGGCTCCTGGTCACGGTCTCTTTTTCCCTGCCTCTTCTACTCTCCATCTCAAAGCTTTCAGTGATTCAGATTGGGCAACTTGTCCCTCATCCAGAAAATCAATCACTGGATTTTGCATATTTTTGGGTGATTCTATTATCACTTGGCGCTCTAAGAAACAAGCTACTGTCTCCAAGTCTTCCTCAGAAGCTGAGTATCGTGCACTTGCTGCTACTACTTGTGAGATTCAATGGCTCACATATTTGCTTAAAGATCTTCAGATTCCATTCACTTCTCCAGCTTTACTCTATTGTGACAGAGCAAGACACATTGCTTCCAACCCTACATTTCATGAGCGCATAAAACATTGATATTGACTGTCATATAGTTCGTGAGAAGCTGCAAGCACGTCTTTTTCATCTTCTCCCTATTTCATCCACTAACCAGCCGGCTGATTTCTTCACCAAGCAACTGCAGTTTCCTCCTTTCCTAAGACTTCTCTCCAAACTTGGGCATGCTTGACATACATGCTCCAGTTTGCAGGGGGGTATTAGACACTTAGTTCTTAGCATAGTTCTAACTAGTGGTTAATACTTAACTACAATTGGTTATAACTAACTAAGGTAGTTTAGAGTTAGTTACGATTTTTTGTTTCTACTTCAGTTCCATAACTTGTATATATACAAGTACTTATACTGTTGTAACTCAATTTTGATTTTCTCAATGCCAATTCACTTTTCTTCAATGTTATTGAAGTTCTCTATACTGAAAAGTTGTTTGTTAGTTTTCTCTCTTTAAATTTTTGCTCTTGATTTTCATGACAGTCAACTTAATTACACATGATGACCAAGTATCCGAAATTTTGGATTTAACAGAAGAGACAATTAAAACAAAGAAAATGCACATGAACCATGGCATGCCCTTATGACCCAAAACAATTTTGGAGGTTGAGTTTGCAAACAAAGTTAGTTCATGTTATTTGATTTCGTTCACATCTGATACCTATTTATTGTCACACCATTTTGATTATTTCACATGTTTTGCCTTGTAATGTTAATCATATGTACAATAAGGTTTCTGTCAATGTTTGGTAAAATTGTTGTTTAAGCCTACGAACACAAGAAGTGTATTTGTCGATGAATAGGTATCATTGTATATTACTTTTGACACCCCCAACTCTTGTTGCACCTGGCTTTTGGTTCTTGTGATAAGGCTTGGCAACGATGGTGGAAAATATCTTGCTTGTTTTATGTTTTTGTTAAGAAAGTGTCATATATTCCTTATTCAAGCATTGCTTAAACCAAATTGAAATTTACAGGGAGCGCTTGAGAAATTGGGTAGAGATCCCATTCTGGTTGAAGTAATATAGCGTATGTCCTAATCATATTCATGAGTGGAAGCCACATCTTGTTAGTTATCATTGCAATCATAAACATATTTTCTTACCTTTTTAGTGCTATTCTTTTATTCTCATCATGGTAGGTAATAATAGTTTCTGATAAATTAACTAACAGAATTTGGTTTCATATTTTTGTCAAAAAAGAATTTGGTTTCACATGTGAACTACTTGTAAACTATTATAGTTGTGTTCTTCATTCAAAGACAGATTCCTGGTTGATCATATTTGAATCCTTTTTTCTGCATTTTTTATGGTATATAAATTTCTTCGTCTGGACTACCTATAGAACGTTTGTTCATATTGTACATATAAGCATAGCTTGCCGCAATGTCATTACCAAACATGTTTCTACTATAACATAACAACTCTTTTTATCTTAATTGGACTCCACTACTGTTGTTTGATGGTTTCAGTTAATGATGTTCAAGAAAAGGCAATCAATTTGGTAGATTTCGGCACGGCACACACGTTTCTTCACAGGTTTGAGGAGATGAAAAAAGGTGTGGGTCCCAGCCCATTTTATGATTATTAAGCAAGCCTTTCTTGGCAAATTCTCTTGTCGATATCTCTCTGGCGTCTTCTTCTCTTGTTCCAAACAAACATTGAGTATGAATGGCATGAAAGTAGAAAAGGTGGACGTAGCTTAGGCACATAAAAACATGAAGTCACAAATTGCTGGCATCAGTGGACCCCAAAATGGTGGCCAATCGGGTACCACATAATTAGGACAAAAGCATCTCTACCTCAGAAAATAGGAATCCACATTAGACCCACGGAAACACGTTCGCGAACATTCATTTATTTTCTTCCTAGTCGTACAATAAAATGGAGGATGAAACATGTAAATAAATATGAATAGTAGGCCCGAGAATTATTTATTTATATTAAATTAAAATATTGGAGGGGAAGTGATAAATAGAACATGATCATCCCGTTACGCTTGTAAAGTAAAAAAGAAAAGAAGCAAACCAATCCAAATCCAAACAAGAATCCATCCATTTCTTCGTTCATCTGCTCGTCTAGTCTAACCTAGCCGTATGGACGTGGCAGCCACAGCCGTCCTCCTCTTATCACCGCCGTCTTCTTCAATTACAACCGGATCCTGCCGCCTTCTTCACTTTCCTCCTTCTAATATTAAGGTACTATCTCTGTTTTGTTTATTTGATTGATTATAAATTCATTGATTGTTGTTGCTTGCTGCTGGATAATAATAATAATAATAATAATTACCACTAGTTGCTGGAATTACAACCAAACTAATGCTTTGTTTAGGTTGACTTTTCTTCAAGTTAATATCAATCAAAACTCCCTGTATAATATCTTGCAATTTAATTTTGCATCCACAAACAAACAGAATATATGAAATATTGATCCATTCCTTGGTTGGTAGGTGTGCACTTCCGTCCCCATCCCTAGGCATAAGCATGAGAGACTCTCTGTTGGAATTGCTACAAATACGATAGCAAGAAGAAGAAGAAGAAGAAGCTTTGTAGTTAGAGCAGCAACATCCTCTTCCTCCTCGCCAGACCCAGACTCTTCTCATAAGATTGCACCTCTTCAGTTTCAGTCTCCAATCGGTCAGTTTCTTTCTCAGATTTTGATCAATCACCCCCATCTTGTGCCTGCTGCGGTGGACCAGCAACTTCTCCAGCTCCAATCTGATCGTGATGTTGCTCATCACCAACAAAACCAAGATCCTTCTCCTACCACATCCTCCGATCTTGTTTTGTACAGGTTTCACCTCAATTCATCAATCTATTGTCCTACTATTTCTTGCTTGTTCATGTTAACCATTGCACTATCTTCTCAACTTTTTCAGGAGAATTGCTGAGGTCAAGGCAAATGAAAGGAGGACAGCTCTGGAAGAGATCTTGTACACATTGGTTGTGCAAAAGTTCATGGATGCTAATATTTCTTTGATACCCTCTATAACCCCAGATGCAACTGGTAGGGTCGATTCATGGTCAAATGAAGATGGGAAACTTGAGCAGCTTCACTCAAACGAAGCATATGAGATGATCCAAAACCACTTGGCTCTCATTCTTGGTAACAGAGCAGGAGATCTATCCTCCGTTGCTCAAATTAGCAAACTGAGGATAGGGCAGGTCTATGCAGCATCAGTGATGTATGGTTACTTTCTTAAGCGAGTTGACCAAAGGTTCCAGCTGGAGAAGTCGATGAAAGTTCTTACAAGTGCACCAGACGACAGTAGTATTCATCAAACTATTGTGGATGATGCAAGACCTGGTAGTGAAGTGGACACTTCCCAAGTGACATCTCATCCTGAAGTATCTACTTGGCCTGGTGGCGATGTCAGTCCTGGTGGATTTGGCTATGGTATAAAGCCGACCAGGTTGCGTAACTATGTGATGTCCTTTGACGGTGATACCCTCCAGAGATACGCAACAATAAGATCTAAGGAGGCCGTGAGCATTATTGAGAAGCACACAGAGGCATTGTTTGGAAGACCCGGAATGGTTATCACACGTGAGGGGGCAATTGATTATTCAAAGGATGAAACCATCAAAATTAGCTTTGGTGGTTTAAGGAGACTTGTTTTAGAGGCTGTGACTTTTGGTTGTTTTCTCTGGGATGTTGAGAGCTACGTGGACTCGAGGTACCATTTCGTCTTAAATTGAGTTGTGCATCCTCCCACATGTTCGAAGGCATTTGTTTTCGTATGTTGGTACTGCTGAATAGAATACAAGTTAATGTAGCTTGCTGTTAAAGATAGTCCAGTTTTTTTTTGAAGAAAAAGAAAAAGATAGTCCAGTTATTATTAATTAATTTATGTGTATACACTATTACTATTTAGTGATTTTGACTCTAGATTTTACTAATCAAAGAAAATTTATTGTTGTGTAGTTCTTTGCTTATTTCTTTTTTTTCCCAGCAAAAACTCATTATAGTCAAGATTGTAGCTTTTATGATGATCATAATGTAAAAGTTTCTTACTACTGTGGTTATTACTATTTACTACCGCTCTCACCTTTTTTACCCGGGTCTGATGGCTTATTTTTGCTGTTTAAGTACCACACAATTATTCATATATTTTTATGAGATTATGGGTTTGGTTGGTTGAGTAGGCGATTGAGAGATAATTAGAGATAAAAAATAGTCCAAACATGCCACCAAAAATGATTTCAAACCGAAGTTATGGCTCAAAATGAAAGCGTGGTAAATTTTTTAGTTTCTTACAGTGCAATTGTTTTGTCGTATCAATCAAAAGCATACGCTTCAATTTTACTTTTTGAAAGGGCATTGTTAGATGTACCAACAAATATATTAACTTTAGACTATCAGCGAGCTCAACGGAGCAAGCTCCTCCCAGTAGTTTAATACCATCCAAATCGTTTGTCTTACGGGTGTGCAAAAAAACTGGACGGTTTTACAAAAGAAAATTGCTTTTCTGACATAGAATACTTCCTTTTGACACAAGTAAATGACCAAATTACCCCAGCGGCAGTTAACAACCGCTGGGAAAAACGCCGGTAGTTAACTACCGCTGAGTGCCAGCGGTTGTTAACAACCGCCGAAGCTGAAGGTAGCGGTTGTTAACTGCCGCTACGTGCTTGCCCATTTTCCAGAAGCTCATTTCCATTTTCCTGAAGGTTTCCTAACCAATTTTCATTTTCATATTCATTTTCATCTAAGATTTTCATCAAATAACCACTTGGAAATTCTTCTAAAATTTTCATATAATAACCAATTGATACCTAAACATATTCATCCAATATTTAACAGGAACATGGTAAAATTAAAACGCAAGAAATAATATAAAACGAACGTACGTATATGTCATAGAAATAGGAAAATGTATGGAACATGTCATAATAATACATCATGATCATCATAGTCAAAAAATACATAAAAAATTCTTAATACTAATCAGCCCTGCCTACCCTGCCTCTGCTGCCCCCTGCGTCGCCTGGAAATCTGATAAGTAAGTGCAGGCTCAGTAGCACTAGCTATCCGCATGACCTCCTGGACAATCTCCTCTTTGGTCATCTCGGCTTGCCTGGCCACAATATATCGGGCTATGTGCGCCACATCCCGGACGATCGTCAGTGTGTCAGGCATCTCCCTGGCATGCTCCTCCTCAATCAGCTGCTCCACGTTCGCCGGCCTAGGAGGGGATCCCTCATCAGGTGGGAGAATGCGAGGGTGAGAGACTCTGGCATACCAAGCCATGTAGCCAGGAACATGCTGTCATGGTGTCTCACACCCATCTACCCAACCAGGTACTAACCATGCCGCATCGTCCATCAACACAGTAGTCAGCATCTGTGTAGGCACCAGAGGGACAGCTGGAACGTCCTGGACAAAGGAGAACTGCCTCTTCACCCGCTCAGGCAAATGACGGTACACCCTCTCCTTTCTGCACATGAGCCATCCCGAGTAAGTGCACAACATCTGAAATGGGTGCACGTCTTTGCGATCACCATAGGTAGAAAACCTGACGTCATACACCTCCAAGCGAACTAGGCGTGAGCGGTAATGGTGCACACTCTTATGGCCTTTGCTAGTGAGCCATCTCCCAGCACATGGTGTCCGCGGGTCCCAATCTGGGTTACGCTTCCTTGGGTAAGGACCTGGCAAATGCTCCAAAATCCGTCCCTGCAACAAAATAAATAATACACAAAAATAATTATTCGAGTTAAAACTTCAATAAATCTAAAACATTATAAAATAGTCTAACATGATAATAAAATTTATAAAATAAATTCATAAAGAAATTAAGATAAATATTACCATCAAAAGAGTCGCAGAGCCAGCCATCGTTCTGTTATTCAAGATAACAGAATCATCCAGATAATCGTAGAGGTAGGCTAAGGTCATCCCTCCCCATGACCACTTCCCAATCGCCCCAAGTCTGCCATGCAATCCAGATATATCAAGTCGATGTGTCTGTTCGTTTTGTTAGTGAACAGCGCATGTAATACCCCGTTCATTTATGTTGCGAATAATATCAGTTAACGAAAGAAAATGCACGTCTGAGTTTAGGGGCGTAATTGGAATTTGAGCTTTAGGGGTATTTAAGGACCAAAGGTCCCAAAATATTCATTTTCCTTTGGACTTTCTCTCTCTAGGTTTCCAACAATATTTCTCTCTTCCTTCTCTCTAGAAATTTCGGCCCCAATCTTCCCTCAAAATCATTCACTCTTTGTGTTAATTCCTTGAGGCAAACATCATGGAAAGGGATAAGAAGTTCTTGATGGAAAACACTTAAAGATTTGTAGAAGCAAGCTCCCTCTTTTGATTCTTGTCTACCTATAGGGTTTGGTCTAAGCTTTGAAACACTTGAATCTTATTTCTTTTGGGCAAGGTGAGTTCTTAGATAATTTTTCCTTCCTTTGGGTTGTGAAGATTCTTGTGAGAAATCATGATTTATGCTAAGATAAGTATTAGGGTTTTAGTACCCCTTTTGTACAATTTATGATCAAATATTGTTAATTGATGCCATGCACATGATATAAGCTGTTTTTATGATGTTTTGGATGATTAGAATGAATTAGAACACTTGAATTGAGGTTTTTATGCAAAATCACGTTTTCTGCAGAATTCTGGACTGCTACAGTTCGCCAGGCGGAATTTAGCTCGCCATGGCGAGCTGGGGATCAGGGCTCTCTGGAGTAGCTCGCCATTTGGCTAGCCATGGCGAAATTTTTCGCCATGGCGGAGAGAATTTGGCCAGGCGAAATTGACTGCACAGCATGTGTTGTCAATTCGTTTTGGGCCAGCAAGGGCTATCCGAGGCTCGATCTTGCAGTATCTTTTTAAACTATGAACCCCTCAATTCTAAGTGCCTAAAATACAATTCTAAACAAGATTTTAATCAAGGGAAAGGCATGGCAAATTGTTAACAATACTTGTTGATAAATGATACGCAAGAGTGATATGTTATGCAATATGTCCGGGTAGTAATAAACTAAGAAAGGGATTGAACATAGAGCCTCGGCATAGCTTGTGGAGAATAGAATAACATCATTTAGGCGATGTATGATAGATTGTGATACGATTAGATATCTTTTCACTAAGAAAGTTTTAACAACATATGTGTGCTGTGTCTCTTGCGATCACACTAGGTTGGTTTCAAGAGGTTTCCATTAGGTGAAACGGGAATAGCCGTAAGGGACCCACACGTCACTAGGGAGTTCCGGTGGCTTACCTTAGATAGGTTTCCATCAGGTAGATAGGGTTTGCGCTCGGGTTTACTCCACCCCGGGGCTTTCCATAAAATGAACTCAGATATTGTTATTGTTCAACACTAACTCTTGATTTAATCATTATTGGTTATGATGCGACGTTAGATACGTTTAAGCTTATGATTAGAATAGTTAAGGATAGTCTGTCGATGACGATCCTAGGCTTTTCCCTAATCGTCCGACTTAGTAATGTGACATATATAAAGTCCTCGATACTTAGAGAGTGTCTTGGCATAGCGGTATTAGATTTATCCCTTAACCGCGATGTCACACTTAGAGATACTAAACCTATAACAAGTAAGTTGAACCTATGACGGGTCTAGCATGCACCACCGTCTAGGAAAGCAACCCACACACGTATAATCAACCGTCAGGTTGTAAAGTAGACACGTGGTAACCATAGGCTTTCCCCGAGGTTATCACTAGCTAGGGCTAGATAGAACTCACTGAGGCATTATGTCTCATCCCTCTCCTTATTTGTTCAGGTTCTCAGGTTTCTCGCAGTAAAGGTAAAGAAAAGGCGCAGGAGTAATGTGCTTGCAAGGACTTCATCTTGGTGTTAAGTAGTTGATGCATATGTATAATTATTAGCACATGTAGTATTGTGGTTGTATATTTAGACTTGTACCACAAACTTCTATGAAGAATATTGTATCATAAGATCTTGGTTGTTGAATTTGTGTCTTGATGACATAGTTGTATTGTAAAATTAATGTATCCAATATCAGTTTTAACGCACTTTTGATTATTCTAGACACTATCAAAGTGGGCGTTACAATTTGGTATCAGAGCAGGTCGTTTCAGATCGTGCCTTGGGTCATTAATATTACAATCCAAGTAGTCGTCCTTTCGAGTTTAGGATATTGTCCTCATTGTTATATTTGGTTGAAATTGATCACTTTGACTTAAATATGGCAGTTAGAGCGAAAATGTCCGGAGCGCGAAGAGGACGAGGCCGGCCAAGGGTTAATCAGAATGATGAGGAGAATGAGAATCCTAGTGCTCAGATGTGGGCACAGTTGATGCAGCAGAATCAACAGATGATGCAAATGATGCAACAACAGATCCAGCAGAATGCTCAATCCCATCAGCAATGGGCTGCAGCTATGCAACAAGGTCCAGGAGTGCATCAACAGCATCCTCCACCTCCAGCTGTGGGAAACCCAGCTTTCCGAGAGTACAATCGGAACCATCCTCCAGAGTTCAATGGTAGCGGTGAACCACCAGAGGCTAAGAGGTGGATTAAGCATATGGAAAAGATTTTCCTTATGGCTAACTGTACCGAGGAAGATAAGGTGATCTTTGCAACTAATCAATTCCGAGGTGCAGCCCAGGATTGGTGGGAAACTGCTCGGTGTAGGATGGAGGCTAATGGGCTAGAGTTGAATTGGGAGAATTTTAAGCGAGTGATGAAAGAGAAGTACCTTCCTTTGACATTCAAGGTCAGAAAAGAACAAGAATTTCTTCACTTGAAACAGGGTAACATGTCCGTGACGGATTTTACCAGGAAGTTCGAGGAGTTGTCACACTACTCAACTCACAATGAGTATGCGGGTAATGACATGTGGAAGGTTAATCATTATAAGCATGCTTTGAGGGGTGAGTTGTATGCGGTGGTCAGCCAACAGAGATTGACAAACTTTGATGAAATGGTACATAATAGCTTGGAAGCTGAAAGAGGTTTTGACAAAGCTGTTAAAGAAGGTACCACTGCTTTTGATAGAAGAAGAGGTAGCTTTGTTGATAGACATCATGAGAAGTTAAAGCCAAAGGGGTCTCCTCAGAGGGGTAAACAGTCGGGTTCTTTCAGATCCTATCCAACTTGTAAGAAGTGTGGAAAAGCTCATACGGGGGAATGTAAGCTGGGTGACAACTCTTGTTATGCTTGTGGCCAGACAGGACATTACATGGCAAATTGTCCAAATAGAGGAGACAAAGGCAAAGGAGCATGCACTACAATGACTAGAGGCAGGGTGTACTCACTAGACGGGAAGAAGGCTCAGGAAAATGAAGATTTGATCGGCGATATGTGTTTTCTTGGTCAGGATCCCATTAGAGTTTTGTTTGATTGTGGTGCATCACGTTCCTTTATTTCTTTTCAATGTGTGGAAACTCTTCAATTGTCCGTTTCATTACTAAATCCCCCTATGATGGTGACTACGGCCACCGATGGAGGAGTTGTAGCTAATTATGTTTGTGAGAATTGTCCTATCACCGTGTCTAGCAAGACTTATTATATAAATTTAGTATGTCTTCCGATGAAACAACTTGATGTGATTTTGGGAATGGATTGGCTGTCAGCGAATCATGTGTATATAGGGTGCGCAGAAAAGAGTATCTATATGCCAACTAGTGATACGGTGGAAGGAGTAGCCTTGTCAGAATTGATTAAGCACACATATCAGATGGCTCAGTTTATCTGTGCTCAAGATGAGAGATTTTATGTTATGCTCACTATGACTCCAGAAACAGATTTAAGCCCCAGCGACGTTCCAATTGTCAGTGAGTATTTGGATGTTTTTCCGGCAGATATCACAAGTTTACCTCCTGAAAGAGAAGTTGAGTTTTCAATTGATTTGATTCCAGGAGCAGAGCCAGTATCAGTAGTCCCTTATAGAATGTCTCCCCTAGAACTCAAAGAATTGAAAACCCAGTTAGAGGAGCTTATTCAGAAGCATTTCATCAGGCCTAGTGTGTCTCCTTGGGGTGCACCTGTATTGTTAGTCAAGAAGAAGGATGGCAGCATGAGGTTGTGTATTGATTATCGCCAGCTGAATAAGGTGACCATAAAGAACAAGTATCCTTTACCAAGGATTGATGACTTGTTAGATCAACTCAAGGGGGCGTCAGTGTTCTCGAAAATTGATCTCAGATCGGGTTACCATCAGATTCGTATCAAGTCTTCGGATGTGTCAAAGACGGCTTTCAGAACACGATATGGCCACTATGAATTTTTAGTCATGCCATTCGGTGTAACTAATGCTCCAGCAGTTTTCATGGACTATATGAATCAGATTTTTCAGCCATATCTAGATCAGTTTGTCATTATTTTCATTGATGACATTTTGGTTTATTCCAAGAACCCGCATGAACATGCTCAACATTTGAGGATAGTGTTGGACATTCTTCGGGAGAAGCAATTGTATGCAAAGTTCAGTAAATGTGAGTTTTGGCTAACGGAAGTCAGATTTCTGGGTCATGTTATTTCTCAGGGAGGTGTAGCAGTGGATCAGTCGAAGGTAGAGGCTATTCAGAATTGGACTAGACCAAAGAATGTGTCAGAAGTTCGAAGCTTTTTGGGACTAGCTGGTTATTATCGCCGTTTTATTATGAAATTTTCCCAAATTGCCTTACCCTTAACCCGACTCATAAGGAAGGATGTACCTTTCGTGTGGGATGAAGAATGTGAGAAGAGTTTCAAGACTTTGAAGAAGAAGTTAACACAAGCACCAGTCTTGACCATTCCGGACCCGGAGAAGAGATATGTTGTGTTTTGTGATGCATCGTCTAAAGGACTTGGAGGAGTACTCATGCAAGAAAACAATGTGATAGCTTATGCATCTAGGCAGCTCAAGACACATGAAGAAAACTATCCCACCCATGATCTGGAATTGGCAGCCATAGTGTTTGTTTTGAAAATTTGGAGACATCATTTGTATGGAGCCCAGTTTGAGTTGTTTAGTGATCACAAAAGCTTGAAGTACTTGTTCGATCAGAGAGATCTGAATATGAGGCAGAGGCGTTGGATGGAGTACCTAAAAGACTTCGATTTTGATTTGAAATATCATCTAGGAAAAGCCAATGTTGTAGCGGATGCATTGAGTCGTAAGGCCTTGGTTCAAGCCGAAGTTAAAATGCATGTTTGTAAATTGCACGAGAAGGTTAGAGACCTTAATCTTGATGCCACAGAGGATGTTGATGGTATTTGGTTACACAAGTTAGAAATCACCTGTGACTTGGGGTCGAGAATTATACAAGCTCAGGAGTCAGATGGTGAGTTACGAAGGAGAATTGGTCATCCAGAATTTTCTATAGCTTCGGATGGAGCGATTTTATTCGAAGGAAGAATTTGTGTACCGAATGACGCAGAACTCAAAAGGATGATTTTAGAAGAGGCACACAAGAGTAGTTTCTCAATTCATCCTGGCGCTACCAAGATGTATCGCGATTTAAGGAGAGATTATTGGTGGCCTGGTATGAAATTAGATATTGCTGACTTTGTAGCAAGATGCCTAGTGTGCCAACAAGTTAAGATTGAACATCAGAGACCAGCGGGGTTGCTACAACCGTTAGAAATTCCTCAATGGAAGTGGGAGCAGATATCTATGGATTTTGTGGGAGGTTTACCTCGTACTCAGAAGGGACATGACTCCATTTGGGTAATCGTGGATAGATTAACCAAGTTGGCTCATTTCTTACCGGTTAAGTCGACCTACAAAACCTCTCAGTATGCAGAATTGTTCATTTCAGAAATAGTCAAGTTACACGGTGTTCCAGTGAGTATCGTGTCGGATAGAGATCCCATCTTCACCTCACATTTCTGGAAGGCTTTCCAAAGGGCTTTAGGGACTCGCGTGAAGCTGAGTACGTCTCATCATCCACAGACTGATGGTCAAACAGAGAGAACTATCCAGACCTTAGAAGATATGTTACGCGCTTGCATATTGGAAGATGGTGGAAGTTGGAGTCATCACTTACCTTTGATAGAGTTTTCCTACAACAATAGCTACCATTCTAGTATTGGGATGGCACCTTATGAAGCTTTGTATGGTAGGAAGTGTAGAACTCCTTTATGTTGGGCAGAGGTAGGAGATAAGAGTATTCTTGGACCAGAAATCATTCAAGAGACCACCTTGAAAATTAAATCAATTCAGGAAAAGATGAGGATAGCTCAAAGTCGTCAAAAGAGTTATGTGGTCAATCGACGAAGACCTTTAGAGTTCAATGAAGGCGATCATGTGTTCTTAAAAGTTACTCCCAGATTGGGCTTGAGAGGTGCTTTCAAGATTAAGAAATTGTGTCCAAGGTATATAGGACCGTTTTTGATACTCAAGCGTATCGGACCAGTGGCTTATCAATTAGCTCTACCTCCAGCTATGTCAGGTATACATGATGTGTTTCACGTGTCCCAACTGAAGAAGTACGTACCGGATCCTTTCCAACCAGTTGAATTGGATTCTATAGAGTTGAAGTCAGATTTGACATTTCAGCCGGAACCAGGCATGATAATAGATCGTGATGTCAAATCTCTCAGAAACAAAGAGATTCCTATAGTGAAGGTAGTGCGGAAAGGTTCACCGGATGGTGAAGCTACGTGGGAACTAGAATCAGAAATGTTGAAGCAGTAACCGCATTTGTTTTCAGGTAAATTCTAAATTTCGAGGACGAAATTTTTTTAAGGGGGGTAGAGTGTAATACCCCGTTCATTTATGTTGCGAATAATATCAGTTAACAAAAGAAAATGCACGTCTGAGTTTAGGGGCGTAATTGGAATTTGAGCTTTAGGGGTATTTAAGGACCAAAGGTCCAAAAATATTCATTTTCCTTTGGACTTTCTCTCTCTAGGTTTCCAACAATATTTCTCTCTTCCTTCTCTCTAGAAATTTCGGCCCCAATCTTCCCTCAAAATCATTCACTCTTTGTGTTAATTCCTTGAGGCAAACATCATGGAAATGGATAAGAAGTTCTTGATGGAAAACACTTAAAGATTTGTAGAAGCAAGCTCCCTCTTTTGATTCTTGTCTGCCTAGGGTTTGGTCTAAGCTTTGAAACACTTGAATCTTATTTCTTTTGGGCAAGGTGAGTTCTTAGATAGTTTTTCCTTCCTTTGGGTTGTGAAGATTCTTGTGAGAAATCATGATTTATGCTAAGATAAGTATTAGGGTTTTAGTACCCCTTTTGTACAATTTATGATCAAATATTGTTAATTGATGCCATGCACATGATATAAGCTGTTTTTATGATGTTTTGGATGATTAGAATGAATTAGAACACTTGAATTGAGGTTTTTATGCAAAATCACGTTTTCTGCAGAATTCTGGACTGCTACAGTTCGCCAGGCGGAATTTAGCTCGCCATGGCGAGCTGGGGATCAGGGCTCTCTGGAGTAGCTCGCCATTTGGCTAGCCATGGCGAAATTTTTCACCATGGCGGAGAGAATTTGGCCAGGCGAAATTGACTGCACAGCATGTGTTGTCAATTCGTTTTGGGCCAGCAAGGGCTATCCGAGGCTCGATCTTGCAGTATCTTTTTAAACTATGAACCCCTCAATTCTAAGTGCCTAAAATACAATTCTAAACAAGATTTTAATCAAGGGAAAGGCATGGCAAATTGTTAACAATACTTGTTGATAAATGATACGCAAGAGTGATATGTTATGCAATATGTCCGGGTAGTAATAAACTAAGAAAGGGATTGAACATAGAGCCTCGGTATAGCTTGTGGAGAATAGAATAGCATCATTTAGGCGATGTATGATAGATTGTGATACGATTAGATATATTTTCACTAAGAAAGTTTTAACAACATATGTGTGCCGTGTCTCTTGTGATCACACTAGGTTGGTTTCAAGAGGTTTCCATTAGGTGAAACGGGAATAGCCGTAAGGGACCCACACGTCACTAGGGAGTTCCGGTGGCTTACCTTAGATAGGTTTCCATCAGGTAGATAGGGTTTGCGCTCGGGTTTACTCCACCCCGGGGCTTTCCATAAAATGAACTCAGATATTGTTATTGTTCAATACTAACTCTTGATTTAATCATTATTGGTTATGATGCGACGTTAGATACGTTTAAGCTTATGATTAGAATAGTTAAGGATAGTCTGTCGATGACGATCCTAGGCTTTTCCCTAATCGTCCGACTTAGTAATGTGACATATATAAAGTCCTCGATACTTAGAGAGTGTCTTGGCATAGCGGTATTAGATTTATCCCTTAACCGCGATGTCACACTTAGAGATACTAAGCCTATAACAAGTAAGTTGAACCTATGACGGGTCTAGCATGCACCACCGTCTAGGAAAGCAACTCACACACGTATAATCAACCGTCAGGTTGTAAAGTAGACATGTGGTAACCATAGGCTTTCCCCGAGGTTATCACTAGCTAGGGCTAGATAGAACTCACTGAGGCATTATGTCTCATCCCTCTCCTTATTTGTTCAGGTTCTCAGGTTTCTCGCAGTAAAGGTAAAGAAAAGGTGCAGGAGTAATGTGCTTGCAAGGACTTCATCTTGGTGTTAAGTAGTTGATGCATATGTATAATTATTAGCACATGTAGTATTGTGGCTGTATATTTAGACTTGTACCACAAACTTCTATGAAGAATATTGTATCATAAGATCTTGGTTGTTGAATTTGTGTCTTGATGACATAGTTGTATTGTAAAATTAATGTATCCAATATCAGTTTTAACGCACTTTTGATTATTCTAGACACTATCAAAGTGGGCGTTACAGCGCACAACCGACGAGATATAGAAGGAAACTCCTCACACAACAGGCCCTCCTCCTAGCTCTCTCCTGCATCTCCTCCCTCGACTGTGCATGCTCAAGTCGTCTAGCCTCAGTCAGGTGCTGCTCATAAACCCGCTTCAGTGCGGGATAACTGATATGACCAGGAGATTCATCCCTAACCTGAGCTATGGCATCAGCATCTGACATGCCCAACAACCTGGTCATCATATCAATAGATTGGTCCCGATCCATCGACTCATCGTGCTCCAACATGCGGCCGTAAATAGGAATGTGCAGAAGATTATGCACATCGTCCAGAGTGATCGTCATCTCCCCCCACAGGTAGATGAAAACTACTCGTCTCCGTGTGCCACCTCTCGCATAGAGCACGTATCATCGCATGGGTCACAGTCGAATACCCAACGTGTATCAAACCATGGAGGCCAGACCCCTCCACAGGCTCCCAAAACCACCTCATAGCCGCCTCCGGCTTATCAAGCTCCTTCAACCTTTTCCTCGCGTTTACGCACTTATAACCCGCTGCATCATGCCACATCTGAAATTCAAATTAAATAAGACATTGTCACTATTTTAAATAACTAAAACACCTACGCTACATTATTTTAAATAACTAAAACACTTACGCTACGTTATTTTAAATAAATAAAACACTTACGCTACATTATATTAATTAATTAAATCACTTACGCTACGTTATTTTAATTAATTAAACAACTTACGCTACCTAATTTTAATTAATTAAACCACTTACGCTACGTTATATTAAGTAATTAAATCACTTACGCTACATTATTTTAATTAATTAAACAACTTACGCTACCTAATTTTAATTAATTAAACCACTTACGCTACGTTATATTAATTAATTAAATCTCTTACGCCACCTTATTTTAATTAATTAAACAACTTACGCTACCTAATTTTAATTAATTAAATCACTTACGCTACGTTATATTAATTAATTAAATCACTTACACCACGTTATTTTAATTAATTAAACAACTTACGCTACCTAATTTTAATTAATTAAATCACTTACGCTACGTTATTTTAATTAATTAAACAACTTACGCTACCTAAATTTAATTAATTAAATCACTTACGCTACGTTATATTAATTAATTAAATCACTTACGCTACGTTATTTTAATTAATTAAACAACTTACGCTACCTAATTTTAATTAATTAAATCACTTACGCTACGTTATATTAATTAATTAAATCACTTACGCTATGTTATTTTAATTAATTAAACAACTTACGCTACCTAATTTTAATTAATTAAATCATTTACGCTACGTTATTTTAATTAATTAAACAACTTACGCTACGTTATTGTAATTAATTAAACCACTTACGCTACCTAATATAATTAATTAAAACATTTAAAGAATTTTAAACAATTTAAACACTTACATTATTATGGTTCACCCAAAGAGGGTTTGCCACGTGTCTCGCGTAGTCGGACAACAATGACGTGGTCTGAGGTCCTCCAGGAAAGGGAGCCTCTCCAGCAGGATAGGGCAGTATCCGCGGAACACGACTACCTCGTCGTGGCTGAGGCTCACGCTCAGGCTCACCCTCGGGAATAACATTTTGTGCCTCTATATAATCTGCCACAACATCCTCTGGCACCCCCTCATCCTCTGCCTCGTCCTGCAGCGGCGGTTGAAAATACATCCTCTCCTCCTCCATCCGATCATAGCCAACAAAACCATCATCCGCATACCCAGCATAATCATGCACTGGTGTCGGATCAACCACCTGGGAGGAGTCATCCACATGTGCCTGTGAGCCCTCTCCATGTATCATCGGGTCCCTGCGCCTCTGAGTCTTAGGGACATACGAGTCTTCAGCCCTCTTTTCTCTCCGAGCACTAGCGGTACTCGCCTCTTTACCTCTCCGCATCCTATCCTCTCTAATAACCCGCTCCTGCTCATCCGTTTCCCAAGCCATATCTGTACAAAACAAATTTTAAAAAACATAAATAAGTTGACAATGTATTTAAGAATACAATGTATCTAAGCATTTACTTAAGGCATCGAACATAGGCGAACATAGGCATGCATACAATATATTTAAAACTTTTAAGGCATTGAACATAGCAAGTAACATGTAACATATCAAAAATGAAACTTAGGCATTCATAAAATTTAATATAACACATTCATCAAACTTTATATAACATACCACATTATGTCATGCTTCAAACTTGCCAAAAAATTTAAAAATCCAAGCTTATAATAATTATAACATATATACTTTATAAAATTGAACATACTTGAAAACAAATTACACAAAAAAAGAAATATTTCCTCACTTATGCATTTTAACAAACACCTTATGTGCATTCTAAATTAGAAGCACAATTAGTGTTATTTGAACATCTAAACAACTACATTGTACCTAAACCTACTCTAAACAACAATGCCAGCATAAACAATCCATTACAACATCAAATTTTATACTAATTTGCAATTTCTAAACCTAACCTAAACACTAACATTTTGCTATAATTATGAAAATACAACCCTAAATAACCTACATTGCATGTAAATAGGATTAAGATGACTTACTTGTGATTTGCTTGAAGAAATTAGGATGATTTTCGTGCAAATGAGGTTTGGGTGATTTTTGTATGCTTTTGAAGTTGTGTTGAATGTGTTTCTGTAAACCAGAAACTGCAATTTCTGCGTTCTTAAGATACAGAATGCAGCGGTAGTTAACAGCTGCTGGGTCTCAGCGGTAGTTAACTACTGGCGTGTTTCCCAGCGGTTGTTAACTACCGCCAGGGGCATTAAGGTCATTTTCATGTGTCAATTGGAAGTATTCTTTGTCAAAAAAGCAATTTTCTTTACAAAATTCAGTGGACCTGACTGAAAAGCCCAACCATTTGTCATAAAAACTAATCCAGCCCAATTTCATCAAGTCCAGAAAAAACTGTACCCATTTTAAAAAACCATAAAAATCCAAAATAAACTGAATCTTATTCATTCCCATTGCAACACATGTGCTTCTGTATTTGTTACTTCCCTCCTCCACTGCAACTGCGCCATCGCGAGATCTGATGACTTTCTTCGACTCCACTACAACCGTCGTTGCCGCCGTCTAGTTTTGTCTGCAACGGTTTTTCTCTCTATGCAAATCTTCATTGATTCCCGACATCTCTGGTCTTTTGATTTCTCACCATTCTCCCTTCATTTTCTTCTTATTTCATGCAATTTTGGCAAATCTCATTCGTTTGATTTCGGTTCTCTTTCTCAGATCCAATGGTGATGTATTGTTCTTAACTTCTTGTGTACTTGAATTTGTTGTTCACTTTTTTGCTATTCTTGTTTGGTGCTATGATTTTAGTAGATCCAACAGTTGATAAGCTAAAAACAATTTGTTGATTTGATCCAACAGTTGATAAGCTAAAAACAATTTGTTGATTTGATAAGCTTATAAATTATTTCTATATGGTGTTTTACATTTTTTTTTTTGTAGTGGCCGGGGTTTGAACCCCGGACCTTGCATATTTTATGCATTGTCTCAACCAACTGAACTAAGCTCACGATGACGTTTTACATTTTTGTTAATAAAGTTGAACCGTTTTTGTGGTGTTTTTCATTTAGCGTACAGTTTATTTTAAAAAAATAGAAAAAATCAATACCAGTTCTAGCAAAAAACCGATTCAGGACAAAATCCGGTTCAGGTAGCACGAACAGGTACTGAACCGGGCCAAACTGTATCAAACCTGTTTAAAAAAAATCCATTTTTTATTTGTGAAAGTAGATTTTTGATCCAAACTGTATCCATAAATCTAGTATGGTTCAGTTTATAATCCATTTGCACACCCCTAGTCTGTCTATTAATTTTTTAGTGTTACTTTTCCCACCCTGTTGCCTTATCACGCGCCCTACGTTTTTGACTAAAATACCCTTTGTGTGGATTATATAATCCGAACACTGTTAGGATTACATAATTCGAACTGGTAAAAAAATCACGCTGCACCATGGCATTTGTGAAACTTGGACTTGTTCAGGGTGCAAGTGTTGAGATAATATTCACAAATCCCTATTTTAGTTTTAAAGATGAAAAAATATATTTAGATTTTATTTTATAAATGGATTCTGATATTATTGTATTTAACATCTTTGTATGAGTATTTTTAGTTGCAGGAACTTAAACTCAAAAGGATTGATATAACTAAGTTCCCTAAAAATTATTTTAGCCTCTCATACAATGGAACTAATGGATAAAAATTGCATTGGATGAAATTGGATTTACTTGGCCAGGCTTATGTAACACGCTGGCATACACACAATTATACAAGCAAATGGTTTCTTTGCAATGGTTTTCTATGTCTCCAATACCACTACATCTCAAATCAAACATGCATGCAAGTACAAACAAAACTACACTTTGTTGCCGTAAAAGGAACTAGAGGCAAAAGGTTGATATCTCACAACTTTGGAATATGCTTACATTTAAACCACACAAGTAATGACATGTGGATATAGATGAAATACAATTGGATGTAAAGCTTTGATTTGGCACACGTGAGAAGAAGAAGAAAATATCTACCTTGTGCACACATGTGAGTCCAAAAGCAATTTGAACTAAAAAGGAGCTACACGTGAGAACAAAAGTGTGGGAAAATAAACTTACCTCCCTCAGTTGGAATATTTAGTTACATGTGGGTCCACAAGCAATTGGAATGAAGAAAGAAGCTACCCATGCATGAGCTGTATTGGCTTATCTCACACAAGCACAACAGACGCTCCTCACGTGGGAGAGAAGAAAGAGCAATTTGTTTTGAGCAATTTGTGCCTATAAATACACATGCAGGCAGCAAGGAAAACCACCGAAATTTTGAGAAAGCAAAGCAATATACATTCAAGCAAAAATACTCAAAGCTCTCTCTTTTATTTTTCAGTAAACTAAACTTGCTCTTTTACAGTGAGCTTTTTGTTTAGTAAAGCACTACTCATTTTTATTTGATATTTGATCCAAGTAAGAATTTATTTCTTATTGGATTGTAAAGCTTGTAGGTAACAAGTGTGTAAACAACAAGAGTTAAATCACTCGTTTGTAGGGATAGATCAGGTAGATTTAGCAAGGGTGATTTGTTCTCGTTTGTTGTTTGGTTGTAAAAGCAAAGGTAGATTTACTCGGTTGCAGGAAAGATCAGTCGGATCTAGCAAAGAGTAAAAGTTACTCATTTGTGTAAAAGAAGACAAAAGAGGAGTTGTGGTTAACGTTACTTAACACAACTACCTAGTGGATAATCTCACAGGATTGTGGGGACTGGACTAACCCATATTGGGTGAACCAGGATACTTCTTGTGTGTGATTTTCTTTTCCCTATCCTTTTTATTTTTGTCTCACACACTTCACAATATTATTTTTATTAATTAACTAACCTAATCCAAGTATATATATACTTGAGGAAATTTTTATCAGGCATATTTTAAACAGGTCACAATTCAAACCCCCCTTTCTTGTGAAAATATTTTACTTCAATTGGTACCAGAGCACTGCCTCTAAAAAGCCTACGCACCCAACGGTGCAGGAGGAAAAAGATCCAGAAGAAAAGTCTCAATTCAACCTAAACACCCAACGGTGTAGAAGGAAAATTCAAAGCCTAAACACCCAACGGTGTAGAAGATCCAAGAAAAGAAAATGTCTAAAATAAAATTTATGTCCGAAGGAGGTTCCTCAAACAGACCACCGCTCTTTGAAGGAGCAGACTACTATTACTGGAAAGGAAAAATGGAACTATTTTTACAATCACAAGACAATCACATGTGGACCATAATTGAAAATGGAGACTATATTCCATATGATGAAGATCTGAATGTAAAGAGTAAGGAAGACTGGTCAGAAGAGGAAGGTAAGCGAATGTTATTAAATTTTAAAGCTAAATTGTTTCTAACCATGGCTTTGAGCAGGGAAGAATATGATAGAGTACAAGAATGCAAAAATGCCAAAGAAATTTGGGATACACTAAAAATACATCATGAAGGCACCAGTCATGTAAAAGAAACAAGAATTGACATTGGTGTTCGTAAATTTGAACTATTCGAAATGAAAGAAACCGAAACCATAGATGAAATGTATGGAAGGTTTACTATCATTATGAATGAGTTACGTTCTCTTGAAAAAAACTTTACAGTCCATGAGAGAATAAGAAAAATTTTAAGATGTCTCCCAAAATCTTGGAGACATATTGTAACAGCCATAACAGAAACAAAAGATCTGAAAAAACTCAGATTAGAAGATCTCATCGGATCTCTGAAAGCACATGAAGTTCTTTTGCAAGAGGACAAATCCTCAAACAAAAGCAAAATGATTGCATTCAAGACAAATCTAGAATCACAAAATCAAGAACTAGAAATGGATTTTGACAATCAACAAC
Organism: Medicago sativa; assembly: GCF_051527215.1. Taxonomy (NCBI): domain Eukaryota; kingdom Viridiplantae; phylum Streptophyta; class Magnoliopsida; order Fabales; family Fabaceae; genus Medicago; species Medicago sativa. The sequence goes on from NC_140752.1 coordinate 101,462,187, forward strand.
AAGAACCCGATGAAGAAGATCATGAAGATCAAATCATTCTTCTCACTAGAAAACTTCAAAGAATGATTCAAAGAAGAGATCAAAACAAAAGAAATTTTCCTGCAAGAAAAGAAAACACAAAAACTGAACTCGACAAAAGTCAAGTTACCTGTTACGGCTGCTACAAACTTGGACACTACAAAAATGAATGTCCACTAAACAAAAGAAAAACAAACAACTTCCAATCAAACCAAAGATCCTTCTTAACTACATGGGATGAACCGGAAGAACCAACAAATGAAGATGAACAAGCAGATCTTTGCCTAATGGCAAAATCAGACAATGAAGAGGTAAATCCTGATCCTTGCTCATCATGTGAAAAAACTGAATATTTGTTTGATAATCTTTTTCATAACTCTCTAATTTTAGAACAAACATGTGAAAGATTGAGAAATGAAAATCTTGAACTAAAAAGGGAAAAAGAAATGTTGGAAAAAGAGAACAAAAAACTGATTCAAAATTCTAAATCAAAAGAAGTCTTTGAAAATAAAAATGACTCTCAAAAGGAAAACATTATTTTAAAAGAAAATGTTTCACAACTAAAAAATGATATCTCAAATTTTGTTAAATCAACTGAAACATTTCAAAAAATCATGGGATCACAAGTTAGTGTTTTTGATAAAGCATGTATAGGGTTCAAAACTAATCAAAAACAAAAACTTTATGAGAATTTTTTTATTCCTGAAAAAGGTACAAAAACATGTGAAAAATACAAATGTACATATTGTGAAAAATATGGACATCTTGAACCTTTTTGTTTCAGAAAAAGAAAGAGACTCGCTTCACAAAAATTAAAAAATAGTTATTCTCATTTTCATAAAAAGGAAACTCGTAAAAACAACACTAACCATCAAGGACCCAAAAAAATATGGGTACCTAAGGGATTACTAACTTCTACTGCAGGAATGTCTCATAACAGTCAAGAAAAAGCCTTGGTACTTGGACAGTGGATGCTCAAGACATATGACTGGAGATAAACAAAGCTTTCTCTCCTTCACCAAAAAAGAAGGAGGATTGGTAACCTTTGGTAATAATGAAAAATCTCGGATTAAAGGTATAGGAGTTATTGGTAAGATAAACTCCGCAAAAATTGAAAATGTTCAATATGTAGAAGGATTAAAACATAATTTGATTAGCATCAGTCAATTGTGTGACAGTGGTCTTGAAGTAATATTCAAACCTCACACATGCGAAGTAAGACAAATATCTTCAGGAAAAATCTTGTTTACAGGATCAAGAAATAAAAACGTTTACACTCTATACCTAGATGAACTGCCTGTCGAATCATGTTTTATATCTCTTGAAAAAGATAAATGGATTTGGCATAAAAGGGCTGGCCATATTAGTATGGAAACAATTTCTAAAATATCAAAACTTGATCTAGTAAGAGGACTTCCTAAGATTAACTATGAGAAGGATAAGATATGTGAAGCATGTGTCAGAGGAAAACAAGTCAGAAGTAGTTTTCCTCCAAAAGATTTTATTTCAACAAAAAGACCTCTTGAACTGCTTCACATAGATTTATTTGGACCTATCTCAATAGAAAGTCTTGGTGGAAAAAAATATGGCTTTGTAATCGTTGATGATTTTTCCAGATTCACTTGGGTTTTATTTTTAAAACACAAAAATGATTCTTTTGAAGCTTTTCAAACCTTTTGCAAAAAAGTTCAAAATGAGAAGGAAACTAACATTATCTCGGTAAGAAGTGATCATGGAGGAGAATTTGAAAACGCCTCTTTTGAACAATTCTTTAGTGATAATGGGATATCTCATAATTTTTCTTGTCCTAGAACTCCTCAACAAAATGGAGTTGTAGAAAGAAAAAATAGAACTTTGCAAGAAATGGCAAGAACCATTTTAAATGAATCAAATGTTGAGAAATATTTTTGGGCAGAAGCCATAAATACATCTTGCTATATTTTGAATAGAGTTTCAATAAGAAGAGTTTTAAACAAAACCCCGTATGAACTCTGGAAAGAAAGAAAGCCAAACATTTCTTATTTTCATATCTTTGGATGTTATTGTTATATTTTAAACAACAAAGATAACCTAGGAAAATTTGACTCAAAATCAGACAAAGCTATATTTCTTGGTTACTCTGTTACTTCAAAAGCATACAGGGTGTTTAATTTAAGAACAAAAGTCTTAGAAGAAAGTATGCACGTAAAATTTGATGAGTTTGAGGAACTTGAAACTCAAGAAAGAATGAATGAAGAAGATGAGGAAGAAAGTCAAATCAATCCTAACATCGAAAATTCTCTCCAACAACCATCAAATGAAGAAGTCTCTCTAAATCCTCCAAGGTCATGGAGAATTGTGGATCATCACCCACAAGAACAAATAATTGGTGAAACCGCAGATGGAGTAAGAACAAGAAGATCCTTTCAAACAAATGACTTTGCAATGATATCTCAAATTGAACCAAAATCAATTAAGGAAGCAATCATAGACGAGTCATGGATCGAAGCTATGAAAGAAGAACTACATCAATTTGAGAAAAACCAAGTTTGGACTCTTGTACCTAATCCTCAAACTCAATCCATCATTGGTACAAGATGGGTATTCAGAAACAAATTAGATGAAGAAGGAAAAGTGACACGCAACAAAGCCAGATTGGTAGCTCAAGGTTATAATCAACAAGAAGGAATAGACTACGATGAGACCTATGCTCCAGTGGCTAGACTCGAAGCCATAAGAATCCTTCTTGCATATGCATCTCATAAATGCATAAAACTTTTTCAAATGGACGTAAAAAGTGCTTTTTTAAATGGTTTTTTAAACGAAGAAGTTTATGTTCATCAACCTCCAGGTTTTGAAAATTTAGAAAAACCAAATCATGTGTTCAAACTAACCAAAGCTCTTTATGGACTTAAACAAGCTCCAAGAGCTTGGTACGAAAGATTGAGCATCTTTTTAATCAAAAATGGTTATTCACGAGGAAAAATTGATACCACACTTTTTAGAAAAACTGACAAAAATGATTTATTAATTGTACAGGTGTACGTCGATGATATCATTTTTGGAGCCACAAATGAAAAAATGTGTGATGATTTTTCAAAACTCATGGAAAGTGAATTTGAGATGAGCATGATGGGAGAACTAAAATTCTTTTTAGGATTACAAATCAAACAACATAAAGAAGGCATTTTTATTTGTCAAGAAAAATATGTCAAAGATCTTCTTAAAAAATATAAGATGAATGAAGCCAAAGTTATGACTACTCCCATGCATCCTTCATCACATCTTGACAAAGATGAAAATGGAAAAGATTTTCCTGAAAAAGAATATAGAGGAATGATTGGATCACTTTTATATTTAACTGCTAGTAGACCTGACATTGTTTTTGCAGTTGGTCTATGTGCTAGATTTCAAACTGCACCAAAAGAATCACACTACATTGCAGTTAAAAGAATTTTCAGATACCTTGTAGGCACTCCAAGTGTAGGTCTATGGTATAAAAAGGGAACACACTTTGATCTTATGGCATTTTGTGATGCTGACTACGCCGGAGATAAAATAGAAAGAAAAAGTACAAGTGGTGCATGTCAACTACTTGGAGAAGCTTTAGTCAGCTGGTGTTGTAGAAAACAAAGTACTATAGCACTATCCACCACAGAAGCTGAATATATTTCCGCTGCAAATTGCTGCTCTCAGGTATTATGGATCAGAAATCAATTAGAAGATTTCTCTCTCAGGTACACAAATATTCAAATATTGTGTGATAATACTAGTGCTATAAACTTGTCAAAAAATCCTATTCAACATTCCAGATCTAAACACATCGAAATTAAGCATCACTTTATTCGTGATCATGTAAGTAAAAAGGAAGTTGAACTTATTTTTGTTAACACTAACGATCAACTGGCTGATATTTTTACAAAACCATTAGTAGAGGATCGTTTTCTTCTCTTGAAAAATAAGCTAAAAATAATTAAAAATCCTTTTTTAATTTAGTTTTATTTTATTTTATTGTGTTTCCTTATTTGTTGGGTTTTTATCGTTTTCTTTTCTTAAAAAAAATAATAATAATAAGCTAAAAATAATTAAAACCTTTTTTGTTTTATTTTATTGTGTTTCCTTATTTGTTGGTGTTATTTTTTTTCTCACGCTAACTTAAAATTTACATTTAATTAAAGCATTAATTATTTTTTCTTCCCATAATCTGTTTCATCTCTCCACAAAATCCTCTTTCAATCAAATCTTTCTCCCTATTCCTCTCATCACACGCGCCTCACTTTCGTCCCTAACAAATCAAAAAATTGAGACTTCAAGATCAAATCCTGGCCGTTTAATCCTTTGATCCTTCTATGCAAAAAGGGTATGGCAGCATTTCATCATTTCTTTCTCAGTATACGTAGCCCAAAGACTGCACAATCAAAACATCAACTCACTAACCATCACTCTTGTCCCCTTTCAAAACTTCTTCCTCCTTATTAAAAGATCCTTTCATCCATTGATATTCATTCCACCCTGTAGAAAACACAAAAATGGAAGAACAAAATCAAACTTTCTCTGAACTCCTTCACGCCATTGATCCAAACACCACCTCTTCTCCTCGTCAATCACCACCATCCACTCCTCCTGCTTCCTTCACTTATCTTTCTAAAAAAACCACAAACCCCTCAAGCTTTGCTCAAAACTCACACACTGATCCTTACTCTTTTTCACCTCCAAAAAGCTTCACCACTTCAGCTCCAGTGAAAGCTGAAACATTTGATGAACTTTTTAAACCAAACAAAGAATCCAAACGATCTTTCTCAAATGATCTTAGGAAATCCATTAGGCTAAGCTCAAAACCCTCAAAAGCTTCATACATTAACCTTGATGATGAATCAGTTTTCAGCTTGCAAACTCAAAAAACTACCAAACGACTCAAATCCTCTTCATCAGCATTTTCTCCATACGATCGCAAGGAAGCTCAGAAAGAAAAAATGCTGGACGACATCATTTCAAAACCTGTCAACAGTAAAGAAAAGATGATTGTGAATCCGTATTTGACAAACCCAGCTCCTGAAATCTCGTCCAGACCTCTTTGTGAAAGCAAATCCTTCGACTTTGAGGACATGAAAACTAGGAAAATCGTGATTGATGATGTTATGGCCATCATCGGTTGGAAGGAATTCTGTGAGTTAGATGAGGTAATTTATCCAAACCTTGTTCAGAAATTCTATTCATCTGCTAAGGTTCTTGAAGGACATGATATAATAATCTGTGTTATGGATCAAACTCAAATCATTATCACCACTGACGTTCTTGCAAAAGTATTCAATATACCAAACTCAGGTGAGAAGTTTTATGGAAGGAAATGGTATGATAAGGCTAGAGTTGATCGAAACACTGTGATAAACAAAATCTTCAAAAATGTAAAACCAGCCAATAACTTTCCTGTGACATCCTTGAAAAATGAGTACAAGATTTTGTATAATCTTTGTGCTCACAGTCTTTTGCCTCGTAGCCGCAATAGGTATCGAGTTCATGACAATGATCTCATGATTCTGCATCACCTCTCTCGTGGAAAGAGAATCAACCTTCCTTATCTAATCATTAGGCACATGATAGCTGCACTCAAGGATACATCAGAAAATGGTGGTTTGCCCTACTCTATGGCCCTAACCAAAATCTTCAAGGAATTCAAACTCTCCTTCATTGGAGAAAAAGCCACCGAAAATCAGAAGCCATTCAATTGCAAGAACATCTCTCACCTCAGAGTTGATGATGATACAGAAACTCTAGGCTTACATCAAATTCCACTATCTCAGGAAGCTTTTCTCATGAACACAGAAGAAGAAAATCCTCTCTTTAATCTGGTAAATGCTGTAATCGTGGAAAGTCACTTGTCCTCACAATCCACTCCTCTAGATGCTCCTAACACTCACCATCACTTTGCTAATCCAAACGTCTCAACTGATCTCAAACTGTCAATTGAAGACAATGTCGAACCAACTCCTATTCCTTCAGCTCCTCTATTTGATTGTGAAAATTCTGCTCTGTTTGGTTCCTCTTGCTTGAACAGGTTCATTCATTCTCCAAAGAGTGACAATCCTCTTTTGAGTGATCTTCCCTTTCCTTCACATTTCAGCTCCTTTGATAGCTTTAAATCAACTGGAACTTCACCAAAACGGGATCCTCCGATCGAACCAGAAAACACAGTCGTCACCAATGAGATGTTGCTTGGTGAAGTTGCCTCTCTTCGAGGAGATGTAAACAATCTGCGTGAGAGCTTTGTGTCCTTCATGTTCCAGTACTTTGGGATGATGGCTCCTGCTTCAGGTGTTGATCCTGGTTCCTCGTCCAACCCTCCACCAAATCATCAGTAGCATTTTGTTTTTGTGTTATGTCTTGTGCTATCTTTTTGAAGATGACAAAAAGGGGGAGAAAGCAAGTGTTGCGCGCGCACACTGCATGAAAATGAATTTGAAAAATATGCCCTTTTATATGTTATGGTGTAAGACTATGTAGCACATGTGTTCCCTGTTTTTCCTTTTTAGCTAAGAATCTTGAAAAAATGGACTTTTGTATTTTAGCAAGTTATTGCTAAAAATGGAACTTCAATGTCATATGTATTTGGGTCCTTTTCTATGTTATATGCAAGTTATCATAAGCTATTTAGCCTCTGTAATGATATATGCATCTTAAGTTTTTTTTTAAATACAAGTCATCTTGTTCTACATAATTATTTAGCTTCTTTTATGAACACAAGAATCCTTGTTAAGAAAAGTATGACTATGTTTAAAAAAAGGTCCCTATCATCCTTTTCAAATCAATTTTGAGTTGTCATATCTTATTAATCAAATTTATTTTTTTTTTTACCAAGAATGTCAAATTAAGGGGGAGCCTATTTTTAAAACTAGTAATCCTTTTCCTTTAAACCTCAAAAGATATGCATCAATTTGAGGGGGAGCTTAATCGGAACACATTTATATAAATCAAATTCTAATATATTTTGTCATCGTCAAAAAGGGGGAGAATGTTGAGATAATATTCACAAATCCCTATTTTAGTTTTAAAGATGAAAAAATATATTTAGGTTTTATTTTATAAATGGATTCTGATATTATTGTATTTAACATCTTTGTATGAGTATTTTTAGTTGCAGGAACTTAAACTCAAAAGGATTGATATAACTAAGTTCCCTAAAAATTATTTTAGCCTCTCATACAATGGAACTAATGGATAAAAATTGCATTGGATGAAATTGGATTTACTTGGCCAGGCTTATGTAACACGCTGGCATACACACAATTATACAAGCAAATGGTTTCTTTGCAATGGTTTTCTATGTCTCCAATACCACTACATCTCAAATCAAACATGCATGCAAGTACAAACAAAACTACACTTTGTTGCCGTAAAAGGAACTAGAGGCAAAAGGTTGATATCTCACAACTTTGGAATATGCTTACATTTAAACCACACAAGTAATGACATGTGGATATAGATGAAATACAATTGGATGTAAAGCTTTGATTTGGCACACGTGAGAAGAAGAAGAAAATATCTACCTTGTGCACACATGTGAGTCCAAAAGCAATTTGAACTAAAAAGGAGCTACACGTGAGAACAAAAGTGTGGGAAAATAAACTTACCTCCCTCAGTTGGAATATTTAGTTACATGTGGGTCCACAAGCAATTGGAATGAAGAAAGAAGCTACCCATGCATGAGCTGTATTGGCTTATCTCACACAAGCACAACAGACGCTCCTCACGTGGGAGAGAAGAAAGAGCAATTTGTTTTGAGCAATTTGTGCCTATAAATACACATGCAGGCAGCAAGGAAAACCACCGAAATTTTGAGAAAGCAAAGCAATATACATTCAAGCAAAAATACTCAAAGCTCTCTCTTTTATTTTTCAGTAAACTAAACTTGCTCTTTTACAGTGAGCTTTTTGTTTAGTAAAGCACTACTCATTTTTATTTGATATTTGATCCAAGTAAGAATTTATTTCTTATTGGATTGTAAAGCTTGTAGGTAACAAGTGTGTAAACAACAAGAGTTAAATCACTCGTTTGTAGGGATAGATCAGGTAGATTTAGCAAGGGTGATTTGTTCTCGTTTGTTGTTTGGTTGTAAAAGCAAAGGTAGATTTGCTCGGTTGCAGGAAAGATCAGTCGGATCTAGCAAAGAGTAAAAGTTACTCATTTGTGTAAAAGAAGACAAAAGAGGAGTTGTGGTTAACGTTACTTAACACAACTACCTAGTGGATAATCTCACAGGATTGTGGGGACTGGACTAACCCATATTGGGTGAACCAGGATACTTCTTGTGTGTTATTTTCTTTTCCCTATCCTTTTTATTTTTGTCTCACACACTTCACAATATTATTTTTATTAATTAACTAACCTAATCCAAGTATATATATACTTGAGGAAATTTTTATCAGGCATATTTTAAACAGGTCACAATTCAAACCCCCCTTTCTTGTGAAAATATTTTACTTCAGCAAGGAGTTTCAGAAATTATAGTCCGTACAATATAATTGAATTCCGGATTTTGAAATCCGAACACCCTGTATTTGAACTGAGCGGGAAAAATAGTCGTTTTTTTTTCGGAAAAAGAAATCCGGACGGCTAGGTGATATATACTTCACCAGAACCTAGCTGAAGCACACCACCTTTATCACAAACACTCCCTATACCTCTAAAAAAAACACACCATTTAGGGCGAAAATATGGTTTGGAGCAGCAATCTGGCCATCAAGGGGGGTTAACATCATCATTTTCGTCTGAATGCAAAGGTAATGTGTATATAAACCTTCCTCCATTCGTTTTTTAGGCGCTTTCCTTTTGATCACGTTATATGATCTGTACTGGATCGTTCCGGAAAATAAAATCCGGACTGCATTCATGCATTTCGGATTTAGTAATCCAAACAACACCAGTACAGAAACTGTGTTCATTTTCAGACTCTGCTTCGCACTGTTTTCAGTTATGGTTGTTCCTGTTGATGCCCCAAACCATGATCCACCTGAGATTAAACATCCTATTGTGTTGCCGGTTCTTTTACTTGAAGATGTGCATGATTCCTGAAATGCCAAATCTGAGAATCCCCCACCACCACCACCGAAACTTGAAATTTGTTTAGGCGATGCGAAAGTAGAGGATGCTCCTCCTCCTATTCCTCTTGTTGTTTGTATTGATCAGCGAGAACATTTTACCACTACACAAAAGTTTGCAACACAGAATGATTTGTTGGAGTGGGTTCGAGAGAAAGCTAGGAAGCTCGGTTTTTCCACTGTTATTGGTAATTCCGATAACGGTGGCAATATAAGAAGCGTATTTGTTACTTTGATATGTGAAAGGGGAGGTTCATACACCGAGTACAAGAGAAAGACTCGACGCGAGATAGCTGGTTCTGTTAAATGCGAGTGTCCGTTTCGACTGAGAGGTTACTTGTTAACTGCTAGTGATTGGAGCCTCAAAGTTGGTGATGGTAGACACAACCATGACATGACAGATGTGTTGAAAGGTCATAAAACCGTCGGTCGTCTAAACCCAAATGAAGGTGTGCACCTTCATGAGATGGTGGATTCAAACGTTCATCCGAGGCAAATGCTTACCAACTTACAGAAGAGGAACCGTACCACTTCAACTACTATCAAACACGTTTATAATGCATGTCACCGGTATAGGCGGTCCATTAAGGGTACGAGGACGGACATGCAACTTCTCTTGAAGTCTTTCGTTGATCATGATTGCGTGTATCATTGTAGGAAGTACCATGATTTCGATGATGTCAGTGATGTTTTTTGGGCACATCCAAATTCTATGCAGTTGTTTAACACGTTCTCCACCGTGCTTGTCTTGGATTCCACCTATAAGACCAACAAGTATCATCTTCCATTGCTTGAGTTTGTCGGTAACACCTCTACCATGAAAACGTTCTCTATTGCTTTTTCTTATATGATGTCTGAGAGGCAAGACAACGTTAATTGGGCTCTTGAGAGGTGTCGTGAGTTGTTGCATTCGAAAGATCTCTATCCCAAAGTAGTTGTCACTGATCGGGACAATGCTTTGAACAATGTTGTGGAAAAGGTTTTCCCTGATGCTACTACTCTGTTGTGCTCATATCACATTGGACAAAATGTGAGAGCAAAGTGTAAATTGGATTGCAAAGTGAAGGATCTCAAAGGCAAGAATGGGGAAGAGATCAAGTCTGCTTCGGTGGTGAAGACTGTGATGGCTGCATAGATGGATATTGTGGATTCCGAAACGGATGAAGCCTATATTGATAATTGGAACCAGTTCAAAGTTGTATGTGGAAACTCAATGTTGTGGACAATGCTTCAGGACAATGCTTTGATCAATGTTGTGGAAAACGTTTTTGGAATATGTTGAAAAGACAATTTTGGATCCGGTTAAGGATAAGGTTGTGAGGTTTTGGGTTGACAAAAATATTCATATGGGGAATACTACAACAAACATAGTTGAATTTGCACACGCTCGGTTGAAAAAGTATTTGAGTAGTAGTATGAGTGATTTAAGCACAAACTGAAAATCCGTTCATGACACACTAGAGTTGTAACATACTGCAATACATGCTTCATTTCAGACGAGCATTATCATGCTTGAACATAGGTTCAGAGGAAAGGTGTTGTGGTCTAGGTTGATCCGAAATATTTCAAGGGAAGCTTTGCATCATCTCGTAGTGGAGTATAATAAAGCACTTGAAATTGGTACAGATAAATCAAGATGTGGTTGTTTGAGTTTGATAACTTACGGATTACCGTGTGCGTGTATGATTGCTTTGAAGATCAAGAATGGAACCACCCTCCGTTTCGATGAAATCCACACTCACTGGAAGAGGTTGAGGTTCGAGTACGAGGTTGACCTGAATCTTCACAAAGCAGACATCTCTCTATTGCCAGAATGAGATATTCTTCAGGTATTTTTTTAAAAAGCTGTGTTACTTTAGGTTCTGCCCAAGATTTGTGTTTTAATTTTTTGTACTGGTGCAATCTGGATTATATAATCCGGACTGAATAGTTGTATTCCAGATTATATAATCTGAAATGTTAGCATTTACGCCCCATGCAAGTGCATTTAAGACTCATGCAAAGGGTGTATCGGGAAGTTTCGGATTTTATAATCCGAAATGTGCATATGCGTTCCGGATTATAAAATTCGAACTGTATCAGCGCTCAGAATAGAATGCATGTTTTAGCCTAGTTTCCAGCAATAACCAAAATGACAGTTTTTTTACACATTGTAGGCTCGGTTCAAGGACGCCGATTACAACATGAAGGTGCATATGAAAGAACAATTCCGACAGTTTGTTTTACCCGAGACCACCTCTATGCGTCCACCGCCAAATAAGGTCACCACCAAAGGAGCTCCAAAAAAAAAGATAAGCAAAACATATGATCGACAAGGCAGGTCCCCTTCGCTATGGGGTATTGTTGACTCCCAGGAACAACAAACACAGGGTTCACAGACAAAATCAACAAGGACAAGTAGAAAGAGTGCACCGAAAAGCAACATGTCTCCTACTCCTCCTAAACCACTTCTAAAAAATCTGAAGCCAACACCCATTAAAGTCCACATACCACACAAAGACTAAATCCCAATTTGGATGCATGAATTTATTGAAAAGGTTGAGGATGTACCTGGTGATGGACATTGTGGGTTTCGAGCAGATGCGGTCCTACGTAACTTGACTGTTGATGATCACCAACTAATCTGGTACCACCTTTACAAAGAGCTTGTCGGTGTAGAAAATGCTCGCTATCGGAGGATGATTAATGATGATAGGCGGTATAAAGAGGTCTTAGACGCTCTATCCTATGACAGTATTGGGAATGCACCACCGGATAAATGGATGACCATGCCGGATATGAGATTCCTCATCGTACAGAAATTCAACCAAACTGTTGTTGTGTTGTTTTTTGGGAAAGGGCGATTGGAAACCTATTTCCCTCTATGTGGTCCACCGCCACTGCCATGTATCGATCGGTTGATGTGTCTGGAATCCAATTTGCGAGATTACCTGTGTATGATTGGAGAAACACTAACAGATTCGCAGGAATCTCCAAGAAAACTTGATTCTGGCTCTTTCTTCCTCCTGCTTCCTTGATTCAGCTTCTTGCGAAGTTGTAACGTTGTTTTTGCTTCGATCCGTCAGAATTCTGGCGTTTGAGTTAGTCACCGCAGAAATTGAGATTCGAATTCGTGAATTGTTGTTGTTGACGAACGATTTACGAATTGGTTCGGGAGTTAATGTGATTTCTGGTATTTTTTGTGGATTTGGTAATATTGTTCGGTGATGATGAGTGTTGATGATGAGGATTCGAATTCTGGAAAAAATTGTTATGAGTGTTCTTGATGTTCATGATGAATATTCATCAAGTTCATCAAGAATTTTGTGTTTTGATCCGAAAATGCAGAGAGAGAATCGAAAATTCTGTTTGTGCAGTGTGGTTGTGATGTGGCACTGACTGAATGGATCCCTTGACCCTTGACCATGACTGGGCTATTTATAGCTGACACATGTGATGTTCTGGACCAATAACAAGCTGCCACGTGGACTGGACTTGTAACAAACTTTCTTTGGACTAATCTGCAATTAACTAAAAATAAAGGACTAAAATGCAAAATAACAAAAGGACTAAATGTAATTAAAATAAAATTGGTAAAAAATGTAATTTGAAAATAACGTAAAGCGAAACGATTAAAAATAACAAAACGGACTAAAATGAACCAATTACTTAAATGAGGTACTTTAAAGTAACCTCTCTCTGCCAAAATTTCGTGTGAAATGACCAAAATGCCCCTAGGGAATAAAACGACTCAAAATGACTCCGATATAATTTTAAAATGGTTTTTTAACAGGGAATTAAAGCAAAAACTTATACAAGCACATTGAAAAGACCCAGAGACAATTTTTTTAGAAATTAAGCAGAGTTTTAACATATGAAAAGACTAAAATGCCCCTAGGGGCTAAACTGACTCAAAGACTTCAAATGTGATTTTTTGAAATGGATTTGGACACGAGATTGAAACAAGGACTTATTCAAATCAATTGAAAGGACTCAAACAATTTTTAAGGACAAAAAAATGAATTTGAATGTAGGAAATGACTAAAATACCCTTTTTCATGAATTTTACAAATAACATTGAAATAAAATGCAGAGAAAGATGCAATTGATTAGAGACAAATTCAAATGACTTGAAATGCAAGAAAAAGTTTTGGATGACTTGAAATGTAAGAAAACATGGACAAATACACAGTTGAAAAGATTTGTAAAGCTAAGTTGAGAGATAAAGCAGAGTAAAATGTCAGTGTAGACAATAGCAAATTGGGAATTATTCAAGAATAGTAGACATGTATCAAAGATGAAAGAAGACTTTGAACAAGTATTTTTAGGTCCAAAATTGGGGTATAACAGCTGCCCCTATTTAAGTTTCTTTGTCCGGAGAGTCAAGAGACGAAGTCTCTGATTTGACGGGACGAAGATACTTAAATATTAACATTTGCACTGTTTTTGGACATAAAAATACTCTCTCAGATTTCAAAATATGAATGCCATGCAACCTTTTGATTATGTATGCAAGACAAACAAACTGGAGTCTACAGAGCATGTCATATCACTGGGGATTTAGGTAGACATTGACAGGGTAGACGAACCAGGGGACAAAAGATAGGTACAAGCTGTTCTTTGGATCGAACCTGCCACTTGACCAAGACATACAGACAAGAGATGGGTACAAGCTGTTCTTTCGATCGAACCTGCTACTTGACCGGGGATAGAAATACAAGACAGGTACAAGCTGTCCATTGGATCGAACTTGGCACTTGACCAGAAACATAGACATATAGGTAGAGACAAGCTGTTCTTTGGATCGAACTTGTCGCTTGATTGAAAATACAGACAGATAGACAGGTACAAACTGTTCTTTGGATCGAACTTGCTATTTGACCTGGAGGCATAGACAAAAGGATGATGCAAGCTGTTCTTTGGATCGAACTTGCTGCTTGATCAATATCACAACATATAAGTTGGTGCAAACTGTTCTTTGGATCGAACTTGTCGTTTGACCGTTAACAAAACATAAGCAGGGTACAAACTGTTCTTTGGATCGAACTTGCTATTTGACCTGGAGATATAGGCGTATAAGCAGGTACAAGCTGTTCTTTGGATCGAACTAGCCACTTGACCAATAACAAGATACAAATTGGAAGTTTGATTTGAAAAGATACAAATTGAGAATAAGTTGACATTGGTTTGACTTGAAAATAGACATGACCATTATTGTTGTCCCAAGAGTAAATTGAGAGTGAATTAGCTTTGATTGAGACATTGAATTGAATTGAAAGTTGATATTGAAAGAGACATTGGAAGTTGAAAATAGTCAGAGACATAGACATTGAATTGGAGAGTTGAAATTGAATTGAATTGGAAATTGAGATTGAATTGAATTGGAAATTGAAATTGGGTTGAATTGAAATTGAGATTGAGTTGAGTTGGAAATTGAAATTGAGTTGAATTGAAAATGGAGATTAAACTGAATTGGAAGTGGAAATTGAGTTGAATTGAAAGTTGAGATTGGGAATGCAACATGTATGTATGGTATACAAGATTATTAAGTGTATGAGCACATAAAATGCATGATTATGCATGTATGAATGCTTGAAATGCATGATTGGTTTGTAGTTTGACAGAGAAATTTCATAGAGACAGACGAAACATTGGAAGATTAGGCACGTAATGGCTCGTGCTATAACATATTCACATGGAAATCCTCTTTGGAGAGACTGTCATTGAGAGACGTATCGAAACCATGGTTGATGGCAATAAAACTTGTAGAGGAGGAACCCATGGAAGATTCTTGAATACAGGTCGCCGCTGTTAGGCGTGTCAGCGCTGGGTAAACATTGGATGTTCGCATCTGTGGTCAATGCTTTTCATTCTTTCATTCTTTCTTTTTCATTTTTCAATCCCATTTTGCCTGAACCGCCCTTTCGGGTTTTCGATTCACCGGGAATAAATTCTTTTCCCTGCCCCATTTTTGCCTGAATTGCCTTCATAGGTTGTCAATCAGCGGGGTGCTCATTTTTGCCTAAGCCGCCCTTCCGGGTTTTCAACTTAGCGAGCTTTTATTTTCATTTTCATTTCATTTTTCTTTTTTCGTTCTGTTTTTTCATTCTTGCCATTTACCATAGATCATCCTGGGGAGAACCTGCTCATAACATGTATTGAAATAGACATTGACACTCATTTATTCATGCATGTTTAATTGAAATGTACCCTAGTGCTCAGGTTTGCTTTCAAAATAGACAAAAAAGATTTTTCAATTTTAAAAAATGTTTGTTTCAGACATTGACATTATCAAAATGGAAAGAAAATATTTTGTATATAGCATTGAAAATAGAAAGAAAAATAGAGTTTCAAACAACAGCATAGGCTCGAATTGATGTAGAAGAGTGAGAGTCAGCCAAAGGCATGACTTCACGGAGTCACAAAGCTTGGAAAATGGTAACTTCATTGGTTGGTGATACATTGAACACGATGACCGCTACATTTCATAGAAATTTTGAATTCATAAGTACAGAAGCTTCTGATGAAGACGATCATTGACAGCTGCAGATGCCCCAAGGAGTGACGGTGATTTGCCAGATATAGTTACTTGTCTTTTATTATCAATCTCATTTTTGCATGAACCGCCCTTTCGGGTTTTCGGCTCATCGAGACGCTCATTCTTGCCTGAGTTGCGTACAATCTCAGCGAGCTTTTTCATATTCATTTTTTGTCCCTAACTTTTGCCTGGATCGCCCTTTCGGGTTTTCGATCCACCGAGAAGCGCATTTTTGCCTAGGCCGCCCTTTCGGGTTTTCGACCTACCACGTTGTTCTTTTTCTTTTTAGACAAAGTATTTCTTAACTATATCGGCATTAACAGGATTCGGAAGTTCAACACCATCCATGTGTGTAAGGATCAAAGCACCACCAGAGAAAGCCTTCTTGACAACATAAGGACCTTCATAGTTAGGTGTCCATTTGCCCCTTGGGTCGGGTTGCTGGCTTATTCTTCTCTTCAATACAAGTTCTCCTTCCTTGAATTCTCGAGGTCGGACTTTCTTTTCAAAAGTATTCTTCATTCGCACTTGATACAACTGTCCATGAGCCATAGCATCCATACGTTTCTCTTCAATCAAATTCAACTGATCATACCGACTTTGACACCATTCAACCTCAGTTAATTTTGCTTCCATGATCACTCGAAGAGATGGAATCTCCACTTCCAGAGGGAGAATTGCTTCCATGCCATATACCAAAGAGAAAGGAGTTGCCCCGGTTGAACTGCGCACTGTAGTACGGTAACCATGCAAAGCAAAAGGTAGCATCTCATGCCAGTCTTTGTAAGTAGTGACCATCTTCTGAACAATCTTCTTGATATTCTTATTAGCGGCCTCAACTGCACCATTCATCTGAGGTAAGAGTTGTGATGTTCGATTTTGAATTCTTCACATAAAGCTTGCATCATGCTATTGTTCAGATTGGAACCGTTGTCAGTGATGATCTTGTTGGGAACACCATATCGACAGATGATGTTATTCTTGATAAACTTCACTACCACTTGCTTGGTCACATTTGCATAGGAAGCAGCTTCAACCCACTTGGTGAAATAGTCAATTGCCACTAGAATGAAACGATGTCCATTGGAAGCCTTTGGTTCAATTCTTCCGATCATGTCGATGCCCCACATAGAGAAAGGCCATGGGGAAGATATAACATTGAGAGCGTGTGGAGGCACATGAATCTTATCAGCATAAATTTGACATTTGTGGCATCTCCTGGCATGTCTGTTGCAGTCACGCTCCATAGTTATCCAGTAATAGCCGGCTCTTAACAGCTTTCTTGACATGGTGTGACCTGTAGCATAAGTCCCAAAGGTACCGTCATGTACATCATGCATCAACTTCTCAGCTTCTTGTTTATCAACACATCTCAACAAGACTATGTCATAGTTCCTCTTGTATAGGATTTCTCCGTCCAGAACGAATCTGCTAGCCCATCGTCTCAAGGTCTTTTTATCCCTGTTGGAAGCACCAGGTGGATATTCATGATTCTGCAAGAACTGTTTGATATTATGATACCAAGGTTTTCTGTCATTCACATTTTCATCAGCCTGATCTGGCATATTTTCAATAGTAAACACATGAGCGGGTCTATCAAGACGCTGCACCTTGATTACGGGCACGTCATTCCAGTGATTCACACGAAACATGGAAGACAGAGTAGCAAGAGCATCAGCCATCTGATTCTCATCCCGAGGAATATGGTGTAACTCAACCTTTGTGAAGTATGTCAACAGACGTCTTGCATAGTCACGGTAAGGGATTAGCTTCTCATGATGAGTCTCCCATTCACCCTTTATCTGATTAATAACAAGTGCGGAATCTTCATAGATGTCAAGGTGCTTAATTCTCATATCAATGGCTTCTTCAATGCCCAAGATGCATGCTTCATATTCTGCTATGTTATTTGTGCATTCAAAAGTTATTCGAGCAGTGAAAGGAATGTGGTGCCCCTGTGGAGTTACAATAATGGCCCCAATTCCTTTACCATAAGCATTGACAACACCATCAAACACCAATCCCCATTTGCTATTGGGATCCGGCCCTTCATTGATCAATGGCTCTTCACAGTCTTTTGCTTTCAGATACATAATCTCTTCATCAGGGAAATCAAACTTAATCGGTTGGTAATCATTAAGAGGTTGGCAAGCAAGGTGCTCAGCAAGGATACTTCCTTTGATTGCTTTCTGAGCTTTGTACACAATATCATATTCAGACAACAACATTTGCCAACGTGCAATCTTTCCAGTAACAGCAGGCTTTTCAAAGATGTACTTGATTGGGTCCATTCGGGATATCAACCAAGTTGTGTGATTCACCATATAATGACGCAGGCGTTTGGCAGCCCAAGCTAAAGCACAGCAAGTCTTTTCAAGCATTGTATACTGAGTCTCACAGTCGGTGAACTTCTTGCTCAGATAGTAGATAGTATGTTCTTTCTTACCAGTCTCGTCTTGTTGACCGAGAACACAACCCACTGAATCATCTAACACTGACTGATACATAATCAAAGGCCTTCCTTCCACTGGTGGGACAAGGATAGGTGGTTCCAACAAGTATTCTTTAATGCTATCAAAAGCTTCCTGACATTCATCATTCCATACAACAGGCTGATTCTTTCTGAGCAATTTGAAAATTGGTCCACAGGTAGTAGTCATGTGAGATATGAATCTTGAAATATAATTCAGGCGTCCGAGGAAACCTCTGACTTGCTTTTCAGTTTGAGGGGCCGACATCTCTCTGATGGCTCGGACTTTATCAGGATCATCTTCAATGCCTCTTTGGCTGACAATGAAGCCTAGCAACTTTCCAGATCTTACACCAAATGTGCATTTGTTAGGATTCAGCCGCAGCTTGTACTTTCTTAGTCTTTCAAACATTTTTTCAAATACACAATATGCTGCTCTTCATCACTTGATTTCACAATCATGTCATCAACATACACTTCAATTTCTTTGTGAATCATATCATGAAACAGAGTGGTCATACCCCTTTGATAGGTAGCACCAGCATTTATCAAGCCAAACGGCATCACTTTATAACAGAATGTTCCCCACGGAGTGATGAAGGACGTCTTTTCTCTATCTTCTGGTGACATCCGTATCTGGTTATAACCAGAGAAACCGTCCATAAAAGAGAACACTTTTGACTGAGCAGTACTGTCAACAAGCACATCAACATGAGGCAATGGGAAGTTATCCTTCGGACTGGCTTTATTCAGATCTCTGTAATCAACACACATTCGAACTTTCCCATCTTTCTTTGGTACTGGTACAATATTGGCAATCCACTCAGGATATTCAGCTGTCATGAGGAAACCCGCATCAATTTACTTTTGCACTTCAGCCTTGATCCTAAGAGCCATGTCTGGACGAGACCTTCTCAATTTCTGTTTGACAGGAGGGCATTCAGGTCTTGTCGGTATCCGATGTTCCACAATCTTGGGGTCTAGACCCGGCATATCTTCATAGGACCATGCAAAGACATCTGGATAATCATGGAGAAGCTGAGTAATCTTCTTTTTCACTTCTGGCACAAGTGCAGCACCGATCTTGATCTCTCGCTTGTTTTCTTCAGTACCCAGGTTGATAAGCTCAATCTCTTCCTGGTGAGGCTGAATGGCTCTTCTTTCTTGCTCAAGCAATCGAGTGATCTCATACGGTATCTCTTCATCATCTTCCTCATCTTCAGCTTCTTATACAGGGAATTCAAAATTTGGAGGAACCATAGGGTCACTGTGTTCAACGGGTTTATTATGGTTCAATCTGCATAATATGATTGGGATGATTTTAGAAAAATGTTTTTCATGCAGATTTTTGAAATTAATAAGAAAATACAGATGTTTTGGTTTTTTCTGGCATTACCATTATTTTCAAGAAAAAAAGCACTAAAAAGTAAAAAAAACAAAGAGTCGCGGAAACGACGACAACTTTTATTGATAACGGCAATGCCGAAACAAACATGCCCTTACAATGATATCACTTTCGCCTTGGGCAGAGCGAAAGGATTGTTATTTTGAAAACAAAAAAGCATGAGCAACAAGACACATTACATGGAAGCATGCATGACTAAAGGAACATCAATGGCCTCCCAATTTCTCACAGTGCCTCCTGGTACAACAAATGTAGGCACATAACTACTTTCAGCAGCATCTTCAGCAATAGCATTGATGAACCCAGCACTGTAGAAAGTTTCTGTTGAAACGCCTGAGGTCGGGGAGAATCCAAGGCCCTCTTTATGCTTGTTTTCAAAAATCTGTATCACTTTGCCCCAGCCAGCAGCCTGCCCTTCTTGAACAGCTTTCTGGGCGTCTTTCAGTGAAGCCATACTAGCACTAGCTCTCGGGGGTTCTGCACCTTCAACAGTCAAGCCTTGAAATGACGTCCCTTCAGCGGACCCTGCTTCAACACAAGAGAAAGATGACACTTGGCTAACCAGATATGCTTCTTCACCATGTACAGTGACAAGCTTACCATTCCTCACAAACTTGAGCTTCTGGTGCAGAGTAGAAGTTACTGCCCCAGCGTCGTGAATCCACGGTCTTCCGAGGAGACAACTATAAGAAGAATTGATGTCCATGACCTGGAAAGTGATCTGAAATGTCTCAGGACCAATGGTAATTGGTAGATCTACCTCCCCAAGAACATCCTTGCGAGATCCGTTAAAAGCCTTAACCAAATAGCTACTTCCCCTTAGAGAGAGTCCATGATAACTCAACTGTCTCAGCGTAGACTCGGGCATTACGTTTAAGGATGATCCAGTGTCCACCAACACATTGGATATCATGTCAGACTTACAGTGCACTGAGATATGCAGAGCCAAGTTGTGGTATTTCCCTGCTTCGGGGAGCTCATCATCACCAAACCCCAAGTTGTTGCAAGCAGTAATGTTACCCACTATTCCATTGAACTGATCCACGGAGACTTCATGATCAACATAGGCTTGTTCCAGTACCTTCATATACACTTTCCTGTGAGCTTCTGAGCTCAATAGCAGAGACAAGATGGATATTTTTGACGGAGTTTGCAGCAGTTGGTCTACAATCTTATAATCGCTCTTTTTGATAAGCCTCAGAATTTCGTCCAGATTAGACTCCTTAATAGACTGGCCGAATGGGCCGGCATTCTTGTTAACAGGAGGAGCAACTGGCGGAGTTATTGTAGCAACAGGTGTAACCACCTTCTTTTGAAACAAAGGTGGACGAACTTTTCCACTTCTCAGAGCTGTAATTTCTCCGGCGACGTTATCAACCGTAGCTGGGGATACCAGAGGTACTTCCACCCCATTCTCAATCATAGTTGCATCATACTTGTAAGGGATTGCCTTCGTAGAGGCATAAGACACCAGACCAGGTAGCCTGATCACCAAAGGTTCAACATTCCTTGTCTGTGGTACACCCGTAGCAGGAGAGTCATGAAACACTGGCACAATCACACAAACATCACTGGCAATCAAGTGTTTATTATTCATTAAGCTATGTATATCATCCTGCACCACACAGCAACCCATAGGATTTTGAAGACATTCTGAACAAGCAGCATGATCGTGATTAAACAAAGAAGCCTGGCAAAGTTTGACATGTAGTGGTACCAAAGGAGTAACAACATTACGGACATCCAGCATGGGGGCCTCTCTAGGAACAGGAACTCTTTCGAAAGCCTCGATCATGTTAACAGCACCATGATTTGGAAGTGGGTTGTCAAGAACATGGGGAACACTATTTTCAAAAGTCAACCGTCCTCTGTCTATCAGGTCCTTTACAATATACTTCAGAGCATAGCAACCTTCAACATCGTGGCCTTGAGCGCCTTGATGGAATTCACATGTGAGATCCTGTCGGAACCTGGGAGGCAATGGTGTAGGCGGAGGCTTGCCTGGTCTGGTGGCACAGTGGCCCTTAGCAAGTAGAGTTGGGAGAAGATCAGCATACCGCATTGGTATTGGTGGAAAATAAGTCTTGGGCCGAGGACCCTGTAGTTGTTGCTGCTGTTGTTGAGCAGGAGGATGTTGTTGTACTTGTTGAGCAATCGCATTAACGGGCACTGGTGGTTGACCCGGTGGCAGAGGATATTGCTGGTAGAATGGCGGGAAGAAAGGATGTTAAGAGTACTGCATGTATTGATAGGGCAGGGGTGTCTGAGCAGCAGCTGTAGATTGGTTACCAGATACCATTCCTACTTCGGAATCTTTCTTCTTATGGTGGCCGTTACCATACTTCTTAGGTGCACTGGCTGAAGATTCACCCTTCTCAAGAACAATGATGCCCTCTCTGACCGCCTCCTCTAGACGAGTTCCCATAGTCACCATGTCGGAGAAATTATTTGGAGCAGAGACTATCATTCTTTCAACATATTCCTTTTTCACAGTCTTCAGGAACGTCTGTGTTAATTCTTCCTCATCAAGCCGAGGAGAAACACGGGCAGCTGCCCCTCTCCATCTCTGAGCATATTCACGGAAGGTTTCATCTGACTTCTGAGACAAAGACTTAAGAGAATCCCTATTTGGCTTCAAGCGGGTGTTAAACTCATAGTGATTTTCAAAAGCAGCAGCAAGTTCCTCAAAAGTATGGATATTGTCTTTGCTTAAACCAGTGTACCAATCTGCCGCATCTTCCATCAAACTATCCTGGAAGCAGTGGATCATCAGCGCATCATTATCTGCGTAGTTGGCCATCTTTCGGACGTACCGAATGACATGGCTGTGTGGACAAAAAGTTCCATTGTATTTGTCAAAATCTGGCACTTTAAACTTCTTAGGAATCTCAAATCGGGATACCAGACATAAATCACGAGCCTTAGCAGAAACACCATTCCCACGGCTAGCTTTGACCTCACGGAGTTCTCCAGCTAACTCTCTTAACTGTTGTCTCATAGCCTCCATTATAGGGTCTTGTCCACGTGGAGTATCAACATCAATTACATGTTGCACAGTGTGTACAACAGGGTCGGTAACAACAGTAGTCACTTGAGGCATAAAGGTGGATACGGGAATCTGTCCTTGATTGCCAATACCAGAAATACCAGCCGCAGTGTTAGGAGCATAGAAAACTGAGAGTCCATAAGGGCGTCCATTGGGCATAACAAACCGAGCATCAGTCATCACAGTAGACAGTGGGATAGATGGAATCATTTCAGTAGAAGCTGGAACAGATATGGCTGGTTGTTCTTGTGCAGCCATCATAGTAGACATAGCGTCATGAGCCTTAGCCAAGTCTTCTTTCATAGCAGCCAATTCGGCACGGAGCTGAGCATTTTCTTCTTCAAAGTTAGCCATGTTTCTTCTTTTGTACAATCTTGTTTGATGAATTCTATCTGGTTGGTAAACTTTACGAGCACGAGCCACTTTTCAGACTGCGGCAGAAGAACCAGGAGGCAATGAGCACGAGAGAAGTCTTTTGTGACCAATGAATGCATATGATGCATGAGATGTGTAAATGCATATGCAAAAAGACTCTTTTTGTGTTATCTAAGGGTTTTAAACAAATTAGAAATTTGTAAACATCACTAAACAATTGAAACATCAAAATCAGTCAAGACAATTAAACATCACAGAGTCTTACAAGATGATTCCCTTTGAAATACTAAGCCAAGGGATAGACTTTGAAATGTAAAACAACAATAACAACTGGAAATAACAGTAGGAAATAGAAATCCTCAAGCATAAGAAGTGGAAGTATCATCCTCAGACTCAGTCTCAGACTCATAGCTGCAGTATCGGGCATAGAAGTTACGGGCACCCCTAGCCCTCTTGGAGTCCCTCATAAGCAACTTATCCTTTTCTTCAATTTCCTTCCTAGCTTTAGCCAACTCTTTCTTTAGTGTCAAGACCTCATGAGTCTTCTGTTCATCTTTTCCATCCAAAGTCATGATCAAGTTCTCAGCCTCATAGTATCTAGTCCTCCACTGATGCTTTTCCCGACTCTCCATAGCTAGATGCTCCTGATACATCTCTTGAGTAGGTGGTAGTAGTGGCAAAGGCATGGTTGGAATAGATGCATACACATATCTCATGGCGGGGTAAGGCATACCAATCTTCTCAGCTTGGTTTATCACCCACTGAGTATAGGCCTCATGAGCAATACCGGACCTCACACCCATATGCTTCACTTGTTTCTTCCGAAGCTTGGACCAAGCTTCTATGAAATCTTCTCTTATCCCTGTGGGTGCATTGGAGTAGTGGAAGAAGTAGGGAGATGTAGCAAGATTGTTGGGCTTTTCTTTCATCGGGAAACCAAATTGTCGCAAGGCGAGCTCCGGGTTATAGTTGATTCCACCCTGGGTACCAAGAAGAGGTACATTAAGAAACTTCCCACCACCGAAGATGATTTCTTTGACTCTAGCAGCGGGAGTGTGCCAAACCACTTCATTAGGGGCGAGAGCCACGATCCTCTGTGAAATAGTCCAACCCTCTGGATTATCATGGAAAGACTTCGGAAGGTGCGAAATAAACCACCTATAGAGGAGAGGTACACAACAAAGAATGTATCCACGACCCTTGCCGGATCGATCGTGAATAGCATGGTATGTGTTAGCTAGCAAAGTAGGAACCAGATTCTTGGAGTGGAAGATCATAATAGCATTCATGTCCACGAAGTCGTCAAGATTTGGAAAGAGAATAAGCCCATAGATGAGGAGTGCAAGAATAGCTTCAAGAGTGTCCTGACAAGTAGTTTCGAGATTGGCTTTCTCAAGTAGATACTTTGAAGTGAACCCTCGGATGTGAGCCTTAGTGACAAGATTCTTGGAGACATCGGTGGTCTTGAGATAGAGATCTTTAGCAATAACCAATGGAGTGGGAGCATTCTCAAGTCCCGCAAAAGGTGTCCCTTTGGCTATGGGTAAGCTGGTCAAGGAAGAATAAGCCTCTAGGGTAGGCATCAGCTGAAAGTCAGGAAAAGTGAAGCACCGATACTCCCGATCATAGAATTGCACTAGAGTGTGTACAAGCTTCTCATCCACATTAGTCTGGAGAAGAGTAAGTAAGGCCCCATAACGATGTCGGAAACCAGTCGGATCCTCGATCTTGAGTGCCAAATCTCTCAAACTAGCCAAATCCACTTCCTTGAACTTGTAGGACTCAGTCTTCCCCATTCCTACAATGTTTACAAATTCAAGTTTGTCTAAGCCCTTCGATAAATGCATGGAAAAAAGTTTATGCATGTATGCATGTATGCATGATCACATTCAAGTACGGAGAAAACATGGTGGGTTGAGGTTCAAAGCCAAGGAGTCATGGGTGGACACGGTGTCCGGTGAAACTAGGGCTTTAGGAAATAGTAATCGGGTTCTAAAAAGTTCCCAAGTTGCAACCTCTCCGACGTATATCATGGTGTCACGAGAATACACTCGCTCCATAATTATACATAAGAAGGTCTAACTTGAGTGTAGTATCGCGTGACGGCTAAAATTTGAGACAACACTCGGTTTAGCCTCCGCACTACATCCTAGAAAATGGCCATGGATGGGTTTGGTTATCTAAGGTTCATAGCGTCATAGAACAATTAGAAGTAAAGTGCCTAAACGCGACAACACGCGTCGACAACATCACCCACAAAATGCCTCAGCTATGTGGGATTGATCGCATAATCCAATACACGAGGCAACCCTCGGAATGAATTGTCGATTATATCCCCCCTAAATCCTAAGTTCACTCAGCCCGAGTGTAGGACTTTTGATATTCTCACCCCACACGTTAGCAAGAATTTAAACATTTATTCACATAAGGAAGTAAAAAGAAGCAAGTAAAAACGAAAGCGCAAGCGGGGAAATAAAGATTAGGCGTAACTCTCGAATGTCCCCAGTGAAGTCGCCAGCTGTTTTATCTTGGTTTTTCGGGTGTCAAACATTGATTACGTTTGAACCTTTTTAACCTTTGATATCTCATTTTTTCTTGGGAAGGAAAAAATAAGCAAAACCCTTGAGAATCGAGGTCCGGGAGTTGTTTTCGCTACGGGAAGGTGTTAGGCACCCATAACGACTATAGTATCCTATAGGAACCGTCTTTACTTTCTACGCGCGCGCTTTATTTTTAAATGCTATTTGAAAAATGATATTTACACCTAAGAGTTTACCAAGTGAAGAATTGGAGGGAGAAGAAAGCGTTTGAATTTTTATTTTATTTGAATTGAAGGAATATTATTTCCTTGCCTACGTACCCTTTTAAGGGATCAAATCCATCGTAGTTCTCTTCCAAAAAATGTTTTTGTTTTTGTTGGTTGATTTTAAGTTTGAAAATTGGAATTTTGAAGAATGAGAGAGAGAGAGGCCTCAAGGGCATAAGATTGTGAAATTGTGAGGTTGAATTAGTTATTTTGCAAAAGAAAGTCAAGGTATGATTAAAATTCATTAAGATTTTATTTAAGGAAAGAAAGGGAAAATTCAATGGGATTTGATCCCAAGGTTTATTTAGAAAATGATTTGAGTGATATTGTTCATATTTATTTGGAAAATGATTTTTTTTCTAAGTGTAAATCCTAGGCATTCATCTAAACATTCAATCCTAAACATACATCTAAACATGCATAACCTAAGCATATATCTAAAGATATCTATGTGATGTGTGTGCATGTGTCGGTGCTTGTGTCGGTGTACATCATTAGAGTCCATTGTCCTTTACATCATTGGCCTAGATACATTCTATGGTCTTGCAAGAATTTAAAATTGCATGAAGTAAAATACAAAATTCCTAAGTCTTTACATTCTAAGTATTGCATGAATTGCAAAATGCAAGAAAATAAGGGCTAAGAATGTGAGAGGGAGGATGAAATGTTTATGAAATGAATGGAACACAATGAAATTGTTAGTAGCATAAGGTGTAATATGGTAAAAGTAAAGCAAGAGAAACACTATACCAAGAACATAGAGATCAACACAAGATAATGCAAAATATAGCTAAAAAACCCACTTCAAAAATACAAGGATCCTATGGCCTATGATTCTCCTAATTCACCACATTTTTAAAGGCATAAACTCAAATTTTAGAATGAGAATCAAGACAACATGATGAACTTGACATTTTTAGAGTGAATTTAGACATATATGCATTATTTATTTACAAACATAACTTGCAAACCAAGCAATTAAGCAAAATTCACACATATGCAGCAAAAGCTCATACAAACAGTAGTCAAAGCTTCACAAAATCCTATGGTATAGATCACAAACATTTATCAAGGAATTGGAACCAGAATCAAGCAATTTTCACAAGTTTTTTAATACAAAACATCACAAAATAGCAAGAAAATCATCACATTATTTTTTATCAATTTTTTAATATACAAAATCATCACAAAAATACCACAAAATCATCAAGAAATATATATGAAAAATTTTAGAATTTTAAAAGGATTTTTAGATTCAAGAATGTGCAAAACTTCACAAATTTTAACAAAAATGGTAACCAATTAATAAGAAAAATGCCACACATATTTTTAATCAAGATTTAACACATAACAACATCACAAAAATGTTAAGAAAATGATCAAGAACATATAGAAAAAATTTTAGGAATTTTTTCAAAGCTCTCTAGGCAAAGCAGGGGTGTAAACAGCAAGATATCACCAAGAACACACAGACAGGAGGGGGTGCGCATAGCAAAACACATACAGAAAGGAAAACATGGGCCTGGGCACAGAGATGGACCGGGTCAGGAAAGGAACGGGTCGAACCGGTTCAAAGGTAGTATAAAACCCTAAGAACCGGTCTAACCCTCATTTCTCATACTGCCTTCTCTCTCTAGAACCCTCTCCTTCTCACTCTAGTTGCAGAGCACGCCGGAAACAAAGGTAGGGGATGACCGGAGCGCCTCCGGTGCGGTGGCTGGCCGCAGCGCCGCCGCACCGGAGTTTTTTACTTATCTTTTTCGCGAAAAAATTTGTATCAAAATCTCCGTCGTCCTCTCCTCTTTTTGATTCTGAAACCCGTTTTTGAGGATAGGCAACCAAAACGCGCAGATCTACACTTTTAGGTGACGGAAAATCTTGAAAAGAAAACGAAAGGAACAACTGAGAGATAGATTTGCGAGATTACCTGTGTATGATTGGAGAAACACGAACAGATTCGCAAGAATCTCCAAGAAAACTTGATTCTGGCTCTTTCTTCCTCCTGCTTCTTTGATTCAGCTTCTTGCGAAGTTGTAACGTTGTTTTTGCTTCGATCCGTCAGAATTCTGGCGTTTGAGTTAGTCACCGCAGAAATTGAGATTCGAATTCGTGAATTGTTGTTGTTGACTAACGATTTACGAATTGGTTCGGGAGTTAATGTGATTTCTGGTATTTTTTGTGGATTTGGTAATATTGTTCGGTGATGATGAGTGATGATGATGAGGATTCGAATTCTGGAAAAAATTGTTATGAGTGTTCTTGATGTTCTTGATGAATATTCACCAAGTTCATCAAGAATTTTGTGTTTTGATCCGAAAATGCAGAGAGAGAATCGAAAATTCTGTTTGTGCAGTGTGGTTGTGATGTGGCACTGACTGAATGGATCCCTTGACCCTTGACCATGACTGGGCTATTTATAGCTGACACATGTGATATTCTGGACTGATGACAGTCAATTATTCGCTATTTTTAGTGTCATTTTCATCACATTTTGGAGTTCACAAGGCAACTTAAGCAGCAAGAAAAGCAAGAAAAGCATGAAAAGTTGAAGATTTTGAAGAAAGTAATTTTCTGAAGAATATTGGAGTTCATAGTTATTTTGAGCATGATAAAGTGCGAAAAAGAGGAAAAATTGAAGATGCTGGAAAAACGCCAAAAACGTGTCACGATTTACCAAAACGTGACACGATTTTACCAGACCAGAAAAACATGCTCTCGACGTTGGGGTAAAACGTGTCACGATTGCAAAAACGTGACACGATTTCATCAGCTGTTTGTAAAAACGTGTCACGATTTACTTAAAACGTGACACGATTTTAGGCGAATTTATGTGCCTATTTAAGCTGAAGTCTATTCCAAAAACAAGGGTTACGAATTTTGGAGAGAGAAAGTGCGATTTGCAGACCTGGAGACTGAAGAACGGGGCGATTTCCTCCATTCTTTACCATTTTATGTATGTTTTAATTCTTTCATTGATTATGCTATTTGTAAACTCAATTATGAGTAGCTAAATCTCTTAGAGATTAGGTCTGAGATGATTCTTTGTAACCCTAATTGATACATGATGCTGTGAAACTCTATTTATTGTGAATGACAATCTAGTTTTTATTCAATTCAATTGTTCATAATGCTTTTTATATTCTGATCAAATATAAACATGAATTAGTGAGAACGAATGACTATTGACCCTAGCTTTCGACTTAGACCTAATTGAATTGTTCTAATAAACATGGTTAGTCTAGGAATGGATAATCGTTTGTTAGTGATATTAGGTTAACGTGCTTAAACCTTCAAATATTATTAGACCACCTAAGGGATTAGGGGTTGTAGTGTGAGAAGAGGGTCCTAAGTCAAGGGATTGATTAGGACTATTTTGTTAACTATCGTGGAACTAGAAAATCATTCATAAGAATAAGTGCAGTATACCAATTAGGGGAACACAGATGATTCGAAAGACCTGATCTCATCTCTCTATTATTTTCTAACCAAATCTTTATTTTATGTTATTTAATTTTATGCAATCAAATCTACTGCCTAGTGGCAAACCAAAAACAACTTTTACGCATCCTAAATATTTTACCTTATTGCTGAATTGAGATTAAAACAGTCCTCGTGGGATCGATATTTTACTACTTCGATAGTATTTGGTGCACTTGCCAAACGTCTATCAAGTTTTTGGCGCCGTTGCCGGGGACTGTTGAGTCATTTCAATTTGGCAATTTTGTTTTTTATTTAGGATTTCTGTCATTTATATTTTTGTATATATATATATTAAAAAAAAAATATTATGCTCTTTGTTTTCTTCTCATTGTACTGTGCTACTTAAAAGTTTATCCAAGTTTTGCAGCTATGATAGACAGGGTACTCCTCTATGACACGGAAGAGATTGCTAAGTTGCAGTATGAAAAATATATATTATCTTTTAAGATCAAAATTTTGGACAACAAAATCTCGAGTTGTGGTCATTATGAGGCGAATCAACCAGGTAGTGATGGTGAAGGGAAGAAAGAGGTGATCAACATCGATTACAATACTCAACTTCAGACTATTTTAGATGATTTCTTGGTGTCAAATCAAGTTTCATTTGAGAAGTTTGATCTTAAGTGTGGTGATCTTGTTGAGAAAGCACACGAGTCTCATAGGAAATTGGTTCATATGAAGAGTGAGTGTCACAAGGTTGTGGTGGAAGAAAAACCCAAAGTAATGAGTGTTGATATTTTCCCAAAGTCTGGACCAACGGAGGTTAAGGAAATCACTCGTGTGCAGATGGATGCACGTCCTTCTCTACGGTGGGAGAGCTTAAATTCCAAAGGTTTAACGGTGAGAGCATGGGAGCATCTACTTCTTTGCTACAAATTCATGGAATTCCTACCAAACAAGAGGAAAAAGAAGGATGATATATTCTTTCTATCATATTTTCCACCCTAACATTGGTTGAAGCGTCAAGCTCAATGACGTAAAAGAAAGCGCTTGGTGGGAGGCAACCCATCCTTTTTATTATGTCTTTATTTTCAGTATTTTATTTTTTTTTTATTTTTTTTGTCGAGTCAGACAATTGTCAGTATGTTTGAATAACTCAGTTGTATCCCCCTGTTATGTGATTGAATCTGAACTTGTTTATTATTGATGAATTTGCTTGTTTGTTGACTTTTTACAGTTTAGTAACAAATAGTTGTTCAAGTGGTATTCCAAAAGTTCAAAAGGAGGAGTGACTTGGTATTTCAAAGGCGAAGTGTACGGCAGTTAAAGATAGGTAGTCACAACTCCCTGATATCATAACTATAAGGTTCATGGCCAAATTTTATTTTCCCAATTTACTTATATAGAGTGTTCCATGCTTTTACATTTCTAGAACTTGCATTGTTTCTCTACTGTTGATTGATCTTTGTCATTAGCACACTGAGGCAAAAGTGCTTGGTCCTGTGAGCCTTTTGAAGCCTACCCTGATTTTAATTGTTATATTCTATCCTTTTCTTAACCAATTTGAGCCGGTAGGATTAAAACTTTTTGTTCGGTGACAAACTACATTACAAGCTTAGAGACTTTTAGGACTTGTCCCATATTGCTTTTCTGAGTTAGGCATTGTAGAATGTTGCTAAATAATTAAGTTTGGGGTTGCTATTGGAATTTGCAACCAACTAAGTTTGGGGCTGGGGGTACTAGAGAACAAAGAACATTATCATGAAAAATACACACAAAAATGGTGTATCAAAAAAAAAAAAGGAAGAAAAGAATAGAATGAAAAAAGGGACAAAACATTGAAAATCCGAGTAACTTTAAACTCGATTGTCCCAATAGTTACAAGTGTTCTCTAGTACCTTTGCAAGAATTGTTGTTCCATAAGGTGAATGAATGATGGATTGAATTTTGTGCTTAACTTCCGTAGGAATGCCTAACTCAAATTTTGTGTAGCCTACTTATCCAAATATTATCCCACCTTCACCTAAGCCCCGTTATAACCCTTAAAGACCTCAAAGTGTGCATTGACATGGATTTTGATTGACGTTTAGAAACTTTTCAAGCGTATGGTAATATGTAGATTGCATGTCGACTGTGTGTGAACCCTTTCATATTTTTGCGTGGAGTTGTGAATTGGTGGATGCGTACAAGTCAAACTAGCTCATCTTTAGCTAGTAAGGTGTTGAACTTTTGGGTACTATCGCTTGATCAGGTAATTGTTATTTTACTGTCGATTGTCAATATTGCAAGTAGATTCCTTGAGGACAAGGAATGGTTCAAGTTTGGGGCTGTGATGACAGTCAATTATTCGCTATTTTTAGTGTCATTTTCATCACATTTTGGAGTTCACAAGGCAACTTAAGCAGCAAGAAAAGCAAGAAAAGCATGAAAAGTTGAAGATTTTGAAGAAAGTAATTTTCTGAAGAATATTGGAGTTCATAGTTATTTTGAGCATGATAAAGTGCGAAAAAGAGGAAAAATTGAAGATGCTGGAAAAACGCCAAAAACGTGTCACGATTTACCAAAACGTGACACGATTTTACCAGACCAGAAAAACATGCTCTCGACGTTGGGGTAAAACGTGTCACGATTGCAAAAACGTGACACGATTTCATCAGCTGTTTGTAAAAACGTGTCACGATTTACTTAAAACGTGACACGATTTTAGGCGAATTTCTGTGCCTATTTAAGCTGAAGTCTATTCCAAAAACAAGGGTTACGAATTTTGGAGAGAGAAAGTGCGATTTGCAGACCTGGAGACTGAAGAACGGGGCGATTTCCTCCATTCTTTACCAGTTTATGTATGTTTTAATTCTTTCATTGATTATGCTATTTGTAAACTCAATTATGAGTAGCTAAATCTCTTAGAGATTAGGTCTGAGATGATTCTTTGTAACCCTAATTGATACATGATGCTGTGAAACTCTATTTATTGTGAATGACAATCTAGTTTTTATTCAATTCAATTGTTCATAATGCTTTTTATATTCTGATCAAATATAAACATGAATTAGTGAGAACGAATGACTATTGACCCTAGCTTTCGACTTAGACCTAATTGAATTGTTCTAATAAACATGGTTAGTCTAGGAATGGATAATCGTTTGTTAGTGATATTAGGTTAACGTGCTTAAACCTTCAAATATTATTAGACCACCTAAGGGATTAGGGGCTGTAGTGTGAGAAGAGGGTCCTAAGTCAAGGGATTGATTAGGACTATTTTGTTAACTATCGTGGAACTAGAAAATCATTCATAAGAATAAGTGCAGTATACCAATTAGGGGAACACAGATGATTCGAAAGACCCGATCTCATCTCTCTATTATTTTCTAACCAAATCTTTATTTTATGTTATTTAATTTTATGCAATCAAATCTACTGCCTAGTGGCAAACCAAAAACAACTTTTACGCATCCTAAATATTTTACCTTATTGCTGAATTGAGATTAAAACAGTCCTCGTGGGATCGATATTTTACTACTTCGATAGTATTTGGTGCACTTGCCAAACGTCTATCATGGACCAATAACAAGCTGCCACGTGGACTGGACTTGTAACAAACTTTCTTTGGACTAATATGCAATTAACTAAAAATAAAGGACTAAAATGCAAAATAACAAAAGGACTAAATGTAATTAAAATAAAATTGGTAAAAAATGTAATTTGAAAATAACGTAAAGCGAAACGATTAAAAATAACAAAACGGACTAAAATGAACCAATTACTTAAATGAGGTACTTTAAAGTAACCTCTCTCTGCCAAAATTTCGTGTGAAATGACCAAAATGCCCCTAGGGACTAAAACGACTCAAAATGACTCCGATATAATTTTAAAATGGTTTTTTAACAGGGAATTAAAGCAAAAACTTATACAAGCACATTGAAAAGACCCAGAGACAATTTTTTTAGAAATTAAGCTGAGTTTTAACATATGAAAAGACTAAAATGCCCCTAGGGGCTAAACTGACTCAAAGACTTCAAATGTGATTTTTTGAAATGGATTTGGACACGAGATTGAAACAAGGACTTATTCAAATCAATTGAAAGGACTCAAACAATTTTTAAGGACAAAAAAATGAATTTGAATGTAGGAAATGACTAAAATACCCTTTTTCATGAATTTTGCAAATAACATTGAAATAAAATGCAGAGAAAGATGCAATTGATTAGAGACAAATTCAAATGACTTGAAATGCAAGAAAAAGTTTTGGATGACTTGAAATGTAAGAAAACATGGACAAATACACAGTTGAAAAGATTTGTAAAGCTAAGTTGAGAGATAAAGCAGAGTAAAATGTCAGTGTAGACAATAGCAAATTGGGAATTATTCAAGAATAGTAGACATGTATCAAAGATGAAAGAAGACTTTGAACAAGTATTTTTAGGTCCAAAATTGGGGTATAACACCCACCCCTTCCACCCATCCTAACACAAACATGTTAGCCACTGAAATTAACTTATTTGTCGCTAAATCAAACAAACGACCAAACCTCCTACACAAGGGAACATCTCCTAACCAATTATCATACCAAAAGAAAGTGTTATTACCATCACCTACAACTTTTGACACCCTCTCACCAAACCAGCCACCGTCATCTCCCACTTCCCCATCCCTAATCTTCACTATCTCCCTCCACCAAGAAGAACCACTCCGGCCCCCAACCACCAACCTCCCTGCCTTCTCACCATATCTCGACGCCAACACTCTATACCAAAAACCACCTCTATCCACCAACATCCGCCAACACCATTTTCCTAACAGGGCAATATTAAACTCCCTCAACTGTCTCACCCCCAACCCTCCTCCCTCCTTTGGTAAACATACAGAGCTCCAAGCAATCCAGGAAATTTTCCTGTTAACCTCACTCCCTCCCCAAAAGAAATTTTTAAAAATAGATTCAAGAGAAGAGATTATACCTGACGGAGCCTTGAAGAAGGAAAGAGCATAGACAGGAAGCGCGGCCAGGACGGACTTAAGAAGGACCAACCGACCCCCAAAAGATAGGAAACGACTCTGCCACCTCGACAGTCTAGATTTAATTGTAGACATGATAGGTTCCCAAAAAGATAACCTTCGAGGATCACCACCAATCGAAAGACCAAGATACATGAACGGAATTTTCCCAACCTTGCAGTTTATAATAGATGCCGCCTCAGTCAACCAAGAGTCCCTAATATTAATACCAACCAG
Source organism: Medicago sativa (assembly GCF_051527215.1). Taxonomy (NCBI): domain Eukaryota; kingdom Viridiplantae; phylum Streptophyta; class Magnoliopsida; order Fabales; family Fabaceae; genus Medicago; species Medicago sativa. Next base: position 101,496,547 of record NC_140752.1, read on the forward strand.
TAAACTCTTATGGAAATTCACTTTAAGACATATCAGCAAACATAGTCAACACCGCCCGTAAAGCTCGAACATTTGCCCAACTCTTTTAATTCATAAAACAAATATCTTTTAATTACTTTTAATTCATAAAACTGGAATATATCGATACCATGGTTTCTCTTCAATATATAAACAAATTATGAATTGGGAATTTTATCAAAAACTTAGATCATGTGCTATGAATTGATTAAGAGAGCAGATTTGTGAAGCCATGCGTTTGATCTCCGGTAAATATTCAGCTACAGTGCAGTGTATGGAAAGGAAACTATTTTTTAATTCATTTAATATGAACCATATGATTTTATTAATTTTAACCTATATTTATATGTACCAATATCCTAAAGTCTTCATTCTTCAGCTACATCAATCATGGGAATTGGCTATGCAAGTCCACAGAGTCATATATAGACAATAAGCGCAGAAGCGTTCTTTGGACCAGAAGTTTTCAAAACATAAATACATTCATAATTAAGGTTGTTGATATCATTATAACAAAGGCCAGATTTCACAATTTTCCCCAACTTATTTAGATCAGGACCCTCTTTAGATGCGGATTTTGACAACCTTACTTATATCGCATAATGTAACTCCTTGGATAGATTCAAAACATGCAAAACATTGCCAAAAATATCGTAATAGACAACTTTGGCATTCATTTGCTCAAGCTCAACAGACATAAATCCTTGGCCGTCATAGTAAAACTTGACCCCATCTCTCCTATTTTTATCAACGTCTCCTTTCCATGCCTTTGAGCCTCCACCACTAGTCAAGAACTGCATGTGGCTGCAAAACCACTCAATTTCATTAAGGTGATATTGATGATTCAGTAAACTAACAATCAAGCAAGTCCAATTTAAATTAAGGTAACATATAGACCTACCTGTCCGTGCTACTTATGTGTTCCAAGCAGTGGTCGTGCCCATTCATGTACATATCAACATTGTTGGCCTGCAAATTTCATTTTAAAATGAGGGATGTTTATCAGTAAATAAAGGACGATGCACCTTATCTTTATAACTAGTAGGACAGTATTTTTTTAATTGGGTCATGTTAACCAGTGCCCCCGGGGTGGTTAAGGAAGCCAAAAGTGGAAATTTTAAGTCAAAAAGAACACTTTTTAAGCTTTTAATGCAATGACAGCACAACTTTCAATGCAATGGTTAACATTTCCCTTTTTAATTTGAGTGCTAGTTATATATAATGAGTGACCTCAAGAATTGGCAGGAGGTGTGTTAAGAGCTCTTTGGTGTCGCCATGGTGCCCTATGCTTCTCAGTGGATGATGTCCCACAACAATATTCCACTTGGAAGTTGAATCTCTTAGTGCTGTTTCCAGGTCCTTCGTTTAGAATCACACACATGCAAAAAAGAATTATTAAATCATCTTTTATCTTAATAATTTCTGTGATGAGGAGACTTAACTACCTTCAAGAGGTTTGATAAATATTTCTTCCTGGGAAGTACACCTCTCCAATCATACTTGTGATCCTTTGGCTTGAGAAAGTACTTGTCCACAAAAGGAGTTGTATCCACGAAGAAGAACTCGGCAATTTCTGTCAAGTTTTAAGATTAGAAAAAGAACCGTGAATGATTATGCGGAGATAGGGGCATATGTTGAATTGATAAGTTAGAATAATGAATGGATTACCAGTGTGAACAAAAAAAGATCTTTGGCAAAACCATCTATGATCAATATTTTGAAGAAATGGGCTTAATTGAGCTTCAACATCTCCTCTGTAGTCATGGTTGCCCAACACTAAAACAAGCAGATCGATCACATTAATTATTAGAGACATATATATAATTAGAAGAGTGAATGAAAAGGCAGAATCAGAAGTAGAAGTCACACACTGACCATTATACCATTGTTTTTGAAGGCTGTTGGCGGTGTAGATATCTGAGAAGGAATATTGAAAAGCAGGGTCATGTACACCAGTCAATCCATCGTCATAGAAATTGTCTCCGGTTGATACCACAAAGTCAATGTTTAACTTGTCAGCCACTCTTCCCATCTGAATTTTTATTTTAATAAATAATGATAAAAATGGTTTGTAAAAAAACTTGTCTTAAAGGAATTTGGACAACAAAACTAAAAAAGAGAGACCTGAAAAGCAACTTGAGACTGGTTGTAGGTTCCTTTCCTTCCCCAGTCTCCAATGACGAGGAAGCTAAGTGTGGCATCTGCTTTGACAGCAGGGTGCTCAATGCGTTGGAGCTCAGCTGATACATTTACACTTACACACACAACACAGATGTAAATTGGAATCCATGGCCACAGGGGGCTTAGGCTACTTGTTCTTCCTAAACCACCCATGTTATGTTGTTGTGTTGTATTTGTATGTAATAATAATACAAATAATAGACCCCAACCAGAAAGGCACTACACTAGGTATATATAAGAAGTTGTGTTGGGATAAGATGATAAGTGTTTGCAACTGCTCTCTTTCCATTAATCCAGCTTGTATTGTAATTGTAGGATACTAGTTTATATGTATTAGAAAATTAAGAAAAATGTTGTAGCCAATAGGGATTGATAACAAGATGGATGGAAAGGGCAAAAGCAAGAATATGAACCAATGGTATGAGATATATGGCATGCATCATTCACCAGTCAATAATGGACAAGCAAAGCTTAGACAACAAAATGAGTATCTAGCTTTGTACGTACGTGGACGCAAACAAACAATGGCGTGTCAGACTGTCAGTGGGTCCCATCCCATCCATGGCGCAAATGCGCACCTTCCTTGAAACTTCCTAATAATCAGGCTTATATACCTAGTTCAGTTTCAATACAACATGCCTAGCAAGCTACGTAATCCAAGTATCCAACACAATACAATAAGACACTGAACTGAAGCAATGTGTGAACTGAGGAGAAACTGATACTTATATACACATTACATACACATTACGTATATTGTTAAATAACTTACTTCTTATTCCTTGGTTGCCCAACATAATTAACGTTAAATAACTTACTTTCAATTCATTCCACCTAAAAATTCATTTATCTTTTCAATCCAAGTTCACCCAGTTGTAATCAAAAGTACACAATACATTATAACAAAATTAAACCAAACAATTGAACTCAATGGTTAATAAGTTCCAACAAATGCAAATTGTTTAAGAGAAATTGAGTTTGATTCATGAATGGAACAAATATTGAAGAACAGCGACTGTCTTTTCATGTTACATGAATAAATAGTTTAATCTATTGCATTCTTTATCTATTTCCCTATTCTTTAATAAAATGTTTCTAAGAACTAGACAATCAATTGGTATATCATGTTTCCTCTCAGAATACTCAACAATAATCAAACCGATTATCGTGGTTGATTATCGTTGAGACCCTTTGAGCACAACTTTATTGTCCCAATCAAACCTATATTTGTAGATTTTTTGAGAGACTTGTCTAATCTCATTTGTTTCAATATCAATATAGGTTTGATTGATATTTGAAGTTTGATATTTGAAGAGACTTGTCTAGCCTCTCGGTTCTTCGTTTGATATTTGAAGTTTGATTCGATATCAATATTAAACTTCACATTTCGGTTCTTCATTTAATATTAGACATCAAATTTAAAGACTATGAGAATATATTAGATCATTAGAAAACAATTTCATATAAAATAGAGTCTACACTTGAGTTTGTATATGGATCAAATCATTTAGGGTTAAATATATTTTTGGTCCCTGTAAAATTGGGAACTTCTAAGTTTAGTCCTTACTTAATTTTAATAGGTTTTTTAGTCCCTACAAAAAAAAATTACTTCTAATTTTAGTCCCTGTTACAACAAAGTTTGTTTAATTATCCTTAAACTCTTAATTTTTTGAACTATTTTTTTGAGACACGTTTAGAACACTGTGAAAGGTTCATTTACTAAAATTTAGAATTTTTTAACATGAAACAAATTAAATATTATTTTTTTAAAACAACAAAAGTTAATGATAAAATTAACTAAATCTGGACGTGGAAATTATATTTTACGACAATTTTTTGTATAGGAGATTTTAGTAATGTTCTTAACACGTCTTCAAAAAATTGTTCAAAAACTCAAGAGTTTAAGCATAAATTAAACAAATTTGAATTGAGGAGGGACTAATATTTAGTGAAGAAAAAAAACTAGGGACTAAAAGAACTATTAAAATTAAGTAAGGACTAAACTTAAAAGGTCCCAATTTTATAGGGACCAAAAACATATTTAACCTCACCATCCCAAGACTAGATGAGTCTATTCTTTCATGATCATAGCAGATAAGAGATTAAAATTTAAAATCATGGAAATAAAAGGCATAAAAATAAACAACTGAAAATGTAAAGAGCAAGAATATAAAAGGCATAAATGTAAAGTGCATAAAAATAAGAACTAGAAACTTAGAACATTGCAAAACTTTGCTTTCAATTTTAGAGTAAGATTACAAGTGTCCCAAGATGCTTTTCAAGTCTGATATGAGACCTATTTATAGTCTAAAACCTCAAACAATGAATTAAACACGAATTACAAGCCACAAACCAAAAAAATCCTAAGAGTTTTTAACAGTTATTTTTCTCTGACAGAGACGCACGGTCGTGCTTGGATCTGCCTCAGAAAAACTGTAGAACTTCTGCTGACTGGGAGGGCGCATGACCGTGCTTCAGGGGCGCACATTTGTGCATGGATGTTCCACGTTGCTACACACGTCCTCTTCCAAAGGGGGACATGACCTATATAAATGGGTGCATAACTGTGTTGATGCTTTTTTGGCTCTTTCCTTGATTTTTCTTCTCTTTTTTGACTCTTTATCCTTGATCTTAATCCAAGTACATTGTTCTTCATAATTTTCATTCTGAAAACACAAACTAACGTTTTCTGGTAAAATAAATCTAAAAGAAGACTAAAACAAACTAAATTTTATTAGAGAAATGCTAACTAGTGTATAGGGCACTCTTAACGACCTTTAATAAATGGAAAATGTTACATAGATGCCTTTTATTCCCATACACATTTGTACACCCCATGCATTAGGAAAAGAGAAGAGGAGACGAAAGAAAAAATGTGCTTGTGCGGGGTCCACGCGACCACGTATCAGATTTTTGTGTGGGTGTCAAAGGGCGTATTGTCACCTAAGGATGTCTATGTATCATAACTCTTAATAAATAGTAAAGTTTTATAAAAATTGTTGCATTCAATGCATTAGAAATTGAACTATTTAACTTTTTTTTTTACAGAACTATTTAATTTTTCTATAAACATTTTCTTAAATAAGAATCCTTAAAAATATCTTTAAGACACTCGTTAACGAGACTCATTTTATTAAATTTAAATACTAAATACACCATAAACTACAATTTATCTCCTTTAAATTCCACTCTAAAGTCTCTAACCAATCTCCTCTCTTTAAAGTTGGATATACACGGGATGGATGCAGGGGCGGATCCATTTGAGAGCAATGTGGAGCTAAAGCTCCACATGAAATTTTCCTTTTTTTTTTAATAAATAAAATACATGTTAATAATAAGATCTTTTAAATGCTTTGTCACTTGTTAATGATACCAAAAAATAATTATAAGAAATGAGGAATGAGGGATGAGAAGAATTTATATCTAAAGTTATTAAAATTTGCAATAAGCATGATATTGATGTGCCTGATATGGATGCACCGCATGCACAAAGGAAGTAACTTTCATTGAAAAACATCAATATTGTTTATTAAAAAGTTATATATTTAATATAAAATACACAAGTTATAAGACAAACTTACCATTTTAAATTTCTTAACATGTGCAAATTTGCATATGGTAGAAAAAACTCTTCTTATTTTTAATATAATTTGCATTATTGTTTCTTTAAAATTTTAGCTCCACATATAATAAATGTCTGGATCCGTCCCTGGATGGATGGGGGATGTCTTCTTGTCTCGGCTAGGAACAGACAAATACGTGACCGTAACTTGTTGTCTTAATACTAACAAAAGTACAAATAAAATGGGAAAATTGTTGAAGACACATTTAGTTTGGCTGAGAAACACTAGTAATTTACCCAAATTGCCCCCTCGGCAGTTAACTGCCGAATTATGGAACCGGCTGCAGTTGAGGAAACTTCTGCAGTTAACTGCCGCGGAAACTTCGGCAGTTAACTGCCGAGGAGCTTCAAGCCTGACAAATACAAACCTTCTGATCTCCATCAAACGATCGAGATCAACGATTGCATGATACATTGCTACATATGAGTTTCCAATTAAACAAAAACAACACGGTTGATTAAATTAAATTAAATTAAATGCACTACATATGAGTCAAATCCTAAATTTCCAATTAAACAAAAACGACACTTGATTAAATTAAATTAAATGCACTACAAGTCAAATCCTAATTTTCCAAATTAAACAAAAACAAGACAATTGATTAAATTAAATTAATGTTATTATTCCAGCTATTTTACAGAATTTATAGGCCCACTATTGCATTATGGATTTATTTTTCCACGCAACATTAAGTAGTACCGGTTTGATTTACGTCCCATAAATTAATTTTTTTTGTCATTTACCAACACTTTATACCATAAGATATAAACTAGATAGAAGTATATATATATATATTTTTTTAATAATAGATAGAAGTATATAATGTATGATAAATAGTAGTGTTGTGTATAAGGATATAAACTAGATAGAAGTGTGTGTGTGTGTGTGTGTGTGTGTGTGTGTGTGTGTGTGTGTGTGTGTGTGTGTGTGTATATATATATATATATATATATATATATATATATATATATATATATAGAAGTATATAATGTATGATAAATAGTAGTGTTGTGTATAAGGAATGGCTAATTATACCGTGAAAGATGATTGACCAAGCAATCATATGTAGTGCATTTAATTTAATTTAATGAATTGTGTCGTTTTTGTTTAATTGAAAAATTAAGATTTGACTCATATGTAGTGCATTTATAGTGCATTTAATTTAATTTAATCAATTGTGTAGTTTTTGTTTAATTGGAAACATATAATTTGAATCATATGTAGCAATGTATCATGCAGTCGTTGATCTCGATCGTTTGATGGAGATCATAAGGTTTGTATTCGTCAGGCTTGAAGCTCCTCGGCCGTTAACTGCCAAAGTTTCCGCGGCAGTTAACTGCAGAAGTTTTCTCGGCAGTTAACTGCAGTCGGTTCCATAATTCGGCAGTTAACTGCCGAGGGGGCATTTGGGTAAATTACTAGTGTTTCTCAGCCAAACTAAATGTGTCTTCGGCAATTTTCATAAAATGGAGTAATAAATAAGAGACGGAATGTTAGTTACTTTTTTTTTTTTAGAGAAGACGAACTGTTAGTTACTTGATGTACTCTCTCTCGTCACTATTATAAGCAAAAATCAACTTTTTAGCTTCATTCAATAAATGAACCTAAAAAGTTGATTTTTGCTTATAATAGTGACCGGAGGAAGTATGTAGTATGTACCATACCACTACCAATTCTCTGACAACAATAATCTTTTTGAGAAATGATATTTTTATAACCATTTTGTGATAATTTTTGTGACAACTTTCTCTATTATACTCACATTATGTTTTTACTTTATCTTTTTATTGTTTTGGTTTTTGTGTCAATACCAACTTTTTCTTTGTAAATTCATTGTTGTACCATAAGTTGTCAACCAAGTGGTTGTTCAAATAACACACCTCAATCTTCTCCATATATCAATGATTCTCGTGGAAAGTTGTGCAAAATTATTACGTGATACACGGGTGTCCAATATTAATTTAAGGGTTTTGTTAATTAGTACCTCGAGGGCACTCTTTAAACACTAGAAATTATGTAATTTTTTTCTATTTGTAAAAAAAAAAAAAGTAATTTTTCTCTAAAAGAGTCAAATATTTTGATTTCTAATTTATTGAATACACAAAGTCCTATGTTTGAATTGGTTCCCAAAGTAGGGCATGTTGACGTGCATTCAGATGTAGTGGAACAATTGAGTCAGGAATCGAGGGAGGTGATGGATGTTCCCAAAGTTCTCGATGCAACTACTACGCCTTCATCCCCGATAGCGAACGATGACGTGCAAGAGATTTCTAATGAGCTGGTGTGCTCTGCTTGTGGTAGGGAGGAGTCACCGGTTCAAAATGTTGTAGCGCATGCTAACGTGCAATATCGCTCACCTTTTGTTCAGATTCCAGTTCGGTCCTTCCGAGAAGATATGGAGGGGATAGCTTAGATTAAATTACATCAAATTATTTAATCTCTATTGTAATAACGCAATAAATATATGAATAGAGATTATAGTTTTTTATTATTTTATCGAAGAGAAGATAAATTAATTAATTGTCTTTCATGAAAGGCAAACTTGAGAAAACAATTAAAACTGTTAACAAATTTAATAGCGAAATGCTATGTATAGCGAAATGTTTTTCACTAATTCATCTCGACAGTGTAATTTAGTTGCACATAAACCACTACCTGCATGTATGCCACAAAAACCGGAAGTAAAATGGATTAATGTTTTACTGAAGGTTTTTTCTAAATTGCCTTTGAAAACTCATGGGCAATTTACCCAAACCAATCAAAAATAGCCATGTGTCCTTCACTATAACAATCATATTTATTATTTTACTTTGTAAAAATTTAGCATGTATTTTATTATTTGCATATTCACCCCATTTTAAATTAATAACATTTTACAAGTTAAACCATCAAATTAATTAAACTTTCCTTCCAATCCAATCGTCACTCTCCAAACTTTTAAAAAAAAAAAAAAAACTGGTTTCATTCATCTTCTTCAACAATTTCCCCACCAATCCAATCATTGTCCAAACTCTTTTTCTTTAAAACTGGGTTCATCAGAATTTAAGAATGGCTTTGAAAATCATTAAAAATTTAAAATATCATTCCTGGGAAGGTGCACACACTAACAAGATTCTTACTCCCAAACCACTTGATCAATACATCTTTTATGAAATTATTTGGAATGCAAAATATATGATATTAATGAGTAATTTTTTTTTTGCAGTAACTTATAACCCAGCTTTAGGAAAAAAAAACATTTTTTATGTGCATATATATGAAATAGTAAATCTTTCTTTAAAAAAATATGAATTCAGTCATTTGATTTTTTATATTTTAAATATTATTATTTTATATAAATTCATACTTTTGTCTAGATTCGATGAACTTCAGCAATGTTTCATTTGTGATCAACCAAATTGTGATTTATTTTAGGCCTGGCCTTTCGTTTGGATCAGATAAACTGTTTAAAGGTATTAACCGAAAAGAATCAGGATAAATGAAATGTTTCTATTAAATATTTTTGCCTTATGTAAGAAATATGTTAAATATTTGCATTGCGCTCTTTGAGGATTTTATTTGCTTATATATGTTGATACAAATTTTATGTATCAAGATGAGAAAGTTAATATGACAATTTTGAAAACTAATAATTTTTTTAAAATATATACATTAACGTAGTATTTCTATTAAATATCTTTTTTTTTATTTTATTTGCAAAACATCGTTAAATAATTGCAGTACATTCGTTGCGGAATTTATGTGCTTATATCTACGAAAATATATTTGTACTTGCAGTGAATACGATTCTATAAACTAGGGTTTATAATGTTTAGGTCATGCCTTGAGAATGCATTCAAGGTTTGTATTTATAACAGCCATTGGGCCTGTTGAACCCGCTATTTCAGGCAATGAAACAGATGGGCTCAGGTGATTGCGTGTCGCTTCTAGGTCCTTCTAGAAGGCTTTGAGGCGGTTTAATGTGTGTGGGACGCCCAAAGGCTTCTTAGCCCTTCTGAAGGGCGGATTGTCCCTTGCTGAGGGCGCTTCGTCCGTATCCGGGTTTCCCCTATCCATAAGCTCCCCAAACACGAGTCTTGGGACAAGGCAAATTGGTTTTAATGTCCTGAGTGCATAAGACTTCCTGGCTATATGAAGGGCGTGCGTTTTAACCCTTGCTATGGGCGCTACGTCCCTCAACCGGGTTCCCCGATCCAATATTTTTATGTACCAGTATGAGAAAGTCGATGTGTAAAATTTTCAAAACTGTATTGAGGCAAAATCCCTAATATGTTTTAAAGATAAACAAATCATGATGATTAAATGATTAATGGACTTTGATAGTTTCTTCGTATTTAATATGTATTCTTGAGTGATTGACTAAGACATGAATAAAGTGTAATAGAATCAAGTGATCAAAGAATATTAAAGATTATGAACCCGTTCAGAGTTCAGAAGGTTGTTCGTATGATTTATTAAGAACAAACCCAAAAATTAATGACGATGCAAAGAACATTCATGGCACACGGGACCTAAACAAAAAGCACAAAAAATGACTATGACCTTAAACCAAACAAGTAACAAAGGTATTTATATGAATAAAGGTCAAAAGCACATTCTTTGTTCATTTAAGTTTCATCTAGAAAAGTATTTTTAAAGTGTAGGATTAAATTTTAAAATGACCACAATTCAAACCTCTTCTTGACTTATCTACTTCAAACTCATGATTATTTTTTTCAGAATATTAACTTTAATCTAGTGTTTCTGTTAGTATTTTTTTGTTTTATATGCAAAACATTGTGAAATATTTGCACAGTATCTGTTGCGCATTTGATTTGTTTACAACTACGGAAGTAAATTTTTATGTATTGATATGTTAAAATTTTAAAAGCTCGTGATCATTTTTAAAATATCAACATTAATTTAGTGTTTCATTAAATATTTGTTCTATTTTATATGCATATTAGTAAGATTAATAGATTGATCGATAACGTATTGGAAAGTATGTGAGATTTAGTCCATCACTCATTTTAATTAATAAAATCATAGGATTTTAATTTTAGTGGATTAAAATTACACATTTATAGATTGAAAGGCGGTTTGCTAGATTTCAAGAGAGCTTGAAGATTAGATTACTGGTGTGATTTCTTGGCATTGACGTTTAAGATTTCAAATTGTAACAACGTAATTATCTTTTCAAATATAATAGTTATATTATTAATTTTATCTTTTTAACGACATCAACAAAATAGCATTATTATTGGAAAATTTGTTAATTGTATAATTTGAATAATAAAAATTTGTACTTGAAGTCAGTACAATATTAGAAACTAGGGTTTTAACTGTTTATGTGATTCCTTGAGGAAGCTCTCAAGGGGATATTTATAGCCCGCTATGGGTTGGGCTTTTCGTGACTTAATCCCTAAGTCATAGGGGCTTTAGGTCTTTTTACCAAGCTCTAGAGGCTTCTAGAAGCTAGGTGAGGCGGCGCCACTAAGAGGGCGCACCTAAGCCTTGGGAAGTCCCAGGAAGGGATTAAAGTTAGCTTGAGGAGCCTCTCTGGAGGGCCATTGTGTTTCAATCTATGACGAATTCTTGTGCTTAGAGCCCTTCTTTGGGTTGGCGTCATGTCTTTATTCAGAGCCCACTTAGGGGTTGTTGTTTGGCGAGGTTCAGAGCCCGTCAAAGGTTAATGTTTAATTTAAACTAAGTTAGCTGGAGAAGACGACAATAGTATGTTTTGCTTTAGCTGTTTTTAATGATAGCTTTTCTTTCCTGGGGTTGGTGTAATGTCGACGTTCAGAGCCCCCTTGCAGAGTTGGCATAATGGCATTCAGAGCTCTTTTTAAGGTTTGACGTAATGTCGACGTTCAGAGCCCCCTTATAGGGTTGACAGAATGGCGACTTTCGAAGCCCTTATAAGGGTTGACGTAATGTCGACGTTCAGAGCCCCCTTGCAGGTTTGACGGAATGGCGACGTTCAGAGCCCTTTTTAAGGGTTGACGTAAAGTCGACATTCCGAGCCCCATTTCTTTTTGTTATATTATTGATGTCATTAATGCTACATTTTTGGTATAAAAATAATTTTTTTGCACATGTTCCGGAAGTAAAAAAAGTTCCATTTGTTCCTGAATAACTTCCTTTAAAAGGGCTTTCGCTTCCGCAGTGAATGTCTTGGTAGAATATATGATTTCGTTGAATTCAAGTTTATTTGTTTTCAAATACGCTCGTAACTCAACGAGAAAATAATCACGAGTTTTACAAATTTTATCATATTGACTTTCTTATTTCGGTACATAAAAATTTGTTTCCGCAAATATAAACATTTAAATTTTGCGAAGAGTGTGGTGCAATTATTTAACAATGTTTTGAAAATAAAATAAAATATACATATATTTAATTGAAACACTACATTAATGTTAATATTTTTAAGGGACATGTTAACTTGTGCCCTAAGGATACAAGTTAAGGATCTATAAAAAGAATTAAAACATGTGTTTTGTATTGAAAAAATAAGTTTATAATCTTTCAAGACATTGAATGTACGATTTCCAAAATTAAATTTCTACATTTAGCTTCTAAACTTGTGCCTTAAGGGCACAAGTTAGCATTTCCCTATTTTTAAAGGGGTTTGCTACAATAGACCCACCTTATTTTATGAAGGTCTATTTTAGCAAGCAACACCTTTTCATTTGGACCAAAAAACCAACCTTTTCTTTTTTGAAGTCATCAAAACTCAAGGGTACAAATGTAATTGACGTTGTATCATTATTGTTTTTTATTTCCAATTTTTTTCTTCTTCTCTGTCTCTCACTCTCTCTCTCTCTCTCTCTCTCTCCTGCGATTCCCTTTTGGCAGGCTGCTTCCATTTTCTTTCAATTTCAATGTACCAATAGAGATGAAAGGAACTTCCATGAAATTTTTTGTTGAGGAATTGAATCATAATCTTTTGTAATCTTAAATTTATTATACACCACCATGGTAAAATTACTTTTTCAATTAACACAAAAACAAGATAATGATTACAGGTAGCTTTTGCCCTTACTGTTGCTTCAAAGCTTCTTCGTTAATGGTGACTCTTGGTCTTTATTCATTCTTCAACAACAATTATCACCACTGTTGGAACCCATCACCGATTATATTTCCTCGAACAAGCTTAAACCTAGGTTGAAAATTGAAGCTCAGATTGAAATACACACAAAAATTAACTTTTAATTTATTCCTTGATGTTTCCCTTGAAGTGTTTTACTTGTGATTTGGTGTTGAGTTTTAGAAATCTTAAAAATTTCAGAGTTTGAACAAAAGAGTTGGATTAAATCCCTCAAAAAAAGAGTTGGTTTAAAAAAATGAGATGATGGAGAAAGAATGGAAAAAGGAATCGGAGGAGAGAGAACGAAAGAGAGAGAAGAAGGAAAAAAATTAGAAATAAAAAACATTAATGATACAACGCCAATTACAATTGTACCCTTGAGTTTTGATGACTTCAAAAAAGAAAATGTTGGTTTTTTGGTCCAAATGAAAAGGTGTTGCTTGCTAAAATAGACCTTCATAGTTATTAATTTTCAAAATTGTCATATTAACTTTCTCGTCTTGATACATAAAAACCTTTATCAACAGATATAAGCAAATAAAATCCTCAAGGAGCACAAAACAAATATTTAACATATTTTTTTACATATAAAATGCAAAAAAATAATAATCAAAACATTACATTTATTCTCACAATTTTCATTGAATACCTTTAAATAGTTTATCTAATCCAAACGAAAAGTCGGATCTAAAATAAATCACAATTCGATTGATCACAGATGAAACATTGTTGTAGTTTATCGAATCTAAATAAGAGTATGAATTTATATAAAAAATAATATTTAAAATATAAAAAATCAAATGAATGAATTCATACTTTTTTATTAAGAAAGATTTAATTTTATTTTTAAGGATGGAAAGATTTACTATTTCATATATACACACACATAAAATGTTTATTTTTTACTAAAGCTGGGTTTATAAGACACGGCAAAATATATATATATATATATATATATATATATATATATATATATATATATAATTGCTCACTAATAACATATATTTGCAATCCAAATAATTTAATAAAAGATGTAATGCTCAAGTGGTTTGGATTTAAGATTCTGGTTATTGTGAGCACCCTGGTTCGAATCCTAGGGGTTATAACAACTATTTTAATTTTTAATAATGATTTTTGCAAAGCCATTCTTAACTTTGGTTCAATTCCTCGAATTGCGGTTTCAACTGAATTGGAGGGGAAATTGTTGAGGATGAATGAATGAGATGAAATCAGTTTAAAAAAAAAATTGGAGAGTGATGATTGGATTGGAGGGGAAGTTTAATTAATTTGATGGTTTAATTTGTAAAATGTCATTAATTTAAAAATGGGTGAATATGCAAATAATAAAATACATGTTAAATTTTTGTAAAATAAAATAGTAAATATGATTGTTATAGTGGAGGACACATGGCTATTTCCTATTGGTTTGGGTAAATTGTCCATGAGTTTTCAAAGGCAGCCTAGGCCTCACCTTTACTGAAATACACCTTTTGTGGATTTCGTGATTTATTTTTTCGCTTTATATAGCATGGCTCTAATTAATATTAGGGTAATGTTAACCGGTGCCCCCGAGGCACTGGTTAACAAAGCAAATGTAGTAAGTATTGCATTAGAACTTGTGTTGTCAACTCCTCAAAAACATAAAAAGTGTTATTTTCATTTTAAAATTTCTTTTTTTAGGTTCCTTAACCAGTGCCCCGGGGCCACCGGTTAACATGACCCTTAATATTATAGCAATACTAATTTTAATTCTCGTGATTTGGTTCTATATATAAGGTTGTAGATGATGGTCTGAATATATTAGTCGTAGTGGCAATCCTCTGTTTGCAACCACAAGTTGTGATCGAAGAAACAGACTCCGGAGATGGTGGTGAATGCTTGCTTGGAAAACATGTTGATGCAATTGATTTTATTACTGTTAGATGTTTTTTCTTTAAGAAATTATTGTTAATTGTGGCCTTGTTGGAGTTGCCAGAAACTCAGGTTATAATCTATGGTGGGGAAGGGGAAATGCCCCATAACCAATATGAACTTGAGACCCTCCTCTTCCAACGTCCTTTAGCTCACCAATGTCTTCTATCATTTAGCTTAGTTAAAGATAAGGTCATAAGTTCAATTCCCTATACATGATTTACATGGAGGAAATCATCTCAAGAAATCATGTATTAGGGGTTGAGTAGTAGAAATGATAAGGTAGCTTAGTTAAAGACATATAGTTAGAGTAATAATAAGGTCATAACTCATAAGTTCAACTCCCTATACTCTAACAACAACCGTAACAACTAATATTTGTCATGTAAATAAAAAAACAGTAGATTACTAGTGTTCCATTTCTTAGGCATTTGAAATAACACTTCCAAGAACAAAAAAAAAAATCGCACTTCATTCGTAATTCCCATGCTAATTGTGGAACTGAAATTGATAATCAGTCCTCAGTCAAGTGAACCTGCACATTCTGTCTAAGCAATAAAAATATAAAAGAAACAGAATGTAGAGAAATCAAATCAAATTACCCATGTTTGGCAACGGAAACAACGCTGATATACATACTAAATATAAACCCATGCATATATAGATACATACATATACAAAATGACCATCATATATGTGCAATATGCTGTAACTGACAAGCAGATAATACCGAGTGAGTTTGTGTACATATTACTTACAGAGCACTGCTTAATTTACAATATCAATAAAGAAAAGATTGGAAGTGCTCATTTATTCAACAACATAGGTGAAATTACTCCACACAAAACATGCATTTGGACTGCTACTGGTTGGGACCTAAAAGTGAGAGAAGAAAAGCCCTGTAGTGGCCAGATGTTTCCGAGTGAACTGCATCATTCAGCGTCTTCTTGTATTTCTTTAAATATTCAGCTTTTATATAATGTAGATCTATCTCACTCCTGGTTACAATCACCCTCATAAGTTTCGTGTCATCGGTCCCCAGACCTTTCATTGCCTTACGTAGGACCTGCATACATAGTGGCAAACGTTAAGACATGCTTATCTCCTTAATTATCCTGGCAATAAAATTTTTAAGAGGCTCCCTCTATCCTTAAAAACAACCAACAACCACATAATTTAGCGTTAACACTTAACATTACCAACCTTTCTTTCAGTGAGAAAAGGAATGTCACTAGAATACATCCAGCACGTTGTTGTACAGATAAAAATAAATACAATAAAGCTTAGGAAAATTAAAGCATACTTTGAAATAAAATTTCATTTTTATAATTTCAGTAATACACAGCAAAACGCACAAACAAACTAAGTATCCTAGTTTCAAAGCAACCAAGTTGCTCCTTCTTCCCAAAATTATTTTAACAATAAGTCTAACATAAGCATCTTATGCTTCAACAGTTTACTTATTCTTGAAAGATGAAGAATCATAAGAGAATGCAAATTGTATTAGTCTCCATCAAGGTGAAAATAATGTAGGAGGGAATGAATACCTTTGCGAAATACTTTGCAGGACTCTCGGCACATTGGACAATTGTCAAAAGTGCATGAGCGAAATTCCCTGATGTTTCATTCTTTATTGCCTGATGAATTCAGCTTGGATAAGTGGCGGTTGATAAAGAGTGAGAGAAGACTATGGTTAAGGGTATAAATTTAAAGTGGTTAGAATAGAATAGAATACCTTTTTCAATGAATGACCATAGTTGGCATGGTAAAAATGATTTATGGCAGCCAACTGTGCGGCACTCCGTTGGCTGAATATTTGCACAAAAGTTTTCTCATCAGTTCCCAGTTTCTTCTCACCTGCTTTATAAAGAACCTTGGCATCGTTCTCAGCCATTTCTCTATTAACCTCGGGGCCTTCATGGCGTGGCGTGCTTACATATGCAAGTAAAATCTGGACAATGTTTTGACATAAATAAATAAATATATAACATTACAAGTAAAGAAAGAAGAATTCGTACCTTTTTATGATCCCCAGAGGCATTTCTTTCAATATCATGGTCAAGATAAACGCCGAATCTAGTATGGTAAATCTGCCTTAAATATTGGAGCTGGGATGGAGTTCGAGAACATATAACTTCAGTGGTAGCTTCAAGATTTTTGGAGACGGTCAGAGTCTGTTTAAGGATGATCGCATCGCGGGTGGCAGGGTCATGCATCCAAAGAAGAATAGCATTCTCCAATTTGCCAGAAAGCTCAGAAGATAAGCGTTTGAGAAGATCTTCAGAATAGGTAGCTCTGTATTCTTGTTGGAGGTAGGCCCGCTGAGTGGCATCTCTATGAGCAAGTATATTGATCACAGCGCTGGTGTCACACCCAAATCCTGATAAAAGATGACAGAATGAATTTGAATTAGAATTAGAATTAGAAGGCATGGCGTTAATTGATTAATTAATATGATGATGATTGACAAAGACGATGTTAAAGAAGAAGAAGAAGAAGAAATGAAAACCAAAGAAGGAACCTTTGAAAGCACGGTGAAGTTGCATAGCATCGTCTCTGGGGGAAGGAGGAATAGGGGGTACATTCACGGTAGACATCTTCTTCGATCCAAATGCAGACGGAAATCAAAGGCAACAAAATAAATGCGTGCGTGAATTAAACGCAACCCAAAATTATATTATACTATATATTATTGGTTCACCAAATCGCCAACTAACACTTCGATGAGATGACGACTGTTTCTTAATGTCGAAAAACCAAACAATTCACAGGTGGGTGTACACTACACAATAGGGTCCCATATTCGGGAGTTTTATTTTTTTTTTATTTTTTTTAAGAGGAGTGCTATTTGAAAAACCAATTTGGTGATAACTTATTTAACAACCATACTTTACGGGTTCCACTTGTGTAACATAGTGGGTTTTTATGTTGTGGCACACCCTTTTTTTTAAAAAAAAAATTCAATTAAAGAGAATCAGAAAACATGTGAGAGTAGAAATCAGTGAAAACTCAGAAATGCATTCCTCTTCTCTTCTCCCAAACGACATGAACCCACCATCAACTTCTCTCCGCCACCGCCGACACCTCACTCCGCCGCCGTCCATTTGAAACTAAGAATCGTCATTAACTTAATGTCTTCCCACAGATCTTGTGTATTCTCCAAATTTAGTCATGAGAGTTCAAGACAAGCTTCATCGTTTAGAAGACATTGATGAAAACTGTATTCAAAAGGAATTGGAAACTGATTGTGCCGAGTTTCCTTACCCGGATTTACTAATCCAGACAAGTGGAGAACTTAGAGTTAGTAATTTCTTGTTATGGAAATTTGCATATTCAGTACTTTTCTTCAACAAAAAACTTTGGCCAAATTTTGGGAAGGAACGTTTCAAAATAGACAGAGATGCTATGATGCTAATTAGACAGAAGAGGAACAGTGGTCGATGACAGAGAGGAGGACGACGGTGGAGGATGGTGTGGGCGGTGGCGGAGAAAAGTTGATGGTAGGTGGTGGGTTCTGATGTCGTAAGGGAGAAGAGAAGAGAAAATTTTTGAGTTTTCACTGGTTTCCACTCTCACCTGTTTTCTGATTCTCTTTAATTGAATTTTTTTTTTAAAAAAAAGGTGTGCCATGTGGCACACCCTGATTGGGCAATGTTATATAACATAAAAACCCACTATGTTACACAAGTGGAACCCCATACTTTACAAAGGAAAAAGTGGTATTTGGCACGGAAACCATAGCAATAGAGAGATAAAATAAAAAATAATGTGAGTATGAGAGAGAAAGTTGTTGCAAAAGTTGTCACTAAATGGATGTTCAAATATCATTTCTCAAAGGGATTTTTTTTGGGTTAAATATGTTTTTGATCCCTATAAAATTGAGACCTTCTAAGTTTAGTCCTTACTTAATTTCAATAGTTCTTTTAGTCCTTAAAAAAAATTCTGCACTTAGTATTAGTCCCTTTTCAATTCAAATTTATTTAATTTATGCTTAAATTCTTGAATTTTTAAACAATTTTTTGCAAACGTGTTAAGAACATTACTAAAAGTTCCTCTGCAAAAAATTGTCGCAAAATTTGATTTCTACGTCCAGATTTTGTTAATTATATCTTTAACTTTTGTCATTTAAAAAAATTCATATTTAATTTGTTTCATGTTAAAAAATTCTAAATTTTAGTTAATGAACCTTTCATAATGTTCTAAACTTGTCTCAAAAAAATCGTTAAAAAAATTAAGAGTTTAAGGATAATTAAACAAACTTTGTTGTAACAGGGACTAAAATTAGAAGTAATATTTTTGTAGGGACTAAAAAACCTATTAAAATTAAGTAAGGACTAAACTTAAAAGTTCCAAATTTTATAGGGACAAAAACATATTTAACCCTTCATTTTTTAGTGACTTTATTTAGTCTCTTACAAAATCAAAAATCAGTTTGTAACTATTGGTTTTATCTTGTCACTTTACTTGAAATGTCTTTTCAAATTTTGTATACAACACTTTTAAAATTAAAAATACATAATCATCGGCATTTATTTACCATTCTTTACAAAATATACTATCTTAAATAAGAGAAAATATTTCCCTCTCCCTCCCTCCCTTCCACTACCTCAAGATTCATACCCTCTCTTCAAACTCTCTAATAGAACCAAAGAGTTATGTTGTTCTAAAATACGCCAGAAGCCGCCTTTAATGCTTCTTGCTATATCATTGTGAGCTCGTATGCCTAAAAAAAAATCTTGTTTGGTAAATATCATCTTATCACAAGCTTATATCTTATTTTTCAAACACTATTTCAAATAGCGTTTAAACTTATAACTTATAATTTTTTATTCCGGTTTTACCCTCACTATTATTTAAAATCCATAGTTACCCGTTATAATTTATTACAATTTAAAACATGTAATGTTTTCAATGAAACAAACTTTCAAAAAGCCGTAAACATATTTATTAATTTACTACAATTTACCCTCACTATAAAATTAATTATTCCATCTTTGAATTATTTACTTTTTTTTTTAGTCTTTGAATTATTTACTAAAAACCAATAAATCTTCAGAGGAATGATTAATTCAGCCGCAAAAGAGTAGGCATAAAGACTATTAGACCAATATTAACATATTTACAAATTTTAAGTGTGGTGCTTGTGTTACTTTAGAATCGTTTACTGACACGTCCCTATCCTCCAAAGTTTTCAACGAGCTCAAAGTCCAACATATTCCACAATCCCCACCCTTGAAAGGAACCACTTAACTATTCCTCAGCAATATCAGATGGTAGCTTGTACGTGCGGATGACTCGAATCTGAAGCGAAAACAAAAAACCAGAAGTGGAAGTCAGACAACTAGCAAGTAATACTTCGCAGCTAATAATAATTATTCTTTTGTATGAAAATTTAAAATCAAAAGGCACTGATTCTATCATAAAATAGGCAGCAAAATCATCACGTTATTGTGCATATCAACCAGATAGCTATGCCAATATAATATTTTACCTCAAAGTTAAATAATTATCTTATGTTTGAGAGGCAAATTTGAAAGAGATAGGGGGGGGGGGGGGGGGGGGGGGGGGGGGGGGGGTATTCAATACCACAAGTGCCCTAAATAAATCACCAAAGAAGCACAACACAAAGAAAATCATATCAAGTCCGGCAGGCAAATTAGACTTTAGAACAGAGCACAAAAATATTGCCTGAGCTAAAGCATAAATTGTTCGCAAGATTCTAGCATAATCTGTTCCCAGCATTTGAATGACAAGATCAGCCAGAAGTGTTCCCCAAAGCCTGTTCCAAATGCCAAATAAAACGATCAGAAATACTCATTTATAATGCCACAAACAATAATAAAACATGAGAGCAAAGAGGGAATAGATTTGCAGATGACAAATCTTAATGGTACAAAGTACCGGAAAAAAAAAATGATAAACGGAGTTCATTGACAAGTCAACAAAAAGTTGTCTAGCAACTGATCAGACTAAGTGAAATAAAATAAAAAATGCTCCATCGGACATGAAGAGAAATAAAAGCAAGGCACCATATGGTACACAAATAAAAAATGGTTTACTGGATGCATAACATCCATAACACATTAGATCTACAGATTTTTTAATTAACAGTCTGTTAGAAACCCAAGAATTGAAAAGAATTAATGAAATAACACTTTTGTTGAGAAAATAAGAAAGAATAGGAGGAAAAAATCTCCTCCGAGGGCTTCCCCCTCTCTACAATAGAGTCATTGCTCTTTTAATCAAATGTTAAACTAGTACGAATCCTTCCTTTCTCCACACAAAATCTCCCTATTTATACATGATAATCCTAACTACCCCATTAACTAACAACTTCCCTACCTTACCATATCCTAACAAACTCATCTTTATCCTATATCCTAACACAATCCAAATTAAATAGGTGCACCAGGGGTATAATGGTCATACGACTCATACCCCCCTCTTTCTCTCTCTCTTCCTCCCTCCACCTTTATCTTTCTGCCCCTCCTCCGGGCAACCATTCCATCTTCACGGCGGCCCCTTCCACAATCACACACTACCGCTCCATCCCGCACATGACTCTTGGCCACCCCTCCCCTTTCCCAACACTGCTGCCATAGTCGTCGGAGAGATAGCAGGTTATAATCCATATTGTATATAAACCCTAAAGGTTAGAGGGTTCCAAACATGTTCTCACACCACAATCATGACATTCACGGTTGACTTTCGTTGCCTGGACGAGGGTTTTAGTGGCAAAGCCTGCAAGTGCAAATATACCCAAGCAAATGACAGCGCCAGTTATGCCGAAAATTTTATAGTCTCTTTTATGGAGATGATGATACTCTCCCTTCATAGGTAAAGACATCAATGTTGTCGTCATCATTGGATCTTGACAAGACAAATTTAGGGAATTTGAGCTACGACAGGGTGATCACGAGGAAAATGTTGAGACGAAAATGGAAGCAGGCATAATAATAGCAGGTGTCGGTGGTTTAGGTGATCCAAAAGGGGGTTACATTTAAGGAGAGGAAGAAACGGATAAAGAACGCATGCAACGACAGGATGATGGAATTGAAAGAAGAGATTTGATAGAATTAAGTCGAGTAGTAGGGGACGCAATGATGATGTTGAGTCACTGGCGTTGTTCTTGATACTGTCAATGGTGTCAGAGTTGGGGTGCCAGAGGAGGAAGGTGACATTGTGGGAGGGTGGACGCCAATGGGCTTCCAAATTTACCCCATTGGTATTAGTTGCCAACTGTAGACTGGGTGGGGTTGAGGGAGGTGGAGGATGAGGATGAGAAAAGGGGTGAGGGGTTAAGCTTTTCCCTTTTTTACCCCAGAACACAACATTAACTCAGCTAAAAGCAAAACTTGAGAAGCAAGAAAAAATGGTTAACTTAATTTGTATAGAAGCGCTTGACTGTTTTTTAACAGCAACAACCAAGCCTCATCCCACTAAGTGGGAAGGCTACATGGATCAAATTATGCCATAATAGTTTCTCTCTAGTGATTTGACTGTTCTATCATAAACCAAGCACTTGACTGTTCTATCATAAACCATATTTTGGGTCCAACTCATTAATCTCCAAGTCTTTCCTAATAGTTTCTCTTATAGTTTTTCTAGGTCTTCCTCTGCCTCTAGTGATTTGACTATCTGTCATCTAATCTACTCTGCTTACTACCGAATCTAGAGGTCTTCTCTTTATATGCCCAAACCATCTAAGCTTATTTTCCATCATCTTTTCTACTATAGGTGCTACCCCAACTCCCTCTCTTTAATATTTTCATTTCTAACCCTACCCATCTAGTCTTACCACACATCCAACGAAACATTCTCATCTCTGCTATGCTTATTTTATTTTCGTGTTGGTTCTTCAATGCCCAACACTATGTTCCATACAACATCATCAGTCTTACAACTGTCACGTAAAATTTCCCCTTCAACTTGAATTGTTTTAACTTGAGAAGGAAAAAAAAAGTAGAAGAATTAGAAGTTTCTTTCCTTTCTTATTCCCCACTTTCAAAAGTTGCCCGTTTCTGTTCAACCAAGTGAGAAAATCAGAGTCTGATTCAAGTAGCAGCAGAAAAGGGGGACCAAATTAGACAAAGAAATGCCATATTTCACTGCAGCATTTTTCTTCAAGGCCACTTTCTATGTTCAATCACTGAAGGAACATAGGTAAACTAAACTGATCGATAAACTAACAAGATAAAAAAAAAAAAAAAAAGAAAGAAAGAAAAGAAATTATGTCGATAGGAACCAGCACAGAAATAAGAGATAAGCACTACGAAATAATTCTGCAAGAACTGGAACAGAGGATATGTCCTCTCTTCATTATATACAATAGGGATATGTCCTCTTCCTATGTTTAGGAATGAAGAAAAACGATAAAATAAAAATTAAATGGATCGAGCTTAGCTCCTTGCAGAAGTGAATTACAGAGAACAAAATGGAAAATAGAAAACAACCTAAGAGAAGAATCAGATCCACACTCTCTACACCACCCGAGACCTAAGATGCCAAAAACTACCCTCTTACGGTTACCCTACCCCATGATTACACATTCTCATGATTCTGTCGTAATCCTAGCATTCCCTCTCTCTCTCTCCAATCCCCCCTCTCCATTTGTTATTCAATTAAAGGAAAAATTAGTGTACACAAATAGAAAATTGCTACAAATTGAAGTCATTAAAACAAGATGTAGGACATACACAGGTCCAAGTAATGTGAGCATGCTTCTAAAACCAAGATATCTTGACGCAGCACCAAGAAAACCCTACAACAGATCAAACATCAGATAATAAATAATAAATATAGTATAAAATCAACACAAACTGAAACACTAACTTACTTTTGAAAAAATAAAATCAACATACATGAGTAACAGACAAAGAAAACAACTATTTTTGCTGTTATAGCTACCCAAAAATCATTATTCTTATCTTGAAATATACCCTGTTTTTCTTTCATATCAGAACCAAACAGCAGTATAAAGATTAAGATTAAGTAGATTCAGAAATAATAAATTGGCTGAACCATGTATTTACATATGTAATAATTTAAACCCTTTGTCCACAACACCATGTAAAGAAATTGATGCTAAGAGTGAATCCGTACTCCCACATATTACAATGAGGTGCTAGGATGACAAAGGGTCTAAATTTAAACTCATTAAATTTGGCTATTTAACTGATACATAAGAAGTTGAAGTTCTAAAATATTGGTTACAACGTAATATCTTTAGTCTTCAAAGAATCCGTTTTATCTATCGATCTGGAAATATTTAGAACATTCATGCCGCTAAAATACATTCCTTTGAATTAAATTGACAACAAAAGAAGCATATGAAATTGTGCGGTAAGGCACCTGTTTTGCTGCAAGCAAAGCAGCTCTGGATTCTAGATTGATCAAAGCTACCTGTCCACCCTGGAAATCATGTGTAAAATATATGTATAAGTTATTGTTGAGAAAGATTGGCCGCGTTAGCAATACAGGCAGCAATACCCATGTATACCTTCTTCAATAACTCTTTCTTAACCTGGTAGTTAGCAGCTTCTACAAGCATTTTCCCAGATAATTTGGTCGCCAACTACAAGTGATCATATGGTCATGAATGATGTATTTTGAGATACATTTATATATATTGAATAAATAAAAGAGGGATATATTGTGTTACCAATTGATATATCTTCGCCAACGTAAATATACCACCTCCCTGGGGATGGAAAGAAAAGATGAGTTAAATTTGGGAATTGAAAAGACAATGAGATAAAAAGTGAATGAGAATTAGTAAGAACCTTGAAAAGAATAGATTGAAAGTGTTTCCATTGAGTATGAGAGGAGGCGGATACATGGGAGTTGAAGTGTAAAAGGTGGAGGAATATTTCAAGTTCAAGGTGGTGAGTGTGGAGTTGGGTTGAGCAAGGAATATTCAATTTAGAGGTTAGGTGAAGCAAGACATTTCTGTAAGAAGGCCTCCAACCCCTTAATGTTGAACCGGCATCAGCAGCGAGGAAGAAAAAGCGGGACTCGAGAGTCTCAATAAAGTGATGGCGTAGTTGAATGTCATGTTCAATCATGGATGGATCCATGTTACTTGATGCACTTGTGATTGATTTAAGCAAAGGACTCAAGTAGCTGATAATTGATAAGTACTTACTTAGTCAGTAATTGTTATTATTATTATTAGTATTTTTTTGAGAGAAATTATTATTATTATTATTATCACTGAGAAAAAGAAACACCTGGGGCCGAAAAGGATAGTTTGAATTTCAGACAACTCGGAGTCGGTTGCAAGTTCAAGCACCGACCGCAGCTCAGGATCGAATTCAAAGCCCTGTTGTCGTCTTCGTCCTTCACTTACATCTGCCTTTTTCAGACAACGCACCTTCTTCTTCTTCATCACATTCCGATTATTGCGATATGGCCAAACTAGTTCCTTTATTATCATATGTATGGACAATTAAATTGAATTGAATGAGGACACAAAATGAAGATTTCAAGTTCTCAATTGAATTGAATATAGAGAGATATAAAGCTTACCGTTGTTGTTGCTGTTGTTGTTACTGGGTAAGTAGTGTTGTTGTGGCACAGTTTCCATTTCCAACAACAGCAAAACCATGACGATGACGACGTCGACGACGACGAAGACGGCACGCCCACTCCACTTGTTGATATTGTAATTGCCATTGCAATTGAACTTGTTGCATTTCCACACCACCTCATTTTCCCACAACTTCCTTCCATACATCCCCACGGGATCCTATTATTGTAACTAATTTACATCTTCAATTTTTAGATTAAATATGTTTTCTAGAAGAAAAATGATATTTGAAAATTCATTTTGTGACAACTTTCTCCTCACATTATTTTTATTTTATCTCTTGTTGCTTTAGTTTTTATAAAAATATCTATTTTTTTCTTTGTAAATTATGCTTGTCTCATACGTTGTCAACCAGATGGTTATTCAAATAACACTTCTCTTTCCATAATTATGTTTCTTGTTCCATCAACAAAAATCACTATTTTTAGTCCTACAAAATTGGATTAGGATTTGGTGCTCTAGAAAAGCACATAGTTTGACGCAGTAACAAATCCCAGTCGTTGGTACCAGAACAGACGACTTAGATTACACATTAGTTTAACACAGTTGAATGATTTTAGCCGTTAATCTAGATTGAATGGTCCTGATCTGTTACAGCAGAAAATTCAAATAAATTTTGTAAGAATGCACGAACCCTGCTATTTTTCACAATCCAAGACACAAATTTACCTTTATCCCAATCTTAAATACTCAATCTGGTCACATTTATAAGCAACTTTTACTTTTTTAGATTCATTAATTAACTAATGAATCAAGACTATATATAGTTCAAATACATCAGTTTATTTAATGAATCTAAAAAAGGGAAAGTTGCTTATAAATATGATTGGATGGAGTATATGTTATGCCTAAAAATAGCATATATTTTAAAATTAAAAATATATATGTAAATATGTAAAAAAAAATCTAAAATCATATTTGATTCTTTATTTTATCCTTTCAATGAAAATGTTAAAATTTTATAGGAACTAATATCATATTTCTTTTGAAATTTTTATTAATAATAATGACATTGATGACCAAATTACGGTCGTCCCAATTGAGATTCAAACTATATCTCTTGAGGTTATAAAGTCAAGCGACTAATTACATACATAGTCCTTTATTTATCCTTCAATGAAAACCAAGTTAATTACTATGAACTTGAGTAAATATATGATATTAATTGACGTAGAAACGTTTTAATCAATATTTTTTAACGAAAAAATCGTGTCATGTATAAATTAGCTACTAAATGAAGGGTTTATACAATTCGAAACATACTAAAACCCATAGATTGTATTGTAATTGATATGAAGGTCTTTGTTGACCATCGTACAATCCCCACAAAAACTACACAACAATTTCAGGGATCGCATGAATGGTCAGTAGTGACCATGATATCATGAACCACTCCCAACTGAAAACTAACAAAAACCATTTAGAATGAATGAAAACTGAAGAATGAATGAAAATGTTGAAGGATGCAAAACTATTTATAGCCATAAGTGAAAAGACGAACACTCACATGTCCGTCTTCCCGCCCTTTTTATTGTGCTAATGCGTGTAGACTATCAACGATATTTTATAGAAATTTTTCATGTAAATTACAAACGATATTTTATATAATTTTTTTGATATAGATTAAAATTATAAGTATAGATATTGCGACTTTCAAATGTAACAAACTTAACAAACCGTATTTATCTTTTTCAATGACAACAACAATATAACAAATATAACGAAAATTCTTATCTTTTTTAATAACACCAACAATATAACATTATTATATGAAATTTTGTTTAAGGGTATATTTGGAATAACAAAAAAAACCACCCCAAAATCCCCTATTTTCTTTATATATAGTATAGATAAAACACTACTAGATTGTAACTACATACAAACCGTTCAAACATTGCTTGTAACGTCACTACATTCTGTGATGATTCATATTATATAATGTGAAATCTTCTAAGAAGAATTCAGATTATATAATATGAACCATAGCTAGACTGTGTTAAAATTTAAGGTTTGGAGGGTTTGGCAGGGTTGAGAACATGAAATTTAATTTCAACAACATACATTAAAAATAACAATTTCAACAACATAATAAATTAAACCACTTAATGCAACATAATACACACAAAAGATCATGAATCAGCCAAACTTAAATCTTCATATGGTCTATCCATGCATATGCCCCAGGTTCTTCGTAGGTCCTGGGCTAAATCAAACTTTACAGAATATCTTCAAAAGATCTGACCAGGGAAGCATCCAACTCGACCAGTCTTTTTAGTATTGTACTGTCCAAATATTGAAAACAAGTTTCTCACGTCGTCGTCGTTCCTGAGCTTTATCTAGGTGAACTGAACTGGAAGACGATACTCAATATTGTCCATCGTCCTCGTGTCTTTGTGGTTGAATCGACAATTGATTTGGATGATTCTCAAACCCTACAGAGTACACGTTTTAACACAGTCTTGGACCAGTTCAGATTATATAATCCGAAGATTTCTGAGATGATTTCAGAGTATATAATACGAACTAGTTCATAGTATGAATGATGGCTTTCTCACATGTGTTTTTTTGGGTTGATCGACAACTCTTGACTGGTCAACAAGACATCACCATATTTTTTGAACATGCATTGATGTACCCTTACACTCTATGCAGTCATTCTTCACAAATCTCCCATACAAATACTCATTCATCCTTCACAAATTCTCATTTCATCTCTCATTATCTTCTTCTTTTTTATAATTTTCTTCAATAATGTTCCATTGTTGGCCTTTCGTTCAAAAAGTTCTCTCATCTTGTAGAAATTGTATGAATGGTCAAAAAGCAATGTCTAACTCTGCATATTGACATCCTCTGACTTGATGTAAAGTTGCTTATTAGAGTCTCCTTCTCCCAACAAATTTAATTTTACCCGTTCTTTAGCCTTCTTTCACGTCCATCTTCTTCCACTAGAAATTTAACTTTAGATACCTAATAATTTGTTGTAATAAGCATTATGTTAATGTAAATGGACTATGAAATTATTGACCACTTAATAAAATGAGTCAGTTTATTGAGAATTTGTATCTTGTCTCTTTGCAGTTATTTTATTTTTTTTTCATTTTCAATTATGTCATCTTAATATGTCACAACTATTTTGAAAATCTGACCACTAATCTGGTCAAAATACGTTTTTAGATTATAGAACCCAAAAATTCCTATAAAAACAGTTCAAAGTATATAACATGAGTAAAGAGTATTTAGCAATCAAATAAAACACGTAAGAGGAGCATAAAGTGGAAAAAGTAATAGTCAATAATCACTCTAGTTGTGTGGACACATCCCCTAAGAATAACTGATCAATTTGGGTTTGACTCATTAGGTCTAAAGTCAGACCTAACTTGCGGATATGCAAAGAAAGAAGGCACGGTACATGGTGCCAGGGGCGGATTTGTGTTGGGCTGGGTGTGGCAATAGCCACACCAGCCCAGCCCAATTTTTTTTAAATTTTTTTTATACAAAGCCTATCTTATGTAATATATATCTTTTATTTCACAAATTAAGTAGTCTTATCGCATTGGCCTGGTGGCGTGTGTTTTGAGTATTAACCTGAATGTCCCAGGTTCAACACTCAATTTTTGCATTTTTTCTTAATTTTTTCAAGTTGAACTCTCCTGTTTGCATTTTTCTTAATTTTTTCAAAGAATAAAATAAACAACATAAATTATATAAAAATATATATTAAGATTTTGCAACTTATGGCAGCATTATCTAATCTATAAAAAAAAAAAATACAAAGGGGAGACCCATTTTTGATTGAGATTTTTTACTCCGAACTTAACATTCATTTAAATTATTTTATCATTTTTATGATGTCATTTAAATTATAATTAAAAAGTTAAATTCACTAAAATATAAACAACTTGACTACACAAGGAACAAAATGATTGACGATTTGAACCGATTAATACGAATGTTATTATTTGTATAATTTATTTTGACAAAATCTTTAGTCTTCTTTAAAAAAATTAAAAATCAGTCTCACTAATAATTTAATCCCAGATCTGCCCCTGCATGGTGCCCAGTGTCTTGAAATTTCGAGCTCGGGGGTTGTGCATATGTATTTTGCAAATTCTGAAGCTAAATCTTCCTAACAAATAGCATAGTTCTTATAGCCAGTTATCTCCACCCTAGACGTCGTTTTCTTTTTGGGCATTTTTATTATCATTATGTCAACATCAGGATTCAGTGTGTAAGCACTGCAATAAAAGTGTAACTTATTTGGAGCAAGGAGGGTGTATAGTATGAGAATGATTCTCAACCATTAGATCAAAAATAAATGGTTGAGATTAAAAAGTCACAAATATACCTTACCTTATTAAATCAATTCTCATAAACTCATTTCCCTTTTCATCTTCTTCTTCCCACAATCATCACTCCCATAAATATGATTTAAACCCTTTGATACTCCCATATATATGATTTAAATAAACTCTTTGATTTAAACAATTCACACGAGTGGATGACTATCTTATATAATCAGACTCACACAAATGGTTTATTCGCTATATAAGTGAATTAGTGAGTTTTGCTGACCTATAGTCCTTCCAATCAAACTCATAGCTCATAAGCAACCATTCACGAATGAGAAGAGAAACTTTTGCTTTGTGTTTGCAGAATAACAGAGATTACAAGATGCAATTATCACATACTATAATTTATATTAAAAAAGGAATCTTGTATTTTTACAAAAAAGAAAAAAAATAAAGAAGGAATCTTGTATTTTTACAAAAAAGAAAGAAAAAATAAAGAATGAGAGTCTAAGATTGAGACTTAAACCTTCAGGTGAAAGATAAAGAACCTAGGAAGTTTATCATGTAAAATCCTAGGATTAAATCTCTAATTTAAATCATATTTATGGGAGTGATGATTGTGGGAAGAAAAAGATGAAAAGGGAAATAAGTTTATGAGAATTGATGTAATAAGGTGAGGTACATTTATGACTTTTTAATCTCAACCATTTATTTTTAATCTAATGGTTGAGGATCATTCTCATCATTCATTCTCATACTATACATCCTCTTGGAGCAAGATATATTTATACAGACATAAATGCAAACAATAAGGGTTTTACTTTCTTTCTCTAGAACATCTTTCCAATTCCATCTTGCCTGGGAACAGATTCATTAACATCCATTCGTTGCCAATTCCCCACAAAGGAACCCAGCTGATCGACCTTGTCATACAATCCTAAGAGGCCACCTGTATGTACGAAGAGGATCTTCCTTCCTTCCCATTTCTTTGGATTTTCATTCATATCTTTCAGCATTGCATAAGCAGCCTTACCGCTGAGAAGGAATAAACAATATTAAGTCAAATAAAATCAGTAATATTCAATGATAGACATCTAATTACGTTTAAGTCTCCTGATCAAACTTTTCTTTTCCCTTTTATATCATGTTTGGTTCACTGCCTAAATTTCTTATAAATGATGGCAACTATATAAAACTTGCATTTGGGTGAATTAAAAGTTAGTGTACATCAACTATAGAAGCAACCTAAAAATAAATAATCTCAAGCATTGAAATCATTGATAAAAAAATCTTGAACATTAAATATTATTTTTTTATATCATTAATTTTTTTTTTTTTTTTTTATAATAGCCAATGGCTATTTCATCTATAAAGAAAATAGGCCGTTTTGGGTTAACTTTTTCTCCTTCCAATTATACACTTAAGCAAATTTTGACTATAAGAATTCAATTTTGTTGATGTTATTCAAAAAAAATTTAAATTTATATTATATTTGTTATATTGTTGGTATCATTGGAAAAAATAAGTATAGTTTGATACAATATGAAAGTGCAAAAAATATCTATTATCTATACCTATAATTTTAATTAAAATCAAAATAATTTTAATCAATATTTCATAAAAACTATTGTTCGTAATTTTTACACATTAACACAATAAGAAGATAGGAGAGACGGGCACGGAGTGCCCGCCAAAACGCTAGTTAAAAATAATGGATGTGTTCCTTTAAAAAAAAAGCTAACATGAGCATTTTTATCTTCCTATAATTTTTTGTCAAAAAAACTTATATTTGTTTTACATACAATTTCACCTTCTATAATTTTATTCTTTTGTTTTCTTTCAATCTTCTATAATCAATTAATCATACCATTAAAAATGCAGATTTTATGCATTATTGTTGTGTGCTTTGCATCACTTTTAATTTTATATATTTATTATTATTTACATTTTGTTTAGGTAGAGTTTATTAAAATAATTTTTCTACAACTTTAATAATTAATATTTGTACGCATTTTAATTAAATAAAATTTAATAATTAATATTTGTGCGCATTTTAATTAAATAAAATAGTTAAATTCATATTAGTTTTGAATAAAAACTAATTGCAAACAATAAAATATAAACATGTAGGGTCAAGTTTGATTAAAGTAAAAACTACTTAGATCAACCATGGATTGGTTAAATCCTAAATAACAATTTGACCCCACAAAAATCAACACAGTTTACCCACTTTAGTTCACCCCATTAAAGATGCTCTAAGGAAATAATATGAAGGAATTAATGATCACAAACCCATACCTAAGAAAACTGTAGATTAAACCATTGAGGATATAAGGTAAAGATCCACAAGAAATGGAAAGATATTCGTGTGATGCACAATAAATGGCCTTTCGTTTGTGGAAACAACCAAGTTTGTGAACTAGATATTCGTGTGATGCACAATAAATGGCCTTTTGTTTGTGGAAGAAAAAAGACACCGTAGTTTTAATGGATCCAAAAGAGCAATATAGAATGTGGGTCGAATAAATACCTGTATACCGGGTCAAGAACAACACCTGTAGCTTCAGCAACTTCTTTTACAAAACTAAGCTCCTCAGAAGTGTTCATTGCATAGCCAAGACCCTTGGCCTGTAAGCAGTTAAATTTTCATCATCAGTAAAAAAGCATTGTAAAGCCAGATGAAGTTTCACAGACCACAGACATGTGTTTTAGGAACCTTCATGTTATGACTTGGCACACAAGCACATTATGTCTGCTGGAGTGTGATCCTTGATTTTCTCAATAAGAACCAGTATGTGTATATTTTCACAAAAAGAACCATAGACATCTTAGCGGTCAGAAAAGACCTTCTGCTCATTACCATTTTAGAAATACACTCACATTTTGTATGTGGACAATATCTCTAGAGCTAACACCAGCTTTGAGTCCGTCAAGCAAGCCTTGAACAAAGTTGTGGAAGTAATCCGGGTCATCACAAACGGAGAATGCATGCACCTGCAGGTAGCACCTAAATGGTATAAGCATCATGTGAAAAATTGGACTATGTGAGTCATCTAAGCAGAAGGCATACCCTTGCTTTCAAGCTACTCAATGATGAACCCAGTGCTAAACCGGCAATTGTGCCCCCACTGGAAATTAACAAAACGTAGGTTGTTAAGTAGATGAAAATGTACTTCATGGTTTAATAGATAATATGCTCTTTCATCATAACACAGCTTAAGCTGACATTCACTGGGGAGTTTGGTTGTAAATTGCAAAATCAAAGCACAAACATACAAATTTTCATGGCCAAATCTTTATTTTTTATATTAAATCCACACTTTCAAATGGTATTCGGTATTTGTTCTAGAATACATCATGCATACTATAAGATGCCTAAAAGTTATAGAAACAAGCTCCTCCAATATAAAGAGAATCCAATGAAGCGGAAACGGATGGTTGCTAAGGAAAATATAAATAAATCAAGTAGACCAGAACCTGCCACAAGCCACAACAATATCATCAAACTTGACATTGCTTGTTCCACTTTGAATCTGCAGCTCAATCTCCCTAACTGCCTCTATGTAGCCCCTGAGTAGAATAATTTAATCAGCGGTAGAATCAAATTCTTTGTATTTATTGTAATAGGATTTGAATCGATCCTTTAGCAATATAGAAACATAGATTGATGCTATTCGGATAAGAGTTGATGTATCATATCAATTAGCTTTGAATGTAATATTGTATATTGCTAAAAATAGAAAATAGTGTGTCTGAATTACAAATTTTACAATAACAATGTCAAATAATAAAAACAAAGTAAAAGTATCTACGATCAAGCAGATCCCGCTTGGTGGCAAGAAGCTTGGTTTCTATTGTTGGATCTGAAATCAGGACTTGGGAATTATGCAGTTCAAACCTTCCAGTCCCCAAGATCCTCACCAATTTTTCGAGTATAAAAATATTAGGATGTTGGATGAAGAGTGTATCTAGACCATAGTAAAAGATTATCCTGCTAAAAAAGCCTAAGTACAAATAACATGAAGAACAATAACAAGAATTTTTAGATCAATCTTGCTGACTTGCTCTGACCAACAGCAGAAGATAAAGAGTAGATATTTCAATATCTTCATTTCATTCCTTTGTACACCACAAGTATATGAAGAATTGGTTTTTAAAAGTTGATATCATGGTCTAACCTGACACTGAATTACAAAGAATTGGTTTTGTTTGCTTGATTTGAAAACATAGTAAATAATGGTAAAAGAACCAGTCGCAGAGTATACATTCCTTTGATAAAAGAACCATTGATTTGAAAGGAGTTTGGCCATATACCTAGCTTATGGCTGGTCCAAATATCCCCCTTCTGACATACACACCGAACATAGCACATTTGGAGCATGAAATTTAGAGAATTCAACATTGTGGGTGACCACAGATAGAATATCATATGGTTGTAAATAGACATATATTCTATAATTGTGTAATTATGAGTACTCTATTCACAACTGAAATTATATCAGAAATATTTTTTCACATGATATCAGGAGCTCCTGATTTAGAGGGCCTTGCTCCTGCATAAAAATCCTAGCCGCCTACATTATGGTCTTTCTTTGCTGCCTTCTTGGTAGCCCTTTGGGACATTTGGTACCCATTTATTTCCTGTTGGTCAAACAAGTTCTTGTCCGTTGTTGTTTGTTGCACACAGCCACCGTTTACCGCTGTCAGCCATTGCTTTCGCGCCAGCAACCACATCCAGATGTTTGTCATCCTTGGATCGGCTAGATCTCATAAGTGAGTGGTCCCAGAGCCCAGTAGACACCCCAACACGCACCGCCACAATAGACTTCCGTTTCCGACGCGTGGCATCCATGTGATGCCCTGCCGTCCGCCACAAAATTTTCCAAGTTTTCTTGTTACCGCCTCGTCTTCGGAGGTCAAAACAATATTCTGAGTTACTTTTTGTGGGTAATTTTTTACCGCTATTATTCCTTTCATCAGTAGCTAATGTGTTTCTGTTCTTCTTCAATGGCAGAACCTATTGTGGGTGAATGACAACTCTTCCTCTGTGCGCACCAACAGGGTCCACAATCTACCTCCTCTTTCCACTTGTTATGCGTTGAAAATGAAAATCTTCAACACTAAGCAAGGAAGTCTTTGGATACAATGTATTTGAAAATTATCAATGGACTTCAGCTTGAGTTGGATCAGTACCAAAATTTGAAGATGGAGTGCAGCAAGGATACTTCCACTCTAAACACCTTCATTGAGTGAGATAAGGTCTTTGAGTTCTTGTCAGTCAGGGTTGATTGGTTGAGCATTCAGGTTGACTCATACGGGGTGCATATTTTAGCAAAGTAAAACTTCTGACCCATACTTAAGTATTTTACACTGTTTGCAGTGAGAATTTACGCCAACATGTCATGCTTGGTGAGAAGCACTCTGATCGGTCAACATTAGCAGCAGGGAAAACAAGTATACAAAGGTCAAAAATCCAAATCTAGTCACGCCAAATTCTCTTGTGAGCACAGCAAAAGGACAGGGCATAATAATTCACCAAACTACATAGGAATGAGCATATTCTTAGCCGAGTTTGAGGCTTCAAGGATAAACATTAAAACTGAGCACATTTTGCCATATTGGCTTATGACTCTGAAGGAGGAGTTGGATCGTCTGAAGTCTCCATTCGACTCTAGTAAACCTTTTGTATCTTGTATCTTGTTCTGTAGCAATGATACGTAAGTGTTTGTGCTGTCGATCCTTGACTGTTTATGGTTCTATCCCCAAGAATGTTTGGATTCTTGACTCTTGTGCCACTGATCATATACATTGTTTTCCTCTTATGATTTCACTCCAAGTATTCATTATTATGGTATTGCTGGTGGTTTTCGTGCTCTTGTTGTTGGCTCGGAAATATTTACTTGAAACCTTCATTCAAATTACAAATTGTTTTTCATGTTCCCACACTATTTAATAACATAATATCTATTCATAAGCTTACTTGTGATTAGTAATAACATAATATCTATTCATAAGCTTACTTGTGATTAGAATTGTAGAGTAAAGATTTTCACTTATCATTGTATTTTTTAGGATCTTACCCAGGGGAGGACAATAGAGCTGTTAAAGAAAAAGGAGGGTTATGCTACTTGTTTGACAAACAAGATGGACTGCAGGTTGTCTTCCTGCTTCCAGTATAGTCTTCCTCTCCTGCCTCACGAATTTGGCTTCAACATAAGTATCTTGAGCATCCTCCATTTTCTGAAAAATATGTTCGTGTTTCCTCCTTCGTTTTTACCAAAATACATTGAGTTTTAAGTGTGACCTTTTTTCAAGTTGCTAAAATAAGTCTTATGGCATTTGTTCAAGAAGCATTAAAAGATAAAATTTAAGGCCCAAACTATGGATGAGGAGATGAAAGCAGTTGAAAGAATTGGAGATTGGGAGATTGTTGAGAGACAGAGGAAAGAAACTTGTTGGTTGTAACTGTATATAGTCAAGCACAAATCACATAGTACTCTTGATCGATACAAGACTAGACTAGTGGCAACAGGATACACTCAGAGTCAGACCTATGACGAGACATTTTTTCCAAAGACAAATGTGAAAACTTTTCGGATTTTACTATCTTTTGTTGTCTCTGGGTGAGAACTAATCAGTTTAATGTCAAAAAAAAAAAGTGCTCTTGCATGGAGACTTAGAGGAGAAGGTATACATAGACCCAAGGTTCAGTCTCAGATGTCGATCATATATAATGTGTGGCAATTGAGTAAAAACTTATATGGGATAAAGTGATATGCACAATCTCACTCACCTACCCCACCCTAGAGTGAAATTCAAAATTGATGCAAAAGAATGGAGGAAAAAACAAGATAAAATTGAAAAGAGGTAAATAATGATGTGGAGAGAGAGAGAGAGAGAGAGAGAGAGAGAGAGAGAGAGAGAGAGAGAGAGAGAGAGAGAGAGAGAGAGAGAGAGAGAGAGAGAGAGAGA
The DNA here is from genome assembly GCF_051527215.1 of Medicago sativa. Lineage (NCBI taxonomy): Eukaryota > Viridiplantae > Streptophyta > Magnoliopsida > Fabales > Fabaceae > Medicago > Medicago sativa. The sequence continues at coordinate 101,533,198 of NC_140752.1, forward strand.
GAGAGACCATGTTCCGAGAGAGTTTGATCCGCCAACAGGAATAACATATGGCCTCCTCCCTTGGTTGATGAGCTTTTCTTTGAGGAGGTTGGCAAGTGTCTAAAGGAAAGGAAAGGAAAGGAGTGAGTTAGTTAATGAAAACAGTGAGAGAAAGTAAGGAAAAGGAAAAGGAGAAGGAGGAGGAGACTCACGACACTTCCAATTTGTGAATATTCTTCTTTGGATATAAGTTGAAGGTGAGCTCCAATCAAACGCTCAACAAGAAGATTGCCAGTGAGGGTGGGATCTTGGTCAACGAGATGCTTAGAAGTGCGGAGTATAAGGAAAGGATCGAGATTCAAATACTTAGCAGCAACGGCAGTGGCACGACAGTGATTACTTTGGATGCCTCCAATTGTAATAACAGAATCAGCGGATTCAGCAATTGCATCGGCCATCAAGAACTCCAATTTCCGCACTTTGTTTCCACTCAATTGCATTCCAGAAAGATCGTCGCGCTTCAGCCACACTTCTGTATTTGCTGGCAGGTTCGGAAGCTTCCATCTGTGAATCGGAGTCGGAAGATGGGCAAGAGATACAATATGAGAAGGTATGGGGTCTAGGTAGGATGCCCATGAAGGAGCTGTGTATGGCTTCACACTCAGAAACTCAAACCCCGCCATCACTGTTGAGACTTGCTTCTTCAGATGACCATACATTTCATTACAATTACATCACTCTCACTCCTTTATCTTTCGCCATTTTCCTTTTTCGACGGTGGCATTTAGGGTGGGTAGAGGGAATACTTTCCCACCATGACAAAGTACCATTTTTAACCATTGATATATTATTATTCTAACTGAATGGTTCAGATTCGCTGAGATTTTTTCCTTGCAACCTATTAGCAACTTTTTGTAACAGTACCTGTAACAAAAAGGATGTCCCCACAAGTAATATTTCTTATTATAATGCAATATGGACTTCTAATTTTTTTGCTAAGAATGGGCCATGAAAGTAAATTTTTCGTTAATTACAAGGCTACTTAAAATAAAATGATTAAGCTCTTTGAACAATTTCTTTTACAACTATAATTTTGTTTTTAAGCTATGTTAATTCCTTATGAAAGAGTTGCGTGTAATTTTATTGGAAAATTAGTCACTTTAGTCCCCGAATAGGAAAAAAGTAGTCATTTTAGTCTTTGAATGCAGAGAAATTGCAAAACAGACACTGAATAGTGAATATAGATTTTGTTGGTCAATTTCAGGGACTAAAGTGACGAACAGAGTACATTCAAGGACTAAATTGACTAATGGAGTCTACATTCAGGGACTAAATTGACTAACAGAGTCTCAATTCAGGGACTATTTTACAATTTATCTGCATTCAAGGACTAAAGTGACGACTCCTTTTCTATTTAGGGACTAAAGTGACTAATTCCCCAATTTTATTTTACCAATGTTATTTATTCTGCCATTAATATATTTTGAACAATCTATATTATTTGTTTCTAAAAAATCCTTTATTGTATTTGTATTTATTTTTTAAAATGAATTTGAAAATGAACCCAGAAGATAAATATAACGATGAACACAACAAGGTGACATTGTACCCAAGGCCTGTTTGGTTTGGCTTCTAAGAAGCAATTCTAGCCCAAAATCAATTCTCAACAGTGCCAAAAGCAATTCTAGCCAAAAACAACGTGTTTGGTTCAGCTTTTCAGAATTGCTTTTATCCTCCAAAAGCAATTCTCCATGAAGCTACAAATCCTAGCTTCTAGCTTTTCTAGAATCAATTCTCCTTGAACAACGTGTATATGTTTGTATATTTTATTATTACAACATGTTATTTTACTTTATTGCCCTTTATCAATTCTCATTCTTTATCAATTCTCCTTTAGATATGTCTATTTTAGTAATTATACATTCAAAAGCAATTCTACATAATTGCATCCAAACATAAATCATTTTGTTTAATCAATTCTACATAATTGTATCCAAACAGAATCAATTCTGTTAGAATCAATTCTATTAGAATCAATTCTCTCAGAATCAATTATATTCAAAGCTGAACCAAACGGGCACGAACTCATGTCATAAATCCAAAATTGAAAAAAAAACGAGAATTTTGTTTTTGAAAAAGGTCAATGTCCAAATTACATCTTTGCATCAAACCAAGAACACCTAAATTGCAAGAAGATTATTTTCAAACAACCATTAAAATTTAGAGTGCCAGTGCCACCACAAGGATTTTAACGACACCATCCTTCTCTTATAATCAATCACAATATAACTGAAGATTGGAGCCAGTACTCTCTTGGTGGTATCTTCAAAATAAATACACGTGAATTACACAACTACCATAAAACGGATTCAACATTTATAAGTAACCTATAGAAGAAGATGCCATTGATGTGTTGGTGAGAGAAGAGAAAGGCCAAAAATCTGGAAGATGATTGTGTGGGCAGATCTATGTTACAGAGAAATGGGTATTTAGGAACAAAAGAAAAAAACAAGACGATAAAAGGGGCATAAGGGTCAAATACATTTGGCAGCTGGGAGGTGTAAAACTAACTCATTAAAATAAGGTAAATGATTTATCATTATTTTTTATTCTAACCTGTTAAACAAAGTGAAACAGTGTCCAGAAAAATGTGAGTTTCCCATGATGGGAAAGTATTCCTTTGACCCACCCTAAATGCCACCTCCTTTTTCACAATCAAAATATGAATCCAATTTTGTATTTAATCTCTCTACAATTTTTCCTCAACAACACTCATTTATATTATATATTTTCTATCAATATTTTTTTTTTGTCCTTTCTTATTATTATAATAATAATTACTGTCCTCGTGAGCTTAACTCAGTTGAGTTTGAACCTTGGCCACCACAAAAAAAAAAAAATAATTACTACTCCCTCCCTTCCAATTTAAGTGAGCTTTTTGTCCATTTCACGTTTATTAAAAAAAATGTATCAGTTAAAAAAAATGGTTTTAAATATTCTTGTCAAGTAGTGGTATATTTATCATTATCATACATACATGCAAAGTAAAATATATTGAATTGAGAATGATGAAGTAGTACTAATTAGAGTTATAATTGGAAAAAAAAGTAATTAATATTGCGAAAAGTGAAATGGGTTATTTATTGTAAGACAATATTTTTTTTACAAAAAACTCACTTATTTAGGAACGGAGGGAGTATCATTCTGTTTATCCGCCTTTCTTTAAGAATTCTGCTCTTTACCCAAAAGGATTTGCTCATTCCCAAGTGAAATGACGAATATAACCCTATGCATGTTATAATGTTAACTCATGCTACGTAAGGGTAAAAAGGGAATTTCACTTGGGAATGAGCCAAAACAATTGGGTAAAGAGCATAATTCTTTCTCTGATGCATATAAATTCCAAATTATAGTTTTTATGAAATTTGATTAAAATTAATTTGATTTTGATTAAAATTATAAGTATAGATAATAGACATTTTGTACTTTTGTATTGTGACAAACTATACTTAAATTTTTAAATGACATACAAATATTTCATTAACAATATTATAGATCAAATATTCAATCAATTTTTTTTTCAAATCAAGGATGAATAATACACCTATGAACCTTAGTTTTGAGAGCGATGAATTTGGACCTACCAATTTAACATTAAAATCCACATAAACATTTTTTAACCGAGTTTGATGAAAATATGATAATAGTGCAGAGATTTTATGACTTAAAGTATCCATTTGTAACAAAACAAAACTTAAAAGATTAACTTGTTATAAATATCCAGCTTAAATGACCGAAAATGATATTTGACCAACAATTAAATTTACCAAATAAGTGATTGAACTCAAGTGGTTAATCAACTCCACTAAATATCAAATTGTTCAGTAGAACCGAGTTCTATGAGGTATACTTACCTAACGAATTACCGGCCCCATTTCCCTTAGAACATAAGAGTTAAAAAAAAAGGTAAATAGTCATTTTTATTCTTGAATGTGTAACGAGTACAAGTAGCCATGATAATCTTTCATTGTATCAAAATTTTAAAAAATAAAAGCTTATTTATTTTCATTAGTTGTTTTGCATAATCCAATCGGCCAAAATGTTTTCTCTGGTATTTCCACGCTATTTTTTTCGTGATGGCTTTGAGATCCGACTTCAAGTCTGGGACCGGGAGGTGCTTGTAACGCCACCTGCGGGCGTAGTTTTGTCTATTTGAAATTGTCTTTGGATAATTCAAAGATTAGAAAGTAATGTCGATAAATCATTTTATAAAAAATGTACTCAATTTAAAAGATTTTGCTCCATGTTCAAGGCCGGCAGGGCGAAGAGGACGGCCGCCCTAGACCCAAAAAAATAAGTACGAAATTTGGGCCACAATAGTTTATTTTTAGGGGTCAATTAGGCCCTAAAAAATTTGCTTAGCTTTTAAAGGGTATCATGTTCAAAGTTTTTTGTATCATGTTTGATATTTACATATATATTTATTAGTTAGGACCCAAATTATAGGTTCGCACTAGGCCTCCAAAATCTCAGAATCGGCCATGTCCATGTTAAAGTTTTATCTTAATAAAGGAGGAAACTCTTCTTTCTAATGAAAACTTGCTGTTCAGAACTCCTCACCAGTTACAAACTTTACAACGAACAAAATTGTATTGCAAATAACATAAAAACTTTCATAGTATGGTTGTCATATTCAATCAGCGCTCCTTGAATGTGCAATATTCTTTGGTGATCTCATCCAGAAGTATACTAAGAATATGCTTTTCTGTATCCCTTATAACATCATATTTTTCGATAAATGCAGATGTCTCATCATTCCAACCTAAATCCCACATGCAATCTATGTCAGGCCATTTTTCATAGATATCATGCTCAAGCATCTTAGGCAGGTAGTCCTCAACATCAACTTTGCTACTCTTTTTCCTTCCGTAGAATTTAATCTTCTCCATGTCCTCGTTCAGCTTCTTAACCAAGTCATCTAGAGATCTTATCAAGTTAACAGTACTAGTGATTGATGATATTTTTGAACAAGTATGAACTTTGAGTTCCTGCCGTATCCCCTTTCTTTTCATCACTTCATAGCCGCAATCTAATATCAGCTTGCTACTTTGGTCTTGACTGTCTTGATGATTACCTTGAAGAATGCCAAACGGGATGTTTAGTCTGAAAAGTGCTTCTGCAGTGTTGACGAATAATTGACTCGTGACCAAAATCCACTTGAGGTGGTTTTCACTTTCTGTTAGTGGTTGTTGGATGCTCATATTTTGATTTTGTTGTTTCACACCCATTCTGTCTTCCTGAACTCCTGTGATATTAAACAAACTAGGTAAAATCTAGAACTCAAGTTGTTTGCATTCATCCGTGTTTAGTTAGTTATACTCACCATTTGTTTTTCTTTTATGGTATGCAACTTCACTGGTCTTGAATCCCTCATGTGCTGCCTCAGGAACAGCTTGATCTTGCAAATTGGTTCCTATCGGTTGCACAGCTTGGTATTGCTATAAATCAAATTAAGTTCAACAAAAAAGGGTTATATATTTTAGTTCGTGAAAGACATATCATGTAACTGTTAGATTTATATTATGTAATTTATGTTCATATGACATAAATTGGCGGTTTTAGATCCTACTCAGTCAGTGCTTACCAAATCATTGGCCGATTCTTGTAAATCTCCACTCTTGCCAGAATTGTATAACGTAGAAGTAGGAAGCAGTTCATGTTCTGTGAATATGCTAAACCTTTTTTGGTCTGCTCCATTCAAGACATTCAATTTTCCAGATGCTCTACCACTAGCTTCTTGTTCATTTCTTCTACTCAACATTTGTTCAATCTTTTCAGACTTTATTTTCTTGCTGTCCACGAATTTATGATCTTTTAGTGTTTGTGTTCCATTAGCTCGTTCAAATTCTTGATATCTTGGGGAGGACTTCTTTCTTTTAATAATTTCTTTTACTTTCTCATCAGATGCGACTATATCTAGATCACCACGTGATATCTTGAACGGCGTGGGTTGGTTTATGAATGATTGCTTCTTCTTCTTCTGAAGATTATTGGTGGATTGTTTTGATGAACTCTTGGGTGTCATTTCTCTCCCTCCGTCTTTGGAGATAATTGACTTTTGAACTACGATATGGTCCCGAGACTTCTTTTCATTGCTCATCTTAATATGCTTGTTTGTGATTGTCTGTCCTTCTTTTGCAATTTGAATGGCTGGTTTAACTTGTGATCTTCTTTCGTGCATGTTATTTAGATTTTGAAATGGATTATTGCCATTTATACTTCTGTCCTTTACTGTGCCACTGTTATGTGGGTGATCCTGTTTCCTTCCCATCATCACCTCAACATAATTTTGACGAGCAGAATCGTTGATGATGCTGGCCTTGTCAAAGCCCTTCAATGCTTTTATTCCAACCACCTCAGACTCAGAGTAATAGGCAGACTTTTGGTTTTGGAGGACCAAATTTTTATCTGGACCACCAAACATCATGGTTTTGAAGGATCCAACAGCCACTTTTTGGTTTTTGATCAAATTGTCTGTTTGTTTGCTCTTCAGTGTGGTGCTGCTGTTTCCTTTGGCAGAGTGTTTGGATGATGCAGTATTACAATTACCCGAACCCTTCTTCTCAGGAAGGTTGTCCAGTCCCATTAGTTTGGCTATTACGTTTGGAATCCTTCCCTTGTCGGCCATCTGGTTTGAAATGTCGGCAGCTCTGCCAGTGTTAGTTGATGTTCGCTTCCGCTGAGAATCTTTTATCTTTCTGGTTTCCTTAGAGTTAGTGATTGTAATTGCTCTCTGCATCTTGTTGTCAACCGAGAAAGTTGGACGTGCCAGTTGCATTTTCTCCATCCTCCTCCTCTCATCTTCTACCTCCTCCTCCTTCTCCTCCTCCTCCTCTTCTAATAGTGTGATTCGATTTTTGTTCTGTGCTTGCGAGGTAATCATAAACTCTGAACTTTTCTGCAGATCCACTAGCATTCCAAGCGACTCTTCCAAATCAATAGCTCCTTGTAATAGTTCCTTTGCAAAAGTTAATGAATATGTATCCATGTTAACACCATTGGAGCAGCAAGCTCTCAATATGTGGTTTAGTTTCTGTGCACCTTTGGATATCTCGTTTATCTGTACAAGAGAGAGGGTATGGCTAGTTGAAGCTAGTTGCCTGTCCAAGTTGCTTCCTCTATCCATTCTTCCCCTTTGAATCTGGTGAAGGAAACCCAGAATTGAATTGGTGATAGACAGATCGGCCGTTCTTAGTTTCCCTCCATTATTGTCGAAGGCTTTCCCATATGGGATAATCTGATTTGACAAGTCTCCTGCACTCTTTACTGATCTCTGCCTTCTGCTAGACCAATTCACCGTCTCCCCATTTCTGGAACTAACCTGCAGGGCATCACATGGACACCAAACAATTTTATTTAACCGCCAACACAACTCTGCTATTTATACATACACAAAATACCAAACATTACTTACAACCTCATTTGCTCTTGTATTTGTTGACCCTCTGTACGTTTGCTTGGTGTATCCATATGCATCTGTTTCAGTATTTTGGCAAAATTGGATATTATAATCTTCTTTTTTTACTAGCAACTGAGAGCATATGTATATGTTTTTATACTATAAAGTATTGAAAAACACAAAAGAAAGAGCGTACTCGTAATGTTTTGTTTAGTAAATCGTCGCCTTACACCATCGAAATCTCAAATCACAATATTAGTCATGTATATTGGAGTAACTAGTTCTAGTTGTTGAAAAAGGAATTGTTGTTTATTTCATCATTTCAAGGTCCGTGATGAGAGTGAAGACTGGCAGTAAGGTAGGGGAATGCCTCATTTGAATTAATGGTTTTGATTCAAGAAAATTTTGACAATTTAAATTTTATACTATTTGCTTAAAAAGACAATCTTCGATCAGACATACTTAAGAGATCATCGAATGAAAGGAATCTGTTTGATCTATATCATTAATTAAATATACTGTGGAAGTTAGAAATCTCACAACTCCAGCACCCTCAATTAATGTAGAGCAAGATGAAATATCTTGTTTGGACACTAAGTTTTCATATGTTGAAGTATATTTAGCAGCTTCTCTATGAATTGCACTGTTCTATCATAGCGAAGAGTAAAGAAGTGCCAAAAGATTAATAAAATGGCTCATTGTTATTAAAATAAATGAAGCGATGAAATTGTTGTATGAATGGATATATAATTATAAACTGAAAATGTTACTACCTATAGGCAAATGGTAGGATTGGTTTGAGTTTTGAGAATGAGATGCAGTAGCAGCCATTCGTTCTTTCCTTACACGCAGATCATCGAGAAGCTTCTGTGCAAAATCTGATCTCTTAGCCATAATTTAGCAGTGACTGTGACAAAATGGAAAAATGTTTATGGAAATTATGAGGTGCTGGGACGTAGAAGAGGAGAAGGGGGGAGATGGTTGAGAGGGTACTATCAGAGTTGGGTGAGGGGTGAGGTCTGTCATTTGTCATCAAGAACTGAGAAAGATTGACGTCCAAGTTATCTCACTCATTCACTCAGTGCGTGCGTGTATGTGGGTGTAAGCATATATATCGAATATAATAATAATATCACTTTTATTCCATTCCAAGCAATTCCTAGATGCTGATGATGATGTGAGATCTATCTCAACATGGACCATGGGGCTTCCTCCCCAAGTTTCTTAACCAACCAGTCACTTTTTCTTTGCCTTCTTAGTTGTTCCACGTAACTAAATTTTTCCTAACTAATCCCCCTAAAGTATTTTTCTTTTAAAAAAAATGTCAAGTATTTGTTGAGGGGAATTTTTTTTTTTTATTAAAAATAATAAATATTTTACACACTTTTTTTTTTTGAAAGATTATATTTTACACTTTGTTGACTACGCATTTCTTCAACAAAAAAAAAAGATGTCGACTACGCATATTTCTATATATTTTTACTATATTCGATTCATTAACAAGTGCATCTGATTTGTTAGATTTTTTTTTAATATGATTTTAGTCCCTCTAATTGTAGCATTTTTTTTTTGTTTAGCTTCGGTCATTGCAAATTCAAAACTACTATTGTTTTTAGTTCCTAACACCCCATACATGACCCAATAAAATTATGCTATGTAGTTCAATTAGCTGAATAATTTTTTAATATATAAGTAAAAATATAGGTACTTGTACAAATTACAAAAAATAGGCCCCCATTATAATATATGATTATAAGTATAGTCACATGTATAAATTACAAAAATAAATCCCCGTTTTGTTAAAAAAACCGTTATAAAATATAAGTAAAAATATAAAAATGTACATTTTGTCGAGTTCAAAGAACAATAGAAATGGCACATATAAAGAAAATAACATTTTTCCAGCTTTTTTGGGCTGACTTTTTCTCTTTCCAAAATTGTCCTCAACTTTTCAATACAAATAGCATATATAACACATATAAGAGTAAGTTCAAATATTAAAATAAAAGTGTAACAAACACGATATGGGTATATATATGTCCAATTTTTTTTCTTTTATCCTTTAAAAAGTGTAACAAATTAGATGAGTGTGTGTGTGTGTGTGTATACACTTACTTTTTTATTATCTCAATTATACCCTTAAACAACTGTTTATATACCAAAGATTGTTGTTAATGTCATTAAAAAAATAAGAATTAAGATTATATTTTTTTGTTATATTGTTGGTGTCATTGAAATAAATAATCATGGTTAGTTTGGTTTGTTATAACTTGAAAGTAACAAACATTTATATTTTTAGTTCTAATCAAAATCAAAATTTTATAAAAGAAAACACCGTTCATAATTTTCAGACGTTAGCGCAATAAAAAGAGCAGAAAGACGGACACGTGAGTGCCCGTCTTTTCGCTAGTATTGACAATATTGTTTCTATTGTAGGGATGACAATGGGTACCCTATGGGTAGGGTACTACAATGCCCTTCCCAATACTTGCGTTTAAAACTACCCGTACCCCAGCCCGTACCCTCATGGACAACAACTTTAGTGTCCTTTCCCATACCCTATAGGCACTTAAGTGCCAATACCCACACCCATTATCCGCACTTTAACTATGAAAAGACAAAAAGAACATAACAGTTGAAATAAAACTATGGTCCAAAAGTTTTCAATCAACTCATAAAACAATATGAATCGTAGTATTTAGCCAAATAAAATATATATAAAATATCCCTAAAAAAATATACACCAGTAGGAGGGAGCAGTTACTGTATTAAGTAGTTTTTAGGTTTAGGTTTAAGCTTAAATAGCTAAATTAATTATGCACAAAAATAAATAAATTATTTATCATATTATATAAACATGGGTTGCAGGACTGGGCAACATAATACCCTTACCCGTGCCCATGTGCGTTTAAATTTGCAGGTAATTACCCGAACTCAAGTCCGGACCCTTGAAAGCGGAGTTTTACCCTACCCATTGTGGATATTTTTTGCGAATACCCATCAGGTATGAGTCCTATTGCCATCCCTAATATATTGTAGTGTGATATTTCATATTTTAATGAGATTTAATTTTTTTAATTAAAATTTAAAATAATATTATTAAAGGATAAAATAATAAATTAAATAGTTTAAATGACGAGTAAAACACGTAATGAAAAAAGCAGCCCAAACTAATGTAGTTTTGCCTATTTTCTTTATATATACACGTGCACGTCTTTTTGCTCTTTTTATTGCACTAACGCGTGTAGATTATCAACAATATTTTATAGAAATTAAATGTATTTGTGACTTTCAAATGTAACAAATTTAACAAACCATGTTTATATTTTTCATTGACAACAATACCATAACAAATATAACAAAATTCTTACATTGTTTAGTAACACCAACAATATAACATTATTAGAGGAAAATTTGTTTAAGATTATAATTAGAATAAAAAAAAAACCTTAGCCCAAAATTCTCCAAAAAACTCATATATACTCTTTATATCAATGAAAATTTGTTTGTTACTAATCAAAATATAATTTTGTCAAAAATAACTAATCAAAATATAAATAATTTTAAAATTCAATAATGAACATGACAACTCAAAAACAATTATGCCTCAAAAAAACTTAAAAAAAAAAATTAGCTTAAATAACGATAATAGGGTCATTCGATAAAAGTAGAAAAGATGCGACTAAGATGTTTGAAACGCGAAGAAGTTTCAATTAGGGGTGTGCATGGTTAACCAAATATAAGAACCAATCCACTTAAATGGTTCTAGTTTGAGATCCAAACCATTTTTCTGGTTCATGAACAGACCGGTTCCCATATGGCTCAAAACCGGTTTAAACTGGATTTGATTAAGAACTGCTGTTTACAAATGGATTAGTTACAAAATCTGATTTTTTTTTCTTGAATTTAGTTTGAAACAACTTTTATTGAATTGGTACTGAATAGTTTTTCATTCAATTGATAAAAACCAAAGTTAGAGAATGATAAAAGGGTATCGTCGAATTGGTACTCTTCTCCGATTCAATTGGTACTGAATTGGTACTCTTCTCCGATTCCAGTTTTCATTCAATTGATACTCTTCTCCGATTCCAGTTTTCACCAAAGTGTATCGTCGATTCAATGTGGTTGTCGTCTCCGCCGTTGTTGCGGTTGTTGTCTCTATTGCCGTCTTTGCAGTCGTTGTCTCCACCGCCGTCGTAGCGGTTGCCGTCTCCGTTTCTCTGTCTCCATCGTGGTTGTTGCAGCCTTGTGAAAATACTGCTTTTCTCTTTCAATTTCTCCTTCTCTTTCTACAATTATTGAGCGACTTTTTTTGTTTTTTCAATCTCACCTTTTTTGTTACAACAGAGAAGTAACTCTCTTGTTCTCTGAAATGCAGGATGCAGTTAAAGAATTGAATATGGTTTTTTTAAGTGGATGCAGTTTATAACTGTTTCCAATGAAATGGACTGGGTCAGTTTTGGTTCAAGAGAAAATGGTTTTTCCAAAACAGTTTACTGGATTTCCAGATATAGTTCACATGATCCAGTTTTTTTGCACACCCCTAGTTTCAATCCTCCTAATCAATTGGCGGCAAAGGCACAGGCAGATTCGAAGCTGCAGTCATCATCCTCATCCTCATCGTGTTTCTGATTCTGATGCAGCAGCAACACAGCTTGCCCGTTACCACATCTCACGTAATGAAATCAAACTCGCCCGTCACGTGTTCGACCAAATTCCAAAGCCAAGTGTTGTTTTGTGGAACATGATGATCCGAGCTTATGCTTGGTCTGGCCCTTTTCAACAATCCATTTATTTGTACCTTCACATGTTACAGCTAGGCGTGACACCCACCAACTTCACCTTCCCTTTTCTTCTCAAAGCCTGCTCCTCTCTACAATCATTACAACTTGGAAGACTTATACATACCCATTCCCACATACTTGGTCTCTCAATGGACCTCTACGTTTCCACCGCCCTGCTCCACATGTATGCTAAGTGTGGCCATTTATATCAAGCACAAACACTATTTAATACTATCTCCCACCAAGATAGGGATATTGTCGCATGGAATGCCATGATCGCTGCCTTTTCATTCCATGCATTTCACGCTCAAACAATCCACTCTGTTGCCCAAATGCAGCAAGCAGGTGTTACTCCTAATTCTTCAACTCTTGTATCTATTCTACCCACAATTGGACAAGCTAATGCACTGCATCAAGGGAAGGCTATTCATGCATACTATATCAGGAACTTCTTTTGTGACAACATCGTTCTTCAAACTGCACTTTTGGACATGTATGCTAAGTGCCATCTCTTATCTTATGCCAGAAAAATCTTCAATACTGTCAATAAAAAAAATGATGTATGCTGGAGCGCTATGATTGGAGGTTATGTCCTTCACGATTCCATTTCAGATGCATTGGCCCTTTATGATGACATGTTATGTATATACGGCTTGAATCCCACACCAGCCACTCTTGCAACCATGCTTCGAGCTTGTGCGCAGCTCACTGATCTGAAAAGGGGAAAAAAATTGCATTGTCACATGATTAAGTCGGGGATGGACCTAGATACAACAGTAGGAAACTCACTGATATCAATGTATGCCAAGTGTGGCATTATGGACAATGCAATGGGGTTTCTTGATGAAATGATCGCAAAAGACACAGTTTCTTATAGTGCTATTATTTCAGGATATGTGCAAAATGGCTATGCAGAGAAAGCTTTACTTATTTTTCGCCAGATGCAGTCATCCGGGATTGCACCCCATTTGGAAACCATGATAGCCTTACTTCCAGCTTGTTCACATTTGGCCGCTTTACAACATGGGACATGCTGCCATGGGTACACAGTTGTTCGTGGCTTCACTAATGAGACCTCCATTTGCAACGCCATTATTGACATGTACTCAAAGTGTGGAAAGATTACTATCAGTAGGGAGATTTTTGATAGGATGCAGAACAGGGATATTATTTCGTGGAATACAATGATAATTGGTTATGGCATTCATGGCATATGTGTAGAAGCACTTTCACTATTCCAAGAATTACAGGCGTCAGGCTTGAAACCTGATGATGTGACCCTTATTGCTGTTTTATCTGCATGTAGTCATTCAGGACTTGTCACGGAAGGGAAATATTGGTTCAGTTCCATGAGTCAAAATTTCAACATCAAACCAAGGATGGCACATTATATATGCATGGTTGACCTTTTGGCCCGAGCAGGAAATTTGGATGAAGCATACACCTTCATTCAAAGGATGCCCTTTGTGCCTGATGTTCGTATATGGGGCGCATTGCTTGCTGCATGTAGGACCCACAAAAATATTGAAATGGGTGAACAAGTGTCAAAGAAGATCCAGCTGCTGGGACCCGAAGGTACTGGAAATTTTGTTCTTATGTCAAACATATACAGTTCTGTAGGAAGATGGGATGATGCAGCATATATTAGAAGCATACAAAGGCATCACGGTTACAAGAAATGCCCAGGATGCAGTTGGGTTGAGATCTCTGGGGTAATCCATGTATTTATCGGGGGCCATCAATCTCATCCACAATCAGCATCCATAAATAAAAAGTTACAGGAACTGCTGGTGCAGATGAAAAAATTGGGATATCGCGCAGATTCTAGTTTTGTTCTTCATGATGTTGAAGAAGAGGAGAAGGAGCAGATTCTCCTTTATCATAGTGAAAAAGTAGCCATTGCATTTGGAATTCTAAATACTAGTCCCAGCAGCCGCATTCTAGTTACGAAAAATTTGCGGATTTGTGTGGACTGTCACTCTGCAATAAAATTCATTACTCTCTTAACAGAAAGGGAGATAACAGTAAGAGATGCAAGTCGGTTTCATCATTTTAAGGACGGAATCTGCAATTGTCAGGATTTCTGGTAAGAAAAAGGCAAAGGCGGATTTGTGGCTCCGGTTATAATCACCCACTGGCAAGTATCCACCCTCTTGAACCACTTTCACTTAACCAGGTAATGTCCTTTTGCCCTTTTATTACTTTGATTTATATTTATTTTCTATTAAATTGATCCAGACAACTGGAAAAAATATTATGCTTATATCTCAATCGAAGCATGGAAGGTCTGGGTGATTAGGGAAATATGTTGCTTAGGCACCCATGGGCAAAATAAGTTTTTCATATTTAGAAGAAAAGCATATTTCTTAAATTCAAGGGAGGAAGAGAGTGCATTTGTTTCTGCACCAAGACAACATTTATTTGCTTATAACTTGAGCGTGAACCCGTGTGATGCTCGTATATATGTTGGGTATAATATCTTTTTATAATATATAAATTTTAAAGATACAAAAATTAAAAGAGAAACAATCAACTATTTTTGCTACAATTGAGAGAAGAAAAAAAAACACCAAGATAAAAAATTTCATAGATTAATTGAGAATGTTAATTTTAAGTTTTTTTTCAATAGATGAACTTGAATTACAAGCAATACAAACACTAAAGTTAGAGTAAAAAAATGTTCAAGCTTAACTTATATGGATTTGAACTGTTTTCTAAAGGCCTTTGTAGCCTCTTATTTGGACATCAAAGCAAGATGCGGAACCAACTACAACAGAAAAGTGTATTGTTTGCAATATATTAAGCAATTCATTCAAGACATCAAAGAATAAATGTTATTATCATAGCTGAAATTCTCATAAGTTTGCTTGAAGATTTAAACGGTTTTATAGTAGGCGATGTAATGTGATACGATATGAAAAGACAATGGGAGAATGACAACACAAACTTTTCTTTTGGTTGGGAGAATGAATTATTGATTTGTGTGGTAGAGGGGCTAGGATAATGACTTTGAAAATTAAGTGATTTTATA
The DNA here is from genome assembly GCF_051527215.1 of Medicago sativa. Lineage (NCBI taxonomy): Eukaryota > Viridiplantae > Streptophyta > Magnoliopsida > Fabales > Fabaceae > Medicago > Medicago sativa. Next base: position 101,548,451 of record NC_140752.1, read on the forward strand.
AGCTGTGATATGAAAAGAAAATGGAAGAATGACAAAACAAATTTTTTATTGGGAGAATGAATTGTTAAATTGTGTGCTAGAGAGGTTAAGAAATTACAAATTTATCCTTATGTATTTTGGTCGGAAAATTGACTTGAGCAGTAAGGCTACAATCCACCCCGAGCTTTGTCAATAGGCGGGAAATAAGTAGGGTAGAATCGCCAAGACTTTAAGTGATTTTAGTAAGTCATCGATTTCGCGGGGGGGGGGGGGGGGGGGGGGGGGGGGGGGTTGGGCAGCTGAACTGGTTTGAGCTAAGGGTTGAATGAGTCAAAGGAAACAACTAATTAATAACGTTTGCCAATAAAAAAAATAAATCATTGATTTCTGCGGCAGAGAGGTTAGGAGAATTATAGATTTATCTATATGCGTTCCGACAGAAAAATTGATTTGAAGACTTGTGATTTTGTATATATTAAGATAAGATATGCTTAATCTGTGAACTGTTTGGAGAGTTTATATTCACAACTTCCCGAGCCTTGGTTTTTACATATTGATGTCTTCACTGTATCTCTACGAAGTGAGGATTATACAATTCTCAGTTTTAATTTGATCTCAGTTATTTCTCTCATCATGGTGAACTTAACATGTTGGTAGCTAGAATTCAGATTTCTTTTTAACTATGTGTGTGACAATCATTTTTTATGCGAACACAATATTGTGCTGCCTGTAATTTATTAAGTGCACAACATTATAGAGATAAGTCCTTGTTTTTGTTTTTTCCTAATGCAATCTGTATTTTGTCTGTTTAAATAGTTCATTGAAATGCTGACCATGGCGATCCACATGCTAAGGAATTTGGAATCGAAACTAGTGAGAAAGAAGCTTGCTCAAGTTGGAGCTCACATCCTTCCTGCACCCCTTTTTTCTTTTGAAGGATCCATCCTGCACTCTTGGTAATTACTTTTCTTCGAAACTGCGTCTTTGGGTAAGTTTGGTGCCCCTTTCGAACAGGGATGAAAATTCAGGGGCAGCTTTCTTTTTTAAGGAAAATTTGTATGAGAAACCCATCTTTTAATTTTCCCAATTTAAAGAGGGTGCCAGACTGACTAATTCTTGCTGTCATTTGGTTCAAATGACTTGGAGCTTTTAATCACTGCCTATCTGAAGTTGGACAGTGAAATCTGATGAATAAGGTGGTTTCTCTAGTTTGGTATACTTTTTGTAGACAAATGTTTGGGTGTTTTTTCCCTCTTCGATGTGCAATTCCTTCAACGATTTCTGCATCTCACATTACCTCTTTGAATTTTTTCATTTCATCTTATGCACTATGAAATAAATTTGTCACTTTACCAAATCACATGGTTTCTACAATTGGCACCGTCAAATCAAATTCAGATTTTATTCTTAACAATATACATTCCTTCATTTTATGTTAACCTGATTTCAGTAAGCTCCTTCAAACAAAGTTCAGCTTATTCTGTTGTTTTAACTGAATTTCTCTTTTCATTCAGATTCAACTGATCATTCACGAGGCTGTGTGCGCCAGCTCTTCAGTCTGTGCATTTTGACGTGCTGCACCACCTCTGCCGCACGTAGCTGCGTGTTCAGCAACTTTTCTGGCCAATTCATTTATTGTTGTGTTCGCTGGTCCACCCATGTCTAAGATATGTACTCACTTGGCAGTTTTTAAATCCTGCCACCTATACTTTTGCTTCGACTGCCATCTTGCGTGTTCTTTCTCTCCCTCTTCTTGGCTGACCCCTGGCTATTCAAATGTTGATCCTCCTGGTTTTACTGATCAAGTCAGTGCCCTACTCACACAATGGACAAGGGTCACTGTTGAAAATTGTTGAGACAGACGAAAACAAGAAAGGGAACCTGTTTGTCTCAATAGCTCAATTACACACGAGAATATTATAACAGAGTCGTTAAATCCAATGATTTACAGTTACCCAAATTACTGCAATTATAACTACCCAAATTATTTGAAGATATAGAGTTGGGTGTTGATCTTATTCCAATGAGTACGGTCTTCCACATGTACATAATCAGCCTTTGTTATGCTCGGGAGGTTAATTTACTGACTACCATGAGAAATGGAGGGTTCAAAAATACTTACAAATGGTTTTCATTGATTTAGATAAAGTGTGTGGTAGAGTATAGTCACTGTTGTTTCCGCTGATTGAATTTGATACAATTCTTGGCTATCTATAATTATGTCAGAAAATGGTTAATGGGGGAACTGTTAACCACTGGTTCTACATAAACTTTTCAAGGAATGTTTAAGATATTGTTACTTGTGGTTTCTGGAATTAAGTTGCCCAAATCGGCTGTATCTGGTTTTGTATTGCAATGTGCCCTTTATTTAAATTTTTTGTTCTTGCAATACTTGAATAATCGAGAACTCTAATTGGAAATCTCATCTGGCATTCAATTCAGAGCCAATACTTCCCCCAGTCAGTTCCTGCATGACCGGATGGAGACAGCTCTTGAAACATGATATTATGATGCTAGGATCAAAGTGCAAACTGCAAAGAAGCTTGATTTGTATATTTGTTATTTTTCCTAATACATGATAATATTGACTCTCTTTATGGTAATGGTGCATTGATCTTATCTTTGCATCTTCTCTTCTCCCTCTCATTCTGTTCAATCCAGTGAACTTAGATAACTATTTCTAATTTCTTATGCAGGTGACCCCTGCAACAAATTTGTGAGTCAAATCTGAGGATTTTTTCTCAGTGTTTTTACCTAAGCATGTCTTTAAACAAATAATAAGAAGCAGTACCTTGCGAATGTTGCCGTATAATTCAAAATTGGCAGAAGAAACAGTGTTTGTTGATGTGCTTTCGTGCACTACAACTATATCAGTTGCATGATGTTGAATCTGTATTCACACACAATCAGTTTCTAATTGAGAATAACCTACGTTTAAATTTTGCTGTGGCTGCTTATGTTGGTCTGGAATTACAAAATATGTTGGTCTGGAATTACAAAATATGTTGGTTTGTGCTCAAGAAAATAAACATTGGGGACAAGATCTCGTGAAGGGAACTATAAATGATGGGCTATCTACGGGTGGTGCTCTATTTTCAAACTCTTGTCGCTGTGTTGATTTAAATGGTGTGCATTATATGGTTCTTATATTATTTGCGTTGTAAACTGGCTGAATTGCTTTATTCCATGTGAGTTGCCTTGGGTATTCTAGGAAAAACAGTTAGACAATCAATCTGATATTTAGGGCCTGTTTGGACTAGCTTATTTTAGAGCTTATATAAAACAGCTTATGCAAATAAATTAGTTTTTATATATTATTTGTAAGTTTTTAAGATGAGTTGCCTTGGGTATTCTAGGAAAAACAGTTACATTCTTATTTATTTACATAAGTTATTTTTCATAAGCTCAAAATAAACTCAAACCAAACTGGTTACATTGATTCTAAGTATTAGTAATATATATACACACATACAATTGTACATGTTAACTCTAAATTAATAGGGGTATATAGATAAAAAGGTTGAATAATTGGCATAAAGTTTTATTTCTATGAACCGTGTCAAGCCATAAATATTGATCTTTTTTTTTTCTTCTTCAAGTCATATATGAGAATAACAATAAAATACAATTAGGGAAACTTTTTAATTTAACAAAACCATAAAAATGAAGTTTTATATATTTGTTAAATTAGTGAAAAAAATCAGTAACGTAATAATTGTAGCAATATATCACAAAAAAGGTGGACAATTGACCTAAAGTGGAATTATTATTTTTTTAAGAGAAAAAAAATAGATTAAATAAAAATAAAGTACAAGAGACTGGGGACGTAAACCTAACCTAGTAAGATCATACAAAAATGTAATAACAATTCTTAAAGGGCAATACAACCAATGACAAACTACACTTTTTTAGAACCAACCATAACAGGTAAAAAAATAAAATAAACAAAGAAACGAAATTTGAAGCAAACAACCTCAGCCACCACTGGTACAATCCAACGAACCCAACATAGGGTGCGAAACAAAATTGCAAAATAAAGTGGTATATGAGCGTTCCTCTTCGTATCATTGAAGAGAGCGTTCCTATGTGTCTAAACTGGAATGTAAAATTGTCCGTCAACACGTGACACAAGCTCACAAATCCACCACTTACCGCGACGAAAACACGACCATAAAAAACTTACGGCTATTAATCAACCTGAACAGCCCATATCGCGATGTCATAGCCCTTAAAGCATAACAGTTTGAATCCTATTATAAAGTAGAAGGATTTACAATGCAGCAACGTCGAACTAGAATGAACTCGGAACCAAAACCAAAGAGAACCTAACCACAGTGGCAGCGTCGACGGTGGTTTTAAGAGACTAGATTCGAATTGAAACTAAGAAGGCCCATATCGAAACTGGATTTTTAGGAAGCTCGTCGAACAGGAACATATTTGAAAGTAGGAACCACCACTGAGAACGAACCAACATCAAACATCCGCGAGAAACCAACAAACATATCTTCGATGAAGCAACTCCGGTCACCATAAGGTGGCACCGAAAAATACCCTAACATGCTAACATGTACCAGAACCAACGCGTTTTGAGATGTATGACACACACAAACGCGTTGACGAGCAACCACTCAAACCCATCAGCGCTGCAATGGCCTCCAAGGAGGAAACAACCGCGAAAACCACCGGAGGATCTAGTGTTTGTTTGAGGGTGGCGATGCGAAATCAAAGGACTCGATGGCCCCTACATTTGTTTGAGGGTGTTTGTTTTAGTTTCTTAATCTTAACTTTGTGGTGGCTTTGTGGTAATAAATTATGTTATCTGTAAAATCACAAAAAGCAAGTCTATGTTTAGGCAGAGTAGCTTTCCATCTTTTATTTGTTGACAATATACGTTATAATATTTTTTGACATCCAATGTTAGGGTCTTTTTTAGTCATTTCCATGTGTTTTTGGAAAACAATGGATGTCAAAAAAGCAAACTTCTATTTTTTAACCTTAATTTTTTGTTGGAACGGCCCATTCCAGTTATTGAAAACTAAAAGTTGAAATGCATCGGTCTAAATGTAAATTCATTTCATTCTAACTTTGATTATGTGTGCGTGTTTAAATGTAGGCTATTACTTTTTCCACCCTATTCATTTCTCGCGCGCCCTATTTTTTTTCTTTCGAAAATGCCCTTGAGATTTTCGAATTTTAAAATCCTAACTGAGTTTTTTTCTTTATTATGGGATGAAAAAAATGAGTTTTTCATCAATTCAGATTTTATAATCCGAAAACCTCAAAAAATAGGGCGCTTTACTTGATTTTTTCGGATTATAGAATCCGAACACCCTTTTTCAAGGGAAAAAACAGTTAGGATTATATAATCCGAACTATATCAGCACTTTATTTGAACATGTTTGTAACATTGATAGTCTTTTTAAGGACAATATTAATCTTCCTAACTCTCATGGATAGTCATTTTAGGTCATTGTTAGCCGTTTTTAGTCAAAAACCCGGTTTTCGGGCTACTTGTTCAGATTGCTTCGAAACTTGGCCTTGGCCATTACATTAGGAAAATTAAAAATATATTAATCATAAGAATTAATTTATCACTCTACAAAAATACTCTTTCAAAAAATATGAAAGATTTATCAATTTTTTTTTCTTGGTAAAAAAAAAAAAGAAGACATTAGATAAACTATTGATGTAGTTTTAGATTATATATTTCAAGTAGAATATTGCTCTTCTCCCAACAAGTTTTACTCGCGCTCAACTGAACTATCGAAAATACCCCTGCGTTACTTAACTAACGCAAGTGTAAAAGTATGCACATCTTAACTAACGCTGCGTGAGTTAACTCACGCTACATGCTGTTTTAAACACAGGCAGAACCTCATTTCCTCATTTCTCATCTAAAATCTCAAAAATCTCTCTCAAATCACCCAAATCCAAAATTTCTTCAAGTTCAAATCAAACAACACTCCAATAACAAGTAAGTTTTCATAATCAAATACCATTAACCTTTTATGTTTATATGTTAGATTTTTTCTCTTAAATTAGAAATTTTTTAGATTTAGGGTTTGTTTAAATTTTGGTTTTTTTGGCAAGAAATCATACAATGTTTACATGAAAATTGACTTGTGTTGCTTAAATGTTTAGATGTTTGCATGTTTATGTTGTAGTTGAGTTTTAGAGATTTTTTTTTTGAATTTAGGGTTTGTTTAAATTTTGATTATTTTTTTGCAAGAAATGATACAATGTTACATGTAAATGACTTATATTGCTTAGTTGTTTAGATGTTTGCATGTTTATGTTGTAGTTATGAGTTTTAGGGTTTATGTATATTTTGCACTCCAAGTGTTTGATGAAATGTTTGAATGAGTTTTTCATTGAATGTTTTTAATTTCTTATTATGTAGATTTGAAACAATGGCCGATATGTTCGACGTTCATGCACAATTCAACGGTGGAGAACCTCAGAGGTTGAAGGTTCGGCACATTGGTGTCACGTTAAGAGGTATCAAGAATCAACTGAATGAATTCAACCAAGGAGTCAACCCCGGAGACACAAGGAAGGTGGAATACGTTCGGTATAAACGTCCAACGCTCGACGATGGGAGAATATCTTTCAGTTGGGTTGAATTAAAGAACGACGATAATGTGATGAGCATGTTTTGGGAGCACAACATGTTCCAGTGGATAGATATGCGTGTAACGTTGCTGAGATCAACTGAAGATATTATCAACAGTTTGATTACGCCAGAAGATTGTGATTAGATAGAGAATGCACATTCCAACTACAACAATTGTCTTACATCTGAAATGGGGTAATTAAAACTTGCAAAACGACAGTTCCCAAGCATTCACCCGACTTTTCTATTGTTCCTTTCAAAAGATTAAATTCTTGTTAGGCTGGTTTAAATGAAGGTATTGAAGTGTCAAGGAATGCACCTCATTCTTTTGACACTTGAATACCATCATTTAAACCAAGCCTAACAAGAATTTAATCTTTTGAATGGAACAATAAAACTTCCGGGTGAATGCTCGAGAGCTGTTGTTTGGCAAGTTTGAATTTACCCCATTTCAGAGGTAAGACAAATGTTGTAGTTGGAAGACTCTATCAGAATGTAATGTAATGATAGAACATATTTAGGAACTTCATGTAATGATAATACATGTTGTTTTGAATGGAACAATAATTTATTTATTCACTTTTCGAATTTATTTATTCATTACGCAATTTTGATTCAAATTCACGTTAGATTTAATTAGTTTTTATTCGGATACGCAATTTTTAATCCAAATTATTCAATATGCAACTTTAATCGAAATTATTCAAAACAAAATTTTATTTAAAGTACCATAATGTCAAGCAAAATGTGCGCGACATATAAAAAACGTAAAAAAAGATCCAAAACAATTAGGCATTACAAGCTATTACATTCAATCATCTGTTAAGAAACCTAAAAAAACTAAATATTATGTGAAAAGTAAATATTAGAGTGAATAAAGAAATATCGTTTTAATTTATTTAGAGATGGCATCACTCTCTTGATTCGCCCAAGGCATCCAAATTTAAAGGGCCGACTCTGCCTTAGCGCTGCTCTTTTGAAATCATTCATTTACCATACTTTTTACTTTTTTGAAATCATTCATTCTAATCACTCAAAGGCTAATTGATTACTTACATTTTTTTTGACTCCTTGCTTAATGTATTGTAGAGGCTACTAATAATTAAAATCAAATTGTCAAATGAAATTGAAATCGCCGATAATTTCTTCCTACCTAATTGAAACGGCAGTTAAATTGAAAAGTCAGCGTCCTTAGTTATAATATATATATATATATATATATATATATATATATATATATATATATTCTTGTAATCTAAACTTGAGTTAATCTCAGGGTTTGATTGTGCCTATGTGGCACCTCTATAATGCCTCTTCACTTTTTCTTTAAAATTTCTCATCTTTCATATTTTAATTCTTTCAAATTCATGAGTTATATAGCATCCACTATATGAATTTAATACCTACTAATACTAACTCCACAAAAAACATTGTCATGAAAAACAATAAGTAATTTGTCCAATTTTTTTTTTTAATCAAAGTCTAACCTTATTTGACAATGAATCATATAATTATCGGAATCTCACTCTTTTCTCTATACTCTCGCAAACAAAACACAAACTACATATTTTTTTTTCCTTCTCTCAAAGTTCAAATTCTTTTCTTGTCAAGTATAATATATATATATATATATATATATATATATATATATATATATATATATATATATATATATATAGTGCTCTTGTCAAGTATTGGTGTATTTACCATTATCATAAATGCAAAGTAAAATATATTGAATTGAGAGTGATAAAAGTAGTATTAATTAGAGTGATAATTGGAAAAAAAAAATTAATATTGCATTGAAAAGTGAAATAAATCATTTATTTTAGGACAATATTTTTTGGCAAATGCTAACTTGTGCCCTGAAAGGCACATGTTAAGGAATTCATTATAGAAATATACATATCAAAATTCGTACAATCAACTTCCTAAAAGTTAAAATATTATGTTTTGTTCAATGCAAAATTGCTTTTTTTTGTTACTTAACATGTGCTTCTAGAATACAAGTTAGCATGAGCGATATTTTTTTTTTTTTTATAAAAGACCCACTTATTGTATTATGAGACAGAGTATTATTATGACAACCCAATAATATTCATAGTGTTAACAAAATCCTAGACTTCTATCTTCTGCACATTTTCCTTTAATCAACATTATTATATATTGTCATCGCATGTGACAACCCCATTTGTGCCATCTCACAGCTAAACGTACCATCACTCCTCTCTCTACTAATATTTAATTTAATTTTTAAAACTCTTATTCTCAATACCACTAGGCACTAGAGTACATTACCAGTCATCTAAAAACGCAAAACTAAGAATACTTTACTATTCACTATTTGCTATTTGTGTGTGAAAAGAAACTGAAACAAGAATGGAAGATAGAGAAGAAGGTGAGGAGTGGCCAACTCCTTGAAAGCGAGCATGAGGATGGTGTTGATGTATAGTTAAGGCTGATGAAGAACCGAATCCAAGTATGGTGAGACAACAACAACTGTGTCCAACCCTACCAAAGCACAAATGTGTTGATGTGCTTTACTTTTCACATGTATTTGTTGTCCCTACATTTAAACAAACATCAATACAACTAAAAATAAATTAATAATGATTTATGGCGGTTTCTCATCACTCTAATATTTCTTTATTCACTTTGCAGGCTTATATGGGCCAAGGTGATGCCTTTTTGACATTGAACAAATTTGATTTGGCAGAGCAGTCATATTCAGCATCTTTAGATATAGATCATTCGATTCGTCAATCTAAATCATTCAAGGTAGCTTTGAATCTTTGACTTGAGCTATTCTGACCTTATGTATTTCTTTTAATATAACCTGCAACTTTTTGAAGGAAGATGTGGAAAAACTGATTGTTCCATGGATTTTTGAGATCTATGTCAAACATTGATCTCAAAATAGAAGAAATTGTACAATGATATCAAACAATATTGTCAATGTAGCTATGTAGTGGAACCGTTTAGTGTATTGGTATTTTAGGAATTTTGCAATTATCCTCTCTTGCTCTTTGCCTCACTCATGCTGTCATATTTCATCCTCTCATTGATCAGTTATGACTAGTTATTTGAGTTTTTATGTTTCGGTTCACTTGTAGAGTTCTTAATTTTTATGTAAAAAATCCGAAATAGCGGCCATCTCACTTCCCGCTATCTTGTTATATACAGATTTTAGGGTTGGCCGTCACACTGCGTTGTCTGGGATTGACAACACCAATATCAAAAAATATTACTTATGGATTGTTATCCTCTCCAAATAATCTATTTAGAATAATCTCTTACATACAGAAAAACTTAAAAAAACCTCTTAATTTTGATGAATTAATCGAAAAGTTGTCGTGTCTTTTACTGTTTTGCATGTGTACAAATTTGGAGGGGTATACTGGAGTAATTATTTTTCTCTTCATTCAGGTTTAAGCAGGCTCGAATAACAAAAAGCTTATGGAAAAACTTCCTTGTGTTAATACATCATAGGTTTTGGCTTGTGAAGGAAAATGTCCAATGAATTCAATTACAGTGATGCCCACAGGAATGTATTGTTTATTTTATCATATCAGGTGTGTACTATATGCCTTTTGGTTTATCTATTTTATTATACTAACTTGTGCTTTATGTGCTTTAATTGAGCCATGTGTTAAAAGTAAAAACATTTTCAAATGCATTGATTACAACAAAAGATTTATACTTTTGACTTATTAATTTGTGCTTTAAGGACATCTCTTTCATTGCTTTTTTTATTATGCTTCATTGCAGTAGAGTATATTTTATGGCAAATGCTAACTTGTACCCTCAAGGACACAAATTAAGGAATTCATTATAGAAATATACATATAAAAAATCGTGGATTCAAATGCGTTATGTTTTCAAATGTAAAGTTGTTTTTTTAGGTTTCTTAACATGTGCTCTAACATGACCCATATTTCATTGTGCTTTATTACACATCGTTTTAATTTATTTAGTTTGTTTCAATTTCATAATATTTATATTATCTAAACGTTTAGGGTTTAGGGTTTAGGGTTTTAGGGTTTAGGGTTTGGGGTTTAAGGTTTTAGGGGATCAGTTATGACTAGTTATTTGAGTTTTTATGTTTCGGTTCACTTGTAGAGTTCTTAATTTTTATGTAAAAAATCCGAAATAACGACCATCTCACTTCCCGCTATCTTGTTATATACAGATTTTAGGGTTGGCCGTCACACTGCGTTGTCTGGGATTGACAACACCAATATCAAAAAATATTACTTATGGATTGTTATCCTCTCCAAATAATCTATTTAGAATAATCTCTTACATACAGAAAAACTTAAAAAAACCTCTTAATTTTGATGAATTAATCGAAAAGTCGTCGTGTCTTTTACTGTTTTGCATGTGTACAAATTTGGAGGGGTATATTGGAGTAATTATTTTTCTCTTCATTCAGGTTTAAGCAGGCTCGAATAACAAAAAGCTTATGGAAAAACTTCCTTGTGTTAATACATCATAGGTTTTGGCTTGTGAAGGAAAATGTCCAATGAATTCAATTACAGTGATGCCCACAGGAATGTATTGTTTATTTTATCATATCAGGTGTGTACTATATGCCTTTTGGTTTATCTATTTTATTATACTAACTTGTGCTTTATGTGCTTTAATTGAGCCATGTGTTAAAAGTAAAAACATTTTCAAATGCATTGATTACAACAAAAGATTTATACTTTTGACTTATTAATTTGTGCTTTAAGGACATCTCTTTCATTGCTTTTTTTATGATGCTTCATTGCAGTAGAGTATATTTTATGGCAAATGCTAACTTGTACCCTCAAGGACACAAATTAAGCAATTCATTATAGAAATATACATATAAAAAATCGTGGATTCAAATGCGTTATGTTTTCAAATGTAAAGTTGTTTTTTTAGGTTTCTTAACATGTGCTCTAACATGACCCATATTTCATTGTGCTTTATTA